>NC_141697.1:176437590-179240002 GCF_964263255.1 Lissotriton vulgaris
TCCTCTTTGTCCCCTCGCACCTGCCATGGCCAATTCCCTGATGTTGAAAATACGAGGGAGCTGCCAAATGCGAGGCGTGTTTGCTTATGGAGATAAAATACCTCCATCCTCGCATTCCAGCATCACGTTCCTGGCGGTCTCCGACTCTTGTTGATCCCTCAACTTCGATGAACGCTGGAGCAGCGGAACGCCAGTTATAGAGTCGAGTCTCTTTGTCTGGCAGGGGCCTTCTGTTATGCGCCTCTGGCTGGCGCAAAAAATGTGACGAAAATTCTTCCAACAAAAGAAGACCGAGGCCGGAGGGGAGTTCTGAAGGAACAGCTTACTTTATTGAGGATGATGCCAGCAGCGGCGAATGCATTTTGGTCAACAGACCTTCCTCAGCGCCCAGTACTGTGTCCTTTCCAAGCAAAGCTCCTCCTGCGTGAAATACATGACTGCACTATTGCTCCTCCCCCTTAAGCTGTAGGCACACCTGAGCAGCTCCAATTCAGTCCTCGGAACTGCATTTCCCAGCATGCACAGTCTCGGCAGTAACCTGGTCGGTGGCGTGGGGGTGAAGTTTCAAGACAATGGGTCCGTGCTTGTCACAGGTGAGTTGGTAGGGACTGTTCACACCGCCCCCAATGTTGTAGTCATTCCTCTTTGTCCCCTCGCTCCTGCCATGGCCAATTCCCTGATGCTGAAAATACGAGGGAGCTGCCAAATGGGAGGCGTGTTTGCTTATGGAGATAAAATACCTCCATCCTCGCATTCCAGCATCACGTTCCTGGCGGTCTCCGACTCTTGTTGATCCCTCAACTTCGATGAACGCTGGAGCAGCGGAACGCCAGTTATAGAGTCGAGTCTCTTTGTCTGGCAGGGGCCTTCTGTTATGCGCCTCTGGCTGGCGCAAAAAATGTGATGAAAATTCTTCCAACAAAAGAAGACAGAGGCCGGAGGGGAGTTCTGAAGGAACAGCTTACTTTATTGAGGATGATGCCAGCAGCGGCGAATGCATTTCGGTCAACAGACCTTCCTCAGCGCCCAGTACTGTGTCCTTTCCAAGCAAAGCTCCTCCTGCGTGAAATACATGACTGCACTATTGCTCCTCCCCCTTAAGCTGTAGGCACACCTGAGCAGCTCCAATTCAGTCCTCGGAACTGCATTTCCCAGCATGCACAGTCTCGGCAGTAACCTGGTCGGTGGCGTGGGGGTGAAGTTTCAAGACAATGGGTCCGTGCTTGTCACAGGTGAGTTGGTAGGGACTGTTCACACCGCCCCCAATGTTGTAGTCATTCCTCTTTGTCCCCTCGCTCCTGCCATGGCCAATTCCCTGATGCTGAAAATACGAGGGAGCTGCCAAATGCGAGGCGTGTTTGCTTATGGAGATAAAATACCTCCATCCTTGCATTCCAGCATCACGTTCCTGGCGGTCTCCGACTCTTGTTGATCCCTCAACTTCGATGAACGCTGGAGCAGCGGAACGCCAGTTATAGAGTCGAGTCTCTTTGTCTGGCAGGGGCCTTCTGTTATGCGCCTCTGGCTGGCGCAAAAAATGTGATGAAAATTCTTCCAACAAAAGAAGACAGAGGCCGGAGGGGAGTTCTGAAGGAACAGCTTACTTTATTGAGGATGATGCCAGCAGCGGCGAATGCATTTCGGTCAACAGACCTTCCTCAGCGCCCAGTACTGTGTCCTTTCCAAGCAAAGCTCCTCCTGCGTGAAATACATTACTGCACTATTGCTCCTCCCCCTTAAGCTGTAGGCACACCTGAGCAGCTCCAATTCAGTCCTCGGAACTGCATTTCCCAGCATGCACAGTCTCGGCAGTAACCTGGTCGGTGGCGTGGGGGTGAAGTTTCAAGACAATGGGTCCGTGCTTGTCACAGGTGAGTTGGTAGGGACTGTTCACACCGCCCCCAATGTTGTAGTCATTCCTCTTTGTCCCCTCGCTCCTGCCATGGCCAATTCCCTGATGCTGAAAATACGAGGGAGCTGCCAAATGCGAGGCGTGTTTGCTTATGGAGATAAAATACCTCCATCCTCGCATTCCAGCATCACGTTCCTGGCGGTCTCCGACTCTTGTTGATCCCTCAACTTCGATGAACGCTGGAGCAGCGGAACGCCAGTTATAGAGTCGAGTCTCTTTGTCTGGCAGGGGCCTTCTGTTATGCGCCTCTGGCTGGCGCAAACAATGTGACGAAAATTCTTCCAACAAAAGAAGACAGAGGCCGGAGGGGAGTTCTGAAGGAACAGCTTACTTTATTGAGGATGATGCCAGCAGCAGCGAATGCATTTCGGTCAACAGACCTTCCTCAGCGCCCAGTACTGTGTCCTTTCCAAGCAAAGCTCCTCCTGCGTGAAATACATGACTGCACTATTGCTCCTCCCCCTTAAGCTGTAGGCACACCTGAGCAGCTCCAATTCAGTCCTCGGAACTGCATTTCCCAGCATGCACAGTCTCGGCAGTAACCTGGTCGGTGGCGTGGGGGTGAAGTTTCAAGACAATGGGTCCGTGCTTGTCACAGGTGAGTTGGTAGGGACTGTTCACACCGCCCCCAATGTTGTAGTCATTCCTCTTTGTCCCCTCGCACCTGCCATGGCCAATTCCCTGATGCTGAAAATACGAGGGAGCTGCCAAATGCGAGGCGTGTTTGCTTATGGAGATAAAATACCTCCATCCTCGCATTCCAGCATCACGTTCCTGGCGGTCTCCGACTCTTGTTGATCCCTCAACTTCGATGAACGCTGGAGCAGCGGAACGCCAGTTATAGAGTCGAGTCTCTTTGTCTGGCAGGGGCCTTCTGTTATGCGCCTCTGGCTGGCGCAAAAAATGTGACGAAAATTCTTCCAACAAAAGAAGACAGAGGCCGGAGGGGAGTTCTGAAGGAACAGCTTACTTTATTGAGGATGATGCCAGCAGCGGCGAATGCATTTTGGTCAACAGACCTTCCTCAGCGCCCAGTACTGTGTCCTTTCCAAGCAAAGCTCCTCCTGCGTGAAATACATGACTGCACTATTGCTCCTCCCCCTTAAGCTGTAGGCACACCTGAGCAGCTCCAATTCAGTCCTCGGAACTGCATTTCCCAGCATGCACAGTCTCGGCAGTAACCTGGTCGGTGGCGTGGGGGTGAAGTTTCAAGACAATGGGTCCGTGCTTGTCACAGGTGAGTTGGTAGGGACTGTTCACACCGCCCCCAATGTTGTAGTCATTCCTCTTTGTCCCCTCGCTCCTGCCATGGCCAATTCCCTGATGCTGAAAATACGAGGGAGCTGCCAAATGGGAGGCGTGTTTGCTTATGGAGATAAAATACCTCCATCCTCGCATTCCAGCATCACGTTCCTGGCGGTCTCCGACTCTTGTTGATCCCTCAACTTCGATGAACGCTGGAGCAGCGGAACGCCAGTTATAGAGTCGAGTCTCTTTGTCTGGCAGGGGCCTTCTGTTATGCGCCTCTGGCTGGCGCAAACAATGTGACGAAAATTCTTCCAACAAAAGAAGACAGAGGCCGGAGGGGAGTTCTGAAGGAACAGCTTACTTTATTGAGGATGATGCCAGCAGCAGCGAATGCATTTCGGTCAACAGACCTTCCTCAGCGCCCAGTACTGTGTCCTTTCCAAGCAAAGCTCCTCCTGCGTGAAATACATGACTGCACTATTGCTCCTCCCCCTTAAGCTGTAGGCACACCTGAGCAGCTCCAATTCAGTCCTCGGAACTGCATTTCCCAGCATGCACAGTCTCGGCAGTAACCTGGTCGGTGGCGTGGGGGTGAAGTTTCAAGACAATGGGTCCGTGCTTGTCACAGGTGAGTTGGTAGGGACTGTTCACACCGCCCCCAATGTTGTAGTCATTCCTCTTTGTCCCCTCGCTCCTGCCATGGCCAATTCCCTGATGCTGAAAATACGAGGGAGCTGCCAAATGCGAGGCGTGTTTGCTTATGGAGATAAAATACCTCCATCCTCGCATTCCAGCATCACGTTCCTGGCGGTCTCCGACTCTTGTTGATCCCTCAACTTCGATGAACGCTGGAGCAGCGGAACGCCAGTTATAGAGTCGAGTCTCTTTGTCTGGCAGGGGCCTTCTGTTATGCGCCTCTGGCTGGCGCAAAAAATGTGACGAAAATTATTCCAACAAAAGAAGACAGAGGCCGGAGGAGAGTTCTGAAGGAACAGCTTACTTTATTGAGGATGATGCCAGCAGCGGCGAATGCATTTCGGTCAACAGACCTTCCTCAGCGCCCAGTACTGTGTCCTTTCCAAGCAAAGCTCCTCCTGCGTGAAATACATGACTGCACTATTGCTCCTCCCCCTTAAGCTGTAGGCACACCTGAGCAGCTCCAATTCAGTCCTCGGAACTGCATTTCCCAGCATGCACAGTCTCGGCAGTAACCTGGTCGGTGGCGTGGGGGTGAAGTTTCAAGACAATGGGTCCGTGCTTGTCACAGGTGAGTTGGTAGGGACTGTTCACACCGCCCCCAATGTTGTAGTCATTCCTCTTTGTCCCCTCGCTCCTGCCATGGCCAATTCCCTGATGCTGAAAATACGAGGGAGCTGCCAAATGCGAGGCGTGTTTGCTTATGGAGATAAAATACCTCCATCCTCGCATTCCAGCATCACGTTCCTGGTGGTCTCCGACTCTTGTTGATCCCTCAACTTTGATGAACGCTGGAGCAGCGGAACGCCAGTTATAGAGTCGAGTCTCTTTGTCTGGCGGGGGCCTTCTGTTATGTGCCTCTGGCTGGCGCAAAAAATGTGACGAAAATTCTTCCAACAAAAGAAGACAGAGGCCGGAGGGGAGTTCTGAAGGAACAGCTTACTTTATTGAGGATGATGCCAGCAGCGGCGAATGCATTTCGGTCAACAGACCTTCCTCAGCGCCCAGTACTGTGTCCTTTCCAAGCAAAGCTCCTCCTGCGTGAAATACATGACTGCACTATTGCTCCTCCCCCTTAAGCTGTAGGCACACCTGAGCAGCTCCAATTCAGTCCTCGGAACTGCATTTCCCAGCATGCACAGTCTCGGCAGTAACCTGGTCGGTGGCGTGGGGGTGAAGTTTCAAGACAATGGGTCCGTGCTTGTCACAGGTGAGTTGGTAGGGACTGTTCACACCGCCCCCAATGTTGTAGTCATTCCTCTTTGTCCCCTCGCACCTGCCATGGCCAATTCCCTGATGCTGAAAATACGAGGGAGCTGCCAAATGCGAGGCGTGTTTGCTTATGGAGATAAAATACCTCCATCCTCGCATTCCAGCATCACGTTCCTGGCGGTCTCCGACTCTTGTTGATCCCTCAACTTCGATGAACGCTGGAGCAGCGGAACGCCAGTTATAGAGTCGAGTCTCTTTGTCTGGCAGGGGCCTTCTGTTATGCGCCTCTGGCTGGCGCAAAAAATGTGACGAAAATTCTTCCAACAAAAGAAGACAGAGGCCGGAGGGGAGTTCTGAAGGAACAGCTTACTTTATTGAGGATGATGCCAGCAGCGGCGAATGCATTTTGGTCAACAGACCTTCCTCAGCGCCCAGTACTGTGTCCTTTCCAAGCAAAGCTCCTCCTGCGTGAAATACATGACTGCACTATTGCTCCTCCCCCTTAAGCTGTAGGCACACCTGAGCAGCTCCAATTCAGTCCTCGGAACTGCATTTCCCAGCATGCACAGTCTCGGCAGTAACCTGGTCGGTGGCGTGGGGGTGAAGTTTCAAGACAATGGGTCCGTGCTTGTCACAGGTGAGTTGGTAGGGACTGTTCACACCGCCCCCAATGTTGTAGTCATTCCTCTTTGTCCCCTCGCTCCTGCCATGGCCAATTCCCTGATGCTGAAAATACGAGGGAGCTGCCAAATGCGAGGCGTGTTTGCTTATGGAGATAAAATACCTCCATCCTCGCATTCCAGCATCACGTTCCTGGTGGTCTCCGACTCTTGTTGATCCCTCAACTTTGATGAACGCTGGAGCAGCGGAACGCCAGTTATAGAGTCGAGTCTCTTTGTCTGGCGGGGGCCTTCTGTTATGTGCCTCTGGCTGGCGCAAAAAATGTGACGAAAATTCTTCCAACAAAAGAAGACAGAGGCCGGAGGGGAGTTCTGAAGGAACAGCTTACTTTATTGAGGATGATGCCAGCAGCGGCGAATGCATTTCGGTCAACAGACCTTCCTCAGCGCCCAGTACTGTGTCCTTTCCAAGCAAAGCTCCTCCTGCGTGAAATACATGACTGCACTATTGCTCCTCCCCCTTAAGCTGTAGGCACACCTGAGCAGCTCCAATTCAGTCCTCGGAACTGCATTTCCCAGCATGCACAGTCTCGGCAGTAACCTGGTCGGTGGCGTGGGGGTGAAGTTTCAAGACAATGGGTCCGTGCTTGTCACAGGTGAGTTGGTAGGGACTGTTCACACCGCCCCCAATGTTGTAGTCATTCCTCTTTGTCCCCTCGCACCTGCCATGGCCAATTCCCTGATGCTGAAAATACGAGGGAGCTGCCAAATGCGAGGCGTGTTTGCTTATGGAGATAAAATACCTCCATCCTCGCATTCCAGCATCACGTTCCTGGCGGTCTCCGACTCTTGTTGATCCCTCAACTTCGATGAACGCTGGAGCAGCGGAACGCCAGTTATAGAGTCGAGTCTCTTTGTCTGGCAGGGGCCTTCTGTTATGCGCCTCTGGCTGGCGCAAAAAATGTGACGAAAATTCTTCCAACAAAAGAAGACAGAGGCCGGAGGGGAGTTCTGAAGGAACAGCTTACTTTATTGAGGATGATGCCAGCAGCGGCGAATGCATTTTGGTCAACAGACCTTCCTCAGCGCCCAGTACTGTGTCCTTTCCAAGCAAAGCTCCTCCTGCGTGAAATACATGACTGCACTATTGCTCCTCCCCCTTAAGCTGTAGGCACACCTGAGCAGCTCCAATTCAGTCCTCGGAACTGCATTTCCCAGCATGCACAGTCTCGGCAGTAACCTGGTCGGTGGCGTGGGGGTGAAGTTTCAAGACAATGGGTCCGTGCTTGTCACAGGTGAGTTGGTAGGGACTGTTCACACCGCCCCCAATGTTGTAGTCATTCCTCTTTGTCCCCTCGCTCCTGCCATGGCCAATTCCCTGATGCTGAAAATACGAGGGAGCTGCCAAATGCGAGGCGTGTTTGCTTATGGAGATAAAATACCTCCATCCTCGCATTCCAGCATCACGTTCCTGGTGGTCTCCGACTCTTGTTGATCCCTCAACTTTGATGAACGCTGGAGCAGCGGAACGCCAGTTATAGAGTCGAGTCTCTTTGTCTGGCGGGGGCCTTCTGTTATGTGCCTCTGGCTGGCGCAAAAAATGTGATGAAAATTCTTCCAACAAAAGAAGACAGAGGCCGGAGGGGAGTTCTGAAGGAACAGCTTACTTTATTGAGGATGATGCCAGCAGCGGCGAATGCATTTCGGTCAACAGACCTTCCTCAGCGCCCAGTACTGTGTCCTTTCCAAGCAAAGCTCCTCCTGCGTGAAATACATGACTGCACTATTGCTCCTCCCCCTTAAGCTGTAGGCACACCTGAGCAGCTCCAATTCAGTCCTCGGAACTGCATTTCCCAGCATGCACAGTCTCGGCAGTAACCTGGTCGGTGGCGTGGGGGTGAAGTTTCAAGACAATGGGTCCGTGCTTGTCACAGGTGAGTTGGTAGGGACTGTTCACACCGCCCCCAATGTTGTAGTCATTCCTCTTTGTCCCCTCGCTCCTGCCATGGCCAATTCCCTGATGCTGAAAATACGAGGGAGCTGCCAAATGCGAGGCGTGTTTGCTTATGGAGATAAAATACCTCCATCCTTGCATTCCAGCATCACGTTCCTGGCGGTCTCCGACTCTTGTTGATCCCTCAACTTCGATGAACGCTGGAGCAGCGGAACGCCAGTTATAGAGTCGAGTCTCTTTGTCTGGCAGGGGCCTTCTGTTATGCGCCTCTGGCTGGCGCAAAAAATGTGACGAAAATTCTTCCAACAAAAGAAGACAGAGGCCGGAGGGGAGTTCTGAAGGAACAGCTTACTTTATTGAGGATGATGCCAGCAGCGGCGAATGCATTTCGGTCAACAGACCTTCCTCAGCGCCCAGTACTGTGTCCTTTCCAAGCAAAGCTCCTCCTGCGTGAAATACATGACTGCACTATTGCTCCTCCCCCTTAAGCTGTAGGCACACCTGAGCAGCTCCAATTCAGTCCTCGGAACTGCATTTCCCAGCATGCACAGTCTCGGCAGTAACCTGGCCGGTGGCGTGGGGGTGAAGTTTCAAGACAATGGGTCCGTGCTTGTCACAGGTGAGTTGGTAGGGACTGTTCACACCGCCCCCAATGTTGTAGTCATTCCTCTTTGTCCCCTCGCTCCTGCCATGGCCAATTCCCTGATGCTGAAAATACGAGGGAGCTGCCAAATGCGAGGCGTGTTTGCTTATGGAGATAAATATATGTGTTTTTGAAGTTAATTTTCATTAAAACCACTTGAGCAATTTTCACCAAACATAGCAAAGGCACATCTGTGTACCAGTCCCTACTTTTCTACCAAGTTTGGTGTAATTCCGTTCAGCGATTCGGGCTGTAGACTTGTCAGACCGTCCTATGGAAATTAACATGGGGAAAACACGTTTTTGGACCCCCCTTTTTTCTCAGCCCCCACTTCTCGAATCCACCTGAAACTTTCAGGGAATTTTGGAAAATTACACGCAAATTCCTCAACCGGCGCCAAAGATTTTCGCAATAGAATGTTGCGGATTTCCTATGGTAGCTAGGTCCTAACTATAACTACCTACTGGCGACCGCCAGTAGGTAATATATATATATATATATATATATATATATATATATATATATATATATATATATATATATATTTATATATATATATATATATATATATATACATATATACATATATACATATATGTGTGTGTATATAGGTGTATATATGTGTATATATATATATATATATATATATATATATAAATATATATATATATATATATATATATATATGTATTCTCCACTCCTGTGTTTATATAATCATAAACAGGCGCTGACACCGTCGTGGGGTCTCATTTAGGAACAAGTTTTATTTTTTCACAAGTGCAAAGTTCGACGCATTTCGACGGATGGAACTGTCTTGCTCACAACAAAGAATTCAGGTAAGTGAGTGCTTTTAAACATGCAAAAGCTCATTGGCCTACGCGGCGGCGTCATTGTTGCCATAGTAACCATTTCACCATGGCCACAGAAAAGTTACAACGTTGAATGTAACACTTAAAAACACGCTGCACATAGCAATCATATTAGGCGCAAAACAATAATAATGTAAACATATTTGACAACAATTCAATTTCATTGTATCAATGTTTAAACTCTTATCAGTTAAGGTTCAGCGCTAGTAAAATTAGTGAAGCTGCCACCTTCATCTTTCAAAGTGACTCAGCGCGATATGTGGTTGGTCATTGTTTGTATATTTGGTCATGTGTAAATAAACTTATATATATATTTTTTGTCTATATACATAGGTACCAGACTTAACATAGGCTAAGTAATTAACATAGCGATACATCTCATATATGTCATATGCTAAGGAGGGGAATTGGCTTAAGGGTCTAGTGCCCCATATTTCAGCCCAACAAAGAATTGTCTAATGATACATACCCCTCCATCTATTAACATATTACGGATTATTCATGGATACAGCCCATGTGCCCATGTGGGCAATTATAAGTAAGAATCTGACATATAGTGTTTCAAATTATTAATGTTATTTTGCCTAATGTAAGATACTTTGTTGAGTTTTGTACATGACAAACAATGTTCCCACCAACCATGTCTTATGTTGCCACCACTAAATCTCTTTTGGCCTTGTGTTTATTCTACTGTGATACTTACAGCCTTTGCTGAAAAGTAATAGTGAAGCTAATTTATAACCTTCTCTTACAGAGGAGTGGGTTCAAGTTTGCATAGAAAGCTGCTTTCATTGTCCTAATTATATGGGCTATAAATGCACACTAAGGGCCTCATCTGCGTTCAATCCCTGTGGGGTCTTAGTGTCCAGAAGGATGATGTACCGTGATTCTAGTCTCCGGAGGGCCAGTTGTCTATTCCCCCCTCTAATATTCTTCTTCACATGGTCGATCACGAATTACTTAATGTTTTCCGCTTTTCCCCCATGTATGGTATTGATGTGTCTTGCCACTGGGTATGAGGGGTCATTGTTAGCGATAGCTCTTAGGTGTTGTAACACCCTTACGTGGGCGGGATGGATAGTACTGCCCACGTATTTCTTGTTACAGCTACATTGTAGGACGTAAACTGCAAAGTCCGTCTTGCATGTATAGTTTGCACATATCTCTAGTGGTTTTCTTCTATGTGGCACATCAACTTTGGTAACATTCATTCCATACTGGCATGCTTTGCACTTAGTGCATTTATAAAAGCCATTTTGTGTTTTTAACCAAGGTGGTTCTTTCTTCTTCTGGACTGGGACATTCACTACCAATTCTTCCTTCATACTTTTAGTTTTACGAAAAGTAAGCTGAGGAATTTTATTACAGCTTTTGCCTATCACAGGATCATTCCTGACTAAGGGCCAATGCCTATAAATGATATTTCTAAGTTGTTTCTGATAGGCATTGTATCCTGTGATTAGGCGTGGGGTCTATGTGTTTTGTTTAGACCTTGGTGTTCCTGGTTTGTGAGAGAAGAGTAAATCTTTTCTTTCCTTCACATCGCATTTTTGTTCTGCTGTTTTTAGTGTATGTTCGGGGTAGCCTCTGAGGCGCAATCTGTCAAACAGACTAGCCTTGGAATTTTTGTAATTTGTGTCCGTACTGCAGTTTCGCCGCATTCTCAGACACTCTGCATAGGGGATGCTATTTATTAGGTTTGGGGGATGGTAGCTGGAGGCGTGAAGGATGGTGTTGCCAGAGGTGGGCTTACGGTAGGTACTCGACTGAATTTTCCCATCTGCCACAAACAACTCCAAATCTAGGAAATTTATCCTACTCTTGCTGGTTTCACAAGTGAACTTAAGATTCAGGCTGTTTTGATTTAATTGCTCTGCAAATTTCCTTGCACTATCCTCACTTCCTCTCCAAATAGTGAAAATGTCATCAATATAACGACTATAATGCGCCATATTTTCTGACATTTCTGCAGTGTGTGTCTTCATGAGTACTTGCTCCTCCCACCAGCCCATATGCAAATTAGCATAGCTGGGGGCGAAGCAAGTACCCATGGCAGTCCCCTCTGTTTGTTTGTAAAGCAGTTTGTTAAAGGCAAAGGTGTTGTTCTCCAAACACCACTCAGTCATTTGGAGCAGCATTTGAGTGTGTTGATACAAATCCATGCTTCTGCCGCCCAAATAATGCTTAATTGCATTCAAACCATCTCTATGCCTTATGCTAGTATAAAGGCTTTGTGCATCCAAAGTCATGAACACAAAATGAGTTTCCCATTTTATGTCAAAGATTTTTCTAAGAAAGTCCCCACTATCTTTTGTTCAGGAAGGTAGTGTTTTTACATGAGGTTGTAGAAAAAAGTCTATGAACCGGCTAGTGTTATCAAACAACCCTCCTATGGCAGAAATTATAGGTCTTCCGGGGGAGCAGGTTGCATTCTAATGCACCTTTGGAATAAGGTACAAAATAGGAGTTACTGGGTAGTTGTTCTTTAAAAAGTCAAATTTGTTTTTTGAGATTGTTCCAGCACTTTTCCAGTCGTACAGACTCCTATGGTACCTCTCTTGTATGTTAGAAATGTTAGTCGCACTGATCCTCTGGTAACACTCTTTGTCCGATAGCTGAGATTGTGCTTCAGAATTGTACATTTCAAGAGGCCAGAGGACCACGTTCCCTCCTTTGTCGGGCCAACGTACCACTACATCGCTTCTTTCCTTAATTTTAGACATGACATTGTCATACGTTAATCTCTCATTGGCATGTGTTTTGAAGAAGTCATTACTGCTTGTCCAAGACAGAGATTTTAGGTCATGTATGACTTTGTCTGAGAAGATATTGATGCAGTCTTTGGGCATAATTGGGCAGAATGTGGCTCTTGATTTAAACTGCGTTTTCGTTGTACCTGCAGTGTAAATCCCTGCATGATCTGCCGCATCTTGGGTGTCCATAATGCCATTATTTTCGTTAGTATCCAGATCCGCCATTTCCTTGATGAATGTCATTTCATCAATTCGCCAGTTCGTATCATCGGTTAGTTCCATGTCACTATTATTTCTCTCTTTATAATTGAAGAAATGTTTTTTCAATTTTAGTTTTCTTATTAACTGGTGTAAGTCTATCCTTGTTTGTGTATAATTAAAATGTGTGTGCTTACAAAAGGATAATCCCAATGATAAAGTCTCTTTTTCTATACTTATTAAAGCCATATCTGTTAGATTTATGACTGTGTTTCTATCTTTTTCTTCCATAGGTATGGCCATTATCGTTTGTAATTCCTTCTGTAGTTTTGTTTTTTTGTTTCTTTTTGTTGTCGAGCATTTTTCCCATCTCCTGTTTTTTCGCTTTCTGCTTTTTGTGACGTTGTTTTGTTCTTGCTGTAATTTTGTTGGGGCCGCCCTGGTCTCAGGGTTCGCAGTCTTTCCTCCCGTAAAAAAAGAAATTCATCTGCGGGGGTTGGTACTGTTTGCGCCTGAGCTGTGGCTGTAGAGGTGTTGGGCTCTGATTCCGCTCCCGAGCTCACTTCAGACTCCTCCGGTGTTAAATCCTCATGGGCATTCGTAGTTGGCAATTTCCTTTGTCTTATGCCATCATACTTCCTCGCAAATGTATATATGCGACCCTTCATATAATCTGCACGGTCGCGTTGCAATTTTTGCGCTTTCCTTTCTTTTATTGTTTGTTCATATTTTGCCACACAGGTTTTGATCTCTGTCATTTGTTTGGCTATGAAGTCCTGATCTTCATGTTTCCCAAGTTCCTCTGCAACAGTCTCTAATTTTGCCAGAAGTTTGTCTCTATCTGTTGCGGCATACTTCACGAGTATTTCCAACATATTCCTCGATGATTGGGCATTATTATTTGCCCACTCCTCTAGCATCTTCGGGTCAGGGTTATCATATGTTGGCCCTAGAAGGATTCTTAAACCTCGTGGCACTCTTCCTACTTCCAAGTAGCTGCGCAGCAAGGTACACTCCAACCACTTAGAAATTTCTTGTTTTCGAAGTTTTTCATACTCTTTTAATAGTGTCTTAACATCGGATATATATATATATATATATATATATATATATATATATATATATATATATATATATATATATATATATATATATATATATATATATATATATATATATATATATATATATATATATATATATATATATATATATATATATATATATATATATATATATATATGTCCTTGCTCGCTGCTCCAAGGTACGGGGCACTCTTGCGGCGGGTGCTGTTCCAAGCGCGTCGGAGCCTCGCGCTTCAAATATGAAAGCTCAATCCCTCCCGGTCCCAGGTGGAAATAAGGACAGCACATGCAGGAATTCTCATTAGAAGCAACCTTTACTTGCACAGACGCGTTTCGGAAGCCACGCTTCCTTCCTCAATGTTTGTTACACCGCAACGCGCGTCTAGGCGCCATTTTATTTTGAAATACACAAACAACTCTAGATGGTGAGCATAGAGAGAGGACTGACGCATAAGCGCCATGTTGCTAATGCATGTTGTTCTACAGTGGCATAGCTATAATTGAGCACTAGTGTTTCACATAGTTATTACTAATATTCACATTCAATTAAGAGAAAAGATCTCACTCCATGGCCCATCGTATAGATGAGAGAGGTTATTTGCCGATCCACGGCAATATTATAGAGTGATTCCTGTATTTGAATTTACGAGGTTTTCTCTTAATTGAATGTGAATATTAGTAATAACTATGTGAAACACTAGTGCTCAATTAGAGCTATGCCACTGTAGAACAACATGCATTAGCAACATGGCGCTTATGCGTCAGTCCTCTCTCTATGCTCACCATCTAGAGTTGTTTGTGTATTTCGAAATAAAATGGCGCCTAGACGCGCGTTGCGGTGTAACAAACATTGAGGAAGGAAGCGTGGCTTCCGAAACGCGTCTGTGCAAGTAAAGGTTGCTTCTAATGAGAATTCCCGCGTGTGCTGTCCTTATTTCCACCCGGGACCGGGAGGGATTGAGCTTTCATATATATATATATATATATATATATATATATATATATATATATATATATATATATATATATATATATATATGTATATATTTATATATATATATATTTATATATATATATATATATATATATATATATATATATATATATATATATATGTATATATGTATATATATTCACTGAAAAAACCATAGGTTTCACACCAGTTATAGTTAGGAATTAGCATTTAAAAAACCTATTAAATTCACTGACAAAACCAGTTATAGTTAGCTGGAAATTTTACTGACTTAAAACCATTGAAATTCACACGTTATAGTTAGTTGGACTCACTATAACTTGCGCGCCTGCAATGCACTGCTGATGACGTCACATATTACATCACTCATGACATGGTCAGTGACATCACTCATGACATCACTGATGACACCATCCAGTGAATGTGTGTCTTTCTGAAAAATAAATGTGTTTTATATATGTATTTGTAAAGGTCGATGGAAGAATAAATGTTTAAATAGGTGTGTAAATGGATGTTTTTTTTTAAAAAAATTGGTTGGTTAACTGGCTTATTAAGTGTATCTTAGTGAATACATATATTAGCGAGTATTGTTTAAATATTTAAATGTTTGTATCAGTGTTTCTCTTTGTGTATAAGTGGCTGCAGGGGTTGGTGACTGACTCACTGTTTGTATGTGTTTTGAAGACAGCATATGTGCAGGACTGTATGGGTGGACGAGTGTGTATATGTGTGTGTTAGTGAGTGAATGACTGTCTCACTAGTGTCTTCATTAGTAACGACATATGTTTTAATCTAGTATATGTGAGTATTGATGTATATAAGTGAGTATAGTATATATAGTGAGAGATTGTAGGAGTTCCTGTTTAAATAAGTATGTGTTTCTATAAGTAATTGTTTAAGAGAGTAAGTATGTGTAAGTTTCCTTAGAAGTAAGGTGGTAGTGTGTGTATAAATGTATATGCAAATAAATGGATGTTCAATAGTTTATGTGCATGTGTGAGTATGTGTGTGAGTAACTTTTGGATGACTGCTGATGTGTAACAGGATGTATAGGTGTATCACTACATATGATGAGAGAGTATATATATGAGTGACTATATAGAACTGTTGGTGAATGAGTGGATGAGTATATAGATGGTGGAATTACTGAATTGGTTGTTGTTACTGGTTTGGGTATCTCCATTTTTTTGAAAATGTTTGTTTCTATTTTTGAATATGTGTTTCAAGCGTTACATTACACTGAAATTAGGTCTGTCACTCTGTCACAAGGATGGTGTCATCAGTGATGTCATGAGTGATGTCACTGACCATGTCATGAGTGATGTAATATGTGACGTCATCAGCAGTGCATTGCAGGCGCGCAAGTTATAGTGAGTCCAACTAACTATAACGTGTGAATTTCAATGGTTTTATGTCAGTAAAATTTCCAGCTAACTATAACTGGTTTTGTCAGTGAATTTAATAGGTTTTTTAAATGCTAATTCCTAACTATAACTGGTGTGAAACCTATGGTTTTTTCAGTGAATTTCAAAGGTTTTTTAAATGCTAATTCCTAACTATAACTGGTGTGAAACCTGTGGTTTTTTCAGTGAATTTCAAAGGTTTTTTTAATGCTAATTCCTAACTATATAAGACCTGAAAGCCCACCAGGAATCTCCAGTATGCGCCAGGGGACTGCATTGCAGAGAGGTGTAATGAAGCCACAACCCTTTTTACACCTCTCTGCAACGCAGCCCCCGTGCATGTTTGAAGAGGGGAAACTAATTCCCCTTGCATACTGGGGGCCCCTGGGGGCCAATTAGCCCACCTGGAACCTCCAGTATGCGCCTGGGGCTGCATTGCAGAGGTGTAATGAGACTATGCCCCTTGTTACACCTCTCTGCAACGCAGCCCACTGCCGCGTTTGCAGAGGGGGAACTAATTCCCCTTGCATACTGGGGGTACCTGGGGTCAACTAGTCCACCAGGAGCCTCCAGTATGCGCGAGGGAGCTGCATTGCAGAGAAGTGTAATGAGGCCACACCCTTGTTACACCTCTCTGCAATGCAGGCCACTGGCGCCTTTGCAGAGGGGGGACTAATTCCCCTTGCATACTGGGGGTCCCTGGATCATATCTGCCCAAACACCGATATTCCGAACGATTGTAAATGACTTTTCTTGAGAAACATTTGGATTTGGATTATCATGTCCTATACTTTGGAATTTTTGAAAGACTGACTTTGAGGATGCTATAAATTACTCAAGTCTGCCCGAATTGTGTGGGTAAAATTGATACCTAGTCACTTTTAATAAGAATATACTTATGTCTCGTCTAACATTTGAAAGAAATATCTAGTTATATGACAACGGGATACCGACATAACTTGAAGGAAATAAGAACGCCCTGAAGAAGTTCTGTTGTACAGAACGAAACGTTTCGGCTGGCTGTGGTACATAAACTTAAAGAAAATAAAAGCATTTGAATATACACCAAGATTCAGCGCTTCAATAAGTACTCTAAGTGATATGATTTGATTGGACTCATTGTGAAAGTGGTGCTGTGCCAAACTATGGAATATTCTCCACTACTCTCTACTACTTACTCTCTCCTACTCTCTACTACTCACTCTCTACTGCTCTCTACTACTCACTCTACTACTTACTCTCTACTACTCTCTACTACTCACTCTCTACTACTCACTCTCTACTACTCTCTACTACTCACTCTACTATTCACTCTACTACTCTCTACTACTCACTCTGCTACTCTCTCTACTGCTCTCTACTATTCTCTACTACTCACTCTCTACTCTCTATTACTCACTCTCTACTCTCTACCTCTCTACCTCTCTCTTCTCTCTCTACTAATCTCTACCTCTCCACCGCTACCTCTCTACCTCTCTACCTCTACACCTCTACCTCTCTACCTCTCTCTACACGCACACATATAGACATATATGCATATATATATATGCATATGCATTTATATATATGTATGTGTATGTATAAAAAAAAACAACTAAACATTTTTTTTTCTAATCAGCTACTTTTAAAACTGTCATTCTTTTTCCCCAAGGTACGCTCCCCGGTACGCTCCCCGGTGCGCGTACCGGGCGCTCCCCCCGTGAAAATAAATAAAAAAAAAAATTTTTTTTTGCCCCGTGGGGCCCTTTTATGGCCCCCACATCAAACCTAGGGGGTCAAGGGGGGGTCTACTCTGCCCCCTTATGGTCATTTCCCCCTTTGTTTTGGCCACCTCTTGTGTCTCGATCCTACTGAGACACAAGATGGCGGCCGCTCCGGACTGTTTAGAATGTTTACAGACACCCCAGAGCCAATCAGCCTTCTGCGCGCATGTCGCGTGGCGCGCCTGGAGCGCTCACCGGTGCGCGTACCGGGCGCTCCCCCCGCGAAAAACGCAAAAAAAAATTTTTTTTTGAGGCCCCGCGGGGCCCTTTAATGGCCCCCATATCAAACCTAGGGGGTCAGGGGGGGTCTACCCTGCCCCTTATGGTCAATTCCCCCCTTTGTTTTTGCCACCTCTTATGACTAGATTTTACCGATAGACAAGATGGCGGCCGCTCCGGACTGTTTAGAATGTTTACAGACAACTGAGAGCCAATCAGCTTTCTGCGCGCAAGTCGCGTGGCGCGCCCGGTGCGCGTACCGGTGCGCTTACCGGAGCGCTGCTATAGATATATATATTTTTTTGAACCTTAATTACTCAAAATCCACTGGAGCACATATCTTGAGACATAGCAAAGGCACATCGGGCTACCAGTCCCTACAATTTTGCCAAGTTTGGTGGAAATCCATTCAGCCGTTCGGGCTAAAAGTGAAATCGACCGCCCTATGGAAATTAACATGGGGAAAACGCGTTTTGGGACCCCCCTTTTATCTCGGCCCCCGCTTGACGAATCCCCCCCAAACTTTCAGGGAAGGACCGGAACGCCGCGAGGCCATTTTGAGGAAATTTTCAGGCAGATTCGTCAACCGGCGCCAAAGTTATTCCAAATAGAATTTTCAGATTTAACATTGAAAAAAATCCTAACTATAACTACCTACTGGCGACCGCCAGTAGGTAATATATATATATATATATATATACATATATTACCTCAAATTTCCTCAAATTGTGTTTGTTTCTATTTTTGAATATGTGTTTCAAGCGTTACATTACACTGAAATTAGGTCTGTCACTCTGTCACAAGGATGGTGTCATCAGTGATGTCATGAGTGATGTCACTGACCATGTCATGAGTGATGTAATATGTGACGTCATCAGCAGTGCATTGCAGGCGCGCAAGTTATAGTGAGTCCAACTAACTATAACGTGTGAATTTCAATGGTTTTATGTCAGTAAAATTTCCAGCTAACTATAACTGGTTTTGTCAGTGAATTTAATAGGTTTTTTAAATGCTAATTCTAACTATAACTGGTGTGAAACCTATGGTTTTTTCAGTGAATTTCAAAGGTTTTTTAAATGCTAATTCCTAACTATAACTGGTGTGAAACCTGTGGTTTTTACAGTGAATATATATATATATATATATATATATCGTTGTATTGCCTGAATTGTTTCTGTTGCCAACGTACCACTTCATCAGAGGCATTTCCCCTGTACACATTGGAGCTTCGGCCTGTGTTGGACACTATATATAAAAACAATATATATAAAAAAAATATATATATATATTCTTTTTTTTAAATTCTTTCATATAAGGTAACTCCCAGATAAAACATAAGGTTCCCTTAGAAAACTGAAAACAACAGGGATTTAAGTAACTAATGGTATGAGGCAAAACCTTAATAAAAGAGAAGCGATTATCCACAATTATTCAAGATAAAAGTGGTCTAAATAATCGTTGACGTTTAGAAACGATGAAAACACCCTATCACGGAGGCACTGCAACTGTCAACACATTGTCCAATGAACCTTCTTCCAATCTGGGCCATTTACATCTTACAGTTATCTACCCCACCTTATAGATATTACTTAGGTAGGCAACCCAGTAATTTTCTGGGACTGTGCACCTTAGGAGGGCCTTCAAATTACTATACCCCTTGTGAAATAACTTCTAGAACTTGATCATATCTTTATCCTTGAGGGTAGTAATTATAAGGTGTGTTATCAAAAGAGACTAGCTTAAATATGACCAATATTGTTAGGACTCTGATTAGATTTGCCATGGGCACCTCGTTGGTGAGTTCATGAAGCCCTCACCCACCAACCTGGTTGGTGGCATGCTTCATCATCGGGCCCACCCAGTGACACCTAATGTGTCCCGGGTGTGCTGCGATGCCTGATTACAGCGGAGCTGGTATTTTACTAAATGAATGAATGAATGAATGGATGAAAGGGCCCGAGGGCGTCCAAGCGCTAGGTAGAGGGAATAGTACTCTGAGGGACGGGGGGAGAGAGCCGGGGGGTATTAATTTCTGAAGAGGAATGTTTTTAGCTCTTTACGGAAGGACGAGAGGATGAGGTTGGACCTTAGGGGAAGGGGAAGGGAGTTCCATAGTTTAGCGGCATTGAGCGTGAAGGACCTGCCTCCAGCTCTGGACCTTTTGATTCTAGGGATTGCGGCAAGGAATGCGTTCGTAGATCGGAGTAGCTTGCCGGGGCAGTAGGGGGTGAGAAGTGTGTGGTTGATCTCAGGGCTAGCTCTATGGAAAGCTTGATGCGATATGCACAGGGTTTTGAATTTTATTCTTTCCCTGACAGGGAGCCAGTGAAGTGACCTGATCCCTGACTTAGCTGATTCTCTGCGGGGAATCTGGAGTAGCGTACGAGCTGCACAATTCTGAGTACGCTGGAGTTTCTGCAGCACGTATTCAGGTGCTCCTAAGTAAAGGGCGTTGTTAAAGTCGAGTCGGGACTGGATGAGACCCTGAATGACAACCTGCTTGGCTTCAAAGGGCAGGATTGGAAGAATCTTTCTCAGCATCCGGATGATCCCAAAGTGGTTGCTGCAGTTTTAGTTGCCTGAGTGTTAAAAGTGAGGGTTTTGTCCAGCAAACTCCCAGACTTTTGATGTCTTCCTTCGGGGTTGGGGTGGGCCTAAACTGGAGGGCCAAAGCTGGTCAATGGGGGTGGGAGTGGGGGGCCGAGGAGCAAGATCTTGGTTTTGTCGCTGTTGAGTTTTAGTGAGGATGCTGTCATCCATCTCCTAACATCCTCCATGCAGGCTGCCAGGTTGGATTGGGGGAGCCCGCTGTTCTTCTGTGCTAGGGAGACCACCAGCTGAGTGTCGTCCGCATACGAGATGATCTTGATGCCATATTGGCGGACGACCTCAGCCAGCGGTCTCATGTACACATTGAACAGCGTGGGGATCAGGGAGGAACCCTGGGGTACCCCGCAGTTTAGAGGTCTGCTAGTGGAACAGGAGTCACCGTCGAAGACCTGAAAGGTCCTTCCGCTCAAAAAGGAACCCAACCAGTCAAGAGCGTCTCCGGAGACTCCCAGATCGGATAGTCGACACAGCAGGGTTTTGTGGCACACCGTGTCAAACGTGGCGCTCAGATCGAGGAGGACCACTGCCACTGAACCGCCTCGGTCCAAGATCCTTTTGGATTCTTCTGTCACGGCTAAAAGAGCTGTTTCCGTGCCATGTTTAGGACGGAATCCTGTTTGGGTGGAGTCTAGTAGAAGATTCTCTTCGAGGAATTCAGTGAGGTGGAGATTAATATGCTTCTCCAGAATTTTGCTTGGCCAAGACAACAGGGCGATTGGACGGTAGTTGTTAGGGTCCGTGGGATTGAGATTGGGCTTCTTAAGTAGTGCTTTCACCATTGCCTGTTTCCAAGTAGGGGGAAGCACTCCTGTTTGCATAGAGCTATTGAGTAGCTCCATGAGGGTGGGAAGGATGACTTGGTTGGCCATGTTCATCATGCGAGGGGGTGCTGGGTCGCGGGGAGAGCCAGATTTTATCTGTTGTGCGAGGGATTTGAGTGATTCTAAGTCTAGTGGTGGGAATTCATTCAAGGATACTCACGGAGGGTGTTCTATGGCGCTTGGAGGTTGGGGTTTAGTGGTGATAATCTCTGGACCGGGGGCTGCGAAAGATACATATATTTTATTAATCTTTTGAAAAAATTCAGCTAGCTCGTTGCATCGAGCTATCGGATTGTCGACCGGGGCTATGGGGGGGGAGATCTTGGAGAGGCTTTTGACTACTTGGTATATTTCTCTTGGCTTGGATCTAGCTGCCATGATTTTCTCTTTGTAGTAAGTGGCTTGAGCTGTATTTATTTTGAGTTTGTATGCCCTAATAGCTTCCCTATATCTGTTTTTTTCGGTGGTGAGGTATCCTAGGCGCCACTTCCTTTCAAGCTTTCTGCACTGACGTTTTAATTCCCTGAGCTCCTCCGAATACCAGGGGGCAGTTTCTAGCGCTCGTTTTAACATGGTTTTCCTGGTGGGGAGGATGGAGTCGATGGAGTCCTCGATCCATTTATTGAATTTCCTGCTGTCGGGTATGGGGCTCTGGGAAAGAGAGGGCTTTGAGGTGGATAGGAGGCTCGACCACTGCTCTGGCGGGAGTCTGGACCAGTTTCTCATCTTTCGTGAAGTAGGGGTGGGGAGAGTGAATCTGTGGGTGGACCAATTAAGGGGACTGAGAAAGTGATCAGTCCAGGGGAGGTGTGTGATAGTGCCAACCGTGAGGTTGGGGCAATTGCTAAAGACCGGGTCAAGCAAGGGACCTTTGTTATGAGTGGGGGACCGGATTAGTTGCTCTAGTTGGATAGCGGCTAAGCTAGAGACTAGCTCATTGGCGGTGCTGTCAGCGCTGTTGTCAAAGTGAATATTGAAGTCGCCCAGCACCGTGAAGTTGGAAGAGACATAGCAGATTTGGCCGCTAACGAGGGTAGTGAGGAGTGGAAGTGGTTCAATGGGCCTGGGGGGCGATACACAAGTGCCCCTGTTAGACTGTCGTTGGGGGTGAGTTTGAGGCAGAAAGATATGCTTTGGCAATCTGGGATTATGTCCAGGATGCAGTGGCACTGGTATAAAGATATTTCGATAATTGCAAGGCCTCCTCCTTTTCTGCTTGTGCGGTCCCTGCGAGAGATCTGGTAACCCGGGGGAAGTGCTTGAATCACATCTGGGTCACAGTCTGGGGTTAACCAGGTTTCGGTTAAAAAGACGGCGTCAGGAGTCCGCTCGTCTAATAGCAGGAAAATTTCTGCACTATATTTTGGCATGGACCTGCAATTAAGGAGCAGTAGGGTGTAGTTTTGCTGGACCCGTCTGAGCCGGGCGCAGTGGAGGCTAATATTGCCGCGTTGACAGTAGGTGGGGAGGTTCAGGAGATGATGTCGCTGTAGGCAGCTAGCTTCCGTGGGGTTTTAAGTGTGAGGAGGGCATCAGCACTATAATGAGTCCTAGGAGGGGGGCCAGGGATAGTGGCCCCTGTCCCCGGCCGGCCGCGGACGGGCACAGACGGGCTTGCCTTTGCCCACTGAGCGCGTCCGCTGCGCGTCTGCACTGGGACAGGAACAGACTAATTTGCATATAGCCAGGTTCTGAACTGGGATGGTGCAGTGAGCTAAAAAACGGTGTTGGATCTAGCCCTGATCTCTTGACTGGGTGAGAGTATTCTGCTTAATTCAGAAACTCTGTCCATCACCACCCCTTGTTGTTAAATATTTTGTCCACCCTAAGCGTGGAAGGGTATACTCAGATGTGAGTCCCTTGCTCATTGCACCATCAGGATTCAAGCAAGCCGGGCCGACGATGGCTGAAATGCCAGAAACCGGTCCCCGGAAGCTTGTTTCCTTCCCAGTATAAGAATTGGCTTGGTAGTTTGGTTTGCCCTGTTCCCATCATGCACTGGGACAGGAACAGACTAATTTGCATATAGCCAGGTTCTGAACTGGGATGGTGCAGTGAGCTAAAAAACAGTGTTGGATCTAGCCCTGATCTCTTGACTGGGTGAGAGTATTCTGCCTAATTCAGAAACTCTGTCCATCACCACCCCTTGTTGTTAAATATTTTGTCCACCCTAAGCGTGGAAGGGTATACTCAGATGTGAGTCCCTTGCTCATTGCACCCTCAGGATTCAAGCAAGCCGGGCCGACGACGGCTGAAATGCCAGAAACCGGTCCCCGGAAGCTTGTTTCCTTCCCAGTGTAAGAATTGGCTTGGTAGTTTGGTTTGCCCTGTTCCCATCATGCACTGGGACAGGAACAGACTAATTTGCATATAGCCAGGTTCTGAACTGGGATGGTGCAGTGAGCTAAAAAACGGTGTTGGATCTAGCCCTGATCTCTTGACTGGGTGAGAGTATTCTGCTTAATTCAGAAACTCTGTCCATCACCACCCCTTGTTGTTAAATGCGCGTCTGGGGGAGGCACATTATTTAAGGGGAAGGGGTTGGGTGTGGCCTCCCAGCAGTGGGCGTGGCCTGTGGGCTCTGGCAATGGCGGCGAAATAATTTTTCCTACCCGCAGCAGCGCTAAGGTCCGCTGCGCGGGGATGTCAGGTGGCTTTTGAGGGGGGAGTGCCCAGGAACAGGTGAGTCAAGTTAAAAAACACACAGAGAGTGCAGAGTGAGGTGTAAAGTGAAGTGAGTTAAAACGGCTTGGCGAGGGTACCAGTACCCGAGGGTAACTTTCATTTTAATAACTGGGCCCCCGTCAGTGGTTAAAATAAGGCTTGGGGATGTTTAAGGGAGGCGAGTTACTACCTCCTTGTCCATCAGTTGGTCGACATGTTTCAGCCAGTGCCTTAAACTAAATCTGGCTTTCCTCAGGACCTTTTTAAAATAGAGTGTAGTGCAGGTTAAAAAGGAGTGTAATCCAGGCTATGTGTTACACTCACTAAGGTGTTTCTCTAAGTGTGAGAGGGGATTCCCTTCTCATATATGCCTGTACCGACAACATTGAAGACATAGACAAAACATGTCCGGGGCCCAGTTATTAAAATATAATTTACCCTCGGGTACTGGTACCCTCGCCAAGCCGTTTTAACTCACACTTCACTTTACACCTCACACTGCACTCCCAGTAAAATACCAGCTCCACTGTAATCAGGCGTCGCAGCACCCCCGGGACACATTAGCTGTCACTGAGTGGGCCCGATGATGAAGCATGCCACCAACCAGGTTGGTGGGTGAGAGCTTCATGAACTCACCAACGAGGTGCCCATGACAAATCTAATCAGAGTCCTAACAATATTGGTCATATTTAAGCTAGTCTCTTTTGATAACACATATAAACTACGGGGACTCGGACTAGCTTTCTAGTCCTCTCTCTCTCTCTTGATACGCACAACCAGGAACATGGCGATGAACCATGGCCTCACCTTCAGCGAGGATGTTGTGAGTGACATACTCGCAGACTCCTCCTTCCAAGCAGATTTCAATATTGCTAACTCCATAGCCCAGACCACTGATTGGGAGATCTTAACTGAGAAAAAGCGTAATAAAATACGAACCATCCTCCATGGAGTGATCCTAGCCCAATACTTAAGAACCAACACAGCGCCAAGGGGCCTCATCGTTACTAATGCACCCAGGATTTTCCTAGATGACCCCACCTTCCGAAAAGACTGGGCCCAGATCGCCTGGCACTGTACCAGGGACTGTGATGGATACAGGTCTCAGCAAGGCCTGCGAATGCAAAGGGTTCGCCCTTCTGTGCACAGATTCCTCAGACTACACAAAGAAATTGGCACGGAAACTGGAAATACAAAAACATAGTTTAATAAACCTTTAAAGGTGGTACTACAGCCCACACAAAACTCTACAGTATTGTACAAGGTAGCACAAAGAACTCAGACATGCGATCCCCTTTTATACACAAAGAAGGGGCTCATAAGTAGGCGGTTACAGCTCAAAAACATGATTTACGACCATATATGGACATTTCTTGAACATGATCGATACATGGGTGGAGTTAACGGTTCTTGAGACCCGCCGAAAAATGCATATTCCAATCTACGCTAATCAGAGAAAGATGTGACTCCTACTGAGCATGTGCTAGATGCACAAGGAACTATTCATAGCTTGTTGCTGGGCAAACTCCAGGGGTGACAATTAGTGAGGTAGAACTCGCCTCATGGCGAGCACATGGCAATATATAGCACACAAGATGGACGCCAGAAAACAAAATGGAGTCTGGCCGTATTTCAGGTATGAGCGAGAAAACTAGAACAAAGACACAATAGCATGTCTTCAGTGAATGCTTAATATTATCGCTGTTTTATTTACAACAGACGACCCTTTCAGCATTTGCTGAAGACATTCTGTTTCCTTGGATAATCTAAATACTCATCGCCTATGTCGATGCTCATCATGTCGGCTATCTCTCTAGTTATAGTTTTCCGATGGGCAGCCTCTGCAACGGATTGTTAATTGGGCACACAAAATGAAACACATAAAGAACATATCATTGGACTACATTGAATACATACACAACACGTGATTAATATGGCAACAACTATACAAAGTGCAGTGAGAACTTTCCAACCCCATGTAGAGATCAAGTTCGAGAACCAGCCTGCGAAGGTCCAGGACCCATTTTCAACATGTATATCAGCTGCAATTTTATGTAATTTGTTAATGGCTTTATACACAGAAGGAGTATGGTCAGGGATAAAGACACAACAACTGCTTCCAATAATTCTACAAGCCCCGCCTCTATCCGCTAACATTACATCCAAAACCATTCGGTTCTGTAATGCAACAGTCCTAGTAATTTGCAGCTCTTCAGTAAGATTTCCAAGGGCAGCAGCAGTTTGATTAGTAACAGCTTCCACTACTCTTGTCAATCGTCGTATCTTTCTACTATTCAGAGGAGCTCCCACAAAGAAAAGCAGTCCTAGGTTGAAATCTATATGCGGCTGCAGACTAGTATTAGTCTGATCAACGTCATCGACAGACAGAGTTCGCTTATATCTATTTACAGTCACATTGTTCAATAATTTCAAATCTTTATGATATGATGCAGGTGCCAAAAATACAGGTGGCAGTAAAAATGATACATAACATACTCCGGACCATCCGGAAGGTAATCGATAATAACCTTTGTTTCCACATACAAAGTAAGTATTATGAGAGGCGAGGAATGTGCTATTATTAAGGCCATCAATATTCAATACAACAATACAATCACTAACACCTACAGGAATATGGCCTACACTCTGTACACATAAATCTGTTTGTGCTTGGGCCACAGAGATCACGAACTTCTCTTTTCCAACAGTGTCTCTAGTGTTCGTAAAGATATATGGCGTTGACTCATTGTCCGGTCGATATTCTTCCCACTCCCATATAGTTCCGTTGGCTTGTGGATAACCTTCCTTATCTTCAATTCAATTCAAATGATCTTTATTCGGATTTTAGTACATCCATAAAAGTACATACAGAATGAAAATACATTTTAAAAACAGATTAAAAACACATATATAAAAAGTTAAAAACAGATTATCCAATTGGGTTTAAGCAGCATATGTAACGTAAAGTGCAATGTACATAATATATAAAGTGCAAAATACATAGTAGAGGAAGAGCATTAATCTATTAGTGCACGTAATCTTAGAATACAATTTATATTCTCCCACAGGGATTATTTAAATCAAAGCACGTATACAATTAAATCTGTAGTCAGTTTATAGTAGAATAATAAAGTGCACAAAATACATAAGATGGCATAGTACTATTATCCATTAGCCATGTTCCATACTTGCCCTCGATCTCACGCAAGCTTTTATGAAGCAGCTTACAGTATATATGACTTCATCTATGTGCAACATTTGCAAGAATTTTAATGCATGAATGGAATCTCGAAGGTTATATTTACGAAGAATCGGCCTTAAATATTGACAGGTGTACAATTTGTAGTGGCCACAAAAGAAGAGATAGTGCAATAAACTTTGTTTACCGCCTTGAGAACAAGGGCAGTCCAACTCTTCTAATTTTTTGTTATAGCGAATGGGGAAGCTGAGCAAATTAACTATGCTTCCATCCCGAAACCTGAATAAAAGGCTCTGATTCCATCTTCCTATAGGGATTGACAAATATCTTAAAGGATTGTTCAAATAATCAATACCTGGGTCAATAATGCGCAAATATCTAGTGACAACTGGTTTAATGGATTCTGATCTCATCCGATCCTCATTATATAAGTCCAGCAATGCCCGTTTAATACTATTCTTATGAGCGGGTACAATAGAATCAGGGGAGCTAAATAAAGATCCTTGACCCACGCTCTGCAGACTGTTTTTGACTGCATTTAACCAGGGTATGTGATGGGATCTATCACTTAACAAACAGTCTGATATTATACTGCGCGTTAAGGATGCTGCTGGATTTAGCCATATTTTAATCCAAAAAAGCGCAGGCCTTGACTTAATAAAATCGACAATATATGGCAGCCTTAGTTCATTGTGACAAATAAATGTAGGGGCACAAGGAACTCCCCCCAGCACCCTCCTGCAGAATCTATTTTCCTCCAACTGGAGGGCCATGCTGTTACAATAACCCCACACTTCAGCTCCATAAGTCCCAGTTGGCCGGCATTGGGTGCGATAGATGTTGAGGAGGGGGGTAACAACATCAGCCAGTTTTGGTTGACGGAGGGATAAAATTGAGTTAATTGACTTGCCAATTTTATTTCTCGCATGGGCAGCGTGTGGCTGCCATGAGCCTGAGTTAGAGAATAACAACCCTAGGTAAGGGAAAGTGCTGGTGCATTTTAAGGTGTTGTTACCAGATTTAATTGATGTAATATTATACTTTTTTGGTCCGCAATTCATGATAAAAGATTTTTTAAAATTGGTATTTAGACCAAGATCGGACATAAAAGCAACAAAACCAGAGATTAAAATGCGTAAAGCATTCGGTGTACGCCCCATTAATACTGCGTCATCCGCATAAAGTAGGGTAGTAATGGGGGAACCATTTATAATTGGAACGTCCTTAGTGATCTTACTCAGAGTGCTACTCAACCCATTGATATGTAAAATAAAAAGCAGTGGGGCGAGTACGCAGCCCTGTCTGACTCCTCTGCTAATAGGGACGTCATTGGATAAATCACCATCATTATTAATTCGTACTCTCGCTTTTAGGTCCCTATGTAAATAAGAAAGAAAATACACCAGTGAGTCATCCAAACCATAATCAAGCAAAAGTGACCACAACCTAGAACGATTAACAAAATCAAACACAGAACTCATATCCATAAAACCTAAATAAAGAGGGGATTTTTTAACAATGATATATTTGGCCATGATCAGATTTAAATTTAAACATTGTTCAATGGTGCCTACTTGGCTTCTGAAGCCCAGTTGACTACAATGAAGAACATTGTTGTCCTCAGCCCAACCCCATATCCGTTTAAAAATTACCCTTCCTAGGACTTTTAACGTATTATCGATCAGTGAGATCGGGCGGTAACAGGCGGCATCCGACCTGTCACCTTTTTTAAATATTGGTACGATGACACTGTTCGACCAGGATTCGGGAATTGAGCTATCATTCAGGTTATTAAATAAGTTGCATAATAGAGGGGCCCAAAAATTAATTTCTGATTTAATCTGATCAATTGAAAGGCCGTCCGGGCCAGGGGCTTTATTGCTAGCGCTATCAATAATAGCATCCTCGACCTCTGATAATGAAAAGGTCAGAGGTTCAGCGCTGTTAGATAGAGAGACAGTATCTAGGGGAGTGGCTGATATGGCGTAAATTTGGGAGAAATGCTCTACCCACGCCTCACCCGTTATATTACTGTTAATTGGATTGATGTTAGAACCAAAAGATCTTAAGGACTTGACTTCTCTCCAGAAACCTGTTGTGTCCTTTAGTGTGGCAGTACGCGTGAGAGATTCCCAGTGATTAATCACTAGAGCCTCGGATCTAATTCGTAAGGCAATTTTATATTTTGATCTTAATTCTCTCACGAGTGGAGCATCCCTTGGGTTGGTATTTAAGGCTGCCCTCAAGTCCCTATTGGCCTTAGAGCAAGAGGAATCAAACCAGCGGGGACCATGGGATATATTCTGCCTAGCGGGTTTGGAAGATTCTGTTTTAATGGCCCCACATAAATCACCAAAGGCGCCAACCACCTCATTACTAGGACTTGTGTATGACAGGCAAATCTCTACTGTTTCAGGATGTTTTTTAATTACTCTGGATAGAATCTCTTTGTTGTCGACTCCTTTCCATACTAGTCTCAATCTATCTGTTGATAAAGCCAGATTTTGAGGCCCAGCCTCTAACTTTGCTGCAACCTTTGAGGTCTGTGGATTGTGTAAATATATTCTAAGCGGGTAGTGGTCGCTGTAAGCGGAACAGATGACTTCTGCTTTTAAAATTATATCGCTTAATGTTGGGCATGTAAATATGTAATCTATCGTAGAGGCACTGCCCTGACCTATGAAAGTGGGGGTTGTTATATTATTTGCACTAGTACCTGCAATTTCCATTACATTTACTAGGTCACGGGAAGCTATGTGGTTTTTCAGTTCCTCAGAGTTTTTTCATAGTGGGCTGTTGCGATACATATGAGCGTTAAAGTCCCCTCCAATGCAGATGCCATCAAAGGGCCCATACTTTTGCCCTCCCATAATTTCATCTATAAAATTAAACAATAACATAAAATTACCATTAGGACGGCTAACAAAGTCGTTGTTATAAAAATTAATAATACATAATTTCAATCTGTTAATGTACTTCATAGCCATAAAACAACAATTACCCGGTGTAGGGATCAATTTAGTTTGCACCCCGGATTTTATTTTGGACCAGATAGATAGACCCCCACTGGGTCGTCCCATGTGAGAAGGGGAAGCCTTAAGATTATAACAACAGAAACCCTCCATTGTTGGTGACGTTGTACTCCAAGTTTCTTGTAGCATCAATATATCGCAGTTATTATCAACCCAATTAAGCCATTCTGTGATTTTCAATTTGGATTTTAAACCTGCTATGTTCCAGCTAACAAGAGATAATTCTGAATCCAAAGGCAGTTGGTTATGAGTCGGGGGTATTTGACTCAGAGCAGTTTGAGGCAAAGATTGTGGAACAATCTGAGGTTCGGATGTTGGTGTCAAAGATAATTCGACAGAGATAGTCAAAGATGGTCAGTCTTGCATATCCAGATCCGAAAGAGGTGCAAATCTATTATACATTTGAAATGGGAATGGGGGGGTTGAAATTGCATAGGCGGTGGCCGGAAATGCATAGGTGGTGGTTGGAAATGCATTAATGACGGTTGGAATTGCATAAAAGGAGGACGAGGTTGTGTTGCCATTTGTCTATAGAAATAACTCAAGGGTAACATAGTTGCAACAGTAGAAATGGTAGAATAGTTGCTATTTCTGTTAAGGAGGTTTCTTACAGTCCCTGGGTTTTTAAAATTAAGAACTATACAGTCACCTTCCTTGTCCTTGAGTAAAGGCCCGACCCACGATACCCTGTGGGCCGATATAATGTCTCTTGAAATGTCAAATCCAACGCCTTTGTGCTTAGTCAGCCAGTCTATGCACTTATTCCGCAATTGCACCCATGATTCCCCCTGGTCCTCCCTCAACGGCGGTACTCCTGCTAGGACCAAAACAAAAGGACAAGCATCCGGTGGCAAATGTAAGGCTGGCCCTTGATGTTTAAAAGGTTTACTTGTCCCTTGTGGGCCAATACCCTCATTGTTATTGGCAGCAGTTGGTCTTGATGCTGTTGTGGATTTGGTTGGACAATTATTGCGGTTAGAAACAGGGATGTTAGAAATTGATGGAGTGGTAGTTTTTCTAGGAGCAGGTATGGGAGTCGGTTTTGTGGGTAAATTGGATGTATTCAGAGTTGGCCCTCTGTTAGTAGATCGGGGTTGAATTATAGGTGGAGCAATAGACGGAGGTAATGATCCAGGATTGCTCAAAACCCCACCCAAAGAGCTGTTAATTTCCTGTTTCTTTGACGACAATGTATTGTTTGCAGTTTCCAATTCCTTTAAGAGGCGGTCAGCTCTGATTTGGTCCAGGATGACAGACCCCTTCCTTTTTATTTCTCCATTCTTGACCAGGTTATCTAATCTGTCCAGTCTTTTAAAAACTTTATTAAACTGATTGATCATTTGCTTTTCTAGTCGGTTAAAAATAGTATCCACTATGGTTTCTATAAGGTTCCCATTCTGTCTTGAGAGATTATAATTATCTCCCATTAATGCTGTTTGAGTCCATATGGTTTTAGAATTCCCACTAGAGTGAGTGGTAGTTGCAGCAGAAATACTGTCCATGTCAGCGGAATCTTTGTCTTCCGCAAGGACAATTTGTGCCCCCGAAGATTTATTTTTGTTCCACAGACTTTGAGGTGTGGGCTGATTCTTGTGGATTAAAGGCTGTTTCCTTTTATTAGCACTTTGCTTAGTTATGCCTCTTTTACGTTTTTCCCCTCCCGGTTTATTGCTACTAGAATCAATACTATCCAGGGTAATGACATCGTCCTGGGAAGCTGTTGTATTAGTAGAAACACTTTCTGTCAGCAGGGATACTGGGGATGTTGATATCAGTACCGGCTTAGAGATTGCAACCGCTGGTATTGAAGAGGCGGGGTCAGGTGCTATGTAAGTAACGGTATTTTCATCATCCAAAATAGTGGGCACATCAACAGAAGGATGTGACGGTTTTACCACAATTACTTCAGGGGTTATGTGTATATCTCCGTTTGTACAACTTGTGCTACTTGTTATACTCGATTTGTTGTTAATAGTAAGGGAACCCATCGAGAACCTCCTCTCAGTCTCCACAATTTCGTTAAAAGCAGTTTCTATCAGTGTCTCAAAGGATGTGATGAGGGAGACAGAAGTGTCAACACCCTGGGTTAATACATCAATATTATTACTATCACCCATTTTATAATCCTAGTTAGGTGCTCACCTTTGAGAAGAATGTTAGAGGGGTGGCCCGCCCGTCCACTGCAGTCCACTGACGGCCACAGACGGCCCCGCCCTTGTCCCGGGCTTCTCCCGGGCGCTCCCGCGCGCGACTCGAGGGGCGAGAGGGGGTGTCAGCCTTTTACAGGCGCCTCCGGGCGCTCCTCGGTCGTCACCGGCGTGCTCCCGCCCCAGGGGCTGCTGGGGAGTGTAGTCCGCTGGTCGCGCTGCCTCGCGCTGCCTCCCGGCGTTCTGCTGCGCGTTCTGCTGCGCCGCCGTTCCCCTCACGGCTCTGGAACACAAAGGTGAGTTTTAGGTGTTCCCCCGCTGGGCTCCCGGGGGGTCAGCCTTTTACAGGCGCCTCCGGGCGCTCCTCGGTCGTCACCGGCGTGCTCCCGCCCCAGGGGCTGCCGGGGAGTGTAGTCCGCTGGTCGCGCTGCCTCGCGCTGCCTCCCGGCGTTCTGCTGCGCGTTCTGCTGCGCCGCCGTTCCCCTCACGGCTCTGGAACACAAAGGTGAGTTTTAGGTGTTCCCCCGCTGGGCTCCCGGGGGGTCAGCCTTTTACAGGCGCCTCCGGGCGCTCCTCGGTCGTCACCGGCGTGCTCCCGCCCCAGGGGCTGCTGGGGAGTGTAGTCCGCTGGTCGCGCTGCCTCGCGCTGCCTCCCGGCATTCTGCTGCGCGTTCTGCTGCGCCGCCGTTCCCCTCACGGCTCTGGAACACAAAGGTGAGTTTTAGGTGTTCCCCCGCTGGGCTCCCGGGGGGTCAGCCTTTTACAGGCGCCTCCGGGCGCTCCTCGGTCGTCACCGGCGTGCTCCCGCCCCAGGGGCTGCTGGGGAGTGTAGTCCGCTGGTCGCGCTGCCTCGCGCTGCCTCCCGGCGTTCTGCTGCGCGTTCTGCTGCGCCGCCGTTCCCCTCACGGCTCTGGAACACAAAGGTGAGTTTTAGGTGTTCCTTCCTTATCTTGATGGCATTCTTTATTCAGTCTGAAAAGCAGTCTACCCACTGTGGGTTTTCTCGTAGCAAAAAGCAAAGTGTACCGCGCTCTACAAGAGCCATTATGAGAGAAAGGGAGAGGTATGAACGGTGTTCCCCCTGTAGTGTAGTTCCTATTTTCCCAATAGGCCCTGCGCATTGGAATAACATAAACAGTAGTATCGACGTAGAAGTGCGGATCTTCCAGGCCTCTACTGACTATGCTAAACTTAATTGGGTTTGTTACCAACTAGCTCAGAGGTCACTGGAAATGTTCTTCTCTGAATAGGAAGTGATCAGCTTCCCTGGTACAGACAAGAAGGGATTCAGTTTTCCAACAACCGTGCAACATGACAACTTTGCTCCTCAGATCAAGAGTCAATCTCTAGGGTCGTGTGATCAATAGACAGTTATTTTACTCAGTCAGTGGTTGTGCAGTTTACTTTCACAATATGTAGAGAATAGAGAGACGGGCGTTGTCAATAAAGGTAACATTTAGTGAACAGTCTTTCTTCTCGTACAAGAGAAATGAATTGCCACAATTGCAAGACTTGTTATTATAAAAAGTACGTACAGTAAGATGAGTATTGCGAAATAATACTGTAAAAGCATTGATATGGTTTCTTAGCCATACAATGGTTTAAAATGAATAAAACATATATACATTCATATATACATTAGGCTAAAATACTCAACTGGTGCTTCTAACTACGCCTACCCCAGTGTACCTGACCTAAGCCTAATACTTGGGAGGGGAGTAAGTAAGTAGCTTTCAGTTAAGTTGGTTTTGCCAAGGTTTGCTTCAAGAATTCTCACTAAGGGTTTAGTCAACACCATACCTCTGGAATAGAATGATGGAGGTCTGGTATCTCCTTCAGGGGGTCGATATCCCAGTCACCCGCAAGGGTAGACTAGAAACGCCGGAGCTGGATTTCTCTGCAGGAGAAAAGACAGTGTCTCTCTCAGCGCGTCGAGGAGGAGGAGGAGGGGCAGCGTCCGCGGGCAGCTTGCATCTGCTGGGCTCTTGCAGGGGGACGGCTGTTCAGCTCCCAAGTTCACCACACCATCGTTCGCTAGTTAGCAGCGATAGCAGTAGCGATAGTAGCTATGGTATCATCAGCATAACAGCAACTTCAGCAGCAGCGAGACAGCGTTTGCTTAAGGCAACGTTGGTAATATTTATACCTGAAAGGTGCCTTGTTTGACGTAAGTTTTTGGACATAAGACGTCAATAAAGATGTCACTAGGAAGTGATCGTCTATCAGTGCTCATTAGAGTTCTATTACTAATCAAAACATAGCAAGCGGGGATTTCCATGTTGCTGAGTTTTTATCTTGTTGAAGAACTCGGAGTGTTAATCTAGGAATTTTAGATAGTAACTTCTGATATGTCATTGCACTAATTGGCTGCAAAGGAAGTGGCAGAGAAAGCAATTCTGAAATGTGGCTCTGTTCGTGTGAGGCCAGAGACGAGTTTCTGAATATTGCATTTGATCGGTTATGCCAATATAGGGAATAAATGGATTTATAGCCGTATAGGGGCATAAGGTCACAGTATCGATCAGGGTCCTAGATTAGAACACTACACCCCTTTCTTTTGATGTGCCGGCATCATCCCGCATATCCAACAGTTCGTGGCATTCGTAGCAACGTGGGTGTGATGCAACATTTGGATGAAAGTGTTATTCAAATACGACTGTCGATGTTTCAACTCTTGATATGGAAGTGTATAGAAGAAATGCTCATCTGGAACTGGAGTAGAAACAACATATAGCTCACGGGCAGGAGCTTTATCCTTTACAAACCACGTGACTGTAGCAACAACTGCTACAACGGTAATGAAACCTACAGAACCAAAAATGTTCTTCTTATCCATTCGAACAAATGTACACACAGTATCTTCCTGAAACTAAAGTTTTGTCAGAACTCTTACCCCTAAGTAGCCATTGTTTTCTTCACCAGCGGGCCAAGACGGGTGTCACTACACTAATGCAGGGCTGATCCCCCCCCTTGCCTCATCGGCTCTCCATTTCACGGACCTAGGGACCGTTCTGACAACTTCTCACACAATTGCAGATTCTTATCTTGGTCGCAGATTATATCTTCTTGATCCAGGAATTGTCGGTCCGGGAAGAACTCCTCAGATTCGTCAGGTACCACAGCACGGCCTCTTCCCGCAGTCAAGATCTCTCGATGGTCGGTCAATACAGCAGGCTCCACCAAGTCAGGTTGCACCTTCCGGCAATGGATGGAATGTATCCAGTTCTTCCGGTTGGTGACTCGGACAGCTGTTCTTGTGGCGAGAAGAATCTGGACGGGACCACACCACCTCGGCTCCAGACTGCTCGACCTCTCAAAGGACTTCACAAGGACAAAGTCACCAGGCCGGAGATTATGGCCTTCTTCTGTGGACCGGTCCGGGAGTGCTTCTCGAACCTGTTGATGAATGGAAACCAAGCTATCAGTTAATTGTGCCAAATAGTAATTCATTAAAACACAAGGTACATCGTACACTGAGCTCGGTTTGGGCACCCCCCATATGTTCATGGGGCACCCGAAAACAATCTCATAGGGCGTTAGGCCCGTCCAAGAATGCGGTACTGATCTGATAGACAATAATGCCAAAAGCAGAGCATCTGGCCAAGTCAGAGAGGTAGAAGCCTGTATTTTCACTATTTTTAGCTTCAACTTGCATTTATATTTTTCCACCAATCCTGCTAACTGCGGGTAGAACACTGCATGGAACTTTTGCGGAATTCCTGATCCTTTCAGGAAATACTTAACAAGATCCGCTACAAAATGGGGCCCGTTGTCACTCCACAACAATCTACAAACACCATAGCGAGAGAAAAATTCCTTCAACAGCACCTTAGCAGTAGTCATTGCAGTATTGTCCTTCGTAGGGTATGCTTCAATCCATTTGCTGAATGCACAAACCACAACCAGAACATACTTCAGATTATTGCAGCGTTCCAGCTGAATATAATCCATTTGCAATACTTCAAAAGGTGCAGCAGGTGTTGCAAATCCTCCTGCTGGAGTTCGTGTCCCTTTTCCTGGATTGTACTTAAGACAAATCATGCAGGTCTGCACTACTTTCTTAGCAGTGCTAGCAATCTCTGGATGCTCCCAAATCTGCGTAAGCAATTTCACAATTGCCGAAGCTCCAACATGTGCTAGCCCATGTGCCATCTGAACCGTAGGTTGTACGAAGGCTGTGGGTAACTTCCACCTATCCATCTGCTTATTCCTCCAACAACCTTCATCATCCAATTCTCCATCTTTGGACCATTGCTCTCGTTCTTTATCAGTAGTGGTCTTTTGTATCTCTAACACCTCTTCCCTAGCATTGTGCCACCGCTCGGCTTGTGACTTCACAACATACATTGGAGTGGAGCCAGGCTGCATCGCAGTTTCACGTGCTACTCGAGCTACAAAAGCATTTCCTTGTCCCACTTTATCTGTCACTTTCTTGTGTGCGCTACATTTCACTATAGCTATCTTCTTCGGATAGGTCAATGCAGTCAGGAGGTTATGTACTAATTCTCCATACATTATCTGTGCTCCATGTGATGTCAAAAAGCCCCTTTCCTTCCAGAGCAGGCCGAAATCGTGCGCTACTCCGAAAGCATAGCGGCTGTCCGTATAGACATTCACGCATAACCCTGCACTAAGCTCACACGCTAGTGTCAACGCTATCAGTTCTGCTGCTTGTGCCAATTTCTGCGGTATGCGTGCTGTCTCCACTATTGTGTGTAGCGTAGTAATTGCATATGCTGCTGAGGTAGTTCCGTCTGGTAACTTCAAACAAGACCCATCCACCCACAGCTCTCCATCCACATCTGTAAAGGGCGTATCTTGCAAGTCAATACGACCCTTTGTCTGTTCCTCAGTCACAAAGACACAGTCATGTGTCTCTTGCGCCTCAGGCCGAGTCATCGGAAAGGGCAACAACGTGGCTGGGTTTAGCGTTGCACATCTCTTCAGTGAAATATGAGGAGCCAACAACGTTAGCTCATATCCTGTTAGATGAGCACTAGTTAGATGCTGCGTCTTCGTTTGATTCAACAGGGCATCGACAGCATGAGGGGCCAACACCAACAGCTTTTGAGATAACACAATCCCTTCACTCTGGCGTATTGACACAGCTGTTGCTGCAACCGAGCGAAGACAATCAGGCAATCCTCGAGCAACAGGATCAAGCATTGCCGAGAAGTATGCACAAGGGCGCTGTTTGTCGCCGTGCATCTGCACTAACACTGATAATGCGCATCCATCTCTCTCATGTACATACAATGTAAAGGGCTTCGTGTAATCAGGGGTGCCTAACACTGGTGCTGAACAAAGGGCCTGACGTAATTGTTGAAAAGCATTCTCACATTCATCTGTCCATGAAAGGGGAACTGGAGTATCCTTTGTCAAAAGTGCTAACAGTGGTTTAACTATGTATGAAAACCCTAATATCCACTGTCTACAAAAGGAAGTGAGACCTAGGAAAGCTCAAACATCTTTCTGCGTGGAGGGTGCTGGTGTATCTAAAATGGCTTGAATGCGATCCGGTGTAAGTGCACGTCCATCCTTTGTTGAAAGGTGACCTAAGTAGGTTACCTTTGGTCTACAATATTGCAATTTCTTTTTCGATACTTTGTGATTGTGCGATGCCAGGAAGGTAAGCAAAGACAATGTACACTCCTCACATTGTTCGGGGGTGTCGGCTGCCAACAAGATATCATCGACATATTGTATAAGCGCCACGTCTTCAGGTAAAATAAAAGAATCCAACTGTCGTTTCAATGCCTGACTATAAATGCTAGGACTCTCAGTATAGCCTTGAGGAACTCTACAAAATCTGTACGATCTATTATTCAAAGTGAATCCGAAAAGGTATCGGCTGTCAGGATGAATACGGATTGAAAAGAAAGCGTTCTTCAAGTCTATAACTGAGAACATTGTTGCAGTTGGCGGGACCAGAGTAAGAAGTGTCGTAATGTCGGAAACCACTGGGTATTGAGGTATCACTATCTTATTGACCTCCCTCAAATCGATAATCAATCGATAAATCCTAGTGTCAGTGTCTTTTTTCAAAATCGGTAGTATAGGACTGTTACACACATTGTATGGAACTTCTTCAACAACCCCTACTTTAATCAGATCCTGCACTATCTGTATTAGCGCCTCCTCCCCCTCCTGTGAAATTCGATACTGAGGCAGGCGCGGCAACACAGCTCCCTCCTTTACACTAATGTGTACCGCGGGAATGATCATCTGTCCCACATCAGTATCCGAAGTAGCCCACAAAGTATGAGGTAAAGAGGCCAATGCAGCATCTTCTTTAATCGTACACACCCTCTCCATTGTCGGATAGTTGTCATTCAAGATAACACGTACTCCTTCAGGGGAGCATCGTATCGTGGCACGAAAATGCTTCAGCATATCCAGGCCCACAATGTTATCAGGCGTGTTCGGGGAGAGCAAAAATGGGCATGGTGCAACAAACTTATCTACATGAAGTGCAAGAGGTTGTGATAGTGGGCTAAGAGAAGGTGTTCCATCGAACCCTATAGAAGTGATTGTTAAGCCTGACAGGGGAGCCCTCGGAACCAATTCTTTAGACAAAGCGCTACGAGTAGCTCCTGTATCAACCAGGAACCGATCAGTAGAACCCAAAACATGTGCTGTAACATAAGGACCCCTCTGATCTACTGGCACTTCGACTTATTCCTTACCCCATCCTGCGCAATCCTATGCATACTGTGAATCGTGCTGTTCAGGAGGTACATACTCAGACATTTGATATTGATTTCGTCGATCAAAGATATTGGACCCATCTTGCGGTCGCATAACAGAGTCAAACCTAGCTCGATCATTCGTGTTGCCCCTAGGGCCTGAAGAACCTCCCCTACTCCTCATCGGTCCCTGCCCACGCTCGTGCCGCTGTGCGCGCAGCAATGGGCACTCATTCGCCCAATGGCCTCTCTGCCTACAATATGCACATTGATCCCGGGCCAAATCAGTACGACCCGAGGAAGAACCAGGAAAATTCCGACCGTCCCTTTCATTACCTCTACCAGGCGGTCCATACACTTGTGCTTACATAACCTTCGTTTTTAAATCTTTAGATTTCTTCTCATCATTACCCTTCGCTTCTAATTCCTGACGCTCATAATACTGAGCCATCGTCAGGAGGGATGCTGGCGACGAAGTCGTCCAGGAGCTTTCACTCGCTTTCAATCGAGCTGCTACTCCTGGCAACAAGTTTGAAACATATTTATCAACGAAAAGATGCCAACCCGTGTTGTCTGTAAGCGACTGGCTGTTGAAATCATGGAAAGTTTCCTCAAACCGTGTAAAAAAATCTGAGACTGATTCATCTGCTTTCTGTTTACATGACGCTAACATAGTCCAATCAATCTTTTTAGGAGGAATGATCATTTTTAATTTAGTCAAAATGGCAGCAGGAAGATCTAGAATCGACTGGGGTGGTTTCTGTGCAGGCTTCCTGTCTCTATCCTCATCCTCAAGATCCACCCATCTAGCCTTAAATGTTACAAGATCATCTACCCTTCGTACAGATCTCCACATATCTGGGGATAATATAAGCCTGAAAAATAGATCAATATCGGCCAGGGTCATAGTACAGGAATTTAGGGCCCCCTCAACTTCCTCATAAAAGGTGGCAGGATTCTTTCGTGGATCAGGTAATGCGGCTTTTAACGTCATAACATCTGCTCTATTCCAAGGAGTCTAAACCTAGTTATAGATGAAATACCCTCTAGCATCAGCAGACGCTGTATCCGGACTAGTACCCGCTCCTTTAGGAGGAACGTACAAAGGCGCTGCCTCCCGCATCGGTTTAACATGTACTTCATCAATCTTATCTGAATAAAAGATGGATGACTGCTTTCCGTCGCCATTCGGATTTGTTTTCTCCTCGCCAGCTTTCCTTTTCCGTGCTTCATCCCGTAGCCGAAACATCTCATCCCGCAACGCAAACAGCCATCGAACCGCATCAGGCACCTGAGAAGGAAGAAGAAGACCTTTACGCAACACTTTAGAATCAGCTACCACATTATCTGGTTCAAGAACATCGTAATATTTCCGAAAAGCTGTCACTACTTCATTAGAAACAAACTCAGTAAAATATAATTTCTCCCTATCCTCCCATACTTCAAGCTCTTTCAATAACTCTCAAGGGAGACAGTATCCTTGTTGACCCGATAAGCAATCTTTCGGAGATCAGCCATACGGTCGGCCGATAACATAGACCGCGTATCCACTTTCTGCGCGGGCAGTCCAGAATCCTGATCTCCTCCTCTCGGATCAGATGGGCCAGCGTACGGGGGCGGAGAGCGATCATCATCATGTTTATTAAGGACAGGATAAAGAGGCTGTCGAACAGGATACTGGCCAGACACTTTCTCCTGTTTCTCTTCTAATTCCTTTGCTTCGCGCTTTTTCGACTCTTGCGCTCTCTCACGCTCACTCTTTCGTTGCTCTTTCTCAATCAGTACCTGCTCACGCTTCTCACTCTCTCGCACCTCTTTCACCCACATTCGTATACACTCAAACATGTCTTGCCTCACTCGCCGCTTACACATACACTGCTCTACATACTCAATTTTCCGCAAACCAAACGATCCATAAAGAGGCCATTGTAACTCAGGATCCTTTTTGGTATATTTCCTCCATTACGTGCTGTACATTATGGGGGAAAGATCAAACTTTACATACATATCCCCATTCAGCGTCCCTTCCGGGGGAGCCGGCTGTGATTCTTCAAGTATCAACCGGTCATTTCCAAAACAGCAGCACCACTTACGGAGTGCGCTAAAAACAGGCATGTCCAAAATAGTGCAAAGTATGCAATATTATAATTAAAATGGCACTTAAAACGTTGCGCCGCTCAAATCCACAGTTCAGGAGAAATATCTCCACATTGCCTGCCTATATGTGTTGCAACGCATATATGTACAAATTCAAACCAAACAATATGACTAGTCACCTCAAACAAGCAAACAAATTAGTCACGGCAAGCGTATCCTAAAACAGCCTTGCCAATCAAGACTACCAAAGGCTCACGGCAAGTACTGTACAATGATTCTTAACAATCAAGAGCGTCCAGATTCCAACTGCCAAGTTCCAAATTCGCCCAAACGGCCACTATTCGGCAAACAGACAGAAGAGGTCTCAGTCGAGGACCGGCACAACCCAGATGGTCAGATCGGAAGGGAAGGAAGAATACCTCGGAATGCCAGGACTAAAGACGCTGCTGGCAGTGATCACGTCCCCGGCAAGGTTCCAAACCTTCGTCACAACCAATCCTTCGAGCATCCGAGTCGCCGATGAGCCCCACATGACGGGCGCCAATTGATGGATAAAGAGGCCTCAGCAAGGCCTGCGAATGTAAAGGGTTCGCCCTTCTGTGCACGGAGTCCTCACACTACACAAAGAAATTGGCACGGAAACTGGAAATACAAAGACATAGTTTAATAAACCTTTAAAGGTGGTACTGCAGCCCACACAACACTCTACAGTATTGTACAAGGTAGCACAAAGAACTCAGACATGCGGTCCCCTTTTATACACAAAGAAGGGGCTCATAAGTAGGCGGTTACAGCTCAAAACATGATTTACAACCATATATGGACATTTCTTGAACATGATTGATACATGGGTGGAGTTATCGGTTCTTGAGACCCGCCGAAAAATGCACATTCCAATCTACGCTAATCAGAGACAGATGTGACTCCTACTGAGCATGCGCTAGATGCACAAGGAACTATTTATAGCTTGTTGCTGGGCAAACTCCAGGGGTGACAATCAGTGAGGTAGGACTTGCCCCGTGGCGAGCACATGGCAATATATACCACACAAGATGGACGCCAGAAAATAAAATGGAGTCTGGCCGTATTTCAAGTATGAGCGAGAAAACTAGAACAAAGACACGATAGCATGTCTTCAGTGAATGCTTAATACTATCGCTGTTTTATTTACAACAACTGGATGGTACTGATCATCAAGACGGCCAAACGTCTCTCTGACGCCATCGTCATTGAGATCGAAGCAACAGAAAGCCATTTTAAAGCTACATTAACCGCCTACAAAAAGAAACTTGATGATCAAAACAGAGAAATGAACGAATACAAGGAGCATCTGACACAAGCAAAAATCAAGAAGTTTGACAAAGATCTTAAAAAATTTAGCTAAGCTAAAACATACCCCTACTCTGAAGATGACTTCACCCCACCACCCAAGACCCCGAACGCTTCAGACTCATCGGCTGATGACAGTTCCGCTTCCAGTGACTCAAGCACTGGCTCATACAAACGAGGCGGCAGAGGCCGACGTGGCCAACGGCGGCCTAACATGTGGCAAGGAGCCCAACAAGGACAATACTATGGAGTCCCCCATAATTTTGGCCCCATACAGAACCCGTATTTTGGATTCCCACCCATGTATCCCCCCGGACCAAAGCCACTCTTCCCGGGCAATACCGGCCCCCACATTCCTTTTTTAGGACAGGGCCGAAGATCAATAGGCAGGAGAAGACAAAATCAACAACAACCGCAGGTACACTGGGCCAAAGAGGAAAATCCAGTGAGCTCCAACACCCGCCAGAAGATGAAAGACCAACCGGGCACCAGCAAACAATAACAAATCAAACATCATTGGTATTCAACTTATCCAGCACGTCCCTGACACCCAAAGAACAAGCAGTAATGGAAAAAGGCCTACTATTCGCCCCCACATCCAGACTTGACAAATTCAAGTTACACGTGGAACTGGCTGAGTTCTTCCGTAAGCTCAAACACAAGGCCTTTTTTGCGAAATCGACAATGGACAACCAACCTACCAGTGAGACCCCACATGTCACAGGCCTAAGGACTAAATCCACCTTCAACCCGCCACCATCCACAGTGCCCCCTGAGATCAGCACTTTTGAGTTGGCAGTATACAACGACGTTGAAAATCTTAGTCCAACTAATCATTTCAACAACCTATCCAAAGATTAAAGAGACATCATCCAAGACCAATCCTTCAATCATAATTAAACCAGCTGACAAAGGGGGGGGGTATTGTCCTTCTAGACAAAAAAGATTATGACACGGAGTGCCGCAGACTGTTAAGCAACACCAGAAATTACAAAAGATTGGAACAAGATCCAAATGACACTCTTCAGAACACTATCCAGACACTAATAAAGAATGCCTGCGATGCTGAACATATTTCCAAGCAAGAAGCAGAGTACCTCTGCCCCCAGAAAGTCAAAATACCTTACGTCTACACTGTACCCAAGGTACACAAGGGCAAAATCCCCCCACCAGGCAGACCCATAGTGTCTGGTATCAATTCGCTCTTAGAGCCCCTGTCACGCTACTGCGACCCACACCAAAACTCTAACCCTAGAACCTAACAAGGTGTGGACACAACACAGCCACACCAACTGTAATTCACGTAATGTGATTTACCTTCTCACCTGCTCCTGTGGTCTCCACTATATCGGCATGACCACCCGCAAAATACGCACTAGGGTCACTGAGCACAGAAGCACCATTAGGTGTAAGAAAAACATCAGTAAATTAACCAACCACTTCATCACCCATGGCCATACCCCCAATGACCTCACATAGACAGTCATCGAACAAATCCCTGAGCAGGCATTAGACAATGAAAGAAGACTGATGAGCAAAGAACACCGTTGGATCTATCGCCTTTCCTCACACATCAATGGCCTGAACGATGCGATCCCTTGGAACTCAGTCACATGCTGATGTAAACCTCTATACAGAGGTCTTTACTAGTACCCATTCAACCCAGTTGACCTATGAACTCCAACTCAACTGAGGCTACCAACCCCTAATCGTGCCCAACCCATATCGGGTTGTGACTGGTTGCCATGCCCAGCCATAGTCTCCCGCTCCTGCAGCAACCTGTGATGATTCATTACACTATGCCCAAGCTAAATGCACCTCCTTGAAATTCCATGCCCGCACTATTGATAGTGGCAGATTGCATACTTTAACACGACACATACTCTACCTTGTTAGACCCGCAGACGCGCCTGCACTAATAACTAGTGTCTCACCCCGCTCATGCGCAATAGACACAAGCAGCACCGCGCATGTGCTAGAGACTAGTGTCTTTCCACCAACTAGTGTCTCACCCCCGCTCATGCGCAATAGACACAAGCAACACCGCTCATGTGCTAGAGACTAGTGTCTTTCCACCGCCCATGAGCAGACAGCTAGGAGCACGCCCGGGGTAGTCTTTCTACTCTTACTCCCAGCTACAGGTGCCGATAGTTAATCCAATTAGCAAGCATATAAAAACGAACAAGAAACTCCAGCTCTTTCCACCGGAGTACGAGGACGGTGCAACAGGTGCAAGGTAGGCTCTGACCAAAAAAGCTGTGAGTATGACAACCTCCAAGCAACAATCTCTGGGTAAGCGCTTTTCCCTCCTTACAGGTCTCTAACTCCCAGTGGCCAACATTATTTCCCTACAGGGTCAACCCCTTACCGCTTCACTCCTGGAAGCATTTGCTGCAAAATCTAAGCGTAAGAATGTTTACTTACGCCCCATCACACTTTGTATCTCATGCATATGTGTGATACCTGTGTTTTAGCGACACCACCCCCAATTATTTGCGATAATCACAATAATGGAACTACCAGTGCCATTACAATTTTGCCGACTGTAGTCTACCCACTGAGCACTGTAGATTCGGCATTCTATGTATATGACTATGTGGCGAAGACGCCTATTTCACTCTCCTCTTCTTACATGTTTTGTTTATGTCTTCAATGTTGTCGGTACAGGCATATATGAGAAGGGAATCCCCTCTCACACTTAGAGAAACACCTTAGTGAGTGTAACACATAGCCTGGATTACACTCCTTTTTAACCTGCACTACACTCTATTTTAAAAAGGTCATGAGGGAAGCCAGATTTAGTTTGAGGCACTGGCTGAAACATGTCGACCAGCTGATGGATGAAGGAGGTAGTAACTCGCTTCCCTTAAACATCCCCAAGCCTTAATTTAACCGTTGACGGGGGCCCAGTTATTAAAATTTAATTTACCCTCGGGTACTGGGACCCTCGCCAGGCCGTTTTAACTCACACTTCACTTTACACCTCACACTGCACTCTCAGTAAAATACCAGCTCCACTGTAATCAGGCGTCGCAGCACACCCGGGACACATTAGGTGTCATTGGGTGGGCCCGATGATGAAGCATGCCACCAACCAGGTTGGTGGGTGAGGGCTTCATGAACTCACCAACGAGGTGCCCATGACAAATCTAATCAGAGTCCTAACAATATTGGTCATATTTAAGCTTGTCTATTTTGATAACACATATAAACTACGGGGACTCGGACTAGCTTTCTAGTCCTCTCTCTCTCTCTTGATACGCACAAGTAATTATAAGGTCCCAGTTAGATTGGAAAAAATCATCTGCTTTTAGCCGTAATCAGGGCCTCACACTTATTCTTCATATAAAAGTAATCTTCTCTTCCACTATAGTTCTCTTTGAAGCTTCCTATCCCACCTGCTTTCCTCAACTTCTTCCTAGTGGTTAAACACTCTTTATCAAACCACAGCAGTTTTAGTGGTCGGCTAGGACTATCCTTCTTAGCTGCCTGGTTACACATCCTACCTATAGGGGTTAGCCGTTTTACTGCCTCTGCTATGGTTTCCAAGTACCATTCTAGTATTTTCAGCATTGGGATGTCTGCAAAGTCCAGGTCATTGAACACTTGATTTGCATGAGTTGGGACATATATCTTTCATTGATTACTGTTTTGTGCTTTGGGAAGGCTACTTCCATCAGTATTACACATTCTCTTTGGTAAGGGGCTGCACATTAGGCTGTTTTCAAGCCCCAATGGTCACTACCCCCTATTCTTTATACCTCAAAGCTTGTACAGATGTACAAAACCCACACCTTTATAAATATATAGTCTATGAGGCAGGTTTGCTTTCAAGCCAGAAATGTTTGACTCACCAGTATGTCTTTCTTGAACCATTCATTTTAGGCAAACAAAACCGAAAGCAGAAAGGAATCTTACAAGTTGCAGGTTATACTTGGATTGAATACACTGATTGAAGATTGCATAGGGGATTCCATAGCCTTCTAACATGTCACTGAAACCAGCTTCTACCTGGGCTAGGGTTTAACGATAATTGAAGTCCCCTAACAGGAGAATTGTGGGGGCTCCCATGGCCTACGTTAAAGCTGTCAGATCCCTCTGGAAGACCTCTCACATTTCCATTCAGGTTTTATTCTGGTTTACATAGATGCTGAAAATTATTAAACTATTGGGTCTATTGCTCTTGTCCTACAGGTCCAGATAGCATGCCAGGTGCCACTCACTGCTTGTCTGTATTACTCTTTCTCCTTTAATGCATTTGGTTGATGATAACGGCATTGGCCCACCTTTTACCTGCCCAGATCCTGCTTTTGTTCCCCATTTTATAAATTGCGTAAATCCACTCAAGTGTTCAAGTTCAAGTTTCATCTTTATTTCGGTTCTTTAAACCATAAAAGCAAGTAAAAACACTGTGCACAAATCAATTAATTGAATTAACAGGTGTGATTTAAATTTGATAAAATGACAGTAATCATAAAAACAGTTTGTGAGAAGTTGGCCTGGTATATGCTGTCCACTAATTAAATTGGGCACCTTGCACCAGTCCAAACAACCCTTATGGTGATTTAAGAGGTCAAAGATAACCTTAGAAAGCTAACCCTTATGGTGATTTAAGAGGTCAAAGATAACCTTAGGAAGATATCCAAGTGGTAGCTGTGGAGGGCAGCCGTCAGGCTTAGTCTTGAAGGAATGTTAAGCAGCTTGTTTTACCAGAATGCAACCCTATAGAATTGGATAAATGAAAAGAGAACCCCACAGTAGCTATAAAAAAATGTATTTATTATTATAACTAACCCTGGGCGCAGTGCTCCTCTCCGTCCACGGAGTGTGCATAGTGTTGCCTACTTCGCGATTCGCAAAGTAGGCATAGAAGGCAACACTACGCACACTCCATGTCGGAGCGAAGTTGCCTGCCACCCGCCTCCCTCCCGCCCTCTTCTACATGGCCAATTTAATGTTAAACAGATTAAACGTAATTAAAAAGGACTCACCTGACATGCGGCGTCCCGGTGCTCCCTCTTCGTGCTGTCAAGCCGACTTCTTCCAGAAAAATGCGCAAGCGCGGGCGCCCGCGCATGCGCATTTCTCGCAAGAAATGTGCATGCGCAGGCGCATTTGTCTGGAAGAAGTCACGCGACAGCAGGAAGAGGGAGCCCCAGGACGCCGCATGTCAGGTAAGTCCTTTTTACTTACTTTGAATCTGTTTAACATTAAATTAGGCATGTAGAAGAGGGCCAGAGGGAGGCGGGCGGCGCGTAGTGGGGCTACGCGAAGTGTGTGGGTGGGCGTAGCTTCCTACCCACTTTGTGGAGCTTCGCGTAGCGCCACTACGCACACGACGCCCACCCCTAATTATAACACTGTCTAGTATGAAACAGTATCTCCTACATGGAGATAATCACAAAGCACACAATACTTAAGCACAGAAATGACAGGAAATAGCACTCATGCACAGTGGGCCCCATGGGGGGACCAAACCATATACTAAGAAAGTGGTATAAGAACCACAACTTGAGTCAAGGCAGTGTCAAGAGGATGTAGAATCGCTGGGACCCCAAGGAACCACCTGAGGTGAGTAGATAGGGACCCCACGGAGGACAGGTGCAGTGTAGGAACTTGACTGCGTGCTCTGTACAATTCTATGGGAAAGTCGCAGTTGATGTTTTAGAGTTTAGGAACCCTTCCAGCGGACTTTGAAGAAACCCCATGGAAGATAGGAGTTTGGAGAGCCATCCCACCCGTGAATACAGAGGTGCCCAAGTTACCTATCCAAGGGAAGCCGAAAGCATAGGTTGGAAGTGGCATCGGAATTCGCTGTCAAACCCAAAGGAAGACTTTAAAGAAGAGCTGCTGCTGGAAGGAAACGTGGATTCTTATTGAAGAGTACCTGAAAGCAGAGGGGGCAGAGTCTGGGTCACTCAAGAGTGACCAGGGGATCAGTATTGCAGATTGCAGCAAGGTAGGGAGGATGCCTCAGAATGCACCCCCTGGGAGCGAGGTTCAAGGCATGGTGAAAGAGAGGTAATCCCAGGAAAGCAACAAAACGCTGTGGCCAGTGTGTCTCCCCTGTGTATATATAAGAGAAGAGCACAGGGTGAAGGCAGATTGAGAGAACATGGGACAGCAGGATGCACTTATACCTGGCTCGTCCGCCTCTGCCATGGCAGCGAAACTTCCAGGCAGAGGCCTCCCCTACCGGGTGGTCTCAGTGTGTGAATTCACCTCCCCTGTTCACCTCACCTGCTCTCCAGCATGATGTCCAGATCTGTCCACCCTGGTGCAGTTCCAGTGTGCCCCCTTGATCACTGCAGCTACTGTGTGTTGAAGGAGTTTAGGGCTGCTCCAGTGCAGGCCCCGCAACAAGGATTCTGGGTTTTCTGAGGCCCTAGGACAGACAGGAGCTCTCACTGTGAACTGTTAGGCTGACAGGAACAGAGGCTAAGGCAAAAGGCCAGGTGCAAATGTGGCAGAGGATTGAAGAGCTGCCCTAGATCAATCAGAGCTTTCTCTGGCTCCTCTGTGGCCACTCGACTTCTGGGCATCCCCCTGCTGTAGCTCAGCATCCGTGCAGATGTTAACGGTAATGTGCTGTATTGACTTCCACACACAAGTGAATTTGGTCACCCGCCATCCAGGTCTCCTGTAAACAGATTATCAAATTTTCCTCCCAAATTTTTATGAGATACAAAGTTCAAATCAAATTTCATAAAGCACAAACATTCCAGGAGGTTGCATCCCATGTGGCAGGTGGGGCACCTACCTAGTCCCCCCATAATCTAATGCTCCCCCTTTAAATGCTTAGACATGCAAATCTATTCGAAGTGGGAATGGGTCTAGCATTACTTCTCCTGAGTGGGATGGGACATTTATCTCAAGGGAGAACCTCTTGTAACCCTGCAAGTGGGAGGGGGTTGGGATTAAGTCTGCTCCAATTACCATATTTAGTTGGACCGAATTAGGACCAGCTTGATTAGCCAGTAGGGAGCAACTCTAGTCAGGTGTTTTCAACCGCTGTTACAGGCTCGATTCTTAGGCGGTTTATTCATCTCCTCACTAGCCTCCAATACCAAGCCCATGAAAACTGAGGATCTGAAAGTAACTTTTGTAATTTATCTTCCTACTTTGGTCTCTTTAAAGGCTGCTTCTTCTATATCACTTGTAGTTAACTTCACTAAATCCTTACAGGCCAAGAAAGCTCTTGACAAATTTGATCTATGTAGCTTCATCAATTTACTTGCTTTTTCCCCTTCCAGATAACATTCATATATAAAACCTTTACTCCTAGGTCCCTAAGGGTGGTTTTGGCCTGGCTTTGGAAAACTTCTAATTATATGTGTCAAGCGCTTAGAGACCTCTGGGTTATAGTGCGCTATACAAATCACAATAAATAAATAAATAGCTGGAAAGTCTTGGTACTTCGTTGACTTAGGGCTTCTATCTATGTATAGGGAAGGATTCCTAACAGCTATACGATCCAGTTTCCCTGTTCCTTTGGGGCCCTTAATTCCCTTCTTATTGCCTCGATTACTACATCTAGTTCCTAGGTCCTGACTGAAATTTAGGCAGGGGCGCTGCTCCTTTATGGCATAGGAGTGGTGCCCCCCCAGATCTGTTGACTGGGTGTGAGTGTTTGATTGGTTCAGATGCTCCATCCATCACCACCCCCTTTTGTACCGCTTTGTTCGCCATAAATTGGCAGGGTATGCTCAGACGTGAGTCCCTTGCTTACTTTGCCACTGGTTTCAAGCAAGCCTGGCTAAAGGCGGCTGTAATGCCAGAAACCGGTCCTAGGAAGCTTGTTTCCAGTCCAGGGAAGGCATGGCTTCGCAGTTTGGGCTGGACTGTTCCCATGAGGCACAGGGTCAGACTGATTTGCATTTGGCCACATCTGAACTGGGGTGGCAGAGTGGGCTAAAGAACGGTGATGGATTAAACCCAGATCTGTTGTCTGGGTGTGAGTGTTTGATTGGTTCAGATGCTCCATCCATCACCACCCCCTTTTGTACCGCTTTGTTCGCCATAAGTTGGCAGGTTATGCTCAGATGTGAGTCCCTTGCTCACTTTGTCACTGGATTCAAGCAAGCCTGGCTGAAGATGGCTGTAATGCCAGAAACCGGTCCTATGAAGCTTGTTCCCAGTCCAGAGAAGGCATGGCTTAGCAGTTTGGGCTGGACTGTTCCCATGAGGCACAGGGTCAGACTGATTTGCATATGGCCATGTCTGAACTGGGGTGACAGAGTGGGCTAAAGAACGGTGATGGATTAACACCTTGAATGCTAAGGCAATTCATCTATAGTGCTGAACTCCCTTAAATCCCATTGCTCATGACGAGCTCAGCTCGTCATGAGCACACGAGCAGTGTACTGCATACCGAGCTGAGCTCGTCATGAGCATGGAAGGGGTTAAACCCAGATATTCTGACTTGGTGTGAGTGTTTGATTGGTTCAGACACTCCATCCATCACCACCCCCTTTTGTCGGCCTGCTAAAAGCCAGCAGAGGCAAAGGAGTCAGGACAAAAATAAAATGATAATAAAACATTTTATTACCATTTTATTTTTAGCCCTGCAGGCTGTGAGGGAGTGGCGTGGCCTTCCATCCTGACCCTGCAGCTGCAGCACCAGGGAGGAAGAGGGAGTGGTGGGCACTAGCAAGTATTTATATAAACATGAACGGGAGCTTCCCCTAAGGATGAAGGACCAATAAATGGAAATCTACCAAAAACACCCACAGAACAGCTAAGATATTTAAGTAAGTTTATTTTCAGTTGATCATTTTTGATAAAATTATTTAGTCCAAAATTGATAAAGATCAGCTTCTAGTGTATAAAAGTACAATGAATAATAGGATCATGAGAAAACATTTGCCTAAGTACAGATATGACAATAAAAACATCAGTGCGCATGTGATTAATCCATAATAGCACGTCGTCAGTATAAAAGTCTGTTCGCAGTTTCAATCTTGGGCTGACAGAGTTGGCTATATCTATTTTCACGATCAGGAGAACACCGGGAAATTACTGGAATCTCCAAACTACATCTTTATAGATTACAGCAACTCTGTTGACAGCCTGACTTCATCTTTCTAACGTTCTCTAATTGGAATAACCCCCTGGCCAGTAGTGAATCCCATATCTTGGTCAGTTTCAACCTACCCAGAGATATGCTCTGTCAGCCCAAGATTGAAACTGTGAACTGACTTTTATACTGATGACGTGCTATTAAATTTGGATCGTACCGGACTGCACAAATTCATGGATTAATCACATGCGCCCTGATGAAGGATTCTCTTAAACAACTTGTAGTTTCCGAAACGCGCGTCTGCGCTTTTTCTCCCATTGTATGCTGTTCTTTGATGCCTTTCTGCGTGTGAATACATGGTTTGTTTGATAGAGAGAGTGTGCATGATTGATAGAATGAATGAACGATGTGTCATGTTTTTATTGTCATATCTGTACTTGGGCTGATGTTTTCTCATGATCCTATTATTCATTGTACTTTTATACACTAGAAGCTGATCTTTATCAATTTTGGACTAAATAATTTTATCAAAAATGATCAACTGAAAATAAACTTAGTTAAATAACTTAGCTGTTCTGTGGGTGTTTTTGGTAGATTTCCATTTATTGGTCCTTCATCCTTAGGGGAAGCTCCCGTTCATGTTTATATAAGTAATTCTCCCCTGGTGGGTTGCTCCCCGTGCCTATGCTTTTAGGTTTTCAGGGTCCCTCTTCTGTATTTGGGCACTAGCAAGTACTCATGACAGTTTTGGCAGCAATCTGGGTCAGCAAAACCATCATGCGCTTTAAGGGGTCCATTACGATTTAAAACCCTAATTTCTGACCAATTCAGAAAGCTTTCCGAACAACTGATTACGATGTTTGGAAATTGTTCGTACTAGCAGAATCAGTTCTGGATGGCATTCGGAGGAACTGAGTCATCCGTAGCTGGCTCATACTTGTCAACGGACTGCGTTTCCGACGGGCGATTATGATGTCAGATTCAGACAACCAATCTGAATCAGTTGTTCAAACACAGATTGGCTGTTGGAATCTAATATCGGGGGCCCATAGCAGGCCCCCGTTCACCCAGAATCTTCTGAATGGGGCCCATCGAGGTACCCAAGGGACCCCTCTTTGCAACCATGCACAGTGTGGCAGGCTCCATGAGACGCCCACCACAGGGTGCACGATTTTCCCCAGTCACACCTTTCTTCAATGGGAGCCTGTGTATTCGGTTGGAACCATTTATTCAGCCAGAATGCTTTCCAACCGACATCGTATTTGATCCCTTAGCCTTTCTCCACTTAGTCAGACTAATCCCAGCGCTGCTCATATGCTGGGCATATGGAGCTGGGAGCCTGCGCAGTGCTCAGCAGGAACCTGGTAAGGACACAAGGATAAGGAGCAAGATGGCAGCTGTTGGAGCAGGTAAGTTTTCTTTTTTTATTTATACTTGGTTGTGTGTTTTGTTTACCTCCTCCTGCCCCACCACTTCATACTACGAGTGGTCGCTATTAAATTTAGGAGAAACCTCCATTGCAATACCCTTAGCCTTTTTAACACACTCCTTGCCCCTAAGCATGCTCTCCTTTTCTCTTGTTGATTCTTTGCAGATTGAGAGTGGATTTCTTGGTCTACCACTAGTCTAGGCTTCTGAGGGAAATATCATATCTTTTTTCCCTTACCCCTACCTTTCTTCACATTGAAATAGCCTTTGTTAAATTAATATTGCAATGTTATTTTGGTCTCTCTTTTTCTTTTCATATTTTCGCATATGTCAAAGTGTTATGTCTTTATCAATCTCTATGTTATGCTATGTTTTGTAATAGTTTTTGTTTCATTTTGTATGTTGTAGTTTTTATTGAATTGTTTCATAATTCAAAGTTTGTAGATGTAATAATTTTAATGTATGTTATTTTTGTATGCTAAATATAAGTTGTTTTTTTTAAATACATTTACTTTGCAATGTTTATATGATGACTAATGCTATTTATCCTTCAAAGTTGTTTAGTTTTCAAATGTTACCCTGCTAGGCCTTGTAATGGTTTCTTTCATAGTTCTTCTCTCTACTGTGTTGGTATATTTTATGTATACTTTCTATTATTTTTTGCAATTCAGGATATCCTTATACCTGTTTTTTTAAGTAGTGTTGTGAGTAATTAAAACTGTTTTTGTAATTTATTATACTACTACTGAAAGGAATAATAATTGCCTTAATTTACTTTTTCCTTTTAGGTTGCTTCATTTTGTGCTTCAAACTCATTTGATGTATAATCCCGACTTTTAAAACTCTCCCTTCACATTGTTAAACTCCTCATTTTTGTGGGAACTGAATGAAGCTGTTGATGTGGCTCATCAATGAAGAAAGGAATTCTTGTAGCACACCACTGAAGGTTGGTTGTGACATTCCACTGGATACTGCAACAGTGTGGCCACAAATTGGATTGCTACCATTATTTTCAATTTTGATGTTATTGACATGGGATTCCTATTTTGAGGCAAAAGATATGGCTCCAGCTAATGGCATAAATCAATAATAGTTTGTCTATTTAATCAGATTTTTTAAAAATATATCCTGTTCTTCCATGGTGGCAAGGTCTGGAAATGGTTTCATAACTTGATCACATCATCTTCTCACTCTCCCTGGGATCATATGTCTGCATTTAATTTTTTTTTTTATACGTTTTGCAAACATGGGCATATGTAGGTAGGCGTTTGCGATTCGCAAATGCCGGAATTCGCAGAATTCCAGTGTTTGCGAATCGCAAACTGCGATTTGATATGTAGGTGCCAAATCGCAAAATAAGGAATCGCAAAATTGTGATTCCTTATTTTGCTCAAGCATTTAAGGAATCGCAATTTTGCGATTCCTTAAATGCTATGTAGGGGTGCCTTAGAAATAGCAATTTGGGCTTAAGGATTCCCAAAATACCACCTACTCCAAGTAGATGGTATTTTGCGATTTCCTTTCAAAATGATTTTTTTTTTTAAATTCGAAGTGCCATGTGGAGCACAGACATGCCCTTAGGGCATGTATGTGCGCCACATGTACTTACAGGCACATTCTAGGGGTGCAACAGGTGTCCTTTGGACACCCTGGCACCCTTGGAATTGCGATTCTCAAATTGCGATTTTCTTATAGAAAATCGCAATTTGAGAATGTATCCCTATTCATTCCTATGGGCCTCTTGGCCCATAGGATTGAATGGGACACTCATTCCTTAATTGCGATTCGCTATTTGCTAATCGCAATTAAGGAATGTTTGAGATTTACAAAAAAATTGCAAATGTTTACCTACATTCCATTTTGCAATTCTCAAATAGCGATTCCTTAAAAATCGCTATTTAAGAATCGCAAAATGTGAATTACCATATATTTAAAATACAACACAAATGTCATTTATTTAAATAAAAAAAATATTTCTTTACATATTGCTACACAACATTAGAGGTTATTTTTTATTACATTTTCGATAAAAAAGAAATGTGTAAATAATACATTTTAAATACATTATTTCCATATTCTTTATAAAACATTTTTATATCCAAACTTCCGTCAACAGAAGTATAAATAAAGCCACATAACTATTGTATTTAACCACAGTAACACTCTACATAATACATTTTTTTTTTTTCCAAAACCTTTATTGCACTTTGCATATTACACAGCGGAATGCCTACAACCCTGTGGGCCGGCCGCTATTGTAAGATCGTTACGCACAGCGTAAGACAGCGAAAAGGTCAGTTAAGCAATAATCATAATAGTTGTTCAATGAAACATGCTGCGTAAGAAAAGTGCAGTACTAACAAGTAAAACATTCGGAAAATGCGGTTTTGATGGTATTTTTCACTTTTTCTTTTTGAAAAGCAACAAACTAGTAACATTAACCTGTTAGGAATGACAGTACGGTCTGCTACAAAACAATGCAGTTCAAGCTGTAAGCGTCTTTTTGGAGGACAGTAAGTCGAGCCTCATTTCTTAGTACCTAAATTTGCCCATATTCAATACATTCCCCCTCACTGCCCGACCCACCATGGTACTCACTGCAGGACATCCTCACGTATCTCTAACCCTCCACCCCACCTATTCTCAACCCTCATCACTTTCGTCGTCGGAATCTTCCTGGTCATCCTCGGGCAAGGGTTCACAAATATCCCCTCTATATTCATTCCATTTTAACCAAATCTTGTTCCATTTCCCCGGGCAGGCTCGGCTGGAATATACTGCTCTCTCGGTCAACATTACTCTGTCCATGTTCAGGCACCATTGGGACTTAGTCGGCAGGTCTGCTGCCCCCCAGCGCTGTGCTATGTCGCGTTTCGCCACCATTACCCCCGCTGTGATCCAGAGTTGTTCATACCTGGACAGGTCAGTAGGTTCCCATATATTCAGTAAGCACCTCCTCGGGTCAGGCAGTAGGGATTGGTCTAGTGTTTGTGAGAGTGTGCGGAGTATTTGTCTCCAGTACTCTTGAATTTTGGGACAGTCCCATATGGTGTGGAAGAATGTGCCCTCCTCTCCGCACCCACGTAAACAGTAAGGATGGGGCGCCCGCTGTATGCGGTGTAGCACAGTCCTCGTGTAGTAAACCCTGTGGAGGATCTTAAATTGTACTAGTCTCATGCGTGCAGAGATGCCCACTTCCCTAGGGGACCCAAGTGCCGCATTCCATTCATGTTCATCCATATCGTGAATGTCCCCCTCCCATTTCTCCTTCAGGTGGAGTGTAGGATCCGGGGTATTATTAAGCAATTTACGATATGTGAGGGACGTCGCTTTTTCTAGCATACAATCAGTGAGGAGGCGGTCTTCCAGAGGAGAAGACTCCGGTAGTGGTGTGCCGGGTGGCAGGGCTGTGAGCAGTGCGTGGCGGATTTGAATGTATCTGTAAAGTTCCCTGTCACCGAAATCATATAGCTCTTTTAGTCGGGCAAAGGGGATTACCTCCTCCCTCTCCCACAGATCACCCACTGTGGTAATGCCAATCGTGTCCCATTGTGCGAACCCCTTGGTGTTTCTGAGATTGCCCAATGCTCGAGAGTCCCACAGCGGAGTCATCTTGGTTATCTTCCCCTTCCAACCCAGAGCTGCCGTTGCTGTGTGCCATATTTGAACTGTTAGTTTTGTGGGGCCCAGTAGTGCCCGCACCTTGCGGCGATCGTATAACGGACCTAACAAACTATTTGTGCCCAGTTGTGCCCTGTCTGAATGGAATGCCGGGTCAGTATGTGGCGCGTGGACCCACTGATTAATTGGCTTGAGATGTGCAGCCCAGTAATACAATCTCAGATTTGGTAGTGCGAGACCCCCACTGTACCAGTCTCTGTGCAGCTTGGACTGTGCCACTCGTGCCGGGAGGCTGCCCCATAGAAGGTTGGAGACCAGAGCCGCCACTTTCTGGAAGAACGTAGGGGGCACAGGATATGGTGAGTTCTCAAGGACGTATAAAAAACGTGGTAATGCCATCATCTTGTAGAGTGCCGCCCTGCCCAGGAGCGTTAACGGCAGGCCCGACCAAAATTCTACATCACGTTTAAGCCGGACCAGGTGTGGTTTCAGGTTCTTATCTATGAATTCTGCCGGGTCCCTAGTGACATGTATGCCTAGGTATTTAAAGGACGTTCCCGCCAACTTCAGCGGGCACGCACTGTCGAGGTTCGGGGTTGGACCCTGCAGAATGTATACTTCAGACTTGGCCCAGTTTAGTGTATAGCCTGAGATACTGCCGTACGTGTCGCAGATGTGTAACAACGCTGGTATGCCTTCATCGGGGTCAGTTAGATATATTAACATATCATCCGCGTACAAGGACAGCCGATCTTCCCAGCCCCCAGGCCATGTTATACCTTTAACGAGGGGTGAAGCTCGTATGAGGGTTGCAAGAGGTTCTAGAGAGATGGCAAACAGCAAGGGTGACAGAGGGCATCCCTGCCGCGTGCCTCTTCCCAACGGGAATGCATGTGAAATATGGCCATTAGCCACCACGTGAGCCATTGGGTCCGTGTATAGCAGCTTGACCCATGCGAGAAAGCGAGGGCCAAATCCCATATGTGTCAGCGTTTCGAACAAGTATTCCCACTCCTCCAGGTCAAATGCCATTTTGGCGTCAAGCGCTAAAATCACTGCCGGCGATTTAATGGTTTCCGTTCTAGCCAGTACACCGTGTAGTCGCCGCAGGTTCAACGCTGTGTTTCTGTGTGGCATAAATCCGGACTGATCCGGATGTATGATTGATAACAGATGGGGCAGAATCCTTTGTGCTAGGAGTTTAGCTAGAATTTTCACTTCCGCGTTTAGTAAGGAAATGGGTCGATAGGAGGAACATTCCTCCGGCGGTTTACCTGGCTTGGGGATAGTTACGATAGTCGCCACTCGCTGGTCCAGCGGAAGGGAACCCTTCTCTAGACAGTCCCTGAACATCCCTAACAAATGTACGCTGAGGGTCTCCGGCATCGCCTGGTACCATTCTATGGGTATTCCATTCGGCCCCATCGCCTTGCCCGGGTTCAGAGCCTGAATGGCCAGTTGGATTTCCTCCGCAGTTATATCTGCCTCTAAGTCACTTGATGCCTCTGGTGACAATGTTCGGACCACAATCGGAGCTAAGAGAGCCTTTGCGGTTTCAGATGTGATTACCTGCTCCGGGGAATATACTTGTTTAAAATGGGCCGCCAGTATCTCTGTGATGCGCCTAGGATCTGAATGCGGCACTCCATGCACATCTTTCAGCCGTTGTATTCCCCTGGAATTGGTCTCACGCTTATCCAGCCATGCTAGCATTTTCCCTGCTTTGTCCCCCACGTCATAAATTCTATTTTGAGTATCGGTTATGTGTCCTTTAACAACCAAGCGCAGGTGATCATTATATAACTGCTGTTGGAGAGTGAGTGCGTGTAGGGTGGAGGGAGAGGGGTGTAGCTCATGAGCCGTGGTCCGTTCCCTCAATGCCGTCTCTAAATCGGCCAGTGCCTGGGACTGCTGCCTTTTGTACCCGGTTATAGTGTTAATGGCTTGTCCTCGCAGGACCGCTTTATAGGCTTCCCAGAGTGTCGCTGAGGAGCGTACTGAGTGTACATTTTCAAGAAAGTATTGTTTCGTGGCACGTTTAAGGGCCTTGCGGACCAGTGGAACTTTAAAGTAGGATGCATGAATGGGGTAGATGCGTTTGCGTGCTCTCGTCTGCATGGAAAGTTTCAGTGTGAGGGGTGAATGGTCTGAAATACCCCGAGGGTGGATCACTAGGTTGTCTACGTGGTGAAGGCCGTCACCCATCGACAAAAAGTAGTCGATGCGGGATAGGCTTCCATGCACTGCGGAGAGAAAGGTGTATTGTTTTACGCCCGGGTGCAAGTGTCTCCAGACGTCAGTCATTCCCATGGCCATTGCGAACCGCCGTAAGTACGTGTCTCCCCCCGTCAGGGCCGGTGTGGGGTGTTTATCTAGTTGCGTGTCCATGACTGCATTGAAGTCTCCCCCTAGAATAATCTCACCCTCCGGGAGAGTCAGAAGAAAGTCCCCTAGTCTCGGTAGGTGTACCGAATGTAATGCCGGCGGAATATATACCGACACAAAATTGAAGAGTGTCCCCTCCCATTGCCCATGCACAGCCGCGAAGCAGCCCTGGTCATCAGTTTGAGACGATAGGGGCATGAATCGTGAGTTTTTTTGTATTAGAATGCCGGACCCCCTGGAACCGGACGTGAATTCAGAATGAGCCCACATTTTGTAACCTCGTCTATCCAGAGCTTTTCTAGCCCCCCCTACCAGGTGAGTTTCCTGCAGCAGGGCCACAGTAGGTCGCAGTCACTTAATAGCAGCCAATACCAACCCCCATTTAACCTTGTCCCCCAAACCCCGTACATTCCATGACATCAAGGACAGAGTCGGGCATTGTGTATCAGTGGGTTCTGCTCCCCCTATTGGTGCTGTGTTGTTAGCCATTGCGGAGTATGAGGTGCACAATGGGGTACCCAGGAGACACAAGTGGTTCAGTAACTGCGACACCGCGCAGTGAAGAGCCTAAAGATTTCATGGGGGCATCAAATCGCTGTCTGTCCCTGCCTGTGCGCATTGAGTCCTATAACAATGGAAACATCGTTCATGACCATGTGTGTACAGTTCCAACATGAACATTACAAAACAATTCCTCCCCCCCGTTCTCGTGCCTAACTGGGTCAAACGGTCCGATACATCCCTTGAGTGGTGTGGTGCAGTACTTGGCCGTACATATGTGTTCCTAACATACAATTTCCTAACTGTAAAAAAACAACCCTTCCCGCTTCCCCCCCTCCCTGCACCCCTGCCTAACGGACTTTCAACTGCCCGCCCCCCCAACTGAGCAGAGTGCTTAACCCATCCCACAACCAGAGTACTTGCGTGTAAGGGGGAGAGTGTCTCCCCGAGCAGGCGGCATCCCTGCGTGCCTCAGGGGAGGTCATGCCAGTGTCTTCGTGCAGCAAATGAAATGTGAAGTCGATGGTCAGCAATTGTGATCAGCACAGATCCCGGGGGAAGGGTCACCCCTCTCCATCTGCCCCTCCTGTTCCGCGGAAGGGAGAGCCCTCTGCCCCCCCTCCTCGACCAGACGTTTGCGAACCATGTCTGCTGTCGTCTCTGCGTTCGTGATCCGGTCTGTGATTCTTGCGTTGCCGGCCCACCGAGTGCCAACCCTCCAGCCAGTCCCGGGCAGTCTCGGGGGAGTCGAAAAACCACACCTTTTTGTCCGCAACTACTCTCAGTCGTGCTGGAAAGATCATCGAGTACGGTAATTCTTTCTCCCTCAACGTTCTTTTAACTTCCAGGAACGTCTTTCTCTTCCTGGATACCTCAGCCGTGTAGTCAGGGAAAAATGCAAGTCTCGAGTTTTGGATTTGAATGGCTGGTGCCACCCTGGCGGCCTGCAGAATGGCGTCTCGGTCCCTGAAGTTAAATAGTCTTGCTAGTATCGGCCGCGGTGGGCCTCCTGTCTTCGGTTTTCCCCCCGGAATGCGGTGGGCCCTTTCTACCGAAAAGAAGTGTGAGAGTCCCTTGGGCTGAAGTCGGGTTTTTATCAAGTCCTCCACGTAGAGATCCATCGCCCCCGTGTCTTCCGATTCCGGCACGCCTAAAATTCGGACGTTGTTGCGTCGGGAGCGACCTTCCTGATCATCCAGTTTGTCCCTTAGTAGTTTCTTGTCGGCTTGAAGTCGCTCCATTGCCGTTTGCAGTTCAGACACATCCTCTACCAAAGATTTAGTGACGACTTCTACCTGCTTGACCCTCTCGTTCATTTTTTGGAGGTCCGCCCGTATCAGGGTGACTTCAGTGGCGGTTGCTCCGACCGTCGTCTGCACCTGGGCCAACGCCGCCAGGACATCTTCAAGTGTGGCCTTCTTAGCCCCATCAGCGTCCGCCGCTTTCCCTGCGTTCTTGCGTTGTTCCTGGGGCGGTGTCTGCCTCTCGTACGCGAATTTATCCAGTTTGGCTTGGGTAGAGTTATGTTTGGGGCCCCTGTTTGACATGGTGATGTGTGGTGTTGGCGGCACTGAATGCCACGATATGCCAGCGTTTGTGCCGTCCACGGCCGCACCAGTAAAACACCCCTGTCGTGGGCGCAGAGTCGAGTTCGCAATGAGGGGGTGAAGAGTCCCCCCCGCAGGTGTACAGCAGCTAGAGGGCACCTCGGTTATGTTTTGCTGAGCGTTGGTAAGGGTTATGGCAATCTATGCAGTGCCTCCTTCTGTGGCACTAGAAGTTAGGCGGCTTGTTGACCCCCATACCTTCGCTGAGTCCGCCAAAAAGCCTGGCGGCGTGCCGTGGGTACAGCCTGCGCCGGGACACAGTACCTCACAGAGTCACAGCGCCCCTTCTGAGCGCGAACCGCCGGGAGTTCCACTGCTCCTTCCGGTGTCTTCCACGCGGAGCGCGTTGCAGGAGGTCGAACACGTTAAAGAATGGGATCTCCAGGGATCCGCTGTCCCCCACGTATTAATCCGGTGAGCTGGGGCAATTACAGTTCCGTGGGGAGAGCCGCTGTTAGGTGCCGGGGTGCTGCTCGCGTGAGGCGCGATCTAATGGCGGCGTCACTGCCGTAGCCAGAGGTCCAGAGTGCGCCCCCGGCCAGAGCAAACGGTGTTGTAGGGCTGTTCCAGGCGTCGCGGGGAGCCGCACTTACGTCGGGACTGCTGGGGGTGCGATTGCGGGTTTTCCGGACAACGCGTCCGGTGACCGACACTTCCTGCCGCACCCCGCCGCTTCGAGGCCACTTCCGGCCGGTCACCCTCTCTCCGCAACACTGCTGCTTCCAGGCTGGCAGGAGGCCCTCTTCACCTCCGGTCTCCGCTCGGTGTGTTGAAGCTCGTCCAGGCTGCCACCGATTCCAATATTGCAGCGCTGAGTGCCGCACGGACTCCGGGTCCGGTCCTCCCCCGCCAGCACTATAAAGTTCAGGATTAATACGACGGATAGTCGTGGGAAGCCGCCGTTACTCGGGAGCCTCTCTAAGCTGCGGCCGCCATCGGTGGCTGCTAGCCACGCCCCCTACATAATACATTTTTGACAAAACAAATGAATAACATTAACTCTGGGGCTGACCCCCGGAATCTGGAACTCACTGCTGCCTTACATCAGAAGAATACCTTCCCTATCAAGTTTCAAAAAGGAAGTGAAGACCTTCCTGATGGGCAAATTCAGCGGACGTTGACAGGGTAGTGTGTCTGAAACTCCACGGCAGACCCAGATGTGTCCATTTCCATTGATGATCTCACACGTCATGAAGTTGAGAAAAAGCTCACTTGCCTCCTAAAAGTGCCACCAAGAACAACTTCTCAACTATTGCTGCTGTTTCCTACCTCTAGGAGCTACAATACCTTCCCTATCAAGTTTCAAAAAGGAAGTGAAGACCTTCCTGATGGGCAAATTCAGCGGACGTTGACAGGGTAGTGTGTCTGAAACTCCACGGCAGACACAGATGTGTCCATTTCCATTGATGATCTCACACGTCATGAAGTTGAGAAAAAGCTCACTTGCCTCCTAAAAGTGCCACCAAGAACAACTTCTCAACTATTGCTGCTGTTTCCTACCTCTAGGAGCTACAATGCCTGGCGAAGCAGGAGACAGGGCCCCAGACTTCTCACCAGACAATCTTGAGATGCTGGCAAATGCAGTCATGTCCCTGTACAGCAAGCTTTATGGCTTGCCAGAGGAGACGGTATGTTTTAAATGGAAATGTCATTATGGCTAACTGTTTTTTATTTAATATTTCAACACAGTCTAGAATGGCCCTTTTATGTCCTGAGTGAAGTGTAGTGATTGAAGTGAAGTGTCTGTTTATTTTAATTTACTTTTTTTTTTATAATTTCTATTAATGCAGGGGAGATCAGCACATTTCATTGACAATTAAAAGCTGTTGTTGTTTTACAGTTGGGCATAGAGGAATTCAAATCATAAGTGTAGATTAAGAAGCATGAAGATACATTTCTACACTTGATTAGAGATTCTTCTCGTTCCTTCCTTTTTTACAGAGAGCCACATTAAATGTAACATCACTCTTTCATCATTGAATGCCAAACATCCTTAAACTTCAACCACTACTGTATCCCTCTAGTGTTTGTCAGGGCCTTTTAGCTCACGAAAATCTCCACCACAATAGCTCACCACTCAGGCACACTGCTAGGTTTTGGAGAAATCCAGGACCATGAAATAGCAAGTCTATCAGTAACTAAAATAATAGCAATCAGAGCTCTTCGTACCAAATTGGGATTGACCTTGTATCCCAACATAATATATTGCGTTCTGAATATATCTAAACCAAAACATGCTTTACAAGTGTGTTTATTTCCCTGCAAAAATGCCAGCAACAATGGGCATGAAGTTAACATATATATAATATTAGCTGCATACAGTCTGCATTTTGGGCAATTTTATTGCAAAACATCTTCCATCCTGTGCTCCCCGATTAGATTTTTTTCTGGGGTGTAATACAGCATACAGAGAGTCTGGGACTGCTGGAGCTTTAAATTAATTGAGCATACAGGATCTTTTAGTATTACAAATGCGTCAGTTAACACTTTAGGGGAAACCTCTATTACAGCATCCTACTTCATTTTGAGGCTAAATATAAGCATGGATCAAATCTATCCTGAGAAAAAATACTGATTTGCTATTAGATTGCATGCTACCGAGGGGTTTCCTGCAGTGATGTCAGTATATCAAATCCAAATTCAAAACAAGCTTTATTCGATTTTCAAAGTAAAATCATAAAAGAACAATAATACAATAAATACATTTAAGCAAAATATAAACCATAATAATCAGAATAAGCTTGATCAATCGAATGTTAAAAAGTCGTCATGAATTGACATCTAAAAATTTATAGTTAAAAAGAGGTAATTTAAAAGTTAATTCATTACATGGTACTTTAACCGACACAAGTTAAATGCGAGGGCTTTGCATGGTATTCCTAAATTTAATACCAAGTTTTAAAAAGCTTGAGACTGCATAAATAACATTATCATCTTCTAATTGCTGTAGTTCCATATATGCTAATCTACAAGTACGAATCCCCCATGCTTTAAGGACAGGTATCAGAAAGGCCCTACACGGTCTCTTGTAAAATGTACAGAACAGCACACAATGTATGTTAGATTGTGTTGAGATATCATCGCAAGGGCACAATTGAATTTCCGTTACAGGTAGGAAAGGTGACCAAACGGAAGAAGGTACCTAGTCTCAGGCGAGTCATCAGCGTGCGGGCATAGGGACTTAGGTCCAAAGTGAGACAATGTTGGAGGCCTTCGTGTTGAGTAATATACTGATATCTGAGGACTGTGTGTTTCTGATTCTCGAGGTTCCATCTGTCAGTTACTAGATGGTCGAGGGCCATCTTTTTCAGCGCACCTCTTGATATCCCCTCCATACTGGACAGTTTGTCAAAGAATTCTGGATGATCTATCTTCGTGAGGAAATTTTTCACATAAGATAGCCATCTAATGTTAGCTGCCCCGTCCATTGCGAGACAATCAGTTATTACCTCTCTGTTTAAAGTGGTCTCCTCAGTCACCCAGACCTTATGCCACAACAATAAGGGAGAAATCTTAATTATGTCACAAATGTAAGAAAGTCCTACTTCTATGTGAGTTATATAAGTTGATGTAAATTTAGAAACGCCAAGTAAATGGCAGATGAACTGATTCTCACAACTTTGTAACATCTGTGCGTTTTCTACCCCCCATAGCCCGGCCCCATATGTGGCTGTAGATACAGAGTTGGCCTTATAAATATGTATTAATTCCTTCGCGGGTTTCCCCCCTATTTTAGCAGAGAAATTATTCAAGGCGCCAATGGACCGTGTGAGGTCTAATTTCCTGGCGGCTACTGCTGGATGCCAGCTCCCCCTCCTATCGAAGGTTACACCTAGGTAACAAAACCTGTCAGTGGTTTCGATTCTTTGAGCTTCTAAATATATAGGGCAGGATGCCCTTCTTAACCCACGACCACAGGACATTGTGTAGGTTTTAGGGATGTTTACTTTTAAGCCCTTGTCCCTCATGAAATTATTAAATTGGATCACGGCCCGCTGTAGTCTGATCCTAGTCCTCGACATTATTGCTGCGTCGTCGGCATACAGAAGTAGTGGCACTGGTAAACCGTTAATAGAGGGGTAGTCATGTTGGAAATCACTTAGGTGTTGTCCAATTGAATTGACATAAATAGTGAACAACAGGGGTGCTAGTATGCACCCCTGTCTAACACCCCTCAGGATGGGGAATTTATCCGAGCATTCCCCCTGACGTCCAAATCTCACCCTGGCTCCTGCATCCTTGTATAATTCTTTAATGAAGGTAAGGATTTGACCATCAATGCCCAAATTGAACAGTGTTTTCCATAGGAGCTCGTGGTCCACAGAGTCGAAGGCGGAGCTTAAATCTACAAAGGTGATATATAGTTTTTCGCTCCTCGCCTGTGTGTATTTGGCGGTAATTAAGGCCAGATTTAAACACTGTTCCACCATCCCTTTCCCTGATCTAAAGCCATACTGTAAATTGTAAATGGCCTGATTTTCATCCTCCCAGCATTGAATCCTATTTAGGATTATTCTGCCACCTTCATCAAAGCGTCTAGGAGAGAGATTGGCCTATAACAGGTGGGGTCATTTCTGTTGCCCTTCTTAAATATTGGCACGACGATGGCGTCAGGCCAAGATGAGATGAATCCATGTTGATTGGACTTATTTAAAACATTCATAAGTAGAGGGGCCCAAAGATCCATCTCTGCCTTATAGACGTCGATCGGGACGCCATCGGGGCCAGGAGCCTTACCAGACGAGCTTTCCGTGATAGCTTTAATAACCTCTTGGCAGCTAAAAGTTATATCTAGGGGGAATGCGCTTAAATCATCAGGTTCACCAGGGCCTATCATACTGACATTAGGAGTGATTGAACTGTGCCCACCAGTCGGTCTGTTATAAAGCTGTTTAAAATGGGTCACCCATGTGTACCCTGGGATAGCTACGTCTATGAAGTCCTCCACTCTACTTTGCAGATATGGGGCGTTAATCACTTTCCCGAAGGCCGTATTTTCTCGTTGTTGCGAGGCCTCACGTAGGGACACCCAGGCCTCCCTCTTTAAGGTGGCTTTCCTGATTTTAATAGTCAATTTATAAGCTCTTCTTGCTTGACAAATTAGATCTGGATTTTTAGGTTTGTTCTGCAAAGCCTTTTTTAAGGATGTTAATGCTTTAGTGCATTTGTTGTCAAACCACCCTTGTGCTTTGTTTGCGACTCGTCTATGTTCTCTAAATAGAAGATTCTTCACCGCTAATTGGATGTTTGAGAAGGAGGCCATAACTTTGTCGGGCTCTTCGTCGTCTGTCAGCCAAACAGGATGTCTTCGAGAGACGACGAGATTAGTTTTTTTAAGAACCCGGCAGGCTCAAGCTTCTCCCATTTAATGGCATAGCCATTAGTAGCACTTAATTTGATCTTTGGTGTGTAATTGAGATCCTTCTTTATGTTTCTAAACTCCCCCCTTTTTTTTACTGAAAAAGATATGGGGTAATGATCGCCAAAAAGAGCCTTGCATGTTTCCCAAGTGATCACGCATCCCGCTTGGGCTGAGGACATTAAAGTAAAATCAATGATGGAGTTACACCCCCGTCCTTTAAAGGTCGGTTGAAAAGGGACAATCGGGCTACATAACTCGTTTACAAAGGACAGGTTAAGGTGGAAAATGATGTTGTTAAAAATATCACCTAGTTTTGAGTGGGCAAAGTGGGTGGGACTGTCTTCCCTATAATCCACCAGGCCGCACAAACCAGTTGCAGAACAAGGGCAGACAGTACAATTAAAATCACCAACCCAAATTATCACCTTCTCTCCTAAATACTAACTGCTCTCGTAAGGAAATTAAGCTATTCAAGAGGCTGTGAAAAGTAGGCTCTGTCATGTTAGGGGGTACATTATTGTAAAGATTTATTAAAATTACGTTAAGTGAGTGACTCCCTCTAAGAACCAGTATCTGATAGAACACTTTGTTTAGGAGTTTACTAACTTTTATGTCCGCTGTTGTTGCAACATAGGTACAGAGACCAACTTTATTCCGACCCTGTTCGGTGGCAAGTGCTGGTGAATGAAAAGTTTGAAAACCTATGATGTGGATTTCCTCTGTCGTCCAGGTTTCCTGTAAGCAAACTATAGTGTGTTTCCTAATGACATCCAGCCATGGTTGCTGGGAGACCTTGGTTGACAGACCCGCTACATTCCAAGTGAGCAGGGAAAAAAGGAATTGCTCACCTTGGGCCCTGTAGTTTTTTTTAAGGGGCTTACTCTTGTCCTTGATGTACTCAATTGGTAAAAGTCCCCTGCTTCTTCTACTGCTTCCACCACTGTTTCACTGCTTATGGCAGTTTCATTTCGTTCGTATAGATCCTCTGTGCTACCATAAGTGTCGTACCTTATAGGCTGGGGTAGCGCTATGATTGTAGAGGTTGCTGGACTCATTGAGTATTCCCCCGGGAGTTTCATTGCCTGTCAATCTAGGTCATCTAATCCCGAGAATACATTAAATCTATTGCTTAAGGGGATAGACCAGTGTAAAGTATGTGGGGTGAGTGGTGCGCGCTGTAAGCTTCCGCCCCATAGGCTGTCTGTTCTATCTGTACACCTACGGCCATTATGTATCATTTCCCATTGATTCATATGTGTATCCCTTGGGAAAGGGGCATGAGCGGTTTTAAACCTGTTATAAGTATCCCGTCTTCCCCAGGATGTCACTAGAGGCTGTGGGTAAAAGTAGCTCAAATCCCCTGTCGATATGCCGCTACCTAAGCGTTTTAAGTACCAATCAGTTATATAAGTGGCAACTCTGGGATCTCTAAAATTGATGATTATGACATCTCCTGGTAAGTCCTTGGGTCTCTGTCCCACCCAGGCCAGTCTTCTCACGTGTACTATCACCCCGTCTAAGTTGGGAGGCAATGGCCTGTTGTTACTAAGCCAATGAACAGCTTTGTTCTTTAATTCAAGATAGCCTTCCCTTTCCCTTCCCTGAGTTCGGGCACCCCTGTGAGGACGATAACGTACGGGGCCGCCTACGGAGGCAAGTCTATATGGCGGTTTGTTCTTTTTAAGTCTCTCTCTATGGGGTAAGCCTTTTCAATGTTTGCAACTTTCTCAATCTCCTTGGGGGCTGGATGTGAATTGACAATAGTGTAGTCTAGCCCTCTGCTCTTTATCCACATGTCCCTTGACTCCTCCATTATAACTTTCTTTGCTCTAGTTGGTATTTTCACGCCCTCTACACTTACATTCTTGGGGACTTTGGGGGCTCTCGCTCCTTCAGTTGGTGCTTTCTCAACTGTCTCACTAAATGAAATGGGGCGTGGAAATGTGGACGTGTCCCCATTGGAAGTGTGGCTCGGGGTGTGACCACTATTCATATGGGCCGTTATGAGTGTTGATAGATCTTTTAAAGCTTTGGTGTTTGAGGCAGTGGTTTCCTCTAGGCTGCTTAGATCGCTACCCACTCTTTTTACCCTCTCTATTAGTGGAAGAAGTAGGGACCTAACTAGGTGCTCCATCTTATCCAGGCTGTCATCCGGTTGAGCTTTCTCTGGAGAGTAAGGTTTAAGCGAGTGTATATTGTCCTGTGGGTTTAGCTTTTTCCTTGGTTGATTCTTTTTTACTGCTATGTGCCCACCCTCATTTGAATCTGAGGAGATTCTAGGTGCTTTGGGTCTCTTCCCACGCTGAACAGTTCCCCCTCTCTTCCTTTTATGTGAAGTTCCCACAGATGACTTTGTGAGTGATGTTTTACTCTTAATACTCTTAGGGGTGGGTTTGGGGAGCTGTAGCAAGGAGGGTTCTTCCAAGGAAAAGTCTAGGGAGGGGTCCAAGTTAACCACTTCAGCCAGAGCCCCACTAGGTAATATCTGTGAAGGCGGGTGGTCTTGGAGTAAAAGGGGGATGCCAATGTCTAAGTTGGACACATTGTCGTTATTTTGCGTACTGTGTGTAGATGGGGACTTTGATAACATTATTGAGCCCAATGAAGATCTTTTGTTTTTCTGAAATTCAAGGGACAAGCGACTCTCAGCACCTGAAATTTCGCGGTCCAGTGTCGAGACAGCTTTTGTTAGGTAAGCGTCTAGGGTCCCTCTGTGGCCCCCTCCCGCCTGAGCTCTTAAAGTTTTACTTGTTGTAGTAGGCATTATCTATCTTGTGACCTCGGGCTGCACAGAGCCTAACCCACAATTATAATGTTAACAAGTACCCTCTACGAGGTTAAGCATAACATGCAGATGTTGTCCACAAGTAATAGCACAGGAAGGGTATTTCCACTAAGCAACTCTTGTAGTACATAAATGCTTACAGTTCTTTTGTCCCTACGGAGATGAAACAAGGGGGTTGGCCCAGCCCAGCCTTGTCTGGTCTTGGACGGGCTTAGACGGGGCCGCCCTTGGCCCGAGCTTACCCCGGCGTGACCCGCGCGCGACCTCGCGGGGCGAGGGACCAGGCGTGCTCTTATGCGCCTCCTGGCGCTCGATGCTGACTTGTCCTGCCCCAAAGGATCGTGGGACTTGCTGTCCTCAGCGGAGCCAAGCCCGGCCCGACAGCAAACTGAAGCAGGGATGTCGTCAGAGGGTGGAGGGGCGGAGCCAAGCCCGGCCGCGGTGGAGGGATGAAAGAATCAAAGTCGGCAGGTAGGGAGCGCTCTGTTTCACAAGGAGTCAGTATATCATATGTTGCTACAGATTTAACCCCCTGGGATCTCACAAAGACGTCTCTAATTTGTAGATACTTATAAAAATATTGGCGTGGGATTCCAAACATATCTTGTAGGCTTTGAAAAGTTTTAAAACCGCTATGGTCATATAAATGTCTGAGCTTTTCAATCTCCATTTTAGCCCACCCCTTTGAAACACTATCGATAAATATCCCAGGCAATAATGGATTATACCTCTTTGGGAACCCTATCATGATATACTGGAAGAGAGTATCCTGTACAGATTTCCTGCCAAATATTGGCCAAATCTTAAAGTGTCCTAAAGCGGACTCGCTTAATGTAGTTCGGGTCATGTATCTAGTAGAGAAGCCTATCACTATCTTGACCTTAGTAGTAGCTGGTGGCTAAAGTCTAAAGTCTTGGTCCTTGCTAGAGAGAAGAAAGTGCAGTGGCCCGTGAAGGCTGCACAATCATAACGTTTAAAATCGGCCATTTGAAGACCCCCCTGATTGTAAGTATTTTTCATTAACTTATTAGCACAGTGTGCTCGTTTATACCCCCAGATAAAACTGCTTATTACCCCTTCGGGTATTTTTAAAGAAACGTTAGTAACTCTTAAGGGAATTGAGCAAAATAAATAAAGACATTTAGGAAGTATCATCATCTTTATAATATTGCATCTGCCAACTATGCTTAGAGGTAATTTATGGCAGTTTCTTAACTTCTTACTAACATTTTATAGTAAAGTATCATAATTTAGCCTTAATATGTGTTTAATTTGGGGTATGACACAAATTCCCAGATAAGTCGCCTCAGAACATACCCCAGCAATAGGCCTCTCTGGCTCAAAATTCAACAGCACCTGAGTTTTTTGGAGTTCAGCTTATACCCAAAAAAAGAAACAAAAGCTTCTGCTTCACTCAGAATTATTTCTTTCTTTTTAAGTTTGAGTTTATTAAGAACAACTAGAAAAGAGAACAGCAATATAATAAATAAAATAGATCCTATTTAATATAGAGATCATAAGAAAGACAGGGATTGCAATGGTTAGAGCTAACATGCTGCATGAAAAAGAAAATACATTTGATATAGGACTAGAAAAGGGGAAAGGAAGGGGGAAGGAGGGGTGAAGGGAACAATATATCACTATTCTAAAAACCTAAGAGTAAAAGAGATAAGCGAATAAACACTGTAGGCATATTATTATGAAAAATTTAACAACATAGTATAAGCATATGAGCATAAAACAGCTTCTAATAAACTAAAGAAAAGACCACATTGTGAAGTTACGGTGGCGTCCGTACATCATCTGATATAGTAATAACAGCAGAAGAAGCGGACAAAGATAAATATGTAGTTAGTGGAAGCCATAAAAGATCTCTTTTAATCACTAGAAAATAGGGGAAACATAATTGGTGTCTAGTCCATGATGAAAACATACATTGTTCCACCAAGATCTAAAAGTACCTTTATCGACTTGCTTCCAATTTGAGGTTATCAAGTGAAAAGCAACAGCTAACAATAAATCTAGCAGCTTAAAATTTGATGGTGATTGAGGCCATTGGGGTGACAAGGAGCACAAGAAAATATTGAATAAAGAAAAGGGTACATTAACTTTAAAAATCTTTTTAATTTGTAACCAAACTAACTGCCAAAGCTGGTGGATATTAGGGCATTTAAATAATGTTTTAAATCTGCAATAGAACAGGAAGAGGACCAACATGTACAAGATGTATTTGGTGAGAAAGATGCTAACGTTACAGGAGAAAGCAACAGGCGCTGATAAACAAAATTAAAGGTCTGTGTGGTATTTGCAGCTTGTGAGGTCTAATGAAGCTCCGTCGATAATGTACCCCAATTACCTGTTGGCCAGCATTGTATTAAGTCTTTTTCCCAGGCCAATTTAGTCCTTGTCTTGAGTCTATCTGAGGTTGTAGTAAACTCTTATATACAGTAGAAGCAGAGGGGGAAGTATCTAATATAGGAAAAAGTGTAGTGCATGTTGTAGGGTGATTGGGAGTGTTTGGTAGTGCAGGAAGCTATTGATTGGGGAGGTGAGTAGAAGCTCGTATTGTGATCTGAAGGTAGAAGGCAATAAAAATGTTATTTGGAGTTCAGTAAATGATAAGTGTTGGTTATTAGTCAAGTGTTGTGATATCAAAAGTAAGCCCTTAGATCTCCAAGATCTCCAATATATGGTGCGATTCTTAATTTGTAATGATTTATTGTGACAAATGGGTTGCTGATGTAGAGATATGACGATGGTAAAAGTGGAACTAAAAGCTCACAAGCATGAGATATAATGGGAAATCGCAATAAAGAAGTATTATTAGTGAAAGCAAGGATTTCCTGAAAATCAAAGGGAGCGATGAAACATTTCTCTATATTTATCCACAATGAAGGATGTAAAGAAAGTTCAGAAGAGAGCCAAAGGGTAGCATGTTTTAGGGAAAAAGCTAAATGATAATTTTTGAAGTCAGGAAACTTAAGGACTCCATTCGGCTTGTCTTTTTTTAGGGAGCATAAAGCTATTCGAGGAGCATCATTTTAATCAAATCAATTTGTCCTTACTAAGAGTGGAAAAGAGGGTGCCAATGCGCAATAGTATCAATTAAAGTTTTGATAATGTGATCAAATTTTAATTTTAAAGTGTCGGAGAGAACCACAAGCCCGAGTATTGTAGTTTTAAAGGTTGCCAGGAAAAACCAGTGCTATTAAAAAATTGTTTGTAACATAGAACATTTAGAACATTTAGAGGTAAGACTTCACACTTATCAGTATCAAGCCAATAACCTGATAACTTAAAAAATGTATCAACTTGTTAAAGGAAAGGAAGAAGAGAGGTTGCCGGATTAGAACAATATAAAAGGATATCCTGAGTGTATACAGACATTTTAACGTAATGAGGAACACATTGGAAACCAGAGATAGGAATATCCTGTCTGATTTTAGTTTGAAAGGGTTCCAACGCTATGACAAACAATAGAGGTGATACAGGACACCCTTGTCGCACCCTTCTAACAAGAGAAAAGTAATCTGAAATGTTGCCATTAACAAAAATTGAGGAACTGGGACCTGAATATAATGAAGAGATTAAAGCAATCAGTTTAGGTGGAAAACCTACCCCTTTTAAAGCTTGAAACATGAAATCCCATCCAATCCTTTCAAAAGCTTTTTCTGCATCCAAAGCTATAGTAGCAATAGGATAATTTAAATAAGATGCCTTGCCAAGGATATTAAAAAAGACTTGAGAGTTGTCAGAGGCTAGCCTTCACTTAACAAAGCCAGGTTGCTCAGGACCTATAAGATTAGGTAGGATAGGGTCAATGTGTAATGCCAGAATTTTGGCACAGATCTTGTAGTCAATATTGACTAAGGAGATGAGGCAATTATTTTTACATAGGGAAAGGTCTTTATTATCCTTCAGAATTAAAAACATCATGGCCTATGGAAACTACCTTGAGATGTATCATTGGTGATAAAATAATTAAATAAAAGAAGAAGATTGAAAAGGAGGAGATTAGCAAAATGGTCATAGAACTCAACAGTAAATCTATCAGGCCCAAGAGCCTTCCCTCGCCGTAGCACTGAGACTGCATGGGTAATTTCCGCTAAGGAAATATCGGTTCCCAGCTAATCAAAATCAATGTGGTGGGAGGAGGAGAATGGATTGAAAATAAGAGGACACATTTGATTGCACTGGTTGTGTTTCTGGAGTAGATAGATTTTTATAAAAAGAGACAAATTCATTTAGAATATCATTGTCTTTAAAAAGAGGAACACCAGTGTTACGCTGTAAAGATTCTATTTAGTTCTGTCCCTCCTTATTTTTCAATAGTTCGCCAATAATTTCCTCATCTTATTTTGACCTCCATAATAGCGAGTAATCCTTTTCAGTAAATAGGAAGAAGGAGCTTCCATAGATAATCTGTTAAAAGTGAGTTTAGCATCAATAAGGTTTTTTAAGGAAGATTCATTGTTGGAATGATAATAAATATATTCTAGCTGTTTCATTTTATTAAGTAGGTGAGTAGCTTGAATATCAAAAGATTGTTTCTTTTGCCAAACAAAATTTATTATAAAACCTCTAGCGGCTGCTTTAAAAGAGTCCCAAATCATTATGGGAGAAGAGTGTGTGGTTGAGGTAATAGTAAAGAATTCAGAAGCAAAGAAACTGAATTGGCCGGATGATTTAGAATCTAAGAGTAGTGAATTGTGAAAGCGCCATCTACCTGCTTGTGGAATGAATGGTATCAGGTCAAGATCAACATAGACTGGGGCATGATCGGATATTAAAATATACCCTATTTCACAATGAAGAAAATGTTGAGCTAAGGATTTACACAGAAAGAGGTAATTAACACTGAATTGTGAGTGGTGTGGGGCTGTGTAAAAATCTATATTCCCAAAGGTCTGGGTGACAGAGTGTCCAAATATCGACTAGTGATTTACAGCGTATCGTGGAAGTGAATTGTGAATGTATTTTAGTATCAACAAACTTAACTGTTGAGTGTCTATCTAATATAGGGTCATGAATTTGTTTGCAGTCACCACTAAATATAATATAGTCATCATCATATAAAAGTAGTTTGTCTGAAATTTTTGTCCAAAATACCTTATCAACATAGACTGGACATTATACATTAAAAATAACTAAGTGTATTTTATCAATAAGGAGTTTAACAATAACCCAACAACTGAAACATGAATTTTTTTATGACAGAGAATCAGGACTTTATTGTTCTTTCCTAATGCCGGAGAGGTGAACACATTACATACCCAGGATTTTTTCAACTTAGAAGCATCGGATTCAGCAAGAAGTGATTCCTGAAGTAATGCAATGTCAGTTTTCAATTTAGCTAAAGGAGATAGCACCCACTGTCTTTTAATAGGGTTACCTAAGCCTTTAATATTACAAGTAGTAACTTAGAAGGTAACATGAAGATAACATGAACCATCAATAAGCTTACAGTGGTACAATTAATATTAGGATAGAAAAAATGTGATAAGGTAAAAAGATAGAGATAGGACTTTTGTTTGATATGAAGAGGAAGGAACAAGAAACAAAAAGACAGTACAGGTCATACAAATGACAACTGAAGAACATGCCTACAAAACACAAAGACAATTGGGGTAGGCGACAGCAGGAGACAACTACAACAACATACGAGCCCCACCGGACGACAGAGCACCTTTGGATTAAGTAATGGCATCAACATATTGAGGAGACCATATGAGGAATGGAGAGGGAGAGATACACCTGTGATTAGAAGTAAGAGAGACAATATAATATGAGAAAGAACAACATACAAATTATTCTAAAATAGAACATCAGTCAGAGAATTATGCATAAAAAAGAGCAGACATAAAAATAACAAAATAACAATTAAGTAGGTTTTGTAGTGTCCATGAAATCTGCTCTAACTTGTTGAAGAAAATCGTTCAAAGCTGATGGCTCTCATAAGTAGTTGTCTTTTCTTTGTAAGTGACCTTAAAAAGAAAAGGATGGATTAGGGCATATCTGGCATTTATGGTTCTTAATTGAGTATGGAAATCAAGAAATTGCTTCAGGCGATCTGCTGTGGCTTTAGCTTCATTGTGTGAGAAGAACAAATGATGGCCCTCCCAAGAAGTTCGTTTTTTGGGATTTGACCGCCGACATAACATGTAGCACATCAGTATATTGCAAGAAAAACAGAATGACACCGTGAGGTTTTGTTGAAACTCTGGGACCAAGCCAGTGAGCCCGTTGTATGTTAAGTGAGACCGAGATAGACATGTCCAGAAGCTTAGGCAAAAAAGATCGAAAATAAACTGTCAGGTTAGAGTCCTCTATATTTTCAGTGACCATAAATACAAAGGTTATTCCTGCGATTTCTATTTTCCAAGTCCTCAGTGTGTTTCTTGGGAAGAACTATTTCCTACTCTAGAGAGGAAATACGAGAGCATGTACACTGCAGAGATTCCGTAGAATGTTCTTTATTAAGAACATGTTAATTGTTATCCAGAAGTTGCAGAGTCATAGTAGTTTCCTCCATGAAAGGTTTTAATGCACACATTTCCTCAAGAATCAGATCCATAGAAACTTAAGAAGAGTGCACTGGAGATGGAGGATCTTTTTTTGATCGTTTGGTAGAGCTCACAGGCGTTGGATGCAATTCTGAAGTGGTACCTAATAAAGATTCAGGTTTGTGATGGGGGTGCCCTCCATGTCATTGTGATTAGAGTCAGAGTCTGAATATGTAATGCGCTTGGAAGAAACTGAGAGCTTCAGATTCCTTAATCTCCCATAAAAGGGAAGAGGAACGTATATGGAGCACTATATACGTTGATGATCATACAAGAGAATCTGCAAAATTGCAACTTTGCAAGGCAAACTCAATCTTGTGATGAGGCATATTTAACCACAACTCTGAGAAACCGAAGTGGTTAGGAAAATATAAAAAGAGATAAACGCAGAACAGCCTCTCTCTCAAGTAGTATATTGACGTATCAAATAACTGCGTTTAGTGTCCATAAGCTTGGTGTCAATAACCTCTTACATATAATGAAGAAAATGCTCCATAGAGGCAATAAAGAGTAAACGTCTCTCAGAAACATGAGGAATAAGGCTTTGTTGCACAAAGTCACTCCAAAAAATACAAAAAGGGTAGGGAAATATAAGAAATGGATGAGGCTTGAGGCAGAATACTGTTCCAATAGCTCATAGAAGTACAAGCGCGATGTAATTAGGTTGTCTTCAAAAGAGAAAAGGGGAATGCGCCCTCCATTCAAAATGGCGGACATGACCTCCCCTCTGTGGAAAAATTCTCAGAGGCTGTTATGAAAAACCACAAAGGGGTGAAATAGCAGCACTCCAGCGACTCACCGGGTCAAGAGGGAGAGACGCCGTGAAGTCTCTTCCCTCGGAGAGGACTGGAGTGGCCTCCGACATCGAATGAGCTCCCGATCTGTTGGGGCTCAGTGCGTTTCAGGGATCTTGAAGCGGCGCTGAAACCACACCCCCACTCAGAATTATTTCTAAAGAAGTAACCGGATCCGTTGTAAAAATGGCGATATCATCTGCTTAAGCAGTTACTTTCAAGTTATGAGTTTCCGATCTTAGGGGTGGAATGTCTTGATTGGTAAGAAATATCCGTATAAAAGGTTCAATATGAAGGGCAAATAAGAGTGGCTCTATGTACACCAAAAAATGTAAATTGAATACCTGCATAACTCAGCTTGGCCTGTGGCATACGAAAGCTTGTGTCCAAATAAGAAATCGGCCCATAATTCTAAATAAAGCAAGAATAGACCATAGACAACTCCATGCCACACAGTAGAAAGCCTTTTCCACATCTAAAAGTATCATGGCTAAGTTACTGTCTGTTTGCTTAGCGTAATTAGAGGACATTATAGCAGTATTAGTATGTACCGTGGTATCTCGGCCTATTATAAAGCCATGTTGCTGGTCCAATGCCAAGCAAGGCATTAGAGGGGCCAAACTATTAGCCAAAACCTTAGCATATATTTTCACATTAGCATTAAGAAGAGATATCGGATGATACGAGCCATATTTTTCAGGTGGTTTACCCGTTTTTGCAAAAAACACAATATTTATAGTATCTTAGTTTAATGGTGCTATCCCAGTATCTCCTGCATAACCCTAGTTAATAGTGGCCCTGTAATGCTGCTTAATACCTAAATTCACTAGGGATTGAATCATCCCCCGATGCTTTGCCTGAAGGTAGCAAGGGTAGAGCAGCAAAAATGTCCTCTACTGAAACTTCAGCAGACAGCTGGTTAATAACTTCTTCTTGTAAGTGCGGAAGCAGTGCCTTCTCTAAATACTTATCAAACACCTCTGTATTTATTAAGTCGGATTGTGCATAAAGAGTTTCATAAAACACTCTGAACTGTTCGAGTATCAACTTAGGTTCAGTATATAATGTACTATCCGTGCCCTTAATCGACTTCATACACTTGTGGGCTTTACGCTCAGCTAGTTGGCATGCATGTATCTTCCCCACTTGTTCACCACATTCGTATTGAGCGTCACGATTCCTATTGTAGCGAGAGTCGGCCCTCTCCTGTAATATCCCTCCAAGTGATGCAAGTACTTCGACAAGATCAGCATACAACTGTATTTGTCTAGGGTCATTTTTTTTCTAATAGCTGCAATATGGCACATTTCTAAATTAACATACTTTAGACAGGTTGCTTTAAAAATAGTGTCTCTAGCCTTATTCTCTTGAGGTGTGTATTGCGGCATGATACCCCTAATGTATGCCTTTATTGAATCCGAAACAATAACAGAGGTGGTTGTGCCAAGATTAAACTGAATGAACTCTGCTAAAAATGTCCCCATAATTAAGATATATCCACTATTTGTCAATATGTAGCATGGGTAATGGAAAGAGCATCTAGATTTATTTTACAATTGTGTTTGAAAGTAAAATACGATAGGATTATTTTTGGGCAACCTCAATCGTACCCATCTGAAGTATGGTATCACTAGCCCAGGCTTTTCTATCCTAGAGTATTGCTTATGGGGACATAAATAATAAATATATATCCCGGAAGATTAGGGCGAAGAGTTTGACATACATCTTTTATACTATGCAGATGTCCTAACACTAATATAGATGCCCATACTTTCGGTTCCCTAATGAAGGTTTGTCGACTAGTAGAATCAATTAAGTAGTTCATCACACAGTTAAAGTCCCCATAATTATTAAGACCCCCTGCCCTTCTAATAGTGTTAACGTTAATGAATTGAAAACCTCAGGATCGTCGGTATTGGGCCCATAAACAGCAACTACGACATATTTTATACAGTGAATTTCTAACTGAGCAATTACCCATCTTCCCCTATGACCTGCTAGTATCCTATATAATTTATTTACAAGCGCTTTACTAGCTAGGATAGCTGTTCCTCTGATCGAGATATTTTGAGAAGTACATACTATTTTTTGATATGTTAGCTGGTTAAAAAGACCCCTGTCATTATAGGTCAAGTGATTTTCTGTTAAAAATATGAGATGAGGTTTATATGTGTCTAGTTCTCCTGGGACCATTTAACGCTTTCGTCCAGCGTGTAATCCTGAAACATTCCAACATAAACATTTAAGTAAAGCCATGATATTTCATTGTTTGACCATATATCTCTAGCTTTCCCCAAAGACAAATAATGTCTGCTAAATATTCCTTGAAAATGTTAACTCCAATTATTTTAGGAGCTCCTATCAGCTGTTTTTTGTTTAAAGCCTTTTGTTTTTCCACTTTCCTATCCCCCTTGCTTTTTCTAACCATTGACCCACCCTCACCCATCCCACCCCTCCCATCACCCACCCAGTATCTGTAGAAAAGAATCACCCTCTCATTGCTGTCACTGATTGCTATCAGTGCTTCCCCACTTTTGTCAGAGTCTGCATTGATACCACACTTCATCTGAACCCTTCCCGTATCAGGCAGCTGACCCGATATGTCCCTCATATCTGAGCTACATTGCTATTTTAGTACTCCTTGACAGTTACCCGGCAACAATAGATACGGCTGGGAGTTTCCAAACAGTATGGTTCCCATTGCTTTAGCCTGCTTCTTCGACCCCCCGTTCAACCTGCCAGCCAATATCAGCTTTGCCAAATTATCTACGTTGTTAGGCAGCCCCTAACCCAGAGAATCAGACTTGTTGCCCCTTTCCCAGCACTCATAGACAGGGGTTGCAAGCTTTACAGGCTTGCTGTCTGATCAAAGTTTAATGCCAGTGTCAAGGCTGGCAGGCCAGGTGCTGTCGGTACCGGCATCTCCATCGGTAAATTAATAGCTGCCTCCATTAATGCCTCTATCATCTCACATTCTGGTGGCGAATTAGAAAAACCACTGGGATTAATCACTTTAGGGACTTTGACAGAATGCAGTAATCCAAAAATAAGGGGTTCTACTTTAAAAGTAAATTGAGTTGCATTACCTTTAGTATTAGAGGAGTGTTTATCAGGGTCTGTAGCTGCTGGGTCAGTCACTGCCGTGTTTGAGCGGGAACCAGCCCTGCTTCCCTTCCGAACCGTTGCTTTCAGTGGGGCCATCCTCAGAGACTCGCAAGCACTGTGCATGTCAGGGAAAACCAGCCAAGGGAAGAGCATTTTGAGTCCACCGACCCCTTCAGTGATAGACTCAAAACAAGTGGTGGTATCTCGGCAATCAAAACTAACATAGAGCGTATGCCAAGTAAGTAAGGTTCCTCACCATGCTCCGCTGCTTTGAGAATTCTTTAATTGTCAAGCAAATTCAGAAAGCGCTAAAAAATGCTCCGATCGTCATTAGCAGCCAGCAGCATTTGTAGCTGTATCTACGGGAAGAGCTTTTAGTTGCAGCAATTCAAGAAGTGCTCCAGGAGCTCCATCAGTCCTCTGTATTTATATCTGTATCTGAGAGAAGTTCTAAAAAGCGATCCAAATACTATGAAAGCCCTGCGAAAAGAACTGCTCGCTACATCCCTTCCTACATCTTCAGAGCCATAGTGGTGCGGGAGCAGCTCTAGGACATGGCTCTCGTCGGTGGAAGCAATCCATCAACTTCCTTTCTCCCAGTACATTTCTAGTATCTGTGTAGGCCATACAGCATTAGTGAATGGCATTGAGGGGCTATCCTGCCAAATGCAACAAATGGGTGCATTTCAGATGCCACCCACAGTTCAATGTCTGGCATGCAGAGATTGCTTGCAGAAATCAAAGCCTCCTCACTCATTTCAACCTCCCAAGCAGCCCAACCGTCTGCAACAGCTCATGTCCCTTCCTCAACCCAAATCCAAACTTCCACCCCAATCCCAAGCACACTCCTTTCTTTGCAAGCATCCACTCCAACAGCACAATCACACACACAAACACAAATACACAAAGAAACACAAACAAACAACATACATATACTATTGAAACTACACCCACAACCACTACCACACACACAGCCACAACCACACCCACAACCACTAAAACCACAACTACCACCAAACACACCCCAACGACCATGCCAACAAAGACCAACACATCCACAAGAACCATAACCACTGCCACACACATGAGCACCACAACGGTTCACTGACAGAATATCAACCCACATCCCCCTACAGAAATAAAAAGCACAAAACGTACTTAAGATAAAATTAATAACTACTAAAAATGTAACACATATATTAAAAAACATAAACAATACTCATACAAAAAACATACAGCACATACATTTAAAATATAAACTAAAACACATAACACCAATAACGGTACACAGACAAAATATTGAGTTTTAAATATCGATATACAATAATATCGAAGTTTAAATATCGATGGGACAAAATATCGAAGGTAAGTAATATCGACAGTCTTAATATCGATATTAGTATGATATCAGTAATATCGAAGTTTTAAATATCGATGTCAATAATATCGAAATAAATAACTTCGATGTTACTAATATCAATTTTTAAATAAATTTAGTGTATATTATATTGTATTTATTATGTTTTTTTATTTATTTTTAATGTAATTTAATTAAATATTGTCTTTTACTACTGTAGCGGGTTGTGGGTTTATAGGGGAATAGGGTGGGAATTATGTTAAATTAATTATTAATTAGTAGGAATGATTAATTAATTAATTGAGAATTAATTTTTAATTAATTTAAATTAATTGATTATTTGATAAATATGTTCTGTAGCGGGTAATGGGTTTATAGGGGATTAGGGTGGGAAGTAATTTAATAATAATTAATTAATTAATATATGTTTGTACATATTTTAATTAATAAATAATTGGTAATTAATTTATATTAATTAGTTAATTAATTAATATAATTTTGTACATATTTTTAATTATTAATTAATTGGTAATTAATTAATATTAATTAATTTTGGGTAAAGGAGTATTTTTAGGGTTCAGAGTCAGTTTTCAGTTTTTGGGTAAAGGGGTATTTTTAGGGTTCAGGGTCAGTTTTCAGTTCTTGGGTAAAGGGGTATTTTTAGGGTTCAGGGCCAGTTTTCAGTTTTTGGGTAAAGGGGTATTTTTAGGGTTCGGGGTCAGTTTTCAGATTTTGGGTAAAGGGGTATGTTTAGGGTTCAGGGTCAGTTTTCAGTTCTTGGGTAAAGGGGTATTTTTAGGGTTCAGAGTCAGTTTTCAGTTCTTGGGTAAAGGGGTATTTTTAGGGTTCAGGGTCAGTTTTCAGTTTTTGGGTAAAGGGGTATTTTTAGGGATAAGGGTCAGTTTTCAGTTCTTGGGTAAAGGGGTATTTTTAGAGTTCAGGGTCAGTTTTCTGTTTTTGGGTAAAGGGGTATTTTTAGGGTTCAGGGTCAGTTTTCAGTTTTTGGGTAAAGGGGTATTTTTAGGGTTCAGGGTCAGTTTTGGGTTTTTGGGTACAGGGATATTTTTAGGGTTCAGGGTCAGTTTTGGGTTTTTGGGGTACAGGCGTACAGGGTAAAAAGAAAAAAAAATTACTTTAAATCAATTAAATAACATTAAAAACAATAAAATTACATTAAATTATTAAGTGTTTTATTTATTTTAAATGTATATGTATTAGTTTTAATTTAGTTTTAATATTTTTATTTAATATTTGTAAAATTATATGTATTTAAAAATTATTTTTACATTATTAATAATACATTTAAAAAACGATATTTTTAATTCCGATATTTTTGTACTACGATATTATTTTTTCGATATTTTTGTACTTACCTTTATGAAGATATGATTCGGATATTTTTGATGTCGATATTTTTGTGCCGATATTTTTGTATTTCGATATTCTGTCTGTCGATATTATGTCAGACATTCACCAATAACAACATCGATTTTTTAAACATCTATATTTTTCCAAACAATATTAATGACTTCTATATTTTTTAAAACATTATTTCTTACTTTAAATTCGATACTCTTGACCACAATATTCTTGCTGTCAGTATATTTATGTGTCACAATATTTCTAAATTGATATTTGTCTAAGTCGACATTTCCAACTTGATATTCTGTCCGAATACCCACCACAACCACCCCAACCACTACAACACACTCATCAATACTAACACACTCACACAAAAGCACATCTACACACAAAATAGCACCAACCAAAAGCAAACACCAAAATATCAAACACCAGGCAAAAAAAACACATCCAAACATACACAACAAATACTAGACCCACATACATCTGCCAAACGTACAGACTCAAGCACATCACCCACTCCAGCCCCCTCTACCTCCAAAAGCCAATCCTCTACCACCCCTCCTACCCTTACTCCACCTTCTGAATTCACTTCTTATCAGTTCTTAACCACTTCCAAATGTAAAGCCACCACTTCCTAGAAAAATCCTCACTGTGCCTGCTCTGTGCCCAATAGATGTCCCTTCTTGAGGCAGTAACCCTTTGGACTATGTTTAAGAGGCATGTTATGGGTAACAAAGCCACAAGGTGTTGTTGTGGAAAATCACTTTTTCTGATTATTTCTTTTAGAGTTCATGAGAGAATTATCTCAACTATAAGTAAAAAGAATTACTTTTACAAAGTTTCCTCTACCATTATTATTCATTTACAATTAATTGATTATTATAAATGTTAATAATGAAAATATGTAATACATATTCTTGCTTACATTTATATCAGAAAATATCGAATATTATTTAAATGACATATTTGTAAAGTCCAAACTCTAAAAACAAACAATTGTTGGACATTAAAATGTGGTGCAAGTATTTATTATGATAATTGACATTTACACTAAATTGTTTTTAAGTCTTAATACAGGGGTGTTTATTTTAACTTAATAGGTGAAACAATAAACACATATGCATTACACCTTTAAAAAAGAATACAATGTAATAAAATACAGAAAATGCCCTAGACAAGGGAAAATGGTACATAAGAAATTTAAAAATATGATTTAAGTTTAGAACTAACATGGATTTTACATGTATTCATAGAAAACGTGTTACCTTATCTACTGCAATTAATTAATTATCTTAAATGTACATTATTCAAACAATTTGTGATGCGTATATTTATAATTTGATAGCTTAAGAAAAATAATTAAACACACCTGTATGAACACACTATAAATTTTGATTAATGGTACATTTATGTAAGTGTCCATTATCATGATGAAAGCTCGCACAACATTTACAGAAAAAAAGCAAAAGTAAATACAGGAGTGTTTCTTTAAATTTCTTAAATGACAACATAACACACCTATGCATTGATTACACATTAGCAAAAAATTGGTTGTACGAGAAATTTGAAAATGCACGAGCCCAGAGCAAATGTAAACTAACAATTCAATTAATGAATACAAGTCAAAACAGAAGCTTATCTTTGATTCCGGCAATGCCAGGGGGAATTTTTACATGGTCAAGCAGCAAAGGAAGGACATGGATGTTCGAGTGCATGCCATAAAGGGAAGTGGAAAACAGAAAAAAGACATGTCTCTACCTTATTTTCCTTCAAAACCGCCAACTCAGATGTAGAGGTTTTCCCACCATAGTTACGTCGACTGGAAGGTACATAATGATTGGTCCAGCAGAAATATTGGTTGAGCTGCCTCCGGCAGTCACGTTTGTGTATGACGCGTCGACACAGGAAGAAAATTCTGGCAGAGATGTTGGGTATATCGCCCATAGACCCAACTAAACTGAGTAGGTGGACCACCTAGGAGGTGAACATATAAACTGATGGAAAAGTGACGGCGAGACCAGATCTGCCAAGATCTAAATCAGATCCTTATTCCCTGAAATGCAAGTCAAAAACATTCCGCAGAGCAAGGCAGCAGGCATTTGCTGAGAAGGGCTCCAGGAGGTCAGATAGTCACTGGATGAGGTCCAGGGGAAGCCACTCACTTTTTTCAGGAAAGCTCTGAATGGGAGAAATTCAAATTTAGCACCCAAGAAAGGTCTTTCATTGGCCAGATACTTTTGGCACCTTCGCCTGGTGAAGATTTTTACATTTGCATAGTCCCTTTTTCAGAGCTCATACACCTCCAGGGGCAAAGCTGCAGGCGGTAGCTGAAGAGGGCTCAGGGGACTGGATGCCTACTCCATGAGGTCCCGTTGAATTGGATTTGCCCCTGTGGAAAAGCTACGAGCTGGGGACACCTGACTCTTCAGCCTAGTGGCAATGCACCTTGGTCAGACCCAGTTGGCAGGTTTGTCCCGGTCCTCCAGAGCCCTTTGGAGCTATAGGAAATATGTTTTTTGGTTGAAGGGCGTGAAGAACCTTCTCAAGCAACAACCACAATCTCTGTCAGTGAACCACTAAAAGTCACTAAATTAACCTGTGCTTAACGTTCTGGTAGCTTGGCACAACAGCAGTCATGCTTAACACACTGGCAATGTGTAAAGTTTTTATGCAGCACCCAAATAGTAATAAAGTGAAAACACAACCAAATCAATTTAGTAAAACAAAGTTGATTTAAATAAATACAATGATACCAGAATGTCAAAATACAATTAGTAGAACTGGAGATATGCAATTTCAAAGTTATAAGCATGTATAGCGCCTTAAAGCACAAAACACCACTTGCAGTCATCTGGTCTTGCGAGACTGGCGAAAAGTCACATATTAAGGCTGACCAGGATGGCGTGCAGGCCGAATGCAGTGACCAGCAGGAAGAGTGTTGTGGCTTGTCAGCGCTGTAGCTATAGCGAAAGATCGTGGAAGGTCATCCTAGTTGTGTGAAAATCTTGTCAAACCTTGCCGACGGTCATTGCTGGTGCTTCGTATTGGCAGTCACAGTGGGCTGACACTGCTGTAGTGTCAATTGACGGTCGTCACTGGATGTGGATGTAGCGTAAAGAGTTCAGTTCACTGGAACTTCTCGTTGACGATCTTTGCAGACGGCATAGTCTCAGGGCGAACTTGCCAGTTTGCAGTTACGAAGATCCAAAATCTTCAGGATTTCTCCCATTCTTTCATAGGAATGCACTCTGATGCCAGACAATGGTCCAGGACCTGGGGGCACCTCTTGGGGAACAGGGACTCACTCTAGCAGAGACAAGGAGCCCTCGGGAGCTCGTTATGTCCCTGAAGCTCAGACCAGGGGGCAAGTCTGCAATCCTTTGGATTCACTCCAGTGGTCTTGGATTTAAGGAGCTTATCAAGGATTCCTTCCACAGGCAGCTGGGCAACAGGGCAGTCTTACCAGCAGCAGGGCAGTCCTTCTTCTGAGTCTTCCACAGTTTCAGAAGTGATGAGTGGTTTAAGGGATCCAATATTACACCTGATGCCAGCCTTTTAAGTCGTGGGCTACCCCCATATCTGATTCTGGCACGTTCCTGCCTCAAACCCTTATAAGTGCCAGGTTTCTCAGGAAGTTAAGAGGAGTACATTTTGATGCAATCCAAGGTTCGAGGACCTCATGAACAGCACTGGGGGTCTATCAGAGGCCAACAGCAGGAACCAGTTAGAGCTGGTTACCTGGGCAGGTGCAGGTAAGTCCTCTTGTAGCCTATTGTGGCTCTGTAGCCTAAACATGTCAGCATTATGACCTTTGGAGTCGACTTATTTGTCCTGGGTACAAGAGGCAGAGCAGGCCCATTCCTCCAGGGCACGTCTCAGGTCTGTAGCAAGTTTAGACCTTTTTTTATCTTCCTCAGGCCCAGTAGTTTCTGAGGAGAGTTCTGTGGGTGCCACATTTTTGCTTTACGATAGCCTGTGGGGGGGTGGTGGGGTGACTTCTGCCCCCACAACTAATAGAGTAAAAACTACCAGAAATAATCATACCCACTTTTGCAGCATTTTCTATGTGCCCTACAGCAAACATTCCTGCAAAGAGCCCCTCTGCCTAAATCCAAGATGGTAAAACCTAGCTCCTCTTGAGCAGAGCCTGTGCGCCCTTGTCTGTGGTCACTTCAACCCAGTTCCTGAAGCCACTCCCTCCCCACTATGATAAGAGCCTGGCTGACAGCCAAGATTTTCCAGAACAAACTGGCTAACCTTCATTGGGCCCAGCAGATCTGTGAAATTATAATGATCTTGCAGACACCATATCCTGCATTATAGAGATGAATCCCATGTCAAACAATCCTTAACTGTCTAGGTTTCACCACAGCACAGCCAAACACCCAGCAGGAGAGAACTCACAGTCCTAATTCATAGTGAAGATAGAAGCATGTTTGTGGGTGAGTCATAATGGGCAGTGTCTAGGTGAATGTGTGATAGTAATGAGTTATATTGTGTATCACATTGGTGTTGTAAGTTGGGTTGTTGTAAAAGTGATCACAAGTAAATGATTTAAGAAACTGGTTACATTATCAGTAGGTGCTTAAGTGATTATGTGGGTGAGTTGTGTTATGTGTGGTGGAGTTATGTGCATGACTGAGTTGGGGGTATTGGTGGATTGGTTTTTCTGCAAATGGATGTGGAAGTTAATCAAATGGAGTCGAGTAGCATTACAAGTAGATTAGTGTATAGATATGGGATACAGCAGTGTCTTTAAGTTTGAGTATTGGTGGTGATCTAAGAATTAATGATTTATGTGACCTTAATGAGTGGTGATGGGTGTGCATGAATAATATGGGCAACAGTAGTGTTATATTTCATATCGGTACACTGATATAGGTCCAGGGAACATCGTACACTTTCCTTACATCATCTCCCCTTCATTTCATATGAACGAGCCTTAAAAGGACATAACTCCAAATAAGGACAGAATGCCTTGTATGGACTTATTGCCTTATAAGGACTGTAGCCTTTTATGGACTAAACCTTCCACCTTGTTCCATGCCGAGGGTGGATTTTTCCCAATCGATATTGCTAAGATGTCATCCTTAGCACATATGAATAATTTATGAGTACACTCTCCAGGAGGTACACTTCACCTCTCCCATCGACGCACAAGGTTTAATCCCAAACGTCATCCTCATACTGGACAATGGGGAACATATGCACATATACTGTATAAATACAGCACCTCTTGATATCAGTAAGCAGGACAGAACTGAGACTTCACGGCCGACACACTGACCAGAGACCATGCGGCTCCGGCATGCCATCGCTCCAGCTGACAGTGGTCCGACTATCCCTTGCGGGGTGTCCAGCTCAAGTCCAGGGTGAAGTCCCACACTCTCATTATTCAGGTTTGGGGGTGCGACTAAATCCTTGTGGGATTCTTGGCTCTTAGACTTAGGCTCTTTGACTTAAGCTCTTAGACTTAGGCTCTTTTGCACCTACTCACATGCTAGGTACACTTAGGTACATCTAGACAGGCATCTTAGGAGTATGCACTTTATTTTATAAATGCATTTCATATGCATGTATGTGTTCATGACTATTGCAAGATAGTAGAACACTACTATTCTTGTTTTTCACTGTACTGCTGGTTCTATATCTCTGCCACTGTGTTACAGTTGTAGCAGCACACTTATTTTACATGAGAAGAACACGGTACAATAAATTCTTATGGTAAACACGCTCAACTGTTTCTTCCGGGTACCTCTCTGAGAGCAAAACAAGCAAGCACGAGTGACTGAGTGAAAATAGTATATTGTTTCCACGAGTCTGAGGGTCTTATGTTCTGGGTTGCCAAAAAGGAATCTCTCTGATAACAGGAGATTCTAAAGCCACTGCGAGCTAGCTAATGTGAAAACATAGGCTGACAAATTTGGTGGGGATGTACAGAGTCACTTGAAAAGTGGGGTACTAACATCATATCATGTTATAATTTGAACAGTACTAGATTCGTTACATTTAGCGATAGTCATATGACTAATTTCAATGAGTATGATTCTACATTGAATACGATATCGATATCAGGAATATTCTCATCTAATATATAAAATACGTTTTGAATTACTTTTGGAATGTTCAGGATACTAAATAACATTGTGACGATCCTTCGTGGATATTTTGCACACTACAATATGGCGGCTGCTAATTTGTCGGATAAATGGACCCTCCAAGATGGCGCTTACGCAGTACGCCGTCGGACAGCGAGGACACTTGCCGCTGTCACACTGGTATGTCTGGTTCTCGCGGCTTAGATTATTTTCTTGACATACAACATACCCTTTAATATTTTTACTGGTAGATCTTACGATAGATGTCTCCGTTTATAGGAAGAATATTACGAAGTTGGATACAACTTAACTCTATCGCCTCACGGTAAGACTAGACCGGGGAGTGCCATTATTGTTGAATTTACGCAACGTATATGTATTTGTTTGTAGACTATCGCTAATTTGGTCTTATTTGATTATATTATTTCTTTGATTGTATAGGTTCTTTGATACTATTGCGACTACATTTCAAAATACTGACGTTTAGTAGTCGGAACGTAACGGAATGGGGACATTGGAATATTAATATGATACGTGGGTAAGAACCAATATCAATAAATATCAGGAGTGTTAATATTAGACTTATGGATAGAGTAGTGAACAGTATAATTTCTTATTTTTCAGTGCCCCCATATAATGATACATATGGATGATGTGGGTGAGTTGAGGCTTCTTTCACTCTTTCGTTTTTGGTGCACATATAACTTTTATGTCGCCGCTTTAACTACAAACCGAGGGTTTATATTACCGCATTATGATTAATAGTTACTTAATTCCTTAACATGTATTATGAGGAACCGTGAAGATTTGATCGCACCGATATGTGGATTTAAGATCTAGCGATGCTTTATAATAATGTGGTACTTTGTTTTTTTAGGTCGGTTTTGATTTAGAGAGTGGCATACTATACATGAAGTTATAATTATATTCACGTTCTATTTAGGTGAGTGAGACCTTAGATCATAATCGTAACTAGCATACGTACTTTATTGGTTTAACCGCTATGTGGCACATAGTTTCTGGTAAACAATATAGACTATGGCTGTAGTAGTACAAACATGTTAAACATGAATATAGTATTTTTATTACGTAATGATTTCTGATGCAAACTTAGGGAGATGTTAACAACATGACCGGGAGCTGTATTTATAATGTCTGGTTTTTATTACTCAGACATTTGCCAAGTTAACATAGAGAGGAGGTCGAATTTAAAGGAGAGGATTACTATTTACAGGTGAATATCGGCAACTACCTCCTTATGGGATGTTACTGGGTTATAAGGTGAACACGGATTTTAATTTGTCTATTGACTGTGGTTGTTTGAGGGATATTTTCGCTCTATGAATTTCTCACGTATAATGCCTACATGATAGTTTGCACATAATAATAATTCCTTGAGGTGAAGGGGACTATACCTATCTCTCCTAAAAACTTTATGAATTCAAGTATTCTAATGTAGGGCAAATGTATATTCTTGTTACAGCCCTGAGGAAGTCTATGTGTGAGATTTGGCAACAGTATTATCCTCACTGGAATTGATGTATTGAAGATATATGGAACTTTTGGAATTTACGTGGAACTTTGAATAAATCTTTGAAGACCAAGAGACATTTACAACACCCTTTTTTTATTTGATTTGCAAATTTTGAATTCTGTGGACTGCTGAGTAATTTAGAACACAGTAATAGTTTTTGCTACATTAGATTGAAGTATTAATTTGAGTGCTCAGAGGTATATTATACGGTGTACAGAGTCAGTTTGCCCTGCAAGCCCACAATATATGTTATTCGTAAACAGCGGAGGTCCTGCATGAATGGGTACTATCGGAATTACACTACTCTAGTGTCGACCTAATGTGGGTGAGAGCATTAAACTTGAGCTGAAGGTGTCTCTAACCTAAACATGGTGTACTGTGTCAATTGAAAATACTTGACAACTTAAAGAGGCGGGTAACAGGTTTGTAAAGTATTTTAATTAGTTCATTGTCCACAGGCGTGGCATCTGCACAACCACAGCTCTTCACAAATTCTCCATCATATTCTTGGGGAGCACGATGAGAGGCATGTCTGTCAATGCTTATTGGCACAATCAAGAAGGGAAACCCTGTCTAAACCTGTTTAAGGAAACCTAATGTATCCTGTTTGCAGTGAAAAGCAGCTACAATGTTTCGTGTGCAATTCTTTCTTAATTATGCACATGCCCAAAGTTTGGCTGTAAAACGAAGGCTACAGAGTAAGCCACTGTGCAGCTGAAGAAAACATCGCTAAAACTGATCTTACGGAATTATTAAACTGAGATCAATATGATGAAACAAATAACATATATATAAAATCTACAGGAAGCAGTGTACTCTGCCAACCTCTGTTAATAATATTTTAAGAGGCAAAGAATTTTCCTGAAAACCTTAAAATAACGTCATTATAATGTGCCTACCTGCAGAGTTCCCCGGGGGGGAAAACTACAAATGATGACAAAAAAAGATGGTCTATAAACGAATTTTCTTACCAGCAAAGGCGATGACAGAAAATGCTCGCACCTGCGCTCCACTTTTTTCTTTTCTATGAAAAAAATAGGGCTATGAACAACACTCAGTTAAATAACAGTGTTTTAGACAGCGATGTGTGAACTTCCGCATCCACGAGGTAACATCCTACAGTTAAATCAGTTACAGCCACCACCATGCAGCTGCTTGGCCACAAGAAGCCCCCCTGAGAGGACTGGGCACATGATTTGTTGGTTTTATGACCTAGAGCATCTAATTAGAGAGACGTCAAATTTACCACCTGCATTATATGTCAGCAGTGACATCACGCAAAGGCTGGTCCAACGGTGTGTGATTCTCTTCATGTCTACTACCCTGGAAGCCGTGCCCTAAAGAGGCAATGTCTTATAAACTGCTATGGAGTCAATCCCAGCTGAATCCGGTTACATTTTGGACAGGCTTTTGGCTTGAGTTTGTATTTTTTATTTACTAGTAGAACTGCTATTGAGCTATATAACCCAATATCCAAAAAAAAGTATATTGTTAATGTATTTGGTATAAACTGTTGTAACTGGCATACTGGATTTTACAACAGATATGTCACTGGATCAGTGAAGGGAGATTAAAAATAAGAAACGTGCTTTCGTATTGCTTCAGAAATTAAAAGGAGATCGGGTAAAAAAAGGAAGCTATCATTAGTTTGTCTGAATGGAACTTGAGAGTGAGTTGTTAAGTGTAATTTGAGGTAATGGTGTTGTTTTTCATTCCTTCATACTTGTCCGTTTTACAGCGAGCAGAGGTTTCATGGAAGATGCGGCAGGGGCATGCGTGGCTGTCTGCCAGCACCACTCAATCCTCATGGTGTAATGTTTGACCTCCTCCCACCCCCCTACTGCGTTTTCCAGATTGCAAGTGGCTTCTTTAAACATTTGAAGAGCATTTGCTTTTTATGGTTGGGAAGGATGAACGTATAAGTTGGAGGTGCCAAGACTTGAACCCCAATGTGCTGGTGTGCGCACACATTTCTGTATAAGATGCATTAACCCCCAGAGCTATCATGTCGACTTACTTCAAGGATTCACCGGTTGCACAACAGAATACTGTGGAAGAAGAGACAGCAATGTTCTAATGCATTTGTTATTTATACATTAAGCACATGTTATCATAACTAAACCGGTATCACAGTGATTTCAAATTGTAGGTTAACTGAAGCCTAATCTTTGCAGTTAAAACGCGACGGGTGTCCCTCGGCAGACAAACGGTGGCCAGGCATGCTGCGTGTTTCAGAAGACAATTAAATCAGGCCCACACCAGAGAAAGAATAGATTCATCCAACAATAAAAGAGAGAAAACAGAAACATCAAGCACCTCGTTGTACTGGCACAGGTGCTCTAATCACTCATTTCAATGGCCTGGCTTGGCAACGGAGATGTCACCCGACAATTATGTGTGTATCACCAGGAGAGGGCCTTTGGCTCCACCCACATGTTGGGACCTGGGACTATCTGTTTTGATTGGGCAGATGTTGTGTGCTTCCACAAAAAGGTGATTGCCCTTCACACAGCTGTGATAATTGTGTTTATGTGTTCATCTGCCTGAGCTTGAGCTGTAAAATGTATACCTTCCGGGCTGAGTGATGAAGAGTTGCTCTTCACCCCCCATGCACCCCCTGCATTGCATTGCAGACTGAGGACAGGCTGTGAGAGTGGCCAGGAATGCTTGTACCGGTGGCGCTGCTTCTTCTTGGCCGGCAGTGGATTTAAGTTCAAGGTTCGTTTCCTGGAGCCGTTCACCTGCCATTTTTTCGCCCTGATGTTTTCTCTTTGGCCTGCTCTGTTCTGGTTCCCCTCGGGTCCGTCTCCTCCACTGCAGCATGGTGTTGGCATCTAGAGACCGACCTCACTGTCAGTTCAGTTCAGTTCAGTTCATGAAGCTTTATTCGGTTCATAAAAAATAATGACCATAAAAGCACAACAAACATGCAACAGAATAAAAATACAAGCAATGATTAAAAGATCATACTTTTCCTAAAAGTCATGGATTTACAAATAAAACTGGCAGTATAAAAACATATGTCGGGGCAGTCCAAATTGTACAACAAACACATTGCATCCTCCACACTAAAAACACCATACTTGAGAAATATTGGTTTTAAAAAGGATATCCTAACATTCTGGGTGCAAATGAGCATAAAGTGCATTGTGCTTTGTTTCGAATGCCCATCGCAGGGGCAGGGGCCAACCGGATGCTTTTTTGGATGTGGGAAGGCCACCAGTACATGAGCAGTTCCAACTCTTAGTCTAGTCAGTACAAATCTATGCGCAGGCCTAGTTACCACGCTCAGGTAATTCTGGAATCCCTCAGTAACAATATATTTATTATAAGCATTAACAGTAACGAGAGAATTACTCACAGCTGAGCGTTTATGGGCTCTGTAAGACTTAAAACAGTTTTTCATGTCCTGTTTGGCGAGACCTCTGGGGGGACAGTGATCTAGCAACAAATTAATACCAAAGATACTTTTGTAACAATCTATAACATATTTAAGCCATGGTATCTGCAAACAATTGTCTAATCCAAGGCAGTCCCTAATTACAAGTTGATTAAACTCAGTCTCTTCCTTGAGCCAAATGGCTCGGTAAAGCAATAGAGGCCTAAGTAAAGCAAGTTCGCTCAGGTAGGAGACCCCAACCTCTTTGTGAATCAACTCTGTTGGGGCAGATTTAGGGAGGCACAATAATTTCTTAAGGAAGTTATTTTCTTCTATCTGCAAACGTTCAATATTGAAGTAACCCCAGAGCCCCGCCCCATAAAGGGCAATGGATACACTACGTGCCTTGTAGATTTCCATCATATCCTTGATTCGCCTATCCCCCAGTTTATACACAAATTTAAAAATGCCATAAGAACTTTTGCTCATTTTAGTTCGAACATTCGTTAGTTCTTGTCCCCAGCTGCCATCACTAGTGAAAGTTACCCCCAGGTAGCAGAAACTATTCACATGCTGTACTTTATCACCATCGATAAAAAAGGAATGGCTTTTACCCGCATTTGTTCCACAGGTCATTGTATGGGTTTTATTCTTATTGATCAGCAGTCTCCTGCTCCCAATAAATTCGGTGAACTTGTCCATCAGACGCTGCAGACCAACAGGTGTCCGTGACAGGAGCACCGCATCGTCTGCATACAGCAGAACTGGGACACTGTCCCCGGCAACCTGTGGAGCATCAGCCTTGACAGTATTCAGGGCAGCTTCAACCCCATTAACAAAAAGGGTAAACAACAGGGGCGCAAGGATGCACCCTTGCCTAATTCCCCGTTTCACATTAAAATTACTAGTGCACTCCCCACTAACACCATACCGGACACATGTTTGTAACTTGCTATATAGTCTGGCAAGGAAAAAAATAATTTCTTTAGGGGCACCCATATCTAGCAAAACTGACCACAGAAGTGAATGATTAACTAAATCAAAAGCACTGCTTGGGTCAGCAAAGCAAAGATAAATATTACCGGGCTTAGCTCTAGTGTACTTGCCAATCAATAGTTCTAGATTCAGGCACTGATCTAGGGTCCCTCTTCCCTTCCTGAATCCATATTGGGAATTGGCAAGGATCCCGTTCTCATCCGCCCACTCTCCTAGTCTGGAAAGCAGTACTCTGCTCATGATTTTTACTGATGAATCGAGCAGGCTAATCGGCCGGTAGTTACAAGCTAGTGCTTTGTCCCCCTTTTTATAAATAGGGACAATAATGGAGTCACCCCAGGTTGGTGGAATCATGGTAGTTACCGCAGCATTGAGTGCCAAGGTAAGACCTCACTGTCAAGTCTGCTCCATTGCCTCTGCATGCCACGTCAGTGCATCAAACCCTCCCCATGAAAAATCATGCGTTGGCGACCTGTGGCAAATGCTAAGGGCTGTTAACATTTCTTACAAAGTTGTTTAGTAGGAATCTGATGAATTGGTGGCATACGATTGTCCAGGTTCTGCTAATCTGTCGCATGGAGTATGGAAATGCATTATATGGATATGCAAAACAATGAGACAGCGAGCCAATAAAGCAATGGCACCTCCCTTCTTATCCCCCAAAAATCATGTCCAAGTAAATATTGTAGAAAGCAGCGTTGCCTGCACATCCCCTGCACCTGCTGCTTCCAGGGTGCATCGTCAAAGGATCAAAGAAGTTCAACAGATAAACGTGAAGTGCACCGCACAATGAAAATTCCACATAACGTTATGTATGTCACAAACTGTGTTTTGCAATTAATGGCGTGACGAATTGTATATGTCATCATTGTATCTGAATTGTTTGGTTTTATTTTTGCCATATTTGCGAATACTACAGTCTTCCCATGTAAAGAACCCCTGCGCTGGTTTAGGTAACTGATTTCTGGAGGATGCATTAGATGTTACAAAGCTTGGACACAACATGTCTCTAATGGGTCTGCACCTCTGGTATGTCACACTGGGTTTACTTGTAAGCTTGGGAGGTGGGAGAGACGGCACGGATCAAGGTAATACCTCTCTGCAGGTCCAACTTATATGGAAACTCTATTGCTCATACTTAGGGAGAAGGGGCAGGTCATTTGCCGTTCTTACGAGTTGCATTGCTACGTTGCCGCAACCAGATATACCTTACATCTAAATGTGATAAGTGGGTCCGAATTGGCACGCCAGCCCCACTGGGATTTTAGACATTGAAAATATGGTTTCACCGCCTTAATTGACTGGGTTCTTTCTTTTAAATGGATCTCACACATTTTTTTATATGAATTTGACTTTACTGCACAAAATGAACTTCATGCAATTTTGCATGACCAAGTATATATTTGTAAGGATATATCTCAATAATAACTCCAATGTGTGGTATTCTTCAGGGGTAGGGAAATGGCCTTATCGCCTATACAGATTGTTTTGTACCCCATTTGGCGTTAGAATCTAGTGAACATGGCCTGTTCTGCCCTGTTGAATTGTGGTCTCTCATTGCTCAAAAATTAAGAATTAACTACAAGGATCACTTTATCCTTCATGGGTCGAGTCATTTTGTTTCATATGCAAAGGCGCAGCACTGGGCTTTATGGCATATGGGACGCAATCAAGGAGTTTGTAAATTCTAACGAGGGTGGTGGGAACTTCGTTCGGATGCTGCTTAACACTGACATAGCATTATTGTTTCCCAATTGGGCATCATTGAACTTATAATTCAATTTCACCACCATATAAAATGTAGTTCGTAGATACTTATCAATAATTGCTTGTAGGTGCAGCTTTGCTCTATATTCAGGAATAATAATTGCATTCGCTTGCCTCTAAATATATGGGATCCTGTTGAACAAATGATTAATGTCCACACCTGCAATCTACATTGTACTAAAATAATGAATTACGTCTCGGCCTTGGGTTCAAATCCTAGAAAGACAAATTCATGGTATGTTTTTATCCCTCCCTTCAACGCATGCTGTGCTGACAGCTCTTCTCATTATCACTCGGTATATAGTTAGCATTATTCCACATGTTTTTTCCATCACAGTGTGGTTACGTGTTTTCACTTACCATTTCTTGCATTCCTCTCAGTCGTAATGCTGTACTGACATCACTGACATTTAAGTGGTACTTAATAGGTGATCTGACTAGTATAACCTTTTTGATGAATGAATTTGCATGCAACTGCATCCATTTAAAAGACCCACAAAATAGGGATTACTTATCATTAATTTTCCCTGGAATGTGTCCAATTACATAAGTCCATAGGTCAAGATGCATGCCTCTTCAATATAAAATATCAAACCACACAGGACCACATACAATTCACCCAGGAAAAGGTGTGAAAAATAGAGAGAGTACCTCACGGTAGAACAACCCGAGGGGGTGCCCGGTTAGCAATTGCCGGTATACCCACTTCTCATCATTGGCCACTCTCGCTATGTGAAAAGACAAACGTGCACTAGAAAGAATAATAGTGCGGACGTGAGAATAGTCGTGAAAAACACAAATAGTGACAAACGTATCAACACTGACACCCACTTGTAGTGTACAGAAACATATATATAGACCCCTAACCAAACACAAAAAGCAGTGTGTAGCAGGGCTTTGCTTGCTTTACTGTTTTATTCTGATGCAGCAAACCCCACTTGTTTAAAAAATGGTTACTTGTATACCATGGTGAATTATGTCCTCAAGCCGACATGTTTCATCGCTCCACGTTTCAGCGATTTCATCATGGGCATATGAGGGGTTAACTATTCTCAGTCTTTTCAGACAAATGTGGACCTGTGTGAGAAAATAAAACAAAGAGACGCTCAAAGCGCCGTTCATGTCCCTCCCTTAGGGTGCAAAAACCGATGCAGCATTTATTTACACACAGTTAAGGCATATTTACCTTGAGGGCGCTACGTCAGCACTAAAACAGTGGTAAGCTGAGACAAGATTACAGACTTACCCAGACATAGTGATAAAGCTCTTCAATACTATGTTACAAGGCTGATATGAAAAGTAGTTGCTTATTTGGGATGAGAGGCAGTTTCTCCGCAATGATGCACCCACTACCCCGACACTGTATCTTCTACCCAAGATTTACAAAAATGCTAATGAACCTCAAGGGAGACCGATTGTCTCGTCCAAAAATAGTTTACTTGAAAATACTTCTAGGTTTGTTGATTATTTCTTGTTCCCGTTTGTGAAAGACCTCAGCTCTTACATTAGGGATACCAAAGATTTATACAAGGTCTATGTCTCACTGATGACCACTGGTTGGTTAGCCTTGTTGTTGAAAGTCTATACATGAACATCAGACACTCTGATGGTTTTGAGAGCTTGTCAATATTTTCTTAAAACCCGGAGCATACACCTACTTGAACACACGCATGATTCTCTCCATGATTGAGATTTGTCTGACTGACAATGTCTTTATGTTTTCCAACGAGCATTTTAAACAACTACAGGGAACATCTATAGGCACCTGCTTCGCGTCCAGTTTTGCCAACCTGGTGGTTGGCTGGTTGGAACAGCAGGTGCTCTGGGGCAGCAAGAATGAACGTTGGATCAATAATGTGAGCATTTGGCTCCGGTACATTGATGATGTTTTCTTTGTCTGGGAAGGGAACAAATCGGACCTGAAATCGTCTGTTAACACTCTCAATGATATCCGCATGAACCTTAAATTTACTATACACCACAGTAAATCTAGTATCAATTTTTTAGATCTGTTGGTGGTAAAAAATTGTAACATCCAAACAGAATTATATGGAACGAAGACTGCAGGTAACTCTATTTTACATGCTTTAAGCTGCCATCCCTCCAGTTTTAGGTGTGGAATTTCCTTTAGTGAATTTATGATGGCCAAAAGAAACTGCAACACCACTGAATGTTACCAACGCATGAAACAAGAGATTCCATGCCAGGAAATATCCACACAGAGCCCTGAAACAACCAGATGAAAACATAGGGAAAGTGAATAGAGAGGAGGCCCTATTCTAACCACCCTGTGCTAGCACTAAGAACAAGGGACAGAATAAGCCCATCAGGTTCATCACTACATTTAGTAGTCAAGCAGGGCAGTTAAGGAAGATCTTGAAATCAACCCAGACACTACCCATGCACACATCCAATCACCCAGGCACTACCCTTGCACTCATCCATTCACTCAGGCACTATGCATGCACTCATCCATTCACTCAGGCACTACCCATACACTCATCCAATGACCCAGGCACTACCCCTGCACTACCCCTGCACTCACCCATTCACTCACAAACTACCCATGCACTCATCCATTCACTCAGGCACTATCCATGCACTCATCCATTCATTCACCCAGGTACTACCCATACATACACTCACCCAGGCACTACCCTTGCCCTCATTCATTCACCCAGCCATTATCCATGCACTCCTCCAATCACGCAGGTGCTACCTGTACATTCATCCATTCACACAGGCATTGCCCATGCATTCATCCATTCACTCAGGCACTACACATGCAATCACCAATTCACCCAGGCACTACCCATGTACACATCCAATCACCCATTCACTACCTTTGCACTCCTCCATTTACTCAGGCACCACCCATGCACGGCATCCATTCACTCACACACTACACATGTACCCAGGCACCAACCATGTACTCCTCCATTTACCCAGGTACTACCCATGCACTCATCCAATCACCCAGACACTCTGCATGCACTCACCCAATCACCCAAGCGCTAGAGCCCATGCACTCTTCGAATCAATCAGGAACTACTTTTGCCCTTATAGATTCACTCCTGCTGCACTCATTGTAACATCCATGCACCAGTTATGCACTCATTCAATCATCCATACACCAGTCATAAACTCATTCCAACATATATACATACTTTATCTTTTTTAACTGTAAAATATAGTTCCACAGGAACCTTCTTTTTGTTTTTGATTTTTTTGTGCTTTTATAAAGTTTTAAATGTTTTTTCTTCTTTATTATTATTTTAAAAAATGGCAACTGGGATAGGAGAAATTAAAAACGTGCACTGAAAAATGTGCAAAAAATATAAAAGGGGAAAAATAGTATGTATGATGTTTTGCAGCATTGCAAATAGCTGTAACACACTGCTTACCAGCAATTACAACACTACAGTCCATGTATCACATGGCCATTCTTGAAAATCTCAGAAGCCATATCTTTTGTAGCAGTCTGCACCTCTGAAGGGACTTTCTGCCTGGGAATTGATGCTGCTGCCACTGATGTAGATGCGAAGAACAACAGGGGGCTGGCTCTAATCAGTAAGGCTGAGCCGAAAAATTAACCAACAAAGAAGGGGTGCCAATACTGATACAAGTGGATTAGCAAGATCAAATCACAACCAAACAACCGAACAATGAATCAGGAGTGGGAGTTACTACTTAATAGTATTTTTTATTCATATTATTTGCAAAATTAGAAAGCAACATTAAATTTATAATATCACAAAGATAAAATTTACAATGGACACAGGGTAAGGAATAAGGATATTCTTCGATCATTCACTCATTCAATCAAAAAGATACAGGCATATCACAGACAACCATTAGCATACATACATGGGAGAGAAACAAAAGGAATTAAGAACATATACAGTAAAGACTAAAGAAAACAATGAGAGAACAAGTGCAAAGGTCTACTTATTTTTGGAAGATCTTTAAACTGAATATTTATACAAGTACATTCCTGTGTGTCTACAAAGGTAAAAAGTAATTACAATCACTTATTAAACGGTAATGTACAGCACTTTGAACTGGGTTTTCCTAGTGTAATCCCCAGTTACTACAGTAGACCATTGGGATGGAGCCTACGCGTTTCGAATCCCACTTGGATTGACGGGGATTCTCTTCAGGGCCAGTCGATTCCTCTCAATAGGAAATTCATGCATGTGATGATGCCAATAAACCCTGTGTGACTGGGCGCTGGAGCATGATCGGCTACCCTTCTCTTAAATGTCAGAATGAACTTTCAAGCGCTGGTTTTTACTAGAAGATAGGAGGTGACTGGTTTGCGATTTCTAAGGACCTGCAAAAACTTCAATGCGGAACCATAAGAGATTTGGAGCTAATGAAGTGTCTTCCTCCGAAGGATGGAATTTTAGGCTGCAACGTTTAAACGGGTTGCTAGTCTTTTTCGAAAAGGAAGTAAAAGGTTTTAACTTTCAAAAGGACAGGCACTTTAATTGCGTTTTACTAATGTGGAAGATAGTTGATCCACATAAGCGCTGTGGTAGTATCGAAGGTCTATGAATAACAACGCGAGGTAATAGAGGTTCAGGGGAACGAAGCAAAAGCCGACGGCGTCTCTATCCGCACTGCTCACCGGCGCATGCGTAGATGTAGATGGCCCTCCAGCTTCCCTCTGCTTGATCGACAGTTTGAGAGGTTTTCTATGGTAGGTTTTAATATGATATACCAAGGACGTCATCCCACATAAATATTTTTTGTTCAGCCCTCCAGAGAGGGTCTTGTCTCATTTTGTGCATTGCACTTGTTTTGCAGCTGTTTTAGATTGCCCAAATGAGATTTTGAAAAAATCCCATGCTACACTGGCTCTCTTTTGTGGAGGCTCATCTTCTTCTAAATCTTCAGTCTCCACTTTCTCAACATCCTGGTTCTGTTGTTAGTGCTGCTGACCCCTATCTCCTTCCTGAGTTACCATTTTTAATGAAAAACAGGCACAAACTCTCCACAGCAAGATCGATTCACATGCTCAGAATAAAGTTCTATGAAAGTGAATTCCAGAAGGATTAGTGGATGTGTACTTCCTACTGATTTTGCAGAAGAATCCATTATTCAATGATATTCCTTGCTCTACCAGTCATGTGGTATTCGCTGTGACCGACATATTCACAGTTACCGCGCAGAAGCAGAAAATCAAAATCCAATTTTAAAGTAGTTTTCTTAAACAATTGAAAGAAAAGCACAACTTTCAATACTGTAATAGTGAACAGCTATACTGAATCTTGTTCACAATACCTTTATATATATATATATATATATATATATATATATATATATATATATATATATATATATGTTTCAGAGTTGTTGAAAAACACGCAGTATCTGTGATTACTGATGTCATCGCAACTTCCTCTGTCTTCGCAAAAGCGTGAAATAGTGTTTGAACACGATTTTTCTGGAAACTCACTACAAAATATGTGAGTTTGAAAAGTGCATTATTAAACCTCTCCTGTTAAATATACTGTACACTATGTCTATATATATATATATATATATATATATATATATATATATATATATATATATATATATATATATATATATATATATATATATGTCAGTCATCGCAAATATGACTTTTTTTGTAAAGGTGGGTTTCTCCTAAATTGAGCACAGAAAGAAAAGTTAAAATAATATTTTACTAAATATTTACAGTTAAACGTATTTAAAAATGTCTCTACGTTTATTTTTCAGTATGTGAAATACATTTGCTGATTGCAGATTCTCCGCAGTAAATGCAACAATGTTGTGCCAACTCAAAAAATTGTTACACATTAAACCAGTTATCAATGTACTTTCTGATGAACACATACCAAATAAAAAATGGGTGGTATATAATATAAATATAATATACAATAATAGAAAGAAAATAAAAAAATCTTACAAGGCTCACTTGAAATAATTAAGAAATAGAATTTAAAAACACCTTAGAAATGAACTGAATAAAACAAAGGTTACAGGGACATTATAGTTAGGAATTAACTTTCAAAAACCATAGAAATTTCACTAAAAAAAACAAAGGTTACAGGGATGTTATAGTTCGGAATTAGCACAAAAAACCTTAGAAATTCAAAGAAAAAAACAAAGGTTACAGGGACGTTATAGTTAGGCTCAGATTTCAAATGGTCAAAACAAAATTCCTCTTTAAGGAAAAGTCAAACACTTCACTCTCATCCACAAATTATAATAACACCAGATCACCAAAATATAAAAACAAGGGATAATCACACAGACTCAAAGTGGCCCCCTTCATTGTAGCTCACCAGCTATCAATAGCCTCAGCCCATTTGTCTGCTGATGGTATCAGGTAGTGAACCTATAGGTCACTCCACAAGTATGTGTTTAAGTATGCTGACATAAAGTTTGTACCTCTATCCGATACTACCTCCTCAGGAAACACAACACTGGTGAAGATACCAAGGAGGACCTATGCAACTCCAGGGAGAATGGTGGTCCTTAGGGAAATCGCTTCACGATACATGGTGGCATGATCCACTACCACCGAGTAAATCAGTTTCCTGATGCTGTTTGAGGATCAAGGTGACAAACAATGTAATCCCAACACTCTAAAAGTGTACCCAACCACTGGAAGTGGGATTAAGGTGCCCTTTAAATGGCTACCTGCCATGCCACTGGCTTGACAGGTAGAACAGGAGCTACCTAACTCTTTCACCTTCTGAAGCATCCCTGTCCAGTAGAAGTGGTTCACCAACCTACTCCACATTTTGGTCTGGCCAAGATGCCCAGCTAGGGGAATGTTATGAGCCAATTTTAGGAGAAACTCACTAAACTGCTCAGGTACTACCACTCTCTTATGATTTTCACAAATCAAATAAAGTATTACTTACACTTACCACTCTCCTAGTGGCATCCGGTATGGGGTCTCTTGCCTCAGTGTATAGGAGTCCCTCGTCCCAATAGGTCCTGTGGAAACCACTGACACTTCCCTATTCCTGATCAGCAGCTTGCTGCCTCAGGCTTTAAAGAATGAGACAGGTTCCATGCCCATGGCAAGGAATTTCTCTAGAGGGTCCCCCAGGCCCAAGAGCTCTGCTGTATAAGGCCCAAATGTTTGGGGCTCAGTTCCCTCTGGGGCTGACAAGCCTTTTCCCTGAGGAGAAGGGACTTAATTTAGTGTCTGAACAGAAGTTGGCTTCCCAGACTTGCATGCCCTTTCTCTTGGAAGGTTGGTCCGTAATTTCAGGCGGCAACACTTCTATTTCACCCTTGGTTCTATACTGTGCTCTAGGCTTCACACACACCCATTCAGGTATTCCAAGCATTGCTGCTTGGGTTTTCTTTTCTACCTCAGCCCATGCTGAGTACTCTAAATCACTGCCAATCAGACACTGTACAGGGACAGCAGAAGACACACCTACCCTTTTGAGGCCACTAACCCCTCCCCAATCTAAGGACACCAAGTCCATTAAATGCACCTTAGACTGATTATCAGCATTGAGGACTATATAGATCTCTCCAATTAGATATTGATCTAAGGACACATGTTGCTCAGTCACCATGGTGATACTGGCACTAGTGTCTCTCAGGGCTCTTTTCTGTATCTGTCCAGGTTGCTGGGCCAGACATTCAGGGTAGCTACATTCCACCCCTTCTTCTGAGACTATAGTTACCTCAGTGAGCACTTTGACATGGTCAGGGCTCACTTGTAATTTAATCTGGAGACTCACTACTTCATTTACTGCAGGTGTGCTAGATGCATTCATTTTTTTACAGCTAGGGTCTCTAGTTTGGTGTCCAAGGGCCTTATACACATAACACCAAGTCTTTCTGGGATCCCAGTCTTTACCCTGGTACTCACCCTTGGGCTGTGAAGGGTTTCTGTGCCACCCTCCTGTCCAGGTTTTTGGGGGCCTGAAGAAGACTAATTTTAGTTTTTAACTTTTTGGTCACCATCTTTCCCTTTGGGGTTCTTTTGGCCTCTTTCTGGTGGTCACTCCCACTAGCGGTAGTCTTGGTCACCCTTGTTTTGACCCAGTGATCTGCCTCCTTCCCCAACTCTAGAGGAGAAAGTAGACCTAGTTAGTACTGTATGCTGATGTAACTTCTCATTGTAACAATTACTTAGTAGTTGCACTTTCATGATTAAATTGTAAAGCCCTTCATTGTCATGCACATTGTTAACAGTTAACCAACCACCTGGTGTTTTCACTGAAAAGTTGACATTTTCCACCCAGGACTGAATCTGGGTTTTTGAGTTTCCCTGATTTTTAATCTGTATTCTTCAGTGGTGAGTCCAAAGCCCTCATTAAGGCTACCCTTCATGAGGTCATATGACTCCTGGTGGCTAAGGCTCCGATGTAGGTGGAAGCGGGACTCCGGAGCTCCTCCGCGCCCGCCTCGCACCACCACATATCCTGCGCCCGACTCGAACCCCGAGCCCACAAAAGTGCCCAGGAGGGCATCAGGAGCGCGTAGGGGGAATCCGGAGGACTGGGGACCCTGTATCTGCCCCCACTGAACTTTCGGCGGAGAGAGAGAGGCACCCGGGGAAGCGAGCGCCCAAAATGGCGGCCGCCGTCCTGGCCTGAAACGACTGGCGGCGGAGCCCGGGAGGTGACGAGGAGCCCTGGCTGTGGCGGCTGGCCGTTTGCCGGCGGGGACCCCCTGACAGCCATCAGAGGTGAGGGGCACTGGCTGGCACCTTAGCAAGCGGGACCGGAGGAAGAGAGACGGCCGGTTTGCCTGACCCTAAGATGGCGCCGCCCGAGAGCCTGTGACTGCCTTGGCGGCCGTTTACAGAGCCCCTGGGACCTTGTGGGGCACTGGGTCCGCCCTCCTGGTGGTGGAATCGCCGCGGAGCCCACGCCGCCGGCGGGCTGGTGGCGCTCGGGCGGCGACAGCGAGGTGAGCAGGGGGGGAGGCACTGGCTACCCGCCCCCACGAGGTGCCGGATCTGAAGGCGGGAAGGGGCGCCTACCTGGCCAGAGACGCCCGCGTACAGTGCGCCGCATCGGGACTGGTGCTTGCAGGCGCAAACTCAGCCTGAGACTCCCGGACGAAGGGGGCCTCGCCAGGCGACCAGACCCGGAGCGCTGGTGCCCCACGACCCTGGTGGAGCGGGACCTGGCCCTTGGGCTGCTTCTCGATCTAGACCCCGCGTGGCGCGGGCCCAGAGGTACGCGAGAGCGAAGGGCCTGCAACGGAACTGGTGCGGAGAGCAGGAGCGCCGGCGGCCGCCGCAGGGGCACACAAAGCTAGCTGCCCACCAGCATGGTACGAGGTGGCAGGAAGAAGGGCTTCGAAGCCCTGAAGCTGGATGACCCGGGACACCTCGTAGAAGACGACCCACCGGGGCCGGGGGCGGGGAGCTCGACCCACCCGCGGGACCCCTCCCTGGGGGACATCATGCAGGCGATTGTGGCGTCGCGGGAAGCTCTCGAAAAGCGCATAGATACCATTGGCTCGGACCTGACTCTACTGAAGGATGACCATAGGAAGCTAAAGGAGCGGGTGGCGACCTCGGAGGTCACCCTGAAAAGTCTGCCTGGGGACGTGGCAGCGCTAAAGACAACACTGGCAGAGATGGCGCAGAAGGTACGAGTGCTGGAGCTCCGAGCTGAGGACAGTGAAGGGCCCTCTCGGCGCAATAACCTCCGCCTCGTGGGGGTCCCCGAAAAAGTGGAGGGGCAGGACGCGGTCTCCTACCTGGAGGGCTGGCTGCGGTCTGAGGTGGCCCCAGAAGGACTTTCACCGTTCTTTGCCATTGAACGAGCACACAGGGTCCCTGCACGCCCCCCCAAGCCGGGGGGGCCGCCGCGTCCGATTGTACTGCGTCTCCTGCACTTTAGAGACAGAAACCATATACTGCGGAGGGTGAGGGACATCCCGGACCTGAGAATCGACAACAGCAGGATCATGGTCTTCCCGGACTTCACCAGGGATGTGAAAAAACAACGGGCCTCCTTCCTGGCGGTCAAGTGGAAACTGAGATCGCTGCAGCTGCCCTACGCTATGCTGTTCCCGGCGTGGCTGCGGGTGGAGCGCACCCACTTTTTCCTAACACCACAGGAGGTTTGGAGCTGGTTGGATGCCAGGGGGGAGCCGGGCACGGATCCCACACCGCAGACACCACCCAGGAGACGCTCCACGGAAACGACGCCGACGCGACGATCTGGCTCCCCATCGGGATGGCAGCAGGAACGAGCCAAGGCGGTGCAGGCAGTGGCGGCCATCAGCCAGGGAGACACCAGCCCCTCCAGTAGCGCATCGGAGCAGTCGAAGACCAGTGCTCCCAGCCCTGGCTCCAGCAGTGGGCACGAGCTATCAGAGACAGACCTGCCGGTGGTGACTCCCCAAACAGCGGATGGTATCCTTGGCTGATCTGGATCGTGGGACACTGGCCGCATATGTAAGGTACTGGGGTATGGAGTGAGGTGCGGATACCCCCCGGGACTTATCACTGAGATCTTGGGGGAGGGGAGAGTCGGGGGACCTCTCCTGAGTGTTGTTGGGGGAGGTGGGGCGGGGCGGGGGGCTTCGGGCCTGTCTGGGGCCGGCATCACTGCCACTCCGGCCCTATTCTGTAGTGATACACTTTTGACACTTGAGTTTGGATGGGGTTTCCACGTTGGTTGTCTGTCCTGGGGTGTGGGAGTTGGGGTAGTTTGGTTACGCAAGTTGGGGGGGGGACGAGGGGGGGACCTGGGCGTGCTAGGGGGGTCGCTGAGAGGGCGAATAGGACACGGTGGACTCTACCATGGGATCCGACTTAGGCTACAAATGTCTCACATGGAACGTAAGGGGGATGCACTTGATGCATAGGCGACACAAGATCCACTCCTATCTGGTCAGGCGGGGCATACACATCGCCTTCCTTCAGGAAACGCATCTGCTAGCTAAGGAAGGGAAGGGACTGCAGCGACGCTGGAGGGGGCAGGTCTATCACACTGGCTACTCTGCTTATGCTAGGGGGGTGGCCATTTGGATACGGGCGGGGGTACCCTTTCAGTGTACACAACAGGTAATTGACCCGGAGGGGAGATACATAATGGTGCGAGGCAAGCTGGATGGGAGGGACCTTAACCTGGGTTGCTTGTACGCCCCGAATGTGGACCAGCCTGCGTTTCTCTCTCTACTGTCCAATAAACTAGCCCCGTTCTTAGTGGAACCCTTGCTCCTGGGCGGCGACTTTAACAGTGTGGCTGACGTTGCCCTGGACAGATCTCACCCCACCCTACCGAATGCACCAGCTGGCAGACTTGCACTCGCGCGCTCCGCCTGGCAACGCCAGTGGGGACTGGTCGACTCCTGGAGGGCTAACCACCCGTCGGACAGGGACTACTCATTCTTCTCCGCTCTCCATGAGTTGCACGTCCGCATAGATGCCTTCCTGTGCTCCCAGGACGTGCACGCAGAAGTTTGCCACAGTGAGTATCTCACGCGCTCGATCTCTGACCATAACCCGCTTCTCGTGCGGATACGCTGGTCGCAAATCCGCCCGAGGATCCCGGCTTGGAAACTCCGCCCTGAGGCACTAGACGATCAGCTCTTCCGTACCACAATTGCCTCGGGCATCGAAGCTTACTTCCAGGTGAACGCGGGCACGGCGGGCTCGGCTGCGACGGAATGGGACGCCTTCAAATCTGTGATACAGGGCCAGTGCATTGCGACGTCATCGGGGGTGCGGAGAACGTTACTGGAGGAAATTGAGAAAGAGGACGCGGCGCTGCGGGGGCTGGAGAGGGCAAGGCCTGAACGGCCGAACACCCACGAGGCCCTGCTGGAGGCGTGGGAGGCGGTGGCGGCGACGGTGGAGCGCCTCCGGTGCTTTGACTACAAGGCCTACCTCACGCGAGCGCACTCGGAACGCGACAAGTCAGGAGCTCTTCTGGCCTGGCTGGCCAATCCGGCTCGTCGGAGCTCGGTCATCCTTGAGCTCAGGGACCACGCGGGGGCGGCGCGATTTGATCAACAGGGGATCAACGCGTTGTTCTACGACTACTACATGGAACTCTACCGCAGCAGGGTCCTCCCTTCGCTGGAGGAATTCCAGGCCTTTATGGAGGGTCTTGACCTGCCGGAACTGGGAGAGGAGGACGCGAAGCGGCTCGGGGACAAGATCGAGGAGAGAGAGGTGCGGGTCGCCATCAAGAGCATGGCGAGGAACAAGACGCCGGGCACCGACGGATTCCCTACGGAATTCTATCTCACCTACGCGGATCTCCTTGCGCCCCGGCTGACGTGGCTGTACAACGAGTCGAAGCGGCTGGGTTGTCTTCCTGCGACCACGAGGGAGGCGCTGATCGTCCCCCTGCTGAAGCCGGGCAAGCAACCGTGGGACAGAACAGCGTACCGACCACTGTCCATGCTCAACCTGGACTACAAGATTTTAAGCAAGATCTTGGCGACGCGATTGCGCCCCCACATGCCCATGCTGGTTCACGTGGACCAGTCGGGTTTCATCCCGGCCCGCAATACGGCGCTTAATGTGCGGCGACTCCTGCATGTACTGGAGGCTGACACCTATGACGGCGACGAGGTGGTGGTGTTTGCTGTCGATATGGAGAAGGCCTTTGACAGCCTGGAATGGCCTTATCTCTTCCACGTTCTGCGCACGCTGGGCCTCGGCGAAGGCTTCGTAAATTGGACGATGCTGCTCTACCAGAACGCAACGGCGAAAGTCAGAACTGGGAGGGTTATCTCTGAGATGTGCAGGGTGGGCAGGGGCACCCGCCAGGGATGTCCTCTCTCCCCCCTGCTGTTTGCCCTGGCTGTCGAACCCCTTGCAGCGCGAGCCCGGCTGGGCCAGGCGTATCAGGGCCTGGACGTCTATGGACAGGTACACCACATCGCATTATATGCAGATGATCTGCTGATGTTCCTGGCAAACTCGGCGGACTCCCTGCGTGGAGCTAAGACCCTCCTGCAATTGCTGAGCAGAGTATCGGGCCTCCGAGTGAACTGGGCGAAGTCCCACCTATTCCCAGCCCGCCCACGGAGAGCATGCCCACAAACTACGGAGGGCGTGACGTGGGAAGAGAGGAGCCTGCAATACCTTGGCACCTCGATCTTCCATGACAGGGCCGATATCCTTGAGGGAAATATCGGATCGGCGATCAGGCACACTAAAGGGAACTTTGACTTTTGGAGCACGCTCCCATTGTCACTCATGGGGAGAGTGGCGCTACTCAAGATGGTGACCTTACCGCGGCTGCTTTACTTCTTCGGGACCCTCCCGATCTGGATCCCTGCGAGCTACTTTCGGCAGCTGAGATCGATGGTTATCGGCTTTCTGTGGGGGGCGGGCAGGCGCAGGGTGGCGCATGCCACACTTCTCCGCCCTCGGGCGGATGGAGGACTGGCAGTGCCGGACTACGAGCTCTACTACCTGGCGGCGCAACTGCAATGGCTAACACAGTGGGTAGCAAGAGCCAGAAAAGGGGAGGACGGATCAGGAGAACCGGCGGGCCCGGTCCAGGTGTTGTCCCGGATTGTCCTGGGACTTCCGATGGGAGATTTCCACCTTACTCAGGAGTTTGCGACGGCCCGAAAATGCTGGAACAGATATCGCCGAAGGAGCGGTATTACGGTTCCATACGCACCTGAGATCCCACTTAAACTCTGCGGGGCACTTCCGCACGGGGGCTCGTGGCGCGGGCTAGACGGTTGGGACCAGCAAGGGCTGTCATCCATGGGCGACCTGTACGAAAACGGGGCGATGTTGCCCTTCGACCTCCTGAAGGACCGCTTTGAGCTGGCGGGAGGGGACTTCCTCCTTCACGCGGCATTAACGGCGGCGATCCGCAAACACTCGAGGGCGGGCATGTTGGAGCCACCGCTGTCCCTGGGCTGCCAGTACGTCGTGATGATGGCGGGGACGGTCAGGGCTGTCACGTGCCTATATCGACGCATGGTCTCGGAGTCCGTCGCCCCACTGCTGGCCTTGAAGGCGAAATGGGAGGCTGACTTGGCGACTGAGATCCCCGAGGAGGCATGGAATGGCATACTGGAAGGGGCCCGAAACGGGACGCGCAACGCGAGGTTCCAGCTGGTGCACTTTTATGTCCTACACAGGGCCTACCTGACCCCTGACAAACTACATAAATACTTCCCGGCCCACTCGGCGTCCTGCCCACGTTGCCCGGCGGATCTCGCCGATTTCCAACACATGTTCTGGTCCTGTCCTGAGTTGGGGTCCTTTTGGAGGGAGGTTGTGGAGGTTCTGAGGGAGGTAACGGAGAGGGACCTGCAACTCACCATGGCACACTGCATACTACACTGGTTCCCACACACATCAAAAAACAAGGTTACTAGCAAGTTTCTGGATTTGGGGCTCCTCCTGGCGAAACGGGCCATTACGTCCCAATGGAAGGCGACCAGGGGCCCCACGGTAGAGCGCTGGAAGGCTGAGCTACATAAATGGGCCTGGTGTGAGGGTGAGCTTCGTCTGCAGGCCGCGCTCAGGGCAGGCAATGACATGGCGCTGGAGAGGGCCAGGGCGTGGGAGGGGCTGGTCCTGGATCTCACGCTCCTGGACATGGAAGAGGAGGACACCCCGGTGCATAGTCCGGCTCCGGCGGTGCGCCCGCCTGACGGGGGGATGACTTAGGCCCACTCTGCTGATCCCCTATTTGCATTCCAATGTGGTGACTTACGAATAGTTGCTGATAAATCCTGGTGCTCTGCTTCGGATCTGGTCTAGTTGGGAGGGTTGAGAGCTCGGCTCGGTGGTACTCTGGCACGCCTGGGGGGGTGGGGGGTCTGGGCGGGGGCGGGGGGGGCGGTTCTGGGTGGTTCTGGGCGAGGGTAGAGGGGTAGGCGGGGATGGGAGTGTTGAGGGGGGAGGGGGGGATGGATGTTCAGTAAGGGTAAAAAGCGACTCTTGGTTCAACTGGACTTGGGGCACGGAAGAGGGAGCGTGAGGACCGAAAAGCAGCTCCGCCATTTCCCAACCACCTGGTAGTTACGGACCGATACAGAATGCTCCAGCGCAGTTTTTCCCCCATGGTATTGCCGCTCAACCTCTGGGGTGTGAGCTGAATGGCTGTGTGATACGGGGGTGGGGGAGTTGCGCTTCAATTGAGCGCCAAGGGAAATGGCTCGAATATGCTGTATGCATTCATGACATTGCTGCAATAAAAAGATATTTACAAAAAAAAAAATGAGGTCATATGACTCCTCATCTTTCTCATTCAATGTCAGGAGTCTATCCCTGCATTTTCCTGTGTGAAGTTCCCACAAGAGAGAAGCCTCATTTTTCCTGGCTTCTTTCCTAGCTAGGCATGCTCTTTCAAAAGCAGTGAACCACTTGGTATTATCATCACCCTCTGAGCATTTAGTGACTATCCTTCTGGGGAGTTTTAAGTCAAAGGAATCTTCTCTCGCCCTATTTGCAAAATTGCTGCTATCAGAGATAGCTCCTAGGCTCATCTCTTTTCTTTGTCTTTCTATGTCCAGGAGTTGAGTTTCTAAGTAGAATCTCCTGACCAACCTTTCCAGCATGAGTTCCTCTTCTTCTGATTCTGATTGCAGGAATTTCTTCAATAGGTTGATCCTCCTAGGTCTCAGCTACTAGTTCTGGGTTGTCTCTCTCAAATGCTGTCAAACGTCTCCTAAGCTTATTTATGGTAGAATTAAGCCTGCTTTTATATCATAACCCATACAGTAGGCCCATAACCTGGCATAGGACAGGTCTATGTATGGGGTCAGACGAGCTCCTGAGCCTGGTTATTGGTATTACTCATTATTTTAGTAAAGTTGGAACCTTTTTATAAAGTTACTAGCAGCCGGTCCTGACGTTGTCCGGGAGCAATTAGGCTTCAGGGCCCCGGCCCGCCCCGACGTTGTCCATGGGTCCCCCGGAGCCTTCTTCCATATATTGCAGTATTATACCTCTATGTTTACTTAGTACGCTTTTGTAACCTGCACACATAACTTTTTCCTCCTGTAATGCACCGTTTGGCTCACTTTTTTAATGCTCCATTTGCTTCCTCTTGCTACCTGCACACACCACTTTTTCCTCCTATACCTCTATGTTTACTTACTACGATTTTGTAACCTGCACATGTAACTTTTTCCTCCTGTAATGCACCGTTTTGCTCACTTTTTTAATGCTCCGTTTGCTTCCTCTTGCTACCTGCACACATCACTTTTTCCTCCTATACCTCTATGTTTACTTTCTACGCTTTTGTAACCTGCACACGTAACTTTTTCCTCCTGTAATGCACCGTTTGGCTCACTTTTGTAATGCTCCGTTTGCTTCCTCTTGCTCACGATGTACGCTTTTGTAACCTGCACATGTAACTTTTTCCTCCTGTAATGCACCGTTTATCTCACTTTTGTAATGCTCCGTTTGCTTCCTCTTGCTCATGATTTTCATGTTTGCTTAATTTTCCGCCGCTCACCGCTCCTAAGTAAATAAATGAATAACCTACCTCATCCGCCGCTCACCGCTCCTCCCCGTCTGCCCGCCGCTCCTCCCCGGCTGTCCGCCGCTCCTCACCGCCTGTCCGCTGCTCCTCACCGCTCCTCCCCGCGCCATGTCCGCCGGTCCTCCTTGCGCTCCTGGACGCCGCTCCTCCCCGCGCTCCTCACGTCGGGCACGCACGTCGCGGCCGGCGCTTCTTCCAAGGGACTACTTTTTTTTCAGTAAATTTTTTAAATAACGTATATTTATTGCGTTTATATAGCCTATGTCCATCTGCACACCCTGACGATTACATTGATGTATCGGGTGTGTGGATTGGCGCTGTGGTTCCCGAGTTTACCCGCCTCAAAGGTACAAAGTTCTTCCTTTATAATAGTAGTATAGATAAAATCCTTAACACTTTTTGTTTGTCCTTACTACAGTATGATTTTTAAATTCTAATAACTGGATACAAGGACTTAACCAAGGCTCTAACAGTTCATTTAAAAATTTTGAAAAATAGACCAATCAAAAAATACAACTGGCTAAAGGCAATTTTTGGATTTACTTGTGCGGACACATATTGACAGAGTGGTATCAGCAAATGCAAAGTTGTAGATCCTACTGCTGACCCCTAAATGCAGGACACTGGCTCTCTATATAGTGAACTAAAACAAAGTACCCTGTTCAGAGAGTCCAGTGAGTCCCTTATTGGCGTAACGAGGCAAAAGTAGATAATACCTACGTCGTATTTGTGGTAGTTTGGTCGAGCACTTAGGCTTATCAGAGGGTAGTTCTGAGCATTTGTTGCATTCAGAGGGGCAATAAATGAGACACACTCAAGAACCAATCTGAGCTCAATTTATAAAAATGGCATTGAGTTTTATATCATTTTAAGAACTTTGAATTACAGTTAGTTCTTTTAAAGTTAGGATTTTTCAGAATACGCGAACTATATATTTTTTGGGTGCAGTTACACACCCTTGAAGACAATGGAGAAAAGTAGAAAAATGCACACTTCTCCATATAATGCAATAGAGACGCTCCTTGCCTTGTAAATCTGCATTATGTCTCTAATTCGCCTATCCCCTAGCTTAGAGGCGAATTTAAAAATGCCATAGGACCTTTTTACCATCTTTGATCTAACGTTTAGTAAATCCTGGGACCAACTTCCGTCGCAAGAAAAAGTGACTCCCAAGTAACAAAATGTTTCCGCCTGCTGCACTTTCACCCCTTCAATAAAAAAGGCATGGTTTTTATTAGTTCTAGCCCCGCAGATCATAGTATGGGTTTTACTCTTATTGATCAACAGCTCTCTCTCCCCAATAAAATCAGAAAATCGATCCATCAGGCGCTGTAAGCCAATGGGAGTCCGTGATAAAAGTACGGCATCGTCTGCATAACACTCAAGAATCAATCTGAGTTCAATTTATAAAAATGGCATTGAGTTTTATATAATTTTTAAGAACTTTGATTTACAGTTAGTTCTTTTAAAGTTAGGATTTTTCAGAATACGCAAACTATATATTTTTTGGGTGCAGTAACACACCCTTGAAGACAATGGAGAAAAGTAGAAAAATGCATATAAAACTAGGCAATGCTTACACGCTGTTCACCTTCTCATTTTAGGTCAATTGTAGGACCAGGTCCAAGGTTTCAGCAGCACAAGTTCAGGAGCTTCCCGGATTCGGCTGCAAACAGGGTGCTGAGTGTTTCGGTAGCTGGTTCGCAACGACAAAGGGGGCCACTTGAAAAGACACTGCACTGGAGGACCTAAAGGTATGTTCTGGGGGATCTACTAATGGTCCCAGGACCATGGGAGCACAGCTGGATTGTCGTTACCGGGGCTGGTGAGGCCGGGTGCAAAGCAGATGGGTCAGCCGGGCACCGTTGCATCAAGATGTTCTACAGTTTGAAGTAGGCATCTTGGAGGGGTGATTTTGGAACAGCTGAGCCACTCAAAACATGGGTCTCAGTGGTCTCAACATCCCTCAATGGGTGCTTGCTTCTAGGATAGTTGGAGTCCAAAATGAACCTTTTGTCTCATTGTTTGCTGAAGCGTGTCTAGTATTGTAGGTATTGGTACGGTGCGGATCTGGGAGGTCCTGGTTTCTCAAACATTGGTAGGGAGACAGATCTGACACTCCACAGCTGATGTACTTCTGGTTTAGGTGCCACTTTGGAGTCGCTTGGGGAGCAGCAAGTTTACAAACTGGACTCAGCAGGTTCATTGCCTGAGGTCTGCAGGGGAGTGATACTTTCACTCCAAGGGAGGTTCTTTGTGATTTCTTGAAGGCGGGATGAGCTCTGAGCTTCTTGGATTCCTCACAGGTACAGGACAAGACTGCACAACCACAATTGTCGAATCCTTGAGGCAGCAGGCAGGGTCTGGTGCCAATTTTCTATGCAGCAGATCTTCAGTTCTCAGGAAGAAGCTCTTCCTTGTTTACTGTCTTCTTCGTATCCCTCAAATCTAAGGTTCAAGGACCAGGGATGCCACCTAAATACTAAATTGTGTTGAAGGGGGAGACCAGTATGAGCCAATGGGCTGCCTACCTTCTAAGTGACCACCCTCTAAGTGACCACTTCCTGTGGCAAGGGACACTACCCTAGCCCTGATAGGTTGTTTTCCCGCCATCTCAAGATGGTGGATTTTCAAAAGAGGGGTTCACATCGCCTGCCACATCTTAGGGGTGGAACTGGCTAAATGTAGACATTCCTCCTCATCTAACTAAGTTTTCTGCCTGTCCTCCCACGGTTTGTGGAGCAGGACAGGGGGGTGGGCATCCCCGCTACCACTATCTGGGGAAGCCTGAACTATACTTAAAAGGTGGCACCACCTTTAAATCTTCATGCTCTGAAGTCCATTCCGGCCTGGAGGAGATGTGAAGCACCTCTGCCCAGAGCAGGCTGTGTTTCTAGCCTCTGAGAGTGCAGGCCTTCCCCCATGAGGTCAGAAAAATGTCTGGTGGTGACAGACTGGCTATTACTAGTCGTAGACCACACCAGGTTTTCAGTGGACCGCCCTAATGGGTCTCCTATGTGCATGTATTATTAAATCCAACACTGGCATCAGCGAGGATTTATTAAGACAAGATGTTTGGTAGCAAACATCTTAGGGTACAATGAAGCAATCATGGAGCAGGGAAACTCGTAAAGAAAAGTATCCAGCCCATGTATTCCCTTTGGCTTCCCTGTACAATTACAATATCTGAGAAAAGCTCAGCTATTGCCGGATCATATCTACTCATGCAGTTATGGCCATACATGGGGTATAGTGCACCCTACCTTTGGGCTGTAAGGCCTGCAGTGGGGGTGACTTACCTATACCTCATGCAGTGTGTGGAGGCATGACACATAAAGCTGTGTGCCATGTCGACTCTTTAGTTTCTCTGCACAATGACACGTAGCTTGCAGTGACTGTTTGCATGGCCTTGTTGAGAGGTCTCTGGTGTGACGCAATTAGTACTGCAGCCCCAGTGGACCATCTTCAGTACTCATGCTCTGAGTACCGGGGGTACAATTTACTAGGGACTTACAGACGTGTCAGAAGTTGTGTAACTTGTGGTACAGTTTTGATAAAGAGTTCTGGTACTGGGAACCTGATTAACAGGGATCCAGTACACTTACAGTTTGAAATCACACTAGGCATCAAGCAAAAAGTGGAGGCTAACCTTGTCAAAAGTGGCACGTTCCTACAGTATGTGAGTGCCTTCATGAGTGTGTGAGTCAGTCTGTGAGTCAGTACATGAGTGTCTGAGCGTGTATATGAGTGGGTGTGTGAGTCTCTGAGTGGATCTGTGAGTAGGTGCATGAGTGTCTGAGTGGCTTTCTCGTGTTTGAAAGCTTTATTTGAGAAAACCAATAATAAAGTACAAGAACATGACATCAGCAAAGGATATGAGGCACGCATAACTGTCCGAAGAGAAAAGTATAGCTAATGTCAACAAAGAAAAACAAAGCATTTTATACATTTTTCAAAGGAAATAGGAGGGGAGGGAAGGAAAAAAGGGGGGGATTAAGGAAATGCTAAAATAAGGGAAATCTGTAAAGAACAACAGCAATAAGGCAAGCAGCACAAGTGAAAATAAAAGCTAAACAGTATAGGAGAGTAATGTAATATAACACCCAATAAACAATATTATATAGAAAAAACAAACGGGAGAGAGTGTAGTCCTTCAAAGGGGCTTAACATTTTCTGAAGTGGTACGGCTAGGATTCTGGCGAGCCAAATGGTCTAGGTAATTGGTAAGAGGTAACCAGTAAAGATCTACATTGCGAACTGGTTTACAGGAAGAGACAAAGGCAACATCAAGTCTATGGAAGTGACATAGAGAGTTCCACCAACCTTGGACTACCAATTAGAAGAAATGTGGTGAAATGCAAGTGCAAGCATTAGATCAAAAAGACCTTGAGAGTGAGGAGGGAAAACCAAAGAGTCAGAAAGAGAGCCAAAAAAGAGAAGATGGAATGAGAATGAGCTGGAAAGAGTGAAAATGCGAGAGATGTAAGACCAAACCTTAATCCAAAAAACAGAAACAGTAGGACAGAGAAAGAACATATGTAGAAGATCAGCATTAGAGGAATTACAAGTCCAACACTTAGAGTCAGAGGAGGATGAGAAACGAGCAAGAGAGGAGGGAGTAAAGTACAATCTATGATAAAGAAACAATAGAGATTGAGTAAGAGACGCAGAAAGAGAAGTTTTTAAAGTTCTAGTCAAGAGCTGATCCCATAAAGCTACGGGAAAGGAGGAGTCTAAATCTTTTTCCCAATTAAGTTCCAATTTGGATTTAACACGACTAGGGTTAGGAGAGGAATAACATTTGTAGATCAAAAAAGCTTTAGGAAGGGCAGAAAGAATCACCAGAAGATGGGAAGGAGGGGTTGGAGGGGCCAATGAAGCGGAAGAAGGAAGAGAGTAGTAGCGATCAAGGATTAAAGCCATGAGTAACGTGAATCTCTGTAAAAAAGAGCAAGGGCAACGGAAACGGAGTTGAAACCAGGGAAAAGACCACGGTGATACGCCACCAAAAAGATGATTAACCCAAATAATACCCTTCGACCTCCAAGATGCCCAACAAATAGGTCTATTATTTAAAAGAAGGAGTGAGTTATACCAAATGAGGGTGTGTAAAAAAGAATTGCGTGATATGTCAGAGTGGAGGACGATAGGTTTCAATAGAGAAGAAGTATGCTTAAACAAAGGAAGGGAGGTAAAGGGAGACTTGGCTGAAAAACGCAAAACTTCCTCAAAAGAGAAAGGTTGTAATGAGGATTGTTCGATGTGAAGCCAAAGAGGAGAGAAGGGAGAAGGGTTTGACGTAAGCCAGCGTGCGGCTTGACGTAAAGAAAAGGATTTGTGGTAAAGGTGAAAATCCGGAAAGTGAACTCCACCATTCGATTTAGACAGACAAAGGGCCGCAAGAGAAATTCTAGACTTTTTGTTCTTCCAAAGGAACTTTGAGAGAGAGGAGTTGATGCGTTTGAAATAAAGGGCTGGAATATGGAGCGGTAACATGGAAAGTATGTAGATAAAAATGGGAGAGATCATCATCTTGATAGAGTCAAGTCGCCCCCACCAAGAGAGAAAGAGAGGATTCCAAGAAGAGAGCAACTGATCAATACGGGAAAGAACTCCATCACTATGAGTAGTTGGCAGTACCTCCCTATCTAGTAAGTGGCTCCAGAAGTGGCAGTCAAGCAGGATGTAATCAATCCTGGAGGAATGGCCTGGCCTGTTGAACGTGTGAACTCCCGTCGGGTCGGACTGTGACCTCCCATTTGTTGCCCTTAGCCCGTATTCTAGGCATAAAGAATTAAGCTGGACCGCTAGTTGGGTCCACTTTTTTACAGGAGATAAAGTCAGCGGGGGAACTCCCAGCTTTACGTCATCCTCGTCTATGCCTAAAATGTCATCAACGGCTAAGGGTTCAAATGTACAGTTAAAGTCTCCCGCTACCAGAGTGCGTGAGTCTGAAGGGCAGCGGGAGAGCTCAGCTTCCAGGCACTTAATAATGGGAGATTGTGCACGCGCACATAGATATTGAAGATCTCTAATAACCTCCCGCTCTTGTTGTCTTTTAAGCTCATCCTTAGGAGGTCAGGGCATTTACAGTCAATCTGTTGAAATGTACAATCCAATGAGATGTTAACCCAGATCAATAGGTCGCCAGATGGCCGCCCCTTTTCTGATACTGTCGGTACTGCCGGGATGTGACAAGTGGCGAAACCTACTTTATGTTGGGGTACCAGACTCCAGGTTTCCTGAAAGATGCAAATATCGTATATTTCAACGAACTTGTTCCATTCAGGAAGAGCTAGGTTCTTTTTAAGGCCAGCTATATTCCAAGACAGGATGTTGAAGCTTGGGATCTTGACACTATAGCGCCTTGATTTGGTTTCCAGTGTGATCTGGATGAAGTTGGATTCCGGTGTGCTTCCTACACCCAAATGTGTGTTGGGGGTTGTGGCTATGTTCCCGGAATTAGCAGATCTACTAACGTTGTAAAGTGGCTCTGGATTTTGTGCTGTCGCCTGGACGTGTGTACTCGGGAGCTTATTAGGTTCAGAGTCAATAGAGGCCTGGACCTGGGTTAGAGTGTTCCTAGAGGGAGATTGTAGTGCATTTGTTAGTCAATCAATTTCATTTAGATCAGACCCCCTTGGATGATTACCGTCTGGGGTATTGATCGTCATGTTTGTGCCTATGAAGGGTGCTGACGCTCTAAATTGGATGTCCGATGTACTGGGAGGGTAAGTCCTAAATTCAAGAGCTAAGAGGCCCTCGGCCAGTAGAGGGGAGGCCAGTGTAAGTTCAATTGTGTCTGCTTGCTGATTATGGACAGATATCCTCCTCGCTTTTAGGTTGTCCTCTCTTATTAGAGATCGACACCCTCTAACGTGTCTGATCCAGTGAGTGACCTTGTTGGTGAGAGAGTCTCCCTGTTCGTACCCAGGCATTTGGGGACTTTTACCATGTACACGTCTGCTTTTTGAAAAATAAATATTAAAAGCTAAAAACGATGATGCGATGAAAAACGCGCAAGGTTACCTTAATCCTTTTAATTCCATCAGAGGAAATAGTAAACATAGCAGAAGGCAAATAGACTGCCGTTTCCGCGGCAAAAACGGCAAACATTAGGTTGTCGAGGCAACTTTACTCGGATTGGCCGATAGAGAACCATTCAGCATGGTAATGTTTGCAATCATCAAACGCAGAAGGACTCTTAGCAAACATTAGAATCCATCGCGGAAATCCTAAAAGCGAAAACGAAGAGGCAAGGAAAAACGCGCTAGTTTACCTTGCAATCCCTCAACATCATCAGAGGAGGCAAGTTACAAAACGTAATGAAAATGGGATGCCGGTTCCGTATTACGGCGGATAGCATTCGGTTGCCTAGGCAACTTCATTCTGATTGGCCGGCAGGGAACCAATCAGCAGGAGGAAGTAGTAAACAAAGCAGAAGGTAAATAGACTGCCGTTTCCGCGGCAAAAACGGCAAACATTAGGTTGTCCAGGCAACTTCACTCGGATTGGCCGATAGAGAACCATTCAGCATGGTAATGTTTGCAATCATCAAACGCAGAAGGACTCTTAGTAAACATTAGAATCCATCGCGGAAATCCTAAAAGCGAAAACGAAGAGGCAAGGAAAAACGCGCTAGTTTACCTTGCAATCCTTCAACATTATCAGAGGAAGCAAGTTACAAAACGTAATGAAAATGGGATGCCGGTTCCGTATTACGGCGGATAGCATTTGGTTGCCTAGACAACTTCATTCTGATTGGCCGGCAGGGAACCAATCAGCATTGGGGATATATTAAGCCAAGGAAAGCGCGTCTAATATAAGAACATCGCGCTGAAACAAACATTCAGTCTTTGTAACCGGATCGGAGCAGACCGAGGAAGAGACGCCAGAATAGACTGCCAGGACGAAGGAGCAGGGAGGCCGATTACTAATGAAACGGTAAGGATACGAATAGGGAAGGCGCCTCTCAAACCCTTGATGGTAGAAATGGAAATCACAACATAACTGCAGTAGTGATTCCAATAATATTGATAAGTGTATACAAAAATAGATTCCTAGATGATAATAACTAAGGTAAAAACTTGCCAAAATCTAGTAAGACACAGGAAAAGTTTTTCCAAATAAGTGCTTATACTTACAACCAGAAATTGATAGCGTGTATAATAATAGACTCCCAGATGGGAACAACTAAAGTAAAAACCTGGTAAAACTTACAAAGTGTTTATTCTTGAATATAGCCACGAACTCTGATATCCATAAAAGGGACTGAGGATCAGAACAGTCAAGGAACTGCAACAAGCAGATATACTTCTTTGGTGAGTTATAAATCAGCCACTAATAAATAATTCTCTGAGGCTACATTTTATATTGGAATAAATGTTATGAATTTATAACTAAACAACCAAATGTTTCCCAGGGTCAATGAAGAAACCCATATAAGAAAAGTACGGTGGCTCCTCCTGGTAGTCAAAGACAAAGCATACCAAGTGTAAATTGAAGGTATATATCAATATATCAATAATTAAATTTCACACACAATATTTGAAGTCAGGGATTTTCTGAGCTTCATCTATAAACACGTCTTTCATGACAGTTGTAGACGTGGACACCTCATGTAGATATTGAGGTGCTAAAATTCTTTTCATATATCTATTTTCTATCCAAGGCGAAACACCAAACAGAAATTGTTATTAAGCCCATAATTAAGACGGCAACAAGACTCTGAACGGAAAACGCTGTCCGGTGGGGAATTTATTCCACTGGTTTTAAGGTACGCAATGAATTGAGGAATACCTTTAGTATATGAATAGGACTTATTCCATCTAAGCTCCACAAGCATTGGACCACACAAGTCCATGGGAGAGGTAAACACTATTAGTTTTGTTCGAAGTGTATGAGCAGAAAGAGTATGGGGAACATGTCGCATAACTCAATGTTTCAAAGGAGCGAAGAATGTTTAAACAAAACCTTAGACATTTTAAAACTGTACTAGCGTATAACTGAAAACCCTATGTGTAAATATTAAATGTTTGTTTTGAACTAGAGATGCCCAAAGATTAGCTGTAGTTATCACAACTGTGATTAAGTAAAAATCTGTGAACACTTAATAGATTGCACCAATGCAACTTAGAGTAACTCTGTGTTTGTTTTTTTAAATTTTTAAATTTCATGTAGAATCTGTCCTGAAGAAGGTACAAATCCAAGAAAACCGAAACGCCGCGTCGACCTGTGATTCTTTGTTTTTAACTGTGTTTATTCAAATGTATTTAATGATATGTTTTTGAAAATGTTTTATACTATGCAACAATGAAATTTTAACAATGTATATATACAATAAATGTTTGACAGAGTAACCCATGGTGTGAAAAATCTTATTTTATCTTTGACATTATTGACATTGTGTCTTGTTTATAGCCTTTGTTTTTGAAAAAAACATAGTTTGTGTTCACGGTGGGGAGTACTAAATAACTGCAGTTCTGAACAAGGGTGTACAACAGTCATCTCCCTATGAATCTGGCATCTCTAGGGATATAAGCAAGGAATTGGTCTTACCATACACTGATAGAAGTTGAGTACAAATCATTGTAACTTTACCTCTCCCGCCATATTCAATGGCATGCTTCATAAATATGTTTCTTTGAGAATAAAACGTTCACCCTAGAACTTAAGAACCAGGTGTGAAATTCAGTCTCAGACTGTTCTCTCGTGGGGACACCCCTGTCTTTTAAGATTCACTATCCCCCCAGTCCCCTACTAGCCTGTGCGGGGTCCTCCTTTACTTTTTAACTCAAATACTCGGCTTGTGAGCTGAGGAGGTTTTGTCTTGTATTTGCAAACCAGCATAGTGGTATAAAATTGAAAAGATACCCCTAGATCCAATATATCAAACACATCAATTATTCCCAGTATGGAGGGTATAAAAACATATAGCTTCTCGGAAGATCAGTTTGATAGACTAATAAATAAGAGGTCGCGGAATACCACCACAATCAGACTGGACAAAACAGATGAGGAACAGTGGGAAAAACTCTGGAACCTCAAAAAGAAAGTGATAAGAGCAGAATTACACGCAGAGTTCCTAGTGGAATACTGCAAGAGTGGTATTATCCCAAAGGGTCTACAAGTGACGAATGAACCAGGGATTTTCATCACAGATAAAAAATTCATAGACAAATGGACTTTGGTAGCAAATAGGTGCAGTAGAGACTGGATCTTACTTATCATAGAGACAGCAGAGGAATTCATATTCATTGAAAAAAAGGAGATTGAAGCACTAGAGAGTCAACTAAGGGACAGCACTGCCTTGGAAGATGCAAAGGCTAAATTAAAAGAAATTCAAAATGATGTTGATAGTTATAGTGAGTACCTAATCAAAAAGAAGAGCAATAAATTGAAAAAAGATATAGAAAACTATAACCCAGAAATCGTTTATCCATACCTTCAAAAAGATTTTTATGATCGTCCCAAAGAAAATTTCCGACCCCGTAGACAGTGGCAGAATCAACCCAGAAATCAATCTAGGAAACGTGTAAGATTCTTTGATTCTTCTTACAGTAGCACTGACTCAGAGGGTGAACTTGTAAACGATAGACAACAACAGGATGGTGAAATGAATAAACAACAACAGACAACAAAAGAGGGTCTAGTTTTTTTAGAGAGGCGAAATCAGATGTTCGGACAACCAAGGGGGAGGGGAAGGGGCAGAAGCAATTACAATCAGACACAATACACCCAAGCCCAGAACCCTCAACGTCCTCGCACTCGGAGCCAGAAACAATGGGACTAAGCACTAAGAACGAGAAATTAGCAGTTATCAACCTATCGGACCACCAACTGACCCCAATAGAGATAAAACTCTTTGAAAAAGGATTAGGTTACGCCATATGTTCTAATGTAGACAGATACACCCTGGAAAGAGACCTGCAGAGCTTTTTCCGAAAAATAAGACTCCGAATCTTCTTTGAGGGCAAAGATAAGATGGTGCGAGAAAACAAATCTGGTCTAAAAAACAAATCTACATGGGTTCCCCCCCTCAATACTGTACACAAGGATGTAGAGGCCTTTGAAAGGTCAGTGGACAAGAGCATAGATAATCTTCTAAAACAAAAAAATTGGACTTCATACAATCTCAGTAGAGAGGAAAAGAAGGCATTAGAAGAGCTTGAGAAAGACAGCGCCCTAATAGTCAAACCAGCCGACAAGGGAGGAAGTATTGTTCTCATGAACAGCAGTGACTATGATAAGAGGATGTTGAAACTATTAAATAACAGTGACCACTATAAGAAATCTAACAGAGAAGAATGGCAAACCCTAAAGATAGAAATTGAGAGGATGTTGAGGATAGCGAGAGAAGAGGACACAATATGTGAAGAAGAATTCGCATTTATGTTAAATAAGGACCCTCTAATCCCAGCACTATATGGCCTCCCCAAGGTGCACAAAAACATTAGTGATCCCCCGATGAGACCTATAGTGTCGTGCATAGGGTCCCTGACTGAGCCTCTGAGCAAGTACGTCGAAATATTCCTGCAACCTCGGGTGCAACAACAGAAAGCATATATTAAGGACACCACCTCAATGATTAAGAGAGTAGAGAACTTAAGTTTCAATCCAGAGTCACAGGTACTGGTGACTCTGGATATTGAAGCCTTATACACCAATATCCCTCAAGATAGCACAATCAATATTATGGAGGAGATATTAGGAGAGGGTGAACAGGATCTAACAGATCACCAAACCTTCATAATTGAGTGCATTACGATCATTCTCAAGAACAACATTTTTCTATACAGGGACAGTCTCTTTAGACAGATCAAGGGGACCAGCATGGGGGCCACCTGTGCCCCCAGCCTGGCATGTCTGTATGTTTCTAAATTTGAGGAGAAACATGTCTACAATGTAGCTGCCCCATTCTATGAAAACATCTCGGAATGGGGTCGCTACATTGATGATATTTTCTTCATATGGACAGGTGAAATGGATACTTTGAATGAATTTCTGATATGGTTAAACCTGGGAGACGCGAATTTAAAATTCACATCCCATATCAGCAGGACCCAGGTAGAATTTTTGGACATCCTGATCAAGCATCAAGAAGGGAGACTAACGGTAGAACTATATACCAAACCAGCTGATAGAAATAGTATGCTCCATTACAAAAGCAACCATCCACCATCACAGAAAAATAACATTCCCTTTGGTCAGTTCCTTCGTCTGAGAAGGAACTGTACTTCAATGACAGATTACGAAATTCATGCTAACAGGTTGAAAGAAAAATTCTTGGAAAGGGGCTATCCAAGGAGAATGATTAAACATGCTTATAAAAGAGCTAAATATTTCAACAGGGAAAATCTGTTTAATGAGGAACAAAACAATCAACTGAAAGAACAGCCAATCATGTTCGTGACCAACTTCTCCCAAGTTAGCTTTAAAGTAAAAAATATAATAAATAGGAATTGGCACCTAATTTCAGATAAGGCACAGGAACCCATCCCTAAACCTATGATCTCATATAGGAGGAACAGAACCATCAGGAACTCCCTTGTACATACATACAAGGAGTCCCACAGAAATGTGCAAACCACCATAGATGGAAAGCCTTTACCAACAGGAACCCACCCATGTGCAGGGTGTGTTAATTGTGGCAATATAATTAAAGGCAGCTTGATCACAGTGAATGACAAAACGATTAATATTAGGAGTTTTATTAATTGTAGAACTACAAATGCAATCTATCTCATTCAATGCCCCTGCAATAGACCATATGTAGGCGAAACGTCTAGGGAACTTAGGCTTCGTCTGAATGAACACCGCTCAGCCATTAGGACCAATAAGATTGGAGCCCCCCTGACGGAACACTGGAGGGAAGCAGGCCATAAAATTGAGGATTTAAAATGGTGTGGTCTAGAAAGAATAAGTGAGAATATCAGAGGTGGTAATCAGAATAACAAAAGAAAAAGAAGGGAACAATTCTTTATGTCAACCCTGAACAGTGTCAGGTGTGGCCTAAACTCCAAGGAGGATTGGGAGAGAATTATCCAAGGATAACATTGAATGGAGACACAAGATCTGAACAAAACTTGTGGACCCATGACTCTTCCATCCATTACTCTTTATAGGATAAGTTTATAAGCAAGGAAGGGGCCGGTAAATAGTCTAGGAGGCAAGATAGTAGCGGCATAAAATAAGGAGAAGGACATAAGCAAGAAAGAGTCTAGGTAGGCAAAATAATAGCGTTATTAAAGAAGCAGTGCAGTAGCTAACAAAATTTCTTAATGTGTAATGATAACAAAAAGCACATCCGCTTGAATAAATTATCCCACACAGAAGAACCCTGATGAAACATCAGAATCCTTCGCGTAAATATTAAAAGCTAAAAACGATGATGCGATGAAAAACGCGCAAGGTTACCTAACATCCTTTTAATTCCATCAGAGGAAATAGTAAACATAGCAGAAGGCAAATAGACTGCCGTTTCCGCGGCAAAAACGGCAAACATTAGGTTGTCGAGGCAACTTTACTCGGATTGGCCGATAGAGAACCATTCAGCATGGTAATGTTTGCAATCATCAAACGCAGAAGGACTCTTAGCAAACATTAGAATCCATCGCGGAAATCCTAAAAGCGAAAACGAAGAGGCAAGGAAAAACGCGCTAGTTTACCTTGCAATCCCTCAACATCATCAGAGGAGGCAAGTTACAAAACGTAATGAAAATGGGATGCCGGTTCCGTATTACGGCGGATAGCATTCGGTTGCCTAGGCAACTTCATTCTGATTGGCCGGCAGGGAACCAATCAGCAGGAGGAAGTAGTAAACAAAGCAGAAGGTAAATAGACTGCCGTTTCCGCGGCAAAAACGGCAAACATTAGGTTGTCCAGGCAACTTCACTCGGATTGGCCGATAGAGAACCATTCAGCATGGTAATGTTTGCAATCATCAAACGCAGAAGGACTCTTAGTAAACATTAGAATCCATCGCGGAAATCCTAAAAGCGAAAACGAAGAGGCAAGGAAAAACGCGCTAGTTTACCTTGCAATCCTTCAACATTATCAGAGGAAGCAAGTTACAAAACGTAATGAAAATGGGATGCCGGTTCCGTATTACGGCGGATAGCATTTGGTTGCCTAGACAACTTCATTCTGATTGGCCGGCAGGGAACCAATCAGCATTGGGGATATATTAAGCCAAGGAAAGCGCGTCTAATATAAGAACATCGCGCTGAAACAAACATTCAGTCTTTGTAACCGGATCGGAGCAGACCGAGGAAGAGACGCCAGAATAGACTGCCAGGACGAAGGAGCAGGGAGGCCGATTACTAATGAAACGGTAAGGATACGAATAGGGAAGGCGCCTCTCAAACCCTTGATGGTAGAAATGGAAATCACAACATAACTGCAGTAGTGATTCCAATAATATTGATAAGTGTATACAAAAATAGATTCCTAGATGATAATAACTAAGGTAAAAACTTGCCAAAATCTAGTAAGACACAGGAAAAGTTTTTCCAAATAAGTGCTTATACTTACAACCAGAAATTGATAGCGTGTATAATAATAGACTCCCAGATGGGAACAACTAAAGTAAAAACCTGGTAAAACTTACAAAGTGTTTATTCTTGAATATAGCCACGAACTCTGATATCCATAAAAGGGACTGAGGATCAGAACAGTCAAGGAACTGCAACAAGCAGATATACTTCTTTGGTGAGTTATAAATCAGCCACTAATAAATAATTCTCTGAGGCTACATTTTATATTGGAATAAATGTTATGAATTTATAACTAAACAACCAAATGTTTCCCAGGGTCAATGAAGAAACCCATATAAGAAAAGTACGGTGGCTCCTCCTGGTAGTCAAAGACAAAGCATACCAAGTGTAAATTGAAGGTATATATCAATATATCAATAATTAAATTTCACACACAATATTTGAAGTCAGGGATTTTCTGAGCTTCATCTATAAACACGTCTTTCATGACAGTTGTAGACGTGGACACCTCATGTAGATATTGAGGTGCTAAAATTCTTTTCATATATCTATTTTCTATCCAAGGCGAAACACCAAACAGAAATTGTTATTAAGCCCATAATTAAGACGGCAACAAGACTCTGAACGGAAAACGCTGTCCGGTGGGGAATTTATTCCACTGGTTTTAAGGTACGCAATGAATTGAGGAATACCTTTAGTATATGAATAGGACTTATTCCATCTAAGCTCCACAAGCATTGGACCACACAAGTCCATGGGAGAGGTAAACACTATTAGTTTTGTTCGAAGTGTATGAGCAGAAAGAGTATGGGGAACATGTCGCATAACTCAATGTTTCAAAGGAGCGAAGAATGTTTAAACAAAACCTTAGACATTTTAAAACTGTACTAGCGTATAACTGAAAACCCTATGTGTAAATATTAAATGTTTGTTTTGAACTAGAGATGCCCAAAGATTAGCTGTAGTTATCACAACTGTGATTAAGTAAAAATCTGTGAACACTTAATAGATTGCACCAATGCAACTTAGAGTAACTCTGTGTTTGTTTTTTTAAATTTTTAAATTTCATGTAGAATCTGTCCTGAAGAAGGTACAAATCCAAGAAAACCGAAACGCCGCGTCGACCTGTGATTCTTTGTTTTTAACTGTGTTTATTCAAATGTATTTAATGATATGTTTTTGAAAATGTTTTATACTATGCAACAATGAAATTTTAACAATGTATATATACAATAAATGTTTGACAGAGTAACCCATGGTGTGAAAAATCTTATTTTATCTTTGACATTATTGACATTGTGTCTTGTTTATAGCCTTTGTTTTTGAAAAAAACATAGTTTGTGTTCACGGTGGGGAGTACTAAATAACTGCAGTTCTGAACAAGGGTGTACAACAGTCATCTCCCTATGAATCTGGCATCTCTAGGGATATAAGCAAGGAATTGGTCTTACCATACACTGATAGAAGTTGAGTACAAATCATTGTAACTTTACCTCTCCCGCCATATTCAATGGCATGCTTCATAAATATGTTTCTTTGAGAATAAAACGTTCACCCTAGAACTTAAGAACCAGGTGTGAAATTCAGTCTCAGACTGTTCTCTCGTGGGGACACCCCTGTCTTTTAAGATTCACTATCCCCCCAGTCCCCTACTAGCCTGTGCGGGGTCCTCCTTTACTTTTTAACTCTGATCCAGTGAGTGACCTTGTTGGTGAGAGAGTCTCCCTGTTCGTACCCAGGCATTTGGGGACTTTTACCATGTACACGTCTGCTTTTTGAAGTGGGTAGAAGGCCCTGTTGAGTATTGTGCAGAGGCTATGGGTGTATGCGAGGGAAGCATTGCTATAGAAGCAGTCGGTTTACTATGCATTGGTTCTATTGGAGTTCTTACTTGCCTTCTGTTTAGGATCAGAGGCCGACCTCACTGGGAACAGCGCCAACACCCACTGACCACGCACGCAACCTAGAATTCATCCTAGACTCCTCCCTCTCCATGTCAAAACAGGTCAACGCCGTCTCCCCCTCCTGCTACAACACCCTCTGCATGCTTCGCAGGATCTACAAGTGGATCCCGACCGAAACCAGAAGAACGGTGACCCAAGCCCTCGTCAGCAGCAGGCTGGACTACGGCAACGCACTCTACGCAGGAACCCCCACCAAACACCTACAACAGTTGCAACGCATCCAGAACGCCTCCGCCCGCCTGATCCTCAATATCCCTCGACACAGCAGCATCACCTGCCACCTTAGAGACCTGCAGTGGCTCCCCGTCAACAAGAGGATCTCCTTCAAGCTCCTCACCCACGCACACAAAGCACTTCACAAAACCGTACCAGCCTACCTGAACAACAGACTCAACTTCTACACCCCCACCCGCCAGCTACACCAGCCTCGCCCTCGCCACCACCCCGCGCATCCAACGAACAACCTCCGGCGGCAGATCCTTCTCCTTCCTCGCCGCCAAGACCTGGAACACCCTCCCCACCCATCTGTGGCAGACCCAGGACCTGCTCACCTTCAGGAAGCTCCTCAAGACCTGGCTCTTTGAGCAGTAGCAGCACCCCCCCACCCCCCTCAGTGCCTTGAGACCCTCACGGGTAAGTTGTGCGCTTTACAAATTCAATGATTGATTGATTGATTGATTGCTCTGACTTGATAGGAGGTGTCAAAGCTCCCATAAAGTCAAACCAAACAGCTATGTCCCGGGGTTGAATACCCCAGGACATAGCAGCAGCCAGCCCTGGGGAGTGGCGGTCCCCAGGGCCATGTATAGATCCAGGAGGAGGGCCACATAGCTCCTCTCCTTTCTTATTAATGGGTAGCCCCAGGGAGGCAGTGGCCCCTCTCCCATTCTTGAAAAATCGGGCCCAGGGGAGGTAGGGGTCCACGCGGCCCGGGTGGGTCGCGGGCCTCTCTTCGTGCACGAGGAGGTGGTGTTCCCTGGGACTCATAGAGCCACAGGAGAGGATGACTGTGCACCCCCTTCCTTCTTTACAAATAAAGTCCCAGGTAGGTAGTGTTCCCTGCGGCTCTAAAAACACTAGGAGATGGACCAATGCACTCCATTCCTTTTTTAATAAAATGCCCCCGGAACCTGGTCCCCCACGTGCCCTTTTGAAAACAAGCGCAAGAGCATGCGCTTGTTTTTTTTTTGCCGTGAATTTCACGAATTTGCAGCAATTTAATAAACATATATGGTTTTTTGCCCTGCTGAGGCTTGGGTGTCAGTGTATTCCTACCCTGCCTTCTTTCTTTTTTTCCTGTTTTTTTAGGTGGGACTTACATGGCGGCCAATACTTCCTGGTTGAAGTGTTGGTAGGCAATCAGAGCTCTGCAGTTCTCTGCACGAGCTTCCTATTATTCGCAAATTAGCCGCGATCGCTTACATTTCTCAGCAACTACTGAACGGATTGACACAGAAGAACAAAAAGCACAATCTGCGGTCCAAAAGCTAGCTTTCTGAAAAATCTTGGTGTAATTCCGTTTTATGGTTCGGGCTGTAGCCATTTCTAAAGAGTCTATGTGAATTAACATGGGACCCACACTTTATGAACCCCCTTTTCCTCTGCCCCACTTGACGGATCACCCCGAAACGTTCCATGCACAACCAGACTCACTAGGACACTTGCTTTGGATTATTTTCTGAAGAATTGACAAACGATAACAAAGATATAGGCAAGTCAAGAAAAGATTTGCCTATGGAAACATGGTCCTAACCATAGGTACCTACTGGTGATATAGATAAATAAATAAACACAAACGTACCTTATAATGTAAAGGCAATCATTGTAAAGGCATATTCATGAGTAAGGGTTGCGTTGTAAAGGCATTGTATTGTCGAGGCATTGTGTGGTAATGGATGCAAAGTTGTAAAGGCTGTTTCCCTCAATAAAAAATGTGGTGAAGCGTATGCTGCTTTGCAACTCTCAAGCTTGGGTTACAGTTTTTCTGGAATTTTCATAGGTTTTTCAAACCCTTCCTCCAGACTTTCAGTCAAATCTAACTGATTTATTGTGGGAGGTTCACTTGGTTGTGTGCCTGGTCAGTCTCTGGGAATGTTGGGAAGTCACAGGATTTTCAGAATTAGCTATAGGTGTTTTCAAGCGGCCTGGTGTCAGGCAGTCATGAGAAATGGCTACAAACAAGATTCCCATGGAATACAGCTCTTGATTTGCAAGTTACTGAATCTCAGGATATGGTTGCTGAGCTCCTAAATGATTGTTATTATAATTCTCTCTGTAATCCAACAAGAGCTCTTTCAGCAAAATTACCATGGTGTTCTGTTTACTTTCTTTCCACAGGGGTATCAAACATGCTGCAACTGGATCTGGATGGGAATCTATTTACCCTAGCAAGCCTATTGTTCAATATTGACCAGAAAACAAATATATGCTTTCCAGATAAGCCTAACTTTGTTGTAGGGACATCCTTAAGGTTTTTTTTAAACATACTTTATTGATTACCAAAATATCATTGTGATGTGCTCATATGGCATTTTTGTTGTTCCCTCCATCATACACAAGGCAGCGGTATGATTAACAGACTGTTCGCTTTCAGGTGTTCCTGTTGGTACATCCTCCACTGCTGTCATATGATGGTTTTGCGCACACTGGAAATGCAATGTTCCTTCTAGAGTAGTTTCACTTAGTATGGTTCAACCTCAAAAACATAACATTTATAACACCCCCCCTCCCACTACCCTCCCTCCTGGTCTGCGATTACTTGTATGTTTTATTATCTATTAGTATAAGCTACATACCATTACTTGTTCTTTGCTGCCTATGTACAATGGTATTGTGCCTAGGGCCCCTAAAGATCCCTGGTGTACGGTCCTAGAATAATTAGGTCAGCTATTGTGTGGGGTTGTTATGTGTGGGTATAAAGTCTAGCTGTTTAAAGTCTTCCATCATGATGTCCCAATCCATAGAAATAGGGTGTTTCCGCATCCTCCTTTCCTCTTCTCTTCTAAGTGCCACACTTTCGGCACTGCTCCAGTGTGCCACATCTTTTTTCCACGTGGTCCATGAAATACTTCTAGGGGATTTCCATCTCTTGGTAATTGTTCTTACAGCCAGTATAAGAGCAAGGTCCAGGAACCTTAGCTGTACCTTATGTGCTGTAGTGCATTTGCGGAGGCCCATAGGGCACTCCAGGATATTTTCCTGGAAAGGTAGGTGCGTAACCTCTCTCAGTGACTGCCTTATTCCGCCCCAGTAGTCATGGAGATGTGGCAGGCCCATAACATATGGACAAAATCCACCTTGTCTCCCTTGCATTTGGGGCAACAGTGTTGGGCCTCTGGGAACATACTGTGTATTCTCTTTGGGGTTAAGTAAGATCTATGTAATATCATTGTCTGAATAAATTTAAGTTTAATGTTACGGGATACCCGCTTGGGATGTTCTAACATGCTCGCCCAGGCTTTGTCGGTGAGTTCTGTGTTTGTATCCACCTCTGTTCTGACCGACTTTTTCGGCCCTCCTTTGAGGGAGGATGATTGGAGATGACTCCAGTCTGTTATCATTCTAGTGCAGGGATTAGAACTACAAACAGGGCCTATTCATAAGGCATAGTAATGCACTTTAGTACCCTTTTCCTTAGAACAGGGCTTATAAACTTAAGTTAGGGGATAGATTCATTAGTATTAGTGATAATCCGTCCTTTTGCAAGAGTGTTAGTATACCTTCTATGGAGTTATGCTTATTTCGGGCCTTGTAGGCCTCAAACGGGAGAGACTCCATCTTGCTTTCTGCCCCAGCAGCTTGAGAGGCTTCTAGGTCAAGTGTAATGTTTTAGTTTCGAAGTGTTGTTCGCTTGGAGAGAACCGGCTCAGGCTGGCCCTTATCGAAAGACTGTATTTTTCTCCATTCCGAAGACACAACATCAGGCTGGCCAGCTGGGAACGTGTCCTTGGTACGGGGAGGTACAAGAATTTGGTGGGCGGCAGGTTACTGGCCGTAACTTTCCATGAAAGGACAAGCTTCCATATTAGCGAAGGTATGAGGCAGCGAGTTAGTCAGTCTGTAGGCGGCAGCTAGCCGTTAGCATCAATGCCATTAATCATTTCCAGGCAGGCAGTCGCCATTTTGAAGTCTGAGAAAGATCTTAAAGCTGATACTCTCTGAGAAAGATTGAAGGGGAACGAGGAGTAGTGCAGAACGGCCCGAGACAGAGAGAGACAGCAGCTAATAAAAGAGGAAGGTTCCAGTGACTTGGAGGAAGGCAGAGGAGACCGAGCATAGCGGTGCAGACGTGTACTCGTGACTGCTGAGGTGTGATTCTAAGACGAGCCAAGGCACAGACGAGAAGGGAACCTAGATGACTGCTGAACCCCGACTTCGTGTTCATAAGGTGACGTCAGCCCATGTTTTCTAATGTGCACATTCTAACCTCTTACTTTTCTTTGCAGGATATATGTTATAGTATAGTATTGTGTTTTTATAATCATTGTAATAAAATACCCCAGTTCTTAGTGAACCAACATGTGCCTTGTATTCTTGATCAATCAGGGTAACCTGGTCTTCTAGTCAGACATCGTTTTCATGAACGGATGTAAATCCGGGTCAGGTAAGAGGTGACTGAGCAATGAGGGAGAGAGGGACCATTTGATGTCGAGAACAGAGGGTGCATAATTCAATTCGGCAAGTTGTGCTAATTCCTGTTATTGTATTATCATCCCGAATAGCCAATGAGAGATTCCTTCCAAAAGGTATTTATAGGAGAGTGATCGTCGTTGGTAAGCGGCGTTAATGAGAACACCAGGTGGGACACTGGTGCTTAGATCCGCCGGATTGCGGATCGGGCTGTGAGTGAGAGAACACTGGGGGGGATGCCAGTGTGTAGGTCCGCCAGATTGTGGACCGAATTGTGAGGAAGAGAGCACTAGGGCTGCAGCCTAGTGTGTAGGCACGCCGGATTGCGTGTCGAGTGAGCACTGATGGTGATCAGTGTGTAATGGTAAATAATCAGAACTGCCCCAGGGTAGATTAGTCTGGGCCTAAGTTGCCGTGAGACTAACTGGTATGAGTGAGATATTGTAGAACACCTATGCGTGTATACTGCTATTTCCCCATCCTTAGGTACGAGATATAAATATATATATGTACATATCCATTGTAAATACGTTCTAAGGAGGGAGGTGATTACGTTCCGACTTGGTTGGAGGTGCTCTGAGGAGCTGATCCCATCTGGTTCGAGAATCCGGTCGTTACATCTGGCGTCACGAACTGTTTACGAAGCCTGTGTGCGCTGTATTGTTTTGATCTTGTTGGTTTGCGCTCGGCTCGTACGTGTTTTCTTTGTTATTAATTGTGTATATAATTTTTGTGTGTCAAAATGTTTTCGCGAAAGTCGAAATCTACTTTCAAACTGCCTGTTGAAATTCCCGGCTGGGAATCAACGCCTTACGAGGCCTTGGCCTGTGAGTGGGCCAATTCTACTGGTTTGAGTGAGAATTGGACTTCTTGTTTGGAGCAGGCGGAGCCTGCTGATGTTGTTTCTTGCTTGCAAAAGGCACCAGTAGCGAAGGGTGATGAGCTTCCTATTTTAGGACGCTGAGGTTGGATTGTTTTGACTGCATACAGAATTCTTCATGAGAAATTTGGGAAGTTGCAGAAACGGTTTGTGGATATGGAGGAAAAGTTTGTTGAAGTGCAGAATGCGCATACTCTTTTGCGATGTCAAAATAAATTGCTTGCCGACAAACTGAAGACTTATCAAACTATTGCCGAAAGGGCTGCTGTTCGTATTGCTAAATACAAATATAAGCACCGTCGTGGGCGCGTTTGTAAACGGAAGGTGCGTCTGGTCGTGGCGAAAGCCGGACTGGATTGGAACCCCGACGAGTGGGATGGTAATATCTGGGATTCAAATGATTCTGGCTCCTCGGCTGAGGAGACTGACAAGCGCGAGTCTTCTCGCTCCGGACGTGATTGTAAATCTGCTTCTTTTGACAAAGACGATGATTGTAGCGGCCGTGGTCGCTCTTCCCGTTCTGATGACGTTTCTCATCCTGATTGTTCCTCTAAATCTATGGACCGGGCTTCTTCGGATGCTCGTCCGGAGGTTTCTGCGCACCCGGTTTTTCGACGCAAATTACAACAGGCTCCTGGTAACCTGAATGGGATTGCTTTGGATAGCTTGGAAGACTTTACTCAACAGGAAGTTAGTGACATTTTACAACGATTTCGACAACGGCCTGGTGAGGCCTTGCTTACGTGGATGGTGCGCCTTTATGAATTGGGTGCTGCTGGTATCATGTTAGATGCAGGAGATGCCTTGAAATTTTGCTCTTTGAGTTGCGATTCTACTGTACAAGATCATTTTCGAAATTTTAATGGTGCTGGCCAGATTAGTCTGCTCCAGTTAGCGACTGATGGCTGTAACCATAAATACCCTACTGAATCTGACTGGCCTGTCAATGACAAGCCGTGGTACACTTTGCGTGATGCGGCGCAGCGATTGAAAGAGGAGGTGATGAAAACTGCAATTTTTCTCAGTACTGCTGACAGGTTGTTGGATGGCTTATTGACATCTTCTGTGCGGAATCGCATTATCCGTTCTTCTCCTGTTGCTTACAAGCAGGTTATGATGACTTTGTTGATCAATCAAACTGGCAATGCTTTGTCTATGGTGCTTGAATCTGTCCATCAGCTTGGTGAGTTGGGTGACTGGTTTAAACCTGAGAGACAGTCCAGACCTGAGGGTCGTACTGCTGGAGATTATAAATTCTCTAGACGAGATATGTTTCTTGTACTGTTGGATGATGGTGTGAAAAAGGAGGACATTGATGGTGAGCCTAATAATCGCTTGTGGGACATGTTTCGCAAGCGTGGTTTGGATCGGAAGGAGGGTGCCCGGCGTGTGCGTAAGAATGATTGTGATCGCGGTTGTTCTGATGACAGTGGTGACGACAGGCGTCGAGTTGATTCTGACCGCCGTGATGAACGGCGCTATGAGCGTGATGTGTCCCCTCGTCGTGAAAAAGTGAGGGGGAGAGAGGGGGAAAAAGAAAGGGGGAGAGACGATCATGTCTACAATAGATATAGAGATGAAAGGGATCAGTCCCCTGAGTTGAGGAGAAGGGAGGATCGACACAGGCTTTCCGATCGTAATTCACAGTACTATGTAGATGACAAGAATCCATTTCGCAATGGAGATGGATATGAACAGGATGTTTTGATACCCAAGAAACATGAGAGCATTTACCCTGATTTGTCCTGGTTGACAGAACGCAGTAAAAATGACTAGGAAATAGGTCAAGCTCCAGTACGCAGGTGGGCTCACAAAGACAATAGACCCTATGTAGATATTGAAATTTTTTGGAAACATCGTAATATCCAGAGGGCCCGAGCATTGGTACATACAGGAGCGGAGGCCACTCTAATTCATGGTAAATCAAAGAAATTCAAAGGTCAATTTTTCACAATTACTGGTTTAGGTGGAAAGGAAACTCCCGCAGTGCAAACTACACTTGAAATGAAAATAGGTAGAATTCCCCGAAGAGAATATTCTGTATTAGTTGTACCACTCTTGGAATACATAATTGGAATTGACATTTTAAAAGGAATGACTTTGCATTTGGATGACGTTTGTTATCAATTTGGAATTAAACATTACATATCGTCCAGACCCGTACGGGTTGGCCGTTTACGAATGCCCCCTATAAAAATTCCCCAAGCTACAAAAGTTGTTTCTCAGAAGCAATATCGTATTCCAGGTGGCCATGAAGAGATTAGTGCCACTATTCAGGATTTGGTTGATGCAGGAGTTATAACTCCGGTTACTTCTACTTGGAATAATCCCGTTTGGCCCGTGCGCAAGAGTGATAATTCTTGGCGCATGACTGTTGATTACCGCGAATTGAACAAACATACACCCCCTTTGACTGTTGCAGTACCAGACATTATTACCTTAATTGAAAGAATCCAAAAGCATCCAGGCACATGGTATGCGTCCATTGATATTGCTAATGCTTTCCTTTCAATCCAGATTGCCCCCGAGTATCAGGAACAATTTAGTTTTACATGGAATGGGCGTCAAATGACGTTTAGAAGTCTTCCTCAAGGTTATGTACATAGTCCTACGATCTGTCACCGGCTGGTGGCGGAACATTTGTCCGAAGTAACTGTACACCCGCAAATTCAGGTGTGTCATTATATTGACGACATTTTAATTCAAGGTGAAACGCAAGATCAAGTTCAGACCCAATTAGATCAAATCCTTGACTGCTTACGTGAAAAAGGTTGGGAAATTAATTCTGATAAGTTACAAGGTCCGTCCCAAAATGTCAAGTTTTTAGGTATCAATTGGCATGAAGGTCACAGAGAGGTGATCCCGCAGGTTAAACAAAAAGTTTTAGACTTTGCAGTTCTGAGGAATCGGAAGGAAGCTCAGAGCTTCATTGGCTTGTTTGGCTTTTGGCGTCAACATATTCCCCATTTGAGTCAGATATTGGCTCCTTTATATCGAGTCACTCGCAAAAAGAATGCGTTTGAATGGGGTGAACAACAACAGAATGCGTTTGATTTGGCAAAAGAAGCGATTCAGTATGCTTTGGATCTGTGGCCTGTGGGCGAGGGTGACGTGGATTTGAATGTGTCCGTGCAAGGTCTGTATGCAAATTGGAGTTTGTGGCAAAAGCAAGGCAGACAAAAAGTGCCATTAGGTTTTTGGACTAAAAAGTTACCTGAGGCTGGTGAGCGTTATACACCTTTTGAGAAACAGTTGCTTGCGTGTTATTGGGCTCTGGTGGATACCGAGCAATTGACTTTAGGTCATGATGTGATTTTGAGACCTGAAATTCCTATCATGCAGTGGGTTTTGAGTTCGCCGAAAACTCATCGAATTGGACATGCTTTAGAGGCAAGTGTGATTAAGTGGAAATGGTACATTCAGGACAGGGCACGTGTGGGTCCGAAAGGTGTGGCGACATTACATGAGCAAGTGGCGCAGGCGCCATCGAATGAGACTGGAAGTAATTGCTCCGTACCTGTGGTACAGGAATCTCCTGTCAAGTGGGGTAAGCCATTTGATGATTTGTCCGCGGAAGACAGAAAACATGTGTGGTTTACGGATGGTTCAGCGAGGTTCATTGGAGAGAAGCGGCATTGGAAGGCAGTGTCCTATAACCCAATTACACAGAGATTGTTGAGTACAACCGGTGAAGGAAAGAGTAGTCAATTTGCAGAACTATATGCAGTTTACCAAGTTTTGAAACAAAAATTACCTGGCACATGTCATATTTTTACTGATTCCTGGTCCACAGCTAATGGACTGGCGGTGTGGTTACCAACTTGGCATTCTCATAATTGGGAACTACATTCAAAAGAACTGTGGGGAAAAGAATTATGGCAAGAAATTTGGGAAATGCTCCCACAGAGTACTGTGACAATCTTTCATGTGGATGCTCATACCCCAATAGATTCCCTTGACAAATTCTTTCATAACATTGCAGATGAGAAATCTAAAATTGCTGAGGCAGTGGTGGATATGCAAGATTCTGATTTGGCAGGATTGGCGAAATGGGCCCACCAGAAAGCAGGACATTTTGGAGAGAGAGCCACTAGCAGGTGGGCCGCCGATCGAGGAATTTATATTCCTTTAAATTACATTAAAGATACTATTCTGCATTGTCCCATCTGTCAACATTCCAGACAACGAAAAGTACCACAAATTGTTAAAGGTCATTTACATCGAGGAAAATTGCCCGCTCAAATTTGGCAGATTGATTATATTGGGCGCTCCCTATGAGCAAAAATTGTCAATATGTTTGTACAATTGTCGACACCTACAGTGGCCTTTTGGTGGCCTTTCCCTGCAAACAAGCTACCCAAGTGAATACCATTAAAACATTGGAATTAATTATATTGTATTATGGCACTCCATTTCAAATTCAATCTGACAATGCATCCCACTTTCGTGGAAGATTGGTACAGGAATTTTGTGCGGAAAACAATATAGAATGGGTGTTTCATATTCCATATTATCCACAGGCATCAGGCCTCATTGAAAGAATGAATGGTTTACTTAAAGAACAGTTGCGAAAGTTAACTGACAATAAGTATAAAAATTGGAGAGATTATTTGTTCCAAGCATTGTTAATTCTGAATAATCGTCCCTTTTTAAATGCTGAATCTCCTTTGATGCGTTTGTTTCCCCCAAATGTTGATGCGAAACCCAACACTATTGGCAATACTGTAATGTACTGGGAAATTTCCCCCGGAGCCCTGGCTCCTTGCAGAGCAACCCCAGGTTCCGCAGGCTTGGACCTGCATGCCATGAATGACACTGTACTTAAGAGTAAGGATCGAATCATTGTTGAGACAGGCGTTGGTGTCTGTATACCGGCTGGAAGTTTTGGACTGATTGCCCCTAGATCGGGCCTTGCTTTAAAAGGTGTTCAAGTACTCGGAGGAGTGATTGACAGTGATTATCAGGGAGAGATTAAGGTCCTCCTGCTGAACAGCTGTGAGGTTGATTTATCAATTCACAAGACTGACCGAGTTGCCCAATTGTTAATTATGCCTGTTTTCAGTGGTGAGATTCAAAAAGGCACTGCCCCAACATTATTAACTGTGCGAGGCCAGAAAGGCTTTGGCTCTACAGACAATCCTGGAGCGAGAATATGGGTGCAATCGCCTAAAAATCCCCCTGAACAAGCTGAAGTCATTGCAACCGGTCATGATAACACCATTTTTGTGATGAGACCAGGGAAAGATAGCTGGGAAGCTGTCCCGGCTGATAAATGTTACCTACGAGAATGAATAATGCCTGTATTTGATTTTCTTTCAGATCATTCTCTGGACTGCTGCTGCAGGATGTGCTGGCGTTGGACTCCTTTTGGTCTGCTACGTCTGGAGAGGAGGGAACCCACAGACTTTGGTTGATTCGAGAACCCGAGTACCGCGTTCCTGCGCTGCGTGGGATTCATCATCGAACTTTTGGACAACTCTGGCTAAACGAGTTACTAATTCTCCGCATTTTTGTCTGACACCCATGCGTTCAGTAACTGATATTCTAGCGACCTGTTTGGTTGCTGTCGCCGCCTCAATTGAAACTCCGAAGCATATTTTTAATATATCAAATGTCCGACCCAATGTGATTCTTGGCGATTTTGCTGCCCATGAATTTTGTTCTTTATGTACTATTCTCTCAGATTCCATTCCCCCGATTCATTCTCAGATTACTACTTATAATATCACGCAGGGTGACTTGTGCTTTTTCTTAACTTGTGATCCTAATGCAATTACTGAATGTGTAAAACTAAAACTCAAGGCAGCCACTTCTTTTTCAACTCATGAACGATTGTTGTGCTCACGAAGACCCCCAAAATCATGTGTTTCTGTTAAAAATAATATGACCTGCAAAAGTATAGTAGTTGCCCCTAGCCATTACCGTACAATGCTGTTACCTTCTGGTTGGCTATTCTCCTGTGGCAACACCTCTTGGCCCTATATTCCTGCAAATATTTCCGGAGGCCCGTGTGCCATTACTAGACTGAGTTTATTAATGTTTTCCTCACATCCTAATACTTATTCCCGTGTTGTTCGTGATTCCATGATGTTACATGAGGACTGTGATTCTTCTCTACATCTTTATTCTAAATCGGAATACCTTAGTTTAGCTATTTCCATTATTGGTGTCCCAGCATTGGCTGTTTATAACGCCAAATCAATCGGGAAAATGGCCTGTTGGATGGTCAAGTCAATTAATCAAACCTCTACCATTTTATCTGATATGTTATTAGATGCCCAGGGTGAACGCAGAGCAATTCTGCAAAATCGTGCAGCCATCGACTATCTTTTGTTAAAACATGGACACGACTGTTCTGATTTTGAAGGCCTTTGTTGCTTCAACCTTTCTGACCATTCTAAATCTATTCAGGCTCATATCGAGAAACTTCATGATTTGACTGCAGAGGTTAGAAAACATATTGATCAGGGTTGGTTTGACTGGCTCTTCAATTGGTTACCTGACTTACATTCCCTACGACAAATATTAGGGGGTATTATGATTTCTATTAGTATTTTAGTAGCTATTTGCTGCTTTATTCCGTGCATCCCTTCTCTACTTCAATACTGTAGATTTGGCAGGAGGAATAGATCAGTTAGTTTTGTTTCCTATTATTCTTCCACAGATGTTAGCTCCATATAGCGAATGATTAATACACTGGAGTCAAGGGTGAAGTGTTCTGACCGACTTTTTCGGCCCTCCTTTGAGGGAGGATGATTGGAGATGACTCCAGTCTGTTATCATTCTAGTGCAGGGATTAGAACTACAAACAGGGCCTATTCATGAGGCATAGTAATGCACTTTAGTACCCTTTTCCTTAGACCAGGGCTTATAAACTTTAGTTAGGGGATAGATTCATTAGTATTAGTGATAATCCGTTCTTTTGCAAGAGTGTTAGTATACCTTCTATGGAGTTTTGCTTATTTCGGGCCTTGTAGGCCTCAAACGGGAGAGACTCCATCTTGCTTTCTGCCCCAGCAGCTTGAGAGGCTTCTAGGTCAAGTGTAATGTTTTAGTTTCGAAGTGTTGTTCACTTGGAGAGAACCGGCTCAGGCTGGCCCTTATCGAAAGACTGTATTTTTCTCCATTCCGAAGACACAACATCAGGCTGGCCAGCTGGGAACGTGTCCTTGGTACGGGGAGGTACAAGAATTTGGTGGGCGGCAGGTTACTGGCCGTAACTTTCCATGAAAGGACAAGCTTCCATATTAGCGAAGGTATGAGGCAGCGAGTTAGTCAGTCTGTAGGCGGCAGCTAGTCGTTAGCATCAATGCCATTAATCATTTCCAGGCAGACAGTCGCCATTTTGAAGTCTGAGAAAGATCTTAAAGCTCATACTCTCTGAGAAAGATTGAAGGGGAACGAGGAGTAGTACAGAACGGCCCGAGACAGAGAGAGACAGCAGCTAATAAAAGAGGAAGGTTCCAGTGACTTGGAGGAAGGCAGAGGAGACCGAGCATAGCGGTGCAGACGTGTACTCGTGACTGCTGAGGTGTGATTCTAAGACGAGCCAAGGCACAGACGAGAAGGAAACCTAGATGACTGCTGAACCCCGACTTCGTGTTCATAAGGTGACGTCCGCCCATGTTTTCTAATGTGCACATTCTAACCTCTTACTTTTCTTTGCAGGATATATGTTATAGTATAGTATTGTGTTTTTATAATCATTGTAATAAAATACCCCAGTTCTTAGTGAACCAACATGTGCCTTGTATTCTTGTTCAATCAGGGTAACCTGGTTTTCTAGTCAGACATCGTTTTCATGAACGGATGTAAATCCAGGTCAGGTAAGAGGTGACTGAGCAATGAGGGAGAGAGGGACCATTTGATGTCGAGAACAGAGGGTACATAATTCAATTCGGCAAGTTGTGCTAATTCCTGTTATTGTAGTATCATCCCGAATAGCCACTGAGAGATTCCTTCCAAAAGGTATTTATAGGAGAGTGATCGTCGTTGGTAAGCGGCGTTAATGAGAACACCAGGTGGGACACTGGTGCTTAGATCCGCCGGATTGCGGATCGAGCTGTGAGTGAGAGAACACTGGGGGGGATACCAGTGTGTAGGTCCGCCAGATTGTGGAACGGATTGTGAGGAAGAGAGCACTAGGGCTGCAGCCTAGTGTGTAGGCACGCCGGATTGCGTGTCGAGTGAGCACTGATGGTGATCAGTGTGTAATGGTAAATAATCAGAACTGCCCCAGGGTAGATTAGTCTGGGCCTAAGTTGCTGTGAGACTAACTGGTATGAGTGAGATATTGTAGAACACCTATGCGTGTATATTGCTATTTCCCCATCCTTAGGTACGAGATATAAATATATATATGTACATATCCATTGTAAATACGTTCTAAGGAGGGAGGTGATTACGTTCCGACTGGGTTGGAGGTGCTCTGAGGAGCTGATCCCATCTGGTTCGAGAATCCGGTCGTTACAACCTCCCACTTTGTTCTGAGATCAAAAAGTGTGATTGATGCATGAGCCTTAATACCTGTGTATAACCATTTGACTAGATGGCCTCCTTCCCCCAGGTAGTGCAGTAAATGGACCAGTTCGTGCTGTGGAGGTTCTCTGCGCTGTGGCGCCTATGTCTTCCTGATTAAGTGTGATACTGCTGCGTGTGTCAGATATAGGCGTTCTGGTGCACCAGTGGTCTGTATACATGTGTCATGGTCAAGGATTGTTGCTGTCACCAAAGAGGCTCGTAATCTAGCCCTTGTTAGCACACCCCCAGGCATGAGAATACCCAGTAATGGGATATTAGTTGCATAGGGGGTTACTCCTGAAGTATAAAGCAGGGCCTTCCTCCAACATTGTAATGCAGTCTTAAGCAATGGGGGCCCATCCAAGGGGATTTTAGCTTTTGGCAGGATTAAGGAATGTAGCTTGCCCCTGATCTATGTCTTGGGGTGTATAACCTATTTCTTGCAGATTCTACCCGCTGTCCAGTAGGACAGCCACTGGAGTTGACAAGCATAGTAATAAGCCCTGAAATCAGGGACCCCTAGACCTCCCCTGTGGGATTCTAATTGTAAGTTCCGAAGACTCACTCTCCGGCGGCCCCTACCCCATATGAGTTCTGTGAGGATAATGTTCAAGGTGAGGAAGATTGAGGGCGGAACCACCAGTGGTAAATTCACGAAGAAATATAATAAACGGGGAAGCAGCACCATCTTCGAGATGGCAATCTGCCCAATTACAGAGAGCGGCAGGGATATCCAAAAGGCCACACTTGAGCATAGAGCAGTGATGGCCTTTAACAGGTTCCCTTCTAATTGATCCTCCTTTGCCCTGTACACTTGTAATCCTAAATACTTAAATGTAGTGTGTGCTACGGGTAAAGTATAATTACCGAACTGTGTCACATCTGGGTGGGGCTCATCACGAAAATAAAAAGCATTTGATTTCCGTGGATTTATGCAAAGGCCCGAAATACTTTCAAATGTGGAAAATATAGTAGGGAGAGGTTCAGCTTAAGCAGTCAAATCACGTAAATAAAGACGGACATCATCTGCATATATTGAAATTAAGTGTGCATTGCCATCAATGAGTATCCCCAGCTGCTCGCCTGACCGTTTCAGGGCTATCGCTAAGGATTCCAAACCGAGTACGAACAGCAAGGGGGACAAATGATATCCCTGCCGTGTGCCCCTGTTTACAGTGTACTCACATGAGATATGATGGCTGGTGCATGCTCTAGCCGTGGGAAAGGTGTAAAGCAGCCACACCCATTGGAGATAGGCGTCAGGGAGGCCAAATCGCTGTAGAACAGCAAACATATAGTCCCATGTTATGGAATCAAAGGCCTGGCATAGGTCCAGCACCAGACAGCCAGCCTCTTGATATTCCACCGGGGTAGCCGTCATGATATGATGCACACGTCTAGTGTTGAGGAACGTACTGCGATTTGGTTGAAACCTGCATTGATCACTACGTATGAGGGTGGGTAAATATGGCAGTATGCGGTTTGCAAGGGCTTTGCACAGGATTTTATATTCAGTTGCTAGTAAAGATAGAGGCCTATAATTAGAGATGTCAGTGCTATCACCTCCCGGCTTAAGAAGTGAGACGACCAGTGCCTGCATGGTAGACTGCGGCAGTTGGACAACATCCAGGGCTGTCTTATATACTTCTTCTAATTTGGGGACCAGGGCATCCGAATAGGTTTCGTAAAATGTTATGGGCAGGCCATTCAAGCCAGGCGCTTTGTTATGGTTAAGACCTTTAATCGCAGGTTGGATTTTCTATTGGGTTATAGGGTCTGCGAGTTCCTTCTGTGTGTCCGCTGGCAGAGAGGGAATAGGTAAGTCTTGGAAGAAGTCCGTTACCAGCTTATCATAATTGTTTGTTGGATCCCATAAAGGTCACTAAGATACTTACAAAAGGCCTCATTTATCTCGATTTGTGTGTGGACTGGTACCTTGTTCGTGCATGAATGTGTGTAATGATTGGCGTTTCTTGTCTGTCCCGTTCTATGCGGGCTAGTAGCTTCCCAGCCTTGTCTGCCGCAGTGTGCTTCCATTGTATGAAGGTCCTATAAGAAATAAACCATAGAGTTTCTAAAGTTTCGGCATGGCAAATGCGGGCTTCCTCTTGTTTTTCTGGATCTGTCACTGCCTCCGGTTCTACAGTACTCATCAGGTTTTCTATGCTAATCAGGCTTTGATGTATCTCTTGTCTGGCCCCCACCACCTGTACAATGGCCGACCCCCTCACCACCACTTTAAGCGCGTCCCAATCAATTAGGGGGAGGAAGCAGTATTCCAGTTTTCAGATAAGTAATTATTAATGGTGTTTGAGCATAGGAATTTGTCTATCCTGGTGTGGAGGTGATGGACCGGCGAATAGAAGGAATATTCTATATGAGTAGGGTGCATTAGTTTCCATACATCGGACAGCCCAAATCCATCTAACCATGTTTTCAGGAGGTCCGCTTGCTTGCTGGCGCCAGCGCCATGCAATGGGGGGTGGGACCTGTCTAGGTCTATATCTAGCACCGTATTACAGTCCCCTCCCAAAATCCTTGGAATCGTATCCCACCCAACAATGGCTGTACACAAATGGTGGAAATATTTTGTCTATTCAAAGTTAGGGACATATATACATCCCAGGACCACGTTTACTCCATCAAGAGTTCCTTTCAATAAGATATATCTTCCCTGATCATCTATGCGACGATCCATCTCCATAAATGGGACCCCATGCCGGATCCAGGTGGTTGCTCCTCTGGCAAACGCTGAGTAAATAATGGAATAGATATGGCCTCGCCATTTTGTACGGGTCTTTAAAGCTTCCGAGTCAGTAAGGTGTGATTCTTGGAGGAAGACAATATGGGCTCTGCCCCTAAGTAAGTGAGCATGAACACGGTCTCTTTTCTGTACATCCCTCAATCCCCGCACATTCCAAGACAGCAGATTGTAAGAGCCTACCGTGGTGCGATCTCTAGGCATAAGTTATTATGGTAGATGAACCTCCTTGTAACGAGGAGCCATTTAACTGCCGCAGACCAGGAGTTTCCTTTTCCCTTAAAACTAACGATTCTTGGCTCAGCCAACAAACTATGCTGGGCCAAACAAAGACTCCCAACATATAGGTACCACATAACTGTGCATTCGCTTAGTGGGGAGTCGCTACCACCATCCATATTTGGGTTGGTACAAATGCGAAGTCCTGGTAATCAACGGAGGTCGGGGTGGTGTATACTTATCATTGCAAATACTGTACAATCGCCTCATGTATACATCTTAGCGTTAACTGAGCAGTTCGTACATAGAACAGCAGCTATAGAGTTCTGTGCTGCAACTTTAGACAGGCTGTGTGCTATAGAACTGTATAATAATAAAATTTCAAAAGGATTCAGTTATTTTTAGATTATTCCATGTAAACGGAGGATTGTAAAAGGATATAGTTATGACTATGACTTTTGCTATATCGCTCATTATACCACATCGCAGATTTTGGTATTGTAGACAGGTGCATTGGTAGTTATCCACAAACTCGTCCACGGTTTGAGGTGTTACTGAAGGAAACAGATTGATTCTGTGGTCAGAGTCCGAGTGAATGGTGCTGTCATCTGAGTCCATCGGTATCTTGGAGGTAGTATTCTTGAAGGACCCGCCCGCTGCCAGGGCCCCCTCTCTCTCCGCCCGTTGCTAGTCGGAGGTTGGAACCGGCACCAGCGTTGCCCTGCCTGGTCTTATAGGTATGGCGGTGACCGGTTCTTGCTGGATCAGACAATCCACTCTAGCCTAATTCCAAGTTCATTACTTCCAGCCATTCCTCCGCGTCATTTGGGCTGTCGAAGAAGTACGTTTTCTTGCCATGAATAATCTTTAATCTAGCCGGGAACAGTAACGCATATTTGAGCTGTGCCACCCGTAGCTTTTTTGTGACTGCTTGATAGGAGGACCTTTGACATTGCACTAGGATTGTATAGTCCGGATACAATGATATAGTTTTCAAATTGGATCTGTGCTTTTTCTCTAGCTTTTTGCAAGAGTACATCTCGGTCCCTGTTATTCAGAAATTTGACTATCAGTGGGTGCGGGCTGGTCCTGTCTTTGGTGTCCCCGTGGGAATCTGCTGCACTATTTATACACAGAAATATGGAAAGTCCTTCCTGAGCCACGTGTTCCCTAAACCAGGTTTCCATAAAGTCTGCAGCCTTAGTGCCTTTGCTGCGCTCCGGAAGGCCTATGACGCATTTGTTATTGCACCTATTTCTGCCTTCTGCATCCTCCACCCTATCTTGGAGGCCACTAACCTGTTGTTGGAGTTGCTTGAGTTGAGTGTTATTGTCAGTAACTTGGGGTTCCATGGTAATTAGCGATCTTCCTTGCTCCCGGACCGTCCCAGCCAGCTTTCTATGATCCGCTCTGAGCAGAGAAAGGCCCGTTGTTAGGATTCCAATTTGTTGCTCAATTGCTATTCTAGATTCCCAGACTTCTTTTAAAATCAGTTCTAGTTTGTTGGAGGGTATCTCTGCAGCTTTTGAGAAGGGTGCCCCAGGCGACGGGGCCTGCAGACCACTCCGGGCGCACCAGTGAGGCCACCTAGACCTGTATGGCATTCCAGAACCGTCCCCTTGACTCTTCCCATGCTGGCCACCTTCTGTGAATAGGGATGTCAGACACTTGTAGCTTGATCACAGGGGGGGCCCCACCACCCTGTGCGTTGCACTCTCCTTGGCCTCCGCTTCAGTGTAGGCCCGCCGTGGAGCCGCGAGCTCAGGTCGCCCTCTTAACAGTGTCTGAGCCTCTGCACTATCCCTTTACTAAGCAGTGCACGTTGCTTTATCCAGGATGTTATAGCAATTGTGTTTTGTTAAAAGCAGTATTGTGCATTAAAGTCCGTGGTCAGCGTATGTTTATTATGGGGGGTACAACAATATTACAATACGTTCCTTTCGTTACGGCCCCCGTTTTACTCTATGTAGAGTCTCAATGCAAAGTGTGGCAGGCACGTAGCTAGTGGTGACGGTTCGGCCAGTGGGTAGGTGAGCGCAATTCTACCCTCGTCCCCTGTATGGTGAATCAGTGCACCACTGTAGTGCTCGTCAGGCTTGCGTTCAGTGGGGGCTGTTTTTGGCGACCCGCAGCTGCAGTATCAGGCAGTTCTAACCTGGGGGCTATTTGAATGGCAGGGTGTACTCTCCAGCCCTGGCCGGCCCACGGAGAATCGTGCCCCCACCCGGTCCGGCAGGAGTCAGTAGCACTGATGTCCCTCAGGGGTGTGGGCCCATGTTTCGGGGCCTGCACAGTCAGAAGCGCCGGGGCCAGTGCATCGGCCATGTCAGACTAGGTCTAGCCCCTCACCCCTTAGTTCGGTGTGTAGTGCTGTCCATAACACGCACCATCCTCTATAAAGCAGCAGCGTGGGGGGGTGAGGAGACAATCCCGTATATTGTCCAGGCCCTGGCCCAGCCCCCACACTCACGGCCTGTCCTTGGCCAGGCACAGGCCTGTCTGCCCAGTATGCTCAGCAAGGCTCGACCGCCATGGCCCTCGACTCCGTAGGATCCCAGAGTGCAGCACAGGTCCATCAGCTATCGCTACCTCTGCTCTGTTCCGCAGGGCTCAGGCGCCAGGCAACGGGTGGCAAGCAGGAAACTCAGCGTCCAGGCCTCAGCAGTGCATCACAAGCAGGCGGCTCCGCCCGCCATCATGTGCAAACTCAAAGTTGCAATTGCGTTGCGAAACTCCGGTCCGGGCTGGGCTGTTGACCTCACCGGGTCGTCAGGTAGGGCTCAGGAAGTGCCGGTGTTGGACTCAGTGCTAGTTCGGGCGATGAAGCAGGATTTCCCCCCTATGGTCCGGAGCCTCACCAGGACACGTACGCCATCTTAGGCGGCTAGCCATGCCCCTGTGACATCCTTAGGGTTGATAGTCAATGCTAGGCCAGATAACTACAATTTTGTATGAATTTAAGAAAACGGCTGAATTTCTGATAGTTGGATGGGAACGTTTCATACCTAAGTACATCAGAAAGGAATTATGAGCAAGCCAGAGAACTATCATCAATATTAAATCCTCCAGGACAAATATTTACCCATATTATGTTGAAGGAATCTCAACAGATTGATCTGAGTCTCAGAAGGGTATCTTCTTTTGACAAACCAGTTTTAAACAAACAATTCAGTAATGCACAATGCAATATAGTGTATATTCATAGATTGTCATAATAAGACTCGTAGTCCCAGGGTTTTGCTAATTGAGTTGGACCTTTATTGATTTGATTTTTTAATCTATGGTTCATTTCTCAAGGACTTATCGCTGAGTTATTGCCACTTTAGCGCAGCAAAAGTGGCGAAAGAATTATTGCTCTATTCTCAAGCTGGTGCAAACTGCCGATAACGCCAGTTTTCCAGCTATAGCTTCCACAAAAAACATTGCCACGAAGGAGAGCGACAACTAACGCTAATGATATGCAGAGTAGGCGTTCCCGTGCAAAAACACACGAAAACACCACTTTGTGATATTCTTAAAGACCAGCCAGATCTGCGATGCGATCCAAAAACAGATGATAAGGCATGTTAGCAGTAGGGATGTAACACCTGCCTTTGACTGGTGTTAAGAAGGATGATAACCTACAGTATGAAAGGGAGCCCAGCCCTGAGCCACATCTGAAGACTAACAGATGCCATTAAGCCAATGATCATGCATCTTGGAGCCCCAAGAGGGCCACAACACCCAAAGCCACCACCCCCAGGACCACTCCCATCCCCAGGAGCCCCCCCGGACTACCACTGAGGCAGCGCAGAACAAGGCAGCGGACCTTCTGAAAATGCACCAGGCTCAGAGACTCAACACCAGAGGAAGTCATTGTCCACTACAGGCTCAAAAGAACAACCATCCTCCGCATTCTGACCCACATTGCCCACATGCTGACGGTACCAACAAAGCGGACAACAAACATCCCTCTGCAGACAAAGCTGCTGGCTGTGATGCACCTGTTGGCCTCTGGTACCTTCCAACTAACAACTCCCAGAGTAAGAGGAGTCTCACAGCCAGCCCCATCAAACTTCCTCCCACATGTCTCAGATGCATGTCCACAAAAGCGACGGCAGGCCCTGTATCCACACCACACGCTAGTCCCAATTCGTAGTCTTCCTGCGTAACCAACCCGAACCACAGCCGTTGCCAGGCGCCTCTGTTCTCCAGATCCAAGAAAGTGGTTTCTGAAATGGGTGTGCACCAGGTCATGAAGTCCAGTAGTCAACAGTAGTGGAAAAACAGTACTTTATTGCAAAAACATAAATTAACAACACGAAAACATCAGCCAATGCGTTCCATTCCCAACGGGGAACATCATCAGGGCAACTTGTGGATCCAAATAACTGCATATTGTCCCGGAAATCCCCAATACAATTCCATATTCAGAAAGTGAGTATTCAGAAACCTGTTGGATAAATGGTGACAATGGTCAAGCGTCCTTAGGTCACAAACGTAATCTGGTACAGTGTATTGCACTTCAACAAACCGGAATGCTTGCAGGTATAATTAATCCTGCACAGAAAGACTGTAACAGAAGTTTGTGTGGGCGTAACCTTCAAAGGAAAGAAAAGGAAGGTTACGACCACATAAACTTCTGGCCTTGAGCACGTGCGCCCAGCATGTTTTATTGGCAATGTCACATACCCTGTCACGCCTGTGCTGAATGGATGTGGTGTGGGTGTAAACCAGCCCTCAGGGAGTGGCTGTGGCATGCTGACAACTAGACCTTTAATCAGCAGATCACTACAAGGAAGACCTGGGACATGTAGTGTTGTTGTCCCCTTCTGTAAGCGTAAGCGGAGTGGGCTGGCCTCGCGTATGCCAGTCCAGGGTAGGGATGTGAACAATTACCCTGGGGCTCTGGTCGTGGTTCCGTTCTGGCTAGACAAGGAAGTAACTAATGTGTGTGTCTCTGTTGTAGTGTTGGCCCCACCCGGACCACAATCGGTAATGCTGCACCCTGTGACTCTTGTCCCACAACATGAGCAACATGGACGTAATGGGGAATCACTGACCCTATATTCATCGATACTTCCACACTTGAATGATCATAGACATGACACTTCTGTGTGAATTTGAATGTTTAATGCACATACAGTGGAGTGTTGTAGCTGGAGCAGTACAGGGTAATACAAACCCCACTTTACATTGTTGCCCCGTGGAGGGCCAGCCAGAGTCCTTTAGGGAATAACAAGTTCATCGGTAGAGGAAGAGTTCAGTCCGCAGTCTGATTGCTGTGTCATTGGTAACCAAACCGAATATGGCAGACCATGTTGAGGTCCAAGGTGAGTGTTGCAGAGTGTATTGGGGGACAGTGGAAGGTGATGATGCATAGGGCACAACCAAGCAGAAACAGGCCATGTGGCGGAGATGAATACTGCTGCTTCCTTTTTACCAGTAAGGCAGACTCTTCCGCATCTTCGTCCTCTGCTGTTTAATGTGCCTCACATGTGGAGGGTGGTGTTCTGTCTCCAGCACTGTGTGGCAGTGACACATCAGGGGCCAGAGGTAGAATGTCTGCCGCACTGTGTGGCACAGACACTTCAGGGAGCGGAGATGTGGATGAAGTGGTAGCAGCAGCATTCATCTGCACCAGGCCTTGTGGGAGCAATGCCATGATGAGGGTCTGCAGGGCATGGAAGAACCCAGCTACCTTCATGGTGTGCAGCCGTGGCAGCTGCTCTTTATGCCTGTGTCTGCTCCATGTTCTCCATGATCCTCCGCATGTGTCCCAACTCCCGGGTGACATCGCTGGTGCCACTCTGACTAGACAGTTCTTCTTGTCTCAGGGTCAGCAATGTCAGCCATGGATCCTTGGAGGGTATGGAGTGGACTGTGGGTGTCCGTTAGGGACGGTGAGCTGTCCCTGATGGGACTTAGAGACCCACGTATGGCATCTATTTTGGCTGCCATGAGGTCGAACCACACCCGCACCTGTTCAGCCATCTTCTCCTGGCACCCCAACACATGGCGTTGGAAGGCCATGTGTTGTTCGTGGTGGCCCTGGGAGGCAGCTGTGGTGGTGGGTGCTTCCTGTTGTGTGGTCTGTGCAGGGGGTGGGGTCTCCTCCATGGAAATGGGCTGCCCTGCTCCTGGAGGTGGGGTGCCGAGGCTGTCCATGAGCAATTGGAGGGCATAGGTGTTGAAGGTGGCGAGGTCCTCTTTGTCATCAGTGAAGAGTTGTTGTGTCTGCTCTGCAGGAGGTGTTGATTGTCCCTCTGCAATGTGAAGGGGAGATGCAGTTTGACATTGTGTTCAGATGTGTGTTGACGCATTGTACATGTTTACATACAGAATGCATGACAGTGTACATTGTGACTGTTTGGGAGGAGCTGCCTATTTAATGCGGGACAGTGGACATTTCGCCAACATCACAGTTGTGTGTTTCTACTTGTACATTATCAACTCACATTTCCCTGCTATGCCAAATGTGATTGGCCAGTTTCTACACACAAGCGGCACCAGTTGTGTCCTCTGTTCTGTTGTGAACGTGTTGTGATTTGCATTACATTGTTGTCAATGTTTATGTGCTCTGAATGTTTTGTGTGTGTGCTGCATTTTGGGAGAGTCGCCCCTGCAGCTCTGATTTTGGTGCTCCATATCCCTTTCATGAGGTGTGACTTTGATTACAGTGCTTATACAGTGCTGGGATGTTGCAGACTTGGGTACATTGGGCTTTTGATGGGAGCTGGGAGTCTGGGCATTATTTGTCCGCAGATGTGTTGTTGACGTCTGGGGTTGTTTGTGCACATGGATGAGTCAGGGTGTGGCCTTCTCCTTTACGGATGTGGTCCACACTCAGCCACCTCAGTGTCGTGGTGTGAAGCATGTCATGATATATTGACTGCAGCAATGCTATTCGTCATGCAGTGTCACTTGCATTGTCAGTGTTGCTCACAGACACTCCACTTTGCTGGGTTTAGCACATGTGCATGGGTTGGTTGTGCGATTGGTGGTGTGTGGGAAAGATCCCCTCCGGGCATATAGTCGATGGGGGCCTACTTGCAGTTTTTAGGTGTGCTGCAGTATGCCAGGGACATGATCCAGAGTCACTGTGGGTGTGCACTGTGCTATAATTAATTGTTAATGTGTGCCATTGTACCCTTCTCCCCGTCCCCCCAGTACCTAGTTGTTACTCATCCTGTTGCTGTTGTGTCAGGTCTATTGAGCAGTGTCCGGTCCTCCAGCTCCTGCTACCAGCTCCACACTGATGACTGTGGACACCATTTCCTTCATCTCGACCAGCTCCTCCTGTTGTGCTGGACTCCCACCTCCAGTCTGCATTGCTGCCTTCTGGTTGTTGCTGAGTTTCTGCTTGGTTTTAGCTTCACATCATTCCAGCGCCTCTAGACCTCTTCCATTGTCCTCCTCAGCACTCCGACTGCATTCACCTTGTCCACAATGGACTGCCATATTCCATTTCCTGTTGTCAATGACACAGTGGAGGTGATGAACAGTTGTTGATGGTGTTCTATCACCTCCGTTATCAGGATCCTGTTTTCCTGCGGACTGAACCGCGTCTTCCTCTTCTTCTTGTCCTTGCCCTTTCCTGACCAAGATGTCCCAGGCTGGTCCTCATGGGGTTTTGGTTGTCCACTGTACTTGCTCCAGCTCCTCCATTGTGCTTCACAGTTGTTTTGGTTTTGTTTGTAGGTTTTTTCAACTTTTATAGTGATTTTTTCCACCTGACTTGTGTGAATTGCAGGCCTGGCAAAAATTATCGCAGATTTTTTTATCGTGGTTGGGCCCATTGCAACTTTTTCACGTTATCGCAGACATTTGATGCGTTATCGGGAAACTATTGCATGTTACAGCCGTGTTGTGAATAGGACGTTAACATGGAGTTATTTTCCTGCGATAGACGGCGATATGAAACACTGCGTTACCCGATGTTGGCGATGATTATCGCAAGTTCTTGAGAATATCCCCCTGTGACTTACAGCTGGGCGTTCCTTTCAAATTGATTCTCATTATTTCCAAGCTACATTGTAACTTATGGGCATTGCTGAAATCTCATGCTTATAATAATGGTTCAAATTGAATCTGCAGCTCTAGGGGTGGGTGTCAAGGTAGTATATTGGTGCCATATCTATTTAACAATTTTACAATTGATCCTACCGACTACCTATCTACCTAACTAGTACATGTATAAATTCCCCAGGCTTGGGGGTATATAGGGTACCTATTTTTTTCCAAGCTAATAATGTTCTAGTCCTGGATCATGCAGTCTTGGTGTACCAAGAGCACTGGACATTTTATCCAAATACGAGGAATGTAATACACTAGAAATCTAGTAATGTGATGCAAGCACACCATTAATTGTAGCCTGGCAGCAGTCACATAGGTTAAGTACCTGGGCATCCTATTTAATAATAATCTCTCATTGGAAGCTTCTTAATACCAAGAAAGCATCTGTATTCACCTCTTCAGATGGACTACCCCAGTTTCACAACAAATTCACAATGACTTCAAATGAGGGTTGCATCATTTTTGTGGCACAGCACCAAAGCGAAATACTTTTTGGCATTAAATAAGCCACTTTGCATGGCTTTGCACTCATTAGTAAAGTGCTTTCTTGCATTACTTTGCATTGGGCAGGCATACCATGGGTCAGGCATGTGTGTTCCCATGCATCCACACATGTATTTTGATGCAAACATAGATTTACAAGTACTTGTTAACCTGGGTTTGTACTAAAATGGTGTGCCTAGCCGACACTAGTGTGACAAAATATCTCCATTTCTCCTAGGTTACATTCTATTTCCCTGTGTGCTGAATTTTGCAGCACAAATAGAAAGACGAAAGGGATTGTTTTTGTGGAGGAAGGTATCCCTTGCTGCATAAACGCAATCCAGCCTGTAATGCTGACACCCCTGCACTACCTGCGTTGCAGCTAGGCAGCACACAGTGAGCCAGTGCAAGGAGAGAGCAGAAATGCTCCATTTCTTCTTAAAAATAGAGGATATCTCCTCTCTCCCTTTCGTGCTTCTTTTTTATATACACCTACATGTCTTACTGCATTTGCCTAAAAACATCTAACATGGGAATATTCAAGGAATAGCTGAATGCATTGAATTCAAACAGAACGGACGGTGTCCTCCTTGCACTTTTAATAAGGAGGAGTCAGAGTTGGAAGTTTCAGAGCTGCTTCTCAAAGGCAAATATCTAAGAGTACTCCTGTAGTGTGACTTTCCGTACTGATGAATGGTTTTGCGAATTGGCTGCATTGATCCTTTACATGGATGCTCTTGGCGATGACTTCTGGGCTTGATTCTGGAAACACCACATGAAGCTATCAGGATGGAAGGGGAATAGATGTACAATTGGCCAAGGTTCCTCCATGCGTTCTTACTCTGCTAATATTTGCTTCTTTAAGCAACCACAAAGTTTAGATCTTCAATTAATTCATGTGTTTGAAAGAAGGTACCAAGGCAGAACCTTCAACGTTTTGAAAAAATGGCTGCAATCACCTGATACTGTTGCACTGTTCCATGATCCATCAATCAGTGCTATTGTATCCACCCCCCCCCCCACCCCCCTTTCAAAAGATGGCCCATAGAAGTCAAAGAGAACCGTGCAATTGAACTCTACCAATGTTCCTTATAACACATTCATTCAGCACCTCATGGCATCGTATCAAAATTTGCAAGTGCCTTTAGGTGAATATTGAGCATAAAATATTTAAGCCGACGAGGTTAATTTAAAAAAAACAGACATCTTTGTTGTTTCAGTTGTATAAATTTGAATGTCTGATGCATTTCATGTTTCACTGTGAAAGATTGCATGCTCTCAGCCAAGTGATGCCTCGTAAATCTGTTTTTGATAAAAGCAATTAAATCAATCCTTGACAATTATTTTTAAATTCTAATTGCCTATCTGTTGGTTAAGGCGGTTGTTCCTTTTATACTATATGATTTTAATGATTTATGTAATTACGAATGATTTATTTGCCTTGCAAACCTTAAGTAACTTGTTTTACCTTTCTTATGATTTAATTTGACAAGTTCCCCAAAAACAATAAAGTTGCTTTTAACATCTGTGACAAATAGCCTTCTTATTAAATATCATTAGGACCTCTGGCATTATGCAATTGTGTGGGTTCTGCGTGTTCTACATAATTAAAGATGTGTCACACTTGCCATATAATCCCTCATGTTCTGCATTCTTTACAGATTTTGACCAAAAACATTTCTTTGTAGCTCAAATTCAACTTATTAAAAATGCTCTGCAGTGGCAGACCCTTTGCCCTGCAGTTAGAAGTGACATTTCAATTCGTGATTGCTGCATTTATGTGCTGAAGTGATATTAATGAGGCGAAACCTTAGCCCACACACTGCTGACATAGCAAAAATGGCAAAATAGTGACACAAAGCTAACTGCATTACGCTGCATAATTTGCCTTTTCTTGCCACATAATTTTGCCAACCCTGCTGCATAATTTGATCCTGCCCTGCCACATTATTCCAGGGGGCCTGCGTTTCATTTTACAATATACATAAAACTGAATTAATGAGTTAACACTGTTTCGAAGAATAAAACATACAACTTTGCTAATGTGTTGTCATTATTTCGTACACACCATATTGTGCTTGGTCGGAAAGCAGTGACTCATTTAAATCCTAAATTACCGCGAGCTGCTTCTTCTGCAGTGGCCAGGCAACCTTTACATTAAGGAAAGAGCAGACACCGGAGAAGGTTCTTATCGGCACTTAAGGATTCAATGCCATTTACACAGCTGCCACAGTACCCAGTACGTTCTCCAACGCCAGCAAGAATAGCAGCCCTAATCAGCGATGCTTAAAGTAGATCCGATTCTGCCGTGCTGTTGTTCTTTAGGCAGCTGTTCTATGGGCGAGCAGATAGCACCCTGCTTGCTGCACAGATGCTGACATTTTATGAATCGGCTGAAAGTGGCTCCTTTTGCGCGTTTAATTGATGATTACGACTTTAGCCTGCAGTCATGAGAGGCGTTGGCTTGACTCCATCTGTCACTGGGTACCGCGCAGAGCTTTCCTCGCTTGCCAGCTTCAGAAATGTTGCTCTTCTAGGAAGTCTAAATTTAAAACGTTAACACTTTTTGAGTGAAATCCTTAAACCAGTGGTTAATTTGTAAAAAAAAAAAAAATATATATATATATATATATATATATATATATATATATATATATATATGTGCCGGGGCTCTCGTCAGGAGGCAGCTTGTGCCAGCCCATTTCTCTTGTTAGCACAGCCTAAATCAGACACAACCACTGACTATGAAAGTGGAACGTAATGGCCAGAGCTGCCACTTTCGAGGCGAGGAACCAGGTTCGAGTTTCGGTGTTGGCTCAACCTCCTGTGATTCTGGGATCATCACTTAATCTCCTCGTACCTACACCAGTGTATGTGATTAAGAGCTGGTGAGCACCAGTAGCCACCTGCTCAAATTAAGCACTGCCTTAAACGTGTTTTGATGGAGAAATGCAATTTCATCCTTCCTGTAACTGCACCTCTCAATTGATTAAACAATCTACTGTTGCATACCTCTGACCATTTGGCATGAAAATGTTATAAGTGTCATCTTGGGGCAGTTTGTAGCCTATTTACACAATTAACTGATCTAAAGATGTCATATTTTAGAGTTCTGTGATACTCAAAGTAACTCTTCCATACGCCCTAATTCAGGTAATAACAAATGCCCACCCTTCTATCCGATTGGGTAGTAAAACACATACGTAATTAAGTGCAGAGAGACAGCACACCCGGGGACCTGGTGTAGCAGCACCTGGTACGCTAATGAGACCAAACATCATTGGAAGGGCGGAGGGGATGCATGAAACCTGAGGGCATATTAACAAGAACTGAAGGATCGCTATTGATGCTTTTTATTTCTTGCACCTGCTGCAAATGTTCTAACAACGCCATAGATGCACTGTATTTACAATGCAGTGCTCCATGGTGCAAGGATTCACGAATCCGTCAGAAATTGTGGCACATCTTTTGGCCCCATGAGGAAGCATTTCTGGAGTTGGTCATTATACTGATGCAACTCCAGCAATGCATCAGAACACAGAGGAAAGTCCTATGTAAAAAGCCCTGAATCAATCCTTACACCTGGTTTGAGAAGGCGCAGGGATTTTTACATAGACAAGTCATAGATTGGCATAGTGAATAGTTGTAAATTTCACTGCATCATTTCTACGTGGCTTTTAACATGGGAACACCTACCCTGCATACATTATACCTTGCGCAGGTACAATGTGATGAAGATCTCTAGAAACTGTCACATTGGGCTCAATGCGTCAGTTTTTTAAATATAGAACAGTGTGGAGCACTGATAGCGCTGCCACTGTGTTAGACCTGGCATCATTGACGTGTGTTTCCTTTGTATTTTTGCCTTTTCGTCCTGGTATTTTGCTGTGTGTTGGACCTTGTTTTGCTGGTCTAGATGCTGTGGGCACTTTGCCACTGCTGTTCAATGCCAAAGTGCAAGTGCTCCCTTTGCCATTTACTTGTCAGCCCCTAGTACAGTGCACTGTGTGTGACTAGGGCCTGTAAATCAAATGCTGCTAGCAGGCATGAAGAATTGATTGTGCCACCTACACAAGCAGCCCTGCAACAAGGTCTCATGCCTGCCATTGCAGAGCCTGTGTGCAGTCTAGTACTGCCATGTTGACTTGGCAAGTGCACCCACTTGTCAGGCCTAAATCTTCCCTTTCCTTACATGTTAGTCACCCCTAGGGTATGCCCAATGTACCCCTGTGGGCAGGATGTAGTGTATGTGAAAGGGAGAACATGCCCTGATGTGTGTGGCATGATCTGATAGTGAAATACTGCCAATTTTGTTTTCCACTATTGCAAGGCTACATGTTGCCATTAGATAGATTGGAGAGTGTGCTTATAACATCTTATAAACATTACTACCTCTGGAAACAAGATAGGATGATAACGTTTAGTGTGCCTGAACTCAGAATGTTAAAATGCGTCTTTTAGTAATGGTGAGTTTTACATTCTGTGTTTGAAAATACCACTTTTAGAAAGTAGGTATTTCTTAGGGTGACCAGAATTTTAAAGCCAAAAACCGGGATATTTCACAAAAATAGAAGGACTACAATTTTACTTCAAGCGATGAGAGCGCTCCTCAACAGAGAATTACAGAACAGGCAGTAAGTACCTACATATAATGCAATTTTGAAACCCAGTAGCTTGCCTGTTAATTAAATAGCTTTCTTGAAACAACTGCTAACTATCCCTGCTTTATGAAACATAAAAGACACCTACCACCGTTTTCAGTCGACCCTCTTTAAAAACAGGGACATGAGCTACATTTCTTGAAATTTGCTGGGACAGCTGGTTAAAAACTGGGCCCGTCCTGGCAAAACGGGGTCGCCTGGTCACCCTATATTTTCTAGCTCAGCCATCCAGTGTGCCTCTGTTAGAATGTGTATTGACTGTCTGGCTTTGGAGTGACAGGAGCTGGGGATGCACAGTGGCTCAAGAGAGTCTGGATGAGTTCAGGCTGGACTGAATAGACCTGGGCTGCATTTAGAATAGACGGAGGAGATTTCCTGTCAGCTGAATGGGTCTCGGCTGCCTTCCACAATGCTGTGTCCACCTCCTGCTGCACCAGAAAGGACAGAACTCGTTTTGACTGAGCACAGGACTTCTCTGCCACCAGAGAATAAAGGATTTTATTGTATAAATATTGGGGCCCAGATCCGAGAACTTTAGATCACTTCCGGGAATCAAGAGGAACCTTTGCAAAGGAGAAGAGCTGGAGAAACTGAGAAGGAATACTGCCCCCCGTGCTGTTTGCTGTCTAGGGTTGGTCTGCAGTGGCTACTTTCTGCCAAGGAAAGGGAAAGTTTGCTGTGACTCCTGCTTGAGGAAGATCTCCAAGGGGGTGAAACTGAGCTTGCCTCCTGGTATGAGGTCTCAGGGACACAAAGACTTCACCACCAGCTCCCCTGAACTTCCTTGCTGAGAGTTCCGACCTGCTAAGAGGTGCATGATGTTGTTTTGGACCTCTGAAGGCTGTTTACCGCTGGGGAAAAAAGGAACATAACTTCGAGAAGCGCAACGCATCGCTGAAGAAATCGTTGCAGCGCCTGCCCTTGGCTCGAGCAATCGCTACATGCCGCATCCAGTGCGCTGATCTTCAAAGTCTGAGATCACCGTACCGATTCCAACACAAGCCCTGCTGTTGCATTTCATGGATGCACCAGGTCTGTTGCATCATTGGGGGACCCAATAAGAAACTGACGCATCACCTCCCCTCACAGTAAGAAACTGACACATCACCTCCTTTCTGGCAAGGAACTGATGCATCACCTCCCCTGCACAACAGTAAAAAACAGACGCATCACCTTCCCCGGAGCAAGGAACCGATGCATCACCTTCCCTGAGTGTAAGGAACCGACGCATCACCTTCCCTGCGACCCTTTTAGTTTCTGTGCGTGACGCATCCAAGGTACTTTGTGTGAAAAGTGTTGCATCTGCAATTTGCTTTGTACTGAACTAGTTCTACCATTTGAAACTCATATTTATATTACTGTACTGTGTATTTTGTTTGTCATTTTGGTCTTGTTATGGTTTAAATAAAGATAAACTGGTGTGGTGTCCATTTGTAGTGTTTTTACTGTATTACTGTATTCGTTCACAAATGCTTCACACACTGCCTCTGAGATAAGTCTGTTTGCTCATGCCAAGCTACCAAGGGGATGAGCAGGGGTTAACCAGACCCAGGCCAGTGTTCTGTGTAAAAGGTAAAGGTAAGTTGATGTAATTACAACTAGTATGACAATCTATATTTAAGCCCTTAGTATATGGTAGGGCACGTAGGCTTAGAGTCCCAGCAGATTTATTGCACTTAAGTGAGCACTGCTGTATTGCCTACTGTCACTTTATTTGAAGGCAGGACATGTAGTACCTCTCCAGCCCAGAATTTAAACCACTTTAGATTGGGAAGGCCCTACAACCCAGACCCAGGGCAGGGCATTTCTTGGTCTTACTGGGTACTATAGAAAATGTGTTCAGAACGATGGGATCATTGTGATTCCCCTGACAGAACTCACTTCCACAAAGCAGGCCAAGACAGTCATTTGGGCCCCATAAAGCCTTTAACACTCTGAAAGAGGCTATGTGTTCAGTACCAGGGTTACTGGCCCTGCCTACACAAAGGAATTTGTGGCTCGGACAGATGCTTCGGAATAAGGGATTAAGGCAGTGTTGGCACAAGTAAATGAGGAGGGCCTAGATCAGCCATTTGCCTTAATTAATAGGGGACATCTCCCAGAGAACAAAGATAGAGTGCCATTGAGAGGGAAGCCTTTGCTGTGGTCTGGTCCCTGAAGAAACTCAGACCATAATTGTTTGGTACTCACTTCTATATTCAAATCGACCACAGACTTTTCAGATGGCTCATTAAGATGAGGGGGGAATTCTAAACAGTTGAGGTGGTCCATTTCCCTACATGGATGATCTTCATAGTGGAACATGGACGTAGGATTGCCCATGCCAATGCAGATGGCTTTCCAGATTTCTCCACTTAGCGGATGAGGACTACAAGGGTGTAGGTTAGTTACCCCTCACCTCCTGTCTGGGGGATGGGTGTCTGTGTAGCCCGTATATGGTAATTAAGTGTAATTACAATTGGTATGACAGCCTACCTGTAAGCCCCTTGTATATGGTAAGGCATGTAGGGTTAGAGGCCCAGCATATTTAATGAACTTAAGTGTGCACTACTATGTTGCCTGCAGTCATTTTAAAGGCAGCCCTGCTTTGCAAGCTGCTTTTAAAAGTAAATTTTATGCAAAATCGATTTTGGAATTAAAGGTACTTCCAAAGTCTTAAACTACATTATTGTTACATACAAGTCACCCCTAAGGTCTCCCTTAGGTGCCAAGGTGTAGGGTACCTTGTAACCATAAGCAGGGACATAATAAAATATGTTTTATATGCCCTGGTGAGAGAAAAACAGCCAATTTTCTGACTCTGATTGTGCCCTGCTACTCAGACCCATGTGATATGATTGAAAGTACATGATTCTGTATATATTTACAACTAGCAATGACAGACCTGTGTAAGTCCTTAGTATATAATAAGGTAAGTGGGATTTAAAATACCTATAAATCCAGATTATATAATAGAGCATGGAGGTTTAGAGGCCTAGTAGATTTCCAGTGTACATTACTGAGTTGTCTGCTGTCATTTTAAAGGCCAGTCCTGCTTCCAGGCTGCTTTTAAATTGTAATTATATGTCAATTCCACTTTGGAATTAAATGTACTTCCAAAGTAGTAATCTACCTAATTTGTACATATGTCACCCCTAAGGTCTCCCCTTGGTGCCCCAGGATTAGGGTGTTATGTAACTTTAAGCAGGGGCATTATAAAGGAAGTTGTATATGTCCTGGTGAGGGAGAAACTGCAAATTTCATTTTCCCCATTGTAGATAATGAGCTCCTAGGCTAACATTGGAATAATTTGTTTAAATATAAATATTGACAGGAGCAAGTCATTCAAGGACTTACAATGATTGTTATGATACATCCAACAATTTGTCACAGTTAGACTTCCAATAACTATTGCAGAAAAGGAGTTACTAAACTTTCTTTTCTGTAAGCCAAATTCCACCCTTCCAACTGCTCTCTCCTAATTGGTAAGCCTCTGCCAGGCTAAGCAAATCTGTTTTAATGAGGTGTGAAGTAGCCTGCTAGAGAGACAATAGAACACTGCATAAACATGGAAGAGTTACCAAGCAACGCAGATCTGTTGCCTGAAAGTGCAAGAAGGATTGCCTTTCTGGAACCCTGGCCTGCCCCCCAAAGGATTGCTCTCTGAAAGACGGCACCTATGCACACTTGGAGCGACAGCCCTAAGGACTTTGCCTTGTTTCAAGAGGGATTAAGGAGTGGACTTACTGAAAGCTACAGTGTAACTTAGCCCAACTGCCTCATCTCCACCAAGAAGTCCCCATCCTGGAGTGCGTCCAGTGGATTTGTAAGGATTTAGCCTGGTGCATTGTTGGAATTGTAGTCCCATTATCCCAAGGACCATCTCAGAGATTAGGGACCCCTGGATTGGTGTTGTGGACACTTTGAACCCTCAAACATGTCTTCTGGAACAAGATCCAGAAGTTTGGCTAGGTTTGCTAACTTTTTGGTATGAAGATCCATAAGTTGACCGAATTGACGTTGAGAGTCAAGCCAACAACAATCAACTGCGATCCAGCCTGGATTTAAGGTTTAGCTCCAGAGTACCAGACTTCTAGGATTTGACTGAGGCCTCACTGAACATCAAACTGATGATATTGTTGAGAATCTGGCCCGAAGAGGAGCCTTGCTCATCGTTGAGAGAAAAAGCTCCAGAAAAACTACTTGAGGCCCGATTATGATGCAGGCTGAAATGGATACGACCGTGTGAACAATGCCTCAGTTACAGACATAATGGAAAGGCAGGCAATTGTATCAAATAGGCTTCCTTTCACATTAGTTCTATGTGCAGTCAAATGATTTGCAATGTTAACTACACATATCTTTCTGAAAAAGCAGAATGGACATTTCATTTAAACCTAATTTCTGTACTTTTTGTGTAGTGTCTCATCCAATCTATTAGCTAATATCACCATTCTAAGTATTAATTCTTCAGGCATGATGCCTTTCACATACATGCACTAAAGAATTAGCTTGATCATGTTTTTTCTTACAACTCAGGCTGATGTGCATCTAACATGCACATGTCATCAGAAAGGCCTGACACATATGTCACCCCTATCTTGTGCAATGATAGTCCGATTACCCCTATCTTGCATGTATTCTTTATACTTAATTAAGACGACCATTTTGTTAGAATATTAAAATGCTCTAATTTGTCTATGTATGGAATTTACATTATGTATATGTAGTATATTTGTATTATAATAGGAAGGGTATGTGAGCAAAGGAATAGCTCATTGGGTCTGTACTGTATTAATGTTTAGTGTTCTAGAAACATTTTCTTTATCTTGTTATTTTTCAGTAGGTAACAATAGTGCAGAGTTTCAATCTTCACATCTCCAGGAATATAATCCTGCACTTTAATTGCCAAGACTTTAATGAACTTTGATGTGGATTGCAGTCAAATCGATGTTTCCAGCTCTGCCGTTTCCAAACTTAAAACACAGGGCCCGATTCACAAAGGTAAACTGAGAAGAAAGTCTAACTTTATGACTTTCTATATTCACAAAGGGCATTTACGAGTAGTAAAGTTAGACTTCTGGATTCAGTTAAACTTAAGACCAAAACTTAAGTTTAACTGAGACAGCAGTCTAACTTTACTATTCGTAAATGCCCTTTGTGAATACCGAAAGTCACAAAGTTAGACTTTCGTCTCAGTTTACCTTTGTGAATCGGGCCCCTAGTTTTCTACTGAGTGTGTTTATTTCTTCATCAACAAATTCAGTTACACCCACTATTAGGACTGGAACCAAGCCCTGTAAAATGTTTGGAAAGTACATACTCTAGTGCATGAAAAGCTGATGCTAATGTTTCTTTGAATAATCCTAAAATACTCTTTCCTGCTGTTTCTTAATATGTTCTTAAGTCTATCATAGTAGACATATGAAATATAAGTTATAAGCCTTCAATAAATTAATGTTGCCATTTTGTTTCTAATAACTGCATTTTCTGTTTGGGCTGTGTGCAACCTGATTGTCATAATAAAATTAAATCTTGTTTTGATAACAAAGCAATTATGCTTATCCGCCTATTAAGATTTGCATATGAGGGTGTGTTAGTAGTATTCGACCAACAGAGTGTAATTATCACTTCTTGACTTGACAGATGTATGGTATAATACAATATTCAATCAGTTCATTAACCGTCACTAAATCAGTGGCTCATTTATCAAATGAGCAACATTTTTGCTTGAACTTCACAATATAAGAAACATTTTTCATAGTTTCTAAATTTCTCTAATGTTTGTTTGTTGTGCTATTTTCAACTTTCAATTATTATTAGCTGTAGTTGTGTTACATTGATCTTAGCAATATTTGTTTATATATATAAAATGTTAATTATAAACATACACACACACACACACATATATATATTTGACATTTCTGATGGACTTGATGTCTTTTGCATTTACAATACAGATTGTTCTTCAAGTAAACAATGCATTGAATATGGAACTTTCCTTGTATATTTAAATCTATTTTCCTAGTTCTGAGTAGCATCCAATATCTTTTTTTTGATTTAACATAATTCTAATTACAAATCATTAATAGGTGTTAGCCTTGTATTACCTTGATTTCTTATGAGGATCATAAGGCAATAATTCAAATTCCTCCACTGAAATCAAACCATATACTGAGTCTTGTTTGTTTAAGATTGTTTGATGGTCACTCAAATTATATATGAAATATTTCAATGTCATTGATAAGGTCCATGGAACACTATGGGATCTTAGGGCCTCATTACAATGTTGGGTGGATGCCCCGACATGCAGGCCATCAGTCCGACTGCTGGATTACAATACTGGCGGTTGGAGCGCATAGGTCCCCCCTCCAAGCAGGGCCCCCATCCACTGTGAGCAACAGGCAAGTGGCCTGTGGGGCCTATGTAGTACCCCCCACAAATCTAGGCACTGTATGCCAGGCACCGCCATTGTAAGAGGGGCCTTAGTTCTTGTAAAGTAGTCTATAAAGTAAATATAGCTTTAAACTGTCCCTCTTCATGTCTGTAATTTTCCATTGTGTTTATCAATTAAAGTAATTTCTGAAATTTAAATTGAATATATATTCTATACATTCACTTCAAACTCACTATGTATTACATCAAATGTTCTTTGCATATTTTCAACATCTATTTCTCTCATGTTTTGAAGAGCTTCTGCAACAGATTTATCAGTTGTAGTCGTAGCTGTTAAAGCAATTAAAACATGTGTTATTCTTTTCTCTTTCCTTGAACCTTTAAGAAAGCATAAACATTCAAAGTTTCTTGCACTGATTCTACCAGTTGCATTATAGTTTGTAAAGGGAAATAATTTTCCAACTCTTGACATAACTTTCCAATAGTAAGTGTCAATATGTACTTAGCTGTACTTATGGTCTCACTTCCTAGCCAGTATCCCTGTTACTTTTTTGGCAAACGATACATAAATTGATCCATTTGCACAATTTATAAACAAATGTTCATTGATTCTAGACATACATTTTAAAAATACCATTATTAATCAAAGGTTGTATTTCATTTTCACTTAGTCTCTTTCGTATTTCCAGTTTGAGTAGTGAGAATCATTTTCTCTACTTTTGAATGTATATGCAATTTGTTGGTATGGTTGAAGTCCAAGCTGAATAACATGTATCAGTATTCTCATCCAAAAATTCAAATGAACATTTCACTTTGTGGATAGAAATAACACAAATGCTTGCAAAATATCTTTGTTGCATTAGATATATGTAGATACCAGTCAGCATACTGAATGTAAAAGGACATCTACTTGTGAGTTTTTACAATGAGAAAGGGATCAGGATTGTACATCAAAGCATGTGTTTGTAGTTCCATAACTAGATTTTTCACAGTGTCTCTATTCCATTCACAGTAGAAGGGCTTTGGAGGCAAAAAGTTATCTAAATCAGGAAGAAAAGTGTTTGGAAATGATCATGGTTTTTGTCTATACGCACTGGGGGTTTGAGGTAAGGGTGGGCGTAAAATCAGTTTCGCGGGCGAATTTGCGGATTTTCCACGATTTCGCGATCCGCGAATCTCGCGGAAATCGCGGTAAAATCCGCGAATCAGCGGGGACGAATTTGCAGCCAAGCAAGGGTTACAGCAGCAGGTGCAAAAGTTGAACCTAATTTCTTTGTAACCTTTTACAAAAGGGTTACAAACAAATTAACTTCAACTTGGACACCTGCTGCTAATTGCTTCCTGGCGCCTCGTTGCCTACTTGCAACTATTCTCTGACCCTGCTCTGACCCTTGAAGCAGGGTCAGAGAATAGTTACAAGTAGGCAACGAGGCACCTGTCCAAGGAATTAAACCTCATCAGGAAGCACTTGAAGATATAAAAAACAGGAAGAAGTGAGAGGATGGCAAATACACCCATTTTGAGTTGTCAGGAGGGGTTAAACTAAAAGAGACCTTTTCAGCACAATTTTCATATGCATTTTGCTAAAAATAAAAAGCTGTATGTTCTGTAGGGGCAACTCAGGAATCTGGCCCTTCAGAGATCCGGCCTCTCTTTCTTTCTCTGGTTCTCTCTCTCCCTCTCTCTTTCCCTCTCTTTCTCTCTCTTTCTATCTATCTATCTATCTATCTATCTATCTATCTATCTCTCTCTCCCTCTCCCATAAACGACTGCATGGGTAACTTCGCTATGCAAGCGGCTCGCGAACACGCAAAAAGCCCCGCAAACACGCAAAAAACCCCGCGAACACGCAAAAAACCCCGCGAACACGCAAAAAAACAAAAATCCGCAAATTCGCCCAAATTCGCGAATTTTGCAGATCGCGAATTCGCAAATCCGCAAATTCGCGGATCGCAAATTCGCAAAATTCGCCCATGCTTAGTTTGAGGATAGGGTGTATGTAACAAATTGGGCTACAAATTGAGGGGATGAAACCCTATTCAAGCAGGAGCCACAATCATTGAAAGTGTGAGGCACAAGCAAACCCTAAATTAACCTGTGTGCAACCCTCCGGTGGCTTGACACAGATCAGCCAGGCTTAACTTAGAGACAATGTGTAAAGTATTTATGCGGCACTTTAAACAGTAACAAAGTGAAAACACATCACAAAGAAAATCCTACACCAATTTGGAAACATAGAGTAACTTTTAATTAATAAAAAAGACCAAAACAACAAAAATCCTATCAATAGATTCAATCGTTTAAAGATTTGCGAGTTTAACAGATATGCAAGTTTAAAGATTTCAGTCGAAATGGAGCCATAAAGGACAACCCGGACCAGGACAGAGTTACAAGTTCAGGCCAACCACAATGGTTATGCATTGGTTCTGTTCAGGTGTGTGCCGCACAGCAGGGGAGATGTTGCTGGATCCACAGGTGGGCTTGCAGAGCACATTCAACCTCCTTCCAAGGGTCCAGGAATGAGTTGGCACCACTTGGCAGGGTAGGGTTCACAGATGGCAGAGTCCAGGTGCTGGGTTCAAGGTTGATTGAGCATTCGGTCACTGAGGGACTAGACAGATGGCCCGGCGCTAGCCCTTGGAGTCTCTTTGGGGTCCTGGGCTCAACAGATGCAGGATTAGTCCTTCTCACCCAGGAAAGAGGGCAGCAGGTAGCAGGTCAACACAGCAGGGCAACAATTCCTTCAGAGCAGCAGTCCAGATAAGTAGCTGTCCTTTCAGTAGTACAGCAGTCCTTTTTTCTGGCAGAGTATCCACAGGTCGAGAAGAGTTCTGAAGAGATCGTGGCTGGAGTCCAATATTTACACCTAGAGTAACCTTTGAAATGTGAGAAGCTTCTAGAGCTTTCCCTTTGACGTCCAGGCAAACATTCCTTCTCTGGCATGGCTCCAGACTACAGGGGTTATGCATCCCTTTATGTGGAAGCAAAATATAGCCTATTCAAGGGTAAATAGGGCTGTGCCCAGGTCTACCCTCCCATTCTGTCAGTGATGGCCCATTCAGGCACACCTAAGCCCTTAATTGTGTGTAGGTGTCTAGGAGGAATACACAAAGCCTAACTGTCAGCTACACCCAGTCATGTGACCCAGAGACAAGTTGCAGGCATTGATTGGCTAAGGCAACTTTCTAGAAGTGTCATTTTCAAATTTGTCATTTAAAATCCAACTTCGCCATTAGAGAGAGGATTTTTCATTGCAATTCCAAAAACACCAAACATGAACTGGTTACCTGCTCCAAATTGAATGTTATCCCCATTTAGATGAAAGAAGGTAACTCTGATGTTAGCCAAATGGGAGAGTTAGGCCTTGAATTAATGAAAAACTAATTTTAGAATTGTTAACTACTGAGACATGCAAAATTAAAAAGTACCACTTTTAAACTACACTTATTTCTGCCCTGTGGGCTGTCCAAGACCTACCCTAGAGGTGACTTACATGTATTGAAAAGGAAGGTTTGGGATTGGCGAAAGGTTTATTTTGTCAGGTCGACATGGCAGTTTAAAAAGTGCACACACAGGCAGCAATCGCAGACCTGAGAAATATTTAAAGTGTTACCTAAGTGTGTGGAACAATCAGTGTCACAGGCCCAGTAGTAGCCTTTAATTTACTGACCCTGGGTACAGGTAGTTGTTTTCTCATTAGTATAAGGGCAACCTAGTTTCCTTGTTCATATTTGTAATCCAAATTGCTTGTTTCTGTAATCACTCTTTTGTTTTAATTACTTTTCTATATCACGTTTTTCAATTATTTTCCAGACGTTGGTGTCTTTTTCCATTCAAAGTTCTTTGCATTTAGTATCCAGTTCCATAACACTTGAAACAGACCCAGCCAGTGCGTTTCATCCCTTGTAGGGACTTCATCAGGGCAATTTGATTTATCCTTCTTCTAAAATTCTTCCTTTCATTTATTCCCTATTTCAATGGCTGGACGCTGTTCAAGCAGCCTTTCGTTGTGTGTATCCTAGTCCTGACTGAAAAAATAAAGACGAAAAAAATATCGATCGGATGGGACAAGGATACACAAGCCGAAATGCTGCTTGAAGAGAGACTAGATATTGAAACAGGGAATGAATGAAACAAAGTTTGAGGTTTGCAAGGCCTTTTAGGTAAAAAAAGTTACGCTCCACGCCAGCCAGACAACTCTGAACTCCTTTGTGTGTCTAGTTTTCAGAAATATCTGGGTTTGGTTGCTTTCCCTGGATGTTGGCCTAACTGAGGCGGAAAATCCATAGTTATCCACATCACAAGAAAAAGATCAGTATTGCCTAGGTGGCAGATGAGCCCAGGCCCAAAATCCACAGTCCACGTTGCTAAAAAGGGTTTGCTAAGTGGTCACCTTGCACCAGTCCAAACAACCCTTATGGTGATTTAAGAGGTCAAGGATAACCTTAGAAAGCTATCCAAGTGGTAGCTATGGAGAGCAGCCTTCAGGCTTAGTCTTGAAGGAATGTTAAGCAATTTGTTTTACCAGAATGCAACCTTATAGTATTGGTTAAATGAAAGGAGAACCACACAGTAGCTATAAAAATATATATTTATTAATATAACACTCTCTAGTATGACACAGTATATTTTACATGAAGATATTTACAAAGCACACAATACATAAGCGCAGAAATGATAGTAAATAACACTAATACACAGTTGGCCCCAGGGGGGGACCAAACCATATTTTGAAAGAGTGTTATAAGACCACGACTCGAGTCAAGACAGTTTCTAGAGGATGTAGAATCACTGAGACCACGAGGAACTACCCAAGGTGAGTAAGTAGGGACCCCACGGAGGACGGGTGCAGTGTGGGAACACAACGTTGTGCTCCGTACAATTCTATGGGACAGATGTGGTTGAAGTTTTAGAGTTTAAGGACCCTTCCCAGTGAACTTCGAAGAAACCCAGTGGAAGTTAGGAGGTTGGAGAGCCACCCCATACATGGATATCATAGTACCAGAGATACCTACCCCAGGGAAACCAGGTGCATTAGTCTGAATTGGTGTCAGAAATCGGTGTCGAACCCAATGGAGGACATAGAACAAGAGCCGCTGCTGGAAGGAAGAAGAGTGTCCATTGGAATCCAAAGGTAGATTCTTGTCGAAGAGTACCTGAAAGCAGAGGGGACAGAGTCTAGGTCATTCAGGACTGACCAGGGGCTCGGTAGGTGAATGCCCACTGATGTCACATGCTTCAGGTGCGTTGAGGGGGTTCTTGCCTCTGCAGCCACGGGGACCAGGAGATGTTCAGGATGACCAGGAGATGGATACGAGCTATCCCATAAAGGAGGTTGAGTGCTGAGGGATTGATGTCTGGCGGGAGCACCAACAAGCCTTGGCAACAGCAACCTACACAGAAGGTCAAATAAGGTTATAGACCGGACCAGCAAGGTCCAGGAGACTCACCACAGCAAGGGAAGTCAGGGCAGGCCTGGAGCAACCAGGGGAGTCCAATAAAAGTAAATTTGACCCTCAAGTGGACTCACAGGCCGGAGGAACAGGAGTCGCAAGAGGAACTCAAGTGATTTCACCAAACAGCAGCCCACGGAGCACTCAGTGTGAGGAAGCCGGAGTTCTTGGTTGGAAATGGTGCCAGAGGTTGGGGCTACTAGGAGCCTAATGCACTTGCTTGGGAAAAACCAACAAGCATATGCACGTGTAAATGAACGCGGTCCACAGGGGTTCTGGTAGTTCAGCCCCCACAAGGGATTCTGGCCTTAAACTTGGTAAGATGACAGCTCAGACCTCGCGAGATGTAGGAATCTACCTCCTGTGTTGCTGGAGACTTCAGAGTCCATAGGAACTCAGGAACAGCAGACCAGTCAGTCCTGACATGGTGTCTGCGGATGAAAACGAGTGACTCCTTCACTCCAAGGGAGATATCTTTGGTTGTCCTTGATGCTCCACAGGTCCTGCATGGAGTCTGGATGGCGCACGGGCACAGGCAATGCTTCAGACTGTGAGGGAGATAAAGTCAGGCCCAAACAAAGTCCAGCAAAGTCCAGAGTGTCCAGACGGTCAAAATTCAGTGATTTCTGGTTCAGAATCTTGTCCACGTCGAATCTAGGGCCCTACAGCCAGGTGAGCCCTTTTGTACCCACAGGAGAGGTTTGGACAGATTCAAGGGACCCTTCTAGGAGAGGGTCTGGATAGTAGGGAGGTTACTCCCATGTCCGTTGTCCAGTTCAGCACCAGAGCAGGAGGCATCGGCTTCCAGGACTGGTTTGAACTGGACTATGCACAGGGACACCAAATGTGCCCTTCATGCAGACCTTCAGTCGCTGGCAAGTGCACCCACCCATGCCTAATGCACTAAATCCTTTCTGGGAGGTGGTCACACCTCCCTGTGACTGTATACCTATTGTTCTGCCTTCCCATGCTCAAGCTTGGCTCAGCAGAAGGAGGGCATACATGTGTCTCTGGTTGGCAGCAACCATTTTGTGCTTTCCGGGACTAGAAGGCTGGTACTGGGAACACCAGGGACCCCACGAAGCTCGCTTCTGAGGGGTGGAATACTACCTCCCATACCGGTTACCGGTGGGAGGGTATGATTCCAACATGTTTGACACCAAACATGATAGGGTTTGTTTCAGCCATTTTAGAGTTGGTCATCATGCAGTCGCATAATGCAATTCTATATGTCGTAAATAGCTGCCTCACTGACAACACGGGAGAATGGACTCCGTAGAGTGCAGGGGTGTTCTGCTCATGTAGTGGCACCCTCTCACTTAGAAATAGGCACCCTGCCTTTAGGATTGTTAAGGCCTGCTATAGGAGTGACTTATAGGTTTTAAGTGTAGAGAACCTTAGATATAGTAAACCTATATCTTAAGTAAGTGGTTTATGCACCACCTTACACAGACTGAAATAGCAGGCCTGTAGTTCCATTATGCATGGCCTCTCATGGGTGGGATAATACATACTTCAGCCCATGGGAGGCCTCTTGGGTACCTATGCCCTGGGTACATGAGTACCATATACTAGGAACTGACAAGGGTACCCCAGTATACAATCTGGAGTATACCTAAGTACATAACATAACAGTTTAGGGAGAAAGCAGATAGACTGGGGTCCTGATTAGCAGGATCCCAGTCAGACTAGTCAAAAACAGTATCACCTTTAGCAAAACGTGGGGGTAACCATACAAAGAAGATCCTACATTCCTACATTGGGTCTTGTGGGTCTTTCCTGTCATTGGTGCTTGGCCCACGCACACAAGTCAGGTATTGTTTTTAACAGCACAAGTGTGAAAATGCTAGGTGATAGGACATTTGTGAATCCCTACAGATTCCAGAACTTTCCCTCACAGAGCTGGGAGGAAAATGTGCGTTTTAGCCAAAGTTTGTAGTTTGCTGGGTTTGGTAGGTTTCCCTGCTTGGCCGCTGAATTAAGGCCCAAAGTCTGCGGTTATGCACATTGTAAAAAAGGATTGATTTTGCTGGGTGAAATGTGATGTCTCCAGGTCATGTTTTATGGTGTTTAGTGTTGCTGCTGCGTGGTTGAACCCCACGAATGTGTACCATCTTTAGTGGAAGGCATATGGGAATACAGAATTGCTGAACATTTGTTATTACACATTTGATTTCTCTGCATTTTTAGCTTCCAGGTATAAATCAGTGTGCAACAAAGAAAACATTTTTCCAAAATGCCCTCTGAATCTCATAATAGTATGGGTAACCCCAAATGCAGTGGTGTACAAATAACCACTGTTACTGAACTCAGTATCCCATGCATATCTCAGAAATATATATATTTCCTTACATCAATTTTTCACTCATTATAGTTTATCATATGGTTTGCTGTGTGGTGGGCACATCATGAAAATAATTGTAGGGTGCAGTTCAGTTGTTGGCTTTGCGTATTGTGTCTTTTTGGGGAACCTACAAACACCATATATCTTTGCAATCAGAAAAGTTGATCAGATGTAGCAGTAAATTGTGTTTTTGTAAATCGACCACCAGGCCAAATACATTAAACACGAAATTCTTGTCAAAATGGCTATTTTTCCAACTTATTTTCATTATTTTTAGTTTCAATTATTAGTTGCTTTAGAAGAAGCTAGAGAGATACGCACAAAGTTTCCATTTCTGAATTCAGAATTGTGTCTAGGTCTCATAAATGTGTAGCTATCTAGTATCACCCATGGGTTTCATACCTGTTTCAAACACAAACTGCAAGTAGGCTGAATACAGAAAAATAGGGAAAATGGGCTCCCTCTATGAAAAATGCAAAAACAGTAGTACAAATTGAGGGACATATTTATCAAAAAGTTACTCATGACAGGAAAAAGTCAGGAATGTGTTGCATTTAACATTACACTGCACATTCCTGTATTTTGCAAGCACTGGTGCACAGTGTGCTGCCCAGTGCCAAGGCAGGCACCCCTGCACCATGCTGCACAGGTGGTTGTGTAGTAAGCAGGATTGCTTTTTGCAGGAAGGGACATCTTTTCATAGTGAAAGAGCAAAATGCAGGCACTCAAAGTGAAATTATCAAGAGGCTTAAATAAGTCTTCCTCCTCCTCCATTCTGTATGCTGCAGTGCGTGGAAGCAAAATGTGAATGACACACCAACAGACCAAGGGTTGAAGAAATCTGCTTGGAGAAAGCTGGTTGAAAGTCCCTTTAGATAAGCATATTGTGCATAATTTGTATTTATTTTATATCAAAAGTATTGGTTAACAGCAGACCTAAAAAGGGCTCTGTACTAAGAGTGGAAACGTCTAGGTAGCTGATGGTTAAAGCAATCAGCGGTATCACAGTGTCAAATTCTTGCCTATGGAGTTTCAATTGCATATAAAACTCAATATAAAATTGAAATTAAAAAAAGAACAGAACACAGAATGTTTGAAATAGGCAGGGTTTCTGTAAATTCAGCACAGGTGTTAAAAGGGCACAGTAAAAGAAACACACAAAGCCAATGCACCCATAAATACAGGCATTACTGACAATAGTCTTACATATGTGCACCTTCTTGCCTAAAAATAGGAAATACACCGGATCTGTATTTTTTTTTTAACAGTAGGATTGCAAGGATGAGAATGCTTTTCAAATATATCCTAATAATTTTGCTTTCTACGTTGACCCAAGCTGAGGAGCGCCCTGTTTAGAAGGCAATTAGTCCTATCTCTTTCTGTTTCAATGATGATGAATAGCATTTCATTTCTGTGCAGATGTGAATGTAGTACAAGGTTCAACCTACTAAGCTCCACAGCCATAAAAGGCCTAACTGAGGTATGGAGACTTTGACAAGGGTATAGGAATTTTATGACACCAGAGCATAGGACTTAAAAGGAAAAAAGACCGCAAGAAAATGGATACACGGGAATTGGAACAAGAAGACACGTACACTAGAACAAGGAAACACAGACTCAGGGACAGGGAGACACAAACTCTGGGGTAGGTAGGCAAGTGCACTGGACAGGGAGACGAGAGCATTTGGATAGTGGGACCTTGACAGGATGAGTTGCACTCTGGGACTGTGAGACTGTAATGTTTTGCTTTCTGCTTGAATAAGCTGTAGGGCTAATGCTGTCATGACAGCGGAAGGATGCATCCAAATACAGGACATGGAACCACTTTTTTGGCTTTTGTTGCCATACAATATACTGGCTATGAGAAGAAGTACTGGTTGTGTAAGTGCCCATCCCTAAGCGGTTGACTTCTGCGTAAAGCCACACATTGGGCCAGTCGCCTAACACAGTGCAACACTGCTTCACTGCGCGGTGGGCTCAACACATTCAGCATGTCTACAAGTTAGAAGTAATAGGACCATGTAACACCGACAGCGCACCTGCCTTATTGGGAGACTACAGCTCCCATCTCCCTACCAGCCAGAGGAGGGGCTACAACACTGTGCTTAGGTACCAGATCTCCAGAAAATCATGAGAGCGCTCTCACAGCATGGGACCCCCGTAGCACCTACAGCACAACAATCTCATCAGGAGCTCTCATCTCGCTAACAGCCTAATGATGGGGCACAACGCTGTGCTTAGGCGCCAGAGCACCATTAAATCATGATAGACTGAGCCAATATGGACCTGTCTTAGTCTGTCATAGCCAGGAACAGGCTGTGCTGGGCCACCCCTCTTAGTTCTGCAATCTGGATAACAAGAAGCAGCTATCCATTTAAAGGTGCTGTGTGCTTTATTTTGGTTTATGTGTCTTGCCATTTTTGGATTCCCCTTTTACCTCCTCTCCCAGTAATTTTATCGCTGTCTATATAAATATGTGAAAAGGGAAGGGTACCTCTAGAGCACCTAGCTTCCCCCCACTGCGCACATGCTCCAGCATTGATAACGTCTTGTTGCAGGCAGTGAACATTGTTTCTTATGAAATGTAATTGTGGAGCATCGTTCATCCCTCACAACTGAGGAAATCATCCCATCTTTACCCTCCACTCAGGATAATTGTCTTGCTTTTGCAGGGACCCCTGAGCCTCTATTCCTGGGGACCCCTAGCGCTCCTGCGCTAAATCTACCAGCTGGACCAACTGCCAATGTTTGCCCTGGCGTGACCTAGCTGCCAACCGTGATGGCTGCGTAGGCTAGCAGCTCCGACGTGGCCCTTCATTCCAGCGGTCTCTGTGGAGGCACGGACAGTGATTTTGCCGCAAAACTGTCCCCGGAGGCGAATGAGGCAGGGGGGTAGCGGCAGCAGCAGCTCCGGACTGCTCGCTGCCTGTGGAGCGGAGTGGCGCCGTGTGAGGAGAGATGCCAGAGATGCCGTACGGATGGGCCTGTGGCCGTAGTTGAAGCCGGGGCCTTGAGTGCTGCTGCAGGCCCGGCCTCAACGTGAGCTGTACCACATTGAGGGACTAGTTGGAACGCCGGTGCATGGGGCGGGAAGCGGCTGCGGGGGGGGGGGGGGGGGGGCAGCAGTTCCCTGATCGTCCAGGATGTGTGTGGGCTTCTGAAGAGGCCCCGTGGGAGTTAAGGCGCATCGATGGTAGTGGGAGCCTGACTCCGTGGCTGTGCCGAAAGTGCCCCCCCCCCCCCCCCCGAATTGAATGCCTGGCTGCTGTCTGCGGCTACCCTGATTGCCATGTGAGTCCTTCTTCTAGAGGCCCCAGGCTGAGGCCCCCATCGATACCCTCCTCCACTGCTGCTGGGAGTCAGGACTGCTTATTCATTGCCCATTGCTTGCTCCTGCGTGGTTGCCTGTGCCCATGGTTCTGGCATTGCGTCATTGTTTCCTGTGGTGCTTGTGTTTGTCTAGGGGTGCTGCCTGCGGTGACACATGATCTGGACCCTGTTCCCCCAAGCTGGTGGCCGCTCTGGGTGCCTGCTCGCTCGCTGTTTCTGGGGCTGTGGCCCAATTACGCCCTTGATTTTTGCATCATCAAGACTGCTGCGATCAAGCTCAGGAGTTTGCCATCAATACTCCAACGCTGCGAAAAAGAACTCTGGCGCATCTCCATTGCACGCTCAGGAAATTCTAGATTCAGGAGCAAGTGCAGAACTGTTCGGTACTGGCTAGTTTCCCGTGCCATGCTCCTTTACTGTGATTGTAGTCGCTGCTCACCACATTATAGTGTACTTGTTGCAGTTCCTCACAGTGGCGCCCTGATGGCACCGCAGGCTTGCCGCCACAGAGGTGCAAAGATGTTGTTTTGTTGTGATATCTTATGGGTTTATGGTGGGGTGTTGCCACCTCCCTGGTGAGGATGCACATTTGTTTGTTCTCTTTGGGGACTCATTATTTGGGTTTTCAGTTTGGAGTTACATTTTGAGTTGTGATGTGAGACAGGGTCTTTCCCCCCACGCTTGGTGGGGTGGATGGGTGGGGGGTGGGCTGGGTTTTGAACAGTTGGTCGAATTTGTGTCCTACATTTGATATTGAATACACTTTGTGGTTTAGCATATTTACTGTGCGAATAGGAATTACAATTATTTTCTTTGTATTGGATTATGGCTAGTAAAGTTATGGCGGAGGCTGATGTGTCTCTGATATCTTGGAATGTTTGAGGTCTTAATAATGCTCGGAAATGTAGGCTAGTGACGAATTATTTACAACGCCACCAGGTAGATGTCGCCTTCCTACAGAAGAACCACCTGCCTAGGTCTGCCACCCCATTAGTTGCTGCTGCCTGGGATTCACATAGATATTTTGCGGGGTATAGCTCCTATGCCCCAGGGGTGGCTGTGCTTATCCACAAGAGACTGCCCTTTCAGAAGGAGGAGGTACACAGGGATGAGGGAGGGAGATACGTGTTGGTTAACGGTTGCATGCTGGAACACTTTGTACTTTTTGTCAATGTTTATGCCCCGAACGTAGAGGACCCTGAGTTTTTTAACGATGTTTATTCACATATTCTTCGCTTGGGGGCTGATTATCTTTATTTGGGAGGTGATTTTAACTTGACACTTAACCCGGAGCTGGATAGTACTTTTTGCGCTGCAGCTACTAAACCGCATGCACAGCGTGCCCTGTGGGGTGGGCTCGAACAGTTGGATCTGGTGGATGCCTGGCCCCACCACTCGGGCAGCGTCTTGGGATACACGCATTACTCTGCACCCCCTAACACTTGGACACGCCTTGATTATTGGTGCCTCTGAAGAAAACAACAAACCTTCTCAGGGGTTCCACTGCTACTTGGTCCTTTTAAACCAACAAAGAAGAAATTGGCACAGAAGCTGTAATATAAAATACATATTTATTAAACCTCAGATGAGGGAGACTATGTCACACAGACGTCTTAGCAACTGAATGAGGCAGTCTAAGGAGTACAGAAACTGGGGCCTATATATGCTTAGGGTTACAAAGTCAGCATAAGACCAAGGGGCAGTCCTGGCTCATGTAAGCATGCAAAATGACTAATATGGACATGCAAGATCTGCTTGCTCAACAAAGTGGGAGGAGCTAACAGTGTCTGTTTTTGGCAAACACATCCTGACATTTACAGACTAGGAACAGTTGCAAGGACAGCTACAAGCTCAACTGAGCATGTGCGAAGGTGGAAGATGCTGAATATAGTTCGATTCTAGGCAGATTACAAGAGCAATCAACACTGAGGGAGGACAGAGCACATGGCGAGCATGTGGCAGCACATGGCTAACTAAAATGGCTGCCAGAAGTACAACATGCCTTTCAGCTCATGCTAACAAATCCGTCCAATATTTAATACCTCCCGGTGGCCGCATTGCTATGGCTCAAGGATGTTAAGCATTTACCATGTACATTGTCTAACCATACCCCGGTATTGGTACAGTTGCATATTCCTACGGCTGGAGGGGTGGAGTGCACATGGCGGTTTCCAGACATGGCCCTACGAGACTCTGTTTTTGCAACCAAGCTGGGGGAAGCTATTGTGGAATACTTCCAACTGAACGTGGGCACCTTTGACTCTAAAGGCACCCTTTGGGAGGCGTTTAAGCCATATGCTCGGGTATCTGTATTTCCAAGCATGCTGGTGTGCTCCGGTCACTTCGCCTCACGCTTGCACTGGTGGAGGCTAAGCTCCGGGACCTTGACAGTAGCTCACATGAATTGGACTCCCCTGTTACGCTTAGGCGCGATTCTCTACTAGCTGAGTTCAACGAAGCCGCGGATAGAGAAGTCAACTTTCTGGGTAAATACACCGTAGCTCGTAGATACGGGGAGGGAGAAAGGCCTGGCAGGACACTGGCGCGGCTGATATAATACACTTGTAAACCCACATACATAGCTGCATAGTGACAGGGGATTCTGGGGAGCGGATAACTGGGATTGTGGGGGTGTTCGGGAGGTGCTGAAATATTATATGGAACTATGCACCTCTAGGACTGATTCAACCCCGGAGGACTGCCAGGAGTACCTTGACGAGGTCCCCTCTCATGGTTGGGCAGGGTGCATCAGGCGTTCCTGGCTGAACCCTTTACTGAGGGAAAGATATCGGACGCCAATGGCACACTGGATGGCGCTAAAGCACCTGGGTTAGACGGTTTCACGGGCTGTTTTTATAAAAAGTACAACGATCTGTTAGTCCCTTATCTTATTGACATTTTCCAGGAGAGGGTGGATAAGGGGATACTTCCACCCACTCTTAGGGAAGCTGTCATAATTCTAATACCCAAACCCGGTAAAGACCATTCTAAATGCTACTCATATAGACCTTTGTCGCTATTGAACTTTGACAATAAAATCTTTGTAAAAGCAATTGCCATCAGGCTTGCATTGATTATCGAGCAACACATCTCCCCGGCGCAGTCGGGTTTTATTCCACACAAATCTACGGCCCTGAACACACGCACATTGTTCACCACTCTTAATAGGCTTGAACCGACTTTACCGGCTGCAGCGGTGCTGTTGGATGCCGAAAAGGCGTTTGATTCACTGGAATGGCCTTTCCTGTATACCACTATGCGCTCCTTAGGAACCCCTGAACGGTTTTTGGCGGTGATTAGATTGTTGTACACTCAGCTGACGGTCTGCTGCCGCCTCAATGGCACACAAACTAGGACATTCCCCTTTACCCGAGGGATGCGACAGGGATGTCCCCTGTCCCCCCTCCTTTTTATATTGACGCTAGATCCACTGGTGCACCATTTGCAGAGTAAACACAGCCACTGTGGCCTACAATTCAAGACAGGACCGTAGTTGCTCACACTTTATGCTGACAACATAACATTATATGTGCGGCGCCCTGACGAAAACAACCGTTGCTTGGCGAGGTTACTCGATATGGCACCTTGTCAGGCTTACACATAAATTGGGGTAAATCTGAGGTGCTCACGTTGATGGATGAGGTTTGCCCAAGAACCGTGGACTACCCATTAGCTTGGTGTGACGACTCGGTTAAATATCTAGGTGTCCATATTCATGGGGACCGTGTCTTACTATTGAACTATGGCCCGGTGGTCGAGAAGCTTGAACCCAACATAGAGCGGTGGTTGGGACTCCCCTTATCCATGGCAGGCCGAATAGCCATAATAAAAATTGTGGTGTTGCCACAGTTTTTGCATTTCTTTACAATCATCCCAATCCCTCTTTATAACAGTTTTTTTTCCAGATTGTGTACCTTGCTTGGGAGGTTGGTGTGGGGTGGGAAGCAGCCTCGGGTTGGATGGGACACCCTGGTGTTGCCATATGTGAGAGGGGAATTTGGCATACCAAACCTGCACATCTACTACTTGGTTGCCCAGGCCAGTTTTGCCTGGCACTGGTATAACACTGATATCCGGATCCCATACTATCGGCCCGAGGCGGACCTGGCACTCCCGGATCCGCTACATGCACTGCTGCTGCGTGGGTTCCCTCGGAATCCACGTGACATTCAAACGCTATCCACCATGAGCTGGGTTTAGCGCAAGCTGGCGAAGGTGACTGGCATGAGTGCCCTGTACTCGCACGCACTACCCTTGGCTGGTAACGGTTGGATACCTATTCTGCAGGAAGCGCTAGTTAAACGTACACTAGCTAAATTCCGGTTACACGCCTTTGGGGACTTGTTCCCTGGAGGCACATATTCTCGCGCACGGAGGACCCTCAATTTCGGGAGGCCACGGTTTTAGACCACTTCGTGCTTATGCATGTACAGAAAGCGCTCCGTGCCCACATTGAGAGCTACCCATTGGTGCCCACTGAGTTTCCTCTTTTAACTGGAGTTATTAGTGGAGGGGACGGGACTCACCTTGTTGCTAGGTTGTACAAGGGGGCGATAGGATTGTTACCGCAGAAACACTGCTGTGAGAGCTCTTTAGGGGGATAGTGAGTGTGTTAGCAACAGTTCTTTATATCATTAGGCTGAATCCTTGCTCATATAAATTGAGTCAAAAGTCCATTTTGTGTAGGAAAAGGCTCTTTATTGATTTAAGTAAAAACATGGACAGCCGACACGTGTTTCGCCCCCTGTGGCGATTCGCGCCAGGGCTTTTTCAAGGCTGTAAAAGATCAGAGGTACATATGTAAAAAAGTGGCTTGAAGACTGGCCTTTGACCCCAATACCAGTGAGTGAAGTGTTAAGAATGAAAAGAAAAAGTGATTAGAGTGAGACAAAAAGACACCAATTTCATTCTAAAGTAGAGTTTCTGATTAGTGATCAGTGTAGAGAAGAGCTGCGGTGACAAGTTTAGAACATAAGAAAAAGTGTGAATACCAAGCGCAAAAGAACATTCACCTATGTGATTTTAATACGTAAGTGTTTTAGAAAATTGTGTATGAAACAAAAGTGTAGTTGGTTTAGCTATTAACCAGAAAAAGTTCAAGAAAATCAAATTAAATCAAATAGAGCAGACCAGTGTAATTCCAAGTGATCAAATTGACATGCCAGAGGAAGGTGAAGCAGGAGAAGAAGCTTTACAGTTAGTACTGCATACCTATTTACATTACAGTTTGTTCTTTGCAATTCTTCATCATAATTTTGTACTACTTTCCAAACAAAGTCCGGTTTTTCAAAGTAAGGATCTGTTAATACAACATTTACATTTTGAGAGAGTTTTATCCACTATATTCATAAGATAGCATATAAGCGTTTTTCCTTAACAAACAGAAATTCACTTTATGAAAAGCGAGCTATTACTAAACAATTTTATTGCCTTCTCTCTACGAGACTAATAATAAAGACCATTGTCTACATTGTAGCGTATTTGACATATTTGAGATAGGTTTAATTAAGAAGCAGTGCACAGTGATATTTGTAGTTTAGTCAATGGAAATAAAATTCGGTAGCTTATGTCATCTTTGTTTTTACACTCGGAAGTTGTAGCACTTCAAAAAAGGGGGACACTGTTTTTTAAGACTGATTCAAAGAGACAGATTAGTAGTTGGGAATAGTTTTAGTAGTCTGGCATGTGGGTTCCGGTATGTGGTATTGGCAGAGTATTACGCTAGCAAAGTTGTTAAATATCGGCGTATTGCCCACGTGCGGAAGACAGAGTGGTCCGGTATTTAGGCAGGGGTAAAGTCATACGGACACAGAAGAAGTATTGCAAAAGGAAGCCTGTCCATAAAAACAGTAGGCGCACTTACTTGTGAGCCTACTATCGAACCTACTCAATCTAGAATGCATACCCTGCACGGTTTATTTGAAATATAAGAAATAAAGTAAATAACACTTTTTTCGCAATACAGCACTGACTCTGCCTTCCGGGTTAATTTTTGTCTTTCCAGTTTAAAAGAGGCAGCCCGTAGTCACACACAAATACACACGCGAAAGCGGAAGGAACGACCTTCAGGCTCCCGACTACGTAACTCAGGGATTTCCCCTCACAAGTAAGTGCGCCTACTGTTTTTATGGACAGGCTTCCTTTTGCAATACTTCTTCTGTGTCCGTATGACTTTACCCTTGCCTAAATACCGGACCACTCTGTCTTCCGCACGTGGGCAATACGCCGATATTTAACAACTTTGCTACCGTAATACTCTGCCAATACCACATACCGGAACCCACATGCCAGACTACTAAAACTATTCCCAACTACTAATCTGTCTCTTTGAATCAGTCTTAAAAAACAGTGTCCCCCTTTTTTGAAGTGCTACAACTTCCGAGTGTAAAAACAAAGATGACATAAGCTACCGAATTTTATTTCCATTGACTAAACTACAAATATCACTGTGCACTGCTTCTTAATTAAACCTATCTCAAATATGTCAAATACGCTACAATGTAGACAATGGTCTTTATTATTAGTCTCGTAGAGAGAAGGCAATACAATTGTTTAGTAATAGCTCGCTTTTCATAAAGTGAATTTCTGTTTGTTAAGGAAAAACGCTTATATGCAATCTTATGAATATAGTGGATTAAACTCTCTCAAAATGTAAATGTTGTATTAACAGATCCTTACTTTGAAAACCCGGACTTTGTTTGGAAAGTAGTACAAAATTATGATGAAGAATTGCAAAGAACAAACTGTAATGTAAATAGGTATGCTGTACTAACTGTAAAGCTTCTTCTCCTGCTTCACCTTCCTCTGACATGTCAATTTGATCACTTGGAATTACACTGGTCTGCTCTATTTGATTTAATCTGATTTTCTTGAACTTTTTCTGGTTAATAGCTAAACCAACTACACTTTTGTTTCATACACAATTTTCTAAAACACTTATGTATTAAAATCACATAGGTGAATGTTCTTTTGCGCTTGGTATTCACACTTTTTCTTATGTTCTAAACTTGTCACCGCGGCTCTTCTCTACACTGATCACTAATCAGAAACTCTACTTTAGAATGAAATTGGTGTCTTTTTGTCTCACTCTAATCACTTTTTCTTTTCATTCTTAACACTTCACTCACTGGTATTGGGGTCAAAGTCCAGTCTTCAAGCCACTTTTTTACATATGTACCTCTGATCTTTTACAGCCTTGAAAAAGCCCTGGCGCGAATCGCCACAGGGGGCGAAACACGTGTCGGCTGTCCATGTTTTTACTTAAATCAATAAAGAGCCTTTTCCTACACAAAATGGACTTTTGACTCAATTTATATGAGCAAGGATTCAGCCTAATGATATAAAGAACTGTTGCTAACACACTCACTATCCCCCTAAAGACTTTACTGTTTAAAACTCAAGAGGTCCAGAGTTTTTTTGAGTGTGTTTCTTCTACAAAAACCATGTGAAAACTGATATGGACTTGGATTCTCCATTGGACCACCCTTCCTCTCTCGAAACGACTGTGAGAGCTGCCTAGGAGGGCGATCTTGGATATCCCTTAACTGATCTTCAATGGCAGCGTTGTTGTGAGCAAACGTGGACGGTCTCCCCAAACCATCGTCATAAACTGTTGCATTTCAAGTTTCTGAGGCGGCTACATCTCACCCCTAGTAAACTACACCGCATTGACCCATCACGATTGGACGCCTGCCCGAAATGTAAAGCCCCACATGTGGACTTTGCCCACATGACGTGAACGTGCCCCAAGTTGGAGGTTTATTGGACATCCATTTTCAACGAGCTGTCTAAGATGGTTGAACTGAACATAGTGCCACCACCTCTCCTTACCTGGCATGTCCATGACCTTTTCAAGTCCCGGTGTCGCTTTGTCGCGATAGTGCTCCTGCTAGCCAAGCACGAGGTGGCCATTAAATGGGCGGGTAAAACTAGCCCCACACTTCAGACATGGCTACACAGCATGACATACTGCACCACCACCAGCGATTCATATGCTCAATTGCAGCCACCGGCCTCTAGACCGGTGGATATCTGGCAACCTTTGTTAGCATACCTGCAGCGGTCACAGGAGCCCAACGATACACTGTCACAGACACCACAAGCATTGTAGGTTCAAGGGACATAATGGGCACTGTAACATGCTGTTAAATATGTTGTACAGGATCACTGTGTGGTCGGGTAGCCACTGCGTGTTTATGGCAATTACTGTACGGTCTACACCGACAGGGTGGCCATCGCTGCACATCATGAGCTATCTGTTGGACATGTACTAGCCACTGGAAACTGTTCCGCTGTTTTGTTATGTACTTTTTATGCTACCACGGACTGTGTACATTATGATGCGGACTGACTGTCTTTCTTTCTTTTGTCTTTGTTTCTGTATGTTGTTGTATTTTTTTGTTTTTTCTTTCGAAAAAAAATGTTTGCCCTGAAGATAAAGGACTAATTAATAGCGAAATGATGGGTGGGTCGGGTGATGAAGCTCAAGTACTGGCTCAAGTGCAAGAGTCTAATCCCACTTGCACGCCTGGTCTTGATCTAGACTCTGGCATATAAACTGGGCCAAGAGCCAAATGTAGGAAGAAAACTGTGAAACCTAAGCCAGTTGCAACTAAGGGTAAAATTGCGACCCACAAGAGGACTTGTATTGAGGATGTGCTCAGTCTTCTCCTGTTATCTCAGAAGTATCCAGGGAGCACTTGAGCAACTACCTAAATGACAAGTTGATACCAAATTACGCCCTGTTATAGATCGTCTTGCACATATTGAGGTCACATTTGTAAAGTTACCTGCCAGCAATTCTACTACTTGCCCCCAGGAAACCCAGTGCTCTTTAGTTAGTCCCTCGTCTAATTCTAATCCAACAATTATATCAACCCAGGCCCCCAGTTAAGGAGGCAGAGAGGTTGTTAACAATCAAGACTTGGCTACTATCACTGGACCAGAAATGACCAGGGCTCCAATGAGCGATGAGGAACAAGCGCCCTCGGTCAAGCAGGTTGCTAAGCTGCCAGAAAGGAGACACCCTAGTCTAGTCCCTCTCCCTGTAATCGATCTCCATACCGCCTCATCTCCCTATGTAATTGTTTTCGCTAATGTTCCAAGCTTCCCTGTCAACGGCTCAGAATCCACGAGGGGGCTCATGAACAAAATCATACACTGGCTGAGCATTAATGTGTGTGGATGGTGGGAATTCTCAAATGAGATCCTACGTGCAAGATGTGTGGGGGCATTGGTGGGATGGGCAAGCATTATAATGCTGAAGATATAGCTATAGACATCTGAAACCCCAATGGTCGTAAATGAAATACTGGGTTTAGCTAGGGCCCAAATGGTTAAAACTGGCCCTGTAAAATCTTGACACTGGGTTTTTTCTATAGGCATCTGGCAACTCCTATTTCCCGGCTAGGAGGGCTAATGTCTCACAACCAAGAACCTCTTAGACACCCCCATGAATTTGTTAGTAACCTTGCAAAATAGATTTGTGGTGCTTGCGGGACTGGAAGATCATAATTGACAGTATAGCAAGGAGTGTGACTGTGCTGGTGCCTTTGTGATTGGAGGAGTGATTAGTAAAGGGCCCCCCGTTGCTCACTTGTCTTGTCCCCCTCCATTAATAAATTATGGTAATATGAATAGGGATTTAGTCTCTGACAACCTTCCTAACCCACAGGAAGGGTTTGAAGAGGGAACTCCTGTGGTTGTAGGAGATGAACACTACTGTTGTATCAACTTCCTAAGCTGGAACATGGTCTCCTTAGCTTCTAAAGTCACAATTGAAGGATGGCAATCCCTTATTTTAGATTATGATATAATATTCATGCAGGAAACTTGGAAATTGACAGAGGTGTCATTTAATGGATATACGTGCTTTAGCCTGCCAGCTGTGCTGTAGCCAGCTGGTCGTGCTAAAGGGGGGTTGTCAGCCTGGTTTAAAGTTAATATTGGTTGTTCAATCTCACCTATTGTTGCAGACCAGGGAGAGGTCCAGGCATTTTGTTTATGTTAGTGTGGTAAACATAGAGTCTATATGGTTAATTTGTATAACAACAATTGTTCTAGTAAGGGTGATTGTAAGTTTCAGTGTCCGTTCTCGATAATTGACTTGTTAGCAGAAAAGGAGGCTTGGGCAGAAAGCCCTTTTAACTTGCTAGTGGCAATTGACTTCAATGCTAAAGTAGTGCACTTGCCCACTCTATTATCAAAAAATGTTGATCTATTTTGTAGGCAATGGGTGGATGGTGCTAGGGTTCACGCCAAAGAAGTCAGGACCCAAATATTGTGTTTAGCGCACACCTCCCAAATGTCTACACTCAAGAGCCACTGTTTTGGACGAAGAGATTAGACCTGGGAGGAGGTATGTGCCTAATGATCAATAATAATATCCCGGATAATGATTGCCAAACAAAGCCCTTTTCAGTGCATAATTGGCAGTTTTATTTTTTAATCCAGAGATACATTCAAACAAAACGGAGAAAAACAGCCGACACGTGTTTTGCCCGGTGGCCGATAGGCCGAGGGCTTTTTCAAGGCTGACAATTTCAGTGCACGTATCATGTTGGGTAAGACAGAAAATGTGAATGGTGACCAAAAAAACGTGGAAAAAACAAAAAGAAACGTGGAAAAATGTAACATCATAGGGAAAGGTTAGAGGGTTTGTGCAAGGGCGCAATAATAGGGGACAACGGTAAAAATAGAATAAAAAAGGGGAGGAGGAATAAGAGAAAGAATTGTTTAAATAGGGAAGAAAAACATCATAAAATTCAGCAATTTTGCGAGTAGTAACAATTTTGCATGTAGTAACAATCACAACACAGTGATATTATATTAAGCCAGTTGGCTAATTAACAGGTTGTACAATCACTTAATATCCAGTTTATGGTATTCACCATTGGGGTCAAAAGTGGCCTCTTAATGTAATAGGCATATGCTCCGGCATTAAGTAATAGCATTGAGAGAGAGAGAGAGAGGGAGAGAGAGAGAACATCATATAATTACATTGCATTCCATTAAAAAAAATATGTTGATTAGCCAACTGGCTTAATATATTATCACTGTGTTGTAATTGTTCCTACACGCAAAATTGTTACCAATCACAAAATTGCTGAATTTTATTATATTTTTCTTCCCTATTTGAACTCTGTATTAAATTTACGTTTAATATAGGGAGGATTAGCCATCCGCACTTATTCTTCAAACCTGTTGACAGAAGCATACATCCCTGAGAAATGCGTCAGCCAAGCCTCTGCCGTGATGTGAACCGTAAATTCATGTTGGGATATCAGTGAAGGTAAAACTGACCACACTGCCTTCCAATGGAGTAGGTCAGCATAGCAAGTCACCTTCCTGAGCTGCCCTACGTCAAAGTGAAAGGGCAGGAATGCACCGTATTTTTCTAATACGGTGCATTCCTGTTCTTTCCCCCAGGACTGGCACCATTTTGGCAGCTTAGCGCCAATGCAGGCACCATTGCACAATGTGCTGAATTGTCTGCAGGACTATTTAAGTGCAGCAAGGGACACCTTCCAGCACCAGAACAATCCATAGAGGTGTTTTCCTCTTTCTGTGTGTGCTGCTGAATGAACGAGAAGAAATAAAGATATTTCTCCTCGTTATGCCTGCCCTGTGGAGGCGTAAGATTTTGACGCATTCCAGGTTTACAAGTCCTTGTAAGTGTGGGAATGCATCAAAACCAATGGAAATGGCATGGGAACACACATAGCAGCACCTATGGAATGCCTCCCAATGCCCAGAGTAGGGCAATGCAGCGATTTGCACTGTGTTGCCTTACTCAAGATTTATGAGGTCATTCAAAGCCACAAATTGTGACTCAGAGCCTTTCGTCACACATGTACGACTTTCTGTGGTATAATAGTGACGCAAAGATCTCCTAAATATTCTCCTTGCTTTCTGGTTAGCAGAGAGATGCACCCTGTCCAAGCAGGAACTACAATCCTAGTCAGGGTAAGTCAGCAGTAATACACTCTAAATTAACCTGTGCTCACTCTCATGTACCTTGGCACAGAGCAGTGAGGCTTAACTAAGAGTCAATCTGTAAAGTATTTGTGCACACAACACACAGTAACACAGTGAAAACAAAACTAAAGGAAAACACCAGTTTAGCAAATAGAGAATAATTGTATAAACAATACAAGACCAAAATGACAATAATCCAATCAGTACAAGTCACGATATGCATTTTTAAAGATCAGATGCAAATATAATACTAAAAGAGGTAATTGGTTCTTGCTGGACTGGGACAAAGACAACAGTTTAGGCCACCCGTAATGGAGCAGAGGTGGGCTACAGGACCCACGCAGGGTCAGCTCATCACTGGAATCAATGCAATACTCCAATCGCAGTTCATCGACCATTTTCTTCATTCCATAGTGCAGAGAAGTCCATATATTTGCAAACAGAAGATTAGAAATAATTTTGTATGAAAATCTGCTCTATGATATAGCTCCTGAGCTGCTTGTCACATTGGATTTTGAATCCTTATTCATGATTATACTTCAACAAGATACACTTGTAGTTATTAAAGGTAGGATTAATAATGATGCATTTTCCACAAGTTCTACAATTTGGTAGGTTGACACTCACCTGTAATTTTTTTTCAAGTACAATGACCAGTTTTAATGATAGATTCAAGGACCAGCAAGTGAGTGTGAGGCATAACATTCAATTTGTGTTGTAATCCGTTGCAGTGCAAAGTGGCAGTTCAAAAGAACATAAAACCCCCTACCTCCATAATATGCATGAGGTAGGAGTCCTTTTGGGATCTCGTATGCATGCTTATAAATTCAGGGAAGGAAGCCAATGAGGGCTTAATTTCCATCTCCACAGTTGCATTCCCTGACTGATGATGTATTTTTTCAAAGGTAGCCCTTGTCCTTGACTGAACGCTTCCACTTTGTGAATCTGTTACCTCACCCGTTCGGGTCTCAGAAACTAATCAGTGCCTTGCAAGGGCAATGGTCGTCTTAATCCTCTGATGAGTGAGAGCCTGCCCACTCACAAAGAGGAGGGAGGTGTTCATTCCATGTTCCCTTCCCTTTGTGGGTTGATATGGGTTGCAGTCCGTATTTGTGACCATAAAAACATTTCCTATTCTCGGATCCTTTTGGTGACAAATCATATGACTTTGCAATTCACATGCTTTGCAACTGCAAAATGTTTTATTCATCAGGTTAAAAATATATATTGAGTAAGATCATCCCATACTTTCACCAAATCAGAGAATGACTTTGCTATAATGACGATGTCACCTCTAATTGAAAAGGAAGGTTAATTGAATTTCAGATGTTTTCATCAATTTAACACGATTTTACTACGGAATCATGCCATCTGAAAGACAATATTGCCTTCAGCCCATTCCTCCTTATCCTATGGAATACTTCATACCAAGTAGGCTATGAACAGTGTGAGAACTGGTTTGGGAGTCCCAGGGCAATCAAGCGCTATTGTGTCCGCATTGTAACAATCTAGGTCCAGGGACCTCTGTACTATTGGACCCAATCTGACAACTAACCGAAAGCCCTAGACAGAATCGAAAGAAATTCACTGATACAGTCCACCAGCGCGTGCGTCCTCTTATCCTAGTAGGAGTCACCAGCGGGGCTGGTCTTGCCTCTTCCACTCAGAGATTCATTGCAAGTCTTCTGTCTCCCTCCCAGTTCGTTCTCCATATGCAGTGGGTTTTAATAGTAATTTGGGACTTCAGCTATTGATAGGACCCCCACCGTACCATCACTCCTCTTACATCTGACACTCACAGATGTCAGCACCCTGTCTTAATGGGGTCAGTCCACTGGCTGCGCTCCCACATCAGAGCATTCTGGGAGAATTCAAGATGTTCCCAATATACAGTCAGATCAATAGCATAGCTGGTCCTTCCTCTTCCTTTCCAATGTTCTTGGGAGTGTTCTATCTCCTTCTCAGTTCTTTCTCAGTGTAGAAGGTATTGCAGATAGATGGAGTCTTTAGCCACTGATGGGATCCCCAAATCCCATCACTCATCCAACATTTTGCACTCACCGGTGCCATCCTGTGTTCTCTGGGTCGATGACCACTGGGTGTCCGAATCCTTCAGAGCATTCTAGGGAGAAATCATGAAAGATGATTTTCAAAAGACAGGGTCGCATCAGCTATGCCCCACTTCTTTCCCCCATCAGGAACAACTTTTTCCCCACTCACTGCCTGCAAATGAGCCTCTTGGGCTCTAATTCCCCAGAGGATTCCATGGAAAATTCCACAACTTGTGAAAGACTGCCCCAGCAGGCAGAAGTTAATCTCCTCTGAATGTGTGATTGTTATGGCGAGATCCTTTGATCTGCAAGCACCGTTAGGGCAGCAATTAACCCCACTCAGTCAGGGCTTAGAAAAGTGAATCTCATTAGCCAAGGGGCTATGAAAATCATAATAACTGTACAACTGTATGATGAAACTCAGAATGAAGCTCAACCTATATATTAGTATATATGAGTCTAAGCCATGCTCCTACCCTAGGAAACATTTCTATCCATCCACTCACTGGAACATGGCTATTCGTTTATGCAGGCACTTATCCATTCATCCATTCACTCAGTCATCTAATCATGCACTCACCCCTTCATCGTCCATTCATGTACGTAATCAATCATTCATCCATTTAAGGCACTCCCCAATCTTCCAAATATTGAAACAATGCCACATTCACCCACTGACTCTTCGATACAGCCAAAGACGCAAAAACACCAAGCAATGAAGAAAAATGTTCAATTATCAGCTATGCCAATGTTTCTTTTCTGTTTTCTCACTGCTCAAGGCAGTGCTAATATTTCCTATATGGGAGACTTTCTGAACCTCATCTAAATGTCTATACTTCTATGCGCACCTCTCCGCAGCTTAACAGGAAATGGAGAGGAAGTGCATTCTATGCTGTTAACCCTGCTAAATTAGTGAAGACATGTAAATCATCTGTGTAATGGTAAATCCTCCAGATTACTGCTTTGTCTTCTGTAACTTTTCCATAGTTTACACTGGTATGTGTTGAACTCAGTTTCACACTTGCATGATTCTGGATGATTGAACGTGTGATATTTGCATTCTTCTCTCACTCTCTTGACACCTTTCTCCCTAATTAATTCGCAGATTTCTACAGCTTTCGAAAACAAAAGTCAATCTTTGTAAACACGATAACATTTTCCTACCTTTAAGGCATAAATTGACTGCATTAAAGGCAGAAAATTAAAATCTTTTACTATGACATGGAATTAAAGACCCCACCAAAAGCAGTTCAGGGGTCTGATTTGTCACCTTGGAGCTTTGCTAAATTTGTGCTGGTGGCTGCAGACTGCGGGCACAGGCACTCCAGACTGGAATTTATAGTTCATCATCAGACTTGGAAGCAGAGCAAGTGAGTGTAAGGCAGAAAGGGCAAAAATAAGAGAAAGGTGGTAAAACAGTGACAAAAGGAGAAAACAAAGATGAAAAAGACCACACAAGAATGAGATAAAGACATAAAGGGCCTGCTTTCACAAAGGTAAAATGAGACGAAAGTCTAACTTTACGACTTTCGGTAGTCACAAGGGTTTTACTACTCGTAGATGCCCTTTGTGAATAAAGAAAGTCGTAAAGTTAGACTTTCGTCTCCGTTTACTTTTGTGAAACGGGCCCAGAGAGGGTAAGGTGGTGGAGGATTGAGGCAAGTGATGGAATTAACACTAGGCTGCCTTAGTATTTTGCATCTCTGGAATTCACCAGCACCAAAGCTGCCTCCTATGAAAACATCCCCAACCTTGAATATTTCCAGGGCCAGGCTAGACTTTCATTCCAGCGAGCATTTTCCCGAACAGAGGGGACTATTGGGGATGTCTGGGCTGTGGGAGGCTAGATTCACTGGAGTCAGCTTCAAAAGCCCAGATCATCTTTGCTGGTGCCTCTGGCACTTTCCCAGCACCTAGAAGTTAAATGCCGTGCACAAAGGGGTAATTAGGGAAATAAAGTGGGAGCCAGAGCGAGATCAGATTATTTGACAAATAATCTTCCTCCCCTTCCTAAGCGCCTTGAAACCCTCTGGGTATGTAGTGCGCTATACAAATTTCTTGACTTGACTTGACTTGACAGAAGAGAGAGGGGGAGAGAAGGCAAAAGAGCGAGTGTATAGATTGAAAGAGAGAGATAGAGAAGAGAGAAATAAAGCAGGACTGCTCTCAGAATTTTTACCAGGGCTGATATTGGTCTCCAGACCGCCCCTGCTTATTTCTTTTCAAATTAAGCCTCAGACTTCAGTGCTGGATTTGATACTGCATTTAACATGGCACACATCATGCCAGGATGGCACCCACAAACACATTTCCCATTTGAAACAACACAAATGGCGAAGACAGGGTGAATACCCAAGAAAGATAAATCCGTATATTTGCTGATATTAGCAAAAAAATTACAAAACGATGCTGGGAAAAGGTTAAAGTTTTTTTCTGTTGCACCACAAAATACACAAGTATAGAATAGTTCTTAATGGTACCACAAACTCGCGAAATTCGAAAAAGTCGAGAAAAAAAATCAAGATGCCAAGGAAGGAGAAAATTAATTGTGGCATAAAGATGACCTTCTCTAACTACAACCCTTAAGCAATAATTCGTACAGGAGTCCGGCTAATGAATTCCATTTTCAAGGTCAGATGTAACTGAGGTGGCTGTTCGCTTGCCTTTAATTTTAGTGTTAACTGAGCAGCTGGCTCCACGCCTGATCGTTTATTCTAACAAGGGGAATTATCCCTGCTCCTCTGACAGGTGGCCAGCTTGCCTAGCATTTATTGTGTCAAGGATAGCTGTAAAACAACAGCTAGAAGACAAAAAAAACGGCTTGCTCATTCGAAGCACACCCACGCTCGATGCAAGAGAAAAGCAGCAAATAACTTAAATACAAAAAAGTTTCCAACTTAACCCAGGCGAATTTATGTGAGAAATACTTGGACTGATACACAGGATGCAGCAGATAGGGTTGGACTTACATGAAGGGCCATGATGAACAGATCCGCAAGTTTTACTTCTATTCGCAGCTCAAAGGTGCTCACGAATTTACTTGAAACACTGTTTCCAGGACTTCCTAGTTAGAAAAACAAAAAGTACTTCCAGACCCCCAGATTCATCATTGTCATGTTTTGTGAGTCCTTAATAGCGATTTTTAAGGAATCGCTATTAAAGACTCCCAAAACGGAATACATGTAGAAATCGCAATATTTATTGCGATTCCTACAGCTTCTTTATTTGCGATTCGTTAAAGGCCTAAAGGCCCATAGGAATGAATGGGGAGTCATTCCTTATTTGCGATTAGCAAATAGCGAATCGCAAATAAGGAAGCGATTTCAAGGGTGCCAGAGTGTCCAAAGGACACCCTGTAGTACCCCTGAAATGGTAATGTACACTGGTGTTGCGCACACACATGTCCAAAGGACATGTGTGTGTGTAACATACAACTTAGAAAAATGCACTAAAAGTGCATTTTTCTAAGTATTCGCTATTTACCACATAGTTAGACTTCGCGGTAAATAGCGGCCCCATATTGCGAATTCTCAATTTTTAAATGGTTCATGAATTGCATTTGAGGAATCTCAAATTGAGATTCCTTAAATGCAATTCATCGCAATTTAGCGATTTCTATAATTGCGATTTTTGCATTTGGGATGATGAATCCCAAATGCAAAAATAGCACTCGCAAAGGGCCAGATTCTCAGAATCTGGCCCTTTGCGAGCCAAATTTCCTTTGATGAATCTGGCTGTAAGTGCCCTGTTTAGATCTTGGGGGTCTTAATGGCATACCGCCACAGGCAGTCCGTAGTACTCCACCGAGTTGGCAGTCTTTCATCTGCCTAGATGCGTCACTTTGTAGACAGGGTGCTGTGTGACACATAGATCATGGAGCTGCAGCGACACTGAATAGTGAGGCAATGGCGGCACAAGGCCTACATAAATGAGGTCTATGACCCTCAACTTGTTAGTGTGTTTTAAATAGGTTAATGTCAGAGTAAAATGATCATGGGAACAGTGTGAAGTGTCTCGTACATGTGATCACATATAAGCATGTGAATAAACATTGTTGGATTACATGTAGGTGTCACATCAAAGTATCCATCTGAGAAAAACATATCCATTCACAATGCATTCCATTCATCCACAATTCACAATCAGTCTATGCCCCCAGAACATCACTGTTTCTGGAGGCATTGACTCCTTTGAATTATTTACAAGGTGACAGTAATACATTTAACGTGGTTTCATTCCCCCTTGTAAGCTAGGCACCTATTCACGCACCACTTAGCGTAGAAGGGCCGTGCAATTGATGTTGCATCGGACATTCCATTACAACACCCATTGCTGTATTGACGTTGCCCCATATTTCCAAGGTATGGGTCAGGGCCTAAAATATAGCCTGAATATACCTGCTCTTCAAGAGCCGATACCAGAAGAAAAAATCTTGTTTGACCTTGAATATTGCTTTAATCACGTGTGCTGCATTGTGCACTACACATAGTAGGAGGAAAATGCTATCACACGATAGATTTGACCTGGAATGTGTACCTTCCAACACAAATACAAACTTCCCTACAATGCAGACACCCTTACACCATGGTTCATGCTTGCCAGCATTGGCACATATCAAACCATTGTGTGCTAGCGCAGAGTTAATAGACCAACCTTTACCATCCATTGGAAAATTGGGCCATTGTTGTAGTCTTCTCTTCACTCACTGCAGCACAATACTAAGGCTACCAGCACTCCTGGGCATCTGAAAGATTGCATTGTGATGCAACCTATTGTTCTAGGCACCATTTATGATGCCTTATGTCAGAAAAATATTGCATGGGAAGGCCTGGGACTTCACATTATCAGTATGTGAGGGCAAGTCATGTATGTAGCTTTGCTCGGGGGTGTAAGGTGTGTGAGAATTAACCCCACACCGCCTTAGTTTTGCCTACAGTATGTATGAAGTCACCCGTAGCAGTGTGCAGAGCTGATTTCCCTGTATTTCCCTTTATGCGTGAGTGAACAAACTATCAAAGCTATGGTTGCTTAGTTTGTACATCCACTACAACTTTATTGATACAATCTGAACATTTGCAGCATCAGCAATAGTTTACTATCATGTGCATGTTCATGTGTAGCCATGAGCTGTCATGACACTATATGACAGCTTCAGAACGAACTATCATCATTACATGTGAGCAAGCTCACATGGCCAAAAAGATTTTCAGGTACATCTTGGAAATGTCACATGTTAGGGTGATTGGCCATAATACTAAATAATCAGTCATAATAGCAACAAATAGTGCATTACAACTAGTACCCCACAGATATCAGAGACTGCATGACTCCATTGTGGCATGTCAGCATCTCATCTGTGGTGCTTTGTTGCCCACATGCAACATCTATAGTGCTTTATCAGTCTACATCAGGGTTGCCTTCACATCCTTCTGAGTCCTGCGGTAACGTCAACCAGAAGCCTATTGGGCAGTTCTCAAAACATTTGCTGACAAAATTGGATGGGATAGATAGGCTGCAATTGCCCTGACAAGTGAACAATTCAGAAGTATGCAATCGTGAGGTATCCAAACTTTGCACAAGGACATTGTGTCCCAGTTCCGGAATGTGTCACAACACCATTTGCACATAGCTGGGTTCCCCTCACTGCTACCTGTTTGCATGCTGCATAATATTCCCCATGGAGTACCTCAATGGTAACTATATAGGCGTTGAGTGCTGATGTTTGTGCCCAACATTTCAGCACTTACATTTAGGGATGGAGATTAGCAGAGCTCAGTGTGTCTTTTGACACTACCATTTCCTGTACCCCCAAGACCAAGTCCACGCTGTTCATGTGATGACACAGGATGTGTTGAACAATCTACATGTGTACATTTGTTGTTTGGTTGGCCCACAGATATCTGATGTTTGACACTATTTTAGCATTCTGTATCTACAGTATTCCCATGCATTGGACAGCAATGAGTGTGATCTATGACCACCATAATGTCTGAGACATGTGTTCTTCTTCTCCAACAGGCAGCTTGACCACAGAGGAAGAAAAACAATTCTGCATCCATAAGGGACAATACCAGCCCAACAGTCGCATCTCACAGGGGTTCATGAGGATGGGCCCCAGATTCGACAAGAAAAAGGCCACCAAAACATGGGTCTCACCTGCTCGTAGGAAATTGGCACCAACTAGAAAGGACAACAGGGACTACAAGGACATGGAGCATGCAGGAGATTAGGAGCCTCAATCAGGACCCTCATCTGCAGCTGGATCTGTGGCAGGCTAAGCTCCACAACACAGTGCAGGGCAATCTGCAGATCAGGGGGTGACTTCCCAGGATGTGGCCTTTTTAAATTAAAACTGGCAAGTCTGGAGCTGTAGATGGCCACGCTATTGCAAAAGGTGGACACGTTGCAGCAAACTGTAGACCGTAACCTGCAACAGCTGTAGGCCCTCATTAGGACTAATAGGTTTCTGCTTAGTATGTTATTGTTATTTTAATATAGAAATAGTGTTTTAATAGTTAATAGGTGGAGATTTTGATAATAATTAAGTTATTTTTTATAGTATTTCACAGTGTGGGTAGATTTAAGGTGGGGCACTCTGGTTCTTGGGTATGTATAATGTATGTGTCTTAAAAAAAGAAAAGTAATATATTTTTGTGTAGGCTTCAATGTTTAGATAGTTGTTGTATAGGATAAGTATATGTTTGTCCAATGTGCAATAATGTGTTAAGGAGGTGTGGGGGATAGATGGTTTAGTGGCCTTTTGTGAATCATGTGTAGCATAGATTTAGTTAAGGTTAGTTAAGGTAGATAAGTGATGAGTTAGAATAGGCTACTTTTGCTAAGACATGTGTGGTGCAGGATTTGTACTTTAGGATTAGTAAGGTTTCTACATTGATTTATTTGTTCCCTTTTATAGTAATTAAAATACATGTTTTGCCTGTTACACTCTTGTTTATTATTGTGCAGCAAGACAGCTGACGTATGCTTTTGAGGGGTTGGGCCTATACAATGTGTGTACATGTACATGTGTGAGAGGCACTATAACACATTTGGCATGGATCGTCGTCAAATTTCTGTCTGATTACTTGCATTTCCCCACTTTTGAGACTACACTTTAGGCCATTCTCTAGTGGTAAATGTACACACTGCCCATTTCCTTTATCAACATGCAGTTCTAAGTGTATGTGCACTTGTTGTAAGAGGTATTATGAGGCTTACTGTTGGTGACTGTTGCATTCACACCATTATGTATTGGCTCAAACACAAATGGCAACCACATACACACTCAACATTGCCCCACTCTGTGATGAGAGCCCTCATATTTGCTACATGATCACCATGGTAGTGTCCGAAAATGGAAAATTGATACTACTGTTCCTCACAATGACTGTTAGGAAACATGTTGCAGAGCATGAATAAGAGCTGGGGACAAACATAACTACTTAGCATGCATCAAGAGCCCTGATATGACTGCTTACTCTCGCTGTGGCTGTTGTAATGTGACCATGGTGAGATCTTCTCCTCAGATGGTTGTAGTTGTACATGGTGTTGACGCATGCACATATAAGTCCTTGCAAGACACATGAAGAGACATTTCACACACTTGCACAGGTGTTCATCTCTATTTATATGCCTCACAAGAAGCAATGGGTAAGTGGCAGTACCAAATTCATAAAGCAAGACTTTGGATGTCCAGACAAGTTTCCATGGGGGAGATATGTGAAGACAAGTGTAGACAAGTATTCTAGTGGAAAGGTGAATGACCGTGCTACTATGGAATTTCAGCCACATCAACAGTTCTGCAATGGTGGAGTGCAGCATGTGGACAAAGCTAGAAGAGGACATTAGCTACTGTTTTAACACTGCCACAGTTGTGATCAGAGTTCAAAGGTTTCACAACACATGCGACACAGGGAAATGCTAGAGCCCAAACTTACGCTAGAATTGTGTATCATACAAATCCTCTTCCTCTGCTGTGCCTGTTGGCAGCTCTGTGGGGCTGTTGTAGGTGACATAGTTGGATGAGGAACACACACATCAGGGGAGGATGTGGAAGCCATGCCTACAGCAGCATCTCCCTGTGCCAACAGGTAAGGCAGCACTGCATTTAGAAGGGTCTGCAGGTTTTTTAGGATAGCTACTACATCCCGATGGTAGGCAGCCATTGTGGCAATGAAGGTATCCTGCTCCCGCTGCATTGATTTTGGGATGTCACAGATTTCCACCAGCTGTTTGCCGATCTCGCTGCTGCTACTTTGCCAGGGTATTTGTTCATGCCTCTGCCTCATGACACCAGCGATGGTTGCCAGGGATTGAACAAAGCCATGGCATGGAGGGTGGTTGCCTTGTGTATCCAACAGGTTGTCCTTATTGGATCTGATGCACCTATAGATGGCTTGTAGGCTGCCTGCCATTGTCTCCATCCCCATATGCACCTCATTCACAAGCTCACGCTGGAGCCCAACAGCACTCTGTTGGAAAACAAGTTGCCTGTCCTAAGAGTCCAGTGGTGAATGTGTGCAACACCCCATCCCTTCCACATCTCAAACCACCCCTCAAAATATCATGCCCACCCCTACAAACCCGTCAACTCCTAAAAAGTCAAAGGTTCCCATCCCATAAACAAAACCACCCTTGATAAAACTACAACCCCCTCCCAAACCAAAGACCACCCATCCCAAACTCACAGACACCCCTACAAAACCCAAACTCAAACCCCCCCTCCCAAGTAACATCTTTGAGGTGCCTGCTCTGCCCATTGAATGCCACTTCCATGAAAAGGTGCCCTGGCAGTGTAATTGGAGGCAAGCTGAGAGGCACAGCACACAAGTGCACAAGACTGTTTGGACACTTATGGACTGGTATTTACCTAGTTTCATAGTAGATGTGAGTTTTTGAATTGGGAATAAATCACAATTTATCTTTTCACCATATTTGTTGTGGCATTCAATTTCCTTTGCAATTGTTTGATTCAAATGAATTCTTCAGTGTAAAATGTGTAGTAACTATTTTTCTTTAGCATGATGGTAGAAACTCTTACATACTATATACATGTCTACTATGTAAATTGTATCACTCGGTCACATGGAATGTGATGGTGATTTGAAATTAGGTGCAGCCACTCAAAATAGTGGTGGACATTTGCACCTACAAATGTATGTTGAGACATTATTTAAGGATATTTTACTACAGGTGTGCTTTTTTCTCCTTAATTACTGATGAGTATGTACACATATGCATTTGACTTTTTAATATTATGTGCAAAATGAAATTGTATACAGTGTAAGACTTGGAATAGACAAGGGGAAATGTTACAGGGATGAATATGTAGAGTGCTTCAGATCTGGAACTGCCATTATTTTCCAGGTAATCTATAAGGTGGGGGTTACAGCTTGTCTAATGCAATTTCTACATGAGGTTACATTGCACTTATCCCAATGATGTGTGATGCATAATTCTTTATTGTGACCATTTTTGTACTTTATTTCCACACACCTGTGATATCTTTGATCTGTTCCAGGGCAAGGCAGGGCTAGGGCCTAGTCACAAGCAAGATACTATGAACCTCAAACGGTGCCAGTTTTATCATATTTTCCTCTGCTGAATGAAGATGGCATACATAGCCTTATGAGTGAAACTAAATCAAGATTCCTACCAGACCCTGCACCCCCCCACATTCTCTCCAAAGGCACAGATGCCATTCTTCCTTTGCTAGTTGAGCTTCTTAACCACTCACTGAATTCTTCCCAAAAAATTGGAAGCATGCAGTTATCAGGCCGCTGCTTAAAAAAAAAACATCTAGACCCTGCATTGCCTGGAAACTATTGCCCCATATAGTTGCTAGCTTTCGTAGGAAAACTATTAGAGAAACATGTCAACCAGAGATTATTCAGTATTTTGGAGGGTAACGACCACCTTCATCCCACACAGATGGGCCGAAGCTGCACTACTGGCAGTCACTGAGGAGCTTAAACACATACTGGACAATGGTGGATCTGCCGTAATTCTGCTCCTTGACCTAAGTATGGCGTTCAAAACAGTAGATCATGCCATCTTGATTCACAGGCTTAGAGAAGTGGGAATCCACGACAAAGCCCTAGACTGCCACATATCCTTTCTAAACGTCAGATCCTACTATGTCATGGAAAACCCATGTTTTTGTGATAGTCTGCCTTCTATATGTGGAGTGCCACAGGGATCGTCACTGAGCCACACCCTGTTTAATGTCTACATTTGACAGTTGGCAACAATTGTTCAGGAGTTTGGTATATCTGCTGTTTCGTATACAGACGATACACAGTTGGTGGTTTCCTCTGCAAACAGCATGAACCGAGAACAGCAGCAATTGGTGCCAAGCCTGGAAAGATTAGCCAACTGGATGACTAATTGCTGCTTGAAACCAAACGATGAAAAGACAGAACTGATGATTCTAGTGAATGATGCCAGACCCTTGGCCAGATGGCCAAGCTGTATGGGTAATCCCCCGGCCCACAAATCCCCCATTAAGAATCTGGGAATGTGGTTGGACAAAGCCCTGACAATGGACCACCAAGTGAAAAAATTGGCTGGTACTTGTTTCGGTCTGATTAGAATGATCAGGAAGATTCTAGAACTGATCCCAAAGCATTTAAGAAAAACGGTGATTGAAGCCCTGATAGTTTCCCTCTTGGATTATGGTAACTCTCTCTATGAGGGTTCACCAAAATATGTTACAAAAAGATTCCAGGTCGTGCAAAATGCTGCACCTAGGCTTCTCCTAGAAATCCAAAATATTGAATCAGTAAGGAAGTCTTTGAAACAGCTATACTGGCTAACTGTTGATTCAAATATTACATTCAAATTACTTTGTATTGTACACAAGGCAATAAAATAAAAAGCTAAATTCAGCGGACTGGTCCTCCCTTATGTCCCTGCCACATGCCTAAGATCGTCCCAAGAACACCTACTCAGAACCACCCGAATTAAGAGAGCGAGATGGGACGGAAGATCATTTGCACATCTGTTATGGAATGGTTTGCCCCTGGGAATAAAACTACTGGAAGAGTCTTTTAGGAAAAAACTCAAGACTTGGTTATTCCCCCTGTAACCTCTTATTAGGTATAGTCCCCCTGTCCAGTATTCTCACCCGCGAAGGGAAGCCCTTTGTTAGCCATGCATGTTACAAATCTTAAACATAAACATAAAAACACCACTATAATATTCACTGCACTCTAGAATCTCGCCCCATAATACTTTGCTGGGCCTTTGGTTGGCATTGTATTTTTGCCCACAACTTTGCTTGGGGTGGTCCGAGGAGGATGGGACCACCACTGAATCATTCAGCATGCTATGTCTTTGTGTTCAAGGCATCTGCTTGGTCCTCCCCCTAGGTTATGCGGGGCCCCAAAATCATCACCTCTCTCATTGCCTGATCTTTTTCAAAGTTCACTTTTGTGAATTGGTTATATGCTTTTTAGCATGTAAAGTTAAAGTTGTATTTTCAAAGGGTTGTGGATGCAGTAGCTAATTCTGCTATGTGGCGGAGTCACGTAGTCAGATTTTTTGCATGAATTACGTATTTTCAATGTAATGCCTAGTTAACAAATCTCCACAATCTCCGCTATTGCCCATGGTCACTTAATTCCTATATCTATGTGAAACGTACATCGGCTAAGATACGGGTATCATATTGAGCTGGACTTTAAATATTAGCACGTAGGTTTGTGAGTAGCATTTTGCAGTATGTTAGTACTACTATTGTGGTACTACTAATATGCTACAAAATGTAGTTTGTGAATATGCCCCTCACTCTTGTGAACAAATACATTTCATGATTATGATTTATGGACCAAATAGTGTTTTAATGTTGCAAGTTTCGGCAGCAGAGCGTCTAAAACAGGCAGTGTCCATATTCTGTCCATAGTTTTAAAATTGCAATAACCTCAAAATCTCAAATTTCACATCAGTAACAAACTCTTTAGATGCAGAATAATGATGTTAGGCCTGCTAAGTCCATAAAGTAGCTTATACAGCTGGCTTCTTGCGGGGCTGCCAAGATGTCAGCAGCACATTTGGAACTTGGATGTTGTTCCACTCTAGGGTTGCAATAAAGTCATTGAAAATTGTGTGGCTTCCATTCTGGCATATCACTGTTTGAGTCCAGCAGAATATCTGCATTCCACTCCGGGGATAACAAGTGAAGACTGGTCAACTGATGCATCTTTAATAAGGTTTAAGCAGATTTAAAGTATGCTTGATTTGCAGAGCACTGCTGTTAAACTGGCAGCTACTGTGCTGCTCCTTGACAGAAACAGCTGCTAACAGAACAAATGTACCCAAAGGGGAATGGACTGTGACATTTAGCACTGAGAGATTTAAGAAGTAAACTCTAAAATAACTTATGAAAACTTTGAGGAGTAAAAGTCAAGGCTCGCCCTACAGTCACAGAATATTCTGTAACCGCATAGAGGTGTTTTCTTCTATTAAAAAAAATTAAAACAAACGTTAAAAATGTAATTAATGCATATCATTGATGCTACACTGACTGTCTTAGCAGTTCCTTTTTGGTCTAAGTGCATTTTCATAGCATAATGATATTATGGGGTCAGGAACAAATAATTAATAAATAGCTGATTGCAAAGCTGTCCAAACTTAGGTATTGCATCGCATGCCTCCTGCTTCTTGGCCTCTTGGCGGCATTTGACCCTGCTCCATCACAGCACCTTGCTCCATAGACTCCAGATTTACTAAGACACGCAACACAACGCAGCAAGATAACTTGCTGTGCTGCATTCCAGAACAGGGAGAGAGGAGGGATGTGCCATGTCTACTAAGATATGATATTCCTGGGGTTGCTAAAATCCTACGGCCTCATCTTACCTACCACTGTGGTGTTGTTGCTGACGAGAGGAGGGGACTGCAACGCTTATCTTTGCCCCACGCTGTTCAAGTGCTACTCCTGCCACCGGACTCCCCCTGGACTGCATTTCCCGGCGTTCTTTGTGTGGCGCGTCCATCTAGCGTCACAGGGAAAGTGCCAGGAGGCGGCTTATAACCGTGTAAGGCAAAGCCCGGGCCAAGGGCGGGTCCATCCGCGCCCGTCAGTGGCTGGAGGAGGCTGGGCTGGGCCACCCCTCTAACATATTCACCGGAACCTAAGTAAGCCCTTGCAATTGACTTTGGATTTTGGACATAAGGAGGGGCTCTTAACTTATTTGGCAATGAGTGTCTTGTCAACGGATTGTGTGGTTATCAATGCTAGCTACTTATCTTGCTAGCTGAAATAAGATTTTTTTTTGAGGTTATGAGCATAGCTCTACGTGGGGGGGGGCAGGGCCAGGTGTGGTGGGGACCCTAGATGCCTTTCTCTTACGGGCAGAATCTGTGTTATTACACAAGATTGAGCTAACAGAACGGAGGCTTTCACTAGATCCATCACACCTATTCGTAGGGCACATTCCAGTTCCAGAGTCTCCAGCTCATACAGCCATGAGCCCTCAAACCTCGCCTGGGACGGTAGCTAGCTCACAGTTCGGTACCCCCCATTTTTGCCAAGTGGTAAACACCCCCTGTCCGCCCCCCCCCTCTCCTTCTAATATGCACGCTAGAGGAAAACGACTGACTGCCTTTAAAAACTGATACTAAAATCTATGGGGAAAGCGTACCCAAGGGACTAAGAGACAACATAACCATTATGATAAATCAGAGCCAAGGGGGCCCATCACCAACATTAATTAATGCAGAGGGCCCAATTAATGCAGAGGGCCCAAACAACTGGGAAGATTGAGTAGGGGTGGTGCACCGTGTAAGCAAGGTTATAAAGAACACCTTGTGTCAAGTGCCGGGCAAAACTGCTCCCAGCTTAACACCTAGTGTTAACCTGCTCTATCAAAACAGCAATTCTAGCCCTGGTCATATAAAGCTGTCTTTGGTTTCATGGAACATTGCCAGGCTAAAAAGCAAATTAACGTCACTAGACATTGACAATAATGACGTCATAATGCTTCAGGAAACGTGGTCAGTGGGGCCGGAGTTTAGACAAGGCTGTATAAACTTTCTTAAGCCTGCCATTCCCGGCCAGCGGGGCAGATCAATGGGGGGCCTAACTACTTGGGTAAGACAGGATGACCGGTACAAAGTCAATCAGATGGACTTGGAGACCAGCGACATTTTAATAATCAAAATTCAAATACCGGGGCTTAAGGACCTCTTTATTTTTAATATCTATGCAAGGGGGAAGCCTTGGGGCAAAGCATCGGACACTTTCGCCCTATTAGACTCCTATCTAGATTATTATAATGAATTGGGGAACATTTTAGTAGCGGGAGATTTCAATTGCTGTTTCGAACCCCTAGACAGCAATGATGTAGATCTTGCCCTCGAGGAAGACCTCTCCTGGGATATCCTGCAACTATCCTAACCTCCTCTCAAAAAGTGGACGGAAGCTGCATTGCAACTTAAAGTGCTATATCTAGAACAAAGGCTAAGGGCAGCGAATGGGAGGACGATATCTGACAAGCAGGGTGCACCCACATTTAACAGTGGACTGAGAAGTAGTCGCATAGGCTATATACTTTTTAGCAAGGAAAACTGGACTTTTCTCAAGGATATGGTCGTCATGGAAAGGGTGGAAAGCGACCACAACTCCCTGGTATTGTCTCTTTATTTGCTAGGAAGTTACTCCCCGGAAATCTGTCCAGTGGGCATGGAAATACACCTTAGCAACATCATGATGAGAGTAAAATGGTCGAACTGCCTTAATAAAGAGGATAATTTAGCTGCTATGAGAGAGTTTGTCTCTGAGGCTACGGTAGACATACAAAACTGTGTTACCCACCAGGACATGGAGTCTAAAGTTATCTCCATCCACACCAAACTTTTTAATAAGCTGAAGGGCTTTTTTATAACTAAAATAGGGCCAAACCAGGGGTGGAAACATGGTATGGGAAATCGTGCAGGGAAGCATATAAAGCATTAGCCAGGGCGATAAGAACTAAAAATAGGGACAACATCAAAATGGCGAGGGTGGAATAAAAGAAAGTGCAATACAAACAAAAAGGGAATGGGATGAGCAGTATTGGATAGAACTGTACCATGCCAACAAAGATAGTGAGGAAAGTGAAAAATGGTCAGGCGGTTGGGTCGATGTCTCTCAAGTATTTGCCCGGCGTTAAACGCCTCTAATACCATGCAAGGGTTATCAACAAAGAGGCAGGCGCTGGAGACAGGAAGACAGGAAACAAAGTTTTATTCCGACGGAGCAGAACACATCAGATCGGACAGCGAGGTATCGTTTCGAGGTGCTCTAACAGCCTCTCTGAGGCCTGGCCTCTTATACACTGGTTTATGGCATGTGACCATTCTTTATTACAATAAAGACACTGTGAAGTATGGAAAAGACATCCCCGGAATCCCCGCTTCAGACCCCTTCCCACACATTTCCACAGTAGAGGTCCCCACCCCCTATACAATAGGAGATGGTTATTACACAGCCGGACGTTCCGCCGATTCTTAGAATGTGTGCGCCTGATCGGATCTCAGGGGGGGGGGGGGGGGGACAGGACCAATCGTAGCTCCTTTGAAGAGGGGCGATTCCATACAGTAAGGGGTAATAAACTGTATCCTCAGGCTAGGTGATGACCGGGGATGCGTGCAAACAATCGGGCTCAAAGGAAGGGGTCATCAAAGGAGAGGTATTCATGCAAGGAATGATTCTGTGTGGACAATTGATGTAGAGGAAGGGGTTTATCAATAGGGGGGTATTCATGAAAGGAAAGGAGGTGTTGGTCAGGCGCGGGGTGTGATTCCCAGGGGCAGAGTCACGCAGAAGAAGAGGTTTTATGACTTGTGCATGTGAGAGCGGGGGCAGCCAGGGTGCGCGGGGGATGCTTGCAGGGCCAGGGGAGTGCGCTGGCGATCGATCGTGAACAGGGAGACCATGGTACCTAAAATGGCTGCCGTGCATATTTCTACATGAGTCTGAGGAATGGACAAGATGGCGCAGATGATGTTTAGTTCGCAAACTAAAATTCCACAATAGGAACATGGTTGAATTTTGGAATCTGGTCAAATGGGGGAAGGGGAAGCTTAGTGAACCACCATCTAATCATGTAGCACTCGAGTTGTGGATAGCGCATTTTACGAACCAGTTTGCTTCCCCGGCTCAAGATTTTGAGCTGTCCCCTGGTCTCCCTAATACCCCTATAGACGCTGCACCCTTACACTTCACCAAGCTGGAGGTTGAAAGAGCATTAAACATGGTCCCAAGGGGTAGAGCGCCTGGGTTGGACGGTGTACCAGCTGATTTGTTTCTACATGATAAGTAAGTATGGGTGACTTATATTCAGTTCCTGGCAAATGCCATTGCAAAAGGTTCCCTTATACCCGACTCATGGAAGGATGCTGAGATCATCCTGATTTTTAAAAAGGGGGATCGTTCAGACCCCGGAAATTATAGGCCCATCAGTTTAATCAATTGTGTCCAGAAGGTGGCTGCTAGGCTCGTGTTGAACAGAATCCAAGATTGGATTGATGAGTTTGATATTTTGTCTCCTTTACAAGCTGGGTTCCTCTCACACACGAGCACCATTGATCAGGTTTTTAGATTTGTTTTAATTTACTGGTGTGTGGTAATCCTTAGAGGTGGCACTCTTTATGCCGCATTTGTAGACCTTAAGTCGGCCTTCGAGTGCAGCGTGTCAAGATGTGCAGTGCTTTTACTGAACAGAGCATGCCCCTTGATCTACTGGCCTTCCTAATCAAACTGTATGATGAGACCTTCGCACAAGTACGCTGGGGACAGCAAGGGAGAGCAACTGAGAGATTTCCTATAGCTAGAGGGGTTCGCCAAGGGTGTGCACTTGCACCACCACTCTTTTCTTTATACATTAATAGGGTGATTCAGTATTTTACGAATAACCCTACCAATGCCCCCACACTTGATGGTAGGAAGATCCCTCTGCTAATGTTTGCAGATGACACTTTGTTAATTTCCAAAACGCAACAAGGTCTCCGGAAAGCTATTGGGAGTTTCGAGGTGTTCTGCAAGGACCATGGGATGATCATTAATGTGAACAAGCAAAGTTCATGGTCTTACATAAGCACAAGTCAGTAAGAGGGATGGTGGTCATGAAGAAAGTTATGCTAGAACAAATCCAAGTCTTTTCTTACCTCGACATAACATTAGGCTCCAAATTAGATTGGAAACCCCATACTAATCAGTTGGCTGTCAAACATGCACAATTAGCTGGTGCCCTAATAAAGGAACAGCACCTCTCACTCACTAAACCGATTGCCCCGTGCTTAAAATTTATATTACAAAAATAAGTGCGTCGGTCCTGTATAGGGCCGAACTCTGGGGGTTCAGTAACCTAGCAGCACTCACGTGCCCCTCTATTATGACTTGGGATGCCAACGCATTGAGGATGTGGCACGCCATAGACCTGTGGCCTACTGGAGGAGGCTAATGGCCACCCCTGAGCTCTCCCCAGTATGCTCTGGCTTTTCTGGAGGTTAGAGATGCCGACAGCACATGTACATTTTCATGAATGAATGAGGCTAAGGCAACCTATAACGCAATGGGATTAAAACCTCTGTGGGAGAATCCCGCAGGTAATATTTTCCCAACCAGAAAGGCTGTTAAGGAGCTATACTGGAACATGGTCTCCATGAAACGTTTTAGGATTTTAACCAGTCCCTCCTTAACAAGAGATTTCCTGGAGATCAAGCATGACAACGCTTATGAAGGGTATTGGGATTTTATTACACTTTCCTGCGATAGGAAGAGGTACCACCAATTTAGGGTGGGTACCCTCCCAGTTAATTCATTTACCAGCAAATGGCGCGCCAAGACTAGCATGCGATGTCCATTCTGTCCGTTACAGCCGGAAAGCATAGCACACATCTTGTTCATATGCCCAGTGTACAAACATCCAAGGCACAGCTGGTTGAAGCCCATTTGCCTGATGAAGGGCATCAAAACCGGCAAAGAGGCACTAAGGATACTAAAAACAGATTGCACAGAACCTACAGCCATTGCTGTTGCTAAATTTTTACACTGGATGTGGGCAATCCGTGTACATCAGCTTGGCCAGATATAAAAGTTTTTATTAGCACAAATTTTAATCTAGTCATATTCATTTTGTGATACACATTGCACTATGGGTGGGATTTTCTACATTTTAAAGTTTTAACCTGTTTTTAGACTAAATTATTGTCTATATGGATGGAGTAACTTATCGATTGATTTTTGCTGTATTCGTCCTGGCTCAAGAGAACGAAATGTCCAATTTATTTATTTTAATGTATTGTCTTTTATGATATGTGAATCGAAATCAAGACTTTTTGAATTGAATTGAATTGACATTCCTGCTCTTTCCCTGCACTGGCACACTGAGTGCACCCTAACGACAATGCAGGCACCCTTGTGCCATGGTGCAAATCTCAGATTATCTCAAAATCCATGTGTGGATCCCTGGAAAAACCCATGCTCCAGGCAATAAACACCTTCCCAATGCAGGGTAATGCAAGGCAGTAATTTGTAATACCTTACATCAATCTTGATTTATCAAGCCATGCAGAGCCAAGCAAGGTGGATCTGCATGACTTGATAAATCTAACTTAAGCCCTCCAGGTATTTGAGGGTGATTGCTCCTCTTCCAGCAAGCCCTTGAGCTGTGGCGTCCCGCAGGGCTCCTCCTTAAGCACCACGCTATTCAACATATACATGAGCCCCCTAGATGACATCGTCCGCCCCTTCGGAATAAAAATCATCACCTATGCGGACAATACTCAGCTAGTGGTGGCTCTCAATCCCCCGCAAACCGCACCCTATGCCCTGAAGAACTGTCTAGAAGCAGTCACCGAATGGATGACATCCTCCTGCTTTAAATTAAACGGGGATAAAATGGAGCTCAGTAACTCCATCAACAACACTATTGACCCCCCTGCCTGGGACCTGCCGCCGCACCTAATGGACTCCATCAAAAGCCTGGGCATCTGGCTAAATAAGTCACTTGACTTCAACCACCAAGAAACTAAACTTTTAACCACCTGTTTGGCCTGCTAAGACTTCTGCGTAAAATCCTTCCCTTGCTACCTTTCCATGCTAGACAGATAATGGTCCAGGGTCTGATCTTGTCTCGTCTAGACTTTGGGAATGCTCTGTATCTAGGGGCACCCCAGACTACTCTAAACAAGCTGCAGATCATCCAGAACTGTGCAGCCAGAACCCTCCTCCAAATTTCCCCCCCAATCCCAGTCTAACCCAGACTGAAGGACCTCCACTGGCTCCCAGTGAGGGCAAGGATCGAACTTAAGGCAATGTGCATTGCACATAGATCCTTCTGGAAAACAGGAGCTACCATCAATCAACCCCTGATAACCGCCTACCATCCAGCCAGACAGCTTAGATCTGGGTCTTCCTTCCTGGCCATAATACCCAGGGTCAAGAGAGCCAGGTGTGCAGGCCGCTCATTCTCCCACAATCTCGCTAAGCTCTGTAACTCCCTCCCTCTTCTACTCAGATCGGAGCCCAAACTACTTACCTTCCGTAAACTCCTAAAAACCCTGCTTTTAATAAACCAGAATAGCTCTCAACTGTTTTGCAATTAGCGTGACTTCTGCAGCACTAGGACGCCTAAGGGTAGCTATCGCGCTTTATAAATGGTCTTTTCATTTCATTCATTCATTTCTGTTGCTCTGCGTTGCTTGCATTATGCAAGGACTTAGTAAATATTGCCCTAGAAGTTTAAGAGACTGCCTTAGACTGGACCTCTTCAAACCTCAAACAGAAGTATCCGATCATCACCAATCCTTACTCCTGAAATCACTACCATTCAGTATTGAAGCAGGCTTATCTCAAGGCTCCACTATAGTACACTGTACTGTACGATTGGCTTGAAAAATGAACTAATAACCTGCACACCTGCATTGGGCTATCAATTTTATACCGAGCTTATACTGCACTAGTCGAACATTTACTGTAAACAGAATGGAAATTGGATAGGCCATATGCATGCTACCTACAGTTATTCATCCAGCAGATGACCAGAAGAGTATATTGAGCACAAGGTGTCTAGCACAGCTTCTCAAGATGACTCAAATGCTCAGGAACAGTTTTTGTATGCTCTGTGCACCTGATAATGCAAAAGACCATATGCGAAGAAACAGCTTTATAATATTCACGTATAGCCTTTCATATTCATGTAGATCGTCATATAGTTTTATTAATCCTTATTCTACACGTGCTGCCTTACATTCAGGAACAGTTTTACTTGTTTTTATGCAAAAATTACATTTACTTATAAAATCCCCATCGTTTTAGCACTGGCTCCATATTCTTAATACAGCCCATTAGCACAGGTGTAGCCCCTTATGTTCAGTGCCACCCCTTGGGTGCATGTTTAGCCCTATATGCTCATGTATAACATTCTTGCGTACACAGTGCAGCCTCAAAAGAACTGGTAATGCCTTTTATGCTCTAGTACAGTCACATATGTTCATTGCAGTACCTTCATTGATCCTATATGGCAGAAACATTTGCTCAATCCAGTCCCATTTGCACAGCTATAGTCAAAAAGTCTCACTCATAACTTCTATATGTTCCAATATAGCCCTATTAATGCAGCTTTACTACTGTAAACTGTACTAATAAGCTCAGTTAAAGACCTATGTGCTATAGTCACACTCAAGGTCCATACACACATGTTTTGTCCAATATGTTCAGTGCAGGCCCATTTCGGCAAGCATAGCCTCGTATTCCCATTATAGCCCTCTTATACACAGGATTCCCATTTATGGTAAACTATGTTTGAAGTGCCAGTACAGCCCTTATGGTGAAGTATGTACTCATATGACCTATTCAATCTTTCTATAAAGTCTGAGATTTGCATGAGAGTGTATCTTTTATCCAAAGAAGGTATGCATGGGATCACAGGATTATGCTCTGTTTTTCTCTACAGAGATAGATCTCTTTTTTGAGGTCTGGACGATCTGTCTTGCCAGCCTTATGTTTTCTGAAAAGTGTATATTAAAAATACATATACAGCATCACGTTGAAACGTGCTGGTGTTTGTTTGAGCATATCTTTTGAATAAATGAGAATCATGCTGTCTCATGAGTGCCTTGTTGGATGTGGACTCAGGAAGGATCCCAATTTACTGTTTCAAGTATATTTTGCTGTGGTTCTCATGACCCATGATGCACTATCAAACAGGAGTACAGGGTGTATGACATTCAAACATCCAGAACCACTAAGATCTAGATAGATGGATAGATAGATAGATAGATAGATAGATAGATAGATAGATAGATAGATAGATAGATAGATAGATAGATAGATAGATAGATAGATAGATAGATAGATAGATAGATAGATAGATAGATAGATAGATAGATAGATAGATAGATAGATAGATAGATAGATAGATAGATAGATAGATAGATAGATAGATAATGTGTAGTTATAGTAAGGACCAGGTTTTCATAGGAAATTAATTTTTGGCTTGCTAATAAATATGGCGCCATTTGACAAATCTTCATAAACCTTCCCAAAAAATGTTCATCCACCTCAGCTCCTTCCTGTCAAGCCGATGCCGATATAAGGAGAGTCCCAAAACACGTTTTTCCTCTGCAATTTCCAAAAGGAACTTTAGACAATGTTTAGACAATGTTACAGCCAAAATGGTTGAACAGAATCACACCAAATGTGGCAGATAGCTAGATCTTGATCCTAAATATCTTGTGAAATGGTAGTACCTCAGACCACTGTGGTGTAGTGCTGTACTGCACGATGAAAACGTGTCATCTGATTGGCTGGGGTGGTACTCCATTGGTACTATTGTGGTACCGGGAGGTCGAAACTTGCAATATGATTAACTGTCCGCAACATAAAGAAAAAGTTCTTGCCACCATTTTATGACTTTGATACTGTCCCTATGTCATACAAGACAAAAAAAGATAAGCGGGCAGTGTAGCGTAGTTCCTATATTCCCAATAGGCTCTGTGCATTGGAATAATATATCCTATAGATTTGACGTAGGACTTAAGTCAATAGGTCTCTATCGAATATACTACACTTAATAGTGAGTGCCATCTAGCTCAGAGGTCACGAGAAACTTTCTCGAATACACAAGAAAGGATTAGTTTCTGACAACTGCATAAAACATGACAACTTTGTTTCCCCTAGAATAAGAACATATCTCTCGGAGTCGTGGAAACAATAGATAACTATTTTACTCAGTCAATCGTGCATGCTTCGTTTCTACTGAGTTGCAGAGAAATAGTGAGACAGGCGTTTTCAATAAAAGGTTTATTGAACAGTCTTCTTTCTCATGCAAGAGAGATGAACTGCTACAATCGTTAGGCAGAATGCAAAGTATAATGCATACAGTGTAAACAGTAATATGAAATAATACTATAAGAGCATTGTATGGTTTCTAAGCCATATAAAAATACATACATAAATAACATAGACTAAAATACTCAACCAGTGCTTCTAAAATACGCCTACCCCAATGTACCTAACCTAAGTCTAGTATGTGGGAAGAAGTAAGTATGGTCTTTTGCATAGGTTTAGTTTTGCCAAGAATCTACTAAAGGTTTCCCTAGGTTTTAATCAGCTCCATATCTATTTAGAATGAAGAAGGTCTAGTATCTCTGTCTCGGGAACTCAGTTTCCCAACACCCCACAAGGGGAGTCAGAAACTCTGAAAATGGATTCTCGGCAGAGAAGGGCAGCTTCCTGATCAGTGCGTCAGCTGGAGAGTTGGCTTCCTTCGGCACTTGCTGTAGTGAGCTACGTCAGGCAAGTAGGTCTTAAACCTGCTCCGAACCACCGTGCCTTGCTATAGCAAGTGAAGGTATATTTATATCTTGAAGATGTTTAGGAATGCCATGTTTGACATAAAGTCGGGCATATGAATGTCATGAATAAACCCCTGGGTAATAGTTGTTCATTGTAAAGTAACTGAGTTCTTGGAGAAATCAATATTCAAGCAACGGGAAGTCCCTAACAGCTTAAGCTGGTTTTTCCAAGAAGTCGTTGTGATGTTTGGTGAACGGATGGAAAAAGCCATGCCTGTATTTGGGTAGCAAGGGCTATGCCTAAGTAAGGGCTTGATTTCTTATGCCTATATAGGGGCAATGAGGATTGTACCTATATAAGGGCATGAATCGGGAAAATCCATTCGGAATCTAAAACGCCATACAACACCCACTCCAGTTTCTTATGTATGACATTCCTAATTTCTAAACATGGTAAACATATCTAAACATGATGTCTTAAAAACCCACCCAAAATACATAAAAATGCATTGGTACTGGTTGTACACGAAAAAGGATTTGTGCTGTACGCATTAAAAGCAATCTTTCATTATAAGAATATAGGTGACATTTTCAAAAAATGCTATCTTAATGAATCACGAAAATAAATTTATGAAATGGCTTGTAAATACAGAAAAAAAGCTGCCAAAACCATTTCATGACAGATTATATAAAACTGTTTGTTTTTAGGACAAGGTCAAATATTGTCTATGTAAGTTTTCAAAGAATTCTAGATCTCTATGAATCGTTCTACTTTAAGCAGATTACTTTGTGCCAAAAATGAAAAATGCAAATTTGAAAAAACAGAAAGTCAATCATAGAAAAAAAGAATTCCAAAGTTAGAACTTTGTTTTGAAAAAATGAAGGTCAAATTCAGAGTCTCTCAGAACACTGTGTGCCAAATCAAAAGCCTGTGTTATTGTTTGGAGAAAACATCACTGTACTGTACAGTATTCATCTACCATTGTAGGTGAGAGTTGGATTACCTCGTTAAGACGATTAACCGCACATAGATGTGAAGCATCGCCATCAGCATTGGTCGCATTAGCGATGTCCGAATTGGAAGGAACCTGTGTGCCTGTTTCCTCTCGTACCCCAGCAGTAGCATGTTGCGTCTGTGAGATCTCAATGAATGCCGTCATCAGAATTGGTAACTGCTGGGGACAACACTGCGCATTGGCCTTTACCGGGTCCAGCAAAGTATCAACAGGTAAGATGCAATCTTGCCAAATTGGTCTGAATGATAGAAACCATGTTGTATTCAATTCTCTTAGACAAGGTAGTCCCAAAATTTGGATGATGCGCTCACGACACTTCATCGCCAGTAGAGTGGTCTCCACTGTGAACTGGGTGTCGCTGGTGACTTGGTTTGCTATATCGCAGCAGTAGGAGTAAAAATAGTATCCCTGCAGCGAGTCCCAAAATGAGAGGCAATCCGCCAAATACAGAGTGCACGAAGTTTGGAAATATTCCAAGGACTGCTTCAAAGGTTGCTAACTGTCCCGAAAACTTTCTTAAATACATGTACAATACCACTCGTATCAGACATGTTTAAGATACGACTTAACATTTACTGAGAAATGTACAGGGCAATTTGGAGTTAATAGGGTGTGTATCTCTGCAGAAGTCCTTGCGACTTGCAGATCATACGTTTCTTTGGCCGAGGTCAGTGGCACAGTTTATTGTAAAAGAATGGCTTTCATTCTGCTTAAAGTATCAATTCATATAGAAGAGATGTTCAGTGAAGGCCACAGCGGAGACTCCCGGTCTGTCTTAGTTTTTGGAAACAATACTTGCATACAGCAAGTGACCCTGGTTGACACAGTTACGAGATAGGGTAAACCTGGCAACATGCCACAGCAGCTGTGATCGTTCAACATAATGTAACTTCCATTAGAAAGTTGTCTAAAAATTGGATCAATCACCACAGCTGGTGAACCTTGCAGGTGGCAGGATAAGTTGTTAGAGGAACCATCGCAGGCCTCGTGTAAATTAATACCCTGACGAAGGAGAGAACCGCTTAGTGCGTTTTCACAATTCTTACCACTAAAAAAACTTCTCTTCCCCCACTCCAACATCTGTGTGTATATGGTAATTCCCAGGATGTCTTGATGTATTCTTTACCCAACCTTTCATATGTGCCTGCTGGTATATGTTTTAGGCAATATTGAAAATGGAAAATTGTATCAGGCAAAGAGATTGTTCCGTGTATAATCCATTCAATGGCTGGTTTTTCAGCAACTGTAAATGGCAATCTTTCCAGTTTTTCAATGATCAGCACCATATAGTCTGCTCACCTCTGTGCCAATTTGATATGTATATCAGTGAAATTAAATTCTGAAAACAGTGACATAGTATTGATTAAACGCCAAGGCACATAGCCTGAACGAAGGTTTTGCAATGTCCTACCTAATAGCATGATATAACGTAATTGCGACTGACCATGTTGCAACATGACCAAGTCCTGGTCCATTATGTCTATGGCAGAGGATACTATGCTGTCCAAAGAATATATCCTGGGCGACAGAGTCGTTAACCCACTGTCAACCACAGAGAGAGTTTTCTCTAAATTAATACGATCACTTTCTAGTATTCGTTCTGCAGTCTCTGCTTGCGTAATCTTCCATGCTTCATTATAAGCAGCATAGATACCGGCATTTATAAAACGTTTATGACACGGTTTAGTAGGTCCTTGCAAGAAGTCCCTTAGATCAGCGCCATCTTTACGTAAAGATAAGTGCTGTTTTACATCCTTTAGTGTAGAACTATGTAGCCACTCAAGGCACAGTTTCCCTACACTGTATATTGCTACTATTCCTGGATGCTGTCTCTGAACATATCTTGGGTCTGGCCTAGTGAATGTGAACCCTTGTGTCTTATTCAGGAATCTATCTTGACAGTTGTTTGTGTCTGTGGGCCAGATTAACAATATTTTCCACTCTGGATCTGTTCTGTTGTGATGCAAAATAGTATGTCGACCTCCCCCTCTGAAGTGTTGTCACTAACAGGTGTAGGTGTAGGTATAGATGGCTTGTTTAGGTCCTTTATCTTGGCTAACCCAAGACAAGATGTCTGTTGGACAGTGTCATTCAAAAACATGATTTGCTCTGGGATGATGCAGGCTCTAAATAAGGCTTCTAATCCCTGTACTTGCCAGTCTTTTGTGCCCCAGACTGTTTTTGTCTCAATGTTGTCTTTCCAGTACTCGAAACCGAGAGAAGACAGTTGAGCATAAAAGGCTGCAGAATAAATTTGTTTGGTATTTGTCTACATACTCTTCATTCCTGTCTTATTAACATTTTTTAAATAAAATGATTCTGGATTGGAAGTATTAAAACCTGAAAAGTATGGAAATGATCCCAAAAATGTTTTTGGGCTACCCTTTGGTGGTGTAGGACAAGTTTCCATTGGTTATACATTCATATATTTCCAGGGTTGGCAGCTTTGCACAAAAATGATGACCATAGTGATTATAACAATACATTTGTTCATAATCTGATGAACCTTCTAAGTATTCATGATTTGTAAACACAGCAGACATTTCTAAGTCTGACATCATATTATTAACAGTCTCAAAGTCCCAATCATCAGAAAAGGTACTAGATGGAACAAAGTCATTCAAGGAAATCTTGAACAGGTGTGCAATCTTCAACAGCTCTGCCAGGCCAAAAATGTCATAATCAGTTCTGTCCCAAGCTATACCACCAGGTATAGGAACGGCTGTGATGTTCACTGACGACAAGTCTTTTTCTGTTCACGATGAGATGATTTGTGTGACTTGAGTAGTAAATTGATGTTCTTACTTGATGTGTCCTTTTTTACATATCTTCCATTTATAAGCATTCCCAAAGTTATAACCAGAGTCAACCAAAGTAGAAGAAAAAGCACACCCAACACAATCCAAAGTTCAATCCATGGTGAAACCAGATAAGTCTTTTCCAGGTGATGAAAAAAGTCTGTAGCTTGTTTTTTAAAAGTTCTTTTCACTGGTTTCATTTCAGGCACACTGGGATCCTCAGAAAATGTATCAAAGTTAATGAAATAGCCAGAGGCAGTTCTGTCAATTGTAGGGATTGCATCAGTATTCATTAAAATCGCTGGAACCTCATGATCACTTGTTACATTTGTGTATTCAGATGACACTACGTTGTAGACAGGCGTGTCTTGACAAACTGTTATTTGGGTTTCAAGAAGCACAAGTTCCATAGCTTTATTGCATAGTCCTTCTTTTCGCACTGCAGATTCTTCAAAGGTGATGAGTCTCTCAGTTTGAACCTCTTGGATTGTAGCCAGATTAGGGCGTCTGCTACATTGGCGGAGCCCACTTGGCCTACTACTTATGATCGGCCACATGATGTGGTTTGACCAGGTCGATGCGCATGAACCTGTTCTCTTTTTTACCAGCAAGGGGCGCCAGTAATACTGTTCTTGATCGGTGGATAGCTAGGACAGGTGCTGGTTGTCTGTAAAAAGGCCTAAATTCCTTCTTGTCCACGATCTTCTCTCTGACTAGATCCCCAAGCTTAGGAATCCAGACAGGCCTTGCTGGGACGGTTGTTTTTTCTTCAGTGGTTGTTGGCTTCAGAAACACATTACATAGTGTTGTTCTTATTTCATTTAAGTCATGTAAAACAGCCAAACGGTCTTTGATACCATTGAAGTCTGACAATCGAGGTCCGATATTAACATTCTGGTCATAAAAAGGACTTCCTGTGGAGTGATACCCCCTAGAGAACTTCTTGGCAGATTGTTAAGACTACGTTGGACACTAATTAGATGTTTGACCCACCCATCACCCAAGCCTAATACCCTAGCTGTTATAGATTGCTTTATATCCCGTTTTTTTCTCTCTATTACCAAATTTCCCTCAGGATGGAATGGACTAGAGTACTGCAATGCAGTGGGGTGCCGCTCATTCAGTTTCCCTTGAAGTGTGCTGATTTGTTTGTCCAGGAAGGAAGGAAAGTCCGCTTAACGCCAAAACCTGCTTCTCTGGCCACCGCCTCCCCTCAACGAGGACTCGCTGGTGTGAGCGCGTCCTGCAATCGGCAGGACTTGCTAAACGCTCCCAGCTAGAGTCCCCAGGGTAGAGGCTAGGGGCGAATACCATCTGCGAGCCGGGGGACTGCGAGGACCAGCATTCTCCACGCAGCTCATCTGGTTCCTCTTCCCCCGGCGGCCACGCCCACGGACACGCCCACCGCCTACCTGCACTTAACCTTTCGCGACACCCGCTCCGCGGGTGCCGCTCATTCAGTTTCCCTTGAAGTGTGCTGCTTTGTTTGTCCAGGAAGGAAGGAAAGTCCGCTTAACGCCAAAACCTGCTTCTCTGGCCGCCGCCTACCCTCAACGAGGACTCGCTGGTGTGAGCGCGTCCTGCAATCGGCAGGACTTGCTAAACGCTCCCAGCTAGAGTCCCCAGGGCAGAGGCTAGAGGCGAATACCATCTGCGAGCCGGGGGACTGCGAGGACCAGCATTCTCCACTCAGCTCAGCTGGTTCCTCTTCCCCCGGCGGCCACGCCCACGGACACGCCCACCGCCTACAAGTATATAACTAATACTAATCTGACCGCGACGCGGGACGCGCGTGGGGCGGAGCTCGGGGCGGTTCGAGAGCGTGAGAGACCGGTCCAGGCCTCTGCTCTAAGCTTTGCATCTACGGTCTTCCACTGCAGGTTTCTATACAAACTACCTCTGTGAAGCCAATCACCCTTTAATACCACCAACTAAAGTTCTAGCATATCTTATTCATTGACAATGAACACGAGGGGTAGCAAACAAAAAAAACTTTAAAAGACTGGGGTAGGAGAACAACTGTTAGGACCAATGGATGATTTTATCACCAAAGCAAATACATTCATTAATCAAAGCATCAGCCTGATTGAGGGTAGATTGCAAGGCGATCCTCAATGGGTCTACTAGCAAGTGCAAGAACCCCAGAAACACAGTGTACCCCAACTCAATCCTCAGTAGGCAACAATAGGCTTAGTCTTCCAAATGTTGTAGATCTTTCAGCCTCTCAACTCTCTGTAACAATCTCAGATAATGAGCTAGAAAAAACGCCCAAATTTTTCCCTGACCACACCCCGGAAGAAGAAAGGCAAGCAAGAGGGAGGAGGGAGGGATCCATCAAGAAAAGGAAAGATAGGGAAAAGGTAGATAAAACTGTAAACAAGGAAGTGGTCGACCAGATAGATCTGATCGACACCACAAACTCGGTAGGTCCATCTTACCAAATAGCTGATCCAGCCAATAACCTTGTGACAATTCATCACCCACCACAGAATATCCCAGACACTATCACCCCAGAATCCCCCCCCTCTTTAATAACTGGCAAAGAAAAGGAAACATCAGGGCTAATAAATGAAATAGCTTCCCTACTAAATTCCTTCTTCCGCCCAATAGAAACCAGACTGCTTAACATCGAGTCGCAACTGACAAAACTTGTTAGTTGTCCTAAGCCAAAACCCATCCAGGGTGCGCAAAAAACAGGGACAAATAACTCGGTTGCATTACTCCCACAAAAGAAAGTTACAACTTTAGCCTGCCCGTCGCCCAAACAACAACCCACAGTAAAGGCTCCTACAGCAGTAAAAGCTCCCACAGTTCCGAAACCCACCCCCAAAGCCCTTACAATCCCCCCCAGAGTAACATGGCACCAAAAACACCTACATTAAACACGCCAGTTATAAAAACACCGGCCCCTAAAACTCCTGCCACCAAAAAAGCAAATCCTCCAGTAAATAAAGGAGGTATGAGAGGGACTACTGACAGCAGGTTCCCTCTAAACATGCCACCTGAGGCATGTCCATACGTGGTAGTGATGACAGGGGTGCCAGAACTAACGGGGGAGGGGGCGGAACCAAATTGGTCGTTAAAAAATAAGGTTCAACATTGGCTGAACACAAATCGACCCATTCCGCCAACCTGGTCAAGCAGGATAACATCAGTATGCAGGACCCCTTGGGTGGGACATAGGAAAAAAAGTATACAGGGAGATTGTATAGTGATCACCTTTGAGGACCCAAGCGTAGTTGAGTACATTTGCTCTTGGGAACACCACAATACAAGTGGTGGGATTGACACAAGATCTCTTTCCTTTTTTTACCCAAAAAGATATCACAATAATTACTCCCAAGAATTTGATAATATCTGGCGTAAAGCAGTCCCACAACCATGGGAACTAGACTTCGCTGGGTCTAAAATGTCCCAACGAGACAGTGATCACGATAATTTTTGGTGGTCAGCAAATCAAAACTACCAACAATATGAGGGCCCGTGGCAGACCGTGGGACCACAGAATAGAGGCAGAAACTTGGAACATTGGGGCAGACCCCGATATCGACCATATAGACCTACCTATAGAGATACCCCACACTGGGAAAATTGGCCGGGCATACCGACCATGAATCGGTTTAGTAGCCTGGAAATGGTCGACTGACCACTAGTCGAAACCCCAATGCCCGCACAGGCTGCTCCGGTCCCAGCCCCAGATCCACCAGAAAATAAGACGGCAGACCAACTAAAGAATACATTATGGCTTCCCGTCATTTTCTGGAACATCGCAGGCCTCCGACTGAAAATAGAGGATGGCTCTGCTGCCCAATTTCTCGAGGAAGGCAAAATTATATGTCTACAAGAGACATGGGCCACGACGGCCCTACATCTTGTGGGATATAAGACATACTTTTCCCCCGCCCTACCAAGTAGTGCAGGCAGACCCAGAGGGGGTCTGGTAACCTACATAGCCAGCACAATAACAGACCTAAAGGTACTAGAGGTAGAATCTTTTACAAACTTCCAACTGCTTTGTCTCACGATAGGGAAAAAATATACTATTATTTTAATAAACCTTTATAATAACTTAGAGGATGACCATTTTCTCAACATTCTTTCTTCAATTCAAGAAAAAATTGTCCATCTTAGACACCTACATGAGAAAAAGGGCAACGTCCACATATTATGGGGAGGGGATTTCAATCTACACCCCTGCCCATCATCGGGTAACCAGATCTGCGGATTGGTGGATGAATATGAGAACCCTCTCGTACACTTCCTCCATTCACGAACGGGGTTAGCCATGAACAACCTCCTCTCAGACTTGGAACTATCAATAATAAATCCAATACAACCAACAAAGAATCTACTAGAACCCACCTATCGAGGGAGAGGGCATGAGACTACAGTCGATTATATAGTCCTGACAGAAGGTCTGAAACACTTAAGTAGGGATTTTAAAATCATGGAAAATACGTTAAGTGACCACTCCACTCTCAGGCTGAATCTACAGCTGAAACATTCAGAATCTCACCTGACAACAATAGCAAACACTTTATCCCAAAATAGGCTCCAACTGGGCAAAAGAAATGGATACACTATAAAATGGGAAAAAGTGGATCCTAACAAGCTGACTAGCACACTAATAAAGACTGCTTACAATAATGTAACGACATGCTTAGATCCACTAGCAGATGATAATTTAATTCTGAAAAATGTTAAGCTGATATTAGATCAAGTAAAAACATTGTTGACCAGAACACCTAAACAAAATAACTCAAGTACCACGGGTTGGTTCAACCGTGATTGCACCAAGGCGCAAACCAACTTAAGAAAGGCGCTCGGTAAATCGATCAGAGATCAACTAGAGATACAACACCTCAGGCGAGAGTATAACAAGGCCAGAAAGATAAGGAAAAAAGAGCTGAAACTGTCTTTGTGGGACGATCTCCATAAAAGCGCACTCATGAAAGATAGTCAGTCCTTTTGGCGAATAGTGAAGTCTCCCCTGCTATCAGATTCCAACACACCCCAGATCGATGTTGCTATTGACGAGAAAACCTGGGTAAACCACTTTTCAAAAATTTTCAAACTAACATCTCCAACAGAAGAATTCCATCATACTCTTCCCCCGGTAGTATTCCCAATACCGATAGTATTTGAACTACAAGACATCGAAATGGCTCTACAGATGAGTAAGGGTGGTAAAGCACCCGGACCCGACGGGGTCCCAGTAGATCTATTTAAACATCTTCCTGATCTCTGGGCCCCCATACTCACACAAGTTTGCACTGCAGCTGCGAAACTGGGACTGTTGGAGTCATGGTCAAGTTCTATCATGGTTCCTATCTTTAAAAAAGGGGATCGCCAAGATGTGAAATGTTATCGCCCCATTTCACTTTTAGACTCTCTGGGTAAAGTAGTTGGCAGAGTAGTCTTAGAACAACTCCAGCAATGGGCAGAAGATAAAAACATTCTTTCGGATCTGCAATTTGGATTTAGGGAAGGCTTCGGAACTGTGGAACAGGCCCTTAACCTAAGCATGATAGTCTCTAAATACATCCACGCAAAGCCAGGGACAATGTATATGGTATACGTGGATTTGTCCTCCGCGTTTGATTGCGTGTCTCATGCGAAGCTTTGGACCCTTTTAGGAACAATAGGGGTGGACCCCCCCCTCCTGGATTTCCTAAGGGAGCTATACGGTGAAGCCTCTGCAAGAGTACGCTACGGAACAAAAGGAGAGCTGACTGCATCATTCAGAGTAGAGCGAGGAGTAAGGCAGGGATGTGTCCTAGCCCCCTTCCTCTTCTCCCTGTACACCAACGGATTGGAGGAGATGATGTTGAGGAGGGGGCAGGACCTACCCAGACTGAAACACCGCCTGATCCCCGCACTGCTCTACGCGGATGACGCAGTTATTTTAGCACGCACCCCCATCGAGCTTCAGAAATCCCTATCCAAGTATGCTGATTTTATGGGTGCCTTAGATCTACATATAAATGTAAAAAAAACATTTGTCATGGTAGCGGGCGGACGACGAAAAGCCATAAAGAACATTTATCTAAAAGATCAAAAAATTGAAAGTACCTCACAGTACCCTTATTTGGGCATCATGATTGATGAAAGCCTAAACTGGAAGGCCGCTGTCGAAGCCAGGAGACATCTGTTCAAAAGAGCAATTGTAGCACTGATGAACTTCTCACAGCGACTTGGAAAGAGACCACCAGCCGAACTATTAAAGATTTATGCTGCAAAATGCCAAGCTATCGCCCTTTATGGGGCAGGGATTTGGGGACACACAGCCACTGGTTCATTGCAAATAGAAGAAAACACTTTCATGAGATTCCTTTTATCCTCACCAAAATGCTCTTCCATCTATGCTTCTCATATGGAACTGGGAATCCCATATATATGTAAATGTAAATGTGTTTCGATTTATATAGCGCACTTTAACCCAGGGGCCTCAAGGCGCTTGCTTAGGGAACCCGTCCTGGTATTCCCCTGTGAGATACCCCGGCCGGGTATCCACAAGGTGAAAGCCAGGCATCCCGCCGCGAGGGGCCATAGTGGAGATTAAGCAAGCTATTGCCCAGAGTCGAGACCTGATAAAGATCCAGCCATTGCTACTCTGGAGACGCATCTGGCTGTCGGACAAAAATTTGCTGACTAAAGACATCTTACAGGACACCATGGCACTGGATTGTGCACATAAAATAGCATGGCTTACCTACATCAGACACTTTTTTTCCGACCTGGGCCTAGAAAAGTATTATTCCACCCCAGAAAAATTAACTGAAATATCAAAGAAAGACCTTAAACAAACAGCGCTGAGCCATCTAGAGTCTCTTAGGCTGACTTTGCTATCGACCAAAAAATCTGTGCTCCATGCAAACATGATACAGCATACCCCGCAAATTCAGCTTTATCTGACATTAGAACTCACTACATATGACAAGATGCTCCTGACAAGGTTCAGATTGAATCTTTTTCACAGACTAGTGGCTTTTCCAGAAAATAACACTAGGGACTCAAACTTGGTCCTCTGCCCATGTGACGATACGTCTCACCAGTCATGTATTCATACAATTTTGTTCTGCATATATTTCCACACCCATAAAAAAATCTGGCTATTTCCGTTATTAAAATGCTGGGGTTACAGACAGTGTCGCCCCGCCATGTTAGCTCTACAGATGTTGGACTCTGAACGTACCTGCTATCATGTACTTAACTTCTTAAAGTGCATTATGAGACATAGGAATAACCTCTAAAAAAATCAGATGAGACCTATCAATTTATACCTCGTTTAAGAAATGCACAGGACTCTGGTCATATTATTGTCTTAAAAGTAATAATTTATTTTTATACAAATATGTATGTACATTGTGATAACTTTTATGGTTTTGCATTGTTAAAAACCGAATAAAGGAATTATTATTATTACTGCAATGCAACGCTCAATTTGCCCATGGCCTCCTTGAAAGCTCGAGAGCTAAACACAGGACCCTTGTCATAATGTAGCGTGCCGACTGCGTATGTGCCAATAAAGACTCGCAAATCTTTTATAACAGTTTGAGCTTCAGCCGAGCACTGAGGCCACATCCAAATGAATCTTGAGCACAAATCCACTGGGACCATGATATATTTATAGTTACCGTCCCTCTGTAAGGGACCACAGTGGTCCAGGTAAACGCAAGCTAATGGTTTATTTGAAATTAACAGGGGCATCTGCGCAGGACGTTTCACTGTAGAGACTTTCATCTTTGGGCAGATTTCACATTCCAAAACATAGTTTCTGGTCTGTTTCCTCATGCGCGGCCACCAGTATCTCTGTTTTAATAATGACACTGTGGCAGAAACACCTGCATATGCAGAGGTGTGCCCTTCATGTGCGGCTAAGATTAGTCCTAATCTATGTTCCATGTTTGGTATTACTCTATCCCCCACTGTAGGGATTCGAGCAAACGGAATATTGTTTGCATCAGTTATGTATGAGTATTTGAGTGGAAAGCCTTTTGGTAATGTTTTACCACTGTCTTTGCTTGAAGCATTGACAGCTTGCATTATTTAGCTGTCTATTTTAGTTTTTTAACTAGTTATTGCAGCTACGGAAGCCGTTTGCACAGCTGCCTTCACGGCTTCATCAGCCAATGAATTCCCTGATGACTCAGTGTATGTATCAAGTGAGCGTTTTGTAGTCCTTGTCGTAACTGAACTACTTGTTCCCAAAGCAATTTATGCTTGATTGTGCCACCTTTTGCATCTTTGTAACCGTTTTGAATCCAGTTTTGCAAGTATTCATTGTAAGGTTAAACACACTAATACGAATCGCACACTATGAGTGTGGGGAATTCGCGGTCCGTATTTTCAAGCGCTATCTTGAATGCTTGTATTTGCCATCGCGCCAGCGACCTTTAACGATCGTGCATGCAGCATTAACGGCTTGTTTACCCCCATCGTAGCGGGTTCAGCTGAGCCATCAGTATAAATTATACATTCATACTTCTCTAGAGGCAGAATTTATGTAGGCAGAGGACATTCTTCTTCGTATTGAAGAAATGCTTGTGTTTTCAAATAAGGGTCAAAAACGTTTTCAACGTCTTTTGCAGCAAGAGAATTAACCCATTGTATCCATCTCGGATGTTATGCGTTAGCCCTTGGAATGCTCGCTTTTGATACTGCTTCTAAGGCAGGTACAGGTATAACAACCATAATGCGTTTAGCCTGTGCGAGGGCTCTTTCTTTTGCTACTGCAGTTTGAACCGCTGTCAGAATTTTTTCTGTTGAAGTTAATTTATTTTCTGCTTGTGTGTACAAGTGTGATTTGTAAGCTATTAGTACTTTTTCACCTTCGTTAAAAGTTAAGTATATTAATCCGCATTGTCCTAGAAATTATTCAGATCACTTACTGCGTACGTTTATGCTTGTTTGCAAATGTTTTGTTGCTAACATGTATGTTTACAATGAACGCAAAATTTCTGTGTGGTTTTGTGTCCTATTAACTGTTTTGAAATCAGGTTTGATTAATTCTTAGAGAGGTTTAACCCTTTCTGGTAATTTAGAATGTAAGTTCTTCCAAAATTTAGGAAACCTAGATTTGACTGTTAATTTTTTAGCATTTTTGGAGGTTGGAGCAGCGCACATTTTTCTAAAAAGTTTGCTCCCAGGCTTTTGCCTTCACTTGATAATTCATATCCCAGTAAAAGGACGTTTAAATGAGATATTCTCAATTTTTTTAAATTGAATGTGTACCCTTCAGAGGCGAACCCCAATATAATGGTGTTCACCCTGCTCAAGTGCCTATCCAAGTCATTGTGTATTAGATAGATGTCATCCACATATGTTATTGCTTCAACATCATAGGTTTGTAGTAACTCTGTTACTCTTGCTGAAAATAACCCAGGACTGTTCTTGAATCCCTGTGGGAGATGACAGAATGGACGCTGTGTCCCCATAATTGAGAAAGCGGTCAAATACCTACTTTCTGGTGCAATGTTTTGACAGAAGAAACCGTTAGAAATATCTAAAGTGGTTTTATATTTAGTATGCACAATGTTATTCATTAGTGCTGCACTGTGTGCATTTTGTACTGCAAAGGTTTTGCTACAAGAGTTTAAGTGTCTGTAATCCAATACTAGACGATATGTATTGTCTGGTTTGGAGGCAGGAAACAAAGGATTGTTCATGGACGAGGTGCATGTTTCAATCACCCCTTGGTATTCAAGTTGTTCTAAGATCTCCCTGACCTGTTTTTTAGCTTCTTGCTTAACGGGGTACTGCCTTTGTGCAGTTGGTTGATTTATTTATTGGATTTTATGATGAGGAGAATTCTCATCCCATCCTACATGATTTTTATATAATGCAGGAGCCTGGGCAACTGTCCATTTCCTAGCGTAAGTATATTTTAAATGAATTGGAATGTGGTTGGAGAAAGGTGGCATAATGATTTCTACGCCATGTGGGCACTCCCTGACATATTCTGGTGGCCAGTCTTTTTCAGCTAGAAGAATGTCATAACCCTTAGAAAGCCGCTCCCAAAAGAGTGCTCTCACTTTTCTTGGTATGTCCCCCTCCATCCAGAGTGTTATTTCATATAACTTATGTGGACAACTAACCCTGGTATCTGCTGTTTCAACTTGAATGAATTCATTCAAGTCCACTGTCTCCAGATGATCCTTCAAGTTCTTGCGAAGTATGGTGACTTCTGCTGCGCTGTCGAACATTGTCTGAGCCCATTCCCCGTTCTTGAGTTGTGTCCTCAAGATCCTCGGCATGTCTGATTTTTTAGACCTGCTACCTACTTTTCGGTGAATTTACTTTTTTTCTTGTTTTTCTGAACGTGTTGGTCGTATTTGGACTTCACGCGTTCTTCCTTGTGTTCTGACCGTCCTCTTCTTTCGGATTTCTGTGACAAAGTCTGAAAGGTACGAGAGGAACGTGTATCAGTATCTTGATATCTATCAGATTTTCTGAAATTATCCCTATTCCTGAGGTTATACCTCCTTTCAGAGGGCTCCTTTTGAGGAGACCTACCTCTGCAATGAGAACGCTTCTCTTTAGAAGTTTGTTTGCTATTCTCCCACTTCTTCTTAATAGGAGTAGGAGTGTTTTTTGTAAAGACCTTTAACTATATGATTCTTTTAAATTTTTTATATTACTTAAGCATGGGCCGAAAATCCGTTTCGCTCGCGGATTTTGCGGATTTTCGGTAAATTCGCAATCCGCGAGATTCGCGAATCTCCCGCAAAATCCGCAAATCCGCGAGCAGCGGATTTTGCTCGCACTGCTCGCACTGTTCGCGTGAGTTCGCGGCTTCCCAGTACAACTTCGCGCCCCGCGAATAAGTGCAAAATTGCAGAAATACGATTTTAGCAAAACTGAAACTACTTACCAGGTTCAAAAGTTCAGGCTCATCATTAGTAGCCATTTCCTGTAGTGCTTCCTGAGGGGCCCCTCCAGAGTTCAGTTGCCAGTTGCAACTATTATGTGACCCTGCTCTGAACCTCAGAATAGTTACACATATGCCACAAAGGTCCTGAATTACAGCTAAGGGAGACAAGCAGGAGCCAGGCTGGAAGTTCAAATCCATTAATCAGCCCCTAATTCATTATTGTCAGTTGGGGCAGGGCAGGTGTTGTAACTAATTTTGCAACAATGAAAGCACTTAGCAAGTACAAAAGATCACTAATCAGGAAGCACTAAGGAAGCAGGTGCCAGCTAAAAAAATATTCTGTGACACATTAATCAGCCCCAAATTAATTCAGGTCACTTGAGGCAGGGAAGGTGTGCTTGCGTTGCCACAATAATGTACACTGACTGGACAACCAGAGGGTGCTGTGATGAAACAGAGGGTGGCATGGGTGGGCCAGAGGGTGGCATGAGTAGTCAGAGAGTGGCAGTGGTGACAGAGAGTGGCAGTGATGAAGAAGAGTGTCCCAAACAGGCTGGACACGTAGAAACAACAAGTTCGCGAAACTTGCGACCCGACAGGTAAGTTCGCAATTTGCGAAAGTGTACAAAATCCTCGCGAACTGGCAGAAACCCGCGCAAACACAAAAAAAAAAAATCCGCAAATTCGCGAGAATTCGCGGATTTTGCGGATTGCGAGTTCGCAAATCCGCAAAATTCGCGAACGCGAGATTCGCAAAATTCGCCCATGCTTAATATTACTAAGTAATTGTTCATTCGACATTGCTTCAATGTCAGGGTCAGGTCTGTAGCTGGCTAAAGCCAGCCATGTTGCTCCTGGTCTACCTAGTGGACCGAGCCTGGTAATGTGATTTATATGTTTTAGGACACCTTTAAACCAGAGTGCATGCTACTGGTAAGTTAGTGGAATTTCAACATCCTCGAAAGGAATGTATTCCGATGGTGGTTCATCTTCTTTGTAGAAGTTAAACACATTTGTTACTGGATTTGCTTCAGGGAAGATTATCCATGAATAGAATACCTCTGTCTGGTGATATTCATGTGCCTCTATCACAAAAACTATCCTACCACCTCTCGATGTTAGGCCATTTTTTATACTTTTTATAGTGATTGTTCTCCTTAAATTTTGAGGAATGATTATAGCATCCTCGTCCGTTTCTTGGAAACGTGAAAAGTTTAAAACTCTCGGATCAGCTGCAGGTCCATCGTTCTCAGGCTCGCTATCCATTTTGTTGATTGAAAGTTTGCAGAGCAAGTTTCAAGGAAACAAAGATAAGGTGCACAATATTTTGGAACACTGTATCCTTCAACGTTGAACAAACCAAAAAGCTAATACATAGGATTTTTCGTCCAACTCAGATATGGCGGATATTATCCTTTTACCAACTCCAGATGTCTATTGGAGTATTACGGAAAAAGGGGTCTCTGTGAAAAGCACGACAGAGTTACTTCAGTATCTAGCGTTAAATTAGTGCCTTACCAAACATTGGGCGCCATGTTCTGTAGTTCCTATATTCCCAATAGGCTTTGCGCATTGGAATAATATATCCTATAGATTTGACGTAGGACTTAAGTCAATACGTCTCTATTGAATATACTAAACTTAATAGTGAGTGCCAGCTAGCTCAGAGGTCACTAGAAACTTTCTTGAATACACAAGAAGGGATTAGTTTCTGACAACTGCATAAAACATGACAACTTTTTTTCCCCAAGAATAAGAACATATCTCTCAGAGTCGTGGAAACAATAAATAACTATTTTACTCAATCAATCGTGCATGCTTTGTTTCTACAGAGTTGCAGAGAAATAGTGAGACAGGCGTTTTCAATAAAAGGTTTATTGAACAGTCTTCTTTCTCATGCGAGAGGTGAACTGCTACAATCGTTAGGCACAATGCAGATTATAATGCGTACAGTAATATGAAATAATACTGTAAGAGCATTGTATGGTTTCTAAGCCATATAAAAATACATACATAAATAACATAGGCTAAAATACTCAACTGGTGCTCCTAAAATACGCCTACCCCAATGTACCTAACCTAAGTCTCGTACGTGGGAAGAAGTAAGAATGGTCTTTTGCATAGGTTTAGTTTTGCCAAGAATCTACCAAAGGTTTCTCTAGGTTCTAATCAGCTCCATACTTTTTTAGAATGAAGGAGATCTGGTATCTCTGTCTTGGGAACTCAATTTCCCAGCACCCCGCAATGGGAGTCGAAAACACTGGAGCTCGATTCCCGGTACAGAAGGGCAGCTTCCTGATCAGTGCGTCAGCTGGAGAGTCGGCTTCCTTCGGCACTTGCTGTAGCGAGCTGCGTCGGCAAGTAGTTCTCCAAACTGCTCCGAACCACTGTGCCTTGCTATAGCAAGTGAAGGTATATTTATACCTTGAAGGTATTTAGGAATACCTTGTTTGATGTAAAGTCGGGCATATGAACGTCAAGAATGAACCCCTGGGGAACAGTTGTTTATTGTAAAGTAACTGAGTTCTTGGAGAAATCAATATTCAAGCAAGGGGAAGTCCCTAATGGCTTAAACTGTTTTTTCCAAGAAATCGTTGTGACGTTTGGTAAACGAATGGAAGCAGCCATGCCTGTATTTGGGTAGCAAGGGCTATGTCTAAATAGGAGCTTGATTTCTTAAGCCTATATAAGGGCAACGAGGATTGTACCTATATAAGGGCATGAATCGAGAAAATCCATTCAGAATCAAAAACGCCATATGATACAACAGCAGGGTATGGGTACCCTGGTGCTTGTAGGGTAGGAGATTTCTGAGGAATATCTCCTGGGGTCAAATTGAAAATATTTTTTTCCAAGGTGCTGCAGTACGAACACGGAGGCTGAGTGCGGCCTCATGTAAATTTGCCATGCACTGCTTATTACCTCACATATTACATTACTCATTGCACGTTCTATAACATCATTGATAACATTAAAGCAACATCTGAATTTGTCATCATTGATGACAAGGCTGTGGTTGTGGTTGTGTGAGTGGCTATATATGTGTATTAGCGGGTGTATGAGTTGCTGTGTGAGTGACTGTATTAGTCATGGAGTGGGTATGTCAGTGGCTGTATGGGTACATGAGTGGTGGTGTAACTGGCACTATGGTTGCATAAGTGGGCGTGTAAGTGACTGTATGGGTGAGTGAGTGGGTATCTGAATGGCTGTATGAGAGAGTGAATGGGTGTGTAAGTAGCTGTATGGGTGATTGAGTGGCTGTTTGAGTGGGCGTTTGGCTAAGTGTTTGGTGTGTGAGTGGCTGTATTAAGAGTGAGTGTCTGTTTGAATGGCTGTATGGGTGAGTGAGCGGATGTGTGAGTGCTTCTTTGGATGTGTGAATGGGTCTGTAAGTGGTTATATGAGTGAGGGCTTGTATGAGGGAGTGAGTAGCTATGTGAGAGGCTTTATAGGTGAATCAGTGGATATGTAGTAGCTATATGGTTAAGTGTGCGGATGTGTGAATGGCTATATGAGTGAGTGACTGGTTGTATGAGTAGCTGAGTGGTTGTGTGAGTGGCTGTATAAGTGAGTGAGTGGCTCTATGGAATAGAGTGGGGTTGTGTGAGTACTCTTATGGTTTTGTGAATAGGTATGTATGTGGCTGTGTGGGTGAGTGAGTGGGTATATGAGAGGTTATATGGGGGTGTGAGTGGGTGAGTAGTTCTGTAGATGATGTATTCAGTGATGTCATTTGAGATGTCATCAGTGATGCCAGCACACTATGTGGTCATTGATTCTAGTTAGCTCATGTAACTATACCTGCTGGTTTTGTATGAGTGAAATCTGAATCTAACTATAACATCTCGGTAACCTATGTTTTATTCAAAGAATGTCTACGTTTAAAAAAAATTCTATTTCCTAACTATAACATCCCTGTAACCTTTGGCTTTGTCTGTGAATTTCCAAGGTTTTTTAAATTTTATTTCCTAACTATAACATCCCTGTAACCGTTGTTTTTTGTGAATTTCTATGGGTTTTGAATTTTATTTCCTAACTGTAACCTGTAACCTTTGAGTGTGTGAGTGAGTGGATGAGTGTCTCAATGATGTGTGAGTGTCTGAGTAAGTCTGTGAGTGGGTGTGTGAGTGTCTGAGTGGGTGTTTGAGTGGGTGCATGAGTGGGTGAGTATCCAAGTGGGCCTGTGAGAGGATGTGTGAGTACCTCCATGAGTGTATCAGTCAGTCTGTGAGTGCATGAGTGTCTGAGCGGTCTGTGAGTAGATGTGCGAGTCTCTGAGTGGGTCTGTTTGTGGGTGTGTGAGTCTATAAGTAGGTCTATGAGTCGGTGCATGAGTCACTCAGTAGATCAGTGAGTGGGTGAGAGAGAGTATGAGTAACTCTGTAAATTGGTGCATGAGTTTCTGACTAGGTCTGTGAGTGGGGGTACATGTCTTAGTTTATCTGTGAGTGGGTGAATTAGTGTCTTATTGGGTCTGTTAGTAGCTGCAAGAGTGCCTGAGTTCTTCTATGAGTGGGTGCATGAGTGCCTGACTGGGTTCTTCTCATTCTCTGATCACTTTCTGCCTTTTTCTGCTCATTTCTGACCTTTATGTTGACGCTTTCTGCTCATTGCTAACCTTTATTTACCCTCTTTCTGCTCCTTTCTGACCTCTATTTTGCCTCATTCTCCTTGTTGCTGACCTTTATTTTGCCTATTTCTCCTCAATTCTTACTTTATTTTGCCTGATTATGCTAATTTTGTAACACTATTTTGCATCTTGCTGCTCATTTCTGACCTTTATTCTGCCTCTTTCTGCTCGTTGCTGACCTTTATTTGCCTTTCTCTCCTCGTTCCTGACCTCTATTTTGCCACTTGATGCTAGTTTCTGACCTTTATCTTGCCTCTTTCTGCTCATTGCTGACCTTTATTTTGCCTCTTTCTCCTCATTTCTGACCTTTATTTTGCCTCTTTTTGCTAGTTTCTGACCTCTATTTTGCCTCTTTATAATACTTGCTTGCCTCTATTTTGCCTCATTCTACTGCTCATTGATGACCACTATTATGCCTCTATGTGCTTGTTTCTGACCTTTCTTTTGCCTCTTTCTGCTTGTTGCTGACTTTTATTTTTCCTCTTTTTCCTCATTTCAGACCTTTACTCTTTCTGCTCGTTGATGGCTTTTCTTTTACCTCTTTATTCTCAATTATGACCTCTATTTTGCCTCTATGTCTTTGTGTCTAACTTTCATCTTGCATCTATCTGCTAGCTTCTGACCTTCATCTTGCCTCTTTCTGCTTGTGTCTGACATTCATGTTGGCTCTTTCTCCTCATTGCTGTCCTTTATTTTGCATCTTTCTCCACGTTTGTGACCTCTAGTGTGCCTCTTTCTCCTTGCTTCTGACCTTTATTTTCGTTCTTCTTGTTTCTGTCCTTTTTCTTTGCATCTTTGTTGCTTGTTATTGACCTATATTTAGCCTCTTTCTGATAGTTTCGCATCCTTATTCTGCCTCTTTTTGCTTGTTGCTGCCCTTTATTTTGCCTCTTTTTGCTCATTGCTGTCCTTTAATTTGCCTCTTTTTGCTTGTTGCTGCCCTTTATTTTGCCTCTTTTTGCTCATTGCTGTCCTTTAATTTGCCTCTTTTTGCTTGTTGCTGGCAAATATTTTGCCTCTTACTGTTTTTGATCTCTATTTTGCTGCTTTTTGCTAGTTTTTTATCTCTATTTTGCCTCTTACTGCTTGTTGCTAGCCGTTATTATGCCTCTTTCTGCTCATTTCAGACCTTTAGTTAGCCTCTTTATGCTCATTGCTGATCTCTATTATTCCTCTTTTTGCTTGCTTCTGGCCTTTATTTTGCCTCTTTCCCCTTGTTTCTGACCTTTAGCTTGCCTCTTTCTGGTCATTGCTGAGCTCTATTTTGGCTCTATCTGCTCGTTGCTGGCCTTTATTTTGCCTCTTTCCTGACTTCTATGATGCTTCTTTCAGCTCATTGCAGGGCTTTATTTTTGCCTCTTTCTGCTTGTTGCTGAACTCTCTTTTGCAACATTTTGCTCATGTCTGATCTCTATTTTACAACAACGAGGGGTTGCTGGACTGTTCCAATGCCTTGACCTGCACATTGCAGGCCTCGATTTTCAACTTTCTGGTAATTTCTGACCTTTTTTTTGTTTTTTTATGCTTGATGATGTAGGGCTACCCTGACCCCTTAAGCCTGGTGGTGTGTTATTGTTTTTAATTTTGGCTTGAGGCCATGGAAGATTGCACTTTTATGAAAATCTCCCCAGGGTGGGCCAGGGCCCGTGGGCAGTGCAAAATCTGTTTCTTGGGAAGGGTTGCACATGACACCCAGTCCCCAAGCCTTGATGGGGCCACAGGGACCCAATCGCCTGGCCGGTCTTTAAAATAAGGGGAGAAGGGCACTCAGCCCCCCTCTCCCAGTCTTAATCGGCACTGGGAGCTGGAGTCCCCAGGGTCAAATTCGATAAAAGAAGGGGAGGGGGCATGTGGTGCCCCTCTCTGAGCCTTAATTGAAACTAGGTACCCCATCTCCCTGGGCTTGCTCTCAAATTGTTTCCTGCGGAACGCACCACCGGGACACATTGACTTCCCAACCCACAAGACTGAGGATAATATAACAGAAGTCTGCTCCCAGCTGGTGGAGCTTTGAAATGCTCCCACCAGATGGGACCAGACTTCTGTTTCCCTGCCCAAGCTCTTGCAGGCAGGGAATCTCTGATTGCTCCAGCCCAGAGGGACCAAGCAGAAACAGCTGCTCCCTCCAGGGGGAGCGAAGCTGACTCCAGATGGCCCCAGGATGGGTGCCTGTGGGGAGCTGGCTGAGGATGTAGAGGCCCTGGAGCTCCCCCTGCAGCCCCCAACTAGTAGTTTGCGTGTGCCTAGGGTGGGTACTGAGGTAACTACCTCTAGCTGCCATTCACCCCCTCCCAATAATTTATTGAATAGGCCCTGGTGATGGGATTCCCAGTGCCCAAGGGATCTGGGGATGGGGGCTGCACACTCCTCTCCCCTTATTTTATAAAATAGGCCCTGAGGTAACGGTCTCCTGGGACTCAAAGAGAGCCTGCGGGGGCCATTAGTCCTGTTTCCTTACTTCATAAAATTAGCCCAGGGGACGGGGTCCCTGGGGCCCAAGGAGGGGCAGGGAGGGAGGCTAGGCAATGTCTCCTATTCTTTTTTCAATTTGCCCTAAAGATGGGTTCCCAGAGGCCCACAGAGAGGCCCTGTGCTCTCTCCTCAATATTTTTTTTTTAAAGGGTGTCCCAGGTTCCACCAAGTCACCAAAGTGAATAATAAATGAGTGGCAGGGGCAACATATTTATTATTTACTCCTCTAGCATTAGTTCCCAATAATGCCCAGTGAGGGCTTTTTTGTTTATTACTTTTTAAGCTTGGTGGTGCCACTAGAGTTGGAGGAGCATCCCCAAGCATTTCTTTGTCCCAAGACACAGCACTGTTTCTCGGGACCGCAGAGTCTACTTTTGGGACAAATACCACGTCAATTACATGACTACAAACAAGATGTTTTGCCTTGATAAAGCCCTTGGTCTGCTGGCCGTACGGGTGAAAGATGTGTCAGCTGTTCTTTTTTCTAGCTGCACTTTTGAAATAACAATAAAAACAGCATATCATTCTTTAAAAAAGACATCAGATTTTGGGAATTATTACCCTTGTTACTTTTACCTGGATATATTAGTCACAAACTTCCCTCAAAACCTACAACTATTTCTCTCAACTAGTGGCTATTGGCTGTAGCCACTTGGGAGGCATGTGCTAACCACAATATTGGGTCCTGACTCTTTTAGCTTGAACCCAAGCATCATCATCCACCTATCATTCCACAAATGAACCAGCATTACTAAACCAGTAAGTCCCCTAGGCTATTAAAACAATGACCACAAAAGAGCTTACAGTATTTTTATAAAGCAGTCCAAGCTGGTGCTTTATTCTCTTCCGCTGGAATGTAAGGTCCTCTTGTGATTGTTTTTATGACTGAATTTCAGAGGGCAGTGGACCCGGACTTCAAACCCCCATTCCGCCTTGCAGCAGGAAACACCGTCACTGCCTTCATGCCCGGAGGTGCCTATATCTTGTTGCGAGGGTTCAGCTGCACTTGAGGTCAACAGAGCCAGGAGGCCTGGACTTCATACCCCAACCCGCCCTGCGGCAGGAAGCCACCATCACTGCCTTTCTGCACCCAGAGGCACCTATATCTTGTTAAGGGGTCACACCATATTTGAAGTCAGCAAAGCAGGAGAGCCGTTTTTTAAATCCCAACCCGCCTTGTAGCAGGAAGCGGTAGTCCCTGCCTTCATGCCCAGTGTTGCAGGAGTTCCGCTGCACTTGAGGTCAGCAGAGGCAGGGGATCTGGACTTCATACCCCAACCTGCCTTGCAGCCGGAACCTGCCGTTACTGCCTTCTGCACCCAGAGGCCCCTACATCTTGTTGAGGGAGACTGGCTGTGTGGGACTCGTGACTGGGCGAATACCGGGCCCATCTTTGTCCATCATCGTCCAGAAGAGGCTTGGCTGGGCCAACCCCCTTGAAATGCTTGACAAAAAGGAGCACTACGACCACAGTGAGTGACACTTTATATTTGCATCATGGGAAAGTGCATATTACACACAGGAAAAAATAAAGACTTAGTCCCTACATATTCTACGCATTTCTTACCAGGCACTTCATTGGATGCCTTCTTAAATCGCACAGTGAATGTGGTCTCAAAGGAGATAGAGTTGGCGGGGAGATGTTGATCGCCGTAAAATGTAAGTTTTGTTACAGCACAGTTGAATTTGACTGAACAGGCCAATAAATGCTCCTCCCCTGAACTGAGGCGGTTGTCCCAAAATGTTAGATCTATTGAGAATGATACTGAGGAGGAGAGTAAGAGGGTGGAGTTTTCATCCAGTCTTGGCGGTAATGACTCCCTAAACAAATGCTATCCTGGATGAGCCGTTACCAATAATTATTTATAAGGGGAAGTCTATTTCTATCTTAACTTCTCGTAAGAAACCTGGTCACCTAAACGTACTACATAAGCATCTAAGATTGAGGATTCTCATTTTATGATCTCCCTGGAAAGTATAAACTTAACCCTCAATGAGCCTAAGAGAACACAGGATGGCCTTTTGGAACAAATCAAAAATAGGCAGATAGCATGGCCCCTTTATTGGAAAGGATATCTACTTTATAAACAACTTTAAAGTCATTAGTAATTTTGGCCAAGTCACGGTCACAGCCAGAAATGGGCTGCCTTTCGAGGTCTATTTCCCCATCGATACAAAACTTAAATTCAGTTACTCAAAATTCTATCAATTTATCAGGACACCCACCAGGGATGGTAAACCCCCTGTAATAACAGGCATCCACAAAGGCCATATGCAAGAGGGGAGTTCATTCTCTAAGACTCGGAGGACACAGTCTCAGGACCTTTCAAGTCAATCAAACTCCCAAATATCCAGCCTTCCAGGAAATGTCTCCCAGATTGTGGACCTCATCTACCCCAAGGACTCTAAATCTTTCTCCAGCCTGTTGTCCTTATACAGCAATACTAGTTGGAGTACCACAAATGTCATCAAATAAGGGAGATAATTTTAGATTTAAAGAATAAGGTCACCCTTTGGCTTGCAAGAAATTGTGCTTTCTCCCTAAATTAATATGATGACATTCTCATGTTGAGAAGAGTAGGTTGGGTTGGCCAGTTAAGAAAAGCATTAGAAGGGGATTGTATAGTTGTCTCTTGTAGGACCCCCGATTTGGAATGGTAACTGATTAAAACTAGAAGCAGTCTGGGGACATATGGCCTTCCCATCACCTTGTTCCGTTGTCCCTTTTTTTTTATACCAGCCGAAGGTTCACACGACCGAGTTAACAAGACAGGGTTCTATTCCTTCTAATATTAATCCTTTGGGGAATTACACAAGATGGGGTGATAGCACTATCCAAGTACACAATAGGTTTTAACCCCTTGCCACTTTCAATAAAAATGGCTGACTTGACAACAATTCCACCTAGCAAAGTGTAAGACCTCCTGGAGAAGACAGCCCATTAATGTATTTCGAGATTTGCTACTCTATCTGGTCTGCTGACGCCTTGGGCACTTATGCGGAGAATCAGTATTAGCAAGCACTTATTCATGTTATGGAGCCATCCTGTGGAAGCAGCAATGACCATGGAAATCCTCTGGTCGAGACCTTAACTCACAGGAAGACAGTTGTAAGATTTGACTCCACTGTTCTTTCAGCGTCACAACAATTGGAATTTGGCATTGACTACCCTTATAAATTATAACCACAAAAATCCAAATCTTCACTAGTGGTACAAACAAAGGATATAATAGCACCCTATTATTCATGAATTAAGGACCATGATAATCTTTCCTATATGTCTTGGAATGTAGCAGGTCTACGCTCCAAAAAATTTAATCCTGCTAGGTTATCTTTTATTGATTCGTATGATATAATAGGTTGCCTGGAGACTTGGTTTTTTGATGATGTATTAATTAGACCCACCAGGTTATTAAGACATGGATTAGCACATTTAACGGCACAAATATGAAAATTTTGTGACACAAATATGGGAATTTTGCAGCATTTTTGAGGCACTTTATTTTGCAATTCTTTTAACACCAAACGCAGAGATCCTATTTTTAGGAGGTATTTTACAACATGAAGGTTTACAACAAAGCACTGAGTACAGTATTCAGGCTGCCAGGTATATCTACTCTGTGTATCATGCAGTATTTATGTTCACATTACTTGCAGCTTGAGCACTGTGCCATCGTCACATAAATTGATTTGTGTCTCTTTAGTACGCAGGGCTTAATATGTAAAAAAAAAAAAAAAATGTGCCAGGGCTCTCATCAGGAGACCACTGCAGCTTGCACCACACATTGCCCCTGCCATGCTGCCTGTGACAATACCAACACAACTACTAACCATTGCACCCTACAAGTGTTGCAAATCAGACTATTTCAGGCCCCCAAAGCATTAGGAAAGGCTTGAGAGGTAGTTATAAGTCATGTGTAATGTATATTGAATTAATAATCAACTGCTGTTCTGGTCACCTCTACAATAGCCAGACAGCACCACCTTGTGCCGGGGGTGGAGACTGGCTCTGCTGGTCGTTGGTGTGGTCCTTAGCAGTGAGTTCTTCATCACCTGTGGAGTAGATGGGGAATGGTCAGCGTTGGGCACTGTGCAAGTATTGTGTTAGCTGCGTATAAACGACTGTCTGTACACTACACAAATAGGAAGTAACCAGTAGTACAATTCATGGCAACACTGTGTGTAATTTCATAGTGCAGAGGAACATCATTTACTCATACATGTTGGATGTCAATGCATTGCATGCAATTGTTGCTGCGTTTCGGGATGCAAGTCTCCCACGCACACATCAGGAAGAGTTAAGATAGCTACCTACCGGTTAAGTGAGGGAGAACAGTGTAATGGCTGACACTTGCTCCTGGGTGGGGGTGGCCTCCATGCTGCTGGAGTGTGGGCCAGGGGGCATGCTGAGAGTAGTGATTCAGGGCCTCCCACCCCCAAACATTGCTCCAATACAAGATGGATACTGTCAAGGCCCTCGATGTTCTTTACAGGAGCAGAATTCGATGCTGTTCCCAATGCCCGCCCACCGGCGCCGCCGTATGAAAGCAACGTAACCAATATGGGGGAAAGGGGAATTGGAGAGAGAGAGAAGAGACACTCCGTCACAGCTATCACCTGGCAGTGTTGCAGTCGACTCCTGTATCTGTACTTTGTAATGCTTACGAATGCCTAATGCACAGAGGAAAGGGGCTTAAGCAAACAACCAAAGGACAACTGTCTCGACAGGAACTCTTCTAAAGAATAATCCTACCAGCTCTGTTCGAAGTTTTCGCCCCTCTTCTATATATGTATAAGAAACCGCACTCCTCGCAGATAGGAAAGGAGAAGAGGCCACACGAGGGAACTTTGCAGGAGCCTATATATGTATGTATATGTGGTTACGTGAAGAGAAGTCAGTGTTCTACAATAAAGGAAAGAGTTATTAGTAAAGAACTTCAATCATCTCTAATTTATCCTAATAGATAATTCAATTAACTAATACCTGTTGTCTCTTCAATATTGCGTTGAATATATCTGTCAATTACTTGTGGAGGCGATTAAATATTTACAGATGAATAGTCTTTGAACAGTTTTTTATCCTTGAATGAAACGCGCAAAAAAGGAACAAGGTAGGAAAAGGAGGAAAGGGGAAAAAATAGGAGAAGCGCTGCAAAGGTAAGGATAAGGACGGAATTGTCTTTAGCAAACAATTTGTAGTTTTACAATACCAGTTCCCGTCTCGTGGTTTCAGCTGTCAAAAGCGAAGACGACTTCCAGCTTTGTGTTTTCTGCTGTTCAATTAAAGCTGCTCCTAACCTTGAGTTTACCGCTGCTCGGTTGGGAAGATTGCCGCCTAATAAGCAAATAACTCTTTGCTATAGCTCAATGAATTTCTTCCCAGCCGCTGTCTGACGAGTTCGTATTTTCAATACTCCTCGAACTCTATTCCAAAGGTTTTAACTATAAATCCCTCCTCAGAATCTCTACTCCAAACTGTGAAGATCGAAATACTATGAATGTTAGCTTTATCGTATCTCCCGTCATGAATATAGACACGGAGCTACAGACTCTGCTGTTACCTCAAACAACCTTTAGTTGAAGTGCGCAGATAGAATCTCGCGCACTTCGTACATCCACTAGACAGTGTGTTAGCGTTCTTTCTAAAACAATTACTGCCGTAGCGGTGGCCATCTTAGGAGTGTAAAACCTTACTTAATATACTACCAAAGATTGACCATATTGGGTTTAACAATCAACTGTGCCTTCTGTTGTGGTCTGTGCGTATGAAGGTGTTGGACTGAGGCAATGATATGTTTCCTGACAAATACCGACCGGTAAGTCTGTTTGTTGACCTGTGCATTGCTGACACATGCTCCTGGGTGGGGGAGCCTTCCATGCTGCTGGAGTGTGGGCCACGGGGCATGCTGGGAGTAGTGATTCAGGGCCTCCCACTCCCAAACATTGCTCCAATACAAGATGGATACCGACCTGTAAGTCTGTTTGTTGACCTGTGCAATGGCTGACACATGCTCCTGGGTGGGGGAGCCTGCCATGCTGCTGGAGTGTGGGCCAGGGGGCATGCTGGGAGTGGTGATTCAGACCTCCCACCCCCAAACTGTACTCCAATACAAGATAGATACCGACCTGTAAGTCTGTTTGTTGAACTGTGCAATGGCTGACACTTGCTCCTGGGTGGTGGAGCCTTCCATGCTGCTGGGGTGTGGGACAGGGGCATGCTGGTAGTGGTAGTGCAGGCCTCCCACCCCCAAACATGTCTCCCAGTGAGGATGGCTACCTATCGGTTAAGTGAGGGAGAACATTGCAATGGCTGACACATGCTCCTGGGTGGGGAGGCCTGTATCCTGCTTAGCTGTAGGACATGGGGCATGTTGGGAGTGGTAGTGCAGGCCTCCCTCCCCCATACAGGCCTCCTAAGCAAGATGGCTAGCTACCTGTTGTGTGAGGGTGGACAGTGTAATGGTGTTTTGGTATTTCAAGGAAGTAGTTCTCAGTGTGTTGGTTACCAGCCTCCGCTCCCCCGGCTACTCCTGTGAAACTCTCAGGAAGCAGTATGGCAAGCATCTTCTCCTCCCATGGTGTGAATGTTTTCTGTGGGAGGGGAGGGCCACTGCTAGTCACGTTCGCCAGCATCCAGTTCTTACTCCTCCTCTCCTTGACAACCCTCTTGAGATCATGCCACTGCTTCGCGATCTCCTTCTTGGATCTTGGGGTGGTCCCTACTGCATTCACCCTTTGGACTATCCTTTCCCACATTTGTGTCCTCTTGGCTAATGGTGTCTCTTGGACCAGGTTACCAAACAGTTGTGGCTCTACTCTTACAATCTCATTGACCATGACTGTCAACTCACTCTCGGTGAATTTGGGCATTTTTTGTGTTGTCATGGTGTGTGGTGGTTGAGGTGTTTGTGGGTGCAGGGGTGTGGGTGCAGGGGTATGGTGTTGAGGTGTGAGGTGTGTTGTGTGCTGTAGGATTATTTGTGCTGGTGTACAGGTGGTGGTGATGGTGGTGGTGGATGTGTGTGTGTGCTGTGCTCTTTTGCCTCTCCTGTTAGATGTGGGGTATGGCCTTCTATTCTGCAGTGTTGCAAAGGATTGTGGTTTGTGAAGGGGGTGGCTTTATACTCAGCTGTGTGGGTGTGTCCATGTGGATTTTGGGTGGCAGGTGTGTTGTGGGAGTTGTCCAGGGTTTTGATTTTAAGTTTTGCTTTATTTGTTTTATTTGTATGTGTGTTAAGTATTTGGGGGGCATGGCTGATTTTATTTGTGCACTGTTTGGCATCATTGTGGTGTTTTGGCATCATCCGCCATGTTTTTCATGTCCCGTCTGCTGCGGTGTCTATGCTGCAGCTCTTCCGCTAATTTTCCCATTCACTCCTGTGTGCGACTGCGGCGGTCCGTAACAGAGGTTCCGACCGCGACACCCTCGGGGTTATCATAATTTCCCTTGCGGTGTGTCCGTTGTCCTTGCGGCGGGTTGTAGCTTTTCCGCAGCTTTTCTGATCGCCGCGGTCGATTTTTGGCCGTCACCGCCCGCATCGGACGGCTTTGCTTGGCCCGATACCGCCGCGGTCGGTCTTTAGTGGCGGTTGATCCTAATGTGGCCGCCGGTGTATCCGTGGTGCAGGCGGGCGGTTGGTTTCCGCCTCCATGGTGGTCGGAGTGGTTTTCCACCGCTATCTTAATGACCCCCTAAATATTTATAATCCAAACTTCCAACCATTCTCCGAACATTTTAGGTTAGAATCTGTTCAAAACTAATTTAACTTCAAACAGACAATAAGAAGGCAAAGTGCACAATTTTGGGGAGTGCAGATTTCATTTTCTCACTCCAGACCAAATATGATTGGAGAAAGTTTTTGATTTTTGGGGAGGTCAACGTTACCATTCTAAATCCAAATCAACTACCATTGAGTAAAGGGTTTAATTATGCAGAGTTAGTAAACTATCTCCAACTCAACCACTATTGGGGAAAGAACTACATTTTGAAAAGTGCATTTAAAACTAAACCCACATCCATTGTAAAAATAATGCTAATTAAAATAAAATATTATACTATTCTTTGAAACAAAAAAGCTCTATACTATCATTTACTATTCATTGGTTAATGTATTAATATATATCTTTTACAGAAGAAATCCATTTCATAACTAATAAAAGATTGAATAAATTATTAACAAATTAAATTAGCATTAATTAAACTTTTTACAGAAAATATTCACACCTCATTTAAAGACAAAAGCAAATTATTGCATTTTATAAACAACAGCTAATTACATTTGAAATAATTAAAAATTAATATTTAAAATGAAAATACATACAAACATAATCTATACTACTAACATTTCACAAAAATGAATTTAAGCGCATAATAGTTGCCATATAAAATATTTATAAAATAGATAACTAAACTTTATTATAAATAATATAAAATAACATAGCATAAAACATATAGGGGCGATTACGACACTGTTTCATAAACGGGACAGACAGACCAACCTCCACTCCGCGGCCCCGTCCACCATATTAGGATGCGTCGCATTACGACATTTCCATATGGGAACATGCATTACGGTTGTAAACCGGCAGTAATACATGCTTCCATAAGAAAATGGGAGATGTTGTTCACACCTGCCCCCGTGGAAGGCAACTCAAGGTGCCTGCCAGGCGGTCAAAGGATCAACAGGGGGGCACCATAGGTGCCCCCTCAGACCCCAACCAGAGGCCTCACACACAAGAGGGTCCTGCGGCGGGTCCTCAAACACGCATTCCACCATGGTTTCCATGTCAGACAGGCCAGCATGGAATCCATTGTGGAAACCTTGCATCATAATCCCAAGGGCAGAAAGGCCCGCCCTTTGAGATTACGAGCCGGATCCTACTGGCCGTCAGGCTCCTTAAGCCCGTCGGAAAACAGCTTGAATGACCGTCCGGTTTCAATTCAGACCAGCTGATACATAATCAGCCGGTCAGAATTTAAACTAACTATGGGGGTCAGAGGCTTTCTGACCTCCATCGTATTAGGCCGCATAATATTTTTTTATTCAATGTAAAAATTGCAATTATTATATTTATACTTACAAATTAGACATGCAATACATTTTCATTTGACGAATACATCAATTAAAAACAATAAGTAAAACTTTTTAATAAAATTTGCTAAAAAAGTTAATTCAAAAACAGCTTAAATAGACACCTCTCTCCCTACTTCTCTGCCAACCCAGCAATCCCTAATTGAACAATGAAAACGAATATATGAATAATTAAACATATCAAATGAATAATCACATTTATAAACTGTTCATGGTGAATGTTATTTTATGTTATGTTAAAAACATTTATTAAGCGCACGTTCACCAGATAGTTTCTTGGTGCTGGGGTAGTAAGTAAGGTAGCAGCAGAGGGAATGTAACCTAGTTATCGTATGCGTGGGAAAACAACCAGGTCTTCAGCAGACCTCATCTCCACGGGGAGCGAATTCCAGAACTGGGGGGCTAAAGCCGTAAATCGGGAGCCACCATGTTTCTTGCGTTTAAAAGCGGAAGTGACTAACAGATTTAGGTGGGAGGATCGCAGGTTACGAGAGGGGGTATACCGTAGAATCTTAGAGGAGATGAAGGCTGGGCTGCTGCCGTAAAGAGCTTTGAAAATAGTACATCCAAGCTTAAATACACACCGCTTGACCACTGGGAGCCAATGAAGGCTTTTCATCAGTGGCCTAACGTGATGCAATTTAGGTTGGTGAAAAGGATCTATGACAGAATTTCGACAGACAGAATTTTGACCTACACAAATATCGGCGTAATTATATCGATAGCAAAAATATCGACGCCCTATGTACAACATGGTAAGTACCAAAATATCGAAAAAATAATATCGATGTTAAAAATATCATTGTTAAATATATCGATTTTTTTTTTATTTAAAATAACATAAAAAATACTGTAAATAATACTTATTAATTACTTAAACATATTTAAATATATGTAATAATGGTAAAAAAAATAATAATACATATTTAATTTAAAAAATAATAATTAAAAATCATATATAATATATACTTACTTAACAATAATTACTATTCCCACTCCAGTGGGTGCAACAGTAGGGAAAACTGACCCTGAACTCTAAAAATACCCCTTTACCCAAAAACCTAAAACTGACCCTGAACCCTAAAAATACCCCTTTACCCAAAAACTGAAAACTGACCCTGAACCCATAAAATACCCCGTTGCCCAAAAACTGAAAACTGACCCTGAACCCTAAAAATACCCCTTTACCCAAAAACTAAAAACTGACCCTGAACCCTAAAAATACCCCTTTACCCAAAAACTGAAAACTGACCCTGAACCCCAAAAATACCCCTTTACCCAAAAACTGAAAACTGACCCTGAACCCTAAAAATACCCCTTTACCCAAAAACTGAAAACTGACCCTGAACCCTAAAAATACCCCTTTACCCAAAAACTGAAAACTGACCCTGAACCCTAAAAATACCCCTTTACCCAAAAACTAAAAACTGACCCTGAACCCTAAAAATACCCCTTTACCCAAAAACTGAAAACTGACCCTGAACCCCAAAAATACCCCTTTACCCAAAAACTGAAAACTGACCCTGAACCCTAAAAATACCCCTTTACCCAAAAACTAAAAACTGACCCTGAACCCTAAAAATACCCCTTTACCCAAAAACCCAAAACTGACCCTGAACACTAAAAATACTCCTTTACCCAAAATTAATTAATATTACAATTAAATTACTTCCCACCCTATTCCCCTATAAACCCACAACCCGCTCCAGTAGTAAAACATATAATTTAGTTAAAAATAAACATAAATTATCAATTAATTATTCTATTAATCAATTAAAATAATTCATTGCCAATTAATATTTAATAGCAAAATAAATAAATCATTAAAAAATAATTATTTAATTACAAATAAATTACTTCCCACCCTATTCCCCTATAAACCCACAACCCGCTCCAGTAGTAAAACATATAATTTAATTTAAAAAATACATAAATTATCAATTAATTAATCAATTAATCAATTAAAATAATTCATTGCCAATTAATATTGCATTGAAAAATAAATTAATCATTGAAAAATAATTATTTAATTCCAAATAAATTACTTCCCACCCTATTCCCCACAAACCCACAACCCGCTCCAGTAGTAAAACATATAATTTACTTAAAAATATACATAAATTATCAATTAATTAATCAATTAATCAATTAAAATAATTCATTGCCAATTAATATTTAATTGCAAAATAAATTAATCATTAAAAAATAATTATTTAATTACAAAAAAATTACTTCCCACCCTATTCCCCTAAAAACCCACAACCCGCTCTGGTAGTAAAACATATTATTTACTTTTATATATTTTTTATTTATAAAAACATATTAAACACATATTATAACAATTAATTTAAATACTTAACTAAAATTTCTAACACATATTAGTAAATCGAAATTACTTACATCGATATATATGCTATCGATATAAGTGATTTCGATATTACTTACCTTAGGGTCGATATTCTGGCCATCGATATTCTGGACATCGATATTCTGTCCCATCGATATTAGCAACTCGATATAAGTGTAAGTCGAAATTAAAAAATCAATATTTTGACTGTTTACCTGGTGAAAAATCAGTCTAGCAGCCTGATTCTGGACTAGCTGAAGGCGTCTGAGTTGGTAAGCTGGGATGCCTATGTAGAGTGAGTTGGCATAGTCCATTTGGGAGATGACCAAGCCAGGATAACTAAAGTCAGGACTTCCCTGGACAGAAATCTTCTGATCTTTTTTATTCTACTCAGTTGAAAAAAAACAGCAAAAACCACCGAGCTGATCAGAGCCTTCATGGACAGATCGTTGCTTATCACTATGCCTAAGCTTTTGGCTGAACTGGCCGGTAAAGGAGGGTCGCCCACAATAGAAGGCCAAAAGTTGGAGTTCCATGGATTAGGAAGCCCATCAGTGAGAATAAGCTCAGTTTTATCAGGGATGAGCTTCAATCAATTTTCGTTCATCCATTCACTTATGAAAATCATGGTATCTTGAAGGTGAGACACAGAGTATGGAGAGAGATTGATGTTGAAAACCAATTGAAAATCATCAGCATCATTATATGTTCCAACTTACCTTTCTCGCAAGGAAGAGATTAAAGAAATTAGATGCAAATTAAAAGGAAAGGAGAAAGGGAGGAGCCCTGGGGAACCCCACAGGTCAATTCCATCTTGTTAGAGGAGAAGTTGGCAAGACGTACCACTTGAAACCGGTTTATGTGGAAGGAGGAGAGCCACTTCAGAGCCAGACATTGGATCCCGGCATTGCTGACACGGTCAATCAGAATGTTATGATTGACCGTGCTAAATGCTGCTGACATATCCAGGAGAACCAGGGCCAGGGTAAGGCCCCCATCTGGCCCCCTCTAAATTCATCCATAACTGTCAAGATGACTGATTCTGTAGAATAGGCGGGTCGAACCCCAGCCTGATGAGGGTCCAGAACATGGGACTGTTCGACGAAGGAGCTTAGTTGGGTCGAGACATGTGACTCTAGGACCATACCCAGATAAGGCAGTAAGGAAATAGGGCAGTAGTTACTGAGGGATGAATTTCGCACTTTTAAAAAGGTCAGGGACAATGCCCTACTTAAGTGAGTTGTTAAGGAGAGAGAGTGGGGGATCCGGGCATTTGGTGAAAACTTCCTGAAGGACTTGAGGAGGACAGCAATCAGTAGAGAAACCAGAGCAAACCTTTTCAACTAGACCTAGAAAGTCTCCTGAGAAATGGGGGGAATCCGAATCAACTGAGCTGGAGACTTACAAATGTTAGGAACATTTATGAAAGAAGCGGAGGTCGGAATACTGGCCTTAATGGCAATGATTTTCTCCATAAAATATGAGTTGAGAGAATCACAGAAGGACTGTGAGGGGACCTGTTTCAACATGATTCTATCTGGTTTAGGGAGCTCATTTATTATAGAGAAGATATCTTTAGACTTATTTGCGGAATTTAGAATCTTCTTAGAGAAATAGTCTGCCTTGGTTTGAAGAATGGAATTTTTATATTCTATCATCAAGTTAGAATATGTAGTCTTTTCTTCTACAAGATAATATTGTCTCCATCTGCGTTCTGCTTCTCTCAGCGCCAGCTTCTTAATTTTTAAATTATCAGAAAACCTCCGCTGTGCGTCGTGGGGTCTCAGAATCTTAGTTGTTTGAGGAGGGGCGACGCTGTTGCATGCGGATTCAAGCCATGACTTAAAATTCTCTGCCTGAGTTTGAACCGATTCGGGTACAAATGGAGCCGTGGCGGTTAAAAGTGAGCAGAGGGGATCAATATTAGCACTTCTCCAATTTCTGGACGTGCAGTTCTTTGTTAATTGAGTTTTAGTAGAACGAACATCAGAGAGAGTAAAAGTGATAAAATGATGATCCGACCAAGTGCAAGGAGAGATCAGGGGGGTCGAGATCATCAGGTTAGCTGTCCTGTCCAGACTTGGTCCAGCATGTGCCCTTTTATGTGGGTAGCTTTGCGCACATGTTGGGTACAATTCATTACGGACAGAAGATCTGCCAGTTCTATTGAGCTGGCACTCTCCTGTTCATCGTTGGGCAAATAATGAGAAGTTGGGCGTGATTGATGGCTAAATGAGAAATCATTTCATCCATTGCCTGAGGAAAAGTAGGCATATAATAAGGAGGTCTGTAAAAAAGAGTGCAAATGAAAAATGACTGAGAGGATTCAAATTTGAGAACTAGACTGTCAGCAAAGGGAAGACCAGTAAACCCTAGTAACTTAAACTGGTGATCCTTATGGATGATAGCTGCAACCCCGCCTCCCACTTTCCCTGAGGGACGATTAGTTTGGAAAATGTAGTAGTTATCTGGAACTGCTGCTAAGATGTCAGGGGTAGACTCTTCAGTAGACCATGGCGAATTCCATACCTTTCCATCAACTAAACAAACAATTCATGTAAAACATAAAATATGTGTTTTACACAATTGATAAACAATTTAGTTAAGCAATAACCAAGGGGCTCCTTAGGATGGCAGAAAAATAGCCACTGCCGGCCCGGCGGTGGTGATCGTTCCGCCATAGTCATGAGATTTACCTCCCTTCACATTATGATGGCCATGGGTATCGCGGAGGACGGAAAGTCCGTCCGCCGCTTTTCCACCGGTAGCAATTGTCACAATTGCCTGGCGGAGCGGTCAGCATGGTCACAATGTCGGCAGAGCCTAGCAGGCTCTGCCGGCACAATTATGATGCTGGCCGAAGCCAGCTTTTCCATGGTGGTTGAACCACCATTGAAAGGCTGGCAGAGAATGTCTTCAGGGGCCGGTTGCGGGCCCCCCTTGTGTTGGGGGAGGTGTGGGTGCACTGTGGGGTACACATGGTACCCCCCTACATTTCACTGCACCAAGTGGCAGGCACAGTGTAGTGCCTGCCACATAGTGCAGTGAAATACACAACTTGCTCTTTTAACATCACAGCGGTGCTGCTGTCAGCAACCACTGCCGCAATGTTAAAGGTGTGGAATCCGACCATAGCGGTGGCGGTCCCATCATATTTGTATAAACCGGACTGTCGCACGCATGGCGGTCAGACCCAATCACCGATATGGTGGCAGGCGGACCAAGTCTGCCCGCCATCGTAATGAGCCCCCAAGTTAATATCTCTAAAATGACTTCACATTTTAAAACACTTCCCACTCTCCACAAATTGTCAATAATCTATATAAATAGGAAGAAAAAAACTACCCTAAAAATTAAATGTAATTGAATTTTAAAAAACATTTAGAAAGATAATAAACAATTTCTAATACATTACTGATATTATTTTTAAGTAATTTAACAAATCTATATGAAATTAAAAATAAATATAACACTGACAAAATAAAGAATTTACTAACAACGATAATTTAAAGAACAATTCATATATAAAACATTTTTCATCCAATTTTCCAAAAACTCAACAACCCAAACCTAGACAATGAAACCAAAAACATTGATTAAACTTGACAAATTAGTACACACATTTATTAATATTAAAGTATAATTTAAATGAAACTACAATTATTTTTACACTACAAAATTCCCCCAGCGGACCTAACAATCCATAATAAATAAAAAAACACATTACGCACATAATTAATAAACAATTAGTTAAATAATAACTAAGTAAGAAATTATATAATGAAGTACTTTATATGTTAAAATATTTCCCACACTATTCCTCTAGAAATCCAACAACCAACAGAAATAAAAAAAGAAATACTGCAAGCAATAATATAAAATAACTCAATGTATATTTAAAAATGTTCAAAATACAATAGTTTAAAACATTACTAAAATATTTATACTTAAATTAAGAAATATTCATTTCATGCTAATAAAATATATGAAATTAAACATAATTAAAAAAAATAAAACAAAACAAATAATATTACTTACATTGATATTAAATAAAATGATATTAAACACACAGTTAAAAAGCAATATTCCTATCCTCAACATTATGTTCCACAATGTTCTAGACACCACACTATTTGTACAATTATATTTCTGACCAATGATATTCTTGAATCGCTATGAAGGTTAATATTAGCTTAGCCATGTTAGCCATTAGCTTAATACCAGTTAGTACAGCAAGGCTACAGTGCATCATATTACAGTGCATCATATTAGCTTAGCCATGTTAGCCATTAGCTTAATACCAGTTAGTACAGCAAGGCTACAGTGCATCATATCTTTTAGCAGTATTTGAGGCACCAGAGAATGAGAGCAGCAAGTCCCAAAGAATAACATCAAGGGCCTGAATCATATTTCAGATGGCAATAACTCAACAGTCATGAACTATATTGTCTAATTCGCATCCTGCATAGAGATTCAGAAACCAGTGCATTTGAAAATCCACACTCAATTGGCTACTACTACACTGAGATACAACTTCAAAAATATGACGTGTTAACACTACTCTCCACCATTTTCCTATTCACCATTTGTCCCTCAAATCAGAGGGTGGAACCTCCTATGATAGATTTATGAGTAGTGAGCACCCTATGGGAAAAAACTGAGAAAATATAAAAGTTTATTATTCTTCGAAAAATTATTAAATATATTATAAAGATTTTAAAGCATAACATAAATTTAAGATAATTAAAATATTTTATTGACCTAGAATTCATAAAGTAAAATGTTACAGCACATTAACTGATCCAATTTAATGTGCATTAAATAATATATTTTTATAATGTATTATTTCAATTATTAATAACTTCTAAACATTAATAAAATAAAATTACCCACCATCCCTAACAAAAATGTAGTATTTAGTAAATTTTGATAAAAGTTATGTGAATAAACATTTTTAAAAATGTTTGTTTTCCAATAACAATTTAATATTTTCATTTACTTTTTCAATTAACTTATTGCATTTTAAATTATAAATTAAAATGATAAATGATCAATCTAAATGATAAATCAGCAACAAAGCAGTGTAGCTAAAACAATGACTTGGCATGAACCCTAGAGAGGCTTGTAACACTAGGGCAAATTGCTGAATGAAGAGTAAAACATTTAGAATCAGTCTTTCAAGAATGACTGCTGGATTTTGAGCAACACATTTGTTTGCTGGTAGACTGAATGTGACAGTAGAAAGTCTATAGCTTTAATGTTGCACATTCAAAAGGGCAGCTGCTGCTTCTCGTCTACTTGTTTGTAATAATTCAGGTTACAAAATATGTATTTTTCTTATAACAATGGAAAAATTGTATTTCGTTTTTTAATTATTACATTTGAAAATGATACATTATTATTCTGTGAATATATATAATATGTTTGTGCTAAGACATATATATAATTTATTTAGCATTAGTTCCCATACAGTGTTCTTTTTTTCCGCACCTCAATTACTTTCTATGGGAGTAAGTTGCAGTATCAGTAGTTGGACATGTGTGGTGCTTGACTTACTCCAAGGATGATTTGACACTGTTAAGGCTGAAGTAACTTTAGAAGTGTAACCTGTGAATAGCAATGGACTTACTATTTTCTGGCTGTTTGTTTGTAGTACCATGTCCATTCATAAATCCTCCTTATGTAAATAATTTACATTTCTTTTATATTTTTTTTTAATAAGTTGAAACATTTCTTTTATGTGTTGACGGCCATGTTTGGAATTTGACTTACTGCAAAGTCTGCGCTGGAGTACACGTTTCCTGTTTTGACACTATTAAGGCTGCAGTAGCTTTAGTATATTTTGTGTATTGCAATCGTTTTTATCATTTGTGGGTGGGTGTTTTAATTAGCATATCACCCGAGCCCCTTTTTCATTTTCCCACCACTCCCGATCCTTTCCACATTTACTACAAAATAGTACACTTACGAGTATGGTGATCTTCACACAGAACAGATAAGCAGAGGTCTGAATTGCATTTTGCAGTACTACAGACGCTCAACTTTATGTACTACAATGGGCAGTTTGTGAATCTGGCCCATTGTAGGAAAATATATCTCATGCGAATATCCAGAAACTCTGGCATGGATAAGGCCCTCCTGGACCTATGGTGCACACCCTTGGCTTATATGCACTGTTACAAATAATGTCCTACTTTGTTCCAAATTGTCAATGCATCTGCGCTGTCTGAGCTTTGACAATAATGAATAAAAATTGTAAAAATAAATTAAGATCTGTGCTGCTGTGAATCCTTCTTGCAGCCTTTGTATTCTCTCTTCAAATGTTGTGCTGGATCGGGGCCTCCTTCAATAATGGCCGGATTGTCCAAAGTTCCAAGATTCAGGCCGAGCAATGAAGGATTGCCACATTGTCTTATTTATGCTCATGGGCTACCCCCTGTCTTCAGAGAGCTCTCTTGGATCAGCAAAAGAGCAACATGGCTAAAACAGTGACTTTGCGTTAACGCTATAAAGCCTGAGTAAAACTAGGGCACATTTATGCATGAAGAGAAAAACATTTAGGGGCATATTTACAAGCCCCTATCGCCATAGGAAGGTCATTTTTAGTGACGTTCCTGTGGTGATATTGGCTTTGCCTTATTTACAAAACAGCATTAAGCCACTTGCGGGCAATGGTTGTTGTGGTGGGCTTTCCACTGCAACACCCATTGACACCCATTGAGTTTGACACTGCCACATATTTACAAAGGTGGCATAAATGTGGGACAGCTCCACAATTAAGACTAGGGAAAACCTGGTCTTACCCTCGGGAAACAAGAAGAAAAGTTACATTTCTCCTCGTTTTTGTTTTTTCCATGTGTGCTGCGTTGTGCAGCACGCATAGAAACAGCAAAACATTATTGATTGTTTATGTGCAGGAAGGTGTCCCTTCCCGCACATAAACTATCATTTAATAAAAATGACGTTTTGCAACTTCTATGTATGCCGCATTAAGCAGCACACATAGAAGTTTCAAAACGCCATTTCCGATTGATTATGTGCAGGAAGGGACACTTCCTTCACTTAAACAATCATTCTCCTCAACGCATGCATCCTTGCACTATGATGTAAGGTGCATGTGTTGGTGCTAGGCAGCTAAATTAGCACCTGTGTGACAGTGCGGTCCTGCGTTTCCGAAGTGCCGGAGCGTGGCTTTAAGTCAAGGAGGCTAACACCGCACTCCGTTACCTTCTTGTAAATATGCACCTTAGAATCAGTCTTTCAGGCTGCTGAATTTCGAGCAACACATCTGTTTTCTGCATGAGTGAATGTGACTGTAGAAAGTCTATAACTTTAGTGTTGCAGCTTTAAAAGACTGCTGCTGCTTCTCAGTTATTTTTTTGTAATTAATCATGTTATATCTTTACATGCAGCCTAATGAATGTAGACAAGTCTATAGTCCTCCTAACAGATTTCTATTATTCCTCATTATGGTCTTAGTTCCAACCCTCTGCCTCCCATCTGCTATTAAATATTTCAGCACCACTTACTCTCTGTCCTGTGACAGTCTCTGTAGAGACAATGGTTTGTAATCAATTAGGGAGGAGCCAGCCCGGTGGATAGATGTCTACCCAAAGGAACTTTAATTAAGATTAATATATGTTCATGACTTTGAAACCATGTAGGCATGATTTCCTGTGCAGCCAGGCTCGATATCATCATAAATCAAGCAATTGCATTTGCTATTGTATTTCCCTAGAATGCCTAGAAGATGATTATGGATAACATTGTGCAACTAATTCTAAAATTACTTTTTCTGTTATTTCACGTGAAAAAGAAAAGGCATAAATCGCAAAGCTTTTCTAAGAGAATCTCACTTATGAATTAGGGCCTTATCTCAAGTGCCCACAGTAACACACATTGCCCAACCCTTTCACGCTAAGGATAGTGCAAAAGGGTGCCTTATTTACAAGGCCTGGCTTAACATTGCCTTGTAAACAAGGCAAAGCCCCTTTCGCCCCAGGAACGTCATAAAATTGAGGTTCCTGTGGCATAGGGGCCTGTAAATATGCCCCTTAGATGTGAATCCCGCTTCAATATTGTTATAGATGAAGCTGGACTGTTAAGGATATAATAAATAGGGTTTATTCCAAGTACAAGAGAATAACTGGTGTTCCCATCAATAGCTAGCGAGCAACTGATAAGTTAGAATGCAAAGATTGGAAGCTACATCATAACATAGAAACCACATAGAATGTTCCATTTAAAGTGAAAAGCACACGAATAAAAGATGAAGGATTACAACAAATATCCTGTCTGACTTGCAGACATCTCCAATAAGAATATTATTTACAACAACTTGTTAGTTTTAATCAATGAGCAGAGCCTATGGGTACTTTTCTGGAGGATTCAGTGTTTGATAGTGCATGAAGGCATTTTTAAACTTGGTGATGTCAGACAAAAGTACTTGATTAAGCGGGACATTTAACAACCCATCAGTTGTCTAGCAGTGAGCAGCTCTGTTTGGTTGGTGTTTTAACATATAGAGCAAGGATTATATTCACAATGGGGGTACTGACCTTTATGTTTAGGCCTTCTTTTGTGTTTAACCTGCAGTTGTAAACACCCCCATATAAGAGGAATGAGCACAATCTGGTTTGTAAATTGGCACCCCAGGGCTGTCACTCATCCTGGCACACCTCTGGTCTGATTGATAAGCAATGAAGAACAGTCAAGCAGGAATATTTAAATAGAGTAAGGAAAGTGGGAACGCCAAATTGTGATGAGGGCAAAACTGATACATTAGAATACAAACCACCAATTAAGCCCAACTTGGGACACCCGGAAATCCCTATGAAGGTCATAAATGCACAATCCAAATAAATGATACTGAGGCTTTGGGCAGGTAATAAATACAAGTGCCTCTAACAAGGATGGATGAAGATCTTTTTTGAAATGGTGTGCATTATCGTGGCTGGAGAATTGTATTAAATGGTAACAAAATACTAATGCATTTAAGGGGCCATCCGGCAAGCATTATCTAGAGTTAAAACCTCAGTTTATCCATACCATCTTGCCTCAATTTATTTTTATGGAGATCAAATAGTTCCTTAACCACTGAGGGTCATTTAAGGCTCCTGACCCTGAGTGTATCATCCCACATGTTGAAAGATGATAGAGTACTTTGTGGTGCTTTCTTTTAAGCAGACAATGCTCTCATCAATGCCAGCCTAGCCCCTCAGACCTGGCAAACCCCTGCCTTAGTGCCCGTCCTCAATGATGGTGCCAGAGAAGACCAAGTGACACATATCCTTGTCACCATTCCAGAAAGGGCATCCAAATTTGCCCTTGAAGTGGTGGGTTCACTCACATTTGTCTGCTTGTAAAACCTCACTTGTTACCTCCCTAATAAGTACACCAAGCCCTCATGAACTTAAACGGGCATGCTTCATCCTAGGGTTTGCTCCTCGTCATGGTGGAATTGTACAATCCATAGTGTGCTCATTGGAGCTCTTGAGAGATGTAGGCTAATGCTTGGGTCCCACTGGTGTGGAGTGGAGTGGATTAGTTCTACTATGTTCTGTGTTTCCACCCTCTGGCACCTTCTCCTAAGTCTATAATTTTTAAAGAATAACAGATTAGAACTTTAATGATTAAAATTCGAGAGAGGATGGTAACCAGTAGGTTTATTAGTGTCTCTCTTTCACAAATCTCAAAACCAGTGGCTCTGTTTAAACATTCATGTCTGTTTTGGTTACATATTTCTGCCACTCTGATACCAAAGCAGGTGTCAAAGACAAGAATGCTGTTTGATAAATTTCGAAGAGCAATAATAATATGTCAACAACACAGTCAAATCATGAATATTGAGGAACAGAATATAGAATGTAAGATTATTTCTGTTTTATAATTATATTTTTTTTATGTTGTATATAATATTGTTTTCTTTAATATTGTTGCATTGAATATGGTTTTTAAATTAAGTTTGTATATATTCTTCATTATATTAATTTAGGTGTTAATATTATTAGAAAAATTGTTTTCTATCTTTAGTATAGTATGTAAGTTTTAATCAGTAATTATTTTTTATGTAATTAGTCATTGCTAACTTAGGGCCTCATTATGATAGCGGGCGGACAGACCGCTGCCCGCCATCATGTCGGTCAGGAGACTGACTGACAAGCAGGCAGTGGACCAACCACCCAATTAGGATACTACCACCGGGCTGGCAAATGGAAACGTGCTCTTTAACATTATGACTTGTGCTGCGGCCCTGCACAAGGGCCACAGTGCAAAGCCAAAGTGGTAAAAGAACACTTTGTGCACATCCATGTGGTGCATGGCACACAGCGCATGGATGTGCATGGGGACACTAAATGTTCCCCCTGGGCAACTTTGCGGTGGCCCAGAAAGCCTGGGGGCCCTGTTCAGACCACCATGAAAAGGCGATCATAAAGGGATATCGTAATCCAGACAGCGGTGCCCACCTCTGCACCACCGTCATTAGGGTTTGAGATTCCGACCGCTGTCCCATTAGGATCAGTAGATCCTGTCAGAGGTAGCGGTCTGTTCACCGTCCAACAAGGGTGCAACATAATGTGGAGGTCGGACCGAGGGGCTGACGATCGGGTGGACTTTGGAAGGGAGTAGGATGGGAACTTATTAGACCTTAATTTATTATTTTTTTAATTTGTTTTATACTAATAAAATATTTAGTTGGCAATTAATGATGAGAGCTGTTGAATTGATTCATTTGCTTCTCATTATATGTAAGTGTAGTTTATGTTTTTTAATGTGTCATTTTTTTTTTTTAGTTTACTATTTTTTTAATTTAGTTGTGTGTTACTGGGTTTGTAGGGAAGTAGGATAGGAAGCTATGTGATTATAGCTCATTGTTTTTTAATTATTTTTAATGCAATTAATTATGTACACCTGGGCACCCGACGCAAATGACGCAGGCAGAGAACTCCACACCTGGATTTCCAACTGCATAGACGAGCTCGCCCCGTTACGCAACCCCGACATACAACGCCCAGGAAAGCCGCCTGGTTCACCACTGCTCTCCAAGAAGCCAGATGCACCTGTGGATGCCTGGAGAAAAACTGAAGAAACACAAAGACAACTGAAAACCACACCAACTACAAGGACGAGATGACAGACTACCACAACCAGATCGGAGCCACCAAGAGGAACTTCATCCACAACAAAATCCTGGCCAACTCCACCAACTCCAAGGAACTTTACAGTGTCATTCAAGAATACACCAACCCATGCAGCGAAGCCATAGACATCACCCCATCCCAAGACCTCTGCGACAAGCTTGGACACTATTTCCACCTCAAGATGAAAAACCTCTACGACAACTACTTCGACCATCCACCAGGCGCCACAGATGGCCCTCCGCCCCCCAGCAACACCAGCCAGCCCACCATCTCCAACTGGACACCGATCACGGCCAAAGACACCTCCTCAACAATGAAAACCATCCACTCGGGGGCCCCCACTGACCCGTGCCCCCTCACATCTACCACCGAGCCGCAGCAGCCATGCAAATGTAAATCCAGTATTTGCCATTGCACCCGAACTACAACACGCCATCAACACTACCTTCAAAACAGGCACCTTCCCATATGACTGGAAGCGCGCAGAAGTCAGACCCCTGCTCAAGAAGCCCACAGCTGACCCCACTGACCTCAAGAACTATCAGCCCATCTCGCTCCTCCCCTTCGCATCCAAAGTTGCAGACAAAACAGTCAACAGGAAACTGACACGATTCATTGAAAAGAACGCCATCCTCGACCCATCCCAATCCGGATTCTGAAGCAACCGCAGCACAGAGATCGCCATACTCGGCGCCACAGACGACATCCGCACCCTCCTGGACCAAGGCCACTCCACAGCCCTCTTCCTACTCGACCTATCAGCGGCCTTCGTCAATATCTCCCACTGCACACTAGTCGCCAGACTACACAACGCAGGCATACAAGAAACAGCCCTGGACTGGGACTGATCATTCCTCAATGGAAGAAGCCAAAGAATCAGACTCCCACCCTTCCTCTCCATCCCCACGAAAATCACCTGCGAAGTCCCACAGGGTTCATCCCTGAGCCCCACCCTCTTCAACATCTACATGGCCATCCTCGCGGCCATCGTCCACCAACAAGGCCTCAACATCGTATCCTACACCGATGACACCCAGCTCATCCCCTCCCTCACCAAAGACCCCACCACTGCCAAACTTAACTTCCCGAAAGGAATGCAAGAAGTTGCAGTCTGGATGACCAACAGCTGCCTGAAGCTCAATGCTGAGAAGACAGATGTCCTTGTCCTCGGTACCACCCCTTCTGCATGGGCCAGTACCTGGTGGCTGACCACCCTCGGAAGCCCACCTACCCACTCAGACCACGGCAAGAATTTTAGCATCATACTCGACTCATTACTCACCATGAACCGACAGGTCACACCGTCACCTCCAGTTGCTTCAACAACCTCCGCATCCTCCGCAAGACCTTCAAGTGGATCCCCCCTGAGTCAAGGAAGACAGTCACCCATGCACTCATCAACAGCAGACTGGACTATGGAAATGCACTCTACGCCGGCATCAACAAGTTCCTACTCCCCAAACTCCAGACAATACAGAACTCCGCCGCCAGACTCGTACTCTGCATTCCCCGACACAAACACGTCAGCCAACACCTACGAAGTCTCCACTGGCTCCCAGTGGAGAAAAGAGTCACTTTCAAAATCCTCACTCATGCCTACAAATGCCTACACAATAACGGGCCCAAATACCTAAATGACAGAATCAACTTCCATGTACCCAAAAGAAACCGCTGATCTTCCAACCTCGCACTGGCCGAAACGACGGGCATCCACAGAGCCAGAGCAGGCGGAAGATCCTTCTCTCACATTACGGCCAAGACCTGAAACGAGCTACCGGCAGACATCAGATGCGCCCGCTCCTTGAAAACCTTCAGGAAGACCCTCAAGACCTGGCTCTTCGGCTAAACAGATCTGCGGACCCCACGCCCCTCAACGCCTTGAGACCCTCACTGGTGAGTAGCGCGCTTATAATCCCCTGATTGACAATATTTAATTGATTCATTATTATTTTAATTATTTAAGTGTGTTTTAATAAGTTATTTTTCATTTCTATACTTTAAATACTAACTTATAACTTAGAAGTAGGTTGTTGGGTTAGTAAGGGAATAGGGTGGGAGATTATTTAATTGATATATTTTGGGTTGCTTGGAAAAAAATGTTTATTAACTGTTATGTCAAAAATGTGCTGTATTTTAATTTATTGTTAAATTATTGATAAGTGTATGTAATAATAAACTTTTTTAAATTAATGTCATAAGTTATTTTGTTTTATTTCTGTTTGTTCATTTAATTATTTTTTTAATATTCTTATATTTGATTTATTTTGGGTTGGTGGTGTATTTTGGGAGGTAGGGACAGAAATGTATTTATATTAAATGCATTTATTTTGTTTTATATTATTTACATAATTTTTATATTAGTTCGTTTACTTTAAATTACATGTAATTGTATTTATGTAAAATGCATATTTTTTTTATTTTTAATATGTTTTAATATCTTAATGTTGTTAGAAATGTATTTTTTAAAAAAAAGTAATTAGGAAGTAGAGTGCTAAGTCCACCACTTTCCCTGCTTTTGCATACTAAAAGAAAGTGCCTCTTTTTGACTTGTCACCCCCATTTTTGGGGACTGATATCCTTTAAGTTTATAAAGTGCACAGCTACCCGTGGGGTTTTTGGCACTAATTAGATGGGTATCACTGGAGCAACCAACTCCGAACAGCCAGGTTTTCAGCTCTCTTTGAAAAATTGTGAGTGAGGGGCATTGCCTCAGTTGTTCTGGGAGGGAGCTCCGCAGCATGGGGCCCTACCATGCACATGAACGTCCTCCCATCCATGATCATTTTACTGTTAGGATCACATATAAGGAACGGCCTTGGAATGAAGCATGCGGGCCAGCTGATATGCTTTAATAAAGTCCTGTAGATAGCATGGGCCTACCACTGCTCTTACTCTGTGAACATAACACAAAGTTTTTAACCAAACTCGACACTCTACTGGGCGCCATTGCAACTCCCACAGCAAACCTACCGCTGATGTCCGCTTTTGAAACCTTTAGGGCATCCTTGCTATAGAGTTTTGCACCACCTGCAATCATCTACTGGAGGATTTGTCCACCACCAAGTAGAGTATGTTGCCGTAATCCAATATTTCAATGATAATTGCCTGTACCATCATCCGTTGAGCTGAAAAAAGAAGTAACCAAATAATCTTTCTCAACCATCTCAAAATCGTGAAACATGTGGCGGCCACCTTTAACACCTGGAGCTTCATTGACAGCTTGTCATCAAGCACAAACCCCAGATTCATAACCTTAGAGGCTTGCTTATTCCAAGTACAAGAGAATAACTGGTGTTCCCATCAATAGCTAGCGAGCAACTGATAAGTTAGAATGCAAAGATTGGAAGCTACATCATAACATAGAAACCACATAGAATGTTCCATTTAAAGTGAAAAGCACACGAATAAAAGATGAAGGATTACAACAAATATCCTGTCTGACTTGCAGACATCTCCAATAAGAATATTATTTACAACAACTTGTTAGTTTTAATCAATGAGCAGAGCCTATGGGTACTTTTCTGGAGGATTCAGTGTTTGATAGTGCATGAAGGCATTTTTAAACTTGGTGATGTCAGACAAAAGTACTTGATTAAGTGGGACATTTAACAACCCATCAGTTGTCTAGCAGTGAGCAGCTCTGTTTGGTTGGTGTTTTAACATATAGAGCAAGGATTATATTCACAATGGGGGTACTGACCTTTATGTTTAGGCCTTCTTTTGTGTTTAACCTGCAGTTGTAAACACCCCCATATAAGAGGAATGAGCACAATCTGGTTTGTAAATTGGCACCCCAGGGCTGTCACTCATCCTGGCACACCTCTGGTCTGATTGATAAGCAATGAAGAACAGTCAAGCAGGAATATTTAAATAGAGTAAGGAAAGTGGGAACGCCAAATTGTGATGAGGGCAAAACTGATACATTAGAATACAAACCACCAATTAAGCCCAACTTGGGACACCCGGAAATCCCTATGAAGGTCATAAATGCACAATCCAAATAAATGATACTGAGGCTTTGGGCAGGTAATAAATACAAGTGCCTCTAACAAGGATGGATGAAGATCTTTTTTGAAATGGTGTGCATTATCGTGGCTGGAGAATTGTATTAAATGGTAACAAAATACTAATGCATTTAAGGGGCCATCCGGCAAGCATTATCTAGAGTTAAAACCTCAGTTTATCCATACCATCTTGCCTCAATTTATTTTTATGGAGATCAAATAGTTCCTTAACCACTGAGGGTCATTTAAGGCTCCTGACCCTGAGTGTATCATCCCACATGTTGAAAGATGATAGAGTACTTTGTGGTGCTTTCTTTTAAGCAGACAATGCTCTCATCAATGCCAGCCTAGCCCCTCAGACCTGGCAAACCCCTGCCTTAGTGCCCGTCCTCAATGATGGTGCCAGAGAAGACCAAGTGACACATATCCTTGTCACCATTCCAGAAAGGGCATCCAAATTTGCCCTTGAAGTGGTGGGTTCACTCACATTTGTCTGCTTGTAAAACCTCACTTGTTACCTCCCTAATAAGTACACCAAGCCCTCATGAACTTAAACGGGCATGCTTCATCCTAGGGTTTGCTCCTCGTCATGGTGGAATTGTACAATCCATAGTGTGCTCATTGGAGCTCTTGAGAGATGTAGGCTAATGCTTGGGTCCCACTGGTGTGGAGTGGAGTGGATTAGTTCTACTATGTTCTGTGTTTCCACCCTCTGGCACCTTCTCCTAAGTCTATAATTTTTAAAGAATAACAGATTAGAACTTTAATGTTTAAAATTCGAGAGAGGATGGTTTTCAGGTTTTCAGCTCTCTTTGAAAAATTGTGAGTGAGGGGCATTGCCTCAGTTGTTCTGGGAGGGAGCTCCGCAGCATGGGGCCCTACCATGCACATGAACGTCCTCCCATCCATGATCATTTTACTGTTAGGATCACATATAAGGAACGGCCTTGGAATGAAGCATGCGGGCCAGCTGATATGCTTTAATAAAGTCCTGTAGATAGCATGGGCCTACCACTGCTCTTACTCTGTGAACATAACACAAAGTTTTTAACCAAACTCGACACTCTACTGGGCGCCATTGCAACTCTCACAGCAAACCTACCGCTGATGTCCGCTTTTGAAACCTTTAGGGCATCCTTGCTATAGAGTTTTGCACCACCTGCAATCATCTACTGGAGGATTTGTCCACCACCAAGTAGAGTATGTTGCCGTAATCCAATATTTCAATGATAATTGCCTGTACCATCATCCGTTGAGCTGAAAAAAGAAGTAACCAAATAATCTTTCTCAACCATCTCAAAATCGTGAAACATGTGGCGGCCACCTTTAACACCTGGAGCTTCATTGACAGCTTGTCATCAAGCACAAACCCCAGATTCATAACCTTAGAGGCTTGCTCTGGTAACGGGCTCACATTTTTTGGTTTGGCCAATGATTGGGATACCAGAGGGATGAATTCCTTCCCAGCACCAACACCTCCATCTTGTCTCTTTTTATTTTTAGTGAGTGGTGTTTCATCCAATCTGCTACTTTACTCAAACCTGAGTTGAAGGCTTCCGAGATGTGGTGCTGTGCAGAGGATAAGGAGAAGATGATTTCTGCAAAAGAGAATAATGTGAGACCACAACTATCCACCAAGTACGCTAGTGGCCACATAGATATTAAAAGTGTGAAACTTACAGAGGATCCTTGAGAAACTCTTGAATTAAGGTTATACCGCTCTGAGGCATTAGTGGTCAAAATCACCTGAAAGACCGGTCTTCTAAGAAGCATAGCAACCAAGCGAGGGCCGTTCTCTGTGTGGGGCGTGGCCAACTGCTTAAGATGGTGGTCGCAACCTGGTGAGACTCCAGACCCTGGGAGGGATCAAAATCCTGAAATCCACCATGCTGCAATCCCACATTGGGGCCACTGAGATTCCGGAAGTTCCCCAACGTGCTAGGGGTCCAGATTTTCTCCCCAGCAAGATGCGGCGACTATGGAGCGGATCACGGACATCGGAGGTGGAGCGTGGATGGGCTTCACGCCGAAGCTGAGGCACACACCGTACCCGATCGGCTGAGCTCCTAGGGGGCGCGGCCGTGACTGGAGGCCGCTCCGGATTGCCCATTTGGAGGTGATCGGAGGACCGAGAGACCGACTGAAGGCACAAATGCCCAGGAGAGATGGGGAAGTCACAGCCCTGGCCACAACCAAGTGGACTGACTGCACGTGGTGAGGGCCCACAACAATAATATCGCAATTTACAATTGATTGGCTTTTATGATGGCCAGACTCAAGGGCAAGGTCTTAGACGCTGGCTTACCTGCGGGGGGAGATCCCATGAAACCGATGACAAAGGGCTGCTGCCATGCATGTCCGCCTCTGCTCCTATGGAGTCCCACTCGGAGAAGCTGGACTTATTACTGCAGGAAATCCAGGACTCCAAGAAGATGATGGACCAGCAGATAGGATCCCTCACGACCGGCCTTACTCTACTGCGGGCAGATCATGGGAAGCTCGCTGACATGGTGAGAAACCACGACACGGCACTGACAAGCATAGACCCCCAACTCAAGGAACAGGCGACGTAAATAAAACAACTACAACACCAAGTTACCAGACTCCAGGACCATATTGAGGATGCGGAGGTACGCAACCAACATAACAATGTTCGCCTTACTGGCCTGCCGGAGAGAAGCGAAGGAGTGAGACCTGTGGATTTTATGGAAGCATGGTTCAAAGAACATGTCGCCCTGGAAGGTTTATCCTCATATTTTTGCATGGAGAGGGTGCACATTCTGACTGGAGCACCAAAAGTGGGTGCCCCTGTGACCTTTAATAGCCAAAATCCTGAATTACAGGGACAGAGACATACTATTCCAAAAAGCAAGGGAAAAGTCGAACATCCAGTTTGAAAATCAACGGATCTCCTTATACCAGGACTACACTATCATGGTGCAGCGGCAGCGGACCTCCATTTAAGCAGTGAAGAAACAACTATGGGCGGATCAACTTAAATATGCCCTACTGTTCCCAGCCAGGCTCAAAATCATGCACAACAAGAAATATTATTCCTTTGACAGCTCTACTGATGTGGAAGAATGGCTTGAGGTGATGGAATTGGACCATAGTCAGGAGAGACTGCCTGGCTTGGTACGTCATAACCTGGTACCGTCACAACAACAGCTGCCCAGAGGATGGGTAGGAGGCTCAAGTAACCCGGCAAGACTGGGCCCGACTCCAGCCCAGAAGAAGATGGACAGAGAGGAGGCATTGGCAGTCGCTGGATCCTTCTGAGAGGACAATACAAAGATTTAGACTGACTCGGAAGAAAGTATCATACACTTACACTCGGAACATAGCATAACTCTTTTCCAATCGGCGACGCCCTAAAAGGGAGATGGCCTGTTGGACAACTGAGAGACGGTCCTGAATTTTCCCACATCAAGCTTCCACGGGGAGGACCGCCTTGGCCACGCTCTTCACCATTAGACAATATCCTTTTTTGATTGAACTTGTGGAGTTGTGCGTTTAGCAGAGTGCAAGATGCCTGTATTGTAAACTGTACTGTTATGCTTTACCATTAGGTGCATCCTGATCAGTAATTCAGACTAGCAAGATTCCACAAGTTAGTGCTTAACCCCAGATACTCATGGGCAGCATATGACGGTGGACCTTCTGGTCCAAAACACGAATACTGTTACTATACAATGCACTGACAAGTATAATTTAAGAAGTACAACCCCCCCCCCCCGGGGCCCAGTAGAGCCGCCGGATTCATACACCCATACCGACAGCAGTAGGGTTGGCTGCGCATGACCCCCACAAAGCGCATGCACGGTTCTGTGTTTTCTGTATGCGGTCAGTTTTGGTTTGGTTCAGCACGGTTTATTGGCTGCGACATTAATAGTTAGTTTACAGGGGTTGGGCACTTCCTGGTCTGCAAATATTCGTGGGCTCCGCACTACGCGGAGATTAGCACATGCAAAACAGATATGGCTCATAACCGTACCGACTTAGGCACATATAACCTATTGACCTGGAATGTACGAGGTTTGAGGGCTGTGAGCAAACGGCACAGAGTACACGCTTACCTTCTTAGGAGGAGAGCACAGGTTGCATTCTTGCAGGAGTCCCATCTGATGGAGATGGAGGCGGTGAAGACCCGGAAAAAATAGGGCTGGGGATACACCACTAACTATTCGGCCTTTGCTAGAGGGGCGACCATATGGATACGCCATCGGGTCCCGTTTGTGGAAGTATATCGCCGTGTAGATAACCAGGGGCGATATATACTGTTAAAGGGCATGTTAGATGGACTACTTGGGCCTAGTCCTGGGCTGCATATACGCTCCGAATTTCGATCAAGACACATTTTTCACTGACCGGGGCAGAGCCTTGGTGGGATGGGAAGCTATTACCTGGATCTTGGGGGGAGACTGTAATGCAGTCCTAGACATTGAATTAGATAGATCCCATCCACTGCTCCACGGAGCAAGTACACACAAATTGGCTGAATTTCTGAACACTGGGATGCAAGGCTGGGCTCTCGTAGACGGATGGCGCACGCTTCACCCTACACACAGGGAATATTCCTTTAGACACCTTCCTTGATGACTTACAGTTTCCCACGATCACCGAAGCCATACGGAGGGGCCTTTTGGGCCCCCTCACCCAACATGAAATAAAAATAGTAATCAATGGTCTTAACCGCAATAAAGCCCTGGGCCTCGACGGCTTGGCCATCGAATTTTATGCGACGTACTCAGAGATTTTAACGTCAAAACTAGAGGAACTCTATAAGACGGCTTGGGAAACCAGTAGACTACCGCAATCCACGATGCAAGTCATGGTGGTGTCACTCCTCAAGCCCGGAAGAGACAACACTGAAATGTCCAACTATAGATCGCTGTTGTTGCTGGCTACCGAATATAACATTCTTAGTAAGGCCTTAGCCTGATCCCCGCCCTCCCCACTCCTATAAACAGTGACCACTGTGGGTTTCTTCCTGCACGCAACACTTCGCTAAATACTAAAAGACTCCACCATATAATGAGGGCTGTTCTCAGGAACTGTGACAAGGCCGGATGTCTGGCGTTAGATCTACGTCAGGTGTTCAACTCCATAACATGGGAGTACATGTTCGCAGCCCTGTTGCGTTTTGGTCTTCCCCATGATTTTCTGCGGTGATACGCCTCCTCTATGTTGAGCCTACTGCAAGGGCATGTACGGGGCACTATATATGCCTGGAATACGCGGTACACAGAGGCACTAGGCAGGGGAGCCGACTTTCCCCTCTTCTGTTTGTGCTCGCGTTAGAACCACTGGCCATAGCCTTCAGGCAGTCATCAGGGGATCTGGGAATTCTCGTACAAGATAATACACACCTTGTCTCAATATACACAGACGATATCCTTATATATTTGCGTGATTTGGAGAATGGGCCAGACCCGCTCCCAGCCGTCTTCTCCGCCCTCAAGACTATATCGGGGCTGGCGATTAATGCAGGAAAGTGTCATGCCTTTTATTTCCAAGAAGGTCCTCGTCTGGACATACTCCGCTTTGGCACCTATCAGATTCCTGTGGCACTGAATACATTTAAGGACTTAGTCATTAACATGTACAGGGATCCATCGGACCAACTGGAAGGTAATTTGATGATGACCATCGCCTCACTGCGCCCGAGCGTTTCCTTCTCGACCTCCCTGCCACTGTCCGTGATGGGGAGGATAGCCATCTCCAAGATGGTGATGCTGCCCATACTATTGTACTTCTTTGTTAATCTGCCCCTGATGGTGCCCCAGGCCACATTTCACCCTTTAGACACACTCTTACTTGAACTCATATGGGGCGGAGGCAGACGCAGAGTAAGTCTCAGAAAATTACAGTTGTCATCGAACCAAGGAGGGTTGGGTATCCCTGATTTCGGAGCATACTATTACGCTGCCCAATTACAATGGCTGTCGTTCTGGACGGCTGGCAAGAACTTACAGGAAATAAACTACACCGCTTATGAGATGGACAGGGGTACACTACATAGTATGCTGCTCCCAGTATACACCCTCTGACGGTCCACCGCTGTTGAAAGCATCACTGCAATGTTGAAAAAAGGCCCTACAGTACACGTCGACCACACCCTCCTATGCATCCAATATCCCGCTACTAGAGCTGCCAGTCATGGGTAGTAGGATCACAATGGCTAGGATACAGGACTGGATAGATGTGGGGGTAGCGGAGGTGGGTTCATTCTTCGGAGATGGTATGCTTCTAGATCATGACATATTTGTAAGGTCCATGGGGGCACCTGACCGCCTTTACTTGCTACACGCAATGACGGCGCATTATATCAAGATGACATGGGCACCCCAGCGTAGCGAGCCTCCACAAAATGACCTGGTCCATCTACTTTACTACATGGGGAGGGGTGGACACCTATTGAAGTGGTTATATACCGGCATCCGAACACAGGCTTCCACAGGACTTGCGTACCTCCGTGAGAAATGGGCAGAAACTACAGATGTGGTAATCATAGACAAGGCATGGGAAAGCATGTTGCAACACCCTAAATGGGTCTCTCGAAACACCAAGCTTAAGTTTATACAGTATATGGTTCTCCATAGGGCGTATTTGACCCCGAAACGTATACATTGTATGTTCCGGAGGCCCAGAGCTACTGCCCGAGGTGCAGAGAAGAAGAAACTGGCCTTGCTCACATGTTGTTAACCTGCACTCATCTTAGGGAATATTGGGGACACATTCGTAACATCCTAGGAGAGATCACACATCTCACAATGACAGATAACGTATTGGAGGGCCTCTTGGGTCTCCGCAAGCGCACCAAGGCTCAGAAGGTTCACTTACGGTTTCTAGATCTAGCAATTATATTAGCGATCAGAGCAATTACAATGAGATGGAAGTCACCTAGGAGCCCCCCGTTACATGCATGGAAGGAGGAGGTAATCAGGTGGGGTATCGTGGAAAGCGCGGTGCTTCGACGGGAAGAGGTGAGGGGGTTGAGGATACCTCCCATCTCTATGGATTGGGAAATTATGTTAGAAGACCTTTCACAATTGGATATCCCACTTCCCTGATTCTATTAGACATGTTCTACGAAGACAACGATAATTGAGGAGGAGAGGAGGGAAGACCCATGGTGTACAGGCAATATGGGTTGGAATCCATGACTCTCAAGGAAATGGTACAGAATAGATGGAGGCACACGGACAGACCCGGAATGGGGAGAGGGATAGGGAGGGGGTCGTTTTTTGTAAATTTTGTTTTGGGAATTAAAGTATAAATACCAGCCAAGATAACTTAGAGACATTCGTAATGCATACATATGGTTCTGCATATTACATTCATTGCATCTTATTTCCGTACTGTATAACTGATGGATATGAGGGTAGAAGTATATCTATTTCCTTATGGAAACAGATGTGTCAAAATTCCACCTAAAATGAAAAATGCCATGTATAGTTGTTATATTGGAATGTACTCTGAACAATGGCCCAATAAAGTTTGTTAAAAAAATAAAGGGCCGTTCCCTGTATCCCAGTCTCAAGTAGACTCTCTATGAGAGAGACATGGGACGCAGTGTCAAAGGCCGCAGTAAGGTCAAGAAGAATCAACACAGCTATCTTGCCCTCATCCAGGAGACATCTAAGATGTTCTGTAGCTCCTAGATGGGCTGATTCAGTACTGTGTCCTATCCTAAATTTCAATTGATAAAGATGAAGATTATCTTGTGACTCTACAAAATTGTAGAGTTGACTATTAACATGCTTCTCCAATAGTTTCGCCATAATGAGCAGCATTGATACTGGTCTGTAATTAGGCCAGTTCTTAGGGTTCAGATTCGCTTTCTTCAAGATGGACTGAGCCCAGGCATGCTTCCATGCCTGTGGAATCTTCCCTTGTATAAGGGAGGTGTTTAGGAGTCCAAATAACACTTGCAAAGCTTTCCGCTCTAGGAAACTTATCTTAGCAGGATTGAGAGGATCTACTGGTGACCACAACCTAACTGAGGTCAGTAATGCCAAGAATACAAATAGATCCAACTTGTCCCAGGGATTCAATTTTGTCCTAGCCTGTACCATGGTTAATCCAGACAAGTCCTTGGTCCGAGGAGGGCCTCAGTAGTGCCAGGCAATCCAACATTCTTCTCTCCGATCTTAAGGGAAGCCTGTATAGCTGTCACCTTTTTGAAAAAAAAGCAAGCCATTGTGTCACACTGAGGCTGAGGCATGACTAGTGATAATATAATTTTATTGGGGTCGTAGAGTTTCTTCACCGCTCTAAACAGTGTTTTCAGGCAATTTTGGGTGGCAGTGATATGTTCATATGGAATGTAGTGCGTGTCGCTCTACAAAGCTTGTGATGATTCCTCGTGCACTGGGAAGCAATAAACGAAGTAAGTAAGGAAGGTGTGGGTGGACAGGGGGAGGGCAATCGAGCAAGGGGTTCGGCGGGTCAGCCATTGGGGCGGCCCAGGACTTGGGTTGCTCACGCATTCATATGCCTTTTCACCCATAGAGACCTGAAAGGGCAGAAGCCACCACTCGAATGGACGGCCTGGGGACCCCGTTTCCATTGCTCTCCCAAGTAACATGTGTGGACGAGTCGCAGCAGGGCGCGGCCCAAGATGGGCTGTGGGAGGAAATAATGGCCATAGCTAAAGCAAAGGGACCGGCGTGGGCGCAAGGATTCATTGAGGCGCGCAGACAGGAAGATTCGCGGGTCGTAGCCGTCACCCCACCTGACAACACGGCGGGCCCCTCGACCCAGGAGCCATGGAGGTACAAGCGGCAACGCAAGCCAACCAGCAAGGACTTTCCGGCAGAGGCACCTCTGGTGAAAGTGAGGCCGGCCACCAAAACGCGTTTTCTTGAGACAGTGAACACACCAGCTGTAGTGCAGGACTCAGCCACAGGCCTGACTGACATGGCTCTAATGGGTAAGGCGATGGGCGATATGTTGGGTCTCATGGCGGTATTTCAGAAACGACTGGATTCTATGGAGGCAATGCCGTGGGTGTTGCCAGCGGCCCCACCAGCGGTGGGGGCGGCGATGGTGCTGCAAGTTTGGGTGGGTCAGGCCACTGCCACAGATGCAACTTGAGCAGAGGGTAGTAAGGGGGCCGCCGCGGGATCAGCCACTGGGCCCGCTATGCCTGGGATTCCTGGAACTTCCATGCTAGCCGTGCCTGCCACAGTATCCGTTGACAACCAGCCTGGGGGCCTCCCCAGACTAGCACCACAGGGGTTCCCAGCGGTCACTCACAAGTCACAAGTGCAGGGCTGACGCACCGCAGCCCCACCTGCCCGGTACCACCACCCGCCATGGGAAGACACACAAAGAAGTCGCGGGTGGGGCATCTCGGCCTCCGGTCACGCAGGCACCTCTGGCTTTGGGCCGTTGCTCCCTGGCATGGCAGGTGCCACTGGCAGCCAAAGAAGGGATATGGAGGTGCGAATATATAGATATCCTGACCTTGCTGATGCATGGGGCGGCAGGCGAAGATAGAAGGAAGATGGGGGGAAGGGAGACGAGAAAAAGGTGCGATATCAGCGTTGGCCAGACAAAACATTAGATAATTGGCCGGCGGCTTTCAACATTCTAGCGGCAGTTGTGATGGAAAAGTTCCCCGAGTAAGGCGAGCTCTTGATGCAATATGCGAGCACCATCCAGCAAGAAGCAAAGTTGTCAGGGGGAATCGGTTGGTTTTATTGTGACCAGGATTTCCGCAAGAGAGTGGCCATATGCCCGGACCTGGGGTGGGATCAGAAGGAGATACAGCTCTGGGTGAACACATGTGTAGGTTTACTCACAAAAGGAAGGAGATGCCGTACAGGGCGCAGGGAGAGGTAGAGAGTAAGAAAGGGGAGCAACAGTTTCCCAAACGACCATTCAAGCAGCCTTTTCGGGGGGGCCAGGGGAGAGGCCAGAGGGCAGGGCCCAAGCGATTCAATTCAGGAACATGCAGGCTTTTCAATGGGGGAGCTTGCTCCTCGGGTAGGTCATGCAAATTCACGCATAACTGCAGTAAGTGTGGCGCCCAGCATCCAGCTGTCTCTTGCACTTCCAGTCAAGGGTCCCCCTCCTCCGCCCCTGCGAGCAGAACATATGGCCTGCAGCTAGAGATAGCAGCAATCAGTGCCTGACCACATCGTTGACGGACAGCAAGGCCCCTTTTCCAACAGCAACTCCCCCATCATCCTGGAGAACTTTCTTCCCCTACTTAGGTTGTATCCCATTGACAAAGACAGGTTACTGTAAGCAGAAGGTTTCCTCGATGGTTTCAGGATACCATAGAAAGGTCCATTGGGTTGCAGGGACGCCTTGAATCTGAAATCAGCCAGGGGCCTGCCTGGGGTGGTCAGTGAGAAAATCAGAAAGGAGGTGGCCCTGGGTAGGGTGGCGGGCCCATTTCCAAATCCCCTGCTGGATCATTTCCTGGTGTCACCACTGGGAGTTGGGCCAAAGAAATAGCCAGGTGCATATCGCCTGATTCACCATCTGTCCTACCATGAGGGCAACTCTGTGAACCACTGGCTGAAGGAAGGGGCTTGCTCTGTATCGTACTGTTCAATGGACATGGCCATTGATATCGTAAGAAGGGCTGGGAAGGGGGCGTGGCTGGCCAAGGCGGATATCGAATCAGCCTTCCGCCTCCTGCCTGTTCACCCCTCCAGCCAGCATCTGCTAGGTTTTAAATGGGGAGGGGGTTTTTTGACCGCTGTATGCCAATGGGGAGTGCAGTCCTTACTTTGAGGCGTTCAGTTCATTCCTACAATGGGCTCTTTCTCTTACCCAGGGCATAACGCAGGTGACACATTACTTAGATGATTTTTTGTTCTTTGGACAGGCAGGAACTCAGGTGTGTGCAGAGGGTCTGCAGGCCTTTGAGGCAATGGTCGGGCACATCGGAGTTCCCCTTGCACCAGGTAAGACCGAGGGTCCTGCGCAGGTCCTGACCTTTTTGGGCATCAAGCTGGACACCATCAAGGGTGAATCTAGGCTCCCTGCTGACAAGGTTTTGGATCTGCAGTGGGACATTCAGGCGCTGTTGGGCAAGGATAAAGCGACCTTCGGGGCAATCCAGAGCCTCTTGGGCAAGTTGAACTTTGCTTCCCGAGTCATGCCAGCAGGTAGGGTATTTTCACGCAGGTTGGCAAAGGCCAGGGCCAACATAGGCAAGAAGCATCATTTGGTGAGGTTGGGCCCTGGGGTGAAGGCCGACCTGGAGATGTGGGCGGACTTCTTGAAGCAATTTAATGGGACTATCATTTGGAGAGCCCCTTGGGCTGGTAGCCCCGAACTCTGGCTTTTTTCTGATGCGTCAGGTAGGGAAGGCTTTGGGGTTATCTTGGGGGAGGAGTGGTGTGCGATGAGGTGGCCGAATGCCGGGCGGAAGAAGAAGATAACCTCGAACATCACAGTGCTAGAGCTTTTCCCTATTATAGTGACATTCTATTTGTGGCCACAAACATTGGGCAACAGGAAGGTGGTGTTCTGGTCGGATAATATGACCGTAGTGCAAGCAATAAATGGTCTGACAGCCATATGCCCCCTGGTGTTGAGTTTTTTTTGAGAGAATTGGTCAGGGTGGGCTTGCGCATCAACATCGAGTTTAGGGCACGGCACATTGAGGGTGTGAGAAATGTGGCAGCTGATGCTCTCTCTCGCTTTCAGTGGCTCCGTTTCTGAGAGGCCTGGCCACGGGCGAGGGCGGAGATGACACCATTCCCAGCATCCCTATGGCGACTACTACGGTGGGCGAACGACTGAAGATGATGGGTGAGCGCTCCCTGGCTCCGGCAAGCAGGAAAAAATATGGATCACAGTTGCAAACATTTAGGACAGTCATAGAGTCTCTGAAAGCTGAGACAATGTCATTGGTGGAACAGGGGCAGGTCTTTGTGGTTTGGGCCAAGGACACCGGCAAGAGCCATTCATGGGTGTGCGGCCACCTGGCTGCTCTGAGTCAGGACACCAAGCTTAACGGGGCTACGGCCCCACCGGCTCATTCAACGTCAGGGCGGCACTGAAGGGGTGGGACAGAGAAGAGGTGAGGATTCCTCGTGCCAGGGCACCAATTGATTTCCCCACCTTGCAGGGCATGATAGAGGCTGTGCCACAGGTCACCAACTCCCACACGTGATCCGGAAGGGGATCTACAAAGGTGCTGCACTGTCCGGGCGTCGATCCACCGTGCCGGCTGGCTCATTAGGCGGATGGGGCAGCGAGGGGCTGCCTACCCTGGATCGGCCAAAAGATAACCCACAAAACTGCATACTTTTGTTGTATGTCAATAAACCTGCAGCAGTTATTTTCCCATAAACAATGTGTCCGGTATAATCATTATATGGGCAAATGCAAAATGTTGGGGGGGGAGCGGATGACGGTGTTGGCACTATGCACCGTCTGGGCATCCACCTCACAGAAGTAGCCCATGCCCTCTGCATTATCCAGCATGAAAACATGCCCTGCAAAGTCCACACTTGGCACCAAAAAGTTTTGTAAAACACTTTTAAATCCACTGCATTAATTCATGCAATAATCTTTTTAAATACTATAAATGTAGTGCTTTTTTGCCATATTTTATGACTGTCACAGTCAGGGCCACTGGAATTATGCGATTTTGTGGCTGCTGCTTTTTCTTACATAATTATGAATTTGCTACATTTGCCACATAATCCATCATCTGCTGCATCTGCTTAACAAATCAAAAATATTTCCTAACTTAAATCGATCAAATGTTACAAATAATGAGGCAACATGCGTATATATATTTTTTGACTGTGTATATAATTTTTTTTTGCTTTCATCAGTGGATCCTCTAATATGCTTCTAACATTGATTATTTTTTTTACATGTACGTATAGTTTCAATAGAGACCACCCATTTTATTCGGGTCACCACAACAACACACCAAAGTTTACATCATCTAAAAGCATTGTTGCATTTACTATGGGGAGCATAAATATTGTAGCAATCTGTGAAACAAGCATGCTCTCCCAGAGTGTATTGGTATAGAAATGTGTTAGAAAATGGTGTGGGGATTAGACATTAGGGGCCTCATTACGATGTATATGCTTGTTATGTTTAAAATTGTTGTATGCTTTTTTAATTAAAATGGTTTAAATCGTTTTATCAAATTATATATGTACATTTAAAATAGTTTTGTTTCTGAAATATTGTATCCAAAAATAACATTTTTTGTTTTAATTTTTATAGTTAACCTTTGTTAAGATTCCATGGAGCGCCTCAGGATATCGTCAACACTCCGGGGTTACTCAAAGATGTGAAACAACTACATATCCCAGAATGCTTAGGGTATACTGATGGCGGTTCTATATAGGAGGAAACTTCCTGTTCCTTTTGTCGGATATTTTGCATCTATCGACCTGGAGGCAGCACTTTTAGGAGTTCTGGTGTGGCTGCCTGTCTGTACCTAAGAAGAAGGAGAATTAGCTTTTGTTTAGTCCGTGTGGATACACGGATTGTGAAGAATCGGCATTCTCGACCGGTTGTTGGATCATCGTGTGTGTTCCTCCGTTGGCAGAGCCTGTTGTCACGGCTCGTGCTGAGGGAGACGAGATTAAGGCAGCAAGCGGAGTTCGTTCAGCATCTTGCCGCATTTGCCCTCCATTGGTGAGCCTACCTTCCACGGCTCGTGCAGAGGAAAACCCGAGTTTCCTTTTTGTTTATCATTGCCACGTTTGCCCTCTGTTGGTGAGCCTAATTGCCACGGCTCGTGCAGAGGAGGAAATCTCATCTTGCTGCATTTGCCCTCCGTTGGTGAGCCTACCTTCCACGGCTCGTGCGGAGGAAGACCCGAGTTTCCTTTTTTTGTTTATCATTGCCACGTTTGCCCTCTGTTGGGGAGCCTAATTGCCACGGCTCCTGCAGAGGACGAAATCTTGTCATTATATTTATTAGCTTCCTTTTTACCAGGCTTGGTAAAACGATCTTCTGTTGGCAGAGTCTGCGTCTGGCGACTAGTACAAAGGAATTTCGTGGGAACCTACTGTGGGGTAACACAGGTACTGTACATTAATTTCTCCTTTGGGTGACGTAACCCATTGGCATTACTTGATTGCTTCTTGTACTATTTAACACTGGGTCCAATAATATGCTTGAGTCTATTCCATATTTCCCATCATGAGCAAAATCACATGGGGTATGTATCTCCGCACCCTTGCTTCACACTGTTGATAAAAACTTATAGAACAATAGATAAGGTTGATGTTATTTGTATGTTACAGAGGGAAGTAGCAAAGCTCGCATCCATCCAGGGCTCTGATGAGGTGAAGAGTTGTATCTTCTCCGTTTCCTACACATTTGTTTCATTTACAGGTAGAAGGTACAGATTAGTTTGTTGTGTATTATTGCTACAGGGATTATTGAACCTAGTACCAATCTTGTTGTTATTTGTATTTCAGATCTCCCTCCCTGCTGTTCCCTTCCTTCCCCGCCTTTTTCTCTGCCCTTGCTTGATCCTTCCTGAACCCACGGCTATCATAGCATTCTGGGTTTGGTTAGATCAGAAGGTGGCCTATTTTCAACATTATGCTGATCCCGAGGACTGAGAGGATAACAGAATATCCGACCCAAGAATTAACTTCCTCCTGGTCAACGTTTGTTGAAATGGCCACTCTTGATGATGTATTAGCAGCTCTAGTACTAGTACAGACGGAACTGATTTCTTCTAGGCAGGAGACAACAGATCTGCGTAATAGATTGGATACTATCCAGAGGAATCCTTTTAATGCAGGGGCCTCTAGCACTACCCCACCTAGTCTGGTGGTGGTAGAAATACCTGTGAGCATCCCTCTAGCTAACCCTGAAAGTTTCAAGGGGGATGCGGGCTCAGTACAGGTATTTCTCATGCAGGTAATGCTGCATTTCTCTTGTAAGCCTCGATCCTTTCCCACCAACCAAGCCAAGGTCGCGTTCCTTATCTCGTATTTAGCAGGAGACGCTGCACAGTGGGCTGTCCCATTGATTCAAAGAGATGACCCTATCCTACAATATTGGAAAGCCTTAAGGGACGAATTCACAAAGGTGTTTGATAGAAGGGCAGATTCATATACAGCTGATAGGGAGTTGTTAGAGCTACGACAGGGAAATCAGGACATCTTGACTTATTTGAATTCATTTAGGCGGCTGGTTACGGAGACAAAGTGGCCTGAGGCAAAGCAATCATCCGTGTTATCCATCAGGGTTTACATGAAGATATGAAGGATATCATAGCACAGATTTATCCCCAGCCAGCCACGTGTGAAGATTTAATCAATCTAGTTTTGCTTTTGGACTTTAGATTGAGGGAATGCAAAGGAGACCATAAAACGAAGAGTAGAACAGTTCCTGCGTTAGGGCATTCAAAGGCCATAGACAATAACCCTGTCAATGTCTCTGAGCCTATGGATGTAGGGGCAGTTAGAGCCGCCTTAACTAATACTGAGAAAGAGCTGTGTCATAAAAACGGGCTCTGTCTGTATTGCGGTAAGGGCATTATGTTAAAGAATGCCCTGTTAAACCCAAAATGGCTCGATTCCGCCTTAACAGAGGGGCATCAGCTGTGATGGAGAAACTGTCGGAAAACTAGAGGACTCTAAGGTGAACGAAGGGGTTCCTTGGAGTCAGGTTTGCATCCCTTCATTGTTGAAGAATGTTGTGGGGGCGCAACATTTGTTTATCGAGATCTTGTTATTGATACAGGCTAAGTGGATTTCTATGCATGCTATGGTGACTCAGGGGCCACAGGCATGTTCATGGATATGACGGAGGCAAAGAGAGCTGGGATTCGTTTGATCCCTAGAGACACTTGTGAAGAGGTATTTGCTGTAGATGGGAGGAAACTAGGCATAGGCCCTATTGGTTATCATACAGGTGAGACGGAAATATTATTTGGGTGTCATAAGGAATGGGTCACATTCAGCATAATCAAGGCACCACAATATGGCATCATTTTGGGTATTCCTTGGTTGAAATGTCACAATCCCGAAATAGATTGGGGTTTGGGCATCATCACTATGAATTCCTCATATTGTTGGGAAAATTGTTACGAGGTCAACAAGAGACCTTCTTCCGCTTTAGCTTGTGGGGAGCATGTGGCCACAGCAGCTGAGAAGGAAGTACTATTGCCTGAGTCATACAAGGAGTTTCAAGGGGTCTTTGATGAAGTGCAAGCGGAAGTGGTCCCTCCACATAGGCAGTATGACTGCCAAATAGATCTTATCCCTGGGGCTGTGATTCCGAGTGGACGCCTTTACGCTTAGACCAAGCCTGAGAATGTGCATCTGAGGGCCTATCTGGATAAATTACAAGAATTGGGTTTCATTCGCCCCTCTAAATCCCCGGCTGCCTCTCCTCTTTTCTTCATTCCCAAGGCGAATGGGGAATTAAGGCCGTGTGTAGACTTTAAAGCTCTAAATGCTGTGACAGTAAAAAACAGATATCCCCTTCCTCTGATCAATGTGCTGCTGGAGCAAGTAAAGAAAGCCACCGTCTACACCAAATTGGATTTAAAGGGCGTATATTCTTTGGTGAGAATGAGGAAAGGGGATGAATGGAAGATCGCCTTTAAGTCCCGGTATGGTCTATTTGAGTACTTGGTCATGCCGTTTGGGCCCTGCAATGCCCCAGCGGCATTCCAGTACTTCCTCAATGATGTGCTGCGAGAGATACTGGATCATTCCGTTGTTGTCTACATTGACGACATTCTCATCTACTCCGAGTCGGAGGAAATGCATGGCCACCATGTCAAGTCAGTGTTACAGATCTTGCAAAAGCATAGCCTGTACTGCAAATTGAGCAAATGTGACTTTCACGTGACAAATGTGGAGTTTTTGGGGGTCATGCTCAGCCCACAGGGCCAGGAGATGGCCGAACGTAAGATCCAAGCAGTCAAAGACTGGCCGGTTCCTCAGAATGTAAAGGACGTTCAGTGCTTCATCGGCTTTGCTAATTTCTATCGGCGTTTTATCAAACAGTTCTCTCAAGTGGTTGCTCCCATCACACAGTTGTTGAGAAAATCTATGCCTTTTGTCTGGAATCAAGAAGCCCATGAAGCTTTTGAAGCACTGAAAGAAGCATTTGTGTCTGCACCGATACTAGCCCATCCCAATCCGGACAAGCCATTTATTGTTGAGGCGGATGCCTCTGATGTTGCACTTGGAGCCATACTTTCACAAAGACATGATCAGACAGGTCAATTGCACCCGGTGCCGTACATGTCTCGAAAACTGAACGGGGCTGAGACCAACTATTGTATTGCAGAGAAAGAACTGTTGGCGATAAAGGTCGCTTTCACTGAATGGAGACATTTTTTGTTGGGAGCCAGACATATGGTAACTGTGTACACTGACCACAGAAACCTCCAGTTCATGACTGCGGCCCGACACCTCACACTGAGGCAGCTGAGGTGGATGCTTTTCTTCTCAGAGTTTCACTTCACAATTACTTTCCGTCCAGGAGCGGAGAATAAGAAAACGGATGCGCTAACTCATCAATCATCTTTGAAGTCTCCTGACGTTGGAGTGGAAACCGCTATCATTGACCCAGCCAAGTTGGTGTGTGTTATACAGCCTGATGCGTTCCTACAAGGGATCCTTAAGGGTATAAACACCTTTTACTGGAGGAACTGGTTGTGCAGTCACCCGGAATGGCATATCAAGGACGGTTATCCTGTGAACAATGGACGGTTACTGGTCCCTACATGGCCTCTTCGGAAACAGGTGTATCAGTGGTGTCATTGCTCTCCCAGTGCGGGTCATATGGGTATGGAAAAGACAGTGGAACAAATCAATCGACGGTGTTGGTGGCCATCCCTCAGACCTGATGTTAAGAAATGGATATCGCAGTGTGATGTTTGTGCTACTGTCAAGGCTGATCATCGTCGCCCCGCGGGGCTGCTGCAACCCATGCCCACTCCTTCTGTCCCATGGGAGCGCATCTACTTGGATTTTGTGGTAGGTCTGCCCAAGGACCAAGGGTGTACAGCAGTGTTGGTGGTCATTGATTTCCTGACTAAGATGGGGCATTTCATTGCTTGTCCCCAGGTGCCCACGGCGGGGCAGCTGGCTCGGCTGTTGATGACACACATCGTGCGTCTATATGGACTGCCTGCTGTTATCATTTCTGATAGGAGTTTCCAATTTACAGCGCGGTTCTGGAAGTCTTGGTGTTCTTCTTTGCATATCGAGACGGCCCTGTCCACCAGTTTCCACCCGCAGACGGACGGGCAGACGGAGCGTCTCAATCAGACTCTGGAACAGTTTTTGAGATGTTATGTGGACCACGGCAAGGATGACTGGGTGGACCATTTGTGGCTTGCGGAGGTGGCATATAACAATGCGACTCACAGCGCCACACATGTATCTCCCTTTTACTGTAACTATGGGCGCCATCCGTGTTTTCTTCCTTTTCTTCATCCCATCAGGGAAGATAAAGTGCTGGAAGCTGCTATGAGAATATCTCACATCAAGGATATGTTGGTGAGGGCGCAGGCCAATCTCAAGGCATCAAAAGTGGCGCACAAATGCAAGGCTGATAAGCACAGGCGTCCTGGTCCATTGTATCAGGTGGGGGATCAGGAGTGGCTCTCCACTAGGAATATCAGGTTCCGGAAAAACAGCGTGTTTAACCCACGATACATCGGTCCGTTTCCAATAGTGAGGTATGTCAACCCTGTGGCCATGAAGTTGAAGCTCCCGCAGCACCTAAGGATCCATCCTGTGTTCCATGTGTCACTGCTGAAACCGTCCGTGTCTTCTGTGAGAAGACTCCCGCCGCCATTTGTGGTTCAGGATGGGCTGGAATACGTGGTGGAGAGCATCTTTGATTCTAGGTGGCAGGGGCGAGGCCTTCGTTATCTAGTGTCCTGGAAGGGATACGGTCCAGAGGAAAACTCTTAGGGGCCAGTGTCTGGGGTGCATGCACCACGTTTGGTGGCATGGTTTCATAAAAGATATCCGTCGCGTCCTGGCCCTCATCAGCGCTCTCGGTGAGGAGGGATGTACTGTTAAGATTCCATGGAGCGCCTCAGGATATCGTCAACACTCCGGGGTTACTCAAAGATGCAAAACAACTACATATCCCAGAATGCTTAGGGTATACTGATGGGTGGTTCTATATAGGAGGAAACTTCCAGTTCCTTTTGTCGGATATTTTGCATCTATCGACCTGGAGGCGGTGCTTTTAGGAGTTCTGGTGTGGCTGTCTGTCTGTACCTAAGAAGAAGGAGAATTAGCTTTTGTTTAGTCCGTGTGGATACACGGATTGTGAAGAATCGGCATTCTCAACCGGTTGTTGGATTATCGCGTGTGTTCCTCCGTTGGCAGAGCCTGTTGTCACGGCTCGTGCGGAGGAAGACGAGATTAGGGAAGCAAGCGGAGTTCGTTCAGCATCTTGCCGCATTTGCCCTCCGTTGGTGAGCCTACCTTCCACGGCTCGTGCTGAGGAAGACCCGAGTTTCCTTTTTGTTTATCATTGCCACGTTTGCCCTCTGTTGGTGAGCCTAATTGCCACGGCTTGTGCAGAGGACAAAATCTCATCTTGCCGCATTTGCCCTCCGTTGGTGACCCTACCTTCCAAGGCTCGTGCGGAGGAAGACCCGAGTTTCCTTTTTTTGTTTATCATTGCCACGTTTGCCCTCTGTTGGGGAGCCTAATTGCCACAGCTTGTGCAGAGGACAAAATCTCGTCATTATATTTATTAGCTTCCTTTTTACCAGGCTTGGTAAAACGATCTTCTGTTGGCAGAGTCTGCGTCTGGCGACTAGTACAAAGGAATCTCGTGGGAACCTACTGTGGGGTGACACAGGTACTGCACATTCATTTTTCCTTTGGGTGACATAACCCATTGACATTACTTGATTGTTTCTTGTACTATTTAACACTGGGTCCAAGGATATGCTCGAGTCTATTCCATATTTCCCATCATGAGCAAAATCATATGGGGTATGTATCTCCGCACCCTAGCTTCACACTGTTGATAAAAACTTATAGAACAATAGATAAGGTTGCTGTTATTTGTATGTTACAGAGGGAAGTAGCAAAGCTCGCATCCGTCCAGGGCTCCGATGTGGTGAAGAGTTGTATCTTCTCCGTTTCCTACACGTTTGTTTCATTTACAGGTAGAGGGTACAGATTCGTTTGTTGTGTATTATTGCTACAGGGATTATAGAACCTAGTACCAATTCTGTTGTTATTTGTATTTCAGATCTCCCTCCCTGCTGTTCCCTTCCTTCCCTGCCTTTTTCTCTGCCCTCGCTTGATCCTTCCAGAACCAACGGCTATCATAGCATTCTGGGTTTTGTTAGATCATGAGGTGGCCTATTTTCAACATTACGCTGATCCTGAGGACTGAGAGGATAACAACATTTTTTTAAAAAGAATGTTTTTATTAATTTTGAAAATGATGCTTTGTTCGTTAATCTTTATATTTTTTTTTCACAACAATTTTATTGATAAAGTCGGGCACAGTAAATAGAGTGGCACCCCACAATCAGGATGATACCACCAGACATTTTGATACAAATGCAACAAAGGACCGAGTGTCCAATCGAGGAACCAATGCAAATCAAGGATACAAGGAAACATTCACCCCGCCTTTATCCCTTTAGTTTTCCACCCACCCAACTCCCAGAACCCACCCTGGAACCCCATGCATGTGTGTACGAACTGTGTTGACATAAGTTCCTGATGTGGCAATTTTAGGCGCAAGATACGGGCTCGCCGGACAGTATTGGGCTAAAGGTCCTCCTCCTGCTCCGCCGGGGGGTCTAGCGTCAAGCCCCTGTAATCCGCCCACCTCTTCCATACCTTAAAGTGCTTGTGGGGGCATCCCCGTGCTTCAAAGATTGGTCGCTCCAGACCCATGCAGAAGTCTATGCCAGCCTTCCATGCACTCAGAGGGGGGGGCCTCACATCCTTCCATGCTCGGGCCAGATCTCTTTTGGCTACCACTAGCCCCAGGAGGAGCAAGTGCCGCTTATAAATGTTTCCACCAACTCCCTCCAGGATGTGCAGCAGACCCAGGCGATGGGTACGGAGGAGGGTCCAGCCCAGCACCTCCGACAGGCAGCTCCATACACCTCTCCAGAAGCCAATCAGTCTGGGACACGACCACACCGTGTGGATTAGCGTGCCTACCTCCACCCCACATCGCAGACACTCCGGGGACTCAATCAGGCCCGCCTTCCACAGACGCTCACGGGTGTAGTAGGCCCTATGGAGAATCTTGAATTGTATTAAACGAAACCGTATTGCAATAGCCGCTCCCCTTGGGGATTCCAGGGCTTCCTGCCAGTCATCCTCATCTAACGGGCCGACATCCGCCTCCCAGGATGTCTTTAGCGGAAGAAGCGTGGAGGAGCAGTGGGTGACCATTGTCTGGTAAATACGCAACACCTTTTTATCCCCAAGGTCGCCCATGAAGACCTTCGCCTCAATCGGGCTAAAGTCAGGGAGTGAGTCAAGGTTGGTAATACTGGGCGTCAATGCGTGCCGGAATTGTAGGTACCGAAAAAGAGATTGGGGCATATCAAATTCGGCGCTAAGCGCCTGGAAGGACTTGAGCGTCGCCCCGGACATCACATGACCTAGCTGCGAGATACTGATTGCGTCCCAGCCATCGAAGCCAGATAGCTTAGACAGTTCAGGCAGTATGCCGTTACGCCACAGCGGCGTTTCTGCGGTCAGCCTGCCCCACCAGCCCATACGGCGCAAGGCCTGCAGCCACACGGCAAAGACGAGCCTAGTGACCCTCGGCAACGAGCGGCGCAACCGGGGGGAGTAGAGGATGGTGTGAAGCGAGTTATCGCCCATCAATGTGCGTTCCAGGGCATAGGCCGGATCCCCACCGTCACCATACCACCATTCGTTCAGAATGAGGAGATGAGCGGCCTGATAATAAGACTGTAGATCTGAGGTGGCCAAGCCCCCACAGTAGGTGGACAAAAAGCACGTACGCAGTGCCACCCTGGCCGCACCTCCAGCCCAAAGAAAGCGGCCCAGGACCGAGTTGACCTGCCTAAACCACTGGGGTGAGATCGGATAAGGATGATTCTGTAATTGGTAGAGGAGGCGCGGGAGTGCAACCATCTTGAAAATCGCAGATCTGCCAAAGATTGACAGGGGCATTCGAGACCAAGTTTTAACATCTGTCTGGACCCGCTCCCAGACGGGCAGTAGGTTGCGTTCCCAAGCAATGTCCGCCGAGTCGGAGAGAAACACCCCAAGATACTTCAGACCACCTGTAGCCACCCGCAGCCCCGACGCCCAGGGATCCATCACCGCGCCTCCTCCCAGCACCCATAAAGTGGATTTATGCAAGTTCAGGTACAGGCCCGAGACCTCCCCAAACTGCTGCATAACTTCCAGCACACGCGGGCCCGAGCGCTGCAAGTCGGTAAGAAAGAAAAGGACATCGTCCGCGTATAGCGCAATTCTATCCGACAGGGTGGCATTCCAGACAAAACCCCGTATCAGCGCATCAAGGCGCACCCTGGCAGCCAGAGGCTCCATGGCTAGAGCAAACAAATAGGGGGAAAGAGGGCACCCCTGTCTGGTCCCGCGGCCAATGCGAAACGTCTCTGACGCCGCCCCTGCGACCCGCACCGAGGCCGTGATGTCCGTGTAGAGGAGCTTGACATATGACAAGAAAACCGGGCCCAGGTTGAGACAAGGCAGGAGTGCGAATAGATACGACCAGCTAACAGAGTCGAAGGCCTTGTTAATGTCGGCCAGCAATAATGCCGCCTGGTCCCCCGAGGCCCCAATGGCATCGATCACTGCCTGTGCGCGTCGGATGTTATGTCGCGTTGCCCTATGGGGCATGAATCCGGCTTGGTCCAGGTGGACTAGATCCGTGATATGCGGAGACAGCCTGTTCGCCAGGGCCTTGGCTAATACCTTGGCCTCAATATTAATTAAGGAGATGGGCCTATACGAATCATGGCTATCGGGGGGTCTGCCAGGCTTCTGAAAGACCACTATTTCAGCATGGCGCCAGTCCGGGGGCAGTATGCCCCGCGCACGTGCCACCTCGAGCGCCCGGCGATAGTGCGGCCCCAGCTGTACATGAAATTTTTTGAAAAATTCGCATGGGTAGCCACTCGGGCCAGGGGCCTTCCCAGCATTGAGTTGTCCCAGGGCGTCACCCAGCTCCTCTGCTGTGAGAGGTGCATCCAGGGCCCTCCTGGTCTCATCCGATACCGGCACAGGCGGCAACTCCGCAAGATACCGGGCCATCTCATCTACTGACAACCGGTCACACGGGGCGTACTGGGCTGCAAAGTATGTGGCGAAGCTCGCCGCCAACTCGTTCGGGTCGGTCAGGACCTCCCCGCTATCATTCGTGAGGCCCGGCAGCGTGATGGGTAGGAAGTTGTGCTGGCACAATCTATGGAGCATAGAGCACGACTTGTCACCCCATTGGTACACCCTACTTCTCGTGGCCAGCCACGCCTGCTTGGCTTCATCCATCAACAGGGATGCGTACGATTGCTGTGCCTGTAGAAGCAGCCGTAGCCCGACGTCATCGCTCCTTTCACAGTTCTCCCGTTCCAGGGTCGCCACCCGCGCAGCCGCCTCCGTGGTCTGTTCTCGACGCCTCCGACGGGCCGCGGAGCACCACGCGATATCTACCCCCCGTATGGTAGGCTTCATAGCCTCCCACACCACTCCCACATCGACACCCTCCACCAGGTTTTCACGCCAAAAGTGGTCTATGGTTTCACGCAAGTGCTTAACATAGGCTGGTTGCAGGAGGTGCCACGAGGACATTCTCCATCTAAACGGCTGTCGTTTCCGAAGGAGATCTAAGCTAACCGACACTGGGGAGTGATCGGACAAGCCCCTCGGCAAGATTGCAGCGCTGTTAATCTTTATATTTTAATTATTTTTATTCATTATAAAGGTTTTTTATCTCTCCATCTATCTATCTTTCTAGCTATCTATCTATCTCTCTAAATAAGTGTATGTATATATATATATATATATATATTTTATTTTTTTTTTCAAATTAAGGTGTTTTTTGTAACTTGTGTTTAAATAGGAATTAAACATTTACGTAATTTGATTTAACATTTTTAAAAAGTGTTACATTTATTATTAATTTATTTCATTACTTGTTATTTAAAATGAATTATATATGCTCCGTCTGCGCTATGGCATTGCGGCGAGTTACAAGCTTATGCGGGGAAGCAATTGTGTAAATGTGTTCTAGTGCCTTGAATGTGGTGGGGTGGGGTGGAGTGGGTTGGGATGAGATGGGAAAGACTTATGTATTTAGCGGCAGGCAGAGCGGATTTGGTAATATAGTAGTGCATCTAAAAGCGGCTGCGCCCCTGGGCCAGGGTTTGGCAAGCTAGGGATAAAGTCAGTCTCCCCCTGGATATAAATGGGCATGTGTCCTAATACCTCGTGCTGTAGCACGCCTGGCCGCACCTTGATCTTGCAGTTAGGAGAATGCGGGGTTAGCTGCCCAGGGGGGCAATTGTTGCATACATCATCCTAAGGCCCGCACTTTTGCGGAGGCGGGTCCACACCCATTGCAGGCATTCAACTGTGCTGATTTCTGTTCTGGGGGTGTGTTTTTCTGGAGCAGCCAAGGTTCCACCTGATCGTGCTCAATCACCAGGTGCAGTTGGAAAGGGGTTGGGTGGAGCCAGTGATGTACAAATTGTGCCTGAGTACACAGCGCATACAGTTGCATATCCAGGGGGACCCAGCCCTCCCTCTGCTGGTGGTATTGCTAGCATTTCATATGTCACCCTCGGTTGTCGCCCGCCCATATGAGTGTGATCAGGTTTGACCTCAATCGGTTAAAGTGCATGGTGAGTGGGAGTGGAATAGTTACAAATAGGTACAAGAATTTAGGGAGTATCACCATTTTTAGATGGTTATACGGCCTGTGAGTGAGAGGGGCAATTTGTTCCAAAGTGGGATTCGGGTCTCCAGCCATTCCATGGTGCACCCATAGTTTGCTTTCCATAGCTCATCTGCATCTCTACTCACCCACTTCAGCTGGTATTCGCCTGTGTAGGGGGTGGCGGAGTCCGTCAACGGGAAGAGGGTTGACTAGGACCAGTTTATCTGGATTCAAGAGAGTCCACCATATCTTATCACTTCGCAGATTACAGGTTCAAGGTTTACGTCAGGGTTCTTGACATATAGCGCCACATCGTCCGCCAACATAGAAACAATTAGGCAGCGTGTAGGAAATGCAAATACCTTGTTCCACGTGGTGCTGCTGCAGCCTCGCTGGTACGGTTCGTTCGTGATCGCGGAAAGTATCAGTGAGAGTGGGCATCCTTGTCGGGTGCCACGAGTAATGGTTATTGGCCTCAGATAAAGTATTGTTTAGTCAAATGCGTGCCGTGGGGAGGGTGTATAGGAGCTGAATCTTCAGAATGAAGTCACGGCTCAGCCCTAGCCTGTGCAGCAGCGGGAAGAGAAAGTGCCACTCCATCGTGTCGAAGGCTTTAGTGGCATCGGGTAGGGCTGCCACTGCCGGGAGGTCTGGATGTATATGGTGCATGATTGCCAAAATGGTGCGGAGGTTGTGGGAGGTTGCACGCCCAGGGATAAAACCCAACTGGTCCAGTCGTGCGATCAGTGGTAATAGTGGGAGTAGGCGATTTCCCAGAACTTTTGCATATATCTTGTTATTGGCGTTAATGAGGGAAAGTGGATGATAGGAGTCGCAAAGCTCCAGGGGCTTATCTGGTTTCAGGATAGTTACTATTACTGCCTCGCGCAACAAGGGAGGGAGTCTCCCAATTGTGAGTGACTCATGATACATTTCAATGAGATCTGGAATCAAGATGGGGCGAATTCCTTGTAGAAAGCAGGCATGAGCCAATCTGATCCAGGGGCTTTGTCCGCTGGCATGTTGGCTAAAACCTGCGATATCCCTTGCGGTGTAATCAATGAATTCATGTAGCCCCTATGTCCCTTATCTAGCCATAGCAATTAGATAGTGTCAAAAAAGGTACCTGGTGCCTCCAGTTCCTTTTCTAAGCCTGCTGTGTAAAATCGGGCATGGAAAGTTGACATTACTTCAGACAGCTGTGACGGTGTTGTGATTAATTGGTCGTCGGCATCTCTTAATTCCGACACATAGGTGGCAGCGCACAGCTTGCGAAGCAGGCAGACCAGAGTCTTGCTTGGGCGATCTCCTTTGCCATATTTCTAAGATTTTGCCTCCTTGCCAAGGTATAGTGTTTCTCGCTCTCCCTCCTCTTTGAAGGAGGAGAGTTTCCTTCTGATATTCATTCCAGGGGCCCTGTTGTACTCTCCCTCTAGTGTCTGAATCTCACCCTCTAGTTTGGTCAGCGTGCCACACAGCGCATGCAGCACCCCAACTTGATTTGCAGTGCAGGTGCCATGAATCACCACCTTGAATGCCTCCCACAGCGTGGACAGTGATTCTACAGTTGCGACGTTGTGCGCAAAGTATTCCGTTATGGTGGCCCAGATCTCTTCTCTGAATGTTGAATCTCATAACGCGCTCTGGAGGATACGCCATGTAAATGCGCGGGGTACAGTCTGGGGAAGCTTCATTACCAGGACTACTGGGGCGTGATCAGACAATGTGTGCGACAGGTGTGTGGAGCTGGTTGCAAGCACCAGGGCATCTCTTGTGATAAACCAATAGTCGAGCCAGGACCTTGTGTTATGGTAGGAGGAGAGACATGTGCCCTCCTGGGTATTGGGATGTAAATGTCGTCATGCGTCTGTTAGGTTGTTGTCTGCCATTAGTGTGGCTAGTGCTCCAGCCGAGCACGGGTCCTGTTCATGTGGACCAGAATGGACTATTGTCTCATCCAGCGCTACATTGAAGTCTCCGCCCCATATTATCATCCCTGTCCCCATGTTAGATACTCGTCTCCAGATAGTCATAAAAAAGTTTGGGTCATCTACGTTGGGGCCGTACACAGCCACCACCATCATAGGTTGCATATTCATTGTGCCAGTGACAATGGCATACTTGCCGTCTTCGTCTGAATAGGAACCAGTGGTGTGCCACAGTAACCCCTTTCTAAATAGGATTGAGATCCCCCACCCATAGCTAGAGTATGTAGTAGTGTGTATTTCGCCCCTCCTTTGACTCTGCAGTCTAGTCAGTGTGTTCTTGGTCAGGTGAGTTTCCTGTAGTAGTCAAATGTCGATCTTGTGGCGCATTAAATATGAGTGTACAAGACGGGACTTACGTTAGTCGTTTAAGCCCCTGACATTCCAGGTTAAGCAAGTTACACCCGCCATGTCAGTTGGAATACAGTATTAGTGTCAGTTGCTGCTGGCCAGCAGCTGTGGTGACTCATCTCCTTAGTGGCATTTGAGGGTGTACCGCAGGTCAAGTTCATTTTCCCAGATCTATATTGCTCCATGAATGGCATTTCGTAAACGGTCCCTCCACCCAACCCAACCCAACATAACAGTGACAAGAACCCCTTGTGTGTCCCCTATCCACCCACCTCAACCTCCCCAATCAGATTGAGAGAACAGTCCCACCCGCCTTAAATTACCCTTTTCAGCATAACAGCCTTGGGATTCATCCCAATGGGGCATGGAAACACCGGCGAACTGCCCTGTCTAAGAGACAGGGGGCTGGGAGTAGTGCAGTGGACTTGGTCCTTCAGTAAAGTAGGTTACTGGTGTGAGTGTCACCTGTTCCGGTAGCTGATGTCCATCCGAGCGGGGTCGCTGTCTCATTTCAGGGTCCAACTTAGGCAGTGGGATAAATGGAGCGCGCTTCTTGCCACAGGCTTAGTCATTGTAGTTCGTGTGATCCTCTTACACAGGTCGGTTGGTCTTAGACAAGGGTTGCTTGTTTTTGGAGATCAGTTTAGCGCACTTCAGAGTCTCTGTGGAGTCTGTGAAAAACTGTGTGGTGCCATCCAGTGTTACTTGCAGTTTAGCCGGCAAGAGAAGGCCATGCGGATTGTACCTCCATGGTGAAGTCTGGGTAGAAGGAGAGTGTGTTGCCCTGGTAGTGTACCTCCCCGCATTCCCGTGCTTTACGAAGGATCTTGTCCTGGTCCCGGTAGTTCAGACTCTGGGCAATTATGGGCCGAGCCGGGACCCCCAAAGCCGGTCGCGGTTCAATGGTGCGGTGTGCCCTCTCTACTATGAATACTTTCGAGAGCTCAGCGCCAAAGAGCTCACGCAGCAGTTCCTCCATGAAGTCCTCCATCTTGGCAAAGTTCGTGGACTCCGGAATTCCCGTTATACGAAGGTTATTTCTTCGAGCGCGGGATTCCTGGTCTTTGTTTTCAGCTTTTATAAGTGTCTGTACTTTGTCCATTTCCAACAGCTTTTTCTTATTATCGGTTCTGAGATCTTCAAGATCTGATATTCGAGTCTCTGAGTGTTCTAGGTGGTCGCCGTGCGCGTCAACCCTGCCTTTGACCTGGTCTAGGGGGTCGGTGAGGAAGTCCAGTTTAGAGTTGATTGTTTTCAAGCTGGACTTTACGTCTTTTAACAATGAGTGTATATCCTCATCCTGCGGCATCGTGGTTGCCATCTGCGGCGGCAGGTCTTCTGAGGGCTGGGCAGGGTCGTCTTGCCTGGATGCCTGGCCTGCCCTTGAACATGAGTTTAGTTTGTTTGTGTTGGGTTTGCCCATTTTCCCACGCCACACAGTGATGCACCAGCTTGGCCTTCACCTTTACTTGTATGTAGATGGCTCTGGGAGTGAGGCGTGCAATGGTCACAGGCGAAGTGTTGTGCCTCTGGTACAGTGTTATGGACTGAAGTCTATGGTGCACAGTTGTCCCTCCCAGAGCCACAGAGTGTGTCTGCCTTCCCAGCGCCCGTCTTCCAGTTAGTCCTCACGACTCACTCCCAGGTGCTGGAGCAGTCACAGGCCCCTCGCTCAGAGCTGGCGGAGGCCCCTGCAGTGCCAGCGTCAAGCAGTTCAGGGAAGCGCAGTCCCTCGAGGCAGTCCCCCAGAAGCATGTGCGTTGCGCCAGACAGGGCGCCCCACTGCTGGTAGTCCTCTCTACAGAGCCAATTTGCTCCGGTAGGTTTTCAGCCCCCAGGGGTCACAGATCACAGGTCGCAGCAGGCTACGCTTACAGTTTGCTGTGGTAGAGGGGTAGGCAGGCAGCATCCTGCTGCAGGCCTCAGATGTTGGTCCAATCTTGCGGCGGGGGACCCAGAGCCATCGCCCACTCACTCCGCCTGCCATCCACATGGGGCACCGAGTGGCCAAGTCACTACCCAGACTTGCAGGTATGTGCACTCCATGCTGGGTCCCCGGTGTTCCACTCCATTTAGGCATGATTGCAGGACACCGATGGGGAGGCCCGGCCCGGGGCAGTTCACGGAGGTCTCTAGTCGCAGCCGCTCTTAGCCATGGGCACTATAGTATCGTGAGGGATACGTTCTAGTGTTTCAGCATGGTGTAACCCACACTGAACACCCACCAGAGGCGTCATCAGTCAGGTGACCCTGCTAATAAAAAGGGCTGAGCGCATGTGCTCAGGGCCAGTTATCTAACCCAACCGAGTGTGTCACCTCATTTATTCATATGAGGGCCTAGGGTCCAAATACCAAATTGGCGACGAGGGCGCTGTGCCCGTGCGTGCAGCAGCCCAGAAGCTGAGAAAAGGGTGAGGAGAACGGCCCGAGCGAAGGGCACCCCCGGTGAGTAGGCGAGAAATGCCTAATCGCCTGCAGGGCATGAGAAGAGCCCCGGGTGTGCGAGGTGTTCAGAAGCCCACCCCACATCGGCGTGAAGTCCCACGGGGCATGTGAAGTGCCCTGGGGTCAAGGTGAGGAGGTCGGGAGCCCACCCCGCACCTCATGTGCCTGGGGTAAACCAGACCCCTGCGAGGAGGTGCCCGACAGCCCGCCGCGAGTGGAAGAGCACGGTGGGAAGAAGAGTGAGCCGATCGGAGCCCACCAGCATCGGTCACGACGGCCCATCGGGCAGGAGATGAGCCCGTGAATGGGGAAGTTGTCATGGGGCTGTGGCAAGCTGAGAGGAGTAGCACGGACACCAGAAGATCCACGGGACCCTACCCCGCATCGTGTGAGCCGAAGGTGAGCGACTGCAGGGCGTGGTGAGGAAGCCAAGGAGCCGTAGCATGCATCTGCCATCGACCCGTCGAGCCCCCCCCAGCGAAGTATAGCCAGCCCACATTCAATGGAGACAGTGTCTTGTAGTCACGCTACCCAGTGTCCGGAGACAGATCCTGCCCCCACCCAAGCAGCGTGTGAGCAATAGGAGGCAGCTGTGGCAAAGTTGAGAGAGGGGAAAGAAAGATTTTTATTCCTGGGTGGCGCCCTGATGGATGGCTTTCACCCGTGGAGACTGTAACCCATTGACCCATTTTCCCTGGTAGTGAGGAAGGTCTTTGGGGATGCAGTCCGAATTTGGGGGAGTGATGGTAGGCACACAGTAGGCTTTAGGGCTGGTGGCACCTGGTGCGACAACCTTTTAAGGTACCCCCACATGACATCCTCCTCAAGCTCCCTCACTATCACCCAGCAAAGTTCCCCTCAACTCTCCATGGCCCCTCTCTCACATACATACATTTACATCCTTTTGTTTTAAATCGCTAGTAAAGGCTTTCCTAACCCACACAGCTATCCTGCAAAAATAAAAGATCTGTTCTCTGCAGAATGAATATAAACCCTCTGTGCTACTTTTTGGCAACTCAAAACTATCACTAGGCAAAACTCTCATCTCTCTCTCTTACAGGAGCATTAATTACAAGAGTTATCTTGAAATTTGTATTACTGCCTGAAAGCAGGACGCACAAGGAACTCTGCAGCAGGTGCATATATTGTAAGTTTTTTCTGAACACAGCAACCACCTTGAGGTCAGTGCCCCTCCTCCAGGACAAAGTCTAGTGCAGCCGCACCATGCATAATGCCCTAAATCCGGCCCTGCTGGTTGTGGTACATATTTGGGTCCTTGGTCCTCCGGAGGTAAATGTTGATATGGGATGCCGTACCTAATTTGCACGTTTAATTTTTTTGTATGTGCCTAGTAAAGCGGTACTACAGTTACCCAGGATCTGCAATTACATGCTACTAGTGGGCCTGCAACACTGATTATGCCACCTGTGCCGGTAACTTAAGTAGCCTTTTAAAACATGTCCCAGGCCTACCACAGCAGCCTGTGTAAGCAGTTTTAAACTGCCATTTGGACCTGGCCTAAACATTCCATATAAGTCGCCCATAGGGCAAGCCCTAAACAGCCATTAGGGCTGGGTGCATTGTACTTAAAAAGCTAGACATGTACTTTCAAGTTTTACATGTCCTGGTAGTAAAAAATCCCTAAATTAGTTTTTCACCACTGCAAGGTCTACCTCAACAGCCCTCAAGGCAGGGTGCATTGTACTTAAAAGGTTCAACATGTACTTTTAAGTTACATGAATGGTGAAAACCCCATAAATTCATTTTTCACTACTGTAAGACCTACCTCTGCCATAGAATATTAGTGTGTTACTTTATTACATTTAATAAGCGATAACGTTTTTGTGAGAGCAGATAGGAACTTCATGTTTAAGTCTTGGAATCACAATTTAAAACCCTCTATAATGGTAAAGTCAGATATTAAGTGACAATTCTGCAAATGCCACTTTTAGGAAGTTGGCATTTTCTTGTCATAACCATTTGGGGCCTGAGGTTTGTACCTGGGTCACATTACTAGATGTAGTTGGCAGTTGGCCTTTGTGTATTCCTCCTAGACAGTAACACAATAGAGGATCCGGGTGTTGACAGGATGGGCCATCCTTGCTTGATGGGGGACAGAGCTGTCACATACCAAACTTGCACTTCAAAGGCACTGGCCCTGCTCCAACACAAAGGACTTGACACTAGCCTATTATTCCCCCAGACAGACTGTGACCATGACTGGGGGGCAGGAAATTCCAGACACCTCTGTAGGAGAAAATCTCCAGAAGCATCTCCCACTTCAAAGGGGGCACCAGTTATAAAAATAGGATCCTCATACCTGCTCTTCCGTATACTCCTAGATCTGTGGATACTAAGGAAGAAGGGCTGCCCATGTGGCCTGGTGCAGTAGACCTGACTAAACCTGTCTGAGGCATGACCTGCTGTCTGAGAAGGGAAGCAGGGCTTATACCCTTTATCCCAGGATGAAGTGGATCAAAGGGTCAGCTGACTGACCTGTTCTTAGCTGTGGGGATACAACAAGCTCCTGGGACCTTCCTGCAACTGCCTAGCTGACCTGCTGTAATGAACCTGTCTCAGCCTCAAACTGGACATGCCTGAGCCCTCCTGGTATCTTCTGGATTGAGTGCCTGATCCTCAAGAGGCGTCCCTTACATCCTGGACCCTTCCTGTGGGGTGAGTTGAACTCCTCCTAAAAGAAAGACCGGCAGCGCATCGTGACCTTCAACAGGATCTTTGTGCCCCAGAGATGACCACCTGCAACTTCTGGCCTACTTTTCACGCTACAGCAACGACTATCCAGAACGCTCTTACTGACTTACTGCTCCTCGTGGCCTTCTCTACCACAAATGGAACTCTTCGCACTAGACTTCAGAAGGTAAACTTTTGATCAGGACTAACCTGGTCCCTGTATCCGTTTCACGCTCCATTGCGGTCAGCCCGAACTTTCAACTGTAACCAGGCTTCTAACTATCTTATAACTGTACATGGCACTCTGTGCTTGTAGCTGCTATACTTGCCTTACATCTTGGAAATTGCTGATCTCTAGTTCTACTGATATGATTTTTGTCATTTTGGTTTTAGTTTATTAAATTTTACTCTATTTATCTAACTTGGTGTGAATCAATCGATCAATCACTGCATTTCTAAAGCGCGCTACATACCCGTGAGGGTCTCAAGACGCTGGGGGGGGGGCTGCTACTGATCGAAGAGCCAGGTCTTGAGAAATCTTCTGAATGCCAGCAGGTCCTGGGTCTGCCGTAGGCTGGTAGGGAGAGCATTCCAGGTCTTGGCGGCAAGGTAGGAGAAGGATCTGCCGCCGGTGGTGGTTTTCCGGATACGAGGAACTGAGGCGAGGGCAGGGCTGGCAGAGCGGAGGCTGCAGGTGGGGGTGTGGAAGCTGAGTCGGTCGTTGAGGTATGCAGGTCCGGTGTGTAGCGATTTGCGTGCGTGGATGAGGAGTTTGAAGGTGATCCTCTTGTTGACCGGGAGCCAGTGTAGACTTCTCAGATGGGGTGTGATGTGGCTACGTCTGGGGACGTCGAGGTGTGGGATTTTTTTTGCTTTTGTGCTGAGCTACCGGAGGGTTAAAAACAGGTTACTTTAGTGACTTTTTGTGGTTCACCCTGACAAGGATTGTGACTGTTGCTGAGAAGGGCTCACATCCCCATCTGCCAGCACCCCAATTACTCACACCTGTTCTGAAACCAAAGTGACCATATTGGAATATGGCACCGTATACTATATTGTTCTGGTTAGGGAGTAATGGTATTCTGGCAGCCCACTGTCGTCTGTATCTAAACCATGTTGAAATTGACATGCAAACCTAAGGAGCTCCCTAATTGAGGGGGTGGAGCCTGGAGGAAGGTTATGTTTCAATGGTTAAAGGTGATATTTCTCTTAATTATAGGTGGGGCTGTTTTGGGACGCTCTAGGTGGTAAGACAATGAGAGGCGGCATATTGGCTTTGTCCCCAATGATCTGAATGACTATCAGTAACGAGATGTGTGACATTTGTAATGTGCATTTCTTCGCTCTTGTCCCCGCTCTGGGCTTGGTGCTGCTATTCAGAGTTCTTCGGTTTTGATCATGTTTGGTTAAAGGCACTGTATGAAATCATACTATCTTTTCTCCAGGCCCCCCACCCCTAGGCTTTACTGTCAACCCCACACATTCACAGGGATTCTTTTTATGTTCCTTTCAGTTAAATTGTCTGTTTCAATTCTGGAGACCTTACTTTAATAGATAACCCCTGAGGTGGAACACAAATGTAAACATGTTTTCTTGTTTCCCTGAAAATCTATACTAGTGGCACATGGGCTACTTCCAGTCCTTACCTATCTAGAACAATCCAGAGACTCAGATTCTGGAGTACCATGGTCCCTACCAGAAGTGCTTAAGTTTGAGGCTCTCCTACTCACTGAATGTGGCATTATGTTATTTACTCAGTAGGGAGACTCTTTCGGTAAGCTGTAAGAACCATCAAGCACATGCATCAAGCGATTTAGAAGTCGCAAAAATAGCGAATCGCAAAAAAGAGCAATTGCGATCGCTATTTACAGTGATGCAATGCATCAACCTTATTTTTTCGAAAATGTGTAACTTTTCGCAAAAATAAGGAATCGCTAAATTATTCTGAGAAAACCATTGCGATTTCTCATTTGCGATTCTCAAATAAAGAATCGCAATTAAGGAATCGCAATTGAAATGCATGAAAAATCGCAAATTGCGATTTTCATAGAAATCGCAAAATTGCAATCGCAATTTAAGAAAGGACACAACCAGGTGGTAAAAATGAGTGCAAATCTGAAACAGCTGAAGAGCAACAGAAACTGATTTAAACACACCCACAATGAGGTCCCAGAATCCAAAATGACTGGGCTGTACCTGATGGCGAGGAGGATGAGGCTGCAAGCTGCTCGACAGTGAGGGAGGCAAATCAATGAGTGCATCTTCAGAGTCCGCATAACTTTGCTAGGACAGGAGGAGGACGAAATATATGATAAGTATAGGCTGAATGGCCAAATGATACCTAATCTAATCAATGAATTGGACCCCATCCTGCAACGACAGACTCAAAGGACCAATGCAATTCCAACGCATGTCCAGATTTTATATTGCCAACATCTACTGGCGTCAGGCACTTTTCAGGGAGTAATTGCAGTAGCAGGAGGTGTGTCACAAAGTGCATTGTCACGAATATTCGAAGCGTTCCTTGATGCCATGATGGTCCGGATACACACACATAAGTTTCCCTACCACAGCCCATGAAATTGCGAAGCCCAAGCAGGAGTTTTACCAAATTGCTGGCTTCCCCAAAGTACTCGGTTGTATTGATTGCACCCATGTGGCAATATGTCCCCCTGCAGCTCAGGAATATTTGTATAGGAATAGGAAATGTTATCACTACCTCAATATTCAGGTTGTGTGTAATGCCGAAAACATCATTATGGACATTGTGTCACAATTTCCTGGCAGTGCACATGATTCATATATCTTCAGGCAAAGTGGCATTCAGACATGAATAGCAAGGGGAGAGTTTGGCGAGGGACATTTGCTAGGTAAATATGTGCAATACATCATTCCATTCCTTGTACAAATGTTAATGTCAAACAACTACTGACAGCCTTTCATACCTCACATGTAGGTGACAGCGCATACGCCTTGCAAAATTACCTTATGACACCATATCTCAATCCTGCCTCTGCCGCACAAAGGAGATACACTGCAGCACATATCTCAACAAGGAACGTGATAGAGCGAAAATTTGGGCTGCTGAAGAGCTGATTTAGACTCCTTCATAAGACCGGAGGAGCAATGAAATACCATCCCGTAAAATGCTGCAAGATAGTGGCAGCATGTACCATGCTGCACAACATAGCGACAAAGGGAGGTTTGGAAATGGAGCTGTCTGACAGTGACTCGGAGGATGGGAACCAACAAGTGCAATACCACCCTGCCCTACAAGGATCAGGCGCAGCAGAAGGGCGCAGGCGCAGATTGGAGATTACACAGAATTACTTCTAAGGTGAGTAATGATGACACAAACACAGTACATGCTATGAAAAGTATACTTTATGTGAATGAATCGTGACCAGGGAACTAAAGCAAACTGCCAAAGTGACTAATGTCACAAGAGTGTTGGCCAAAAACAATAAATCTAAATTTCAAATGAAATGTACTTGAGAGTCAGTGATTAGGTCACATTGTAGCAATGGTTGCCATTTAAAGCCAAATTTGAGCATGGGAGCCTAGCGTTTTTTCCCTCGAACACCCAAACGTCTGTCTGCGGCAGCATCTTCTTGCCTTACGTTGGTAGTGGATGGGGTGGCGCTGCGTGTATTGCGTCTCACTGCACTTGCGACAGGCATTGTTATAAGGCTCAGGCTTGAGGCACACTCACTACTTTCTTCCTGTGCAGTCATGTTCCCTCTGCTGGTAGATGCATTCATCATCTCTACCGCATTTGGTTTGTCACTTGATCTAGTGCTTTGGCAACATCTCCGCTCCAATGACACATTTCGGTCTGCATTGTCACAGATCTACGCACCAGCAGTTTTATTGCTGTGGCCAGCCTATTGTTCGACTTTCCTTGCTGTTTGAGCTGCTGCATCAGTTGCCGGTGCTGTCTATTGTGCGATGCATGCCCCTCCTGCATGACCTTTGTCAGTTCCTGGACTCTACTGGCCAGTACTTCAATGTTGCCTGACATCTTAGCTATTTCCTCCTTCACTAATTGAGTGTTCTTGCCCTGCAGGCGATGTGAACTGAGCATCTGTCCCTCCAAGCTCCCCAGACTGGATTTGTCTTCTCCACCTGCTGTGGTCTGCGTGCTCTGCGTCTTCTCCGTTGCAATCTGCGATTGCCTCTCCGGATCTGTGTTGGTGTGGGTGTGGCGCTAAATCTTTGACGTACACTGACCACAGGTGCAGCACTGACCTCATCATCAGACGCCGTAGGACGCAGTGTTGGGACAGGTGACCTACGGGAATGAGGCACACTGACTGGGTAGTTGGCAGAGCTGGTGTGTCCTCATGTTTTGATGCGCTGCTGTGGTGCATTTCCAGACGATTACTGTCCCCGGCCTCATCACGTTCCTCATCTGTGAGGTTAAACAGTGCAAAACAGCATCAATGTATGCTTGTGAGGTTATGTCACAGTTCACAATTAATATATTTCATGTTCTTTTGAACATCTGCTACACTATTTGAAACCGTTATTGGCATGTGTGTGTGTGTGTCATTGTAACTACTTGGACTGACTACAACTCCCATGATGCACTTCCCTTAGTAATGGAATTGTAGTACATGCTTTACAGTGTGCGCTTGCGCTGTGCTGAACTGACATCCTGACTTCAGTAATTGGGACAATATAAACATGCATTCCTCTTACCTTCAGACGTGTGTGCAGCTCCTGAGGTGTCCAGCTGCGTGACACCAACAACAGCTTCTGGCTGGATTGTTGACTCCACCAATTCCTCCAGAATGACTTGGATTTTTGTTGACCTTGGGTGTGATATCGCTCACCAAAGCAACGCAGTTTGTGAGTTAGACAAGGTGTTTCATCCTGTTGTATGCCTTTGAGACCACGGTGACTATGTTTTTTGTTTTAACTTTTTATTTTCTTGTGAACTTTTGATTTTCTTGTATATTCACCTCACAAGTTGTATGTAAGGGGGGAGTGTGGGTAGTGTTTTGTCCTATATACTTTGTGTGGTTGTGTCTTGTGGTGTTTAAGTTTTCCTTAGTTTTCTTTTGGGTTGCCCTGCGTTATGTTTCTGATTATGTTGTGTGTGTGATGGCTACACATGTGGGTTAAGGGTTACCATTGTTTTAGTTTTTGGGTCCTTTAAGTTTATTGAATGATTCAAGAGTTTGGACTGTACAATTTGGTTGTGCACTAAAGTATCTTTGGAGTGTGTTATGGACTGTGCACTATGGATACGCTTGTAGAGTATTTTTTTGGACTGTGTTTTACGGGTAGGCACGTGAGAAGTTTTCTTCTAGTGTAACTTCTCCCATTTGTTTTCAGGATACCCTGTATGTGGTTAATACCTCAAGGAGGTGTGTGTACGGTGCATTTTGGCTGTGCATGTTGAGTTTTGAGTTATATGTTTGACTAGGGTAATTAGGCATGGGCGGAAAATCCGTTCCGCTCGCGGATTTTGCGGATTTTCGGGAAATCCGCAATCCGCGAGATTTGCGAATTTCCTGCAAAATCCGCAAATCCGCGAGCAGCGGATTTTGCTCGCACTGCTCGCACTGTTCGCGTGAGTTCGCGCCCCGCGAATAAGTGCGAAATTGCAGAAATATGATCTAAGCAAAACTGAAAGTAACTACTTACCAGGTTCAAAAGTTCAGGCACATCATTAGTAGCCATTTCCTGTAGTGCTTCCTGAGGGGCCCCTCCAGAGTTCAGTTGCCAGTTGAAACTATTATGTGACCCTGCTCTGAACCTCAGAATAGTTACACATATGCCACAAAGGTCATGAATTACAGCTAAGGGAGACAAGCAGGAGCCAGGCTGGAAGTTAAAATCCATTAATCAGCCCCTAATTCATTATTGTCAGTTGGGGCAGGGCAGGTGTTGTAACTAATTTTGCAACAATGAAAGCACTTAGCAAGTGCAAAAGATCACTAATCAGGGCGCACTAAGGAAGCAGGTGCCAGCTAAAAAAATATTCTGTGACACATTAATCAGCCCCAAATTAATTCAGGTCACTTGAGGCAGGGAAGGTGTGCTTTGCTTTGCCGAAAATAATGTACACTGGACAACCAGAGGGTGTGGTGATGAAACAGAGGGTGGCATGGGTGGGCCAGAGGGTGGCATGAGTAGTCAGAGAGTGGCAGTGGTGACAGAGAGTGGCAGTGATGAAGAAGAGTGTCCCAAACAGGTTGGACACGTAGAAACAACAAGTTCGCAAAACTTGCGACCCGACAGGTAAGTTCGCAATTTGCGAAATTGTAAAAACCCTCGCGAACTGGCAGAAACACGGGCGAACACAAAAAAAAAAAAAAATCCGCAAATTCGCGGGAATTCGCGGATTTTGCGGATTGCGAGTTCGCAAATCCGCAAATTCGCGGATTGCCAATCCGCAAAATCCGCTCATGACACCCATATTATGTTTGCTTTGGGTTAAGGGATACCCATATTGGTTTTTAGAGTGTTTTGGGGGTTTTATTACCCTGTCTTAGTTTGGGCTGTGTCTTATTCCATTTCCTTTGGGTAAACCTGGTTCTTTCTTTGGTTTGTGCAGTTGGGGGATGTAGATCCCTCTTCTGCCACTGTTTTGTGCCTTATTTTGTGGTGCATTTGGCTACTCATTATTGTGCCCGTAGTTTGGGATGTGAGTTTTGTGGATAGTTTCCACTGGTTTTGAATAATGTTTTTTTTTAACTTGCCTTCTTTTTGTTTGTGATCATTATGAAGGGGAGGTGGGTGTAGTATCTGAGTTCTCATCCGTCTTCCTTTGTCCTCATTTGTATGTTTGGCAACTTTCATGCATTTGTTGTTGTGATCATTTTAGCAAGGGGATGATGTATAATTTTTGTTATTATTGCATCCTCTTTTGTTGGAAAGTGTGTTTTATCATCTTCACATGTGTTGTTTGTTTTCTATCATTATAAAGGGGGGATGTGTTGTAATGTACCTTTTACTTTATGCACCTTCCCTACAGAAGTTCTCTCCCTGCTGCTCAGCCAGTGATGAGGTCAGATGGAATGTTGATTGTGTTTGGATTGGTAGAGTGTGTCAGTTGGTGTGGATGGGCTGAGCAGTGGAGAGCCTGCTCCTGGTGGGGCATTACAATGGATCTGACTAACATCTAATAAAGCTGTGATCCTATTCTACAAGACTTTAGATCGCTTCTTTCTTCATTGTAACAGTGTGCTACATCACAGAGGCCCTGGTGACATCACAGCACCATGTAGTTGCCCATCAATTGCCTCAGGCAGCCAGCCTCTCAATTGTTTGCAATTGAACAGCCTGAGATTACTAATCTAGCTGCAGCAGGGTCGGGCACAAGCTGAAGGCTGCTGGCTGCCTCTTAAGGTGTTTGTCCTGAACAGTGCAGAAAGTGTACTCATACTTCAGGAGGAGCTTAACCAAGCATTTTTACCCCACCTTGCTGCAGTCCCATCAGGGCCGACTTTAGGGAGGTGCAACCAGTGCAGACCTGCAGGAGGCATTGACCTCAGGGAGGGGCACTGTGTTTAGCAATAACATTGATTTAAAAGCACCTGCTGCAGTGTTCCTTGTGCTCGTCCTGCGTTCAAGCAGCAATGAAGATGTTGTGATAAATCTTGTGATAATGGTTCCTGTTAAAGGGAGATCAGTGTTTTGCCTAGTGGCAGTTTTAACTCACCATAAAGTAGCTCAGAGGGTAAACATTCCTGAACAGATCTGTATTGTATTTGAAAAGCTGAGTGGAACAGAAAATCCAGCCCTCACTAGCACTTTAAAATAAATAAAATGTATTTGAGAGGGGGGCTATGGAGAGATGAGGTGTACTTTTGCCCTGATAGTAGTGAGGGAATTCGAGGAGGAGATCATATTGAGGGCACCAAACAAGATTGTTTCTCCAGGCGCCACCAGCACTAAAGACGGCCCTGGCTCCCATGCATGCTGTGACTCATAAGGTGTGGATAAAACTTACTCCTGAGCTTGACACTCGATAAGACCCAAGATCGGACTGGGTCAGTGAGCACCTTGATCCCCACCTGCAAGCTTCCTCACCTACCGTCGACAGTCATTGTCATTCGCACCAGTCAGGCAGCCCAAAGTAATCCACAGCAGTGAGGGGGTGGGCAGACATGCCAGAAATACACCAGGATAAAAACACAATGGCAATGCATCTACTCGCCAACCATGCAGGCAATACAAAACAGTACAGTACACACCAGCTCAAAAGTGAATCAATTTTGAGAAAATGCTGACAATGCACCGCCTCAATACCATGCATGATATGATGTCAACAATGTAGTATTTAAAAAACAATCCTAACAAACAACCTAAAAAAATAAGTTTATCAATACATACCGGCCAACTCACCTAGGCACCTGCTCAAAAACATGCTAGTGGTGTACCTATCTGAAAAATGCCAATGCATTCGCTCTAAAACATGGCAATAAAGTACATACTCAATTTCAATTTCAACAGGCTTTATTCTATTATTTTTTAAATAGTCATAAAAGCACAAATAAGACACATCACATTCCTTATACAACTATTATCACTAAAATATTCACATAAAAATCTAAAATATACATTTGATTATAATCACATCAATATGGCTTATCTCCATGTTAAAACATTCTTTAAAAACACTAAGATGAATTCAGCAATATAATCTTCTCCTAATAATTGTAAAAACAAAAATGCGGGGCAACATTGTCTTATTCCGGTTTTCCTTAAGAAGGGGAGAATCCATCTCTTCCTGTGCAAGGAATACAATTTACAGAAAAATAAAACATAAATAGTTGATTGGGCTAATACATTGTCACATGGGCAATGGCACAACACTCTTGACCAATCATTCTGGAGCAGAAAGGAGGTCATTCTATGAACAATTCCCAATCTAAAGCGTGTCAACAGGTATCTGTTAAAATCTCCAGTAAAGAGTTGGATTTTAAATGTGGTCAGAATAAGATGGTGTGCTTGCACAGTTACTTTATTCATCTCATTTTTTCTTCAGATTTCCTCCATGTGGTACAGGCATCTGTCTTTTAGGTCTTTCCTTTGTACTGAACGTAGGCTTGTGGGCTCTGAAAAGTACTCTGTATGACCTAGGCTAGACATAAAATGTCTAACATACTCGAGCCTTCTAATAGGCGCCGCCCGTCCAGCCTGCAACTATCTTCTAAAATCTGTCTATTTAGCAGTGTCTGTTCAGAAGTCCAAATCCTATGCCAGAAAAGGGCTGGTTGGATTTTACAAATATCCGTCATATAGGGCATACCTAATTCAGAGTGACAAATAAAAGTGGAGGTACTCTCGCGAACAATCAGCAGAAACCTAAGAAACCTATTCTCAGTAAGTTGCAGGGGTTTTACATCCTTATAGCCCCAGATGCCAGCTCCATAGGTTGCTATGCTAATACATTTAGCCTGGTAAATCTGCAAAAGATCCTCTGGCGCCTGCTTTCGTAGCTTCCTACTAAAATTACTTAAAGCAGCCGTAGGTTTTGAGAACAGCAGCCTCCTTGCCCCGATCGCCTGAGTCCAGGACCCTCTTCTGTCTAATAAGATCCTGAGATAGGAAAAAGTGTCAGTGCATTCAATTTGTTTGGTGCCTAAAAATATTGGCCTGCACTGCCTGCTGCCAGTCCCACATTTCATCACAAAGGTCTTAGACCATTAGACCACATCATCGGAATACATTAACGCTGGTATTGGGCATTTCCCTATGAATGGTAGGTCCTGGCACTCATTCTCCAATGTTCTTCCTAAGTCATTTATATATAACGTAAAGAGAAATGGTGTCAGGACACAACCCTTCCTCAATCCTCTCATCCCCTTAAAATGTTCAGTGCATTCCCCCACCCCTCGCCAAACCAGACCCTTGCTATTTCCCCAGCATATAGCTGCCTTAAAAGCAATAATAAAGATGCATCCACCCCCATATTTTCTAAACTTTGCCATCGTTTTTCATGTATAACACAGTCAAATGCCACAGTTAAATCGACAAAAGTAAAAAAAAAAAGACTGCCCCCTTTGGCCTTAGTATATTTGCCTATCACCATATTTAGATTCAACCCTTGCTCCACAGTGCCTAGACCCTTGTGGAAGCCAAACTGTAAGTCACTAATGATTGAGTGATCGTCCGCCCAATCTTGTAGTCTAGTTAGCAGCACTCTACCAATAACTTTAACCATGGAGTCGAGCAAGGATATAGGCCTGTAACATGCTGAGTTAGACCAGTCCCCCCTTTTAAAAATCGGGACCAGTGTAGATTCAAACCAAGATGGCAAACGTCCAGACCTACTACTGGCATTTATAACTTGTGTTAATAATGGGCCCCATAAGTCAATATTATATTTAAAAATACATACTCAAAAATTACCAATGAATATGCTCCAAATCATAGCGGCAGGACATTTTCGCCTGTTTTGATGTAAGTAGGAGCAAACGGAGACTTGCTGAGTCCGAAAATTGTGTATATGGCTGAATGAGTTACAGACATTTTTGAACATGTAGCAGTGTGACTCAAGGGTGCAAATGGCTAATTTGAGGAAGCCGATCCAAGTCCACTATTGTCTTCTTCAAGCACGAGGTAGGGATCTGAGAAGCATCTACATCTCTGTTATGTATTGATGGCTAAGAACACTCCCTCTTGGATTTGGTCCCACGCTGAGTCGGGTAGAAGCAATGGATAGAGTGAAGAGTGCATTGGTTTGAAGGACTGAGCTTCCCTGGGGCCCTGCCTCCACCATAGCTGTTTTCAGAAACATGCAACAACCAATCAAATGCCTCATTTCATTCTAGGGGGGCCGCCAACTCAGCAGAAGTATGTCCTCCACCCGCTGGCAGAGCAGCCTCCCTTTCTACTTGGAGATCTGCGACTGTCTCCTGGGATCTCCAAGCCTGCAGTAGAATTTCTGCACCGGTGTCTCCTCAGTAGGTGTAATTGCTTGAATTCTGTGCATTCATGTGCACGCTTAATACTGCTTATGCATGCACATGTTCCATTGCATGCTCCTGTTTGTGTTGTAATCCTTAACTGTGCTCGTGACAGAACCACTCCGTCACAAGCCACGGGCGAGCATGAACTAATGATGGAGTGGTTCCGTCTCGCCGCGGGCGCTCCGCCCACGCTGCATCAATTCCGCGCCTGCACGGCTGAATTAATGAGCGGGCGGGCCGTGAAGGAGCCACTCCGTCATGAGCACAGCGCGCCCGTGGCTCATGATGGAGTGGTTCCGTCACAAGCATGGCGGTGCCACTCGACCCTCCCCCCCAGCGCCGCAGCGGAATTACCGCCGTGGCCAAGGGGTTAAAGTTCCACTGCATGCGCATGGTACACGGTTGTACATATATATATATATATATATATATATATATATATATATATATATATATATATATATATATATATATATATATATATTACCTACTGGCGGTCGCCAGTAGGTAGTTATAGTTAGGATAATTTTCAATGTTAAATCTCAACATTCTATTTTGAATAACTTTGGCGCCGGTTGACGAATCTGCCTGAAATTTTCAGGAAAATGGTCTCATGGCGGTCCGGTCCTTCCCTGAAAATTTGGGGGGGATTCGTCAAGCGGGGGCCGAGATAAAAGGGGGGTCCCAAAACGCGTTTTCCCCATGTTAATTTCCATAGGGCGGTCGATTTCACTTTTAGCCCGAACGGCTGAATGGATTTCCACCAAACTTGGCAAAATTGTAGGGACTGGTAGCCCGATGTGCCTTTGCTATGTCTCAAGATATGTGCTCCAGTGGATTTTGAGTAATTAAGGTTCAAAAAAATATATATATCTATAGCAGCGCTCCGGTAAGCGCACCGGTACGCGCACCGGGCGCGTCACGCGACTTGCGCGGAGAAAGCTGATTGGCTCTGGGGTGTCTGTAAACATTCTAAACAGTCCGGAGCGGCCGCCATCTTGTGTCTCGGTAGGATCGAGACACAAGAGGTGGCCAAAACAAAGGGGGAAATGACCATAAGGGGGCAGAGTAGACCCCCCTTGACCCCCTAGGTTTGATGTGGGGGCCATAAAAGGGCCCCACGGGGCAAAAAAAAAAAAAAAAAAAATTTGATTTTCGCGGGGTGAGCGCCCGGTACGCGCACCGGTAAGCGTACCGGGGAGTGTACCATGGGGAAAAAGAATGACAGTTTTAAAAGTAGCTGATTAGAAAAAAAAATGTTTTTTTTATATATACACATACATATATATAAATGCATATGCACATATATATATGCATATATGTCTATATGTGTGCGTGTAGAGAGAGGTAGAGAGGTAGAGGTGTAGAGGTAGAGAGGTAGAGAGGTAGAGAGTAGAGAGTGAGTAATAGAGAGTAGAGAGTGAGTAGTAGAGAGTAGTAGAGAGCAGTAGAGAGAGTAGCAGAGTGAGTAGTAGAGAGTAGTAGAGTGAATAGTAGAGTGGTAGTAGAGAGTAGTAGAGAGTGAGTAGTAGAGACTGAGTAGTAGAGAGTAGTAGAGAGTAAGTAGTAGAGTGAGTAGTAGAGAGCAGTAGAGAGTGAGTAGTAGAGAGTGGGAGAGAGTAAGTAGTAGAGAGTAGTGGAGAATATTCCAAAGTTTGGCACAGCACCACTTTCACAATGAGTCCAATCAAATCATATCACTTAGAGTACTTATTGAAGCGCTGAATCTTGGTGTATATTCAAATGCTTTTATTTTCCTTAAGTTTATGTACCACAGCCAGCCGAAACGTTTCGTTCTGTACAACAGAACTTCTTCAGGGCGTTCTTATTTCCTTCAAGTTATGTCGGTATCCCGTTGTCATATAACTAGATATTTCTTCCAAATGTTAGACGAGACATAAGTATATTCTTATTAAAAGTGACTAGGTATCAATTTTACCCACACAATTCGGGCAGACTTGAGTAATTTATAGCATCCTCAAAGTCAGTCTTTCAAAAATTCCAAAGTATAGGACATGATAATCCAAATCCAAATGTTTCTCAAGAAAAGTCATTTACAATCGTTCGGAATATCGGTGTTTGGGCAGATATGATCCAGGGACCCCCAGTATGCAAGGGGAATTAGTCCCCCCTCTGCAAAGGCGCCAGTGGCCTGCATTGCAGAGAGGTGTAACAAGGGTGTGGCCTCATTACACTTCTCTGCAATGCAGCTCCCTCGTGCATACTGGAGGCTCCTGGTGGACTAGTTGACCCCAGGGACCCCCAGTATGCAAGGGGAATTAGTTCCCCCTCTGCAAACGCGGCAGTGGGCTGCGTTGCAGAGAGGTGTAACAAGGGGCATAGTCTCATTACACCTCTGCAATGCAGCCCCAGGCGCATACTGGAGGTTCCAGGTGGGCTAATAGGCCCCCAGGGGCCCCCAGTATGCAAGGGGAATTAGTTTCCCCTCTTCAAACATGCACGGGGGCTGCGTTGCAGAGAGGTGTAAAAAGGGTTGTGGCTTCATTACACCTCTCTGCAATGCAGTCCCCTGGCGCATACTGGAGATTCCTGGTGGGCTTTCAGGTCTTATATAGTTAGGAATTAGCATTAAAAAAACCTTTGAAATTCACTGAAAAAACCACAGGTTTCACACCAGTTATAGTTAGGAATTAGCATTTAAAAAACCTTTGAAATTCACTGAAAAAACCATAGGTTTCACACCAGTTATAGTTAGGAATTAGCATTTAAAAAACCTATTAAATTCACTGACAAAACCAGTTATAGTTAGCTGGAAATTTTACTGATATAAAACCAATGAAATTCCACGTTATAGTTAGTTGGACTCACTATAACTTGCGCGTGCAATGCACTGCTGATGACGTCACATATTACATCACTCATGACATGGTCAGTGACATCACTCATGACATCACTGATGACACCATCCTTGTGACATAGTGACAGACCTCCTTTCAGTGTAATGTAACCCTTGAAACACATATTCAAAAATAGAAACTGAAATTTAAAAAAAAATGGAGATACCCATATCAGTTACAACAAGCAATTCAGTAATTCCACCATCTATATGCACATCCAGTCATTCACCAACAGTTCTATATAGTCACTCATACATATACTCACTTATCATATGAAGTGATACACCTATACATCCTGTTACACACCGACAGTCATCCAAAAGTTACTCACACACATACTCACACGTGCAAATAAACTATTGAACATCCATTTATTTGAATATAGAGTTATACACACACTACAACCTTACTTGTATTGAAAATTACACATATTTATTCTCTTAAACAATCACTTATAGAAACACATACTTATTTAAACAGGAACTCTTACAATCTCTTACTCTCACATATACTCACTTATATACATCAATATTCACATATACTAGATTAAAACATATGTAGTTACTGATAAAGACACTAGTGAGACAGTCATTCACTCACTAACAAACACATATACACACTCATCCATCCATACAGTCCTGCACATATGCTGTCTTCAAAACACATACAAACAGCGAGTCAGTCACTCATGCATCTATGTGCTAAGTAATACCCCCACCAAACCATATAGACACTCATACTGATACTAAGAGAAACATCTAATAACCCATATACATACGCATGTAGCTACTTACCAACACATGTAGCCACTTATAAACAAAGTGAAACAATAATATATATATTTAAATATTTAAACATTACTCACTAATATTTATTTTTCAGAAAGACACATATTCACTGGATGGTGTCATCAGTGATGTCATGAGTGATGTCACTGACCATGTCATGAGTGATGTAATATGTGACGTCATCAGCAGTGCATTGCACGCGCAAGTTATAGTGAGTCCAACTAACTATAACGTGGAATTTCATTGGTTTTATATCAGTAAAATTTCCAGCTAACTATAACTGGTTTTGTCAGTGAATTTAATAGGTTTTTTAAATGCTAATTCCTAACTATAACTGGTGTGAAACCTATGGTTTTTTCAGTGAATATATATATATATATATATATATATATATATATATATATATATATATACATGTTTACTTTTGATTCCGCATTCTCGCGCATACCAACTCCTCTTTGAAGCACGAATGAAAATAACTGTCATTACTTGTTCGTGCTTCAATGAGGACGGATGCACTCCAGTGGTGTCTGCTAAAACTGCCAATAAAAGATTTCAACTTTACCTAAAGACGTCTCTTTTCGATTTATCGCCGTCCTTCTCATCTTTTCAGTAGGTTGAAGAAGGCAATGCTGTTTTCACCTCCCTCAGCATTTCTATTAGTTTTTGAAACACAAACTTCCAAAGTTTGGGGCAGATTTATGTTGCCTGACGCATCTCTGCAAATCAGCAGAGATGCGCCAGGAAAGATACAGAACGCACATTTATCCTTGAGCCACACATGATGCGCCGCATTTACAATGCGGCGTACCATGGCGCAGGAATAAACAAATGTGTGTCGTATCTAGGGCGTGAAGTTGGCGCAGTGCTGAAGTTGTGTTGCGTGCGGCACGCAACTCCAGCACTATTCCAACTTTGCCCTATCTGTAATGTGGTGCGTCAACCCTTACGCCTGCTACAAGCAGGCGCAGGGTTTTAATACATCAGCGTGTGAAATCTTGTAGATTTCACTGAGTCACTTTTCAGGGGCGTTCCTGCGACAGAACGCCCCCCCTGCGTGGAAACACCCACATGAAACCTGATGCAGGTTTCATGTGGCGCAGGGCCTTAAACCGTGACGCATCTCCATAGATGCGTCACAATGTAAGAAGGTTGCAACGTGGCGCCGGGGTTTCGCTGCACTGCGTCACAGAAGTGAAGCAACGGCGGCGCAAAAGTACCTCAAGTCCGACATAAATGTGCCCCTAAGAGTTTGCAAAAAACCAATCAGTGCCCTTGACGTCTAGATAGATTTTTATGCATATGATACCAATAATAGGCTTCCCTTCTTTGGACAGCCATGCCTTGCACGGCGGTCCCACGCAGGCCAATCTAGAGATATTTGCCCCACCCTAAGCCCCTTGGGGTGGCCGTCACAATGACGTGGTTGCCCAGTGACTAACAGACCACTAGCTTAAAGGTAACCAGCATCGACTTTAGGCACAAGACGTGCATTTCCCCTTCCTCTAAACTGGGCAGGGGACCCACACATTTGGCACGATTTGTGAATTGCTTAGTATGGCAAATTATGTTTATTAGTCTTTTTTCTTAATGCAAATTCATGTTTTACTTAGCAACATTTTTTTTATGGAGGCAGCCTTTAATTTTGTAGTGATGTGTTTGTTTATTCAGTTAATTATAACTTTTAGAAACTCATTTTTTAACTCTTACTTTGAGGCTTTATGTAACATTCATTAATATAACTGGACTGTTAAGTTTGAGTCTACCAAATCACCTCATAAAGAAATTATTTACTCAGGGCTTTCTAAATTTATCTGACTATTTTCCATATTGAATATGTCTAGTAGGTCAGTATAATATCTCATAGTGGTCAGACCACCGCATCCCAGACCAAGGTCACCCTGTAACCTCCTCTAAACTTTAAAATCTTTAAACATGTTCCCATGCATCATTCATACTAACATGTAATCAATGAATTACCTTCTGTTTTCCATCATGAGGCTGGTCCGGGCATGACCTGTGCTGACCTTTAAATGAAAGCTCAAGTATTACTAATTTAATATGTTGCCCTTGTTGTCTGATTTATGTGCACACCTATTGGAAATATAAGCCAACCTTCCTGAAGCTCTGTCAAGTCTATGTTACCTCGTCCAACATCTCACATCTTTGCACTCTAAAATGATATTATTTCAGTGATAACTAGGAGGTAAAGTCTTTACAAAGGCAAATGTCAGAAGAAATTATGGGTAAACGTCAGAAGGAATTAAAACCAATGCAATATTTCACTTGTGCAGGAACTTGGTCCCCTTCTATCTCACAATAAAACTATAATAAATCCACCTCCCTGGATTCACAAAAAATATCTCATTAGTAGTGACACGGAAATAGTTATATTTCTAATCAGCAGTGACAGTATCTAATCCATTTAAAATAAAGCAGCCCTTAGAGGTGGGATGTCAGTAGCACGGACAGTAAGTTATTTGACGTAAAATAGGATTCCAGGACGTGGACCCGTCCACTTGCCAAGCTTTTGGAGAGAAAAACGAGTATCGTATTTGATTTAATAAAACAATGGCTTTAAAATCAAATCTTTTCCACCAAGAAATGCCAATAAAACGAAAAAAGCCACTATTCCTGTAAGTAGACGATAAGAAAAGAGAAATATGACCTAAACTGTCAAAGATGTGCACTTACCGAAAACATGAGGCAATAGGAAAGGGATACAAAAATAGATGCATTCTAGCAACGGGTGGGCAGAGCATGTGTCCACATCATGAAAATACACTCTAACAAGAACTAGAACGAACTGTAAGGAGTTTTCACTTGGTTAGCATCAGCCAAGAACAGATGTTCCCAGCAATAGAAGAATGGGGCCTGCAGAGAAGCATTCTTAAATATTAATTTACTTCTTTACCTTTAGGCCGTGCTTCTGTGCTTTAAGGCTTGAATAAAAAATGCCTACATGTGCACTGACTATCATTTCCTCACGGGGGCGCAGCTAGGCCTTGCTTTTCTGGGGGGGGGGGGGTACTAACTCTTCCAGTTATTGAGGAGGGACACGCATTTTAAAATATGTAGGCTGAGATATCTTTATACCCAGTTTAAGCACACTGACAGCCTTATTATGATTGGTCGACTGAAGTCCGTATTATCCCTAGATTCCTTCCGGGACTCAGTTGTTTGGTGGCAAGTCTACTTGCTGAGACCATATTGTTCATAGGTGGTGTTTGATCTATTTACTGCATATGGATATTTCGATTTCTGATATGTTTATTTTGTTGTGGTTAAATGCCATCCATTATTGGACTGTTTGAGACATGGTCCGATTGAGTATGAGTCACAGTGAGATGGGTTTTCATTATTAGGTATGATTTGTTTATTATCTGCTTAACAATAACACTTGAGATTGACGTGGGAGAATAGGTGCAATAGAGAGATAAGGAAAATGTTTGTTATATTTTTTATTTTTTAGTAAGTATTTTTATTGGCATTTTGCATTTTAACATGTCGCAGTGGTGTAGTACTAAATAAGAAGGCAACACATAACCTCATTATCGACATCCTTTGAAATAGTCGGTGTGTCTGAATGGGTATAATCATTGTACATCAGTATTGATCACGCAAAAATAGCCACTTGCTTATATGAAGGGGGGCATGCAAGCATCACAGCAGTACCTTTGGTGTTCTGTTCAAAGTAGGTCTGGACCCACTGACACTATGCCTATATCCTTCTGTAATGTGGTTTTAGTATATTCAATGGCCGCCAGGATCTTGTCTAGTTGGAAACGTATTGTCACGGTTCGCAGCGTTGCCGCGGCCGGCCATCCCCGCAAACACACACGGAAAGCCGGAATACTCACTTCCGGCCGGAAGTTGAGTCCCCGGTCTAGTCCCGGGCAGTGGCCTGGGAGCACAGAAGCACTTCCAGGGGAAACGCTTAAACATCATGTTTCCCGCCGGCTCGGGGATCCCGCTTGCTGAGACCTGCCTGTCCAGTACGGAGACGAGCCGCGTTGGAGCGCTGCTCGGCTGTCACGTCAGCCACACGTGTAAGAGCACTTCCTGAGACTCATCTGCCACCTCGGAGTAAAGCCGCGCTGGAGCGCAACTCTGCCTCACGTCTGCGCCACTCAGGAGCGCTTGTTTTTTCCTTCTCCTGGGGGATCCAGGATAGTGCCTGTTTTTGTTACTGTAACCCTCGACGCGCAGGAGCGCCGTGAGGGTGTTTTGTGGACCTGAGTATTGTTTTGGGTTTGTACTTTTCGATTTCCCACCGCGCAGGAGTGCTAAAAGGGAAACAGCTCAGCCAACAGGCTTGGGTTCCTATAAGGGATGCCACAGGGTGAGTGACTACTTACAGTTGTTAACTACACGCGCAGGAACGCTTTCTTTTTGTTTGAACTTGGGTGAAACGCGAAGGAGCGCTTTATTTTTGTTTTAACTTGGATGAAACGCGCAGGAGCGCCTTACCTTCGCTATTCATAACCGAAGCTGAAACCATTGGGGGACCTTCCGTCTCGGACGCATTGGTGAGTCCCCTGAGGGTTACAAGGTCTGTGTGTGTATGTGGGGGGTGGTTCCTTTTCGGGTCTGACTCAGTTTCTGATCTAGCTTTTTCTTGGTTTCCAGTTGACACCGGGACGCCCGGCCAGCTCCACGCTACCCTTTTACCCTACACCCTGGCTCCCATCCCTGCGTCCATCTCATCCCTGCTGGGTATTGCCTTCCACGAGGGTCAGGTGGGTACAGGGACGGGTGCTCTTGTCGTCTCTGCAGAATTGCGTCACAAGAAAAGGTAAGACTTGTGGGGCACCTGACACGTATGGGGTCCCCAGTTTGGACAACGTCATCGCTGTTGGCCACTGTACCTCAAGTGGGATCAGAGGCATCCAGTGAGACCCCTGACTGTTTACCTCGTGTCTTCCCCATCACAACTGTAATGACTAGGGTACCACGATCAGAAGGAGACACTCAGCGATGTGCGTGCAGCCTCCCCTATAGGACAGGGAGTGTTCTGCACAGTGATGGCGTATGATGGGCCTTGCCACGTTCCGAATTCTCAGCAGTGCCTCAGACTGATGACACCTCAGCCCCACCGGCCACAAAGTTGTAAAGAAGCCCCCCAGGCATTCACTTTCAGCAAGTTGTGCCCACCGGGCACGAGAGAGGTATGGAAGAAAGCGGCTATTTCAAAGCGAGTTGGTTCAACAATAGTGATGGGGTGAGGAGGATAACCACTGTTCATGTATCTCCATTACACCTTTGGGAGGCCTCAATCCCACGGGGGCATTAGGTAGGAAATCTATTGTAGGTGGGAACACTGCCCCCAAAGTCTCTCCGCCGGGCCCCCGGCTCATCAGCAGTACCCACCACAAGGAACGGTCCTCTCAGCACTCCAGATCATGCTGAAGCAGGCCAGCTGCAGCACCAGCTCCCGCTCCTTTAATCTCCTTGGGGATTCATGAACCAGCACCTCCACCCATGCCACTCTGGACGTTCCCTCAGCAATAAGCAGCGCTTGTATCCAGAACACCACGTCCAGCTACAGGCTTCATGTCCGGTGTCCCAGAGGGAAAAGGGCGTCCCCGATCAATCACAGCCCAGCTCATCCCAGCTGACCCAGGAACTGTCCTCAGGCACCAGTACAGTGCAGTTATCTCTCTGTTCTGTAAGTGGTAGTCCTTCAGTAGATGCAGGCAGGGTGGTGGCATGAAGAAGGAGGCCAGGTCCGCAGCAGGGCCTCTCTTGTTGTCACATCCCCCTGTGTCCCGGCCTGGTCTTGGGGGCCTGGAAAAATAGTACTCCGGCAGCAGGGCCTCTCTTGTTGTTGTTATGTTCTGGGCCCTAGGCCCACATACTGTCGATATGGCAACACGGAGACTTGGGTAGGGTACTGGAAAACTAGCCATGAGCACATGCATGCCTGCTCTTTTATTTGCGGGGTCACATGACTGGTGAGGCCCGTGTTGGATGGTTGAGGGTGTGTGTGTGTGTGTGGGGCAGCCCTCGGGGGAGTGGCTGGCAGAAACACTAGACTGTGTCCAGCAGGACACAACAATTTTAATAAAACGCAAAACAACAAACAAGAGATCCAACCTATGGGAAGGAATGAGGAAAACAACAAAAACAAAAATAAGGATATCGGTGGACAGGTGCAGCTGGGAGCAACCGGACGTCTTGGCACATGTCCATACTTTAACCAGGTATGTCTGGGGACGAACACAGTGCTGCTGATATCCGGACGTTTCAGCCTCGCTTCAGTTGAGGGATGGTCCACCAACGTGATGTTCTTCCGTCCAGCATTCTCTTGCTGTGAGGCAATTAGTGTCTTATTGTTCCACATGGGTGCATCAGGAGCGTATAGATGAGTCCACTGTAACACACCGGTCGATTGTGTCGCTTGATCCTTTGACGACAGTCTTGGCATTGTGTGATCTGTTGATTCTCTGTTGCAGGGTCTGGCTGCTTCCTGGAATCCATTGGTGGGGCAAAGTAACGTCCATCTCTCACACTCTGGGAGGCCCCTTGGATGAGTTGCCGGAACTGCATATGGGCTGTGACTCTGGAGCCACCGCCTCGTCACTCGTGCAAACTTCAGGAGTGGATGTATCTTGGTCAGAAACAAGTTCTCGCTACCAGGATCAGGATATGCGCCGGTTAAAAACAGATGGTCACTCTATCTTCAGATCGTCACTTGTTCTGACACGTGGTGTAGGACTCCAGTTATTGTACTTGATGCTCCAAGGATGGTTGTGATGCACATGACAGATGATGAAGTGGATGCCATGAGACGGCTCGTACAATAGGTGGTGATGACTGGCAGTGAGTAGGGATGACTGGCGGATCTTTGCAGTCATGATCCTCGTTGGACACTTGGTGCAGCTCTTCTGATTTGGCATTTGTGTAAGCAGAACAGTGATGCCCTTTTCTTTACGCAGCTGGCGACAGGTGGGTGATGGTCACTGAGAAGAATGACGTCCCTGCACCTCAGTGGCTGGCGTGTGTTTGAAGGTGCACTCTGCGTTCCTCTGTTGACTTTCACTGTGCACCAGCTGTCGTTGGCTTTCTTGTGCTAAGACCGTTACCGGTGCTAGGACCGTTACCGTCCTATATTTCTCCTCTCCGTATCTTTTCTGAAAATGTGGCGAGAAGGCCACGTAAACTTGTAGGTATCTCCTGCTCACTCTGTCATGTTCTCTGAGCTTTGCATTTTCTACTGTCACGAACCACTCACCGGTCCTGTCAGATAGGACGGGGCGTCTTCTCAGGTGCATCCACCAATTTCAGGGATGGTAGTGGATGTAGGAGTGGTTTGAGGGATCCGTATATTCCGGCTGTAATTTAGTATTGTAGCGGGAGGTAATTATTTCCCTTTTCTTGAGTCAGTAGTGGTGACGCACCACTCGGAGTGCTGGACTCTCCTCCTGCCTGCAATGGACTGTTGCATACCACAGTCTTAAGGCAGCATCGGGGGCACTCCCTGAATAATCTCTGTCCCACTGCTGGGCGATGTTGGTGCAGGTGGGGTGATTACAATCTCTCTTCCTCCTGCTTTCGGGCCAATCTCCTCGGTGTTTTGCAGATGGCGGGTAATCGCCCATCTGTCTCCTCTTTTCTTTGCCTCTGCTCTGGCAGCAGTGGCACTGTATACTTGCTTTTCTTGCTGTGGTGGTCACTTTCCGCAAATAGTGTATATACTTGTCTACCTCTTTTCTGAGAAATATCAGCCAGGTTCTCTTTACTGCGACGGGACCATTCACCGCAAGTTGGTCGCTTTCCTCATTAGAGCTTGTCACTGTTGCGTGGCTTCTTCTCTGGGTCCACTACACTTTCAGTGTTCCAGGGTAGGGAATTCTCTTGCTGAAGGCATTGGCAGTGGCATTAGGGTGGCTCTGTGTGCATGGCAGTAAGGTGTCTCTCTCTCCTAGTCGGGGGATCTCTCTCTCTCCACCGGTCTGGGGGTCTCTTCTCTCCACTGGCCTGGGGGTCTCTTCCTCTCTCCTGGCCTGGGGGGTCTCACTGTCTCTCCAGCGGCCTGGGGGGGTCTCTTCTTCTCTCCACCGGCCTGGCGGGGTCTCTTCTTCTCTCCACCGGCCTGGGTTTTTTTTTCTTCTCTCCACCGGCCTGGGGGTTCTCTTCTTCTCTTCACCTGCCTGGGGGGTCTCTTCTCTCCACCGGCCTGGGGGGTTTCTCTCTCTTGTGCGCCATGTCTTCATGGGCTTTTCTCTCTCTCTGGTGCTGTCTTGCATACCTTCTGTGCCCCCCTTCTTATCGAGCTGCTTGCTGGCTCCTGGCATTCTTGCACCTTTTTCAGGCGGTGCTGTAAAAAAAACACTATGGTGCATGTGCCCTGAGTAAGTTCTCCTTGCACCTTTTCGTGAGCTTTTTGTGAGCTTGCTGCCTTTGCACTTTGCCGCTTGGCTTCTACATGCTTTTCTGGTCTGGGAAAGATGTGGGTTCAGGAGTTCTTCGTGAGAGTTAGTAGTCTCTATGGGCAATACAAGTGAACTCATCGGCACTGCCTCTTTTTGGAAACAGTCTGGGTACTCTCATTCTCAAGTCAAAACACGCCCTCCCCTCTAGGGGACACATCTTGGCCTTTATCCTTCTCATGCATTGTGCCTCTGCTCTTGGCCGTGTTGCAGTGTAGCGCTTGGCGCAGGCTCTACAGACAGTATCTTTTGTTGGGCTTATGACTCAGGCAGTCCTTTTTCTCTCCCTTATACAGCGTGCAACATAGTGGTGAGTGGTTTGCCCTGAGGGACACCTAGCGAGGCTGTCCTTGTGATGCCAGGCTGCTTTTTTCTCATTGGAGATGTGCTCCGTCAGGACAGGTTGCAGTACCGCAAGCGACTGCCAGGTGGCGCTGTGAAAACACACCACATCAAGAAGAGTGCAGAAATATGAACGGGAGGGAACAGGCAGGGAGCATTCCAAAACCCGCAATCAGGTAGGAACAGACGTGCAGTTTATTTCCTCTGAAAAAATGCCGTCTGCGGGCGTCGCCACTACCACCGGTCGAGGTTCACTTCGCTGCAGACCTCCTAATGGGCGGCGGCCATACCTTCTTTGGCCGGTGAGTCTACTTTTTTTTCTCCTTTTTTTAGGCCTTGCACACCAGGCCTTTCATTGAATGTATGTGCCTACTGGTACCGATATGGGGTTTGCACAGTCCTGTAATGATGAGACAGGCTTCTTTCTGGCCACACCACTTCTTCCCTCATGCATGGCCAGCCTACCACTCTTCTCCCCTTTCCCGGGACACAACAGCTTTCTCGGAGGAGACAGCGGCCTTTCACTTCTCCCCTCAGCAAGGTATCCACAGGCACGACGGGCAGTCGCAGTAGGCTGCCAGTACCTAGGCTTATCGCGCCTCTCCCTGGGGAAACGCTCTTGCTTGGGCCACGTTATGGATTGAGCCATACATCTTGGGGGAGGGGGTGCACCGCTTCTTCCATGCACTCGGTGGCAGGCAGCGAAGCCGATGGGCACCTCAGTAGGCAGAGGGGAGTCATACCTCTGGTGCCGCTGTGACTGGTTCACCTCGCTGGCTGTGCTCCTTTTGTATCACCGACTTCCTCCAAGATGCAGGCCTCACGCCAGGCCCAGCCACGCGCTTCCACTCCTCCGCAGCAGCTTCTCACTCAGCACTCGAACTGCGCTGGGGAATCTCCGGTGCCTGGCTCACTCACTGGCCAGGTCTTTCCCACTCGTCTTTACGAAGGGGGGGCACCTCTCCGCTATCTTCCTCGTAACCCACAAGCTCACCTTAAGCCCACGGGCTTTTCAGGCAGCGTACATGCGGGGTGGGCTCCCTCTCCCGTGGGCCCTTCAGTCGGGGCCTCACTCTGTCCTTCGGCAGTCAGCAGCAGCGGCAGCCGGTGTCACAGCAGTCTGGCCCGCTCTCATCTGCTCTTCGCCAGCAGGCGCTTCTTTCGCCACGCCCCTGTCACCCTGGGACAACATAACAAAAGAATCATTGACTGCGCATGTGCGATGGATCAGTGCTCTCTGAACTCCGGATAGCCACACCGTGAGACTCTACCATCCCCGAGTGGATGCAGGATATTGTTTGACCCCTGCACGCCTTATTGGACACGGCGTACCTTTTGCCACAAAAATAGGAATTGCCGATCCCGTGAATACTATCAGATATCATCCGTCTAGCTGCGGTGGACACCGCTCCAGATTCAAGGAGTTTCCAGTATTGCACCTGTTTTTCTTCCTTTATTGATGAGGAATACTTTTTGGCCCTGAGGAGAATCCCCTTCGATCTATAGGGATTCGAAACGCGTAGGCCTCTCTCTATTGGTCAGCTTTTGTTTTTCTTGTGCCGATTTGTACTGCATTTGAAATTTTGTACACCAACTTTATATAACTTTTGGTTCAAACAGAATTGACTGCTAAGAATCCACTTGAGTGGATTTCCACCACAGAAATTATTTTGTGATTATTATTGTTGAATTTATAGCAGACCACTCATACTCCTCATACTGGTATACTGATCCTTCCAGATTATGGGAAGTATTTTTTGTTGAATGTTTGAATGTGAGTGGTATGACTGTGATATGCTTGATTAGTGAAGGTGTGATTGTGATTTTATCTTATTGTGTCCTATTTCTTATTCTTGCGCTTGCAACTTTTCAAATTTAAAAAATATACTAAGTACCACATTTGGCATTTTCAAATATACAAAATAAACAGCTATTAAATAGCAATACCCAGCCTAGAATTAAATTTCTTTTCTGGATACCATTAGGTGTGTTAAATGATTATATCAGTATTGGCATATTCTTTTGTTATGTTGTTTGATAGGCTCGGCCTTACTGATTAGAGCTAGCCCCCCTTTGTTGTTATTACCTGTCACCCTGGGGGCACTTCACACCACAGACCGCCCGCTTACTTCCAGCATCACAATGGGGGTCTCACCTCGTTTTCCTGCTGGCCACGATTGCTCGTTCATCGCGGCCGATGCGGGTGGGCTCTGCTCGGGCCTCTATCGGGGGCTCAGCAAGTTGGTGGCAGGGCTCGCCACCCGCACCTCTCTCGCCACACAGAGCCTCAGCAATTCTTCGGTTGGATGCCGCCATGCATTGATTGACACCTCAGGTGCTGGGTTGGCACCCGATCACCACACTTACACCATGGGGCTCTTCACACACCCCACGGGACTGCCGATGAGTTGCGCAGCTGCAGGGGGTACCCTAGGTACGGGCAGCAAATTCCTTTCACGCCACCTTGACAAGTGGCGGCTGCATACGCGAGCAAAACCCGCTCGTCGCCAGTGTTATGTTCTGGGCCCTAGGCCCACATACTGTCGGAATGACAACATGGACACTTGGGTATGGTACTGGAAAACTAGCCATGAGCACGTGCACTCCGGCTCTTTTATTTGCGGGGTAACCTGACTGGTGACGCTCGTGCTGGATGGGTGAGGGTGTGTGTGTGTGGGCCAGCCCTCGGGTGAGTGGCTGGCAGAAACACTAGACTGTGTCCAGCAGGACACAACAGTTGTCACATCCCCCTGTGTCCCGGCCTTGTCTTTGGGGCCTGGAAATATCCCAGGCATAGCAAACAATGTAGGATTGGGGGTCGGCCTGGCGATGTAGTCCTCAGGATTAGCATCTGTCTGGGTAGCCACCATCCACAAGAGAAAACACCTCAGGCCCCCCGCCGCGGGAACCAGTGACAATCATGACAGGTCTTGGCAATCGACAGCCCTCTCTGGCTCTGCAAGTGGTCAGGGAGGGATTGGGTAGTGTGAAACACATTAGCAGGTCAATGGTGCTGGATCACAGAAGAAATGGTAGGCCTCGGACAGAGCTAGTGTAAAATGTGTCCGATTTGGCTGCCATCTTGGCCACGCCCTCAGCTAGGGAAAATGTTAGGGAAGATGTAAGGATCTTTATTAGATCTCAAATGAATGGAGCTGATCGGAGGATAGGCGTGAGCTGATGATCAGTCTGATAGAAAAGATTCAATCTGCTTCAGTTATGTGCCCTGCACTCTGATGTTGTCAATTCTCCATAAAAGCTTGGGATGATGAACAGTATCAAAAGCAAAGAAGAGTTCAAGTAATAGGTGTGCTGATACTCAATTTGTAAGTCACTGTAGTTTAAAAATTAGTCCACATGGAAATCACTGCTGCTTCTGTGCCTCAGCCACACTAGAATCTGTTTTAGTTATCTAAAAGCTGGTTATGTTCTTTGAATGTATGTATATGTTTTGAGATAGCTCTTTCAATCTTTCTATCTTTTTGATGAAAAACAGTCTGTTATTGGCCAGTGGTTTGAAGGGTCTCTTAGCTCATAGCCTGTTTGGATTAGGGAGGGTTTTTTGTCAGGCATCTGTAGTTTCTTTGGGAAAAGGCCTATATTCAATGTGTTGTTGGCTGTTCTGGTTGAATTGGCTGCAGAACTAGTCATGAGTATATGGGTCTGCAGGCAGTTCTGCTGGCCCACAAGCATTTGCAAAACTGAGGGAGGACTGATGAAGCCTTGATAAGATTAAATGTGAGTGAATGTGCTACAGCGTGACTCCAAAAATATATTCTAAATCACCATGGCTATTTCCCCGAATCCTCAGAACACCCATTCATTCAACAGTGGGGCCCATTACATTGCACACTTACTCTGTTCATGTAATTCGACTTCACAGATTTGGCCAACAAACGAGGAGTCCTACTATACCATTTGGCGGAGTGTCTAAACCTATTTTACTATTTTTATTTACACCTGCAATGTAAAGCAATTTACCATGGTATCATTTAAACACCATTTTATTCAGACACACCACCATAATGGCAATGGATCTGCTAGAACGAAAACTAGGCGTAGGAAAAAACCAAAGACCAGATTTTACTTCTCCATTTATCTAATTTGTATTCAAAGCAAACTTTTAGTATGTCCGACATTTAGGCATTTATTTATTTCTTTATTTAATACGAATCTTTTAACTTTATTTCCAAAATGATCATTTATTTTAAAGCTCAGAAATAGACATTTATTTCAAAGTTCAGTGAGAAGTTTAGCATAGAACAGATAGTTCCAAATTCACTCTCTCCTAACATCCCTAGCTAACACCCTCATCTTATCCTAACAGACTTGCAAAGAAAAACAAATAAAAATAAGAAGTTCTTACATCCAAGAATCGATCTTCAGTCCGGCAGCAGTTCCAGAGGAAATCAAAAGAGCCACCCCCTCTAAGCAAAATCAGGGGTTTTTATACACTATTTTCCTAGCTTAATCTATCTAAAAAGTAACTAACATCACCAATTCGAATTCTGATTGGACAAATTTGGGGTAGATGAACACTTCCTCATCATTACAGCATGTTTTTCACGATGAATCAGCAGAAAAATAAAGGGTCTTTGTTTAAGACAGTTTGTGGCCTAGGCACTTACTTCAGTTGAAACATAGGGAAAAGTTCTCAGGCCCCGAGCATTACATCGTCCATGCTTGGCACCCATCCTAGGTTCCGGGACAAGGCTTCCTTGAACCTTCCATCCAAGCACAGTCAGCTCACTCACGCTTGCAGGCTTGGGATGCACATGCGCAGACCAATACTCGCTCGCAGTGAATCAGAGTGGCCATTTTCGTACTAGACAAATTAAAAACGAAGGGAGGTAGAGTAACGATGTAAGATTCTTACTCCACAGACATAGTTGCATAAACAAGGGGAATCCTACTGACAGTGTTTAAGGGAAGTGTTACCCACGGTGATGTGGGAGCACTTAGTGTTTGTTAAAATACCCCTCACACACCAAAAGGCCCCTTGGTATCATGCTTCATCATAGGGGTCTTCGCACCCTCTAGCGGGATGCGGCGTGCTACGACCTACGACTACGTGGGAGCACTTATAGAAATGACTATGTGTGGTGCATGAGGTGCAAGTGATAAGGATTCTTATGTGAGTGGTGGGATTTAGTGAAGAGTTAAAAAGATACCTGGCTCGTGGGTGTATTGGAAAAAACTTTATTCACAACCCCAGGCTGGTACTACTAAAAGAAGTGAAGTGCGAGGTTTGATCTGTTGTGTTAATGGACAGTACCTCATGTGTACGTCGACATGTTTCGGAGCATGTGCTCCTTCTTCAGGACTGGGGCACAACTTCCCCACCTTACTCAACGTTCACTAGTTTGTAACTAAAAAGTTTTTTGTATAAGTAACAAAAAGTGAGAAAAATTATTTATGTGTATAAAAATACAGGCTATAATGTGCCTACAGCGGTTTTGCTCAAGTTCAATGAAATTTGCATGACCTGAGAAAAGAAAAAGAAAAATGGAGATGGTCATGAGTAGCTCAGACAGGTGCAGTCACCTGGAACAGACCATTTGCTCAATTGGCCCTGTAAAAGAAAGACTGACAAGACATACAACATAGAAAACACACGCTTTGTCTCTCAAATGAATAAAAAGGAAGTGTTGGTCATACTTAATAGGTATAGCTTGCTTGCTTCATGAGCACTCTAGAACGTCTAGGGGGTGATTGCTATTTGTGCAATCTAAGTAGAGAAATAATCTGGGTTTTAAAATAATTTCTTACTTACTTAGTCATATGGAATGCTTGTGCTGCAAACTCTATACTCACAAACTCGGGATGAGTTGTCCTCCGTCTTACCCCACACGCTGCTCCACCGGAATGAATTAGAAAGTGTGCCGAGTGTGGTATTTATACCCGGTATTCAAATTGGTGGTTCCGCCTTATTAACTCAAGCGGATGTGATGGTGTGCCCAAATAAAGGTGATCCACCCTTGATTAGTAAATTGTTAGGATAATCATAGGTCCTTTTAGGGCAGGTCCGGTAAAGCGTGATCTCTTGTTTTGCCCCGGGTTCGTGCGCAAGCGCCGGTAGTCTTTCTCTACTCGCGCATGCTCAGTTCCTGTATTCTGCAACCCGCATGCGCGAAGGATAGACACGATTCCCAGCGCATGCGTGCTTTCACAAGAGTATTTGAGCTGCATGTTTTTACTGAGGCAATTATGAGTTTGATGTGAGAGCCGGGGGGGGGGGGCGCTTTTGAATGTATATAATCAAGTATTTGCCAAACATGTATGTTTTGGTAGAGCCATACAGGTATGAATAAAAGGCATTATCGTTAAGATACAACAAAAATTCGGAAAATTATATTCATCACCAGTTTCAGTGATATCTTGTATTTGTAGGCACATTATAGCCTATACTTTTATACACATAAATAATTTTTCTCACTTTTTGTTACTTATACAAAAAACTTTTTAGTTACAAACTAGTGAAACGTGAGTAAGGTGGGGAAGTTGTGCCCCCGTCCTGAAGAAGGAGCACATGTTCCGAAACATGTCGACGCTCACATGAGGTACTGTCCATTAACACGACAGATCAAACCTCGCACTTCACTTCTTTTAGTAGTACCAGCCCGGGGTTGTGAATAAAGTTTTTTCCAATACACCCATGAGCCAGGTATCTTTTTAACTCTTCACTAAATCCCACCACTCACATAAGTATCCTTATCACTTGCACCTCACGCACCACACATAGTCATTTCTATAAGTGCTCCCACGTAGTCGTAGGTCGTAGCACGTCGCATCCCGCTAGAGGGGTGCGAAGACCCCTATGATGAAGCATTTTCGTACTAGGCCTCACAGGCCACATTTTGGATCTATCATAGAAACAAACACAAATTCATGTTAATTATGGCAATGAAACTCATCTGTTTATCTCCCACCATACTTATGTTTCCCTATTAGTTGTTACCTAGCAAAAAAGCCACATTAATGCTCTTTATACTTACATATCCAACGACTTTCTTGCACAAAAAACATGTACAATAAGCACATTTAAATTATGTTTCTTTATAATTAAGCTGTGCATTAGTCCACATCACATTAACAACATTGCACCATGCAAGCAAAATTAGTATTCCCATATGTTCTTGTATGCATCTTTATACTATGGTTGATTAATTCACCACATCCCACTATTAGTAAAATATTAACGTTATGGAACATTGACTTCGAGAGGGGTGTACAAAATTTTGTTTTCACCACCTCGCTCCATCAATTCCCTCATCTGGTGATCCTATCACCAAACATCTCTCAAAATTTTGGAAAATTTAGCAGAACATGTTTCGAATTCTTCATATTAGTATAATCTATACTCTAGTATCCTTCTCCTTTGTTTCTTTAAAAATCTTTTCTCTAACTTCTTCCATCTCTATCTCATTCTTTTCTCTTTCCCTTGCTTTTCTTTCTTGAATTGTCTTCTTTATTGTTTTTCTAAAATCTCTTCTACTTTTGCATATACAACATAATCTTATCAGAAAAATCAATATTACTATAACTGTTATTGGAATTAATATTTTGCCTATAATTGAACTACCTATTTCCTGAAACCAATGCTTAATTGCTGTAAGACTTCTACCTAATTTTTCAAGAACACCTTCAACCTCCAGTGGTTTAATTTCTTTATGTAAATCTGTAATGTTTGTAATATACCTTTCTAACTTTTGACTTTTATCTGGAATATAAGTACAATGATGATGATGAAGAATTATGATGATAAGAGCCTTATATAGCGCAACTTAGCCCGTAGGCGTCAAGGAGCTGAGGATGAAATAATCTGTGTGGTGGGGGAGGAGGCGTGCTGACTAGAAATAGGATTTACTGAAGAGCCAAGTCTTCAGGGCTTTCCGGAAAAGTAGATAGGATGATTGAGCCTTGAGCTCCACTGGAAGGGAGTTCCAGATCCTGGGAACAAGGGAGGAAAAGGCCCTCCTGCCCCACCTTGCCTTAGCACTTCTGTGAACGGCAAGGAGATTTTTCTTCGCTGAGCGAAGGTCCCTGCCGGGGATATGACGGGAAACAAGGGAACTAAGGTCTTCTGCCCCTAGTCCATGCAGGGCACGATGGGTAAGGCACGAGGCCTTAAATTCAATCCTTGCTTGCATGGGGAGCCAGTGTAAATCTTTCCTTACAACAATGTTGCACTTTCAATATTCCACAGACTCCACCCTCTTTTGCTAAAATCATATCAAAGGCAAGTCGATTTTGCATTACCTTTGCTCTAATGGAAACCATTTCAGTATCAACCATCAGGAAACCTCCTGCGGTGCCTGTTGACAATCGATCAACTATCGTAGACAATTTTCAGATTCTATTTGCATTAAATGAAATTCCGACTGCTGGCATCAGTGCTCCAAAAACATCACCTATTATTTCTAACACACTTTCTCTTCTTTTTCTACTAAGAACTTTGCCTATCTCATGTTTACCATTAGTACCTCTATCTACATGCAACATTTTAGGAAAGACCAATCCCACATAACAAGTTCCATACCAATGGTCAGGCAACCTATAATAAGCTCTATTCTCACAAATAAAATAAACACCTGGGAAAACAGGATCTTTTCCTCCTTGAAATCCCCAACCCCCTATAATTCTATAGGTGTCTTTACATTGACTTGCACCCACAAAATAATTGTCATACACAGTATTGTCTCTTCTTATACAAAATTTCCCTAACATTGGGGTATCTATGTTTATAGCTACATTCACATTCTTATCATCCAGATTTTCATCATTAAATGTCCAATACTTTGATTTCTCATGTTTTACTTTCTCACTTCTTTTATAAGCAATTCTTCTCTCTTCAACCATATCTAGAAAAGTCTTTTCCTCAATTCTCAATTTACATGTCAAATTATGATTAAAAACATACTCGTAAGTCAATTCTTCCATTTCTAAGAAATACTCTCCCATAAATTTCCCAGGTCTCTTTTTGTTCAATGAATTATCAATTCTTAATTTCGCAAAAATTTCATCTACATTGGAAAAATGGCATTCCAATTTTCCAACCTGATAAAACAAACTTTCAATTACACTACACGTTATGTAAGAGGAAGGTGATGATAAGTCACACCTTCTAACACTGATGCAGGCAATTTTGCACAAACATAGCAATCATCAACATTCATGGTTTTGATGTACTCAAGTAATACTTTTGAAAAAGTATTCTTTGTGAAGTCACTAATTGACCTATCCTGATGCATCTCTGGTCTATACATATGAGTCTCATGAGCTTCCACTTTTCACTTGGCTTATTCAAACTCACATTTGATTTTATTTTTGTTAAATTATCCTGAAAAGGAATAACAATAGTTAAAATTATCCATAATATTATCAATAATCCCATACAAATGGAACAACTTCTGCACCAATTTCTAAAAATAGTACATTTTCTTTTATGATTACTGGTAGCCATTTTCTCTAACACAGTTTCTTCGACCTAGTGTCACCTATGAATTACACACTAATCAGTTTACTAACAAGATTTCTTTGACCTTGGGAAAACATGGCGGCCGGCTAACCAGCGGGTCGCGGATGTCAGGAGAGTGATGGTGTCAGGCTAATGTGTGAGGTCGATCGTCGAGTGCTGGAGTTCGTTTTTCCACACGCACTTACTTGGTGAGAGCCACGGCGAGCTACCGGAGGATACTAGAAGCCGTTTGCCGGCTGGACACAGGAGACCAGCAGAGACGGCAGCGGCGGATGGCGGAGGACACAGCGCAACAACCCGCCGAGACCGAGACTGTGGGGGCGGAGTCGCGTTACCTGCCGGCCGGGAGCTGGGAGCGAGCGGCACAGGGTGTCTGTAGAGGCCGCCGAGTGCTTGCAAAAATCGGCACTCCAACGAGCGGAGGAAGGGGTCAAGGGCTGGAAGTTGCTACAAGTAATCCTGAATTGAAAAGTGTATTGCAGCGGACCATTACAGAACAAGTAAGCAAGAAGGGGAAGGAGGGAGATAAGTCCTCAGGATATCAGTTGAGGAGTAAGAAGCTAAACAAAGAAACGTTTGTGGGACCGAGCAGAAGTGAAAATATACAAGTAGAAAAAATAAATAACGAGGAGACAGAGGAAAGTGCTTTTTCTAAATCTATTGCGTATAAATCTAAGGTTTCACCGTCTAAGAAAGAAAGGAAAAAAAGACAAAAAAAAGAAAAGGCGGTGTTTAAGACCCCTATCGCTCCCTCACTTAACCTTTATTTTAAGCCAGTCCCAAAGGTGTTGGTGTTGAAACCTGATTCTGTCTCTCAGCGTCAAAATAGGGTTGGCAAAGCAGCAGAGTCTGAAGAAAAAAGGGAACATCTATCAGAATATATGGAAGAACGCGAACAGGACTGGTCGACTCTTTCTACACCTAACCCATTTCAGGTTTTAGATACAGAGATGGAGGGGGATAAGGGTAGTAGCTGTGAGGCTGGGGCGCCTACAGAACAGATATCTCAATCAAACATACCAGCCACATTAAGCGAATTAACTGAAAGTGCACCTAATGATGTCATGGAAGATAAGGTGGAAGAGGACATATTTACAAGGAGAGAAGAAACTCCTATGAATGAGAAGCCGGTGTTCTCTAACACTGAGTCAATTTCAAGACAGCAAGAGAGATCTGCCTCCACAGATGGGGCTGTCATGGAACTCTTAAAAAAATTAGAACAAGATATACATTTAGGTTTTGAAGCCTCTAGAAAAAATCAAGAGCGTATTAGTGCTACATGCGTGCTGTTAGAGGATAAGATAGATAAACTAACGACTCGTGTAGGAGAGATGGAATCTGCAATGAAAACTATGCAGGGAAGAGTCCAGGACAATCGAAAGGAGATAGAGACTCTATATTCCCAAGATAGGCATATGGACGAAAGGCTAGAAAGGCTGGAAAATATGCAAAGGCGGAATAACCTAAAAATTCTCAAACTCCCAGAAGGAAAAGAAGGGACAGACATAAAGGCTTTTGTAGTGCAGTTATTGAAGAAAGAGCTAGCACTAGAAGAAGATGAGGAAAGTTTGGCTCGTGACATACAACGAATACATCGAGATCCTTTTAGGTTGAATCCGGACCGGGCTAAGCCAAGGAAAATTTTGATCAATTTTGCGACCTATTCATTAAAAGAAAAAATTTTGTCACTTGCTTTGAAAAAAAAATCTATATTAATAGATGGAATACTAGTTGATATTAGGTCAGACTTGTCACCAGCTACAGCTAATAGGCAATGGGAGATGGGAAAGCGGTTGGCACCATTAAGGGAGCTAGGAGCCACGGCTCAATTAAAATTTCCTGCCTTTCTTAAAGTTATGTGGCACAACAAAATGTATACCTTTCGAACGGTGGATGAGGTAGACGCTTTTTTGGATGTCATTCATAATACAAGGGAATAAGACTATCGACCATAATTAATTCGAAAAATTAAGGGGCACCACCACTCAGACATCCACAGGCCTAGGCCATGGGAGTAATGGTTGGGTTTTCCGGGGCGGGAAGTGAGTGTAGGGAGAGGGGTGGGATAAGGGAAAGGGAGAAAATAAAAAAAATAAAAAATATTCCTCATGAGCAGTCTTGCTGTGACTTAAACAGGAAGAAGAAATGGGCAGCATATGGCAAGCATGATAACTACGAAGACCAGGGCCAGAGATAAGGAGTTAAGGTTCCTTAGTTGGAATGTCAATGGGCTCCGAGTTAAATCTAGAAGACAGCTGATTCTGAAATATTTAGAGGATTCATCCGCACAGATCATCATCTTGCAAGAAACACATTTAGCACAAAAGGAAAGTAATGAGATTTTTAGCACCCAAAAATGGATAGCAAACGCTATTTTTACATCCCAAGACTTGGTTACAAAGGGGGTTGCTATTCTGATAAGGAAAGGATCCGACATAGTAGTCGAAAGCAGTGTAGTAGATAGTAGAGGAAGATGGGTGATTTGTAGTCTGCGACTCTCGAGCGAAACGTTAACAGTAGTGGGTTACTATGGTCCGAATATAGACGATCCCGCAGTCTTAGAGAAAGTTGAATTGGAGCTATTGGATTTTCCTGGCAAAGTAATTATGGCAGGGGATTTTAATACGGTACTAGATGGGAAGATGGACAGGGCAGGTAATACTAGAGCAATAACAAATATCAAAATGACTGCCAAACTTAAGTCAATGATGGGGCAACTTGGACTTTGTGATATTTGGAGAGGTAAATTCCCACAACAGGCAGGGTTTACTTTTTATAACAAAAAATATAAACACAACTCAAGGATAGATTTTTTTTGGGTTGATAGTAGATTGAGAGAGAGGGTTACTGAGGTAGTTCATTTAGGGGCGCATCTATCAGATCACTCGGGGGTGAGTTTAAATCTGAGTTTGGAAGAAGAGAAAATCACTTCAGTCTGGAGATTAGACCGGACAATTTTAGCCGATACAGAAGTCTTAGAGATTCTCAAAGAGGAGATACAAGTTTTCCTAGAAGTAAATGTGAGTTCAGCCAGGGATGACACAGTATGGGAAGCGTGCAAGGCATTTATGAGAGGCAGAATGGGAGTCCAGGGCGCAAAGAGAAGAAGACTGTATTATAGCCAGGTATCAAAGTTAGAAAAAGAGATTCGAGAGTGCGAAATGAACCGGATTCCCCAGGATGATACTACTTTAGATGGTCCTTGGGAGAAAAAACTTTTAGACCTAAAGGTTCAGCTAACTGCGATACTTGCACAACGAGTCAAAGAAAGATGGGAAGATAGTCGGTTGGCACATTTTTCATATGGGGAGGGATGTGGCAAGTTACTAGCCTGGAAAGCTAAGAAAGATGTCGTACGCAATCATATTAAAGAGATCAAGAAACCAGGCTCAGACCAAATTATAACAGAAAATAAACTGATGGTAAAAGCATTTCAGGAATATTTCACGAACGTGTATGCAGAAGACTTGTGTCCAGATACGGGGAGATTGAGACCTGGCTATCTTTAATGAAACCATTATCAGATGAGGAGATGAGTGGGCTTAATAAGGAAATTACTCAAGAGGAGCTGATGAAGGTTATTAAAGATAGCAAGAGAGGAAAAGCCCCTGGACCGGATGGCCTACCCGCAGAAGTCTATAAAGCTCTTGATACTACGTTGGTCCCTACTCTTTGTCACTTATATAATAAAATATTTCGGGGGGAAGCGAAAATCCCAAGCTCTTGGAATGAGGCAAATATTATTCTAATTCTTAAGCCAGGGAAATCCCCAAAAAATATGGATGCGTATAGGCCGATCTCGCTTTTAAATTGCGACTATAAATTCTACACAAAAATTTTGGCTGACAGGCTTAGTAAAATCATCCATAATTTAATACATGAAGATCAAAGAGGTTTTATTAAGAAGAGGTATTTAAAAGATCTTACCTACTCTTTGATAGGCATGATAGATTTAGCTTCTAAGTATGATTATCCCTTGGCAGTGATAGCATTAGACGCTGCCAAGGCTTTCGATCGTGTTAATTTTGTTTATTTAAAAACTCTTCTGCAATATCTCAATCTAGGAGATAAATTTACCCACTCCATTTTCTCATTATACAGTGCTCCGACTTCACGTGTACTTATAAATGGCACTCTTACATCTCCCATTAGGGTAATGCGGGGCACCCGGCAAGGATGCCCCTTATCACCTTTACTTTTCAATATATATATAGAACCCTTAGCCTGTAAAATTAGGGAATCAGAAGAGATACCCCCTTTTGCTGTGATGGACTGGTCAAGGAAACTAGGCCTATATGCGGACGACATTATTGTTTATTCTACTAGTTTAGTTAGTTCTTTGGAAAATCTAGTAAAAATAACAAAGGATTTTGGTAGGATTTCTGGTTACCAGCTAAATCAAGAAAAGACCGAGATAATGACCTGGAATCTTAACACAAGAGGAGTAAAAACAACAGCAGAAATGAGATACCTAGGTGTTAGGATCACACAGAAGATTGAGGACTTGGCTAAAACCAATCTTGACAGAGTAAAAAAAGAGGTTGGTGATTTGCTGAAGGGCTGGATGAATATACCTCTGTCAATATATGGGAGATCGAATCTAGTAAAGATGATGATTATTCCAAAAATTACCTTTTTGTTTGAAGCTATTCCATTATGTTTTAAAAAGGAATGGCTGGCGAAAATACAAAGCATGATAACTTCATTTATTTGGGCATCTAAAGCCTCTCGAATTTCATGGAGGAAAATACGAAGAAGTGTAAATAAAGGAGGATTGGCGGCTCCTGATCTACAAATATATGCATGGGCTTTCTGTTTGAAAAATTGCAGGATGTTATTGGGTTCCCTTGTTCATTCACAGATAGGCGAACTTTTTAAGATAATGCTGAAAATATCAGGCTATCATGAGTTTGGTTATTTATATAAGTTTGGAGACCCTAAGTTTTTAAAAAAAGTGAAACTCAAGACTCTGAAAGATTTGGCCGAGATTTGGTATAAAATAAGAAAAATCACTAAGATCCCTTATCTTAGTTTCATGGCTCCAATATGGGAATCGCCGGGAGCTCCGACCTGGACAAGAGATGCGTTAGCTTTAAACTTGATAAAGGAGCCAGCTCTACAAAGATGGAGAGATCTATTCCAAGATGGAAAATTAATTTCATGGAGTTCATGTCAGCAAAACTGGGGCTCAGTTTTCTCAAAATACAAGTACTTACAGATTCAAAGTTGGGCAAACCACGCAGAATTAGAGATTGGACAGGAAAATGAATTTGAACTAAAACTGGAACTAGTGGTTTTTAAGAAGGAAGTTGCTTGCTGGTACTGGCGAATACTGGAGATGGAGGATGGGATATTTGATCTACCAGAGACCCTGTGGAAGAACAGCTTGCCAAGGATTGCTACAGAAGACCAATGGCAAGTAACTATGAGCATGCTATATAGAATTGTTAAACCTGCCAATCTAAGGCGAAATGTTTTATTTACTATCCACAGGGCATACTGGTCCCCCTACAGGCTTTCTAAATTTAAGAATGGAGGATTGGTGGAATGTCCAAAATGTAAAGCCCCAAATGTTGATGACCTCCATATGTTCGTATCATGCCCGAATATCAAACAATTTTGGATTGACGTGAGTAACTCCCTCTCCAAATCATTGAATCAACCCATTGAGGTAAGCCCCGAATTAATTATTTCTGGGAGACATGATTTGCAAAATAGAGTTTTGGGTAATAATGTAAGACTTATCTTTTATGCTATGTTATTAGCACGTCGGGAGATATGTAAATTATGGGTCTCACCACTCAGTCCTACTTTATTGGATTGGATATTAGCCATGAGATATATAGCAAAGTTAGATATGTTAGATACCTCTAAAAGAAATAGAGGTTTTTGGATACCCTTCCTGCTAAATTTTGGTTAAAGTTATATTTATGTTAAAAGTCCAATGATTAAGCCCGTGCCTGTCTCACTGGTATTTGGAATCGATAACGAGGAATAGAGATGGTGGAGGATACACATCTTGGGTCAGGTGGTCAAGAAGGAGTTTCGAGAGGGGACCAGACCCAAAAATATGTGCTGTTCACGCCCCATTACTCTAGATCAGCCCAAGAGACAATAACAGCCCAGAGGTGGGAAAGTAACAAAGATATGGGCGGCAAGACGGCAAATGAGGATAAAAGAAAAAAAAAAGATTTCTTTGACCTTATGTCAACTCCGACCTCTTCTATATTTACAATATCTGTCTCACAGGACTTTTAGGCTTTTACTTGATATCATATACTTTGATCATCTATCTCTTTTCTTTAAGTCGACTTCTTTTACTCACTTTTCCCAATTGCTTTTGGGCAGTACAAATTTTCTTGACTACTATTGACTTCAGTAATGGGTGGTAAGACTATATAAGTCCACTCAGGCGATTTGTACTTCTGATTTGGTCGTCTTACCTCTTTTTGGCCTTTGAACAACTTCTATTTTCTTTCCCAGTGTTTCTTTCTGGCAAGTGATCTCATTCACTTGCTCTTCTGGCTCTGGTGCTTTGTTCACAAGTTTGAATCCCAGTCCACCAGTTTCTTTAGGCCAATTATCTCCTTTACATATGTTCTTAGTCTTTGGCTCTATTGTGTTAAGCTCCACTCTCCGAGCTCTTTTCCTTGGACTTTTTCTTAATGCAATTTCATCTGAACTATCATCAGTTTCACTTTCAGTATCTTCAACTGTGTCATTGAATATGATCTTTACAATGTCTTTATCTTCATCAGATTCAGCTTTCTTTTCTGTTACTCTTTTAGGAACACCTTCATAACTGGTACTTGGAATCTCATCCTTTTCGTGAGTCACTTCCTCTTCCCCAGTTTCTGGATTTCGGTTCCTGCCTTCAGAGTTTCCAGATTTCTCTTCAGCTTTCTCCTCTTCAATGACCTTATCATCACTTACTTTTGCGTCTTTACTGGTGTCTGCTTTTACCGATTCTCGACCTTCAAATTGATCTTTGGAATCTGGTATCTCCACAATCTCCCTTTCACCTTCACCTTCAGACGCAGAACTGTCTTCTGATACTTCCAGATGTCGACGTTCCTGTCGATCTTCAGTATCTCAAGTCTCTTCTGATTCAGCTTCAGAATCAAAGTCAGTTGTACTTTCACCGTCGTATGGGTATTCAGGTGCAGCCACACGGATGGTGTGGCTTGCATGTACCCACCTCTTCAATCCAGCACACTTGACTGCAGTGGTACTGACCAAGATTACCTGATGTGGCTTCTGCCACCGAGGTACCAAACAATTTCTTCTGCGATGTACCTTCACTCGAACCCAGTCTCCAGGGACTAGATCATGAGCTGGATTTTTCTCTTTAGAATTTGACTCAGTTCCCACCTGGTGGAGCACAGAAGTTACCACATCAGACAGATTTTTGCAGTAGTCCAATATGATATCATCATTTATCTTCAGCAATTTGTTAACAGGTACATAGGCTTGTCTCATTACCCTGCCCATCAAAATCTCATGTGGACTTAGTCCAGTTTTCTTGTCAGGAATGCTTCTCAATGTCATCAGGACAAGCGGCAAAGCATCTGGCCACTTAAGTCATGTTGCCAAACACATTTTTGCAATTCTGTTTTTAATAGTTCCATTTACCTGCTCTACCACCCCTGAAGCCTCAGGTCTGTAAGCACAATGCAGCTTCTGGCGAATATCCAGAGCTTCACAGATCATCTGCATCAACTCATTTTGAAAATGTGATCCGCGGTCTGATTCAATTGGTACTGGGAATCCAAAACGTGGTATTATTTCTCGTAAAAGCAATTTAGCAACAGTTATTCCATCATTCCTCCTTGTGGGGAATGTGTTAGGGTGTGTGCACAGCAAAGAGCATGTCCCCTCTCATTGCACTAGTGGTCTCTGTAATAGCTCTCTTTAAACATACTACTGAAAGCCTTTCTTGTTATCTCATCCCCTCCCTAAGACTTCTGTGTATGTTGCTCAATGTATTCACAAGTTTGAACATTGCTGTCTTGTTTGCACATTGGACCTTGCTTTTACCAAGGCTTATTTAGAAAACATTGGACCTTGCTTTTACCAAGGCTTATTTAGAACACTCCTCCCTAGGTCATGTGTTACTTCAACTCATTACCATAATAACTGAAGCTCTGCACACCTGCTTGTGAGAACCACGCCCAGTTCTTCGAACCACACCCAGCCCTGTCTATAAAAGGCAGCCCCTTGAGCCTCACCCAGTGCTTGTGCTCGTCTACCTCCCACTTACCTGAGAACAGATCCTTCGGCGCTGGCACTCCAGCTCTCTTCAGACCTTCATTGACTTCAACGGGCGCGGCTTCTGGCTCTTCCTTCTTCTGGTTTCCGGCTACTTCTTGCCTCAGCCCCTCTTCTGTCCACTGCAATCGACAGGCAAAAGAGAAAGAGGTCAAGGTTAGACTGATCAGTATCCCTTTTCAGCAACAAGTAAGTGCAAAACATTTTATTACCTGAAAGAACTTTATTGGGATTGCTGGATCCATGTAAAGACAATTTGGAACAAGATATCTCCCACGAAATTTGTGGTTCAAACCCTTTGTTACAAGAATACTTTGTGGAACTTTGTGAAATAAACATTGTTTTTACATGGAACTTTTTTAAGAATCGAACAGAGGAAACCATTGACAGCAAGGCAAACAGTAAATGAAGGACTTGCACAAATTACCTGCTGTATTTTGATGTAAAAGTACAGTATTTTGTTTTATAAAAAGTCTGGATATGTGTGAAAAAGGTTTTACAGTAATAGAAAGCACATCCCAGAACAGTAACACATTCCAAACCTGGAAGCTTGAGACCAGGATCCAAGAAGGACTTTTAGAAGAGAATTTCTAATAAGATTAAGGTTTAGTCAGGAACACATTTAGGGATAGGCTGCACTTATCTGTTCTTTGTTTATGTTTCATTAGGCACCAGTTTCTACAGAAGTCAGAGAGGGCCGCAGATTTTAGCAGCTCTTCTACAGTGGAAACGCAAGAACGGTGTTGTCTCTCTTTTTTTATTTTATCCACTTCCCCCCTTCCCTTGAGCTTCTGGCTCTTAGTGCACTGTTTTAAAACTAGTGTGCTGGAACAAGCAGTTTCAGGGTGGGGTCAGATTGTCTTCAACCTCCATCAGAACTGAACAGAAACTCAGGTGAGCTGGGCATTGACAGAATGCTTCCACCCATCGGGAGAACAAACAGATTATCACAAGAACATATCTAAGCCTATTGCATGGGGGCAATTCTACAAAATCCATTTGAACCCTTGAAAAATGGACCACCCTCCCATCCTATGGTTCCCAAACTCACAACGGTTCTTCTGTTTGGATTAAATTGTTGGCATATTAGACACCTTTGGCACAAACTTTCAGCAATCATCCTAAACTTGGGATTATACCAAGTTTGTCTGAAAAGACGAATCATGGCATCTCTTCCAATATGGGCTTGACCATGGTATATTCGAGCCATGTCTGAAATCATGCTATCGGGCATTACTGGTCTTTCATCTTTGTCAAATAAGTTGCCAGACACTAACCATATCTAATTTACTTTTCCCAATACAAATAATATAATATCACTAACTGTACTCTACATTAAAATTTAAATATTTAATAATTCCTATAATAATTTAGTATACTATATATTATAATTATATAAAATATTATGTTAGAAAATTGAGATAATTATTTGTATATTTATTTTAATAGTTATATGTTTTTCTAAATATTATAATTTACATATACATAATATTTAATCTATATACTATAACTAATACTTATTAAAATATTAGATGTTTGGTTGTCATAAATGTATATTTTATATTACATATTAAAAATGTATACATATTTATATATATGTCTATCATATTTTCATAAATTGATGTAATAATTAATATTGAACATTATTAATACTGCATAAGATAATGTTGTAATATTTAAATAAACAATTACATTTAAATATTATGTAATTAAAAATATACACTACAAACACATATTATTATTTAAATATGTTTAGGTTTTTTAATTTTAAAAACTTTTAACATATTTTGTGAAACACTCCCCAAACTCATACCCTATAAACACAACTTCTAAATTCTAAAACAATCATTTCTAAACTCACCAAAAATATTTCTAACTTGACATTTTAGATTTTGAATTTAAGAAATATTTAATTCATATTTTAAAACAGTCCCCACCCTTATACGCTATAAACCCAACATCCCGCTCCTAAAACAATATTTTATCATTCTGAAAATATATTTTCAAAATTATAATTTCAAATTTCACATTTATTAAAAATGCAATTCAATTATTTTAAAACACTCCCGACCCTTATCACTGATAAACCGAACATCTCGCTCCTAAAATATATGATACAAATTTAATTTTTTTAAACATTAACTATTATTATACTCATAAAAAACTTAAAAAAGATTAAAAGATAGTACAATAATGATATTTTAACATAATATTTTTACAGTCGACATTACATACTTTGATATTTTTTACAACACTTAAAATCGAAATTTTTAACATCGATATACATAACATCGATATTTAATACTATTGATATACTAAACTCGATATTTATGTATATCAATATTAAAACATCGATATTATGTCTACTTACCATCCCAGACTCCTTTAAGTCCATAGTGAACTGATGGTTTGTGGCTCCAGCTCCCTCAACGTCTCCCTCCTACAATTCTACTCCAGGCTCCATGCAACTCCCTGTGTCAAGGCTCCGATATCTTCTTTGATCATCAATCAAGTGGAAGAACTAGGCTAAGTACTTGAGATCAGGTTAGTGCGCAATAATCCTCATACAGTAGTTAGCAGGACTGAGCACCAGCATCGTAAAAGAATATAGACTACTCCTCCACACCCTTTCTGTGATTTCCTCCAGGTCGTTTTGTGCATTCCTATTCCCTACTCCCCTGTTTAACCTTAGCACTTGAACTGATTGCTCAGAGACTAAATATTTAATTCTGTGTTTCTCTGAATGAACAGTATTTGTAAGAGAAAGCATTTGTGAGTGTCTGATGTTTGCATGAACCTTGTAACTACAACCTATGCACTGAGTTTACCTTGGGAGTGCCATTAACTTCAGTCTATGTTCCGAGCGTTGTCATTAGGAGTGCCTCTCTCCAATCTGTGATTTTGGTTATTCTGCTCTCATACAGGGCTGCGGAGAAAACTTGCAAGTGTATATAACTGAAGTCAACACATGATCATTGTATATTGAGGCCTGGTATTGTACTGATGGCAATTGCTTCCGCTTGTTATTGCCACTATATTGCGTTATTGCAAAGCCAGAGGTTCTGGTCCAGTGTGTACCTACTTCACAAACACAGAAGGTCTCTGGAGAGACTTGGCTCAATGAGGACATGGTGGCAGAACCAACCTAAGGGGCCGATTAGGATGACGGTGAATCCGCATCCTCCGGGCTGGCGGAAGCCACCGCCGGCCTGGAAAATGCGGATTCACCGCCTTGGTTTGTGAAAACACCACCCGCCACATTACAATGGTGGTGGGATCAGCGGCGGACGGCAAGTCCGTCCGCCACTGATCTGCGGTGGTTGTACGCAGATATGGTGGCGGTGTCTGCAAGACACCGCCAGCCATATCACAATGCAGGCGGAAACATGCTTTTCCACGGCAGCTTTTCCGCCGTGGAAAAGCATGTGGTTTTTTGGTTTTGGGGGCCCGTTGCAAGCCCCCAGGGTGTTGGGGGGTGGGAGGTGCACATGGGGGGTACTTTGGCATGCACAAGGTGGCAGGCACCACGCGGTGCCTGCCAAGATCTGCATGCCAAAGGTAAACATGCATATTTTACATTGCAGTGGGTGCTGCTTAAAGCAGCACCCGCCGCTATGTAAAATATACGGGATGTGACCGCCACCCTAATTGCAAAGGGAGGGACCGCCGCTGCCCCTGCGGTCGGTCCCTCCACCTCGGGGTTGGCAGACGGACGCAGGTCCGTCTGCCATCCTAATCGGCACCTTAGCTCTGCCCTCGGGTTATTCCATCTGCATAATGAATAGGGAGACTAGGGGTGTGGCATTACGGTGATTTTTAAATCCTGTTACTCTTGTCTCTTCACTAATGAATTAGTTGAGGGTTGCTAGTGTGCTCGTTTTAGCATCACCATGAGTACCCATCTGGCCCTTTCGGAGCTCCTAGTGTATCGGCTACCAGGGCTGGCTTTTAAGTTTAAAGATGCATTTCGGGAGGCAGTGTGCATGCCTGCTATGGGCACTGCTAATTTTAGCATTTTTGGTGATTTGAATCTGCACTTTGACCTCATGCAAGACAATGTAATCTGTAGCTTGCTTGCAGAGCTGGCAGCGTTTCAGATAAATCAATTGGTACCCGGTCCCACACATGTAGGTGGCCACTTGTTAGATCCTATTTTTTCAAACATTCAGTCTGCCACTGTGGTGATGCCTACTCCTATGGGTTGGACCGACTACTCGTTGGTAGAAATGTCCTTCCCAGTTTTAGAACCTCTTAACAAGACCATTCAGCGGCCTGTCTTGAAACGCCCTTGGCTTAAACTGAGGCTAGAGGATTTTCATGCACTTCTTGTTGCTGATCCTCTGGGACCTCTTATTAGCTCAGAGACAGGCTATGATGTATTTTGTGATTGGATTATTCGGGGGCTAGACTCCCTCATTCCGGCGAGATGGTTTAAGGGACGCCTTCATGACACCAGTCCCTGGTACAACGACTCCTTGACCACACTAAGGAAGGCCTGTAAAAGAACAGAGCGTGAGTGGGGAAAAGACTATGACCCCCGAAAAAAAGCATGTTATCTGGCCGAGATTAAATACAACCATAGAATCATTTGTAAGGTTCGTGCAACCTACTATGCTAATGAGATCAAGCTTAGTCCTAACCCAGCCAAATGAGTTTTTAAGATCCTAAAAGATCCTAAAAGATCTTGGAGCTAGGAAAATTCTGGTGCCCGCTATCTCATCTGAACAGCAATGTGAAGATCTAGCCTCCTTCTTTGTGGAAAAAGTTTGTGCTATTTATAGGTCTTTCCCTCCAATGACCACTTCCCCTATAAAACGGAATACATACATTGTGCTAAACAGTGATAAACAGAACTCAAACTAAAATGAATGATAACACAGCATCGAAGAAGCAACATATGCATTTATTTTTCATTGTTATTGTCATGTTAGGAAAAACATCTTGAAATAAACATTTACTTGGTTACTATTATTGTGTTAAGTAATTCTTTGTTTTATATTGCTCCAATACAATAGTTGTAAGTTTTCTGCTAAAAACTGAATTCTGAGAGTATACCCACTTTGAAATAAATATTGAATTAATGTCTTTATATGAAATGTTATGCAATATCTTCACAACTGCTTTACCAGGGTGCATAATTATTAACAACGGCATGTCTATTTTCATTGTCTTGTTCTACCCGAGGTGACCGGGATATGCTCTGGGACCAAGGCGCATAATGCCAATCAAAAAAAAAATGCTATGTAGCAGAAGTGTACATCTCTGGTCATCAGAAGATAAGATCCATCTTAGACTATTTATTTAATGCATTTTTATAAAGCGCGGACTTTACCCGAAGGTGTCAGAGCACTGTACAATAGAACCAGTTACGTTACATGAGAGAACTGTTAAAAGAATGGAACAAACAAAAATAGCATGCCATAGAATCAAAGCGACGCAGGCATAAGGCACACAATCTCAAGCACAGCAAGCACAGACTGAACCAGCAAAAATATAAATATATATGACAAATTTTACAATGACTAAAGAACTTCCTGGCGAAAAATAGCAGGCCATAGAATCAAAACAACGCAGGCAAAAGGAGCACAATATCAAACGCAGCAAGCACCGGATACACAAACAAAAATATAAATATATGTGACAAATTTACAGTGACTAAAGAACTTCCTGGCGGGGTCTGAGAAGGAGGGAAATAGTTCTGAAAGTGTCTTTGGAATAAAAGAGATTTGAGGTCCGCTTTGAAGATCTGGATGGAGGTGATGGCACGGAGCGAAGGAGGAAGCGAGTTCCAGATTCTCACTGCATTACCTGAGAACGATTGTGCCATCAATTTTTCCCTTTTGAAGGAGGGGGGCTCTAGAAGGAACTTTTCCACACTCCGAGTAGGTCTTGAGCCTCCAGACAATTTCAGTTTATTCGCCAGATAGCGAGGGGAGGAAGAGTGCAAAGCTTTGTGGGTGATGCACGCCGTTTTGTAGATAGCTTTAGCCTTGTTGGGAAGCCATCGGAGAGAAGACAGGATAGGAGTGATGTGGTCACTTCGTTTGGACCCTGAAATGAAGCGAGCTGCTGAATGGAGGACGGATTTGAGGGGGGAGAGGTGAGTTTGGGAAGGCCAGTCAGAAGAGAATTACAATAATCCAGTCTAGAGAGAACTAGCGGTTGGACCAAGGTTTTCATGTCATTCTCCGGGAAGAACCAACGAATCCCCCATTAAAGGCGCAGCTGATAATGTGCGCTCTAGGCCATGGAATTGATGTGTGAGATTAGGTTGAGTCTTTTGTCAAGTATGACACCTAAGGATTTAGCGCAGTCCACAGTGATGGGTTTACTGTTGAGTAGATTCAACTGATCCATCCAGGATTGAACAGGAGGCGGGGAGAGAGAGCTAGATAAGAGGAGAAATTCAGTTTTGGAGGGATTGAGATTGAATTGGTGCACTAACATCCAGTTGTGAATAGCGTTGAGAGTAGAGCTGAATAGAGAGAGATCATGAGGGAAAGACACCTTGAGGTAGATTTGGGTGTCATCCGCATAGAGATAGTAGAGGATTCCAGATTTGCTTAGGAGGTTCCCTAGTGGATCCAGATAGAGATTAAACAGAGTGGGAGCAAGGATAGAACCTTGAGGGACACCTTGACCAACCACCAGTGGAGACGAGAGACTGTTCGCAATCTTAATCATTTGGGATCTGTCTGAAAGGAAAGAGGCAAACCATTTGAGTACTGTGCCTTCCTCACCCATTCTCTGTTTAAGAATGTTAAGGAGGGTGTTGTGATTAACAGTGTCAAAAGCTGCGAGAGGGCAGGAAGAATCAGAAAACACGATTCCCCCGAATCGAGAATATGCAGCGCATCATCGATCACTTGCAGCAGGGCTGTTTCAGTGCTGCAATTTTGAATAAAGCCCGACTGGAACATGTTGAGGAGATTATTGTCCATAATGTGTTTGGAAAGTTGTTTTGCAACACATTTCTCTGTGATCTTTGAAAGAAAAGGGAGATTGATGATGGGGCGGAAGTTATTGAGGTCATTTGCATCTGCAGAGTGTTTTTTTAGAAGGGGGGTAACCTGTCCTGTTTTGAGGACAACTGGGAGGGATCCTTGACTGAGGAAGAGATTGACTAGCCTGGTCCAGTAGGAGAGAGTGTTAGTATAGAAATGAATGGCGATGCCACTGGGTATGGGGTCAGAAGAATAGTTGGAGGGTTTGGTTTCGCGGATGCATTTGAGGAGATCATCCTCTGAGATGGCGGCAAAGTTCTGCCAAGTGACTAAGGATTTTTGCTCCTTGATGGGGGTGGAGGGGGTGACCTGTTCCACCAGAGATTTTACTTTTTGATCGAAGAATATAGCAAACTCAGTTGCTTTCTTTGAAGCATCCTCAGGCTTGATGGTTTGGGGAGAACAATTTGGGTTCTTGATGAGGTCGAAAAGTTTTTGGGGTCTGTTTTTAGCTGAATCGAGTAGGGATCTGAAATGTGATGTTTTTTCCTGGAAGATGTGCTTGTGGTATTTGGATCTTGCTGAAAGTAAAAGAGAGAGGTTGGGGGTGGATGGGGATTTTCTTCAGTGCTTCTCCAAGATTCTAAGGTTTTTCCTTTCGTAATAGAGAGCTTTGTTGAACCAAGGAGCCGATGGGGTGGGTCTTTTCCTTTTGCTTTGGAGTGAAGCAACCTTGTTGATTTTGACTGCAAGGATTGAGAGGCAAAGGGGAGTGAGATTGTTGACATCCGTATTGGGGTCTAGACTAGGAAGTGAATGCATAGCAGAATCACATAGAAGCTTAAGATCAATGTTTTTTGTGTTGCGGAACCACATAGAGGCTCATTTGCAAGTTGAAAGTAGAAAAGCATATCTGAAGTAACAAAATCACAAAAAGATATAGCATCAGATGTGATTTGCATTGCAGGGTATTGCAGCTGCTTTGGTAGGATGTACTCTCTGTTTATCAAATATAGAAGCATTTAAATCGGTATCAACAATAGCAAGTACTTACACATTTGCATATAAGTCTCATGGCTATTCAGATTATGATGAGAATTTCTATCCTGTCCACAGTGTATTTCAATTGTGATACACAAAAATCACATTTTGAATTTATTATAATTTTCTCCTCATCATATGTCTAGCAAAAGCCCACTATGGAAACCAAAGACACTTTGTAGATTCAAGATTGTTTTTACAACAAAGTTGTTTGAGGTGAAATACCTGCATTGGACAATAATGAGAGTAGCGTGCGACTAGATAAGGAAATGTCAGATGCAAAGTAAAAGCCTGAGTTCATGATAGACTCACTAGAAGGAAACATAAGCAGAATAGTGTTTCTAAACTTATTTTTTTGTGGAAAGCATGACACATCACCATGACTGCAATTTAAATATCAATTATATTTCTTGAATAAAAATACAAATGTTTGTAAATAATGTTACGTATAATAAATGTATTTTTAAACAATTTAGTTTGTTGCAACTATAATTTGCTGTACACACAAATCTGTCACGTTTCTACAAATTCATTGGTCTATAAATAAGGTTGGAAAAATTTGTGCACTTTTATCAATCTTTTGGTTCGCTTTTCAGAAACTATTCATTTGGTGATGAGCCCCAATCAGAGTGAAATGGGTCTTGGGTTGCTTGTGTTCCGATTTCGAGAAGGTCGAGCTTGGCAGTTTAGGCTGGATTGAATTGCAACAGGACCAAAGGTTAATTTGCCTATCACTGAGTCTATTTTGAGATGGAATGTTGAGCAAAATAATGATGGACAGGGATACGGCTTAGAGTAATTACCAGTTGCTGAGAATAATTCAAGTATTTCATCCATTGCTGTTTTTTTACTTTAAGATAATAAAATAGGCAAATAACAAGAGCAATAGTGTATCCTCAGCTCAAACACACACATGCAATACAACGTGTTGCAAAGGAGCTTTAATTAGAAAATATGATAATAACATTTTTGAAATATAATTTCTTATTGCTGATGTTGCACAGCATTCTACGTCTTACAAACACGAAGAACAGAAGATTATCATACAGAATATGAATGAAATGGAAATGGATAAAGATATGGGTTTACGCTTGCAAAATGTATGTGTCGACAAATCATCAATTTAACAACATTTGCATGAGATCAAAAACATAGGATCTGACAACTGCAGCTCAATAATTATGAAAATTAACTCACCTTTTATGCAACGTGTTGTGGGAACTCAATTTTGAGCAGAGAAAAAAACATTTGCACAGTTGAAAGTAGAAAAGCATTCTGAAGTATCAAAATCACAAAAAGATATAGCATCAGCAGTGATTTGCATTGCAGGGTATTGCAGCTGCTTTGGTAGGATGTACTCTCCGTTTATCAAATATAGAAGCCTATAAATCGGTATGTACAATAGCAAGTACTTACACATTTGCATATAAGTCTCAGGGCTATTAAGATTATGATGAGAATGTCTACCCTGTCCACAGTGTATTCCAATTGTGATACACACAGATCATATTTCAAATTTATTATAATTTTCTCCTCATCATATGCTGATTGTTTTTCTGAATAATAAAACCAATTGTATGTATTGTGGCAATTGCAAACTCTCGTTCAGGCTGTGTAATGACATCAGTGAATACTTAACAAGTGAAGCATTGACACAAGAAATAATATATATTGTTTGTTACTCCTATTATCCATATGCTTTAACCTTGTTTGTGACAATCATCTTGTACATATTACATATCTACTAAGAAATGGTACGCTTCAGTTTTCTCCCTGCGCTGGTGCACTCAGGGAAGGTGTACCTTCCTGCACAGATAAAATCCTGAGAGGCATGTTCCTCTTTCTGTGAGTGCTGCAGAATGCACCACATGTGGAAAGAGGAAATATCAGGGAGAAATAGAGATATTTCTTCTCGGGACACCTCATTTGGGATGGTGTAGAATTTTACACATTTCCAGGTTAACTAGCTTTAGTATATCTTGGAATGCACCAAATGTTATGGGTGGATGCATGAGAACGCCCATGCTCCAACATAGAATGCCTTCCCTATGCAAGGGAAGGCAAGGCAGCGCTATGTGCTGTATTGGGTTACTTTGCATTTACTAAACCACGCAAATGGATTTCCATTTTTTTGTAAATATAATAAATGATTTCGCATAGGGGTTGTGCCGCAAAAGTGATGCACCCCGATGGAAGATCATAGTTTATAGACTGTAAAAAGCATAATTTTCAACTGTCAGACATGCATTGAAATGTTATAAAAATATATGTTCAAATTAATGAAGGTTATATAGAAATCTAAAATATCATGATGTATAATGTGAAATGGAATGTAGTCAAGTAATCACACAGTTTTACACATTCTTGCGTTACAATAAATGTAAACAAATTATTTTTAAAAAGGTATTTTTGCAAGAATATATACATGTATTTTTAATATATGCCTACCTTTATGTTTATAGGTCAGAGTATGATGTGAGTTCAAATGATATTACTCATCCATTATAATATTTACATGTTTTAAATTTGCATGATAATATTTATTATTATTTAGGGATTGCATGAAACACAAATATACAGTTGTATCAAAAGTATTTTTATAGACAAAAAAACTGTAATATTTTAAAATCACTCACACTACAAATATAACTCCCATATGCTCCTATACCAAACAGTATTAATTATTTTGAACATTTACATTTTCAAAACCATTATTTATGTAACCTATCACTTTAAAATATAAACAACACATTGACATTCATAAACTATAACATGCGCTCAAACATTAAATACATTGTCAATAGCCATGCAAATAAGATCTTGAGAGGCCTCCATTAGGTTGTTTTAATATTTTATTTAAAGTATTCAAAATCTTTAGTTCCATGATCATGCCCTCCACTTTTTTTGTCCAGTGTGTTTTATTATTGGCTTAATTTCAGCACATTTTTCTCTCCCTGCTTAGATCATTCAATTTTTTGGGGGGATTGAGCGGTAGATAATTTCCTTGACGGTACTGCAATTGTTTTGGATAGCTTTCCATGAGTTGTTTTTCTGTAGTTTCTCTGTCCATCCATACACCCATTCTCAGAAAACCCTACAAATTGGAGTTACTTGTTTCACAACCTATTTATCTCTACATGGCACCTTGAAGCCTCATTCACATGTTCTGTAAATTAGATAAGTAATTTTGCATTTTAAGTCAAAATAAGAATCATCACATTACATTACATTTCATCATGGCACATGTATTGTATTACGTTTGTCAAACAGAATATTTTTATTTAAGATACCTCTTTGATTTTAGAATAAGAGTTTACTATATCAACATGTTATCCAGTATTAGGGTATCTTTCATAGATTCACATGCCTGAATCATTCCCCGTCGTCGAGGCGGGAGTCCCACGGTAAAAATATATACAATAGCAGTGCCTAAAAATTTCTTGTAGTAGGCTGGAAAAGCCCAAAGGCCTAACTAGGCCTCAAAACTTAGCAGCCTATCTACATCATTATGTAAAAAGACCTCAAATAGTAGCCTCAGCCAATCAGCTGTCCTCACCCTCTAGAACCTTCCCAGCTCAGGCAGTTCTCCTCAGATTTTCACCGCACTTCGTGTGTAAGGGAGTCTCCCTGAGTGCCTACTCAGTTTTTGATCTTTTTTCCTCAAAATGTCTGAAAAGAAGGCTCTTTTCAAAGCTTGTGGAACCTGCTACAAGAAGAGGGTCCATGTGGATGACCAGCACTCTGACTGTATTTATTGTCTGCACCTTTCACATATTGTGAAGGACTGTAGGATTTGCCGTACCTTCCCTCAGAAATAGGGAGGCAAGGGTTCTTTTGTGGTTGAAGTCTTCTTCCACTGATGATGAGGACAAGGCTTCTACCTCCAGCAAGAGAGCTAGATCCAAAGAAAGTTCTTCTCCTGAGAGAAAGAAAAAACTTAAAACCTCTCAGAGAACTTCAGAACCCTCAAAGAGTGCATCGGCTTCTTCAGGTTTAACAACTGTGAGTACAACCCAGGCTAAGACTGTTTCTCTGGTGTCTGTACCTACTACTACCTTGACTTCTGCCTCCTCATCTACTTCTACAGTTACCACTTCGGCTATTACCTCACCTTTGATGTCAGTTAAACCATCGCTGACTAAAAACAAGTTGCCATCGTCGACGCTCCGCCGACTAAATCTTCTGGTCTGTCGACGACAATTCTGTCAACGAAGCCGACATCATCGTCGACGAAGACACTTTCCACTTTGTCGTCGGCGAAGGCCTCGTCGACGAAGGACTCGTCATCGAAGTCACTATCGACGGCCTCGTCGACAAAGGACTCGTCATCGACAGCCTCATCGGCGAAGAGCTCGTCGACGAAGGACTCATCGACGAAGACACCATCGACGGACCCGTCGACGAAGGTTTCGTCGACGAAGACACCATCGACGGTCCCGACGACGAGGGACTCGCCGACGAAGACGCTATCGACGGTCCCGACGACGAGGGACTCGTCGACGAAGGCATCATCAGCGGTCCCGACGATGAGGGACTCGTCGACGAAGACGCTATCGACGGTCCCGATGACGAAAGGTTCGTCGACGAAGACACCATTGACGACCCCGTCGACGGCAAAATCTTTGTCATTGACAGGACCGTCGACGGAAATCCCTGTAACAGTGGCTTCCGCAGTGACATATGCTCATCTATTGCACAGTTCACCTCCAACAAAGATACAATACACTCATTTTCAGATGAAAACGTATCAAAGGCAAGATTATTCTCGCATTTCTCCACTCTTACCATCGCACATTTTGGAGACATATGTGGAGGAGGAGTCGGATGAAGGGGAAGAGGATGACGGTCCTTTTGGGATTGCCCGTCACCCTTCTCAATTAAATATTAAATATCAAGAGGATGATGAAGATGATGTCCAGGGTCATTATACGCATGACGTTTATTCCACGCCATATCAATCACCTCATACTAGACCATCTCGGTCTGAGGACACTAGTCATTTGCCAACTTCCTTAATTCAGGATTTGCAGGCTATGTTGGCTGATTATCGCCAGAGGTTTCCACCAACCCCGGTTGCACCCGCTGGGTCGCCTATTCCAGTTGACGTGCCAAGACCTCCGTCACCACGAGCTTCATTGTTGCCAAGACAAGATCCAGCACCTCAAAAGGATACGGATACTTCTTCTAATGATGATGAAGAAAGCAGGGAAGAAGGCGAGTTGCCGGATAAAACACCTGTGGATCCTTGGGAGGATTATGTCATTCCTATGCCTTCGCCGCCTGCGCCCCGTCCTTCAGATTCTCCACCTGAAGATATTGGCGGTTTTCACAATATTATGCAGCGAGCTGCTAATAGATTTGAATTGGCCGTCACAGTTGAGCAGTCGGACTGCTTTTTACATGACTTTAAAGAGGGATATCGCAGAGTTACCAGGGCTATTCCCATTATTGACTATATTTGGAAGGAGGGCCTCAACATAATGAAAACACCCGCTTCCATTCCTGCAGTCCTTCCAAGAATAGAGAAAAAGTATCGAGCACCATCGGATACTCCATCTTGTTTAATAGGTCACCCTCGACCTGATTCTGTCATATCCCAAGCTGCGCAGCAGAAATCCAAAAATCCTTCTGCTCCCATTTCAACACCACCTGACAAGGAGGGCAGAAGACTTGATGCAATTGGAAAGAAGTTTTCGGCAAATGCAGCAGCCTCCATTAAAGCAGCTAATTCATTGGCTATCCTGGCTCGTTATGATAGACAAATGTGGTCCGATCTGACGGAATATCTTGATTTGATCCCTGAGGATCATCAGATGGAGGTACGCAGAATTGTACAGGAGGGTGAAAGGGCGGCTTCAGAAATCATCGATTGCGCCCTGGACATTTCAAACACCAATTTCAGGCAATTGGCTGGAGCAGCTGTACTTCGGCGTCAAGGTTGGCTCAGGGCTACCACCTTCAGGCCTGAGGTCCAAACCAACATCTTGGACATGGCATTCGATGGAGATTCACTTTTTGGGAAGCACATCGAAGACGCTTTGCTGGCTATAAAAACTGATACAGACACAGCAAAATCACTTGGTACCCTGCAATACAAGAGGGGATCCTTTAGAGGAGCAAGAGGCCTTGGTTACTCCTCCAGAGGCAATTATTCCAACCAACAAAATCAATCTAACTACAACAAACCTTACTATCAATCCTCTTACAGGCAACCTGCCTCTGGTTCTTCCTCTCGGCAAGGAGGGAAACGACGCTCAAGCAATCAAGGGCGAGATTCCAACAAGCGCCAATGAGCTTTGCCGGATGTCAGTCACTCACCTTTCCCTTCCCGTGGGCGCCAAAATCTCCGCCTTTTACCACCAATGGCGGAAGATAACTTCAGATCAGTGGGTCCTGGATCTTGTCAGGAATGGACACACTCTGGAGTTTTTGCAGAAGCCTCCAACAACGCCGCCCAGGGGTCCCCCTCCCCCTCGTCTTCACTTACTCTTCAAAGAAGCCTTAAAGATGCAACACAAGAATGCGATAGAACGAGTCCCTCCTTCTCAGAAAGGGAAAGGGTTTTATTCTCGCTTCTTCCTCGTAGAGAAAAATTCAGAAGAGTGGCATCCAATATTGGATTTGCGCAAACTCAACAAATATCTAAAGAAACAGAGTTTTTGCATGGTAACGTTGAAGGACATTCTGAATTGTCTCAACGAAGGGGACTTTATGGCTTCTCTGGATCTGCAAGACGCCTACTTCCACATCCCTATTCACCCGAAACACCGCAAATAACTAAGGTTTCAAGTGGCTGGCGTCCATTTTCAATTCAAAGTGCTCCCATTCGGCCTAAAATTGGCCCCCAGAATCTTTACCAAATGTCTGGCTCCGGTGGCAGCAATGTTGGGGTCCCAGGGAATGCAAGTTTTCCCATACCTCGACGACTGGCTATTAAAAGGTCCAACCAGAAACTCAACAATGGAAGCGGTCAGGAGTACGCTTTCTCTCTTCTCGAATCTAGGACTGACCCTCAATTCGAAAAAATCTCACCTTCAACCTCATCAAGAATTGACCTTTCTGGGAGCAGTATGAACACATGCCAGTGCAAGGTGTACCTGACACAAGAGTGGCAAAACAAGCTGTTAAAACTAGCAAGACAAATATTCGCAAGAAGGTCACTTTCAGTTCGGATATTCGCTTCCCTACTAGGGATGTGCTCATCTGCGATAAGCCTCATTCCTATGGCCAGACTCAGAATGAGACCGTTGCAAGAAGAGTTACTTCGTCAGTGGAAGCAAGTCGACGGATCATTCGACGACCGTATCAAAGTGACTGCCAAAATGAAACATGCTCTTCTTTGGTGGTCGAAGGCGCACAATTTGTCGCCGGGCCTCACCTTTCTCCAAGAAATTCCAGAGTTCACCTTGACTACGGACACATCCATGGAAGGTTGGGGAGGTCACCTTCAGGACCTTCAGATCCAGGGAAGATGGTCTCGCCAGTACCAACAGAAGCACATCAACAGCTTGGAGTTGAGGGCCATTTTTCTCTCCCTACAAGCCTTCCTGCCAAGGATTGTGAATTCGTCCGTGCTGGTGCGTACGGACAATACCACCAGCATGTTCTACATAAACAAACAGGGAGGAATGAAATCTCTCACCCTGTCGCTGGAGGCTCAGGAGATGTGGGAATGGGCCCTGCGCCACGGCATATCCCTCAGAGCAGAGCATGTACAAGGTGTTCGGAACTCTCTAGCAGACAGCCTCAGCAGAACGTTCACAGGCTGTCACGAATGGGAGCTCGAACAACATCAAGTAGAGATGATCTTTCGACTTTGGGGGACACCGACGCTGGATTTGTTCGCCACAAAACAGAACAGCAAATGCCTGTTTTATGCCAGCAGGCTCCCACAACGGGGGTCAAGAGGAAATGCCCTTCTGATGAGATGGACCGGAATGTTTGCGTACGCCTATCCTCCGATTCCGCTCATTCCGAAGGTGCTGCAGAAGATGAAGAGGGAACACTGCACTCTCATCCTCATTGCTCCCCGTTGGCCAAGGCAATTTTGGTTTCAGGAGCTCCTTCTGCTCTCTCAACAGCCTCCGTTTTGTCTCAAACCGACAGTGTCGATGTTGACAAGAGAGGGAGGTCAAATCCTTCATCCGGATCCTCAATCGCTGCACTTGCACGCTTGGCTCCTGACTTCCTAGAGTTCAAGGACCTAAACATCTCCTCAGACTGCAGGGCGATCTTGTCGCAAGCACGTGCGCAAAGTACCATCAAAACATATCGTTTTAAGTGGAAGCGATTTTGCTCATGGTGTGGAGACAATGATGTTCATCCACTTCAGACTCCTCCTGAAGCCATCCTTCCATACCTACTGTCTTTGGCTAAGGCTGGTCTAGCTTTTTCTTCCATTAAGGTGCATCTAGCAGCGATATCCAGATTCAGGAAGAGTTCCAACAAACCATCCTTATGCTCATCCTCTTTGATCAAACAATTCCTTAAGGGACTATTCCGAGCTTTTCCACCAGTTCGTCCGCCTCCTCCTGAGTGGGATCTGAATATTGTTCTTTCTCAGCTTCTAAAAAGGCCTTTTGAACCGATTCATAAAGCGGAGCTAAAGTTTCTTACTTGGAAAGTGGCAATCTTGCTGGCTCTTACTTCAGCACGCAGAGTTAGTGAAATACAGGCCTTCACTATTACTCACCCTTTCTTGCAATTCTCTAAAGACTTTGTTACGCTTAGAACCAATCCAAAGTTCATTCCTAAAGTACCAACTCAATTCCACATCAATCAACCGGTCAAACTCAGAACCTTTTTTCCGGATCCTAAAACTCCTGCGGAGAAAGTCTTACATTCACTGGATGTGAAACGGTGCCTGAAGTTTTATGTTCAGAAGACAAAGGACATCCGCAAATCTAAACAACTTTTTGTTGCTTATGGCAGAGCCACGATTGGGTCAAGCTGTCACAAAAGCAACTATAGCTAGGTGGTTATCTTCTACAATAACGTTCTGTCATGACAAGGCCAACAAACCTTTATCAAGTAAAGTCAAGGCGCATTCCACGAGAACAATGTCAGCGTCTACGGCCCTTTTCGCTGGAGTGACGCTGGAGAACATTTGCCGAGCTGCTACTTGGAAAAGTGTACACACTTTTACCGAACATTACTGTCTGCAGTCGGCGGTTCATGATGATACAGCAGTTGGTGATGCGGTGCTGCAGCATCTTCTTCACTAAGGTTGGATAACTTATGGTCTTTTATTCTTCTTTTAAAGTTTAAATATTTGTAATGCTGCCCTATCAATGATGTTTTTATGAAGGTTTTAATGCATGGGTTACGTTAACAAGTTTGTACTCTATTACCTTCCTGGTTGAGTGGGGATAGATATATGATTTCTTTGTCTCCCACCTTCCTCTATCGACAGACATGATGTTACTGCTTGCTACTCTGATTCAGGCATGTGAATCTATGAAAGATACCCTAATACTGGATAAGAAAACGAGTTACATACCTGTAACTACGGTTATCCAGTATTGGTATCTTTCATAGATTCACATGCACCCACCCTCCTCCCCGGCAGGGCAGTTCTATTCTATGGATACTCATTCTCACTTGTGCTTGGAAAATCTGAGGAGAACTGCCTGAGCTGGGAAGGTTCTAGAGGGTGAGGACAGCTGATTGGCTGAGGCTACTATTTCAGGTCTTTTTACATAATGATGTAGATAGGCTGCTAAGTTTTGAGGCCTAGTTAGGCCTTTGGGCTTTTCCAGCCTACTGCAAGAATTTTTTAGGCACTGCTATTGTATATATTTTTACCGTGGGACTCCCGCCTCGACGACGGGGAATGATTCAGGCATGTGAATCTATGAAAGATACCAATACTGGATAACCGTAGTTACAGGTAAGTAACTCGTTTTCTTATACTCTATGAAAATCAGATTATTTTTATGAACTGAGTAATGCCAATATCATCATGTGTGATGGTATTATTTTAAATAACTTTGTATTTTATCATCCTAGATTCAGTGCAACATAGTTAATGCATTTTAAACTAAAACACAAGTTGATTTACAACAAATGTGGCTCCCATGCATAGATTTGACTCCTAAACTCCAAATTTTACCCTTTATAGTCTTTATTAATAATCTGCCAAAATAATAGTCTCTTCGGTTACTAACAAGGTGAGGCACTTAGTGCATAATGATAATACCCTTTCTTTGCCACAGGGCTATAGAATTGTCACAGGGTAGTAGTACAGTTTAACAGGGTGGTGACAGTTAAGATTGGGGTTATGCCCTTTGCAGTGCCAAAGGGTGTGTATGTGTTTCTTGGCTATTTGCATTAGGTTATATCTAGGTACCAGCTCTACACGATGTTTATAATTAGTGATCAAATATAATTGTAAAGGATTTCTATATTTTGAAGACACACATGACAACAGAAAATGTGGAAATTTCATAGGGATGCAAGTCAAGTTATGTAACTGGGAGAAATATTCCACTCTACTACCATATGGCATAGGGCTCATTGTATTTGGACATTCCACTGATCAGCTACCCAAGTCTAAAGCATGGATACAGGCATCCTATGTTGGCAAAGTCAACCTGTTGAACAATGGGGCACATGCAAGATTGTAGAGAAGTAGAGTGTGATCTTTCTCTCTCTGCTGGGCCCTAGGTCCATAAACATTCCCAGTCACATCAACTGCCTTAGCCCTTGCAAAGCAGTTTTCAGTAGTGGCTGCAAAAACATAAGGCAAATGGCACTGGTATACAAGTGAGGAGCGTATCTAGAGGCCAGCCTTTGACAACAAGTTCAGGAAGTAGAGATACCCTGAGCCCCACAGGGGAGTCGTTCCCTGACAGTAAGAAACAAAACTCCCATCCATCAGGAAAGCCACTCGAGCAGGAACGCCACATGGCAATCGCTGATCTGGCACACCAAGGAGGTGGTGTCTGATAGAGATGTGGAGAAATGGAAAAATGAGCAGTGAGGAGACTGCTATGAGACAAAGGGTAGCTGGACTGTGGGTCTGAGTCTAAGCTAGGGGCCTTTGAACACAGATGGTGTGGGGCCTGATGGGCCACATCACACTAATGTCAGCAAGTCGAGGAGTATAAAGCAGAACAAAATGGTCCTAAGGCTCAGAAGAGCCTTAACTATCTGGATGGACACAAGGCCACTGGATATCGAACAAAGAAGATAGCCTTGGCAGGAGAAGTCAGAAGTGAGCAGTGGCCCTAGTGGCATAACTAGGGGCGATCATGCATGCCAACTATTAAAAATCGGACACCATGGGGATCATAACAAGTCAACAACAGTAAATACAGGAGGAAACAGCAGACCAAAATGTTTTTAATTCAAAGATGGGTCAGGACTTTACAGAGACTGGCCACCTAAAGTGGGGGGGGAAGAGTATGCATGAGATCAGGAGAGTAACCAGTTAGACCATGAGTAAACATGATGACAGATGCGGGTTTGAATAGTTTCTCATGCTCCCATTCTATCTAGAAGACACATGTTGCAAACAGGCCCAGGTGTAAAACTCTGCTCCGCTCACAGAGTTTGCGGTATTCAGACACTCGGCGCAGGAACGGGGACACCCTGAGTTCCTCCTTTCGGGAGCAAAGTGGAGGTTTTTTTTCCATTTGCACTCTTAAGTTTTGTTTTGGCACTCAAGAGTCTTTTGGAATGGATATTCTCCTCAAACTGGCCGTTGGAGTTCTTTGTTTGTGTGAGAAGCCTTTTTTTAAACTTTTTTTTTTCAAACAGGAAGGGAGCGCCCTAGAGACTCCAACTTCTGTTCTTGTCCAGCAGGCTCCTCCTAATTGCTTTGTCCCTCTCCTGGTCACTTTTTATTGGGATTTAAAGCTGGAAGGATCAGTCTCCTTGCCTGCTGCATATATACCATTGGATTGAAGTACTTTGTATTTGAGATTTCTCAAGTAATTTGAAAAACCGGGGGATGTTTGTTTGATTAGGGGCATGCTCCAGGATTTATTAGGGGCCTAGTTATTTTTTTGCATGTATATGTTTTTTAATAAGTTTGCAATATTGATTTAATTCATTATGTTGCCTATTCTGCCATTAGGCCTTCCAGCCAGTAGGTCCTGTTCTAGTCATAGGTGCATGAAATAACTGTTTCTGTGGTGTCTGTTGAATTGAAACATCCTTTAGGCCATAGATGGCATTGGATTAAATTGCAAAATGTGTTTTGGGGGTATTTCACATTTATTTCAGCAAACGGTATAGGTGGGGTAATTATGTTTGATACTTTTGGAGGATGTATACTGTTGTAAAATGTCTTAGCCAAGTTAATTTTCATTTTTGGCATTGCTGAATTAATGTTCTTCGTTCTGTGTTACCAATCTATGCCTCCTTTTTCTGGCCAGTGTGTGAGTGTGTTTGCCATAGGCCACCATTTGTCTTTGTTTCCCATGCCATGTGGCCAGCGGTCATTTTGTATAGTCAGTGCCCCTAAGCCTGCATGTGTTCTTTGTTTCCCATGCCTTTTTATTTGTTGTTGTGATTATTTGGCTGGTGGGCATTTTGCGTAGCCAGCTAGTATGCTTTTGCCTTAAGCCTTCATGTGTTCTTTGTTTGTGGCCATGCCTCCTGGCTTGCTGTTTGACCACGTGGTCAGTGGCCATTTTGTGTAGACAGCCAGTGAGTTTTTTCCCATAAACATGCATGTGTTGTGACCATGTGGTTTGCAGTCATTTTGTGTAGGTTGCCAGTGTGCTTTTGCCATAGACCTGCATGTGTTCTTTGTTTGCGGCCATGCCTCCATCCTTGCTGTTTCACCATGTAGTCGATAGCCATTCTGTGTAGGCAGCCAGTGTGCGTTTGTCATAGGCCTGCATGTGTTATTTGTTACCCCTGCCTTTATGCTTGTTGTTGCAACCATGTGGCTGGTGAACATTGTGTTTAGGCAGCCAGCATGCTTTTGCCATAGGTCTGCATGTTTTCTTTGTTCCCCATGCCTTCTTGCTTGTTGTTGTTGTGACATGTGGCTGGTGCCCATTTTGTGTAGTCAGCCAGTGTGCTTTTGCCATACGCCTGCATGTGTTCTTTGTTTTGTGGCCAATGCTGTTAATGCTGTTTAAGCATGTGGACGATGGCCACTTTTTGTAGGCAGCCAGTATGCTTAGATATAGGCCTGCATGTCTTCTTTGCTACCCATGCCTTCTTGCTCAGTGTTGTTGTTGTTGACCATGTGCCACTTGCTGGCAGGCATTTTGTGCGTACAGCCAGTGTGGCCCTTTGCCATAGGCTTGCATGGATGGTTGAGATAGCAGTTTAATGCATTATGTGCTTGAGGATAATTTCCCTTATTTATAATTTGTTTCTTATTTTGATTTTTATATTTTTCTTTTTTTAATTTTCTTTTTTTGTTATATTTTTTTATTGTAATTGTTGTAATTTTTAAATTTTAATTTATAAAAAAAGAATTCAATTTTCCTAACATCTGGTATCAACCCCATGTCTGCTATAAGTGCGCAACAGCATTCATTGTCAAAGGATTATTCCATGGTCACTTGCACCTCCCTGAGTGCCACATCCCACGTGATGCATGTTAGACCTGGAATCATTGGTGTGAGTCTCCCATTTTTACTGACTGCCTCCTTTGTTTTTTATCCGTTTTGCTGGTTAGATGCTTTGAGCACTGTGCCACTGCTATTCAGTGCCACAGTGCAAGTGCTCCCTATGTTAAATTGTTGTACTAATTAGTGATTCCATGATTGGGTTATTTGATTTACTTGTCAGACCCTAGTACAGTGCACCATGTGTGCCCATGGCTTGTAAATCAGATGCTGCTGGTGGGCTTGCAGCACTGGTTGTGCCACCCACAGAAGCAGCTTGTAAAGTGTGTCTCAGGCCTGCCATTGCAGGGCCTGTGTGCAGTCTGTGACTGCCATGTCGACTTGGCAAGTGCACCCACTTGCCAGTTGCAAAACCTTTCCTTTTCTTCATATCAGACACCTCTAAGGTAGGCCCAAGGGCAGGGTGCATTGTAAGTATAAGGCAGGACATGCCCTGGTGTGTGTAGCATGTCCTAATAATGAATTACAGTCATTTTTGTTTTTCACTATTGCAAGGCTACCTGTTCCCCAAAGGCCAGATGGGCAGTTTGATTAGGAAGAGGCCTCTTTGCCTTCACAGAACAAAGAGAATTTGAGTATAAATATGGGGACCCAGACCCCAAGATTTTAGATCACTTCTGGGAACAAGATGAACCTTTTGCCAAGGAGAAGAACCATTGAAGTTGCAGGAGTTTGGACTGCCCCTCTGCCAGTGTGCTGTTTGCTGGGTTGGCCTGCAGTGGTTTCTTAATTGCCAAGGAAAGGAGAAGGAACTTTTAAGAACTTTCATCATCTTGCAGAATATTGCTCTAAGGGCTTGAACTTGTGCTTGCCTCCTGATGAAGTCTTAGGGACAAAAGACTTCACCACCAGCTCCCCTCTGAATTTCCTTGCTGGGAATTATGTATGCAGGCGCCTGCGTGTCGCCGGGAGCGCGACACATCGAGAAGAAACATGTCGCAGTCGCAGTTATTTCTGCTGCATCGCCGGAGAAGTGTGTCGCCACCGCAGAGGTTCCCACCGCATCACCAGAGAAGCTTGCCTTCGTCAAAGCTGTTACCCGACGCATCACTGGAGAAGGGTGTCGCTGCCGCAAGGTCGCCTTCGCATCACTGGAGAAGCGTGTCACAGGGCCTGTTGTGGCTCTGAAGCTACAGAGTTTGCCGCACGGCCGCCGGGCATGCACGCATCATCTTCACATCGTCCCATCATGGCGCCATCTTATCGCATCTCACCGGACCGTCGCATTGCATCGAAGCGCCATCTTGTCACATCACAACCGGAACGCATCACGAGAATCTACGCATCACCTTCTCTCCAGTAATGAACAAGTCGCATCCCCTACTCTGTCAAGCATCGAGGCGTGACGCATCGTCTATCGTCTCCCCCCAAGCAAGGAACCAACGCATCTCCATCCCTGCGAACCTTTTGTTTGTTTAATGTTACGTATCCAGGTACTTTTGTGAAACATTCATCACCAACTTGAATTAAGTGACTTCTACCATCTTTAAGCCAATTTTAAGTACAGTATTGTGGATTTTTGTCATTTGTGGTCTTGTGTCAAGTTTGTATAAAGAATACTTATTTTTATAAAACCTGTGAGGTGTCCATCTTTAGTGTCTTCACTGTATTACTGTGTATATTCACAAATGCTTAACACACTGCCTCTGAGATAAGCCTGTCTGCTCATGCCAAGCTACCAAGGGGGTGATCAGGGGTTATCCAGTAGTGTAATCCCCTTTCCCTGACTTAGAAGCAAAGGTCCCTATTTGGTCAAAAGTGTATACCATTGCCAACTAAAGACCCCCAGTTCTAACAATTCTCATTAAGCAAACAGTTGCATCTGTATATTGTTATTGCTCTTTATTTATTTATTTATTTATTTATGTGAAGAGTTTCATATAGTGTTGGCTAGACCCCGGAGGTATCAAAGTGCTTTACATGAGAATTAGTGTTAGAAAAAAACAGTGTAACTTAATTTACATGAATTACTAGAGCGAGGCATTACTTAGACAAAAAAAGTGTTATACAGTTCCATGAGTTAATAAAGCATAGCTTAACATAGAAACAAGTTCTATGGAGCATAGAAGGAAGTGGAGGAATAGTAATGTATTGGAATGTTGATCGGTTCAGGCAGCCTGGCCAGGGAGATAGTACTTCAGGGGAACATCAACAACGTCATAGTAAACAAGTTGTTGCTGCTTTGTCGGGGAGCAAGACTTCAAGCGTCCCATCTGCCATACATAAAGTTGTAGCGGGAAACCAGGCAACTGTGGTCAAGTCCGGAAGGCAGGCAGGTGACAGCTGGAGGGGTGATCCCCAGCCCATCTCCTCAGCATTTACCTAGCCAGCTCATCCAGGCATCGGCCATGTTGGAAATGGATCCGCAATCGGCAGATTTTCGTTGATTCACCGGAAGGCAAGGGAAGAAGGAGACGAGGTGGGGAGGCAAGAAACAGTGCCCATGACCAGAGGGTGGGTGACGATAGAGTGGGAGATCCACAGCCAATCTCCTCTGCAGATACTTCGGTAGCTCCACCTGGTATCTGCCATGTTGCTGGGGTTCCATCCGCAGTCGAAAGATTATCACTGTTCCAATAGAAATTTTTGCAGTCGGCATTCAAGTTAAATCGAGGAAATTGGGGAATCAGAAGACCACTGTCCATAGATCCCGGGCATAGAGAGTCCTAGGGGGGTAGAAACCAGGGGTAGAAGCCAAAAAGGCCAAAATAGAAGCCAAGAAGACAAAAATTCCTCAGTGTATACCATGAATGTTTATGTTGGTGTGGTTTTACAAATAGATAGCTGCACTGTATTGCTAATTATTTATAATAACTTAAGTAACCACACTAAATGATATTGTTTGTTTGTAATACTAATTGAACTGAAAGAATGCCACGTTTCACTGTTGTTTTTCTTGCTTCTTTGCATTTAGGTGCGCAAGAGAAGAGAAGAGACATCTTCCACAGTACTGCCAGACAGAAGGCCTGTGCGCGACTGGACACGTGATTGACTACGCAACATGGACATCTCTTTAGCTTGTGAAGCTAAGTACCATTGCCAACTAACAGCTTCAAGATGGCCCCAAAGAAAGGTATTGCCAAGAAAGTAGCCAGTGGGGGGAGAAGAAGCAGATTTCCACCACTGGTGTGCTGACCACAACCTTGTTCAGCAAACTTGTGCCTACTGAACTGGCCTCTAGCGAGTAAGCTGAGCACAGCACTCCTGCATCAACAGCACACCCCCCCCAACCTAAGACCTGGACCATGTCTGTCAGTGAGTCAGCCACTGCAATCATGACAATGACACCGAGTAGTGATTTGTCCCTTTTGCAAACTAATACACAATCGTTTCGGGAAGCAGAGCAAAGCAGACAGCAGCCACAGCTGCAGCCCCAATCATCAACAACACATTTGCCTGATGTTGGAGCAGAACAGGAGGTTGAGCTTCCTTCCAAGCAAGAAGTTGAACCTCCTCTTTTAGAATCATTGGCTCCCAGATCTCCAGCAAGCAAAATAAGAGTACTACTCCACCACTTTCTCCAAGCACCATTTCTGATGATGATGATAGGGTCATGAAGTGGGCCCTAGCAGAGTCCAGGAGACAACAGGAGAATCAAGGGAAAATAAAAGTTCCCAAAAGACTTAGGGTCCGATCACGATGGCTGGCCGATCGCCCCCGCAAGGCTGGCGGTGGTCACTGCCGGCCCCGCTGGGGCGATCTGCCCGCCATTGTCACTACAAAGACCCCCTGCCATACCATGAAGGCTGGGGGATCCGCTGCGGACGGAAAGACCGCCTGCCTCTTTTCCGCCGGATCGACGAGTCAACCGGCGGAAAAAGGGGTTTAATATGGTAGCGGTGTCTGGAAGACACCGCCATCCACATTACGGTGCAGGCCGTGATCAGTCTTTCCATGGCTGCATTGCTGCCATGGAAAGGCTGGGGGTTCCTGTTGTTGGGGGCCCGGTGCTGGGAGGGTGGGGGGTGCACATGGGGGGTACCTATGGTACCCCCATGCTTTTACATGTACAATGTGGCAGGCACCGCGCGGTGCCTGTCACGTTGTGCATGTAAAAGCACAACATGTATATTTGACATTGCGGTGGGTGCTGCTTGCAGCACCACCCACCACAATGTAAAATATACGGGCTGCGCCCACCACACTGGCAGGCGCATCATAATTGATATGGTGAGACCACCGCAACTATTGCGGGTGGTCCCTTTAGCAGCTGCGATGGCGGGCGGACTTTGTCCGCCCGCCATCGTGATCAGCCCCTTAGAATTCTGGAAGGGGATGATGAGGAGGATAACAACAACAAGGGAGGTATGGTGGATAGCGACCCAGAGGAGTCTGACATTGCTTTTCAACCTGCTCCGAGGGATGTGACACAGGTAGCACTACCACCAGCTCCAATATTTCCAAAACCCCGGCTTGTACCAACCCCTGCCTCAGGGAGAGGCAATCGATGACATGCCCAACTATCTCCAGTTATTCTTCAGGTGTTGGCACGGTAAAAAAGGACTCGTCTCCAGTTGGGACTTTTCCACGGTTAGCAAAGAGGAGGAGCACTTTGCAGTATGCACCATTTTCCACACAAACTTACTTAATGAAAATGTATTAACCTGTGTGGTCCACTCTTTTGATCTTTCTGTTTTTTTCATCATCTAGGATGGCTCCCCAGGACAATTGTTTGATTTACAAGACTGCCAAATTCCAATTTGTTGCTTCCATTAAAGGGGTGATAGTGTACCTACCAGCGTGCTTTGATTGGAACAGGCAACCATTGCACAAATAAGTGATCAGATTATCGAGTGACTGTTAGTGATGATTGATGTGGAAGCTGACAGTGAGGGAGGGTGTGTTGAACTGTAATACGGGAAATTTCTTGAGATGATTATTGATTTGCAATGTTTGGGGCCTGAGTAAAGGGCAATCATGTTTTCCCTTGAGATGAGTGGCCCTTTCACACTTTCAACCAGATTTAATTGCATGATCCTCTCCTTTTTTCTGGTTCTTCAGAGATCAGACCAATCCCTTTAGTTAACAAACAAAAACCAGTGCAAAGTACAACAATTCTGATCCTCTTTTCTACTTGTTCTTCAACAGCAGTACACTACACTTCTATCTTACTCGGGTCATGATAATGACTGGTCTGGGATAGAGTTATACTAAGTCAAAACTTAGGAGGAGGATGTAAAAACCCAGGGTGGGAGCTGCAGGACTACCTCATCAACAGTTATATGCAAGATGTTATCGACTTCAGTTCAAAGGTAAACCAATAGTCTAAGGCCTAGTACTCAGCTATGTGGAATAGAGAGAAGTGTGTTTGTGAAATGCTGCTCTGTGTGTGTGTGTGGGGGGGGGGGTGTTGCTTCTAGTCTCCTGCACAAACGAAAGGTGAAAGTTGAGCTCAACAATAGGCACCAGAGATTGGACATTCCAGAGGAGAAGGCAGATGCACCACATAATTTTGCAATACAATATAATTTTTCTTTTAACAATCATATTTGGAGAACTGGCTGAGTGGGTTCACTCCCCAACCTAGAAGACAGAACATTTAGATATCTGATAACTTGGGTGTCGGGCAGAAGGACTGTTTGCAATGAATTCAATCATATTTGGAGAACTGGCTGGGTGGGTTTATTCCCCAATCTAGAAGTCAGAACATTTAGATATCTGATAACTGGGTGTCGGAGCAGAAGGACTGTTTGCAATGCATTTATCTATACTCTGTCATAATTGTTCCTTTCTTTCCTTTCACAACAGATTGATGATGAATGATGTGCTGCTCATTGCCCAGAGGAATGTTGTTCTTATGTAGTGTTATTCTTTGTCAAGCCTTTCCCAAATCCCCCTTCCCATCCATTTATCAAACCCCTAATCCTCTTCCCACAGGTTGTGTGATTTATTGAGATGTGGCTTAATTCACACCATCAATGTATCCCACACTTGGTGGGACAGATGTGGTGAAAACAACACCAACTTACTACATGATCGTCTACGTTCTAAGCAATAGCCCACACTGGCCCCATTTACCCACCTGCGCATGAAAAGGTATCCATATTTAGATATAGAATAAAGAACATCAGAATTCAGCATCATCATTCAGGCCTTGTGTTTCGTAACTATAAACATCTAACCTAAGCTTGTCCACTCCAGACTTGGAGACAATTTTTATAATTCGAGGATTTTGTAAATATTACTACTAGCCCCCCATTAGCCAAAACTTACTAGCATTGCTACTTTTTGTTTTATAGCTCTAGCAGGCATTCTAGTTGTCTCATCATGTAGTACTTAAGTTTCAATTCTTTGTAAAGCTTTGATAAAATATAACCCAATAACTCAGTCTTTTTATTTCCATTTAGCTGCCTACGATGGATAATCAATAATTCAGATGAATCCTACAGTTGGAGCTCACCTGAGTGGGTCAGGAAGTGGGACCTCGCTTGTGAAGTTGTGATGCGTTCCCTGTTATTGCTTCACCTATATGCTGGTAAGACAATTAGTATGGAGTAAAATAAATTAGTTGACTTAGAAAGTAAGTAACTAACTGCTACTATTGTTTATCTAGGTTGTTGTAGACAATATAGGTAATCATGGCAGTATTCCCCCTAATGCTCAAGATAGTTAGAAAAGTATAACTCTATAACTAAGTGCTACAATCTCTCTTACAAGCACAGGCTGCATAAAATCAGAAGTCAGCAGTGCAAAGTAACAGTAAAACAAACTACTTCTGGCATACATTTAGATTAAATAAAATAGTTTCCCCTCTTAATTTTTTGGCAAAGATAACCCACCCTCTCTACCCACACAACATGCCCACCCCTCTCCCCAAGCAAAACTGACCCAAGCCCCAAAGTCACAAAAGTCAAAATGTCCAAATAAAATTACTCCCAACTCCCTTCCCACCCACTCCACCCAACCCCAACAAAGGGCATTATAGATGTTGGTCCGGAAATGTTCCTGGCTCTGCTCCATCCTGGTGAGCTGGCTCTTGATGGAGTCCAGCCATTGAAGGATGTGTCGCAGCAATGGCCGGGAACCAGTGTAGGAGGGGTTGGCAGCAGTTGGCTGGTGGAGAAGCAGGCAATGGGATGGCCAGGAGTCTGTAGGCTTAGGGGGGCTGGCTGCACTGGGGCCCGGCTCAGAGAGGTTTCTTTCGCCCCCTCCTTTTCAGGACCACCAACCACCAGTACTCTTGCTGGATACACTCTAGCCTCTGCCGCCGCAAATGGGCTGTTATCTCCTGCCTGTTGGATGGTCTGGCTAGACCAGCAGGAGCAGCTATATTGAGAAAAACAAAAAGACAAATTGTAAATAATGTTCTTTGCAAACAATTGTTTTAACTTACTAGTTAGCACAATGGCAGTACATTGCTGATCCCCGAGGGCCATTAGATTTTGATGTGATTATGATTAGGAGAGTCGCAAGGCAAATCTTAAGTTTTATCCACATATGCCTTGCATAAAAAGCACTGACTGTGTGGTATAAATGTATTGAAAGGCAGAATAACACTGGATTAAAAAAACAGTACTTTGATTCGTTTTTTATTGTAAAGGCTTCTCAAGTAACTACAAACAGACACTTTGAGCTGAAAAATAAATTACCTCTCATTAATGAGAATGCCATTATGCACTATGGAGTACAAAAACTTAGAAAAAAATAAAGGAGTGAAGTACTAAGAGGTGACTGAGTGGGCGAAAGGAAACAACACACTGTGTTTGTTTGGTTTTCAATGCATTCAAAACATTTTAAATGCTGCATTAGCTAAAGCAGAGCAGACCCACATTGCACAGCCAACACTGCAGTCACAAATTGACCCATAATACGCTTTGGTCATGGGTTGCAAACAAATCTACACAGGCGGGGACCGGGGGTGACGAATGATGTGTGGGATACATCTGGCTCATTTAATAAATACAGCGAGTCAAGGAGGTAGATCAAAAAATAAAAAATACCCCCCTCTTTGAACCATAGCTTTGATAACTCAACATAAACAAAGTAAGCAAAGTAGGTGAGCAGCATCTCCTCCTCGGAAGAGCTGCCTAGTTTTATCATCCAAACCATCCACATATTCATTAATTGTTTCATTCTTCTAATTCACCCATAGCCACCATGATTAAGCTTTACTTTCTTTAATCCAGTCTTTCATCAAAATTTCCAATTGCGTATCCATCCACTCAATTAGCCACCTAATCATCCTTTCGTCCATCCATCCCTTTTTAGTTTTTAACCACCCATGCACCCTTTCACCTACCCACCCTTTCACTCATATACTCTTTCCTTTCTTCTAACCATTTGTTCTTCCATGTTTCCCTGAAGTCATCAACACTCATTATGTGAGCTTTTGGTGAGTTGCAGATAAAAGAGGCCATAATCTCAACCACCGCTGAAGCTGGTAAAGCTGGGGGAGTTCACAGTCACGTGTTGAGTTGACGGCACCATGGTACTAGCTAGTAAGTAAAGTAATTGCAAGAAATTATGTGACTTACCAGTGCCCATCCCTGCTGCCACTTCTCCCCCTCCAACTGACCCGTCTCTTCCTGTAGCAGCACTGGAGCCGGCATCATTGGTGTTCTGTGTGGCTAGAATAAAACATTACATACATTTTAGATGCCAGAAACGCCTCGATAAATGCAACAGCAATACAGCATTACAGTTCAATTATCACTGCAGTATCTTCTAACAAAGTTGATTGGTTCACAAAGTTAGACAAGCCAGGGCTGGAATAATGGTCAATGAAAGACATATGGTGTTGGTTGGTAAATGCAATGGGAGTGTGACCTCATACTTTTTTTCCAGCCATGCTGCACTGTCATGGGAAGATGCTGGTATACTGTAACTATAAATGAACGAGACAGCAGCCACTACATTGAGGGGAGGGGGGTCCATGATGACCATGGCCATTCTCTCGTGAACTCAACTGTGTTAAAGCATGGAAAAAGAAAGCCTTCTCAACAAACATTCATGGTGAATTTTATGTATAATACTAGCCTACTTGGGCCTGCAATCTTCACTATGGTCAGCACCAACATTCCTATAACCCACGATTCTACCCTAAGTCCACAACAATCATAAAACCCAACATTAGGGAAATAATAAATATTAGGACCTACTGGGATCGGCAGAGCCCTTGTTAGCGGCACTGGTGGTCGGAGCCGGTTGACCAGCTGCTCCCGGACCTGTCTCCTGAACATCCCCCTTCTTATCCTTAGGTGCTGATGAATGAATTAAGAAGATAATAAAAAAATGGATTAGTGATTCAGTTAATAATCTCCACAAATGTTTTATGACAAGCAAACACAGTCAAATTGTACTTCTCTAAAACAGATCGTGTATAATACAACTAGTTTCAACTCGAGTCTATCGACTATCATTGAGTTGCTCATACTATGCATTACAGTGAATGATCTTTGATTCTATTCTCATTTCTCCTCCCCCTTGATGGACGATGGCAGTCTCCCTTTTTTGCAATGCATAGATGCATACTACACATCGCTGTGAAATAAATAACTTGGAATTGTACGAGCTGCATAAACAAAGTCACAGAGAGAATGCGCTATTCACTGATATCACTGATTCACTATAGTGACAGGAAAACAGTCTGCGATGGCTTCTTGATTAATCAGCCAGAGCGAGCGCTAATGTTGAGTGCAATTAGGTAGCGCTGAGCACCTGCCTAGCAGAAATTAGAAATTAGATAACACAATAATATACCAGCGTAAGCTAAATGTAGCTTACCTCTAAGTGTGAGGAGCATGCTATTCGGAAACAAATGTTAGCATTGTAGAACACATATAAAACAAATAATTAATACTCATGATCCCCAGAATCTCGATGCCTAGCAGGTCGAACAGGTCCTGTTCCCAGTCCAGGATGTCCGCCCAGCGGTCCGTCAGCTGCAGGATGGAGCGCCAAACCTCGCTGATGTTCTGCACATACCAGCGCACCCTCCCCCAGTGCAGCTGATGCTCCCACAGGGGTATTTGCTACCTGGCCTGTCGCCTGCTGGCAGCATGGAGGAGAGTTGGCTTCACAAAAATAACCAGTGCTGCCACCTCCTCCTCAGCAAAGATCACCCGGGGCTGCACACCTGGGCAGCTGGGCAGCCTGCAATGTAGCCACCCTGACCCTGCCATGGCACAAGGTGGGTTCAAAAAGAAAAAAAAAGTGAAAAGAGAGGAGAGGAGAGGAGAGGAGAGGAGAGGAGAGGAGAGGAGAGGAGAGGAGAGGAGAGGAGATAGGTAAGGAAGTAAGGGCAAATAAACCAAAAACCACGAAAAAATATTGCCAAAAACCTAAAATACTCAATTCAAAGACACACACTTATATAAATAATAAAAATGAGTGGTAGATTAGTTTTAAAGGGGGAGGATTGCAAAGATAAAAGAGAGATGACATTTCTGGTCCAGCACCATACAGAGAGCAGCAAAACACGGTGGCCGCACCCATGCGGCCCGCATGGTGGCGTTCCCTCGAGATTTAGAACACAAGAACACACTTGAGTACCTCGTGGTGCTGTTGACATGTGATTTGGAACAGGAAGACACACTCTGCCTTCTCATCGCATCATGAACGGGCATGCCAGCAACCTCCGCCAGCTAGCGGAATTCTGCGGAGGGCAACTCCATGAACTCTGCCCAGGCCTAGTTGCAAACACTGGGTAGAACTAAACATGGCAAAGACGTAGGCACATAGAGCCTGAAATAAACAGAAGAGTGGCGCACGCAAGGATACATGCCTAAACTGAGGTGGGTCCAGACTCAAATACACCTGAGAAGGATAACACAGGTCCCCTAATAACTAAGCATTAAAGAAAATAAATCCTGGCACTTGAAAAGCTACAAAAGGAAGGGATAGCAAACATAACCAACAAACCAAACATACCATGGGACATATTGGACTGGCACAACAGTTGTTGCCACAAGAAATAAGTGGGACCAATAAGTCAAGGAAATCTCCACAAGACCTAAACTATAAAAAAAACGAGATTAATGGAGCCACTAGCAAGATGTACACTCCTTGAACAGCAGCATGGGTCATAGCACACAGGCAAAGAACAGGCAATTACAAGGGGACTCCTAGAGGATTACTTCCAGTGACTCATGTTAAATTTGGCAACAATACATGGAGAGCTGCTCTAAGAATGACATGAAGTTAAGAAAGAGTTGAACAATCCGGGAAAGACAGTTTTCTACCTAGAAGAAACAGGAGATGAACCAATGGAATTCCTGAGAGTAGAAATAGCAGACCTTCATGAGCAAAACTAATCAGTGCAGGAAAAATTAAAAGATATTGTGAACAGATGAGAAGGAATAACATCAGGATGAGGGGGATACAATTGGAGTGGAAGGAGGTAACAGTGAAAGTTTCTAACATCACTTTTTCAAATCCACATTCAACATGAGTGACACCAATCTCATTGAACAAGTCACACTCACAGAAAGATATCCATAGCCAATGAACAAAAGCCACTCCCTGCTATATTGACCAGGGTACACCTCTTTCGACTAAAAAAGAGAATAATGGAAGCGGCAAGTAAATGCGAAAAAAAACTGTGCTTCAGGAAAGCAGGTGTTTCTCGACCAGGATCTTTCCATGGTCAAACTGCATAAAAAGGAAAACTTCCTCCGACAGCAAACATTCCAGTGTAGACAAAATCACTGGCAAAAGAAAAATGGATGCTTGGAATTACTGTGAAAGAACAGGGATGGGAAGTTGACCCTACAGAGACCCAACCAACAGTGAATGGCAAGGGGAGACCATAAAAGAAAGCAGAGTACCAACATCATAAGTGTGAAGAGAGATACAAGTATTAATCAAACAAATACGTTCAGTCAAGAAAGTCAAGAGGGAGAATGAACCCCAGAAAATAATTGCATCAACATTTGCAGCCAGCAGCTGCCCATCCTAATGGGCAAAAGGGACTACACCCCTCACCTTTTGCCCAAAAAGAATAATTTCTGTCAGACTGAGCAAACGTCAACCTGACAGATACTCTTCTTGTTCAGGTCAGGTACCCAGGAGCTAGACATGCACTAAATGCACAGGCTTCTGGCTGCCAGAGTTGATCTTTGCCTGGCTGATGATGTCACTGTGGCATGACATATTCAGCCTGGCAAATGCAAAAAGAACAATTGATGAACAGAATGCAGAACAATGTCATTCATTCACACCAGTACAGAGATCTGGGCCTAAATCCATCATTTTCTGCTCCCCATGCCATTCTAGTTTGAACCCAGTCATACGCAAATCAATCATCACACTGTGCCCAATGGGAACAGTCTAGCCCGAACAGCCAGGCCAGGTCCTCCCTGGACTGGAAACAAGCATCCTAGGACCAGTTTCGGGTTTCACCCTTCATCATCCAGGATAGCTTGACGCCAGCGGCATGTAGAGAATGGGACCCATGTCTGGGTATACCCGTCCCACTCTGGGTGCCAAATGCAAAAAGAACAATTGATGGACAGAATGCAGAACAATGTCATACATTCACCCCAGTACAGAGATCTCGGCCTAAATCCATAATTTTTTTTCTCCCCATGCCATTCCAGTTTAAACCCAGCTATATGCAAATCAGTCTTGACACCCAATGCCATTCCAGTTTAAACCCAGCTATATGCAAATCAGTCTTGACACTGGGCCCAATGGGAATGGTCCAGCCCGAACTGCCTGGCCAAGTGCTCCCTGAACTGGAAATAAGCATCCTAGGATTTTCTCCCCATGCCATTCCAGTTTAAACCCAGCTATATGCAAATCAGTCTTGACACTGGGCCCAATAGGAATGGTCCAGCCCGAACTGCCTGGCCAAGTGCTCCCTGAACTGGAAATAAGCATCCTAGGATTGGTTTTGGAGTTTCAGCCCTCATCAGCCAGGATAGCTTGACTCCAGTGGAATGGAGAGCATGGGACCCATGTAAGGGCATACCCGTCCCACTCAGGATGACAAATGAAAAAAGAACATTTGATGGACAGAATGCAGAACAATGTCATACATTCACCCCAGTACAGGAGATCTGGGCCTAAATCCATAATGTATTTGCTCTCCGTACCATCCCAGTTTAAACACAGCCATATGTAAATCAGTCTGGATACCGTGCCCAATGGAAACACTCAAGCCCGAACTGCCAGACCAGGTCCTCCCTGGACTGGAAACAAGCATCATAGGACTGGTTTTGGAGTTTTACCCCTCATCAGCCAGGATAGCTTGACTCTAGCGGCATGGCGAGCACGGGACCCATGTCTGGGCATACCCGTCCCATTCAGGGTGACAAATACAAAAAGAACAATTGATGGACAGAATGCAGAACAATGTAACACATTCCCCCCAGTACAGAGATCTGGGCCTAAATCCATCGTTTTTTTGCTCCCCATGCCATTCCAGTTTGACTCCAACCATATGCAAATCAATCTTTGCCCTGTGCCCATGGGAACAGTCCAGCCCGAACTGCCATGCCAGGCCGTCCCTGGACTGGAAACAAGCATCCTTAGACCGGTTTCAGGGTTTCATCCCTCATCAGCCAGGATAGCTTGACTCCAGCGGCATGGAGAGAATAGGACCCACGTCTGGGCATGCCTGTCCCACTCGGGTTGACAAATGCAAAAAGAACAATTGATGGAAAGAATGCAGAACAGTGTCATACATTCACCCCAGTACAGAGATATGGGCCTAAATCCATAGTTTTTTTCTCCCCATGCCATTCCAGTTTAAACCCAGCCATATGCAAATCAGTCTTGACCTTGTGCCCAATGGAAACAGTCCAGCCGGAACTGCCAGGCCAGGTCCTCCCTGGACTGGTAACAAACATCCTAGGACTTTTTTTGGGGTAACACCCCTCATCAGCCAGGATAGCTTGACTCAAGTGGCATGGAGAGCATGGAACCCACGTCTGGGCATAACCGCCCCACTCAGGGTGACAAATGTAAAAAAGAAATTGATGGACAGAATGCAGTACAATGTCATACATTCACCCCAGTACAGAGATCTGGGCCTAATCCATCATTTAGCACTTCAATGCCCTCTCCCTTGTGACGAGGACCTGGGTGCTTCAGTTCTAAGCAATGAAGTGGCCCGGGTCAAGTGTCAATTACTCCCATTGACCCCATCCCACTCTGTGACAAGTAGGGACTGCTGTCCTTAGGTCTGCCAATGAGGGGAGGCAGCAGTGATAACCCTCCTGGGATGTCCAAGGCAGACCTAAGCAGGTCAGCGTGATTTTTGTTTTTGGTTGGTGAGTGCATGAATATATGAGAGTAAGTGTTGTGAATGGATGTGTATGTGTGTGTATGCACGTGTGTGTGAACGTATGGGTGTGGGTCAATGTTTCGGTGTGCCCTTGTCTGCCATCCGCCCTCCTCCCTCCCTATAAGTACCAGCCACCACTGTTGGCATTAGTGACAAGAAAGCATATAAGATGACTGTTAGTGAGTATCATGTCAAGCTATACTAATGCTGGACAGAGTATTGGTGCACTCAGGGAGGGAAAGAGTGGAATTGTAAACATGCTGTGATGCCTAGGAAGTGAAGTGGGAGAAGACAAGTCACATTGGTGTTGCCCACACTAGCTTGGACAGCCTTCCTTTTCTTGCTGCCTGCCCTCCCTCACCTTTGGAAGTTTACAGGGGGAAAACTTCGTGCCGCCACAAAGCTCCGGACCGCGGGCCGCAGACAGCCAGGAAACTAGACCTCCCAGCAGGCAGTGCGGTCCAGCGAGAGGAGCAGTGAGATCCACTGAGAGCCAGCCAACACCGGGTATAAATTGCACAGAGGGTCTGTGACCGACTGAGGCTGGGATAGGCCCATTCTCTTGGCCCCCGAATACTGACAGACAGTAAGCACTTATTTATCCCTGTTGATTGACTTTGCTACTGGGACACTTATTTTTACTCTTGTTTGGCTTCCGAATGAATATAACTGTTTGTGATGTAATCATAAGTTCATACTAACGAAAGAGTGTTTGCATAGCTTTTTGGATATAGGAGGCGGGCTCTTAATTATAACTCAAACTTAACATATTTCCCCATATATTGTAATTTTGGTCAATATGGGAAAAAGAAAAATGCCTAGCCCAAAGTCTAGTGCAGGAAAGAAAATCCATACAGACTCCCAACAAACCTTACTGAGCTACCTTACTGGAGCAATGGGAGCTTTGGATAAACAGATCAGTTCAGTGGAAGAATCTCTTGAAGCAGGTACCTCACGGCTAAATCCTGAATCAGACCACTCTGAGGTCCTGGATAGATCGAGACAAACTACAACGATAAAAAGTGCTCCAAACGGTTGTATCCAGCATATCCCAGATGGAATTATTTTAAGTGATTCAGATTCATCCTTACAACCACCTCAAAAGAAACAAAAAAATCCCACCCTTGTTGAAAATACGGCTGCTGATAATAGCACAAGTAGTGGTGGTAAAAACACTTATATAGATATCGTACCCATAAAAGTAAAATATAGCCACCAAGGAAAAAAAAGGTGGGATTAAGAAAAGTTTCCTTAAAGGCCAAAGATGAAAATAGCAAAAATCTTGAGGTACACAGTAATGATATAAAGAACTTAACAACTCTAGTTGAAAGGCTAGATTTATACCTGCGAGTTAGGCTGGATCAAATGGGGTCCAGACTAACCCTCATAGAAGAGCTAATAACAAGGAACAATAAGCAAAGTAGAGATGATGTTAAATCACCTTCAAGCCAACAAGAAATGGTAAACACGGGTACAACATGGAAAAATGGGCATCTAACAGCCCAGGTTGAAGGCCCCTCTAGGGATAAAGAGCCTCAACTAATAGGCGTCACTAGGTCAAAGCATTTGGCAAATAATCCAACTAGAGATCAGTCGAGACAGATTGATAAAACTAATCCAACAAAAAACACAATTCTGGGTAAAGGATATGGGGGCCCAAAGAGAACTATAGAAACTTTGGGTCCATTTACCCCTGCACATTCCTCTCAGGCCCACCAACAATCAGTTTCAAATCCCTTAGGCTTAAATTGGGCTAATTCCGGTACTGACCAACATCTTGATTTACCACCTGCCGCCACTCCATATATAATTGTGTTGGCAAATGTTCCGAAAAAGGCACCTTCAGAAGTAGAATGCTGGGAAACACTTAGAAACAAATCGCTTCATGGGTTGGGCAGTAAATTAGGTTTAACTGAGCATTTGTTTAGGGAGTTTAAGATGGCAAGAAGTGTCCAGTGCGTGGGCAGTTGTGGGAAAATGTTTTTGGGAGATTGCATTGTTCTCACTTTCAGATCCCGCTGCTGGTTAAGAAAATGTTGTGGGAGAGGGGCAACAACTCCTTAGAAATGGGTGAGATTAATATACTCCCAATTGTTTTTTTGTTTTTTTATCCTCCGCCGAATAGGCCCCATATTGTATCCAGGATTGGTAATAATGTACTGAGCCAGGACTATTTTTATGATATACCAACTTCTAATAGATTAAATCTGTTATCAGGATTGGAAGAAACTGGCTGACTTGTCATGTTAAACTCTAATCGTTCTGGGGTACAGGAACCTTTGACCTTGGCGGATCAGCATCAAATAGTACATCTGCTGCCACCTAATCGGCCTATAACTGTGACCACTTCCGTTCTTGAATCTAATCCCTGTATTGAACATCCTCAGCACTTATTAGCAAATCCGGGTTTAGCTGTTAGTAAAAAACGAGAAGTACCTGATATTTTAAAGCAATGTGATTTACAAACTGGGACTATCAGTCAAGGCCTTGTATTTTCTGGACTTTTGGATAAACCTTCTCTCAGTATACTCTATTGGAACATAGCAGGTTTGCGCTCTAAAGTGGTGTGACAATCACCGAAAGTAGGCTCGGACACAGGAAGCTGATTGAAAGGATAGTCTTTATTATTAAGACCGAACTACTGCGACCTCAGCCACAGCCTTGCGTTCCTGGAGCCCTTCACACAGTCCCCGGCGCTCGCCTTGGAACGCTGGTCGCGGTGACATTCTAAGTGATGTCACCGCGAGCAGCTCCATCACACACGAGGGCGCCGGGGGGTTTGGATGTGGAAGATACCACACATCCCCCTTCCCTGCGGAAAGAAAACATAAAGCATAGCATGAACAGTAGAATGCACCAGGTAGAACAGAGACACCCAACGGGGGTGTGTAACAGCACAAGTCCTATGCCTGGTGAGGGTACATGACCAAGGTAGGCAGGATGACATGGATTACATCATAACATACCGATCAAAATGTCGGGAAGTCTAGTCGCTCTCCTACTAGGCCTAACGCTAGGGTGGGGGATCACAGATTGCCTCTTAGTGGTGGAACCAAGGTCTCGCTTGGGGTCTCCCTCCCACCCCCTTGAATTCTCTGGACCTTTTTCTGGCGGATGGTACTTTACAACCCTCCCAAGGTTCCATATTTTCCCTTCTTGTGTCTTGACTGCATTTTTGAATAGTTTGGTGATCTTGGTAGGGCTGGTGTACTCTGACCAGCTTGCCTTTCCTGTGGGGGCTCTGATCTTGATGCTGTCTCTCACTTTGAATTCAACCTTCTGCGTGGCCTTGTGCCGGTCGTATCCTTCTTTTCTCTTTTCTAAGGCTTCTTCCTGCTTCTTCACACTCTTAGCTTCTTTAGTTCGGTCTGACCACCCCTTGTGCCATTCCATCCATCCTGGCGTTAGCTTGGTGTTGGGTATCCTGGCGCGAAGCAATTCAAACGGGGTGACTCCCGTCGTCTGATGTGGAGTGAACCTGTAAGCTTCCAACCTTCTCCACGCTTCTTCCTTCCAGCTTATGCCACTGGCTCTGGCCAACTGGATGCTTTCTTTGAGGGTTTTGTTAAAGCGTTCAACCATGCCGTTTGTCTCAGGGTGGTATAGAGCGCAACGCTTGTGTCTGATGCCTCTCCCTTCCAGGAAGTCTTCCATTTCCTTCGAACATAGTTGTACACCGTTATCCGTGAGGATGTTGCTGGGCAGTCCTTCCCGGATGAACACTTCCTCTAGGAAACTGATGACAGTTTTGGTCGTGACTTCGCTGACAAACTTTATCTCTGGCCACCTAGAATATAAATCCACTAGCACCAAGATGTAGGGTGTCCGCAGTTCCCCTGACATGGGGCCCACGATGTCCAATGCCAACTCATCCCATGGTCCTGAGGGGGGCGGCCTGCATACCATGGGGGGCGTCTGTTGTCTCAGGACCTTGTCGCTGTTACTGCACGGTATACACTCTCTGATTCTCCTCTCAGTGACTAGATCCATGTTTGGCCACCAATAGCTCTCCCTGAGTCTCTGTTTGGTTTTAGTGATGCCCAAATGCCCTTCGTGGGCTAACTCGACCAGGTTTCCTCTTACTGTTGCAGGAGGTACAAGTCTCGTACCCCTGAATAGACATCCGTCTACTATGGACAACTCGTCCTTAATGGCCAGGTAGTGCCGCAGGTTTTCGTCCTGTTTGTCACCGTGCTTCCATCCGCTTTTTACTCTTAGGTAGATCTCTTCCAGAACTTTGTCCTCTTCCAACGCCTTTCTCCATGTTTCTTCTCCCAACGCCTTCTGGATGACACAGACATCCTCCATCAGAAGATCCTCCTCTTCTTCATCCATCCTCCCTTGCTTCCCTCTCGCTTCTTCATCACCAACGAGTCTGGACAGACAATCAGCTGCGAGGTTTTGTGTCCCGGGGACGTACACGACATCAAAAGTGTATTCCTGAAGGCTGACTACCCACCGCCTTATTCTGCTGGAGATGGCATCCAAGCCCTTCTTGCTGAATACCTCAACTAGCGGCTTGTGGTCAGTTCGGAGGGTGAACTGAGTTCCCCAGAGGAAGTCTCTGAATTTTCCTACTGCCCAAGATACTGCCAGAGCCTCTTTCTCAATTACCGAGTAGTTGTTCTCGGACTTCTGGAGCGACCTTGAGGCAAAGGCTATGGTTTCTTCTCCAACTTGGGTGAGAACTGCTCCCAAACCTTTTGCGCTCGCATCAGTGGTGACCACCGTTGCCCGGTTGGGTATATATGACTTCAAGCTGGGGGCCTCAGCGAGTGCTTTCTTTACGTCCTCGAACTCCCTCTGGCACTCCTGACTCCACTGGAATTCATTCTCCTTCTTAAGCAGTAGCCTGATGGCGTATGTCCTTCCCGCCAGGTTTCTTATGAACTTCCCGTAGAACTCTAACATCCCCATGAATGACTTGATCTCATCCTTGCTCTTGGGGGGTGTCAGGTTGACTATGGTGTTCTGCAGTTCGGCTTTGGGACATATACCTTCTGCCGTCACCTTGTGCCCCAGGAAGTCTAATTCAGCAGAGCCAAACACACACTTGTCTTTTCTGACTGTGAGGCCTTGCGACTGAAACCTCTCAAGTACACTTCTCAGCCTGCTGTCATGCTCCTCATTGTTCTTTGCGAAAATGAGCACGTCATCCTGGTAGCACATGACGCCTGGGATGCCCTTCAACATGTTGCCCATGACTCTCTGAAACACGGCGGCCGCCGAGACTAGTCCAAACGGCATTCTTTTGAACTTATATGCGCCCATGGGCGTCGCAAGTGCTGTGAGCTCCTGAGACTCTTCGTGCAGCTTTATTTGGAAATAGGCTGAGGTGAGGTCGAGGGTTGAAAACACCTTGGCACCTTCTAGCATGCTCATCATTTGGGTGATGTTGGGTAAGGGGTAACGGTCGACCACGACCTCCTTGTTCAATGCCCTTAAGTCTATGCAGAGCGGGACCGACCCATCCTTCTTCTTAGCTGCCACAATGGGGGCCAACCATTCTGTGGCTTCCACCGGTTCAATGACACCGGCCTTGCACAGTTTCGCCAGTTCAGACTTCACCTCCTCCTGAATTGCAATGGGGAGCTTCCTGACTTTAGCCACAACAGGTCTGGCGTTCTCCTTCAATCTTATTTTGTGACAGTAGTTTCTCAGACACCCTAGTTCTTCTCTAAACACCTCTTTGAACTCTGTTACCACGTCAGCCTTGTGTTCAACAATCTCTTGTATCATGATCTGGGGGTTGCAGTTAGGATTCAAATAGACCCCCAGCTCTTTCTGTGCTTGCCATCCCAAAATGTTGTCTCCTACAGTGGACACATACACCTTGGAGACTGTCGATCTGTTGCTGTAATGTACTTTCGCTACAAAATACCCTTTCATGGAGATGGGCCGACCAGCATACCCCCCTGGCCTTAGATCCATTCTTTTCAAAATTATCGTTCCCCTCGACACTCGTGAGAACTCCTTAGCATTGATAATGGTGATTCTTGAACAGGAGTCAAACAACGCTTCTAACTCAACCTCCCCAACTTTTATGGTGTCCTTGGGACTGCTGACTTGTCCTTCCCCGACCTGCACCACTATTTCTGCACACACAGGGTTGCTAGGACTAGGGACTTGTAACTCTTGTACTTGCACAACAATCTCATCACACACTACATTCGTCCTGTCTCTACTCTGCCTACTGACTCCCTGCCCACTCTTGCAGTACTGTTTGAAATGTCCTTTCTTCCCACACCTGTTGCACGTGAATCTGAGAGCAGGGCATTCTCTGTCGTTGGCTAAGTGTCCCTGCTTGCCACACCTATAGCAAGTGCCTTTGAACGATCCCCCTGGCCTGCTCTCTTTCTGTTCTTTACTCACTATCTTCTGGTTTTTTACTACGGACACTGCCTCACACTCGGTCACCACTTCACTGACATTGGCCTTTTCATCTATTTTCTTTTCCCCTGCGTCTTGTTTTATTTCTTTAACACACTGAAGCATGTGCTCCACCTGCTTGGCTACAATGAGCACCTCCCGCAGGGGTGGGTCATCCTTGAGCCATAGCTCTTCACGCACTCGTTCCATCCTACACGCCAAGACAAATTGGTCCCTGATTCTTTCTTCACTTGCCCCACCAAACTTGCAAGTGGCGACTAACTTCCTCAAATCGGATACAAAATCTTCTATCGATTCACCCTCTTTTTGTACCCTTTTCCCGAAGTGGTACCTCTCCATGATCGTGCTGGTCTTGGGAAGATAGTGTAAATCTAGTTTTTTAAGGCTCACTTCAAACTCGTTCAGACCTCTTGCCTCCTGTGCCCCTAACTCTGGGAGATGATCCAGGACCTCCTCACCTTCCGCACCAAGATAATAGGCCAACAATGCAACCTTCCTTTCTAACCCCAGGTTTGGCCCACAAACAGTAGCGTAATTTAAAAACACTTTTTTCCATTTCTTCCACTGGATATTGGGATCCCCTGGGGTGGTTAGGAAAAAAGGTGGAGGGGTCACACTTTGCATGCTGGGCGTTGCGAGTTCCTCTGTTAACCAGAGAAAGGCACACACCCACTAGACACAGTTACCCTGAAAAGGAAAGGAGATGTTATCTTAAATCATAACAAACATACATTCCTTTGCTACCAGTACCCCAAACGATTTTAAAATAGGAGCAGACAGGTAAAGTAATGCTTGAACAGTCTTGTGAATAAGGGGATACAGTACAGAAGCTTAGAGCGTAGGATGGTGTTAAATATTTCTGCTACGTTCTCCTTAAACACCACGCCACGTTCTACATGTATCTTTGCGCAGACAGACTTTAACTACGCTTGTGGTGAAGAGGCGAAACAGTCCAGTAACCCTATAGTGGAACACTGCTCAGTACAAGATCCATATGCAGTCAAACTCTTTCATGGGGAGAGAGAGATTCACTTCGCTTTATCTCCCAATGTGTGCCACACTACACGACTCCACTTCCTAAGTTCTCTTTCTACTCCCACACCACGCTGTTAGGATGGTCTCCACACACGCTTTTCTGTCGCGCTTCTTAGTTAACACTGCTTCCCACGTTGCGCTTGTAGGTGTTTCCCGACGTTCCGTCCTTAATTACACCAGCCGCTGTTAGTACTCCTTGCTTCCCCCGCTGCACTCTAATCCTGTCACACCACGTAGCAGCCAGATGCACCCCCCCTTCGACATCCAACGAGTGAACACTCGTCACAATTCGCGCTGCTTCGTGCGTACTCACTTGAGCAAAGGCGCCCTGTGGTGAGGTGACAGTTTCTGAGGGGGGTGGGTGGGTGGATTTACACGCTCCTGCTCTTTTGTCTCACAGCGCTTCAGAGTTGCGCGTTAAAACGAGGACGCAGCAAGGCTTTCAGAGTCTAAATGTTAACTGTCTGTCACCAGCTGACGCTCGCACCCATGTTACGAAATGTTCCGTGTGGTTTTCCCTGCTAGCCAAACTAAGAAGCCCTATTCCTTTTCACCAACGTGCATTACTTTATCACGTTCGCTAGGGCAATCTGTGAAAGCACTGCTATGATGCGCGCAGTTCGCCGGCAGCCTTCACCTTACTTTATTTCTTGTGCAGGGCAATCTCCGTCTCGCAGTCACCTCATGAAGTTCATAGCTGCGTGTAACACGATACGCTTCAGGACTGTCACCGCTTCTCCCCGCGGTGAAATCGGAAATTTTCAGCAACGCCCGCTTCCTTTTCATTCAGTCAGCTGTTCTTCTTCACATACCCTGGGCGTGTTGAGGTCGCAGGAAGGTTTTTCCCCCGTCGCCAGTGTGACAATCACCGAAAGTAGGCTCGGACACAGGAAGGTGATTGAAAGGATAGTCTTTATTATTAAGACCGAACTACTGCGACCTCAGCCACAGCCTTGCGTTCCTGGAGCCCTTCACACAGTCCCCGGCGCTCGCCTTGGAACGCTGGTCGCGGTGACATTCTAAGTGATGTCACCGCGAGCAGCTCCATCACACACGAGGGCGCCGGGGGGTTTGGATGTGGAAGATACCACAAGTGGCCAATGAAATCTGGCTTAAATTTGAACAAAAGTTCAATGTCCTCTGTCTCCAAGAGACATGGGCTACATCTGAAATACACATAGAGGGCTATAAAACCTATTTCTCCCCAGCATTTCTTTCGTCGTCTGGGAGAGCCAAAGGAGGCATGACGATCTTTGTTTCTAACCTTGTGGATACTAGGCAAATCGTTCCACTTAAATTGGAACCAAATTTCCAAATAATAACTTTGCATCTGACCAAAAGCGATACCCTTGTGTTGGTTAATTTCTATAATAATCTCCAAAAGGGAGAGTTAATCAGAGTTTTTAAGGAAATCTTTCTTTCCCTGCAGGAACTACAAAACAAGGCAACCAAAGACATGGTAAATATATGGGGGGGGGGCAATTTCAATCAAACTACATGTAGGTATAGTAATAATTCAACCTGTGGTCTTTGGGATGAGAACGAAAGCACTCTAACTCATTTTCCTTATACATCGATTGGCGTTTGCTTGAACAAAATTCTTTTTGGCTTGGAACTGGGTTTGGCTAACGAATTGACGATTCCCTCAGTCCAGCTTACTTGCACCTTTAATGGTAGAGGATTGTCCAGTATTATAGATTTTATTTTTATCTCTTGTAATGCTGGATCTCGAGTCCTGAACTTCAAAACCCATGATAATGCCACTAGTGACCATTACCCTAATAGCATTACTCTATCGCTCCCACATAAGTCAGATAGACGCAACCCTTGGAGGACCCTTGAGCAAAACACTTTGTTTTTAGATAGGCTAAATGGGTATTCACTCAAGTGGGATAAAGTGGACCCATCAACAATTACTAAAAAAACGTAGTGAAAAACTCATTAGTAACCATTGAAAAGTGCCTCAATCCTGCTACCCCTAATTATGAGGTTATGATTAACTTTATGATCATAACAAAAACAATAAAAGAAGCTCTCTTCATCACATTAAAAGATAGAAAGGCCAAAGTCAAAGGATGGTTTAATAACGTATGCACTAAAGCATACTCCAAATTGAAAGCAGCCCTCCAAAAACATTAACGGATAAACAGGAAATTGCCAATCTTAGAAGGGAGTATAACCAGGCAATAAAGTTTAGGAAAATTGAATTAGAAAATGAACTATGGGATCAATTACACAAAAGTTGTACCACAAAGGATAACACTGCCTTTTGGGCATCTATTAAATCTCGATTTCTTTTAGAATCCAGAGACAATCCCAAAATTGAGGTGGCAATAGACGAACAAACATGGGTTGAATACTACGCCCGGATATTTGGCCTGCCCCGAGGGACAAGAAATATATAGTGATATGGAAAGAACTAACTTTGAAACGAAGACTACCTCTTTCCCTATACCCCTTGATATCACCTATGTGGAAGTAGAGCTTGCCTTGCTAGCTAGTAAGAGTGGAAAGACTCCAGGCCCTGATGGGGTCCCAGTTGATTTTTTCAAATATAACTTGGAAGTGGGGACCCCAATTCTGACCAAAGTCCTAGAAGCATCATGTGCCGAAGGGTTGGTAGACTCATTGTCAGAATCTATTTGGGTCCCGATTTGTAAAAAAGGGGACCGTCAATCCCCCTCTTGTTACCGTCCGATATCCTTGTTGAATTCCCTGGGGAAAGTGGTGGGATGCATCATTCTCGAGCGACTCCAACATTGGGCGGACGATAATAAGATGTTATCAGATCTTCAATTTGGGTTCCGAGAGGGTGTCGGCACTATAGAGCAAGCTCTTAACTTGACCCTTTTGATGGGTAAATATGCAAATGCCAAGGGTGGGGCCTTGTACATGGCGTATGTTGACTTATCAGCAGCTTTCGATTGCGTAAGTCACTCCAAATTATTGGACATGGGGTAGAGCTAGTTCTGGTAAATTTTTTACGTGAACTATATTCCGACGCTAAAGCAAGAGTGAGGTATGGTGTGGGCGGGGAATTAACGGCATCATTCAGGGTAGAGAGGGGGTTAGGCTGCTGAGTCCTGGCACCCTTTATTTTTACACTTTATACCAAATGGCTTAGATCAAGACATGGTAAAAGGGTGCCAGGACCTGCCTCTTATCAACAAATACCCAATACCAGCCTTACTCTATGCTGATGACGCTGTAATTTTAGCCCGTACACCTTTAGAATTGCAACGCGCTCTCGTGAGATATCATACTTTTATGGCCAATCTAGACCTGGAAATTAATATAAAAAAACTTTTGTCATGTCTACAGGTCCTAGAATTAAGAGAACAAGGGCTATTTTTATTGAAATATAAAACTTGAGAGCCCAAATTCGTACTCGTACCTAGGAATTTTATTAGATAACAAATGTTCCTGGAGGCAGGCAATCGAGACTAGAAAACTGCTCTTTATGAGGGCAACAGTTGCACTAGTCAACTAGGAAAAAGGCCCCCAACTAAACTCATTCCTATATATCAGGCAAAATGCATAAGCATCGCGACCTACAGGGCAGGAGTGTGGGGCTATGGAAAGGTGGATGCCCTACAAAAGGTTAAAAACTGTTTTTTAAGGCTTTTCCTTGCTGTACCGCAAGGCTCCTTGACCTATTCCTGCCATATGGAACTGAGTCTGTCATATCTGAAGGATATAGTTAAATTTGAACCACTTCTTTTATGGCATCGTTTTTGGTCATCCATAAAAACTATTTTCTGCCAAGGGTTTATACAGGGCTGTCTCCTTCTTGAAAATGCTTAAAAGATTGGGTGGATTGCCTACATTAAAAACGTTTTGTCCATTCTGGGCATGGCAGAATATTTTCACTCACCCATATTAATTTCAAAATTTTCTAGAAAAGCGTAAAAAAATTATGTTTGATGCATTTAGAACAATTGCGGTTGACTAACGAGGCCACCAAAATATCAGTCCAACATATGCTAACAGACCAAACGACCTTGACCATACAACCTTATTTAACTTTCAATCTGAGCAGTTATGAAAGAATCTTATTAACAAGGTTCAGGTTGAACATTTTCCACCGTTTAGTCAACTTTCCAAAAATAAATGACTGGGCAAAGATTTTACCAACTTGCCCCTGTGACGAAGTTTCCCCCGAATCCTCAATGCATACAATTTTGTTCTGTAAGTTTTATAACGAACCAAGAAAGCGTTGGCTAATTCCTATTTTAAAAATTATGGGTTTTCGAAGATGTCGTCCTGCATTTCTCTGTCTCCTATTCTTAGTGGAAGAGTGTACGGCAAAAGCCATCATTAAATTTCTGAAGTTTGTCGTTAGACATAGGTCAAACTTAGACTAGGCTCTGAAAACCATATTCTGTTATGATCATACATACTTTTTACTCTTTGTACATGGTACTATGTTTTAGATTGTTTTTAATTTGAGGATTGCATTTTTGCATTTTACATTTTGTCCAAATTGTTAATGAATTTTAACTTCTATAATATCGGAAGAACAGATTTTAAGTGTAAATTTTCAAATGTACTTTTATGGTTCTTCTAATTCTTGAAAACCGAACAAAGGATCATTTGATTTGATTTGAAGTCACATTGTTAGCCATGGAAGTGAAACATTGGACTTAGAGGTCTTAGAGTTATTTACAAAGAATGACGCATGCAAAGAAAACACGGACAAACAGAAGTATGTCACACAGAAGGAAGACATGTTTCAAAATGCATATAGGACCGATAGGCTTCACACAGATAGGGAATGCCTAGTCACATAGCCCACAAAATATCAAATGGGTAAACGATTAACAATTACATCATTATCATGAAGGAGCTAACACCCCAGACTAGAGAAGCAGGGTCCCACAAGCCCTGAAAAGGGAGGTATCGTTTTATAAAGACTCCCTTGATGAAAAGAGACATTTGGGACACTGCAACTATAACCCTAACAATGATTTGCATCAGCCAAGATAAGAGGAGTGGAAACCATGGTGAGGCACACATAGGGTTCACATTAAGAGACTCACATAGAGGAACAAATGGATGCTGGGTCCTCTTAAATTGACTATTTGAGAGGTAGAGAGATATCTTTGGCATCAGTCTACATTTCCAACCAGGCGCAGGAATATACTGGTTATTCCAAAGTTATAAACTGCCTCCACCGAGCCTCTCATATCGGAAGGCCACTGAATGAAGAGCTAAATCATTCATTCTGAACAGAGGTAGAGACAACAGTGCTCTTCAAAGAGGGGGACCGATGGCTAGCAAAGATGGGCAAAGATGGGCCTGATTGCTGGGTGGAGGCAACTTCAGCTGGTAGAGATAGACTAGTCACACTATTTGGCCTCTCACAGATCAGATGCTAGAATAGATATGCTGTTTGTGGGTCATGAACTCAAGAATTGTATAAAACTAATGCACCGTGGAATGGGGTTATAACCCTATTTGGTCAAGCACCAGCAATGGTATGATAAAGAGAGCCCGCAAACAAACATGCTGATTTAATGACTACTTACTAAATTGACAGAGTTTCCAAAGAGGCAATTAGAACACAGATAAAATGGTTCCTGAACCATAATGACTCTGGTCTGGTGCACCCTCTCTGAAAGCAGTAATCAGAGGAACTTGTCTTTCTGATGGAGCACTGTTGAATAAGATTCATCATAGCATTATGTCTGAATTAAAAGACAACATTTCACAACTAGAACACAATGTAAAAAAGACGACTATCCAAAAAACAATGTGACAGACCAAATAAGACAGTTTGAAATGAATAAAGCAGCATACTTACTATTAAAGATGAAATAGAAGTGTTACAAAGGGGTAACAAATCAGTGAAGAAGGCATGTACAGTTCCAGATACTGACCATTAAGAGGGGCAATAGGATCACAGTCATTAGCAAGAAAGAAAAATGTTAGGTCTTTTTCACTATTCTCAAACCCCATATTTAGTTGAACGGATAGAAAAGCAATAAACATAGACGTGGCTAATCTGGGCAAACTAACACCTAAACAGAAAGAAATGCTAGATAGTGCCATCAAAGCAGATGACGTAGTTAAAGTAGTTGAAAGTCTTCAATGTTATGTTATGTTATGTTATGTTATGTTATGTTATGTTATGTTATGTTATGTTATGTTATGTTATGTTATGTTATGTTATGTTATGGTATGGTATGGTATGGTATGGTATGGTATGGTATGATATGTTCTGTGGATTTTCATAGCACCATATCACATGTGAGATTATCCTGATGCTTTGCAGGTCTTTGGGACTTGCCTTGAAGGCTTACTTGAAAAACCAGATCTTCTGCGTCTTGTGGAGTTCAGGAAGTGAAGCAGAGGTCATTCCATGCTTTAAGGGAGATGTGTGAAAAGGCACAATCTCTCGACCTGATTTTGCTTATGTGTGGCATGTAAGCCAGTGAGCCTCTGTTTGAGAGTAGGTGCCTGGAGGATAAGTGGAACTGCACTGGGCTTTTCAGGTGAGCTAGGCCTGTGTTGTGTAGTGCTTTGTATGTATGGGGGAGGAGCCTGAATTGTGTGCAATGATGTATAGGAAGCAAGTTTAGTTTCCTTAGGTGAGGTGTATGTGAGTTTCTTGTTGGCAGTTGAGGACCAGTCTGGCTGCCTCATTCGGACAGTTTGAAGTATTTTTGTGAGTTGGTTGGTGATTCCTGCATAGAGGGTGTTCCCATAGTCTAGTTTGCTGGTGATGAAGGCTGTTGGATCTGGTTCTCTCTGCAAGGTCACCCCAAATACTTACCCTCCTTTTCCATTGTTTCCTGGATTTGTTTTTGCTGGCCATATGACATTGTTCACTTTGCCTCTGATAGCCAGTTCTAAGGTGTGTGTGCTCTCTCCTCTAAACATGGTAGAATTGGTTTATACAAAGTTGGCACCTTTAGTTTACTTATAAGTCCCTAGTAAAGTGGTACTACGTGTACCCAGGGCCAGTAAATGAAATGCTACTAGTGGGCCAGCAGCACTTGTTGTGCTACATACTTAGGAAACCTTGTAAACCTGTCTCAGGCCTGCCATTGCAGCCTGTGTGCGTGCAGTTTCAACCTGCAACTTCGGACAGGCAAAATAAACCATTTGCCAGGCCCAGACCATCCTTTTTCATACATGTAAGTCACCCCTTGTGTAGGCCCGGGTCAGCCCAAGTGGCAGGGTGCAGTATATTTGAAGAAGGTGGACATATACTGCTAAGTTTTACATATACAGGTAGTGAAAAATTCTTAAATTCAGTTCTCACTGCTGCAAGGCCTACTGCACTCAGATGATAGCATTGGAGTTATCTTATTATGTTTAATAATCTGCAACTTCAATATAAGAACAGGTAACCATGTATGGTGTCTTTGGAATTGCAATGAAAACTCCTCTTGTATGGTAAAGTCAGATTTTAAATAAAAAAATTGAAAATGCCACCTTTGGAAAGTTTGCATTTTCCTGACTAAGCCATTTAGTGCCTGTAGACTGTCTCTGGGTCATATCATTGGGTGTAGGTGACAGTTGGACTTTGTGTATTCCTCCTAGACAGCGCCACACAACAGATGGCATAGGTGTGCCTCGATGGGCCATTACTGCCAGGATGGGAGGGCGCAGCTAGGCACAGCCCTATCTACAATTGAAAAGGCTATGCCCTGCATCCACATAAAGGGCAGCATACGCCCTGTAGTTAATCTGGAGCCAGGGCAGGAGAGGTAGGAAGCCTGTGCACTTAAAAAGGAAATGTCTAGAAACTTCTCCCACTTCAAAGAAGGTGCCTGGTATAAATATTTGACTTCCAACACCAACTCTTCTGTACACTTCTGGACCCGTGGACTCTGCCAAGAAGAAGGACTGCTGTGCTAGAAGAAGGACTAAACCTGCATCTGCTGAACCCAGGACCCAAGAGTTACTCCAAGAGTGAGTTGGTCCCCTTCACGAAGGTAGAAACACGTCAGCACCCCCACACAGAGGCCAAGGGATCCCCTATGTTGAAGAATTGAAGATATCAGAACGACAGACATATAGGCTGGATTTAGACAGCTTGTATTCTATAGATTTTCCACAGGCTTTCCCTGAACTCTTCACTATGGACCGTTAAATCAGCTTGTATAGAGATCTTAGCTATAGACCCCATACCACACGATTACAGTAGGACTGCACAATTGATCACAAATGAGATGATAGGAGTTAATGTTTTCTGTACATAGAATCATTTTATACATTGTGTTGTGTTGTATGTAAAGAAAATCCATCATTTGGACTGTATAACTTTGTCAACTTTGAAAATCATGAAAAAATTGCAAGTTTAACAATGACATTGTCAAATGCACACTGTGAGTGTTGGTGTTTATAAAGAGATGGGCTCAAAATAGTGGTACGGTCAATTCAAATGTTTAAAATGCAATAAGTGAAGAAATTTCTCCTGCAGATAAAGAAAGTATTCTGTATTTGAAAATAGTTGGTAGAATTCATGGTACAGGAGGCATCTGATCCTTGTTGAACACTACAGTGGTAACATGTAATATACCTACACAACATTACATAATTTTTTTAAAGACATAAATAATATTAAAAATAAAATATCTATAACTTACATTTACAATTTACATAAATACTCCGAACATTAAACATAAACAATTTAAAGTAAAACGCAAAACATTTGATCACTTAAAAACAGGCACAAAAAATAACAATCATATAATTAAATGTAAAAGTAATACATAAAAATAACAATACACATTAAAAATGTATAAACTTCAACATTGTATTTCTCTAGAAAACACCTAAGCTAACAATATAAATAGCTCTCAAATCAGAAAAAATAGCTTACAAACTTAATTTCTAATATTTCCATACATTAAAAAAGTTTATTTTTTCACTAAGTTAAAAATAAACAATTTAAATAACAACTTACTTTCAAAATAACACAACATATAGACATACAACACTTGCATAAATACACTAAAGTGAAATGTATTTTAAATCCATAAATTACAAATAGAAAAAGTAAAATGTAAAACATTTAGAAAAATTATTATAAAATTACAAATAAGATTCTAAAAATTACAAATACTATAGTTAAAAAGTAAAACATTAAATAAAATATACATCTGCTAACAAATACTGAAAATTCTCCCCACTGCAGTTCGCTACTAACCCAACATCCCACTAATAAAAATATTACTAATTATTTATTTAAAAGAATAAAACATATACAAATATTTCTACTAAATTATATAATAGATGCATCTCTTTAATTTACAAAATGAATTGAAATACAATTATATAGATTTTTTTTATAATTTTAAATAAAACGTTAAAAATATTAAAATAAAATATCATAAATTTTTTAATATTTAACCTTTACTTATCATAGACAGAAACTACACTTAAAATAATGTGACATAAACATAAAATGAATAACTACAGTTAATATTTTTGCAAATAAAATTACAATAAATAACATATATCTTACATTTAAAACCAATAATAATCAAATTCCCACATCAAAATAACATTTTTTCAGCTCTACATATATATTTACAAAATTTAAATTCAAGTTTAAAAAAAAGTAAATACATCTAAAACAATCAAAAAAGATTTACACAAACATACTTTAAAAATCTGCCCACCTATTTCCCCTAAAAACCCAAGATCCTGCTCATAAAAGTTCCATTGAACATATATTTTTATTTCAAATTTAAAACATGAATACATTTTGAAATTAAATATAATAAATATTAAAACAAACTTTTTAAACTAGATGTACATAGCATGAATCTATTTTAAAATTAAATACATAAAACAAAATTTCACAACTACTACAGCAAAATGTTGTCAAAAACATTTTATACAACAATATTTTTGTAAATTATATAGTTTACAATGATATTAAAAACAAGACTACAAATGATATACTTACCTATGATATTTATATCCGTGATATTTTTGACATCATGACATACTGCAACTATATATTTGTATGCAAATGCCCAAAGACCCACATATTATTTTTTGGCAGATGGCATTAAACGTATCTTTATTTAGTCACATATATATTGCTTTGTGAATTGCTTACCTGGAACTATGGGGGTCTTCCATGGCAGCAGAGTCAGTCTCTTCAAGTCCCCCTTGCTCCTGGTAGAGTTCTCTACTGAATTCTTTGCTGAGGTCTAGGCGTCTTCTTCTGTAGCTCACAGTTTGCCATTGCCCTCCTCTTCTCAATAGTTTAGATGATTTGCATTAGTTTGTACTTATGTGTGGCAAATTGACACTTTTGACAACAAAAATCTTTGTCTTAGTGGCATGGTTTGCATTTGCACATCATTGTGCTGCACAGCACAATAACTGTTGCACAAACTTACTTGCACAGCACAGATTTTTTCTTACGCAGTGCTGCAGTGCACCAACTGCAGTAAATCTTGTCGAGAGTATCACAATTTTAAACTGTGTCACCACTAAAGAAGCAATCAGTATTGGCAGTCCAAAATGGCTAAAGGAGAATATTTGCTTTCCATTACTTTTCTCTTCTGTTTCCTCCAATGAGATAAGAGAACATATAATAATATATATGATATGATATTTTATCTGCTTATCACAAGTCCTCACAGAAAGATAGCAGGATTACAAAACATGGGGTCTTATTATAACTTTGGGGTTGTGGCAGCAGCCCGCCATCCCAGCGCCCCGCTGCCATACCTCCAAAGCCATAATGAGACAGTCTGCAGGATTACGACTACAATCCAGGTTGGGTGGTCCGGCGGCAGCTGGCCCACTGCAGTACAATGCTAAGGCTCATACGTGACCCTTAGCAAGGGTGCAATAGGAACAACATTGCACGTTCCTGCAGGGCATGGACTATCAAGTCCATGCCCTGCAGGAAGTGGGGGTGCTAGCATACAGGGGGGGACATCATGTGCCCCCAGCATGCATCCTCTTCTGCAGAGGCAATAGGTGTTTCTTCACCCCCCACTTTTCAAGGCAGGCTCACCACCATGAAAATTGTGGCAGTGAGGAAACTCCTAATATGCGTGGTGGTGCCACAGCAGCACCGCCAGCATATTAGGGGCATCAGACCACTGCAAGATCACCAGGGATCGTCGATCCCTGGCAGCAGCAGCGGTCCAATGGTAGGCCGACTGCTCTTCAGGTAATAGGGTGGTGGGACCATTAGTGCAGCAATAGTGATGCCGCCACTGTGGGTTTTCAGCTCATAATAAGGCCCCTAGCCATGATTGAGAGGAATCTTAAACAATTTATAAATACCGTGAAGCCCAGTGGAATCTGTAAATGTATGTAAAATGGGAACACAAGAAAAATAATTCATACTGATCAGTGTTTGAAAATCCATGTGTAATACAATAGAGATTAATGTTATGAGGTTTAGCTTCAGATTTACATTTGAGGTATTCCTATTTCAGGTTTAAAAGAAGTCTGAGCATGTGTTTATTGTATCTAGCTACACAATGATCTTTTTGTCTGTTATGTGGTATTTTTATAGAAATGTGAATGCTTTAAATAATAAGTGATATTTATTGCTTTGTTTGCTCACTTTTCACAGCCCTGAAGAAGCGGTTGGTAAGCAGCGAAACACGTGTCGGCTGTGACTGTGTCAGAGTATCAAGAACTCTTAATGAGACCTGTATTTTATTTTAAAGGTGATTGAAAAGCTATCACTGTAAAGAACGTTTTGATGAAATGTACTGATATAAAAGGTAAAAAGGTTTTTTGAAAGAGGATTCTAAAAGAAAATAGTTTTTCTATAAAAGAAAAGCAAAAGAGTGAAGGTGTATGGGCTAATTAATATGAGCTAGTTGATAATGGCTCCCCGTTAGTGTGTTTATATGTTTAGATGAATAACTGCTTTCAGATCGGCTTACAAATACTGCTACTAAATATTATAATTTAGAGGATGTATTACTTTACCTACTTGGCATACCATTTGACACATTTCACCTTTAAGAAAGAATGTGTCCAGGATGCCCCTATGAGATATAAATATGATATTGTAATCAAGAACACATCTACCTTCTACCCGCTGCCATTTTTACATGATTTTTGTATCCTCAATGGAGGGCAAACTCCTCATCATTTTGGGGGTAGTGGGAAGAATTTGTTGGAGCCAGGTCCCTTCTGAGCATCAGCAAGCTCCTGTGTTCATATTGCAGCCACCTTACTGATATGTGTGAATTATCTTTAATAATGTCACAAATATATTGTATGGACCTATGAAAATGTATTTAGCCCATACCCAATCTACCCATGCGTTCCACTGGTTGATGGTGCTACAGAAGGTGCACAGGGCATCTATTATACCCCAGGTCCTCCCTAACATGTTCATCAGTTTGACAGACGTTTTTCTTATGGTGGGTGTGAGAAAGATGAGAGCGAGGGCTGAAAGAGCAGCCCAGCTCCTCCCATCCCCCTTCCACCATCTCTCCCATCTCACCAACAAAAGAAATGAACAAGGTGGTGGGAATTGTAAGGGAATTTCTAGTGCATTCCCTTCCAATCCCTATTTTCCGATTAAGTTTCACACAACTCCTCCATCACTCAATGCTTCTCTGGCTAAGAGATGCATTGGGAGGGAAAGTAGCTGTGTGTTTGTGACTCAGCAAAGAGCCATATGCTGTAAAGCAGTTTTAAAACACAGCAACGAGTCAGATGTAGATGGGATTCTTTATTAGCCTAAGAAAAAATGTGCCATAGCAAGAAACCAAATGCTGGTTAGATTTTTTTCTTAGCCTAAGAAACAACCCAAATTGCACTGGGGTCTTTGCTTGGGCACAGACCTCTGTATCTGTGCCTCAGCAAGGACTTAGACACTGCTTGATTTTTTTCTGATGGTCTGCTCCTTGCTGGGGCACTGAATCATGAAGGAAAAGAGTAATGGCTCAGATAGTTTTAAAGGCCTTTTTAATCAAAGGCAGACCCTGTAGCAGACATAGCAGCATATTTATCAAGATATGGTACATTCCTGCTCTCTCCTTGAGCTGATGCAATCTTGCTGCCTAGTGCCCACACATACACCCATTGCACCATGGTGCAAGGGTGCTTGTGTTGCAAGCAGGATTGTTTTGTGCAAGAAGGGACGCCTTCCTGCGCAAAAGCAAACCTTCGAGTCTTTTCTGAGAAGTAATACAGATTTTTGTCAATGTTACTGGTAGGCAGTAGCATTTTGATCCGTTTCCAGGCCTGCCAATCATGCAAATCTAGGAATGCGTCAAAATCCATGGGTGAATATGTGGAAACATCCAAGCTCCCCCCATGTAACGCCTACCCAGCACAGAGTAACGCAATGCAGTGATTTGTGCCGCCTTGCATTACTCCAGATTTCCAAAGCACCACAGGGCCTTGGAATGTGGCCTTGAGTGGCTTGGTAAATCTCATATAGGTTCTGTATTGCCCTTGCACGGTGCAAGGGTGATGCAAAACTTTGATAAATATGCCTTCCAATTTAAGACCTATTCACAGAGGCAAAACTGCACATGTATATTCACTACTACCCTTAGGTGTAAGCCTATGCTTTTTTGCTAGTCCCCGTTTCTGAGTGAGATTTATATACTGAATGTATGAGTATAAAGTTACTACTATAAACTTTTCACATGTAGATGGATTCTCCCCTATCATGGGAGACATACCTAAGGGAAAGTTGGGAAACTCATTAAAGCATACAAATTATTTTACAATTTATTAAACATATATGTTAATGTAAACTATAGCTGTAAACAATTAAACAATAAACAATCAAATTATTTATTCATAACCTGTAACTTATAAAATTAAATAATACAGCGCAATAACTTTTCCAAATCTTTCTTTTTTATATAAGTAAATATTTTAATATATTAATTAATTTTATTAGTATTTAAATCTAACCCATTACGATGGCGGGCGCCCGCCACCGTAACAGTAAACGGGACTGACCGCCAGAGGTGCGGTGGTCCCGCTGTGCCTATTAGGATGCAACCGCCACACTGGTGGTCATCCCGCATATTTAACATTGTGACGGGCGGTGCTGTAAGCAGCACCTGCCACAATGTTAAAAAAGCATGTTGTGCATTGGCATGCACAACGTGACAGGCACCGCGCGGTGCCTGCCACCTTGTGCATTCCAATGAAGGGGGTACCATGGATACCCCTCATGTACCCCCTCTACTCCCCCAACACACGGGGACCCGCAGCGGGTCCCCCAAGCCAAAGACCTCATGCCTTTACATGGCGGAGTCACCGCCATGGAAAAGCATTCTACTGCACCAATCATAATATGGATGGCCATGCCTGCAACCATATTATGGGCCTTTTCCGCCCGGCAGGCAATTGTGACGATTGGCTGCGGGCGGAAAAGCGGCGATCGGACTTTCTGTCTGCCGTGGTGTCCCCCGCCATGCTAAGCATGACAGGGTTCAATGGCTGTCGCCGGGTTGAGATTTGGCAGGCGGATCGCCACAGCGGGTCGGGTTGCGATCCGCCCGCCATGATAATATGCCCCAAAGTATCCATTCATAACATGTGTCCTTTTTTGAACATTTAGAAGAGTCTTAAGTTACCCAGGGTTTGAGAATTTCCCCAGGAGGACACTGAGGGAAAAAAAGCCAAAATATAACTAAATGTTGTTTTTTTGTGAAATATTTCTGCTCCAAATTTTTTTTAATCTGAAAATGGTATCTATGAGCAGTTTACTGTACTAGGATCAACTCATTCCCTGCTTTTAGGAACAAGCAGACTTGTAAAAAATATATTTTAACTGAAAGTGTCCTGGGCTCTGTTAACCAGGCCCATGGCCAGTGCTCAGTTCTTTAGGAACTTACTATCCTGAAGTTACCTAACACAGCACTGTACCAGCCTCTTCTGATTGACAGCCTGAGCCAAGCTGCTCCCTAAGTAGGTATTAAGAGGCCTGGGGCTGAAACAATATAGACATTTGGTGGGAGATGATTTGCTTCCCGGAGAAGGCAGGTACAGGAAAGGGGCTGGGGAGATAAACTGAAGGTAGAGGAACAGATGTCACAGGACCCAGGTCAGGCCCCACTTCTTTAATCCCCAGCCAGATGGGAGCCACCCTAATTAATTAGGAGATGGGCTAGAAGGTGAGTGTAAGGAAATATTAGCCTCACCTGCCTGTTGGGTTAGCCAGGCCTGCATACCATGGAGAGAATTTCTCCATTTAGATTGTTTTGGGAAATGTGCATTTTGGATTGGATTGGATTAGATTGGATGTACATTTATAGAGCGCAAATTGCTGCATTGATTGGGGTTTCCCCTCCTCTTGCCAGCCCCGAATAGGGAATATATATGGAAGATCTCCGGTAGCCCCTCAGGTTCCTGCCTGAAATATCTGGAGAAGAAGGACTGCCCTGCTGGACTCTTGGACAGCACCACAGAAGAATGCACTCCAAATGACTGCACCTTGTTTACTCTAATGGCTCCGCACAAGAAGGACTGTGTTGTTTTAAGTGATAAGGAGTTGACTCCCTGAGAATCAACAGGTAGAAAAGTGCTGGCCACGTCCTCTGAAAGAACAACTCCAGTTGCCCAGCTTCACCTGGATTTTCCTAAACTGACCAGGTGCATTGTAGAAGTTGGAATCCCAGACCCCAACAGACAAATCACAGTCTCTGAACACTTGGATTGTGCTGTTGGACCTTTCCTGATCCTCAAGAGACCTTTCTGAAGATGATCTGAAAGTTTGTGAACTTGTTGCAAATTTATTGTGAAAAAGCTCAAGAAGAAGACTGGCATCTACGATGTGAGTCAAGCCGGCGACGTTGAACTGCAACTTGGCCTGCTCGCACTTGTTTGCCCCACAAAAACGTCCATGGCTCACTGAGGCATCGCACTGCAGCCGGCCACCTTCATCAACTTGAAACCTGATAGCTCGATGTCAAGAGAAAAAGCTCCCAAAAAGTGACTGAGGGCCTAATTACAAGTTTTGGCAGTGCGGGAGCAGGCAGCATGCCACTGCCAGGCTCCCACACTGCCAAACTCACCGCTGCCCGTTCGCCAGATTATAAGTATTTTTGTGGTCCGGCAGCGTGGCTGTCCCGTGGCAATGCAGTTAAAAGGCTCACTGTGAGCCTTAAACTGTACCGCAGTGGAACCGCCAGTGCACATTCCTGCATGAGAAGGAATGCACCATGTCATGCATTCCTTCCTGTGCAGGAACTAGGGTGCAAAACTACAGGGGGCATACATTTGCCCCCTTCATGCACCCCTGTGCACAGGGGCAATAGGGGGCCCGGTAGGGCTCCCTTTCTTTCCTCACCACCAGCAGTGTCATGGAGGAAGAACATCCATGAGACTGCTGGTGGTGAGGGAAGTCAGAATATGCTTGCCAGTGCCTCAGAGCACCACCAAGCATATTGCTGCCTCAAGACGGCGGCGCCACCACCAGGAATCCAGTTGCGGCATTGCAGTGGTGGTCAGACTGCCTTAGTTTTAATAGGGTGGTTGGACAGCTGGTGCAGCGGTAGCTAGAAAACAAGTGCCAAGCCACCGTGAGTCTGGCAGTCCGTGGAATGCCAGACTCATAATCAGGCCCTAAGTCAGAAGATAAAAACTTGACCACTTATTATATTCGACCGGCATTTTAAAACGGTCAGCATGAAACTTTGGCATTGTCATGGTCAAGGGTGACCAGATAGCTGCAGCTGGCGCTTTACTCGTTGGCATTTTGTTGTCATTTTAAAGATAAAAATATTCTCTTTTATTATAATTGGCAATCTATTTTTATTGTATTGTGTCTTTTGCTTATTTACTGTTTTGGGTCTATTAAATGCTTCACACATCTGTCTCCTAAATTAAGCCTGACTACTTGTCTGCCAAGCTACCAAGGATTGAGCAAGAATTAATTTATTGAGATTATACTGGACTGTATTAGTGATTTTGCTATTATTACTAGCTGTTGATACCTCCCTTCCTCTACTAATAACCCACCTTACTACACTTATTATCTGTAGTTTTAAGTCATTATTTCCAAAAGCAAAATACTTTTATGTCTAACTGAATTGCAGTTAACAAGGATTTTTCATCATGTACAGACCATGTGGCAATTGATATGGTAAAGTCTAATGAAGGAAAAATGGGCATTAAGGAAAACTTTGTATTTCTAAAATGTTCATAAGATACTGCATTTAGGAACAGAGGTTATTTGCATGCCTCCTAATTTGCAGTTACTCACACTATCATTAGGGTTAGGCAGAATGATTACTTCTGGCCACAGAATTTTGATCACTCTGCGCTACTCTTTAATGCGGAGTTCTGGCCCAATTCCGTCAATCGCTGCGTGGCAGAATTTTTTTTCCCACAAAGCTCCAGAAAATGTGAACTGGCATGCACAAGCAAGAATTGGCGTTCTCGGGCATTATTTTCTAAGGCAGATGGCCATGTGCAGTCATGAACGGTCACGGTCAGAGAGCGCCTCTCGAGTAGATTTGCTGCTGCTCAAGTAGATTCTCTACTTGAGTGGTAGCAAAATCAACTCAAATGGCAGTGAAAATCAACTCAAATGGCCGTGCACTCTTGTGCAATAAATGGTACTGTTTGAGCGATACTGGCACTAAATTGCAGCATCAGCTGAATATTTTCCGGACTCTGGCTGAGTTTTTGGAATTCCACAGAGTGAAACTCTGTGGGTTCCTCCCACCTCTAACTATAATGTGAATCAGAGGTCATTTTGCAAAATGTTTTCTTCATTGCACACTGACTTAAATTTGGAAGGCAAAAATGCATGCAGAGAAATCTAATGGGTAATAAAAAATGTTTTACTATTCAGTTTAACTACGTGTCCCTTGATTAAAACAGTATGCCATTTGAGTGGCAGGGCCTAGTACCCGCGAAACCAAGCACCCCAAAACGTGACATGGGTACTTCGCGTTTCATCCCCCAAAATCAAAGTTCTTTTTACAATGTAGGTAAAATCAGCCACCACCCAGAGAAACCTGCAAAACCCAGACATTTCTGAAAACTAGACATCCAGGGAACTCAAGGATGCTGTGGCGTGTATGGTTCCTTTTTTTTTTACTGAAATTTGTTTTATTGTTGCATCAGAGAATTACAGGTACAGTATAAATGATCTGCTGACGTGGCCTCAACATTCAGCCACGAACAGCCAAGCGTGCAACGTTTTCTTGTATTTATATAACTGGTGCAAACATACATTTCCTTGAATAATCAGTGTAGGTCGTACAAACATGTCCGCAGGCCGGGAAACAGTGAATCTGCATCGCCAATAGGGCGGTGGATAATAGCAGGTATGTAGGATCCCGCCTCGAGAGCGTAGGATCGAGGACTGTACTGTCCATACAGTGGTGGCACCTAAGAACGGGGGGGACAAAACTGTGGGTGAGAAGCGTGTGGGCGCTGGTAGGGACTAAGCAGGGGGATACTGGCGACGGGAGTCAGGGGGGGGCCACGGAGCTAGTTGGTCTGCACTCCAAGAGAGGGGGGGGAAAGAGGAGTGAGCAGGTTGTGAGTACCCCTCGTGTATGCGGGCATCGAGGTGGGTGGCATGACATATGAGAGTTTGATCAGGATGTAGAGGGTACCGGGAGACGGTCCCGGGATGGTTGATACCATGTAGAGGCTACTGGTTCTCTTGGGCGGGGGGGAGGGGAGGAGTAGGCTGGTCTCCTGCACGTGTGGACTGCCGGAAGCTGTGGAGGAGCATGGCCCATTCCATGGATAAGGGAATTTTGAGTGCACCCCTGGCCTCTTCCTCTCTAAGGGCATCCTCTTCCGCCGCCGCCCATTTACCAACTGCGCCCTTCCATGCCGCTGCGGAGGGACCCTCCGGGGAACGCCAGCGCATGGCTATACATCTGTTAGCCAACAGGAGTGCTAATGACACAAAGCGTCTGTGCACCGGGTCTCGCTTAGGGACATGAAAGATGCCTAGTGCACTGGACTCCCAGGTAGCTAGTGTAGTGAGGCCCGTAAGGTCCGCCAGAGTATCATGTACCGCCCGCCAAAAGGGGTGAAGGTTGGGGCAACTCCAGAACATGTGCCGAAAATCTGCCGTAGGGGAGCAGCATCTGGGGCAAAGAAATGGTGTGGAGGGATAGAACTTCTGCAGTCGTGCTGGGGTGAGGTATGCCCTGTGCAGGATGTAGTATTGGATGTTCTTGAAGCGGGCATTCCTAGATACGCGTTTTGGGGCCTCAAGTGCTTTAGTCCATTCAGAATCGTGTAGTGCGCGACCTATGTCCTCCTCCCATGTGGCTCGCAAAGTCGTAAGGGGAGCGTGTGAGAGTTCCCGGATGGATTTATATAACCAGGTGATTAAGTGGCGTCCCACCCCCATATGTAGGATTGTATGTATTACTGGATGCGTGTCTGGCTCGCCAGTGCAAAGATTAAAATGGGTCGGTACCCATCGAGTAGCTGTCTATATCTGAGGAATTGGCCCGGGGGGAGTCCGAATTCAGCGGTCAGGCGGTCCAGCGATTTTAGCTGGCCTTCCTCGAAGAGCGATTCCAGATCCGTGATGCCACAGAGTGACCACTCGGTGAACAGTGGAGCGGTAAAGTAGGAGTCCTGCCTGGGGCTGCCTATCAGTGGTAGTAGCGGGGAGTACGGAGGTCTACTGGGGGACAACCGGTGGATTCGCATCATGCATCGGCGCGCCATCGCCACTTGAAGGGGGTATGTGCGCCGAGGCTTGGTGCCCGGGAGGAGGGGACGGGTGAGTTCTGGGGTTGTGATTCTGCCGGCCGAAGTGACAGTCTCCTGAGGGTAGCGGTCCGCCGTCCAGTAAGACAGCCATTGGAGTTGTGCCGCGAGGAAATATGCCTCGAAGGATGGAGCACCGAGTCCACCCTGCGTCGTGGGAAGTTGGAGGGTTTTCAGGGCGACCCTGTGTCGGCCCTCGCCCCAGATAAGGGTTCCTAGGAGGGAGTCGACAGCGCGGAAGAAGGACCTGGGTGGTATAACCGGCAAGTTTGTGAAGTTGTAAAGGAGCCGGGGGAGCATCACCATTTTAGCTAAGGCTATCCGTCCTATCGGGGCTAGTGGGAGTTTATTCCAGAAGGCGACAGTCGGGCGCAGACTAGCAAGCACTGCGCGGTGATTACCCTCAAACATGGCTGCCGGAGAATGGTACAAGCGGACACCGAGGTACCGGGGAGCCTCCGCGGACCATGAGAGTTTATGCGGGCCGAGCTCGACTTCCCGGGGGGGTAGGCTCGGGTGTAAGGGGTAAACTGTGGACTTGTCCCAGTTCACCTGTAGGCCCGAGGCGTTTGCAAAGTCCACCAACGTCGCTCCTATGGGGGCCAGGTCCGCTTCGATGTCCCGGACGTATATGAGGAGATCGTCCGCGTACATGGACACGCAATGCATGTCATCCGCGAGGGGGATGCCCCAGTCTACACCCTCCAGGCGTAGCCGAACCGCCAGCGGCTCGACCGCCAACGCGAATAAGAGCGGCGACAGGGGGCACCCCTGTCTTGTGCCCCGCCGAACTCCGAATGCTGGTGATATACGTTTCCCGATCCGAACCCGAGTGGTGAGATCGGTATACAGGAGGCGTGTGTACGCCATGAGCGTCGGGCCGATATTAAGCCGCCGCAGGACAGAGAAGAGATAGGGCCAAGTGAGGGTATCGAATGCCTTCTCCAGGTCCATAATGAGGCAGGCGGCGCGAGGAAATCGGTCATGCACCTGATCCTGAACATGGAAGACTCGGCGGAGATTCTGGGAGGTGTTTCTTCCCGGCACGAAGCCGCATTGGTCGGGGTGGACCAGTGGGCGAATGATCTGCGCATACCGGTCCGCCAGGATTTTCCCTAGGATCTTACAGTCGGCCGACAGGAGCGTGATGGGACGATACGACCCCATATGGAGTGGATCTCTTGGGGCTTGGGAAAGGTGACGATCACGGACTCCCGTAGTGACTGGGGCAACCTACCAAGATGAAGAGACGCCCCGAACACCCGCGACAGACGGGGGACCACTAGGGGGGAGAATGTCGAGTAGTATTCTAGTGGGAAGCCGTCCAACCCTGGCGCTTTATTACGAGACATGGCCCGTATCGCCTGGGTGATGTCAGACGGGGCAATCTTGGCGTCGAGGGAGCGTTTGTCGGCGTCTGATATTGTGGATAGAGTCAGAGGATCCAAAAAATTGTCAACAGAAGATGGGGAGTACTGGGTCGGAATCCCGTACACTTGTGCATAATGACGCTGGAACGCCAGGAGAATCTCGGCCTGTGAGCGCACCAGCACACCGTCTGGGTTGATAATATCCGTGATTGGCTTGATTTCGGTGTCCTGCCTTGCCATCCAAGCCAGCAGCGCCCCAGTTTTGTCCCTGTCCTTATGCATCCTAGAGGCGTAAGCCCTAAAATTATATTTCCGGAGATCGGCGCAGGAGGCCTGGTATTCCGTCTTAGCCTCGGCCGTAAGCACCGCGTGCTCCTCCGAGTCGTCAGGTCGTTTAGTGAGTGCGGCCAGAGCCTGCTCTGAGGTCAGGAGTGTCCGCTCCAAGGTACGGCGAACCCCAACCACCTGTTTGATGCATTCTCCCCTAGCCACCACCTTAAACGCGTCCCACTCCACTAGTACCGACGACGCCGTGTTCGCGTTATGTGTGAAGTATTCCTGTATGCTGGTTTTGTGTGTGTCTCTGAATACTGGGTCAGTCAGGCAATCCCTGGGGAGGCGCCAGGTGGGGACCGGCGGGTGAGGGGGGCGCCAGGTTAGACGTATAATGTGAGCGTCATGATCCGAAAGGATCCGGCCCAGGTAGTCCGCAGACGTGACCTTGGGGAGAATTGGTGCAGAACAGAGGAAGCGGTCTAGGCGGACCCGGAGGTTGTGAGGGATCGAGTGGAAGGAGTAAATGCGAGCCAGTGGGTGGAGGTGTCGCCATGCGTCAGTGAGCGCCCAGTGTGTGACCCATGTTCTAAAGAGCTCTGCCTGCCGGGGGACCGGGGAGTGTGCGGGAGGAGGATGTGAGCGGTCCAGGGTGGGGTCCAGTGTGCAGTTAAAGTCGCCTCCCAGTACCCATGGGACTGTGGTGAACTGGGCCAGAACGCCCGTGAGGTGATCCCAGAATTTATCTTGGTCTGTATTAGGGGCGTAAATGCTGCCAAGGAGTATTCCCTGACCGTCTAGTATTCCCTCCAAAAGTGCATATCTGCCCTCTTTGTCTACCACCCGCCGGAGCACCCGGAAGGGAGTACCCGGTCTAACCCAGATCAATGCGCCGCGTGCAAACGCTGAGTATTGTGTGGCACAGAGGGTCCCACGCCATTTAGACTGCAGGCGGGTGAGTTCGGTAGCGTTTATGTGCGTCTCCTGTAGGAGTGCAATATTGGCTGACATGCGTCTAATGTAGGCGTACACAGAATATCGTTTGCTGGGCGTGTGTAGGCCCCGTACATTCAATGTAAGGACATTAATGTCTGAGCGTGGGACTGCCATTCCTGGGGTGTCGTGGAAGGGGTGAGGGCCCCCCTATAGTACCCAAAGGCCGCCAGTGTGTATGTGACACGTGTGTTCCTGCGCGCCAAGCTTCCACAATCGTAGGGGAGGGACTAAGGGGATTAACAACTAGTAAAACCTTGGGTGGGCAACAGTCCCAATACTGGGGATATAGCACCGGAGGTGGCATATCCAAACTAGTGTCCCACTAGGGGAGAAATACAATAGTTAACTGCGGGGGTGGCAGCATGTGTCGCTGCTGGGCCTGTACGCGGGTCGGGCTCTTGTAGGAGAAGAGTCCATCGCTTGGAAGCGCATACAACAGTCAGGCAAAGCAGTCTAGGCACCTAGACGTCGCGCAATACAGTGTGCAATCATTATAAGGATACAGTTATCGATTGTTCATTGTTCATGAGGAGGCGTTAGGTTGGCCGGCCAGGGTAGCGTCCAGTGTAGGTGCCGCCAGGAGTGGGGAAGAGATCGGGCCAAATCCCGACATCGTTCCATCGCTGTCTCGGTCTTTCTCTGGGGTGAACAGGTGCGGGTGACTCTCTAGGTCCGATGCTGGGGGTGACGTGTGAAGTTCGGTCACCGCTCGCAGGGCGTCTCGTCGCTCCTGCATGATTTGTGTGAGGTCGGGTGACCCCGTGGGGGAGGACGCCTGGCTTTTGGGACGGCCAGATCGGGCACTTGTCGCACCCCGTCTTCTAGATCGTCGGGAGTCGTTGTTGCGTGTCCTCTGGGGTCCGGGTTTAGGGATCAGTGGGCAGTGAAATTCAGTCCAATCCTGTGCTTCCGCCGCTGTAGTGAAGAAGAGGGCTTTCCCATTGTGCAGCACTTTAAGGCGGGCTGGGAACAGTAAGGAGTACTGCAGATCGTTAGCACGAAGGCGCCTCTTGACTTCCAGAAAGGTGGATCGCCGCTGCTGGACCTCCCGGGCGTAGTCTGGGAACACCATAACATGTTGATCCTCCACTTGCAGGGGACCCGCTGTCCGGGCCGCTCGGAGCACCGCGTCCCGGTCTCAGAAGTGCAGGAATTTAGCTAGCATGGGTCGTGGAGGGAGGCCGGGTTTGGGTGCCCGGGCCGGGACTCTGTGGGCCCTTTCGATGGAGAAGTACGGCGATCGCTCACTCTCCGGGGTGAACGATCTGGTCCAGGATTCCATATAGGTCAGAGGATCTGAATTTTCAATTCCCTCCGGCAGGCCCAGGACGCGGATATTACATCTTCTCGAGCGTCCTTCTAAGTCCATCGTGCGTTCTTCTAGGGCCTCCACACGGCGTAGGACCTCTCTCATGTCTTCCTCCTGCATCTTCACCACGGGTTGTAACTCGGTCGCGGTTCGCTCACCCTCCTTCACCCTGTCCGCCAGCTTACGGTGTTTGTCGCGGATCAGGGTAATGTCCGTCGTCAGGGCGCCTAATCTCTCCTCCATCGAGAGGCGAGACATCTCGATCGCCGCCAACACCTGGTCCAATTTCACCGTCAGTGTAGGGTCCGTTTGCGACGCATTGGCTTGCGTCCATGTCCTGGTGTGTGGCATCTTTTCAACGGCCGTTTCAGGGACAGCCGCCACCTGCGAGGCCTTTGGTTTCCCCATGGGTGTCGTCGAGTGGGCCACCGGGCCTCCGCGCACTCCGGGAACAGCCGGTCGACGTAGCTGGGTTAGGGGTAGCTCAATGTCAGCCGGTCCCCTCTGTCTCCCCCGGCTTCAGGGCGGCTCTCCTCCGTCTCAGGGAGCCTCCACCAGTTCAGGGCGGCAGAGGTGGTCCGCGGCCGCTGGGGCCGATAGCCTCGGTGTCAAAAGGCTGTGCGGGCCCCCCCCGGCGTGTGGCAGAGTGTCAATACCAGCCGGGAGGGCCGGAGGTCAGGTGATGGGAATCCGAGGGGGTCTGGGGCGGCGGACGGCCACTGGCAGTGTTTCGAGTCCGGGGGGGGGTCACTCCTGCTCTTATGGCGAGGTTCGCGCTGCTCTCGGGGTCTGGGTCTCTGTGGGCGCCATCTTGGGGTCAGGCGCTTGGGTCTGCTGATCGGTGCAGGGCAGTGGGAGCGCCCTGGGTCCTCAGGCCAGCCGGCGGCGTGCCGCGTTTTCACCCGGGGCCCCCGAGGAGGTAGGGGGGCCGCCGGGACCGAGATTCTCTGGGGAGGGGGGGAGAGAGATAGGCACTCACCGCCCTCGCTGACAGGGTGCGAGCCACCGGTTGGGGCACCACCGCGCTGACCGCGCGTCCGCCGGCCCTCCTCACCTCGTGGTGGCAGGTCGGAGGGTGATCAGGCTCCCGGTGAGGCATCAGGGCCGGTGCAGCGGAGCCCCGGCGCGGCGGCCGCCATCTTGCGCGCCGGGGTGCTGGAGCGAGAGAGGGCACCGTCCGGTGTACACTCCTGATGGCCGGTCCCGCTATTGCTTCAGGACTCCTCTCGGATATCAGCTGGTCCCGTCTCTCGGGGTCGTTGGTCACCGGATCGGCTCCCGGCGGCATATGTGTCCGCAGGACGGAGCCCCGTCCGCCATCTTGTGTTGTGGCGCTCGGTTCTGGCTTCGGGCGAGTTCGTCTGTGCCGGTCGCCCTCCGCTTTCGGGGTTCGTCTGACTGGCGCCCCAGCGTGCGGGGGACTCCCCGGTGCGTTTTCGGTAAGCTGAGGCTCCCGGCGATCTCAGGAATTGGGCAGGATGCTAGCCCGATCGCGGAGCCTCAGCAGGACACAGCCGCCATCGTGGCTTGCTAAGCCACGCCCCCATCGTGGCGTGTATGGTTCCTAGGACGATTTCTTACCCATAAATCCTTGTGAACCTCAAAATGTGGCTAAAAACAAGCATTTTCCTCATATATCTGTAAAAGAAAGCTCTGAATGTTGCAGAGATGTACAAAATACCTACCACCCATTATTGCCACACTTCTCTTGATAAAAATAGTATCCCACTTGTGTGGCTGGTGCTGGCCCAGACAAAACACAATGTGGAGACATCAGAAAATCTTAAAAATTATCCAATTCAACTGCCGCCAAGGGAAATATACCAAACCCAGATATTTCTGATAACTAGAGACCCCGAGTGGTCTAGGCTGGTCGTGACTCGTGTTGATTCCATGACTTTTTATTACCCATAGACCTTGCAAACCCAAACATTGCTTTAAAACACACATTTTCTTCACATTCTGAGGAGAGAAAGTTCCAGAATCTTTAGAGATCCACATGTTTCATACCACCCAGCAATCCCACGCTTCTCTCACTAAAAACTGTATCCTACTTGTGAGGGTGGGTCCAGTGCCTGCAACAGGAAAGGCCCCAAACACAACATTGACAGATCAACTTTTGCCACTCAAAACTGATTTTTTTTTGCCAAAGTGTGGTCTAAATCATATGGCTAATTTTTACTTTTGTAAGAGAAGTCAATAGCCAATCATAAACTGTTTTGTCATGGGTACTGTGATATACCACGTTATTATAGCAGCATACTGCACCCAATGTATCACTACGTTTTTGTGCCTTATGGGCCAGATTAAAAATGATAAATCTTTACGACTGCAAAATCTCCGCACATAAAAGATAGGACTGTCCTATATTTTTATGTGTGGAGACTTCGTAGTCAAAAATATACTACTCATAAAATTGCTTTGTGAATAACAAGCAATCCCTTACAAAAATGTAAGTTTACTTTTGTGAATGGGGCTCTATAACTTTAAAACTACTGAAACTATTTAAATCTACAACCACAAAGGACCCTTTACACCCCATAATCTATGTTTCTGACACGTCATCCAAATCCGTTCAGCCATTTTCACGCTACATTTAAACAATACCCTGACACAACACACCACTCCACTCTACTATACGACATGACGCCCCACTGTATTACACATAACTCCACTCTATGACATCCCACTTTACTTTGTGACAGTCCACTCCACACGATGACATGCCACTGAACTCTACAACACACCACTGCAGCCTACCACACGCCACTCCACACGGCAAAATGCTACTCCGCTTTATGACTCTAGAAGGACATGCCACTCCACTCTATACAACTCCCCTATACGTCACTGTATGCCACTCCACTCTATACCCCTCTTCTGCATGCCACTCCACTCTACACCATTCCACTCTATGTCACTCCACTCTATGATATTCAGCTCTATGCCTCTTGGCTCTATGCCACTCTACACCACTACACTCTACGCCACTACATTCTAAGCCACTCCACTGTATGGTATTCCACTCTATGCTACTCCACTCTACCCTAATGGCTATGCACTGCTCTACCCTAAGCCACTCTACTCTATGTCACTCCACACTACACCATTCCACTCTACGTCACTCCACTCTGTGCTATTCCCCTCTACACCACTCAACTCTATGCCACACTACATCACTCACTCTATACCATTGAACTCTACACCATTCCACTCTACGCCATTCCACTTTACGTGGCTCCATTGTATGGTATTCTACTCTACGTATCTCCACTTTACACCTCTACACTCTACACTATCTGACTTTACGCCACTCTACTTTATGCCACTCTACTGTACTTCAAGCCACTCTGAGCCACTCAACTCTATACCACTCCACTCTATGCCAACCCACTCCATGCCACTCTACTCTACGCTGGTACATTCTATGCCCCTTGACTGGACACCACTCCACACTAATTGGCTCTGCAGTATTTCAATCTATGTCACTCCACTCCACGTCACTTTATACTATTACATTCCATGCCACTCCATTCTATGTCACTCCATCCTATGCTATTCCACTCAAGGCACTTCTTTCTACGCCACTCTACACTATTCAAATCTACACCACTCCACTTTATGCTATTCCACTTTAGGCACTTTACTCTACACTATTCCACTGTATACTATTTCACTCTGTCACTTCACTGTATGCCACTCCACTCTACGCCACTCCACTCTATGCCACTTCAATGTACCCACCTCCACTGTACCCTACTCCAAGGTACGCTATTCCACTCTACGCCAATATATTCTACTGCATCCTAACCTACTGTACGGTATCCACTCTATGCCACTCCACTCTATGCCACTCTACTCTATACTATTCTGCTCTATAACACTCCACGAAACACCACTCCATTCCTCCACTCTACACCACTGTACTAAACACCACTCTGCTCTAAGCCACTCCACTCTATACCATTCTACTCAACACTTTTCCACTCTACGCTACTCCACTATATGCTACTCTACGCCACTCCACTCTTCAGTATTCCACTGTACACCACTCCACTCTAAGCCACTCCACTCTATACTATTGAAATCTACACCACTCCACTCTATGTCACTGACAACACTTCACTCTACCCTGTTCCACTCTACGCCACTCCACTCTATGCCACTCCACTCATACACTATTCAATTCTACGTCACTGAACTGTACACCACTCTACAGTACCCAACTCTAAGGTATTCCTCTCTATGTCACTCCACTCTACACCATTCTATTCTATTCCACTCAATGCCACTCCACTCTACGCCACTCCATTCTATGCCAATCACTTTACACCACTCTACACTATTCCTCTCTCTGTCATTCCACTATATGCCACTCTATGCCACTCCACACTATAGTACTCCACTCTACGCCACTTCACCCTACACCACTCCACTGTACACTATTCCACTGTATGCCACTACACTCTATTCTACACCACTCCAATCTATGCCACTCAACTTTACGTCACTCCACTTTCAAAATACTATAACTTTATTTCTTCTTTCTAAACAAACTCAATTTCAACTACAAATACATTAGCAATTCTACAGTTAGAGTTATAACTTAAATGTTTAACTTATTGTTTTTAAAAATATATATTTTTATTGTTTCGTTTAACCAAACCAATACATACAATATGAAACATATTTGTTCATGCATTGTACATCCCATTACAGCAAAGATCTATTTACTGAGGAAATTCCCCCATATCCGCTCAGGCAATAAATGGTATCAAAGGCAATATTCAAAACATATTTGACAAACCCCATGCCTTCGTGCTATCAGTCAAACTCTCCAAACATATCAACTTCAATTACAACAAGCGGTGGCAAATATCAATGTTTCAATGTATCAAATAACTTGTGATGCAAACCAGAACCCACCCATTTATCCCTTCCCCCCACCCCCCAATGGCGTAACAAAAATTTTAAAATACATTTGATCCACAAGTCATGGTTATGTCCAAACTAATTGCGTTCACCACGGTAATCCAATAAGCCAATCCATGCTGGCAGAGGTAAAGGCACAAGAGCACCAACGTACCCATCCTCCTAAGGAGGGGTAAGTTCTCTGGGAGGAGTCTCTAATCCTGGTGTGCTTAATTCCCCATCAGAATCATCTTGCGGTGCATGCAATAATTGTACTGGCGCCTTCCAGGCCCTCGCCTGCTCCAACCCTTTATCATTTTTAGTGCGGGCTGCCATTTGCAATCACGCAGCACCTTCACAGCCGCCCATTTAAGAAATTCAGCTCACCATCTCTGATAGCTAGGGCTCCTCGAGGCTTTCCAACGGGTTGTTATTTTCTATTTCGCCAACAGAAGTCACAAGTCTATAAATTTGCTGGTTACTTTGGTTTTAGAGATATGGGGAAACCAGTGCAGCAAGCAGAGGCCTATTGTGGGTTCTATTCTATCTGTAACAACATGCAGAAGGGCTTCCCAATATGTACCAAGGTGAGGGCAGTTCTACATCATGTGGCAGAAATCTGCCCCTACTACTCTACATCGCAGGCACATTGCCGTGGTCACATTAAAATATTTATTAATTTTCTCAGGCGTAAGGTATGCTCGATGAAGAATGAAGAAATGTACCAGTTGAAACTGGGCAGTTTGGGTGCTCTTCCATGCGCGTTCCACCAGTCCCTCCCACACCTCAGGAATTTCAGCGCCTAGGTCCATTTCCCACCGCTGTTCGAGCGTTACCAGAGGGGTCAATCGTTCATTCGTCATTCGACGATATAAACAAGTAACCGCCTTGATGGTGCCAGCAGCCAGAACCACATATTGACAAACCATGGAGGTGGGCGGTTCCCTGAGACCCTCTTTCCAATATGTATGAATGGCCGCTAAAAGCGCTAGGTGTAAAAGGTTATCCCCCCGAGCCAGCTCACATCTGTCGCGTAATACCTCAAATGGAATCATATTACCATCGTCATACAGATCTCCTACAGTGAGCAACTCCATTTCGGTCCAATCTGCCAATGCCGCCCAGTTACCGCCATGCGGCAGAACATTACATACCGCCAGCGGTTTTTCAAGTGCATACAGGCGCACCTTAGTGCTCGTCTGTGACTCCTGTTCCAGAAGAGCTTAATCGTTCCCACCTCGTGAGTAAACAAAGAGCCTGGGAGTGGCTGCTGCAGAATCAATCTAAAAAGCATCTGCTTAATCCGTTGAGACCCCACTCCATCTCGATCGCTGCAGAACTTACGCATCACCGCCTGAGTAAGCCACTGCAATTGCACCGCCAGGTAATAAGATTCAAAATTAGGAACTGCCAGTCCCCCCTCCGACCTCGTTCTCATTAGTGTATTGAGGGCTACTCTCCAACGTCCTCCAGCCCAAAGATACGCCACCACCATTGACTGAAGTTGCTTGAAAATCGACGCCGGGACCCAAACCGATAGTGTTCTAAAATAATACAACAGCCTGGGTAGCGCCACCATTTTGAGTATGGCCACTTGTCCAGCTACCAAGAGTGGGAGCATACTCCAAAACTCGATACAACCCTTGAGAAATCTAATGGCCCTGCCCACATTACCCTCCAATAAGTCGGCTTTGGTATGGTAAATACGAGTGCCAAGATATGTCAAACATTGTCACTCCCACCGAATCTCCTATGTATACTCGAGTCTCGAACCCCATACTGTTTCACCACTGAGAATAGACAAGTCTTGCCCAATTGAACTTCAAACCGGCAATATTGCTAAGGTCTTCCAACAACACCTTTGTGCCGCGAAGGGCATCCTCTGTGTTCACCAAAAATAAAAGGAGATCGTCCGCATACAATGCAATATGATGGATTTGCTCTTGTGCCCTCAACCATGCATAATGTAAACCCGTCCTAGCCCATGCAATAAGCGGTTCCACGGCCAGGGCAAACAGCAGAGGAGAAAGAGGACAACCCTGCCTCGTCCCTCGACCTACTGGGCAAGTATCCAAAATCATCACTCCCGTCTTTACCCTCGCTGCAACCTGTTCATATAACAGAGATGTCCATTTCACGAAACCATCGCCCAACCCAAAGCGCCTCATGACGTGAAACCAATATTGCCATTCTAAGCTATCAAAAGCCTTCTCAATATCTATCACCAGGATGGCAGCAGAGTCTTTGCAATATGCGTCAGCTTCCAGGACATTCATAAGGCGTCGGACATTCTGAGCCGTGTTTCGTTTGGGTATAAAACCCGCTTAGTCGGCGTGTATTAAGTGGGCCATGAAGGGGAGCAGGCGAGTCGCTAGGATGCACTCTAAAATCTTATATCCCGTGGTCAGCATTGACAACGGGCCATAGGCAGTCCTATCATGGGGAGGTTTACCTGGTTTAAGCAATGGTATGATTAATGCCTCCCGAGTAGTGGCAGGCAAAAGGCGCTCCTTCTTGGCGGTATTATATAATGTCACCAACCTCGGGCCAGTAGGTCAACATATGCGCTATAAAACTCCACAGGCAGCCCATTCACACCAGGGGTTTTCTTCTGGGCCATATGTTTAATCACGCCTCGGACCTCTCCTAGAGTAATGTCCTGACCCAATAGCCGCCTCTTCTAGGAACTCCTGGAGAACTATTCCATCTGGGGTCACTTTGCTTTGATATAAAGCATTATAATACCCAACAAACATGTAATTTATCCCCTTCTGTGTATAACAGGCTTTCCCATCAGGATCTCGAAGTTCTAGTATGACAGTCCCTCTATGTGCCGGGTTAGCTAGCCACACCCCAAATTTATCGCGCTCCACATGTGCCCTTATAGCGTACTTTTTATAATCAAAGCAGCGCAAGCTCTCTACTTGTCTACTTGTACCGCAACCTCCTCCCTCGCCGCTATCAAATCGCGCTGGTGATCCGGGCGTTCAGGCCTCTCCTTTTCAGCTTCCCGCAGCCTTTGATCCGCCCTCTCTAAATCCTGTAATAATACTCTACGCACTCCTAGCTTATACGCTATGCGCTGTCCCCGAATTACCCTCTTGAAGGCATCCCACTCCACCATTAACCATGATGCAGTACCCATGTTGCTGTGAAAATAATCAGTAATGGCAGTACCCACCATGTCTCGGAATGTGTGATCTTCTAGTAATTCTGGGTTCAAACTCCAAGTTGGAATTTTGGGGCGTTCAGGCAATAAATTCACACATATTAACAACGGGTTGTGGTCCGAGAGCTTTCGAGTTAGGTAGTTGCTATGATGTACCACAGCATGTATGTCAGGAGAGCAAAGCAGGGCATCAAGGCAGACGTGCAGGTATCTATCAGCCCCCACCTATTCTGCCAGTCCCGCCTGACCCTTGAAAGTGCATGGATAGGTGCTTCCGAGAGGGGAGGATGGGAACTATCCAATTGGACATCCGTGACCGAATTAAAATCCCCACCCAGCAACACCGACCCAAGAACGGAGCAAGTTTCCCAGACATTTGTGCGAAGAATGCCGCTTCATCTGTATTTGGTGCATATATGTTGCCCATCACTACGTCCATACGGTTTAACCTTCCCACAACCAATACGTACCGTCCCTCGGGATCCTTGAGCTGACAAATGGGTTGAAAGGGAACCCCTGCCCAAACCCATATTAAAACGCCTTGCGCAAAGCAGAATACGTTGTGCAGAATATTTGTCCTCTCCATCTACGCTGCAATGCCACATCTTTCTTTGGCGCTATATGTGTTTCTTGTAGGAAAGCCAGGTGGATCCCCCTCTGAACTAAATAGGCATGTATTTTATGTCTCCGTACCATAGTGTGCAGACCCCTGACATTCCAAGTTAAGCACTTCAGATCAGATATCGAACCCACAGCATTGATCCACATTGACTCCACATAACTAATCTCAAAAGGTTATGCCATTTACCCCCTATCATTCACATACCACAAAGAAAACAAACCCAAAAACCCCACCCCAGCACAATCACTAGAACATTAGTCCCTATCCAAACAACACTAAACTGGTTTCCCTCTGGCAACTACAGAGGAACATTGGGGGACAGTGGTTGCAGTCCGTTAAGTACCAGAAATCAGCGCACAACGCTAAAGCCCCCTTTCATGCCCCCCAGTGCACGCACTGCACCTGTCCCTGAGCGGCGCTATATCTACACAATCAGTCAACTCCAATCCAATCCCAGCCCACAATCCCCACTTCAACAATTATCCAACATTTAAAGTACCAATAACACAAGGCCCATAGTCCATTGAACAACCTGCAAAGCAATCACAGCAATGAAACATAACGAAAACTTTCAAACAATATCATCAGCTTTCCTGGCGTGACATGTGGCATCCGCAGACTACTAGCCTGGGTGTTGTCCGTGTCTGTGTCTGCAGCCGAGACATTTGTGTCCGTGCCAGCCCCTGATTTGTTTGCAGGGTCCGGGAGCAAGTCCTAGACCACCCGTAAGGCCTCACGTCTGTCGCTCTTAGTCTGGGAAGCGCTGGGCATCTTCAAAGTGACAGGACATCGTTGCGACCTCCGCTGGTGCTGCAGCAGTTGTTTCAGAGGCAGAGCATGCCCATCAGTCCCAGCTGGTTTCCTGCCTTTCCTATACATTTCCAGTCAATCCCATGCCTCCGACGAATCCCCACAAAAGTTAGTTGCACCATCCAGGACAATCCGAAAGCGGGCCGGGAACATCAATGAGTACTGTAGCCACTCGTCATGAAGAGCTCGTTTGACAGCCAAGAAAGAAGCACGATGGCGCTGGACCTCCAGTGTATAGTTTGGGAAGATAGAGACCTTGCTGTTGCCCACTGTAAACAGCCTAGCTGTGCATGCAGTCTGGAGAAGGTGGCCCCTATCCTTGTAGTGGAGGGGCCTGGCCACCACTGGCCACAGAGGACGACCCGACGGCAAAGGGCGGGACGAGACTCGATGTGCTCGCTCCAGCATCTAAAACTGTGTCAAACCTTCTGGCGCCACTGTGTCACGAAGCCAGTACTTCAAATACTGAACCATGTTGGATCCCTCAATTCCCTCCGGGAGTCCCAAAACGCGGATGTTGTTCTTCCTATTTTTCTTCGGTTGACGTCGCCCACTTGTTCAGCAATGGACTTCTGCGCTGGTTCCAGGGTCACCAGGAAAGACTCGGTCTGCTCCACTTTGTCTGCCACTTTGGCGTGCTCGGCTCTCAGCAATCCCAGGCCCACTGAAACTGTTGCAATGCCTCCCGTGTGTCTGTAATGCCTGCAGTATTCGGGGCAGTTACTGTTGCACTGCCGCGTCCGCTGGCCCCTCAGGAGAAGTTGGGCGCTTCTCCTCCTGACTCGCTTTCCCTGATTCCAGCTGAAATGCCTGTGTCTTCTTCCTAGGCTTCCCCATAGTGACACTGTGGACCTGGTTCACCTCCTCAAAGCTTTGCACCTCCTTCCCGCCGCGGCGTACCCACCACAATATGCACTCACCAGTGCCCGGTCGTTGCATCAGGAAACGCTGTAGAGGGTCACACTCACTGAACCATCAGGGCCGGCAGGCCATGTACTCCAGTAGTGAGGAAGCAGGACTCTCAACCCGCAGGACCATCCAAACACTTGATTGGTTTGGACAGGAGGAAGGCCAGTCATCCCAGGAGACCACCTGTTTTCCTGTGGCGCGTTCCAGTCCTCCCAGGGCTCAAGTACCCCAAGCCGGCGCCAGATCCCGGAGGGCCACGGATATGACTGGGCTCAAGATGGCCCCCAAAGTACCAGTGGTACAGTCCCCAACATAATCAATGCGCAGGACATGCAGGATACCCGCATACTCACTAGTGCCATTGATGTAATTAAGCCTCCTACCGGGGGTCCTCCTCCGTCTCTCAGCAAGAGGGCCATCCCCAAAGTGTCCCAGAGCTGTGGCCACCTACATAAACCCCGCCCCCACTTCCATTCTTGCCCAGGGAGCTCACCTCATCGGGCAGTGATCCATACACTCAGATAGGGTGACCAACCGTCCGTAAATTTCACGGACAGTCCGTAATTTCGGCCGTCTGTCCGTCGTCCGTGAAGGATTCTTTAACGGACGCCATTTGTCCGTAATTTTAACCGGGCACCGGTCGCACCTCCCTAAAGCCGGCACAGCTTCCACTCACCTCCCTTCTTGACGTGACATGACGCATTCAGGGCTGTTTGCATCTGAATAGATGCTCCTGCTCTTGAAGCTGCAGCCCCCACCCCTCACACCTCCAGCCCTTGATGAGCTGTTAAGAGGTGCTCGAAGGTGACTGAGAGGGGGGCTGCAGCTTCAGGAGCAGGGGGCATCTATTCAGATGCAAACAGCCCTGAATGCGTCATGGCTCTGCAATTTGTGTGAGACATTCCCTTTCTGCCCAGGGCCCCAAACATCCTACAACTGGTCTGGATTACACCGAGGCAGCACGTGGTTCTCTTCACAGCACAGAGCTTAATTACTGTCACTAAATTGTAAACAAACCTCGATTCTTCGAACATGAAGTATTTAATGTAATAAAATAAAGAAATGGCACAATCGCACCCACACTGATTAACAAAGTAAGGAGGACAATCAGTTAAATCAGTTCTCTAGGATTATCACCTTTGTACTGTACATCACAGTGGGGGATGGCAAAAGTAACATTTTGGAAAGAGAGATTGACTTCTCATTGTCTTGCCCAGGAGGGGGTGAGGAGCCCTACCCCACCATGGAAGAGACCAAGATGATACTAGAATACCTCATGCCCACCCCTGTGCCCACCCTGGTGGATCCTGGCCCCCCCTGCCCCCCCCCCAGTGATGGCTCCTGTCCCTCCCCCTGCGTGGGATGGGTGGATTGATGAGTGAGTGGTGGAAGGATGGAAGGGAGAAAGGGTAAATAGCTGGATGTATGGGTGGAAGGATAGCTGGATGGGTAAAAGGGTGGATGGATGAGGGAAAGGATGGATGAGTAAAAAGGTGGATGAGTGAGTGGATGGGTGGATGGATGCGTGAAAAGATGGATGGATTGATGAATTGATAAGTGCAAGGGTGAATTGATGGATGGATGAGTGAAAGGGTGGATGTAAGGATGGATGAGTGAGTGAAAGGGATGGTAGATGGACTAAAGGTTGAATAGATGAGTGAAGGAGTGAAAGGATAAATGGATGAGAGAAAGGATGGATGAGTGATAGGGTCAATGGATGGACTCATGAGTGGATGAGTAGATGGATGGGTGGGTGGATGGATGGAAAGAAGGATGGCTAAGTGAAAGGGTCGATGGAGAGAGAAAGGGAGGATAGATGGATGACTGAAAGGGTGGATGGGAGGGAGGATGAGTGACTGATTGGATGGATGAGTAAGTGAAAGGATGGCTGGATGGGTGAAAGGGTAAATGGCTGGATGGATGAGTGAATGGATGGATGAGTGAAAGGGTGGATGGAGGGATGGATGAGTGAATGGATGGATGGGTAGAAGAGTGGATGTATGAGTGTACAGATGGCTAGGGTGAAAGGGTGGATGGACGGATAAAGGTTGGATGAAGGGATGGATGAGTGAAAGGATAGATGAAAGGATACATGATGGATAGGTTTGCAAATGGTTGAATATGTTTGGATATGGCTAGGCTTACTTATATACTATTGCGCGACCTCTGATGTGTCTGTAAAACTTATCCAATTGTCCTGATGTTTTGTCCTGAATTTTGACCTCCTGTCCTGAATTTGTGTCCTGAATTTTGACCCTTTGTCCTGAATTTTTACACTCACCGTCCTGAATTTGCACCAATGCCAGTTGGTCACCCTACACTCAGACCAGCACCAGTGTCAGTCCGTCCCCCTCAGAGGCCGGCTCAGACGTTCTAAAGTCCAGCTTCTATCTCTCCATGCATGCGAGCTGCTACAATGTAGGCTTGCGACCCCTTGCACCAGTTCATCAGCAGCTCCACTCCACTCGACAGTAGGCCGCCCAACTCTGCTTGTTTTCCGCGGAGCTGTGCAGGTCGCCTCCACTCGCTCCCACCACAAGCAAGCTCAGCAGGGTGCCATGACTCCCTTTCCTAACCTCACCAAGACTGCCTCCAGTAAGCGCCGCTACGAGATCCAACCGGGTCCTTTTCCCTTGTATACAGCGGGACAATCCACTGAAATCAGGGCGCTCCAGCCTGCGACTGCAGCAACCACCATCTCACAGTCAGGGCAGCTCCGCCTCCTCAGGCCGGAGGTTCCTCCCAAGCAGCAGTGGGCTCCGAGTACCAGACATTTCATCCCGCGTCTCCAGTGACACTGTGATAGACGCAATCACTCACCGCTCCGCCAACGGGTCCTGTACTTCCCGAATCGGGTCATGGGATCGGTCTCATTCCGTCCGCTCAAAGACAAGCGCCATCTTGCCGCTCCCCGGCCGGCTGACCCCCCTGGTCGCCACCGCAGTCAAACAGCGCAGCGCGGTCAGGAAGGTCCTCAATCAACTCCCCAAGCCTCTCGTTACTTCAAGGTCCCTCTGCTGTCACCCCTCGGGGACAGGACGACCTCGAGGACGGATTATTCAGGGGCCGGCCCGGAGCTCAAAGCTCAAGCGTCCGCCTCCATCAGGCTGCAAGCGCTGACCCCGTTAAATGTTTAACTTATGCACCACCTTCTAATTACTATTACTCGCACACCTCCGTACATACTGTTGGCAACTTGCTAGCCACACTGCATGAACTATAACTCGCTACTCTACCAAGCACAGTGTTTTACAAATGATTTTTTTAGACATGTCATGAGTCTTGTTAGGAATGCTGTGGTTTAACATGCTATAAGTGATGTAATATGAAAGGGTAGAAGCAGTGCATGGAGAAGGCCTGCGTTATCATTAATGTATTCCGACTAGTAAGTTGACAACGGCATGTACAGAGGTGCACAGGTTTTAGTTTTTTGAAGGTGGTGCATAAATTATAAATTTAAGTTATATCTAAAACTTTAGAATTTTTAATGTTTGTATAGTTGAAGTGTCGTTTATATAGAAAGAATAAATAAAATGATAGTAAATTGAAGGTGGTGTATAAATTATACATTTGAGTGTAACTATAACTTTAGAATTTGTAATGTTTCTTTAGTTAAAGTTTAGTTTCTACAGAAAGAATAAGTAAACTTCCCCTGACTACTAATCTTTAAACTTTTGTTTATTTCATTGAATGTATTATATATATATATAGGAATATAAAGCCTCGTTGTGATGTGCGACTCATTTCTTCTCTGCAAGGGGAAGTTTGGTGAAATATATATATATATATATATATCGCAGTGGGGCAATTCCAAAAGGTGCAAATCTTTTTCGTGTGAACATTAAGTGCGGCCTGCCCGGTCGCGGAAATTGCCTGCCGCAGTAGCGGAGATCGAGCGCAGGACCTCTTGAACTCGTGGCTGATGAGGTTCCAACAGCGTGATTGCACTAGCATCAGGGAGTAAAGCGATGCTCAGGACCCACCCACATGGGTTTTTAATAACTAATGGGGAACACTCACGGAGCCCACTTGGGATATTAAACGCAAAACCACAAGTACCAGAATGCCCGGATGCCAGTGGGCGGGGCTTTGTTGAAAATAAAATGGTGGTTTTTTGCCAATGTTCCGTGATTGGTTTCCTGTTTGCCAGTGAACAAGGGAGGAATATCCTGAAACGCGTTTGGCTGAGGGGATGGGGTGCGCTGCACTCCGTGTTGCACATCACGCTGGATTGAAGGAGTACAACCTCGCAGTGGGGCAATTCCAAAAGGTGCAAATCTTTTTCGTGTGAACATATATATATATATATATATATATATATATATATATATATATGTATGTATATATATATATATATATATATATATATATATATATATATATATATATATATATATATATGACTGTTCCAACGTCCTCTCATCCCTTCTGAGAAAACAAACAGCACTCACTGGAACATTTAGCAAGAAGGTGAGTTTATTCACGCCTTAGACAGACGCGTTTCGGGAGGAACTCCCTTCTTCTGTGTCAAACATTTTAAAAGTAACCAACAATCTAGTAACACAAATGAGGGACTACGCGCTCTCTGAAAATCCATGGGCGCCATCTTGTAAATACAGTCAACACATTGTGTGCATACTACTGCCGCATTTTCAAGTGAAAATCGCGGATTTGTACAGCACCTGCATCACTCTTGTGTTACTAGATTGTTGGTTTCCTCCCGAAACGCGTCTGTCTAAGGCGTGAATAAACCCACCTTAGTGCTACAAGCACCAGAATGCATAGCGGCTCATTGAGGGCGTTCCATCGAGGGCGACATAATAAATCAAGACACCTGAGTCAGGTTAAAGATCGGCAGCAGTGGTGACAAACATCCGTGATGCACAACCTTGAAAAAGTTCTGAGAGAGAACGAAACATGTCGGATTGCTAACGGAATAAAAGTGAAATGGATGCAAGCCTCGTTGTGATGTGCGACTCATTTCTTCTCTGCAAGGGGAAGTTTGGTGAAATATTAAACGGTGTGGTTCTACCGGAGGACACACTTCCAGCAAGGGCGCAACTGTTCGCCCGCCAGGAACCGTCTTTGTATACCGCGAAAAGCGACTCAGGGAGGACAAGCGCCGCCAAAGACTGGCTTTGGCATGGATCACAGCAAAACCTCAAAAGTAGGTAATTGCAAGTGGCACAACGAACTTTGCATCTCAGAATCACAGCAAAAAGAAATACTAGAAACTACAAGCACCAGAATGCATAGCGGCTCATTGAGGGCGTTCCATCGAGGGCGACATAATAAATCAAGACACCTGAGTCAGGTTAAAGATCGGCAGCAGTGGTGACAAACATCCGTGATGCACAACCTTGAAAAAGTTCTGAGAGAGAACGAAACATGTCGGATTGCTAACGGAATAAAAGTGAAATGGATGCAAGCCTCGTTGTGATGTGCGACTCATTTCTTCTCTGCAAGGGGAAGTTTGGTGAAATATTAAACGGTGTGGTTCTACCGGAGGACGCACTTCCAGCAAGCGCGCAACTGTTCGCCCGCCAGGAACCGTCTTTGTATACCGCGAAAAGCGACTCAGGGAGGACCAGCGCCGCCAAAGACTGGCTTTGGCATGGATCACAGCAAAACCTCAAAAGTAGGTAATTGCAAGTGGCACAACGAACTTTGCATCTCAGAATCACAGCAAAAAGAAAGACTAAAAACTACAAGCACCAGAATGCATAGCGGCTCATTGAGGGCGTTCCATCGAGGGCGACATAATAAATCAAGACACCTGAGTCAGGTTAAAGATCGGCAGCAGTGGTGACAAACATCCGAGATGCACCACCTTGAAAAAGTTCTGAGAGAGAATGAAACATGTCGGATTGCTAACGGAATAAAAGTGAAATGGATGCAGCCTCGTTGTGATGTGTGACTCATTTCTTCTCTGCAAAGGGAAATTTGGTGAAATATTAAACGGTGTGGTTCTACCGGAGGACGCACTTCCAGCAAGCGCGCAACTGTTCGCCCGCCAGGAACCGTCTTTGTGTACCGCGAAAAGCGACTCAGGGAGGACAAGCGCCGCCAAAGACTGGCTTTGGCATGGATCACAGCAAAACCTCAAAAGTAGGTAATTGCAAGTGGCACAACGAACTTTGCATCTCAGAATCACAGCAAAAGAAAGACTAAAAACTACAAGCACCAGAATGCATAGCGGCTCATTGAGGGCGTTCCATCGAGGGCGACATAATAAATCAAGACACCTGAGTCAGGTTAAAGATCGGCAGCAGTGGTGACAAACATCCGTGATGCACAACCTTGAAAAAGTTCTGAGAGAGAACGAAACATGTCTGATTGCTAACGGAATAAAAGTGAAATGGATGCATGCCTCGTTGTGATGTGCGACTCATTTCTTCTCTGCAAGGGGAAGTTTGGTGAAATATTAAACGGTGTGGTTCTACCGAAGGACGCACTTCCAGCAAGCGTGCAACTTTTCGCCCGCCAGGAACCGTCTTTGTATACCGCGAAAAGCGACTCAGGGAGGACAAGCGCCGCCAAAGACTGGCTTTGGCATGGATCACAGCAAAACCTCAAAAGTAGGTAATTGCAAGTGGCACAACGAACTTTGCATCTCAGAATCACAGCAAAAAGAAAGACTAAAAACTACAAGCACCAGAATGCATAGCGGCTCATTGAGGGCGTTCCATCGAGGGCGACATAATAAATCAAGACACCTGAGTCAGGTTAAAGATCGGCAGCAGTGGTGACAAACATCCATGATGCACAACCTTGAAAAAGTTCTGAGAGAGAACGAAACATGTCGGATTGCTAACGGAATAAAAGTGAAATGGATGCAAGCCTCGTTGTGATGTGCGACTCATTTCTTCTCTGCAAGGGGAAGTTTGGTGAATATATATATATATATATATATATATATATATATATATATATATATATATATATATATATATATATATATATATATATATATATATATAGATATATATGACTGTTCCAACGTCCTCTCATCCCTTCTGATAAAACAAACAGCACTCACTGGAACATTTAGCAAAAAGGTGGGTTTATTCACGCCTTAGACAGACGCGTTTCGGGAGGAACTCCCTTCTTCTGTGTCAAACATTTGCGCGCTGTGTGGCGACATTTTAAAAGTAACCAACAATCTAGTAACACAAATGAGGGACACGAGCTCTCTGAAAATCCATGGGCGCCATCTTGTAAATACAGTCAACACATTGTGTGCATACTACTGCCGCATTTTCAAGTGAAAATCGCGGATTTGTACAGCACCTGTATCACTCTTGTGTTACTAGATTGTTGGTTAATTTTAAAATTTCGCCGCACAGCGCGCAAATGTTTGACACAGAAGAAGGGAGTTCCTCCCGAAACGCGTCTGTCTAAGGCGTGAATAAACCCACCTTATTGCTAAATGTTCCCGTGAGTGCTGTTTGTTTTCTCAGAAGTGAAGCATTCACGCATCTTCTCACTCACCCATACACCCATACAGCTATTCAGACAGACACTCTCTGATACAGTCACTCACACACCAACTCACTTAACCAAACACCAACTCAAACAGCCACTCATTCACCCATACAGCTACTTATACACCCAGTCACTCACACATACAGCCATGCAGACACCCACTCACTCACCCATACAGTCACCTACACATCTACTTACCCACTCATAGGGCCACTTACACCGCCACTCACTCACCCATACAACCACGGACACACCCACCCCCCTCACAATGTAGCCACTCACACAGTAAATCACTCACCCACACAGCTATTCACACACCCACTTATACACCTTTAAAGCCACTCAAACACCCATACACACAAGGATACATACAGTCACACAGATATTTAACATACTATATGTTAGAAGCAGTATCACTCAGTAGTAGTGCACCTAGTATACTAATTTAACTTTTGTAGTAGGTTAGTATATATGGTTAACAATCATAAACTCTTAGAAAACACTTACACTCATTGGATGATGTCATCAGTGATGTCACTGACCATGTCACGAGTGATGTAATATTTGATGTCATAAGTAGCGCATTGCAGGGTGTAAGTTATAGTTAGCTCAGGTAACTATACCTGCTGAATTTCAAGAGTGAAATATGAGCCTAACTATAACATCCCTGTAATCTTTGTTTTTTTCAGTGAATATATATATACATATATATATATATATATATATATATATATATATATATATATATATATATATATATATATATCAGTGATGTCATGAATGATGTCACTGACCATGTCATGAGTGATGTAATATGTGACATCATCAGTAGTGCATTGCGGGAGCGCGAGTTATAGTTAGCAGAACTAACTATAACGGAGGAATTTCAATGGTTTTGTATGAGAGAAATGTCCAGCTAACTATGACATGGGTGAAACCTATGGTTTTTTCAGTACATTTCTAAGGTTTTTTTAAATGCTAATTCCTAACTATAACGTGCCTGAAACCTATGTTTTTTTCAGTGAATTTCTAAGCTTTTTTAAATGCTAATTCCTAACTATAACGTGCCTAAAACCTATGGTTTTTCAGTGAATTTAAAGGTTTAGTAAATGATAATTTTAAAATGTACTAATTATTATATTTCTTTCTTTTTATAGTAATTTCCTACATTTTTATTATAAATACTTATATTTATTTTATTTTTAAAGTTACATTTCATATTTTTAATGTAAAATAATAACAAAAGTAAATTCAAAAAGAATACACTGCTAGTGAAACTGCCTGGGTGAATTTGTAAGTGTTTGTTAGAGGCAGATTTACAAAACCCTTGTTCCTCTTTTACACCACCGTTGCATCACTTTTCTGATGAAGCGGTGGTGCAAAAGATGCGCCATGGTATGTGGTATTTAGAATGTGACGTATCTGGAAGGTACAAAACATTGTAAATCTCTGTACCAGAAGGAGACATTCCTTCATGGGGGGGGCGTTCCGGCACAGGAACACAGGAACACCTCCTAAAAGTGGCTGACTGAAATCTACAAGATTTCACTTTGTCACTTTTGGGCTCAAATCTTAATCTCCATTTTAACTCCCCCTCAGATCACATTGCTCAGGAATTATTAGAGGATCTGGAAGCTCTCCAACTGTCCCAATTGGTTGCTGCCCCGACCCATGAAAAGGGCAATTTACTTGACCCCATATTTAGCAACTGCCTGGATCTAACTGTTGATCAACCCACCCCCCTCTCATGGTCGGACCATTTTCTGGTCCCGTTCACCTGGGTCAAACACAAAACCCCCCAGCTACCTCCCCAAGTCACCTCCAGGAGGAACTGGTCTAAACTCCCATTGGAGTCCTGGCTGCATAACCTAGACTCCACTCGCCCTCCACCTTGCCTAGACCCCAATGTGGCTAACACCTACTACGAAAATTGGAGCACCCATTCGCTAGATTCGATCCTCCCGCTTCGTAAATCCTCCTCGAAGAGACTACAGAAATCTGCCCCTTGGTTCTCTGACTCTCTAAGACAACTAAAACGCCTCTGTAGGCAACGAGAGAGAGCCTGGCGTTTAGACTTCCTTCCAGATAAAAAGGCTTCCTACAAAGAGGCGATCAAAGCCTACAAAGAAGGGATCAGAACGGCCCAGGCAAACTACTATTCTGAGAAAATACTAGAAGCAAAATCTAAACCCAAAGAAATTTTCCAGATTATAAAGCACTGTTCCACTGCCAATACGGCACCCCCACCCAACAAAACCCAGGATCAATGCAACGAGCTTGCGGATTTTTTCCACAACAAAGTTACAAAAATTTACTCCACCTTCCCTACTGCAGCTACAACTCCGGATGCGATCAACCCACTCCCCATTAAATCACCTCTTCACCCAGACCAGCCTTCCCTTGAGCACTTCCCTCCTCTGGACCTTGATACTTTAAGCAAGGTGGCACGACAAGTCAAGTCTGGCTCCCCCTGTGACCCCGCTCCTCCAGAAGTCCTGATGCAGGCAAGCAAACCCACTCTGCCTGTAATCTTGGATCTCCTAAATACTTCCATATCCGCTTGCTCAGTCCCTACAGCTTGGAAGCAGGCCATGGTACGGGCGTTGTTGAAGAAACCCAGCCTAGACCCAGACGACCATTACAGCTACCGCCCCATCTCACTTCTCCCTTGGGCTAGCAAGGTATTAGAGAAGTACATAAACGCGCAGCTGGTCCAGTTCCTGGAGGACCACTCTCTATTACATATATCTCAGACAGGCTTCAGACCAAGGCATGGCACGGAAACCGCCTTGTTAGCTGTCACCGAAGAAACTAGAAGGATACTGGACCAGGGAGGATCAGTGGCAGTGATCCTCCTTGATCTAAGTGCCGCCTTCGATACGGTCAGCTATACCACCTTGCTGGACCGTCTCTATAACATCGGAGTTTCAGGTGACGCTTTAAGGTGGTTTGACTCCTTTCTGTCTGGGAGGTCGTTTCAGATCTTCGACGGTGAGACGGTGTCCTCGAGCAAACCCCTGAGCTGCGGAGTTCCACAGGGCTCCTCCCTGAGCCCTGTATTGTTCAACATGTACATGAGGCCGCTGGCGGGTGTTGTCGAACCATATGGCATTAAAATCGTGTCATATGCCGACGACACCCAGCTTGTGGTCTCGTTGGCCACGAAGAACAACAGGCACTCCTCAGCCGACCTTCTAAAATGCCTAGTGGATGTCAAGGGATGGATGACCAACTCCTCCCTAAAATTAAACGGAGAAAAGACGGAGCTCATGCTCCTAGGCCCTACCTCCCCCGTGTCCTTCACCTCCCTGTGGCCCAGTGCTCTAGGCCCCCCCCCCACCCCTAAGGATAGTGTCAAAAGCTTGGGAGTGTGGCTGGACAACAAACTCTCCTTCTCCACCCAGGCCAAAAAACTGTCCGCCACTTGCTTTGGCCTACTGAGAATCTTGAGGAAGGTTCTCCTGCTGCTTCCCCTAGAAGCCAAAAAGGTGGCGGTACAAGGTCTCATCCAGTCTCGCCTGGACTCGAACAATGCCCTATACGTGGGGGCACCCGAGATGACCCTCCGAAAATTGCAGGTCGTTCAAAACTATGCAGCACGCACCTTGCTGAAAATCTCTCGCACTCACTCGGCCAGACCCGCTCTAAAAAGTCTCCACTGGCTGCCAGTGAGGCAGAGAGTGACCTTTAAGGCGCTGTGCTTGGCGCACCGCGCCTTCTGGAAAACGGCCCCAGCCATCAACACCAACCTCATCATCCCTTACCACCCTAACAGGAACCTTCGGTCGACGGAGGCGTTCCTCGCTGTTGTTCCCAAAGTAAAGCGAGCCAGGTCTGGGGGTAGGCTGTTCTCTTTGAACACCGCCAAGCTTTGGAATGCTCTCCCCATCTCACTCCGGTCCAACCCAGACCTCCTCTCATTCCGTAAAAACCTAAAGACACTGCTGTTTGCCAAATCTGACACCCCCTAGCTCCCCTCCAGTCACTTCCTGCTTCCACTCAGCGCTTGGACGCCTACGGGCAGCAACCGCGCTTAACAAGTACTTTTACAATTACAATTTTACAATTGTCAAAACCCTACACTACCTTGAAGCAGGTGTAAGGATTGACACAGCAGTCTGAGAATAGGGCCCCCAGAGCATTGCTGGAGATGCGTTGCACTTGCAACATGACTCAAACAATGCACCACCTTTACAGCACAGATACATCACATATATGTGTCATTTTTGTCCCATGGTACACCACATTGTAAATACGGCGCATCCATGGTGGTGGTGTCACATAGCACAATAACTGACATATTCCTGGGGATATGCCAATTATTGTATATGTGCCCATTAGTGTTTTAATGTAGTGATAGGATTACTACATACGGATGAATGAGTCACTACAAAACTAAAACAACAGTGACAGAGTGTTTGCTGGAAGTGTAACGATACAAACTAGTAAATTGAACGATAAAACACAAATTTGCAAGTACATAGAAGACTGCATACATCACCTATAAGGGTTTTGAAGCAGTCTATGCCCTAAGGCCTATTTTAATGCATGAGTACCTAGATAGTGAGTGGATGATTACAAGACTGCAAGGAAAGAACCTGATTGAATTTATAACAGCCTCAGTTGTACCAGAGTATACAGATAAACACATACTGCTGAAAGGCTCACTACAATATTGAAACAGTAGTGTGAGAATGTTTGCTAGAAGTATTAGGATACACATTAAGGAATTGAACGTATAAAACATAAGTTTGCTGGTTCATAGAACATTGCATGCACAGTCTATAAAGGTTTAGGTCTATGTACTAATACCTCTTTTAATCCATGAGTATCTAAATACTGACTGGATCATTATACTTCTGCAAAAAAAGTTCCTCACTAAATTTATTACAGCTTCAGTTTTACCACGGTACAAGGAAAAAGAACATACTGCTGACTGGCTCACTAAAATACTAAAACAGCAGTGTCACAGTGTTTGCAGGAAGTCTAAGGATACAGACTGGGCAATTGAAAGCATAAAACACAAGTTTGCAGCTGCATACAAGACTGCATGTATACTCCATACGGATTTTAAGCAATCGATACCCTCAAACCCACTTTGCATATTTTAAATTTATACAAACATTTATACAAACATTTAAAGAATATATAACTGAATCTATAACTGCTTCACTTTTAGTACAATAAATACATTAGTAGATAGTGCTCAAACCTTTATTATTTTTCAACAATACATTTATTCTTGTAACATCTCATAATTTAACAGACATTCCAATGCAACTTCTTCAGATATGTCATTCAGATCTATTTCCTCATCAGCAGTTTCTGATTTAATTTGTACTAAAATGTCAACATAATTTAAAACCTCCAGAAAATCTCCATCAAAGCTTTCGTCTTCAAAATCACAATTCATGTCTGCAACACTAATTTCTCCTTCTTCACTCTCATTGCCTGTGACAGATACAATTAGTTCTTCAATTATACTCAAAGTAATATCCAAAATCTCCTGAGTATGAGGCTGTTCACTTTCCATAATTTTTCTTTTATGTTCTTGCTCCTTGTATAAAAATATAAACAGTTACTTTTACCACTTTTCGTAATATATAATACAAAACTACTGTTTTCACCTATTTTGGCCTACAAAAAAATACCGTGTAAATACTATTATCTAATAACATTCTATTAGTAGAGTTTTAGCCCTTTGCAAAATTATACAGCTATAATTACGTAACATTCATTAACCTAGGCCTCTCAGTTTATTGTCTAATTTTTATATTATTAATTTCCTCGTGTTCTTCTACTAACTTTTCTTTATGCAGTTGCTCGTTATCTATTCTCTCAATCCTTCAATATCTTACGTTTTTCATTAATGTTCCTTCTTATTTCAAAAGTCTTCCTACTATTCCTAACTCAATGTGTTCTTTTCCTTAAGACCTTCCTTAACACGAATTTTATTGTTTCTTGTTTTAAGTTAGAGAAAATACATTGACTGAGTACATTCAATATTGTCTATAATGTCAGGTAAGTGTACTTACTCACTAACTTGTCAAACAACGTTGTTTAACTCTCACAGAAATATTTCCACTTTCTCTTCAGGATTGTCTAAAGAGCAATTGAAAACGAGTCTGAACTCCGGAACGTCTTCGGTGAAGTGCGCACTCGTTAGTCAGCGCGCGCCTCACCAAGGATTCCCCACAACTCTGTGGTAAATGACTAGATCGCAACCGCGTCTTTCAGCCGCGGCCCGTGGAGGTACTTGCGATGGAGCAGACAGGGGAGACGGGGGAGGGGCAGGGTGCGGGTTGAAAAACAACGGAATCTGGATGATAGCAGGTAAGTAAACAATTAAGTTATAAAACGAATTTTGGGCCATATTATCAACAAAACGCGATATCAACAAAAGGCGATACATTATCCCCGCTTTTATCAGCAGGAAAGTGGCGATAAAACAGCGATAATCTATCTTGTTTTGTTCATAATATGGCCCAAAATGCATGCTAATGGCTTCGTGGTGACGATCACGCGTGGTTATGACCGCGTTGTAATGGCTGTTTCCCCCAGGACACTGCAGCAACCTGGTCTGGGCGTCGTGGACTCCAGGGCAGTAGGCGGAGGGCCACGCAGCTCCTCATACAATATAGGAATCTTTGTGGGGTGATTGTTTCCGTGGTTTGAGGGGTATGATTGAGGCCCAAACATTTAATTTTGTAGGGGGGTAAGTTTGCATGGGAAAATGTTGCAAGAGGTTTGTAAATATGGTACACATTGTTTCGTGTTATTCTGATTTTTTTTCAGAGGAAATAGAAGTCATTAGTTTTCAATCCTAGTCTTGAATATCTTACTATACTATTTCAACATTATTTCTATTGTGGACCATCATACAACTCCCCCCACAAAATAAAAGAAGTATGTACTTTTTTTTAATTAACTTTTATTAAAACAATAACTAAACAAAACTTAATTATAACTATATTGCAAACAAGTAGAAAAATAAGTTTAATAACAAACAATATTATAAGCTAATTGTTAAATGGACTTCATAAGATATCCGATTGGTAATCTGGAAAACAAAAAAGAAAATTAGAGTTTAGAATTATGTAAATGTGAGTAAATGAGCTGAACCATTACAAGTCAAGGTAACTCCATGGTTTTACGTGTGCATTGTGCCTCGTACATTTCACTTGTTATAATGCGGCGTTCAAGTAGTGTCTATATGGAAGTGCCTACTGCGTTACTGGCACAAAAGTGGCATAACGGATTTGTAAATATGTTGACTTATTTCTAATGCAATGCTATGAAGGCTTTGTAGATCTAGGCCTCTGTGCTTACCGTTGAATAAACACTGCGGCCAAAGACTTCAGCCAGTGGAATTCACAACTTCAGTTGGGCTGTTCTTCTACATGTGCAAGTGGTCAGCAGTATCTATAAGTTTAAGAGAGAAAGAGAAATGATGTCACAGAGAGTGAGAGAGACAAAGAGAGAGAAAAGAACATTAAAACTGTCTCGGAGAGTCTGGAGTTGAGATTTTTTCTAGAAAAGTGAAACGTAGATTTACAAGCTCCTTGCGTCACTTTACCCATGTTAAAAGTGACTCAAAAGTGGCGTAATAAGGTTTTGGATCTGTTGTAAGCTATCTGTTGTCACTGCTCGAAGGTAATTATAGATTTTACAGAGAAGGTGCTGTACACTACGCACTCTGCGCCATATTATCAAGCCTGGGTGACAAAATTATCACCACTTTATTGGCAGGAAAGTGCCGCTAAAGTGGCGATAATGGGTTTGATAATATCAACACTCAAAACCAGGAAGTGTTGGAGGCCATCTTGTGCCTCGTTGTGCCTCGGTAGCACCGAGTCACAATAAAACAGTAAAACAAAGTTGAGAAATAAGGGAAGGGGCAGGGTAGAAACATTCTCATCCTTTACGGTTGCTCAGGGGGTCGTATATGGATGTTAACATTTTTTTTTAGAAACAAATCGCACAGTACGCTGACAGAAATCTGTACAATTACGAGCAGGAGCTGAATGTTGATTGGCTGTCAATACGCCAAACCAGGAAGTGTTGGCAGCCATCTTACTTGTCACGACAACCGAGCCACAAGGAAACAGTAAAACAAAGTTGAGAAATAAGGAAAGGGGGTAGGGTAGAAACATTCTGAACATATACTGTTGCTCAGGGGGTGGGAGATTTATTGTACGCGTACCAAGCACGTATGGACGATGTACAGCTGGAATGTTGAAAGTCGTCACGTAAGCGTACGTAAGCAAGAAAAATACAAATAATTTTAGATATTTATGAAGTGTATTTGTTTATGTGTTGTGAGGCTCTAAAAAGAGCTGTTGTGTTTATTGGGAGATTTTAGTACCTACAAGTAAGTACCGATGCAGAGTCTTAAGTTTATGAGGAAGACTCTGTTCTCCTCATCTGTAAAATGTACACCATCTCTCCTATAGATGCCATGCATATTGAAAGGCAGATTGTTGTTGTAAATTGACCCCATTCGGTAGTCTCGGAGAAAGGCAGAAACAGATTTATTCACATGTTTCCTAGCTTTTTCAAACTGTGGACAATAGTGGTTGGACCACTTCCATTTCTGCCTTTGGCATATATTAGAGGCAGTTTTGGGGAACTATGTCATCAATTGTGCAAATGTGTCCTTCATAAGCATTTCTAGAGCTACCCCAGTCAAAGTGCCTAGGTCATTCCCACCACAGTGCACAATTATGAGGTCAGGGTGTTGGAGATGCATAAAGGTTTTAATCAACGGCATCAATTGGTCACACTTAAATCCTCTCTGTCCAATCCATTTAATGTCCACATTTGGTAAACCTAGGTCCTTGTGAATTCTTTTCTGTTGTGCATACCTTTGGCTCCAGAAAATATAGCTGTGTTCCACAATCCACACTGTAAGCATTTTGAAGAGAGGTCTGGATGCACTCTGATAGCGTCTGTAAATGAAATGGTAGTTTGAAAAGTTTTGAAAAAGAAAAGTAATGATTGGTTGTTTGACAACATTTTACAGAAAACTAGGTTGCATATTTTAAAAGCCTTATTTTTATTGGTTAAGAAAAAGTGATAGAAAAGAATGTTACATAAAATAAGCTGGTATATTCTCCAGTCAAGCATACTTGCTGTTTCAATTTGCAACAATGTATGATGAACTTTTCACCTGTGTGCTGAGTTAGGTGTTCCCTGAAGTGTTTCTATGGTAAATGTCAGATTGTGGAATGGGGGAAGGGTTGAAAGTTTTGTTACTTGGAAAGGTTTGGGGGGCAAGATGGCAGCCACATGAATCGTGCGGGTGTCACTCCCTGGAAAGCGATGTATTGAAATATAAAGTTTAATTGGAGGAGGAACGGCTAAGACCGAAGAAAGCAGCGTTTAGCGGACTTCTAAAAACAGCGGAAATATTTAAACGGATTCAGGGGCCATATGCTTATCGATTTGGAGCAACAAAGACCTTGGCTGCGGTCTATTAGGCTGACGGTGTCGGAGCTTCACAGCCGTGCTCACCTGTGGACCTGGTGGGCGTGGTTTGCCTTGAAGCTAGAGCAGAAGCAGAAGCAACTGTGGGACGCCGAAGCTCTAGGTGCTCCCAGCGGAACTATGCCACCTCGCAAAAACGAAAACCTGCCGGTGCTTGGAACCAAGGTTCCCGGGATAGCCCAGGGCTCGGTTACGATGACGGGTGCCAAGAAGGCTGCACCGATATAGAGGGAAAATCAAGTAATCCGGAAAAATCAGCGGACAAACCTGCGGCAAGGGGCGCAACGGTGAGTGCCAAGAGAGGGACGCTGCTTAAAGGGAAAGGCACGGATAAAGTACCAGCAGCATCTCAAGGTGCTTAGGTTAGAAATGAGGGGGCACCGTGCACTCCTATACCCCAATCTGGTAATGATCATGTCAAAGCACCCGTAGTCCCCGGAATGTTCTCCTCTAAACCCACAAGCACAAAATTAATCGCAAACCTCCCCTCACTCACTACAGGCTCTCCCGGTACCTCTAATGTTGTGCTCCCACAGGAAGACGGGGGTAAAACCCCCGTGTTTACGGTGAATGAAGTGGTGGTTAATGGTGTAAATATGCTCAAGACTTTTGCTGTCCCGGAGGCTACAGCTGTGTTAACACAGTTATCTCCAGGGATTTGACTCAACCACCGTCTACAAATCTTGAAACTGTTTCTTTCTTTCAAGCTCCAGTTGGCGGTCGGTCAGATACAGAACCGAGCACAGACAGTATTCCAGATGATGGGGATGGCTTCTTCTCTTTGGCAGAGGAATCAGATATAGAGGGCTCCACTGACTCAGAGAATCTGGAGGATATCTCAGGGGAAGATAGTGGGAGCCCACCTACTCCAGCAGACACACTCAGAAGGGCTATTCCTTGTCATCGCAAAGCCAGGAGAACCCCTTCAGCCAGTCAAGGACGACGTGAGAGCAATTGTTCAGAAGCCAGTAACAATCTACAGTGGGATTACTCTGTGGCTACTACAAGTTTAGCGGGCACTGGAGATTCAAGGCAGCGAGCTGTGGAACCGGGAAATGATCCTAACCAAGAAAAAGCTGAAGGGGAAGATATAAGGGGGTTCATCTTAAAGCTATTCAAAGCAGTATTCCCGGAGCTTGCCCATTGGTCCTGGGAAACCGAGATTCAAAGAGTTCATAGATTTCCTCTGTACCTGAAAAAGAACATGGGCCCTGACACTAAACCTCGAGCAATATTAATTTTTTGGGGTAATTTTCTGTTGCGACAAGCTATTTTTGAGAAGTCAAGACCGGACGCCAAAAGATCGGTGGAAGGGCATTCTTTTTTTGTACGCCCTGATTTCTGCCACACTACAGTAAAGAGGAGGTGGCGGCTGCGACAGCTGATCACCCCATTTAAAAAAAAAAGGGTGTGAGGTTTACCTGATGAGCCCCGCAAAATTGAAGGTTATCTATCAAGGGAAGATCCGGGTTTTTACCTCTGAAATTCAAGCGGAGAACCATTTAAAGGAACTTACTGATCGTTAAATGAAATGTTTTTTGATCCACTTGTTTGTTACATAGCTTGTCCATAGTATGTACGGCCTTCACAATTTGCTTGCCCAGAATTTAATATCTATGTGTTGTTCCTTTCTCGGGCTCGGTTATAATGTATAGGATTGCCTGGGCTTTTTTAGGACTGCGTGGGAAGGGATTGTTTTAGAGTTGTTTCGGGTGTGGATTTGCGATTCTTTTGACTCTGCTGTTTAAAGGCCTTTTTTCTTAGTTTAGTTTTTCCTCCTTTTTGGTTTAGAGGTATTCAGTGAGTGACCAGGTGGCACTTGATATGCGGGAGGCATCACAAGGGTCTGAGGACCTTTTTTGCCTGTTTGTTTGGGGAGGGCGTCAAGGGGGGGGTGGGGATTTGGTTGGGGGGTCTGGGGCAGGGGGGGGGGGACATGTGGCTACGAATGGAAGCATTATTGGGGACAGGATTGATTTGTTTTTTTTCTCTTTTCTTTTGTTTATTTTCAGATTTTGGATCAGTATCGCTGGAAGATTCTTTTGGGGATGGCTAACATTAGGATAGCATCCATTAATATCTGTGGATTGAATGACCCAGCTAAGCGACGCAGGTTTAGAGAGGATGTCCGCTTCTTGAGGGCAGATATTATCTGCCTTCAGGAGACGCACATCAAGGCAAGTCGCTACAAACTTCTCAATATCGAGGGGTTTCAAATGGCCTCTTGGACAAAACTGGAGGCCAAGACCAAAGGGGTTGCTATTCTTGTCCGCAGGGGGGGTGTGAATGTAACCCGCTCCTTGGCGGATGAGTTTGGTGGAGGGGTCATTATACATGCTGAATTTCAAAACAGACCTTTTACACTCTGCTCTGTATATGGCCCAGTGCTCGATGACCCAGAACTTTATAACTAGCTTAATCTTGAGTTGGTTGGTTGGCCTTCCCCTTGTATACTATGTGGAGATTTTAATATTAACATTGGGTGTGAGCTCGACATCCGGACAGATGTCGGGTATGGTGGCCGTAAACCAAAAGTTTACAGATCTTTGAGCCAACTTCAGGAACTTCATGACTTGATTGATGTATGGGCCTTGCTTAGGAGGCATGACCCAGGGTTTACGTATTTTTCGGCCCCCCACAAAATTCATTCAAGATTAGATTACTTTTTAATCTCTTCAAGTTTGACACAGGGGTCTAATATATTCAAGTATCCGAGAGTGATCACAATCCCTTAGTACTGGAGGTCAATATTCAGCCTACACCTAGGAAACCTGATGCTTGGACATTTAATCGAGGCTTGTTAAAAGATAGGCGCTATGTTGAATCTATGGCATCATGGATCATCCAATTCATTAATGATAATATAGGCAGCACCAATATCCAGAACGTGTGGGACACACTCAAAGCGGGAATTTGGGGGGAGACTACCTGATACGGCTGGGCAAGCCAGAAAAGGGAGAAAGCGAAGCTAGAGCAGCTTTATGCGGGACTAGAAGAGGCCGAAAAAACACTTGCTAGGGATTTATTGAGTTGAAGGAATGGCAATTCGGCACAAATGCAGATCATAATTGCTAAATCGGCCATAATTGAAATCTCTCAGGCCAAAGCTGCAAGTAGATTTCTCGCTTGGCGCTCCAAAGTTTATGAGTGTAACGAAAGAGCTGGACGAATTCTAGGTGCAAGAACTAGAGAAAAGGTGGCTGCCACACGTATAAAAAACATTATGGATCCAGATGCTGGGTTGGTTACAGACGAAGAGGCGATTGTTTTGGCCTTTCAAAAATGTGAGCAGAAATTATATGATGAGGATATTGAGGATAATAATGAGATTCAGGTAGGAGTTCAAAGATATTTGGACTGTATGGATGTAGCAGCTTTATCAGTGGAAGAGCTGAGTATGTTAGATACTGAGATCAATGTTGAGGAACTTGGGCTAGCTATAGATTCTCTCCCATCTGGTAAGGCTGTTGGACTAGATTTTCTACCCGAAGAGTTTTATAAGATTTTTCGCGCTCAGTTAATCCTGGTAATGCTCAAGCTATTTATTGACGTACAAAATGGTAATGCTCCCCCTGATTCTTGGCGGAGGGCAAGGATCGTTACATTTTTAAATAAGGGGAAGGTGCCTTCAGATGCCGGCTCCTATCGCCCAATAACTTTGATAAATAGTGATAACAAAATGTATTCCAAGGTTCTGGCCAATCGATTAGCCAAGGTAGTTAAAAAGCTAGTATCTCCGCAACAACATGGTTTTGTCCCTGGCCGTGAAACCATCGAACATATACGCCGTACAATCGCGTTGTTCAATTATACTGAGGTTACAGGAGACCCTATGGCTGTAATTTTGCTAGATCGGAAAAAGCTTTTGATAGGGTCTCCTGGCCTTTTTTATGAGCTACATTACAGCATTATGGTATTGGCAAAAATATATCCGGGCTATCAAGAGCATGTATGTGCAGCCTACTGCTCAGGTATCCGTGATGGGGAATTTATCAGCAATAATCAATATACGAAGAGGAACTAGACAGGAATGTCCTTGTTCTCCCTTGCTGTTCGCGATCTATATTGATCCATTAATCCGGAAGATTTTCGATGATGTCTAAATTCGACCTTTGTTGGCTAAAGGTGGAGATACCAACATTTTAGGATATGAGGATGATCTTGCCATCTTGACCGACTCTCCCGAAGTTGCTCTACAAGAGATTGGTATTTTAACATCTCAGTTTGGCTCAAGATCGGGCTATCATCTTAATGAAACAAAAACTCAAATTATATGTAATAATAAAGCTAATTTGGTTGACCCTTGTGTTATCAATAAAGCTAAATACTTGGGGATAGAGATTAGCTCTAAAACTGATGAGGTAGTTGAGATCAATTTTAAACCGCTAGTCAATAAATTAGACCTAGATGCTTGTGGGATTAATAATTTACCTTTGACTTTAATGGGCAGATGTAATGTGGTTAAAATGATTTTCCTACCAAAGGTCTTATACTGTCTCTGAGCTATCCCTGTACTGATTGACCCCATTTGGTTTAAAAAATTGGACCGGATTATTTCATGGTTTCTCTGGGCTGGTAGACGTCCTAGACAGGCTTTGAAATATATGACTTTGCCCAGAGAAAGGGGGGGCTGGTCAGTACCTAACTTTCAGATGTAATATTGGTCGATTACACTTAGACATATAGCACAGTTGTTGGATATAGGCTCTATAGACTGCTCAGATATCTCGATTTATCATTTAATTTTGGGGGATGAGGCACAGGGGCTTTTATTAAGGCACATCGATTTTGCTTACTTCAAAAGGGTTAGGTTCAAAACTCTTTTAGCCGCATTTAAAGTCTGGACGTTGGTCCGGAAAATATTTGATATTGGTAGATTTCATGTATATACACCGTTTTCTATGAATCCTCTTTTTCCTGGAATCTTTAAAGATGCTTACTTTAACGAATGGCTGGCTCAGGGAGTTATTGCTGTTAGGGACATAATGGAGGATGGTGGGCTTTCGTCTTTTAAAATTATAAAACAAAAGCATGGGCTAGGGAGTAGACAATTCTTTAAATATTTACAGGTTAGAGATTTTTTTTCTAAACGGACTGTTTCTTGGCAGCGTATCCTATTAGTAGAAGCTATTAATGGGAATCAATCACCCATATCTTCAATCTATAAACTTATGAATGCTAAGAGACCCGACGATTTGATTAAGCACTTTACCTATTGGCAGACAGGGGTTAAAGCTGGTCAACAGGCCTGGGAAGATTCACTTTTTTTTAGTTAATCTGTTTTTATTTCCGCTAACCTTCAGGTCCAATGTTTTAAGACTTGGTTTAATTTGTATATAACCCTGCTCCGTATTCATAAATGGGGAGGTACTGCGGGGATTAATTGCTCTCGCTGCTGATAGTATACATATATGTTTATATATATGTATGTATATATATATATATATTCAATGAAAAAACCATAGGTTATAGACCATATATAGTTAGGGATTAGCATTTAAAAAACCTTATTTTATTTGCACAAAACCATTGAAATTCCATATATAGTTAGTTGCACTAACTATATATCGCGGACCCGCAATCCACTGCTGATGATGTCACATATTACATCATTCATGACATGGTCAGTGACATCACTGATGACATCACTGATGACATCTCAAATGACATCACTGATGACATCACTGATGACATCTCAAATGACATCACTGATGACAACACCCAGTGCCTGTATGTTTCTGTAAAGTTAAAATATGTCTTACATATTGAAGAATGAGTGGATGTATAAGTGTCTGGATGAAGGATTTAGTAGGTGCATGACTGACTGTATGAGAGAATGATTAAATGTGTCTCACTGAGTGCATGGGTTAGTGATTAAAGTGTCTTAATTTGGCAATCATTATTTATGTTGTTCTGTAAACTGCTGCATGTTTAAATCAGTAGCTATATCAGAAACTATATGGGTTATTGAATGGTTGCCCAAGTATTTGTATGGGAGACTGAGTATGTGTGTAGGTGGCTGGGAGGTGTATAACTCTGTGCATAGATGTGTGAGCAGTTGATTCCCTAGGTGTATGGGTTCAAAAGTGCATGTAGAAACAGCTGTATGGACAGTTGACTGTGTGCATGAGTATATTGGTGAGTGAATGGATATCTCAGTGCTACATGTCAAAGTAAGTACATATGTAAAACACATTCCATCCATGTGAGAGTTGACATATATAAATAACTGAACATAAGAGCCAGTGAATGTGAGAGTGGTTGTATGAATCATTGTGAACTTGTATCAAGGATTGTATAAGAGAGTAAATATGTGTTAGTATATGTTTGAATAAGTAAGGTGTGTATAACTGTATAGTTGAGGAAATGGAGATGTGATTGATTCTTTGCATGACTGACTAGGTGTGTGAGTAACTCCATGGATGTGTGACAGTCTGTGAGTGCCTGTTTACACTGAGTGTATCTATGGTTATATTAGAGTCTGAAGATGTATTATCACATAAATGATATCATCAGTGATGTAATCAGTAATGTCAAATGAGATGTCAGTGATGTCATCAGTGATGTCATTTGAGATGTCATCAGTGATGTCATCAGTGATGTCATTTGAGATGTCATCAGTGATGTCATCAGTGATGTCACTGACCATGTCATGAATGATGTAATATGTGACATCATCAGCAGTGGATTGCGGGTCCGCGATATATAGTTAGTGCAACTAACTATATATGGAATTTCAATGGTTTTGTGCAAATAAAATAAGGTTTTTTAAATGCTAATCCCTAACTATATATGGTCTATAACCTATGGTTTTTTCATTGAATTTTCAAGGTTTTGTAAATGCAAATTCCTAACTATATATGGTCTATAACCTATGGTTTTTTCTGTGAATTTCATTGGTTTTTTAAAAGCTAATATCTATAGCTGTAAAATATATTCTTTATTAAGTGACGTATCACGTAGCCCGTGAGACGCCTCATGATGCATCGCATAACCGTGACGTATCGTCTCTGCAGCGCAAACCAAACCCAAAACGTAAGCGCGCCAGAACACGCTTAAAGATATATATATATTTTTTTAACCTTAATTAGACAAAATCCACACGTGCACATATCACAAACGTTCAAAAAACACAATATGTCGGACTCCCGTTACGCTGCCGGTTAACTGCCCGGTTAACGTACCAGGAAGCACCTTTACCGCGAAAAATCGCAATTTTTTTTTTCTTTTGCCCCGCAGGGAACTTTAATAGCCCCCTCATCAATCCTAGGGGTTCAGGAGGGGTCTGCCTTACCCCTTTCATTCATTTACACCTTTTTTTTTTTCCACCTCTTGTCTCTCGATCCCACAGAGAGACAAGATGGCGGCCGCTCCAGACTGTTTACAATGATAACAGCCAATCAGCTTCTCCTCAGACTCCCGTTACACTGCCGGTTAGCTTCCCGGTTAGCTGCCCGGTTAGCTGCCCGGTTCGCGTACTAAGACGCGTCTCTACGGCGAAAAAAATCTGATTTTTTTTTTTTTTTGGGCCCCGCGTGGCTCTATAATATCCCCCTCATCAATCCTAGGGGGTCAGAAGGGGTCTACCTTGCCCTCTTTCCTTCATTTCCCCCTTTGTTTTGGCCTCCTCTTGTCTCTCGATCCCACTGAGAGACAAGATGGCGGCCGCTCCGGACTGTTTACAATGTTGACAGCCAATCAGCTACTCCTCAGACTCCCGTTACACTGCCGGTTAGCTTCCCGGTTAGCTGCCCGGTTAGCTGCCCGGTTTGCGTACCAAGACGCGTCTCTACGGCGAAAAAATCGGATTTTTTTTTTTTTTTTTGGGCCCCGCGTGGCTCTATAATATCCCCCTCATCAATCCTAGGGGGTCAGAAGGGGTCTACCTTGCCCCCTTTCCTTCATTTCCCCGTTTGTTTTGGCCTCCTCTTGTCTCTCGATCCTACCGAGAGACAAGATGGCGGCCGCTCCGGACTGTTTAGAATGTTGACAGATACCGGAGAGGCAATCAGCTTCGCTTCGCAAAGTTCCGATACGCGAAAAGTTCGCGAACCGGAGCGCTACCCGGAGCGCTGTTACAGATATATATCTTGTTTTAAACGTTAATTTCTCAAAATCCACTGAAGCACATATATTGAGACCTAGCAAAGGCACATCGGGCTAACAGTCCCTACAATTTTGCCAAGTTTCGTGGAAATCCATTCAGCCGTTCGGGCTAAAAGTGAGGCCAACCGCCCTATGGAAATTAACATGGGAAAAACGCGTTTTGGGACCCCCCCTTTTTTCTCGGCCCCCCCTTGATGAACCCCCCCCCAAATTTTCAGGGGCTGCTCAGAAACAAAATGTGCCATTTTCCTGAAAATTTCAGCCAATTCCGTCCACAAACGCCAAAGTTATTAGACATAGAATTTTCAAAAGTTCCATAGAGAAAAAATCCTTATATATACCTACTGGCTATCGCCAGTAGGTAATGTATATATATATATATATTACATATATATATATGTTTGCCTCCTGCCATTCTTTGATTCAATTGTTGCATAAAATCGAACAGCATTCAAGCCAAATTTTTTGTATTATAGTTGAATTGTCACCTCAGCTAATTATGCTCGGTGTGTCTGAGGAAAATATGTCTGAACCCGAGCGTAAGCTCTTATTTGCTGCCATGACTGCGTGGAGAGCGTGTTTAGCGACAGTTTCGTTAGACCCTGCACCACGGACTTTACATATATGGTTTAGTAAATTCCTAAGTATTTAAAAATGGGAAAAGTCTGTATATAAGAGAAGAAGATTTAAGGCCAGGAGGGATGGCGAGCGGATATGGGAACCTATAAGGAACTGGCTGAATGCTGAGCAATGAAAATTCATTTTTGCCTGGTCCATACTTATATTTATATTTATATACAATCCTGTTGCCCTTTTTTGTTTGCTTCCCAGCTCCCCTGTTTGGACCCTCTGTGGGGGCATGGGGGTGGTGGGGGGTTTAAAAAAATTTGAAATGTGGATATATGACATTTATGAAATTTTAGTGTATTCTCTCTTTTCTGTATGATAGTTTTACATGCCATGTCTCCTAATAAAAAGATTTGAAAAAAAGGAAAGGTTTGGAATGTTAAACCAATAGAAATGTGTGTTTTATTTTGAATTAATATGTATAGGATTTTAATTGGTTATTTATTTGTATGTATGTGTACAATGAGAGGGAAAATGTTCCATTTGTCGGTTCTGCTGCAAACACGGAATTAGAGAGATTCTGTACAAGAATATCCACTGTGTGAGTGGTATTCTTCTTAATCTACAAATCAATTTGAAAGGTGAGTTGATAAGTTGTATGGGAGTGTGTGCGGTGCATCTTTGTACATTAAGGAATTATGGGGTGTATGAAGACAGGCGATAATATTATTGCCGCTTTATGGGTAGAAAACTGCCGATAAAGTGGCAATAACGTTATCGCCTATCTTGATAATATGCCCCTATATTCGTCCGTTGTTAAAAGTTTTATAGTAGTAAATGTGTTTTGATATAATGCATGCTGTTATGTTTTTTTGTTTATTATCATTTTGTGCGTCCAGCCACGGCCCGTGGAGGGAGTTGCGGGGCAAGGAGGCGGGGCGGGGGAGGGGCAGGGTGGGGGGTGATAAAAGCCGGCATAATATGGATATTTCGAGGTAAGTAAACAATTTAATTAACAAAATTAATTTCGTGGCGTGCCCTTCATCGCAAAATGCGATGCAGGGCACGCTACGAAATTTATTTTGGTAATTAAATTGTTTACTTACCTCCAAATCCAAATATCCATCTGCCGATATTTATCACCCCCCACCCTGCCCCTCCCTCGCCCCGCCTCCCTGCCCCACCGCAACGGCCTCCACGGGCCGTGGCTGTGTGCATCTCTGTAGATTAAAGGATTATGGGCCATATTATCAAGAAAGGGCGATACATTATCGCCACTTTTATCGGGAGGAAACTGCCGGTAAAGGAACGATAATGGTCTCAATAATATATCCTTGTGAATTCTCATAGAAGCCCAGGTTATGGTCTTAACCTGGGCTTCTATGGGAATTCACAAGGATATATTATCAAGACCATTATCGCCGCTTTAGTAGCAGTTTCCTGCCGGTAAAAGCGGCGATAATGTATCGCCCTTTAATGATAATATGGCGCTGACGGGCATATTATTAAGGACCGGTGTTAAAATTATCGACGTTTTATGGGCAGGAAACTGCCGATAAAACGGCGAAAATGGGCTTGGTAATAAGATGCATATTACCAACAAGTAGCGATATTTATCGCTAAATAGGCTTAGCAACGATTTTTTTATCGCTGCCTATCGCTGGATATGTTAGCGGAGAAAACATGCTTTTAGCAAGTTTTTCTCCATTGTGCTAAAATATCCAGCGATAGCAGCGAAATGCGTGAATATCGCTGAGAATACAGCGATATTCACGCATTAGCGACTAAATGCTCTTAGCCATGTTATCCACCTCCCATTGGATACCATGGCTAAGAACTGGTCTGGGCAAGTGTTAGTATTTGGAGATATTCGCGCTTAGCGCGAATATTTCCAACGCTACGCCTGCCTTGCTAATAGGCGATAGCGACGTTAGCGACTGCTTTCAGTCGCTAACTAGTTGGGTACCCCCACTTTGCATGTCATTAGCGATAAACATCACTGACATGCAAAGCAGGCCCCAAACTGCTTGTTATCGCCTAAAAGCTGTCGCTAACATCAGTTAGCAACAGCTTGCTAATAGGGCAAAAGAATTTTCGCCGCTTAGCGGCCGAAAATGGGCGCTAAATCGGCGATAATTGCCTATCGCCCCCCTTGGTAATATGCCTCTTGGTTTTTGTAAATTGCTATAGGAGCCCAGGTTCTGGTGTTAACCTGGTCTGGTATGGGAATTCTCAAGAGCATATTATCAAGCTCATTATCGTCGCTTTATCTGCATTTTCCTGCCGACAAAAGCGGCGATAATCTATCGCCTTTGTTGATAATATGTCCCGAAATTCATTTTATTAATTAAATTTTTTACTTGCCTGCAATGATCCACATTCCGTTGTTTATCACTCCTCACCCTGCCCCTCCCCCGCCCCGCCTGCCTGCCCCATTGCAACTCCCTCCACGGGCCGCGGCTGTTTCTTTATTCTGTTATATTGCAGTGTCTATTTATACTCTCATTTTTTATTATATTTTCCTTGCTTCATACTCCTTTTTCTTTTGTTGTAAGTCATTTTATTTTTATAGTCCGAGGTTTGTCCTCATAATCCTCCCTCTGTTCTTGTGAGGAATATAAAAGAATATGTGATATTTTTTTTTTGTAATGTTATATATATTTTTTATTATAGGTTGTGTTTATTGATTCTGAAAATACTGTATGATGCCAACGAAGTTCCAACAACGCAAGCAACGAAAAAAAGTGTGTATTTGAAGAGAAGTCATGAAAAAGAATTACATGAAGAGACATGTCTTAACAAGGAGAAAGAAAGTCCTGGTAAGAGCAGGAGCACTTTTTTGAGGAAAATATTAAAGACTAAGAGTAGTGTTCAGAAAGAGAAAAATGTTTTTAGTGTATCAGCCACGAAAAAAAAAATACTAATAAAGAAAAGAACAATGGAAAATCAAGTGCAGACAAAACTGTGTATAGTAAAAGGAGAAAAAATCAATTTATAGAAATTAGGAAACAAATGTTTTATAATAGATTTGCAACAAATATAATTAAAGAAATTAGGTATGTAAGAAAAAAACAGTATTTTATAAAAGGAAAGCTATAGAAAATGTAGTTGAGAAAGCTTTGGAATTGAAAAGAAAATTGTTTATTTTAATAATCAATAGAATTAGATCACTAGATAAGCAAATCCATTTAATGAAGTCCAAAAGTAAGTGGAGAAGATTAATTAACAGAAGTAATTTTTGTGAGTTTTTTTGGGGTGAATGGAAACATAGTTCAAGTTCTGAGCCTTTTTTTAATGAAGAAAGTTATCTTCAGAGTAATGATTTGTTGCATGCAGTTGACACCAGTGGTCGTGCGTATGAGGTTAGAAATGGTTGTCCTATTGAGAAAGAGAAAATTATTTCTAGAAATGCAGAAGAGGTGTTAGCTGGTGAAGTTTTAGGGTGACGTCCTAAAGCTCTAGTGTACACTTGGAATTGTAGTAGTATTTGCAGTGTGCGGCAAGAATCTATTGATTTTTTTACGCAATTTCTTACGTAATTATACTAAGAAAAGTGTTAAACAAAAGATTAAGATGTTGCAAGGACTAGACCCTTGCAGCATGGGAGAAAATACTGGTTTGCAAGGTCATTCTCTGGCTTGTCTTTCTAAAAAAGTATGTTGAAGTGTTTTCCACCATTTCAGGATGTTAGCAGTTCATCATACTCAGATGAGGAAATTAGTCAGAACATTGTATTACGCGAAAAGTCCAGCACTAATGTTAAAAAAGTTGAACAGTGCTCTTTTACATGGATCTGTATCAGATGTAACAAATGTTTGTAATGAAATTCAGATTAGTTACTTTGGTCCTCAGGAAGACAGTGGAGAAATTGAGAGATTAATAGAAGAAAAATTGTAAGAGAATGTAGGACAGTGCAGTGTAGAAAATTTTGAGCAAGAAATTATACAGTTTAAGGTGATTTCAGGTGAAAGGCCAAATATTTCTTGTATCTGTTGTCGACGAATTCATTATAAAAATCAGATCAGGACTGTTGATCTACATTTAAAAAGTGAAAAATAAAATAAAGAGTGGAAGGATTTTGCAACTTATTTGTTGGTAGAGAATTGTTTTGATTTGGGTTCTGATCAGCGTATTTGTAAATATTGTTATAGCAAATTAGATGAGAACAAAATGCCTGCTAGAGCTGTGCATAATAATCTTGAGTTGGTAAATATTCCTTCGGAACTGATGGATTTAAATACCTATGAGTCTATTCCTATTCAATGTGTGCATCAATTTCAGGCTATTGTTTGTATGGAGCATAAGACAGGAAAATTGCCTCCTTCTGATTTACAGAGAGGATTAAAGGGAAGAGTTGTGTATTTGCCTCTAGATTTAAAGAAAAATATTGAAACTATTGGTGTAGAAAATGTAGAGGATGAACCTTTAGTTATTCTTGTTAATGGCGTTCCAACTAAGAGTAAGAAAATCTGGCAAGAATTAGTGGATGTTAGGAAAGTGAAAAAGGCAACGTTGTATCTGATAAAAAATAATCAATGTTACAAAAATGTGTATGTGGGAGATAAAGAATTAACTGTACAAGAAGATAGTGACTTGCCATCTGGACAAATTGAAAAAGTGGAGGTGTCCAGAACTGAAGAAATCTACGAACATTACAGTGTTCATCCATTGCATTCCAAAGAAATGATGGGGAATGCTATATAGTTATTTCAAATGAAATAAGCAAAAGGAAGCCCCATTATTGTATGGGAAAAAAGCTTGGAAGCTCGTTGTTTCCCACAGTTGTTAAGTACAGGAATAGGAGGTCGATATGATGAACGTAACAACCAAATGGGAGAATAAGGGAATTCTTTACCAGAAGTGAATGGGGATTACTCCTGTTCCCCTAGGTAGGTATGTAGCAAACAAAAAAGGGAGTACCACCATACAGATTCAAATAATCTTAATGGGATGTATGTTGGATAAAAAGAAATATATTTTATTAGTGAGCAACTGGACAATGTTAAAAACAGTGTGGAGATACCTTGAGGGTAGTTATGACCAAGAGTATCTCAGCAAGTGGTCTGGTCTACATGTTTCAACCTTATATGCCAGGTTTTCTTCAGGACCATAAAACCAGAAAAATGGACGGTCTACACCCCCTAAAAGGCATACCCAATCCTAGATTCCTGTAGAAATAGCAAAAATAATCAGATGCAAAATGTGAGCAACCACCAAAAATCGGTAGGCTCAAGAAAAGAGACCTGTGGAAGGAAAGACAAAAAAGGAGCGTAAATATGCCTGTAACGTTGTGAAGGTTCTCTCGTGATCACAAGCAACATCCCAATCCCATTCTTTTCAAATAATTATCCGACAGTGAATTCAGGCGGTAAGTCTTTTGAAACTCGAAGACACCGTAGCCCCATGCAACATCGATCACCATGACAACCTGTCATGTGATCGCCACGCCCACCCCGAAACTGAACGCCGGCATTAATAAACACGGCCTTCCCAGAGCTCCGTAGCGGGGCAGCGGGCATGGCCATAGGTAATTCGCCGTCCGTTCAACAGCGGAACTGTAAGTACTCATACTGTTTTTGATTGCAGCACCAACGAGCACCGGCATTTTGGAACAAAAAACGCCGCAGATCCATGTGGTCGTCGTTAACGCTTGGCGGCTTTTTTCCATTTCTATCCCCCACAAAATACGTTCTAGTTGAGGACAATTCCTCCTCTGCCCCCGATGCCTAAAAGACATCTATTATGAGTAAGACAGGCCATAATCATCCCTACATGTTATATGTTTTTGGTTTTTTCTGTATGTTGGTTGATGTGCGTCTCCCCATTTTCAAGTCCGGCATATATTGCACAATTCATAACCTGTCCTCACGCATAGTTTGGAGTGGATGGATTACCACGCCACATAAGTCTGGAGGCGCGTATGATTATAATTTATATACGCCACCCTACACGCATGTATTGATAAGTGTGTGAGTTGTTGGCCCCCACCCACACTTGGGCACCTTGACCACCAGGATCAGTGACACCTGGCATGGTTTTTAGGTACCGACTTACCGCCTGAATTCACGGTCGGATAATTATTTGAAAAGAATAGGATTGGCATGTTGTTTGTGATCACGAGAGAACCTTCACAACTTTACAGGCACGTAATTCAGCATATTTACGCTCCTTTTTTGTCTTTCCTTCCACAGGTCTCTTTTTTTGAGCCTACCGATTTTTGGTGGCTGCTCACATTTTGCATCTGATTATTTTTGCAATTTCTACAGGAATCTAGGATTGGGTACGCCTTTTAGGGGGTGTAGACCGTCCACTTTTCTGGTTTTTTGGTCCTGAAGAAAACCTGTCATTTCCCACTATAAGGTTGAAACATGTGGACCAGACCACTTGCTGAGATACTCCTGGTCATAACTACCCTCAAGGTATCTCCACACTGTTTTTAACATTGTCCAGTTGCTCACTAATAAAATATATTTCTTGAGTGTATACCAGGACAATTTTTAACATTTCTTTTTTGCACCCAAACACTAACCAGCTCCACTGCAATTCAGGTGTTGTAGCACACCCTGGTGACATTCGGTCATCAGGGTGGACCCCGATGATGAAGCATGTCACCACTAGGTTGGTGAGTGAGGGGTTTTTATAAAAGAAAGAATTTTTCCTTTTATCCAACATACATCCCATTAAGATTCTTTGAATCTGTATGGCGATATGATGAACGACCTGTGCAGATTCCTGCATCTGAATACCGGATATCAAGATTATATGCAGAAGATCCAAGATTTCGACAATGTATCTTGTATTCGTTTCATCTTTTGTTTGAGAGTGATTTGTCTGGACTTTCTTATGCAGTAAACCATATATTGAAAACATGTATATCTACACAATGTTTCGGCAAAGGAATTTATGGATAAAGTACAGCAGAAAGATAATGTTTTGGAATCTCAGCTGATTAATCTGATGGCATGTCAGCATGGTACTAATGAGTACTGGTACCGGAACTTAGGAAGTCCTACATGGTTCCTTACTCTAAGCTGTGCTGAATATGCTTGGGATGATTTACTTCAATTTCTTCGAGAGGCAAATCCAAATATACTAAATATCGAATACAAGACACCTGGAGAACTGTGCTCTTTGGATCCTGTTAATGTATGCAGGTATTTCAATCATAGATTCAAAGCTATGATGTCTTTTATCACCAATAAAAAAAATCCTCCTCTTGGAGAGGTTCTAGATTTCTTTTGGAGAAAAGAGTATCAAGCAAGAGGTGCTCCTCACATACATATGCTATTATGGATCAAAGATGCCCCCAAATTTGGAACAGACTCAGATGATACTGTGTTATCTTTTATGGAAGAATATGCTACATGTGAAGTACCCAAAAGTACACAAAATAAGGACTTAAGACAACAAGTCTTACGATTCCAAAGCCATCGTTGTGGGAAATGCTGTCGTTGAAAGTACAAATCTAAGGACTAATTCTACAGCAAATGCCGTTTTGCATTTCCTCAACCTGTAATATCGAAACGAAGAGTGAACAGTTTTATGTCATCTTTGCGACATACTATCACAAGAAAGTCTCCTAAAAATACCTACAACTTAAGAAGAAATGAAGAGTCAAAATATATAAATGACTACAACCCAGTCATTTTGTCCATGTGGAATGCTAATATGAATATTCAATATGTTGCAGACAATTCCATTGCTGTTGCTCAATATGTGACATCGTACATAACAAAGTCAGAAAAGACGGATTTGAAGGAAATGTGGGAAGAGATTTCCCATGAGAAGAGTCTAAGTAAGGAATTTGACAGTTACAGTTTGAAGATGTTATCTCATCGAGAAATTGGAGCGTATGAATGCTCGGATCGCTTATCATCTGCAAGTCTGTAGTTCAAATCTAGAAGAATCATTTGGGTGAGTCTAGGTCTTGCTGCAACACGAAACCGAGTTCTTAAATCTGTACAAGAAATTGAATATTTAGCTGCAAAAGAGCCAGAAAGTACAGATATTGTGAAAACAAATATGTTGGATACATATTATCCAAACAGATGTCATCATCTTGAGAACATTTGTCTCTATGAAGTGCTGCAAAACTATATTTTTAAACTGGAATATTACCAAAAACATCAATAATGGTATATATGCCGTGATTGGTTCCGAAGGATGTCTGGTGAAACAAATAATAGGACATTTGATTAATCACAGTAAACTGAGTGGCGAAACACCTGGTAAAAGGGAATTTTACTATTTAGCTCTTTTGCAACTTTTCAAGCCATGGCGTTCAGAATTGGAATTACTTGGAGATTTTGAGAGCTATGAAGATTCTTTCAGTGCAACTAAAGATACTATAGAATGTCCGGTTTTTGCTAATTATGTGAAAATGTTGAATGACAAAATTGAACAAGAAGCTACAATTGCAGCTGAGATTGCTAGAGACAGTTCTCAAGACAGTCAAACTTCTGCTCCATTGAGTCAGAACCCATTAGGAGAACCAATTGTTCTAAATGAAGCAGCAACTGCTATGGAAGAGGTGGAAACAGCAATGTATCAACCTTAAGAAGATGTAACAAACTTAGGAAACTTGGAAGAACAACTAATTCTTGAGCAGAAAGAAATATATGCGCAAGTGACAGAACAGATTGACCATGGATTACTTCATGAGCAGAAAGAATGCTCTTGCTCATCATGTGAACCTACCCATATGTATGTGAGTGGACAAGCTGGAACAGGAAAAAGTTTTTTAATTAAAGTAATCACAAGTTTTCTACAGAAAAGAACTAAGTCGCATTTGTCTTGTGTTGTCACTGCTCCAACTTGATTAGCAGCTCACAATAATAAAGGAATTACTTTACATTGTTTATTAATGCTACCAGTAGAGCATGACAACAAATTATAATACCACAAGCTATCTGGAGAAGCTTCTTGTGAAGTTTCAAGAGTGTTGAGGAAAATGAAGCTTCTCATTATTGATGAGGCAAGCATGGTCTCAAACTTAATGCTTGCCTTTGTGCATTTAAGAATGCAGCAAATTCTTAAAACAGAGTATGACATATTATTCGGAGGAAAACAAGTCATAGTTTTTGGAGATCTTCTACAGCTCAATCAATCAATCAAAAAAATTTGTATAGCGCGCTACTCACCCATAAGGGTCTCAAGGCGCTGAGGGGGGGGGGTCGCTACTGCTCGAACAGCCAGGTCTTGAGTTGTTTCCTGAAGGAGAGATGGTCCGGGGTCAGCCGTAGGTGAGTTGGGAGGGAGTTCCATGTCTTGGCTGCCAGGTAGGAGAAGGATCTTCCTCCGACGGTGGATTTCCGAAATCGTGGGACGGAGGCGAGGGCGAGGCTGGCGGATCGGAGCTGGCGGGTGGGTGTGTAGAAAGTGAGGCGGCTGTTGAGGTACTTCGGGCCTGTGTCGTGGAGAGCCTTGTGTGCGTGGGTGAGGAGTCTGAACGTGATCCTCTTGTTGACGGGGAGCCAGTGCAGGTTTTTCAGGTGGGCAGAGATGTGGTTGCGGTGAGGGATGTCCAGGATGAGTCGTGCTGAGGCGTTCTGAATGCGCTGGAGTCTTTTCTGGAGTTTGGCTGTGGTTCCAGCATAGAGGGTGTTCCCGTAGTCCAGACGGCTGGTGACAAGGGCCTGGGTGACCGTCTTCCTGGTTTCGGTGGGGATCCACCGGAAGATCTTTCGGAGCATGCGCAGGGTGTTGAAGCAGGATGACGAGACGGCGTTCACTTGCTTGGTCATCGTGAGGGAGGAGTTCAGGATGAAGCCCAGGTTTCATAGGTGGTCCGTTGGTTTGGGTGCAGTGCCCAGGGCAGGGGCCACCAGGAGTTGTCCCAGGCAGAGGGAGATGGTCCTAGGATGAGGACTTCCTTCTTGTCTGAGTTCATTTTCAGGCGGCAGATCTTCATCCATTCTGCGACGTCTTTCATTCCTTCCTGGAGGTTGGCTTTGGCGGTGGCGGGGTCGTTGGTGAGGGAGAGGATCAGGTGGGTGTCGTCGGCATAGAAGATGATGTTGAGGTTGTGTCGGCGAGCGATGGCTGTGAGGGGGCTCATGTAAAAGGACAGCTAGTGTTTAAAACACTGGTGCATGAAGATACTAGAAAGTCTTTGGGGAGTATTGGCAATGTAAACATTTGGTCATATTTTCAGTATAAGGAACTTACTACAAATATGCAACAGGCAAATGATGTTGATTATGGAACTATTCTTCAAGATATAAGAATTGGAAAATTGACCAAACATGGCAAACAAACTTTACAGAGACGATTACTTTCCAAATTCTTTCCAAATGCAAATATTGTCCCAGAGAAAATATACATGAGAATTGCAGAAAACAAATCTGTAATCTGCTTAATGCCAACACTGCGTGAATGTTCTATATTCAATGAAGAAATGTTAAAGTTGGAAAATGAAGAAATTATAAAATTGGAAGCAATTGATAAAATGGAACATGTAGGAATCAGTATTATTTTGAGCGAAAAGTTGAAGAGGAAATTGGATTGTTTAGAGAAATCGATAAGTAAAACTGCAGGTTCAGAAAAGAATGTATATGCATGTGTAAATTGTAGGGTAATTTTGCGAAGTAATTTGAATGTGGAAAAAGGATTAGTAAATGGAGCACTGGGTAAAATTGTTGATTTTGTTAATTATGTAAATAGAGGTGGGGTTGAATTTTTGAAAATCAAATTCGATTAAATTGCTGAAGTACAACAAGTTAGTCATTGTGCAGCTCGTTTTTTGCTTGTAAAAGATTAGTACGTTTGTTTGGCATATGCGATGACCATTCATAAATCTCAAGGTTTAAGTGTAGATTGTGCTTTAGTGAACATTGAAAGTACCGTGTTTAAAGAAGGTATGGCATATGTTGCTTTGTCTTGAGTCAGAACTTTATCTGGATTGTACTTGATTGATTTTGATGAGACAAAGGTTTGTGCAGATGCAAATTGTGTGAAAGAGTATAATAGGTTAAGAAGAGAATATGCACCCAATTTAGGTCAATATCCAGTAGTTGAAAAGCATGTGGTAGGTAGAAAAAGAAGATTTGAGAATATCTGTTGTGAAACTCTAGAGAAAGAAAAAAAACAAGATAAAGTTGCGTCTGCAAGCAAAAAGAAAAAGGACAGTCTTGAAAAGAATGTTGGTTATCGGTTTGAAAATAGTTGTGGTGTCAACTGCTATGTTAATGTAGTTGTTAATGTTGATTTTTTTCTTGAAAGTTTGCAACAGCAAATTGTAGAAAATCGGGACAAAAGATTCTGTTCATTGTTGAATTCTGTTTATCACAAATGTACTAGTGATAAAAGTAAAATACAAAGGGGCATATTAGCAAGCTGAAGTATCGACGCTTTTTCGGCGAATTGTGCCGAGAAAGCGGCAATACTTCCGGCGCCCTATTAACAAGGGCATGCTAACGCCTGCCTCAAGCCCACTTTGCATGTCAGCGAGAAACATCGCTAATGACATGCAAAGTGGGCGTTCCCACGTCCAACCACATGTAAAATGTGGTTGGAGGTGGGAACACCCTATTACCAAGGCAGGCATTGGGAGAAGAAGACCTGCGATAAACTTGTTTATCTCAGGTCTCCCAACGCCTGCTCTGACCAGGTGTTAAGGCATTGATAACATGGGGGGGTGGATCATAACGCTGCATCCACCCCCCCATATTATCAAGGCACACATTAGCGCGTGAAAACGTTTGTTTTCATGCGCTAATGTTCCATATCGCTGACTATCGCCGGATTTAATTTTGCCTACGTGTTGCGCATTGATAATTACGCGCTAACACAGCGAATAAATCCGGCGATATGGAAATGTGCGATGTGCGTTATATAACGCACATCTAGATAATATGCCCCAAAGTGTTTCTGATATGCGAAATGTTTTGGACATATGTTCTGGTTGTACTCAATTTACGCAGAATATTCAGCAAGATTGTTAGGAATTTTTAATGTTTATGCTTGGTTTACTGGAAGATGAAGGTATAGATATTGAAAACCTTTTTGGCTTTTCTTATAAATGGCAACATGACTGTCAAAATTGTTTGTTTACATGTAGCACTGACATAGACACTGAGATATTCATATATTTGACTTTACCTGACTGTGAATCAGTGTCTTTTAACAATCTAATTAGAGGAGCAAGTCAAAACATGGAGTGTAGCCAATGTAAATCAGAAATGTCATCAACATTACTTATACAAAGATATGGACAGTATGTTATTTTAATGCTGCAACGTTTAGAGCTGATGGAAGAAAATTGAAAACTTTCATTAAAAATTTTGTAGCTGGTCAATGTTCAATATCAGGAAGAACTTTTGTAGCTGTTGCTATTATTTTTCATGATGGACCTTCTACCACATCTGGACATTACATTGTTTATTTAAAATGTCTGAAAGGTTGGATACATTTTAATGATACTCAATTAGTTTTTAAACAACGTTTGCCCAAAGAGTTACCAAATTCTTACCTAATATTTTTAAAAGCAAAATTTTAAGATCAAAATTTACCCTTTAGGATTACTGCTGTTAAGGTAGATTAGTCTGGTGTTATAGAGTATTTTGTAAGTGAGGGTAAGAAGCTTTAAGGTGATCCTTTTGTTGATATTGAGGCAGTGTAGATGTATCAGGTGGTGGATGATATGGGTGCAGCCGGAGACATTCATGATCACTCACGTGGAGGTCTTTTGGATTTTTTTTAGTTGCTGTAGGTGTTTGCCTGCAATTCATGTGTAGAGTGTTTTGCCATAGTGTAGTCTGCTGCTGATGAGGGCCTGTGTCACTGTTCTTCTTCGTTTGGTTAGGATCCACTTGTAAGTGTTGCAGAGCATGTGCAGGGTGTTATAGCAGTACGAGGAGACGGTGTAGACTTCGTTACACATGGAGAGGGAGGAGTTGAGGTTGAATCCTATGTTGTGGACGTGGTTGGTAGGTGTTAGTACTGTTCACAGTGCAGTCAGGTAGCAGGAGTTGTCTGAGGCTGATGGGGTGGATCTGAGGATGAGTACCTTCATCTTGTGCCAGTTTGTGTTTACAGTGCTGCTCTTTATTTAGTTGGTGACGTCCTTCATTGTGTCATGGAGGTTGCTTTTGGTGGTATGTGGCTTCTTGGTGAGGAAGAGGATGAGGTGGGTGTTCATTGTGTAGGAGATGTTGTTGAAGTTGTCATGCTGGGCTACTGGTGTTAGGGTGGCCATGTAGATGTTGAACAGCGTCTGCCTGATGGATGAGTCCTGGGGGACCCGTAGATGATGTTGGTGGGTTTGGATCAGAATGCTGGGAGCGGACGTTCAGGATTACTATTGAACAACTTCCAAAAAAAGGACTTGATGAATACTATTTGGCCGTAAGGAAAAGTGTGTGAAATCATTAAGGAGTTTTTGCTTTGTAGTTTGTCAGCATATATTTGTAAGTAACATTATTTACAGTGTAAGAAAATTAATCATAATGTTTTGTTATTTTATAATTGTTTCAGATGTGTCATATTCCCGTAAGAAATTGCTCTTAGAAAAAAACATTTAAGATATGTTTTTTTTCTATTTTTTATATTGTTATTGAGAATGTTGACTGGGTTTTTTTAAGATATCCTTATGGATTGTCTTTTTTTTGCCCGCTGTTATGTGATGAGTACTGTTGAACTCACTGGTTATAGTGAAGTTCAATATATTCTGAGAACAGCAAAAAAGGCAAATAAAATGTTTTACAATTTTTTTATTATTTATTATGCTTAAGGGAAGTACAAGTAACTGACTCAGCCGCAGCCCGTGGAGGGAGTTGTGGTGGGGTACGCAGGTGGGACGGGGGAGCGGCAGGGTTGGGGCTTATAAACAGCAGAATCTGGATGATTGCAGGTAAGTAAACAATTAAATTAATAAAATGAATTTCGTATCCTGCGCCCTGCATTGCAAAATGTGATGCAGGGTACGGAACGAAGGGGCATATTATCAACAAAAGGCGATATATTATTGCCGCTTTTATTGGCAGGTAACTGCTGATAAAGCGGCGATAATGGGCTTGATAATAGGGCCTTGGAAATTCCCATAGCAGCCCAGGTTCTGGTGTTAACTTGGGCTGTTATGGGAATTCACATGGGCCTATCATCAAGCCCTTTATCGCCGCTTTATCAGAGGTTTTCCTGCCGATAAAAGCGGTGATAATCTATAATGCCCCATAGTTTTACTACGCATGCTTTTACAAGTACTATCCATTTACCACGCATAATCTTAATAATGTCTTTCTGTTAACAAACACGCATTGTAATGCCTGTGACTTACGTCCTTCAAATTAGTTTTTAGGTATACGTGTGACCAAGTCTGATAACATCAGAGTTTAAGGACAAACACTGTGGTGTCCGTGTCTCGAAATCTCGTTGATCACAAAGAAAATACGAGGACGATAAAATGAAAGTAACAGATATAATAAAGAAAAACTACTAAAATGGCGCTGTACGGAGTACGTGATCAACGTTTGGCGCCTCGGCACTAAGTTCCAAATAAATCTAGATAAAATACAATTACTAATATATTACAAAAGTACAGCAGCGGATCACACACGACCCGGAAAACAAAGCGGCAAATTTAATACCTGAAAAAAAGAAAGGTTTGTTTGTTGAACTTGAAGAAAAAGAAAAAAACGTGGGCTTCGAAACGAGGCTGCGCATGCGTAGAGAGTACAACTGCTACACAAAAAAAGGAAAGTTTAACATACTATCATAGAAATGAAGGGGCATATTATCAACAAAAGGCAATACATTACTGCCGCTTTTATCGCCAGTAACTGCCGATAAAGCGGTGATAATGGGCTTCATAATAGGCCCTTGTAAATTCCCATAGCAGCCCAGGTTCTGGTATTAAAATGGGCTGCTATCGCAATTCACAAGGGCATATTATAAAGACCATTATCACCGCTTTATCGACAGTCTCCTGGCGATACAAGCGGCAATAATGTATCGCCTTTTGTTGATAATATGGCCCATTGCTCTTTTTTTGACTAGTAAACTTAGGTGCACATTATCAAAGACCGGTGTAAAAATGATCGCTGTTTTATTGGCAGGAAACTGCTGATAAAACAGCGATAATGACCTTGATAATACAGCCTTGTTATTTCCCATAGAAACCCATGTTAACACCAGAACATGGGCTTCTATGGGAATTAACAAGGACGTATTATCAAGTCCACCCTCCCAACATTAATAAAAAAAAACAGACAGTGCAGATACCCGTAGCTGGAAGATCATTTTACATATTACTGCCCTTAAAACGTGGCGTTCCCCATGATGTGTACGGGGATAGAGGGAGGGAGAACTCAAAACATATATTTTTTTTAAAAGACCCGAGGGGTGCTGCTCGCCGAGACTGCTGGGAGTAGGACCGTAACCCCCGCATACTTCAAAATAAAACCAGAGGAGTGCCGTTCCCCAGTGCTCGGGGCACCTTACAAGCCCCCATTATGCAAAATATTTGACCCCGTAATTTGCCCCCCGGGCAACCAGGGCCCATGGAGGGAGTTGCGGTGGGGCAGGGAGGCAGGGCGGGGAGGGACAGGGTGGGGGGTGATAAAAATCAGCATATGGATATTTTGATTTGGAGGTAAGTAAACAATTTAATTAACAAAACGAATTTCGTAGCGGGCCCTGCATTGCATTTTGCAATGCAGGGCAGGCTACGAAATTCGTTTTGTTAATTAAATTGTTTACTTACCTCCAAATATCCATATTATGCCAGTTTTTATCACCCCCCGCCTCCCTGCCCCACCGCAACTCCCTCCACGGGCCGTGGCTGCCCCCAGAACCTAATGAATAAAACGGACTTCTAGTTTTTTCCCACCTTTTCCACCGCGTACGAGTACTATTGGACGAGTACCCTGCGATTTTTTATTTAAATAAATAAATACAAATTGAGCCTAAAGATCCATCTACCACCCCCTGACCAACACTATAGGTTCAGAATGTTTCTACCCTGCCCCCTTTCCTTATTTCTCAACTTTGTTTTACTGTTTTCTTGTGGCTTGGCTCTCGTGACAAATAAGATGGCTGCCAACACTTCCTGGTTTGGAGTATTCACAGCCAATCAACATCCAGCTCCTGCTCGTAATTGTACAGATTTCCGTACGCGTACGCCTCGATTTTTCTTTATATATAAAAAAAAAGAGCCTAAACATACATGTACGACCCCCTGAGCAAGCCTAGAGGTTCAGAATGTTTCTAGCCTGCCCCCTTCCCTTATTTCTCAACTTTGTTTTACTGTTTTCTTGTGACTCGGTTCTACAAAGGCACAAGATGGCCACCAACACTTCCTTGTTTCGAGTGTTGACAGACAGTTCACAACCAATCAGCATGCAGCTCGCGCTCGTAATTGAACGGATTTCCGTATGCGTGCTGAACTCCGTCTCTAGGTATCGCTATGGTTTTACTTGCAATTTTCTCAGAAACTACTTAACGGATTTACGCCATTTAACAGAAATCACAATCTGCGAACAGAACTCTACCTCTCTGCCAAATTTTGTGTAATTCCGTTCAGCCGTTCGGGCTGTAGCCCTGGCTAAAGGTCCATATGGAAAATTGCATGGGGAAAACACATTTTGGGACCCCCTTTTTTCTCGGCCCCCACTTGACGAATCACCCCCAAACTTTCAGGGAAGGAGCGGAACCGAGCAGGCCATTGTTTGGGAGAAATTCGCGAAGATTCGTCCACCAGCGCCAAAGTTATTCCAAATAGAATGTTGTGGATTTCCTATGGAAACTAGGTCCTAACTATAACTACCTACTGGCGACAGCCATCCGACATTTATTTTTTGGTTTGCTGATAACAGTTTTACAAATCTTCACAAAAAATATATATTTTTTTAAAGTCTCATCCATCTCAGTTCCTTCCTGGAAAGTTTTGGGGTGATCCATCAAGCATAAGCCAAAAAAAAAGGGGGGGGGGGGCAAAGCGCTTTTTCACCATGCAATTTTCTATGTGAAAAACAGACACAGCTTACTTAATAAGAGAGAGAAGACCCCACTAGTACTAGTTCCTTATGTTAAGGAGAATACCCTGTCAAGTGAGGATAAGATTTGTTTTTTAATAATAAAGAAAACGTATATACGTTACATTTTAGTTGTTGGCAAAAAATTATTTTTAGATAATGTACCTGTGTCACAGCTAAATGATATCTGTGATATAGAAAACTCTTTCACTATAAAGTTAGTCCAGGGAAATTCCCGTTGACTTTGAAAAACAGACACAGCTACAGCCAAAAGGGTAGAACGGAATTTCACCAAATTTGACAGAAAGCTAGCTTTTGATCAAGAAAGCATGCTTTTTGTAATTAAGTGTAATTCTGTTTAGTAGTTTTTTGTGAAATTAAGGTTCAAATTATTTGTATATTTCATGCATGAGGGATCCACGTATCTAACAGTTCAAAAGACATGATATGATTATTTGATTGGCTGCCACCACATGAACAAAGATGTTGAAGCAGCGATTTTAGGGCTCAGGGATTCAGTTCCCTGTCCTACAAAAAGGTTATAAAAAACATACAGGGGTCAGGGTTGGGCTATCTTGTCCCATAGGCCTAGTGGGTGTGTCCTAGAGGGATGCCCCATGGGACAATTATTTTTTATCTGCATTGCAAATCTGCAACTTCAAGAAGTGTGCTCCTGTCCTCTGTAAATATGAGCCCTACCGGAGATCGGGCGTGTATTTTTCGAGGGGAAGGGAGGTTGAAGCCCTCATCCTTGAAATTTTTTTATGCCTTGGGGAATCCAGGGTCGCTTTTTCAAATTGGGTGGGGGTGCGTGCTCACACTTCCCAAGAAATAGAACCCATCCCAGAGGGCTGTATGACTGCTGCAGTGTACCCGTGACCCCATCGCAAAGGACACTGGTGTGCCCGGGCTGGAATAGTAAGATCAGGAAAAATCAACTTTAATCCGAGCCCACACTCTCGTTGGCAGGGAACATAACATTACTCCTGCTGGGTGGGAGCAGAGAAAAAAGCTTCTCCCACCCGGGTGGGCGCAAAGATCCAAGCCAGGTCCCACCAGCACCCAATTTGGGTGATGGCTGGGGAGCCACCAGGGTCGGTAGAGGCACTAGGGCTCCCCTCAATGTCCCCCAAAAATGTGGACTGTCATGGGTGACCCCGGTGGGAACCAATGCAGCCACTTTTTTAAAAAATGCTCCTGTCGGCACCCACTAAAGGGGTTGGTTGGGGAGCCAGCAGAGATGTTGGGGGCCCTAGGGGCTCCATGCGCAGCCCTCAATTTAAACAAATAAGGTGCAGGTGCCCCAGGTAAGCACTAAGGAACCCACAGAAAAAATGCAATGGCCAGCTCCCGCCTGCACAAAACAGATGCTGGCAGGGACCGTGTAGTCCTTGGGGCTCTTCTCCGCAACCCCCAACATATGCTATGTTGTGGGTGCTCTGAGTGTGCACCCATACAAACAATCTAAAATAATAATAAATGAGCAGCAGGAGTTAATCATTTATTATTCACTGCTCCATAATGCCCTGTGAGAGGTTTTGCAGATTCCAGCAACATTAAAAAAGAAGCACAGTAACTCTCCTGGTTCACTAAATCCATGATCACAAGAGAGTTTTTTTTACGCACTCCAAGCTGGAGCTGTATGCTCTTCGACTGGAGTGCAGGACCCCTTGTGATTGGTTTTATAGTTGTACTTTGTGGCCTAAAAATGTTTTAAAAAGACTCAAAGACATGTTTAATGTTTTTTTTTAAATAATTTGAGACAATCACAATTATTAACACTGGAATGTGTGAATTTATGAAATATCCATTTGATTATAATTATTGGTGACTTTTTGACACAGCCAATAGGTCTGCTTTGTATATGTTCATGTGCTGACCCCTTTAAAAAGCCAAAAGGCCTATCCACTTTTACATTAGGGTGATAGGCTTACCTTACTTAAAATGATATTGCATTGTTACATGACATACTCAGCCATGCACAGCAGCAGTGGGTTGGGCAGGTGGGCTCTCGGAGGGGAGGTTGGGTATAGGGCTTGGTTGCAGACTGTGTCCGGCCGAATGTGTGTTGACTGCCCGCGGGGGGGGTTTGACGCAGGTCCTGCATCGTACTTTAACCTAAAAAAACAAAGAAATTAATTGACAAAAATAATGGTTAAATTGACATTATAATTAGGAATTGGAATAATATGTTACTTTACATTTCAAAAACTTAGAAATACACCGAAAAAGCTAATTTTGAAGGAACATTATAGTTAGGTAAAAAATGTCTTTTAAAACATACCATTTTAAACAAAACAAAATACTGAAATTCACTATTTGTAGATATCTTGAGTAACTATAACTCAGTCCCTAAAGTAACTATTATTTGCACCCTTACCAACACTGTTAATTACTTCCAATATTATGTACTTTAGGGTATGAGTTCCAGTTACTTGAGATAACTATAACTGGTGAATTTCAGTGGTTTTGTTTGTTTAGAACTGTGTATTTTAGCTGACATTTTCATCTAACTATGCCTTCACTTTAACCACCCCCAGATCCCCCACATTTAAATCTAAATCATATACTCACATGTGCAGTGAGTACAGAGTATTTCACTGATGCACCAATTAAATGTAGGAATGTGAGCCAAGGGCAAGGTTTATGTCACACCCTGAGTAAGTAATAGGAGGAAATTATAATGAAGTCTATAAAGACACATGTTGTGGAACACAAATGGACCAGTCCCTATGATGTTCTGTTCCACTTCTGACCGAGCGGTACAAAAGGGGGTGGTGATGGACCGAGCATCTGAACAAATCAAACACTCACACCCCGTCAACAGATCTGGCTTTAATCCATCACCGTTCTTTAGCCCACTCTGCCACCCCAGTTCAGACATGGCCATATGCAAATCAGTCTGACCCTGTGCCTCATGGGAACAGTCCAGCCCGAACCGCCAAGCCATGCCTTCCCTGGACCGGAAACAAGCTTCCGAGGACCGGTTTCTGGCATTTCAGCCGTCTTCAGCCCGGCTTGCTTGAATCCAGTGGCAAAGTGAGCAAGGGACTCACGTCTGAGCATACCCCGCGAACTTATGGCGGACAAAGCGGTACAAAAGGGTGTGGTGATGGACGGAGCATCTGAACAAATCAAACACTCACACCCAGTCAACAGATCCGGGTTTAATCCATCACCGTTCTTTAGCCCACTCTGCCACCCCAGTTCAGACATGGCCATATGCAAATCAGTCTGACCCTGTGCCTCATGGGAACAGTCCAGCCCGAACCGCCAAGCGATGCCTTCCCTGGACCGGAAACAAGCTCTCGAGGACCGGTTTCTGGCATTTCAGCCGTCTTCAGCCCGGCTTGCTTGTATCCAGTGGCAAAGTGAGCAAGGGACTCACGTCTGAGCCATACAAGGTATTTTACGTTAATAAACTCACCACTCTTTCTTGTATCAGGAGATATTAAGGAAGGGAGAGAGACACTCCCTGGTATGTTTGGGGGTTCTGAAAAGAATGGCTTGATGGCTTTTCCCCACACTAAGATCCAAGAGGCTGGAGGAGTGAAGGTACCTGTTAGGAGAGTTCTCTGAACTGTTATCATCACCTCCTGGACTTACTTCATGATACATTATAAACATTGACATAGGTACCAGTCAAGCAACGAAATACATGATGTACAATTGGGTCCACACATGCATTATAGTGGAATTCACCAAAAGCCAGACCTTTGAGGAAATTGAGTTCTGACAATATCTATGGTCTATCCTGGTGGGTGGAGCTTGTGCCAAAGTGGGAGTGACACACCTCTTCTGTGTTAATTACAGTAGCTGCAATGTGGTCACACAAAATTACATCCCCAAAATTGCTGCGCTGGCACGGACTGGCTGTGGGCTTGCACCTAGCTGCTAAAGGATAGAGATATAAGGTGGAGACCCTCACCATTAGACATCTATTAATGTAAACCTTGATGGACTGTACTGCACTACATCATGGATTTGGAGCTGCACGCTCTTTGTTACATAAACATTAGGAATTGTAATAATAAAGGGGGAAATGCTTTTGTGGTAGTATTTCATGACCAGCCTGATTCCTACTGAAGCGGTCGCTCCACCCTACCTCCTGACATCGTAGCGCTGTCCTGGTATCGTAGCGCTGCTTCTCCCCACTGCTGCATCTTGAACTCATAGCGCTGCTCTCCCCACTGCCATACCTTGAATTAATTTGTACCCGGTTTGTGGCGTAGCGCACCGCATTGCTTTGATTGTTTTAATTATAAATTGTGCCTGTGTGCTCCACCGCTCGCTCGCATTGCCCGCATTGCCCGCATTGCCTCCTGAGTAAAATTGCTGCCTGATTGCGCCCATAGCGTCCTGTTTGACTTTTGTTTTTGTTGCGACCATTTTGTTGTGCCTGCAGCCCGTCCCTCCCCCTACGACCCCGCCTCCCAGCTCCCCCTCCCAGCCACTGGACATCAGGAACGGCCCGGCTAGGGATTCTCTGTGACCAGCCTGATTCCTACTGAAGCGGTCACTCCACCCTACCTCCTGACATCGTAGCGCTGTCCTGGTATCGTAGCGCTGCTTCTCCCCACTGCTGCATCTTGAACTCGTAGCGCTGCTCTCCCCACTGCCATACCTTGAATTAATTTGTACCCGGTTTGTGGCGTAGCGCACCGCATTGCTTTGATTGTTTTAACTATAAATTGTGCCTGTGTGCTCCACCGCTCGCTCGCATTGCCCGCATTGCCTCCTGAGTAAAATTGCTGCCTGATTGCGCCCATAGCGTCCTGTTTGACTTTTGTTTTTGTTGCGACCATTTTGTTGTGCCTGCAGCCCGTCCCTCCCCCTACGCTCCCGCCTCCCAGCTCCCCCTCCCACCCACTGGACATCAGGAACGGCCCGGCTGGGGATTCTCTGTGACCAGCCTGATTCCTACTGAAGCGGTCGCTCCACCCTACCTCCTGACATCGTAGCGCTGTCCTGGTATCGTAGCACTGCTTCTCCCCACTGCTGCATCTTGAACTCGTAGCGCTGCTCTCCCCACTGCCATACCTTGAATTAATTTGTACCCGGTTTGTGGCGTAGCGCACCGCATTGCTTTGATTGTTTTAACTATAAATTGTGCCTGTGTGCTCCACCTCTCGCTCGCATTGCCCGCATTGCCTCCTGAGTAAAATTGCTGCCTTATTGCGCCCATAGCGTCCTGTTTGACTTTTGTTTTTGTTGCGACCATTTTGTTGTGCCTGCAGCCCGTCCCTCCCCCTACGCTCCCGCCTCCCAGCTCCCCCTCCCACGCTCCGCCCCCCCTCCACTCTCCATTTATGACAGACGGTCCTTCGTGCAGCGTCCACGCGCAGCGGTCGCGCCCCATTCGCGCCGAAGGTGCGCCAAAGGTAAGCCCGTCTACGCCTGTCCGCGCCTGAACCGCGCCCAGCGCCAGACCCCTTGGTCCCCGCAAAGCGCACTCCTCCAGCATAACGTATGACGCCGCCACCCTCCTAGCCCTTAACCCCGGACGCACACCTCTATGCTGCGTAGCTGCCCCAGGTCACACCCATGGACCCTTCGCCTGCCACTCCTGCAAATTTACTAGCATCAAGACCCATACCACATCCACTAACCCCAAACACAGCTCCAACTCTAACCACCTGAAGTGCATCCTGCTGAACACCCGCTCGGTCCACAGACACGCCACCGAACTCTGGGATCTACTCGACACTACATCACCGGACGTTGCCTTCCTTACTGAAACATGGATGTGTGTATGTGTATGTGGTCTTGTAAAGCGCACTGCTGCCCTGAGGCATCGTGGCGCTGTAGACCGCTGGGGAACCCGTCCTGGCTATCCCTGTGAGATGGTCCCTACTGGGTATCTCCAAGGTGAAACCAGGCATCCCCGGCGAATGTGGGGGGCCGTTGTAGAGATGAGGCAAGCTAATGCCCAGAGTTGCCGAGTGTGATCCCTGGCTAGAGTAGGCACCGAGGCGAGAATTATCGAGTCCGCTGACCCTGGTCCACGACCCTGCCGCGTCGGGAATTGAACCCTGGTCCCGGGCAGTTCTCTGCTTCCGGGTCTGCCGCCTCTAACCAGTGAGCCACACCACTCCACCTAACCAGTGAGCCACACCACTCCACTGCATGAACTCGGGTGTGGATGAACGCATCATCAACACCCGATATCGCCATAGCCATCCCGGACAATTACAAGATCATCCGAAAAGACCGCACCAACCAAACAGGAGGAGGCATCGCCATCGTCCATAAGAACACCATCAAATTCACGACCAGCTCCGACGATAACCTTACAACCGCCGAACACCTCCACTTCCAGGGCCACACCGACCCTAGAACCACACTCAGAGGCACCCTCATCTACAGGCCACCAGGAACCCGTAAACAATTCAGCGAAGACATCACCAACTTCATCAGTCCACATGCCCTCGCCTCCGAGAACTACATTCTATTAGGAGACCTCAACTTCCACCTGGACAAGAAAAACGACAGCAACACCACCACCCTTCTTGACAACCTGGCCAATCTCGGCCTCAAACAACTTGTTGACACCCCTACCCATGTAGCCGGACATACGCTCGACCCAATCCTCACCTCCAGCAAACACATCTCCTTCGATCGCACCACAGCTCTCCACTGGACGGACCACAGTTGTGTTCACTTCAGCTACAAAACCACCTCGACCCACAACCCCCCCCAACCTATCCCCCGAAGAAAATGGAACAAAATCACCACCGACCAACTCCTCACATCGCTCAACCAAAACCCACCCGCCCTCTCATCGGACCCAAACCAAGCTGCCATCAAATTCAAACAATGGATCACTCACAGTGCTGACGAATTAGCACCCTTGAAAAACCATCACACCAAACAAGACAGTAAAAAGGCCCCCTGGTTCAATGATGACCTTAAGAAATCCAAAAAGCTATGCCGCACTCTCGAGAAAACATGGAGAAAAAACCCAACCACCGACAACATGACCACCTTCAAAGCAGCCACCCGCAAACACCACCAGCTGATCCGAGCCACCAAGAAATCAGCACTCAAAATTCGACTCGACAACAACGCCCATAACAGCAAGGAACTATTCAACATCGTCAAAGAATTCACCAACCCCACCGCAGCCTCAAATGACATCACTCCCTCCCATGACCTCTGCGGCTCGTTATCCTCCTTCTTCTACAGCAAAATTGCCGACATACATAACAGCTTCGAAAACAGGTCCAACAAACAATCCTCTCCACCCCCTTCAGAACCTAAACCGCCCTCTAACAACCTCAGCGCCTGGAACCCAATCTCCACCGAAGACACCATCCGCCTAATGAACTCCATCCACTCTGGCTCGCCAACAGACCCCTGTCCCCACCACATCTTCAACAAAGCAGACTCCATCATCGCACCCCATCTCCGTGATGTCATCAACTGCTCCTTCATCTCTGCCACCTTCCCAGAAAGCTGGAAACATGCCGAAGTCAGCGCCCTCCTGAAGAAACCCACAGCAGACCCCTCCGAACTTAAAAACTACCGCCCCATATCCCTCCTCCCATTCCCGGCCAAAGTCATTGAGAAAGCCGTCAATAGCCAACTCGCTGCCTTCCTCGAATCCAACAACTCCCTCGACCCCTCACAGTCCGGCTTTCGAGCCAAACACAGCACTGAAACCGCCCTCATCGCAGCAACAGACGACATCCGAACACTACTGGACAACGGAGAAACAGTGGCCCTCATTCTACTCGACCTCTCCGCCGCCATCGACACTGTTTGTCACAGCACACTGATACAACGCCTCAGCAACATCGGCATAAAAGGAAAAGCCTTGGACTGGATCATCTTGTTCCTAGCTGGGAGAACTCAGAGAGTCCGACTTCCTCCGTTCAAATCAGAGGCCACCGAAGTCATCTGCGGTGTACCACAAGGATCATCACTCAGTCCCACCCTCTTCAGCGTTTACATGAGTCCACTCGCTTCCATCGCACGCAGCGACGGCCCGTGGAGGGAGTTACGGTGGGGCAGGAGGGCGGGGAGGGGGAGGGGCAGGGTGGAGGTTGCTAAAAACCGGCATATGGATAATTGCAGGTAAGTAAACAATTAAATTAATAAAACGAATTTCGTAGCGCGCCTTGCATCGCAAAATGCAATGCAGTGCGAGCTACGAAATTCGTTTTATTAATTAAATTGTTTACTTACCTGCAATTATCCATATGCCGGTTTTTAGCAACCTCCACCCTGCCCCTCCCCCTCCCCGCCCTCCTGCCCCACCGTAACTCCCTCCACGGGCCGTCGCTGATCGCTCGTCAACACAACCTCAACATCATCTCCTACGCAGACGACACCCAGCTGATCCTCTCCCTCACCAAAGACCCCAACACCGCCAAAACCAATCTTCACTAAGGCATGAAAGATGTAGCCGTATGGATGAAAGACAGCCGCCTTAAACTTAACTCAGACAAAACGGAAGTGCTCATCCTAGGATCAACCCCCTCTTCCTGGGACGACTCATGGTGGCCTTCGTATCTGGGCTCAGCACCCATACCCACGGACCACGCACGTAACCTTGGCTTCATCCTAGACTCTTCACTCTCGATGAACAATCAAGTCAACGCCGTCTCATCCTCCTGCTTCAAAGTACTTTGTATGCTCAAAAAAATCTTCCACTGGATCCCCGCCGAGACAAGAAAGACTGTCACCCACGCACTGGTTACGAGTCGACTAGACTACGGAAACACCCTCTATGCCGGAATTACAGCCAAATTACAGAAAAAACTGAAACGCATCCAAAACGCATCAGCGAGACTCATTTTGGACATCCCTCGCCAAGATCACATTACCGGCCACCTGAAAGACCTCCACTGGCTTCCCGTCAACAAGAGAATAACATTCCGTCTCCTCACCCACGCACACAAGGCCCTCTACAAACTAGGTCCCGAATGCCTCAACATTCGACTATCCTTCTACACACCCACCCGCCAACTGAGATCCTCCAATCAAGGCCTCGCCACAGTTCCGCGTATCCAAAGATCCACCATGGGAGGTAGATCCTTCTCCTACTTGGCGGCCAAGACCTGGAACTCACTCCCCACTCACCTCCGGCTTACACAGAACCACATCTCCTTCAGAAAAGAACTTAAAACCTGGCTATTCGACAAATAATGAACCCCCTCCCCAAGCGCCTTGAGACCCTCTGGGTGAGTAGTGCGCTATATAAATTCTCGAACTTGAACTTGAACTATGTATACCACAGTCCAAAAAAGGGGGCTCAGGGGCAGAAAAACACATCATCAGTAAAAGAAGAGAAGAGCAATATGAAGTATGGAGGAAGCAGGTGGGGGCTAGGAGAAGACAAGAACATTAGTGGCAGAGGAAGAGAGAGGGCCTTATTGTACTCAGGAGTGCGGGAGAAAGGAGGAGGAGAGAAAAGGACCGTTTATGGGGGAGTCTTCCTCACCAAAAAACAGAGGTTAGGAAGAAATGAGGGGGGAACATAAAAGGGGATTAAAGGAGGACCTCCATTAAAAAGATGGAAGAGGAGGTAGAATGGGAATAAAAATAGGGAAAACTAAACTCCATGCGTCGGACAGCCCCCGGGCATTCGACGTCATGGTGGGCATGAGCGCCGATCTGCGCACGTGTCGAATTCCGCTGCACCGTGGCGGAATGTGCGCCGCGGCAAATCGGTTAAAAAGGGACCCCCTTTAAAAACAAATATTTGCAATGCAATCGGTCTCGCCTTTGGGACCTTATATGTATTTAGCTATGCAACACATTAGCCTGGGTGCTGAAACATCTACTGTCCTTTAACATGGAGGGAAAGTAAGCACCAAACTGCGTGACACACCAGGTATGGGAACACATGGAGATAAATATTGCCTTTCAGCGGGAAATGGAAGTATACAAAGATCTGTTTTTAATATAAATATTATTGTCTACAGGTGCTCGAGGAAGACAATTTCTATGGACTGGAAAGTAGAGAATGATAAAGTGATCCTGGTTGTTTGCTATCAAGAAAGTTAAATAGACACAGTTGCCAGAAGTTTTTTTTAAAAAGAAAGTCCCTAAGCAGAAAGCAATTCTGGTATTTTACTGACCTCTACTGGTCGTTTTCTATCAAGATAGTTAAATAGAGGCAGTTGAACAGAAAAAAAGTCCTTAAGCAGAAGCAAACAAGTGCTAGGGCTGATCTCTAGAGCCCACAAAGTACATACACATGTAAGTATATACTAAAGTATTTACAAGAGGTCTCGAATGCTCAACCTAAAAAGTCGTAGTCTGGGAAAAAAACAATCTGGAAGACAGAACTTTTCACCAGTCCTATCATTAGTCATTCTATTTTTATTCTCCGCCGTCTTGCTTCCTTATCTAGTATGTTAAAACAGTCAAAAGGCTTTATTTTAAAAACACGCAGTCAGTAGGTTGGCTTTGTCAGTCTCATGAAAGCCATTCTAGATGGAAACATTGTAATGAACGATGAGCCGTTCTCAAGTTAAATAATAACTTAATTCCTGGTACTGAAACACTGGAGCAGTGATCGAGAGCTTTGTTCTCTTTCTTATCTGCCAGGCAACTGCCATAGATTCCAGTTCATAAAATAACAATTCTGGAACACAAGTCAGCGGGCACGAGTATTCTAAACTCTTAAAGAAGGAAACACAATACATCTTCTCTTTTTAACAAAGAAAACAAATAAAATACATAATGGTGAAATCTCAAAATATGTTTAATACTATACATTTTAAGTTCTTGCTTCAATAAATATGTGAAGTACCTTTCCATAGTCAGAACTCTATGTCTGGACCGGAGGATCAGCTTATGCTGAACTTTCTTTATTGCTTACAATGCAACACAAACTAAGATACCCCAAAGACATATGTAACAAACTACAAAACACATGTGACGTTCCAGCAACGTAAGGGGCCCTTACGCCGATGGAACATCACTTTTTGTGATGTTCTGTGGCGCAGGTCGTTCCCAGCAACATCCATGGCTTTTTGACACTGCCCCAGATTTACGAGAAATCGTAACTTTGAGTCAGCACCCAAAACTTGCGCCTCCCGAGGGAAGACGTAAGGGAGGCACAGCGATGAGAAAATATCTTTATTTATCCTTGTTTATGTTTATTTATCCTCATTTTTCCTTTTTTATGTATGCTACATTTTGCAGCACACAAAGAAAGAGGAAAAAGCCTCTTGTGATTGTTTTTGTGCAGGAAGGTTTGCCTTCCTGCACAAAAATAATCATTCTCAAAACACAGGCACCCTTTCACCATGGTGCAAGGGTGCCTGCATTGGCACAGAGCAGCCCGTTGTACACTGGCACAGGGGAAAAAGACAGGAATGTGCCCTTTCCTTTAGCCATAGAGCAGACCTGCAGGAAGGCCTGCGGCACTGCCCTGCAGCAAAAACCTCATGGCATGGCCTCTCCGTTAGGCAGAAGCAGACACTGGAGATGGTGTGAGTCGAGTAGCAACACTTTTTCCCGAGGACAATCCCTTAGTAACTAGGTTCAGTGTGCTGCCTCAAAGCGAGGCCAGTCCTCTCTTGCAAGGTCAGACTCGCTGTACCAGGCATTGGGCGTTTCCCAAGGAGGTTGGAAGGGTGGTTTTGTTAGTGGAAGCCAGTTTTGCAGCAGTTTTAAAAGAACTGCACAGTTTCTTGCAAATTCTGTCGTTTTTGGGCAACAATAAATGTGTCAAGTTAACTCTGGCGATTAATGTACCCGCTGTAGAGAGAGATGGGAGATTTGTCTAGTGGCAGTTTTGACTCATATAAGGTAGCGCAGAGGGTTAATATGTTGCTGCAAAGAACGTGCACCATGCATATCAAAGAACATATTATTATAATGAGTTACTGCTTTTCTCATGGAGATTCTTTTGTTACTGTGGAGTTCGAAATTTACAATTGTAATCTAGCACTGTGACCTATGAATTGCCATCAATTAGCTGCATGCAGCTGCATGGTTCAGGTTAAAAAGTTATGTTTCTCCCCAGTCTTTTATTATCCTGGTGTTGCCAAAAGAAAGGTTTGTTTGTGTAGAAATATATCCTTACTGTTAAAGTCAACCCCAACCACTGTGCTACGTTTTGAATCCTTAGTTTGAGCTTCTCCAGACCCAGCACTCTTAAGATGTGCCTACCAGTATGGATAACATGTGAATCTTACACCTTATACTCTCCTTTGCCTTTGATATAATTTTCTATACCCTGATTTACACAACGTATGATTCATTGTCTCTGTATGTGATGTAAAGAGCACCGATGCCCTACAAGGTTATAAGAGGTGCTGTAAAACAAATACAATACATGTGAGAGAGGCGTTATGGAGAGATGAGAGGTACTGTTAGAGAGTGATAGTGAGGGAATCATTGAAGATAGTTAGGGAATCATTGAAGAACACCAACAAAGATTGGTGTATTCTGGTGCACAGTAAGGTCATCATTTACTATCTTTAAACGCTAATACAATTGCATATATAATAACAAATGTGTTGTAGAGTGTACCATTTTCCCCCAAATTTTCTTGGGGGTAAACCGCCCCTTTGTAGTGGTCAGGCTCACTCATTGCACTCTCTATACACAGTGTGGGGGCTGGTCTGACAACATTTACCAGGGCTGCTTTGGGTTGTTCCCAATCCAGCCCTGTTCTCTCGACTCCTCTGGAGAATGCATAAGACACCTTGGTTATCAATCTGCCAGCGTGCTCTCCAGTTGCATGCCCCCTATCATCCAGAGCTGGAAATTTTGAGAAGATATTCTGCAACAATCAGATTTAGGATTATTCTGCGTATTTTCTTCCCCAGTTAGCCGTCTCCCTTACTAGGCTTCTCCTCTCTAATACAGTTACTGGGCTTCTATCTCTGGGCACTCTCCTGGTTATTGCTGGCAAGAGGTAAATTTAGTCAGGGAGATATTCCTCTATAACCAACAGGGAGTAGCTAGTTAGCATTGGAATATATTTTAAAACCCATACTTTTTTTGTCATGGCAGTAAACCATGGTTATGTCTAGCAGAACCTTGAATCTTATTCCTATGAGTTTGACCCAGAGCATCTCCATATGGTACACCATGTGGTCTCACAATCATTTGAAGTTGCATGGACTAACACAGTGGTGTAGCTAGCCCTGCAGCCGCCCGTGACGGTCCCAGCATTTGCGGCCCCGTGGTGGCCGATTGATAAGCGGGGGAGAGATGTCTGCCCGAGACTGCATGTAAAAGCTAGGAGAGGCCACGTTCCGAAAACTTGTGTCTTCCGGAGTGTAGCGCCCCCCCTTGCTACACCACTGGACTAATGCCTTACAGCAGCGGCAGGACACTCCCACCTAGAACCCCCAGACTTTGTAGAGTGTTCAAGCAATGACGTGCCTCTCAAGCGCAGTTAAGCCCCGCATTGGGGAGCTAGGACAAGAATTTCCTTAAGACAAGGTGGATCCCTGTTCCAAACTTCATACACTGCTTCATCTTTCTCAGTTTGATTTGGAACCCCAAGAGGTAGAAGGTCCCAGTGGTTTTTCCTCCCCTGCCAGGTTATCCTCTTTTTCCACCTCTGACCATGAGCGGGGAGATACCGATTCCCCTACTTCATAATGACTTGGACAGAGAGTCCAAGAGATCGAAGACCTGGAATCCCTCTGAGGTTCCAATAAAAGAATCCAGAGAGAGCAGGATAAACCCTCCAAGACCGCGATCAATATAAAGATCTGTCCGATCCCTAAAATATTAGACATCTGAGCTCTTTAGAGTGGGAGCCCACTTTCAAGGTTGCCTTTTACTTGAAGCAAAGATTTCACCAGCCTACAGACATAGAAGTCAAAACAGACTAAGGGCTGAAAGTGCCAGACCAGCTACAGAGGATAATATGGCCCACACTCCTGAGGTGGATGCCATTCTGGTCACCTTTCTTGGGAAATTCATCAAGGACCCCTAAAAGACGCATTGATTGGTCCAGGCAGGTTTGCCAGGACAAGGCCGTGGACCTGACAGGCCCCCTTACAAAGATAGTGGAGCTTGCTGAGGTGGCCAGGAATTGGGGAACCATGTCAATCCTGAAATTCAGTCATATTGGGCCCAACGGACCAGTTGTGTGTTGGGCAACGAAAACCGCACCCTATCAACAGAGCATAGGTTTTCTACTTTACTTAGGGCCTTATTACGAGTTTGGTGGTCCATGAGACCTTCAAACCTGCGGTGGCAGTCTGCCGACTGCCAGACTGGTGGTCCACCCACCGCATTAGGACTGTGGCTGTTGGACCACCACGGGACAGCTGCCACCTGGGCCACACGATCCCTGGTGGTGGCAATGTGGTCTGAGGCCCTTAATTTGATGGCGGTGATGCTTCGGCATGCCAAAAATATTAGGCGTTTCCTCGCCGCCACACTTTTGATGGTGGTGAGACTGCGATTAAAAGTGTAGTGGTGAGAAAAAAACCTGTGCCTCTGCACGATGGGGTGCAGGCAGGGGGCAAATGGTGTGCCCCCCTGTCTGCATGCATCACATGTTCCTGCATAGAACACACTGCACAACATTGAGCATTTTGGTCCGTACAGAAACATGCTTTGACATTCCCATTCTGGTGCCTATTTCAAAGACACTGCCACCAGAACACCAAAGAACTGCTCGCCAGCGACTTAAAAAGCTGTAATCTGGTGGGCGCTTTGGCAGTGTGGGAGCAGGGCAGCAGTGTGGCAGCCCCATTCCCACACAGCCAAAGTCAATAATAAGGCCCATATGATAGACCCAAAACTGGGGGAGCTAGCGACAACTGAAGCAGGCACTGAGGCAAAAGACAATTTGTTCAGGGACACCTTATTAAAAATGTCTCCACATTTCTCCAAACTTCATGGCACTTGGCACAGCTCAGTACTCTAAAAAAAGCTTTCTCCCCTAGGGTTCTCAGTTGGGCCAGACATGGCAGAGGATGCTCGTCTGACAGATCATTTTCTAATAGTCCTTGAGGAGCCCAGGGTCCAAAAAGAGCGAACAGGTCGGCCCAAAGGTGTTACAACCATTCTTCCATTCCTGAAACAAGTACCAGAGGGGACATTCAGAAAGAGGTTCCAGCAGGGGAACCAAAATGCTGCATGTGAGAGTTCAATATTGATCACTAGCACAATTCTGGGGCAGGACAGCAGAATGCCTTCACAAGTGGAGGGAAATTTCTTCTGATGCCTGGGTCATCCAGACGGTCCAGGAGTTCCAAAAAGAATTATGGGGATCTCCTTCCCAGTCCCTAAGGCTGAACTCCATTTACTTTTCAGAATATGTCTCAGCCCTAATGGATCAGGAACTCCCAAATTTAAAAGACATGGGTGCAGTAGGAGAATCCTTTTAAAACTAAGGGAGTTTTTAAGCAATCTATTTGTGGTGAGGCAAAATACAAGGGAGTGAGACAGGTAATAAACGTGAGAATTCAATAGATTGCTAGTCTACAGGCACTTCAATATGGTGGGGATTCATCTCTGGAGAGACATTTTCAGACAAGGCTAAAGGATAATCCTCTTGGATCTGAAAGACGCTTATCTGTTGATTCCAATTTTTCCACCCCACACATGCCTCTTGCAATTCACCTGGAAAGATGTAGTCTGGGAAGCAAAGTACTACCCTCCGGCCTATCGTCAGCACAGTGTTTTTTTTCGAAATTCCTAAAACCAGCAGTGGCATGGCTTCCGTTGCAGGGTTGTAGATTAACAATCTATCTGCACAACAGCATTCTGATGTTAGAAACACAGCAAGTATTTCTTCAATAAGCCCAGCTGACAGTGTCTCTACTGGAGGATTTAGGGTTTCTCATGAACAAAGAAAAGTCAGAACTGATCCACAAGCAACACCTGGATTTTCTGGGTTTCACAATAGATTCCAATAGATTCCAATACCACCAACTTGGAACTTCTGAACCACAAGATCTCCCCCATCAAGAGGCAATTACAGAAACTGATTGCGATGGTAACAGTGTCTCATCAGTCAATTGCCAGGATAGTTGGCCTTCTATCTTCTTTTATCATATTTCTGGGGCTGTTACATTACAGGGTCCTTCAGTGACCCATGATAATATACCTGCAGAAGGGGGTATCTTAGTCTGAAGAGGAACCTTTGTCACAGAAGGCCAGAATGGAGATGGCATAGTGGCCGAACCACATCAAGGAATCGAACGACCAGGAAATATTAGAATTGGCAGCAGGCGTGGTCATATAATCCAATGTAATTTGTTGGAACTGGGGTGCTTGTTGCAGATGTATTTCCACCGGAGGACAGTGGTCTCGGGAGAAATCATCCCAACACATCAATTGCATGGAGCTTCTGGCAGACTCTTTCGTCATCAAGAGCTTAGCGAAAGGCAAAGTGAGATGTTCAATTCTCCTGAAAATGGACAATGTCTTTTGTCGGCCCAATAAGTAAACAAGCTGGGGCACCTGATCAAAAACATTGACTGAAATCGCCAAGGATTTGGTAAATGCTACATACAGAAAAAAGTGAGTGTTACAGCATCTACCTTCCATGATAATCCAACACAGTGGCAGATTAGAATTTTCAGTTCCTCCATGACTGACAGCTCCATCCTCAAGTGTGTCTCAGAAGGGGGATCCCGATCTGGGATTTACTTGAATCCAGGCTGAATGGTCATGTCCCTCAATTCTTCAGAGGGAGGCCGGAACCGGAAGAGGCACAGTTGGAAGTCTTTCTGCTGGATTGAAGCGGGGATCTCAAATATGCCTTCTCCACTGTACTCTGACAGCCAGAGTGACAAGTCATTCCATGGATCAACAAGCGGAAATGATTTTCATGACACCAATATGGAAATCTTAACCTAGGTTTCTACTGCTACTAGAACTGACCTGCGACCTTCCAGTCATGATTTGTTTGCACCAACAGATACTGCCAGGGCACTGCAGTCCCTCAGGCTTGGAGCATTTCAGGCAACACTAGTGTTTGCCAAGACTTTCACAGGAATTTACCTTCTTCATCCAACAATCTTGGGCAGCAAGCACTCACAAGAGATACAGATCAGTGTGGTCATAATAGAGCCGCTGGTGTTTCGAGAGAGACAGGAGAATGATCTTGTGTGGACGGACGTTGTCCTGTTCTGAATTTCCTGGCTTAGTGGGTAGAAAGGAGTAAAGCTTATTCTTCTATTAACTTATTTAGATCTGTGATCTCTGCAGGGAGTTCCCCAATCACAGGTGAGCCAATTGGTTTTCACCTCCTCACCTGTGAACTAATGAGAAGTATCAGATTGTCTCATCCACCATCAGCAAAATATTTTAGGACATGGGATGTTAACATAGTACTGAAACTTTTCTTCAGTTGGTCTGATAACTCTGATCTTTTACAAAAGCAACTTTCCGCTAAACTAACAATGTTACTGTGCATCATTATGTGCAAAAGAGCTTTGGACGTGTGAGTGTTGGACCTACCTGGGCGATCAATTACCCAGGGTGGGGTCATTTTTACCATCATCAAACATACAACATTCAACACATGCATGGTTCCCTCATTCCTGGGCAACTCTAAACTTTGTGTAGTCAAATGTCTTCAGAAATATGAAAAATTTTTAAGAGCACCCAGACCTGAGGGGGGGGGGGGGGGGTCAAAAAGTTGCTGATTTCTATAATGAAGCCCCATTAAGGGGTATTGTCACCCACTTTGGCTAGATGGCTGACATGGGTAATGCAAGAGGCAGGGATTGATACCTCATTCTTTGGCGCTCACTCTACTAGAAGTGTGATGTCTTCCAAGGTCATGTTCCTTGGGGCTATACTAGTGGATATCCTTAGATCAGCAGACGGGTATTCAGATTCCACATTGCACAACTCTCATTTTACAACGATTGCTGAAATAGCTACGTGGGTGGTGAGTACGCTTTAAACCAGCATAATCTTTGCCTCCGGTCCTGCCATTAAATGAAAAATGTCCTAGCAATTGTAAAGGACAGTTTCAGTTCTATTAAGGACATGGAGATGATGATAATCCCAACCGAAAGAGCTATCAATCTGACCCCCACCCCATGCCTATTGCAATAATGTTTTTGCTCATATTGTTCATATTGTTTAATTGATTGTGATCTGTACACTATTGGGTGCTTTAATTTTCTGATTAACTCTGATTTAAGTCTTCTACTGGCATTGAAACAAATACTATTTAGGAATTGTTAGATGTACCATGGTTAAAATATAACTTTGGAATTAAGTCACTATGAACATGAGAGTTCTTGCAATGTTATTTAAATGTCAGTATTTGGTGAAAAACAATGATGTCAGAACAAATGAGGTTTATACCAAAGTGTAAAGAGGAGTTTCTCCACTTTAGTAGGACAGTCCTGAGCAAAGAAAGAGGAAGAGGAACTATGACATGAGCATGTTATACGGTTACCAGTGTTGTGATTGGACATTTTAACATCATGTGCGTTGTAGTTTCTTACACATGCCTTCAGAGTATTGTAGTCTGTGTATTATCAGCTGTGGGGAGTCAACAGAAAAGAAAGTTCACCATTATCCTTAACTTTATGTCCTTACTAGAACTGAAACATTCCTATATGATTGCTAGGAAATGTTTCAATATCCCATGGCAATTGACTTTGAACTGCAACTCAAAAACACAGCAAGAATCATAATAACAAAGAACTAAAGCTGGCAGCTGTTGTGAGCACACAATGTCATGTGATGTAATCTTTCCCACCATCGCACTAGAAAAAGAGTAGGAGACTTCTGCACTCCCAGACAGTGCTGCGCACAACATCCATGTGGAGCTCAATGTCACACAGTAATATTTGAACTGACACGCAAAATCCAGGGTGTAGCATTCTCCCCAGCCTGGGTACTCACTAATGACTGAACGAAACATGGAGCTTAATATAACACATCTTTATTCTTTTGTGTGTGACCATGAACTTAACATTCTAAACCTGCATTCACTTCACTATACTCTAACGCCTACGTCACAGTTCTACAGAGTCCATCAGGAGCCAGAAGGGTTCAGTCATTGCTAATTCATACAACACTTCTTCTCCCCCTCTGTTACATAAAAAATTAAGGCACGTTAAAACTATGTAACAATCATGGTTCTTCATTGAGCCTTCATGGAGCTTTGATCACACGTCCTGTGTCTTCGGAAACTGGGGACATGCAGTGGAAGTGTCCATTACCTGCGTTGGCATTGTAGGAACAACAGTAGTCAGGGGGTTTTCACTTCTTCTTTCAGACCCAATCTTTACATTGACATCAGTGCCTCATGAGCGATGAGCCATGAGTCACATGTCAAAAATGCAACAAATCTCATGTAATGGACTTCCCAGGACGTTGGGCAGTCACCATGTGTCCTTTGTTGGTCACAGCATGAAAGGGGTCATCATCAAAGTAAGCATCAGATTTTCATTTTCTAGATTGATGGACACTCAATCTCCTCTAGTGAAAATAACGTCTTTTGCATGTGGGTGCTTGTCTGCATAGGCCTTCATTATCCTATTACAATCTAAGTCTTTTATGCGGTTTCTTCCTAAGTACTTGATCTTCTGGTGGTCCACTCATGTAAGATGGTCATCATTGGCTCTCCTAAACATCAAGGTTGCAGGACTTTCATTTGTGGTCAAGTGATGGGGTTGAATGGTAAGCTCGAAGAGTAGAATTCAAGACAGTTTTATGGTTGAGCTTTTCAAGTAAAGCATACTGAACAACCTTCTTAAGAGTACTCATGAAATGTTCAACACGCCCTTTGGCCTGTGGCCAAAGAGGTCTGCTCTTCTGATGCTTCACATTAAGATGACTGAGAAAGTCTCTGAATTCTGTACTGTTGAAAGTTGGGTCATTGTCAAATTTTAAGATCGGAGGAACTGTCTAATCTCTCAATGACTATTTCTTGAATGATAGATTAGAGATCTTCTATCAATTGGAAATGGGACTATTCATAAACAATCACCATCAGGTGATGTACATTTTTAAGAGGACAAAAGAAGTCAACAGCAATTCCCTCCCATACATGATTTGGCATCTCTGACATGTTTAAGGTGTGTTGAAGGTAGTTGTGTAGATGGCAAGCATTCAATTCTCTTTCAACTCTCTCATTGAAACGTGGAATTCAGACTTAGTCTCTGAGAGCTCATTTTGTGGCAATGATACCACTTCAATTATCTCTTGTCGCAGACTCTCCGGAATAACAATTAAAAAACCTCTTTGGATAATGCCTTTCTGAGTAAGACAATTCATCTTTGACATTTTTAAACTTCTGGTACTCACTTTCACTGGTAAGAGGTCGAGGGTGCTGGTGCCCAAAATGGTGTGTAATAATGTCTTTTATTTTAACAAGTCACTATCTTGACTCATGGCAGTGATGATTTGTTCCAACGAAATGGCAGCTGGTGTGCTGTTTTCACAATCACAGTCTGCCTCAGCCAGACTCATTCTAGACGCCCCCCCGCAGAGCTCACATCTCCAAACATCTAAAAGACCTCCACTGGCTCCCCGTCAGCAAAAGAATAACGTTCCGTCTCCTCACCCACGCACACAAAGCACTATACGATCTAGGACCCGAATGCCTCAACACACGCCTCTCCTTTTACACCCCCACACGCAATCTCCGTTCGTCCAACCAAGCCCTCACCGCAATACCACGCATCCACAGATCCTCCATGGGGGGAAGATCCTTCTCCTATCTTGCTGCCAAAACCTGGAACTCCATCCCCACCCACCTCCGACTTACTCAAAACCACCTCTCCTTCAGAAAACAACTCAAAACCTGGCTATTTGATAAGTAACTCCCCACCTCCCTCAAGCGCCTTGAGACCCTATGGGTGTGTAGTGCGCTATATAAATGCCAAACTTGAACTTGAACTTGAACAATGAAATGTATAAATGCCTAAGCAGTCTTGGAAGGGGTGCGAGGGCACAGGAGAGGCACTCTTAAGAAGTAGTCAGCAGGGTTTCGATCTTTGCTTGGATGGTGCACGATTGTGTAGTTATATTCTTGTAATCGTATTCTCCATCGTTCAATGCTCGGATCTTTGCCTCTGGATTGCCAATAATGGTCAACAATGCTTGATGATCCATCTAAGCCTGAAAGGCTTCTCATACAAGAACACATGGAAATGTTCACAAGCCCACACCACTTCTTGGGTTTAATTCTCAGGCTGTGAATAAGCACTTTCAGTTTGGGATAAACTTCTTATTGTATACGAGCATTTGGGTGTCCACTATGCTGTGCAAGGATTGTGTCTAACCCTGCAGAGTTAGCATCAACAACAACCTCAGTATGAAGCTCTGGATCAAAGTATGCCATTTCAGTAGTGTTCTCAATAGCTTGATTGATTTTCTTGAAGAATGCTTGCATTCATTTGACCAGTTAAATTAAACATTCTATTTAGTCAAGTCTCTTAACGGTGGAAAAGTCTTGTAAATATCTTGAACAGTAACTGGCCATGCCAAGGAATGAACGTAACATTGAAACATCTTGTGGAGGATTGGCAGTTTACAATGCTTGCACTTTAGCTGGATCGGGTGTCATACCCCCATAAGGAAAGATATGGTCAAATATTTTTAACTTTGTCTTATGGAACTCACATTTCTCAGCATTCAAAGTTAAACCTCCACCAGAGAGCAAACAACACACTTGCATGAGAGCTTTATCATGTTCCTGTGTAGCTCCAAAAACCAATACGGCATCACAGTAGTTGAAAGCATTCATGACAGGCTGTATGATACGTCGACTGACATCTTAAAAAAGCTCTGCAGCTGATGACACACCGGAACGTAGTTTTTTATAACAGAATATTCCAATATTTGTAGAAAAGGTTGTAATTTACCTGCAGTTCTCCTTGAGTTCCAACTGATGATATACATTTTTCAAATCAAGGCAATAGAATTCCTTTGCACCATTCAATTGTCTTATCTAATTTCTAATTTAAAACATTTATAAAGCGCAGCGTGCACCGAGCGGTTTCTTGGCGCTAGTGGAGGGTATTGGCTACAGAGACAAAAGTGAGACCCGGAGGTAGAGCCGGGGAGGGGGTTTACACAGGGAATGCCTGTTTAAAAAGAAACGTTTTTAGTTCCTTACGGAAGGGTACATAATGGGTAGCCGCACGAAGGTGGTCTGGGAGGGAGTTCCAGAAAGTGGGGGCCAAGGTGGAGAAGTTGGACCCACCCCACTTTTTGCGTCTGAAGCGTGGGATTTGAAGGAGGGACTTGGTGGAGGAACGAAGTTCTCTGGGGGGAGCGTATTCTTTTATTAATGAGGAAATGAAGGCGGGGGCGGTGCCTTGTCGGGCCTGGAAAACCATGCAGGCGGTTTTAAACAGAGAACGTTCCTTAACAGGGAGCCAATGAAGCTCCCTGAGGAGGGGTGTGGAGTGGTAGTAGCGTGGGAGACCAAAAACTAGCCGGGCAGCTTGGTTTTGGACCAACTGTAGCCTCCTGAGACTGTATGCTGGTATGCCATTGTAAAGAGCGTTGGCATAATCCAGCCGTGATATCACTAGAGCGGCCATGATCATTTTGAGTGCCTGGGGGGAGAAGAAACGGGCGACAGTGCGGATAGTTCGGAGGGTGAGGAAGCAGGAGGAAACTACAGAGCTGATTTGGGAGTGAAGGGTGAGTTGATTATTCATTTTAACCCCCAGTGTTTTGACCGTGGTAGAAGGGGTGGGGGCGGGACCAAGGGTTGGGGGCCAGAAGAGAGAGTTCCAGGGACTGGAAGAACCACCGGTAAGAACCAACTCGGTTTTGTCCGGGTTCAATTTGAGATGGTTGTGGTTCATCCAGTCCCTGATGAATGTCATGGTGTGCTGGAAGCTGGAGACAGAGAGGGGAGAAGAGGATAGGTCAAAGATGAGCTGGAGGTCATCCGCGTAGTTATAAACGGTGACCTCCAGCTGCTGAAGAGCGAAGATGAGGGGAAAGATATAAAGATTGAATAGTAGGGGAGACAAGGAAGAACCCTGGGGGACACCACACGTGATGGGGAGTGGGGTGGTTGTGAAGTCTCCTAGCCGGACCGCCTGGGTGCGGTCCCTCAGGAAGGAGGAGAGCCACACCAGGGCTGATCCCTCAATTCCAGCCGCCTTGACACGGGACAGTAAGATGGTATGGTCTACCGTGTCAAATGCGGCGGAGAGATCGAGGAGTACCAGCGCCTGGTGTTTGTTGTGATCCATACCCTTCCTGAGGTTGTCCAGGACTGATACCACGACTGATTCAGTCGAGTGCCTAGGTCGAAAGCCAGCCTGGCGGGAGGCCAGTCCCCCATTGGCCTCTACGTGGGTGCTGAATACCGCGGTGACATAGCGCTCCAGCACCTTGCCCAGGTAGGGCAGCAGGGAAATGGGGCGGTAGTTGGCTGAGATGGATGGGTCAGCGCCAGGCTTCTTTAGAATGGGCACTATGGTGGCTGATTTGAGCGTAGGGGTTTTACTCCCTGCGCTAGGGAGCTGTTAAGAAAGGTAATGGGGGGTTCAGGACAGGAGGAGTAGATTTGTTGGAGGATTCGCGCCGGACAGATATCGGCCGGGGAACCTGATTTTACTTTGGGGAGTATCTCCAGGAATACCTCTTCAGTGAGGGGGGGATGGAGGTGAGAAGGTTTTGAATAGTGGGAGGAAAAGGGTCAACAAAGGCAGGCGAGGGGGGGGGGATGTTGGCCTTAATGGTAGCGATCTTGTCAAGAAAGTAAGTGTTTAGTTGGTTGCATAGAGGCTGGGATGGGGGGATTTGAGGTGAAGCCCTATCGGAGTAAGCCAGGTCCTGCACTATGCCGAAGATCTCCCTAGGCTTGTTTTCAGCAGAGATTATTTTTGTTGAAAAATAAGAGGTTTTGGCGGCCAGGATTGCGGTCTTGTAGTCAGCGAGTGATGTCTGATAGAGGGTTTTAAGTAAGGGACAATAATTTTTCCTCCAGTGCCTTTCTGCCTGTCGAACAGACAGTTTAAGCTCTTTTAGGTGGTCATTAAACCACCTGTTAGACTCCTTGGGTCGCCGAACGGAGATGCGACGCAGGGGAGCCACTGAGTCACAACCTCTAGCCAACCAGGTGTTGATAGCGTTGGCTTGAGAGTCGGACGGAAGACCAGAGAGGGACGGGGTAGAATTCCGAAGGTGAGACGTCAGGGTGGGAAAATCAACTCTGTTCCAGTTCCGCGCCCAGGTGTTTTTGGCGTGGGGGACTTTGGAAACCGGGTTGAGAGAGATGGAGAAGGAAATAAGGGCATGATCAGACCAAGGACAGGGGGAAACCATCACCAGGGAGACTGGAAGATTAAGGGACCAGACCTGGTCAAGTATGTGACCATGAGAGTGGGTCGGGACAGAGATGTGCGACATAAAATTTAAAGATGTGAGAGACTCAGTGAATTCTTTCGAGGCTGTGCACTCAGAAGGGTCTGATGGCCAGTAATTGAAATCCCCTAATACCAAGACCGATGCATAGTTAACCACCATGTTGGCCAGTAGGTCTTGAAAAGCCGGCAAGAATAGAGGCGAAGACTGGGGAGGGCGGTACATTAGAAGACAGGTGATGGGGGGGGAGAATGCGAGGGAGCGAACTGTAAGGAATTCAGTGGAAGGAATGGGGGAGAAGGGATGATTTGAAAATTAAGTTCCGACCGAGCGATTATCGCCACTCCGCCGCCAACCCTACCCGCCGGACGATCAGCGCGTAAGGCCACGTAGGAGGGGGGGAGGGTAGCCAAGAGAACGGGAAGGGAAGAATCGCAGAACCAGGTTTCGGTCAAGAGCAGTAAGTCAGGCTTCTCAAAATCGAGCAAGACAAAGAGCTCATGATGGTGCTTGACCGCTGACCTGGTGTTAAGTAAGAGAATGGATAGTGACGGAGTGGGAAGAAGAGGGTCGGGTGGGAGAGGACATTGTGGGGGAGAGGCGGGCGGAGAAAACAGCAGAGCAGGAGTGGAGGAAGGTACAAGCCCTAGTGAAATAATGTGCCTATGGATAGAATCCGAGAGTGGCCAATGGCCTTGGAGGGTGGTAAGCTCCTCAGAGGAGTAAGAGATGAAATTAGCAAGGAGTCGTGCCCCTAGCCCCGTCCGGCCGCGGACGGGCGCAGACGGGCTTGCCTTAGGCGCGCCCGCTGCGCACGTCCGCTGCGCGTTCTGTAGATGCACATTTGATATAGGAGGCCTCAAGGGCAGGAAGGGGGCGTGGCCTAGCGGTGGGCGTGGCCAGCGGCGAAGGACGCCGGTGTGAGGGGTCACGTGAGCGCTAGATCCGCTCCGTGATGCCCAAAAGTGCAATAGTGCTTCACAAGGTAAAATACAGTTTTAAAAAGTAAGCAAGTCTTAGAGATAGCAGCAACAGCGTCTACTCCCGGCTTTTCGCCTCAGGAGACAACCCAACCGAGCGCTCGTAGGTCGGCGCTTATGTAGGGCGGGAAGGGGGCGTGGCCTAGCGGTGGGCGTGGCCAGCGGCGAAGGACGCCGGTGTGAGGGGTCACGTGAGCGCTAGATCCGCTCCATGATGCCCAAAAGTGCAATAGTGCTTCACAAGGTAAAATACAGTTTTAAAAAGTAAGCAAGTCTTAGAGATAGCAGCAACAGCGTCTACTCCCGGCTTTTCGCCTCAGGAGACAACCCAACCGAGCGCTCGTAGGTCGGCGCTTATGTAGGGCGGGAAGGGGGCGTGGCCTAGCGGTGGGCGTGGCCAGCGGCGAAGGACGCCGTGTGAGGGGTCACGTGAGCGCTAGATCCGCTCCGTGATGCCCAAAAGTGCAATAGTGCTTCACAAGGTAAAATACAGTTTTAAAAAGTAAGCAAGTCTTAGAGATAGCAGCAACAGCGTCTACTCCCGGCTTTTCGCCTCAGGAGACAACCCATGTGCAATGTGCAGACCTGGTTGTCATTCTCTTTCAGTTGCCTTGTTTGCTTGACACATATCTATGCAGATTTGTACAGCTCCTTCACTGTCTTTTTTAGTACTACCACTATGGGAGAAACCCATGGAATTGGACCAGAGGAAAGCTCAATGATAATATGTTTGAGTTTTAACAGCTTCCTGTAATTTAAATGCAATTTGTCTGTGTCTTTGAAGAATAGGATGTGTAATTGTTCTTTCATTGTGTTGAGTTTTACCAACCCATTAAACAACAAATGGGATTGACATACTATTTCGTGATGAGCATTCATGACATAGTCACTGATATCAGTTCTATATCAGTAGCTGTCCTGAAGCTGAGCATACAGGCACTTGACACAGTACCCTGAAGTACATGAAGGGATGGTTGTGCTTTTGTTTTCTTGTACTTCATCCTTGCTACAAAGTAACCTTGCCTGTTTAATGGTCTCAATGCAGCCCATGTATACATTTTAGTTTTCAATGGCATAAGCCGGGGCAATGGCGATAGTTCATGTGCACTAATGCTTATTTCAGGGGTGCAACAGGGTATACTTGAAATTGCATTCTCAATGTGCGATTCTCTAATTGCTAATCGCAAATTGAGAATCTCTTCCCATTCATTCCTTTGGGCCTCCAGGCCCATAGGAATGAATGGGGAGGGTTTCCTTAATTGCGAATCGCACTTTGCGATCCGCAATTAAGGAATATGTAGGATTCGCAAATCTTTTTGCAAATCCTACATACATCTCGTTTTGCGATTCTAAAATTGCGATTCGCAAAAAATCGCAATTTGAGAATCGCAAAATCAGAGTTTGCTATATATGGTCCTAGATCTTCCCCTCTGGATGTGAAGCAACTGTACTGCTAACACCTATGGTCCTCAGACATCGAAGCCTAACACTGAACTGGGAGACAAATCAATCTTTAGCTAGAAACTCTGAAACACTTGATTTTACCATCACAGACACCCGGAGGCAGATTTATCAAAATGCCTCACAAAGCAGAACAGCAAGACACGTGCTGCACTGCAGTGCATGACAGGAAGAGACCAGAAATGTGCAATAACATTGCATGGCACATTCCTGTCCTTTCCTTGACCTGACGCACTATGTGCAGCCTAGCTACAATGCAGGCATCCTTGCATCATTGTGCAAGAGTGTCTGTGTTGCAGGCAGTATTGTTTTTGTGCAGGAAGGGACAACTTCCTGCACACAAAAATCCTCTGATTCTTTTTCCTCTTTCAATGTATGCTGCAGAATGCAGCACACATAGAAAGGGGAAAACACAAGGAGAAAAAAACATATTTTTCCTTGTTACACCTACCCTCGGAAGGCAAAGCATTGTGACATAGTCCCAAGTCTACCACTCATGGTAAATCTGGAAATGCGAATTGTCAATAAAGTTTCCCCTTTGGGTGAACTTATGAGCTAACCACAGTTAGACCATGCACATGCACACTAAATTCAGTACCACACTTTAGGAGCACACTTTAGGAGCAGCAAATGATATACATAATATAGTCATACAACAAATGTACATTTTAATTTGGCATATTAAAAACAATATTAAAAACAATCATAATAAATAGACAATAAGGAACATTGATACACAGTAAATTCATCACATATAATGGGACAATACACAAGGAAAATGGTTCCAATTAAAAAGGGGCGAAATACACTAGTCCGAACACAAAACTAAATCACACTCCAAACTGTACTTTAGTTTCTATTTGGAGGAGTTCCTTTGTTCAATAACTTAGCGTGTTTCCACCCAGCATTGCATCGACGCGTTTCGGTATGGCAAATATTATTCAAAGCCAAAACCTTCCTCAGGATTAAAATAATAATATCCCACTTTAACAATGTATCTGGAATAAAAATTACATACATCATTTTACATAATTCTACTCCTACACACTTCAACAAATACATGTACATTTGTTGTATGACTATATTATGTATATCATTTGCTGCTCCTAAAGTGTGCTCCTAAAGTGTGGTACTGAATTTAGTGTGCATGTGCATGGTCTAACTGTGGTTAGCTCATAAGTTCACCCAAAGGGGAAACTTTATTGACAATTTGTCTTCTGGTACCCTACCCCTTTGGATTTATTGGGTCCCTCTCTTTTGTTAGAGAAATCTGGAAATGCGCCAAAATCCATGGGTGGATCCGCGGGAACATCCACGCTCCACCCACTGAAAGACTCCCTGGGGCAGAGTAAAGCAAGGCAGCAACATGTGCTGCCTTTCGTTGGTCCAGATTTACCAAGCCCTGCAGGGTTACCAAGATGGACTTGAGTGGCTTAGTAAATCTCATTCTACGTTTTGCATTGCCCTGCGAGTCCTTGCATGGTGCAAGGATGACGTAAAACCTTTGCTAAATCAAGCCCTTTATTTCCTTCCCTCAGGTTAGGTAATTTATTCTCTTTTTATGAAGCATTTCTAGTGACCACAAAAAGTGAGTGATCATGAATAGCATTTTAGAAGTTATTATTTTGGCAGGAGGATCAAAATCCTCAGTGTCCTCAATTTTATTGCTAACAGCACAGTGTGATCACAAATAGTGTACATTATGGGTCTCATTGCGATGTTGGTCGGAGTTACCTCCGACAGACATTGCTGCAGATGCGGAGCCGACTGAACTCCGGTCGACCTGTCCCTACGCCACAATTAGGATGCAACCACTCAAGATGGGGTCGCAAACTTCCATTTTACAATGGGAGCTTGTGCAGTGGTCAGAAACCACCCGCAGCACAAGCTCCCATTTTAAAATGGAATTCTTTGCACTTCCCTGCACTGTATTCCTGCAACACGGTGCAGGGATGTGAAGGGGGCGCTTATGGTGCCTCCTCAGTGCCACAACCGTAGGGCCAGGGGAGTAGGGGACCATGCTAGGGGGCCCCCAAAGTTGATTTACGACAGTCTTTCCATGTCAGAAAGGTCAACATGAAAAGGCTGTTGGAAACCGTCATTATAAACCCAACTGCGGAAACGCCGTCCTTAAGGGATTATCAGCAGTTTTTGACCGGCTGTCGTGCTATTTGAGCCCCTCGGAAGCCAGTGGGTTTGCCCAGCTGGTTTACACTCCGACCGCAGATATTATAATTTGGCGATCGGAATGTAAACCTTCTATGTCGGTCAGAAAGCCTCCGACCACTGGTCTGACCGTCATCAAAATAAGCCCCTATGGTAATGTGGGAGCAGGGGTAAAATTATATTTCTGTGTAATGTAGGATTTTTTTTTATTTGTTTGGTTGTCTTTATTTGTTTTTAACAGATCTGACTAAATGTTCCCTCCTTATTACACCTGTAATTACTGTGTATACTCTGTCTTTCTCAGACTTAGAGCCATATGTATGAAGGAACCGATTTGCGATTCTTTATTTGCGATTTTTACCGAATTGCAAATTCAGAATCGCAAATCGGTGTGTATGAAACAAATCGCAAAAAAATAGCGATTTCTTAAAAATCGCTATATATTTGCAAAACCCCCAAATGCGATTCCTTAACCTCAAGAAATCGCAACTTTTGCGATTTCTAAACAGAAAAAATCGCAATTTTGCGAATTTCGCAAAACAGCCAATCCGGAACTCAGGTGCAGCATGATGACATCACAACCAGGAAGTGACTGACTACCCATGCTGCACCTGAGTTGCTAAGTCAGAGGCAGAGTGAAGGTGTGTTTGAGAGAGGGAACTGTGCTCCTGAAACAACATGGCAGAAGGTGGAGACACGCCCAGGCAGGAATCCCAGCAGAAGGAGAGAGAATGCTCCAGGAAAAGGAAGCAAAAATTTTCAGAGGCTGAACTGGAGGCTTTGATAGAACAAATGGTGCCAAACCATGAAATATTGTTTGGGAAAAAATCTCTAAAGGTGCCAGAGAGCCGTAAAAGGCGAATTTGGGAGGACATCCAGCATAAGGTGAATGCTGTGGGGGTGACAGCCCGGAGTGTGGAGGACCTCAGAAAGCACTGTTATGACCTGCGCCAGCGCTCAAAAGAGAAGCTAGCTGCCAGGCTGGAGCAGTCTAAGCAGACCGGTGGTGGGACCTCTTCTGTGTCGGACTCTACACCTCTTGAGGAACTGGTGGAGGGGACCCTGCAACCAGAGAGTGTGGGAGGAGTGGCTGATCTGGACAGCTCTGATCAAGCAGCATCTGGAAAATGTAAGAAGCATGCCCTCACACCCCTTACACCCCCCAACATCCCCCATCAGTGACCTAGGGTCAGGAAAAAAGATATGTAGTCCAGAGCAGGTACACAGGCAGACCCAGCAATGCATTATGGGAGATGTAGTCACATGAAATTCAAAGTTGTGCATTTTCAGCCAAACAAGTCAAATATAGAATCTGCAGGTCAGGAAAGGGAAACAATTAACCAATGTAATCCCAAACGGTGAAAACATGTATTTACACAGTGCAAGTGAGTACAGTTAATTAATGTGTGCTATTCTGTCCACAGCACCATCTTCAACACAGCCTACAGGCAGTGGACCAGTCAATGAAGGTGCAGACTCAGGAGATGCCGGGCATGATGAGCACACTGATGGGGAGGACAGCCCTGTGACCACTCACAAGAAAAAGAGGAGACACGTAGTGAGACCACTACCACCAATGGAGGATGAGGCAGATGATAGTGGTAAAAATTTGCAAACTGATACCACACAGCCACGGCAAGAGGTCCGTGCACAAGACCATCAAGTGCCACAAAGTACAGCCAGGCGCAGACGTCGCACGACTACCAATGATGAAGGTTGAGGCGAAGAATCTGTGTTTGCCGGCCTGGAAATCAATATGTTGCAGGTGCAGCGCCTGCAAGCCAAAAACATGAAACTGTTACAAAGAGAGATGAGGGCAGGCTTCAGGGGATTGAGGAGTGACCTGAGGGGTGCCATGCAGGAGCATTGTGAGGAATTGCAAGCAGAGCGTGCTGCTAGACGCCGAGAGCTGCAGCGCCAAGATCGTTATACACGGGCCATTAACCGCTTGGCCTCTACCACAAGCATCCAGGCCAGGCGCAGCAAAGAGATGCAGCGTCAGTTTACACATGCTACCCAGGATATTGCAAATGCACTTTTACAAGTTACCACTGCTGTTGACGAGCTGCGGGTATTACGCACTACAGGGCCTGGAGTACTAAATCCCAGTGAAGAGGATGTGCAGTCAGGTCGGAGCAGCACCACCCCACCACCCATCTTGGAGAGGCGCTGTAGTGGCAGGAACAATAGGCCCACACCATCCAATTAGCATCACGCTGTGCAACATCTAACTGTACACTCACTCCTGTTTTCTTAATAGCACTGTGACTAAAACATGTGCTTGACAAATGGAGTGTGTCTAGTTTGCATGAAGGTTGTGTGTCATAATTTTTCCTGCAAGTAAGGAATAAAAACACATTCACACAGACACAATATTTGGCATTGTGTCATTTTTTCTTGCCTAAAAATAGTTGCGTGCAATCTCATCACGCCTCTGGCACCCAGCTGCTGCAACAGCTACACAAGCTCGCATACGTCCTGGTCCAGGCCCCTTCACGTCAGAGGATCCTGAGTCACTCAGCTCCACTGGTGTGCCTTTTCTTGTGGCAATGTTATGCAGCATGGCACATGCAACAACTATTTTGCAACACGTATTGGGGCTGTATTGGAGTGCACCTCCACTTTTATGGAGGCACCGGAATCTGCTTTTCAGGATCCCAAAGGTCCGTTTGATGGTGCCTCTGATAGCAATGTGTGCCCTGTTGTATCTGCGTTCTCTAGCATTGGCTGGATTAAGGTAGGGAGTCAAGATGAAATCCCGGACTGCATATGCACTGTCACCTGTGGGTTGAAATGAAAATGGTTAGTCAGTGAACTGCACATGGTAGTTAGTACAAATTTACCCTATGTTTAAATGTATTTACCAAGTAGGTATCCCTCGCCAAACTCCCCTCTTGAGAGTCTACGGTATAGCCCACTGTGACGGAAGATGAATGCGTCATGTGTGCTGCCAGGATACTTTGCCACTATGTCAGTTATGATGTGTTTGGCATCACACACCACCTGGATGTTTAGTGAGTGGTAGCATTTCCTGTTCCTGAAGATGTACTCATTGCTTGAGGGGGAAATATAGCAACATGTGTGCCATCTATGCATCCTATCACGTGTGGGAATTGAGAGATTTGGTAAAAGTCCTCCTGTGTCTGGGCTAGTGCCTGTGGGGTGCTGGGGAAGTACATGTGATGTTGCATCCTCTGAACCAAGGCATGGAAGAATCGCGAAAGGGCACTTTGTGACACCCCTCCTGCTTAGGCAATCACCCCCTGAAAACTTCCTGAGGCCAACAGGTGCATTGAACACAGGACCTGGATTTCAGTGGAGACGGCATTTGTCCTGCGTGTTGGGTGTTCAAGGTAGGGTCTGAGTTCTTCAATTAAATAATTTATGCTTTCTTCATCCAGCCTGTAGTGGGTGTAGAGGTCCTCCTCAAGGTGCTGGGAGATGGTGACGCGCAAACGGAATATCCTCTCCTGGTGTCTCCTCCTCTGTGCAGCAGCTCTCAGTCGCATTCTCCTGGCTATCAGGTAAAGCCCTGCCATTGTGGAAAAAAGTCTGTTGAATTATGTTGCTGCTTATATAGGTTGCACCTGGTTACCACCTGCTCCTACTTGGTGGTAATTGCGATTCTGTAAATTGCGAATTTCCGAAATTCGCAAATTGCGATTTTTTCATACATACCATTGCGATTCCTTATTTTGCGAGAATGGCCAATCTGCGATTTTTCTGCGATTACCTACTTTTGCGATTTTCCGTTTGCGAAATTCGCCAACTGTGAACTCGCAAAAGTAGGTAATCGCAGGAAGATCGCAGATTTTGCATTCTCGCTAAATGAGGAATCGCATTTTTTGCGAATCCTTGCTTTGCTCTGATTTTGCCTACATACATACCATTTTGCGAATTCGCATTCGCAGAGGCCAAAAATCTGCAAATTTCGGCCTTTGCGAAAGCGAATTTCAAAGATACATATGGCCCTTAATGCCACCTTCTTTGAGCTGAGCCTTTGTGCTCGACCCAGGCTTGCAAAGTCACCTTTCTGCAGCAGACTGAGTGCCATCTGTCCCAACTAGTAAGAAACAACTTCAATATAACCTTTCATATTGCTATGTTTCCATGTAACTTTATGGATCATGGACAATGTCTGACACCCCTTCTATTACTTCTGCTTCTTTCTTATTTGGAAAAAAGACAATGTTTCAAAGTTCCCTTTTTACTAAAATAGTCTATTTTTTTAAATGTGATAGAGGTAACCATGCACTTCTTTGGTGCAATGTCCACACTTCAGGTTCTGAGTGCATCAGTGCTTAATTTGAGCCAGTGGTTTCTGAGTTCAGCATCAGCACCTAATTGCTGGCACCGGCACTTAATTGCCAGAACCTGCACTTATGACATCTGCTACATGGTGACAGTTGCTAGGTAATTTAATATACATTTAAAACAACTAATACCTGCCACCCAAGCCATTAATAAGCTTATGAGGCCTTGAACAGTCTGAATTGTCAACTTGTAGGAGTGTGATGGTTAGTAGTTGTGTAAGTACAGTGGCAAAAGAGGTGCAAACTGCGGTGGCCTCCTCACCAGTGCCGGGCACTTATTTTTTTTTAACATATTAAGCACTGGAGAACACAGCTTGTTTACGTTGCTATTTGCACCGCCTGGCAAATGGAGAAAAAAAACAAAGGTTGCACTGATAGACGTAACAACAATTTCCACCTGTCGGTTGGTCCAGTGTTGGGGCAAAAGTGCACTGGCACCAGCGCAATCTATACAACTCAGCCAGATTGTGAAATGGAATTATGCCCCAAAAGCCTCACATTTTCATGTGCTAAACACTTGATTCCTGAAGCAGATGCTGCTGTCGTCTGCGTTTTCTGCTGTTCATATACACAAATTCTGAGATTGATTGTGATTGTTTATAGACACGAAGCAATAATCTATGGGCAATGCACTAATGCAAATGCTTGTCCTATAAAACGTAACCACATTAATTGCCTGTGCATCTTTACTGTGCACACTAAACGCATAAATCCCAAGAGAAGAATGAAAATATGATGAAAGGCAGCGTTTTTGCTGAGGCTCGTTTGTGGTATAAATCAGAACATTACAACTGATGAGGAAATCAAACCTGTCTATTCCTACCTGTCAAGGGCAGCAGTGCAAGCATTCGTTCTTCACTGCTTTGCTTCTGCGGCGTTGCTTTAATCTCGGCCACAGTGCCATGTTGTCCATGTTTCCATCAACTGCTGAATGTCACAGTACCTCCAATGGCAATTGAATTACTTACGAACATCTGCTCGTGATTTTTGTTCTCCAAATACTTTTTTTTTTCTTTTAACTTAAGCCAGTCTCTCAATTTTTACTTCAGGGCCTGTAACAGTGTCCGGGATGGGTCCATGTGTCATTTTCGTGGTCACTAATCACTTCCAGATTAAAACTGGGTGATAATGTAGTAGCGACCTGTGTTGGTTTCCTGTTCTATTTATACTGACAATAGGTGGAGTCATGTATCCAGCCCGCCTGCTTCTTTTGTAATTAACCTTTCTCCTTTACACCTTTTTACCTTACCCCTTTTTATGTTATACATAATATTTACTCTTATTTCTATCCCATGATACGTATCGGTTCCCTACCTCATTTTATTGTTTCTAATGTTATTGCATTTTCGAGTTTATTATTTCTAGACGTAATAGACCCGAAAACAAGACATATCACCACGAGGGGCACGTTTTCTTTTCCGCAACAGAAACAGTCCATACTGTAGCAACCCACTGAGAATTTTCTGATCATTTCCAGCGCCCTAGCCTGACACTGGTGTCTAGGCGCTATATATGTCTTCTTAGTCTAGACCTTGACAGAGTAGATTTTCTGAATTAATAAGTGACTTACATTTATAAAAACCCTTTAGCTTTACTTATCTCTGCAGCTCCTTTTTCCCAATCACAGGGCCTCATGTGATACTCTTTGACGTGGGGCAGTGACATGTCTCCTTGCTGCGCTGCCCTGCACCAAAAGCAAAGGGCGGAATGAAATATAGAGCATTCCTGTCCCCTCTTCCCTGTTGGCACGATTGTTTTTGTGCAGGAAAGAACATCTTCCTGCACAAAAACAATCAATTCAGCAGCCCGCATAGAAAGTGGAAAATGTCTCCATGTATTGTTCTTATGCAGGAGGGTGTCCCCTCCTACACAAAAACAATTGTGCCAACAATGCACACAGGCTTGCACCATGCTATGCTAGGCCCAATTCGTGCAGCGGCACAGGCAGAAAAGACTGGAATGCATTGAATCACGTAAATATGGTGCATTCCTGCCCATTCAAATTGGGGTAGGGCAACGCAGCAAAAAGACTTGTGGTGCTGCCCTTCGCCACTTTTTTGTAAATCAGGCCCTTTAGTGCACAAGTTAATCTAAAAATACTTTCTTGGAAAGTAAAAGCTAGCTAGCCTGCACTTTTCTTGGGTAAGACTATTGTAACTGTCTTTATCTGGAGCATCAATAAATATCGATTACACTTCAACTGCAAAATTCTGGTCTGTGGAAAGGCACCAAAAGCCTGAGCATATTTCCTTGGCACTCCACTGGCTATCAATCAGCCAGAGGGTGGTGTTCAGGTTCGGTGCCTAGTATCATGGGCGTAGGAACTGTGGGGGACGTGGGGGACATATCCCCCCTAGATTTTGGAGTGGGGGGGGACAAGGGTGGGGGGACAAGGGGACTAAAGAATTTCCCCTCCCCCTTCAGTTGTGCACAGGGCCATTAGCGCGCGAAAGCGCTACCTAATGGCCCTGTACTTGACGTGTGATTCACCTGCCTGCAGTCAAAGAGGCCACCCGCCCTCTGCCCTTTGTTATTCTGCCATAAGGCTTGGCCAGTCTGGGAAGGGCAGAGAAGTAAAAAAACTTGTCTCTTTTCCATCATTCCCAGAGAAGGCAAGGGCAGTGTCCGCTTCTCCTGCTCAGCCTCTGGTAGCTTCCCTCCCCCCCCCTCTCTCTCCTTATTCCTCCATCTCTTTCTGTCGCTTTCTCGCTTATCTTTATGTGCGGATTTCAAAAGACAGCTGTTACATACTCTCCCTTGCCTCTCATTTTCTTTATTTGTTCCCCCCGTGAAATTGATCCAAAAATGAGCAGAACACTTTAGCTGGAAATGTCCTAATTTTCTGACAGGGTTCTATTCCAAAGTACAACCTCGGGACGGAGAGAACAAAGTATCAAAATAAGAAAAATTATTAAATAACCAAATAAAGCAATACAGAGTGGTCAGCAGATAGGCCAGATTGTTATTTACACCCATGCACCTTAGCGCTGCTTTACAGAGTTTTCCAGTGAAGCGCTACTTTCTTTTTATCTTCTTTCTTTGAACAACATTGTTTTCCCAGGGTGGGGAAGTGCACCATTCATAAAGGGACTGCTATACCTGGTTGAGGGGTGGACTGGAAAACGTTTAATATGAGCGTTTTCAACTGTTTTAATTATTTTAGCCTATAAAATGTGTACCACAGCTCTGTGTTGAGGGATTTGGTCTTTTTTAAACCAAACTGCTTATATTTTATAATGATATAAGCAATGGACATTGAAACTGCCCTTCCTAGTCCTCTAGTCATGTCCAGAACTTTTCAGGCAAAATCACTTACTGATTTCTGAATAATGAGTTTAAAACATTTAAGGTAACCTTGTTGTTCCTGCTTACATTTCACATGCTTTGCTCATCCTTGCATTCAGTGTTTGCTTTTTACAGGGTGTTGTTACTTTTTTTCAGGCAGCATTTTACTCTTGTCCAATGCATAATTTGAATTGAGTCTCAGCACAATTGGGTTGTAGCTGAAGGCAGTGCCAGTTTAACCCAGTGGGGCAGTATGGTGTTCAGTGGGGGACAGGATGTGCAACTTACCAGGGGTTGGTAATGTTGGATTTGCATGCACATTAAACTCAGGGGGTGATTATAATGGTGGTGGGACTGCCACATCACCGCATCGTTGACAGTCCCAACACCATTGATGACTGTATTACTGCCCGCCATATTTCAATGGCGGGCGGTTCCCTGGCACTCAGAGAGACCGATCGCCACGCACACTTCTCCCTTCCATAGGGAAGGGAGAAGGCTAGGATCCTTGTGTCTTGCAGAAAGAAGAGAAAAGGGTGTATCTGCTCTTCAGGAAGGATATACAATGCAGAAAGGGCCGGAATAGCCACTCTGGCATTTACTTTGTGGGCTGCAAGCTAATGCTGCTTAATTTAAGTTGGTGTCTGCAGGTGAAGCGAACTGTATTCTTTGTTAGAGACTGGTACATTATTTAAACCATCAGACTGCAAAACTGAACAAGAGAAAGGCATCAAGAGTTGTTGGCAGAAGGAGGAAGGGAAATATGGAAAACAGAGAATAAGGAGAAAGCAAAGATGAGAAAGAACCTGGAAGAGTGAGATAATGTGGAGGGAGAGTATGTTGGTGGATAAAGGAGGCAAGAGATGAAATCAGATAGACAGCCTTGGTATTCAACAACCCAGCTCCGGCACAGATTCCCTCACTACCACCATTTAATAGTGCTTCCCAAGTCTCCATACCTACTCTCTCAGAAGCATTCAATTAGTTATATAGCGCCACTCATACCAGTGCAGGGTACCAACACTTTACATCATTCACACTACACGGAGGCAGTCAATCATAGGTGTGTAAATCTGTGTATAGGAAATGTTAAATAAAACTACAGGGTGTAGGAGTCACAAGTCATCCATACTTGTAGACAGTATTGTTTAAGAGTGCTTGGTCTGGATGTTGGAAAGTGGGTTAATAGTAGGGGCAAATGTATATCTGTCCCCGGCAATAAGGACACTACCTCAATATATAGCTCCATACCAGTCTTTGAAAATTATTCTCATGCTCAACCCTTGCTAGCTTGGCTGTTAGCAGGTATGTAAAGCATTTAAAAACACCAATTCAGTAAATAATTAAGACACAACACCATAAAAATCCAACACCAATTTATAAAATTAAAAAATATTTTTTTCTTTAAAATGAAAAAAATCCAATGCAGGGAATATGACTTTTAACATTTTTTGCACGATATAGCACATAGAAACGTATATCCCCTTTTGGTACATCTGGTCATGCTAGACCTGCTCAAAGTCAAACTTTCAGGCCGACCACGATGAAGCCCTGCAGGGGCTACTCCTTGCGGTAGGTCTCGGTCAACGTTTTTACCTTCTGACTTAGAAAATTTTCTGGAGCTTTTCTTCACGGGGTCCGTCGAAACTCTCAGCCACCCCTGATTCGGTGAGGGTTCACCATCTTGCCTTGCAACGAACTCCCAGTCAAACTTATGGAAGTCCAGCCTGCGGAGCTTTCCAGCGGTACGAGCTAGGGATGCAGGCTGGCACACAGTTGATGGTGGGTGGCTTGGCTCTCCTGGTTGGCCCGGTTACCTTTTCTAAGTTCAGAATTAGAAATGTTTGCAGAGCTTTTTCTTGCAGGGTCCCTCAATGCTTTTCACTAGGCCAGATTCGGTGAGGGTTCGCCAGCTTGGGTTTCTACCTACACCCGATCAAACTCTGGAAGTCGGACCCCTGGAGCTTTTCAGCCGGAAGAACCTGGGCGGCAGGCCAACTCATGGTTGATGGTTGTCGGCTTGGCTGGTCAGAGTGAGTCGGTCCACTTATAGAGCTTTTTACCAAAGTTGCTCCAAACTTCTCCAAACCTCTGGAACGTCTTCCTGAAGTTTTCCAAAGGGTCTCAGAGTGTCCAAAACTTACTCCAAGGGTCTGGAATCTCCAAGATGGTCCTTGAAATGGACTTCAATTACCACAATCCACTTGGACAAAACCCTTTCAAATTCACTGGTAGTTCTCCAGGCTGGGGATTCTTGGTGGGCCAGGTTAGCTCTGTTAACCTTCAGCTTGCAGGTAGTCCACTCTTTAGTCCTTTTGAAGCAAGGTAGTCCATAGGACTGTAATTCTGGATTATGCAACAGGCACAATCTTCAGTCCAGAGCCTGGTTGGTTCAAATCAAACTCCTCAGCAGGGACCCTTCTTCTCCCAAGTTTGAAGCAGCATCATCTGAGAGGCTTTGTCCATTTCAGATACTTATTCCAAGTTCTCTGGGTCAAGAAGGAGGAAACTCTTGTCCAATGAGGTGCAGGGCAATGCTCCAGGGTATGACCACATCCTCTAAAGTGGGGCATTATTTTCCCAAAGAGAGCATAATTTCTCCAAAATTCATCATGGCTGATTTTCCAGCAGAGGGAGCAGAACTATCTCAACCAGCCTACAGGATGGCTTCATATACCTAGGTCCACTCCCCTTACATCTGGGAATTCCTCCTTAATCCCCCCATCCGGCTGTGGGAGAGGTGTAAATGAAAGTGATTTTTCCAGCTTGTCTCCTCTTGAAGAGCATTGTTTACTACCACTCCCCCTGGCTCTGGCGTTCCTATGCCCAGCAACCTCTACTCTCAGACACGACACCTAACTCCAGGGGTAATTTATCACCTCTTCAAACAGCCAGTCCAATCCATTTACCTCTGACAAATCAAGGCAGGGCACTAGAGGGCTGAATTGTGGCTTGCAGACAAGAAAATCTTATAACTTCTTGTCAGTACATTTTAGAATAAATTCAACAATACCACATTGTTGCATTTATCATTAACATTCTTCTGAGTCATTTAATCCTAGTTGTTTGGCTTTCCTTTCTCCAGTTATTAATTAATAACCTCTTGCAATGTTAACCTATGGGCTGGGGATCTGCAGTGGAAAAATTAACTGGCCAATTTCTCCAATACCAGGGCCTGTATAAGGATCCTCCTCATACCTACAGGACCCCCACCCCTAGAATACATATGAAAGACTTTAGGGGTTCTGGTTATATCAAAATATTGCAGATCCTCACTTCACAGTGCTCCTAGCACAAAAGCCGATTTTGGGAAGCACTATACTACAATGTAGGCAGTGAAATGTGCAATTTCACTAAACCCAGGGCATATAACACTCATTTTATAAGGGCCCTCCTTGTAGATACCTGATCTCTAACCCCTAGGATACCTAGGGGAACCCCTGGGGATACCTAATATGCCCCAACATTGTAGTTTATCAATTTGTAAGTGCCCTAAACCCAAAAGTCAAGATTGGGCACAATTTGCATTTTAAAAGCAATCCTCCAACACGGGTCTGCTTTTAAACTGACCTCAGGCTACAGCAGTGCACACACGCAAGAGCAGGAAGGGCTGCTGGCCTCTAAACCACTATGCCCTAATATATACTAGGGACTTAAAGTTAGTTTCAATCCCCATGCCCTATTATGTACAAGGGCCGTATAGGAGAGGTCATGTCAATCATGGAGGTACCCTAACCCATAGTGCACCCTAGTGTATGTAGGTGTTTTTACTGTATTTGTAAGTGTCTCTTTCAACATAGCACTGGCCCTGGGCCTGGTTAGTCAGAGGCCAGGGTCAGTCAGAGTCAGGTACCACCAGTACCAGTCAGCAAAAAGTTGGGGAGTGCCCAGGGCACAGATGGCTTTGCAACACTAGAGAAGCACAAACCCAGAATTTAAAAACATAACACCATGGTTGGGGGTTCTCTTTAATAATCAGAATTGATTTCCATCCTAATTAACCCATTTTCAAACTTTAGGATAATGAAAGACTGGGTAAAAATCATAACGTTCTAATCTATACCTTGCAGTTTTCATGCAGCTCTTTGATGAAGGGTAATAGCTCACTGTTCAGTGTTAGGATTTTAACTTGTAAACTGCAAATAGCAAAAGAATCTCTCAGACAAAAGCAGTAACTCACTGACCTATTTACATTATATGCATTTTGTGATCTGCGTGGTACACGATCTTTGTAGCGGGCATATTACCCCACTGTGGATAACTTACCATGAGTCAAAACTTCCAGTACTCCGACCTCTGATCTCTCTCAATAAAGATCATTAATCCCGAAGTTATCTTCACATTTTTATTGTTGCCTGAAATTTTCTGGAGACCAGGAATGCAGCAGCAGGTACTTTTCAAGCCATAATGCACTTGCAACCATGACGCCCTCACCCGAAGTCAGCATCCTTTTTTGCTTGGTGCATGAAGATGCAAGATTCATATACATTTGTTTTAACATTTGGTCTGATTACTATGTGAATGTAAACAACAATAAAACATACATGCAAACTGTGACTACATGCCCGCTTTTCTCAATATTTCACTTCAAAATGATCGAATGTATTTGTTTAACGGGTGGTGATTTGTATAGGGTCAATGGAAAATCCACAAGGTTGTCCCTGTCCCCCCCCGAATTTTAGTGTCTCCTACGCTCCTGCCTAGTACTCATGTCTTTCACCGAGTTCATAGCTAACTTTACTCATTGACCTATTTTTCAGAGGAAAATAAACTTTAAAGCATGAAACTGAAAGTTCACATCTGTACCACATTTCTGCACAGAAACAAAAGCCTTCACCAGACACAGTTCACAGCAGCAGCAGATATTCAAAAAGGTCCATCAGCAACCCAGAGTGCCAAGAAATAGCAGGGAGGGGAATCACGCACTGTTGTTCACACCCAGGTAAGGTAAAATCTCTTGGGACCTGAGTCTGAGTAACAATTGATTGGAGCAGGATTTTTCAGAGGCTGGGGCGCCCACAGGTTTTGGGACAGTGGATAGTTGACATCCACTGAAAAGAGACTCCCTGGTTTAGTACCAGGGTGTTACCTGAATTTGTATGGACCTTTGCAATCACAGCACACCCAAAAAGTGGTGAAAGGAGGAACCCTGCAATCTCTTTTCAGAAATAGGCTATATAACCTCCCACAAATTTGAAGGGCATTTTATGACCTTCCTCAGTCTACAATCTGTCTCCATCCATTGTGTCACAAACTGAAGTGCTCACCACTAGAGTGTAGGGACACAGTTAGTAGGACAGAGGGCCGTGCTTGGCTCTCTAGCATGTTTACTCCTTCGGTGCCTCCGGCACCGCCTTGACTCTCTTGCGATCAATTTGTCAATCTTGTTTCTTTGGTTCACTCCGGCCCAAATGGGCTGAAGATCCTCGTGACTCTGACAGGGTGTCTTACTGAGTTAGCCTCCATGAGGTCCTTAGCTGAGCCTTAGGCTTGTCATTGAGTAAGAACTTGCTCATCTACTGTGCAGGCTGGCCAGGTGTTTCCCTTCCAGGGCCTGCTGAAGCTCTCCTCCACTTCTCCTCAATCCTGTTCCTGCTGGTGAAGGAGCAGGAGCAACAAGGGGATATCCTGGTGCTGGTACATCACTGGTGCAGCAAAGTATCAGGATTAAGTCAAGACAAATACAAAGTACTCACTGCAGAGGGCCTGTCCTTATACAATACAGGTGGCAATGGTGGAAGTTCAGAGCCCAATCAGAACGTGTTCAACCTTCAAATATCATGAACTCATCATACCAGAGAAAGAGGCCTCTCCATGGGCAATTTTCCGGGCCTCCTAATCTGAATGGTGGGGCGACAGAAAGAGGTAAAGCAAATTTGTTATTGAAAAGTAGCACGCTTGGCATGACACATGGGTTTCAGCTCTTCCTAAGCAGATCAGGGTATTGAGCTGCACAAGAAGCTAGACCATTTTGCTAGGTTCATCACTGTAGTCCACTCAGATCTCTAGTGGGTCCCTGGTTTGCAGGCACGAGTCAGTATGCAGGATGTCAGATCCAACAGGTAGAAGGAAAGCTTCCATCTTGTGCCAAAACCACTGTCTCCTCAAAGAAGATGCTTAATAAGCTATATCAACTCCCAACACATTCCATGCAAACACAATCACACATCTCACGTTAGGTAGAAGTGAAAGACCCAGTTATGTGAGGTTGAATGTATTTTACCCAGGGATACGCAGGTTCTCCCCTGGGTAAATGTAAAAAGAACTAGGCATCTGAATCCTGCATTATAAATCAACTGCCACCAATCATCAGTGGAGCTGACTTCAGTTTCTCCACAGCGCAGGTGTCAGGACTGCAGGCAGCCTTGGCTATGGGTCAAAGTAGACTATTGTTTTGCCTCAAGTGCCAGCCATGTGCTAGCCTGGTGCTCTGCTGGGGGAGTGAAAAAAGGTCAGTGGAACAACTCAGGAACCCAAAAAATGTGGATTCCACGGACAAAAAAACGAAGTTAGCTTAACAGTCAAAAAGGGTCTTTTCTCTCTACACTCTGGCTCACCAGATTTTCAAGAATTTGCATTGTCTGAAGAAGAAATAACGAGACAAGTTTAAAAATGAATACCCTGAGGGGCATATTCATGAGCCCCTACGTCGCTGTTGCATCACGCAACGTGGTGAAAGAGCAACGCAAATGTAATGTAATATGAGATTTCTGAAGCTACGCAAGGCCACATGGCGTGGCCCTGAGAGGCTTCATAAATCTTGAGTAATGTAATGCAATGCAAATCACTATGTTGCGGTACTCTGTACCAGGGAGGCATTTCCATTGGTGTTGCGTGGGTCTCCCCCGCAGATCCAATGATTTTGACGCATTCCCAGATTTTTAAGAACATGTAAACCTGGGAATGTGCCAAAAAGATACACCTCCGCAGGAGTGGCGTGACAAAGAGAAATATCTTTATTTCTCCTTGTTTTTTCCTCGCAGCACACACAGAAAGGGGTAAAAAAGTACAAAACAATCCTGTCTATAACACAGGCACCCTTGCACCATGGTGTAAAGGTGCCTGCGTTCGCAATGGGCTGCTGAAATGGTGTCAGCTCAAGGGAAAAGGACAGGAATGAGCTTTGTTGGATAACTATAGCACATTTCTGCCCTTTTCTTGTGCTGCAGTGCTGCCCTGCACCACAAAGGTACTACATATGCCCCTAAGTTTTATGTCCAAGGTAATGCCGCAATACAGTGTATCAGCCATGCAAGGTACTAATAAGAGGATAAAAACTCAGAATAGCCAGGAGTGTTCAGTCCTCTCTCACTCACCATATAGGTGGAACAAATAAGGAAGAGTCACCATAGAAGGAACGCACATTTGCACTTGAAACATAACATTCTTGTTCCAATATCAAACTACATTAACTTAAAGAAAGCTTTTTCATAACTATGTCCTAGTTTCTGCTTTAGGCAGATAAAGAGGAAGCATTATGGAATGTTGTGAGACTTGATGATTCCAGTTCTTTTTGATTGGCTTATTGATGCTGGTCAAGAGAATATAAAGATATGCTCAAAATACAAGCCTCTTTAATTTTAATTAAATCTTGATTTTCCAATCGCAGCACTAGTAAAATCTTCATTTCACTCTGATGTCCATCACATGGACAACAACTTCAATAGTAATGTATACATGTTCCCTTATTTAAGGGGCTTATTTATGAAAGTTCTGCATCACTTTTGCACCACATAAAGTGGTATATGCGTAAGGCAGGGCTCTTATAAAGATTTATGAAGCCACACAAAGCCACCAGCATCACCTAACTCTGCACCCAGGAGGCATTCAATGAGCTTTGCGGGGCGTTTTTCCATGCAACACCCATGGAATTTAACATTGCCACAGATATACAATGTGATGTAAACCTGTGAAGCATCAAATACATACACCTCCCGAGTGAGTCATAGCTGTGAGAAATATATTAATTTCTTCTCGATGTTACTCTTTCCATGTGTGCTGCATTGTGCGGCACAAATAGAAAGAGAAAAGTGCCTTGGATGATTGCTTTTGTGCAGAAAGGTGCCCCTTCCTGCACAAAAATAATCCTGCGTGCAAAGGAGGCACCCTTGCACCAGGGGGCAAGGGTGTCTACATTGGTGTTAGGCTGCCAAAATGGCACCAGTGCAAGCAGAAATGACACAAATGTACTGTATTGCTTAAATACGGTGCATTCCTATCCTATATCAAAATGCCATAAATGAGGTCCTAAGAGACACACATGGAAAGAGGAAAATACAAGGAGAAATTAACATATTTCTCCTCATTACTCCTCACCTCAGGAGACATACATGTTTGACTCTTTCCCGGGTTTACATCACTTTGTAATTCTGGGGCAGCATCAAATTCCATAGATGTTGTGTGGGAAAACCCACAGCAAAACCTATGAAATACATTCCAGGCTCAGAGTAAGATGACGCAGTGATTTGCTCTGTGTCACCTTACTCATGATTTACGAGACAACTCATAGCCACACAGGTTACAGATGTGGAGGAAACCCTCTCTGCACTACAATCACTCACAGAGTATCACCAGGCGGCAATGCACAATCTCCAGAGCCGTGTTACCCAGCTGGAATGCAGGACGGACGACTTGGTCCCAAATTTTCCTTCGCGGAATTCCTTCCGATCTCCCAACAGGAATCGTTGGTATAGATCCTGAGATGTAGGTCAGGATCCCCAGAGGACCCATGTCCTCCTAAGCTATGGAAAGAGATGGCCCATTTAGTCACTAATGTTTTGAATCATATATGGAATACCTCTTGTGTCTGGTATTTTCCCTGATTCATGGAAACCTGCCGTGCTACTCCCCCTCAGGAAGAAACTCAATGTGGATCCAAGGGAGCTTAGATACTATAGCCCAATCTCATTATTGCCAACACCAGTAAAAATGCTAGAAAATGGTTCAGCAACAGTTTGCTAACTTTATTGAGAGTCAGGATAGTTTGCATGATATTCAATCCGGCTTTCGGATTGGCTTCAGTACCAAGACTGCTTTGTTGGAGGTGGCAGAGTCAGTTAGAATGTCTGTGGATATGGGATCATCAGCTATGCTGGCGCTCCTAGACTTAACCGCAGCGTTCGATACAGTTGACCACCAAATCCTGGTACAGAGACGTCAAGTAATAGGAATTGGTTGGGTGGTACTCACCTGGTTGAAGTCCTTTCTTAAAAATCGTACGCAGAAGGTCACCACCCCTTGGGGTGGGGTTGCAGAAGGCTGCAACCCCACCAGCCGGACCCAAAACAACTATGGTGTGGGGTACCACAGGGGTCGGCTTTGAGCCCACTTCTTTTTGCTACCGAGTCCAAACCAAAAAAAATGGCGGCGACTTGTTTTGGACTCCTACGGGGGCTCAGACCACTGCTGGGCTTTTTTGACGCACTACGCGTCAGGTTATCATCCAGGCGACGATATTGTCCAGACTCGATTATGCCTGCTCTCTTTATCTTGGGTCCGACAAGACAGAGGTTTTGAGGCTACAAAGGGCACAGAATGCGGCAACAAGAACCCTTTTAGGCCTGCCTGGGCCCTGTTCTGAGTCCAATGCCATCCGCCGTCTACATTGGCTACCTGTCTCCAGGCGCATTGAATTTAAAACCTTATGTATTTCCTTCAAGATTCTGAAATTGGCTACCCCTTCTATCTTGGCCAATCTCCTTTTGCCATATGTCCCCTCATGACCTCTTCACTCACAGGGCCAGCACTTGGTGATGGTTCCCAGGACACAAAGAGTTTGTGCTGGTGGCCGTTCCTTACGTTATAGAGCTGCCACTCTCTGGAACACACTCCCTGTGCAGATTTGTGGCCTTAGCAACTATTTAGAATTTAGGAAGGCTATTAAAAGTTACCTTTTCCCTGCCTCCTAGTTTGTGTTTGTGCTCTCTGCTATGTCAGTCTTGCTTGGTATCAGCGCTGGGACACCCCCTTGCTGGGGCAGCTGTAGCGCTTTATAAATCATAATGACATAACATAACTTACTGTGTACCTGGCCCCTCTGTTCTCACTCATAGCTAACTGGGAAGTGAAGGCCTTTGACCCTGCCACCAGGTAGGTCACCCCCTCAGCCACCACATGGTCCCCCTGTGCCGCCGCTGCCCGCTGTGTCGCCTGTGATTGCTGCAGTCCTCTCGTCTTCCTCAGACTGCTTTTTCCTTATTTTCCTTCTGTGCCATTTCTTTTTCCTGCCTTTTCATTTAACTTTATCGGTCTCCTCTCTCTTTTGCTCAGTCGCCCCTAGTGCCCATGCCCTCCCCCCCACCTGCTCCCCTCCCTCACGCTTCCCGCCGCTTCCCGCCGCTGCCACCCTCGAGCCCCATTCGCCACCCTGCTCCCGCCTCCCAGCTGCTCCTCCCTCCCCTTGCCCTTCTTATGGAGGCCACGCGGAGGTGAAAGGAGCGACCTTTGACCCTGCCACCAGGTAGGTTGCCCCCTTAGCCGACATACGGTCCCCCTGTGCAGCCGCTGCCTGCTGTGTCGCATGTGATTGCTGCAGTCCTCTTGTCTGCCTCAGACTGCTTTTTCCTTATTATCTTTCTGTGCCATTTCTTTTTCCTGCCTTTCCTTTTAACTTTATTGGTCTCCTCTCTCTTTTGCTCTGTCGCCCCTAGTGCACGTGCCCTCCCAACGTGCCCCCCACCCACTCCCCTCCCTCACGCTTCCCGCCACTGCCACCCTACGGCCCGCCCCCTTGAGCCCCATTCGGCACCTCTCTCCCGCCTCCCAGCTGCTCCTCCCTCCCATAACCCTTCTTATGGAAGCCGCGCAGCGGGTAAGCCGCTGGTGCGCCGAAAGCGCGCCAAAGGCAAGCCGTCTGCGCCCATCCGCGCCTGGACCACGCCTAGTGCCAGAACCCCTGGCCCCTGCCGAAATCAAGAAACCCGACTGAGATACGACACCACCACCCTCCACACACTCAACACCGGCCGACCAGCCGCCTGCTACCAAGCCACTCCGAAGCGCACCCACGGACCCTTCTCCTGCCTAACCTGCAAATTCACCTGTGTCTGAACCTACATCCCACTACACAGACCAGGCAACAACAACAACCAACTCAAGTGCATCCTGCTTAACACCCGCTCCGTCCACAAGCACGCCATCGAACTCTGGGACCTCCTCGACACAACAGCACCAGACGTCACCTTCCTCACAGAAACCTGGATGAACGCCTCCTCAGCCCCCGACATCGCCATAGCCATCCCGGACGGCTACAACATCACCCGAAAGGACCGCGTCAACCTAACCGGTGGAGAAATCGCCATCATCTACAGTAACACCATCGATGTCACGACCAACTCCGAAGATGCCCTCACCACCGCCGAACACCTACACTTCCAGATCCACACTTACCCCAAGACCACCCTCAGAGGAACACTCGTCTACAGACCCCCGGCCCCATGCACACAATTCAGTGAAGCCATCGCCGACTTCATCAGCCCACATGCCCTCGCCTCATCAGACTACACCCTCCTAGGGGACCTGAACTTTCACCTGGAGAACAACAATGACAACAACACCACCACCCTGCTTGACAACCTCGCCAACCTCGGACTCAAGCAATTGGTGAACACCCCCACCCACTACGCCAGCCACATGCTCGACCCAATCTTCTCTGCCAGCAGCCACGTTGCCTTCAGCCACTCCACCGGACTACACTGGACCGACCAGAGCTGCATCCACTTCACCTTTAAGAAGATCACATCCCGCAACAGATCCACCGTAGATGCTGGAGCAAAGTCACTGCAGACCAACTAACCACATCACTGAACCAGAACCCAACTATCAACACCACTGACACCAAAGACGCAGCCCGCAACCTCACACAGTGGATAGTCAACTGCACCGATCCCCTTGCACCACTGAAGAACCCTCCAGGCAAGCCCGGCAACAGGAAAACAACATGGTTCACCGACGACCTCAAAGAATCAAAGAAATCCTGCAGATCACTTGAGAAAACCTGGCGCAGCGAACAGACGACAGAAAACATGACAGCCCTCAAGAACGCCACCCGCAAACACCACCAGCTGATCCGCACCACCAAAAAGACATAGTTCAAAGAACGGCTGGACAACAAAACACACAACAGCAAGGAACTCTTCAGCATCGTAAAAGAGCTCGCCAACAGCAACGACATCACACCGTCGCAAGACCGCTGCAACTCGCTCGCCACGTTCTTCCACCGCAAAATCGCCAATATCCACAACAGCTTCAGCGCCAAAACTATACTCCCAGCCACCGAACCAACGCCCCCTACAACCACCCTCAGCGCTTGGACTCCCATCAGCACCGAAGACACCGCCCACGCTATGAACACCATCCACTCCGGCTCTTCTTCCGACCCATGCCCTCACCACATCTTCAACAAAGCCGACACCATCATCGCTCCCCACCTACGGAACATCATAAACAACTCCCTCGCATCCTCCACCTTCCCAGAGAGCTAGAAGCACGCAGAGATCAACGCCCTACTGAAGAAACCCACAGCGGACCCTACAAACCTCAAAAACTTCGGCCCCATCTCTCTTCTTCCCTTCCCGGCGAAAGTGATTGAAAAGATTGTCAATAAACAGCTGACCGCATTCCTCAAGGCCAATGGATCCCTCGACCCATCCCAGTCCGGATTTCGAGCCAACCACAGCACTGAGACCGCCCTCATCGCAGCCACCGACGACATCAGGACCCCACTCAAAAACGGGGAAACCACCGCCCTCATCCTCCTAGACCTCTCAGCCGCCTTTGATACAGTCTGCCATCGCACCCTAATAACCCGCATCCACAACGCCGGGATCCAAGGCAAAGCCCTGGACTGGATCACCTCATTCCTCTCCGACAGAACCCAGCGAGTCCGCCTCCCTCCCTTCCGCTCCGCGGCCACCGAGATCATCTGCAGCATACCCCAAGGCATATCGCTCAGCCCAACCCTCTTTAAAATCTACGTGAGCCCCATCGCAACCATCGCACGCAAACACAACCTCAACATCATCTCATACGCCGATGACACCCAGCTGATACTCTCCCTCACCAAAGACCCAGCCACCACCAAAGTCAACCTCCAGGAAGGAATGAAAAACGTCGCTGAATGGATGAAACTCAGCAGTCTGAAACTGAACTCAGACAAGACGGAGGTCTTCATCCTTGGACCATCCCCATCTGCCTGGGATGACTCCTGGTGGCCCACAGAACTGGGCACCGCACCGACACCGACGGACCAGGCATGCAACATGGGATTCATCCTGGACTCCTCTCTCACGATGACCAAGCAAGTCAACGCAATCTCATCTTCATGCTTCAACACCCTGTGCATGCTCCGTAAGATCTTCCGGTGGATCCCTACCAGAACTAGAAAGACAGTCACCCAGGCCCTCGTCACCAGCCAACTAGACTACGGGAACGCCCTATATGCAGGAACCACAATCTAACTCCAGAAAAGACTCCAAAGCATACAGAATGCATCCGCACGACTCACCCTCGACATCCCCCGCCACAGTCACATATCAGCCAACCTGAGAGACCTACACTGGCTCCCCGTCAGCAAAAGGATCATGTTCAGGCTCCTCACCCACACACACAAAGCGCTCCACGAATTAGGCCCCGAATACCTCAACAACCGCCTCACGTTCCACACTCCAACACGCAAACTCTGCTCCGCCAGCCTCGCCCCCGCCACCGTCCCACGGATCCGCAGAACCACCGCCGGAGGAGATCATTCTCCTACCTGGCGGCCAAGACGTGGAACTCCCTCCCCGCCCACCTTCGACTGACCCAGGACCACCTCACATTCAGGAAACACTTCAAGACCTGACTATTCGAACAGTAACGGCACTTCCACCCCCCAGCGCCTTGAGACCCTCACGGGTGAGTAGCGCACTCTACAGGTGGATTGATTGATTTATTGATTGATATCATATACCAACGACACCCAGCTGGTGTTTTCTTTTAAAGACCAGTCGGTGTATTCCTTCTCGAGATTTAAGGGATGTCTGAGAGACATCAGAGAATGAACAACAACAATAAACTTAAAATTAATGCAGAGAAAACAGAAGTGCTGTTCTTCAGCAAGGATCCACCGCCGGCCGCTGATATTTGCTGGCCGGCTGAAATGGGCCTGCCACCAACCCCAGACCCTACGGCAAAAAACTTGGGAGTGAATAGGGAAGTAGAGCTCTCATTCACAGCTCAAATTCGGCAGGTGACAACCTCATGCTTCAGTAAATTTAGAAACCTGAGGAAATATTTACATCTTTTGCCTGAGGACTGTCTCAGAGTCATTGTCCATGCCACAGTGACATCTAGGCTGGACTATGCAAACTGCCTATACCTGGATCTGCCTGCTTACCTAATCAGAGGACTGCAGATTGTACAGAACGCGGCTACGAGATGGATTAGACGTGTACCTTTTCGTCATCATATCTCGCCGCATATAAAACAACTTCACTGGCTGCCGGTAGCAAGAAGGATTGAGTTTAAGGCTCTAAGTCTGGCTTTTCGAGCAATTCAAGGTAAATGCCCAAGTTACCTGATGCACCAGCTTTGCCGTTATCAACAAAACCGCTCACTGAGGTCCAACTCTCAAAACATGCTCTGTACACCTCACTTTGCTAAAGCTTGCTTAGGGGGCAGATGCTTCACTGTGGTGGCAACCAAGCTCTGGAATTCCCTGCCAAACAATATCCGCCAAATCGAATCAGAGCTGATGTTCAGAAAGTCCTTGAAGACTGGCTCTTTAGCCTTGGTTAGATTTCTGGGGCCTACCCCTTTTTTTATCTCGCCTTGCCACCTACTGCTATAGCGCCGGGACACCTCTGTTTGAGGTAGCTGTTTGCGCTTTATAAATGTCTGTATTATTATTATTATTATTGGAGGGCAGATTCCAGAGAAGCAACATCTGGATTTTGGGACTTCCAGAGGGGGCTGAGGGTTCAGACCCCATCAACAATCTGGAGGTCTGGTTCAGATCCTTCAACCCAGCCTCGGACCTCACATCCTTTTTCTCCCTTGAGAGGGTCCACCGCATCCCGGCACATCGGCCACCTCCAGGCTTTTCTTAATTTCAAAGATAGGGACTCAGTGCTGTGCGCTGCCAGACAGAGCGGACCTCTCCAAGTGGAGAACAAGCACGCTATGATGCTCCCCAACTACACTTATGCTGTGCAGCGACAGCGATCTTCATTGATGGAGCATAATTTTGCGAAATTATCCTGCTTGATCAAATCTACTCATAATTGTGTTATTAACAAAACAATGACTAATGGTGTGAGAATTTTAACATAGGTATTTTAAAAGAAATTGTGAAATATGTGCAACAAAATGACACGTTTATTAATCAAAAAAAGTAACAATGATTTACTGTACAGAAAGCAACAAAAAATATGGGTTTTTAAGTAAACACACTAAGGGGCTGATTCCGATGTCAGTCGGTCAGTCGGTCAGCCCTCCGAGACGTGTCAGTAGCCTCACCTTACGGCCGAACCGTACCAGGAGCGGGACCGTCCGACCGAGGAAGTATGATGTGGACAAGTGCCAAATTTCCGCCGACACGCACGCTCTGATTCTATCCACAATATCCAACCGAGTCTGACCCTGAAACACTCAATTGGTGCCGTACGGCACCATAAACACTGCTACTTCCCGCCGGTCAAGTACGATGCGCAGTTCCTACGTTCTGGACGGGTCACCACATACAGGACGTCTTGTCACCCAGAAGAGCTGCATATCAACCCTGATTCGCGCCATTAACCCCTTCCACGGATTCAAAACGGAGCACCTAGCAACGGATCGAGATGGAGCATGAATCCAATCGTGCAGGTCATACCAGTCCTGTACATATATGACCTGATCAGGAAAAGACACGGACGGTGCAGACGGTAAGTCTGACACCCACCCTACAAACAAACCCATGGGGTCCACACCCTGTCCACCAGTACCACGCCTCCTCAGGGAAATGGCCACAATTACTGCCACCCCACCCATAGGGGCATGTTACCTATCACTGATGCCACCCCACCTATATGTGTCATGTGCTCTATCAGTGATGCCACCCCACCCATATGTGTCATGTGCTCTATCACTAATGCCACCCCACCCATATGTGTCATGTGCTCTATCACTGATGCCACCCCACCCATAGGGGTATGTTACATATTACTGATGCCACCCTACCCATATGTGTCATGTGCTCTATCACTGATTCCACCCCACCCATAGGGGCATGTTACCTGTCACTGATGCCACCCCACCCATATGTGTCATGTGCTCTATCTCTGATGCCACCCCACCCATATGAGGCATGTGCACTATCACTGATGCCACCCCACCCATATGTGTCATGTGCTCTATCACTGATGCCACCCCACCCACAGGGGCATGTTACCTATCACTGATGTCACCCCACCCATATGTGTCATGTGCTCTATCACTGATGCCACCCCACCCATATGTGTCATGTGCTCTATCAATGATGCCACCCTACCCATAGGGGCATGTTACCTATCACTGATGCCACCCAACCCATATGTGTCATGTGCTCTATCACTGATGCCAATCAATCAATCAGCAAAATTGTAGAGCGCGCTACTTACCCGCTAAGGTCTCAATGCGCTGGGGGAGGGGTGGTCGCTACTGCTCGAACAGCCAGGTCAGGAGTTGTTTCCTGAAGGAGAGATGATCCTGGGTCAGCCGTAGATGGGTGGGGAGGGAGTTCCATGTCTTGGCCGCCAGGTAGGAGAAGGATCTTCCTCCGGGGGTGGATCTGCGAATTTGTGGGACGGTGGAGAGGGCGAGGCTGGTGGATCGAAGCTGGCGAGTCGGTGTGTAGAATGCGAGGCCGCTGTTGAGGTATTTGGGTCCCATGTCGTGGAGAGCCTTGTGTGCGTGGGTGAGGAGTCTGAAAGTGATCTTCTTGTTGACGGGGAGCCAGTGCAGGTCTCTCAGATGGGCAGAGATGTGGCTGTGATGAGGGATGTCCAGGATGAGTCGTGCCGAGGCGTTCTGTATGCGCTAGAGTCTTTTCTGGAGTTTGGATTTGGTTCCAGCGTAGAGGGTGCTCCCGTAGTCTAGTCGGCTGGTGACGAGGGCCTGGGTGACTGTCTTCCTGGTTTCGGTGGGGATCCACCGGAAGATCTTTCGGAGCATACTCATAGGGGCATGTTACCTATCACTGATGCCACCCCACCCATATGTGTCATGTGCTCTATCACTGTTGCCACCCCACCCATATGTGTCATGTGCTCTACCACTGATGCCACCCCACCCATAGGGGCATGTTACCTATCACTGATGCCACCCCACCCATATGTGTCATGTGCTCTATCACTGATGCCACCCCACCCATATGTGTCATGTGCTCTATCACTGATGCCACCTCACCCATATGTGTCATGTGCTCTATCACCGATGCCACCCCACCCATATGTGTCATGTGCTTTATCACTTATGTCACCCCATCCATAGGGGCACGTTGCCCATCACTACTGCCTCACCCACCCATGTGTGGCAGACAATATTGACACCCCCACCCATAGGGATGATGATGAGCCACACATCCATCAAACATCAACCACAGGTATGTCAGCCAAATACATTTCACCACAACATCATGCCAACAGTGTGTAGTGACTGACAAATAGCCCTAACAGTGAAATTGAATTATGACACACAATATAACTAAAATCACATGTGTGATCAACACCAGAGGGTGGGCTACACAAGTCAAGCTTTGAAATAGCACTGGGCCAATGATTTAAAAAACAATCAGTGTGTACATCCAATGTAAAATGTGTGGACACAAACTGTAGCTAAAGTTGACCATTGTGGCAAAGGGTGAAATTCCCCCATCATCACAGTGACCTCAAGGTAAGTGTCGTCATGGAAATAGCAGCACATGACAAACAGTATGTATGATTCCTGGACATGTCAGCACAACACTTGTTCAGTCAACCATCATTTACCACACAATGTAGGCACTGGTAACATACGCCTGCGTACGGTACTGCCCCTCAAGTCACCTGCACATAGACAATACATATGTCTACCAAGTTGCACAAAGGACACAGTTGACTTTACACCAATGATGACCACACCTGCATGTACAGTGGAGATGAGACAACAGTCAGGGCAAGTGTCAAATTGTACATTGTGAAGCACATCATATGTGCATGGGTGCAAGCCACAGATGTGGCCATGCCAATGAAATGTTACCATCCCTTTGCTAGATTATTCAGTCAGTCAGTCAAAAAGCTTTTATTATCGGTTAAAAAACATAAAAAGACATATTTACACATTTACACATACATCAATGCTATATAAATATTTAAAAAATAGTAAAAGGCCTCATAAAGAAGTGTAGAAGTGTGGCTCAATGGTTAGAGCAGGCAGACCTCGATGCAGAGCTCTGGCCAGGGACCAGGGTTCGGTTCCTGCCCTGGCGGGTCTCGGGCTCTTTAATTCCCCTGACCGGATATTCTCGCCTCAGTGCCTATTCTGATCATGGGTCCCACGCTGCAACTCTGGGCAATAGCTCGCTTAGTCTCCACAACGGCCCCCACAACGTGAGGGATGCCTGGTCTGCACCATGGGGGTGCCCAGAAGTGGAAACTTCACAGGGAAAGCCAGACAGGGTTCCCTTGCGGTATTCGTACAAGTGCCGGGAAACCCACTGCGGGTAGCTGTGTGCTATACAAGTACAAAAACATTTGCATTTGCATAAAAGAACGTTCTTAAATGAGAATAGAAAGATTTAAAAACAGAAAAAAAGTACATGCGTAAGTATCCCACAGGAGCAACAAGGGTTCCATACTGAACTGCAAGGTAACTTTAATAAAGGGGCAGACCTCCCCTATTATGTTTTTTTATTTTCTTTTAGTAGTGCACACCCTGTTACCCACATAGACAGAAGGAATTTTGCTGTTACATAAACTGACAAAAAAGTGGTATCAGTTTTGAGAATTCTAAAGATCTCTCTATAGTCCCTTATGCCCCTGGACTTGCAGAATTGAATTATCCATTTAGCTCTTGCCCGGGAGTAAGAGGGGCAAAAGAGCAGAAAGTGTAGATCTGTCTCTCTGCTACCCGCGCACCCTGGGCAAGTGCTCACAGAGGCAGGAACTTTTGACCGCTTGTCAGTGGCCTCCCTTAGGGGAAGTGAGCCATGCCTGAACTGGATGCATAGTTTCTTGGCCGGGGGGGCTGGATGTCGTTCAAGAATCTCTCAAAATTAGGATGCACTTTGGGGCCAGATGTAGGTGGCCATTTACCGGCCGGTAACGGCCAATTTCGGCCGTTACCGACCGGTAAATGGGTTTTTGGGATGTAGGGGGCCAATTTTACCGATTCGGTAAATTTACCGAATCAGTAAAATACTGAATCGGTATTTTTACCGATTCGGTAACTCCTAGATGTAGGTGGGACTCTTCTGAGTCCCAAAGGCCTTTCAGATTCACACACATGCCTGTATTTGGGGTGCTAGAGGGTGTCAAAGTGACACCCCCTGCACCCTTGCTGGAATCGGTATTTACCGAATCGGTAAATACCGATTCGGTAATGCCCATTGATTCCTATGGGCATCAATGCCCATAGGAATCAATGGGCATTACCGAATCGGTATTTACAGAATCGGTAAATACCGAATTTTAACGATTCGGTATTTACCAATTCTGTAATACCTACATCCCCCCCTCTATTTTACCACTTCTTAAATACCGAATCGGTAAAATTCGGTATTTAAGAAGTGGTAAAATATAATTGCCTACATCTAGGCCTTGGTTTCTAAAAAGGTGTTAGTAAGCCTACCCAAGGAAGAGTTTGATAATAAGAGAGCCATACCATGCTCTCTCAGCACCGAACTCAGAGTTTTTCTAGGGAGCAGGGCACAGGCCTCCTTCGGGGAAGACTACAGATCCCCCCTACCCAGGGCCTGGGAGAGGCGCTGGATGTACTTTAACCATGGAATCCTCCCCGCGCCCCTTCTAGCTAGCAAATCCCGCAGATCCTCCCTATAACTCTCCAGTTCCGGGGTAGCCCAGAGCCGTCTCCAGTATAACAACGGACGATTCGAGATGACATCCTGGATAGGCACCAGACCTATGTCCAGCCTTAGGGGGGTGAGGGGTGTACTCCGGGGAAGTCTCAAAAGGCGCTCCATGAAACTATTCTCGGTGAGGGAGAGGGGGGCCACACTTACATGTCCCCATAATTCCGCACCTGAAAGCGCACCATCTCTGGCCTGAGCTTTATATATTTCTACGGGCGGTCCCATTAGTTTGAGGGAAGATTCATTAAAGACTTTTAGAATACCACCCAAGGACTGGGCAAGCTTCAAATTAGCTTTAGCAGTCTGCGAACCCCAGTCCATTCTATCATTTAAAGTGACCCCCAAGTACTCGACTGTGGAAACTCGGTCAAGAGCCATCTCTTCCAGGTGCGGGTGGGGACAATTCGGGTGTTTCATGTTATACACCATATACTTGGTTTTAGCAAAATTAATTTCCAGATTCCTTAGTTTACAAAAACTGGAAAATGCCTCTAATGTGCGCTGAATACTCCCCGATGATTTTGACAGTAGGAGGGTATCGTCTGCGAACATTAGGGCCGGAATTTTCCGGCCAGCTAGGGTAGGAGAATCCAGGTTTTTTGCTCCCAATAGGAAGGCAATCAAACCATTGAGGAATAGTGAGAAAAGCGTGGGGGCTAAAACGCACCCTTGCCTCACTCCCCTTTCCATTGCTAGATTAGTTAATCATGACACACCCAGTCAGCTGCAAAGGATGACATGGATACCAACCTGAACAGGAAACATATCTCATGGTCCACATGGAGTACACCACATCAACACCTCAGTAACAGACATTTGTAAATCCTGCATCACCACAGCAAGGCCAGGGTAAACAGCATCAACAATATGTACAGCTAAATCAAATGCACAAGGATCACAAAAAATGCTTTATTCAGCAATTTGACATCTGAGAGGGAAAATCCAAAATGAAATTTAGTCCAATGTCCTTCCAAAAATACAAAGTCCAATGAAGGTGTGAGGGACACCTGTCACCAGTTGCTTGCCTGCACTGATAAGGACTGGGGAAATCCACTCTGAGGGGCAAACATGCAACAGGCCAGGCACCACAGGGACAGGATCAGGGCTCATCAGAAGGAGGCTGGGAAGGGGTGGTGGGTGCAGGAGTGTCAGTGGCAACTGCAGTGGAGGTGTCTGGCATGGATTGTGCTGCCACAACTGTGGGGCACAACTCTGATGGGTTGGGTGCTGGAACCTCTGCAGGTGTATTGGACATGGTCCCCTCTGCAGTGCCCATGTCAGACTGGGTGGTCGTGGACTCCACTGCAGTGCCTAACCCCATGGGAGTGGAAAGGGGTGCAGGTGAGGTTGGCAGGACAGCTGGGGGGCCACGGTCCCCACAGTAGTTGGAGTAACAGACAGACTGGCGGTGGTGTCAGTGGAAGAGCAAGTGGGAGCTGAGGAGGGCCCGAGCATTTTGGGGATGATGTATCTGTGGGTAGGGGAACCTTGGACAGGGAGTGGCGGGGGAACCTGTGGTGTGCTGACCTGGGGGATGGAGTAAGGAGACTGTGCAGTGGAGCTGGGGGGTGGGGGTGGGGTCTAGCTCTTCCGGGTACGGGGTGACTTGTGGATGGGGGCCTCTGTCTGCCTGCGCTTGGGGGAGTGTGTGCAGGTGTGAGGGTCACTCTTCTCTGTGTGTGGGGACTTCCTCTTCCCCCTGTAGTCTGGATCTGCTGGATCTGAGAAGAGGCCTAGGTCACACAGGAAGAGCTTCTTAGGAGATGGGGTTGCAGGTGAGGCAAGGGAAGGGCTCTTGGAGGGAGAGGGATCGGAGGACTGCGGAGTGCTTGTGGGTGCCTGTGTGTGTGTTTGCGACCCATCCCCTGTGTGTGTGGTATCAGTCCTCTGACTTTGCGGTGGTGTCAGTGGAAGAGCAAGTGGGAGCTGAGGAGGGCCCGAGCATTTTGGGGATGATGTATCTGTGGGTAGGGGAACCTTGGACAGGGAGTGGCGGGGGAACCTGTGGTGTGCTGACCTGGGGGATGGAGTAAGGAGACTGTGCAGTGGAGCTGGGGGGTGGGGGTGGGGGTGGGGTCTAGCTCTTCCGGGTACGGGGTGACTTGTGGATGGGGGCCTCTGTCTGCCTGCGCTTGGGGGAGTGTGTGCAGGTGTGAGGGTCACTCTTCTCTGTGTGTGGGGACTTCCTCTTCCCCCTGTAGTCTGGATCTGCTGGATCTGAGAAGAGGCCTAGGTCACACAGGAAGAGCTTCTTAGGAGATGGGGTTGCAGGTGAGGCAAGGGAAGGGCTCTTGGAGGGAGAGGGATCGGAGGACTGCGGAGTGCTTGTGGGTGCCTGTGTGTGTGTTTGCGACCCATCCCCTGTGTGTGTGGTATCAGTCCTCTGACTTTGCTTGAGTGCACGTTTAGACTTTTTGGGTAATTGTGTGCTGTTCGTGTCTGTATGTTTGGGTGACCGTGCTGGTGTGTGTGTGCTGAGGATAGGTAGGGTGATAGGAGTTGTTGTTTGGGCAGAGGCTGAAGGTGTCAGGGACTGCTGGAGGAGGGATACTGCTGCCGTCAGGGAGGAGGCCATGGACTGATTGGTCCTCTGTAGGGCAGACATGCCCGATAAGATGCCCTTCATGAACGACACCAGTTGTGTCAACAGACTGGTGTGTGCATGGAGGACACTCAGCATTGATGTCTGCCCTACATGGATCTGTTTAAGCAGGTCCACAGACTCCACACTCAGGGCACCAGGGGACACAGGGGCAGGGAGTGCGGTGCCTGACAGGAAGGATACATGCTCTCGAACATAGGAGCTGCCAGGGACCTCTGGGATAGGAGCCGAGGGGAGGGTGGTGGTGGTGCCAGGAACAGCCTCACTATCCGTGCTTTACTGGCTGCTGACACCCGCTCCCACAAGGGAGTCATCCTTCGAGCTGCTGTGGTCCTCAGCTGAGATGGATGGTGCTGAGGACTCCTCAGTGTGGCTCCCCTCACCCTCAGTGCCACTGGGTGCCTCCGACTCCTCAGTTGCTGGCCGAAGTGGCTCTGTGGCTCCTCCTGTTCTGTTGCGCTGTCTCCTGTGCCCGTGGATGTATCTGCATAGAAGTAAAAAAAGAAGGACCACATTAGTCGCCTGCACTGACTGCACACAACACTGTCAATACACCACATTACAGGTCATGCACTGGAATCCTTAGCTGATATTTGCTCAAAATGCACACACAGGTCTACATAGGGCAATAGCCAGTGTGAACATCAACCATGGCACCCATATCCCTCCTGGACCTGGACCTGGACCTGGACCCATATGTCTGTTGCATGCTGACTCATAATACCCCAAAGTGCACTTGTTGTACATGAAAATGTCCATGTAGAAGTACATTACTATTGACATACATCACATCACATGCCAATCACTCAGTACAGGTGTCTGGATGAATGTATGCCCAGACTCACATTTCACAATCTTGTGATGCCGAGCAGCACAACAAACAATGATGTCCTTATGTCCTGAAAGTTAATGACACAATGGGGTGCATGGAGCACCTCTGACTCCAATGCAGGATCCCTCTTCTCAAGTCAATGCACTGGCACAGACATGCATGGTAAGTCAGTCTTCACTGTCACATGTCATGGGGCAATGCATCCGGACAACATCAGTCTGCACTGCGTCACATTCATAGGTCAGGCCCATTCCAAACTCTGCAGCTGACAAGTGCACCAGTCTGGCCCCTGCCACACACTGTTCTTGGACTGTGTTGAACCTACATCACTCAAATGTTACATATGAGTGACTGCAAGCACAACTACCTGAACATGAGCACCTCACAGTCTGCTGCTAATGACACACAGCTGCATGAAAGTCACTGTTGCATACACCATTGTGCTTATTAAACTCACCACACCCCTATATGATGCACAGGTATCATCCCCATTGTCACAACTCAGATGTCCTACTGACACTAAAATCCTCAACACACCAGTTGTCACAAAACAGGAAGCCACACTACAATGATATTGTGTCAGACACCTGATGGCACATTTCAGGAAACACAATCAGTAGGTCCATACACGTGAGTGTGAGTACAGAGTCTCCCAATGCCGTGGAGTAGGCATTGGGAGGTAAACCTAAAACAGTGTATTGGCCTGGACAGTAGGCAGGTGTCTGGGCTAGTGTGACATACTTCCTAGTCATAGTCCTGAGGACACTACATGGACTCACCTGCTGCATGGGTATGTGTTAAGAAACCCACACACATGTTGTGACCCAGACCAGCAATTAGAACACATATGAAAGGCACACACAGAACACATGTCAGAGACCAGGCATAGTGCAAAGAATAGACCCACCCACTATGCACACATCAGAGTTCCAGTAACATATGTTGTGCAGGACCCTCAGCATAGCTGATTGAAGAGACACAGTGCCCAAGTGAAAAAAGTCACAGACTGTAGGGGCCACAACTGTGGATCAGATGAGGAGTGTGACTTACACAATTGAGGGACATGAGTCCTGGACTCCAAGACCAAAGTAATGTGGGAGTATGACCAGGCCAAAAGACTGCAAATAGCATGCCAGATATAGTTCACAGATTCAGCATGGACTTTCCTCCTCCTTGCTGCTGTCTGGCTTTCAGTTGCCCATCCAGGTCTGGGAAGACCACTGCCAGAATCCTGAGCATGTGGGGGGGTCAGGGTCCGGTGTCCGCCCCAACGGCGAGGAGGCGACAGCTTCAGCTGGACCCTCGCGATCTTCCGGGTCCAGCCACGTAAGTCCTGCCACCTCATCTGGCAGTTGCGGATCCGGTGCTTGTAGACCCCCACTGATCTCACTGTCCGGGCGATGGTCAGCCAGATTTCTTGCTTCTGGTGGGCATCAACCTGTGAGTATGACAAAGTGAAGAGGACATTACCACACATGCCAACTTATTGTGCTGCTTACAGTTGAAAATACATGTACTCATCACAAAGGTAAAAGAGGTACACAGGTAGAGCACGCATATAGATGTGCATTTGTGCTGCAGCTCTGACATGGTAACATTGGCCAGGAATTTAAGGCTAGCACTACTGCCCTACTGCAGCAGGACACCTGTCCATCACATGTAACCACATAAATAGGTAGCTGACAGTACTCAGTGCATATGCCTCACACTGCTGTGCACACTTCTATTACTTTTACAAAGAAAACTTGCAGAAAATTATAGGCAGTGGACTGCACACTCACCTGCTTCACTGGTTTCCCATACAGCTTGCTATACTGTGAGAGGACCCCATCCAGCAGGACCTGGTTCTCCTCCTCAGTGAATGCTGGGGCCCTCCCCAGAGTATGCATTGCAGGATCCAGAGGAAGCATAGACAGCAGCAGCAGTGGATTTAGAAAAGTGGTCCAGCATGTAGTGCAGGCAAGTGAGCTCCCTGGGGGCCTGCCAGCCTTAAATCAGTGCTGCAGAGGCAGATTCTGTGACATTGCCCCTTACTAATAGGCCAGACACAGTTGCATTCTATGAATCTGTCCAATCCATTGAAATGTAAGACTACTAAACGTCTTCCGCATCGTTCAAAACGCTTACCTTCAGGACACCTTAGGATTGCAACATTGTTGTAGGCATCCAACTGAATTTCCTGCGCACGACTCAAACAAATTTTGAATTTGGTCCGTAACCATGACAGCCCATTGCCAATGAGTGCGCACGGCTCGGTAAACTGACTATACGATGCGTATTTTTTTAATCAAACACATCCGTCTGGATACAATTTTATGGGCTATGCGTGCGCACGTTTAGGTCCATGCCTGTACGATGTGCTGCTTACAAGTCACCCGCGTCAGTTCCGATTGCAATCAATGGCTAAGCCATGCGCAAGGCTCGGTCCAGAACTGCACAACGCGTCACTGTAGAAGTCACCCGCGTCGGGTCACATTGCATACGCGTCCAAAATGCAGGGACCGAGCCGTGCGCACACATTGCCCATTGGCATCAATGTGATCTGACGCGGGTGACTGTAATGCATACTCATCGTGCAGTCAATGGACAAGGTGTGAGCACTACTCGGTCCATGCATGTACGGTGCATCGGCATACAAGTCACCCACGTCGGATCACATTGCTGTGACTTGCAGGCGGTTTGCATACAGATTTCATTCCCATGGCTACAACTTCAACACCACAGCATGTCCCACACTGCATCACATGGCATGTAAGGCTGCATCACCTGTGTGCGTATGGGGGGCCAACATTTCTATTCTTGAGTGGCACTTAGGTCAACCAACTCCCAGGGGCAGGGGTTCATGGGGACAGATCAATTTTGGTGTGGTGCACCTCACAAATGTAATGTCCAAGTGTTGGCGTATGGGCATGAGTCATGGACACAGTCCCAGTTTGGAGATGTGTATGACCTTTCACATACACCATCAGTACAGGGTTGCATGTCATGTACGTCACAGCCAGACCCATGGCCACAATCATGATGTACCCACACAGTCTGTGTGCATGTTGTGTCTCTGATGTTTGTGGTTCCATGTGCTCAATGAGAGACAGGGTCCACCATGTGCCTTGTGCCTCCACATTCATGCTGTGTGTCTCAGGGACCTCCATGTATGGCCTGCATGGACCACAGGGGCCATTAACTGTGGGACTAATGATTGGTTGTGGGATGTCCATGTACCAACATATCATTTCAGTGTACATGTGGCAATACAGGGACCATGGCTATCTCCCTGACATGGAGTTGTGATGCCTGTGAAACATCAGTCCTCACTTGTCACTGTGTTGTGTGTTTTGAACGTGACAGCAGTACATATGTACTGTGCCACAGCCCAATGATTTGCCATTGCACCCCAAGGAACTTATGTACACATGTGTCATTGGTATATAAGATAATGGACATGAAGGTGACATATGTGTCCATAACCAACAGCACACACCTCAGTAACTTGTGTATTGCTATGATGTATCATGTGATGTTTTGCAAAGTGAGTGCCACATGGGTAGCTGAAATTATAATGTTACTTTACCCATCTCTAAACTGCAGGGCGCCAGCAGTCCATAGACTGTTCCCTGACCTCGAGACCATGGTGCAACGGGACAGCATCTGACATTACCGCTTCACCTGGAGTCTGATCGATAATTTGGCGGAGTAGTTGGTGCAACATCTGGTACCTGGCTGCACATACCCGACAGCCCTGACACCAAAATTGAGGGTGATGGCAGCCCTGCACTTCTTTGCCACCAGTACCTTTCAACACACTGTGGCTAGTGTTGTTGGTATGTCACAAACTATGTTCAGCCGTGTGCTTCGAGATGTCCTGGAGGGGATGTTGATTCACCTAGACACCTACATCAAGTTTCCTAGACCGGGTGAACTCGCAGAGATAAAGGATGCCTTTTATGGACTGGGGAGGAGGCCACACGTGATTAATCACAACATAGGCAAGTACAGTGTAATAGTGATTTCATTTACATACATGTGTGGAGATAGTGCTGTAAATGAGGTTTAGAATCCAAAGTTCACAGATGAGTTTGAAGTATTGGTAGATGAAATGTCCAGCGTGAACTCCCCATTTATCTTCTACATTAGTACAACATGGACCCTCTATGTCATGTTGGGGAATTGTGTCATGTGCAACAAGGTGAACGCTTAGCACACAAAGACCAATATCCAAAACAAGTTCTGGGTTCCTGGGGGATGTGCTGGGACAACTGTGGCTCACTTGTCCTTCTTTGGACGACCCCTCTTCTTCTTCTGGGGGGATCCTCAGTTGCAGGCGGCAACGTTGCATCGGACTCTCCACCAGATTCAGCCTCCCTCTATACATGGCATTTGCTGATGTTGTTGCAAGAGATGTTGTGGGCACACAGGGAGGTGTGGACTGATTGCGGCTGTTCTGGCGGAGACAAGTCAGTATGTCGCTTAGTACACTAGTAACTTTGTCCCACTTGGCCTCCATGCATGCATGATGGCCAGCCTGCTCCTGTTGCATGTGCTTGAGGAACCCCACTACCTGGCTGAATCCTCCAGTGCTATCCTGGTATGCATCTACGATGCGTACCAGTTGGGGGTCATCAGGCAGTCCAGGCCCCTCTGCAGATCGTGACCTCTGCCTAACACCCCTCCCACCACCACTAGACACACAGGCTGGATCTGTGGTGGCAGGCACAGTTGACCTGGGGCCCCCTTGGGTGTTGCTACTGGTGTCATTGTTCGTAGCTTCCTGGGTGGCTGGTGTCCCTGTGCTGTTAGTACTTGGTCTCCTAAGTCTGTCGGTGTTGGTGGTGGGGTAAGGTCTGTGGCCAGATGTTGCTGGCAAGGCTGCAGGGGGTGCAGGTGATTGTGATGGTGGGACTGCCTGATGACTCACACCGGATGTGCCAGGTTGATCTTCGTCATCCGAAGAGGACAGAGCCAGATCCACACCAGTGAGCTCATCCTCCACCAGAGTCTGGGCCAGGGACTCCTCTTCACTTTCTGCTGTATCCCAGTAGCACCTGTGTTTGGATGAGAGAGGCATTGTCGGTTATGTTACTATAGACATCAATGGTTAACCTATGTATATTGCAACAGGGAGGGAGGGAGAGGTACTGATACATTCATCTTGCAATGGGTAGTACTAACAATGAAGGAAGGAGCAAGGTATCAGTCATCCTGTGCAGCCATGGTATGTACATGATTTTATTCCTTAGTACATTCCCTCTTATATGTCTACAGGAATCGGGCGGTGCTTCTTGGATTGCCGCCTTAGTGCACTGTAGCAGCATTTCATTTGGATAACCATCACTGCAAATATGATGTGTCTCCACCTGGAGGTAGACTGCCTGCTTTCCCAGTATTGTCCAGACGAGATATTAACTCTAGGATCACATGGAGCTGCAACATGTTCACCAACAGTGACCGACTCTGGTGAGGTGGATGAGTAGCTAGATCCACACACGCAACACCTTTGTTTGTAACTTCATACATCACAATGTTCAACATTTTTCCCTTGCCTTTTTGTGTTGTGTGTGATTTTGACTCACGGCCCTTGAGCACAGACACACACTCTCAGTGTTCATTTCTGGACACTGCTGGGGAACCAGCCAGGTTACTTCCAGGGGGAAGAACAGCATATTTGCAACAACGGGGAGCCAATGATGATGCTGCTACAGTACATTGATGTGGAAAAGCATGATATCACGCACTACGCATGTGTACATATGTGAGGCTTTCAATGGGGGCAGTATAATAAGTAATGAGCCAGGTTGCACAAGAAGAGTGGACCTTTCACCCCTTCTTGATCTTTGTAACAATGTTTGATATACATGACATTTGCAACAGGAATTCAGGATGCATGCCTGAACACTGCATTGTCTTCAGTCGTCACAGACAAAGATTGATATTGTGGTAGCACATTGTACTGCCGACATGAGGCCTTTCAGTGTGCATGTTGATATGTGCGCATACCCAACTCATGTATAGATGTCGATGTACCTGGTCATTGTTACTCAAGGGCCATCAGGTGGCTGACACAGGAGTGTGATCCCTGTTGACATTTGACTCTGCTTCCCTGTGAGGGGGTGTGCCTGTGCTGACAAGATGGCTGACAGTGGGGTCCTGATGCTTGGTGGTGGCCAATTCCCAGTAGAGCTTTGTGCTCCCCACAACATTGCCCAGTCACAGAGATCATGTCAGTCCTTCCCCCACCCCACCCCCCTCTTTGATGTGTGCCTGGTTCAGTGTGGGCTTTCTGGTCCATGTAGGTGGCTGAGGGTTGTGAGTGACTGCAAGTCCCAGCATGCTCTGGGCTTCACCCCCCTTCCAAGCATGCCCTCACTTCCCTCCTTCTGACTCTGCTTCCCTGTGAGGGTGTGTGCCTGTGCTGACAAGATGGCGGACAGTGGAGTCAGGGTATTTGGTAGTGGCCAATTCCCAGTAGAGCTTTGTGCTCCCCACAACTGAGCCTAGTCCCAGGGAACCTGCCAGCCCATCCCCCCCCCCCCTGTGAGGTAAGCATGGTGCAGTGTGGGCTTGTTGTGCCATGTAGGTGGCTGAGGTTTGTGAGTGACAGCAATTCCCACCATGCACTGGGCTACAACCCCCTTCCCAGCATGCACTCACTTCCCTCCTTCTGACTCTGCTTCCCTGTGAGGGGGTGTGCCTGTGCTGACAAGATGGCTCACTTTGGAGTCCAGGTGTTTGGTGGTGGCCAATTCCCAATAGAGCTATGCGCTCCCCACAACAGAGCCCAGTCCCAGAGTACTTGCCAGCCCATTTCAGGCCCCTCTGAGGTTAGCATTCTTCAGAGAGGTATTGATGGTGCAATTGTGAGAGGGGGCATTATCTGTGACAACAACCCCATCATGATGTTGTATACACTCACTTCAACAGCACACCCACTATTCCTTCCTGTCAGTCAGCTTCACTGTGAAATAGTGGTGTGGTGGCAGGTATGTCGGACAGTGTTTACTCAGATTAGTGCCACTGCCTTGCCCTATTTGTTGGTAGGTTTGTACATGTCATGCCACACTTACAAATCACTATGAGGTGGCCATTATTGTGTTTGTGTGACTAGCATACACTTCTTGGGCTAATTGACTTTGGTTTACTATGCCTTTGGTATCAGTGCATGGTTTCACTGTCCGCTTTACGGTGATTTGTGTGTTTTGCGACACAATATTCAGTATCTTTGTTGTGTACTCATCAGGCTCTGGTATGTCTGGTAGGCCATAGATGCCCTCTGGTGTTAGGATGTCCTGCACCTTCTCTTCCCAGGACCTGAAGTAGACAGGTTTGGCAGGAGGGCCACTGCCAGTAACCTGGCTCAAGGCATGTTCCTTCTGGAGGAGCTTCTTGACCCTAATGCGCACGTCATACCACCTGTTCTGGATGTCGGTCTTTGTGCGATACGCTGGTGCTTGTGCGTTCAACTTGTCCACGATCCTGTCCCACATCTTGGTTTTCTGTGACATGGGGGTCCTTTGTAGCAATGTGCCAAACAAATGTGGCTCCACTCTGAGGATCTCATCTACCAATATTTCTAACTCAGTCTCTGTGAATGGTGGATTCTTCTTAGGGGGCATGGTGATGGGTGGTAGTGAGGAGTGATGTGGGTGGGTGTGTGTGTGGATGCAAGTGAGGTTGGGTGGGTGGATGTCTGTTTTGGTAGGTGTATGTGTGAGAGCTTTTGGAAGGGTGCTGATGGTGTTTGGTTGTGTGATGGCTGAGTTGTGTGTGTGTTTGTGGTTGGTGTCTCAAGTTGTTCTGTGCTGGCTGCTCTGTTGTATTTGCAAGGGATCATGGTAGTTTTTTTTGCCTTTTTATAGGTGGAGTTGTGAGTGTGTCTTTGTGTATGTTTGGCTTGTGTGGGCTGCTCCGTGCTTTTCACGCTGATTGTGTTCTGTGTTGCATGCAAGTCGATCGCGGTGGTCTCTCTCGCTTTAGGTACGTTTTCGGGCTGTGTCGGTCATGCGGCTTGGGCTCCGGTCGAATCGGTCGGGTTTCATGCGTTTTGCATCGTACTGTGCGTGTCGGACGTCGCGGGTACATATCGGTCGGGTTCATTACGGGTTTGTGTCGGTTGGTATGGCTCGTGTCCATTTTCTGTCCGGATAGCTGAATTTTGTATGGCTCGGTCGAACGGCTTGTTTTCCGTACGGCTCGGTTGTAGGTCACGGGCTTTACATCGTACTGCACAGGTCGGACGGTGCCTGTAGGTGTCGGTCGGACTCCGTTCCGGGTACGAGTCGGTCGGGCCGATTTCCGAACGGAATCGGAATCGATCCCTTTAGTGTGAGAGAGACACTTAAATAAATATGCATTAGAAACTTGCACATAGAAAAATGAAATAGTAATAATAGAAATGATTACAGAAAATGTTTCGTGAAATGTTTATCCTTTCCTCATAACAAGAGAAAAAGATTGATTATTAATAGCTTGTTTTTTGAAAATTTAGATTATACTTATGAGTTCAATTAGAATAACGAATTATTTGGAATATTTATTATTGTATGTATTTTCTTGCATTTTTTTATTTAAGTGCATTTTATTCTTCAGAAAACCAACGGTTTAATGGTTTCTCTATGAAGGCCTCAAAACCTGCTAGAGTTAATTTTCCTTACCCTAACGTAGGCCACAGAATAATGTACTTTGTCCTTCATTATTTCTAAAAAAGCTGATGTGTTTAAGTTGTGCACAAAGCATATCACTGGAATTTCCTTCCTAGGGTTAAATTATTTCTTTCTATGAATAATTGTATCAACTAAGTTGCAAGCTGATGTGGAAGCAAGTGCAAGGACATGAAGAAATCACAATTTCTTTTCCTGCTTCCGAAGAGCGATGATGACATTCATTTTAACAAAGAACTTTAACAGAGAAATCCGGATGAACTGACTGAGACATCGATCACCTCATAAGCTTGACCAAAAGATTCTCGAGGAACTGTGAAATTGCAGCTTTAGGGGGGTTCGACTTTTAAACATTTGGGGTATAATTATAACAGTGAGAAAAAGAACTTGGCAGTAGCTATTTCTATGAAAAGAGAGCCTTTGCTGCTGTACTCTCTATACTACCCTAGCTGAATATTATCCTTGCAATTCCTGATCGAGACTATCCTGATTATCTTCCACTTCATCAGCTGGTGATGTTGCTCAAGCTATACATTTTTGGCCGAAGGGTTAGCTATTTCTGACTTTTGCATGCTGTGCCTTAGTATTCTCTGATCTAGGTTTGTATGAATTTTAAAATTGCATACTGATATTGTAAAGAAATCTATTTTTCTTTGTCTCTCTCTCTCTCTCGCTTTCCCTCTCACGTCTGTTATTGATATTATAATGTCTTTGTCATGAACTGTGTTTCCTTTTTGTGAATTTACCTGTAATAACAGAATAATGAAGAATTGATCATTCTTATGTACTTGTGTATTGACCGTTCATATTTTGAATTTTTTAGATAAAAGTAACTTGATAAGTATTCAGAGTTTGTCTTTATTGTAGAGTTATTTGACATATTTTCATATTGTGACTATAGTTGTTAGGTAATTTTTTTCATTATAGTTCCTCATGAAGGAACTTAAAACTGTTTCTTATTATCGAGTCCCTATTAGCTCTACCAAAGATCTATCAGAGGGCCTGATATATGTAAGTGGTTATTGAATTTATATGGGCCCAAAACTCTTAGTTATAGAAAAGTTCCTGATCATAATAGATTAGAGATAACTTGAATGATTATAAAATTGACGCTGTTTCCACTGCATCAGTTTCTGGTAGTATCATCGGATGGTTAGTTTAGACTAAAAATACTGGGTAATGAAGAGATAGAATTAAGGAACAGGTGTGTATTGACTACGTACCTTTATGTGTTATGTTGTGGTCCATCATTGACCTTAATGGAAGTAATGGGTACGTTGTTGGCCTAAGATCCCGGGAAAGCTCATGGGCAGTCTTAGTGTGGCATACACTAAGGGTGCGTTGGCTGCTGTTGATGCAGTACTGAGCAATGGTCATATTGTCAGTACTTCCACAGGGAAATCTTGAAAGTGTGAATTGTGGAGATGCATTTGGGTCACTGCAGAAGGCGCATCTGAGGAACTCCCGAGAATTTTCACTTGAGTGAGATTAAAATCGCGCTGGTTGAGATTTTGCTGGAAGCGAAAAGAATTCTCAAAGTATATGATTTATTTCTTTTAGTGGAGCAGACAAGCTGTATTATGTAGTTTGTTTTGTTAAAGACTAAGAAAGGACGCTTTTATGTAAAGGGAGGGTCAGTCGCAGGAGTTAAACTGACGTCACAGCGTACCGCACTGGTATTGGTCAGTTGATGAGAAATCATCACAGAATGTGCCGCGCTGGTATAGGTTGGTTGCTGTGAGTCACGCTGGGATTGAACAGGGTCATTAATTTTGATTGGTAGCAGAAAAATCATAATACGAAAGAAGAAATATTGAAGATTTACTTATATAGTTTGGTGTTAGGGAATCATGAAGTTATTAAAACTGCTGAAAACGTTATTTAGTAAAGATGAGCTGATACCCATTAGAGAAGGAATTCCTGTGACTCCTGAAGGAACCACCGCTTCATTCATGTCATTAGAAAGGGGTTACCATATGTGTACATGGTTAGAAAATGTAATGAGCTTTATGCCCAGGCCGTCCTAGAGGTGAGGGATATGGACACTAAACATACGATCGTTTGGTTTGCTACTATAAAAAACCTGTTATATGATTTAGAGCTGAAGCATCTGTAGGACACCCCCATGGGAAATACTTTTCCTAGTAAAAAGGAGCTGAAGGCAGCTTATTGGAATCATATCACTATGAAGCAGTTTTCACTATGTTCACATGGTTCCTTGACAAAGGCTTTTATTGACAAAAAACATGAAATTAAATGGGAGGGTTACTGGGATCTCATTAAGTCTACTTGTGACAGAAAACTATTTCATCAGTTTAGGGTTGGAACCTTGCCTTTACATTCCTTCACCTCTAAATGGTGTCCGGCAAAGATAGTGGTTGTCCCTTCTGTCCCGACGTTAATGAAACAATGACCCATGTCTTTTTTGTTTGTCAAGCATATACCGCACCCAGAAGAAAATGGCTTAACCTATATGTGCTAATCTGGGTACTAGATCTTGCCTAGAGGCCTTCAGAACTTTAAAATGTTTTGCTGAAGGCCCAATAGTGGTTGGAATTGCTAAATTCTTAGGATGGGTATGGGTGCTTAGACGTAATCATGTGAAACAAAAGTAATTACTTATGTGTTTGACTTCATAATAATATGTAAACATATTAATCTATTGATATGAATAATTTTACATGTGAACCATATTTCCTGTATCTTTCTAAATTGAAGTCGATTTTATCTTATCTTATTTTTATAATGAATTCGTCGTGGACTGGTCTTAAGGGTTTTTATAATTTATTTATTATCACATTATTGTCGTTTCCAGGTGTCAAATGTATGTATCCTATGTCTGTGTTATCAATAAGCTGGCTGTTGTTATTCGTCCATTGTATATTTTAGCTAACTTTTATGGGTTTTTTTAACAACCGAAATAAAGTTTATAAACTGAAACTGTAATGAAATGTATTCAGCAAGATGGTAAAATAGCATTTCCAGAGAATAGGACTTTTAATCCTAGAATTTTAGAGAATTTAGAGAATTTAAGGAGAATTTAAGGAGACAAATGAATAATTGGAGACCTAATCCTAGACCTATGCAATAGGAAGCTCTTCAAGAATGGGAACATGAGGCATACAGGAGAGACAGAGATAGGTATCAGACTAGATACTGTGAGTAGATATTCAGAAGCAAAGTGGAATTCTCAAAAGAAAATGTGGAGAAGAGACGTAACGGAATGAACAAAGATGTTTCCTATGATGATAGTTGAGACTAAAGAAGCAGAAAAATGTAAGGAGAAAAAGAAGTATGTTGAGAAACAAAGATCTAGAAATACTGAATATACTGAGGAAATTGAGTAGAGACAAATTCTTTACTACTGCTCCATTGATTTAAATAGAAGTGCCTCAAGAGAAAACTTCAGTAAGCGTGAGTCAGAATCAAAACCCAGTTAAAGAGGAGTTGTCAAGAATAATGACACCAATAAATCTGGATCTTTTGTCAGTTCCAGTGACTATTGGTCTAATTGTTCCATTATACAATGTTGGAAAAGGAATTTCTCGAGTACATTCTTTAACAAAACCAGATAGAAATATAAATAGAGTTCATACAGTCTACTAGGAAAAAAATTAGACTAAACGAGAATTGATTGGAAATAGTAGAACAAATGTGAGTGTAGTTATAGGAGAATCAGAACAAATGATTAACATCTCAGAAATATTTGTTAAAACTCCAAAGCAAGGTATGTATATATGTCATGTGATCAAGGGAGGGAACTCCCGAAACACGTAATGGCGGCACTGGCTAAATAAAATACTTGCACGGAATTACCGGGTCCACGCTCGTCCGTTCGTGTGCAGAGAGAAGTGAAGGCGGGTTTGGAGTGATATATATATATATATATATATATATATATATATATATATATATTTTTTTTTTTTTTTTAAATTTTTTTTGAAGAAGCCAAATCGGTGAAACGCGTATGTCAAGGGGGCAGGGGGGTCTGCCAATAAACCACTTTTGGTGAAAACATCAACTTGGAGTGCCGTTCTTTTCTAACCTTTGCAAGGATCACGGAGGTGTGTGCGAACATATATATATATATATATATATATATATATATATATATATATATATATATATATATATACACATATACATATACATATATATATAGATATAGATATAGATATAGATAAATATATAGTTAAGATTGAGAAAAAAATGACGCCTACATCAGGAGGGTCAAGAAGTGAGACAGGTGAAAATACTAAAAAATCATTAGGTCACTCTACAGGACAATTAGATGAATAGATAAAAGAAATAGCTCCTGGTTGCAGTGTAAAGAATAATAACTCAACTATAGACTATAGTAAGTTAAAATCAGATTTGGAAGAAATTATTCTTGGCACAATCAACCCAGAGAGATTAAGTAGATATCAGGATGAAGGATTGCATTCATGAGTATACACATTACAAGGAAAGCAAGACATCTACTTGAAAAAGTTGCTGAAATCGCCCAAACGTATGGAGTTGACATAGAGAAGTCTAAAGCCTTACAAAAAACGTATAGATTAAATTTCATTGACAAAGATTTGGAGAGTTTGAATGCTTTAGAAAAGCGTTTGCAAATTGAAGAGTTAATTAGCACACTAAAATGACAGAGTGAATTAGATCGATGGAAAGGAAGATGGGCTAAAAAGAAGAAAGATACAACAGAAACTTCAGTGGCCTTACCATTGTATCCTGTTAGAGAGACAGGAACTGTAACAGCTGATGTGACAGTATATCATATGAGAGAAGTACCAGGAGATGGGTATTTCCATGTCCCATGGTCAAGGCAGGATATATTATCATTTACAAATGATTTCCCAAGATTGAGAGAAAAGCAAGTGGAATGGTACAAACACCAAAAGAAGAATATCCAAGAGATCCAAAAGATCCACATTGCCCTAGATGTCACTAGGTTCAGGCAGATTTTCCGCATATGGTGTGGACCTGTCCAGCAATTCAGATGTACTGTATGGTGGCCCTCGAGGACCTTAACAGAATAACAGGGTGGACGATTGCCATGGATACGTGCTCTTGTGTCCTGGCCTGATTCCTCGTGATCCTAAACGCAAGACAAGTAGGTGGTTCCTGGTTTGGGGACTAGTTATAGCTAGGCGGCATATTGCGATCCATTGGTGAACCCAATAAGGGCCGTTAGTGACAAAATGGAAAACAGACTTGAGGAAGTGGGCTCTGGCCGAGGAGGGGCATATGCGTAACACTAGGATAGATGACAAACTACCTGAGGTACTGCTGGCATGGGGAATGATGGTCCAGGAGATAATGGAACAGGCCCCACATTCCACACAGGTACCATCAGAGGGGATGACTTCCCTCGGATCTGACCCAGTCAGTCCGGTCGCTCCACCCGCTCCTGGCCGTCCTCGCACCTCATCCTCACTCTGTGCCCTGCCAGCCTGTGCCCGACCTCGCTTTGCACTGTAACTGCTGCCCTGTTGATATCGCACTGTAACTGCTGCCCTGTTGGTATCGTATTTGCTGCCTGCCTTGTTGGTCTCGTATTTGCTGCCTTTTTTCAGTATCTGTGCCAGCCTAGCTCTGCATTGCTTCTGCTGCTGAGATCGTATTTTCTGCCTTTATTAAACATTTGTGCCAGCCTGTGCCCCGATCTCGCCCTGCATTGCTTTTTGCTGTTGTTTGGTGCCATTTGGTGTCCCAGCCCTTCTCTCCTCCCCGCCGCTGCTCCCTCGCGGCCCCACCCCCGCTCCCTACAGCATCCACAAAAGATCCCTTCCCCAAGCGCCACCCCGCTCCCGCCTCCCAGCTGCTCCTCCCTCGCTCCGCCCCCTCCACTCTCCACTTATGACAGATGTACTTGCGCGCAGCGTTCACGCGCAGCGAACGCGCCCTATGCGCGCCGAAGGCATGCCAAAGGTAAGCCCGTCTACGCCCGTCCGCGACTGGACCGCGCCCAGCACCATACCCCCTGGCCCCCGCAAAATGCACTCCTCCCGCCTAACGTACGACGCCGCAACCCTCTTTGCACTTAACAGCGACCATCTCCCCGACTGCCACCAAGCCATCCCAGGACGCACCCATGGACCCTTCACCTGCCACTCCTGCAAGTTCGGCTGCATCAGGACCCACACTACACCCACAAACACCAAACAAAGCTCCGACATTAACCACCTGAAGTGCATCCTGCTCAACACCCGCTCGGTCCACAGACACGCCATTGAACTATGGAACCTACCATACAACACTACGCCGGACGTCGCCTTTCTTACAGAAACCTGGATGAACACCTCATCAGCTCCAGACATCGCCATAGCCATCCCGGACGGCTACAAGATCATCCAAAAGGACCGCATCAACCATACAGGAGGAGGCATCGCCATCGTCCACAAGAAAACCATCCGCATCACGACCAGCTCCGACGACACCCTCACAGCCACCGAACACCTCCACTTCCAGATTCACACCGACCCCAAGACCACACTTAGAGGCACCCTCATCTACAGACCACCAGGACCCCGCACACAATTCACCGAAGACATCACTGACTTCATCAGCCCAGACGCCCTCACCTCCGAAAACTACATTCTACTAGGGGACCTCAACTTCCACCTGGAAAAGAACAACAACAGCAACACCATCACTCTTCTGGGCAACCTCGCCAATCTCGGACTCAAATAACTGGTAAACACCCCCACCCACTACGCTGGACACACGCTCGACCCAATCTTCTCCTCCAGCAAGCACGTCTCCTTCAATCATGTCACAGGACTCCACTGGATGGACCACAGCTGCGTTCACTTCAGCTTCAGAAAGACCACAACCCAGCACCACCCACAACAAGTCCCCCGCAGAAACTGGAACAAACTTACCACCGATAAGCTCACCACATCGCTAAGCCAAAACCCTCCCGCCAAATCATCGGACCCAAATCAAGCAGCCATCAATCTCGCACAATGGATCACCCACTGCGCCGACGAATTAGCAGCCTTGAAAAAGCAACACAACAGGCCAGGTAGTAAAAAAGCCTCCTGGTTCAATGATGACCTCAAGAACTCCAAAAAGAACTGCCGCACCCTCGAGAAAGCCTCGCAAAAAAAACCAACCAAAGACAACATGACCGCCCTCAAGGACGCCACCCGCAAACACCACCAGCTAATCCGATCCACCAAGAAATCAGCATTCAAGGATCGACTCGACAACAACGCCCACAACAGCAAGGAACTCTTCAGCATCGTCAAAGAGCTTACCAATCCCAGCGCCGACACCAACGACATCACTCCTTCTCAAGGCCTCTGCGACACTCTAGCCTCGTTCTTCCACAGAAAAATCGCTGACATACATAACAGCTTCAGCTACCAGTCCACTCCCCTTACCACCGAACTGAAGCACCCCACCACCACCCTTTGCGCCTGGAACCCGATCAGCACCGAAGACACCATCCGCTTGATGAACTCCATTCACTTCGGATCACCAACCGACCCATGCCCCCACCACATCTTCAACAAGGCCGACTCCATCATCGCACCCCAACTCTGGGATATCATCAACTGCTCCCTCAACACCGCTACCTTCCTGGAAAGCTGGAAACATGCCGAACTCAGTGCCCTCCTGAAGAAACCTACAGCAGACCCCACTGAACTTAAGAACTACCGCCCCATCTCGCTCCTCTCTTTCCCTGCCAAAGTCATAGAGAAGGCCGTCAACAGTCAGCTCGCCGCCTTCCTCGAGTCCAACAACTCCCTCGACCCCTCACAGTCTGGCTTCCGAGCCAAACACAGCACCGAGGCCGCCCTCATCGAAGCCACAGACGACATCCGAACACTACTCGACAACGGGGAAACAGCTGCCCTTATCCTCCTGGACCTCTCTGCAGCGTTTGACACAGTCTGTCATAGCACCCTTGTACAACGCCTCAGCAACGTCGGGTTACAAGGAAAAGCATTGGATTGGATCATATCGTTCCTCGCCGGAAGAACCCAGAGAGTCCGCCACCCTCCTTTCAGATCAGAGGCCACCGAAGTCATCTGCGGCGTACCACAAGGATTATCGCTCAGCCCCACCCTCTTCAATGTCTACATGAGCCCCCTTGCATCCATCGCACACCAACACAACCTCAACATCATCTCCTACGCTGACGACACACAGCTGATCCTCTCCCTCACCAAAGACCCAAACACCGCCAAAACCAACCTACACGAAGGGATGAAAGACGCAGCCGAATGGATGAAGAACAGCCGTTTAAAACTGAGCTCAGACAAGACGGAAGTCCTCATCCTAGGATCATCCCCCTCTGCATGGGACGACTCATGGTGGCCACCGGCCTTAGGAAGTGCGCCCAAACCAACGAACCATGCTCGCAACCTGGGATTCATTCTAGACTCCTCCCTCTCGATGACCAGACAAGTCAACACCATCTCATCATCATGCTTTAACATCTTACGTATGCTCAATAAGATCTTCCGATGGATCCCCACCGAACCAAGAAAGACGGTCACCCAAGCACTTGTCACAAGCCGACTGGACTACGGAAACACCCTCTATGCCGGAACCACAGCCAAATTACAGAAAAAACTCCAACGCATTCAGAACGCCTCCGCCAGACTCATCCTAGACTTACCCCACCACAATCACATATCCAGTCACCTGAGAGACCTTTATTGGCTCCCCGTCAACAAGAGAATAACGTTCCGTCTCCTCACCCACGCACACAAAGCCCTCTACAACCTAGGACCCAAATACCTCAACACGCGCCTAACCTTTTACACCCCCACCCACCAACTACGATCGTCCAATCAAGCCCTCGCCGCGATTCCACGCATCCGAAGAACCACCATGGGAGGAAGATCTTTCTCCTACTTAGCGGCCAAAACCTCGAACTCTCTCCCCACCCACCTCCGCCTTACACAGAACCACCTCTCCTTCAGAAAACAACTAAAAACTTGGCTATTTGATAAGTAACAAACCCCCCCCCCCCCCCCAAGCGCCTTGAGACCCTCTGGGTGAGTAGTGCGCTATACAAATCTTGACTTGACTTGACTTGAATCAGGGGTAGACCCAAAGGCAGGGGGGAGGCATGAGGAGACCCAGAATGGGCTTTGCGATACAGGGACCTCAAGTTATACATACCCGGCAGGGGTAAGGGGGGTAGAGATGGGGGATGTTGGGGGGAGATTGGGAGGCTGGGGGGGTTGAGGGTAGGTTTAGTTACAGTTGGGTTACCATGCAACAAAAAAAACAAAGCAAACCACAGAAGAGAGTAGAGGTCTAAAGTCCTGAGTTTATGGTTGGAATGTTCACTGAATCGGCTGCGGTAGATGAGATGTGTAATTGTATATGAACATGGGCTACAGATCTGGAAGAACAAACTAATAAATAATTTTTTTTTTAATTCCAAGAGATCCAAAAACAGGAGTACCATCTAAAGAGGTTATGAAAAAATATAATCAAGTTATCACCTATGTGAAAGGGAAAATGTCACCAAAAGAAACAGTTTGGGTTAGAATAGACAGGTCTACTCAAAAATTGAAGGAATCAGTACATGCTTATTATGAGAGGCTACTACAGGTATTCCGACAGTGCAGTGGCATTGAAAACATCACTAAAAAAGATACAAGACATTTTGTGTATGGATTGAGACCAGACATTAGTGCTATGATTCAGCAACATGTAATTTGTTGGCAGAGTAGGATAATTGACGAAATTCTTCGTTATGCGAAGTATTGTGGTGATGACAAAAGAAGTTCCCTTGTCATGCGTGCAGAGAATTTGGGCATTGGAAGCATGAGTGTAGAAGTCTACAGGGGACCACAGGTGATGCAGTAGTAGCTGAAATGAATCAGATGTAGATGAATCAACAGAATCAGAATCAGCAATTGACAGTTGGCAGAGGACAGAATCTGCAGATACCTCAAGCTCCTATGCAAAATCAGAATGTGAATGGTCAAGTACAGAGATACAATGCAAATGTGGGTTTCCATTCAAATAATCAAGTGAATTCAAATGTGCAGGTGTCTGCACAATATTTAATGCAGTGGGAAGGAAATGATTCAGATACATCTCAATGACTGTGCCTGAGGGGGGAGGAGGAGTGTGTGCTTGGTGCATTCTTAGAGGTAGATCAGTGTGGTCCTTATGTGGATGGCGAGACGGAAATTCAATTACGTTTCTCGTAGATACTGGTGCAAACCGTTCCACTGTGAGAACTGTGGAAATTCTAAACCTACCCCTCTCAGGAGAAAGTACCCAAGTTGTAGAAGTTTCAAACAAATTGATTAAGACCCCAGTAACTAAACCAATGAAAGTGCAAATTGGAAGATTTCAAGATTTACACCAATTCGTGGTGTGTGACACAACTCCAGTTAATCTATTAGGAAGGAACTTGCTGTGTAAAATAAACTGCTCTTACAATTGTACACCAGGTGGAATAGCAATTCATACAAAACATGAAGACGTGATCTTTAAAATGGAAAGGCGGGGAACAGAGGTGAATGATTTATATACTCTATTTACAGCAAATGATTTTCCTTTTGAATTGAGAGATACAATATTGACGATGTGTGGGATTTTTCAGGGAAAGATATTGGATTGATGAAAGGAGTAGCTCCAATTCAGATTACAGTTAAACCAAATTAAGAATTTCCAAGAACACCAGCTTACAAAATGAGTCCTAAAGCAATTGCAGGAATAACACCGGTGGTTGAGATTCTGACTGAACAAGGTATCCTAAAAGAGATTCTAGGGAGTCCATGTAATACACCTATTACAGGAAACCTAATGGGAAGTATAGGATAGTTCAAGATTTACGTAAAATCGATCAGATAGTAATACCTTGTTGTCCAAAAGTATCAAATCCAGCTGTAATTCTTTATCAAATTCCTTGTGAAGCAGAATGGTTTTCAGTGATTAATCTATGTTAAGCATTTTTCTCTATACCTTTGCATCCGGATAGCCAATATTTGTTTATGCTTTCTAGTTCGGAAACTGTGTTTTGGCATGGTGCCAAGTTCCTCAAGGGTGTACAGAGTGCCCCTCAATCTTCAATCAGATATTGAAGAAATCATTAGTGATGCCTAATAATTCGGTCATGATCCAATATATAGATGATTTATTGGTTGTGTCAAAGATCGATTGTGTGACAGATATGATTGCTTTACTGAACCATTTGGCAGTAGGTAGGCATACATTGTCACCAGCAAAATTGCAATACTGTCAAAAATAATTTCTTCACTTGGGTCACAAAATTGAAAAAAGAATGAGGAAAGTGTCTCAAGATTGGATCAATGCTAATTTGCAAATAAATCCACCAAAAACACAAAGGGAAGTTCGAATGTTTCTGGGAATGGTTGGATATTGCAGTTAGTAGATCATTGATTTGTCACTGATAGCCAATCAATTACAAAGACTGACGCACAAAAACGTGTCAGATCTTACACAGCTTGATGGTGAATGCATGAAAGCATTTCTTGAGTTGCAAGACAGTTTGTGTCAAGCACCCGCATTGGGAATGCCAGATTTCAAAAAGGATTTCGCATTATTCTGTAGTGATCGTGGCGGATGTGCAATTTCAGTTTTAACGCAAATGCATGGAATAGCACGCCATCCAGTGGCATATTTTTCAGCTACTATTGATCCTGTGGTTGCAGCTTTGCCTGGTTGCCTAAAAGAGGTTACTGCTACTTGTATGAGTTTGGAACAGAGTGCAACGATTGTAACGGGACATTTGTTAAAAGTGTATGTGCCACATTCAGTTGAGATTTTGTAAACATGAACTGGCACACAGCACCTTACAAGCAGTCGGTTAACAAAATATAAGCAAGTGATATCGGGAGCTGAAAACGTGGCAGTCACAAAATGTACGAATATAAATCCAGCTATTTTATTGCTTATTCCAAGTTGTGAAGTGGTAGTGGATGAAGCAGATCCTGATTGTTTGGATCTTACTGAGTTGTGTACAAAACCAATATCAACCGGTACGCTTAAAAATACCAGTTGAAAGATATAACTAGGGTAATTATAGTTATTTGGGTTGACCGTCACAAAACGGGGAAATTACAACAGCGGATGTAATACAATCATTAATATCTGATTAACATATAAGGACCAACCCATATTTATTTAGAAGGTCACTTTACTATAACGAATACCTATGAAGCTGGTTCTATAGTCTAAATTGTAATTTTAATATGATGGCTACATAACCACATTGCCCAAACATACAGGACCGGCAAAAAAGGAAGACGTAAAGAAAACAAGGGTAAATGTAGCGAGATTTCCACCCTATAAGTAAATATAAATAAAGGATAACAAAACACTTTTTACAACGGATACCACGTTAGAGTATAAGTATTGACCAAAAGTATAGCAGAATAATCCTAACGTGGATATTAACAAGTTATTCCAAGATGGCCGCTACAGAATCGACACATTGAAGTGCCGATCCACTGCAATCCTTAATTCCAGAACGACGATCTTAGGCTCAACCAAAATGTATTTAGAAGACAATATAAAAAAGTCTAGTGGTTGCTGTAATTACAAAGAATTATCATTAAGCCGACCAGAAATACAGCCCAAAAATTCAAACGTCGGCAAGAACAAGTTATTCCAAGATGGCCGCAACAAAATCGGCAAATTAAACCGCCGATTTATAACAATCCTCAATACCCTAACGACAATCGTAGGCTCAATTCAAATTTTTGGGGAAAATAATAATAAAAGTCTAGGGGTTGCAGTAATCACAAAGAATAATCGTCAAGCAGGCTAATTAAGTAAAACTGTCACTCCAAGATGGCTGCCACGTAATCATACCATCTAATACGGGGCCAGTCAATAAAGTAAGTTGACGTATGAGAGCAGTTTGGTTTTTCCGATAACCAAACGATATAACATTTTTCCTGGGCACAAACGATAGCTAGTCGATTATTTTGAATGATGCTTCAACAATGTATAAAAATATAAACTCTGTAAAAATTTAATATAAAACAATTTCCCAAGATACGTAAGAACAAAAGTGATTTAAATTAGAAAAAAAACGTTACATACTCGCAATACCTGCACTTAACAAATCAGAATTAATCGAAGTTTTGCAGTCAATACTGCAAAAAAGGCATAGCGATCGTGAGACGGCTATACATTTTAAAATGGCCACCATGAAATCGCCAGAACCTAGCTCAACTTCGTTCAAAGCTGCAGATGTCCCCAATCAGATATCAATTAAACAATTACTGAGGGTATTTAAGATGAGCAATGTGAGGGGAACATTTAGTTGCAGCCAGATAACGAAACAGGACGGCCCGTGGTGTCACTTCGCAGCGCAAGACAAAATCAAGTAAGTTAGAAGGGAACCATTAGATAGTGCATTAAGGGATAAAATTTTAGATTTTATCTAAATATATTGTCCCCTTTTCAGATTGAGGTGAAGAGCTTTGAAAAATCTTAGAATCCCCATACTGGAAGAGGCATCTTAAAATACCAGAACATGTACCTTTAAGGTAAGGGAAGTAATATGTGTTAATAGGCTGTGGAAAAAACAAAGGCTTAATAGTAAGACAGGCAATGACAACTGATTTATTTTCCACAGTTATATCAAGGGACAGACCGCCGTACTGCATAAAACCTCCTTATAATATTGAGGTGAGTTGTATATTAATTGCAAGACTAGTCCATTGCAAGACCGAGTTTGATGTCTTAAAAGAAAAGGACAGTATAGATAAAAACATTTTTTCCTCATAGGTCACAAAGTTGATTAAATAATGGAAGGTATACCCTGTTGAAATCCCCAGCCTACATCACAGGTACCTACTTTCATATATTATTTCCTGTAGAAAGCAGGACAACCAAAACTACTGGTGTCTAAATATAAATGTTGGTATTGATTAATTCCCAATAGTTGGCGATAACCCATACCAACTTGCCAGGAAGTAAATCCACAAAACCTGCCTGGTGATTCAACAAAATCTTTACCACTAATTTCCAGGTAGGATGACTCTAAAACAGCAGCAATAGTTCAAACCAGATGGAGGGGTTTGTCCAGTAAGAACCCAGTATAAATCAATGGTTTCTTACCCTTACAGTGAATTCATGTGATGAATCCAAAACTTTAAGGAGGGGAAGATCGAACATTAGAAACAAGAAAACCTCAAGCAACTGGAGGTGTAAGCAGATAAGTTCAAGATTCCCATTTTAAGGTATATAAATAATAGACCTTGATCTACACCAAATTGATAGAGGTGCTTATTATTTCTCTTTTGGGTATGATTTAATCAAGTCCCTTTCATGTTTCAGAAAACTCAGATGCAACTGCAATAATCTACACAGCCAATTGAATAAAAGCTGTTAGCAAGCAACTAATCTAGGTATGTCCCCACATTTTATTAAAAGGACAGTTACTTTCTAAAAAAAAGGTGAAATATAAACTTTGGGTATCGAAATGAGTTTACAGATTAACAAATACTATATGACTATGTAGATATACTTAGAACTATGGAATTTTGTTAACATTAAACAACTAGACCTGTCAAATTTGTTAAAATAAGAGCAACTGATGCTCTATGACAAATGAGTATTCATTTCCTCTTTGCAATAAATGTTTGTAGAAATGAGGTCGGGCAGAAGGAATAATGCTAAATTTCAAAGATCTTGTATATGTATAAAACAAATAGGAATGTGCAACAGCAACAGAGGGTCCATGTTTTTTGTGAAAAAGAGAATTGTGAAGAAACAAAGAGCTAGTTTAGCAGCTTCTATAATAAATGCTTTATATATTTTTTCTTGATTTAGACTGTTTTTAAATATGAAAAAGTGTCCTGAAGAAGGTGACGATTTCTTTCACCTAAACGCCGCATCAACAACATTTTTTCTTCTTATGAATTATTTTATAATGTAATGTGACAAAAAAAATTCTTCTTATGAATTATTTTATCATGTAATGTTTTTATGAATAAAATGATGTTTTTATTAATATAATCTAAAAAGGTTAACAAATAAAATAAGAGATACAATTCAAAAAAAATTCTCTTTGTTTCTCTGCCCTCATTGTATTCTGTTGTTTATAATTTGTGATTTAGACACTGTATGGATGTAAATTTGTTAATCTGATTGAAACTCTAAACTCTACCTATACTAGCCTTATCACTAAGATCTTTCGAGACATTGGTCTCACAAAAACAAGGTAAAGGGATGTTTTGATTTTTGTCTACCCAAAACCAAGATCTGACATCCAAGATACTACATTACCTGAATCTGATCTTGTGATGTACGTGGATGGATCATGCTTGAGAGATTCTGAATGTACCTTGTGAGCTGCATATGCGATTTGTACAGTAGAGAGAGTCATTGAAGCATCATGGTTGAAAGGAGTGAGTTCAGCACAAGTGGCAGAGTTAATAGCTTTAACAAGGGAATGTTGTCTTGTAAAACAAATGCCAGTAACCATATTTAAGGGTAGTCAATATGGTTTCAGGGTTGTTCATGATTTTGGGTAGTTGTGGTCTCAACATTGATTTTTGACCTCTTTGGGTTCACGATACGAAATGGAGAGTGTGTAAAGGATCTATTGATGACACTACAATTGCCATCTCAAAGTGGGGTGGTGAAATGTTCAGCACACAATTCTGGATGTGACTATGTCACCGTGGGCAATAGATATGCTGACGAAATTGCATGATTTTGTGCTCAAAATGCATATACAATCAATGGGGAACTTTTGAAAGAATAATCTGATCAAGAAGAATGCAGGTTAAAGTTCTCATCTGTTGACACATGGGAAGAAATCAGAGAATTACAAGATGCAGCTAGTGAGGCAGAAAGAGAAGGGTGGATCAAAGCAGGATGTACACGCAGGGCAGAGGATGAAGTGTGGATTTACACTGATAGAAGATTGATATTGTAAGATAGTCTTTTATCGTAAAAGGCAGGAGTTTGTCATGGACCTACACTTGTGGGTAGAGATGCTATGATTAGAATATTCAAACAAACTTGGTACAATCCCAAGTTTAGAGTCATTGCAGAAAGTCTGTCAGAGATGTATAACTTGTCAACAACAAAATGCAGGGAGGAAAACAGTTGTTAGTTTGGGTCGAATTGGAAACGCAGCAAGTCCATTTACGCGTATGCGGGTTGATTTTATCAACAAACCTCCTTGTCATGGATTAAAGCATGTGTTATTGATTGTGTGTCTGTTTTCTCGTTAGGTCGAGGCATATCTAACAAGATGTAATGATAGACTAATTGTTGCTAAACTACTTCTTAGAGAGATAATTTCAAGGTTTGGATTTCCAGTCGCATTAGAATCTGATAGAGATTCACATTTTAACAATTAAATAATCCGTATGATTTGTGCAGAATTACAAATTGAAAATAAATTGCTTTGTGCTTATCAACCTGAGGTATCGGGAATGGTTGAACAAGTCAATGGCACAATACAATTGAGACTGGCCAAGGTTTGTGCATCCACAACACATAAATGGCCTGATGCATTACCATTGATGTTGATGAGTTTAAGAAGTATCCCAGACAAATGTACTGGGCTGTCCCCACATGAGATTGTGATGGGAAGGGCTATGAGTCAGCCAACAGTCCCAGCAAATCAGCTTGTGAATATAACTGATGATTTAGTACTCGCTTATTGCAAAGGATTGGCGTTCCGTGTCTCACCAAATTGGAAAAGTCGCAACTACAGTTCAACAAGAACAAGCACATGACATTAGCCCTGGTGAATTGGTGTTCATCAAGAAGCATATGAGGAAGTCTTGTTTGGTACCTCGCTGGCGTGGGCCATATCAAGTGATTCTTGTGACAACAACAGCAGTTAAATGTGGTGGTTTGCCTAATTGGATCCACGCAGGCCACACTCATTCAGGCCCATGTCCACTTGAATCAGTTGAAGGTGAACAAGGCGAAAGAAGAGAGCCTGAACAGACTGAGAATCAAGTACAAGCTACTGGGTCTCGCAACACTGTCATTGTTGATGCTGAAAGAGAGTTGGTCCCTGAAAGAGACAGAGAAACTGAAAAAAAGGGAATCAGCTAAACGAAGTCTTGATTCGAATGAAGTAGACAGTGGTCCTGGAAAACGAACAAGAAAAAGTGATAAGTGGCCTAGAGGAGTTAAGAAAGTGAAATATACTTTGAATGAAAAGATTCCAGCAACTACAATTGAAATTTCAAGCCAATCTGAACAAAGAGATACTGAAGAAGATGAAAATACAGTACGCAGAACGAAAAAAAACAAAAATCCCAAATAAGAAGTGCATACCACCTGAATAGACATATTTGTCTACTGTTTCAAATGATTTGGAAAAATAATTCATTGAGTTTTGTTCCAGAGACAAACCATCATATGAACCACCCTAAATGAACTGTGCTTAATAAAAGTGGTGCATGAAAAGAAAGAGGAGACTGAAGATTAAAAAGTGTATGTGATACACAGATCTTGCAAAATTTTATTATACTTACTTAAAAAGTGTTTGAGATACACAGATCTTGCAAAATGTTATACTTACTAATTTATTTATTTTTTAATTATAAGATGGAAAATATTGAGACTGGTAATCAAAACCAAGGTTTATTTAGGCAAAGGTGTTTTAACGCTTGCTTTATATGTGTTTTTATAATATTGTTTGTCTGGTTGATGCTAATTTTGGTAGTGCCTTATTTTATGTATTCTACTAATGTTAATTATACTGACAATTATGTAAATATATTTACTGATGAGAAAAAAGTTAGTTCTTAAAGAAGATCCAGAGACTAATATTAAAAAACTAACAGGGAATGGCTTAAATCAAGATAATTCTATTAATGACTTTTTTTGTTAAATGTTTTTACAAAACTTCTCTATGAGTATGTGGATACTATGGTGTAGTGTAGTTCCTATTTTCCCTATAGGCCCTGCGCATTGGAATAACATAAACAGCAGTGTAGACGTAGGAGTGCGGTCTCCTCGGTCTCAACTGACTATGTTAGACTTAATTGGGTTTGTACCAGCTAGCTCAGAGGTCACTGGAAACTTTCTTGACTGAATAGGAAGTGATCAGCTTCCCTTGCTCAGACAAGAAGGGATTCAGTTTTCCAACAACCGCATTAACATGACAACTTTGCTCCTCAGAATAAGAGTCAATCTCTAGAGTTGTGTGAAACAATAGACAGCTATTTCACTCAGTCAGTTGTGCAGAATTACTTTCACCAGTTATGCAGAGAATAGAGAGACAGGCATTTTCAATAAAAGGTATTATTTATTGAACAGTCTTCCTTCTCATGCAAGAGAAATGAATTGCCACAATTGCAAGACTTGTTATTATAAAAAGTGCGTACAGTAAAAGGAGTATTGCGAAATAATACTGTAAAAGCATTGATATGGTTTCTTAGCCATAAGATGGTTAAAATGAATAAAATATATACATTCATATATACATTTGGCTAACGTCCTCAACTGGTGCTTCTAACTACGCCTAACCCGGTGTACCTGACCTAAGCCTAATACATGGGAGGGAGTAAGTAAGTAGCAGTTTAAGTTAAGTTGGTTTTGCCAAGGGTTTGCTTCAAGAATTCTCTCTAAGGGTTTAGTCAGCACCGTACCTCTGGAATAGAATGCAGGAGGTCTGGTATCTCCTCTCAGGACTCGATATTCCAGGTACTCGCAAGGGTAGGCTGGAAACGCTGGAGCTGTATTTTCTCGGCAGAAGAAAAGACAGCGTCTTTCTCAGCGCGTCAAGGAGGAGGGGCAGCAACCTTGGGCTTCTCGCATCTGCTGGGCTCTCTGCAAGGGACAGCTGTTCTGCTCCTGTATTCACCACCCCCGTTGTGTGTGCTTAAGGCAACGTTGGTATTATTTATACCTGAAAGGTGGCGAGTTTGACGTAAGTTTTTGGACATAAGACGTCAATAAAGATGTCACTAAGAACTGGTCGTTCTTACAGTGCTCGTTAGGAGTTCTATTGCAAATCAAAACAAAGCAAGCGGGGCTTTCCCAGGTTGCTGGGGGGTTTGAGCTGTCGAAAGAACTTGGTGTGTTATCTAGGAATCTAAGGAAGTGGCTTCTGCTGTGTCATGTACTTTAATGAGCTGCAGAGACGAGTTACTGAAATATGGCTCTGATCGTTTATGCCATTATAGGGATATCTATTGATTATAGCCGTATAGGGGCATGAGGTCACAATATTGATTGGGGTCCTAGATAGAACACAACAATGGATGCAAGAGATTGTTATGTGTGCATGCAATTACCCTCTTCTGTGACAGAAGGATGACTTATCATCACCTACCATTAACATATGGAATTGTGTGTAGTGTACTAACAAGTTTATTCTCTGGCAAAGAGCAATTTCAATATTTTTATTCAAATTATGATTTAGTGTTTTCAGAAGTTCCTATTAAGAAGAATATGATTATAGTGAACAGTGCAAGGAATGCAGAATATATGTGAGAATTGTTCCATACTACTAAATCAATAGATACTATATATGTGCATCGAAATAATTTGACTTGTAGTTTACGTAGTGTAGAAATAGAATTTATAAATACTGTGGAGGATAGATAAAAAGAGTTTAAAATAAAATCTGCAGAACAAAAGACTAACACTCCTCCATGGGATCATAGGGAGGGTGAATACAAGAAAGGAGAGAAATATATGACAATGACTCTAGACTGGCATCACAAATGGAAGCTTTACTTACTAAGAAAAAAGACTGAATATAACAATTATTTCATTGGTTCTAGTGAATGTGAACATACCTTCCTAATTACAGGGGGTTGGGGATTAAGAGGTGGTACTGATCCAGTTTATCCAGGAGTTTATTATGTGTGTGGTAAAAATGCTTATTATAGACTGCCACAACATTGGTATGGGGTTGTTACGTGGGCATAGTATTTCCCAAAATCTATCACATGTGTGAAAAACATGGAACCAATTAAAAGAAACTAACATAGAGTAATATAGAGTAAAAGAGCCCTTTTTCTCGGAAAAGGATAACTTAGACACAGAATGCGTAATGATGCGTGGCTCAAACACTTTATGAGTATTTATAGTGACAAGGACCAACAAGGGTTAAATTCAGGTGGCTCCACCCTGGGTCGCCCCATACAACCTGTTAAATTCGAATTAGCGGATGTAGAAAAGGCTATCCAAGAAACAACGAAACATAAGGCCCCAGGACCCGATGGGGTCCCCGCCGATCTTTACATCTTGTACCCCACCTTTTGGGCAAAGATTTTAACTAATGTATTTAATGCAACATCCTTAGTGGGCTTCTCCCCCTCTTGGGCCTCTTCAATAATTGTACCCATATTTAAAAAAGGGAGGAGAGGGGACCCCGCCTGTTACAGGCCAATCTCCCTATTGGACTCTGCCGTTAAGATCATGGGCAGAGTCATTTTGCAGGAACTGGGAGATTGGATGTCTGACAGGGGGGTGCTCTCGAATCTCCAGTATGGATTTAGGTAACATAGAAGTACCATGGACCAATGCCTAAATCTACATCTTTTGATTAATAAATATACTATAGCTAAAGAGGGTTATTTATACCTCTGGTTCATGGACCTATCTTCAGCATTCGATCTGTTGAACCGCTCCAAACTATGGAACATCCTCCTGGAAATGGGGATAGAGGCACCTTTAGTCTACTTCCTAAGTGACCTGCACCAGAATCTAACAGCAGCAGTTAGGGTGACGCAGGAGGGCAGGTGCACAAGCCAATTTAATTCTAGGCGGGGGGTCAGACAAGGCTGTATTCTGGCCCCCCTTCTATTCACAATCTACATTAATGGTCTGGAAAAATCCCTATCTGGGGTTAAGGCAGATATTCCGCGAGCGGGGGGATCGGGCATCCCGGTCCTCCTGTACGCGGATGATGCCGTGCTGATTGCCCGGACAGGGGTGGGCCTTCAGAGGCTGCTGGATAACTTTGGCACCTTTATGGAGTCATTAGATCTAAAAGTAAACAGTAGCAAATCCCACGTAATGATTGCGGGGGGTTGCAGGAAGATTAGCAAGGTCACCACATTTAGATGCCTGGGCAACCATCTTTCCAGGGTACCGGTGTTTAACTACTTAGGTGTCTTATTCGACGAAAAGGGTAATTGGTTCCCCCAGCAGAAACAGAAGAGTAATGCTGTGTGGAAGTTGACAAAAAACTCCCTTTTCCGCCTGGTGTCCCATCATGCACCCTATCCACCCTAACACCGACCAGGCAAGCCGATTTTCCTACTCCAAGCACAAACCCTGTTATACCCCCTCTTGCCTATTTTCCTCTTCGTTGTACTGGCACATACAAAGAAATAATGACCAGCCATCGTGTGTCTTACGGGTTTCCGTCCCGTTCGATATTTTTCCCTTAAAACAGAACGGAGTCAGTTAAGATGGTTGCCTCGCCAAAACCCCCCTCTCCAACTCTGTCACAGAACGAGCAGCTCTCGCTCGTCAATGATCTCTCAGCTTGCGGGGGCAGCCATGGGTTGGGTCAACAATCAAGGGAAAACCTGATCAAGCACACGAGACAGCCACGAAGAAGAATAGTTTACCACAGCCCATTCTCCTTCCTCCCAACTGCACACACATACCATTGTGAGACATCACCGCCCTTGTGTAAGAAGTAAAGAACGCACAATGCCTCGTCCTCTTTACCTTTCCGACAGAAATGGCCCTGTAACAATGCCTCAATTCTCTGTCCCCAGACACTAGTAACTCTGTAACCTGTCACCACAATCACCCCGATGCAATATGTTTGTCTATGTGTAAATGTAATTCAAGTTATTCTTTAAACGAGAACAAGCATGCTATGTCTTCCGTATGATTACCTCATGAATGATTGAATCAAGTCCGGGGGAACTCCTTCTTTTTATTGTACTCATAATGTATTTAAGTGCTGTTATGTTCCAAGTAAAGCAGACTACTCCTGAACCCGCTTGGTGAAGGAGCTCTCCCTTAACTCGAGTTCTGGAATAAAACCCTTTCAACTCAAAGACCACGGACTCTGCTCCTCATTTTATGCATTACCATTTCTTGGGTAATTATAGAAATTCCGACAGCGTAAATAATTAGTTTTTTATTTACCACATTAATTGGCGCCTGAACAGGGACGCTCCCTCTTCCCTACGCGCCGGCGATGTAAGTCAGGTCCTTGTCCCTTCCATACTTTCGACGGACTTCAAGTGCACAACAGCGGGGTGTTCCCGCTAACTCCCTCAAGACGAGGAGGAGACAGACTGCGACTGATCATCCACACGAGGCGGTGAAGAAGATAGCGGAGCGTCCCAACCCAGAGCCTGACCAGTGAGAGCGCCGAGTCCGAGGTCTTTGGAGCCCCGATATTCCTGCACAAGCGTCCAGAGTCCGATGACCAGGTCTTCAAGTTTTGCTTCTTGGTGAGTACCACTGGGAAAGTATAAAGACGGGTTCCATTTTTGGAAAACGGTAAAGACGTGTCTCATTCGTGAGATCGGTACGGTTACACTATATTCTAGTGTATAAAGTGTTTGTTTTGTTTTTGTATATTCCAAGTCTTTTTAACCGTAATTTGTTGAGTTTAAGAATGCCTCTGTTTTCCAAATTACGTACGATCGGCATCAAAAAGAATCTATTAGAGAAACCAGTTGAAGTCCCGCCTAGAGATACGCCTGGACATTTCATGTATACGAAACATGGATTGGGTGCCATATTGTTCTTAGACCTTTGGGTAGACTATACCGAAAAATTAGAAATGGTGCATAGATGGCCCACCGCAGGTACCTGGGACATAGAATGTATTATGAGAGTGGAGGAAGAGTTATGGAAACGAAAGGCGAGGCCCTTACAGACAGAAGCCATTGAGTTATGGCGTAAGTAAGCACATAGGAGGGCCCAGAAAGAACTAGGGAAAGTCGAGAAAAGTAAGAGAATGTCAGAAAAGGCTAAAGAAAAGCAATTACGGGAAGAAGGTGAGAAGGTTTTAGCTGAACAGGTAGATAGAGAGAGAAGCGCCCTTGTTACTGGCATTTATCCTGTTTTGTCAGAAGAAATTATAGAAGAATATCCCAAACCCCCACTGAAAGTAATTCCCACTGCTCCCGACAATTTTCTCCCTGCCTATCTGTCCGAACCACCCCCCACTTATGTTAACATGCCTAGAACACGCCCGTCTACACGTGCTCCTGAACTAGTAGCCGGCGGTTCCACCTCTGATTTAGGAGTGTCCGGGAACGGGGCTGAGGATAAAGACAATGTCCCGCCTCTTGGATGTCCTTACGACCCCGAACCCGGTAGTGGCCCAATGGCCATGATATCAGAGAGATTAAGACAAGCCCTGGGTCAACTCCAAAAGGTCCCTGATATAACAAAGCATTTAGATAGAGTTTATGAGTTCATACGAACAGGTGAAGGTCCGGATACTCTGGTCCAGGTCATAAAAAATAGAAAAGTTCCCATCAGAGGACTGCTCCTACGGTTCATCATAAATTGTCTGATACGGGAACTAGACCCGGGTAATGGAAGCGTAGACTCTGAGTTAATAGACCTTAGTGATCAGGTACACAGGGGAGCACACGATCTGGGACATCAGATCGACAAAACAACTAAAAGACTGGTTAAGAAAATTGTCACCATCCACTCTGAGAAAGTCACACAGGAGGACGACTCAGAGGAGGATGAGGGTCCGACACTAGGTAGAATGAATTTCCTGGGTGTAGCGCGACATTGTCCTGGCTCCAAGTGGCGAACCCCCCGAGTGTCGCGGAAAGTTAAAAGATTAGATCCTTCTTCGGAAGACCTTTTTCAGTCCACAGAAAGAGCCCTAGACGAATGGATGGACAATGAGCCTCCCCTTACCCAACAAGAAAAAGAATTGGCCCGGTCTGCTACCCATTGGATATCACAGCACCGGGTATACGGCCCAGATATAGTAGCGCAAATGTTTCTGGCTCTTCCCCGAGCAGAGCAACGGCTAGCAGGTATTTATATGATCCAACACCTGGCTACCTTATACGAGAATAACTTCCACCGATCAGACAAGCTATACAAATTGTTACAGGAAGTAGTGACAAATAGATGGAGGTCTCGGGGACCGGAATTGATCAATACCATTCTGGACCTGCGCCTCCGTTACCTCCAACTTACTTTAGCTACATCAGACCATGAACCTTACAGTATAGGCCAATACCCCTTATGAGAAGTACACCCCATACCCCAGCCAGATGGTACACTGCAACGAATATATGTGTATACTCCCCTTACCAAGCTAGAAATATTGGAAATGAAAAAGATGCCCTCTCACGAAAAAGATCCTGGAGGATTTCATAGAGATTTGAAGGATATCCTCCAAATGGGTAGTTTTACATATCCAGATATAATCATACTACTCAAAGTAATTCTACCCACAGGCATATTTGACAAATTGAAGGAAAAGGACTGGGAGGTGGGTGGTAAAAAGATTACGTGGACTGCCCTAGAAAAAGAAAAGACAGACAGAAAGCCAGGTGAAGGTCTGGGTGAATGCGTAAAAGAATTGCCTAGTCTGCTCATACAGGTCTTACCTCTGTTATTGACAACAAAAAAGGAAGATTGGGATGCCATTTCTGCCTGTAAACAAAAGCCAGACGAGGATACAGGTGATTATTACACCAGATTGGAGAAGTGTTTCTCTATAAATAGTGGACTCACACATAGTAGCGAGGCATATCCTCATCTTTTTGTGTCCAAATTTGTGGACAACGCCTTACCCCCATCAGAAATAGAGTGTTAAAGATTGAGAGTACCTGGCAAGCAAATAGTCCTTCACAAATGTTACAAATGTTACAGTACCACCACAACAGAATAAGGGAAGAACAGGAACAAGAAAAGAAACGAGTAAAAGACACAAAAATGAAGGTACTAGTTGCACAGACGGCACCAGCAAACACGGGCCCCAAAGGTAATATGGGGGCCAATAAAGGCACTTGCAACTACTGCAAGCAACAAGGCCATTTTGTGAGGGAATGTCCAGTCCTGAAACATAACATAGCGACAGGAAAGACAAAAGAACGCCCTCACACTCCCAGACCAGGTAACACTCAGCAGCCCCAGACCATTACCCCTCCACAGGTTCAGACGCCTGCTGCTGCTGCCACACAGATGTACCAGTACGCACAGTCAGATTACCCCGAGTTTGAACCATATGCATGAGACAGCCTTGAGAGAGAAAGTGACTTTCCCCTTATCCCAGTTCCAGTGGATCAGAAAGGTCCATATGTACAAGCTCGTTTACTGGGACAAGACAGAAAATTCCTCATAGACACGGGGGCGAGTAGGACTACCGTAAGTCATAAGGAAGTCCCAGAGGTTCCTCTCTCTGGCTCACATAATAAATCTCTGGGCTTTTCAGGAAAACCGATCATAAACAAAGTGTCTGAACAAGTCTCTTTAGGAGTTGGTCCTCTGACACGTACTACTGATCTAGTCCTTACGGAAACGTGCCCAGAGAATTTACTAGGAATTAAGACACTCAAACAACTAGGAGCAGTAATATGCTGTTCACCGGATGGAATAAAATTGTTTCTACGAGATTTCAAAGGACATTTCACAGTCAAAGAATTCGACCCCAGACTAAATGACATCCCACATCATTTGTGGGCAAAAAGCTTGACTGATGTCGGATACATGGACATCACCCCACATCAAGTCACACTCAAGGAGGGTGTAGTCCTACCCCGTATACGACAATATAAGATTCCACCCGAGGTTGAACAAGCCTTACTCAAGATAATCCAAGAACTCATAGAACATGGAGTGGTGATAGAGACAGATTCCAATGTTTGTAATTCTCCAGTTCTTCCAGTCCTCAAAAGGACTGACCCTCAGGCACCCCCGGTCTACCAACTGGTGGTTGATCTTCGAGAACTAAACAAATGTGTGATCCCACAATATCCAGTGGTCCCAGATTTTTCCTCACTATTGACTGCCATAGACCCCGAAGCTGCATTTTTCACAGTCATCGACTTGAAGAATGCGTGTTTTAGCATTCCTATACATCCCGACAGTCAATATCTATTCGGATTCAGTTTAAAGGGACAAAGTTTCAGGTTCACTAGAGCTCCCCAAGGCTATACAGAGAGTCCAAGCATCTACAGCCAAGCACTAAAAAGACAACTTGACAGTATCAATATGCCTACCAACACAGCATTGATACAGTATGTAGATGACATTCTCATCACAGCAAGGACAGAACCAGACTGTGAAAAAGCATCTCTCACAGTTCTACATTTCCTGACAGACAAAGGTCACAAGGTGTCTCCCTCAAAATTGCAGTTCTGCGCACAGCAAGTGGCTTACTTAGGACATTTGCTGTCCAAGGAGGGTAGGCAACTGACACAAGAACGAATCCAATTGATCTCGACAATTTCACAGCCAAAGTCACAAAAAGAAGTGCGTGCATTCATTGGTCTCACCTCATATTGCAGACAATGGATCCCTCAGTATGCCCACATAGTCAAGCCACTCATACAGTTAACTACAGTGGAAGCAGCCACTCATACAACTCTCCCTTGGTCATCAGAACACTCCCAAGCATTTGAAGCTCTAAAACTAGCTCTGTGTCAAGCACCAGTGTTTGCTACCCCAAATTACAGCAAGCATTTTACCCTGTTTGTGACAGAACGTGACGGAACAGCACTCTCCGTCCTCACACAAGACCAAGCAGGAAGAAATAGACCCTGTGCTTATTTTTCTAGCACATTGGACCCCGTAGCACAAGCTTTGCCTGCATGTCTGAAATCCGTTGCGGCTTCAGCCCTGGCCATAAAACAAAGCGATTCAATAGTGTTAGGACATCCCCTGATAGTACAAGTGCCACATGCTGTGGAAGTCCTTCTAAACAGAACACAGACTCAACACCTGACCGTAGCAAGATTGACAGTATACAAACTAACGCTTTTTCAGCCACACATAGAGATCAGACGATGCAACATATTGAACCCCGCTACCCTTTTGCCCTCAAGCTCAGATGACACGACACAACATGACTGTGTGGAGATGATCGATGTAGTGACAAAACCAAGACAAGACCTAACAGATATTGCACTCCCAGATCCTGATGTAACACTTTATGTGGATGGATCGTGCATGAGGACAAGCGCTGGAGAGTTAGTGGCAGCCTATGCAGTAACAACGGACTGTAAAATCATAGAGACCCAAAGAATAGACATCCTGTCAGCCCAAGCAGCAGAGCTCATCGCCCTGACACAGGCCTGCATATGGGCAAAACAATTGAAAGTGAACATCTACACCGATTCTCAATATGCATTTGGTGTAGTTCATAATTTTGGAGTGTTATGGCGAGAAAGAGGTTTTCTTACCTCACATGGGGCCAAAATACAACATGGTCCCCTGATTCAAGCCCTACTAGATGCCATACACCTGCCTACAGCCATAGCTATTCTGAAGTGCAAAGCACATACCAAAGCTACAGACACCATATCTAAAGGAAATGACTTAGCGGACCGGACTGCTAAACAGACAGCCCAGAACCCAGTGAATACATCAGACTCTCAGTTACCTACACAGACTGTCACTATGATAGTGAGGGACCCCTTGAAAGATGTGCAAGACATACAGACACATGCCACCGCAGATGAAATAAAGAAATGGACTGAACAAGGAGGGGTCCAGACTGATCAGGGTTGGATGACCAAAGACATAACAGTGTGGTTTCTCCCTGACTCCATGGTACAAGTCATAATTGACACAGTCCATAGCCCCGCCCACCTAGGCGAGAAAGGTATGCTGGATAGTTTAGGGAACATCTGGTTTAACAAACACCTAAGAGCTGCAGCCAAACAAAAAGTAAAATCTTGTATGATATGTTGCCAATTTAACCCTGGTAAAGGAGTACCAGTAGAACAGGGTGGATTCCAGCCTCCTGATCATCCTTTCGAGGTCCTCCAAATGGATTATATCCAAATGGACAGATGTAGAGGGTACAAATATGTACTGGTGGTAGTGTGTACACTGACACGATGGACTGAAGAATACCCCGTCCCAGACTATGGTGCCCAGACAACCGCTAAGCAATTAGTGAGAGAATTTTTCCCCAGGTATGGGCTACCAAGAGTCATCTATTCAGACAATGGACAGCCTTTCTCTTCCAAACTAATGGACGCTGTTTCTCTTCTACTGGGATATTCCTGGAGATTTCATTGTGTCCGACACCCTCAAGCAGCAGGCCTGGTAGAGCGACACAACCAAACCTTGAAAACGAAACTAGCCAAAATATGTGCAGAAAAAGGGATAGACTGGGTCACTGCCCTCCCGGTCGCTCTCTTTTACATGCGGATGGTGGCACATTCCCGGACGGGACTGTCACCTTTCGAAATAATATTCGGGAGACCTCCTAACATCTGGGGTGTCCCTTCTCCTAGGAAACTGACTGAAATTGATTCTAACATGTTGACAGATGACCTGGCTTCCTTGATGTCTGCACTCCACTCTTGTCGTTCACAGGTTGCAGCAGCTTTTCCAGACCACACCACGCCTGAGGAACACTCCATAAAGCCCGGACACTGGATACTTGTCTGGAACTTTGATCGTACTAGCCCCCTGGAGAAAAGGTGGACAGCTCCAAAATTAGTACTCCTGACCACGAGGACGGCCGTCAAAGTAGAAGGACGCAAGGGAGGGCTTCACGCTAGCCACTGCCAAAGAATTTTTGGACCAACACCAACAGACACTGTGCCCTGTTCAACGGCTATAAACGCCCCGGATATAATTTCACCACTTCCAGAACTCACTTCTCAACAGGAATACAGATCGCGGCTGAGATCTCACCAGAAATAGACTAAAGACATCACACCTGATCGTAACGCACCGGTGGCTAATTAAGCCCAGGAACAAGCTCTTGGTGAAGCGGCTGCTGGGAGACGTTTTGATCTGGTGTACAGAGACATTTTTTATATTAAATTCATAGACAATATGAGGAGAAATTACATGATGCGCAAATGGAAAAAGACTAATTATGTAAAATTACTGCATAGCAGGTTCTCGATTTTTCTACTGATAATGTTACTTGTTTGCTGTGTAGCAGCTTGTCTGGGTTGGATCTTATGTACAGTTTTCCCTCCGCATTCTTCCACACTTGTAAAGAATGCCACTATGCATTCCCATGTTGATCTTCCCCCACACCTCGAGGACAGAAGAAAGGAATTTATAAATAATACCTTCATTTCCACCCTCCATAAACACCAACTCATAGTCAACAAGACAAACTGTTGGGTTTGTGGCTTGATGCCACATTCCGTACATAAGGGAATGCCCTTTTTCTCCCTCCCGTTTGGTTATTCAGGGTCCGCCTATGCCTTAGCCATGATATTCTCTGCTTCAGTCAGAAACATTCCCCCGACAAAATTGAAAAACGAGAGTAATTGGAACGAGGTAAAGACAAAAATAGTAAAGCTGTTTCTAAAATGGTGGATCTCACTGTAACCTGGGGAAGAGCTGAAGATCACGAAAATATCAGTTACTCTCAGTTCCATGACATTGCTTCCTTCGGGGAAATGTTTTCCGTCGATCAAAGACGGACAGATCAAGGAGGTTGGGTAGTACCGCAAAATGGTCGGTTTTGCATAAGGGGTAAAGGAAAAGGGGAAGTAATGGGGAACAGCGAGTGTGATAGGACATATACACTGCCCGCTCCCGATTTTCCGACCATAGTAACTGCCCCAAACACCTATTTCATCTGTGGACCCCATGCGCGCACTTGGTTGCCTCAAGGCTGGTCTGGAAAGTGCTACATCTCATTCCTATTACCACCAACTTACACAGCCCCTGCCAATTACCACCTGATTGACCCTCTGACCCAAGTTAGAAGGCAGCGAAGGGGGGTCATAGATGCAGAAGATACTGCAGGACAAGAAGCTGGAGACTTCTTTAAAGGTTTCCTCCCTTTCTGGGGACCTATAGCAAATAGTCGCCACATCCAGCAACTAACTCGTGTAGTTCAGTCCGCCATAGATGAAACAACTGGCGCTTTAAATAACATTACAGCTGAGGTAGCTGCAGACAGGCTCATGACACTGCAGCACTGTATAGTTTTAGATGTCCTGTTAGCCGACCGTGGTGGTGTGTGTAAGGTAATTGGGTCAAGTTGTTGTGTATTTATTCCGGACAACGCCCCATCAGTTTATTCTGCTATCTCCCGTCTCCATGTACTATCCGATAAATTGGATATGGACACTGGCACATGGTCCCTGACCGGCTGGTTGTGGGACCTCCTGTCCACCTGGGGGTGGAAGGCACTAACAGTCCTGGGCCTCGCTTTAGCCACTATTTTCACCTGCTGCCTCTGTGTCCAGTGTGGCCCCGCCCTTTGTGGACTGTGTGCCACGACCTGTACTCCTCGCCCACGAAACAGAGGAAAGAAAAATGAAATGATTATGTTACAAGAACAAGTATACGACCTAATGAATATAGAAATTGATTAAGAATTTCTGTAATAGGGTTTCTATGGGACAAGGAGGGAATGTGGAAGTTGACAAAAAACTCCCTTTTCCGCCTGGTGTCCCATCATGCACCCTATCCACTCTAACACCGACCAGGCAAGCCGATTTTCCTACTCCAAGCACAAACCCTGTTATACCCCCTCTTGCCTATTTTCCTCTTCGTTGTACTGGCACATACAAAGAAATAATGACCAGCCATCGTGTGTCTTACGGGTTTCCGTCCCGTTCGATATTTTTCCCTTTAAACAGAACGGAGTCAGTTAAGATGGTTGCCTCGCCAAAACCCCCCTCTCCAACTCTGTCAATGATCTCTCAGCTTGTGTGGGCAGCCATGGGTTGGGTCAACAATCAAGGGAAAACCTGATCAAGCACACGAGGCAGCCACGAAGAAGAATAGTTTACCACAGCCCATTCTCCTTCCTCCCTACTGCACACACATACCATTGTGAGACATCACCGCCCTTGTGTAAGAAGTAAAGAACGCACAATGCCTCGTCCTCTTTACCTTTCCGACAGAAATGGCCCTGTAACAATGCCTCGATTCTCTGTCCCCAGACACTAGTAACCTGTCACCACAATCACCCAGATGCAATATGTTTGTCTATGTGTAAATGTAATTCAGGTTATTCTTTAAACGAGAACAAGCATGCTATGTCTTCCGTATGATTACCTCATGAATGATTGAATCAAGTCCGGGCGAACTCCTTCTTTTTAATGTACTCCTAATGTATATAAGTGATGTTATGTTCCAAGTAAAGCAGACTACTCCTGAACCCGCTTGGTGAAGGAGCTCTCCCTTAACTCGAGTTCTGGAATAAAACCCTTTCAACTCGAAGACCACAGACTCTGCTCCTCATTTTATGCATTACCATTTCTTGGGTAATTATAGAAATTCCGACAGCGTAAATAATTAGTTTTTTATTTACCACAGCTGTCATAAGATCTACATCAGCCCTTCTTAGTTTTGCCAAAAGGTTGGGAGCTAGGCCCATGGAAGCCATGCTTAAAATATATAAGTCTAAATGCTGTGCAATCGCATCTTATGGGGCTTCTATATGGGGATACGCCTCTGTCAGTAAAATTCAACTTGTGGAAAACAGATTTCTTAGATCCTTGTTGTCGGTACCACAGTCAACTCCAACTCTGTCTATACACTCTGAATTAGGCGTAGGCTACATTACAGATCAATTAAAAGCAGCCCCCCTGATTTGCTGGGCAAATACATGGCTTAATGAGGAAATCACCCTTAACCATCTCATCCTCAAAGATTGCTTAGCCCCGGAGAAGGTAGAGGGAATCCCACGGCTGGCATACGTTAGAGCGGCGTGTGTCAGACTGGGTCGCCCTGAATTATATACAGCCCCAGAGGTAATCAAGAAAGAGGATGTGGTTTGGATCAAACATAATTTTAGATTCTTGTTGGAGGCAGACAGGGAGGAGGAGGAGCTTAAAAAACGGGGTGCAAGAAGTACTTATCTTTTACAGTCGTCCCCCTCAATAGAACCTTATTTAAAGATTGTCACAAAGCCTTTCCATTGCTTTTTGTTGACAAGATTTAGGTTCAATTTAATACACTTCACTTTAGGTTCTTTTCCGCATTGGGCTAAACTTGAAGAATCTGCACCATGCTCCTGTGATAATTTTTCCACACAAGATACACTCCATTTAATTATGTTTTGTGAAAAGTTTTCTGTGGCCCATAAAAAATGTCTATTTACCATACTACAAGAAGCAGGCTTCTTGCAAGTAAGACCAGCACTCTTACACCTGCAACTACTGAGTAGCGTGCACACTATTTTTAGTGTAGCAAGTTTCCTGGTGGCAGCAGTGAGGATTAATAAAAAAAGCATGAACACCTGTTTGCTCCAAGGCACAGTAGGAGGAGAAGGGGGTACTCAGTTATAAATTATGGTAATACAATAGTTGCACTCCTGTTTTTAAAATTGTAGTTTTTATAGGGGTGCTATAAAGTTTAACATTTGCACAAATCATGAACTGTAAATATTGTGTATATATATGAACATCTGTAAAACTTTGCACACCTATTTATTTGTACATATTATATTTTAAAATTGTAGTTTTTATAGGGGTGCTATAAAGTTTATCATTTGCACAAATCATGAACTGTAAATATTGTGTATATGTATGAACATCTGTAAAACTTTGCACACCTATTTATTTGTACATATTATATTTTATTTTTTGCAACTTGAAAGTATGTATGTATTGATGCTGCTTTTATAATTTTAATTAATCGAAATAAAGACTTTGACTGACTGACAAAGAGTAAAAGAGAAATTTATGCTGCAGAGATAGTGGGAGATATTGTGGTGCATTAATACCTTCAGTGGGAGTAGTCTTGACCTCACATAAGATTAGAAAATTGTCTATTGTGGTTGATCGATTATCAACGGACAATGCTGGTGGGTTCTTGACGATTGACACTGAAATGGTTGTGATGAGTTCTATGGTTTTGCAGAATAGACTTGCTCTTGATGTATTATTGGCAAAAGAGAGCAGAGTCTGTAGTATGTTGAAAATTCAACAATGTTGCACTTATATCTCTGACGAAAGCTAAGACTTGGAGGGATATATTAGTAACATTACACATTTGCGTAATGATTTAACAGAATTGAAAGCTGATGGTGCTTGGGAGAAACTTGGTAAGGGTTTTTCCTCAGTAGGTAACTGGTTTTTAACCCTAAGTAACAGCTTGTTAGGAAAGATACTAACACCATGGTTAATTGCTATTGCTGCTGGCATACTAATAGTAATACTGATATATAAATGCTGCAAATGCAAACAAAAAGACACAAAGCGAAGAGCAAGGAAAAGGAAATGAGATGAAATAGAGATGAAAGATAAAAAGGATGCTTACTATGAAGTACTGAGAGATATAGAGGCTGTTAGACTGAAACAAATGAGAACAAGTGCATTATCAAACAAATCAGATTGCAATCAAATTATGTAGATTGTGTGATGGCTTGAGTCGTCATCAGATGGGAGAATGATGAAGCATGATTTTTGCGAAATGATGCTGCTTGATCAAATCTACTCATAATTGTGTTATTAACAAAACAATGACTAATGGTGTGAGAATTTTAAGATAGGCATTTTAAAAATTCACATGAAATATGTGAAAGAAAATGACATGTTTAATAATCAAAAAAGCAACAATGATTTGCTGTGCAGAACGCAATTAAAAATATGGTTTTTTGAGTAAAGACACATAGTGCGAGAGAGAGACTTGAATAAATATGCATTTGAAACTTGCACGTAGAAATATGAAATAGTAATAATAGAAACGATTACAGAAAATGTTCTGTGAAATGTGTATCCTTTCCTCAAAGCAAGAGAAGAACATTAATTATTAATAGCTTAATTATTGAAAATTTAGATTATACTTATAAGTCTAATTAGAATAATGAATTCTTTGTAATATTGAATATTGTATGTATGCCTCAAAACCTACTAGAGTCAATTTTCCTTACCCTAAAGTAGGCCTTCATTATTTCTAAAAATGCTGATTTATTTGTTTAAGTTGTGTACAAAGCATATCACTGGGATTTCCTTCCTACGGTTAGAGTATTTCTTTCCATGAATAATTGTGTCAATTACGTTGGAAGCCGATGTGGAAGCGAGAGCGAGGACATGAAGAAATCGCAATTTCCTTTCCTGCTTCCGAAGAATGGCGATGACATTAATTTTAACAAAGAACTTTAACAAAGAAATCCGGATGTACTGACTGAGACGACAATCAACTCATACGTTTGACCAATAAAATCGTGTGGAATCGAGAAATTGTAACTTTAGGGGGTTGGACTTGTAAACATTTGGGGTATAATTATTACTGTGAGAAAAATAACTTGGCAGTAGCTATTTTTATGAGAAGAGAGCCTTTGCTGCTGTATTCTCCTTGCTACTCTGGCTGGCTATTATCCTTGCACTTCCTGAGCGAGACTATCTTGATTATCTTGCACTTCATCTGCTGGTGATGTTGCTCAAGCTATACCTTTTCGGCTGAAGGGTTAGCTATTTCTGACTTTTGCACGCTGTGCATTAGTATTCTCTGATCTAGGTTCATATGAATTTCAAAATTGCATACTGATATTGTAAATAAATCTATTTTTCATGGTCTCTCTCTCTCTCCCTGTCACATCTGTGATTGATATTATGATGTATTTGTCATGAACTGTGTTTCCTTATTGTGAATTTACATGTAATAGCAGAATAATAAATAACTGATCATTATTAGGTACCTGTGCTTTGACCATTCATATTTTGAATTATTTAGATAAAGGTAACTTGTTAAGTATTCAGAGTTTGTCTTTATTGATGAGTTATTTGACATATTTTCATATTGTGACTATAATTGTTAGTTAGGTCATTTTCTTCATGATAGGTCTTCATGAAGGATATTGCATCCATTTCTTATTATCGAGCCCCTACTAGCTCTACCAAAGATCTATCGGAGGACCTGATATATGTAAGTGGTTATTGAATTTATATGGGCCAAAAACTCTTAGTTATAGAAAAATTCTTGATCATAATAGATTAGAGATAACGTGAATGATTATCAAATTTACGCTGTTCTTGATCATCCTTTTTGGAAGTAAAATGCTGTCTTCCCAGCGCACCTCAAGATAATCTTTGATGGCACCACCTCATTCTTCACTGACCTGGCTGAGCCGTCAGACTGGATCAATCAGCACTCAAATGAACTTAGGCTTTCAGACGCTGGTCGTACCCTGCAAGCTCGAGGATCTCGGAACAAGGAACGCCGCAGGAAGCAGACTCAGTCACGCACAAGGTCCCTGCCCCAGGGCTCCGTGTCCAGCTCTCCCAACCTGAAGTAACTGATTGCTAAATGCAGAAAGGTCCTGAAGACTGTGGCGGAGTTGGGACCTAATTCCGTGCCCTCGGATGACAAGATGGCCCCCACATTTTCACCTCTGAGGAGGACCCCAGTGGTTCAGGCACCTCCTGGGCCGAGTCACTGAAGCTGCCTATCATGACTCTTCAGATTGCTGACACTCTCATCTAACTGTTCTTTGATATTTTGCTTTAACCACAGCTCGAGTATCATCGCTGCATTGATATCGCCTTCCTCTGATGCTCCTGGCCCCTATCTCTTGCACCATATTTTGTTTGGACGTACTGTCAGTTGCAGTAGGTCCCCAGTATTGGAGACATGTCCCTCATCCGTTATCACCTAACTGTAGTATTCTGGGTTTAGTGTTTATGTTACTGCTCTTCTCTGCTCCAAGCTACTCAGTCAGTGTGAGTGTTCCAGGTTAGAATGTGAGTGCGATTGACATGGATGGAATGCTTGTGTGACTGGTATGAGGTTGGCAGTTGGAGTATGGGCTGAGTAGCTAGGAGGCTGCTCCTGGTGGGGCTGCTTGTTTCAGCTTGATACTTCTTGTAAACTTATTTATGGCTTAATAAACCTACTTCAAATCTCAACTACGACTGCCTCAGCGACATCTTTACTAGTATGTATAGACCTATATACTACATTATTTTTGGCGTAGTCGGCAGACTTTCCTGCGCAAAATAGGCCTATTAACAAGAGCTGGGAGTATCCTGCAACTTTTGTGGAACAAGCAACAAGTATCTGAAGAAGAAAGAAACTCATCATTCACGCGAAGTAGCCCCACCAGTGTCAAGAAAACCAGACAGCCCAAGATCAGAAGTGTCATGTCATCGCTGTTTCTTAAAAAAAAGCTGTCAGAAGAGCCAACTTTACAAACAAGGTTTCTGCGTAGAAAATCATCACTGAAGCTGCCTACGTGACACAGAAGGAACTACTTCTACTTGATGTCTTGAGCAACATTTTACATCTACTCCTTTTGGAAGCAAGCAGTGTCAGCAAAGAACTTATGTGGAACCAAGGTAATTGGTGTTTGTCTGCGTTAAGGATCTAGTGCATTGAAAATGACTTTCTTTTTAACAAGATGTTGGAGGTGTACTCATCCTTACTAGCGCTTAATGTGGATAACTTGTGTCTGCCTGCTTAATTTGTCTACAGCTGATGTGACAGTTGCCACGTGTGAACTTTTTGTTTGACCAAGAGTTTCCCTGCCTAATTGGAAGGAGGCCCGTTTTGTGTGGATTTCAACGTGATTTTTGGGATGTTTTCAAGTGATTCAGCTGGGCTTGCTACCTCGACAGTTGGGTTTGTTTAACCCCTTCCATGCTGATGACGAGCTGGGCTCGTCATGGCGTAGCCTCCTCGCACGCTGATGACGAGCCCAGCTCGTCACGTGACATGCGCTTTTAAAAATCTCAGCGTACGAGCGGAATCCCGCTAGCGCGCATGAGGTTAAAAATTTAAAAATGCCTCAGGGAACTCACCTCGAGCGCTGTGCCGCTCTGAGCACCGCATCGGCTTTCTGTGTCGTCTACACGCGTGTTGTGGTTGGCAAAGAGAGACACGTTGGTTGGCAGCGCATCAGCGCGAGTCGTGAATGGCAAGGGAAGACACGTTGGTTGGCAGTGCTTCAGCGAGTGTCGTGGATGGTCTAGGAGGACGCACGAGATTGGCAGAGCATCTCAACGTGTGACGTTCGAGCCGGCCATTTTAGGACTAAAGCTGTAACCATGGGAATCTAGTCATTTCCTCGAGACGCGGCGCAGAGGTTGCTGTTTCGTTCATCACGACACCGCGTGAGGAGGCTGTGCACACCTATTCAGCTTTGTGTACATATGCGCTCAAATTGCCCTCCGACTTTTCATTTCATCCGTTGTTTATTCTACCCAAGTTTTTAAGGACTTTTGGTCAAGAGCTTTCTTCACCCATTTTCAAACATCGTTTGGGCCAAGTATTCTTTTCATGAATCTCGCCAGCAACAAGGTACTGTTTCCTAATCTTCTTGTTTTAGTCACTAGTGCTTGAAGCTACTTCACCTGCAAGCTTCGTTCAACGTGGTACAATTTGAGTTTGTGGTACAATTTGTTTTTGTAAAAAGCTCCTGCACTTTGCTTCATGACGTTTTTTTTTCAACTGAGTTCTTGCCACGTTTCGTTTCAATCTTCTATGGGCATTATTCCTGTTTCAAAAGTACTTTGTTTTGCTGCCAAGTGGAATTTTATTGTACCTTACATCATGCCTGTCCATCATCCCGGTGACAGGCACACCTATGACTGTGGTTAATTGACAAGCTTATTTTTAACTTACAGTATGTTCATTTTAGAAATGTGTAAGAAATGTGTCATTTTTCTTATGTTGGGTTCACTCACCCTTATGTCTACACTGCATTTACGCTTGTGTCACTTTTCATTTGTGGGTTCTCTCACCCTCTTCGTTTAGGGTTCACTCATCCTCTTTTCACTGCTTTAGTTTGGTACATGAGTTCTCCCACTCATGTTTGCGCTAAGTATTAGTTAAGGGTTCTCTCACCCTCATTTGCATTATTGTATCCCTGTTTTGGGGATGGGTTTAGGTCGCAATCCTATTTCCCCTCATGGCTTTACCATATGTTAACCCTCATGTCTGCGTTATAGGGTCAAGTCTTTGTTTCCGACTTTACCTTCTCTACCTGTGTTGGACACCTTTGTTGTACGTTGATTGCGTGCATGTCGCACTGTGCGAATTTCTCTTTTGTGTCCAGTGTGTAAGACGCCCTGTGCATCACATTTTTGTGTGTAGTCATTATTTGGCTCACTTTGTCTTTTGTAAGCTTATTGTGCTTCACTTTTCCTATGTGTTTGTTTCACATTGTGCTGCACCTTTTCGTGCCGCTGGTGTTTTGGGATATGTCCTTTTAACACCTTCGTCTATGGGTAGCCCCATATTTTGAGTGTTCCTCACATGAGGAGTGAAATTGTTTTGCCACATTGTGCTGCACTTTACCGTGCTGCGTGTGTTTTCTTGGGTTCGTCCCTGGTTACACCTTCGTTCATGGGTTAGTCCCGTGTCTTCTTAGTTCCTCTCTCGAGGAGTGGCCTTGTTTGCCACAGTCTACCTTCGTGAAGACATTTTCTTCATGTTAGGTCTTGCTCATTTGTTGTTTGTGAGTACGTCTCTCATATTTCATTTTTCTTTTCTTCAGTATTAAAGGAGGAGGATGGTGTCAGTGTTAGTGTCTACTGTCTCTTTGTTCCTTCTTTCTTGGCTTTTTTCTGTTTACCCTCTCGTGGTGTGAAGTCCTTCTCATCCCTGGGTTTTCGGATAAATATTACGATTGTTTACTCTGTGGATAGTTTTCTTCTTCGCTCTCTGGTTCTCTTTTGTTTTCCAATTCGAGAGGGAGAGGATGTGTAGTATTCTGGGTTTAGTGTTTATGTTACTGCTCTTCTCTGCTCCAAGCTACTCAGCCAGTGTGAGTGTTCCGGGTTAGAATGTGAGTGTGATTGACATGGATGGAATGCTTGTGTGACTGGTATGAGGTTGGCAGTTGGAGTATGGGCTGAGTAGCTAGGAGGCTGCTCCTGGTGGGGCTGCTTGTTCCAGCTTGATACTTCTTGTAAACTTATTTATGGCTTAATAAACCTACTTCAAATCTCAACTACGACTGCCTCGGCTACATCTTTACTAGTATGTGTAGACCTATATACTACACTAACCTTCTGGTCCATCCCCCCTTCCATCTCCAACACTGTGGTGGGCAGATGTCACTAAGTTCTGGGAGCCAGCATTTCCTAGCCGGGGAAGGGGGTCCTTTGGTGCTTTCCGCATCCTTTTTCTTTGCACTGCTTTTGCCTCACTTTGACCCCGATTGCTGACACCTGTCTCCTCACTCTGAATACACAAGGCATGCACTCTGCCCTCAAGCGTTACGAGCTATACTCTTACAACAAGCGTCAGCAGGCACAGATAGTGTTCTTACAAGAGACACATCTTACTGCTAGAGAGCTAGACCATCTGTGTAAGTGATAGTGTGTTAATTTATGTGCCGCTACTTAGCATTCACCCGGGGGCCAATCGTGTGGCTTCAGCCTGGCATCCCCTTTCAGGAAACCCATGGGGTCCTAGATGGGGACCTAGATGGTCAACCTGCACTCCTAAGTATCATTTACGCACTCAACACTGAAAAGGGGATGTTTTGAGATTCCCTCTTGAGCACCATGGCCCAATTTACAGCATCACCATGGATACTAGGGGGGATTACAACTGTGTGCTTGACCTCTCCCTGGACAGGTCCCACCCTCCCCTTCCTCGTTCCATATCCTATGCACAGATGGAGAACTTATGCGCCTGGATAAACCATTTATCGCTTGCTGATGTTTGGAGATCCTGGCACCCCACATCTAAACTATATTCATTTCATTCTATTCCGCATAGCCTTCACGTGCGCCTTGACCATTTCTTATGCTCGCCTGCAGTCGTCCCTTTAGTCCAGTGCGCAGATTACTTAGGCCTGGTTCTGTCTGACCACAATGCACGCCTCTTCCCCTGGCTCCCATAGTGAAAATCACCCTATACTATTTTGCGGACCTTCCGGTCATCCCTCCCCGTTCCTTCTTCAGTGAATTGGATGCTCGCTTTGCTCCCATATTTGAGGAAGCAGCCGTCGGTGAGTCGCCCTAGCTTAGCTGCAGTTGCCAGAGGTTCGAGGATGCCTGGAGGCCCGTCATTTGAGGTGCACAGCTCCAGTGGCTATCTCGCTGGACAGTTGGCCATTACTTGGGGGGACCTGTTCTGAGGCTGGACCTTTATCGTTGCTGGCAATCCGCCCCCTGCTCTTACGGGAACATGGCCTGCCTCGACCCTACGTTACAGGTGACTATAGGGAAGGCCTGTATGCCCAGAATCCATTGCCTGTCCCAAGGGACCCAGCTCTATACCCCACTGCTGCAGCTGGTTGGCCTACCTCGAGGCAGGGGATACTACACTGCCCGGGAACTACAAGCCTGGACCGGCCTCTCACTCCTTGAAGTGGAGTCCTTTTTCGTGAGGGACAACTTCTCCCCTTCGATCAGTTGGCAGAAGAGAGTGGACTTCCCCTGCCTGGGCAATTCTTTCTTCCCACTCGGTCCAGCCTTGGCTGTTGTCTTGCTGGCAGTAGGCACGGAGAGCCTAGGCGCAGGCTACATCTCTCCTCACCAGGAACTGCGAGGTGGCGGCCAGTTTACACGTGGAAATCGACCCGCTCGTCGCCAATGTAGACTAGAGGGCACTAGGCCCACATACTTGCAAATAATGCACACACAGTGGTAGGGTACTAGTAATTGGCCCAGGGCACGTGCACCCGGTCCCTTTTAAAAGCAGGGTCACCGATCAGTGACGCCTGTGATGGGTGGGTGTACAGTGTGGGTGCAACACAAGGCGGAACACTAGAATGTGTCCAGCTGGACACTACAGGTATGAGAGCGCTTTACACCAGAACCAGAAGCATTACATGAGGACACATTCAGTTTTTGTTGGGCACAGGAAGATTAAGTGATTTGCCCAGAATCACAGGATGTTGCCCGTCATTGCTGCTGCCCAGACTCAGGTCGACCTCCTTAACCGCTAGGCTACATCTTCTCCCCAACCTGAAAGCTGTAAGCACTCAAATACAAATATAGTAAAGAGGAACCAGAGAAAAATTATAAATAAATCTACCTGAAATCAAAACTCTGACTTGCTTTACAGAAACACCTTTAAGGCCATATTAGCAACAAATAGCGATAATTATCGCTAAATGCGCTTAGCGCATTTTTTTTTATCGGCGCCTATCGCCGGATATTATCGCAGCGATAACGTGCTATAACAACGTTTATCTCTAAAGCAATAAAATATCCGGCGATAGCGGTTCAATGCGTGAATATCGCTGGAAATCCAGCGATGTTCAGGCATTATCGCTAATGGGGACTTAACCTGAATATCCACCTCCCATTGGATATACAGGTTAAGTCATGGTCTGAGCAGGCGTTAGGTTCTGGCGATATTCGCGCTTAGTGCGATTTTTTTAATCGCTTCACCTGCCTTGCTAATAGGCGATAGCTGTGTTAGTGACTGCTTTCAGTCGCTAACAGGTTGGGTATGCCCACTTTGCATGTCATTAGCGATAAATATCGCTGACATGCAAAGCGTTCCCCAAACCTGTAGCTATCGCCTATAAGCTGTCGCTAAGTGCTGTTAGCAACAGCTTGCTAATAGGGCGATAAAAATAATGCTGCTTTAGCGTGAAAAAGTCCCGCTAAAGCGGCGATACCGCCCTTGCTAGTATGCCCCTTAGTTCAGGAGCGCTTAAAGTGATGGAGCAGTCTGGAGAGCGTTCAGAAAACAAGCTATGGTGGGAAGCAGGGAAGGTTGGTGGAATAATTATCAAGAAGAATAGCGCAATATGGGGCATTATATGTGTATGTTTATATATATATATATCTTTTTTTTTTTAAATATTACATAATTTTTCAGGCACACGGAGGCTAAATTATTTACGGATGCCCGGACCAATACTTTGGATCAAAGCGTACACATGAATAATATGCGAAGAGCCGGTTAAAAGTGCTCTTGTTTGAGTTGCAAGGAAGTGGATCCGATCAAACTTAACCTTTCGCCTCCCTGCGTTCCATGGCCTGACGGTCACACCGGCTGCCTCAGACCTCGCTCCTCAGAAGATAAAAGCGTTAAGCGTCCTCGTGCCAGGCTCCAGCTGCGTGCTCGTAAAGTACATCTTGGATAGTGCAGCAATCGGTTCAACAGCCTGCCATTACAGGAAAATGTTGCAAGTCGCACAAGGATGAGCAATAAATAATGTATTCTAAAAATAAGCAAAGGCTGCTGCAGCGGCGGAGCAGGGTCCGGCTTGCTCCTCGCTCCTGCCTGTGATGTCTAATGATGCTGGCTGCAGGTCAGAGCGTCCCCTGGCGGCCCCGCGGCTCCTCGCGCCAGAGCGCCTCTGAATACCAATTAGCGTTGCCTTTCAAGTACCGAGGGGACCACTGAGGTACGAGGCAGGCCCTGCGCGCCTGAAGCACGCGAGCGCGGCGTTTACTCCTGGAGCCTTGCTCTGTGAAGGCACCACTCGCGCAGGCTGGAGAGACTCTTCACTGAAACTGTAGAGAGACGGGGGGAATCAGACAGGAGCTTAACTATTTACGGTGCAGCAGGTGCAGTGGCACCCGGACCCAGAGGGGCCTATTGAACCTTGATAATTTCTGCATAATACTACCACAACAGCAGTCAAAGGGACCGTTTTCCTTTCTTTCACCCTGGCATCCATGCTAAACTAGTGGATACAGCTAGTCAAGAAATTTGAAACCGAGGTTTCGCGGTCAGGTGGTTTGAAGTAAGTTCTTCTCTAATCTACATATGGCTTGCAACAGCTGGTTCCATTATGGAGGTATTGGAAATATAAGGGATTATCCACTGTATTTAAAAATTTGCAGATGGCAGCAAATGCAAAATTGTATTTTCTGTTATGTGCATACTTTTAATTTCAATGCACAGACCTCATATTGCTCATGATGCTTCGTGTTGTTTCTATGGGTCCTTTGGAGCCATAGAGTTCAGCAGCTGCAAAAAGTCTGAAAGGCGCCGCAACAGAGGCTCATAGACAAATCAGGGAGCTGTCAGGGCTGCCAGGGTATTCCATTTTGTTTTTTCATTCAGTGGCATCCACGCGAAGGCAACCAGATGTCGCAGGGAAACATCACATTTGGACATTTCAACTTTTTTTTATATTATGGGGGGAATTTTCAACTTTTGCCAAAATATTCCAGGCCTGGAACCTGAATTGTAAATAAAGCGTCCTATGCGCTTTCCCTATATATTCTGATGCTGAAGTCAAAATAATACATTAGGGGCCTTGCACTGCCGGAAAGTCACTTTTTTGACGTTCCATGGCGCAGGAGCCTGCTCTATATTTACGAGGCAGCACTAAGCCACTTTTCTTGGCTTAATGCTGCCTCGTAAATATGGGTCCCTTTAACGCAGTTTTCTGCATTAAAGAGGGGCTGAGTGCATTCCCAGCAACATGCATGGCCTTTTGACACTTCCACGAGAAATCGTAAATCTGAGGCAGCACCAAAAATGATGTCTCCTCAGGGGAGGGGTAAGGGTGGCACAATGAGAAGAAATATATTTAATTCTCCAAATTTTTCCTCTTTCTATATGTGCTGCTGTTAGAAATGGGATTTCTGGTTGGCTAAGGCTTGCGTCAACGCCAGGCAGAAACCATCACTCTAGTCAGGGTAAGAAAATCACCCGCCAAAGATAACCCCTGCTCACCCCCTTGGTAGCTTGGCACGAGCAGTCAAGCTTATCCCAGAGTGAGGTGTAAAGCATTTGCGCGCGCACCCAGCAACAACACCCAAGGCCCACCACAAAGGAAACTCCACACAAGGTTATATATAAAAATAGCCTTTGAATTATACCAAACACAATAGATAATAAACACACAATTTACACTGTGCCACTGGCACGGGCAGAATTTATAGGGGATTATGTACACGGGACAGGGCCACATGGACCACTGTCAGGAATAAGCACTTGGTAGAACTAGCACTTAGTAGAAATAGCACTTCGTAGAAATAACACTTAGAACATAGAATAATTGTAGCACCAAATAGCAACTGTAGCACACAACCAGTAACCACTGGTAAAAGGTAAGTACACCCTACGCAATCCTAAACACCTTAGGCATATATCACGCAGGGAACCATGAGCTCACTAGCATAACTATACTAGGAAAAACAACCTCCTAAGCATAAAAATACATTTAGAGGTATAGGCAGCCAGTATCGCATAAAACACATTAGGAAAGTATCACATTTGCGCAAAAATCACATGAGGCAAAAACATGTACCCGACTCAAGGACACAACACATGAACTGTTCCCAGGCCAACTTTATTTATTTATTTATTTTTGATATTTGATAAAGCGCGAACAATTGCCCGCAGGCGTCTCGGCACTTGGCCTCTCAGGGGCTGAAACGCCCTGTGTCAAGCAAAGTCAGGGGAGGCTGCGCAGGCAGCAAAAGAAGATTGCGCAAGACCTAAATGATGCAGCTGCCCACTAAGTTCTGGGCAGCTGGGGAAACTGAGCCTGCACCAGCGTGCCTCCGAGCTCTCTTCTGGGGCTCTAAATCAGCAAAAAAAACCTTCAGCGTTGGAGCCTCGTGGGCTCGAGATTCAACTGTATGCCCGGGAGCCTCATGGGCTCTAATGAAAACTGCTGCCAACTGGGAGAGCCACTAGAATTTTTTGAAAAAGGCAGTATTATTCACCAATGAACACAGGGAAAGGTCTTTCACATGGCAATACAGTTAAACAGCACTGTACAGAGCAGATCATGTGACAACCCAGTGGCACTTGGTGCGGGGTGCTATATACAATTGGTGATAGTGAAGGTGCAAGTGCTAAAGTGAACAGCGTGATCGACGCATAAACTCAAGTATATACATCAAATAATAGCTCCACAAAAAACAAGTTGTAATCACTTAAAACAAGATTGTTGAAATTTGAACAGGAGCACAAAGCGTGATGTGCGTCATATGATTTATGCCGTAGAGTCGACGGCGTTTCGATCCCCTTTAGTCGGGATCGTCATCAGGACAGGGTTGTCGATGGAATCAGTGCTGTGGGCGAGAGAAGGGCAAATGAGCGGAGGACCGGGGACGGAGGCGTGGGGAAGGGGTGGGTTGGTGGATGGGTGAAGGGTGAGTGGTCTGTGTTCCTGAGGTATGAATAAATATTAGAGCAGTGATTGGCTGGATGTGGATATGGCGTGATGGGGGTGTGGGGGCGGGGGCGGGGAGTAGTTGGAGTGTTAATTGGGGGTGACTAGGGTATGTGTCAATATCAAGAGATATTGTTGGGCGATTGGGAGAATACCAATAGCAATTAAAGCAATTGTGATAGAGTGAGCCAAGAGGCCGAATAACTGGTGCAAGATAAGTAATGAGTTGTGAGGGGGTGAAGTAGTGGCAACGGGGGGTGGGGGCGGGGGGGAGAGACTTACAGTAATACCCAGGCAGGGGAGCGTGGGTAGCTGAGGTCCATGCGGTCGCTCAAGAGTCGAAAGCTGCAGGAGAGCAGAAGAGGGCGTGGGGGGCAAAGGGGGGAAAAAGGTGAGAGCCTGATCATGTTCAGGATGTCGGCTGGAGGGAAAAATCTAAGATTCAGTGGAATTACCTGATCGTTGATTGTATCTGATCAGCGGGCGGGACGTGCAGCGCCAATGGGGGAGGAAAAGTAGCGGGGGTAAGAGAGAGCCGGTGGCGTGAGAGACCGTTAAGTTACATCATACTTCGATCGCACAAGGTGTGCGGAAGCTGGGCTTACCTGAATGAATCAGGGCGGCGGAAGGCAATAGGGGCTCTTCTAGTGGGGGGCTGCTAGCAGTTAATGCTGGAGCTAACTGAGCAGGTATGAAGCCTACATCTAAATGAAGAAGCCGAAGGCTTGGGGCAGGGTACGGTCGGCAGGGGAGGCGGGGTTGGGGGCGTGTCACGATGTTACCGAGGTAACACTGGCAAACAGGAAGTGGCGAGGTAGAAGAAAGGGCTCAGGGTGTGTCGGATTGTTGGCAAGGCAACACTGACAGACAGGATGCAAAGGTGGGCGTAATAGCAGGGCAAGGTCTGTTTGAATGGGGTGGCTCGATAGAGAAGCAAGGCGAGGTTACACAAGCAGTAGTAATAGTAAAACGAGACACAGTACAAAGTACAGGAAATATACACTTCAAAGTTCCAAAGTTAGAAAAACTGTGGGATCGGTCAATTATGAGCACGAGGAGGGGTGTATTTACAGGTGATTGGTGTCCAGTTGGATAATTGGTCTGAAACCAGTGGGTTATTTAACATCATGGTAAACTCTGTTAGCAGGGGGAAGGAAACAACAATGGAGAATACAAGTAATTGGGGTCCAATTGAATTTGAATTTGAATTTAAAACATTTGTAAAGCGCAGCGTTCACCCTACGGTTTCTTGGCGCTATAGTGGTAGGTCCAGCAATTGAGGGCGGAGAGAGCCGGCGCAGAGGAAGGAGGGACAAGTTACAAGGAGAAGGCCTGTTTGAACAAAAACGTTTTTAGATCTTTGCGGAAGGAAGAATAGTGTGTAGCAAATCATAGGTGGTCAGGGAGGGAGTTCCAAAAGTTGGGAGCCAAAGTTGAAAAATTGGCTCCTCCCCACTTTTTACGTTTGAAACGTGGGATTTGCAAGAGGGATTTAGAAGAAGAACGAAGCTCTCTGACCGGAACATATTCGTTGATCAGAGAGGAAATGAAGGCGGGGGCAGTGCCCTGGCGGGCCTGAAAAACCATACAGCCGGTTTTAAAAAGGGAGCGTTCCTTGATAGGAAGCCAATGGAGCTCCTTGAGGAGGGGAGTAGAGTGATGAAAACGTGGGCACACGGTTTTAAACCAGAGAGTTAAGTACATGACAATAATCTAGTTAGGTTGGCAAGGGGAGTAGACTTTAAACAGTAATAGTGTTAGTCCATTCATCAAGAGTGTTTAACCCATGGTTGACCGAGTCAACTCGTGCGATCCATTTACATTCAGCTCTATTGAGTAGAGTGGACATGTTCCCCCCTCTGATGGGCAGTGTGGGTTTTTCAATGACCATCCATCTGAGATCTGTATCGGCATGTGATTTTTCCATGAAGTGCGAGACCAGAGGAGCAGTAAGTACTTTGCAGTTAATTCTGCTCTTGTGTTGTATTATCCGCTGTTTAACCATTTGGGTGGTCTGGCCAATATAGATTAGGTCACATGGGCAACGGATGGCGTAGATGACATTTTGTGTTTTATAGTTCGAGTGGTGGGAGAGTTGATGGATATGTCCGTTGTAGATGAATTCTTTTGTGTTGGTTGTCAGGTCACAAACACTGCAAGATTGGCATTTAAAATGTCCGATAACTGGGTTCAAGCCCCATGCAGCTGTAATGGTGTGTTTTTCAGTTGTGGGGGTTGGCCATGTAATAGCATGTACAAGATGGTTGACGATGTTGTTGCCTCTCTGGTATGAAAATAGAGGTGGTGCGTGAAATTGTTCATCAAATCGTAGCACAGGCCAATTTTTCTTGATTATTTTGGCCACTTTGTTGCTGTCCGGGCTGAAGACGGAGACAAAGGGGATTCTGGTAATTGATTTTTTGTTGTTATTAGGCATCAGTAGATCCTCGCGGTGGTTGTACCATGCTCGTTTCTTGGCTCTTGTGACCAAGCGTCGTGGGTAGCCTCTGTTGATGAGTTTCATTACCAAGATGTCTGCCTCCCTGAAGTAGTCTTTGCGCCATTTGCAATTGCGGCAAATTCGCAAGAACTGGCCAAAGGGGAGTCCATCGCATAGGCCTCTTGGGTGGTTACGTGAGTAATGTAACAGGGTGTTACGTTCCGTAGGCTTGCGGAAGAGGGATGTTCCAAGGGTCCCCTCTTCTGCATGGATAGTGACATCAAGGAACGGTGAGTCATTAGATTTGGACTCACTCGTGAATTTGAGATGTTCTTGTGAGGTATTGAGCCACTCAATAAAGGGTTGGAGGGTGTCAGCTGTTCCATTCCAGATCAATAAAATGTCATCTATATATCGGCGCCACAGATGGATTTGGGGCCGATATGGATTGATGGGGTTTAGGATCAGCGATTTTTCCATGTCATGTACGAATAGGATGGCAAGGTTGGGGGCGAAACAAGCGCCCATCGATACTCCCTTGATTTGCAGGTAGTATACATTTTTGTACATGAAGTAGTTGTTTTGCAGGGCCAAAGGTAGAAGGTCCATGATAAAGTCAGTGGGGATCTTGGTGGGTTGAGGTCTGGAGAGTAGGAGATTTTTGATTACTTCGAGACCTTCGCGATGAGGGATATTGGTGTAAAGGGACTCGATGTCCAAGCTCGCCATTAGTTGGGTGTCCAGGTCAAAGGGCTGATCTTCTATGGTATTGATCAGGTCCATTGTATCGCGTATGTAGGTATCTGTGACAGGTACAAATTGCTTGATGACACAGTCCAGATATTTCCCCAAAGGTTCCAGTATGGAGCCGCATCCTGACACGATGGGGCGTCCAGGCGGGTTCCTTGCATCCTTGTGTATTTTGGGGAGGACGTATGGGACCGATGTTCTGGGATGTGGGTTGTTCAAGTACTCGAATTCCTTCTTGGTTATAATGTTGTTGTCTCTGGCTGCTGTTGTGATAGAAAGAATCTTTTGTCTGATGTCCAACAAGGGGTCTTTTGAGAGAATGCGATAATGTTCGATATTGGTGAGTTGTCGTTCAACCTCTTTGTCGTATTGTGTGTTGTTTAAAACGACAATCCCCCCACCCTTGTCAGCGGGTTTGATGACAATCTCAGAGTTATTTTGGAGGGAATTGAGAGCTTCCTTTTCAATCAAGGGCAGATTATAAGGGATGAAACGTGGTGTGGTTTTAAGATCCATTACTTCCTCCATGACTAGCCGTTCAAACGCCAGTATTTCAGGTGTCATTTGATTAGAGGGGGGATTGAAAGTGGAAGGCAGGCGGAATGGAGAGATTTGATCCATTCTGGAATCTGGTTTATCAGCAAAGAAGTACTTTAACCGGATTCTTCTGAAGAATTTTAGGAGGTTAGATTGCAACTCCAGGAAATTAGTTCTAACGGTTGGTACGAATGAGAGACCTTGAGATAGAAGTCTAGTTTCCTCTGGAGTAAGAATATGGTCGGATAAATTGAAAATGGGGATGGACGTGGCAGTGGTGGTTACATCCTGATTGTTTGTTACTGTGGTTGTCCCCATTGTTAGTACCGGTTGCGGGTTTGGCGGTTGCCTGGGACCTGGGGTTGGTACTGTTTGGCCCTGGTTTGCCGGGTCTGTGGTGGTGGTTGTTGGCCGCGTCCTCGGCCTCGTCCTAAAAAACCAGGTGGTAGAAGTGGCTGCGGACCAGAGGATGCGGCGTCTGTGTCGTCTGCAGAGCTATTAGAAGAGACAGAGAACGTGATGCGTTGATTATTTCTGAATCGTCCCCAGTTTTGTGTTCTGGGAGGGTTCTGTTGGGTGTTGTAGAATTCCTCGTTGAGATAGGGGTATGTGTTCTCAACTTCATAATTTTTTAATGTCTTTTTCTATTTTGTTGACCTTTTTGTTGACTTCAAATGAGTTAAAGGTGGCGATGGTGCTGTTGATTTTATCTAGGAGGCTTTTGGCATCAGTGAGGGTGGTATCAGCTTGGATGAGTTTTTCTAGTTCTTCAATTTCTTGTAATTCCAATCGGCTGTGTTCTATGGCTGTATCTATCCCCAGGACCATCCAGTGGCGGGAGCAGGTGGTCGCTAGATGGCTAAAGCTGGTTCTGAATTTGGGGTCCTGTGTGAAAATAGCCGGGGTGTTGCGAATTTGAAGCCCTAAAGGGATGACGCCTGAGCGTAAGTAGTCCGTTAGCATTCGAGCATGCAGATCCGTCCTGATCTGTTTCTTCTTCAACTTTTCGAGTTTGTCCAGTAGGACACGGGAGGTGTTAGGGGCAGTGGATGTGGACGCGGACTGAGGCGTGCCCGACAGTAATGAGGGACCGGTCAGTCGTGACTGGATGTATTCCTCTGAATAAGTGAGGGACTCCTTGGACATCGTGTGTTGGCCGAGGGGTAGTACACAGATGAATACCTTTTTGGCTGAGGTATATTAGATGAAGTACACAGTGGTACAACTCTCGCAGCTAAGCAGCTGTTCGTAATATGTGTAAGAACAACAGGAGAGGACCCATAAACCACGTTGGGATGGGTGTGTCGTGTAAGCATAAACAATTCCCAACAGGTATCATGTAAAGGCAATTTAAATAATGTATGCAATTTGCATTGCATAAAGGAAGAAACAAGGAGTCACTAGAATTTTTTGAAAAAGGCAGTATTATTCACCAATGAACACAGGGAAAGGTCTTTCACATGGCAATACAGTTAAACAGCACTGTACCGAGCAGATCATGTGACAACCCAGTGGCACTTGGTGCGGGGTGCTATATACAATTGGTGATAGTGAAGGTGCAAGTGCTAAAGTGAACAGCGTGATCGACGCATAAACTCAAGTATATACATCAAATAATAGCTCCACAAAAAACAAGTTGTAATCACTTAAAACAAGATTGTTGAAATTTGAACAGGAGCACAAAGCGTGATATGCGTCATATGATTTATGCTGTAGAGTCGACGGCGTTTCGATCCCCTTTAGTCGGGATCGTCATCAGGACAGGGTTGTCGATGGAATCAGTGCTGTGGGCGAGAGAAGGGCAAATGAGCGGAGGACCGGGGACGGAGGCGTGGGGAAGGGGTGGGTTGGTGGATGGGTGAAGGGTGAGTGGTCTGTGTTCCTGAGGTATGAATAAATATTAGAGCAGTGATTGGCTGGATGTGGATATGGCGTGATGGGGGTGTGGGGGCGGGGACGGGGAGTAGTTGGAGTGTTAATTGGGGGTGACTAGGGTATGTGTCAATATCAAGAGATATTGTTGGGCGATTGGGAGAATACCAATAGCAATTAAAGCAATTGTGATAGAGTGAGCCAAGAGGCCGAATAACTGGTCTCCGTCTTCAGCCCGGATAGCAACAAAGTGGCCAAAATAATCAAGAAAAATTGGCCTGTGCTACGATTTGATGAACAATTTCACGCACCACCTCTATTTTCATACCAGAGAGGCAACAACATCGCCAACCATCTTGTACATGCTATTACATGGCCAACCCCCACAACTGAAAAACACACCATTACAGCTGCATGGGGCTTGAACCCAGTTATCGGACATTTTAAATGCCAATCTTGCAGTGTTTGTGACCTGACAACCAACACAAAAGAATTCATCTAGAACGGACATATCCATCAACTCTCCCACCACTCGAACTGTAAAACACAAAATGTCATCTACGCCATCCGTTGCCCATGTGACCTAATCTATATTGGCCAGACCACCCAAATGGTTAAACAGCGGATAATACAACACAAGAGCAGAATTAACTGCAAAGTACTTACTGCTCCTCTGGTCTCGCACTTCATGGAAAAATCACATGCCGATACAGATCTCAGATGGATGGTCATTGAAAAACCCACACTGCCCATCAGAGGGGGGAACATGTCCATTCTACTCAATAGAGCTGAATGTAAATGGATCGCACGAGTTGACTCGATCAACCATGGGTTAAACACTCTTGATGAATGGACTAACACTATTACTGTTTAAAGTCTACTCCCCTTGCCCACCCAACTAGATTATTGCCATGTACTTAACTCTCTGGTTTAAAACCGTGTGCCCAATTGGACCCCAATTACTTGTATTCTCCATTGTTGTTTCCTTCCCCCTGCCAACAGAGTTTACCATGATGTTAAATAACCCACTGGTTTCAGACCAATTATCCAACTGGACACCAATCACCTGTAAATACACCCCTCCTCGTGCTCATAATTGACCGATCCCACAGTTTTTCTAACTTTGGAACTTTGAAGTGTATATTTCCTGTACTTTGTACTGTGTCTCGTTTTACCATTACTACTGCTTGTGTAACCTCGCCTTGCTTCTCTATCGAGCCACCCCATTCAAACAGACCTTGCCCTGCTATTACGCCCTCCCTTTGCATCCTGTCTGTCAGTGTTGCCTTGCCAACAATCCGACACACCCTGAGCCCTTTCTTCTACCTCGCCACTTCCTGTTTGCCAGTGTTACCTCGGTAACATCGTGACACGCCCCCAACCCCGCCTCCCCTGCCGACCGTACCCCGCCCCCAGCCTTCGGCTTCTTCATTTAGATGTAGGCTTCATACCTGCTCAGTTAGCTCCAGCATTAAGTGCTAGCAGCCCCCCACTAGAAGAGCCCCTATTGCCTTCCGCCGCCCTGATTCATTCAGGTAAGCCCAGCTTCCGCACACCTTGTGCGATCGAAGTATGATGTAACTTAACGGTCTCTCACGCCACCGGCTCTCTCTTACCCCCGCTACTTTTCCTCCCCCATAGGCGCTGCACGTCCCGCCCGCTGATCAGATACAATCAACGATCAGGTAATTCCACTGAATCTTAGATTTTTCCCTCCAGCCGACATCCTGAACATGATCAGGCTCTCACCTTTTTCCCCCCTTTCCCCCCCCCCTCGCCCTCTTCTGCTCTCCTGCAGCTTTTGACTCTTGAGCAACCGCATGGACCTCAGCTACCCACGCTCCCCTGCCTGGGTATTACTGTAAGTCTCTCCCCCCCGCCCCCACCCCCGTTGCCACTTCTTCACCCCCTCACAACTCATTACTTATCTTGCACCAGTTATTCGGCCTCTTGGCTCACTCTATCACAATTGCTTTAATTGCTATTGGTATTCTCCCAATCGCCCAACAATATCTCTTGATATTGACACATACCCTAGTCACCCCCAATTAACACTCCAACTACTCCCCGCCCCCGCCCCCACACCCCCATCACGCCATATCCACATCCAGCCAATCACTGCTCTAATATTTATTCATACCTCAGGAACACAGACCACTCACCCTTCACCCATCCACCAACCCACCCCTTCCCCACGCCTCCGTCCCCGGTCCTCCGCTCATTTGCCCTTCTCTCGCCCACAGCACTGATTCCATCGACAACCCTGTCCTGATGACGATCCCGACTAAAGGGGATCGAAACGCCGTCGACTCTACAGCATAAATCATATGACGCATATCACGCTTTGTGCTCCTGTTCAAATTTCAACAATCTTGTTTTAAGTGATTACAACTTGTTTTTTGTGGAGCTATTATTTGATGTATATACTTGAGTTTATGCGTCGATCACGCTGTTCACTTTAGCACTTGCACCTTCACTATCACCAATTGTATATAGCACCCGCACCAAGTGCCACTGGGTTGTCACATGATCTGCTCTGTACAGTGCTGTTTAACTGTATTGCCATGTGAAAGACCTTTCCCTGTGTTCATTGGTGAATAATACTGCCTTTTTCAAAAAATTCTAGTGACTCCTTGTTTCTTCCTTTATGTAATGCAAATTGCATACATTATTTAAATTGCCTTTACATGATACCTGTTGGGAATTGTTTCTGCTTACACGACACACCCATCCCAACGTGGTTTATGGGTCCTCTCCTGTTGTTCTTACACATATTACGAGCAGCTGCTTAGCTGCGAGAGTTGTACCACTGTAAACTTCATCTAATATACCTCAGCCAAAAAGGTATTCATCTGTGTACTACCCCTCGGCCTACACACGATGTCCAAGGAGTCCCTCACTTATTCAGAGGAATACATCCAGTCACGACTGACCGGTCCCTCATTACTGTCGGGCACGCCTCAGTCCACGACCACATCCACTGCCCCTAACACCTCCCGTGTCCTACTGGACAAACTCGAAAAGTTGAAGAAGAAACAGATCAGGACGGATCTGCATGCTCGAATGCTAACGGACTACTTACGCTCAGGCGTCATCCCTTTAGGGCTTCAAATTCGCAACACCCCGGCTATTTTCACACAGGACCCCAAATTCAGAACCAGCTTTAGCCATCTAGCGACCACCTGCTCCCGCCACTGGATGGTCCTGGGGATAGATACAGCCATAGAACACAGCCGATTGGAATTACAAGAAATTGAAGAACTAGAAAAACTCATCCAAGCTGATACCACCCTCACTGATGCCAAAAGCCTCCTAGATAAAATCAACAGCACCATCGCCACCTTTAACTCATTTGAAGTCAACAAAAAGGTCAACAAAATAGAAAAAGACATAAAAAATTATAAAGTTGAGAACACATACCCCTATCTCAACGAGGAATTCTACAACACCCAACAGAACCCTCCCAAAACACAAAACTAGGGACGATTCAGAAATAATCAAAGCGTCACGTTCTCTGTCTCTTCTAATAGCTCTGCAGACGACACAGACGCCGCATCCTCTGGACCGCAGCCACTTCTACCACCTGGTTTTTTAGGACGAGGCCGAGGACGCGGCCAACAACCACCACCACAGACCCGGCAAACCAGGGCCAAACAGTACCAACCCCAGGTCCCAGGCAACCGCCAAACCCGCAACCGGTACTACCAATGGGGACAACCACAGTAACAAACAATCAGGATGTAACCACCACTGCCACGTCCATCCCCATTTTCAATTTATCCGACCATATTCTTACTCCAGAGGAAACTAGACTTCTATCTCGAGGTCTCTCATTCGTACCAACCGTTAGAACTAATTTCCTGGAGTTGCAATCTAACCTCCTAAAATTCTTCAGAAGAATCTGTTTAAAGTACTTCTTTGCTGATAAACCAGATTCCAGAATGGATCAAATCTCTCCATTCCGGCTGCCTTCCACTTTCAATCCCCCCTCTAATCAAACGACACCTGAAATATTGGCGTTTGAACGGCTAGTCATGAAGGAAGTAATGGATCTTAAAACCACACCACGTTTCATCCCTTATAATCTGCCCTTGATTGAAAAGGAAGCTCTCAATTCCCTCCAAAATAACTCTGAGATTGTCATCAAACCCGCTGACAAGGGTGGGGGGGATTGTCGTTTTAAACAACACACAATACGACAAAGAGGTTGAACGACAACTCACCAATATCGAACATTATCGCATTCTCTCAAAAGACCCCTTTTTGGACATCAGACAAAAGATTCTTTCTATCACAACAGCAGCCAGAGACAACAACATTATAACCAAGAAGGAATTCGAGTACTTGAACAACCCACATCCCAGAACACCGGTCCTATACGTCCTCCCCAAAATACACAAGGATGCAAGGAACCCGCCTGGACGCCCCATCGTGTCAGGATGTGGCTCCATACTGGAACCTTTGGGGAAATATCTGGACTCTGTCATCAAGGAATTTGTACCTGTCACAGATACCTACATACGCGATACAATGGACCTGATCAATACCATAGAAGATCAGCCCTTTGACCTGGACACCCAACTAATGGCGAGCTTGGACATCGAGTCCCTTTACACCAATATCCCTCATCGCGAAGGTCTCGAAGTAATCAAAAATCTCCTACTCTCCAGACCTCAACCCACCAAGCTCCCCACTGACTTTATCATGGACCTTCTACGTGTGGCCCTGCAAAACAACTACTTCATGTACAAAAATGTATACTACCTGCAAATCAAGGTAGTATTGATGGGCGCTTGTTTCGCCCCCAACTTTACCATCCTATTTGTACATGACATGGAAAAATCGCTGATCCTAAACCCCATCAATCCATATCGCCCCAAATCCATCTGTGGCGCCGATATATAGATGACATTTTATTGATCTGGAATGGAACAGCTGACACCCTCCAACCCTTTATTGAGTGGCTAAACACCTCACAAGAACATCTCAAATTCACGAGTGAGTCCAAATCTAATGACTTACCGTTCCTTGATGTCACTATCCATGCAGAAGAGGGGACCCTTGGAACATCCCTCTTCCGCAAGCCTACGGAACGTAACACCCTGTTACATTACTCAAGTAACCACCCAAGAGGCCTACGCGATGGACTCCCCTTTGGCCAGTTCTTGCGAATTCGCCGCAATTGTAAATGGCGCAAAGACTACTTCAGGGAGGCAGACATCTTGGTAATGAAACTCATCAACAGAGGCTACCCACGACGCTTGGTCACAAGAGCCAAGAAGCGAGCATGGTACAACCACCGCGAGGATATACTGATGCCTAATAACAACAAAAAATCAATGACCAGAATCCCCTTTGTCTCCGTCTTCAGCCCGGACAGCAACAAAGTGGCCAAAATAATCAAGAAAAATTGGCCTGTGCTACGATTTGATGAACAATTTCACGCACCACCTCTATTTTCATACCAGAGAGGCAACAACATCGCCAACCATCTTGTACATGCTATTACATGGCCAACCCCCACAACTGAAAAACACACCATTACAGCTGCATGGGGCTTGAATCCAGTTATCGGACATTTTAAATGCCAATCTTGCAGTGTTTGTGACCTGACAACCAACACAAAAGAATTCATCTACAACGGACATATCCATCAACTCTCCCACCACTCGAACTGTAAAACACAAAATGTCATCTACGCCATCCGTTGCCCATGTGACCTAATCTATATTGGCCAGACCACCCAAATGGTTAAACAGCGGATAATACAACACAAGAGCAGAATTAACTGCAAAGTACTTATTGCTCCTCTGGTCTCGCACTTCATGGAAAAATCACATGCCGATACAGATCTCAGATGGATGGTCATTGAAAAACCCACACTGCCCATCAGAGGGGGGAACATGTCCACTCTACTCAATAGAGCTGAATGTAAATGGATCGCACGAGTTGACTCAGTCAACCATGGGTTAAACACTCTTGATGAATGGACTAACACTATTACTGTTTAAAGTCTACTCCCCTTGCCCACCCAACTAGAGTATTGTCATGTACTTAACTCTCTGGTTTAAAACTGTGTGCCCAATTGGACCCCAATTACTTGTATTCTCCATTGTTGGTTCCTTCCCCCTGCCAACAGAGTTTACCATGATGTTAAATAACCCACTGGTTTCAGACCAATTATCCAACTGGACACCAATCACCTGTAAATACACCCCTCCTCGTGCTCATAATTGACCGATCCCACAGTTTTTCTAACTTTGAAACTTTGAAGTGTATATTTCCGGTACTTTGTACTGTGTCTCGTTTTACCATTACTACTGCTTGTGTAACCTCGCCTTGCTTCTCTATCGAGCCACCCCATTCAAACAGACCTTGCCCTGCTATTACGCCCTCCCTTTGCATCCTGTCTGTCAGTGTTGCCTTGCCAACAATCCGACACACCCTGAGCCCTTTCTTCTACCTCGCCACTTCCTGTTTGCCAGTGTTACCTCGGTAACATCGTGACACGCCCCCAACCCCGCCTCCCCTGCCGACCGTACCCCGCCTTCGGCTTCTTCATTTAGATGTAGGCTTCATACCTGCTCAGTTAGCTCCAGCATTAACTGCTAGCAGCCCCCCACTAGAAGAGCCCCTATTGCCTTCCGCCGCCCTGATTCATTCAGGTAAGCCCAGCTTCCGCACACCATGTGCGATCGAAGTATGATGTAACTTAACGGTCTCTCACGCCACCGGCTCTCTCTTACCCCCGCTACTTTTCCTCCCCCATAGGCGCTGCACGTCCCGCCCGCTGATCAGATACAATCAACGATCAGGTAATTCCACTGAATCTTAGATTTTTCCCTCCAGCCGACATCCTGAACATGATCAGGCTCTCACCTTTTTCCCCCCTTTCCCCCCCGCCCTCTTCTGCTCTCCTGCAGCTTTCGACTCTTGAGCGACCGCATGGACCTCAGCTACCCACGCTCCCCTGCCTGGGTATTACTGTAAGTCTCTCCCCCCCGCCCCCACCCCCCGTTGCCACTACTTCACCCCCTCACAACTCATTACTTATCTTGCACCAGTTATTCGGCCTCTTGGCTCACTCTATCACAATTGCTTTAATTGCTATTGGTATTCTCCCAATCGCCCAACAATATCTCTTGATATTGACACATACCCTAGTCACCCCAAATTAACACTCCAACTACTCCCCGCCCCCGCCCCCACACCCCCATCACGCCATATCCACATCCAGCCAATGACTGCTCTAATATTTATTCATACCTCAGAACACAGACCACTCACCCTTCACCCATCCACCAACCCACCCCTTCCCCACGCCTCCGTCCCCGGTCCTCCGCTCATTTGCCCTTCTCTCGCCCACAGCACTGATTCCATCGACAACCCTGTCCTGATGACGATCCCGACTAAAGGGGATCGAAACGCTGTCGACTCTACAGCATAAATCATATGACGCATATCACGCTTTGTGCTCCTGTTCAAATTTCAACAATCTTGTTTTAAGTGATTACAACTTGTTTTTTGTGGAGCTATTATTTGATGTATATACTTGAGTTTATGCGTCAATCACGCTGTTCACTTTAGCACTTGCACCTTCACTATCACCAATTGTATATAGCACCCCGTACCAAGTGCCACTGGGTTGTCACATGATCTGCTCTGTACAGTGCTGTTTAACTGTATTGCCATGTGAAAGACCTTTCCCTGTGTTCATTGGTGAATAATACTGCCTTTTTCAAAAAATTCTAGTGACTCCTTGTTTCTTCCTTTATGTAATGCAAATTGCATACATTATTTAAATTGTCTTTACATGATACCTGTTGGGAATTGTTTCTGCTTACACGACACACCCATCCCAACGTGGTTTATGGGTCCTCTCCTGTTGTTCTTACACATATTACGAGCAGCTGCTTAGCTGCGAGAGTTGTACCACTGTGTACTTCATCTAATATACCTCAGCCAAAAAGGTATTCATCTGTGTACTACCCCTCGGCCTACACACGATGTCCAAGGAGTCCTTCACTTATTCAGAGGAATACATCCAGTCACGACTGACCGGTCCCTCATTACTGTCGGGCACGCCTCAGTCCGCGACCACATCCACTGCCCCTAACACCTCCCGTGTCCTACTGGACAAACTCGAAAAGTTGAAGAAGAAACAGATCAGGACGGATCTGCATGCTCGAATGCTAACGGACTACTTACGCTCAGGCGTCATCCCTTTAGGGCTTCAAATTCGCAACACCCCGGCTATTTTCACACAGGACCCCAAATTCAGAACCAGCTTTAGCCATCTAGCGACCACCTGCTCCCGCCACTGGATGGTCCTGGGGATAGATACAGCCATAGAACACCGCCGATTGGAATTACAATAAATTGAAGAACTAGAAAAACTCATCCAAGCTGATACCATCCTCACTGATGCCAAAAGCCTCCTAGATAAAATCAACAGCACCATCGCCACCTTTAACTCATTTGAAGTCAACAAAAAGGTCAACAAAATAGAAAAAGACATAAAAAATTATAAAGTTGACAACACATACCCCTATCTCAACGAGGAATTCTACAACACCCAACAGAACCCTCCCAGAACACAAAACTGGGGACGATTCAGAAATAATCAACGCGTCACGTTCTCTGTCTCTTCTAATAGCTCTGCAGACGACACAGACGCCGCATCCTCTGGACCGCAGCCACTTCTACCACCTGGTTTTTTAGGACGAGGCCGAGGACGCAGCCAACAACAACCACCACAGACCCGGCAAACCAGGGCCAAACAGTACCAACCCCAGGTCCCAGGCAACCGCCAAACCCGCAACCGGTACTACCAATGGGGACAACCACAGTAACAAACAATCAGGATGTAACCACCACTGCCACGTCCATCCCCATTTTCAATTTATCCGACCATATTCTTACTCCAGAGGAAACTAGACTTCTATCTCGATGTCTCTCATTCGTACCAACCGTTAGAACTAATTTCCTGGAGTTGCAATCTAACCTCCTAAAATTCTTCAGAAGAATCCGGTTAAAGTACTTCTTTGCTGATAAACCAGATTCCAGAATGGATCAAATCTCTCCATTCCGGCTTCCTTCCACTTTCAATCCCCCTCTAATCAAATGACACCTAAAATACTGGCGTTTGAACGCCTAGTCATGAAGGAAGTAATGGATCTTAAAACCACACCACGTTTCATCCCTTATAATCTGCCCTTGATTGAAAAGGAAGCTCTCAATTCCCTCCAAAATAACTCTGAGATTGTCATCAAACCCGCTGACAAGGGTGGGGGGATTGTCGTTTTAAACAACACACAATACGACAAAGAGGTTGAACGACAACTCACCAATATCGAACATTATCGCATTCTCTCAAAAGACCCCTTGTTGGACATCAGACAAAAGATTCTTTCTATCACAACAGCAGCCAGAGACAACAACATTATAACCAAGAAGGAATTCGAGTACTTGAACAACCCACATCCCAGAACACCGGTCCTATACGTCCTCCCCAAAATACACAAGGATGCAAGGAACCCGCCTGGACGCCCATCGTGTCAGGATGCGGCTCCATACTGGAACCTTTGGGGAAATATCTGGACTCTGTCATCAAGGAATTTGTACCTGTCACAGATACCTACATACGCGATACAATGGACCTGATCAATACCATAGAAGATCAGCCCTTTGACCTGGACACCCAACTAATGGCGAGCTTGGACATCGAGTCCCTTTACACCAATATCCCTCATCGCGAAGGTCTCGAAGTAATCAAAAATCTCCTACTCTCCAGACCTCAACCCACCAAGATCCCCACTGACTTTATCATGGACCTTCTACGTGTGGCCCTGCAAAACAACTACTTCATGTACAAAAATGTATACTACCTGCAAATCAAGGGAGTATCGATGGGCGCTTGTTTCGCCCCCAACTTTGCCATCCTATTTGTACATGACATGGAAAAATCGCTGATCCTAAACCCCATCAATCCATATCGCCCCAAATCCATCTGTGGCGACGATATATAGATGACATTTTATTGATCTGGAATGGAACAGCTGACACCCTCCAACCCTTTATTAAGTGGCTAAATACCTCACAAGAACATCTCAAATTCACGAGTGAGTCCAAATCTAATGACTTACCGTTCCTTGATGTCACTATCCATGCAGAAGAGGGGACCCTTGGAACATCCCTCTTCCGCAAGCCTACGGAACGTAACACCCTGTTACATTACTCAAGTAACCACCCAAGAGGCCTATGCGATGGACTCCCCTTTGGCCAGTTCTTGCGAATTCGCCGCAATTGCAAATGGCGCAAAGACTACTTCAGGGAGGCAGACATCTTGGTAATGAAACTCATCAACAGAGGCTACCCACGACGCTTGGTCACAAGAGCCAAGAAACGAGCATGGTACAACCACCGCGAGGATCTACTGATGCCTAATAACAACAAAAAATCAATGACCAGAATCCCCTTTGTCTCCGTCTTCAGCCCGGACAGCAACAAAGTGGCCAAAATAATCAAGAAAAATTGGCCTGTGCTACGATTTGATGAACAATTTCACACACCTCCTCTATTTTCATACCAGAGAGGCAACAACATCGCCAACCATCTTGTACATGCTATTACATGGCCAACCCCCACAACTGAAAAACACACCATTACAGCTGCATGGGGCTTGAACCCAGTTATCGGACATTTTAAATGCCAATCTTGCAGTGTTTGTGACCTGACAACCAACACAAAAGAATTCATCTACAACGGACATATCCATCAACTCTCCCACCACTCGAACTGTAAAACACAAAATGTCATCTACGCCATCCGTTGCCCATGTGACCTAATCTATTTTGGCCAGACCACCCAAATGGTTAAACAGCGGATAATACAACACAAGAGCAGAATTAACTGCAAAGTACTTACTGCTCCTCTGGTCTCGCACTTCATGGAAAAATCACATGCCGATACAGATCTCAGATGGATGGTCATTGAAAAACCCACACTGCCCATCAGAGGTGGGAACATGTCCATTCTACTCAATAGAGCTGAATGTAAATGGATCGCACGAGTTGACTCGGTCAACCATGGGTGAAACACTCTTGATGAATGGACTAAGACTATTACTGTTTAAAGTCTACTCCCCTTGCCCACCCAACTAGATTATTGTCATGTACTTAACTCTCTGGTTTAAAACCGTGTGCCCAATTGGACCCCAATTACTTGTATTCTCCATTGTTGTTTCCTTCCCCCTGCCAACAGAGTTTACCATGATGTTAAATAACCCACTGGTTTCAGACCAATTATCCAACTGGACACCAATCACCTGTAAATACACCCCTCCTCGTGCTCATAATTGACCGATCCCACAGTTTTTCTAACTTTGGAACTTTGAAGTGTATATTTCCTGTACTTTGTACTGTGTCTCGTTTTACCATTACTACTGCTTGTGTAACCTCGCCTTGCTTCTCTATCGAGCCACCCCATTCAAACAGACCTTGTCCTGCTATTACGCCCTCCCTTTGCATCCTGTCTGTCAGTGTTGCCTTGCCAACAATCCGACACACCCTGAGCCCTTTCTTCTACCTCGCCACTTCCTGTTTGCCAGTGTTACCTCGGTAACATCGTGACACGCCCCCAACCCCGCCTCCCCTGCCGACCGTACCCCGCCCCCAGCCTTCGGCTTCTTCATTTAGATGTAGGCTTCCTACCTGCTCAGTTAGCTCCAGCATTAACTGCTAGCAGCCCCCCACTAGAAGAGCCCCTATTGCCTTCCGCCGCCCTGATTCATTCAGGTAAGCCCAGCTTCCGCACACCTTGTGCGATCGAAGTATGATGTAACTTAACGGTCTCTCACGCCACCGGCTCTCTCTTACCCCCGCTACTTTTCCTCCCCCATAGGCGCTGCACGTCCCGCCCGCTGATCAGATACAATCAACGATCAGGTAATTCCACTGAATCTTAGATTTTTCCCTCCAGCCGACATCCTGAACATGATCAGGCTCTCACCTTTTTCCCTCCTTTCCCCCCCCCGCCCTCTTCTGCTCTCCTGCAGCTTTTGACTCTTGGGCAACCGCATGGACCTCAGCTACCCACGCTCCCCTGCCTGGGTATTACTGTAAGTCTCTCCCCCCCGCCCCCACCCCCGTTGCCACTACTTCACCCCCTCACAACTCATTACTTATCTTGCACCAGTTATTCGGCCTCTTGGCTCACTCTATCACAATTGCTTTAATTGCTATTGGTATTCTCCCAATCGCCCAACAATATCTCTTGATATTGACACATACCCTAGTCACCCCCAATTAACACTCCAACTACTCCCCGCCCCCGCCCCCACACCCCCATCACGCCATATCCACATCCAGCCAATCACTGCTCTAATATTTATTCATACCTCAGGAACACAGACCACTCACCCTTCACCCATCCACCAACCCACCCCTTCCCCACGCCTCCGTCCCCGGTCCTCCGCTCATTTGCCCTTCCCTCGCCCACAGCACTGATTCCATCGACAACCCTGTCCTGATGACGATCCCGACTAAAGGGGATCGAAACGCCGTCGACTCTACAGCATAAATCATATGACGCATATCACGCTTTGTGCTCCTGTTCAAATTTCAACAATCTTGTTTTAAGTGATTACAACATGTTTTTTGTGGAGCTATTATTTGATGTATATACTTGAGTTTATGCGTCGATCACGCTGTTCACTTTAGCACTTGCACCTTCACTATCACCAATTGTATATAGCACCCCGCACCAAGTGCCACTGGGTTGTCACATGATCTGCTCTGTACAGTGCTGTTTAACTGTATTGCCATGTGAAAGACCTTTCCCTGTGTTCATTGGTGAATAATACTGCCTTTTTCAAAAAATTCTAGTGACTCCTTGTTTCTTCCTTTATGTAATGCAAATTGCATACATTATTTAAATTGCCTTTACATGATACCTGTTGGGAATAGTTTCTGCTTACACGACACACCCATCCCAACATGGTTTATGGGTCCTCTCCTGTTGTTCTTACACATATTACGAGCAGCTGCTTAGCTGCGAGAGTTGTACCACTGTGTACTTCATCTAATATACCTCCGCCAAAAAGGTATTCATCTGTGTACTACCCCTCGGCCTACAAACGATGTCCAAGGAGTCCCTCACTTATTCAGAGGAATACATCCAGTCACGACTGACCGGTCCCTCATTACTGTCGGGCACGCCTCAGTCCGCGACCACATCCACTGCCCCTAACACCTCCCGTGTCCTACTGGACAAACTCGAAAAGTTGAAGAAGAAACAGATCAGGACGGATCTGCATGCTCGAATGCTAACGGACTACTTACGCTCAGGCGTCATCCCTTTAGGGCTTCAAATTCGCAACACCCCGGCTATTTTCACACAGGACCCCAAATTCAGAACCAGCTTTAGCCATCTAGCGACCACCTGCTCCCGCCACTGGATGGTCCTGGGGATAGATACAGCCATAGAACACAGCCGATTGGAATTACAAGAAATTGAAGAACTAGAAAAACTCATCCAAGCTGATACCACCCTCACTGATGCCAAAAGCCTCCTAGATAAAATCAACAGCACCATCGCCACCTTTAACTCATTTGAAGTCAACAAAAAGGTCAACAAAATAGAAAAAGACATAAAAAATTATAAAGTTGAGAACACATACCCCTATCTCAACGAGGAATTCTACAACACCCAACAGAACCCTCCCAGAACACAACACTGGGGACGATTCAGAAATAATCAACGCGTCACGTTCTCTGTCTCTTCTAATAGCTCTGCAGACGACACAGACGCCGCATCCTCTGGACCGCAGCCACTTCTACCACCTGGTTTTTTAGGACGAGGCCGAGGACGCGGCCAACAACCACCACCACAGACCCGGCAAACCAGGGCCAAACAGTACCAACCCCAGGTCCCAGGCAACTGCCAAACCCGCAACCGGTACTACCAATGGGGACAACCACAGTAACAAACAATCAGGATGTAACCACCACTGCCACGTCCATCCCCATTTTCAATTTATCCGACCATATTCTTACTCCAGAGTAAACTAGACTTCTATCTCGAGGTCTCTCATTCGTACCAACCGTTAGAACTAATTTCCTGGAGTTGCAATCTAACCTCCTAAAATTCTTCAGAAGAATTCGGTTAAAGTACTTCTTTGCTGATAAACCAGATTCCAGAATGGATCAAATCTCTCCATTCCGGCTGCCTTCCACTTTCAATCCCCCCTCTAATCAAATGACACCTGAAATACTGGCGTTTGAACGGCTAGTCATGAAGGAAGTAATGGATCTTAAAACCACACCACGTTTCATCCCTTATAATCTGCCCTTGATTGAAAAGGAAGCTCTCAATTCCCTCCAAAATAACTCTGAGATTGTCATCAAACCGGCTGACAAGGGTGGGGGGATTGTCGTTTTAAACAACACACAATACGACAAAGAGGTTGAACGACAACGCACCATTATCGAACATTATCGCATTCTCTCAAAAGACCCCTTGTTGGACATCAGACAAAAGATTCTGTCTATCACAACAGCAGCCAGAGACAACAACATTATAACCAAGAAGGAATTCGATTACTTGAACAACCCACATCCCAGAACACCGGTCCTATACGTCCTCCCCAAAATACACTAGGATGCAAGGAACCCGCCTGGACGCCCCATCGTGTCAGGATGCGGCTCCATACTGGAACCTTTAGGGAAATATCTGGACTCTGTCATCAAGGAATTTGTACCTGTCACAGATACCTACATACGCGATACAATGGACCTGATCAATACCATAGAAGATCAGCCCTTTGACCTGGACACCCAACTAATGGCGAGCTTGGACATCGAGTCCCTTTACACCAATATCCCTCATCGCGAAGGTCTTGAAGTAATCAAAAATCTCCTACTCTCCAGACCTCAACCCACCAAGATCCCCACTGACTTTATCATGGACCTTCTACGTGTGGCCCTGTAAACAACTACTTCGTGTACAAAAATGTATACTACCTGCAAATCAAGGGAGTATCGATGGGCGCTTGTTTCGCCCCCAACTTTGCCATCCTATTTGTACATGACATGGAAAAATCGCTGATCCTAAACCCCATCAATCCATATCGGCCCCAAATCCATCTGTGGCGCCGATATATAGATGGCATTTTATTGATCTGGAATGGAACAGCTGACACCCTCCAACCCTTTATTGAGTGGCTAAATACCTCACAAGAACATCTCAAATTCACGAGTGAGTCCAAATCTAATGACTTACCGTTCCTTGATGTCACTATCCATGCAGAAGAGGGGACCCTTGGAGCATCCCTCTTCCGCAAGCCTACGGAACGTAACACCCTGTTACATTACTCAAGTAACCACCCAAGAGGCCTACGCGATGGACTCCCCTTTGGCCAGTTCTTGCGAATTCGCCGCAATTGCAAATGGCGCAAAGACTACTTCAGGGAGGCAGACATCTTGGTAATGAAACTCATCAACAGAGGCTACCCACGACGCTTGGTCACAAAAGCCAAGAAACGAGCATGGTACAACCACCACGAGGATCTACTGATGCCTAATAACAACAAAAAATCAATGACCAGAATCCCCTTTGTCTCCGTCTTCAGCCCGGACAGCAACAAAGTGGCCAAAATAATCAAGAAAAATTGGCCTGTGCTACGATTTGATGAACAATTTCACGCACCACCTCTATTTTCATACCAGAGAGGCAACAACATCGCCAACCATCTTGTACATGCTATTACATGGCCAACCCCCACAACTGAAAAACACACCATTACAGCTGCATGGGGCTTGAACCCAGTTATCGGACATTTTAAATGCCAATCTTGCAGTGTTTGTGACCTGACAACCAACACAAAAGAATTCATCTAGAACGGACATATCCATCAACTCTCCCACCACTCGAACTGTAAAACACAAAATGTCATCTACGCCATCCGTTGCCCATGTGACCTAATCTATATTGGCCAGACCACCCAAATGGTTAAACAGCGGATAATACAACACAAGAGCAGAAGTAACTGCAAAGTACTTACTGCTCCTCTGGTCTCGCACTTCATGGAAAAATCACATGCCGATACAGATCTCAGATGGATGGTCATTGAAAAACCCACACTGCCCATCAGAGGGGGGAACATGTCCATTCTACTCAATAGAGCTGAATGTAAATGGATCGCACGAGTTGACTCGATCAACCATGGGTTAAACACTCTTGATGAATGGACTAACACTATTACTGTTTAAAGTCTACTCCCCTTGCCCACCCAACTAGATTATTGCCATGTACTTAACTCTCTGGTTTAAAACCGTGTGCCCAATTGGACCCCAATTACTTGTATTCTCCATTGTTGTTTCCTTCCCCCTGCCAACAGAGTTTACCATGATGTTAAATAACCCAATGGTTTCAGACCAATTATCCAACTGGACACCAATCACCTGTAAATACACCCCTCCTCGTGCTCATAATTGACCGATCCCACAGTTTTTCTAACTTTGGAACTTTGAAGTGTATATTTCCTGTACTTTGTACTGTGTCTCGTTTTACCATTACTACTGCTTGTGTAACCTCGCCTTGCTTCTCTATCGAGCCACCCCATTCAAACAGACCTTGCCCTGCTATTACGCCCTCCCTTTGCATCCTGTCTGTCAGTGTTGCCTTGCCAACAATCCGACACACCCTGATCCCTTTCTTCTACCTCGCCACTTCCTGTTTGCCAGTGTTACCTCGGTAACATCGTGACACGCCCCCAACCCCGCCTCCCCTGCCGACCGTACCCCGCCCCCAGCCTTCGGCTTCTTCATTTAGATGTAGGCTTCATACCTGCTCAGTTAGCTCCAGCATTAACTGCTAGCAGCCCCCCACTAGAAGAGCCCCTATTGCCTTCCGCCGCCCTGATTCATTCAGGTAAGCCCAGCTTCCGCACACCTTGTGCGATCGAAGTATGATGTAACTTAACGGTCTCTCACGCCACCGGCTCTCTCTTACCCCCGCTACTTTTCCTCCCCCATAGGCGCTGCACGTCCCGCCCGCTGATCAGATACAATCAACGATCAGGTAATTCCACTGAATCTTAGATTTTTCCCTCCAGCCGACATCCTGAACATGATCAGGCTCTCACCTTTTTCCCCCCTTTCCCCCACCCCCGCCCTCTTCTGCTCTCCTGCAGCTTTCGACTCTTGAGCGACCGCATGGACCTCAGCTACCCACGCTCCCCTGCCTGGGTATTACTGTAAGTCTCTCCCCTCCCCCACCCCCGTTGCCACTACTTCACCCCCTCACAACTCATTACTTATCTTGCACCAGTTATTCGGCCTCTTGGCTCACTCTATCACAATTGCTTTAATTGCTATTGGTATTCTCCCAATCGCCCAACAATATCTCTTGATATTGACACATACCCTAGTCACCCCCAATTAACACTCCAACTACTCCCCGCCCCCGCCCCCACACCCCCATCACGCCATATCCACATCCAGCCAATCACTGCTCTAATATTTATTCATACCTCAGGAACACAGACCACTCACCCTTCACCCATCCACCAACCCACCCCTTCCCCACGCCTCCGTCCCCGGTCCTCCGCTCATTTGCCCTTCCCTCGCCCACAGCACTGATTCCATCGACAACCCTGTCCTGATGACGATCCCGACTAAAGGGAATCGAAACGCCGTCGACTCTACAGCATAAATCATATGACGCATATCACGCTTTGTGCTCCTGTTCAAATTTCAACAATCTTGTTTTAAGTGATTACAACTTGTTTTTTGTGGAGCTATTATTTGATGTATATACTTGAGTTTAAGCGTCGATCACGCTGTTCACTTTAGCACTTGCACCTTCACTATCACCAATTGTATATAGCACCCCGCACCAAGTGCCACTGGGTTGTCACATGATCTGCTCTGTACAGTGCTGTTTAACTGTATTGCCATGTGAAAGACCTTTCCCTGTGTTTATTGGTAAATAATACTGCCATTTTCAAAAAATGCTAGTGACTCCTTGTTTCTTCCTTTATGTAATGCAAATTGCATACATTATTTAAATTCCCTTTACATGATACCTGTTGGGAATAGTTTCTGCTTACACGACACACCCATCCCAACATGGTTTATGGGTCCTCTCCTGTTGTTCTTACACATATTACGAGCAGCTGCTTAGCTGCGAGAGTTGTACCACTGTGTACTTCATCTAATATACCTCCGCCAAAAAGGTATTCATCTGTGTACTACCCCTCGGCCTACAAACGATGTCCAAGGAGTCCCTCACTTATTCAGAGGAATACATCCAGTCACGACTGACCGGTCCCTCATTACTGTCGGGCACGCCTCAGTCCGCGACCACATCCACTGCCCCTAACACCTCCCGTGTCCTACTGGACAAACTCGAAAAGTTGAAGAAGAAACAGATCAGGACGGTTCTGCATGCTCGAATGCTAACGGACTACTTACGCTCAGGTGTCATCCCTTTAGGGCTTCAAATTCGCAACACCCCGGCTATTTTCACACAGGACCCCAAATTCAGAACCAGCTTTAGCCATCTAGCGACCACCTGCTCCCGCCACTGGATGGTCCTGGGGATAGATACAGCCATAGAACACAGCCGATTGGAATTACAAGAAATTGAAGAACTAGAAAAACTCATCCAAGCTGATACCACCCTCACTGATGCCAAAAGCCTCCTAGATAAAATCAACAGCACCATCGCCACCTTTAACTCATTTGAAGTCAACAAAAAGGTCAACAAAATAGAAAAAGACATAAAAAATTATAAAGTTGAGAACACATACCCCTATCTCAACGAGGAATTCTACAACACACAACAGAACCCTCCCAGAACACAAAACTGGGGACGATTCAGAAATAATCAACGCGTCACGTTCTCTGTCTCTTCTAATAGCTCTGCAGACGACACAGACGCCGCATCCTCTGGACCGCAGCCACTTCTACCACCTGGTTTTTTAGGACGAGGCCGAGGACGCGGCCAACAACCACCACCACAGACCCGGCAAACCAGGGCCAAACAGTACCAACCCCAGGTCCCAGGCAACTGCCAAACCCGCAACCGGTACTACCAATGGGGACAACCACAGTAACAAACAATCAGGATGTAACCACCACTGCCACGTCCATCCCCATTTTCAATTTATCCGACCATATTCTTACTCCAGAGGAAACTAGACTTCTATCTCGAGGTCTCTCATTCGTACCAACCGTTAGAACTAATTTCCTGGAGTTGCAATCTAACCTCCTAAAATTCTTCAGAAGAATCCGGTTAAAGTACTTCTTTGCTGATAAACCAGATTCCAGAATGGATCAAATCTCTCCATTCCGGCTGCCTTCCACTTTCAATCCCCCCTCTAATCAAATGACACCTGAAATGCTGGTGTTTGAACGGCTAGTCATGAAGGAAGTAATGGATCTTAAAACCACACCACGTTTCATCCCTTATAATCTGCCCTTGATTGAAAAGGAAGCTCTCAATTCCCTCCAAAATAACTCTGAGATTGTCATCAAACCCGCTGACAAGGGTGGGGGGATTGTCGTTTTAAACAACACACAATACGACAAAGAGGTTGAACGACAACTCACCAATATCGAACATTATCGCATTCTCTCAAAAGACCCCTTGTTGGACATCAGACAAAAGATTCTTTCTATCACAACAGCAGCCAGAGACAACAACATTATAACCAAGAAGGAATTCGATTACTTGAACAACCCACATCCCAGAACACCGGTCCTATACGTCCTCCCCAAAATACACAAGGATGCAAGGAACCCGCCTGGACGCCCCATTGTGTCAGGATGCGGCTCCATACTGGAACCTTTGGGGAAATATCTGGACTCTGTCATCAAGGAATTTGTACCTGTCACAGATACCTACATACGCGATACAATGGACCTGATCAATACCATAGAAAATCAGCCCTTTGACCTGGACACCCAACTAATGGCGAGCTTGGACATCGAGTCCCTTTACACCAATATCCCTCATCGCGAAGGTCTCGAAGTAATCAAAAATCTCCTACTCTCCAGACCTCAACCCACCAAGATCGCACTGACTTTATCATGGACCTTCTACGTGTGGCCCTGTAAACAACTACTTCATGTACAAAAATGTATACTACCTGCAAATCAAGGGAGTATCGATGGGCGCTTGTTTCGCCCCCAACTTTGCCATCCTATTTGTACATGACATGGAAAAATCGCTGATCCTAAACCCCATCAATCCATATCGGCCCCAAATCCATCTGGGGCGCCGATATATAGATGACATTTTATTGATCTGGAATGGAACAGCTGACACCCTCCAACCCTTTATTGAGTGGCTAAATACCTCACAAGAACATCTCAAATTCACAAGTGAGTCCAAATCTAATGACTTACCGTTCCTTGATGTCACTATCCATGCAGAAGAGGGGACCCTTGGAGCATCCCTCTTCCGCAAGCCTACGGAACGTAACACCCTGTTACATTACTCAAGTAACCACCCAAGAGGCCTACGCGATGGACTCCCCTTTGGCCAGTTCTTGCGAATTCGCCGCAATTGCAAATGGCGCAAAGACTACTTCAGGGAGGCAGACATCTTGGTAATGAAACTCATCAACAGAGGCTACCCACGACGCTTGGTCACAAGAGCCAAGAAACGAGCATGGTACAACCACAGCGAGGATCTACTGATGCCTAATAACAACAAAAAATCAATGACCAGAATCCCCTTTGTCTCCGTCTTCAGCCCGGACAGCAACAAAGTGGCCAAAATAATCAAGAAAAATTGGCCTGTGCTACGATTTGATGAACAATTTCACGCACCACCTCTATTTTCATACCAGAGAGGCAACAACATCGCCAACCATCTTGTACATGCTATTACATGGCCAACCCCCACAACTGAAAAACACACCATTACAGCTGCATGGGGCTTGAACCCAGTTATCGGACATTTTAAATGCCAATCTTGCAGTGTTTGTGACCTGACAACCAACACAAAAGAATTCATCTAGAACGGACATATCCATCAACTCTCCCACCACTCGAACTGTAAAACACAAAATGTCATCTACGCCATCCGTTGCCCATGTGACCTAATCTATATTGGCCAGACCACCCAAATGGTTAAACAGCGGATAATACAACACAAGAGCAGAATTAACTGCAAAGTACTTACTGCTCCTCTGGTCTCGCACTTCATGGAAAAATCACATGCCGATACAGATCTCAGATGGATGGTCATTGAAAAACCCACACTGCCCATCAGAGGGGGGAACATGTCCACTCTACTCAATAGAGCTGAATGTAAATGGATCGCACAAGTTGACTCGGTCAACCATGGGTGAAACACTCTTGATGAATGGACTAACACTATTACTGTTTAAAGGCTACTCCCCTTGCCCACCCAACTAGATTATTGTCATGTACTTAACTCTCTGGTTTAAAACCGTGTGCCCAATTGGACCCCAATTACTTGTATTCTCCATTGTTGTTTCCTTCCCCCTGCCAACAGAGTTTACCATGATGTTAAATAACCCACTGGTTTCAGACCAATTATCCAACTGGACACCAATCACCTGTAAATACACCCCTCCTCGTGCTCATAATTGACCGATCCCACAGTTTTTCTAACTTTGGAACTTTGAAGTGTATATTTCCTGTACTTTGTACTGTGTCTCGTTTTACCATTACTACTGCTTGTGTAACCTCGCCTTGCTTCTCTATTGAGCCACCCCATTCAAACAGACCTTGCCCTGCTATTACGCCCTCCCTTTGCATCCTGTCTGTCAGTGTTGCCTTGCCAACAATCCGACACACCCTGAGCCCTTTCTTCTACCTCGCCACTTCCTGTTTGCCAGTGTTACCTCAGTAACATTGTGACACGCCCCCAACCCCGCCTCCCCTGCCGACCGTACCCCGCCCCCAGCCTTCGGCTTCTTCATTTAGATGTAGGCTTCATACCTGCTCAGTTAGCTCCAGCATTAACTGCTAGCAGCCCCCCACTAGAAGAGCCCCTATTGCCTTCCGCCACCCTGATTCATTCTGGTAAGCCCAGCTTCCGCACACCTTGTGCGATCGAAGTATGATGTAACTTAACGGTCTCTCACGCCACCGGCTCTCTCTTACCCCCGCTACTTTTCCTCCCCCATAGGCGCTGCACGTCCCGCCCGCTGATCAGATACAATCAACGATCAGGTAATTCCACTGAATCTTAGATTTTTCCCTCCAGCCGACATCCTGAACATGATCAGGCTCTCACCTTTTTCCCCCCTTTTTCCCCCCCGCCCTCTTCTGCTCTCCTGCAGCTTTCGACTCTTGAGCGACCGCATGGACCTCAGCTACCCACGCTCCCCTGCCTGGGTATTACTGTAAGTCTCTCCCCCCCGCCCCCACCCCCCGTTGCCACTACTTCACCCCCTCACAACTCATTACTTATCTTGCACCAGTTATTCGGCCTCTTGGCTCACTCTATCACAATTGCTTTAATTGCTATTGGTATTCTCCCAATCGCCCAACAATATCTCTTGATATTGACACATACCCTAGTCACCCCAATTAACACTCCAACTACTCCCCGCCCCCGCCCCCACACCCCCATCACGCCATATCCACATCCAGCCAATCACTGCTCTAATATTTATTCATACCTCAGGAACACAGACCACTCACCCTTCACCCATCCACCAACCCACCCCTTCCCCACGCCTCCGTCCCCGGTCCTCCGCTCATTTGCCCTTCTCTCGCCCACAGCACTGATTCCATAGACAACCCTGTCCTGATGACGATCCCGACTAAAGGGGATCGAAACGCCGTCGACTCTACAGCATAAATCATATGACGCATATCACGCTTTGTGCTCCTGTTCAAATTTCAACAATCTTGTTTTAAGTGATTACAACTTGTTTTTTGTGGAGCTATTATTTGATGTATATACTTGAGTTTATGCGTCGATCACGCTGTTCACTTTAGCACTTGCACCTTCACTATCACCAATTGTATATAGCACCCCACACCAAGTGCCACTGGGTTGTCACATGATCTGCTCTGTACAGTGCTGTTTAACTGTATTGCCATGTGAAAGACCTTTCCCTGTGTTCATTGGTGAATAATACTGCCTTTTTCAAAAAATTCTAGTGACTCCTTGTTTCTTCCTTTATGTAATGCAAATTGCATACATTATTTAAATTGCCTTTACATGATACCTGTTGGGAATTGTTTCTGCTTACATGACACACCCATCCCAACGTGGTTTATGGGTCCTCTCCTGTTGTTCTTACACAACTGGGAGAGCGGCCTGCTGCCAGCCGGGGGCTGCTCTACCCCGCGAAATGCCCCCGTGGATGTAGGAGCCTCTCGGGCTCTAACTAAAATAATGCCCCCGTCGTTGGAGCCTCTCGGGCTCTGACTAAAATGTCCCAAGTCATGTCGGAGCCTTGTGGGAGCCTCGCAGGCTCTAAATAAACAAATGCCCCCAGCACTGCAAAAACGGAGCCCCACACACCAGGACTCCTGGGCGGCGTCTCGCTGGTCTCCTTCCTCCAGTGGCAATGCGGGGACTCCAAGGTGCGGGGCAGGCAATGGGCCTCGGGTCCCCCGCTGCCCCACCTTCCCTCCGACGGTAGCACCCGCGGGGCTCTCCTCAGCACACGGAGCCCCGCTCTCCACAGCAGCAGGCCCTGGGCGGCTTCTCTGCGGGTCTCCTTCGTTGGTGGCGATCTCTCTTCGGGATTCCCCCTCCTCCGTCCCGGCAGCTGTGGTGAGTATCTCCAGTCTTCCCTTTGCATACGGGAGACAAGCCAGGCGCGGGATGGCTTCTCCCGGCAGGGGGAAGCGGTAAACGGAAACGGAAGGCCACCAGGCCCCGCCCAGGTCCCGGGCGAGAGGTGCCTGACTTCCGGGTCGCCGCGGGCAGCGTGGTGGCCCTCTGCGTTCTAGGCTGTTTCTTTTCCTCCTCCGGCGGGACTACACGAGGGTCGGCTCCCGTTTTCAGCGCAAAGTCACTGGCGGGGTGGGCACCCGCTAGGGGTAGATTAAAAAGAAAAAGGCAAATATGCAGGGTGGGCACCTGCGGGATAAACGGCACCAAAGTTACCCAAGTACATGGGGTGGGCTCCCATGAGGGGGGAATCCCTACCCTCTGGATTCCCTCTGCAGCGCGCTGCTAGACGCCAGCCCTTCGAAATAAAAAGGCACTTGTCAGGAATTTAAATCCAGAGCTCCCAGGTGCTAGATGCCCAAACGTCCAGGGCAAGTCCTTAATGAAGGAAGGGGGGCAAGGCTGGGCCCAGCTCACAGGGCCCTCCAGGCAGGGAGGCAGTCCCCAGTGGCGGTTCCTCCTGGTGCCCAGCAGCAGCAGACCCCCCTCAAGGTAGGTTCAGGAAAGAGAAAATTTTGCATAGGGTCACAGCCCCTTCTTATGCACAGAATTCCTTTGTCTGGTAGCACAGGGTTAGGGACAAACCAGATGCAACTGATTTTGGAGCACTCTGTTGTTCTCAGCCCCTATCTCCTTTCAGCATTGTGGAGGGAAAGCCCAGCCCTATTCAGGTCCCAGGTGCACTCCTCCCTCCCATCAATATGCAGATCTCTCCACTCACCACCGGGGCAGACCCATCTTGACTCCTGGAGCCAGGCACACCAGCCAGCTCCAGCCAATCACAAGCCAGACAGTCATTTCACCTTTATTACACAGACATGCCAACTTATAGAAGTGGCACTTCCACACTAGACACATTAAAGCCGCACACATCATCGCGCAGCATTTACTCCCATGAGTCCGCACATGCCAAACTCGACCCTGCACTCCCCACACATCAGGAACTAACATGGACACATACATTCCCTATGCATTCCTATGGGAAGGCAGGCCAATCTCACCACACACACTCAGAGTGTGCACTCACTTTACACTGGAACACAGTGAAAGTGCCCAGAAGCCAAAAACAACTAACACCAAGTCACATATCAAAGCAAAAAGTTTAGGGGTGAACCTGCCAGAAGGGCCAAGTCCAACATCAGCATTGTGCATAGAAAGAGGAAAAAGTCTCTTGTGATTGTTTTTGTGCAGGAAGGTTTTGTTTCTTGCACAAAAATAATCTTCCCTGCAACACAGGCACCTTTGCACCATGGTGCAAAGGGGCCTGCATTGGTGCACAGAAGCCCATAGTGCATCGCGCTGGGGAAAAGGATAGGAGTGCACTGTATCTGATAGATACTATGCATTCCTGCCCTTTCATTTTATCGTAGGGCAGTGCCGCAGGAAGTGCTGCTGCACTGCCCTACGTCAAAACCTCATAAATGAGGCCCTCGGTATCCCAGGTATACACATCCTCTACATCAACACATCATGGGTGACTACAACCTAAAGCAAAAAGTTGTCAATTGTGGGCAGAGTGGACACGTCCTCCACAGTGACTGCTGGCACAGAGGTCCCACTTGTAGTGTGACACAAAGAAGTCAATTAATGGCCTTTAGTCCGGGATCTATATAATATCATTCTAATACTCTTTATTTAGCCTTATTAAGATCATGACTTTAGTGAGAACAAAAAAGTGGGTGATCTCTAAATGGGTGCAACCTTTGTAATAAAGGGTGTGGTGTAAACATATTAACTACATTTCTGTCCTTCCCAGAGTGTGCCATCCAACCGGTATTTTGGTTTCTCTTTGAGTTATCTGCTAGTGCATCCAGCTATATAACACAACTGACATACAATTTAATCCAACCAGGAATATTAGCTTAGTCAATGGCTGTTCGCTGTTTTTGATAAATAAATAACCACAACGATTTTGTTGAACATAATAAATATTAGAAATGTTTAAATTCTAAAATTGTAATATTATGAATTAAACATTGCTGAGGCTAGTGCTCATATATCCTGAACACCTTTTTCACAGACTGAGAAGTACTGTGGAAAACTAGCACTGCATTCAGCCTCAGCTCCAGAGCTCTCAGTTGTGGCCCGTTTTAAACATCTGAAGGCGACTCCGTTGAAGTATGCACTATGTACAAGTAATATGCTACATGGAAAAAAAACAGAAACACATCATCCTGGAAATATCTCATAAGGTGGGGTAATGCAAGATTAACTAAAAAATATGAAGGATAAACAAGAGCTAAATCGCTTAAATTGAGTACATTAATGTTTTAATGTTCATTGTTCTGAAAACGGTCACTGTTTTTGCCAGTAATGTTATGTATATGAATAGTAGGGCATGATACAGACCCATTTCATTGTCCGTTTCTAACAACTTTGGGGACCAAGACCCAGTGGTATAGGAAGGGGGGTGCGGTGGGTGCGGTCCGCCCTGAGTGTCATCACTGAGGAGGGTGAAAACATTAGCTTTAAACATATTTATGCTCTTTTGTCAAGCTGGGGGTGACAAGAAATTTTCCGCACTGGGTACCACCTGACCTTGCTACGCCACTGCCGAGGCCTGGTGGGACCCACCCCACTTAAAACCATGATTACGGTACAACGGAGAAGGTGAGCAGGGTGCTCTCCTCAAACAGAATTCCAAAGGTTCTAAAGGGCATGAATATGATGCACGTAGGAGGGACCAGGTGCTCGGATGGATCAAGGCTCATGTAGGTTTCTATGTCTGCTGTGGGGGCTCCGGGCCCTCCCCCTAAGTAATCAATCATTATGGTCATGCAGCAAGTAGTAAAGAAGTGTTATTCAAGAGTAATCTTTTAGCAGCAGTGGCCACTATGCACCCAAGCCTTGACAAATTCAAATCTTGTGATGGGTTACATCAATACTAGAGTCCATCTTGTTGAAGATAGCACATATTGCATGAGTCTTCAACTAAAACAAGTTCAAAATGTGGTTAAGGCTCAGTGACTCACAACTCACAACCTACAGAAAAGCTCATACACTAGTAAATATTTCCTGACAATGCTTTCCTGAGAAATCTAAACCAGTAACCTTAAAAAATGTCTGAGTCTCTCATTCTGAGTGGGCCAATAAATATAAATTGAGGGACAGACTGGTGTAAGCGCAATAGCTCTTACCCCCATGATTTTTCCATGCACAAATTTCGCCAGGCAATACTTGGGAACATTTGCACAGAGAAAACTGTCCTGAGTCTGTGTTTTGTAGTTTGAGACAAGGGAAAACTTGGTTTTACAATGTGGTAAGCCTGTAAACATTTGCAGTCTCTCATTCTGTCTTACAGATCTCAGAATCTGGAATTATAACTGCTGAATGGATAAAAATGAAGGAATTATATTTGTTTTTCTGCAGCTAGTTTATCTCTGGATGTAATAGACCCTGCAGCTTTAAGCAAGAAACAGCCCCAATGACAATTATCAATGCGTGCTCTGAATTATCAGTATTGTGGCAGAGTGCATAGGTGCTCAGCGTCGATGAAGGGTTGTACAGGTGAGGAGTGTTAACCTAGAGGTGTACCCAGATTTGACCCTTATGAATCATCATGGCGCAGTACAGTGAATGGAGAATGCCCAGTTTAGAGAGAGAATGCTGCCACATGCTTGCTGTTTCCTGCTGAGATGACAGACACTTTGTCGGACAAGCAGCACCTTTACTTAAAATACAGGAAAGGCAATTCAACAGATGGCACGGTACCATCCAAACATGAAAAAATATGGTGGACAGTATCATGGCCATTGAATTTTTTTAACTTGCATGGTTTTTTCTGTTGTTGGTTTTGTTTTGCAAGGTATCAAAAATATGTGCATTTGGTGCCTCGATCCTGTAAAGTAGTAATGTAAATATATTCATGTTAGAAATGGGGTCTCTAGTTGGCACATGTTTGCACCATGTCCAAGTAGGGGCCACCACTCTAGTCAGGGTAAGTCTGATACACACCGTAAATAAACCTGTGCTCACCCTCGGGTAGCTTGGCACAGAGCAGTAAGGCTTAACTTCAGAGGCAATGTGTTAAGTATATATGCATTCACTTAAATTACAGTAACTCACTGAAAACACCACAAAAAGACTCCACACAGGTTTAGAAAAATAGAGAATATGTATCTGATTAAATCAAAACCAAAATGACAAAAATCCAATAAGTTGAAGTTGAGACAGGAATTTTTAAACATTAATTGGGGAGAGGATGTGGCCTAACGGCTAGGGTGGTTGACCTTGAAACTGGGGAACCGGGTTCGAGTCTCAGCAGAAACGCTCAACATCCTGTGATCCTGAGCAATTTAATCTCACCGTGCAGAAAGAAAAATGAATTTGTTAAGAGGAGAGAAATGTCCACTTTCTAAAAGTCAGAAGAAACAGGGGTGGCTGGGCCCAATGGGAAGGAGGGTAGGCAGGGCCACACTCATACGAAATAGAAATGTTTGCCTATGCCTCCGGACTAGTTAAAGTACACCTAGTTCATGTACAAGTAAACCACAGTTTATTAGTTTACCCAAAACAGTTTATGTTTTCAGTTCGTACTCAATTTACAAGCAAAAAGGAGAAATTCAAAAACACAGAACTAAGACCACTGTCAACCTCATGTCTTAGCCATATACAGTTTCAAAAACACTTTATACATATATACAGTGAACCAAACATATATTTGACATTTTCAAAAAAGTGATTTTTACCAAAAAACAAATGTCACCATGAATACGTTAAAAACGATGGACATTAATAAAGTTGTACATTTGTGAATGAAAACAACTCTTGTGAACATTTACAAAACACGGGGAGAAACAAGAGAACAAAGTGTATTCAGAGTCAATTCAACTCCCACGACCTGAACAAGAAACAATCAATTAGATTTCAGGTATATTGCCCATTTCTGCGTCAATAACAATGGCCAACTGGCCAGTGAACAAGAAAGAGGGGGTGCCGACGCGTTTCGAATCCTGAATAGTGACTTGCAGGATTCTCATCAGGGCAGTGTGAATCTAGTCCATGGGAACTGTTTGAAATAAAGAATAAAACAAAGTGTTTACTAAAAAGTGGGTCCTCTAGCCACTACTCTCAGTGCAACGCGAGTGCCAGAATAAAGCGTACCTTGTATTAATCCTGCCCACAGTCAGTCCTGTTTATGTGGAAATGTCGTCTAGGCTTTGTGGTTTGCACTGCAACAGAGTAATGAGTATATTAAGTCCTACGTGGGTACAAGAGGGGAGACCCTACTTGGACTTGGGTGTTAACCTACAGATTGTTTACCTGCGGTAATCTTGAAATCTTAGCAACTCTGTGCGATGTCTTGACCCACTTGGGATTATTTTCGTGTATTTTCTGAAACAAGTAGACAGAGCGCGTTTTAATGACCTGCTTACTTGCTGAAACACTAATGAGCCAAAACTGGTCATTGCCGTAACTAGTTCACTTACTTGGACACCGGTCAACGGGGTCCGCAGTCGGGGTTCTGATTCTGTGATTGTATTGATCCAAACGCTGACCCGCTTAGTGAATCTATAGGGGTAAGGAAAGGAACGTGTTAGCGCGGTGGAGCGCTGTTCTATGTGATTAAAATCTACAAAGTTGGCAGTTCCAGTTATTGGCGGCAACCATGCTTACCGCAATTGTTCGAAAAACTCCGCTCAGTGAACTTGCTCCAGACCGACAAGCAGAGGGATGTGAGTGTCCCTGGCAAGCGCCGGTTTGGAAATCCCGGATCATGTGATTCGTGACGGGCCAATCAAAACAGCAACCAAACTGTGGTGCTTTCTGGGGCCTGTGGTTTCAAAAAAAGCAGTCCATAGTTTATTAGAACAATTCAGATGCATTTTGGGACATGTAGTCTCCAAACAACGGGGAAAGTTAGGCCCTGTTTATTTCGCTAAGACTATTCAAGCCCTTATTGACGCTGTCAAACTTGAGGATTAAATATGCCTCCTTACGCAACAACATTGCGTCCACATCTTGAAAATGTTTGGGGTCAATCCATGCTAATGTGGTCCATTTAAAGTCATTCTCAGAATGGCCATTGCTGATGAAATGTTCCACCATGGGGGCAGTCAGGACTTTTTTCTTGAGACGAGATCGATGTTGAGTAATGCGAGCATTAATGGGCTGATTTGTTTTGCCTATATATACTCTGTTACACGGGCAAACCACCGCATAGACGACATTGCAGGTTTTGCAATTAGTGAAGCAATCATGCTTCCATCTGATGCCATTATTCATGAATGTATCACCTTCCAGCATGACACGCAGTTGCCACATTTGTGGTGCCCACAGATTGGTTTGAGCTTCCACTGTGCAACGAGATCACTTTTAGGTGCTGTGATATGACTGTCCGCTTTGATCAAATGTTGCCCTATGCTTCTATTCTTGCGCATAGCAAAGATGGGTTTAGAGAGGGGGTGCTCCAAAGTCTCAAGTAGGTGCCAATTGTTCCGAATTATATTCTTGAATTGATTTGTATGATGGCCAAATGTTGTAACGCAAACCAATTGTTCCAAATTTTTCTTTTCTTTCTTTTTGAATAATGTCTCTCTTGGAGTGAATTTGGCCCTATTTTTCGAATGTTTTAGCAGTTTTTTTGGGTATCCTCTCTCTGCCATCTCACTACAGAATCTCGTGGCGTGGCAGTCAAAATCACATAAATTAGTACAATTTCGCCTGATCCTCAACAATTGTCCGTAGGGCAAGTTGTTTTTTAGTGATTGAGGATGCGAACTGGTATAATGCAGAATCGTATTGCGGTCAGTTTCCTTCTTATGTAAGGAGGTGATCAACTTAGTTTCGCAGGTGCCTACAGTGACATCCAGGAACGTCATTTCTTTAGGGCTGTGATTCAGTGTGAATTGAATGTCTGGGTGCCTAGAGTTCAACCACAGATGGAAATGTTCAAGATCCGCCTGGCTCCCCTGCCACAGGAGCCAGACGTCATCAATATATCTCAGCCACTGCGTGATATGGCCTGAGAAAGGGTTGTCATTCAAGACAAATCTCTCCTCATATTGCGCCATATAGAGCACTGCCAGCTCCGGTGCATAGGGACAACCCATGGCTGTCCCTTTGATTTGAACAAAAAAGTTATTCTCAAACTTAAAATAGTTACTACGAAGAGTAATCTCAGCTAATGCCAAAATGAAGTTAGTCGGCACCCGGTGAGGTCTAGCTCTTTGGTCTAGATAGAGTTCAATGACCTCTAGAGCTTCATCCTGCGGTATTTGGGTGTAAAGCGAGGCAACATCTAATGTCACCATCAGCTCAGTCTGATCATTAAATGCATGCCCCTCAATCTGTTTGATGAAGGCCCCGTTGTTTGGAGACTACATGTCCCAAAATGCATCTGAATTGTTCTAATAAACTATGGACTGCTTTTTTTGAAACCACAGGCCCCAGAAAGCACCACAGTTTGGTTGCTGTTTTGATTGGCCCGTCACGAATCACATGATCCGGGATTTCCAAACCGGCGCTTGCCAGGGACACTCACATCCCTCTGCTTGTCGGTCTGGAGCAAGTTCACTGAGCGGAGTTTTTCGAACAATTGCGGTAAGCATGGTAGCCGCCAATTACTGGAACTGCCAACTTTGTAGATTTTAATCACATAGAACAGCGCTCCACCGCGCTAACACGTTCCTTTCCTTACCCCTATAGATTCACTAAGCGGGTCAGCGTTTGGATCAATACAATCACAGAATCAGAACCCCGACTGCGGACCCCGTTGACCGGTGTCCAAGTAAGTGAACTAGTTACGGCAATGACCAGTTTTGGCTCATTAGTGTTTCAGCAAGTAAGCAGGTCATTAAAACGCGCTCTGTCTACTTGTTTCAGAAAATACACGAAAATAATCCCAAGTGGGTCAAGACATCGCACAGAGTTGCTAAGATTTCAAGATTACCGCAGGTAAACAATCTGTAGGTTAACACCCAAGTCCAAGTAGGGTCTCCCCTCTTGTACCCACGTAGGACTTAATATACTCATTACTCTGTTGCAGTGCAAACCACAAAGCCTAGACGACATTTCCACATAAACAGGACTGACTGTGGGCAGGATTAATACAAGGTACGCTTTATTCTGGCACTCGCGTTGCACTGAGAGTAGTGGCTAGAGGACCCACTTTTTAGTAAACACTTTGTTTTGTTCTTTATTTCAAACAGTTCCCATGGACTAGATTCACACTGCCCTGATGAGAATCCTGCAAGTCACTATTCAGGATTCGAAACGCGTCGGCACCCCCTCTTTCTTGTTCACTGGCCAGTTGGCCATTGTTATTGACGCAGAAATGGGCAATATACCTGAAATTTAATTGATTGTTTCGTGTTCAGGTCGTGGGAGTTGAATTGACTCTGAATACACTTTGTTCTCTTGTTTCTCCCCGTGTTGTGTAAATGTTCACAAGAGTTGTTTTCATTCACAAATGTACAACTTTATTAATGTCCATCGTTTTTAACGTATTCATGGTGACATTTGTTTTTTGGTAAAAATCACTTTTTTGAAAATGTCAAATATATGTTTGGTTCACTGTATATATGTATAAAGTGTTTTTGAAACTGTATATGGCTAAGACATGAGGTTGACAGTGGTCTTAGTTCTGTGTTTTTGAATTTCTCCTTTTTGCTTGTAAATTGAGTACGAACTGAAAACATAAACTGTTTTGGGTAAACTAATAAACTGTGGTTTACTTGTACATGAACTAGGTGTACTTTAACTAGTCCGGAGGCATAGGCAAACATTTCCACTTTCTAAAAGTGGCATTTCTAAAATGGTAATGCAACAACCAACTTTACCACTAAAGAGGATTTATCACAACCATTCCAAAGACAGTAAACATGAAGTAGCTACTCCTTTCTCATCAGGAATTATTGTTAAGCGTGTTTTAAGGAATTCCCAATGGTAGCCTATGGAAGGAGTTGACCTCACAGCAGTGAAAAATTAATTTAGCTATTTGTCACTGCCAGGGCATGTAAAACTTAAAATTACACATCCTACCTTTTAGTTGCAAAACACTATGCCCTTAGGGTCACTTAGGGCCTACCTTAGGGGGTGACTTATGTGTAATAAAAGGGGAGTTTAAGCTTTGCCAAGCGATTTTAAATGCCAAGTCCAAGTGGCAGTAAACTGCACACACAGGCCCTGCAATGGGAGGCCTGAGACAGGTTTGAAAGGCTACTTATGTGGGTGGTACATTCAGTGCTGCACGCCCACTAGTAACATTTAGATTACAGGTCCTTGTACATGGTATATCACTTTACAAGAGGCTTACAGGTAAACTAAATATGCCAATCATGTGTACACTAATGTCAACATGTTTTAGGGGAAAAGCACGTGCACTTTTGAGCTTGTTAGGCGTGCTCAGAGTTTTAAGTCCAACAAAATGATATAGCAAAAAATTGAGGAAAGTAGGCAAAAAGTTGGGGGAAGACCACCCTAAGGATGACAGGCCTAGCAGTTCATGTTCTGAAGAGCTGTTCTTCAAGTGAAAAATTGATTCTTGCTGGGATTGTGTCTATTGCCTATATGGTAGCTGATCTGGGATGATTACAATCCCTTCATGTGACAGTGCCCTGCCCCTGGATCTTCACACTATACACAAATGATGATGACTTTAATCAATTCAATTCAAAATAGTCTTTATTTGATATTTTTCAATCATAAAAAGACATTTACAATTTAAAAAAGTTGTTTTTTACCCCCCACACCCCGCAACAGTACATGATCCACAATGAGTCATTTAGTATAATCTAAAAAAAAAATATATATATATATATCAACCTAACTCATCCTTATTTACATAGTTTTTTAGTATAAAAAGATTAAATTCATCAGTGCTAAATATATCAGTTACTTAAAACGGTATGCATAAAGTGTCACTTACTTAATACAATGTGCAAATTTGAATAGCAGCGTATAGGAACTAGCCCTAGGATTATTCCAGGCTCGTTTTACGAGCCCGAATTATCCACATCCAGTGTAGAAATTTCGACATGGCTATCACAACAGGCTGAGAGGTATCAGTTCTTAAGATCCTAGCAGCCTCATTTGCAGATTTTAGGCCCAGCTGGGCGCAAATAGGTTTTAGCCAAGTTCGTCTGGGGGCGTTGTATTCAGGGCAAGCGAACAACACATGTCCGATATTTTCCTTATGATCAGGGCAAAAGGGGCACCTCGAAGTTTGGTTTTTATACCATTTTTCAGTTAAGGCATTTAGTGGTAATGTCCCCACCCTCAGTTGATGATACTTCTTCCGGTCCCCTGGGACGGTAATCCAATCCCAGTAAGGTTCTAGGGCCGGTGCATGCTTGAGATCTAAGAAGTCATTAGTAAAAGATCGATCAATACGGCTACTAAAACACCTAGCCTCAACTATGCTCCAATACAGATCTCAAAGTATTTTCTTAGGTGGGAAAACATTCCTTACAGGGTCTTCCCATAGTTGAAATAGACCCATAGCCCTATAAATTGTTTTTACCTCTCTCATCCATGCTATTTTCTGTGTTTTGCCCAAGGTTCTGACCTCAAGGAAGCCTTGGGCGTACTGGGAGAGTTCTGGGGTGACCCATAACCTCCTCCAGTAGGCTACTGATCTGAACCTTGCCATATCCTCAAAGCTATGGAATCCCAGATCATAGTGTAGAGGTAGCAAAGGAGTTGATAATGGTAGGCCAGTAATGTTGCGGAGAAATTTATTTTGAGCTACCGTCAACTTTGTAAGATTACTTGGCCCCCAGAGTTCAGCCCCATAAAGGACATGCCGCTCCAACCTTTGCATTATAGATTTTTAAGACCGTACTAATAGGTCTGGTATGTGAAGAAAATAATTCCTTAATAAGGGCTCCTGTCAATTAAGCATGCCTTGTAGCTAGCTGGTTAGTGTGTTGTTTCCAGTCTAATTTATAAGACAGGGTAATGCCCAGGTAATTGAAAACCTGAGTCTGTTCTAGTTGAACCCCGTCCATGATGACCTTCCCTCTAATATGTCTCCGTTTGTGCAGGACCATAAATTTTGTTTTACTTGTATTAATAACAAGACCATGGTCTGCGCAAAACGCTTCAAAAACTCCAATGGCCCTCTGGAGTCCCTGTTGAGTCTTTGATATTAGTAGGGTATCATCCGCGAACATCAACAGGGGGATCAGTCTTCCTGCCAACTTTGGTGCATCTGTTGGTTGTTGTTCAAAATACCTGATCACCCTGTTGATGTATAGCGAAAAGAGCGTTGGAGCTAGCACACATCCTTGGCGTACTCCCCTTGCAATGGGAAATTTATCAGTAGCGTTGCCCTGCTGATTCCATCGAACTTGTGCAAAATTGTTCTCGTGCAGTCTGATTAATAGGGTCAAAATTTCATTTGGAATGCCCTGTTCTTGTAGGATATTCCACAACTTGGCACGAGGTACCAAGTCGAATGCTGATTTTAAATCAACAAAGGCTGCAAAAAGCATACCCCCCCCCCAAGGAGGACTACGCGCCAGTATAATAAAACAAATCTAAAAACGTGATCAATGGTACTAGTATGACTACGAAATCCTGCCTGTAAGGGTGACAATATGTCCTGTTCATCTATCCAACCATGGATGCGCTGCAGTACAAGTCTCGCCAATACTTTTTGTATACATGCGATAAGGCTAATACGCCTATAATTACCTGGGTCCGAGCATGCCCCCTTTTCAAAGATAGGGATAATATCGGCTCCCTTCCACGTCTCAGGGATAGGCGAGCCCTTCGCGATACCATTGGATAACAACTGGATATAGGTAGCCCAGAGATCTTTGTCATGCATAAACAAATCTGCAGGGACAGAGTCTAAACCTGGGGCCCTAGCTTTAGGGATGTTGTTTAAAGTTTTTAGGACATCGGCTTTAGTAAAGGATAGGTGACTCATAGTGGTATTGACAAGAGCTTCGCACCCTTCTTCATCTCTATCTTCAGGAGCGAACTGGGTTGCGTAATGGGAGACCCACATTTCTGGTGACCCATGGTTCGTGGGTTCTCCTCTTTTGACCCCCCTTCCCCATTTAACGATGTTCCAGAAGGAGGTCATGGATCTTTCTTTGCTGGCTCTTAGGAGATCCCTCCAATAGCCTTCCTCCCATTCACCCTTTGCCCTAGTTTGTGTTTTTTTATACATGACTCGGGCATCCTTTATCTTAGCTTTATCTTTTGACTTTACTGCATCAGACAAGGCCCTATAGGCAACCCTGCAGGTTTTATCGTACAATTGATCCTCCTTCCTTACTGGCCAACGCTGTTTTTTAGTAACTTTTTTGACAAAGAAGGATTTCAGTTTGTTAAAAAAGACATCATGGATCATACTAATTTCAGATATCGGAGTCTCCATAGTGGAGTTGCTCCTTAATTCTATAATGGCCTGTGTTGTCAAGTCCCTCATAGCTGTTATACTTTCCTCATTAGTTGCACAGTTTGACCATCTAATACGTCTGTTATCATTTGAGAGGGTTATTTGGACGTTATCCCTCATTTCATCTCTTTTCAATAGATCAAACAATTTAAATGTGAAAATTAATGGGTCATGGTCACTTTCAGCCCTTGGCTCTATCCACATGTCATCAACACTGGCCCAATTCTCCTTATTAGTCAGGATATAGTCGATACGACTATGTGAAGTGCCATTGTTAAAGGTAAGGGCACCCTGTTTATCCGAGCCCGTTCTTCCATTAGTGGCCCGTAACCCATGCTCCATACATAAAACTTTTATTTGTAGTGCAGCCTCAGTCCACTTTTTAATAGGTATTAGGGACAGCTGAGGGATTTCCCAGATATAGTCCTCTTCTACCGTGAGATCTATATCATGGTTATCTAGGGGTTCGAAACAACAATTAAATTCACCGCCAACAATTACATTGGCATCCAAACAATATTGTTTTAAAAGGGAATCTAGCTGATCAACTGCCTCAGTGGGTTTACCACCTGGCAGCCCCCTCGAGTAAATATTGAAGGTATAAAGATCCTTACAGTGAGGTCGCTGTAGTTTAACCAACAGAATATCGGGACTATTAATAACCAATTGAAGAGCAGAATGGCCACCGTTCTGTTTGACCCATGTCACCAGGCCACCCTTAGGCCTTCCCCTTAAACTCGGTATAGCCGGGATGTAAAAATGTAAATATCCTTGTATGGGTTCTGGGGCTAGCTGCCAAGTTTCCTGGAAAAGGATTATATCCTTTGTGTCCAGGAAAGTTAGCCAGTCCAGTGATGGCATTTTACTTTTCAAGCCAGCAACATTCCATGACATTAAAGTATATTGGGCAAAAACATTGTCATTAGAAGGTTTCATGTTGCTGGGTTGGCTGTCCCTATGATGTTGAAGAGAATCACATTCACTTATATTATTCTCAATTACAACCAGGTTTGAGGATAACTTTACATTTAGACCACTATCAACGATTTGGTCAAGTCGACCAGAAGGATGAGGAGCTTCTTCTGAAGCCACCATGGTGTCCTGTCTGCTCCTTACTTTTATCTGTGGTATTAGAGTATCGACTGTCACAGCATTTGTTTGAACTTTCAAGTCTCCCACTATATGTTCATCAAGGGGAGTGGGGCAAACAGTGTTACATCCCCTACCCAGTCAATCACAATCATTTAGCCCTGATAGAGCTTCATATCTATTTCCTAAAACCATTCCCCAATCATTACATGGAATCTTTATTCCTCTATTATTTCTCACAATATCCCACACAGGTCCCGGAGTCTTGGGGAATGTTACGTTTTGTTGTTCGCCATAGAAGAATTTGAGAGTGAGGGGGACAACAGTCCCAGATCTTCTTTGTGGCGGGAAAATATTGTTTAAGACATTGGGTAGAACAGCTGGATGAGAAAAAGCCACTGTAACACAATCTCCTGCAAACCTTTTTGGCCGATTCCCAATCCAAGCGACCCTTTTCACTGTCTTAATTTCACCTGCAAGCTGTTGTTTACCTCCCGGTGCCATCTGCATATTTCCTGTTAACCAATGCAGTGCCTTACTGGACAAAGATGCTGGCAATTCTGATTGACCATTTGTTAGTGGTGGAACGTTGGCCAGCACCAATACCACTGGAGAAGCTTCTTCGATAAATTGGAGAGGATCAGTTTCCTGACATATTGCTGGCGGAATACTTGATATTACTGGGGCACCATCTGTAGCCAGAGACTGATTAGTGATATTTGATGAAATTTGAGCTGGGCAAACAGAAAGCGTCGGGCCGCTCCCCTTTCCTGTTGTACTCCCCACATTATCCTCAGTTGGTTGAGCCGCTTTTATCACAAGTGTTGTTAGTTTGTCAACCCCAACCATAGCCTTACTCTGGATTCCACTCATTCTTTTTACCTCCGCATTTAATTTGTCAATCTTAGCAACTAGAGGTTTAATAATGGTTTTAATTTTGGAATCTATGATGTCGGCTATCTTTTGGAGCAGTTCGTCGTCCCTGTTGCGTTTGTCGTTATCATCCCCATATTCGATAGTTCCGACCTTAGTTTTCCCAGGGGGTGTTGCTCTTTTTTTTCTAATTCCTGATCGTAGACCTGACCTTTTTTGCTGAGTTTTTCTGCGTGTTTTCGCAGGTCGAGTTTCCTGTTCGGAAGATGAGGGGTCATCAGTATTATGGACCCTAATCTCATGATCAGAATCAATATTATTTTCTAGATCGGTTGGCACTGTAGTTACTACATCATCTAGCCGGAGACTATTTTGATCTGCAGGATTTTGGCTTGAATGTGCCGTAATGTCTATCAGGTCAGTAGGGGCGTCAAGCACTGTGGTATCTGTCTGTTGGGAACTTTGGGTTGGACTTAATAGCTGTAGATTGGGAGACTGACTTAGGCCCAGTGGCTGTCTCCTTTCACTGTTAATTTTTGCAACCACTTGAACCAGGTAGTTGTCCATGGTTTTTGTATTGACTGGGGGCTGTTTTTTAGGCATGCTGAACACTGGGTAGTTAGTTCCCACGAATGACAAAGATTATAGTAAACGATTTTCCTTACTTCACAGACAGAAAGAAAAATAAAATGGCCCAATAAGTTCACAGACAGTCTCAAATTGCCCGATAGCTTAAGTTGGGATAAGTATACCCAGTCACTAGTGCATAGAAGTCATAAACTGAGGAAGAAAAATGATCCGCTTAGCATTCCCAGTAGAGTAGTAAATAGTGGTAAACAATAAAATATTCTTACTTGAGAGAAAAAAAGGGTGTGGCCCAGTCCAGTCGCGGACAGTCTCGGACTGTCTAAGACTGTCCGCCCTTTGTCCGGGCTTCGTCTGGGCGTCCCGCTCGCGTCCCGCGTCGCGGGGTAGCCCGTTGCTTATGAGCACCTGGTGTCGCTCTGCCCCCGTGTCACTGACGCGCCGCCGCTATGCCTGCAGGGTAATGTAGTTCCCGGGGCGGCAGCGCGAGGCTGGTAGCTGTGTGACTCCTGGCGGTGGTGGCGTGTGGACCTGGGCTTTCTCCTGACTCCTGGCGGTGGCGGCGCTTGAAGATGCAAAGGTAAGTTTTTTTCCCCCGCTCTGCCGGGTAGCCCGCTGCTTATGAGCGCCTGGTGTCACTCTGCCCCCGTGTCACTGACGCGCCGCCGCTATGCCTGCCGGGTAATGTAGTTCCCGGGGCGGCGGCGCGAGGCTGGTAGCTGTGTGACTCCTGGCGGTGGCGGCGTGTGGACCTGGGCTTTCTCCTGACTCCTGGCGGTGGCGGCGCTTGAAGATGCAAAGGTAAGTTTTTTTCCCCCGCTCTGCCGGGTAGCCCGCTGCTTATGAGCGCCTGGTGTCGCTCTGCCCCCGTGTCACTGACGCGCCGCCGCTATGCCTGCCGGGTAATGTAGTTCCCGGGGCGGCGGCGCGAGGCTGGTAGCTGTGTGACTCCTGGCGGTGGCGGCGTGTGGACCTGGGCTTTCTCCTGACTCCTGGCTGTGGCGGCGCTTGAAGATGCAAAGGTAAGTTTTTTCCCCCCGCTCTGCCGGCTAGCCCGCTGCTTATGAGCGCCTGGTGTCGCTCTGCCCCCGTGTCACTGACGCGCCGCCGCTATGCCTGCCGGGTAATGTAGTTCCCGGGGCGGCGGCGCGCGGCTGGTAGCTGTGTGACTCCTGGCGGTGGCGGCGTGTGGACCTGGGCTTTCTCCTGACTCCTGGCGGTGGCGGCTCTTGAAGATGCAAAGGTAAGTTTTTTTCCTCCGCTCTGCCGGGTAGCCCGCTGCTTATGAGCGCCTGGTGTCGCTCTGCCCCCGTGTCACTGACGCGCCGCCGCTATGCCTGCCGGGTAATGTAGTTCCCAGGGCGGCGGCGCGAGGCTGGTAGCAGTGTGACTCCTGGCGGTGGCGGCGTGTGGACCTGGGCTTTCTTCTGACTCCTGGCGGTGGCGACGCTTGAAGATGCAAAGGTAAGTTTTTTTCCCCCGCTCTGCCGGGTAGCCCGCTGCTTACGAGCGCCTGGTGTCGCTCTGCCCCCGTGTCACTGACGCGCCGCCGCTATGCCTGCCGGGTAATGTAGTTCCCGGGGCGGCGGCGCGAGGCTGGTAGCTGTGTGACACCTGGCGGTGGCGGCGTGTGGACCTGGGCTTTCTCCTGACTCCTGGCGGTGGCGGCGCTTGAAGATGCAAAGGTAAGTTTTCACCATGTGTACACTAACGTCAACATGTTTTAGGGGAAAAGCACGTGCACTTTTGAACTTGTTAGGCGTGCTCAGAGTTTTAAGTCCAACAAAATGATATAGCAAAAAATTGAGGAAAGTAGGCAAAAAGTTGGGGGAAGACCACCCTAAGGATGACAGGCCTAGCAGTTCATGTTCTGAAGAGCTGTTCTTCAAGTGAAAAATTGATTCTTGCTGGGATTGTGTCTATTGCCTATATGGTAGCTGATCTGGGATGATTACAATCCCTTCATGTGACAGTGCCCTGCCCCTGGATCTTCACACTATACACAAATGATGATGACTTTAATCTCCATGTAGAACAAATGTGTGATGGTCAAGGATGAAATAAATAGCATTTGAATTGTCTTAGAGGATTTGGAATTGTGGGCCAGGTGTTCTTCTATGGCACTGATCAGCCAGTGAAGGCTAAGACATTGTTTGTATTCACTTGCCAAGGTGGGAAGGAAATTATTTTGGTGAATCTGGAATTGTTTGGGTTGGCAGGCTAGTGAATCAGTTATGGATACAGTGATATTGAGGCATGGTAAGTGACAACGGTTAGAGGTAGCAGAATTATATAGTGGGCGGTGACCTCCTTTAACATATCTTTCGTAACATATTTTATTTATCTGCCAGAACAACCAATGAGTTTTAAGTTAAAGGGCAAAATCAGATGAGGGCCAGTCTGGCAGGAGGCACAAGGAATGTGAAGGGTGTGGAGGTGTTGTCAACAGGCAGAGGATACAGCTTCTCCTGCAAAAGAAAGGAACACATCTGACCAGTCCTATAAGAAACTCATTTGGCTGTACCCATATGCATCAAACATTCAGATGTATTGGTCTCTGGCTGGAACTATGGTGAAAATACAAAGTTATTTATGCAGCCCAGTATTGTGGGCGTGGTCATTTCTATGTAGTATTAAATCCCGTGCAGGAAAAGCAGGCACCAAAGGTATGACGTCCCAGTACGATATCTATTAAAACTGGTGGAGGAGTGAAGTGTCAGAGATTTAAGGAAGACTGAAATTAGTTGTCCTTTAAATACCTATTTCATAGGGTCTTTACCCATATGAATGTAGTCCTTACATATGAGATGGCAGGATTATGATTCCTGGATATTGAGTGTTGGAGAGAGTTATCACAGATGATTTTCTTTTGTCGTTTTCTATATTTCCATATACTCTTAAACCAAAGATTTCCACCTGGGGATCAATTAAGGACATTAACAGATGGTTCAATGAGAGGGCTGATGTGGGGTAAGGTATACAACAGTTCTACAACTGGAATGACCCAGAAATGCAGATGGGAGTTATATGCGAGGTTGTTTTAAGTTTTTCGCAGTGAGGAGAGTATGTCTTTAATGAAATAATGACAACAAATTAGATTATATATCCAAATCAATGTGGCTTTTCCCTAGCCCTAATAAAACTATTATGAGGGAACTGGATAGATTACTCTAATAATAGATAGCTCCAGAGTGTTTGGGGACCCGTTGGTCATAATCAACCTTAATGCTGAGAAGGCAATTGACTACATGAGCTTGAAACTTCCATGAAACTTAGATTTGGTGCAATTCAGATTGGATGGATTAGACCGTTGTCCGACTTGCAGTTAACTGAGGTCTGCACTTATACTATGTACTTAAAGGATTTCAAGGAGGTGTGAGGATGGGTTCTCGCCCTGGCGAGCGAACCATTAATGGTTCCGTTTAAACATGAGTATGAGCAGAAGGAACATCATCGGGTGGTCCTCTTTGCATGATATCTCAAATGCACTCATATCATGTTGTATATTAAAATCCATGTTCAGTGATTCCCGAATTTTGAAGGACAATGACAGCTTTGGAATCGCCTTGGAGTTACAAATTACAGTTCATTGAGAATTGATGGATATTCTCACTGAGGTAGGTGTGTAAATGTAAATGTAAATGTATAGGCATTTATATAGCGCACTACTTACCCGGAGGGTCCCAAAGCGCTTCGACCGCTGCGAAACCCTTCCTGGCTTCCCTGAGAGATGGTCCCTTAATGGGTATCTCCAGGGTGAGACCAGGCATCCCCGGCGGTCTGGTGGGGCCGTTAGTGAAGATGAGGCAAGCTAATGCCCAGAGTTGCCGAGTGTGATCGCTGATCAGAGTGGGCACCGAGGCGAGAGAATTATCGAGTCCGCTGACCCTGGTCCAGAAACCTGCCGCGCCGAGAATCGAACCCTGGTCCCGGGCCGTCCTCTGCTCTCGGGTCTGCCGCCTCTAACCAGTGAGCCCCAAAGAGGTGAACCTCTTTGGGGTACAGAGTGCCCCAGAAGAGACACTGGTGACATAGCTCCTACCACTCAGTGTCTCTACAAAACGTCCGATCAGGTATATTGGGGGGAGCACAAACTGTGCATCAATTTATGTGCAAATTTGTTGTCATGTTTCTCGATTGCCTTAATACCCATGTGCCTTTTTTATGTGAGGTGATGTAGGCGCACAGGAAAAGGAGTCACACATTTGAATTGCAAAAAGAACAGATGATGAACGAAATGCTGATCAAATCAAACATTCACCCTTAGTCACAGATCTGGGTTAAATCTATATTTATTTTGCTTGCCATGCCATTCTAGTTTAGACATATGCAAATCAGTCTTGACCCTGCTACCCATGGTAACAGTCCAGTCCGAACTGCAAAGCCAAGTCTTCACTGGACCAGAAACAAGCATCCTCGGACCGGTTTTGAGGTATCGCTCCTCAGCAGCCAGACTAACTTGAATCCAGTGGCATAGCAAGCACGGAACATGTCTGGGCATACCCATCCCACTTACGGAGACAAATGCAAATAAAACAGATGATGGACGGAATGCTGACCAAATCAAACATTCACCCACAGTCACAGATCTGAGTTAAATCCATAATTCTTTTGCTCGCCATGGCATTCCAGTAAAGACACAGCCATATGCAAATCAGTCTTGGCCCTTCTCCCCATGGGAACAGCCCAGCACGAACTTCCAGGCCACGTCAGCTCTGAACTGGAAACAAGCATCCTGGGACCGGTTTCGGGCTATCACCCCTCATCAGCCAGGCCAGCTTGAATCCACTGGCATGGAGAGCACGGGACCAACGTCTGGGCATACCCTTCCCACTAGAGGTGACAAATGCCAAAAGAACACATTTGAATTTGGGCATGAGGATGTGCTCACTCTACATTTTTTGGACACACCCAGAGAAGGTGCAATGGATGTTACAGAGACTGCTACCAACATGTTTTGAGAAATGGCGCACATGCCTGTTGCACCACTCAGAACATTTGGTAAAATGGCTTTAGGGCCACTAAGACACTATTGTGAACAGGAATGCACAGACCAAAGATGAAGATTGGACCACCCACCTAGGTAGGGGGGCCATGACATGCACAATCATCTACGATTGTGGCTCGATGACACATTTAAATACATAATATATCCACATGCATGACCCACAGTTTACCGGCAGGCAGGACAACGGAAGGTCATGAGATCCACACCCCTGTGGATACATGGGTAGGGGCAAAAAAGCTACCACCCATCACCGGTCTTTGACGTAGCTTCAAAGAGACTCCTTTGTTATTTATGCCTCAACAGTCTAAATTCAGCTGGTATGTCCCAACCCGTAGACTCCGGTCTTCTTCGGCTAATTTGTTGAAAATACCCAGGATTAAAAGAGCAAAATCGGGTGGAAGAGCTTTCAGCTTTGCGGCAGCGCAGCTCTGGAATGGTCTTCCAACTGTCCTAAGACAGTCGCAGGATCTGTTGAAGTTCAAAAGCAAAAGCAAAACCTGGCCATTTCCTAGAGCGTAGCCTTAACACAGTAAAATGCTCCTCCTGGAACTATGGTGACAGTGCATATGTATCGCAGCGCCAGGATGCCCGTAGGGTTACAGTGCGCTTTATAAGTCTGATTAACAATAACAGTCAGGTGTACTCAGAAGATATGATCACCTGATAGAGATCTGAAAGCGCATTGCACTGGGATCTGCAAAGCGTAGGAGAGGCGAAGGGCAAAGGCCAGGCTCTAAATCTGACAGGTCTACATCAAAAAGGCGCCGCAGGCAGTGGGTCCATAGCTGCCAAGCATTAGCAACTTCTAGACATGTTTCAGGCCAACAATAAATAAAAGTAAGTATTTCACAAAGAGTTTGGCTTAACGTCCCTCAAGCAGTGTTATGTTTTTTTCACCATCTCACAATTTCAGAATTGAAGTATTTTCAACATTATTCACTACTCAACTCACTAGTCAATGTTGTTACTTCTTTATTTTATGCAGATAAACAACCACTGACAAAGCCAATAGCCCTGGTTTGTTTTTGGAGTGATGTCGGTTGTTGTAATAGACCTGGATGCCTTAACAGAAAGAGGCATCAATACACCAGTCGGGCGGCACACTATGCTAAACACAGATGTGTAGCTTACCTGTTTAAGTCACACCCTTAATTGCACAGGCCATGCCCCTATGAGAGTCCCCCTCCAATTTTTTCATCCGAATTAAAGATCAAACTAGACAGATCCATTGGAGCAAACGTCATCAGGGGAAGTAAAACAAATGGTGGTTGGTATAATGGTAGGAGAACTGGTGAAACAAGGGTGATGTCACAAAATATCAATATATAGCACTGTATTAATTCAACGGTGCTGTAGGGTGGAGATAACCACCGGCCTCCCCGAAACTTGTGGCCTAGGCTACAAATGAACGAAATTGCAATCCCCAGCACACGTTTTCTTTTTCAAAGACATGACAGCAGTAACATGTGAAAGTACACGCAATTATAAAAAACACAGTAATGAGGTTCTTCCTTTCTTTTATTCTTTTCCTCTTTTTTCTTTTTTATTCGTACAAGTTCTTAGCCAGCCAACACGTGTTTCGTTGCCACATTGGGACCATAGACACGCGACTTTTTCAATCCCTTGTCCTGATTTTTTTCAATTCTGCTGATAATTCCAACCCACAGGGTACGTAGGCGAAGATATTCGAATGGTACGCTATTTGCTTTCAATATTGGTCCAATTTCATAAGCGACTTTCTTAAGCGACATGCTGGTCCGTCGTAGGGTGACCAACCGCCCATAAATTTCACGGACTGCCTGTAATTTGGGCCTCTCCTCCGTTGTCCGTGAAGGATTCTTTCACGGACGCCTTTTGTCCGAAATTTCAGCTGCCCCCTGCAAGCAGTCCGAGAGTCCTGTAATTCTCTCTGCAGGGGCCAGCTCACGCTCCTGCTGTGATCTGTGGCCTGCAGCAGCCCCTCCCCGGCCTGACACAGACAGCTATCAGGCCCATTATCATTCTGTATGTTGCCCTAATTATCACATACAGAATGATAATGGGCCTCTCTGCCCAGTTACCACATTTCGGGTCCAGTGTTTTTATCCAGTGGGGGTGAGGACGGAATCGAAACGTCCTGATAAAATAAATAAATAAAACCCTTTCAGCATGAGGTTTTAACCATTACATGCCTGCTGGAAACAACGTTAGTGCTTTAATGGAGGCTTCTGAAGAGGTTTGTCATGAGTCCTTGAAAATGGTAGACGTTTTTAGTGTGACGGGCATCTCTGTATGGAAAGGGTTACAGTATAATACGCAATGTGTCTTAGGCATGATAAGAATGTCAAGTGTTGGTAAAGCAATAACGTGGAAGGGGCCAAGGTCTCTCCAAAAAAAGAACAGACTGTGTGACAAAGGATCCGTGCAAAGGCACTGTCAAAGTGGGAAAGGTAAGCCGGGTGTCCTTGGAGGTCTTGTCACAAATGACTTGTGCTGTTTTTATGACATCATACGCTTTTAGGGCTACAATGTTAGAAGCATGAAGTAGGTGAGTGAGCGCTGTACCTGTTTCAAGGCCCTCTCTGGCAAATACGTTGAACCAAAGAGAAATTAACTGCTTTATTCTGTACATTATAAAGTGTCCCTTGAAGTGTCACAGAGAATGTATTGAAATGTCACACATAAGCAAGCTGCAGAAATGGAAATGTTACTCATAACGAAACTGATAACTTGTCAGATATTTGAGTAAACACTTCAAACAAGCTAAAATATGGGTAATAGCTTTTTGTTTAGTGTTTTTTTCATAGATTGGCGAGTTTCTGCATGTAAGTCTCTTTGGGGGGATATGTGAATGGTTGCAAGAATGTATTAATGGGTGAGGATAGATGGATGAACAAGTTTATTGGTGGGTGGATAAATTAATGCAAAAGGAAATGAGGTACGTGGGTGAGTGCACAGATGAATGACATGGTGGCTGAGTCAATGGATGAGTGAGTGCATGTATGAATGAGTGCTACTTGGATAGATTAGTGAATGAATAGTAGAGTACATGGATCAAGGAATAACTGTGTGCATGCAGAGATTAGTAAGAGCATGAACAGATTGATGGATGAATAGATTAAGCGATTGTATTGATGGACAAATGAGTGTGCAAGCAGATGAGAGAATGGATGAGTTAAGTAAGTGCCTGAGCTGAGCTCTGCACTTCAATCACAGTCTGCACAAAGTTGAGTTCAGCGTCAGCTAGGCTGGTTCAGGCTCCACTCGGGGGCCTCTCACACATCCTACTGCCCTTCCATTTCTGGTGCTGGGTGTAATTTCTGATATTTATATGTTTTTTTGTCTTCATTGCTTGATTTTGTTCCTCCTGAGAAAGTGTCAGTCATAGTCATTGATTGTCACTCAAAATTAAACTGATCTGAAACCTTGGCAGTTATGGGAATGTAAGATCCGAGAAGTCTTCAGCTGTGATATTTTTCTTCACTTTTTGTTCTTTTGAATATGCAAACGCAGGTGTGTTTCACTCGCATACACAACAGATGCAGTGAGTGCAAGGTTCTCTCAACCTAAAACAAACTTATTTTGACTTGTGCTTGTGTTGGTTGTCTATTTACTTATGCACTATTGTGGGACTTCCTCTGATTTGTATGCAAAACGTACCTTTTGTCCGGAATTTTCGTCCTGAATTCTGACCTTCTGTCCTGAATTTTCGTCCTGAATTCTGACCTTCTGTCCTGAATTTTTGTCCTGAATTTTGTCCCTTTGTCCTGAATTTTTGCACTCACTGTTCTGAATTTGCACCTATGCCAGTTGGTCACCCTAGTCCGTCGTCGGGTGAGCTATCGCAAAGTCCGTATCAGCGTTCGAGTTCGGGTGCCTCGAGTACCAAAGAAAGGAAGAACCTCATTATTGTGTTTTTTGTAATTGCTTGTACTTTTGCATCTTACTGCTGTCATGCCCTTGAAATAGAAAACGTGTGCTGGGGATTGCAACGTCATCAGGGGAAGCTTGTGCCACCCGCAGTGCCCACCAGCCACATCGCCCAAAAAAATGCTACAAAACTTGCTGGTGTGGAAGGCAGCACGTGTTTGGGCCTTGAGAGTGGGTCCTTCTCTTTCGTCTGACTCTCCCTTGACCGTTTTGCCTGAATTAGACATGTTTATCTGCAAACATCCGTGGAAAGTAAATAAGGCATGCATTATGTTGCCTAAGCAAATACATAAATAAACAATGCGCTACATGTCCCCTTCTGTGGTAGATGTTAAATGAAACATAATGAAACAACTTCCTTCTCAAGGTTGCAACGTTTCGGTGTTTTTACCGCTGCATTTCACATCAACGACACATGAGCAGTCTCTAAGATAGGTCGAAGACTGATGAAAGAGCGCGCCATGAAAACACACAGGAACCTGGCAAAGATGTGGGGCAAATGCTTGCTGTACTCTAGTCACTGAAGGAAACATATCTCCTGCAGTGCCCTGGGCATTCCCTTTTAGTATTTATGACGAATAATTGCTCAAGAGCGGAAGCAACGCGCTCCAACACATTTTTTAAAAGTGCCCCTGGCGGCCCCTTGTAGTCCTGTGAATGGTTCCGAGGGGGCTACAAGCACCGGGCAGGTGGGCGGCAGCGCAGTTTTGTGTGTTGTGAATGTTATTTCATGCAGAAGATTGCACCAACAGGGGCCCGGAGTAGGCCTATGGCATGGTATTTAAGAAATCCGCCGCCTGCGTTTCCTCGCTGTCTTTTAAGATGTTATCCGCGTGTTGTCGGTTATGTCACCACAAAGATTAGGCAAAATGTACCACAAAGCAGACAATCTGTTGCTTTGCACGCATCTACATAGGTCTCCAACATTTTGCGAAATAAATAAGGTACCTAAATGTCCTTGTTTCTTATGGTGGGTTTCCGGAGTGCCAGCGTCAATGGAAATGATTGACAGGGTTGCAACTGTGATTTTAAAGATCATAATTAAACTTGCTCGTGCGTTCTCCTGTTCTAGTTTCCACCCTTCCTTGCTTGACTGTAAGGCAATGTTTTACACATAGGTGTCTCGGCCAAAATCTACTTTTCAGTTCAGAAAAAAATAAAATCCATTCTAGGTGCAACGCTGCCATCTAGTGGAACATTGAAATATAAACAAAATAGATTTAAAAAGTGTTTGCACAGTAGAAAACAGAGAACATAATTATCAGACATGAGAATTATCAACGTAGAAGGGAATTGTCGCTACGTAAAAAACGCTCCCTGCCATGCAAACTTGACAACTCTCCACATTTTCTTTTGCTTTACTCTAAATTATTTCCCCAAAAGTTTCGAATTTTCGAAGCTCTTGTTAATTAAAATAATAACCATTCTCCTTCCAGATGTCAGATGTCAGATGCTGGCAGGTCTCCATATCTAATAAAGTTCACTATTTTATAGTAATCATTACTGATTATACTGTTTTGAGCTGGAAACTACAAATACGCACCAGCCAAATATTTTGGCTTCAACGTTTTTGTGATTAACATGACATCAAAATCAGAGTGTGGAATTGACTGGCGTCGATATGTATACACTGTATGCATGTATTGTTCTTTACATGTCACAAAATTAGCAGTGGAGCAATGGAGAGCTGGACAGAGCGGCTACTAGTACACCCTGTGCAGAAAGTGGATCTTTGGTGGCCCATGGGTGGGATCCGCGCTTGTATTTTTCAGTAGTAGGCAGGTTATACCCCTACAGTCTTACACCTCAAAATCACACTGCTGGATTGCGTGGATCGGGGACGTTGTTAACCTCACTTTTAAGGGGCAATGTGTCCCAAGATAAGGTGCGAATCATGATATCAAAATACTGTCAAATAGGGAAGGACTGCCCACTCTAGGATACCAGAAAGTTCTCTGCAGGTGGAGACTGTGAAAACCAAGAGGCCGGGTAGGTAAAGGGAAGCCAGAGTAGCCAGTGGCGTTGCTAGAGCTTTTGGCGCCTGGGGCGGTCTATGAATTTACTGCCCAGTAAAGGCCGGCGCATTTAAGAGCGCGGGGAGGGGGATGCAAGGGAAAATAGAAAATGTACCTTGCGCTCGCCACCGCCCCCAAAAAAGTGATGCCCCCAAAAAGTGACATCACGGAGAGAAGCATAATAGGAGGTTCTCCACCCTTGGTAGGTGCAGTCTGTACCAGTCTGCCGTTGTTTATTTTATTTATTTTATAAGCTTTTCTATAGCGCAAACATGACCCACGAGGGTATCAGAGCGCTTTACAGTATACAATATAAAACATAAAAAGATGAGTATACAAGCATTTGGTATTCGTCATTACGTACAAAAGAGGTATGTAGTATATGGATAACATAGATGACCCGTAGCCCACAGAGCATTGCACTATAGAGAGATATTGAGCATTAGGTGGTTGTGATAATAAACATACTTATATATTCTACTACAATATACCATAGGTATGTGGTATATGGATAATATATGAGACCCGTGGCCCACAGAGCATTACTCTATATACAGTTAATGAGCATTACGAGGTTGTGATAATAAACATACATATAATTTTCTCCTTCATTCCACCAGAGGTAGGCAGTGATATGAAGAACGTATAGATGACTCGATGTCAGCATAAAATTCAAGTCTTAGGACATGAATTTGTTCTTTAGTAGAATTTGTACTTCTTTTTTGAATGCAGTAAAGGAAGAGATTCCACGTACCCCTGGAGGTAAGGAGTTCCAAATCTTTGGTGCAATCCCTGAGAAAGCTCCCTGTGGATCCTACTCGCCCACCACCCCCGTGGCCCCCATTTGCTCACGCAGACGATACTGCGGCCAGAACAGAGAGGTGGAGGCCCCATGGTACGTGGCGTTGGGATAAAGAAAGTCAACACAATAAGATGGACAAATATACAATACCAAAGCTGCCAACTGGGGCCGGAGTGGAGGGGGATACTGAAACTATCTTCAAAGGCAACTTGAAGAAGGATCATGTAACCAGTAAATCTGCACTAACAGACGTAATGTCAGTATTCCATGGACCCGGACATACTTTGAAACCCATAATGGACTCGGTAACGGTGGAAGTGAATCTAATAAGAGCAAATCTTAAGAAACTAGGTGAAAGGGTCGCAGCTAAGGAATAGACAGTAAAGGGGCTATGTGAAGACACCAAGACCCTCAAAACATGCATTTAACATTGCAACAATACAACTGGGGAAAGAATATCCGCAATTAAATCAACAGTGTTTGGGAAATATTGATAACATATCTACTCTCTTATTAAAAACGTTTAGAGTTATATGCCACGGGGTTGTTTACACTGGCAGGATATAGTATGTTAAGAAACAAGAATGGAATACTCCGCCAGGTGTTAGTATGTTTTGAATGAAGGACTGGTCTAAGAAAGGTCACTCACATTGTTTTTTTCACGAAAAAAATTGTTTGTTTTTTGTCATTATATATCTTTTTGTATTGTTGCAATGTTCAATGTGTTTTGATGTGTACATTTGAATTCTTCTTCTATAAAAAAAAGTTTTGCCCTTCATAAAGACATCTAATACTGTAGTACAAAAATACTTTGGAGCAAACATAGAAGAAAAGTTAAATAAATCACAAGGGTAATGGAAATAAGATTATTGGTCTTTTTGTTTTGAGTAAGTGAAACAAAAAATGTGCAACTAGATACTTTATCTGTTTGTAAAGTTAAAGGAGGCCTAATCTAGTTTGCATTAAGGGCCCAATTCCCTCTTTTTTATCACTTTCAGAAAGTTGGGATTTTCTTGCGTTAGCCATTTGGTGCCTGTAGCCTGTCTCTCATCACATGACATGGTGTAGTTGGCAGTTGGGCTTTGTGTGTTCCTCTTAGACAGCCACACTCATGGGGAGCTTAGGTATGTCTCAAAGGGCCAGGGTAGGATAGAAAGGAGGAGCTGGGCACAGCCTCACTTACATCTGAATAGACTGTGTCTTGTTCACACAAAGGGCTGCATCCCCCGTAATGAGTCTGGAGTCAGGACAGGAAGGGAGGACATGTGTATGGTTCATAGGCATATCTTTGAAGTCTTCCTTCAAAGGCAATCAATCAATCAATCAGTGACACTTATAGAGTGCGCTACATACCCGTAGGGTCTCAAGGCGCTGGGGGGGGGGGGGGGGGGGGGGGGCCGCTACTGCTCGAACAGCCAGGTCTTCAGCTTCTTCCTGAAGGAGAGGTGGTCTTGGGTCAGGCGCAGGTCGGGAGGGAGGGAGTTCCAGGTCTTGGCGGCCAGGTAGGAGAAGGACCTTCCTCCTGTAGTCGCTCTTCGGATGCGGGGGACGGCGGCGAGGGCGTGGTTGGCTGATCGGAGGTGGCGTTTGGGAGCGTAGAAGTTGACTCGGCTGTTGAGGTAGCTCGGGCCTTGGTCATGTAGGGCTTTGTGTGCGTGGGTGAGGAGGCGGAAGGTGATTCTTTTGTTGACGGGGAGCCAGTGAAGGTCTCTCAGATGTCCGGAGATGTGGCTGGTTCGTGGGATGTCGAGGATGAGTCTGGCTGAGGCGTTCTGGATCCGCTGGAGTCTCTTCCGGAGCTTGGCGGTGGTACCGGCATAGAGGGCGTTGCCGTAGTCCAGTCGGCTGGTGACGAGGGCCTGGGTGACGGTCTTCCTGGTCTCGGTGGGGATCCACCAGAAGATCTTCCGTAGCATGCGTAGGATGTTGAAGCATGCCGAGGAGACGTTGTTGACTTGCCTGGTCATGGAGAGGGAGGGGTCCAGGATGAAGCCCAGGTTGCGTGCATGGTCTGTCGGTTTGGGTGCGGTGCCCAGGGCGGGAGGCCACCAGGAGTCGTCCCAGGCGGAGGGTGAGGAGCCCAGGATGAGGACCTCCGTCTTGTCCGAGTTCAGTTTCAGGCGGCTGGTCGTCATCCACTCGGCTACCTCTTTCATCACTTCGTGCAGGTTGGCTCTGGCGGCGGCGGGGTCGTTGGTCAGGGAGAGGATCAGCTGGGTTTCGTCGGCGTAGGAGATTATGCTGAGGTTGTGTTTGCGTACGATGGCCGCGAGGGGGCTCATGTAGACGTTGAAGAGGGTGGGGCTCGGAGATGATCCTTGGGGGACGCCGCAGATGACTTCGGAGGCCTCTGACTTGTACGGTGGTAGGCGGACTCTCTGTGTTCTTCCGTCGAGGAAGGAGATGATCCATTCCAGCGCCTTGTCCTGGATTCCGATGTTGCTGAGGCGCCGTACTAGGGTGCGGTGGCAGACCGTGTCGAATGCCGCGGAGAGGTCTAGGAGGATGAGGGCCGCTGTTTCTCCATTGTCCATCAGGGCTCGGATGTCATCGGTGGCGGCGATGAGGCCGGTCTCGGTGCTGTGGTTGGCTCGGAAGCCGGACTGTGAGGGGTCGAGGGATCCGTTCGTCTCGAGGAAGGCGGCCATCTGCTTGTTGACGGTCTTCTCGATGACTTTGGCTGGAAACGGGAGGAGCGAGATGGGGCGGTAATTCTTGAGGTCGGTGGGGTCCGCTGTTGGTTTCTTGAGTAGAGCGCTGAGTTCGGCGTGTTTCCAGCTCTCGGGGAAGATGGTGGTGTCGAAGGATGTGTTGATGATGTCTCGCAGGTGGGGTGCGATGACAGCGTCGGCCTTGTTGAAGACGTGGTGAGGGCAGGGGTCGGTCGGTGATCTGGAGTGGATGGAGTTCATCGTGCGGATGGTGTCTTCGGTGCTGATCGGGGTCCAGGCGTGGAGGGTGGTGGTGGGGGGTGGTTGCTCGGTCATGGTGTGCGTTGGTTGGTTGTTGAAGCTGTTGTGTATGTCCGCGATCTTGTTGTGGAAGTATGATGCGAGGGAGTTGTAGAGGTCTTGCGATGGGGTGACGTCGTTGTTTCCTGCGCTGGGGTTGGAAAGCTCTTTCACGATGTTGAAGAGTTCCTTGCAGTTGTGTGCGTTGTTGTCCAACCGGTCCTTGAATGCTGTTTTCTTGGCTGCGCGGATCAGCTGGTGGTGTTTCCGGGTGGCCAGTTTGAAGGAGGTCCTGTTGTCCGGTGTCGGGTCCCTTCTCCAGACTTTCTCGAGGGCTCGGCAGTTCTTCTTGGAGCTCTTGAGTTCGTCGGTGAACCATGGGGCCTTCTTGCTGCCGGGTCTGCTAGGCGGGGTCCTCAGTGGGGCGAGTTCGTCCGCGCAGTTGCTGATCCACTTCGTGAGGTTGTCGGCGGCCTGGCTGGGGTTCGCTGAGCTGGCAGGAGGGTGCTGGCTCAGGGAGGTGGCGAGCTGGTCTGCTGTGATCTTGTTCCAGCTTCTGCGGGCGGCCTGTTACTGGTGTTGGTGGGTCGTCGTTCTCTTGAAGGTGAAGTGGACGCAGCTGTGGTCCGTCCATTGAAGCTCTGTGGCGTGGCTGAAGTCGATGTCTGTGCTGGAGGAGAAGACTGCGTCGAGTGTGTGTCCGGCGAGGTGGGTGGGGGTGGACACCAGTTGCTTGAGTCCCAGGTTGGCGAGGTTGTCGAGCAGGGTGCTGGTGTTGCGGTCGTTGTTGTTCTCCAGATGGAAGTTGAGGTCTCCCAGGAGGATGTAGTCAGCGGAGGGGAGGGCATGCGGGCTGACGAAGTCGGCGATGTCCTCGCTGAATTGCGTGCGTGGTCCAGGGGGTCGGTAGATCAGGGTGCCTCTGAGGGTGGTGTTCGGGTTGGTGTGGATCTGGAAATGCTGGTGTTCGGCGCTGGTCAGGGTGTTGTCGGTGCTGGTCGTGAGACGGATGGTGCTCCTGTGGACGATGGTGATGCCTCCTCCCATCTGGTTGGCGTTTCGGTCCCTCCGGACGATCTTGTAGCCCTCTGGGATAGCGATGGCGATGTCGGGAGCTGAAGAGGCGTTCATCCAGGTCTCCGTGAGGAAGGCAACGTCAGGGGCTGTGGCGTCTAGGAGGTTCCAGAGTTCGATGGCGTGTCTGTGGACGGAGCGGGTGTTGAGCAGGATGCACTTAAGGTGGGTGCTGCTGGTGTTCGACTTGGCGGGTGCTGGTCCGAGGCTGGTCCGGATGCAGGTGAACTTGCAGGCGTGGCAGCTGAAAGGTCCGTGGGTACGTCGTGGAGTGGCTTGATGGCATTCTGGGAGTCGGCCGGTGTTGAGAGCGGTGAGGGTGGCGGCGGAGTACGTCAGGCGGGTCGGTCGGGGTCTTCGTGGGCCAGGGGTCCTGGCACTGGTCGCGATCCGGTCGCGGACGGGCGCAGACGGGCTTACCTTTGGCACGCCTTCGGCGCACAATCGGCGCGCCCGCTGCGCGTGACCGCTGCGCGTTCGCACGGTCGCCATTTAAGGCGAAGTGCGCGGGTGGGCGGAGCAGCTGGGAGGCGGGAGCGGGGAGGGTACAGAATAGAAAAAGGGGCGGGGAAAAGCGGCGGTGGCGGGAAGGGAGGGCAGAGGGCGGCGAGGTAGGCGGACAACAAGGAAGGAAAAACCTAAACACGGGCAAAATGGAGATTTAAAGAAAACAGGCACAAATTATCGACAAAACAAGGGCAAGATGAGATTACACAGAACAGGCACAAATTAGCGACAAAACAAGGTAAAAACAAGGTAAAAACAATCCCCGCAGCGGAGGCAGCCGGCAACCGGCAAACGAGGCAGCAGCGAGGCAGAGGGCAGGCAAGGGGCACACGCAGCAGCTGGTGGCCGTGCGGCGCGGGGGTGTCCCACAAGTGGGTCACCCCCACTGGGCATAAGTACTGACCTCAGACACCCCAACTTCAGTACAATTTGGACCTGTGGATACTTCGCCAGGAAGAAGGACTGCTGTGCTGCTGAAGGATTGCCACTCTGCTGGACTGCACTGTGCTGGGGACACCTGTTTTCCTGTGCCGATCTGCTGCCTGCTGCACTCTTGGCTGGATGAAAAGGACTGGACCTGCATCTCTTCAACCCAGAGAGACCTCAAGGGATAGTTGGCTGGCCTCCTGATCTGAAGCCTCAGGGACATAACAGGCTTCCATCCTACTTGCATCTGCACCTGGACTCTGCCATCTGTGAGTCAACACTGCCAAGTGGTGCCATCCCAGTCCTGGACCCTTGGAAGTGGACTTAAGGTGCTTACCAGTGGAACCAACACATCTTCAATGCTGAGCAACACATCTCTGAGCCAAACCTACTCATCTCCTTGCATCGCCGCCGCAACCCACATCTTGGGACTGATGCATTGCCTTCAGAACCACCACTGCAAACGCTTTCTCTGACTCAGCTCCTCTCAACTCTCATTGACGTCAGCCTCAACAACGAGAACAAAACTCCGCATCGCAGCTTCACAGCTTTTGGAACTGCCACATAGCCTCAACTTCGCATCAGATCCTCGACATCAGTCTTTGCATCGCAAGCCCTGTCGAAGGAATCCTCAATGTTGATGAAACAGGACCTTACACGGCAGCCTCACCACATCTCAGAAACATGCATAGGCTCAGCTGTGCAACTCATCTACGGTACCAGGAAATTTGGTAAACACTACCATTCCATACCTAAGACCAATTAAAATGTTATATTCTCTCTGATTGCCATTTTTGATTTTCCTAAATCATATCACTCTCTGATGGATATGAAACTACATCTGCAGGCATGGAATTTGAGCTGGCCGACTTAGAGATGCCCACTGTGCCCATCTCAAGGACTTCTGCAAGGAGTTTGGACTTTCTGCCAAAAGCACCACCAGGAAGGTTGAGATAAAAAAAATGTTGGTAAGGGCCTGGGCAGAAGCTTATTCCATACCAGGTGAGACCACAGGAGAGGATGATGAGGAGTAGGGGCCCGAGGACCTTTCTGAGGAGTCACCTGTAGTGGAAAGGGATGACTTGAGCGCTGGAATTGAACCCCAGGCCAAGGTAGGGTGCAGTGTCTGTTCCAATGACCTATCCCCAGAGGAACTGGTTAAAAGAAAGGTGGAGAGGGCGTTCAAACTGCAGCTGATCCAGCTAAAAATAAAGTAAAGGAAACTGGGCAAAGAGGACAAAAAGGCCGAAAGGGCCTTGGAAGAGAAAAAAATCTTACTGGCTCATGAACTTGAGCCTAAAAGAGCAGGACATCATAGCCAGGCAGGCAGATTCCAGCAGTGATGGTGGCAGCATACCCGCAGTTTCTGAAGGTGAGGAGAGTTTGCATACTTAAGGATCGGGTGCCCAGTTGTGTGGTGGGAGATGACATAGACAAATGGTTCTCTGTCAATATGGTAGCCCTGGGGGTGGTCTGTGGAAACAAATGCCTACTGTAGGACGGGACATACTTCTAACACTAGAGGCTAGGGACCAAATCAAGAACATTTCTATGAAAGCCATTTTACTTCCTAAATTTGAGCTCATCCCTGAAAAGTATGCCCAAAGGTTTAGGTACAGTCAAAAGCTCCCCATCCAGCCCTAGGTAGATTTTGTGGATTATTCCAGCAAGGCACTGAATGGTTCAGCGAGGGGCAGCAAAGTAGTGATTTTATTGGGTTGTGCCATCTAATCATGAGAGACCACATGCTCAGTATCTGTTTTACAGAGCTATGCCAGCACCTAGTTGACAGTAAACTGACTGAACCTAGGAAGCTTGCTGAGGAGGCGGACCTCTGGGCCAGTACCAGAGTGTCCAAGAAGATATCTTGGGGGAATCCCACAATGGTGGTCAGGGTTCCAACCAGAAGAAAGGGGGGGGAGTTTAAAACTAAGGAGCTCACTAAAGGCTGCCAAAAAATTCTAAAGGGAGTAGTGATAATCAGAACCTGTCTGACCCCAAGAAGAAGGGGTTCTTTGATAAGCAGACAGGTAGGTCTGGACCCCAATATACTGAGTGCTACAAGTATTGACACTCCAAGGGCAACTCCAAATAACTCAAGAGGTCACAGACCACCATCAGTGGGCAGACACGTGGGTTGGCGAGTGTAGCATTCTGGAAGGAGATGTAGGTAACCCTAGTGTCCCTGGGCATAAAAAGATGATGTAAAAAGCCCATATGCCTGCCAATACTTCCAAGTACAGGCAGTGTGTCACCATCAATGGGCAACTGGTGGAGTCTCTGAGAGATGCAAACAGCCTGCATGGCTACTGTCTTTAGAGCAGATCCTCCTGAACTCATTCCACCAAGCCGTAGTTGCCAACAATTGTGAGAGCAATCTACCCATGGCTCTGGTTCTCTTTGAGTGGAGGGGTCTCAGGCTCTCTGAAAGTAGCTATTGTTAAAATCTAGGTTGCGGCGTAAACATTATCGGCGCCATCTTGTCCCTTTTCCAGGCTCATATGTGTGCGTAAGAAGCAGCCATTTTGAATGCCATGGCCTCTCTGCCCACTGCCGATAGCCAGCGCGTCTCTCTCTGACCTTGCAAGCATCCCCCGCGCACTGACAGCCCCCGCTCTCACATGCTTGGGCCATAAGCCACCCCCTTCAGCGCGACCCAGCCTCGGAAGCCACATCCCGTACCCGGCCAACACCTCCCTCCATCCCTTTCATGACCAGATATCCTTTTATGAATCCCCTTCCTCTGTGCCCGATTGTCCAACCCAATCCCAGGCCATCACCTAGTCCTGCGGATGCAGTTTATTGCCCCCTACAGTAGGAAGTTGCCCCTCTTCAAAGGATCTACGACTGATCAAAGCCCCAACCCCATGAGATCCGATCAGCCGCACACATTCCGGGAACCATCGGAATGTCCAGCTGCACGACAGTCATCACCTACTGAGATCGGGGTGGGGACTTCTACTGTAGATATGTGTGGGAACGGGCTTGAAGCGGGGACTCCGAGGATGTCTTTCCGTACATCAAAGTATTAACAAGAATGTGCTTCATGCAATAAAGCCATAAACCTGTGTATAAGAGGCCAGGCCTCAGAGATGTGGTTAGAGCACCTCGAGACGATACCCTGTTGTCTGATTTGATGTGTTCTGCTCCGACGGAATAAACTTCTGTTTCCTGCCTTCCAGTCTCCAGCGCCTGCCTCTTTTGTTTGATAATTTCGAGTGGTATAAGAGGCGACTGACGCTGGGCAATACTAAAAGGTTATCGATTGAATCTGGCTACCTTTTTACAATTGGCGTCCCAAGCGTGGGGCCCATCAGCGACACGTGGATCCAGTGGGAGAGGTCCTGACGACAGAGTGACCAACTGCAACGATCGGGAGTGCACCTGCCCGATAGACCCTCGTCTGGCAGCCGATCATCCGAACTTCACCGGTTCCGAGCAGACCTCGCTCGAGTGATCTACGGTCCTGACTGGGAACCATGAGGAGTGCCGCGGCAATTACGGAGAATAGAGAACGATCGGACGTTGGAAGCGGAAGACGAGAAACTGTCCATGCGGTCCGGGTAAGGTCGTGTAACACGACAAATTGCGAAACAATTGTTTGATTATTTGAAAATACTAGTATTGCTCATTGATTGTTTTTGAGATATTCTCTGCCTGCAAACGGGGAAGAATAGAAATATTCTCTCTTCCTTTGCAGATAGTGAAGGGTAGGTAACGCTGACTTTTGTCCCCCTTTGTAATCTGTCGTGCCTATTTTTCTCCCCACTGATTGATTGTCCGAACATTGATTGTTCGAAGGTGGTTCTTTTTGAGATATTCTCTGTTTGCAAATAACGAAAAATGGAAATATTCTGTCTAATCTTTGCAAGTAGTGAAGGATAGGTAGTGCGGACCTTTTTCTCCCTTTGTAATCTGTCATGCCTATCTTCTCCCCAGTGATTTGTAGTTGGTTCAGCCCGGACCGCTTATTAGAGATGAACCATCCGGCTCCACTGGAAGGCACCCCTAATAAGGACATGTTCACTAAATATGGATTAGTCGCCGTGGCTTATAGTAAGCTATGGCATAAATACACAAGAAAGGATCAGGAAAGTCAGTGGCCACTGATAGGATCCTTCGATGACAATAAAATAGACGTGCTAGAAACAGCCCTTCGTAACAATAAGACAACGCCCAATATGCTTGATAGTATCGGCATGTGTCGTAAAGAAGCAGCGCAACTGAAAAAGAGAAACGAAGTAAGATTAGAGAAAGAGCTACGAAAAGCAGCTCACCTAGCTGCCAAAAACTTAGAGGAAGAGATAAAGGAGAGAGAGGAAGCTAAACAGAAGCAAGAGTTCGAAACATCGGGCCAGTGTCCCATTAGAACACCCTCTACGCAGCACCTGCAGCCCCCAAGTACAGGTGAGAATAGTGCCAGGACCTCGGTCCTCACGGCCTCCGCGCCGGCCGGGCCCCTTGTACTAAACACAGCACAAGCAGTAACGTTAGATGACCCTGAGAATAGAAAGAAAGATTCCACAAGAATGAACCGGTTGAGCAAAGATGAACGAGCAGGGATCGATAAGATAGTAAAGACACTGGTGGAACGAAAAGAGAGCGAAGAATACGTAACGGATATGTACAATTCTTATGCTGGTAGCCACAGACGACATTTTGTTGTGCCATTTTGTTATCACACCCTCAATGCCTATGAGGACCGATACCAAGACAAAGGTCCTGAGAGCCTAACGACTCTGTATAGGAAAGTCAACATTGGAGATGAAAGCCGAGTGTGATGTGACGGACCTCTTCACGCGTACGCTTGAAGTTTTCCGCCACCTCACTGAACTGAGGCTAGAAACTAAGACTACAACTCCTGTAGCGACCGAACCCCGAACAGAAAAGACTGACACAATGATGCCTATAAAGGAGGCCGCTCCCTACTGGGTTCCCCCACGAGGACAGGGAACGCATGATGACATTAACCACCAATATGCGAGAGGAAGAGTAGTTTATAACTGGGTCTACCAACCATGGGATCGACAAGACATCCTGACTTTCCGAAATTCCTTACCCGATTTACGAAAGAACCCCACTGCCTTTTATACTGAACTAGGTACAGCCTTGGGTTCGACGATTATGACCCTAGCGGACATCGATTTGTTTTTCGGGCAATGTCTACCGGCTGATGTGTGGAAGCAAATCCAGAAAGTCGACCATCTTGAGCTGTTCGGACATACCTGGTCACAACTCGATGGCATAGATAGACAACAAGAGCCTGGACAGAAACCTTTAAAATCCATTTTAGAACTCCCGGACAAGATCGTCCAGAAATTGAAAACCCTGATCCCAGAAAAGAAGGTGGACTGGTCGATAGTAATGGCCTGCCGACAAAAACCCCAGGAAGACGTATCAGAATACTTCTCCCGGTTTGAGACGGTGTTTTCCGATTACAGTGGCCAGGACATGACCACTGCGACCGGACATCATCTGTTTGTCCCGAATTATGTCAAAGGTCTGTCGCAGGAAGTCTCACAGAAACTACAGACTAGCGAGAGTAGTTGGGCGGCCTCCAAACCTGCGGCTATCCTTCAGATGGCCCAGTACTATGAGCATCAAAAGAATGAGAACAATAGGGCGACTGAGAAAAAGAAAAAGGACTTGAAGGAAAGGGTGATGATCGCACAGTTGCAAGGGGTGACTATAGGAAGGGAACAGTACAAAGGAAGTTACCAACCAAATGCTCCTAGAAATTCACCCCCTAAAGACCGTACATCCGCACCCTACGCTGGACGTAAAGACATCAATGAGAACCAGTGTGCGTTTTGTAAAGGATTTGGTCATTGGAAGTCCCAGTGTCCGGTCCTGCTAGAAATGAACAAAAATAGGGACACAAGAGACGTAGCAGGTGGGCCAAGAAATAGAGTACAGGGACGAGGGTACACGAACGACACCAACAACCACAGGCCAGGCAGACCAAACACATTTGACGGTCCCCGACAGAACCAGTACCAACAGTCTGACTGCGAAAACACCCACGACTTCGCATAGGACTGCCAAGAGCAAGGGAGGGATCCAGTCGAGCTCTATGTTGACCAGCAAGGTCCTTATGTCACCGCTAAGGTCCTGGGTACGAAGTCTCCATTTTTGGTAGACACTGGCGCGACACGTACTGCGTTATCTAAATGACTGATTCCAAGGGCACCCTTGTCTGGCTCACACGTAACATCAATAGGTTTTGATGGAATGCCCTCCACTAATCCCTTGTCCACATCGATCTCCTTTGACTTGGAAAATAACACCACTGACACGACGTTTTTGCTCTCATCCAACACCCCCGACACCATTATGGGACTTGACTTATTGAAAGATTTCCGAGCTACTATTAGATGTTCACAAGACGGAGTTCGAGTCATCCTGTACGACAACCCAACTCTGCTCTTACCTTGTCCCACACAACGCATGTTTTCCATCACTGATGCAGGCCTGTCCCTACTCGGCACTCTACCTCTGTACCTGTGGGCCAAAACTGACTCAGACGTACGACGCATGATGATTGACCCTGTGCATATAACTGTTCGACAGGACGCAGTACTCCCAAAACTTCCACAATATCGGATATCGCCCGAGGGCAAGAAGGCATTGGTAAAGATTATCCAGTCCCTGATAGATGCAGGAGTGGTAGAGGAAGTAGTCAGCAATGTTTGCAACAGCCCTATCCTACCCATTGTAAAGAAGCAGGGTGAGGGAGATGAGAAAGTGCACTGTTTCATCATCGACCTACGAGAGTGAGGAAACAGGAATTTTAGGTAGTCAGTGTGTCCCCCCCTCGCACCCTATCCATGTACCTATGCCCCATGTATGTTCCTGTCATCATGTAATTCTTTTTTCTTGCCTGTCATAATAATGCCCCTGCATTTCCATCTAATGTTAGCATGTCTGTTATTAGGCCTTCCATGTTTGTAGTATGAATTCCGCACTAAGGCCTACGTTTCCAATGCATTTACATGGTGCACTTTTAAATATCGCAAAGCACACGTTTTTGCGGCCCAGCCGAGCCAGGCCCTGAATTCAGGCTCCGAGCCTCTTCTGTCTCTGAACACTGCAGCTTTGGTATGCATCCCTGACCTCTCCCCTACTCCCTGCCCAGCCGAGAGGTGCCCGGCCTGGCCTGCCTGCCAAGACGGTATTTTGCCTACAGTTATCTGCTCAGCCTCCGCAAAAATACATTCCAGTCTAGTGAAATAGGTAAACATATTTCCGCCTGCAGAGAATAGGGCCTAGCCTTCCTGTCTCCATGTAAGTGATTTACTGAACCCGTTGCCATAGTATGTCCATGGCCCCGTGCATTGCATGAAGAAATATATGAACCCACTAGCATTCAGTGATGAACGGCCTCTGCTCGAGAGACCTTTACTTCAGACAATACATCCTCCAAACATAAGATATCAGATATGCCAAAGGTGCAGGTCGTTCTGACATCCCAGACTCCAGACTCCTTTACTAGTGCTAAAGTCAACCCCCAGTTCTCCCCAGTTACACGTCAATCTCACGTCATGTTCAGTTGCGCGCACATGTAGGGTAAAGGTTTTCTGCTGACCCTGCAAATTTTCTCTATGCATCCACCCACCTATGACACCTCTATGACCCATCAAGTGCACACCTATGTGTACGCCTCCTTACACGCCTTCTTTTACGCCCATATGTTCTTATCTCTCTCTCTTTTCACTTGTTACGCCTACTGTATTCATTACAATTGTATGATTTTGCTATATATAATGTGTGATGTTAATAAAACGTTAGATATCCCTTCCTGAACCTTATTGGTGATGGAACCCGATTCTCGTTGACTCGAGTCATCTTAATTAAAGCCCGTATGACTCAGATACCACGGACTCTGCCTCTCATTTTTATGAGCTATTCTTATTGTTATTAATGTATGGAAAAATAGTCCCGGTAATATTATTTACCACATAATCTGGTGCCCGAATAGGGACCTGTTCCCTTCCCCACGCGCCGGCGATGTAAACGCAGCCCCCTGACCCCTTCTACAGCCGTGACGGACCCATCTGTGCACATCCGCGGGTTTTCCTGCTAACTCCCTCAGGCCCACGGAGGAGACGGAGACTGCGACCAGGCATCCACACGAGGCGGTGAGGATTGCGGACTATCCCGACCAGAGCCCAAGCCGAGAGAGCAAGGTCCGAGGTATCCGGAGGCCCACCTGTTCCGAGGCGCATGCGTAGCAGCAAGAAGCCGTAGCAGTCCAGTCCAGTATCAAGTTTCCGAGGCCTTCAGTTTTGCTTCCCGGTGAGTACCGTTGTTGGGAGCGCATATAGACGGGTTCAGTATGTGAGCCCGGTCAAGACGGGTCTGGGTACACAGATCCGGTAAAGACGTGTCCATCTAGGTGGATGCGGTATGACGTGTCTCTTTATGGGACCGGTATGACTGTACTGTTCTAGCAGTGCATCCAGTATTCTAGTGTTGTATTCCGGGATTTTCAGAATTGTGTTATTCTATGTACTAGGTAGTATCTGTTCGCAATGTTGTAAAGTCGTGGTATGAATGATTGTTTGCAATTTATTATTGTCCTTAATGTGTTTTCGTTCAGGCCAGTTCAAACATGCCACTGTTTTCGAAATTACGTCAGATAGGAACCAGGAAAGGGATACTCGAAGAGGCAGTTCCCGTCCCGCCTAGGGACACTCCTGGACATTTTATGTACCACAAGCATGGCTTAGATGCCATACTGTACTTAGATTTATGGGTAGACTACACTAAAGATCTGGAAGAGAAATATAGATGGCCTGTCTCAGGGACATGGGATGCTGATTGCATCATGAGAGTAGAAGAAGCATTGTGGAAAAAGAAAGCCAGACAATCCCAGAAAGATGCCATAGAATTGTGGCGTAAAGAAGCGCATAGACGAACAGAGAAAGAAGTTAAGAAAGCAGAGAGAAGTAGAGAAGCCTCGGAAAAAGCCCAAGAAAAAGAATTACTAGAAGAAGGTGAACGAGTTAGAGCAGAACAATTAGACCGACAAAGAAATGCCCTTATTAAAGGCATGTATCCCCTTCTCGCCGAGGGCCTACCTAAAGTGACCCCGGAAGTACCCAGTAACTTGCCGCCACCATTGGTCCCGACTAAAATCTGTAGTCACAAACAGACCGCAGCGGACATTTTTCTTTCTTCCTATTTAGATGACGCTGCTCCAGAGTATGTAAATGTACGTGTACCACCTACTAATCCTCCTCCCAACCCTATCGTTCCTGGCAATTTAACTAATACTACTCCTGTCACCGCCCCTCCAGAAAGTCACACTGTCCCTACCAACGTGGAGACACCGCCTACTAACCCTTTTAAATTACCACCACCCGTAACACAAGATCGATCCGCAGTAGCAGCGGCAGCACTGACACTAAAAGACAACTCAAGTCAAGGAGACTCAAGTTTAGGAGCAGTGGGAGGGGGCCCCTCCACCCCGCCTCAGTTAAAACGATCATCACTACGAGATCTAGCATTACAACGCACGCCAAAAGCAGCTACATACGCAACCCTTAGACAGTACCTTACTGATTGTATATATGATCCAGTACCAGGTGAAGGTTCAATGCTCATATACTCATTACGTTTAAGACGTGTTGCAAACTATTTGAGTATCCTACTGGACATGAAAAATCAATTAGATAAAATATACCACTTCGTTAGAACGGGGGAGGGACCAGAAAGTGTTCACGAGGCCATGGCAAATAGAAAGGTGGAGCTACAACGTATGCTCTTACAGTTTTTGATTAATTGTTTGATAAGGGAACAAGACCAGCCAAGTAAAAATAAAGAAGTAATTAAAGTCCTGACAAACTGGAGTGACAACATAGCTGCTGGTAAACATGATAAACAGAATTGTGTAGAAGCCACGTACAGAAAAATCCGTAAAGAAATTGTTGAGATACACGAGAGAGAACAGGCGGGGAAGGAAGCCGAGAAAGAAGACGATGAAGTTTCAGAGGACGATGATTTAGTAACTGATGAGACAAGTAAAATACATTACGTAGGTAGGGCAAGACCGTTGGATAGACCGTTTGATAGACCCATACGCCTAGAACACAGTAAACGTTCTCTCTCTCCCATACCAGAACGATATTCTCTTGAACATCTATTTCAAGCTACTGACCAAGCACTGAAAAAACGAGTAGGACATAGTGAACTTAGTACTATGCATGAACAGGAACTAGCCCGGTCAGCAGTCCAATGGGCTGGAAATTCTACCATATATAAAAATGATATAGTAGCGCAAGCATTTTTGAGTCTCTCCCCAGAAGAACAGCGTTTAGCTGGTATTTACATGATCCAACACCTCATCACATTGTACGAAAGTCAGCATTCTGATCCAGGTCCCCTATATAAATTATTGGACGATTTACTCCTGGTAAGATGGAGAGGCCTAGGTACTGAATTAATTAAAGTCATACTAGAACAACGACATAAGTACGTGACTTTCCTGACTCCGCATTTTGTCCCTGTTCCACACCGAGAAAGAAAGACCTTTTACATAGACAGACAGAATCCCTTACGAGAGGTTCATCCCGTTAGAAATGATGCGGGTACGCTTCAACGAGTATACGTTTACACACCCTTGACGAAAATGGAATTATTGGAAATGAAAAAATTACTACCCTGTCACGACAAAGATCCAGCAGGGTTCCACCGTGAATTAAAAGACATGCTCCGCATGGGGGAGTATACATATGCTGACACGATTAAAATGTTGAAAGTACTGTTGCCAGCAGGTATTTACGAAAAACTTAAAGAAAAAGAATGGGAGGTGGGAGAGAAAAAGATTAACTGGACAGAATTAGAAAACGAAGATAATACACGAACCACAAGAGGTCAACAAGGTAGTTGTACCTCAGTACCCGGTAGTTTCAGACATCACCACCATTCTGACTTTGATTCCTTCCACTGCCACCACCTTCACTGTAATGAACCTCAAGAACGCATTGTTCTCCATCCCCATCCACCCAGACAGCCGCTACCTCTTCGGCTTCACCTTAAAAGCCCGCTCATATAGATTTTGTAGAGCACCCCAAGGCTACACTGAAAGTCCCAGCATCTATAGCCAGGCCTTCAAGAGACAGCTGGACGCAGTCCAGTTACCGGACGGAGTGGTGTTGATACAGTACGTTGATGATATCCTTTTGGCGGCCGACACCACTCCACTTGCAGTCACAGTCACCATCCAACTCCTACACTTCCTCGCGGAAAATGGCCACAAGGTCTCCAAGAAGAAGTTACAATTCTGCCAACCCCAGGTCACTTACCTAGGCCACCTCTTGTCCAAAGACGGGAGAAAGCTTACACCCGATCGAATTCAGACCATTCTAGAAACCCCTGTCCCTAAGACCAAGAAACAAGTCCGCTCTCTGGTAGGTCTCACCTCCTTCTGTCGACAGTGGTTGCCAAATTTCAGCCTCATTGTAAAACTACTACTTTCCTTGCTGGCTAAAGATGTCCCCTTCCCGCTCCCTTGGACCCCTGAATGCCAATCCTCCTTCAAAGAACTACGAGATGCCCTTTGCTCAGCACCAGTCCTAGGAACCCCAGATTACACAAAGCCCTTCTCCCTCTACACTCACGAAAGGGAGGGGTGCGCTTTGTCTGTCCTGACTCAGTCCATCGGCCCCAAGCAACGCCCATGCACCTACTTCTCTGCCACTCTTGACCCCGTAGCCAGAGCTTTGCCTGCCTGCCTTCGAGCTGTAGCTGCCGCTGCTGTCTCTATCTGACAAAGTGAGGGAATCCTGCTCTCGAACTCCCTTACGGTGTTAGTGCCCCATGCAGTTGACACCCTCCTGAACCAGACTAAGACACAACATCTGACTAGTGCACAACTGACTGGGTACTAACTGACTCTGCTTGCACCCCACATCACACTGAAAAGATGCACCACGCTGAATACAGCCACTCTGTTGCCCCTACCTGAGAACGGCCCCAATGTGTCCCCTATACATGACTGTGTGACCCTCACGGACGAACAGACTAGGAGTAGGGTTGACCTCCGAGACACTGCCTTCCCAGATCCTGACGGAGAGCTATGGGTGGACGGCTCTTGCATCAAACTCCCTGATGGCACCACCTCAGCTGCTTATGCAGTTACCACAGCCCGAACTGTAGTTGAGACAGCCCGCATCACACAACGATCTGCACAGGCAGCAGAACTGATTTTCCCTCACACGAGCGTGTATCCTAGCAGCAGGGACGACAGCAAATATATACGCAGACAGCCAGTATGCCTTCGGGGTGGTTCATCATTTCCGGCTCTTGTGGAAGGAGAGGGGATTCCTGACTGTAAGAAGTAAGATCCAATAAAGTCAACAAGTAATAGTCCACAAATTGTTGATGAAGGAAACTGGATTTATTCCATAGATAGGACCCACGACATGAGGGATGAACATCAAGGCAGTAACTGAATTACAAAGCCAGTGCCTGAAAGATGCACTTTAAGCATTCCAGAACAGAGAATTAGGAGATACAAACCTTCCATAAAGAAATACACTCTCTACACACCCCCCTCCTTATAATAAACCAAAAAAAAAAAAAAAAAAAGCACATTCAATAATAAACAAAATCATCAGAACGGACAGGATTTCTAACACGAGAGCTGCATCTAGTAGGTGCATGATCTCCAGAATTACCAACAACATTTTCAACATTTTCAGCATTTTGACGAATGACAGCATTAGAATCACCACCCCCAAAATCCAATGAAGCATGAGAAGAACAATTTCCAATATCATTTTTCTGACACACCTTTTCAAAATCAAGCCTACTAGAGTCAGCCTTTTTAACAGACCTATCACAAATTATTTTCGCTTGTTCTTTCGAAATCTTCACAACAGCATTTGTGTTCCACCATCCACGACCCTGTAACATAACAGCCATCTTAGAAACTTTTAAAACTTTCACAGGTGCTAAAAATTTTGATTCACCTTTCGTAACTCTTATGGGCTTTTTAATGATAACCCAGTCGCCAGGAGATAAAGAAGACATTTTAACGTGTTTTCTTACATCAAAATTTCTCTTATACATTTCCTGGTTGAGTTCAACCTGTTTCCTGGCTTTCTGAATATCCAAACCAGGACATTTCTCACTAACTTTCACCTTCAACCAAGCAGGGCTGGGAGAAGAAACAGGCTTTCTACCCCTGAGCAAAAAATAAGGAGTGACATTCGTGGTAGAATGTGGAGTGGTGTTGTAACTCCAAACCTTTTCACAAAGATACTTGCAAACATCCAAATTATTAGAAACAGCGGTTTGAACACCTTCCGTCAACAGACGGTTAGCCCTTTCCACCAAACCATTTGACGAAGGACTATACAATGGTACTAACACATGTTTAACCAAGGCACCACTTAAAAAATTCTCAAAATCACTGGAAACAAAATGAGAACCATTGTCTGTTATGATCTCAATAGGAAAACCTTCCACCATAAATAAACATTGCAAAAACGTAATTACAGAAGAAGAATCTGGCCTCTTGACAAAAGAAAAATAAAGCCACTTGGAAAAGTAATCAATAATTACAACCAAATATTTATTATCAGAACCAAGCAAGTGAAAAGGCCCTGAAAAATCTAAGCCCAACTTTTGCCAAGGACCAGCAGGCCAATCAACAGGGCATAAAGGTGAAGTAGACAAACGCCAATGCTTATCAGAACATAGACATTCTGGACACTTGTTAACAAAGTCCTTTACCTGTCCATCAATGCCAGGCCACCAGTATAAATCTTTAATCTTCCTGACAGTGCTCGAAATCCCTAAATGCCCCTCATGAGCAAGTGAAATGATCTTAGAACGAATCCCTTCAGGAAGGACCACTTTGTCTTCCCTCACTAAAAGACAAATCAGCAGCCACTGGAGCAAAACATCTATCTTGCATCGACAAACTTCTATCACAGGGCCAACCGTGCACCAAGAATTTTTTAACCCTATGGAGACACATATCATTGTCATCTGCAACTGACCAGTCAACTTCCGAAAGCTTACCACCCTCAGCCAAATCAGATATGGTAAAAACAACATCAAAATCATTACTCTTTACGTCAGGTTCAGCATCCGTTACTTCTAAAGGGATACGAGACAAACAGTCCGCCCTGACATTTTTCCCACCAGGAATATATCTGATGTCGAAATTGTACTCCTGTAATCTAGCCAATAATCGAACCAGCCTAGAAGAAGCTCTATCAGAAAAGCTATCACCTAACATATAAATCAAAGGCTTATGGTCAGTGAAAAGTTGAAAACGAGAACCCCAAACATACATGCGGAATTTCTCAACAGCCCAGCAGCATGCTAAAGCCTCGCGTTCTATAGTGCTATAGTTAGACTCTGCACTATTTAAAATTCTAGAAGCAAAGGCTATAGTGTATTCTTGACCCCCAATCATTTGACTCAACACAGCTCCTAAACCTCTTGAACTAGCATCTACTGTGACGATAGTGAGCTCTCCATGAGAAAAGGCTTGAATAGCAGGTGCATCCAAGATCAACTTTTTAACATTAACAAAAGCTTCTTGTGTACTTGTTGACCAAATATATTTAGCATGTTTTTTTGAGCAAATCCCGGAGAGGTTGTACAATTAGGGCATAACCCTGCACAAAACGAGCATAATACTCACTGAGTCCTAAGAACGCACGCAAAGCATCTTTATCCTGAGGCCTTGGTGCATCCTTGATTGCATTAATCAAAGACATCTTTGGTTTTATACCCTCAGCAGTTATATTGTGACCCAAATAATCAACACAATGAGTAACAAATTTACATTTCATCTGGTTAACAGTCATCCCAACATCCTGATGTTTTTGTAACACACATTCAAGAAGACTGTAATGTGATTCAAGAGAAGAAAAATGAATTAGAATATCATCTTGAAAAGCCTGTATACCTTCAATATCAGCAAATAATTTATCCATAAGACGTTGAAACACGCTGGCCGCGGAAGCTAGTCCAAACGGCAAGCGTTTGTACATAAAAACTCAGAACGGAGTGACAAACGTAGTTAGGTGTTGAGATTCTTTTGCAAGGGGAATCTGGTGGTAAGCAGATTTTAAGTCAATAGAGGTGAAATATCTGCTACCACCCAAATTCGCTAAAAGTTCTTGGATTCTTGGCAAAGGGTGGCAATCTACAAGAATATTACGGTTGAGTGCCCTCAAATCAGCACGGAGACGAATCTCACCAGAACTCTTATGTGCCACGACACTAGCTGAAACCCACTCTGATGATTCCGCAGGTGTTATGATGTCTTGAGCACATGAGTCTGCAAGCATTTTTTTTTAATCATCTCGAGCAGACAACGGGATAGGTCTACACTTCTGAATTACTGGAATGGCATTATCTTTTAAAATAATATTGTGCTGAAAACAATTAACTAAACCCACTTTATCAGAAAATACTGGACAATACTTAACCAGCAACTGTGACAAAATAGGGTTATCAGATGTTAATGGGACATCATCCGAAATGGAGAGAACAGGAAATTCTCCTAATACAACAGGATCTGCATGTCCAGGTTTGAGCGTAATACCCAACTTGGCTTGATCTTGCCAACCTAAGATATCGCGGCCATTGACAGCCACATATACCTTAGTATATATCTGTCTTCCCCTGAAATTGACCGAGTCTGAGAAATAACCACACATGGTGATATCAAACTCACCAAAGGCCTTAGGATTAACGTCAGTAGGTTTGAGTAACACATTGGACCAGAATTTCTCAAAAGTTCGAAGATCCAAGATGGTAATCGGAGAACCAGAATCAGCCATTACGTTAATATTGATTGGTCCGATTAGCATACTACACAAAGGACCCTTACACTTAGTTGTATCATTATTCAAAGTGTTAATCTCAATTATGGATAGAGTATTACTCATAGCTTTACACAATTCCGCCTCATCAATTTCAAGAGCATTTACTTTTTTCTTGTACTTAGAAGCTCTACACACTGTATTAAAGTGTCCAATTTTTTTTACATGTGATGCACCTTTTACGCAGAGCTGGACAAGTTGGATTATTACCATAATGGTACTTTGAACCACACCTATAACACACTCCTTTACTATCAGATTGTGTAGTTTTACCATCAGAATGTACATTTGTATTCCTAGGTTTAGTAGAAATAACACTGACAGTAGGATCATTACCACTAACAGCGGATGAATCAGAAGACATGAGTTTAGTAGCAACCTCTTGAGTTAAAATCTTTGAAGAGACTACGGACCTCTCAATACTGTGAGCAATGTCCATAACCTCATCCAAAGATGGATTCTTGCAGGTCAATATTCGCTCTAGGATATTTTTATTAAAACAATTGAAAACCAATTGATCTCTAAGAGCTGTATCTAAATAATCTGCAAATTGACACTTAGCAGCTAAAACTCTCAAAACTGCGAGATAATCTAGACTCATCTTGCATTTTGTTTTCTTTTAAAGAAAACATGCCTTTCCACCATAACAGAAGGCTCGTCCACATAATTCCTACCTAGTCTGGCTAAAGCTTCCATATAAACGTTCCATGTTTCATCATCACTAGATTGCGCTGCAACCATAGGCAAATTATCAAATACATCTTGGCCAGCGCTACCTAGATGATTAAATAATAAAGCTTTTTTCCTGGAAGCAGGGTATTTAGTAGCATCAATAGCTTCCAGATAATTGTCAAATACTTTAAACCATTTGTGCCAAGGAACTGTAGGTTTACCTGGAACCTGTAAAAAAGGAGGAGGCTGCATAACATTATTGCAAGAATCAGATGACATATTGAAAATAATGTGAACAGGTGAAAAATAAGAATGTAAATAAATAAAAAAAATAATGAAGATAAAGTCACCAATAATATAGATGAAACGTGTGCTTGTCACGGAAAATCAGCAGTATAACAAAGTATGCAAAAAGCAGTTGAAAATTTCTCCAAACAAAGTTGATTGCCGGTTTAGTCTTCACGGCGAATTTTCCTTTCGACTGGCTGTAAAATGGTGGATTAACGTGACCTTGACGTGGTGCGTAGCGTGCTGACGAGGAGAATTGACCTTTGGACGAATACAAAGAAACATCATAGACGAGGCGTCATGAAGAGGCGAGCGCACAAAGAAATGCAGAGGGAGGCTCGTGGAATTCAGGTGCAGCGCGAGTTGGAACACCCAGGCAGTTTCAAAAGTCGCACCAAGTAAGTAGAAGAGTTAAAGTGAAATGCCAGGGTAAAAATAAAACAAAATAATACAAGATGTTGAGTATAAGCGCTGAGGTGTCAAATGTCAAATGGAGAAACTTTCCAATGCGCAAGAGAAACGTAAAGCGCAAAGAGAGGTTTCAGTTAGCAAACGCTAACGTAAACGAAATTAATCAGCCACACAAAGTTAAAAGTACAGTACCTCGTTGGTGTGGAGATTTGTTCCAGTTGTTTCCGAAATTACAAAATATTTCTTTCTTCAAGTTGATGAAATATTTTATCGGTGAAATCTTTCCCTCTCAAAGTCGGTGGGTCTTGAATGCGTCGCCAATAAATGTAAGAAGTAAGATCCAATAAAGTCAACAAGTAATACTCCACAAATTGTTGATGAAGGAAACTGGATTTATTCCATAGATAGGACCCACGACATGAGGGATGAACATCAAGGCAGTAACTGAATTACAAAGCCAGTGCCAGAAAGATGCACTTTAAGCATTCCAGAACAGAGAATTAAGAGATACAAACCTTCCATAAAGAAATACACTCTCTACACTGACCTCACACGGCACACCCATCCTGCATGGAGATCTAGTCTCCGCCCTGACTGAAGCAGTCCTTCTTCCCAAACAACTTGCTGTAATCAAATGCCAGGCACACAAAAAGGTGACGGATATCATTGGGCAGGGGAATGCACTGGCCGACATCGCTGCCCAGACCACAGCCGAGAATAGGACAACAACACGCATGTACGTGACCAGGTCACAAGTAGAAAAATGGAAGGACGCTAGGGAAACTATTAGGGACATCCAGATGGCCAGCTCACCACACAAATTGACTGAATGGGCACGAGTGGGACTGAAAGACGATGAAGGCTGCTGACGGACAAGAGACACAAATAAATGGTTGCTACCCAACTCGTACCTGATCCCCATACTGACCATGGCACACTCCCCTGCACACATAGGATCTGCCCCCATGGCCGAACTTGTCTCCAAAGTTTGGCACAATGACAAGATCACAGACTCAGCTAAACGTCTGGTCCAACAATGTCTGATATGCCTGCAACACAACTCTGGGAAAGGAACTGTCGTACCCCGGGGAGGGTTTGGGGTCCCCAATCATCCCTTTGAAGTGCCACAGATGGACTATGCAGCTAGAAAGATGCTAAGGTCTGAAGTATGTACTTGTTGTCGTGTGCGCATTTAGCAAGTGGGTGGAAGCCTATCCAACTCGCGACAACACTGCCACTGCTACTGCAAAGGATTTTACTGTAGGAATTCTTTCCTCGCTACGGCCTTTGTAGAATTTTGTGGAGCGACAATGGCCCCCACTTCATAGCCGAGGTTATTGTAGTACCTTCATGAAAGGGATGCAGACAAGTAGAGTAGTTAATCCACTTTATTGTAATAAAGTAAAATGCAGGAACGAAGGAAACAAGCAGCTGTCCAGGAGCTGACTGCATATCCATTTGAATAAATACATTCCACATTACATAGCAACAAGGAATACACGCATAAGATTCTACAGTAAAACATTCTAAGCAACAAGTACAAAGTTCTATGACATATTCCATAAAGGAACATTCCATCACTACACATCCCCTTTTCTTAATAATCAAAAACAGAAAAGATAAAGAGGAAAAGAAAACATTAAACAACAATAAAAGAAATCAGAAACAGACAAAATCCTGAAAGTTCTTTGGAGTAACTACCCGTCTTCCAGGCCTAGTGGTTTTGTTAACATCCATACCATCCAAGACATCCACACCATCACTGAACGTAGACTCCTCTGGAGGTACACAAGCCTGAGAAGAAACATGTTGAAAATCAACACTAGGATGAGTGTCATTTCCCTCATCACTGAAGGAGGAATCAACCAAACCACCACCAAGAGTAGGGAGTGGAACAACAGAACCCTGAAAGGGAACCAGATCTTGACTTTGACCATTAACAGAAGCTCCAGACTCACCCCCCTTTTCCAAACTTGGAAAAGATTCCACCCACCAGTAATCTCTTTCCGTAGCAGAAACATCCTTCTTAATAATACCAGACTTATCAGACAAAGCAATACGATTCAAATGATGTATAGTACCATCATCTAATTCAACCGTGTTCCTCATAACCCTTGTAACAATTTTAGGACTGGAGAACTTAGGTTCTAATTTACCAGACTTCCTACTAGACTTGACTCTAACACACTGTCCAACTTTGATACACACCTCCTTAGTACCATGTTTAGTGTCAAAATAGGACTTATTCTTATCTTGAGAATTAATGATGGCTTGTTTAACAAGGTCAGGATCCCAATCATACTTTTTACTCCTACCAATCCAACCAGGATTCAATCTACAATGAGGAAATCTACCTCTCATCAACCCAAAAGGACTTTCTCCAACCGTATCATGTACAGTGATCCTGTAAGACCAAATCAATTTGTTAAGCTCATCATCCCAATTCTTATTTCCCTTCTTAGCCAGTTGTAGTAGACCTTTCAAAACTCTGTTCATCCTTTCCACGACAGAATTCCCTCTAGAATGGTAAAGAGCTGTAAACTTTTGTTCAATGCCTGTAAAAGACAGAAATTTCTTCATAAGTTCAGACCTGAACTGTACACCATTATCGGTTAAAATTGAAACTGGAAAACCTTCCCTTAAAAAACACCTATCCAAAAAATCGATTACCACCTGTTTGTTAACACAAGTGACTACTTCAACTTCAATCCACCTAGAAAATAAGTCCACAAGAACCAAAATGTACTTTGAAATGCCATCTTGCCAGACAACCGGTCCCATTATATCTAGAGCAACATGCTCCCACGGTAAATTCGGACAAATTAACGAAGACATGGGGGGATTCAGGGTTTTTTGAGACTTGTCTGCGCATTCACACTGGATACAATGTCAAACATGTCTTTCAATATCTAAATCCACCCTGGGCCACCAGTACAACATTTTAATATTTCTCTTTGTGCGAGAAATACCTTGATGTCCCTCATGACCCAAAATTACGATGCTGTCTCTAATGCCCAAAGGAGGTACAATTTTCCCAGCTCTACACAGAAATGTATCATCAATACTCAATTCATTACGAACCACCCAAAAAGGTCTCAATTTAGGATCCAATTTACAATCATTACTCCAACCTTGAATAACCCTGTCCTTCACTGTCTGTAAAAGTTCATCCTTTAAGTTTTCTTCATTCCATTTATCTTTAGATAAACCAGGAGTACCAGTGAAAACAGCGGCTACACACATGTCATTCCAAGGATCAGGATCGACTTCTTTGAGAGGCAAAGGAAGCCTACTGAGGAAATCCGCAATAACATTTTTAGCCCCAGGAACATATTGTACATCATACACAAAATCCTGAATCCTCATTGACATTCTTGCAATCCTTGCAGAAGCTCTGGATAAACCCTCCGTGGTAAGCAATTTCGTCAAAGGTTTGTGGTCTGATCTTAGTAAAAACTTTTCCCCCAAATAAACTTTCTGAAATGATTCATGGCCCAAACACATGCTAGATTCTCCCGCTCTATTACTAAATATTTTGCCTCAGCAGGAGACAACGAACGGATGCAAAGGCAATGACCACTTCTTTTCCATTTTCTGAGACCTGGGACAAAACACCACCCAAACCTGTTCCACTGGCATTAGTAGTGAGAATATTATCTGCATATGGATCAAAACCCTGCAACGCAGGTGCATTCGCAATTGCACTCTTGATGCAATCAAAAGCTTTCTGACAGCTCTCATTCCAAAGAAAAGGGACCTTGTTCTTCATCAGCAAACGCATTTCATACGTCTTTTGTGAAAAGTCGCACACAAATTTAGCATAAAACTCAGCCAAACCTAAAAAGGAACGCAAATCATCCTTTGATTTGGGAGAAGGGGCATTAGGAATGGCCTCCACCAATGAACTTTTGGGTTTGATACCATCGCCACAAATTTCATGGCCTAAGTATGTGACTGACTTTTCTGAAAACTTGCATTTGGTACCCTCAGCTACCAAACCATTGCTTTTAAGAATTGACAAAACCTCTCTCAATAAAGCATCATGCTGTACTTTGTCCTTGCCCATTATCAAGATGTCGTCTTGAAAAAAACAACCTCTTTGATATGACCAAATAGATTGGACATAAGCCTTTGAAAAACGGCCGCAGCCGAAGCTAATCCAAAAGGCATACGTTTAAATCTATAACACCCAAAGGGTGTACAAAAAGAGGTAAATTGCCTGCTATTTTTATCCAGTACCACTTGATGATATGCAGCTGAAAGGTCCAAGGTTGAAAACCATTTTGCACCACGTGTCAAAGCTAGCATTTCATCTATCCTGGGTAAAGGAAACTGGTCAATCAAGATGTTATTGTTTAAATACCTACGGTCCACACACAAACGGGCCTTGCCATTGGACTTACGGGCTACGACCAATGGAGAAACCCATTTGGCGGCTTCAATAGGCTCAATAACCTTGTTCGCAAGCATTTTGTTTAATTCCCCTTTAACTTCATCCCTGATAATGAAAGGGATACTCCTAGCCTTATGAACTTTAGGACAAGCTCCCTCCTTCAAACGAATTTGATGTGTGAAACCTTTTAATTTGCCCATACGACTCTCGAATACCTTAGGAAATTCTTGCAAGACCCACTTCTTAGTGTCTACAGTTTCACAAGAAACCGGTACCTGCTCCTTGCTATTTGGATTAAGAATTATGTTTAACATCTTCTGGTCCTTCCTCCCCAAGACTGATGGCCCTTCCTCGGAAATGTACAATTTACCAGTGCATTGCCTTTCCTTAAAACGGAAAATCAGAGTTCTAAATCCTAACATTTCAATGCTTTTACCAGTATAGCCCTCCACTGCAATGTCATTTGGTTCCAACCATTCTCCTATGTTATTGACAAATTTACTTTTCCAAACATGTTGAGACACAATTGTAAACGGTGAACCAGAATCCGCAGCTAACTGTATCATAACCCCTCCCAAAGAGATGTGACATAACGGTTTAGAACTAATATCACCAGTAATATTCAGTACAACTTTTTTCAATTGTACCAAGTTCACTTGCGAATCGGTGTCACTTGAAGATGAGGAGGAGGCGTCCTGAACATATGCCACTTTGCCTTTAGAAGGTTTCTTGCTTTTACGATTGCACACTCTGGAAAAATGGCCAACCAAACCACATTCAATACATTTTGCAGCTTTTGCAGGACATCTATCATACGTAGCAGAGTGTGAATAACTGCCACACCTGTAACAAATCACAGTGCTAAACCTTTTCTGCCCTTCATTGCTTTTCTTGTCAGGGAAATTACTTTTCTTTTTTTCAAATTTAGAATTTTTGTTTACCTTAAACACATTTTTCCTTTCAGTAATTTTCCCAACAACTTCTTCAGGACCTTTTTTGTCTTGAGACAAAGTAACCTTTGCACATCTTTCAGACAGTTCAGCCTTTTTTACCATGGTAATGATATCTTTTAAACATGTATCACCCTCCACCCACAACTTATCCTGTAATGTTTTGTTTTTTGCATACATGACAACCTGATCCCTGATCAGCTCTTCCTGCAATTGTGCGAATTTGCACTTGGCAGCCAGTTTTTTTAAAGCAGAAACATATTCTTCTACTGACTCATGTTTCTCTTGTTTTCTGTGAAAGAAAGAATGCCTCGTAACACCAATACACACTGAAGGAAAAAAATGATCATCAAGATTTAACAACGCGACCTTAAAAACATCTAAATCCCCATCAGCCCTTTCTTGTGTATGTAAATCATTAAAAATGCGTAAACCTTCGGGACCTAAAGAATATAACAGCATTCTTTTTTTCCTTTCTGGAGAAAATGCACCATTAACATCTTCTAAATTAGCCAAATAATTTAGAAAATATTCTTTCCAGTCTAACCAGGAAACTATAGGTTCACCAGGAACAGATAAAAATTCTTTGGGTGAGTTAATTTGCAAATTAGGCACATTACTATCCCCAGAAGTGTTCGGTCTTGAAGAGGAGCTGTCTGTCATCATGTTATTAAGTAAAGTTAAAATGTTTTTAAGTAGGTGAAGTATATGGCAAAAGTACGGTTTAAAATAATGTTCACCACTTCAAGAAAACAAAATGTAAGTAAGAAAACACCACATCCAGAATTGGTGCTGCAAGTATCCTTCTGCCTGAGATTCTAGAAAGTACCTTTAAAAAATTGCCGCTATTTTGCAAATGTTTCAATGCAAAACCAAAACGAAATATGAAATTGTAGATCCTTCGGTAAAACACTCGTTCGGTTGCTATAAAAACTGGAGATGTTGACTTCCGAATTTCAAAATGGCCGTTTTGCGTGACCCTCTGCGCGATGACGTCCACAATGACATGTAAACCCTTGCCACGGACTGTAGTGAGAGAAAAATCCACGAACCAAAGATTATTGCTCCGGGATTTCGAACTATCTTTTGTAAGTTAGAACATAGCGGGTCTTAACTCTAAACTGAAAATTAAAGAATGGTCAGACTGGGTCAATAATAACTGTGACATATTGATGCTACAAGAGACTTGGTGCACAACTACACCTACAATGCAGGGTTTTTGTTGTTATAATTTAAAGGCTTCTCCCTCACCTATGGGTCGCCCCAGTGGGGGTCTATCTATCTGGACTAAAATAAAATCCGGGGTACAAACCAAATTGATTCCTACACCGGGTAAATGTCTTATGGCTATGAAGTACACCAACAGGATGAAACTATGTATAATTAACTTTTATAATAATGATTTTGTTACTCGTCCCAATGACAATTTTTTGTTATTGTTTAATTTTATTGATGAAATTATGGAGGGGCAGAAGTATGGGCCCTTTGATGGCATCTGCATTGGAGGGGATTTTAATGCTCATATGTACCGCAATAATCCTCCATGTAGAAACGGTGAAGAGTTGAAAAACCATCTAGCCTCCCGTGACCGAGTAAATGCAATGGAAATTGCTGGTTCTAGTGCAAACAATATATCAACACCTACATATATAGGCCAGGGCTGCGCTTCCACGATAGACTATATATTCATCTGTCCGACATTGAGTGATATAATTTTAAAAGCAGAAGTCATCTGTTCCGCATATAGTGATCACTATCCGCTTAGAATATACTTAGATAATCCACAGACCACGAAGGTTGCATCGAGAGTAGAGACTGGGGCACAAAATCTGGCATTATCTACTGATAGACTAAGATTAATATGGAAAGGGGTGGACAATAAAGATATTTTAGCTAGAGTAATTAAAAAACACCCTAAGATAGTAGAGACTTGTCTGTCGCACATTAGCCCAGGCGACGATGTGGTTGTTGCCTTTGGTAATCTTTGTGGGGCTATTAAAAGAGAATCCTCCAAACCAGCTAGGCCCAATATAGATCATGGCCCTCGCTGGTTTGACTCCTCCTGCTCTAAGGCCAATAGGGACCTGAGGGCGGCCTTAAAAATCAATCCTAGGGACGCTCAACTTGTGAGAGAATTAAGATCAAAATACAAATCTGTGTTACGCATCAGATCTGAGGCCCTAGTGATTAACCATTGGGAATCTCTCACGCGTACTGCCTCATAAAAAATAAAAGACACGACAGGTTTTTGGAGAGAAGTCAAGTCCCTCAGATCCTTTGGTTCTAACATCAAACCAATCAATTGTAATATAACTGGCGAGGTGTGGGTAGAGCATTTTTCCAAAATCTATGCTATATCAGCCACTTCTCTAGATATTGTCCCCCTATCTAATACCGCCGAACGACTGAACTTTTCATTACCCGAGGTCGAGGATGCTATATTTGAGAGCGCTAGTAATAAAGCCCCCGGCCCGGATGGTCTTTCCATTGACCAGATTAAATCTGAAATTAATTTTTGGGCCCCTTTATTATGCAACCTATTTAATAATTTGTCTGACAGCTCCATTCCCGAATCCTGGTCGAACAGTGTCATCGTACCGATATTCAAAAAAGGTGACAGGTCGGACCCTGCCTGCTACCGCCCGATTTCACTGATCGATAATACGCTAAAGGTCCTTGGAAGGGTAATTTTTAAAAGGATAAGGAATTGGGCTGAGGATAATAATGTTCTACACTGCAGTCAATTGGGATTTAGAAGCCATGTGGGCACTGTCGAACAATGTCTTAATTTGAATTTGATTATGGCCAAATACACTATTGTTAAAAAGTCCCCGCTTTATTTAGGTTTCATGGATCTGAGTTCCGCATTTGATTTTGTTAATCGTTCTAGGTTGTGGTCACTTTTGCTTGATTATGGTTTGGATGACTCACTGGTATATTTTCTTTCTTATTTACATAGGGATCTAAAGGCGAGAGTACGTATTAATAATGATGGCGAATTATCTGATGATATTTTTATTAGCAGAGGAGTTAGACAGGGCTGCGTACTCGCCCCACTGCTTTTTATTCTATATATTAACGGGTTGAGCGGCACTTTGAGCAAGATCACTAAGGATGTACCAATTATAAATGGTTCCCCCATTACTACCCTACTCTATGCGGATGACGCAGTATTAATGGGGCGTACCCCGAATGCTTTACGCACTTTAATCACTGGGTTTGTTGCTTTTATGTCCGATCTGGGCTTAAATACCAATTTTAAAAAATCTTTCATTATGAACTGTGGACCTAAAAAGTACAACATTACCTCAATTAAATCAGGTGACAATATACTAAAATGCACTAGCACTTTCCCTTATCTAGGGTTACTATTTTCTAACACAGGCTCATGGCAGCCACATGCTGCCTATGCGAGAAATAAAATTGGCAAGTCAATCAATTCAATTTTATCTCTCCGACAACCCAAACTGGCCAATGTCATTACCCCCCTGCTCAATATTTATCGCACCCAATGCCAACCAACTGGGACATATGGAGCAGAAGTGTGGGGTTATTGTAACAGCACGTCTCTCCAGTTGGAGGAAAATAGATTTTGTAGAAGGGTGCTGGGGGGAGTTCCCTGTGCCCCCACATTTATTTGTCACAATGAACTTAGGTTGCCATATATTGTTGATTTTATTAGGTCAAGGCCCGCGCTTTTTTGGATAAAAATATGGTCAAATCCAGCGGCATCCTTAACACGCAGCATAATATCTGATTGCTTATTATACGAAAGATCCCACCATATACCCTGGTTAAATGCTGTCAAGAATAGCCTGTTGAGCGTGGGACATGGTTCTTTGTTCAGCTCTCCTAATACCATGGCCCCGCTCACAAGAATAGTGTAAAACGGGCATTGCTTGACTTATACAAGGAGGAACGAATGAGATCCGAATTGGTAAAACCTGTTGTTATTAAATATTTGCCACTCACTGATTCAGGCAATGATAACTTAAACAAGCCCTGCAGATACCTGTCAATCCCAACAGGAAGATGGAACCGGAGCCTTTTGTTCAGGTTCCGGGATGGAAGCATCGTCAATTTACTAAGCTTCCCCCTTGTCTATAACAAAAGCTTAGAAGAGCTGGATTGCCCCTGCTCAGAAGGTGGGAAACAAAGTTTGTTGCACTATTTTCTTTTCTGTGGCCATTATAAAATGTATACCCGTCAATATTTAATGCCGATTCTCCGCAAATATAACCTAAGGGACTTTAATCTGGCATTGAGATTCCTACAAATGCTGTCAACAGACGAGGTTATATATACTGTAAGTTGTTTTATAAAAGTCTGTGTGAGATCAAGGGCAAGTATGGAACATGCATAACGGACAACAGTATTGTGCCATTGAATGCACATTGCACTTTACCATTCTGATATAAATTGTACACAGAATCAATTATATGTGTGTCTGGATCTGTATGATTATTTTGGGAGTGGATAAATTGAAATCTACGACTACATATACTAATAGATTAATGTTTCTCTTTATTATGTATTATGCATCTTACGTTATATATGCTGCTCAAACCCAATTGGAAATCTTGTTTTTAATTTTTATACATGTTTTTATGTGTTTTTAATGTGTTTCATTCTGTATGTACTTTTATGGAAGTATCAAATTCCGAATAAAGATCATTTGAATTGAATTGAATTGAATTGACATGTAAAGGTGAGCGCCAAGTCGCGTTGATTACATCAAAGATGTGATGACAAGAATGCCGGTAAGGAGCGAGGAGGTGCTCGCACACGGACACACGCGGCAGATTCAAAGGTAAGCGTCTAACGATCGCTTTACCAACCACAAGGAAAGTCCAAAGAAAACATCCAGAAAAGTGCAATTTGAAAAGGAAATGAAGCACAACAAAGCGGTTTTGAGACACAGCCAGCCCAATTTCTTATCTTAAATAGTCACTTACACCGTTGATGTTCACAAATGTGTAGCGCAGAAGACATGCAAAAATGAAGAAAAAAAATAATAATAATTTGCAGCCAGTGCGAGTGACACGCCGTGTTTAAATTGAAATATTTACAACAAGGGGTGGTGAGGGACAGAGTCTCTGAATTAAGCAGAAAGCTCTCACCCAGTCAAGAGATCAGGGCTAGATCCAACACCGTTTTTTAGCTCACTGCACCATCCCAGTTTCAGAACCTGGCTGTATGCAAATTAGTCTGTTCCGGTCCCAGTGCATGATGGGAACAGGGCAAACCAAACTACAAAAGCCAATTCTTACACTGTTTAAATTGAAAAGCGTGTGACTATTATGAAAATGGTAGACACGGAGAAGAAAAGGTTTAAGTACTCACAAAATACCAGTCCATGAAAAAAAAACGATTCCACAGGGTTTTTTTTAAGTCCATGTGATCCCATCCTGTCGCCAAAAATTGTAGTATCTTCATGAAAGGGATGCAGACAAGTAGAGTAGTTAATCCACTTTATTGTAATAAAATAAAATGCAGGAACGAAGGAAACAAGCAGCTGTCCAGGAGCTGACTGCATATCCATTTGAATAGATACATTCCACATTACATAGCAACAAGGAATACACACATAAGATTCTACAGTAAAACATTCTAAGCAACAAGTGCAAAGTTCTATGACATATTCCATAAAGGAACATGCCATCACTACAGTTATCCAACTCATCTTGAAAGGGTTTGGTGTAAAACAGAAATTTCACGCAGTCTTCCACCCCTAATCTGCTGGACTGGTTTAGCGACATAATGCCACGCTGAAGCTCAAACTAGCGAAGATAGTGGCTACCACAGGATTGAAATGGCCAGACGCTCTCCCACTGGCATTGCTATCAATGCATTCCACCCCCACCAAACACCACTTGACTCCCTACAAGGTCGTTTTCGGCCGGCCCATGAGCGTTTGGACCGCCCCAAAACCGACATCCATTCACGACGTCCCGAACGTCCTAATGTCTGACTAGTTGTATAATCTGGCTAAAACGCTGTCTGTTATCCATCAACAGGTGCTGCAGGCCATCCCTGATGCTTCCAGGGGCCCCGGACACGACATCCAACCCGGTGATTTTGTACTGATACGAAATTTCCAGCGTGCAAAGAGTCTGGAACCCCGGTGGACGGGCCCCTGGCAAGTCTTGATCACTACCCGAACAGCTCTTCGAGTGGAGGGGAAGCGAAACTGGCTGCATGCACACCACTGTAAGAAAATCTCCTCGACCCTGACGACGACCTAAGACGTGGCCACCCAAGAAGAGCTCCTGAACAAAGACCGACCATCCCTGAGCTGTTACCCTCAAAAAGGAGACACTTGAATTGGCAAAATTTCCCGATCCCACTGTGCCATCCAGAGAAGGGTATAACCTGTGACGAAAGGAGGGAGCTTCGGCTAAGCAGACCACTGACTAAGTTACAAATCTCAGAACGGTGGCCTAACACTACTAAGGTTGCCAGGAGAGAAGCTAAACGAAGTTTGTGGTTCTGCCTGCTACCGAGCCCCTTGAAGATGATGGAAGCGCCCGATACGAAGATGATGGAAGCGCCCGATACGAAGATGATGGAAGCAACCGGACATCCGAAGATCCACTACAGAAACCCAAAGACTGACAAAATGCACAGCTCAAAGACTATTGCCCTTTTTATCGCCCTTCTCTTTTGCCTCCTCCTCATGGCCACCCTCTGGATCGTGGAAGAGAGCGCACCGGCTCATAAGACATTTCTGATTACTGCACAGCCTACCACCATGAAAGAACACTACCTGATCTCTCTTTCACCTCAACTCTGAGAAAGGCTTAAGGAGTTCTGGAACAACTCCTTCGTACAGTTGCTGCACCAACACAAGCTTCCCGCCAATGCCACGAATTGCTGGATCTGTGGGTTGTTACCACATGCCACTGGACATTTCATCCCCTTCATCCCTTCACCTTTCTCCGTTCATGGTTCCTGCCTTGCTTGGCTGATACTCTTGCAAGAGAGTTATAGGGATAATGCCACTTCCAGCAAAACTGTGTCTCACTTTTATCATGGGGTCTGGCTGAACAAAACAGGAAGAAATGCTGCTCCCTTTTGCCCTGTGACATCCAACGCTTCTTTTCATATGGACATCATTGCCAAAGAACGGGTTGAAATGCAGGTGTTCAACAACCCAGCCAGACCCACTTTCTCCTACCTCTGGAAAAGAACAGCTGCCACCCTGACTGTGGCCCTGTCTGTTGTCAACGTCTCGGGCCTTGTGTGCATCGAAGGCCTCGGGACACAGTTGGTGGGCCACAGCGCTTGCCACATCACCAGAACTTTGGACTCAGTGAATCCACCCTCTTTTGTCACCTCTCCGAACATGTACTTTGTCTGCGGTACCAAAGCCTACACCTGGCTCCCAAAGGGCTGGGGAGGTACCTGCTACATCGCCTTCATCCTTCCTCCGACCTATGTGGCTCCAGCAAACCACCACCAACAAAAGAGACATTGAGCAAGCCGACTCCACCGGAGCACAGTTCCTGGACGTAATGAAGGGACTTGTTCCACTCTGGGGTCCGATGGCGAACAGCCGTGCCGTCCGACATTTGACCCAGGCAGTTGAAACGACGATGAACATTACAGCAGGCATCCTCACAAACAATACAGCCGAGCTTCAGGTGGTCCGCCTGGTAGCCCTTCAGAACCACCTTGTTCTAGATGTGATTCTAGCGGATCGTGGAGGAGCATGCCGTATCATTGGGTCCAGCTGCTGCACCTACATACCGGATAATTCGCCCTCAGTCTACAAAGCCATTGAACACCTCCACAGACTTTCCTCAGAGGTTCATCAGGAACAAGAAGAATGGTCGCTTGGGAGCTGGTTCTGGAGTGCTGTAAAGGACTGGGGGTGGAGGTTGTTTATGATCGTATTGATACCGATTGTCATAATATGTGGATTCTGCCTGGGTGTTCAATGCTTGCCGCCCCTCTGCTCGCTTTTTGCTAACTGTATCTGCGCTAAGACTCTGGACTTCGAAGCTGAACGCATGAAAGGTTTATACGAAGTAGAAATCCGTAACATAATGGGGATAGATATAGATTGACAAGCTGGCTAGATATGTTGAAAAGGGAGGACTGTTAAAATCTAGGTTGCGGCGTAAACATTATCGGCGCCATCTTGTCCCTTTTCCAGGCTCATATGTGTGCGTAAGCAGCAGCCATTTTGAATGCCATTGCCTCTCTGCCACTGCCGATAGCCAGCGCGTCTCTCTCTGACCTTGCAAGCATCCCCCGCGCACTGACAGCCCCCGCTCTCACATGCTTGGGCCATAAGCCACCCCCTTCAGCGCAACCCTGCCTCGGAAGCCACATCCCGTACCCGGCCAACACCTTCCTCCATCCCTTTCATGATCAGACATCCTTTGATGAACCCCCTTCCTCTGTGCCCGATTGTCCAACCCAATCCCAGGCCATCACCTAGTCCTGCGGATGCAGTTTATTGCCGCCTACAGTAGGAAGTTGCCCCTCTTCAAAGGATCTACGACTGATCAAAGCCCCCACCCCATGAGATCCCATCAGCCGCACACATTCCGGGAACCGGCGGAATGTCCAGCTGCGCGACAGTCATCACCTACTGAGATCGGGGGGGGGACTTCTACTGTAGATATGTGTGGGAACGGGCTTGAAGCGGGGATTCCGAGGATGTCTTTCCGTACATCAAAGTATTAACAAGAATGTGTTTCATGCAATAAAGCCATAAACCTGTGTATAAGAGGCCAGGCCTCAGAGATGTGGTTAGAGCACCTCGAGACGATACCCTGTTGTCTGATTTGATGTGTTCTGCTCCGACGGAATAAACTTCTGTTTCTTGCCTTCCAGTCTCCCGCGCCTGCCTCTTTTGTTTGATAATTTCGAGTGGTATGAGAGGCGACTAACGCCGGGCAATACTAAAAGGTTATCGATTGAATCTGCCTACCTTTTTACACTATGAGCCCTGCCATGCCTGTAGATTGTCTTTTAGGCAATGAGCTGGAGCACACTACTTGGTGGGAGGTGGTCACACTTGGAGATATTAGGATTGCCTGAGTGGGTCTGCAAGACCACACAGTCACTTGGTGCCTGGGTAGGGAGTCAAAGGAGTCTGGAGGCTGGACCAATGGCCTAGACAATTTGCAAGAAAGAGAGGAGCAAGGGCCATGGGGCATGGAAAACCACACCCTGAAGTTCCCATAGTTGGGGTTGATGAGGAGGCCCCCAAGCCAATCGGGGAGGGCATTGCCACCCTGGGTGACCTGCCAGAGCTTGCTGATTGGCAAGTTGAGGGTGGGCACACCAAAGGGAAACTCTGCAAGATGCAGAAAGAGTGCCCCACTCTAAAGGGCGTGATCCGGCAAGCCGAAGCCCAGACACCAGGTGAATCCTCTGGGGTTCACCTTATCTATTGGGAGGAAGACCTCCTATATAGTAGGCCTAAGACTCCTGGTACTGGGGCAACCTATGTACTGGTGGTCCCTCAGTGTTACAGGGCCTTCCTACTGGGTTTTGCTCATGACATATCCCTGGCAGGACATCTAGGGCAGGATAAGACCTTTGCAAGCTTGTTGCCCACTTTTATTGGCCCAGATTGAAGACAGCCTCAGATACATTCTGTAGGTCCTGTCCCACTTGCCAGGCCAGTGGGAAGCCAGGGAAAATGCACCAAGTTCCCTTGACCCCATTACCCACCATTGGCACTCCATTTATAACCTGCTACCCAGAAGCCATTTCTCTAAGGACAGTGACTGCGCCTGTGGTGGCCAGGGCTCTAATGGAGATTTTTACCCATGTGGATTCCCCAAGGAGGTAGGGTCTGACAGAGGCAATACCTTTATCTCGGGCATACATGAAGTCCATAGGGGATGAGTGTGGGGTAACCTACAAGCTCACCAAATTCTATTGCCCCCTAATCAACTGTGAAGAGATTCAACAAGACCCTGAAAAACATGATAAAGGGCCTACCTGAGCCCATGAGGCATAACTTGGATGTCCTCCTTCCATACATTTTCTTTCCCTACAGGAAGGTGCCACAGAAAGGAGTAGGGTTTAACCTCTTTGAACTACTTCATGGCCACCCTGTTAGGGGATCTTCGAGCCTTGTGAGAGAGGGGTGGGGGCAGACTCCCAGAAAATCTCCCAAGACTTAGTCAGCTACATGCTGGCCCTCCGCAACCAGATGCACTGCTTCTGAAAAAAGACAAAAAGGAACATTGAGGTTACCCACGAGGTTATGAAGCTCTGGTATGACCAATATGGGAGTATGGGTCATGGAATTTGTGGAGCCCAGAGCTCTCCAGGAAAGCTGGATGGGCCCATACAAGATGAAAGAGTGAAAGGGGGAGTCCACCTACCTGGTGGAGCTCCATACCCCTAATAGCCCCTTAAGAGTGCTCCTAGCGAATCACCACAAGCCACACTTCAAAGAGTCCAAAGTGAGCATGCTCCTGGTGACAGATGAGGGAGTGGAAGAGGAGAGAGAGCCTCTCCCTGGCCTCCTATCTTCCCAGTTACACAATGGGGGGGTGGAATGTGCCACCTTCTCTTCTACTCTAACTCCAGAGCAACTGTTTTAGACATGGGATCTTTTTGGCCTGTTTTCCTCTGTTTTTTGCTTCTAATCTCCTGTTTTTGATGTGTGCTTAACTTACTTTTTGCTGGTTTTAAGACTCTGAGCAATTTGTCACTGCTTCTGCCCAGTGCTGAATTGCAGGTGCTCTGTGTCTAAAATGTAATGACATTTGGTTTCTCCATGATTGGCATATTTGATTTACTGATAAGTCTCTAGTACAACGCACTACATGTGCCCTGGGCCTGTAAATCAAATGCCCCGCATGGACCTGCAGCACTGATTGTGCCATGCTCATGAGTAGCCCTTCAAACATGTCTAAGGCCTGCCACTGCAGAGCCTGAGAGTGCAGTTTACCTATTTGCCAGGCCCAAACCTTCCCCTTTCTTACATGTATGGCACCCCTAAGGTAGGCCTTGGGTAGCCCCATGGGCAGGGTGCTGTGTAGTTGAGAGGTAGGACATATGCTTTTGAGTTTTACATGTCCTCATGGAGAAAAAACTGCTAAATTAGTTTCTCACTACAGCATGGCCTATCTCTCCCATAGGTTAGCATTGGAGCTGCCTTGTAACACTTTACACGTGTAGCTTCCAATTGGGAAAAAATAGAAAGGGTATGTTTGGTGTTTCTGGACTCACAATTTAAAAACACATCTTTTAATGAAGTTGGTTTTTAAATTGCAGGTCTGAAAATGCCACTTTTAGAAAGTTGGCATTTTCTTACTTTAACCAGTCCCTGTAATACACATCTTGGTCAGGGTGACAGCTGGGCTTTATGCATTCTCTTTAGACAGTTACACACAAAGGGAGCTGCATATCCTGACAGCCCATCACCAGGCTGATGGGTCTTCCTGAGCTAAAGTGAGAGGGAGGAGTTGATACTTGCACCTGAATAGGGCTGTGCCTGACCCCACACAAAAAGCTGCATACCCCCTTGTAGTGACTCTAGAGCCTGGTACAGGAAAGGCAGGCTCTTACGTACTATAAAGACCTTTCTTTGAAGTCTCCCTACTTCAATGGCTAAAATGGGTTTAAGTACTGGACCTCTGAACCATATACTCCAAACACTTCTGGACTGAGGACAGTCTGCCAGGAAGAAGAGCTGTCAGGAGGGACTGCCACATTGTTGCTTGGTTTGCTGTGTTGGCCTGCTGCTTTTTGCCAGGGGATAAGAGGACCGGACATTGCTCTGTAAATCCTGCATTTCTAAAGGTTATCCAAGGGCTTGTTGGGCTTGCCTCCTGTTGGAAGTCTCGAGGATATCAAAGACTACACCAGCACCTGGGATACCAGCATCTTGGCTCCTCTGCTGTGAGTCCTGCTCTGCCAAGCGGTGGAAAGTCCAGTCCTGGGTCCTTGGAAGTGATTGTTTGTGCTGCAACCCAATAAACCAATGCATTGACTCCAAAGTGTCATTTCAAAACCGGTGCATCCCTGCCTTGACCAAGGGGACACAAGAGAGTTCAGTGCTCTCAATGCCTAAAGGGTGCTACCAGTTCCATTTCATGCCTTTTGGGGTGATGACTGCCCTGCCACCTTCCAGGGGCTGGTCCAGGGAATGGACTTTATGGTGGAACACCGCCCTGGATCAAAACACCATCATGCTGTTGGTCTTTCCAGGTTCTTCCACCTTAATGAAGAGAACTCCCAAGAGGTCTGCACCAAAGCTGTGGTCCCCACTCACTGAGTGCGCAACACATCGACCTAGACTTACAATGCAACCCCGACTTTGCCGACACATCATTGCTGCATGCACCGAAGCCATGGTCACCGCTTGCAGAGTGCTCGATGCAATGACATCGACTTACAACGCAGCCTCGATTTTGCTGCAGTGCCTCTGAAGAACAGTTGCTGCTTGAGTCTCGAACACAGCTTCACCTTTTTTTGTGATGCACCGTCCCAACTCTGACACATCCCTGGCCCGGAGTGGTTTCTCATTGATGCATCACCTCCAGCCTAGCAGTTCAACATCAACACCTCAGAAGTGAAACACTGCACTCTTGACATTGACGTATCAATGACCTTGCCCGACATAGGAATCAGCACCTTGTCTGCGACAGAGACGCATCCCCTCTGGATTTCAGCACATCGTCCCTGAGTATCAACATATCCAAATTACTGTGAGTGAGTCTGCTTGGCTCCTGCATCCAGCCCGGGATCCATCGCGGTCGGACTGACCTTTTGAATTTGCCCCGGTCAAGTGTGAACAGATAACCCTCGTTGGAGCTATTGACTTGTAAGCACTGCATTTTGATTTAATCTTGCAAAATTCATATCTTGTGTATGTTGGATTTTTGTGTTTTAATCAGATAAATATTGGCTGTTATTCTAAAATGGTGTGGAGCACTTTTGTGGATTTTTCGCTGTCTTACTGTGTGTTTGTGTGTGTGTGTTCGCACAAATATTTACACATTGCCTCTTTCGTTTATCTTGACTGCTGTGTGCCAAGCTACCAGAGGGCCTCTCTGTTCTCCCTGACCCCTGGCCTTACACACCTGAGCGTCCATGACGTGGACACTGGAGACAGCCTACCTGTGAAGAACAAAATGTACAGGTTCTCAGAAAAGGTGAGGGCCGGTATCAAGGAGGAGGTCTTCAAAATTCTGGCGCTAGGGGTGATTGAGCCCTCCAACTGTCCCTGGTGCAGCCCTGTGTTGCTGGTACCGAAGGCTGCCCCATCAGGTGCCACTCAAGAACGTAGGTTCTACATGGAATACTGAGGTCTCAATTCTGTCACCATGACTGACTCACACCTCATCCCGCAGGCTGATGAACTCATTGGCAGGATGTACGCTGGCAAATTTCTGAGTACTTTTGATCTGACATCAGAGACTGGCAGATCAGTCTGATTTAGGGGTCAAAAGAGAGGTCAGCGTTCTCGACCCCAGAGGGCTGCTTCCAATTTTAGGTCATTTCATTAGCTTGAAGAATGCCCCTATCACCTTCCAGAGTTTGGTTAACAGGGTCCTAGCTGGAAATTAGGAGTTCTGTGCCACCTATCTGGACGAAATGGATATCTATAGTTCCAGATGGCTTCAGCCCCTACAGCAGGTAGGCCAGACTATCAAGTCCAGTAAGTGCCAGATTGGGCAGAGTTCAATGGTGTACATGGGCAACCTGGTGGGCAGGGGCAAAGTGCAGCCCCTCTAGGTGAGGAGACTATCTTGCCCTGCCAACCACCTAAAACTCAGACTTAGGTGAGATCCTTCTGTGCCTCACAGGATACTTACAGGAGGTTTGTTAAGGGATATGACATCATTGTTACCCCATAACAGAGCTGACTTCTAATAAGCCTCCCAGATTGGTGATCTGGACAGAGGTCTGACAGAAAGCATTTGATACCCTCAAGGAGGCCTTGTGTACAGTACCCATACTCAAGACCTCTGACTTCTCCTAAGAATACATAGTGCACACGGACGCTTCATAACATGGTATTGGGGTAGTCTTAGCAAAGTTGAATGAGGAGGGCCTAGACCAACCGGTAGTCTTTATTTGCAGGAGGTTACTTCCACGGGAACAGAGATGGAGTGCGACTGAAAGAGATGCATTTCCTGTGGTATGGGCACTGAAAACATTAAGACCAAACCTATTTCATCACAACGCGATCTTTTAGATCTTTTAGATTAGTGTCTACAATTTATTGTTCATGATTTAATTTTTTGGGGAAATTAGCATTTTGGTGTTTTGAAATTTGACATGCTTAAATGATGTAACTCTTCAAAAGTAATAAGGAAGTAGTTATATGAGCAATGACATAAGTGCCTCAGAATTAATTCATCAAGGTGCGCAGTCTGCTACAGAATAAAGAGCAGCTTGATCAATCCGAGACCAGGTTTTAACTTATTTTTAGAGTTTGATTGTCCTTCCTGGTCCCGTATGTACAAGACCCCCCCAGTGTTTAAACATTTAGAAACTTGGCATTTTCTTCCTTTAACCATTTGGTGCCTGTAGCCTGTCACATCACCGGGTGTAGTTGGCAGTTGGACTTTGTGTATTCCTTCTAAACAGGCACACACAATAGGAACTTAGGTGTGTCACAATGGGCCATCTCTGCCAGGACGGGAGGTAGGAGCTGGCCACATCCTGCCTTGCACTAGAATAGACTGTGCCCTGTCCACACACAAATGGCTGCATACCCTCCTGTAGTGAGTTTGGAGTCAAGGCAGGAAGGGAGGGCCTCTGTATGCTTCAAAGGCATGCCTTTGAAGTCTCCCCCACTTCAAAGGCACCACTGGGTATAAGTACTGGACTTCAGACACCACCACTGCAGTACACCTCTGGACCAGTGGTTACTCTGCCAGGAAAAAGAACTGCTGTGCTGCTGAAGGACTGCCACTTTGCTGGACTGCACTCTGCCGGACACCAGCTTTGCAGTACTGATCTACTGTCTGCTGCTTTCTTTCTTGGGTGAGAAGGACTGGTCCTGCATCTCTTAAACCCAGAGTGACTCCAAGGTCTAGTTGGCTGGCCTCCTGATCTGAAGCCTCTGAGACATAACATGCTTCCACCTACCTGCATCTGCACTTAGACTCTAACATCTGTGAGTCTACCCTGCCAAGTGGTGCCACTGCAGTCCTGAACCATTGGAAGTGAGATGGAGGTGCTTACCAGTGGTACCGACGCATCTGCTCTACTCAGTGATACATCCCAGAGCAGGATCAAAGCATCTCCTCAGCTGAGGATGCACCCAAGCAGAACTGATGCATCACTGCTGCTGTGTGAATTGGACTTGCCACAAAAGACTCATATCGCTGCCACAACCCACATCTTGGGACTGAGGCATCACCTTTGGAACCGCTACTGTGAGACGCTTTCCCTGGCGTAGCTCCTCGTGTCTCTAATCGATAACAATGACAAAACTGTGCATCACAACTTCACTGCTCATCAGAACTAGCTCATCGCCTCAAATGCATATTGCATCCCTAACACTGGAGTTCACATCATAAGCCCCTTTGATGGGATACTCAACTTTGACGCAACAGGACCTCTCACCACAGCCTCACTGTATCTTGAAACCAATGTATCGCCTCGGCTGCATGATGCATCTTCCCGGCTGATCCATGCAACCAGGACTTAAGGTACTCTTTCAGCTGGCCTAACCGGGTCCCTGTAGCTGGCCTATGCTCCTTTGCAGTCGGCCTGAACTTACAACTTTGTCCAGGTCCGACCCGACCAGATATCCCAAATAACACTTTACACTGTTTGCCGCTATTTTTTACTATAAACTTTAAAATCAATATCTCCTGTTTTACTGATTGGATTGTAGTCGTTTTGGTCATATTTTATTTATTAAAGTTAGAGTTATTTTACTAAACTGGCGTGGAATCATTTTGTGTGGTGTTTCCACTGCTTTACTGCTTGAAGTGTTGCACACATGCTTTACAAACTGCATCTAAATTCAGCCTGACTGCTCTGTGCCAAGCTACTAGAGGGTAAACACAGGTTTTTGGGGGTTTGCTTATACCTTACCCTGACCAGGATTGTGGTTATTGCTTCACCAAGGCTTACACCACAGTCAACTAATAACCCAATTTCTGCCAGAAGTCAATATCTTCTTGCGGCGCAAGTTCCATTGGTGTGTCTGGCAGAGGGTCCTCAACACTCAGTACGTCATTGGTATGCTCCTTCTGAAGCCTTTTGTTTTGGCTGCCAGAGTTCTGAGCAGGATAAACCTGGACTTCTTAGCCTCTGAGGTAGCTTGTGTCAGATCTCAGAGAGAAAACCACAAAAAAGCTTAAAAACACACAATACAACATGTATGTTCCCCCATCTGCTCTCGGGCAGGTAGAGAAACTCTGTTGCAACTGAAAGGAGGTGTCAGACAACAACGGTTGTTACAACTCTTTCCCTTTTGCATATGTTCACTCCTGTTCTCATGCCCATGTTGTTTTTTCCTCCTCAGCTCCCTTTTTCCCTTTCTGTTAGCTTGTCCTCATTGTCTGCGTTCTGGTGTTTACTTCCCTGTTATCTCCAGTATTTTTGTACCTTTGCATATACTCCTTTAGTCGTGTTTTGCAAATCCTACATAGCTCAGCTAGCCTGGCCCTGTTTAGTTCATCAAGCTCCCTGGCAACTATCTAGATTCATCCAAATTCTATTTAAACATTCATATTCTGTTAGGGCAAGGGGGGATTAATGACAGATTATGTATCCCTCCAGCAAACCTTGGCATACTTTTTAACCCCTTTAGGAGTATATCGTATAGTGTGCTAATGGATAAAAAAGGAAATTCTTAAAGTGGTCTCTTTTAATGTCAATGGTCTTAACAATAAAAAGAAAATGTGGGCCATCGAATCATGGATCTAGTCAGAAAATCCAGCTGTCATTTTAATTCAAAAGACCCATATATAGGAGGGGAAGCTATTAGATTTTTCTCTGTTTTGGTCCTGGACAGTATACCGGGGCTTCTCCTCCTCCGCATCACTTTGCTGGATGGCGATCTTCTTGAGCGAAAAATTTCAAGCCGAGGTGGTTAACTTTGTAAAGGATCGGAGAGGAAGGTGTTTTTGGACGACCTGCAATCTGGGGATCAGATTATTAACTTTTACTAGTATTTATGCCCCAGTAGAGGATAATCCTGTACCATACGAAGAGTTATTTTCAATCTCTAATACAAATTCCCAGTGAAGTGATTATAGGGGGAGATTTAAAAAATTTTAACAAACCCAAAAATTGATTCCTCAGTCATTTCTAAAAAACAATTAAAACACAAGACTTTAAAAAAAATTAAAAATTATAGGAATACATTGGGTATAATTGACCATGGAGGGCAGTATTTCCATTTTTCTGGGAGATGTCGCACCTCCTCCTGATTTCTTTCTCATATCTAAGACCCTTATGTTTAGTCAGCAGAAAATCCTTTCGAATGGATTCTCGGATCATGCTATGATCACCTTAGAAGTAGAGTCAGGGAAAAATATTCTTCATTCCAAAAGATGGACTTTAAATAGGCAATATCTTTCGTAAGAAAGATGAGTGTTACTTTGTAAAACAGAAATAAAGGAGTTTCTTGTGAGAAACCACGGGACGGCACCTCCTCATATTTTCTGGGACTCTCTTAATGGCATATATTTGAGGACTAGCCATAGGGAAAGATGCTGAAAGTTCAAGAAAAGTGAAGGAAAAAAAACGAAACTTAGAGCTGAAAGTGCAAAGGTGCTATGATATTTTTCTGAGTACCCTCTAGGCCCCCAATCAACGGAAACTTGACCAGGCTAAACTGGATCTTAGCGAAGAGTATTATGTTAAATGTGAATCTTTTCAAAGTAATCATAGGCAAAAGGTATATGAAGAGAGTAATTACACCGGGAGGTTCCTTGCATTGTAGGTCAGGGAGCAGGCAGCAAGCAATCGGATCAGTACATTGAGATGCCCTGTAACTGGTATCCGCTGAGAAGATCCAGCTGTCATAGGGGTATATAATGTTACAACATTACAGGAGTATTTATGGCCAACAATAGTCTATTGATAACGCATCCCTCGACAAATTCCTCCAGGAACAGGAAATACCAGTACTCTCCGACATTGATAAAATTAAAATGAATCACCCTTTCTCCAAAGAAGAATTGGAGGATGTTATAAAAAACCTCCCGAATGGCAAAGCCTGTGGCCCAGATGGTCTCCTGGCTGAGTTTTGTAAAACCTTTCATGGGTCCATTTTAGAATACTTGCTGCTGATTGCCAATTCAATTTTGGAGGGGGGCCCAATACCATCTTCATTTCAAAGAGGAAATATAGAAGTTTTTTTTTTAAAAAAAGGAAAAGATACTGAAGACCCTAATTCATATAGCCCTATCACACTTTTAAACTCTGACTATAGGATCATCAGCAAACTTTTAGCCAACAGATTCAATGCTTTAGCCTCAAACCTGACCCATTCCGATCAAAATTGATTTATCGCAGGGAGACAGCTTGGGACCAATACGCATTATTAAGTAGAAGCACTGGATTTTTTCGAGATTAAGCAGATACCAGCCCTGGTCCTCCTGTTAGATGCCGTGAAGGCTTTAACCTCATGGTCTGGGAGACTCTATTTTGTATTCATTCAAGCTTTGGTATAGCCCCCAAAATCACAGGGTTGATTCAGAGAATGTACCTTAACGCAGAAGCCAACATTATTGTTAATTGTTCTGAGGTAGAACAAATTAGTGTCAAACGGGGGACCAGACAAGGTTTCCCACAGTCTCCCATCTTATTCGCTTTTTTATTGAGCCCTTGGCTATTGCTATTCAAAATAATAAAGATATTCGTCCCCCTTTACAAACTATGGGGAAGCTAAAGTTATATGCAGGCAATATCGTGCTAATAATTAAATGTGATAAGGTAGTCCAAGCAAAAGTTTTTGAGATTTTTGAGCAGTTTGAATTGCTCGTCAGGTAGAAAATTAACAATAAGAAAACAGAAATAATCCAGTGTGGATGTAAGGCTGAAGTTTTACACACTGATATTTTGTCCTGTCTAAATTGTAAACCGAAAAGATATCTGGGGGTTTCTTTTTCATCATGAATCTCTGAATTTTACAACTTAAATTTTGTCCAGCTTTTGCAGAAAGTACAGGATTTATTACATCGATGGAGCTCGCTCCCGTTAACTATTATGAGGAGGGTCTCATTGATCACGATGTCCGTTCTCCCACAATTTAACTTTGTATTCTCAGCAATTCCGTATGTTTTAAAAGCACCTTTTTTCACTAAATTAGAGTCCATGTTTACATCCTTCCTTTGGGGCAAGAAAACCCCCCGAATTGCACGCAGCACTTTATATGAGGAGTTGGAGGTGGGTTAGCTCTCCCTAATCTCAGGGATTGTTATTTTGCTTACTTCGCACAATATATGTCAAGGTTTAGGTCGGAATCTCAAACAGGATAATTTGTAAATTATTTTATGAAGTTAATTTGCAAAGAGTACCAGATACGTTGCCCATTAAAAATGTTGAAATCCCCTAAATTAGTGCGCTATAAGTGTAGGCATTGGTTCTTTCATGAATGTCAGGACTTTTTTAGAAGATATTCAATCCCCCGTATTAATTTCTTAACCCCGTTATCCAAACTCACTACAGTATTTGGGAATAGAGATTCGACTGAAAAATTCAAAAATGAGCCAAGGCTGCCTTTTAAAAAATCTCATATTTCTTAAGGATCGATAGGTGCCTGAATATTTCTGAAATGTATGACTTAATTGCAAATGATTTCCTTCTCCTTGGGTCATATAATATTCTTATAACGTTCCTGAGTAATTTGGATCTGAAAGAGATTAATGAACGTAAAAATCTGGCATACGCATTACTTGAAGAAACCTTAGTTAGGAAACCCAGGGAGTGGAAAAAACCTTTAGCCCCTATTAAGGGTATAGATCTTGAGGAAAAAGCAATAACTAAATGGGAAAACACGTGGATTTGGAAGTTACAGTGAGTATGTGGTTCGAATTAAATAAACTTTATTTTAGCACGCTGAGGGGAGCTAACTGGCACCAGATGCTCTTCTTCAGCAATTGGCTTCTTTATAGTACCCTACATTTTTTAACTAAGGTCTGTACCAGCCAATCAGGTCAGTGTTTCCGCTGTTTAAATCATCCGATAGCCAATTGGACCCATATTATATCAAAGGACTACTTAATTCAGGGGTTGTGGAACTATATTTTTTGCTATTTGGAGGCTGAATGTTTAATCACAATTGACTCTAACATTCAGCTGAAAGTCCTTGGCTTTGACCCTACTCTACATTTCCCCAATAAGTTAGTTAAACTATTATCTATTGCAATGGCAGTTGCCAGGTCACTCCTGCTTCAGAGACGGCGATCAGATCTTATACCAACAAAACGAGAATGGGATCGGAAAATGAACAGGTTAAAAAAAGTGGGCGCTCGTACGCATTGCGAATAGGTTGGTTTAAGAAGTTCGAGAAAGTCTGGGCAGCCTATTTTGATTACATTTTTTAAACAAAGAGCTTAAATGGTAAGGGGTACTGCTACTTATGCGGAAATTTTATCTGATGTTGCATGTGCTGACATATTTGTACATCGTCTTACACTTTGCACTATAGACACTTATTTTCTTAGCACTTTATTGCATTATAGACACTTTGGCTTCTTTTTTATAAGCATCCAAAGTCGTTTTTTCCAGGATGACATATTATTCACGACACATATGTTGATATTTCTGCATATTTTAATGTACCTAATGCATAATCGAGATCTTAGCTCATTATAAAATAGGAAACGACTTTGTATTTGATCTTAAAATACCATTTGCAGCATTATTTATGGCTACACTAATAAGCTTTACTTGGACCTACATTTCAACGTATTATGGGCATTTTTAGGAATTATCTTTTTAAATGATGAAATGATACTCTATTTGCTCTCTAATGATTTTTCTACTCCTAGGCCATTTGGGATTTGACTCTGTCTATCTAAACTTTCTGTATCAGACTTTTTATGCTGTATTGAATAGCTCTATCATATTTTCAATGAGTTGTACGGATGAATTTATGAAACTTTTTTGATGGATCTCAATAAAAAAAAGAAAAACTCTCGGGCAACTTTCTCAGTTTGCCTAGGAGCTAGTTACAGTGAGAACCCGTGGGTCACTAGATAATTCTTTACATCTTCTACCTGTAATGTTATATCTGTTCCCTCTTAATCTGATTAAACACTTACTATCTTTAACTTTGTATTTTAACAGATATTTGGGGTTTGAGCATATGTCACAGTGCCTTCTTTAAATCAATGTTTTGGACTAGTCCTTTCATTTGCAATAAACTCACCCACACATTATCATTATTTTTGTCACAACTTTGACATTTGTACGGCATTCTGGACAACTCAACCTATTGGTATTCATCTACCCCACATTTTCTGTATTCCCCTGTGTCTCTACTATTCAGAAATAGGGGGTTCTAATTGATAAAATGCAGTTACATATTGTTTTCTTTTCCCCCTACTCTCCCATATTCATTATGTATTTATACCGTTTCTTTCAGCATAGTATAATATGACTTATACTATAGATAATGGTTTCAAGAAAGAGAAGCCGCTATCGATTGGGCTAATATATTTTACGTTAGACAAATGCCACAGTGTCCAAGCTCCAGCAATTTGTGGTATCCCAAAGAAATGTGACTATACAAGGTTAAAAAGAAGTAAACGTTCATGTCTGTATTCAGTTGTTTTTGGCACACATTCAGCTCATTTAAAAAAATATATTAGTAATCGTTAAAAAAATATATATGACTTATACTAATTATTGTATTTTTGGGGGGTTTCGTAATAAACTCGAACTTAAAAAAGAAATATCAAGAGTGGATGGGTTTCCTTTAGCAGACCCAAGACCCAAATACTGTGGACACCACCTATGAAAACTCAAAAACATTCCCTGGGGCCTCCTGTGTGGATCCCTCCTCAAACCCATTAAAAACCCCTGGTTGGCACTGTCATACTCAGGAGACCCACGAAAACACAGATGTGGATCCAGCCTTCTCAGGGATATCTTTCTGTGTGAGGAAGACTGAAGGGAATTAATATAATTTTGAGAAAAATGTTGCTGAGAGTCCGACATGTGCAATGCTTCGACCTAGCAAGCCAATGTGGGTGTGGAAAGTCTGCCACCAAGTGATAGAAATGTTAGGATGGGAGATACCTGCAACCAAAAACAGATACCTTAAAACAGAATTTCATTTTCATTTCTATTACAACTTTTCCAAATGCAACACTTCTTTCAAATGTTAGGCTTTGCAGGGATATATTGTGGCCCGATGGAAAATGAAGGGAGTTACCATGTTTTGAAATAAAATGCTACAGTTCAGATAGATGTCATTTTCAGCACAATGTCCTAGTCAGCCAATCATTTGGTATTGAATAGTAGAAACCATAGAATGTGTAGCTGTTAACACTACATGGTTGTGATGTGTTTCCATACAGCCCACGGTCGATACTTGCAATAAAAAGGCAGATACCCTAATTTCGCAATTCACTTTGAGTTGCTTTCTAAATTTTCCACATCCACCTCACATATGTTCCTTCGTGGGGGGAGACTGGAAGGAACTGCCAATGTTTGGAAACACATGCTAAAAATCTGACAGACCTTCTGTTCAGCTTATTCTCCTGGCCAGCTAACTGAGGGAGGCAGGTCTGCCATTTCTTTATAGAAACTTTAGAATGTGTAGTTGATACATATGTATGGTTTTGTTATGTTTCCATGCAACGCAAGAATGATGCTGTAACTGATTTTAACTAATAAATGAAAAGTGTTGATACGCAGGACCGGGGACCATGGGGGTCTGATAAGACGATCGCCATGTGCAAATAAAAGATACCTTCATAGGACACATTTCAAAGTCAAAACTTTAAAGTTTTTTTAAAATGTAAGAGTTATTTCAGAAACTAAAACAGTTAGTCAAATTCAAATCAGCATCCATAATGCAAATTCAAGATGAATCAACATAGGGGAGAGGTTGTGGTCTAACAGCTAGTGCGGTTGACCGCAAATCTGGGGAATGACACTCAACATCCTGTGATTCTGGGCAAATCACTTAATCTCCTTGTGCCTAACAAAAAAAATGAATGTGTCCTTGTGTAACATAACTTGGTGCTCATGTAAAGCGCTCTGATACCTGGTATCTTCAGGTCAAGTTTGCGCTATATAAAACTACGGGGGAAAAAACATACACATCCGAAACAAGTAAACAGCCAGAACCAAAGTATAGTTCAGTAAAAGGACTAGCATAAATCTGCTCAATTTAAAACGCAAGAAAAGACTAAGTATAAATTAACAAACAGACGAGCGCAGAGTGTGTACAATTGAAAAGGTGAGAAAAGTCCAAGATTAAACAGACAGATTTGGAGTTTGCCTTTGTGGAAGTATACAAAAAAGTCTAGCACACAACCCAAAAAGGACACATTTTAGAGGTTTCAGATAGCGAAAAATATGCTCTCGACAGGGGTGCCCCACTTCAATGTGGTTTCTAATGCCATTGCAGCAGAAGGAGCAATTTCCTTGTCCTGGAAAGGCGAGGAGATCGTTCCAACCTACAAAAAAGTGGACCAAGGCGTGCCCTCTAATTACAGCTCCATCAGCTTACTAGACAATCTCCAAAACATTTTCTGCAAACAGGTCCTCAAGTGCCTTTTGGGTTGCTGCGACGACAAGCAGATCCTGACAGGGCTTCAGGCAGGATTCAGGCATAGGGTTAGCTACGTTGATCAGGTCTTCCAGTTCCTCCTGGTTAAATGGAGGGCAGTTGACCTGGCCAGGGGCAATCTTTTTGTGTCGTTCATTGACTTGCACACTGCATTTGACCTGGTGCCCAGGGGGAAATTGTGAGAAGTGCTCTGAGAGATGGGCACTCCCTCTGACCTCTTATACTTGGTTAGATTATTGCACAAGGGGAACGTTGCTAAAGTAAGATAAGTATTGATTAAAAAGAAATGTTTTAAGCTGCTTGCGAAAGCTCAGCAGGTTAGAATCTTAGAGCAGATTCTAACCTGCTGAGCTTTTGCAAGCAGCTTAAAATATTTCTTTTTAATCAATAGGGTCCCCCCACTCCTCTTCGTCTTCTCAGAGCACTGATGGTAGTTTTAGCGCCTGGACGCCTCAGGGCAGCTGTTATCGCTTAATAAAAACGATTTTCATTTCATTTCATTTCATTTCAAGGTGTGGAACAAAAGGAAAATTAACAGAGGCTTTCCCCATCAACCAAAATGTTAGGCATAGCTGTGTACTTGCCCCTACCCTTTTCCTTCTCTACATCAATAATTGTATTGCCCATTTAACAAACTGTGCAAAGGATTTCCCCCACTCTGACAGTAACAAAAGAACCGGCCTTCCTCTTTGCAGAAGATACGTTGTTTCTGTCCAAAACAAGGAGGGGCTTGCAAAGGCTGACTGATCGTTTTAACCAGTTTTGCAGTGATTCTGATCTTAAAATAAACACTTCTAAGACCAAATACATGACGTATACTAAGAAAGGCAGAGTGAATATGGGTTATTAAAGTGGGGTCAGACGTTTTTGAAATGGTCCAGGAGTTTGGCTACCTGGGTATCAGGCTAGATGAGTTCGGATCCTGGGCCCTGTAGATTTTAAAGAGCATCTTATCCATAAAGCAGCGTACTAAAGTTGACCAAAAAAGCCTCATGGTCCCCTGTATGGCCAGCAGTGGAAATCTATAAGGCCCAGGCAAGGGGGCTGCTCTTTACAGAGCAGAACTATGGGGGCACTGTAACACTAATCCATTGAGCATAGCTGAAAACAATTTTGTCAGAAGCCTGTTGAATCTAGGGAAGGGCACGCCTCTTGTCCCACTGTGCTTGGATATGGGATCCAAGAGATCTCATCATTGGTGGCATTGAGAACCCTTGTTAGATCTGGGGGTCTCTAGTTGGCAGAGGTAGGTACCAATGTCCAAATAGGGACCCTTGCTTCTTCCTTCTTGATTCCAGGATGATCTAATTTTCTGTAGTCTGGATAGCCCTTCTTATACCAGTCTTTCCTTTGTTCTCTTGGGGCAGAGAGGCCTTGGCTTGTTCAGAACCAGTTCAGGTCAGTTCCTGAGCACTTTGTTTTTCTGTCTTCTCCTTTCCTTTCAGGGAGAAGGGCAGGGTCGTCAGCCGCTCAGCAGGAGGTGGAGTCAGCATTGTGGAAGGCAGGCACAGCCCTATTCAGGCCCAGGTACTATCCCCTCCCACCACTTAAGATGCAGATGCAGTCATTCAACCTAGGGCTGACTCATCCAGCCTCCTGGGGCTCCCCAGCCCCTGTCACTCTCAAACTAGACAGTCAATTCACAAACAGGCCAAGGCACACAGAAAGGTCAGACAAGAGAACAGCCCCTTCCTAAAAGTGCTGTTCTCAAACACAGGGTTTAAAAAACATCTCTCCCAAAATATGTGTTATGAAATTCTGAGTTCAGGTATACCAGACTTTAATTCTCTATCTTGCTCCTATGGGAAGATATGCAGGTAAACATTATACTCAGTATTCCCCCATTATAGCCTATGGGCAAGATAGCCCTCTCATTAGTGAAAAACGAAAATGACTGTAATTCACTACCAGAGCATGTCACACACATCAATACATGCTCTACCTTTCACATACACTGCACACTGTCCAGGGGGGGCCTAGGGCCTTCTACAGGGGTGTCCAATGCGTACAGAAAGGGAAGGGTTAGGCCTGGCCAGTGTGGACACTGGTCAGGTCAGCATGGCAGTTAGCAACTGCACACAGACACTACGGTGGCAGGCCTGAGACACCATTAAAGGGCTACTCCTGTGGGTGGCACAATCAGTGCTGCAGACCCACTAGTAGCATTTGAATCACCTGCCATGGTACACTCAGTGCACTCTACTAGGGACTTCCTGGTAATACAAATATTCCAATCAAGGGTAACCAATCACAATCATAATTTACCTTAGGGAGCGCTTACACTTTGACACTGATCAGCAGTGGCAAAGTGTCCAAAGTATCTAAACCAGCAAAAATGAAATCCAGCACAGCATCAAAAATACAGGGGGTAGAGGCAAAAAGACAGGGGAAACCACGCCAAAGATGCCAGGTCTAACACCCCTAATGTACTGGATCCGAATCTGGGGCACTGACGAACTGTGCCACTTTAAAGAGGGCCTGGAAAATGTCATATTGGCCAATGGAGGGGGGAAAATGAGATGGTTAGGAGCGGTCGAGAAGGATGAAGTGAGCTGGCCCTGTAGAAGTTCTGAAGTGAGCCACAATCCAGCCAGAGAGGGGATGCTGCCTCAATTAAAAAGATGAGGAAAGAGAAAACCACTAGATGCAGGGACCATTCATCCTCACAAGGGAGTCTAACAGTTGCCGTTCTTCTGCAAAAATTAGTGTGCAAGGCCAAGAAATTCCATCTTTGGATTTCATCCCCCCAGTCTGGGCCCAGTCATTGTACCCCCAATTTATGTATGGGTGTCTTCCTGTATCAACTTTCACCGCCAGTTGGGGGTAGATGAACTAGGGTTCTGAATATTGCTTCTATTGTAAAAATGCATGTGAAAGTGAGGAACGTCTATTGTCTTTTTTGCCCACTGTATGCAAAACCAAGGTCTAAATGGATTGCTCCAATGTGCAGGGCTTTGAGCTTACCCACTGGAGGAGAAGCATATAGGGTATGTAAAAGCGACTCCTCTTCAATTGTAGCTGTGGCTGTTTCTATATTTTTTTTACATAGCCTGATTAATTAGATGTTGTTTGAAATTATGCCCCAATTCGCCTTTTCTTATCTGACTTTAATTGCCTGAGAGTGGAGGGTGTTTCTTGCATTTTTGTACATAGCTTGGGCAATTGGGTGTAAAGTGTCAGCTATATGATTAAATGATGTGCCATTTGCATGTTTTTTTTACTTGATCATAACTTTGTAATGTGATTTTTATCTGTGTTTATAAATATGTATGATTTTTTAATTGTTCAATGTATGTATTTGTCTAAAAAAATGTTTTTACGCTTCTATCTTTTGATGATGAAGCAAAATGTTTCAAACTATCAATAAATGATGATGGCAGTCAGACAGTTAAAACTACGCTCTCGACATGGTGAGAGCTGACATCAAGATGCACTAATGAGGTTACTTACACTTAAAAATATATTTTCAAGACTATACGATACTTCAGATAAGAAAAATTTAGGAACATCTACTTACCTGCATACTTGTAATACAGCATACATTGGAAATGAAGGAAATAACATGATATTTCTGCAACAAATAGACACAACAGCTACTTACTGCAGACTTGGGCAAAAAGCTTTGAATTTGTTGTAAATACACATATTCTGCACATGGTTTCCTTCTTGAAGAACACAATTTAGTGCATTTCAGCTCGACAAATAAGCAGTGCCATGGAATGGACTCTATTTTGCTTATTTTATGAAAAGTAAAGACACTTCAGAGAAATATACATGTAGGAAACTCATTCATTGAATGTAAAAGCACACATTCACTGATCAGATCAGAAACATCTTTTTTCGGATAGTCAAATAGGCATAAAAGTAAAACACATTAAAAACATATGGATAAGTATAATACAAGATTAAACACCTACATCTGACAACATAATGAAAGTTGGGTTTAAAACAATCTTTAATCACTATAATTTCAGCAGGTCCATTTTAATCAGGAAGCATTGTGCGTCATGCCCGAACAGTCGTTCGCAGGAATGAGCCTACATGCATCATGTCTCCGGATCTGGCATTTGCATTAAAAAAACTAAAAGCCACCCTAAAGTTCCTACTATTTTGCTTTTTAATAAGCAGAAGTAGAAAGGCTTTGTATATTTTAAATAAACTTGCAGCAAAGTGCTGCATAGCCTGACCGGAGCCCCCGCCACAAAGGAACATCTCAAGATATAGGGGCATATTAGCAAGGGCAATATCGCCGCTTTAGCTGGACTTTTTCCTGCTAAAGCAGCGATAATTTAATCGCCCTATTAGCAAGATGTCGCTCACAGCAGTGAGCGACAGCTTTTAGGCGATAGCGACTGGTTTGGGGCTCACTTTGCATGTCAGCGATATTTATTGGTAATGACATGCAAAGTGGGCGTACCCAACCTGTTAGTCACTAACACAGCTATCGTCTATTAGCAAGGCAGGCTGTGCAATTCCAAAAGTCACGCAATGCGCAAATATCGCCAGAATCTAACGCCTGCTCAGACCATGACTTAACCTGTTTATCCAATGGGAGGGCGATAATCAGGTTAAGTCCCCATTAGTGCCATTAATGCCTGAATATCGCTGGATTGCCAGCGATATTTATGCATTGAGCCGCTATCGCCGGATATTTTATCGCATTAGAGATAAACGTTGCTAATAGCATGTTATCTCTGCGATAATATCCGGCGATAGGCAGCGATAAAAAAAATGCGCTAAGCGCATTTAGAAATAAATATTGCTATTTGTTGCTAATATGCCCCATGGTTTGTAGCCCAGTGAGAAACACAACAGATATTTTAAAGTGCCAGCCCTAAATCGAAACAGCAAACTTTTTCCTCCTGCGCCCCTTGAGAATTCCAAAAGAAGCCCATGTTCTGGTGTCAACATGGGCTTCTATTGGAATTCTCAAGAGCATATTATCACGCCCATTATCGCCGCTTTAGTTGCAGTTTTCTGCCGCTAAAACGGCCATCATTTTACACCGTGCTTGATAATATGTCCTGTGGTTTGCTCAGAGTTAAACAGGGCTTGCTGCACAAAGTTTTCACCTGCAACCGCAATACTTTCAGGATCTGTGTAAATATGATGCAGGCCAGTCTTTTGAAGGGCAGACTCTCCTCCTGCTAACCATGGAATTTGGTGTACCCTTTCGCACGAATGTATGACGTTACAATGCATGCTTTTACCACGCATGCCTTTACAACGCGGTTTTTAGAACGCATGCCTTTACAACGCATAGTGCTTTGGGGCGCTGGATAGTGAATAGTTTAATTTACTATTCCAACTCCAGTCCCCGTGGATAGTAGGGAAGGTGTTGGATAGTAAATTAAACCTATTCCCTATCCTAGAGTGCCCCCCAGCGCAATGCGTTGTAATGGTTTGCGTTGTAAAAGTTGCGTCGTAAAGGCACTGCGTGGTAAATGTTGCCTTGTAAAGGATGTTTCCCTTTTGCACTCAAGACAATCCTTAATAATAACCCCGGTTAGAGTGGCCTCTGGATTCCTCCATACTGCTAGCCACAATAGGGGTGGACGTGATCTACTATAACATGATACATATGATAGACCCAGATCTTCATGACAAATCACTCATGAAGATAATATGGGGGCTGCCGGACCTTTCTACGGAACTTGTTTTCTTCAGTTTGGATAGGTTGACAGTTAGAGGAACCGCTATATCCCGGCACCATATGTTGCAACAGGAATGCATTGGGTTTTATAAAAGTGCAACAGGGGTCCAAGGGCGCTCCGCTCCCCCTCCCCCCCCCCACAAGCGGATGGGGTAAATTATATAATGACCCGTCACTGTCACATGGACTGGATTCCTGTGGTTTTTCATTACTGAGTATAATTTTGGTCCTCTTAGTTGATGGGTTTTGTGACGTTTTGGCATTCGAACATGGTTTTGATGCTCGTTCCGATTTACTATTATATTCTGAAACAAATAACTTGAAAAATAACTTGATCCATGGGATGTGCAGACCCATGCAATCTGGACTGTTACATTGAGGGTGTATGACCACCAACATGCGTTATACCCACCGGAGTACTAACTATCCAGTGTCTCATTTACGGTATTGTGCATTATTACTTACATTTTGGTTATAGAACTGTCCTTTGTTTGAAGTTTTAATATTTGCATGACTAATGGAGTTGAGAGGAATCAGGCGGAATCACATAACAAGTAATTGTATTGTGTCCTATGTGGTTACTAGCCCTGATGAAGTCAGCTATGACGAAACACCTGTTAGGAAGAAACATACAGGAACCCCATGTGACTCTGCAAAGATTGTGATGCTTCTCTCGATGACTGATGGGGAGAGCTCGAAGAACCAGTGCTGAACTAATATAGCACAATAGAAGAGCATATTAGAAAGGCAGCAGTGGACAGTTCAGTATCACACATAAAACAGCAAAAGGAATAGATCATGGAGAAGGAGCGAAATGCTCCAAAAAAGACAACCTCAACCTTAATCTCAGCACCTTGTTTACTCTAAGATACACCTGAGGAGAGGCAAGGAAATCACCCACCCTTACTTTCATCAGGAGCCCTATGTGGACACAATGGCAACTTGGCAAGAGATAACACCATCATGGAGGGTCCGTATTGGGGGGGGGCTAGAAGACACAAACCCCACTTCGACATTATCAGAAGAAACAAACAACAGCACATCCCAGTCACACAAGGGTATAGTCAGCAAGTTATATTATCTACAACTTCTAAGCAGGGCCTGTTCTAGGTGTTTTGCCGCCCTAGGCGAGAATTGAAAAATGCCACCCCCTCCCGTGTCCAGATTTTTTTGCTTTTAAAGTTATAGCAAAAGCACAGAACAGTATTGCGACAAGTCTGGTAAAAGTCACAGGATTTGCCTCCCTGGGCACATCCTATTTCCGCTGTTCTTGCGCACTGCTGGGGTCAGGGATTCATGTACAAAACAGCTGCAATATGAACCCAAGACACGTGTTTACCAAGTAGAACCCCAGGGCTAAGAAACACTACATGGCTTGGAGGGGGCAGTGAGAGGAGGGTGTGAAGTTGACCTAAATCTGTACCAAATGCTCAGAAACACTTGTTAAACACAAATGAAGGACCATCAAATATAAACTTTGTGTACCTGACATTAACTCCAAATTGTTTGATCCAGAAGTCCTAGCTGGGGAGCGCCCTCAGATTAGGCGTGCCTGCTTCCTCTGTATCGGGCAGGTGCATTTTGTAGATCTGTCCACTTCAGCTGGCCCCCACTCCAAAATAGCGCTCGTGAGGATTTCAGCTTTGAGCTGCCAGTGCCAGGGTGGGAGTGAGCCCTACTGTAATTTTCTGAACACCCGTGGAGTCATTTGTAGGGCCTAAAGCGAGGCCAGGTTTGTACCCAATGCACATTTAATTTTTGCAGTTTTTTATAGCCAAACTCGACCCAAAGTATTGGAGCGCTTTACATGAGTGCCACTTATGTTACACAAGGACACATTCATTTTTGGTAGGCACGGGGAGGTTAAGTGATTTGCCCAGAATCACAGGATGTTCAGCCAAAGGGGAGGCTTGAACCTGGTTCTTCAGCTCCTATGTTGGTATCTCTGGCCCTTACTCCACATCCTCTCCCCTTGGCACCAGGAGCAGGGCTAATAAGGGGGAGACGTTGATCCAAAAATAAAACAACTGATCAGAAGCACATTTTCAAGGCAACGCCATTAAAAATTAAATTTTTGGTTGAAATAAACTTCATATTGTTTACCACAGAAGCAGTAGGCAGCGCTAAGAAATTAAGCCTGCCTCTAGTGCTTTCTCAGGACCGGGCACATCCGTCTTCTGCAGCGTTGCACCATTACTACTTACTAGAAGGGGGCTGCGGAGATGACAGTGTCGAGCCTGAGGTGGCCATGGGAGGATGTCTAGCTCTGGCTTGGACAGACCAGGCAGTTTCTACCATTAGGCCAGACTAGGCGGCCGCCTAGGGCGGCAAAAGGGGGAGGGCGTCAAAAAACGTGTGTGTGAAGGTCGGGGTCCCTTGGAAGGTCCCGGCGCGCTTTGGTAGAGTCTGACTCCTGTCTGAGGACGCAGCATGCACAGCACTGTGCCCCTGCCTTGAACACAGGGGAGGGCGCCTTGAGTCCCTGAGGAGTAGCAGAGGAGTTAGACTGGCGGGTGGGGGGCATCATCAAGCAGGGTCCAAAGGCTCTGCTCGGAAGGACGTTAGTTAGAAGGTGCTGAGACCTTTCTGCCCGCGGCCCCAGCCTTTAGCAGCGCCTCCCTCCAAGTGCCCACCTCTAGGTGCTTGGACAGCCTCAGCTTGCCAGTTGTGGGCAGTGCACAAATATTTCTATTAACGTCCAAGCGGAACTGCAGTTGGACACGTTACTCTGAACTTTGAAGTGCCTAATGTTGGTTTCTTTTTAAACTTAAAATACTCACATAAAATACTTTCCCATTTTCTGAACTGGTAATGGAGGTTTGCACTGCCTGTGCTTATAACAGACACGGAGTTAAGCCAGTCCTTTCATGCCAATTGTTAGCAGGGCAGATAGCGGTTATTCCAGAGAGGGAGTGAGAGCGTTACTAGGAGCTCAATTCTTCCTTCAGTAACACCTGCCGCTCCCACCTGGCATGTGGATGCAGATGTGAGGCACGCAGGCCCAGAAAGCCCTGGCCAGGTCCACAGAGCCTTTCATTAGCTCTGCATTTCATTCATTCCTTAGAGCTGGATGGGGTCAATCTCCCATCAAGCAAGGATCTTTGCCTTTGATTGCAGCCAGCCGGCACTCAGGAGCTGCTTCCCGCAGAGGCTTGAGGATATTGGCTTGGCATGAAGGGATATCTGTTCCAGGGAAATCTACTCATATCACTTCAGAAAATTTTAAACCCCCTTGAAAGACTTTTACTCTCTCCTTTTTGTGACTTTGTTATTGTTTACAGGTTTTTACATGTTTTATCATTGTTTTCTTTACCCTATACTTTATATTAAGACTGTGTACCATTTATTCACCTGCCGGATTTATCTCTTTTATTAATATTTTAAAATGCAATTGTCTCCCTTCCCCCTTCCTTCCCCTTTCTTCCTGTATCTTTAAAATCCTCACAAAATGCTTTTGTTTTGCAATTATGTACATTGGCATTGTTAGTTTTCTATGTTATTTGTAACCATTTTTATTGCTCGTGCTAATGTTTTTTGCTCATTGATCATTTTTGTCTTCAATGAAGCTTCTCAAACATAAAAAAGAAACCAACATGACAAAAATTGGATTAGGCCCTTCAAAGTTCCGAGTAACGTCTCCAACTGCAGTTCGGCATGGACGTTAATAGAAATATTTGTGCATTGCCCACAGCTGGCGACCTGAGGCTGTCCAAGCACCTAGAGGCAGGCACTCGGAGGGAGGTGCTGGCGGGCAGGTCTCGGCACCTTCTAACTAATGTCCTTACGAGCAGAGCCTTTGGACCCTGCTTGATGATGCCCCCCACCCGCCCGTCTAACTCCTCTGCTGCTCCTTGGGGACTCAAGGCGCCCTCCCCTGTGTTCAAGATGGGGGCACAGTGCTGTACAAGCTGCATCCTCGGACAGGAGTCAGACTATCAAAGCACCCCAGGACCCTCCAAGGGACCCGGACCTTCACACACACGTTTTTTGCCACCCTCCTCCTTTTGCCACCCTAGGCGGCCGCCTAGTCTTGCCTAAGGGTAAAAACCGCCCTGCTTCTAAGAGCATCGCAGTAAAACATTCACCCTCAAAACACAAAAACCACTGATGTAGGAGCAGGGGTGGTGTATCAAACTCACAAAACACAGATCTAGGTCTGGCCACGTGAAATGGCACTAGCAAGAGTCCAAGAGACTGATGTGCAGAGCACTGCATAAAAACGTGTAACATAACATGACATAACCCACATTCTGGTGTTACTAGTGGTGTAACACAAGCAGCAGCAGCCCGTGCAAGTAACAGTGGTGTGTCTGGGTGGGGGGATTTCAACGGACGACGAGAGAAAATGTATTATTTATTTAATTTTGCCTTGTGGTTGTCTCTCAGATCACCTCCTCCCCCCCAATCTGGCCCCACCGATCTTACCTGCATGGGCTGCTCCTGAAGACAAGCTATCAATCCCAACGGCACGGTGGTGGCAACCATTAAGGGGATCCAACCTTTCAAGGGCTCCCCTCTCAGTTCCAGGTAAATGAATATCTGTGGGAATATAGGATAGTCAGGGGTCACTCATCACGTTCTCCCCGGAGGTGGGGGGGGCAGCATTTTGCATTACACCACTGTTACTCATTTCTGTGTTTGGGGTCTCAGGCCTCAGTCACATGATTGTCTGAACAGTTCCGTGTTCAGAAGTCTTCAAAAGGGTAAATAGTTACACAGCCCCATTATGGCTGGTGGAAGGTCATTCCATAGCTCTGGGTCCTGAACTCAAAAGATTCTGGCATAATATTGAAGTCTCTTGAAATTCAACTGGCAGATATAGTAGCTGAGTGGTGTTGTTGATCCAGCGAGACACCAACCTACGGACAAGTATCACTATAATACACACATTCGGGCCAATAAACCACTCTCACTTACAATATCCGGTCGATGAAAACCCCGCTGGGGATCAATTTTGGGCTTTTCTATAGGTCTGTTTACCTCCTGAATTTTGAACTTATTAATTAATTAGCCCTTCCTTACTCATGGATCGTCATTAGTTGAGTTAGAGTTGGTAATTAACGGCATTAAACATTTACCTATTTATTTCATTGATTAACCACAGACTCAGTTTTAAGTTTTAAGTTTTATATGAAAACTTTTAGTGAATCAGGTACAAATTACAGTGTTAACTCTATCATTCTGAAGAGGTAAGATTCAGTTACCTAAATTAGGCTATCAATTTTAACGACGAGTACCTCAAGAAAAGAGGATAGAGAGAAAAGGCACATTGACACAAATATACATTATATATACCTAGGATGGTGTGAGATCAGACACCTCTAGCCAAGAGTTTGGACCCCGCGAAATAACAGATAACAGGTACAGGACAGGAATAGAACAGGACAGGTCACCTCTTCTGGATTTAACGCCAGCGTCAAACCCCTCTCTGATACTAGTTTACCTCCTCGATATCTTCCGCATCTCATTCCTAGTTCCCTCGCCTCCTCGGTCCTCTTCCGCACTCTTGTTCCTAAATTTTATTTGAATAATCATAAGTCTGCTTTAAGTAAATTGATCAGCAATCGGACAGCATCTCTATCTCTCAGGGTTCTGGCAGCGATCAAGCAGCGATTAAGCTAACTATCCCAATTATACCTTGGGTGGCATGTTCCACCCCCAAATGTTTCAAACTTGTAAAAGTTGAGTATTCTGATTGGACAAGCCAAGGGAATGATTGTCACACCATACTAAGTTTACTGCTTTTTCTTAAGAGCATTGTCGTATGTTCCTGCACATTTAATTTGTTTCACCCAAGCTTTATTCCCACCCGTTTCTCATATTAAATTAAACATTGTATAACATGTATACATTTGTTCATTGAGTTTTCAGGATGGTCCGTCATTTTCTGCCTATGAGAAAAGATCGTCCTTGATCAGGTTCCAAGACTTGAGATCACAACTCTACGGTTGCTGTCTACTGTGACTTACGCGTGTTACCCACATGGGTTTTAAGCCTGTTCTCTCAATTTAGGCCAAGTTACGAACTAACAGAGAAGTCAAAAAGACAAGACGTTGGATTCAAATAAAATGGTTTCACTGTATACCACTTATGACTACTCTAATCCCATTTAGTCAAATAATTATTGATGCATTAGCACCTAGTATAAAACACAGTTTAGTTTTAAGCAGAGCAGATGCTTAGCATGTGAGTTCTGAAGTGGCCATTTTTCACGTTAGTGCAAAGGAGCAAAGTTTTCCCTCCAAGCATTATGACATCATGCAGTTGGCGCATGCGCAATTCATTTCCCGCATTTTTTTTAGCAGCCATTTTAGTCTCATTCAGTTACTTGTTAGTAGACACATAGGCAAGCCTTCCCAGCTTCTACATTATGTACGAATTTCGTGTAAATTAGTATGACAACCATTTATTAGTACTTTATCATCATTATACGAGAGGATTCATCCAGCAAGTTGCTTATATGCAAAGCCTTGCTCCATCAGTGTGAAGAAATAGATGGGTGAATGTCAAACTTAGCCATGTTAGAGGTTCAGGCATTTGCCGAAAGGCTGACTCTTTTGAGGAGGAGAACTGACCTTTGAGAGTCTACAAGGTGAGTGTCATTAAATAGCATCTCAATGGTACATGGCAGCCAGAAGACAAGCTACTGTCGAAAGAGGCCACAGGAGACAATATTTGCAGAAATGGTGTTTAAAATGCCATCCTGAATTCAGTTTTTTTACAGCATCTGAAAGAAACATATACATTTGCAACGGACTTTACTCTGTAGTGGCATTTTTAAACTTAGGAGACATTTGCTAGAAATGCACATTGGTGTGCACTGTATTAGGATCAAGGCCCTTAATATTTCACCCTGCGGGAATGCAGGCTGGCAAAGGAGCACCTGTACCCGATTCAAAGTACCAATGCTTCTTACAGAATAAAAATGTCTCTTTCGTTTAAGGTCATACATTTCTACATTTGAAACACCGCTTTTTCACAGAGAGATGAGTAGTTACAGGGAAAAGAAGCCAGCAGCCCCAAGCCCCTAGCGGTAAACTTTATATTAAAAGCCATCATCACAGCCCGACGTCTCTTTCTTGAAACTTGACCTATGACTGGAAGAAAAGATAAACGAGGCACACTTTAAAGCAATCACCTGGGCTTTGGTGTTTGATGTCATTGATTTTGGGCTCTGGAAATCAATAGCACACAGGTGAAAAGTGAGGTTTAGAAAAATCTCACATTTTCAAAGAAAAAGTTAAGCTGAAACGTGGCTCAAAGTCTGGCCAAGAGTGAACGATAATAATATATGATGAAATGACTGGTTTATGACAGATCTGAATCCCCCGGTCCTTGCAGAGCAGACACCTTCCCCCTGCCAGGGTTGAGCTCGGGGTTTGTTTTAAGTCTAGACTCTAGCTTAGGGGAGCGGTGCAGTCCTGCTTGTGGTTGCACACTCCTCTCTGTAATGTGGCAGGCATTGTCTATGCACGTTTAAATCAGTACCATTCAAACTGTGTTTTATGTCGACACATCAGTGAGTGATAGATCTGACATTCTTGGCGTGGTATTCCCCCAAACTGTGTGGCTTTACTGCTCCTGCTTTGCGGAATTCGTTGTTGTTAGCATTAGGACTCTGTGCACGTTACCACTGATAAAGTGCTTATGTTCGCACCTTCAAAATGGTAATATTGGATTACACTTGATTGGCACATTTATTTGCATGTAAGTTCCTAGTCAATGGTACATTACGTGCTAGTAGTGGGCTTGCAGCACTAGTGTCACCCTCTTAAGAAGCGGTTTAAAGCATCTCAGGCCTGCCACTGCAGCCTGCAGTGCAGTTCTAAACTACCATTTCGACCTGGCAAAATAAACCTTTTTTCAGACCTAAACTTTCCTGTTTAATATATATAAGTCACCCCTAAGTTAGTCCCTACAGGCTTAATGAGCAGGGTGCATTGTATCTTATGTTTTACATGTCGTAACAGTGAAAAACTCCTAAAGTTGTTTTTTTCTGTTGTAAGGCCTGTATCTCCCATTGACTAACACGTGGTTACTGTTAAAGGCGTGCACAGCTCATTTAAATGTATACAACCAACTCATGCCAGGAATGTTCGCTGTCTCCATGGTAGGGATGTTCTAGTGAATGTCAGTTGGATACTGGGAGCTGCATTGTTGGTGCTGCTTCCATATTACAATAAAATAGGTTTGTGAAATAACTTGGCTATGTGTTGTAAAACTGGCTACGAGTGTCGCTGGATTGGAGTCCAGCTACACCACCAATTCCCCTGTGGACACCTGAGCACCCATGCATGTCGGTGAATTTCTTGAAACCTAGTTGGATGTCATTGGAAAGGCATGCAGCCAACTTGATACTGAACCGCTACTGTGGAAGGTTATTCCACACGAAGTTGAACAATGTTTGATGAAGGCTCACCATTTTGGGATGTTGGCTTATCGTTGTCTCGAGCATAGGAATGCTGCCTGTGTTGCACGCGAGCTGCAAAGCAAGTTGTGAAGCTGTGGAACTTGTGCAACAAATTCATTCATGTGGCCAAGAGCGGTAAGTGGATTCCAGCTGGTGTACTGGGTGTCGTCGACAGCGTGACCTCACAAGATGTGGACGTGACTATTGTGATGTCACTGTGACACTGTGAAGACACAATTTTGAATTGGGGTTTTCTACATAGTGAAGTATCCGCAGCACAATAATGTGCACAACAACATGCAGAGCTCAGTCCTTTGTTGCTCTGTCATGAATCGGACCAGCAGCCATAGAGCGTCTATTTTGTAATGCTCTTTGCAACCGGCTGTCCTGTTATCACTTTTCGGAGCGTGTGTATGCACTGAGGCCCTGTGGATTGCTACTGGTACAGAAAACAATTGTATACTGTTATAATCTAGGAAGTGATTAATGCATTCTCTCAGTTGCTGCCCTCTGCCTTGCTGCTCAGTCTATGTGATGTCATCAGAATGTTGAGAGTGTTTGAGTGGAAGAAGGAATCAGTTGGTGTGGAAGGACAGAGCAGCAAGGAGGCTGCTCCTGATGGGGCATAGCATTAGACATAACTTGGATCCTATTTGAAGAATAAAGCTGTGATCCTAATACATACATCTGGACTACATATCATTCATTTAATTGTAACACTAGCAACGATTCAAAAAACCTGCGTGCTACTTAAAGGGAGATTGGACTTTGAGAACTGAAGAAACTACAACCTGTGGATTTGTACAAACCTGGCACCCCTAATGCCCCACCAGTGACCATTTCATCAGTCACCCCAACCAGTAAGTGCCCGTTTGTCTAAGATTTTCTTTAGTTGTATTTAAAGCCTACCTGTCTTTGCTCAACTGTTCCTGTCCTGTAACATGTTGACAGAGAACATCATCTTTGACCTAGACATTATTTGCATGTACTATAGGGTACTGTACATTTGGATTAGTGTTGGTTCCGGCTGCCATTGGATTTTGCCTGCCTGTTGTCCACTGCCTGCCTGCCTTAGAGGAAATGTGCCCTCCTGCGGACAGTCCCTGAGTAGAGACCTGCTCCTACCTACTTTTTTGCTGCCTGCCTCCTCTCCTGTCTTTGGAGAGCTGTTCCTTGTCTACCTGTCTGCACTGCTCTCTGTTGGACTTTATCTCTTCCAGCTCTGTTGATTAGGCAGAGTTTGTTACCCTTGGCTGATGAGGAGTTTCCCTGGTGTGAACTCTGTACCACTCTGCTGTGTTACTGACTACCACTCTCTTGCCTGGTGAGAGTTTTTCGACATTTTGTACTTTTCTGTGCTGCAGCTGGAAAGAGAACAACCTGGCTTTGAGTGACCAGTGCCTGCCTTTTAGAGCAGTGTTTGCATTAAGCTACTTCATTCTACACCTTTTAGGACAATTTGGTTAAAAAAAAGATGGATTTCCTTCACTCCCTGGATGAAGGGCATTGTGTGTGCTGCAGAGTTTTCTCCCCATACTAACAGCAAATTGTCGACTGTACTGTGTGGGGTGTGTAGTATTCGGTGCAACACTTCAACTTTGTTGTCTTATTATTGGTCTTATACACAGTCAATAACCTGTCACACCATGGTTATGACAGTTTAACCGTGGTGTGGCAGTTTGAAAATGAGGCGCGCACAGTCTTACTTGCTTCTCGGAGAGCTGTGATGTCTCCATAGATCCTCTCAGAAATTCTGGGCTGTGCATTGTGGATTCCGAAGCCTGCATGCTGCAGCGTGCTGTGAGCCACCCAGCAGGACGCTGAAAAAATGCCGCCATCTTGTGGCTGGCACCCATCTTTTCCTTTGGTTATTGCCTGCACTCCCGTTTTGCCAACCACGTGTTTTTTCTTCTTCTCACTTCGGAGAGCAATAAAGTGTATTACAGCCTCGTTGTTCACCAGTCCTTCCTGCATCTGCCTCCGTGGTGTTACTCTTTTGGTCGTCTGGTTCCTGTGCCTCCCGCATGTTGTTTCTGTCATCCACGTTTGTCTTTGAAGTCATTTCAAGAGTTCCTTGTCTGCAGCAATGCTGACCTGTTTATCTGCTCGTTTTTTTTCACTGGAATACTTTATGTAGTTCTCTCTTATTTTCTGGTGAGACTCTGGTGCAATGCTGCTTACAACATTCTAAAGGAACGAAGGTACTGTTTTCTTGGTTGTGGCTCACATGTTCCCGACTTTGGCTGTTTACTGACAATGGTGACTACCTTCTTTATTTTAGCTTGGTTTCTTTTTTTAGGACACTGCATTTTTCAAAATATTGTTGTCATGTGTGTTTCTTATGTAATAACTGTACCACTCGCTGGCCTCTGATCCTGTATTGTATGAGAGGAGGTGAGAGAGTGTAGTGTCCTTGTTTTGTATCTGTATGAACAGAAGGAGATAGGGTGTAGTGCTTTTAGTCTTGTTAGTTTACGCTTTTGAGTACGTTTTGTCTATTGTGTGGTGTTCGGACTGTGCGTGTGGGTGCTCACATGGGAATACTCCTTTTGAAGCTTCTCTGACTTGCCTGTTTGGTTTTACCCTCTGAATTGGTGATTACCTCGTGTGAGGTGTTGGACTGTGCATTACGGGTGTGCACATGAGAAGACTCCTTCTTTTGGAGCTTCTCTGACTTGCCTGTTTGGTTTTACCCTTTGAATTGGTTGTTACCTCGCGTGAGGTGTTGGATTGTGCATTACGGGTGCGCACATGAGAGGTCTACCTTTTGAGTAGCTTCTCTGATTTGCCTGTTTGGTTTTACCCTCTGAATTGGTTGTTACCTTGTGTGAGGTGTTGGACTGTGCATTACAGGTGCACACAAGAGAAGACTATTTCCTTTTTGGCTTTTCTGGATTTACCCCTGTTTTGGAAAGATGAGAATGCTCTTTTGCTTCTCTGGACTTACCCTCGTTTGGGAAAAAGAGAATGCTTTTTAGTTCCTCTGGATTTACTCTTGTTTTTAGTTGAAGTATTAGTATCATCCTATTGTTAGGGGTTGCAAAATTACCCTTTAGTGTTAAGTCTTGAAGCTTTGTGTTATTCTTGAAGCTCGTTAACTTTTTTGTATGTGTGTATGTCCACCACTGCACATTTTATTTATAATTAGTCTTATTGCATGTATGTACATTGATCTTGCATGCTTGTATTTTTTCAATTCTGATGAGGGGAGGAGGTGTTATAATCTAGTAAGTGATTAATGCATCCTCTCAGTTGCTGCCCTTTGCCTTGATGCTCAGTCTATGTGATGACATCAGAATGTTGAGAGTGTTTGAGTGGAAGAAGGAATCATTTGGTGTGGAAGGGCTGAGCAGCAAGGAGGCTGCTCCTGGTGAGGCAAAGAATTAGACATAACTTGGATCCTATTTGAAGAATAAAGCTGTGATCCTAATATATATATCTGGACTACGTCTCATTCGTTTAATTGTAGTATTCAAAGGAGGGGAGGGTGATCAATCGATCAATGGGGCACTCTTTACCACTATATAAAAGTGGAAGGTCCAGTGTCAGCTAGTGCCCTCAACAAGCATAGGAAAACAAATTGGGTAGCTGAACCGTTCCTGAATGGAGAAATTATGTGTATTTGGCATGACCGGGGGTGTAGATATAGCACCCTTGGGCATCCATTTTGTTGGATGTATTTGCCTCACACACCCGAATGGGTGTCATGCTTCATCATTGGCGTTGCTCCTCGTCGGGGAGGCGGTGCAATCCCCGACGGGCTCACCTCAAAGAGGGGCTCTTTGGCGGAGATCTTTTATACACACAACAAACAATGGGAGGAGGGTCTAAGGGCGAGTTTACCGACCAACCAGGTACATGCCCCAAAATACAATATATTCACAACAAAATATACCCGGGGGTCAAAAAAAGTTAGTCAAACAGAGTGGATCACAACACCAATACTACACAAAAGACACCAGTGAGGACATCATCCATGTTAGTGAATGCAGGCCAAGTAGAGGCTCAAGAGCATATGGAGAAATAGTTCCCATCAGAAGCCACACTGTACCGCCCTCTTTTTCATCATTTGGGTTCTCCTTACCCAGGAGACAGAACGGCCGGTCAGATGTTACCGTGACCGATAGATGTGATAAGGGGTGGTGTATTGAGTACAAAGATAGAAGTGGCTGCTGAGAAAGCAGTGTTAAGGTGGTAGGAGTGTTAAAGTGAGGGAAAGTAGAATAAAATTAGGTGAATCGGGTGGACAAACAAAATTTATTAGTGTCTCCCAATCCCTAAAGTTTAAAAAGCAAGTGTAAGTGCGGGTTTTAAATAATCACCGTACTTAATAGTGGTCAACATGTTTCTGCATTATATCGAACATAGTTTCAAAATGCATTCTTCAGGACCTTATATAAAAACACTGCTGCTTGTAGTGATGAAAAATTAAGAACAATATCACCTGAGCTTCAGGTACATACTCAACCGTATACTGTTGCATCGCACGGTATTCGATCCACACAGAGAGACAAACAAACAGATAAAGAACATGAAGATGTCATATTCCCATGAATTATATACTGTAATGGATACACATTCACATGTATAGGGACAAACATTTCCGATTTGCAGACTCACCCATATATGATGATTGAGAGGCTTCACCCCACCTGGCTACAGCGCAGGTATGAGGAGCACCGCTCTAAAAACAATTCACAAGTAACTTTTAGAGCTGAAAATTAGAATAAAAATGAATTCACAGGGAGGCAGATTACTCAATTATTCCTTCAGAATCTACGTTAGTATTGTGCGGGACACCCCGCCTGTACTATACTCCATCGGTCCGACGAGGACGCGGAGGCCAGACTAAGTTGAAAGGAATGGCGTCATAATGGAAAACGGAATCGCTTTAAGAGCGGGGCTTTTCAGCGCGTTAGTCCGCTGATCGAGTAGACAAACCCCAGTAATAGTAGCGCGATCGCTTTTAGGGCAGCGCGTTTGTGTTGTTAATTACCAGCGCGATGAATATAAGGCAGCCAGCGTGCGCATTGCAGGCGAGCGCTCGCCTACCTGTCCGTCGGTGTTTTCTGGCAGTCAACTGTACTGTCTGGGGGGGCACCAGCGCTTCTCAAAGAGGACTGTTTTGTACCTTCTCATTCAGCACGGCAGGTTAACAGTCACGTGATGTGATTTAATCACGTGATGCCGAGCATGCTGGGACATGTAGTCCCAAACAGAAGTTGATGAATAGGGTGCTGGCAACAAGGCACATTAGTCTACGAGCAAATTGCGCATACAGGCAGAGGCAACATATTGGATCAAGGAGCTCATGGCTCCAGGAATATTACCAATACGATAATGATGTTGTAGGGGTACTGAGAGGTGGATCAGAGAAACTAGCGAAAACCCGTGCAGTTGGTTACATTAGGGCTCATAGTGTCGATAAGATTACATTATTTAGAGGGACATCCAAGGAATTGGCTCATTTAGTCCCTCTTTAACACTGTTCAGGCGGTAAACCCACTTTTGTTCGATTTTGAACAGGAAGCGGCTGATGTCAGTACAAGAGAGAGGTATTTGTGGTTGTTCCAGGACGGTCCAACAAAAATCTTCAGGGCCATGTCCCTTCTCCAAAAAGTGTGCGGTGAGACGAGTAGCCTGTTTTCTGCACCGCACAGTACTTTTATGTTCTTGTATCCTCGTCCTGATTTTACGGGTCGTCATGCCAACGTATCGCAAAGGGCATGGGCACGTTATCAGGTAAATGAGGTTACTGCTGTTGCAGTTTGTAAATCTTTTTTGTGTCCAAGGGCAATTAGTCCCGATGTCGACCTCGGTGGATTTACGGGTTTGGGGACAGACAGTGCAAGCCCCACAGGGGTGGTGTCCAAGGACTGGAGGTAAGTCCCACAACGTCCCCACTTGCCTTGATTCTTTATTGCGTGGGCGTGTATGGACCAGCTGATCTTTTAAATTTTGTCCTCTTTTGAAGGCAAAAATGGGTAGAGCGATGTCGTCATTGCCAGTCTTCAGGATCGACCAGTGCTTCTTTATGATTTTCTGCACTTGATTCGAGCGAGTATTAAATGTGTTGACAAAAGCAATGCGATTGGTCTTATCTTTTGGTGGCTGTATCTCCAATAGGGACTCCCTGTTATTGTTGGACGCCCTCTTTTTTGACTGGTGAATGATCTTTTTCGGATAGTTTTTTTCACTCAGTTGGGTTTCCAGGTTGGGAAAAATGCACTATTGAGGTACGACAGTTGCCATCCGCGAGCCCTGAGGGACAATTTGCCTTTTGGCCAATTTCTTAGGGTACAAAGAAACTGCTCCAGCAAAGAAGCTTTCAAAATCCACTCGAAGAACCTGGAAACCCAACTGAGTGAAAAAAACGATCCGAAATCTCCAGAATCTGCTGTGGTGGCTGTGCTTGTGTATTTTCTCACACCCAAAGCTGAGCACCTTCCTCTGTGGCGGCGGCAACCACCATTGCACATTTCCTGATCACAGAAGACCATGTTAGCCATTACTTAAGAATAACCCTTATGACTAGTGCACCGGAGATGATCAAGGTCTGTTTTCCTTCCACACACTTTCCAGTATTTGTGATCATTATTGTAAATTGAGGCTACATACCTTTCACAAACATTCTCTTTAATTACACAAAAACTACCGCCAAGGAGGTACATTTGCCAGCGTTCACTGGACTCAATTGTCAAGGTGAGGTCAGTTACCACTAAGCCTGGATGCAGGTACTATTGCCCTGAATCCAAATACATGTTTCTACCAGCCAGTACTTGTACAAAGGCAAAGACTGGTGGAACAGGGAAAGGTTTACTCTTCGAGGCAAAAGGGTGTGAAGACCAATAGAGCGCCTCCCGCATCTTAGGATGTATTAAAGACAATATGCGGTTGCTGATCATTTTATTTACTCATCCCTCTATGCCATGACTCCTAATCCATGCACTCTTGTATTCATCCATCTGTGTATTCACTCACCTATTTATTCACACACTTAACCACACGTCCTCACTCATTTATGCACTCTCTCCCATTCGTCTGTGAAACCACCCGCCCCTTTGTTCATCCACACATTTATTCATTCATACATGTACACACTCCTGTTCACCCACACACTGATCCCAGTGTGCGGGTGAAAATCAACGAAAATCGTTATTGTTGTGCAACATCATGTAATGGATAAAGTGGGAAGAGTTTGCAGATGAAAAGCTGTGAGAGTGATGTCCATTTTAACTGATGGAGCTATATAACTCATTTATTCACTGTTTTCTAGAGTTGTGAAAAGAATTCCTTCTTGCTAGATGTCCATGAGACATCTGATAGACTGAACATTCTGTTGTATGTTCTAGTATTATTCATGAGTGATATTTCACATATCGTTTATATGATAAATAAGTAAACGTGTGTTTTCATGGTGTGTGTAATTGTTGAAGAAAGATGGATCGCAAGAACTTTGATATCCAGATTTTGGTCCAAAGTTTTTCGAATCTATTAAAAATAGGGGGTTCCCCCGCCTACAATTATTGGATATGCCTCATAAGAAAAAGTGCCATGACTGTTCATTACTTCTGGGACTACGTGTGAGGTACCCTATTCCCATTTGCTTTTGGAAATTGTATGGTCAAGATCCTATACCTTATTGGATGCTCTTCCATGAAACTGTCCATGGATCTGAGATTATTAGCTTAGTGGTTTTTCATTCTGAGTTTAAATATAAAAATCAGTTCTTGAATGTTGTTGTGAGCACTGTATGACTTACAATTTAGTGAATTTACTCAGACGAGAAGGCAGTTGCCATTGAATACAGACAGCACCCTGACGAAGGTTGTGTTTCACCCCTACAATCTTATTGTGACTACCGAAATGCGCGTTGGCGCATTACTGTCTATATTTAATATATTGTGTGCATTTGAATAATAAGGTCTCTGAATTCTGTTCAAATGCTTTAACTGCAATGCATGAGATTCTCTGTGATTTTCGGTTTATGTCTGTGTCTTCCATTTGTATTTTTTGTGAAGTATGATTGGATGTGAGTTTTTCATTTTTTACCTGTTAATTTAGTTTTCTGTAGTTTTCTTGGCTAGGTATGTTCTTCTGTTTTCAATGTGACGCTCATCTCCTCCAACAAACTGTTTAAGAAAGAAGTAAAAGCGATCCTCATGGCTAAATACACATGATCTATTATCCTGTAGCTCTCATGAATCCGCTCTGTAATACCTGCCTGACCCCTTGGTCTACTTGTACTACTTGTATTATGACTTATTTGATTGTATATGTTCCCTCTTTGTACTACTTGTACTACTGGTATTATGACTTATTTTGATTGTATATGTTCCCTCTTTGTATTTTGATGTATTACTGACGTATTAGTGTTTTGTATTTTGATGTATTAGTGACTTGCACACTGTACCTACACCACCTCAACCATCCCTACTTTTGTACTACTGATGCACCTGTGTGACTATACATCCTGCACGCATCTACCTCAACTATGCCCACCTTTATGTTATCTCCAAAAACACGTGCAGCACGCTTAAATAAGTATATGCTTACTTTTGTACTTTTATATTATTGGCGCAACGGTTTGACTATGCACCTTGTACTGACACTACCTCACCTATGATCTACCTCCTGTTTTTTGACCTACCTATGTAACTATGCACCTTGTACCTAACTACCTCAACTATCTACATTCTATTACTTCATCTCCTCCTTGTAAAGCGCTCTGATATCTGCAAAGATCTTGTTCGCGCTATATAAAACTATCAAAATAAAAAATAAAAAAAATATACATCATCAGTCCAATCCCTTCCTTGACAAAATCAGGATGTGGAGAAGATTTATAGATGATATTCTTATTTTATGGACTGGACCACCGTCCTCGCATGAGGCTTTTTTCAATTGGGTGAACACTCTAAACCCTTATCTCCATTTCACGATGTCTGCATCACCAACGGAGATTGCCTTCCTTGACCTGACAATAAGACTGAAAGGGGGAGCACTCAGTACTACTATGTACAGAAAGCCCACCGACTGTAATAGCCTGCTCCACTACACAAGCCACCACCCAAAAGCCTTACGTTCCAACCTCCCATTCGGACAATTTCTCAGGGTCCGGCGTAATTGCAGTGATCTAACTGATTACAAACAAGAATCTGCAATCCTGTCCAGGAATCTATTGGACAAAGGTTACCCTAAGGGAGAGGTCACCAAAGCTCTCAAACGGGCCAGAAATAACCACCGAGAGGCCTTACTTGAACTGCGTGAGGTGGTACAGATTGAGAACCAACCCATCACCTGTGTTACTACCTTCACCCCTGTGTCTACTAAGATCAAAAGTGTGATCAAACGACACTGGGACATTCTGAACACTGGCAACGTCAGCCTCGCAACACCTAGATTTGCTTTCAAGAGATACCAGAATGTCAAAGACATCTTGATTAGCACAAGACCGAAAGTACAAAAGAAGGGGGCCCAACAGACCTTATGGAACTTACCTCCAGTCAAGGGTCACTACCCTTGTGGATCCTGTGGAGTGTGTGTCTACACAGCCACACATAAGACAATCCAACTAACTGATACCTTCAACTGGGAGATCAGGGGTCATACAAATTGCAACACCTCCCACTGTATCTACATGCTAACATGCCCATGTGGACTACAATACATTGGGATGACGACACGTCCAATCAAAACCCGTATCATTGAACATCGTAGCAATTTCCGCTGCAAGAAGACACATACCAAAATGTACAAGCACTACGTTGAGGCCAATCACACTGCAGACTCACTCAAATGGCTAGTGCTAGAATCCAGCCCTAACTGCCCTAAACAAGCCTTATTTCGGAAAGAACAAAGGTGGGTTCACCGATTAGCTTCTGATAGCAGAGGTCTTAATGAGGATATCCCTTGGCATTCCCTTTAATACAGACTTTTGCTACAAACTATATTGTGACATTATATACTGATACCAAAAACAAGGACTCACACCTCGGGTACAATACATTTTACTCCTGAGATGCTTCCTTCTCACAATTGAACTATAATGCACAGTGGGGGCTTTTTGTTACCATTCCACGCTCAAGCCGGGGTTGGACATACGATAACACAGCGATTAAAAATTAAAAATTGAAAATAAAATAAAACAGCAGATAACATCTTTAAAGGTGCATGTTTGTAGCCTATCAAACCAGATTCCATTGAGCTATATGCCATAACCCGTACCCCACTCTACAATGGCCGCCGCGTAAACCATTGGACCATCTGATCCATTCCCGACTTGTGTTCATAATGCGATCTATACGCTGTATACCTATCCACACCTATGTACTGATGGAATTTACATTTCCTATCCATCATAGTACAATTTTTACCATTCCTGCTACTAGCGAAGCTTTGTTACACTAAATCAGGCTGAACGCTAATCTTATTTGCCCATTTTAAGATGGCGACCGCAATAACCAGGCGGATCACCTGCTCAAAACGTAGGGGCGGGACCAGACGCCGTTGCCATGGGCGCGCCTTACTTGATATCGCGCCGGCCGCCGAGCTCGTCCATCCATCCGAGCTCGGCGGTTAAGAGTAGGTGATTACGCCGTAACACAGGAAGCTAGAGGTAGGACGGGCTCTGCTTGCATATTAGGGGTCTTTGGCCCCACCCCCTTGCTCCCACTAAAACTTTACCGATTCTGGCCCCGCTGTACGCAATGGGCTGATACCAACCTGCTACATGCCTCTAAACTGACGCTGTATATGCCTCCTCTTCCCCCAGCCATACCTATAGGTTCTTCCCTGATGTTAACAACTGCCGAACACTCATGTGGCACATAACTCCTGACCTTTAGGTGAGCTGGTTGGGTATCTGCTATGCCAGTTTTTCATGTTTTCATATCAAGTGAGCACCTTTTAACATTTAATGTGCACCAGAGACAAAGTACTACGAGTTTCTTGTAAGATTGCTGCTGCTGTTTTTAACCTGTAACTTCTAAAATACTGTTTTATCTCAATGCACCTCTTTTCTAGCACACTGCTTGAAGTGTTGTTCACACGGCACGCTGCTTTTAGGCAGCCATGTTTTAATGACGCTAGTGGGCAACTCACCATCACTAGCATGTCACACTGCATGTATTACTGGCCCTGATCAATTTTGTGTTTAGAGCTATTCTCAATGCTATTAACCCTGTCTTATTATTCTTATTCCCAATTTAGGCATAGGACAATATTACAGAGGTAACCCACACCCATAATATTGTTTTTTACACTTGACACTAGCTTGTGGAAGAATGAATTAATTTATCATTTTTTCTATAATTTTCACATCTGTGTAGTCCTGATGAATCGCGGGTAATATCCTGATGCGAGAAACATGTTGACCATTTCCCCTTTCTAATCACATCTAGGGCCAACATACCTAATTGGTTGGCACCCAGAGAGTTAGTTTCACGTTTTTAACGGTAGCGGGAGACCTCCAGAATAAAGGAGTTTTTGGTACTCCCTACTACATTTTAACTCACCTACGAAGCTATCTGCTCCATTACCCACATACCCGCACTTCACCATAAGGCAGTTGGATATAAAAGATCTACGCCAAAGAGCCCCTCTTTGAGGTGAGCCCGTCGGGGATTGCACCGCCTCCCCGACGAGGAGCAACGCCAATGATGAAGCATGACACCCATTCGGGTGTGTGAGGCAAATACATCCAACAAAATGGATGCCCAAGGGTGCTATATCTACACCCCCGGTCACGCCAAATACACATAATTTCTCCATTCAGGAACGGTTCAGCTACCCAATTTGTTTTCCTATTCATTTAATTGTAACATATACCAATTTTTTTTCGACATGTCTGTCAGCAACATGTCACAGCCCCCAGCTTTCCTATCTGAGAAAGGGGAACCTGTCCTCCTTTGGCAGCATTGGAGAAAAATCTTTGACTCCAAATTAATAGTCATTGGGTGGGGGTGGGCAAGAAGATTTCTGCCATCCTTTTGCACAATCTGGGTGTTGAGGGACTCAATATTTATGAGTGTATTGACATGGTGCCTATTGGTGATGGTGCTGGAGAGCCCTCAGATGCATTTGAAATGTCCCCGGCAATACTGGAGCAGTACTTTGGCCCAAGTATCAACTTGGTTATGGAGAGACACAATATTGTTTCATGAGTGCACAGAAGTCTAATGAAAGATTGGATAAATATAATGCTTCATTGAAAATGTTGGTGAGCACTTGTGAATTTGGGGATCTGACTGATTCCTTTGTAAGGGATAAATTGGTGAGGCGTACCCACAGGTGCAGGGTACGAGAGAAATTGCTGGCCAGAAATCCTTAACTTAAGGAGGCAATTGCTATTGGAGTGGGGGTTGAGAATGCATCTGGATAGGAGAAGGAAATGAGAAATCATGCTTTGGCACCTGACACTTACTCTGCGCAAAGCAGTATACATGAAAATGCAGGCAGGTATGTCCAACAAAAGATAGATGAGTGTATTTTTAAGGTCAACCCTGGAATGAAACATAAGACTCCGCTTGACAGTAACAAGTCCAGGTGCTATAGATCACGAATAGCTCAAACTGTCTTGATAAGAATGTAACTTGTCGCAAGTGAGACCTTAAGGGGCAAGAAGCCAGGGTCTGTAGGTCTGGAGAGAAGGTGCGTGCAGAGGATAGTGTGGATAGTGTGACCGACTGGCTGAGGACAGTGGGCTTGAATGTGAGAGACGAGGCAAGTGAAGTGGGTGCTGGTGTGGTAATTATGCCTCAGTGTGAAGTTGACTTTTGTCATAATGGCAGGCTCCAGTTCTCCTTTCACCATGATTGGAGACAGGTTGTGGTATGGCATGATTTCCAATGAAAAATTGTTCACTCCAGACATTAACCCAGTCAGTAATTGTGTCTCACATATTGAAGTATTGGGGTATATGGTGAAAAAAATGTAGTTCAAAGGCAGAGAGATCATTGGAAAGATGTGTGTGGCCAAAAGGGAAACACCATTAGGGACATGGGAAATATTGTGAATCCCAATGCACGGGATCAGGTAAGTTTGTTGAGTGTGATCAGGGTGAGAGTTTTTATAAGGAATATTTGGAGGTATTTAGCAGTTGGTGGGTCTGCTTAAAGGGTTTGAAAATAGCACTGTACTATGTGTGCATAGTGCGCTGAGTCCCTCACATGATGCTTGAACCCTTGAAGGAGGAATTCGACAGATTGCTAAACTTAAAGGTAATTGAAGAAGTCGAGTATTCAGAGTGGTTGGCACCAGTAGTTTTAGCACCCAAAGAAGGTGAGAAGTTCATTAGAAAGGGTGTGTGTGTGGCCTTGAGAGATCTTAATAAATGGATTTAGGTGGACCGCCAGCTACTTCCAAACATCCCTGAATCACTTAGTATATTGAAGGGAGCAAATTGTTTTTTTTCTTTATTAGATCTTTCCTCAGCTTACCACCAGGTACAATTTCATCAAGACTCAAAGCACTTGACCTAATTTGTAATACCGTTGGGGGCATATCAGTTTATTAGAATGTCGTTTGGCCTGGCCTTAGCTTGTTTTCAAAGAATAATGAAAATGGTCCTGGAAGGAATATCTAACATCCTATTCTTTTAGGATCACATTGTCTTTTTTGATAAGGATGCAGGTGGGCATTTTGGAGTTTTAAGAAGCGTATTGAGGAGATTGGAGGACAAGGGTATTACAGTGAAGAAGTAGAAGTGTAGAATTGGTGTAACTTTAATCATGTACCTGGGCCATGTTATCTCAGGAGAGGGCATCCAACCTAAACCTGAGTTAGTGGACAGTATTGTAAATGCTCCCACCCCTACTGACAAAGAACAGGTGAGGTAATTTTCAGGATTTGCTGAGTTCTACTCTAAGTTCATCAAGGGGTTTGCGAGTGTGGTGGAGCCAATCAGAACTCTACTGAAGAAGGGCGTTCATTTTGCTTGGTCAGAGGAATGTGAGGCAGCTATCAAAGCAGTGAAATTGGGCATCAGTACAATGCTCACCGTGGGTCATTTTGACACCAGGGGAAATACTATATTGACTACCATTGCTAGTCTTCGGGGATTGGGTGCGATACTTTCTCAAGTTGAGGGTGGTGTGGAAAAGTTAGTGGTGCTTGCCTCAAGAGCATTTAGGAAGAAGCTACTCATGCATTGAAAGAGAGGCTCTGGTTATAGTCTGGATTGTCCAACATTTCAAGCTTTATCTGTGGGGCATTCCCTTCATGCTGAAAACTAACACTCAAGCAGTGGAGTGAAGGTCTAGAACAAGGGTACTCAAAGTACGGCCCGCAGGCCAGTAGCGGCCCGGCAAGCCTTCAGTGGCGGCCCGCAGAGCTTGAGACATCGCACCTGTGTGTTTTTTTTTAACTTCAGCAAACACCTCGTGGAGCAGCAGTGCGTAATCAGAGAGACTGCTCTGTGGGGGCCGGGCAATTCCAGTCACAGTCAAGAGTGGAGCTGAAGGGGTGCTAAGAGGTGAACAAAGCCTCATTAACAAACAAATGGTCGTTTAAAGACCTGTGAAGTACTGAGGTGCCCGGGAGGCTGTGTCAGCCCAGGCTGACACACAGGGGAGAGGGGGGGAGGACACCAGGAACTGAGAGCCTGGTGAGGTGGGAGGGCAGAGCAGGGAGTGAGAGCCCGGGTGAGGGAGGTGGGAGGCCAGAGCAGGGAGTGAGAGCCCGGGTGAGGGAGGTGGGAGGGCAGCAGGGAGTCAGAGCCTGGGTGAGGGAGGTGGGAGGGCAGCAGGGAGTGAGAGCCAGGTGAGGTGGGAGGGCAGAGCAGGGAGTGAGAGCCCTGTGAGGTGGGAGGGCAGAGCAGGGAGTGAGAGCCCTGTGAGGTGGGAGGGCAGAGCAGGGAGTGAGAGCCCGGTGATGTGGGAGGGCAGAGCAGGGAGTGAGAGCCCGGTGAGGTGGGAGGGCGGAGCAGGGGGTGACAGCCCTGTGAGGTGGGAGGGCAGAGCAGGGAGAGAGAGCCCGGGTGAGGGAGGTGGGAGGGCAGAGCATGGAGTGAGAGCCCGGGTGTGGAAGGTGGTAGGGCAGCAGTGAGTGAGAGCCCGGTGAGGTGGGAGGGCAGCAGTGAGGGAGAGCCCGGTGAGGTGGGAGAGCAACAGTGAGTGAGAGCGAGGTGGGGTGGGAGGGCAGCAGTGATTGAGAGCTCGGTGAGGTGACAGAGGGCAGCAGGGACTGAGAGCCGGGTGAGGTGGAAGGGCAGCAGTGAGTGAGAGCCCGGTGAGGTGGGAGGGCAGCAGGGAGTGAGAGCCCGGTGAGGTGGGAGGGCAGAGCAGGGAGTGAGAGCCCGGGTGAGGGAGGTGGGAGGGCAGCAGGGAGTGAGAGCCCGGTGAGGTGGGAGGGCAGCAGGGAGTGAGAGCCCGGGTGAGGGAGGTGGGAGGGCAGCAGGGAGTGAGAGCCCGGTGAGGTAGGAGGGCAGCAGGGAGTGAGAGCCCGGTGAGGTGGGAGGGCAGAGCAGGGAGTGAGAGCCCAGGTGAGGGAGGTGGGAGGGCAGCAGTGAGTGAGAGCCAGGTGAGGTGGGAGGGCATCAGTGAGTGAGAGCCCGATGAGGTGGGAGGGCAGCAGGGAGTGAGAGCCGGGTGAGGTTGGAGGGCAGCAGTGAGTTAGAGCCCGGTGTGGTGGGAGGGCAGCAGTGAGTGAGAGCCCGGTGAGGTGACAGAGGGCTCTTTTCAACAACAAAGAGGGTCCCTGGGGGAGAAGAGATGAACCGGGAGAGGAGAACAGGGGAAGTCAAAAACACAAAAACAGACCTCTCACCGGTGTCTATAAATATTCAATAACTTCAATATATTCTACAAATCATCACTGTCCCAAAATCAGAAATTATTTAGAAAAATGTATTTTTTTCATTTATTATATCTTTTTCATGTTATGTTATGTTATGTTATTTATATTTGTACCACGCACAGCTGCCCCAGCGAAGGGGCGTCCTGGCGCTTTGACAAGGTAAACACAACACAACACCAGAAGACACAGTAGAGGCAAGAAGAACATCAGAAAACTAAACAAATAAAAAAGTCTTAACAGCCCGTCTAAACTGTAAAAGGTCGTCAATCGCCCGGATGTGTGGAGGAAGAGAATTCCACCACATAGCCGCTCGCACCCGGAAAGAGCGACCACCCACTCTGGCCAGTCTGAAGCGAGGAACCACTACCAGATTCTGACCTAGAGATCTAAGGGTGCAGGGGGGACATACGGTGTTAGCAAATTCTCCAGAATTTGGGGAGACATACCTTTGAGGATTTTAAACGCAAGGCAAAGAACCTTGAATTTAATCCTTTGGGGTATGGGGAGCCAATGGAGCGAGTGCAGAGATTTAGAAACCGAACACCTCCTTGGCAGACCAATCACCACTCTGGCTGCAGCATTTTGAACTCGCTGCAGCCGAGTGAGTTCTGCCTGATTGATCCCTGCTAACAGGGAGCTGGCATAATCCAGCCGGGACAGTACTGATGCTTGAACCACCAGTTGCCTGGTTGATGCATCAAAGAATTTGAGAATAGGTCTGAGCCCTCTAATGATGCCATAGGAAGAAGCTGCCACCTTCTTGGTATGACCGATGAAACCGAGGGTCGGCTCCAGCCATACCCCTAGATTATTTATCTCCGATGCTGGGAGAGGGGTCACACCTAGTCCAGAGGGCCACCAATTGTCACCCCACAACGCCACCTGCTTACCGACCACCATAACCTCAGTCTTCTTGGTATTTAACTGGAGACAGTTGGAATTCATCCAGTTAGCCACTGCCCGTAGCCCGTCAGAGAACCTAGGAGCCTCCAAATCTGAGTCCCCACTCAGCGTGACCGCCAGCTGCGTGTCATCAGCATAGGAGACCATCGTCAAGCCCCACTGCTTGACGACAGCGGCCAGCGGCCTCACCTAGAGATTGAAAAGAGTGGGACTCAGCGATGAACCCTGTGGGACCCCCAGGGTTAACGGGTAAGATTTAGACTTACCGGGTGAATTCGCCACCTGGAAAGACCTTCCCGTCAGGAAAGATCTAAACCAGCATAAAGCGGAGCCCATAACACCCACTTCCTCAAGTCGTTGGAGCAGGATCCCGAGCGAGACTGTGTCGAACGCGGCACTATGATCTAATAGCAGTAGTGCCGCCGTCCGACCCGCATCAAGCACAGACCGCAGATGTTCGACCATGGAAAGTAGGGCCGTCTCCGTACTATGGCCCGCACGGAATCCATTCTGAGTAGGGTCAAGAATGTTAGCCCTGGTAAGATGGACTGTAAGAATGCCGTTCACATGGGCCTCAGCGATTTTCGTAGCCCACGGAAGCAAGGAAATGGGGCGGTAGTTCTCGGGTTTGAGGGGGTCAAGGGTGGCCTTCTTCAGAATAGGCGTGACTATGGCCTGCTTCCACCTAATGGGAACAATCCCAGATGAAAGTGACAGATTGATCAATGAGAGCACCGGAGTTCGGCATAGCGGCGCCATATTCTTAAGCTGGGCCAGTTTCAACGGATCTGCCGGAGATCCTGACTTAATTCTGAGGCTTAACGAATCAAAAGCCTCCATGGATAAAGAGGGCAAGATAGTGAGGCACTCGTTGTCACTTAACACACAGCTGGTCCGATAAGGAGGAAGGAGGAAAGGAGCCCATCGAGAATGTGGGGTAGATAGCATGCACTTTCTCGAGAAAAAAGGAGACCAAAACCTCACAATGGGAATCTGAGCATATTTCCACCGTCGTTGTCCTCTTGGCCATCAGATCCTTTAATACCTTAAAAAATAAGTTTCGTGGGATTTGCACTATTCTGAAACTATTGAGCATAGAAGGCTGCTCGTGTTCTACACACCGCCCTGTGGTATAATTTCGTTTTAGCAATGTCATTAGTCAAACAATAAATAGACAAATATATATTCAAAATACATACATACCTCTCATCAAGTATACACACACCAATCCTTCCACTCTAATACCCAAGAGAAAACACTCCACTCTCATACTCAATACATTTCAACAGATAGCAGTCTAAAAAACAGATATACAATTATATACAATATATAAATAAAGAAAGACAGAAACAGAAAGCGCCGACGCGCGTTTCGGAAAAGGACCAAAAGTCTGCAGATCCTTCGTCAGGGCGCAGACGGAATTAATTATAATATAGCAAAAATGTCTTCATATGTTGAAGATATTTTTTATTTATCCTCTTCAAAATAGATATCCACAGGTACCAGAACTTGCACAGTGGGTCTTAAGACAAGTGGTAGCATCCGAATTCAAAAATGTCATCTGTATGGGACAATGGGACAACAAAATACAATTCAATAATGCATTTACAAACTATTTTTCTTTAACTAATAGCTGGTTGGATACTCCATCACCAAAAAAACACAATTTAGTGAAGTGAATAAAAAAGGAAAAGGAATAGGGCGAAATATATAAAAGAAGAGGTATATTTTCAGATAAATACTCTCATGAAAAGGTACGCCGACTAAAGGACATATATAGAAAGTTCCCTTCCCAAGAGACAGAAATTTTGAGAAGTACAGCACAGAAATAGATGTATCTCCTGGGTGCCCCTAGAAATATCAGAGGTACACAGTCCATACCATATCCGAGAAGTGAAGCATGCCTAAGGATGTACAAACCAAGGTAAGAGAATTATACCTATTAGAGTTACTTCTATCCCACAGATCACAAAATCGTGTTTCTCAAATCAGAACACTGTAGAGATGGGTCCAACTAAAGTAGTAGTCTCTTCCGGGAAAAATCCTATTTAGATATAGAAAGGGTAGGGTGAATACAAAGTCAAACTCGTGGTACATATCTCACACATAAAGCCCTTTTGATACGGGAAGGTGTAACTATCCACGTTGAGATAATAAACTGTGGGTAATCGATAAGAGTCACTAACACAGCATGAACCTACTCCATTCCTTTAGGTGTAGAGCCATAACGGGGACAAATACAGTGAAATTTCCATTTTGCCCTTATGCTAACTCCAATTACTACTGGAGTGGAAAAAAAGGGGGGGGCAAATGGATCAGAAACATATCACTTAAAGGTAAGGACAGACCTCTCTTATTCATTACCGGAGAACATATCGATGTGCATAAGCCAGAGGGTGACTCACGGGACTTCCTGAATACGCTAAGTGCTAAAGAGACCAGAAAGAACCCTATGTCTAGAGTACCTACCTTGGAGGGTACTAGCTGGTCTCTAATTCAAAGTCTGCAAATATTTTAGGCATTCACGGATGAACTGGATTGCGACGGTCTCCGTCAGCCGATATAAACAGATGGATACATGCGGGCGTCACACCCTTGACAGAATGAACTGAAATGTAGAGCATTCAAGAATAAGCGTGGGTGTACGAGATCCTAGATGCACCCCAGACCACCAGATAACTACAGACGAAAGTCGGTCAATCAATCGATAGATCCGCTCGACAGAAAATAATCGCCCTCACATCTCCAAACACACCAATAACTTACCATGCGTAGCTCTACCAGGAAACGGAAGGGGCGTCCTCCATCGATACCGGACGATCAAGGACTATCCAACTGATGCTCGGGTCCTTATAATTGTTGGCGTGCAGTACGTAAAGCAGTATCACCTGAATTTGGAACGGTAGTAAGAGGAATGGATAGAGGACTACCCAAAATACATGGCCGCCATGTTGGAATGATGAAATAACCGTGCCTGGAAAGCAGCAGGAATAAGGTAAAATACCCAATCCAATGGACATATCGGAACTCGATCGTCAGGGAAAAATAGTGAAAGAGGATAGAACCAAAAATCTGATACTATAATATCCCAATGTATTTGGAACAGCGCCTCAAAGTTTTGTAGGACCATAAAAAATACAGATAAGTCATAAAAATGACCAGATATCCCATGATGTAGTGAATCCTGAAGGAGTAACCACGTCTCTCAAAAAAAATCTTTTTTTTAAAACAGTGTTAGAGATGGATATAGGATGCATATCAGGAATGGATAATGAAGGTTAAAGCTAAATCGGGGGAATTATAGTAGAGCATTCTGCCAAGGTGTATATATTCATTCAGTCCCTTGGTAGCTGTTTGGAGGGTATATATCCAGAAAACTTTGCGTTTCCCCCTCAGGCCATTGATGTTATTATGCTTTGGGTTGTGTACTTTTTCTAGTATAATCCATTTTAAGTCAGTAGGTTCATGCCTCATTTCCTGCCAATGAGATACCAGGGGGGCTCCTCTCTTATTGTTTCTTAGAGCCGATTTATGTTCTGTGAGTCTCACTCTGAACTCCCGACTAGTTTCGCCCACATAACCCTTGGCGCACGGGTATATGATGAGGTAAACCACATTGTCTGACCTACAGTTAGTCATTCATGGAATTAGAATTTTCTTTTTTCCCATATTAGTTCATCAGACACAATCGCTGAACTACAGGCATGACAATTGCCACATGTATGCGTACTGACAACTGGTTTGTCACCGCTGATCGACTTCTGTACCCAGCCACCTCCATTTTCAAACTTCGAATGTACTAAATGGTTACGCAAATTTTTATTGCGATGAAAAGCAAACACAGGTTTAGGCATTGAAGTATCCTGGGTGCCAGAATTCAGGATATGCCATTGTGAGCAAATGATTTGTCGCAACTGGTTGTTCATATTCGAATGGCGGGTCACACATACCAATTTGGGTTCACTTGTATCAGTTTTTGTCTCTAAAAGGGCATCCCTGTTATAATACTTCGCCCTTTTATATGATTCTTTGATGAGTTTAGGGGGATATCCTCTTGTGACAGAGGGCAGCAGGGAGTGAGAGCCGGGTGAGGTGGGAGGGCGGAGCAGGGAGTGAGAGCCCGGGGGAGGGAGGTGGGAGGGTAGCATTGAGTGAGAGCCGGGTGAGGTGAAAGAGGGCAGCAGGGAGTGAGAGCCCGGTGAGGTGGGAGGGCAGCAGGGAGCGAGAGCCCGGTGAGGTGGAAGGGCAGAGCAGGAAGTGAGAGCCCGGGTGAGGGAGGTGGGAGGGCAGCAGTGAGTGAGAGCCCGGTGAGGTGGGAGGGCAGCAGTGAGTGAGAGCCCGGTGAGGTGGGAGAAACAGACAGCGATAGAGACAGACAGCGATAGAGACAGACAGCGAGAGAGACAGGGGGAGAGAGGGAGACAGACATAGGGAGGGATGGAGACAGACTGAGGGAGACAGACAGAGGGAGACAAACAGAGGGAGAAAGACAGAGGGAGAGAGGGAGACAGACAGAGGGAGGGAGACAGACAAAGGGAGGGAGACAGACAGAGGGAGGGAGACAGATAGAGAGAGGGAGACAGACAGAGAGGGGGAGACAGACAGAGGGAGGGAGACAGACAGACAGAGGGAGGGAGACAGACAGACAGAGGGATGGAGACAGAAAGACAGAGGGAGGCAGACAGAGGGAGGCAGACAGAAGGAGGAGGGAGACAGAAGGAGACAGACAGAGGGAGGGAGACAGACAGAGGGAGACAGAGGGAGAGAGGGAGACAGACAGAGGGCGGGAGACAGACAGAGGGAGGGAGACAGACAGACAGAGGGAGGGAGACAGACAGACAGAGGGAGGGAGACAGAAAGACAGAGGGAGACAGACAGAGGGAGGGAGGGAGGGAGACAGAGGGAGGGAGGGAGACAGAGGGAGGGAGGGAGGGAGGGAGGGAGACAGAGGGAGGGAGACAGACAGAGGGATAGAGGGAGACAGACAGAGGGAGGGAGAGAGGGAGAAAGACAGAGGGAGACGGACAGAGGGAGACGGACAGAGGGAGAAAGACAGAGGAAGACAGACAGAGGGAGACAGACAGAGGGAGACAGACAGAGGGATACAGACAGAGGGAGGGAGACAGACAGACGGAGGGAGGGAGACAGAAAGACAGAGGGAGACAGACAGAGGGAGGGAGGGAGACAGACAGAGGGAGGGAGGGAGACAGACAGAGGGAGGGAGGGAGACAGATGGAAGGAGGGAGACAGAGGGAGGGAGACCGAGGGAGAGAGACAGAGGGAGACAGAAAGAGAGAGAAGGAGGGAAGGAGGGAGCGAGAGAGAGAGATAGAAGGAGGGAGACAGAGAGAGGGAGGGAGAGATAGGGAGAGAGAGAGAGAGAGAGAGAGAGAGAGAGAGAGAGAGAGAAGAGAGATGTGTGTGTATGCTGGTCTGTTGGCTCAGTGGATGAACGCGTCAGCTGCAGGGGCCTGTGGTCAACCTCATGGTCACAGTTTTTTTCTTTCTAGCCCCTCCCCCTCCCCCACTGACCCCGCCTCCACCGGTGCAGCCCTCGCCCACAAACCACACTGTAAATTCGGCCCGAGAGAAAGTTTGTGAGTACCCATGGTCTAGAAGAAATTAAGTTCCAGGTTCAGTATCTTTCTGGGGCTACTAATATGGCAATGGCTGTCAGTAACTGGCAACAATTATGGGATCATTGAGGATGTAAATTGTGTGAATTGGGTGAGGGAACCCATGATTGCGAGGGAGGAGTAGCTGAAAAGTGGTGATTTGGACGTACTATTTACTATTATTAAAACCTATGTAGTTAATGGGTGGCCTGGTTATAAAGAGTAGACCCTGAAATGAGACCATTCTGGTCAGTAAGAAATGTGCTCACATTGTTCCAAGATGACCTTGTGAGGGGGAAAGGAATGTCCCACCTAGAAGCTTGAGGCCCAAGGTGATCAACTTAGACTATGATGGCCCCATTGGTAGAAGTCTCACTAAGGCCCGGATCAGGGAGAGGTACTGGTGGCCGGGATGTATCACCAAGTGGAGGAGGTAGTGAAAGAGTGTTGTTTGTGTGCTTCTAATGATAAAACACATGTGACTAATACTGCCCCTTTGTCTCCAGCTGCTGTGCCAGAAGAGCCTTGGACAAAGCTGGGCCTTGAAATGATGGGCCCATTTAAGTTGTTACGTCAAAGGAGAGATTTGTGTTACTGCTGGTGGATTACACATCCAAATGGGTAACTACCAGGTGTGTGGGCACTGTGTGTACTAGGATGGTCATTGAGTTCCTTAAAGATCGATTTGCAGATGAAGGGCTACCAAAGTATCTGGTGACGGTTAATGGGGTGCAATTCACCTCACATGAAATGCAAGAGTATTTGAATGACTTTGGGATGACACATCAGAAGATAGCCCTTCATGCACTACAGGCCAATGGTGTTGCCTAACGCATGAACAGGATGGTGAAGGCCAGTGTTCAAAGAGCTTTGGAGTCCCAGGTACCACTTAGAGGAGTGTTTATGGACATGTGGTGGGTGTATCGAACAGCTCCCAATCGTATCATGCATAAGTCACCTTTTGAGTCTTTGATGTATTGAGCAGTCATTTCCAAGCTAAACCCTCAGTGGTTGACTGTCAAGTGTGCTGTTATCCTGGACAGAGAGGAGGTGGGTGCCAGAATCAGGTCCTACCAGCAGAGGTATAAGCATAGGATTCATGAGAAAAACTCTGTAAAGGGCACGAAATGGAAAGTGGGAGATCACATTCTGATAATGAAACCAAGATGGAAGAGGAAGGGAGTAACTGAGTACATGGCTCTCTTTATCATCACCTCTGTTAGGAGAAATATGGTGACAGTCCATACTGGTAGCACGTGGAGCATGTCCAGTTTGTTGAGGTACCCGGTAAAAAGTTGCCTAGAGATGTGGGGATGAGTCCTCCTGATGATCTTCCCTTGAAGGGGCCTGGAGGCCAAGTTGATCCCACTCATTCTGCCCCAAGGCCCAGAAGGGTGCTGTCTCATTTAAGAGATTTTGTTAGCATTTTGGGCTGGACTGTTCCCATTGGGGTAGGGTCAAGAGGATTGGGATGAGGCCCGAGCAATTGCAAGTGGCTGAGATTAATTCAAGCATTCCATCCATCACCTTGCTGTTGTTGCAGTAGATGCCCTAAGTGCAATGGGTATTATTAGACGTGGGTCCCATGCTCACTGCGCCACTGGATTCAAGCTAGCCTGGCTGATGAGGGGCCATGCCTCGAAACTGGTCCCAGGATGCTTGTTTCCAGTCCAGGGAAGACCTGGCTTGTCAGTTCGGGCTGGACTGCTGCCATGAGGAGCAGGGTCAAGAAAGATGTGCATATGGCGGGGTCCAGACTGGGGTGGCGTGATGAGCCAAAGAATAATGGATTAAACTCAGATCTTTGTGACTGGAGTGAATGTTTGCATTGTTCAGCGTTGGACATGGCCCTTTTTGCAGGGTCATCTCACAACTTTTTGCCTTCCTCTTGTATTTTTTCTGACGTGTTTTTGTTGGTTTTATGACTCTGGACACATTAGCACTGCCGATCAGTGCATGTGCTCTCTCTTGTAAACATTGTAAGATTGCTCTACACCTGTTTGGCATATTTAATGTACCTGTAAGTCCCTTATACAGTGGTGTCCCATATAACCATGACCAGTAAATGTAATGCTACAGGTGGGCTTGCAGTGTTGCTTGAGTCATCCACTGAAGTAGCCTTTAAAGCCAGTCTGGGTCCTCTGCAGGGCCTGCGCCCACAGTTTACTGCCGCAGTGACGTGGCATGTAAAGTGGTTACCACGTCTGAAACACCCCTATTACTACATATAAGTCACCCCTAAGTTAGGCACTAGCTATCCCTATGGGCGGGGTGCTGTGTAGGTAAAAGGTAGGACATGTGCCTTAACTGTGTAGCAGGTCCTGGTAATGGCAAGCAGCCTATTTGGTTTCTTACTGCTGTGAGGCTGCCCTCTCATAGGGTTGCATCAGGGATTCTCTGATATGTGCTTCAATGGTAATTTCTGATATGAGAGGGGTAGGGTGACCATGTTTGGTATGTTTGGAAAAGTAGTGATATATCCTGCTTATTAGTGAAAGCGGATTTGTCATTACTATTTTAGAAAGGCCTTTTTTAGAAGTGTGCATTTCTGTGTGCTTATGAGTCTCTTTGCCCTGCCTGGATGTGTATTCACTGTCTGGTTTTGACTGACTGGAGAGGGGGGATGTGCATTCACTCTAGACAGTCACAAGGGGGTTGAGGTTGATCCTGCCTTTCCTGTGTGACTCAGTGCTAGGCTGAATAGACCATGGCTGCATTTAGAGTAGCGGGAGGAGTTTCCCTTGCACCTGAATAGGCCTGGTCTGCATTTGGAGTGGTGGGAGGAATTGCACCCGCACCTGAATAGGGCTGTGCCTACCTTCTACAATGCTGTCATCACCCCACTGTGGTGTGTCGGGGGCATGCGATGTGAATGGGGGTGTGGTGTACTTCTGTACAGTGTTTGATGTGCCCCCTAGATCAAAAACATTCTGACTATAAGTAAAGGGGCTGTGACCCCATGTGGTAGAGACACTGCAAGGGACTTGTACCAGAAGCTGCTGGTTCTACAGGCTGCACCTACCAGAGTAAACTGCTGTGCTACATGGAGGACAGAGCCGGTAGAACTCTGTCTTTTAATAGTCCTCTGTCATTTAAATAAGAGCACACTTGGTGCTCCCTTGAAGGTCAAAGGAGAGGTCCAGGGTCTTACTCATGTTAAAGGACAGGCTTAGGTCTTTGAGCACACACTTGATGAGCGTGAGGCTGGGGTAAAAATCCAAAACCAGGATACCAGATTGCAATCAGGTACTCAGGACAGGGGAACACGTCTCCACAAACAGGACATTCCCTTTCCAATAAAAGGCAACAGAGTAAGTATTGCATGCATACACGGGGCAGGCACAGCACAGACAAGAGCAGTGCAAACGTCTCTACAGAAGTGGCAGCAGCATTGTGAGCATCCCTTACACAAAACAATACACGTACAATATTAGGCAGCAGTAACACAAGCTAACCACACATTCAAAACAGAAATAGGGCCGGCAGGAGGAAGCGAATCCTAGTAACGGGGTCTACTTTGGGGTCTCCAGACGCCAACAGTGTGTGCAGATACATGTGGGTGCAAGCCCTGTTTAGGAAGCTTGTCTGTCCCTGACAAGGTATGTCAGAGAGAGGGTATAAGCAATGTTGCACTGTGAGATCTTCCTGTCTCAGCAGTGTGTATTGAAGATAGATTAGAAGCAGAGACCTGCTGAGAGTGTTGGGGGAGGGGGCTACTGCTGGACCCTCTGTTTTTAATTCCCCAGAACACCTCAGTCATCCAGAGCTCTTCAGTAGGCAATCCAGCCCTTTATACATTTTGCACTGGCTCATTGGAGTACCTCAGCCTACACTGAAAAATACCCAGCCAGATGTTGATGGCCTACAACTAATCATCATGTTTCATCTCCTGACACTCATGGGACTCTACTAAACCTTTGTATTACCTCAGACCTGCGTTAACCCTCATCCAGCCCATAAAGATTCTCTGCCAACCCTAAAGAATCCTAAGCTAGTCCAAGTCAACCCTAAAGAACATCTACCAGTTCTAAGGCACTATCAGACAAACAAGGACCACCAATCGTCCATCAGAATTGAAATCCGCAGCTTGCAACCGGTCGTCATTGTCCATAAACCACCCTAAAATGTCCCTCAGGCGCACTTTGCCCTACCAGTGCCTAGAGTCTGTGAAGCTCCCTCTGCTTATCATCTGCCTTTCTTTAGACAATCTCAATTTGGCCTCAGTCAACCATCTACCACCCTATGCTGACCCCCTTGAGGGCCAAAGATGACCCTCAGACACCCTTACCCAACCATGAGGCCCCTTGGCTCTTCGTCACATTCCATAAGGTGGCCCTCACAGACCAGCACTATGCAGCAGCAATCATAGACCCTCATCAACCTCTCACAGACTTTCACCCCCTGCTAGAAACTAGGGCCATAGACATCTCCTCTACTGCTCTTACAGCCGGCGTACAATTCTAAGGACACCTCAGTCATTTCTAAAGGGTCTCAAAGAAGTCTCTAGTGGCCCACAGATATTGTAAACACATATATATATATATATATATATATATATATATATATATCCACAGAAAAAACCATAGGTTATAGTCCATATATAGTTAGGAATTTGCATTTACAAAACCTTGAAAATTCAATGAAAAAACCATTGGTTTTAGGCCATATATAGTTAGGGATTTGCATTTAGAAAACCTTATTTTACTCGCATAAAACCATTGAAATTCCATATATAGTTATAAGCGCTAACTATATATCGCGCACCCGCAATCCACTGCTGATGATGTCACATATTACATCATTCATGACATGGTTAGTGACATCACTGATGACATCACTGATGACATCTCAAGAACCTGGAAACCCAACTGAGTGAAAAAAACGATCCGAAATCTCCAGAATCTGCTGTGGTGGCTGTGCTTGTGTATTTTCTCACACCCAAAGCTGAGCACCTTCCTCTGTGGCGGCGGCAACCACCATTGCACATTTCCTGATCACAGAAGACCATGTTAGCCATTACTTAAGAATAACCCTTATGACTAGTGCACCGGAGATGATCAAGGTCTGTTTTCCTTCCACACACTTTCCAGTATTTTTGATCATTATTGTAAATTGAGGCTACATACCTTTCACAAACATTCTCTTTAATTACACAAAAACTACCGCCAAGGAGGTACATTTGCCAGCGTTCACTGGACTCAATTGTCAAGGTGAGGTCAGTTACCACTAAGCCTGGATGCAGGTACTATTGCCCTGAATCCAAATACATGTTTCTACCAGCCAGTACTTGTACAAAGGCAAAGACTGGTGGAACAGGGAAAGGTTTACTCTTCGAGGCAAAAGGGTGTGAAGACCAATAGAGCGCCTCCCGCATCTTAGGATGTATTAAAGACAATATGCGGTTGCTGATCATTTTATTTACTCATCCCTCTATGCCATGACTCCTAATCCATGCACTCTTGTATTCATCCATCTGTGTATTCACTCACCTATTTATTCACACACTTAACCACACGTCCTCACTCATTTATGCACTCTCTCCCATTCGTCTGTGAAACCACCCGCCCCTTTGTTCATCCACACATTTATTCATTCATACATGTACACACTCCTGTTCACCCACACACTGATCCCAGTGTGCGGGTGAAAATCAACGAAAATCGTTATTGTTGTGCAACATCATGTAATGGATAAAGTGGGAAGAGTTTGCAGATGAAAAGCTGTGTGAGTGATATCCATTTTAACTGATGGAGCTATATAACTCATTTATTCACTGTTTTCTAGAGTTGTGAAAAGAATTCCTTCTTGCTAGATGTCCATGAGACATCTGATAGACTGAACATTCTGTTGTATGTTCTAGTATTATTCATGAGTGATATTTCACATATCGTTTATATGATAAATAAGTAAACGTGTGTTTTCATGGTGTGTGTAATTGTTGAAGAAAGATGGATCGCAAGAACTTTGATATCCAGATTTTGGTCCAAAGTTTTTCGAATCTATTAAAAATAGGGGGTTCCCCCGCCTACAATTATTGGATATGCCTCATAAGAAAAAGTGCCATGACTGTTCATTACTTCTGGGACTACGTGTGAGGTACCCTATTCCCATTTGCTTTTGGAAATTGTATGGTCAAGATCCTATACCTTATTGGATGCTCTTCCATGAAACTGTCCATGGATCTGAGATTATTAGCTTAGTGGTTTTTCATTCTGAGTTTAAATATAAAAATCAGTTCTTGAATGTTGTTGTGAGCACTGTATGACTTACAATTTAGTGAATTTACTCAGACGAGAAGGCAGTTGCCATTGAATACAGACAGCACCCTGACGAAGGTTGTGTTTCACCCCTACAATCTTATTGTGACTACCGAAATGCGCGTTGGCGCATTACTGTCTATATTTAATATATTGTGTGCATTTGAATAATAAGGTCTCTGAATTCTGTTCAAATACTTTAACTGCAATGCATGAGATTCTCTGTGATTTTCGGTTTATGTCTGTGTCTTCCATTTGTATTTTTTGTGAAGTATGATTGGATGTGAGTTTTTCATTTTTTACCTGTTAATTTAGTTTTCTGTAGTTTTCTTGGCTAGGTATGTTCTTCTGTTTTCAATGTGACGCTCATCTCCTCCAACAAACTGTTTAAGAAAGAAGTAAAAGCGATCCTCATGGCTAAATACACATGATCTATTATCCTGTAGCTCTCATGAATCCGCTCTGTAATACCTGCCTGACCCCTTGGTCTACTTGTACTACTTGTATTATGACTTATTTGATTGTATATGTTCCCTCTTTGTACTACTTGTACTACTGGTATTATGACTTATTTTGATTGTATATGTTCCCTCTTTGTATTTTGATGTATTACTGACGTATTAGTGTTTTGTATTTTGATGTATTAGTGACTTGCACACTGTACCTACACCACCTCAACCATCCCTACTTTTGTACTACTGATGCACCTGTGTGACTATACATCCTGCACGCATCTACCTCAACTATGCCCACCTTTATGTTATCTCCAAAAACACGTGCAGCACGCTTAAATAAGTATATGCTTACTTTTGTACTTTTATATTATTGGCGCAACGGTTTGACTATGCACCTTGTACTGACACTACCTCACCTATGATCTACCTCCTGTTTTTTGACCTACCTATGTAACTATGCACCTTGTACCTAACTACCTCAACTATCTACATTCTATTACTTCATCTCCTCCTTGTAAAGCGCTCTGATATCTGCAAAGATCTTGTTCGCGCTATATAAAACTATCAAAATAAAAAATAAAAAAAATATACATCATCAGTCCAATCCCTTCCTTGACAAAATCAGGATGTGGAGAAGATTTATAGATGATATTCTTATTTTATGGACTGGACCACCGTCCTCGCATGAGGCTTTTTTCAATTGGGTGAACACTCTAAACCCTTATCTCCATTTCACGATGTCTGCATCACCAACGGAGATTGCCTTCCTTGACCTGACAATAAGACTGAAAGGGGGAGCACTCAGTACTACTATGTACAGAAAGCCCACCGACTGTAATAGCCTGCTCCACTACACAAGCCACCACCCAAAAGCCTTACGTTCCAACCTCCCATTCGGACAATTTCTCAGGGTCCGGCGTAATTGCAGTGATCTAACTGATTACAAACAAGAATCTGCAATCCTGTCCAGGAATCTATTGGACAAAGGTTACCCTAAGGGAGAGGTCACCAAAGCTCTCAAACGGGCCAGAAATAACCACCGAGAGGCCTTACTTGAACTGCGTGAGGTGGTACAGATTGAGAACCAACCCATCACCTGTGTTACTACCTTCACCCCTGTGTCTACTAAGATCAAAAGTGTGATCAAACGACACTGGGACATTCTGAACACTGGCAACGTCAGCCTCGCAACACCTAGATTTGCTTTCAAGAGATACCAGAATGTCAAAGACATCTTGATTAGCACAAGACCGAAAGTACAAAAGAAGGGGGCCCAACAGACCTTATGGAACTTACCTCCAGTCAAGGGTCACTACCCTTGTGGATCCTGTGGAGTGTGTGTCTACACAGCCACACATAAGACAATCCAACTAACTGATACCTTCAACTGGGAGATCAGGGGTCATACAAATTGCAACACCTCCCACTGTATCTACATGCTAACATGCCCATGTGGACTACAATACATTGGGATGACGACACGTCCAATCAAAACCCGTATCATTGAACATCGTAGCAATTTCCGCTGCAAGAAGACACATACCAAAATGTACAAGCACTACGTTGAGGCCAATCACACTGCAGACTCACTCAAATGGCTAGTGCTAGAATCCAGCCCTAACTGCCCTAAACAAGCCTTATTTCGGAAAGAACAAAGGTGGGTTCACCGATTAGCTTCTGATAGCAGAGGTCTTAATGAGTATATCCCTTGGCATTCCCTTTAATACAGACTTTTGCTACAAACTATATTGTGACATTATATACTGATACCAAAAACAAGGACTCACACCTCGGGTACAATACATTTTACTCCTGAGATGCTTCCTTCTCACAATTGAACTATAATGCACAGTGGGGGCTTTTTGTTACCATTCCACGCTCAAGCCGGGGTTGGACATACGATAACACGGCGATTAAAAATTAAAAATTGAAAATAAAATAAAACAGCAGATAACATCTTTAAAGGTGCATGTTTGTAGCCTATCAAACCAGATTCCATTGAGCTATATGCCATAACCCGTACCCCACTCTACAATGGCCGCCGCGTAAACCATTGGACCATCTGATCCATTCCCGACTTGTGTTCATAATGCGATCTATACGCTGTATACCTATCCACACCTATGTACTGATGGAATTTACATTTCCTATCCATCATAGTACAATTTTTACCATTCCTGCTACTAGCGAAGCTTTGTTACACTAAATCAGGCTGAACGCTAATCTTATTTGCCCATTTTAAGATGGCGACCGCAATAACCAGGCGGATCACCTGCTCAAAACGTAGGGGCGGGACCAGACGCCGTTGCCATGGCCGCGCCTTACTTGATATCGCGCCGGCCGCCGAGCTCGTCCATCCATCCGAGCTCGGCGGTTAAGAGTAGGTGATTACGCCGTAACACAGGAAGCTAGAGGTAGGACGGGCTCTGCTTGCATATTAGGGGTCTTTGGCCCCACCCCCTTGCTCCCACTAAAACTTTACCGATTCTGGCCCCGCTGTACGCAATGGGCTGATACCAACCTGCTACATGCCTCTAAACTGACGCTGTATATGCCTCCTCTTCCCCCAGCCATACCTATAGGTTCTTCCCTGATGTTAACAACTGCCGAACACTCATGTGGCACATAACTCCTGACCTTTAGGTGAGCTGGTTGGGTATCTGCTATGCCAGTTTTCATGTTTTCATATCAAGTGAGCACCTTTTAACATTTAATGTGCACCAGAGACAAAGTACTACGAGTTTCTTGTAAGATTGCTGCTGCTGTTTTTAACCTGTAACTTCTAAAATACTGTTTTATCTCAATGCACCTCTTTTCTAGCACACTGCTTGAAGTGTTGTTCACACGGCACGCTGCTTTTAGGCAGCCATGTTTTAATGACGCTAGTGGGCAACTCACCATCACTAGCATGTCACACTGCATGTATTACTGGCCCTGATCAATTTTGTGTTTAGAGCTATTCTCAATGCTATTAACCCTGTCTTATTATTCTTATTCCCAATTTAGGCATAGGACAATATTACAGAGGTAACCCACACCCATAATATTGTTTTTTACACTTGACACTAGCTTGTGGAAGAATGAATTAATTTATCATTTTTTCTATAATTTTCACATCTGTGTGGTCCTGATGAATCGCGGGTAATATCCTGATGCGAGAAACATGTTGACCATTTCCCCTTTCTAATCACATCTAGGGCCAACATACCTAATTGGTTGGCACCCAGAGAGTTAGTTTCACGTTTTTAACGGTAGCGGGAGACCTCCGGAATAAAGGAGTTTTTGGTACTCCCTACTACATTTTAACTCACCTACGAAGCTATCTGCTCCATTACCCACATACCCGCACTTCACCATAAGGCAGTTGGATATAAAAGATCTACGCCAAAGAGCCCCTCTTTGAGGTGAGCCCGTCGGGGATTGCACCGCCTCCCCGACGAGGAGCAACGCCAATGATGAAGCATGACACCCATTCGGGTGTGTGAGGCAAATACATCCAACAAAATGGATGCCCAAGGGTGCTATATCTACACCCCCGGTCACGCCAAATACACATAATTTCTCCATTCAGGAACGGTTCAGCTTCCCAATTTGTTTTCCTATTCATTTAATTGTAACATATACCAATTTTTTTTCGACATGTCTGTCAGCAACATGTCACAGCCCCCAGCTTTCCTATCTGAGAAAGGGGAACCTGTCCTCCTTTGGCAGCATTGGAGAAAAATCTTTGACTCCAAATTAATAGTCATTGGGTGGGGGTGGGCAAGAAGATTTCTGCCATCCTTTTGCACAATCTGGGTGTTGAGGGACTCAATATTTATGAGTGTATTGACATGGTGCCTATTGGTGATGGTGATGGAGAGCCCTCAGATGCATTTGAAATGTCCCCGGCAATACTGGAGCAGTACTTTGGCCCAAGTATCAACTTGGTTATGGAGAGACACAATATTGTTTCATGAGTGCACAGAAGTCTAATGAAAGATTGGATAAATATAATGCTTCAGGGGGGAGGAGCCAAGATGGCGATCGGAGCGGACCTGTAGGCTCCCGGCTCCGCTAGTCTGTTTCTGCCGTGCCGATATCCTGTTTCTAATCCTGGCTCATTCGACGGTGGACTGTGGGCGAAACGGCGCTGATCCTGGCGGTGCCCTCCCGGACCCTCGACCCGCCCGGCAGCCGAAGATATTCGCCTCCTGGCGCCTGACCCTGGACCCCACATCCGAGGGCTCCTCCTGCCGTGCCTCGGTGACCGGTTGCCGGCCGGAGTGCTCCGCCGGCGCTGGCTGCGACGGAACCAGTGTGACTCCTGCGAGGCGCTTCTCGAGCCCAGCCGCCTGGGGTGACGTGTGGCAGACGGTGTGAGGACAGTGCTTACGGGGCCGTTGAACCCCATCGAAGCGGAGCCTTTGTTGGAGGAGGCAGGTACGGGAAGAGGACTGTCCGGCCATTTTGGGTCGCGTATCGCTTGTAGACCCCGTGCCTCGCCACCCGTGGTCGCCGAGGGGCGCTTACATCGAGCGGAATACTTCTTGGGCTCGGTGCTTGCCACTCTGATAGTAGCTACAAGGGAGTGCGCCGGTGCTCTCTTTTCACCGGTGACTGTCGTGTCCTTTGGACATAATGGCGGAGTGCGCCGCCATGTTTTGCGGGGAGATGCGCCCGTCCACGCCAGAGACCGGTGCTGCCCTGACAACTGGAGAGTCCGAGACTCGAGGGATCCCCCGGGGACACAAAACCCAGGGGCAACAGTCTGAACCTTCCCTTGGAACCGTTCTGTCGGCCCTACACGATCTCCGCTCGGAAATCCGCCACTGCTGCCTGGAATTGGGGGACAGGCTGGACCAAATGGCGTCTATGTTGGGACGGTGCACTACTGATCCGGAATCGCAAAGTCACCGCCTGTCACCGCCTGCACCTAGTTGGGCGCCAGCGCTCTCCCTTGCCTGCAGTACAGCTGAGCTCGCTGTGTATTTCGCTGCTGCCCAAGACCATCAGTTTGAAGGTTCTACACGGGACACTTTGTTTCCCCTCCCAGCGCAGTGTGCAACATTGTGGCCGGACTCCCTGTCGTGTGTGTCTAGAGAACTGTTTGGGACGTTACAGCTGCCTTTTCCTCCTGCGCTGTGCCTCTCTCCTATCCTGCTTACAACGACGTGTGCTTTTGGTGGAACAGTGGGGTATTTTGTTGCACTCGTGGAACTCCCTGATGACTCATCGTGGCCATTTTGTGCTTTCTTGTTGATGTCCTCCTCCCTCTCGCCATTTTACTCCTTTGTTATGTGGTGGGCGGGCATCTCTTGGGTGGCGCGTCTGGGGGTGTATCCACGCACTGGACAGGGCTAGGCTGTTTTTCCTGTTGTCGGCTGCTGGGCTGGTGGGCCGGGGTTTGGGAGGGTTTCTTACGTCCAGACTGTGTGATCGCTGTTGAGTAATGCCTCGCACCTGTGCTGTCTTATTGATCGGTGTTTATCCTGAACCTGGGGTGGCAGATGCTTTGACGACTGGTGGGATCCGGGTTGCCTGGAATTGATCCTCCTCCTCTCCCCTCTTTCTTGTTTTTGAGAGTCGAAGATTAGGGCATCCTTCTCTCCCTCTCTATATCCCATGGTACGTTTTTCTATCTCTTTTCTTCTTCTTTTATCTTTCTTTCTATATTTCGGGTTTATTGGGCGACAGACACACTGCTGGGGGGGGGGCAGGCCGTAGCCTCCGCATGCGTGTAGGGTGGGGGGTTAGTAGTTAGAACTTAGTCATTATTTCTATGGTGCCTTCTTTTATTTCTATTTTTTATTTTTACTTTTGGTCTGGGTCCATGTCTAGTTTACTAGGGGTTTGGTAGGGCGGTGACTGGGTGGTGCACGTGGGCGGGTCTTTTAATCGACTCTGAGGTTAGCTGTCTTACTGCCCGGGGGGAACTCGCTGGTTGATGTTGATATCCTGTGCAAATGCTTACAACTGTGTTTACGCTCCTCCCGCATGGATCCTTCTTTGCTTCTCTTTTATAAACTTGGAACACTACGATTTGCTTCAATACTTGCAACAAAAAACCTTTTAAAACTAACCTTCACTGGTTTTGGGACATGGTACTACGGTAACTGGAGTGCAATTTTAATGTCTGCTTATATTGAAGAGTACTACTATGTCGTCGTAATGCTGCATTGGTGCTTCACAGTTTCCGTGGCCGGCCGGTAGGTTGTGGGCCCGTATTTGTTATGAGGTGATGCACAATAAAGGTTTTCAAAAAAAAAAAATATATATATAATGCTTCATTGAAAATGTTGGTGAGCACTTGTGAATTTGGGGATCTGACTGATTCCTTTGTAAGGGATAAATTGGTGAGGCGTACCCACAGGTGCAGGGTACGAGAGAAATTGCTGGCCAGAAATCCTTAACTTAAGGAGGCAATTGCTATTGGAGTGGGGGTTGAGAATGCATCTGGATAGGAGAAGGAAATGAGAAATCATGCTTTGGCACCTGACACTTACTCTGCGCAAAGCAGTATACATGAAAATGCAGGCAGGTATGTCCAACAAAAGATAGATGAGTGTATTTTTAAGGTCAACCCTGGAATGAAACATAAGACTCCGCTTGACAGTAACAAGTCCAGGTGCTATAGATCACGAATAGCTCAAACTGTCTTGATAAGAATGTAATTTGTCGCAAGTGAGACCTTAAGGGGCAAGAAGCGAGGGTCTGTAGGTCTGGAGAGAAGGTGCGTGCAGAGGATAGTGTGGATAGTGTGACCGACTGGCTGAGGACAGTGGTCTTGAATGTGAGAGACGAGGCAAGTGAAGTGGGTGCTGGTGTGGTAATTATGCCTCAGTGTGAAGTTGACTTTTGTCATAATGGCAGGCTCCAGTTCTCCTTTCACCATGATTGGAGACAGGTTGTGGTATGGCATGATTTCCAATGAAAAATTGTTCACTCCAGACATTAACCCAGTCAGTAATTGTGTCTCACATATTGAAGTATTGGGGTATATGGTGAAAAAAATGTAGTTCAAAGGCAGAGAGATCATTGGAAAGATGTGTGTGGCCAAAAGGGAAACACCATTAGGGACATGGGAAATATTGTGAATCCCAATGCACGGGATCAGGTAAGTTTGTTGAGTGTGATCAGGGTGAGAGTTTTTATAAGGAATATTTGGAGGTATTTAGCAGTTGGTGGGTATGCTTAAAGGGTTTGAAAATAGCACTGTACTATGTGTGCATAGTGCGCTGAGTCCCTCACATGATGCTTGAACCCTTGAAGGAGGAATTCGACAGATTGCTAAACTTAAAGGTAATTGAAGAAGTCGAGTATTCAGAGTGGTTGGCACCAGTAGTTTTAGCACCCAAAGAAGGTGAGAAGTTCATTAGAAAGGGTGTGTGTGTGGCCTTGAGAGATCTTAATAAATGGATTTAGGTGGACCGCCAGCTACTTCCAAACATCCCTGAATCACTTAGTATATTGAAGGGAGCAAATTGTTTTTTTTCTTTATTAGATCTTTCCTCAGCTTACCACCAGGTACAATTTCATCAAGACTCAAAGCACTTGACCTAATTTGTAATACCGTTGGGGGCATATCAGTTTATTAGAATGTCGTTTGGCCTGGCCTTAGCTTGTTTTCAAAGAATAATGAAAATGGTCCTGGAAGGAATATCTAACATCCTATTCTTTTAGGATCACATTGTCTTTTTTGATAAGGATGCAGGTGGGCATTTTGGAGTTTTAAGAAGCGTATTGAGGAGATTGGAGGACAAGGGTATTACAGTGAAGAAGTAGAAGTGTAGAATTGGTGTAACTTTAATCATGTACCTGGGCCATGTTATCTCAGGAGAGGGCATCCAACCTAAACCTGAGTTAGTGGACAGTATTGTAAATGCTCCCACCCCTACTGACAAAGAACAGGTGAGGTAATTTTCAGGATTTGCTGAGTTCTACTCTAAGTTCATCAAGGGGTTTGCGAGTGTGGTGGAGCCAATCAGAACTCTACTGAAGAAGGGCGTTCATTTTGCTTGGTCAGAGGAATGTGAGGCAGCTATCAAAGCAGTGAAATTGGGCATCAGTACAATGCTCACCGTGGGTCATTTTGACACCAGGGGAAATACTATATTGACTACCATTGCTAGTCTTCGGGGATTGGGTGCGATACTTTCTCAAGTTGAGGGTGGTGTGGAAAAGTTAGTGGTGCTTGCCTCAAGAGCATTTAGGAAGAAGCTACTCATGCATTGAAAGAGAGGCTCTGGTTATAGTCTGGATTGTCCAACATTTCAAGCTTTATCTGTGGGGCATTCCCTTCATGCTGAAAACTAACACTCAAGCAGTGGAGTGAAGGTCTAGAACAGGGGTACTCAAAGTACGGCCCGCAGGCCAGTAGCGGCCCGGCAAGCCTTCAGTGGCGGCCCGCAGAGCTTGAGACATCGCACCTGTGTGTTTTTTTTTAACTTCAGCAAACACCTCGTGGAGCAGCAGTGCGTAATCAGAGAGACTGCTCTGTGGGGGCCGGGCAATTCCAGTCACAGTCAAGAGTGGAGCTGCAGGGGTGCTAAGAGGTGAACAAAGCCTCATTAACAAACAAATGGTCGTTTAAAGACCTGTGAAGTACTGGGGTGCCCGGGAGGCTGTGTCAGCCCAGGCTGACACACAGGGGAGAGGGGGGGAGGACAGCAGGAACTGAGAGCCTGGTGAGGTGGGAGGGCAGAGCAGGGAGTGAGAGCCCGGGTGGGGGAGGTGGGAGGCCAGAGCAGGGAGTGAGAGCCCGGGTGAGGGAGGTGGGAGGGCAGCAGGGAGTCAGAGCCTGGGTGAGGGAGGTGGGAGGGCAGCAGGGAGTGAGAGCCAGGTGAGGTGGGAGGGCAGAGCAGGGAGTGAGAGCCCTGTGAGGTGGGAGGGCAGAGCAGGGAGTGAGAGCCCTGTGAGGTGGGAGGGAAGAGCAGGGAGTGAGAGCCCGGTGATGTGGGAGGGCAGAGCAGGGAGTGAGAGCCCGGTGAGGTGGGAGGGCGGAGCAGGGGGTGACAGCCCTGTGAGGTGGGAGGGCAGAGCAGGGAGAGAGAGCCCGGGTGAGGGAGGTGGGAGGGCAGAGCATGGAGTGAGAGCCCGGGTGTGGAAGGTGGTAGGGCAGCAGGGAGTGAGAGCCCGGTGAGGTGGGAGGGCAGCAGTGAGGGAGAGCCCGGTGAGGTGGGAGAGCAACAGTGAGTGAGAGCGAGGTGGGGTGGGAGGGCAGCAGTGATTGAGAGCTCGGTGAGGTGACAGAGGGCAGCAGGGACTGAGAGCCTGGTGAGGTGGGAGGGCAGCAGTGAGTGAGAGCCCGGTGAGGTGGGAGGGCAGCAGGGAGTGAGAGCCCGGTGAGGTGGGAGGGCAGAGCAGGGAGTGAGAGCCCGGGTGAGGGAGGTGGGAGGGCAGCAGGGAGTGAGAGCCCGGTGAGGTGGGAGGGCAGCAGGGAGTGAGAGCCCGGGTGAGGGAGGTGGGAGGGCAGCAGGGAGTGAGAGCCCGGTGAGGTAGGAGGGCAGCAGGGAGTGAGAGCCCGGTGAGGTGGGAGGGCAGAGCAGGGAGTGAGAGCCCAGGTGAGGGAGGTGGGAGGGCAGCAGTGAGTGAGAGCCAGGTGAGGTGGGAGGGCATCAGTGAGTGAGAGCCCGATGAGGTGGGAGGGCAGCAGGGAGTGAGAGCCGGGTGAGGTTGGAGGGCAGCAGTGAGTTAGAGCCCGGTGTGGTGGGAGGGCAGCAGTGAGTGAGAGCCCGGTGAGGTGACAGAGGGCTCTTTTCAACAACAAAGAGGGTCCCTGGGGGAGAAGAGATGAACCGGGAGAGGAGAACAGGGGAAGTCAAAAACACAAAAACAGACCTCTCACCGGTGTCTATAAATATTCAATAACTTCAATATATTCTACAAATCATCACTGTCCCAAAATCAGAAATTATTTAGAAAAATGTATTTTTTTCATTTATTATATCTTTTTCATGTTATGTTATGTTATGTTATTTATATTTGTACCACGCACAGCTGCCCCAGCGAAGGGGCGTCCTGGCGCTTTGACAAGGTAAACACAACACAACACCAGAAGACACAGTAGAGGCAAGAAGAACATCAGAAAACTAAACAAATAAAAAAGTCTTAACAGCCCGTCTAAACTGTAAAAGGTCGTCAATCGCCCGGATGTGTGGAGGAAGAGAATTCCACCACATAGCCGCTCGCACCCGGAAAGAGCGACCACCCGCTCTGGCCAGTCTGAAGCGAGGAACCACTACCAGATTCTGACCTAGAGATCTAAGGGTGCAGGGGGTACATACGGTGTTAGCAAATTCTCCAGAATTTGGGGAGACATACCTTTGAGGATTTTAAACGCAAGGCAAAGAACCTTGAATTTAATCCTTTGGGGTATGGGGAGCCAATGGAGCGAGTGCAGAGATTTAGAAACCGAACACCTCCTTGGCAGACCAATCACCACTCTGGCTGCAGCATTTTGAACTCGCTGCAGCCGAGTGAGTTCTGCCTGATTGATCCCTGCTAACAGGGAGCTGGCATAATCCAGCCGGGACAGTACTGATGCTTGAACCACCAGTTGCCTGGTTGATGCATTAAAGAATTTGAGAATAGGTCTGAGCCCTCTAATGATGCCATAGGAAGAAGCTGCCACCTTCTTGGTATGACCGATGAAACCGAGGGTCGGCTCCAGCCATACCCCTAGATTATTTATCTCCGATGCTGGGAGAGGGGTCACACCTAGTTCAGAGGGCCACCAATTGTCACCCCACAACGCCACCTGCTTACCGACCACCATAACCTCAGTCTTCTTGGTATTTAACTGGAGACAGTTGGAATTCATCCAGTTAGCCACTGCCCGTAGCCCGTCAGAGAACCTAGGAGCCTCCAAATCTGAGTCCCCACTCAGCGTGACCGCCAGCTGCGTGTCATCAGCATAGGAGACCATCGTCAAGCCCCACTGCTTGACGACAGCGGCCAGCGGCCTCACCTAGAGATTGAAAAGAGTGGGACTCAGCGATGAACCCTGTGGGACCCCCAGGGTTAACGGGTAAGATTTAGACTTACCGGGTGAATTCGCCACCTGGAAAGACCTTCCCGTCAGGAAAGATCTAAACCAGCATAAAGCGGAGCCCATAACACCCACTTCCTCAAGTCGTTGGAGCAGGATCCCGAGCGAGACTGTGTCGAACGCGGCACTATGATCTAATAGCAGTAGTGCCGCCGTCCGACCCGCATCAAGCACAGACCGCAGATGTTCGACCATGGAAAGTAGGGCCGTCTCCGTACTATGGCCCGCACGGAATCCATTCTGAGTAGGGTCAAGAATGTTAGCCATGGTAAGATGGACTGTAAGAATGCCGTTCACATGGGCCTCAGCGATTTTCGTAGCCCACGGAAGCAAGGAAATGGGGCGGTAGTTCTCGGGTTTGAGGGGGTCAAGGGTGGCCTTCTTCAGAATAGGCGTGACTATGGCCTGCTTCCACCTAATGGGAACAATCCCAGATGAAAGTGACAGATTGATCAATGAGAGCACCGGAGTTCGGCATAGCGGCGCCATATTCTTAAGCTGGGCCAGTTTCAACGGATCTGCCGGAGATCCTGACTTAATTCTGAGGCTTAACGAATCAAAAGCCTCCATGGATAAAGAGGGCAAGATAGTGAGGCACTCGTTGTCACTTAACACACAGCTGGTCCAATAAGGAGGAAGGAGGAAAGGAGCCCATCGAGAATGTGGGGTAGATAGCATGCACTTTCTCGAGAAAAAAGGAGACCAAAACCTCACAATGGGAATCTGAGCATATTTCCACCGTCGTTGTCCTCTTGGCCATCAGATCCTTTAATACCTTAAAAAATAAGTTTCTTGGGATTTGCACTATTCTGAAACTATTGAGCATAGAAGGCTGCTCGTGTTCTACACACCGCCCTGTGGTATAATTTCGTTTTAGCAATGTCATTAGTCAAACAATAAATAGACAAATATATATTCAAAATACATACATACCTCTCATCAAGTATACACACACCAATCCTTCCACTCTAATACCCAAGAGAAAACACTCCACTCTCATACTCAATACATTTCAACAGATAGCAGTCTAAAAAACAGATATACAATTATATACAATATACAAATAAAGAAAGACAGAAACAGAAAGCGCCGACGCGCGTTTCGGAAAAGGACCAAAAGTCTGCAGATCCTTCGTCAGGGCGCAGACGGAATTAATTATAATATAGCAAAAATGTCTTCATATGTTGAAGATATTTTTTATTTATCCTCTTCAAAATAGATATCCACAGGTACCAGAACTTGCACAGTGGGTCTTAAGACAAGTGGTAGCATCCGAATTCAAAAATGTCATCTGTATGGGACAATGGGACAACAAAATACAATTCAATAATGCATTTACAAACTATTTTTCTTTAACTAATAGCTGGTTGGATACTCCATCACCAAAAAAACACAATTTAGTGAAGTGAATAAAAAAGGAAAAGGAATAGGGCGAAATATATAAAAGAAGAGGTATATTTTCAGATAAATACTCTCATGAAAAGGTACGCCGACTAAAGGACATATATAGAAAGTTCCCTTCCCAAGAGACAGAAATTTTGAGAAGTACAGCACAGAAATAGATGTATCTCCTGGGTGCCCCTAGAAATATCAGAGGTACACAGTCCATACCATATCCGAGAAGTGAAGCATGCCTAAGGATGTACAAACCAAGGTAAGAGAATTATACCTATTAGAGTTACTTCTATCCCACAGATCACAAAATCGTGTTTCTCAAATCAGAACACTGTAGAGATGGGTCCAACTAAAGTAGTAGTCTCTTCCGGGAAAAATCCTATTTAGATATAGAAAGGGTAGGGTGAATACAAAGTCAAACTCGTGGTACATATCTCACACATAAAGCCCTTTTGATACGGGAAGGTGTAACTATCCACGTTGAGATAATAAACTGTGGGTAATCGATAAGAGTCACTAACACAGCATGAACCTACTCCATTCCTTTAGGTGTAGAGCCATAACGGGGACAAATACAGTGAAATTTCCATTTTGCCCTTATGCTAACTCCAATTACTACTGGAGTGGAAAAAAAGGGGGGGGCAAATGGATCAGAAACATATCACTTAAAGGTAAGGACAGACCTCTCTTATTCATTACCGGAGAACATATCGATGTGCATAAGCCAGAGGGTGACTCACGGGACTTCCTGAATACGCTAAGTGCTAAAGAGACCAGAAAGAACCCTATGTCTAGAGTACCTACCTTGGAGGGTACTAGCTGGTCTCTAATTCAAAGTCTGCAAATATTTTAGGCATTCACGGATGAACTGGATTGCGACGGTCTCCGTCAGCCGATATAAACAGATGGATACATGCGGGCGTCACACCCTTGACAGAATGAACTGAAATGTAGAGCATTCAAGAATAAGCGTGGGTGTACGAGATCCTAGATGCACCCCAGACCACCAGATAACTACAGACGAAAGTCGGTCAATCAATCGATAGATCCGCTCGACAGAAAATAATCGCCCTCACATCTCCAAACACACCAATAACTTACCATGCGTAGCTCTACCAGGAAACGGAAGGGGCGTCCTCCATCGATACCGGACGATCAAGGACTATCCAACTGATGCTCGGGTCCTTATAATTGTTGGCGTGCAGTACGTAAAGCAGTATCACCTGAATTTGGAACGGTAGTAAGAGGAATGGATAGAGGACTACCCAAAATACATGGCCGCCATGTTGAAATGATGAAATAACCGTGCCTGGAAAGCAGCAGGAATAAGGTAAAATACCCAATCCAATGGACATATCGGAACTCGATCGTCAGGGAAAAATAGTGAAAGAGGATAGAACCAAAAATCTGATACTATAATATCCCAATGTATTTGGAACAGCGCCTCAAAGTTTTGTAGGACCATAAAAAATACAGATAAGTCATAAAAATGACCAGATATCCCATGATGTAGTGAATCCTGAAGGGGTAACCACGTCTCTCAAAAAAAATCTTTTTTTTAAAACAGTGTTAGAGATGGATATAGGATGCATATCAGGAATGGATAATGAAGGTTAAAGCTAAATCGGGGGAATTATAGTAGAGCATTCTGCCAAGGTGTATATATTCATTCAGTCCCTTGGTAGCTGTTTGGAGGGTATATATCCAGAAAACTTTGCGTTTCCCCCTCAGGCCATTGATGTTATTATGCTTTGGGTTGTGTACTTTTTCTAGTATAATCCATTTTAAGTCAGTAGGTTCATGCCTCATTTCCTGCCAATGAGATACCAGGGGGGCTCCTCTCTTATTGTTTCTTAGAGCCGATTTATGTTCTGTGAGTCTCACTCTGAACTCCCGACTAGTTTCGCCCACATAACCCTTGGCGCACGGGTATATGATGAGGTAAACAACATTGTCTGACCTACAGTTAGTCATTCATGGAATTAGAATTTTCTTTTTTCCCATATTAGTTCATCAGACACAATGGCTGAACTACAGGCATGACAATTGCCACATGTATGCGTACTGACAACTGGTTTGTCACCGCTGATCGACTTCTGTACCCAGCCACCTCCATTTTCAAACTTCGAATGTACTAAATGGTTACGCAAATTTTTATTGCGATGAAAAGCAAACACAGGTTTAGGCATTGAAGTATCCTGGGTGCCAGAATTCAGGATATGCCATTGTGAGCAAATGATTTGTCGCAACTGGTTGTTCATATTCGAATGGCGGGTCACACATACCAATTTGGGTTCACTTGTATCAGTTTTTGTCTCTAAAAGGGCATCCCTGTTATAATACTTCGCCCTTTTATATGATTCTTTGATGAGTTTAGGGGGATATCCTCTTGTGACAGAGGGCAGCAGGGAGTGAGAGCCGGGTGAGGTGGGAGGGCGGAGCAGGGAGTGAGAGCCCGGGGGAGGGAGGTGGGAGGGTAGCATTGAGTGAGAGCCGGGTGAGGTGAAAGAGGGCAGCAGGGAGTGAGAGCCCGGTGAGGTGGGAGGGCAGCAGGGAGCGAGAGCCCGGTGAGGTGGAAGGGCAGAGCAGGAAGTGAGAGCCCGGGTGAGGGAGGTGGGAGGGCAGCAGTGAGTGAGAGCCCGGTGAGGTGGGAGGACAGCAGTGAGTGAGAGCCCGGTGAGGTGGGAGAAACAGACAGCGATAGAGACAGACAGCGATAGAGACAGACAGCGAGAGAGACAGGGGGAGAGAGGGAGACAGACATAGGGAGGGATGGAGACAGACTGAGGGAGACAGACAGAGGGAGACAAACAGAGGGAGAAAGACAGAGGGAGAGAGGGAGACAGACAGAGGGAGGGAGACAGACAAAGGGAGGGAGACAGACAGAGGGAGGGAGACAGATAGAGAGAGGGAGACAGACAGAGAGGGGGAGACAGACAGAGGGAGGGAGACAGACAGACAGAGGGAGGGAGACAGACAGACAGAGGGATGGAGACAGAAAGACAGAGGGAGGCAGACAGAGGGAGGCAGACAGAAGGAGGAGGGAGACAGAAGGAGACAGACAGAGGGAGGGAGACAGACAGAGGGAGACAGAGGGAGAGAGGGAGACAGACAGAGGGAGGGAGACAGACAGAGGGAGGGAGACAGACAGACAGAGGGAGGGAGACAGACAGACAGAGGGAGGGAGACAGAAAGACAGAGGGAGACAGACAGAGGGAGGGAGGGAGGGAGACAGAGGGAGGGAGGGAGACAGAGGGAGGGAGGGAGGGAGGGAGACAGAGGGAGGGAGGGAGGGAGGGAGACAGAGGGAGGGAGACAGACAGAGGGATAGAGGGAGACAGACAGAGGGAGGGAGAGAGGGAGAAAGACAGAGGGAGACGGACAGAGGGAGACGGACAGAGGGAGAAAGACAGAGGAAGACAGACAGAGGGAGACAGACAGAGGGAGACAGACAGAGGGATACAGACAGAGGGAGGGAGACAGACAGACGGAGGGAGGGAGACAGAAAGACAGAGGGAGACAGACAGAGGGAGGGAGGGAGACAGACAGAGGGAGGGAGGGAGACAGACACAGGGAGGGAGGGAGACAGAGGGAAGGAGGGAGACAGAGGGAGGGAGACCGAGGGAGAGAGACAGAGGGAGACAGAAAGAGAGAGAAGGAGGGAAGGAGGGAGCGAGAGAGAGAGATAGAAGGAGGGAGACAGAGAGAGGGAGGGAGAGATAGGGAGAGAGAGAGAGAGAGAGAGAGAGAGAGAGAGAAAGAGAGATGTGTGTGTATGCTGGTCTGTTGGCTCAGTGGATGAACGCGTCAGCTGCAGGGGCCTGTGGTCAACTTCATGGTCACAGTTTTTTTCTTTCTAGCCCCTCCCCCTCCCCCACTGACCCCGCCTCCACCGGTGCAGCCCTCGCCCACAAACCACACTGTAAATTCGGCCCGAGAGAAAGTTTGTGAGTACCCATGGTCTAGAAGAAATTAAGTTCCAGGTTCAGTATCTTTCTGGGGCTACTAATATGGCAATGGCTGTCAGTAACTGGCAACAATTATGGGATCATTGAGGATGTAAATTGTGTGAATTGGGTGAGGGAACCCATGATTGCGAGGGAGGAGTAGCTGAAAAGTGGTGATTTGGACGTACTATTTACTATTATTAAAACCTATGTAGTTAATGGGTGGCCTGGTTATAAAGAGTAGACCCTGAAATGAGACCATTCTGGTCAGTAAGAAATGTGCTCACATTGTTCCAAGATGACCTTGTGAGGGGGAAAGGAATGTCCCACCTAGAAGCTTGAGGCCCAAGGTGATCAACTTAGACTATGATGGCCCCATTGGTAGAAGTCTCACTAAGGCCCGGATCAGGGAGAGGTACTGGTGGCCGGGATGTATCACCAAGTGGAGGAGGTAGTGAAAGAGTGTTGTTTGTGTGCTTCTAATGATAAAACACATGTGACTAATACTGCCCCTTTGTCTCCAGCTGCTGTGCCAGAAGAGCCTTGGACAAAGCTGGGCCTTGAAATGATGGGCCCATTTAAGTTGTTACGTCAAAGGAGAGATTTGTGTTACTGCTGGTGGATTACACATCCAAATGGGTAACTACCAGGTGTGTGGGCACTGTGTGTACTAGGATGGTCATTGAGTTCCTTAAAGATCGATTTGCAGATGAAGGGCTACCAAAGTATCTGGTGACGGTTAATGGGGTGCAATTCACCTCACATGAAATGCAAGAGTATTTGAATGACTTTGGGATGACACATCAGAAGATAGCCCTTCATGCACTACAGGCCAATGGTGTTGCCTAACGCATGAACAGGATGGTGAAGGCCAGTGTTCAAAGAGCTTTGGAGTCCCAGGTACCACTTAGAGGAGTGTTTATGGACATGTGGTGGGTGTATCGAACAGCTCCCAATCGTATCATGCATAAGTCACCTTTTGAGTCTTTGATGTATTGAGCAGTCATTTCCAAGCTAAACCCTCAGTGGTTGACTGTCAAGTGTGCTGTTATCCTGGACAGAGAGGAGGTGGGTGCCAGAATCAGGTCCTACCAGCAGAGGTATAAGCATAGGATTCATGAGAAAAACTCTGTAAAGGGCACGAAATGGAAAGTGGGAGATCACATTCTGATAATGAAACCAAGATGGAAGAGGAAGGGAGTAACTGAGTACATGGCTCTCTTTATCATCACCTCTGTTAGGAGAAATATGGTGACAGTCCATACTGGTAGCACGTGGAGCATGTCCAGTTTGTTGAGGTACCCGGTAAAAAGTTGCCTAGAGATGTGGGGATGAGTCCTCCTGATGATCTTCCCTTGAAGGGGCCTGGAGGCCAAGTTGATCCCACTCATTCTGCCCCAAGGCCCAGAAGGGTGCTGTCTCATTTAAGAGATTTTGTTAGCATTTTGGGCTGGACTGTTCCCATTGGGGTAGGGTCAAGAGGATTGGGATGAGGCCCGAGCAATTGCAAGTGGCTGAGATTAATTCAAGCATTCCATCCATCACCTTGCTGTTGTTGCAGTAGATGCCCTAAGTGCAATGGGTATTATTAGACGTGGGTCCCATGCTCACTGCGCCACTGGATTCAAGCTAGCTTGGCTGATGAGGGGCCATGCCTCGAAACTGGTCCCAGGATGCTTGTTTCCAGTCCAGGGAAGACCTGGCTTGTCAGTTCGGGCTGGACTGCTGCCATGAGGAGCAGGGTCAAGAAAGATGTGCATATGGCGGGGTCCAGACTGGGGTGGCGTGATGAGCCAAAGAATAATGGATTAAACTCAGATCTTTGTGACTGGAGTGAATGTTTGCATTGTTCAGCGTTGGACATGGCCCTTTTTGCAGGGTCATCTCACAACTTTTTGCCTTCCTCTTGTATTTTTTCTGACCTGTTTTTGTTGGTTTTATGACTCTGGACACATTAGCACTGCCGATCAGTGCATGTGCTCTCTCTTGTAAACATGGTAAGATTGCTCTACACCTGTTTGGCATATTTAATGTACCTGTAAGTCCCTTATACAGTGGTGTCCCATATAACCATGACCAGTAAATGTAATGCTACAGGTGGGCTTGCAGTGTTGCTTGAGTCATCCACTGAAGTAGCCTTTAAAGCCAGTCTGGGTCCTCTGCAGGGCCTGCGCCCACAGTTTACTGCCGCAGTGACGTGGCATGTAAAGTGGTTACCACGTCTGAAACACCCCTATTACTACATATAAGTCACCCCTAAGTTAGGCACTAGCTATCCCTATGGGCGGGGTGCTGTGTAGGTAAAAGGTAGGACATGTGCCTTAACTGTGTAGCAGGTCCTGGTAATGGCAAGCAGCCTATTTGGTTTCTTACTGCTATGAGGCTGCCCTCTCATAGGGTTGCATCAGGGATTCTCTGATATGTGCTTCAATGGTAATTTCTGATATGAGAGGGGTAGGGTGACCATGTTTTGGTATGTTTGGAAAAGTAGTGATATATCCTGCTTATTAGTGAAAGCGGATTTGTCATTACTATTTTAGAAAGGCCTTTTTTAGAAGTGTGCATTTCTGTGTGCTTATGAGTCTCTTTGCCCTGCCTGGATGTGTATTCACTGTCTGGTTTTGACTGACTGGAGAGGGGGGATGTGCATTCACTCTAGACAGTCACAAGGGGGTTGAGGTTGATCCTGCCTTTCCTGTGTGACTCAGTGCTAGGCTGAATAGACCATGGCTGCATTTAGAGTAGCGGGAGGAGTTTCCCTTGCACCTGAATAGGCCTGGTCTGCATTTGGAGTGGTGGGAGGAATTGCACCTGCACCTGAATAGGGCTGTGCCTACCTTCTACAATGCTGTCATCACCCCACTGTGGTGTGTCGGGGGCATGCGATGTGAATGGGGGTGTGGTGTACTTCTGTACAGTGTTTGATGTGCCCCCTAGATCAAAAACATTCTGACTATAAGTAAAGGGGCTGTGACCCCATGTGGTAGAGACACTGCAAGGGACTTGTACCAGAAGCTGCTGGTTCTACAGGCTGCACCTACCAGAGTAAACTGCTGTGCTACATGGAGGACAGAGCCGGTAGAACTCTGTCTTTTAATAGTCCTCTGTCATTTAAATAAGAGCACACTTGGTGCTCCCTTGAAGGTCAAAGGAGAGGTCCAGGGTCTTACTCATGTTAAAGGACAGGCTTAGGTCTTTGAGCACACACTTGATGAGCGTGAGGCTGGGGTAAAAATCCAAAACCAGGATACCAGATTGCAATCAGGTACTCAGGACAGGGGAACACGTCTCCACAAACAGGACATTCCCTTTCCAATAAAAGGCAACAGAGTAAGTATTGCATGCATACACGGGGCAGGCACAGCACAGACAAGAGCAGTGCAAACGTCTCTACAGAAGTGGCAGCAGCATTGTGAGCATCCCTTACACAAAACAATACACGTACAATATTAGGCAGCAGTAACACAAGCTAACCACACATTCAAAACAGAAATAGGGCCGGCAGGAGGAAGCGAATCCTAGTAACGGGGTCTACTTTGGGGTCTCCAGACGCCAACAGTGTGTGCAGATACATGTGGGTGCAAGCCCTGTTTAGGAAGCTTGTCTGTCCCTGACAAGGTATGTCAGAGAGAGGGTATAAGCAATGTTGCACTGTGAGATCTTCCTGTCTCAGCAGTGTGTATTGAAGATAGATTAGAAGCAGAGACCTGCTGAGAGTGTTGGGGGAGGGGGCTACTGCTGGACCCTCTGTTTTTAATTCCCCAGAACACCTCAGTCATCCAGAGCTCTTCAGTAGGCAATCCAGCCCTTTATACATTTTGCACTGGCTCATTGGAGTACCTCAGCCTACACTGAAAAATACCCAGGCAGATGTTGATGGCCTACAACTAATCATCATGTTTCATCTCCTGACACTCATGGGACTCTACTAAACCTTTGTATTACCTCAGACCTGCGTTAACCCTCATCCAGCCCATAAAGATTCTCTGCCAACCCTAAAGAATCCTAAGCTAGTCCAAGTCAACCCTAAAGAACATCTACCAGTTCTAAGGCACTATCAGACAAACAAGGACCACCAATCGTCCATCAGAATTGAAATCCGCAGCTTGCAACCTGTCGTCATTGTCCATAAACCACCCTAAAATGTCCCTCAGGCGCACTTTGCCCTACCAGTGCCTAGAGTCTGTGAAGCTCCCTCTGCTTATCATCTGCCTTTCTTTAGACAATCTCAATTTGGCCTCAGTCAACCATCTACCACCCTATGCTGACCCCCTTGAGGGCCAAAGATGACCCTCAGACACCCTTACCCAACCATGAGGCCCCTTGGCTCTTCGTCACATTCCATAAGGTGGCCCTCACAGACCAGCACTATGCAGCAGCAATCATAGACCCTCATCAACCTCTCACAGACTTTCACCCCCTGCTAGAAACTAGGGCCATAGACATCTCCTCTACTGCTCTTACAGCCGGCGTACAATTCTAAGGACACCTCAGTCATTTCTAAAGGGTCTCAAAGAAGTCTCTAGTGGCCCACAGATATTGTAAACACACACACATATATATATATATATATATATATATATATATATATATATATATATATATATAGATATATATATATATATATCTGCACAAATCTTCAAACCTCCACTGCAACGCGGCGAGAGAAGAGACAGACCCCACGTGTTTCCAGGCAAGATGTTTATTCAGTTCCTGTGCCTTCCAAAAGATGCAACGTTTCGACTAACGATGTAGTCTTGTTCACACACCACATTGCACAAAGTGGAAACTTTTTTTTATATTACTTGCAGTGGAGACACACCCATCCGGGTCCCACCTCCAAACGTGAGTCACATGGTAAAAATTTAAAACAACCTCAATTTGATTAAAGGCACAGTGCATGGTAACCTCCTATGGTTGTAACAATGTTGCAATGTAAAGTAAATAATACAAGCATTGTACCATTTGACATATTTGCGTGAATTACTTTGTAACTTAAAAGTTAAACATTGTAAATAACCGCATGAATGCGTAAATTTATGTAAAGACAGTTTGCTTGGACACACCCTTACCCAACCATGAGGCCCCTTGGCTCTTCGTCACATTCCATAAGGTGGCCCTCACAGACCAGCACTATGCAGCAGCAATCATAGACCCTCATCAACCTCTCACAGACTTTCACCCCCTGCTAGAAACTAGGGCCATAGACATCTCCTCTACTGCTCTTACAGCCGGCGTACAATTCTAAGGACACCTCAGTCATTTCTAAAGGGTCTCAAAGAAGTCTCTAGTGGCCCACAGATATTGTAAACACATATATATGTATATATATATATATATATATATATATATTCACAGAAAAAAACATAGGTTATAGTCCATATATAGTTAGGAATTTGCATTTACAAAACCTTGAAAATTCAATGAAAAAACCATTGGTTTTAGGCCATATATAGTTAGGGATTTGCATTTAGAAAACCTTATTTTACTCGCATAAAACCATTGAAATTCCATATATAGTTATAAGCGCTAACTATATATCGCGCACCCGCAATTCACTGCTGATGATGTCACATATTACATCATTCATGACATGGTTAGTGACATCACTGATGACATCACTGATGACATCTCAAATGACATCACTGATGACATCACTGATTACAACATCCAGTGACTGTATGTTTCTGTAAAGTTAAAATATGTTTTACATATTGAAGAATGAGTGGATATATAAGTGTCTGGATGAAGGATTTACTAGGTGCATGACTGACTGATTGAGTGAGTGATTAAATGTGTCTCACTGAGTGCATGGGTTAGTGACTAAACTGTTTTAATTTGTGCATCATTATATCTGTTGTTCTACAACCTGCTGCATATGTTGATCAGTAGCTATATGAGTAACTGTATGGGTTATTGATTGGTTGTCCAAGTATTTGTATGGGAAACTGAGTGTGTGTGTATGGGTGGCTGGGAGGTGTGTGACTCTGTACATAGATGTGTGAGTAGTTGATTCACTATATGTATAGATTCAAAAGTGCATGTGGAAACAGCTGTATGGGCGGTTGACTGTGCATGAGTGTATTAGTGAGTGAATGGATATCTCAGTGCTACATGTCAAATTAAGTACATATGTAAAACACAGTACATGTGAGAGTTGACATCTATAAATAACTGTGCATAAGAGCCAGTGAATGTGTGAGTGGCTGTATGGATCATTGTGAACATGTATCAGAGATTGTATAAGAGAGTAAAGTAAATATGTGTTAGTATATGTTTGAATAAGTAAGGTGTGTATAACTGTATAGTTGAGAAAATGGAGGTGTGATTGATTTTTGGCATAACTGACTAGGTGTGTGAGTAACTCCATGGATGAGTGACTGTCTGTTTACACTGATTGTATCTAAGGTTATATTAGAGTCTGAAGAGGTTCATGGTATTATCACATGAATGATATCATCAGTGATGTGATCAGTCATGTCAAATGAGATGTTATCAGTGATGTCATCAGTGATGTCATTTGAGATGTCATCAGTGATGTCATCAGTGATGTCACTAACCATGTCATGAATGATGTAATATGTGACATCATCAGCAGTGGATTGCGGGTGCGCGATATATAGTTAGCGCTTATAACTATATATGGAATTTCAATGGTTTTATGCGAGTAAAATAAGGTTTTCTAAATGCAAATCCCTAACTATATATGGCCTAAAACCAATGGTTTTTTCATTGAATTTTCAAGGTTTTGTAAATGCAAATTCCTAACTATATATGGACTATAACCTATGGTTTTTTCTGTGAATTTCAATGGTTTTTTAATAGCAAATATCAAAAGCTGTCAAATGTCAAGTACGTGATAGGTAAAAACGTTTTCGTGTTTATGCACGCTGATGTGCTTTGAACGCTGCCCCCCCCCACTCCCCTCTTTTCTCTTAGTAGTACTCTCTCTTTGCAGATAGTGAACGGTAGTTAACGCAGACCTTTACCCCTGTTGTAATCCGTCGTACCTGCTTGTCTCTCCATTTGATTGATTATTATCCAAGTATTTACTGTTTTACAATTGGTTCTCTTTGGATCATTCTCTATTTACAAACAAGCACAAAGTCGCAATACTCTGTTAGTGCAGATAGTGAAAAATCGTGTAAAAAAATAAAAGTAATCGAGCAAAATCAGTAGACCACTAATTCGATCTCTTTTTGACCTCGGTAAAATACAAACATTAGGAATAACCCTTCATGAGAAATACGAAAATAGTGAAATAAACTGAGCTCCACACCATGAGGGCTGCAAAACAGCTCGACTCCGCCACCCACACCGCCCAAAATAACGACAAACCCTATGCAAATATTATAAATATACACAACACACCAGCAAAGAAACAGAGTAAAACATTTTATTAAATAACTATTTACATAACTATTTTATACTTTTTATTGCCCGATCCGGCTAGCTCAATCGATCGAGCATGAAACTCATGCACTGATAACAAGCGTTGAGAGTTTGTAGAATGATGGCTTCAGATTTTCCACATACGGTGTAGTGGCGCGAACTGGCAGGGGGCGTTTGGATTCTACCCCTTCTCCAAATAAGATTTTCATACGTGAATGTTCGTTCATGCTTTTTGTCCCTGAGTTGCTTCCATGTCACTGCCTTACATAAATGGCATAAGTCCTGGTTGTTGAGTGCCATACTTCAGAGTTCTAAGCAGCTCTTGTAACACTGTTTAAACCTTATTTGCACCTGCTGCAGCTTCACTATTCAAAGTAAGTGGGGTCCATTTGTGGACCTGACTGCATTGGAAAACAATGTGATACGGTGCCTCCCTAAACCGCTTGACGGAGGCCCCCGAGGGGCGGTGAGATGGCGCGGACTGAGAGGGGGCGCTTGGCTCCTGCCCCCTCCCCAAGTCGTGTTGCCCTGGTGAGGCCTGAGATCGCCCCCGGCATAGGCGGCCGGCTCCCGGGGTCCGGCGGAATTTTTTGCCTTTTGAAGAATCTTCCATTCTGGACCTTGTCCCACAATCCGTTTGACCTGAAGACACGCTGTCGTGGGGCGCCCCTTTACCGTTTTAGTTGCCATTCCGCCCGCTTTTGGTACTCTGTGCCTCTTCCGCCATTCAGCTGTTTACCGCCCGCTCTTGCGACTACAACGTCTCGCTCACCATGTAGTTGAGTTGCTCCCGCTCTTAAGATTTAACCGAACTTTTTGGACTGCTGAAAGCGGTTGTATTCCGACCGCTGGTTGGTGGAGACATTTTGACTATATTCTGGACCTGCCTTGTTGCGTAATGCGTCATATGACGCGACGCGTTAGCGCACCCGGAAGTGCTCCGGTGCGCAAGGCGCAGCTTCCCGGAAACGATCCAGAGCGCGCCGCGCAGCGCGTAACGTAAGCATAACAGGTCATGTGACTTGTTAATAAAACTTTTCATTGGTTCATTTTACTTTTCTTTTCCTAATTATGTAAGACTAGGTCATGTGACCTAAAAATAACACTTTTCATTGGATTAAAACATTTTTTTTCCCAAACGATGAAAGCCCCACCTTGTTTCTGGATGTTTCAGACTGAAGCTGGCGTCACCATGAGAGCACCACCATCTCGTAGCTCCGTCGTGGCCATTCCGGAAGCAATCATGGCAGCCGCTCCCCACCGGAAGCCTGCGGGAGTCGACGGCCCCCAAGACTTTTGTACAATCTTCAAGGCTGAGGGGACGCTTTCGAGAATGGAACCCAAGCCCTGGCAGACAAGCGTCCGAGTTCCAAGGTGTCCCAGGGCCATTTTACTGGACCAGGCCCAAATCCGAAGAGCCGACCGCCATTTTAAGAGTCCTGTGGAAGCCGCCTATCGCTGCACCGCAAGAGTGGGAGCAACTCAACTACATGGTGAGCGAGACGCTGTAGCCGTAAGAGCGGGCGCTAAACAGCTGAATGGCGGAAAAGGCACAGTGTAGCAAAAGCGGGCGGAATGGCGACTGAAACGATAAAGGGGCGCCCCACTACAGCAGACAAGCCTCCGCCATGTGCTTCAAAACTGCATATGTATCTCGTGATATCAAGGTTGGGCAACCAGTACACAACAAGCAGTTACGAGTCCCATTTACACCGGCGCCATTTTGGGCGCGGCCGGGCAGGTCCAGGATCTACTGAAACATAACAAATGAGGCTGACGTCTCTGAAGCAGTTGACGAACAGCAGGACATAGCAAATAAACATGAACTCTCTAAAGCTGTTAACTCACTGCAGGACAAAACAAGTGAACCTGAAACCTCTGGAATAATTGTCGCTCAAAAGAACAACACACAAAACTCTGTAGAGCCTGAAGAAAAAAAAACAGAAGGGCACTGTAGTTTCAGACACACTTAACACTAATGACTAAACAAAGATATCGTCTGTTTATGAAGCAGTTATCATCTTGACAGAATTGACAAAGAAGTGTACAGACACCAATGCTATTAAGAAACACAAGGAAATCCTAACGCATCAGCATTCTCGGAAGAGGTTGACACAGATAACATCTTAAGGAACAAAGAAAGACCTGTTCACTCTTGACACCCCAGGTGCTGTGTATGTTGCACTATAGTGCTGCATCGAGAAAACGGGCAACCCTATTGATGTGGATTTTTCATTATTGATTATTGTAAAGAAATGGCGACTCCCCCCTTTAGCAGATTAGCTAAATGTTTGCATAATTTAGGCATAAAAGTTATATTATTGTTGTTGTTGTTGTTATCGTTATAGTTCTGGTTAATTTCAAAAAATGGTTAAATATATTTACAGTTTTTGTTGCGTTCGTTATATTTAAATGTTAATAAAGTTTTAAAATCTAACTTTGTTGGAGTGCTATATATGTTTAAAAAATCGGGTGAATGGGGCCTTGAATCGGGTTATTGTCATGTGTGGGCTTTGCAAGTGTACTGCTACAAGATCGGACATTTCAAACTCAAATGCACGTTCTTTTTCTTACCTTTCCGAAGCATGGAGCGCAATAGCAGGCAGAGAAAGGGTGATGCACGTGTTGAACACTGCCTGGCCTGCAAATTGCTGGCAGTGCCCCCCCGCCCGCTCCTGAAAGAGGGCACACACACACCGCCGCCCCGAGTACTTCACAAATCTTTAAAAGACCATGCGCTTGTTCATGAGGCTTAAATGGTTTATCACCCCTTCTAGAACCCCTGCATCGACCCTCTGACGTTTCCTGGAAGAATTAGCACGTAACACAATACCAAGCCCTGTCAGCTGAAACCCCCGAGAAATCATGGGGCATATTATCAAGGGGGTTTATTTCCGCTTTTTTGGCTTTAAAAGCCAAAAAAAAAAGAGATAAAATTATCTCCCTATTACCAAGCTGTCGCTAACACCAGTTAGTGACAGCTAAAAGGAGATAGCGACCATCTTGGGCCCCGCTTTGCATATCAGTGATATTTATCACTAATGACATGCAAAGTGGGCGTGCCAAGATTTTAGCGACTGGAAACAGTCCCTAACCATCGCTATCTCCTATTACCAACTTTTGGAGATATTCGCGCTAAGCGCGAATATCTCCAAAACCTAACACCTGCCCTGAGCAGTTTTAGCCATGTTATCCAATGGGAAGTGGATAACATGGCTAAAAGCATTTGCTGGATAATGCATGAATATCGCTGACTTTTCAACGATATTCATGCATTGCGGCCGTTTTTTATCGCATTTGCGATAAACCTTGCTAATAGCAAGGTTTATGTGCGATAAAATTCGCCGAAGTACGGCGATAATTTTTGTCTCTAAACAAGTTAGAGACAAAAATTACCGCTAGTTGTTGGTAATATGCCCCCGGGTTTTTCCTTGCAGGACTCGGGAAGCGAAAGACTAGCACTGAAATCAGTAGTCTCACGCCTGAATCGGGAGGGTTGGCATGTCTGGATACTCTACAGCTGGGGCCATAAACTACATCCGCAGGGCTAGGTGATAGCCTAGGTCCGGCCTGGACAATCGGACACAGAGGAAGAGGAGTGTCAGAGGGTGCGGTAGTGAATAGGGTGAAAGGGAGGTGTCGGGCGGGCACAGGGTGTGATTCTCAGAGAAGAGCAGCGCAGATGGGGGGAAGTATATGTCCCATGCATGAGAGAGAAAGCGGGGGTGACCAGTGCGTGGGGGAGATGCTTGCGAGGGTGGGGAGCCATGCTGAGGATCGGCGGCGTGCAGAGAGTGGCCCTGGTCAAGGCATCTAAAATGGCTGCCGTGCACGACAAAATTGTGGCATTGGACAAAAACGCAAGATGGCGCAGACAATGTTTATCAATAAGGATTCATTTATAACAAAATATTTACTCGCAGTGACAAAATGGTGGTCAACACTTCCTGATTTCCATCGAATCGAACGTTAACAAACGTCACGCAGCATAAAAAAAAAAAAAAAGCTCACGCACAGAGCAGTTTTTAGCCATGTTATCCAATGGAAGGTGGATAACATGGCTAAGAGCATTTGCTGGATAATGCATGAATATCGCTGACTTTTCAGCGATATTCATGCATTGTGGCCGATGTGCGGCGATAATTTTTGTCTCTAAACAATTAAAACGAAGCACAAAATGGCGAATTCCCGTTTCGCTACCAGTTTGCGGCCCAGTTCGCGGCCTGTGAAGCGCTTCTACCGTGAAAAATCATTTTTTTTTATTTTCCCCACGGGACCCTTTAATAACCCCAACAACATTCCTAGGGGGTCAAGAGGGGTATACCTTGCCCCCTTTCAATAAATTCCCCCTTCGTTTTTCACCTCTTCTTCTCTCTCGATCCTACCGAGAGATAAGATGGCGGCCGCTCCGGACTGTTTAGAATGTTGACAGACACCGGAGAGCGAATCAGCTTTCTGCGCGCAAAGTTCCGTTTCGCGAAAAGTAAGCGGACCGGATCGCTGCCCGGAGCGCTGTTACAGATATATATCTTGTTTTGAACATTAATTTCTCAAAAACTACTGGAGCACATATATTGAGACCTAGCAAAGGCACATCGGGCTAACAGTCCCTACAATTTTGCCAAGTTTCGTGCAAATCCATTCAGCCGTTCGAGCTAAAAGTGAGTCCAACCGCCCTATGGAAAAATGAATGGGAAAAACGCGTTTTGGGACCCCCCTTTTTTCTCAGCCCCCCCTTGACGAAACCCCACCAAATTTTCAGGGGCTGCTCAGAAACAAAATGTGCCATTTTCCTGAAAATTTCAGCCGATTCCGTCCTCAAACGCCAAAGTTATTAGACATAGAATTTTCAAAAATCCCATAGGGAATTAATCCTAACTATATATACCTACTGGCGATAGCCAGTAGGTAATATATATATATATATATATATATATATATATATATATATATATATATATATATATATATATATATATATATATATATATATATATACATATTACCTACTGGCAGTCGCCAGTAGGTAGTTATAGCTAGGACCTAGTTTCCATAGGAAATCCGCAACATTCTATTGGGAATAACGTTGGCGCCGGTTGTTGAACCTTCGTGAATTTCTCAAAGAAGATGGCCCGCTCCTCTCCGCTCCTTCCGTGAAAGTCTCGGGAAGATTTGTCAAGCGGGGGCTGAGAAAAAAGGGGGGTCCCAAAACATGTTTTCCCCATGTTAATTTCCATAGGACGATTAGACACGGCTACAGCCCGAACCGCTGGTAGCGTCTGATTCGCAGATCGCCCTTTTGTTTAAATGGTGTAAATCCCTCCAGTAGTTGTTGAGAAAATCGAATTTGAAAAAATGTATATATCTATAAGCGCACACCGTGCGCGCACCATTGTGCGCGAGCGGAATTCTGATTTGCTTTTAGACGTCTGTCAACATTCGAATCGGTGGAAACCAGGAAGTGTTGGCCGCCATTTTGTCAGTGTAAGGCACCAAAGAGGGCAAAATAAAGGTGAAGAACATGAGAAGGGGGCAGGGTAGAGAGTCCCTGACCCCCTAGGCCTTCTCAGGGGGTCCCTGACGGTCCCCAAAGGGCAAAAAAAAATGTATTTATTTATTTTAAATCGCGAGGTGCTCGCACCCTTTGGCCGCCATTTTGTTACTCCGAGGTAGATGAGAGCCAAAAACAAAAGTGGAGAACGTGAAAAGGGGGCAGGGTAGAGACTCCCTGACCCTCTAGGCCTTCTTAGGGAGGCCCTAAAAGACCCCGAAGGTCAGAAAAAAAACTTTTTCTTTATTTAAAAAAAATTGCGAGGTGCGCGCACGGTGCTCGCAACCTTTGGCTGCCATTTTGTCACTATGAGGTAGAAGAGAGCCAAAAAACAAAAGTTGAGAACGTGAAAAGGGGGCAGGGTAGAGACTCACTGACCCCATAGGCCTTTTCAGGGGGTCCCTGAAGGATCCCAGAGGCCCCAAAAAACTTTTTTTTTTTTTAAATCGCAAGGCGGCAAAAAAAGACAAATAAATACAGTTAAATAACAAGTTTGAGTGTTTAGATGTTGGTTGGCTCTAAAAAGAACAGTTGTGTTTTGAAAAATAGGAGTTTAGAAAAAAATGTGGATGAGATTCAGTGCACTTGAAAAAATAAGAAATGATTGGTGGTTTCTGATAATTGAACATTGAAAATTAGGGTGCATACTAATTTTTTTTAAAAGGAATAATACTATTGGTTTAGAACAAGTCATTGAAAAGAACATTGCACAGGATAAGCTGGTATATTGAGAAGTCAAACACACTTGCTGATTGGTTTGCAACATTGAGTGATGAACTTTTCACCTTTTGAGTTCAGATAGGTGTTCTATGGAGAGTTACCATGTTAACAGGCAGAGAGAGCAGTGGGGGTAGGTTGAACATTATGTGAGTTTGAAAATGTTGAAATGTAGAACCAATTAAAATGTTAGTTTGGTTTTGAATTTGTGTGGGAAGAAATTTCATTGGTTATGTACATGGATATGTGTGAAAAATGAGAGGGAATGACGGCCATTTTGTGGTTGCAGTGTCTGAGGTACATTTCAGAGATTTTGGTTTAGAAAATCTGGTGTGTGATTGACACTGTACTAAATCTTCAAAAGCATTTTAAAAGGTGAGTTGTTAATTTATAAGGGGAACTATGTTGTGCACTTTAAGTTAATAAGAAAAATTTGTTCTAATGTGGAAGTTCCTCACTCTCCCTCTCTTGCTCTCTCTCTCACTGTCTCCCTTTCTCTCCACCACTGTTCTTTTTCCTTCCTCTCTTTTTCAAAAAATCCTTCTGTTTCACTTACTCCTTTTTCCTTTCTTTTAATATGCTTCTTTTTCTCTCACTCTCCTTTCCTCACCCTCATATCTCTTTCCTCACTGTCATTATCCTTCACTCAATCTCACTCCTATTACCTCACTTCATGTTGTCCTCTTTGTACATCACTCCCCTTCTCTTACCTGACTTTCTGTTAGTTATTTACTCTCCCTCTCTTTCTCTTTCATTCTCTTCTTGTCTATCTTTCCACCACCATTCCTCTCTTTTCCTTTCTGTTTCTTTCATTCTTACTTAGTCACTTTTCCTCTTTTTATTCTTTTTTTTTCTCTCATTCCCCTTTTGTCACCCTCATATGCTTTTTCTTACTGTTACTGCTTTTCATTCACCGTCAGTACTTTTTTCTGACTCCTGTTTACTCACTCCCTTTCCTTTATTACTCTTTTCAAACTCCCTCACTCCATCTGACTTACTTCCCTTTGTTTATTTCTTCCCTCTCATTTTCTCATTTTCATGTACTTATGGCGTGAGTTAGGCTTTAGTACATACAGTGCTTTATATTACTAGTGCCTGCATGATAGTATGGGCACCGACTAAACGCAACTGCATTGCTGTAAACTCAGAAATACCAGTGCCACCATGACTCTTTATACTACCCTAACAGCACTGCACTATCCTAAACCCTGAATCAATGTAAGGACATTTTATAAGTATAAATTCTTATAAACAAATTTAACTGATATAATCATATAAATTACTTGAGAAAAGTTTCTGCATAATAATTTTAAAGAATAAAATAGTTGATAAAGCTAGTTTTATATTACCTATTACTAAAAACGATAAATTAAAGTGTTTATTAAAAAAAAAGTGTCATTTCCACCACAGTGCACAATTATGAGGTCAAGGTGTGGGAGATGCAAAAAGGATTTTACCAATGGCATCAATTGGTGACATCTTAATCCTCTCTGGCCAATCCACATAATATCCACATTTGGTAAATCAAGGTTGAGAAAGCATGTATTTGCTCATACCTTTTACTCCAGAATATAAAACTGTGTCCTACAATCCACACTCTAAGCATCTTAAAGGCAGATCTGGTTGTACTCAGATGGTCTCTGGAAATGAAATGGCAGTTTGAAAACTTGGAGTTTAGAAAAAAATGTGGATGAGATTCAATGCACTTGAAAAACAAAGAAATGATTGGTGGTTTCTGATAATTGAACATTGAAAACTAGGGTGCATACTAGTGTTTTTTAAAAGGAATAATATTATTGGTTTAGAAAAAGTAATTGAAAAGAACATTGATAGGATAAGCTGGAATATTGAGAATTCAAACACACTTGCTGCTTTGGTTTGCAACATTGAGAGATGAACTTTTCACCTTTTGAGTTCAGTTAGGTGTTCTATGGAGAGTTACCATGGTAACAGGCAGAGAGAGCAGTGGGGGAAGGTTGATAGTGTTGAAATGTGCAACCAATTAAAATGTTCGTTTGGTTTTAAGTTTTGTGGGAAGAAATGTAATTGGTTATGTATAGGGATATGTGTTAATAACGAGAGGGAATCAGGGACATTTTGTGGTTGCAGTGTCTGAGGTACATTTCAGAGATTCTGCTTAAGAAAATCTGGTGTGTGATTGACACTGTTCTAAATCTTCAAAAGCATTTTTAAAGGTGAGTTATTAATTTGTAAGGGGATATATGTTGTGCATTGTAAGTTAATAATAAAAATGTGTTCTAATGTGGAAGTTACTCACTTTCCCTCTCTTTCACTCTCTCTCACTGTTTTCCTTTCTCTCCACCACTGTTCTTTTTCCTTCCTCTCTTTTTGTATAAATCCTTCTGTTTCACTTACTCCTTTATCCTTTTTCTTAATATGATTTTTTTTCTCTCATTCTCCTTTCCTTACCCTAATATCTCTTTCCTCACTGTCATTATCCCTTTCCTTTACTCCTCTGTGTAACTCCCTTTCTCCATTTGATTTACTCCCTCTTTCTCTCTCCCTCACACTTGCTCTCTTTATACAACACTACTAGCGAGACCCCCCCCCTTCACTGTAGTAATCATTTGACTGAATTGCAAGGATTTCTGTTATGTGTCTAAGATCAAAGTATGAGTCAGTACTCTTGGGCAGATTAATAAGCATATTGGGCCTCTTTCTTCTTACATTGTGTCTCATGTTTGGATGTAATGCTGGCAAAAAAACTAATGGAGCATATTGGAAATGTATTTTTGAATTGAGTCAGGTTTCTGCACTGTAATGTTGTGCTCATTTACATGGGCTGTGTTCTGTCTCTTAAACGATTTACTGTGGTATATGTGTTTTGGTAAAATGTATGGTTTTAACATTTTTGACTAGATCACACTGAGTGTCTGTGTAAATTAAAGAATTATATTTGCACCTTTTTCTATAATGTCACCTGTGTCTCCTCACAGTTTGTGTCTTTCTGTTTATAGGGTACTCTTTCTTTTGATATTGTGTCTTATGTTTTGATTAAATGCTGGTATAGATTAACCCTGGGCGTAGTTCGCGTAGTGGGGCTACGCGGAGCTACGCGAAGTGGGCACAAAGCTACGCCCACCCGCACACTCCGCGTAGCCCCACTACGCACGACCCGCCTCCCTCCCGCCCTCTCTAAATCCCCCCCTTAAAGGATAAAGTGGCATAAAAGTAAGTTTAAATCACTTACCTGGTCCGCGGCGCGTCCCGGGGCTCCCTCTTCTATTTTGCTGCACGTTGTCAATCCCAATGCGCATGCGCGGCAGCCCGCGCATGCGCATTTGTCACGAGAAATGCGAATGCGCGGGCGGCCGCGCATGCGCATTGGGATTGACGACGTGCAGCAAAATAGAAGAGGGAGCCCCGGGACGCGCCGCGGACCAGGTAAGTGATTTAAACTTACTTTTATGCCACTTTATCCTTTAAGGGGGGGATTTAGAAAGGGCGGGAGGGAGGCGGGTGGTGGCCAGCTACGCACCGTCTGCGGAGCGTGCGTAGTGCTGGCAGATACGCATGCTACGCAAAATGCGTAGGAACCAGCACTACGCACACTCCGTGCACGGAGCGTAGCTGCCCGCCCAGGGTTAGTATAGATGTAGTGCTGTAAATTGGAAATTTATTTTCTGTCTGCACCATCCCTCTCCCTATGCCTGTAACCTCTGCCTGCAGTCTCTCATGTGTATCTGCAGAGGCCTATTATGATATGGCTGCTGGTGTGTATTACACAGCAGTACCATGTAAAATCTTTTCCTTCTCTGCCTGTAGTCTTGCACCCTTTGTGTGTACCATTTTATCTCTGTCTTCACTATCTCCTTCTCTGTGTGCTCCAATTTGCCTATGCATGTAGCATTTGTCTCACTATTTACAGCATTTCTTCTGTGTTGTACCATTTTATCCTCTGAGTGTACCATGTCTGTGTCTGCTTGCACTATCTGTGTCTCTGCTTGAAACATCTCACCCTCTCTCTGCTCAATATTTTCTGTGACTGTACCATCTGGCCCTCTGCCTGCAGCCTTGCACCATCTATCCTCTGCCTGTACCAGTTTAGTCTCTGCCTGCATTATCTCATTTTCTGTCTGCACCATCCCTCTCTCTCTGCCTGTAACCTCTGCCTGCAGTCTCTCATGTGCATCTGCAGAGGCCTATTATGATATGGCTGCTAGTGTGTATTACACAGCAGTACCATGTAAAATATTTTCCTTCTCTGCCTGTAGTCTTGCACCCTTTGCATGTACCATTTATCTCTGTCTTCACTATCTTCCTCTCTGTGTGCTCCAATTTGCCTCTGCATGTAGCATTTGTCTCACTATTTACAGCATTTCCTCTGTGTTGTAGCATTGTATCCTCTGAGTGTACCATGTCTGTGTCTGCTTCCACTATCTGTGTTTCTGCTTGAACCATCTTACCCTCTGTCTGCACCATCTTTTCTCTGACTACACCATATGTTTCTCTGCATACAGCCCTGCACCATCTATCCTCTGCCTGTACTAGTTTAGTCTCTGTCTGCATTATCTCATTTTCTGTCTGCACCATCCTTCTCCCTCTGCCTGTAACCTCTGCCTGCAGTCTCTCGTGTGCATCTGCAGAGACCTATTATGATATGGCTGCTAGTGTGTATTACAAAGCAGTACCATGTAAAATCCTTTCCTTCTCTGTCTGTAGTCTCGCATCCTTTGCATGTACCATTTTATCTCTGTCTTCACTATCTCCCTCTCTGTGTGCTCCAATGTGCCTCTGCATGTAGCATTTGTCTCACTATTTACAGCATTTCTTCTGTGTTGTACCATTTTATCCTCTGAGTGTACCCTGTCTTTGTCTGCTTGCACTATCTGTGTCTCAGCTTGAAACATCTCACCCTCTCTCTGGACAATCTTTTCTCTGACTGCACCATCTGGCCCTCTGCCTGCAGCCCTGCACCATCTATTCTCTGCCTGTACCAGTTTAGTCTCTGCCTGCATTATCTCATTTTCTGTTTGCACCAACCCCCTCCCTTTGCTTGCACCCTCTGTCTGCACTCTCTCATGTACATCTGCAGAGGCCTATTATGATATGGCTGCTGGTGTGTATTAGACAGCATTACCATGTTAAATCTTTTCCTTCTCTGCCTGTAGTCTTGTACCTTCTGCTTGTACCATTTTATCTCTGTCTTTACTATCTCCCCCTCTGTGTGCTCCAATTTGTCTCTGCATGTAGCATTAGTCTCACTATTTACAGCATTTCTTCTCTGTTGTACCATTTTATCCTCTGAGTGTACCATGTCTGTATCTGCTTGCACTATCTATGTCTTAGCCTGAAGTATCTCACCCTCTCTCTGCACAATCTCTTCTCTGACTGCACCATCTGGCCCTCTGCCTGCAGCCCTGCACCATCTATCCTCTGCCTGTATCAGTTTAGTCTCTGCCTGCATTATCTTATTTTGTGTGTGCACCAACCCTTTCCCTTTGCCTGCACCCTCTGCCTGCACTCTCTCATGTGCATCTGCAGACGCCTATTATGATATGGCTGTGTTTATATCATTTAGTGGTTGTAATTGCTATGTTGTATGTTACTAGTGGTCTATAACATGTTCTTTTTTCTTCTCAACAGATTGAAATTATCTACAGAAAGAAAAACCAACATGCCTACAAAGAACGTAAAAAGAAAAAAATATAAACAGGCTTACTTTTCGAAAAAAACACAATTACAAGATTTATCTAAACAACAATGTATGGAGAAAAAGAAGAATGCTCCTGGTAAGACAACAAAGGATTTTATAAGGAAATTAACCCAATGTAGAAAAATGTGGATAATGTGCAAAAGAAAACAATTTCATCTGTAACTACAAAGAAAAAGCAGACCAGCCCCAAAAAATGTTGGAAATGTATGTGGCGATCATATTCTCTACAGTAATAGATGAAAAAAACAGTTTGTTCAAATTCGCAAGAGAATGTTTTATAACAGAGTAGTTTTAAATTTATTTTAAAATGTAAAGAATTGTAAAACGAAAACAGCTTTTTATAAGAAAAAGAAAAATATTGAGAGTATAGTAGATCAGGTTTTTTAATTGAAAAAGAAGTTGTTTATTTTAGTAATCAATAGAACTCGTACACTAGACTAGGTAATCAATCTTTTGAAAGCGAAAAGTAAGTGGAAAAGACTTATTAATAGAACTAATTTTTGTAGTGTTTTTTCTGGAGAATGGAAGCATAGTTCAAGTTGTGAGCCATTTTTTAATGAAGAGACTTACTGTAATGATTTGTTGCATGCAGTTGACATCAGTGGTCGAGCATATGAGGTGAAGGACGGTAGTCCGATTGAAAAAGAGAAAATTGTGCCTAGAAATGCAGAAGAGGTGTTAGCTGATGAAGTTTTAGGGAGACATTCTAAAGCTCCAGTGTACACTTGGAATTGTAGTAGTATTTGTAGTGTACGACAGGATTCAATTGATTTGTTTCACAATTTCTTACGCAAATATACTAAGAAAAGTCTTAAACAAAAGATGAAGATGTTGCAAAAATTAGATCCTTGCAGACTGAGAGAAAAAACGGGTTTGCAAGGGCATTCACTAGCTTGTCTTTCTAGAAAAGTATGCCAGAGTGTTTTTCACCATTTTAGGATGTTAGCAGTTCATCATACTGAAGTGAGGAAATTAGTGAGAAGGTTGTATTATGCAAAAAGTCCAGCACTTAAACTAAAACAGTTAAACAGTGCTCTTTTGCATGGATCTGTATTAGATGTAAAGAACATTTGTGAGGAAATTGAGGTTAGTTACTTTGGTGAGAAAGAGGACAGTGCAGAAATGGATACAGTAATAGAAGGAAATGTGGAAGAAAATGTACAGAATTTTAGTACAGAAAATTTTGACCAAGAAATTACAAGGTTTAAGGTCATTTCAGGTGAAAGGCCAAACTTTTCTTGTGTGTGTTGTCGACAAACTCATTATAAGAATCAGACTGGGTTAGTTGATTTATATGTAAAAAGTGAAAAAGAAAATAATAATGAGTGGAAGGATTTTGCAACTTATTTGTTGGTAGAGAATTGTTTTGATTTGGGTTCTGATCAACATATTTGTAAATACTGTTATAATAAATTAAATGATAACAAAATGCCTACTAGAGCTGTACATAATAATCTTGAGCTGGTAAATATTCCTTCTGAACTGATGGATTTAAATATCTATGAGTCTATTTTGATTCAATGTGTGCATCCCTTTCAGACTATTGTTCGCATGGAGCCTAAGACAGGGAAATTGCCTCCTTCAGATTTACAGAGAGGATTAAAGGGAAGAGTTGTCTATTTACCTCTAGATTTAAAGAAAAATATTGAAACAATTGGTGTAGAAAAAGTGGACGAGGAACCTCTAGTTATTCTAGTTAATGGCGTTCCTACAAAGGATAAGAAAATCTGGCAAGAATTAGTGGATGTTAGGAAAGTGAAAAAGGCAACGTTGTATTTGGTGACAAATAATCAATACTACAAAAATGTAAATGTAGGAGAAGAGGAACAACTGTAGAAGAGAACAGTGATTTGTCAGCTGGGCAAATTGAAAAAGTGGATGTGTCCAGATGTGAACAAATTTATGAACATTATAGTGTTCATCCTCTGCATTCCAAAGAAGTAATGGGAAATGCTATTGAGGTATTCCAAATGAAAGAAGCAAAAGGAAGTCCCATTAGTGTATGGGAAGAAAGCTTGGAAGCTCGTTTTCCTCAGTTATTTCCAACAGGTCAAGGTGGACGATATGATGACCGACCTGTGCAGATTCCTGCATCTGAATACCGGACATCAAGATTATATGCAAAAGATCCAAGGTTTCGCCAATGTATTCCTTATTTGTTTCATCTTCTGTTTGAGAGTGACTTGTCTGGACTTTCTTATGCAGTGAACCATATACTAAAAAATGGAGTACATCTGCAAAATGTTTCGGCAAGGGACTTTATGGATAAAGTCCAACAGAAAGACACTGTTTTGGAATCTCAGCTAATTAATCTCATGGCATGTCAGCGTGGTACTAATGAGTATTGGTACCGTTGTCATGGGGAAATGAAATGTATGCTAAGAAACGTAGGAACTCCTACATGGTTCCTTACTCTTAGCTGTGCTGAGTATGCTTGGGAAGACTTACTTCAATTTCTTCGAGAGGCAAATGAAAACATAGAAAATATAGAATACAAGACACCTGGAGAACTAAGCTCTTTGGATCCAGTTAATGTATGCAGGTATTTCAATCATAGATTTGAAGCTATGATGTCTTTTATCACAAACAAAAAAAATCCTCCTCTTGGAGAGGTTCTGGATTTCTTTTGGAGAAAGGAGTATCAAGCAAGAGGTGCTCCTCACATACATATGCTGCTATGGATCAAAGATGCCCCCAAATTTGGAACAGATTCGGATGACACAGTGATGAGTTTTATTGAACAGCATTCTACATGTGCTTTTTCGAAAAGTACAGAACAAAACAATTTAAGACATCAAGTCTTACGGTTTCAAACCCATCGTTGTGGAAAATACTGTCGTCGAAAGTTCAAATCTAAGGACAAGTTCTACACAAAATGTAGTTTTGGATTTCCATGACCAGTAATGTCAAAAGGAAGAGTGAACAATTTTATGTCATCTTTACGACATACTGTCACAAGAAAATCACCTAAAAATACCTATAACTTAAGAAGAAATGAAGAGTCAAAATACATAAATGACTATAACCCAGTCATTTTATCCATGTGGAATGCAAACATGGATATTCAATATGTTGCAGACAACTCTATTGCTGTGGCTCAATATGTAACATCTTACATTACAAAATCTGAAAAGACAGAACTAAAGGAAATGTAGGAGGAAATTTCCCATGAAAAGAGCCTAAGTAAGAAATTGTACAGCTACAGTTTGAAGATGTTGTCTCATCGAGAAATTGGAGCATATGAACATTCAGATCGATTATCATCTGCAAGTCTATGTGCCAAATCTAGAACAATTATTTGGGTGAGTTTAGGTCTTGCAAGAACACGAAACCGAGTTTTGAAATCTGTACAAGAAATTGAGTATTTAGCAGAGAAAGAACCAAACAGTACAGATATTTCGAAGACAAATATGTTGGATACATACTATCCAAATAGAAATAATCATTTTGAGAATGTTTGTCTCTATGAAGTACTGCAAACCTATACTTTTAAAAGGAATATTACAGAAGATATCAATAAAGAAGTATACGCTGTGATTGGATCTGAAGGATGTCTGGTGAAACAAAGAAAAGGACATTTAATTAATCATCGAAAACTGAGTTGCAAAACTCCTGACAAAAGGGAATTTTACTATTTAGCTCTTTTGTAACTCTTTAAGCCATGGCGTACAGAAGAGGAACTACTTGGAGATTTTCTCAGTTATGAAGATTCATTCAACGCAACCAAAAATACTATAGAATGTCCTGTTTTTACTAACTATCTACAAATGTTAAACGAGGAAATACAGCAAGAAGCTACAAGTGCAGCAGAGATTGCTAGAGACAGTTCTCAAGACAGTCAAAGTTCTGCTTCGTTGAGTCAGGATCAATTATCCAAAATGAAGCAGCCACTGCCATGGATGAGGTGGAAAGAGCAATGGAACAAGCTCAGGAGGATGTACTAAACTTAGAAGAATTGGAAAAACAGCTAAATGTTGAGCAAAAACAAATATATGATGAAGTGACAGAGCAGATTGAGCATGGTTTATGTCATGATAAAAAAGAGTGCTCATGTACGTCATTTAAACCTGTCTGACTGTACGTAAGTGGAGAAGCAGGAACTGGAAAAAGTTTTCTAATTAAAGCAATTGCAACTTATCTACAGAAAAGAACTGAGTCGTCACTCTCTTGTGTTGTTACCGCTCCAACTGGGTAACATTAAAGGGATTACTTTACATTGTTTATTGATGCTGTCAGTAGAACACGAAAATAAATTTGAATACCACAAGCTATCTGGAGAAGCTTGTTGTGAAGTTTCCAGAGTCCTGAAAAAAATGAAACTTCTCATTATTGATGAAGTAAGCATGGTATCAAATTTAATGCTTGCCTTTGTGCATTTAAGAATGCAACAAATTCTTAAAACAGACTATGATGTGTTATTTGGAGGCAAACACGTCATCGTTTTTGGAGATCTACCACAGCTAACTCCTGTGAAAGGACAACCAGTGTTTAAAACCCTTACACATGAAGATACCAGGAAGTGCCTGGGAAGCATTGGAAATGTTAATATTTGGCCATATTTTGAATATTCAGCACTCATTCAAAATATGCGACAAGCAAAGGATGTTGATTATAAAAGTATTCTTCAAGATATAAGAATTGGAAAAGTGAGTGGACATGGCAAAGAAGCTTTACAGGCATGATTACTTTCAAATTTGTTTCTAAATGAAAATGTTGCTGCAGAGAATATATATGGAAAGGGGCGACCACTCGGTCCCCCCGAACGTATGGCGGAGTACCACGATCCCCCCGGGAAGCCATCTTGGGCGGGAGGCGAGTCTCGGCTGGTATGCCCGAAGCGGCGTAGCCGGGGCGCGCCTTTTTCCCGCCCTAGAGTGGGTTGGCCTAGACACTGACGCGGCCGGCCACGCCCTTGGGGCAGGCAGGGGCGGGTTTACGCCCGCCCTGAAGACGGATAAAAGGAGCAGCAAGCCAAGAAAGCATCCTCTTGTTCCTGTGCTCTGAAGCTGCACCTCCTCGCTGCACGTGAGCTCGAGACGGAACGAAGAGCCAATTTTGAGCGTTATAATCGTTCTGGTTTGTCTTTCAGATACTCTGTTGGAGAATGCCGAAGAAGGCGGGAAAGCGCATGACTACCGACCAGATGCTGCGCGTTCTCATGAAAGAGGTGACCGACCTAAAGAGGCGAATGGATAAAGACGAGGAAGGGGGGCCGAAACGTCCTTTGGCGGGAGCAGCCCGGGGAGGGAAAAGCAAGAGGCCCAGGAGGGGAGCAGCTGGGGGAGACATCCCGGGTCCCAGTACCCCGCTCGAAGCACCCACTCCCGTGCCGGAAGAAGGGAATCCGATTCCCGTTGTGGTCACCCCCGTGTCCGGGGAAGATATGCCGCCCGAGCTGGCAGCACAATTAGCAGCGTGGTTGGGTAAAGGTAGCGAGGGCGCCACGGCTGTCGACGCGCAGGTGCTGATGAAGCAACTGCGTGAGACACGGGAAGCAGCGAAGGTGTCCACGCCGGCTGCAGCAGTAGAAAAGCCACAGGGGACGGGTTCAGTCGCAGAGACAGCGTCCGGTTCAGGTAAGCGGCCATTGCCGATTGCGAGGGATGTGTCAGCACCCTCTCGTAGGGAAAAGTTGGGTCAGCATGTCCCTTTAGCTATTAAAGAGAAGATATGGGCAGGGGAGTATGTAAACATCTTCTCGTTGCTTACTGATCATTACGAGATGGAGCATGTGAAGGGCCAGAAGGACCTCATGCATCCGAGTGTTTGGCGCGCAAAGATGGCCGCCTTTAAGGTAAATGAAAACATTGGCAATTGGGGCAAAGCGTGGGGGTTTTTTACATCGATCTTGGGGGAACGAAGGCCCGAATTACTGCCCGAATTGCCGATTTATCAGTCACGGATCATGGGGTACTCGGTATCACACGAGGGTAATCAGTGGTTCTGCTATGATAATATTTTCAGAAAGGCTAAAGAACATGATAAAAACTTAACTTGGGATTGTTATGATTCTGTGTCATGGTCCAAAATGGAGGATACCGGTATGTTGAAATTGCCTTTAGTAGGGAGTAACGTTGGCGAATCCTCCCGCCAGTATGCGGGGACGCCCTTTCGATCAGGTACGGGTACTGACAATCACTCGAGGCCTACCGGCAATACAGGTAAAAGGGGGGTTTGTTGGAACTTCAACAGGGGTAAATGTACTAGGCCCCAGGGGTCGTGCAAATTTAGACACGAATGTAGTGGGTGTGGGCAATCATCCCATCCTGAGTCCACGTGCAGAGCCAAAACGGGTGATAACGGGGGTAGAGGAGGCGCCAAACAGGTCTAACATAGTCCGAGGGGCGCCTTTACCTACCCCGATTGATACCTTGGCAATGATTCCCTGGCTCAGCGAATACCCGGATCGTGCTTCCGCTGGGGTGTTGCGGAACGGGTTTTCATATGGTTTCCGCATCCCAGTGGGGGACTTTCAAGGTGTAGAGAAATGTAAGAATCAGATTTCGGTCTTGCAGCATACGACCGTGGTACAGGAAAAGATCCGGAAGGAGGTTACTCGAGGTCGAGTCGCCGGTCCGTTTAGTGTACCCCCGGTTGCTAACTTTGTTTGTTCTCCTTTAGGGGTGGTCCCCAAGAAGGACCCGGGTGAGTTTCGGCTGATACATAATTTATCAGCCCCACGTGGTCTTTCCGTAAACGAAGCGATAGACCCGGAAGTGTGTTCGGTGCGGTACGCATCCTTCGATGAGGCCGTAGCCATTTTGAATCGCCTGGGGCCCGGTGCGCTGATGGCAAAATCTGATATCGAGTCAGCGTTCCGGTTGCTCCCGGTACATCAGGACGATCAGCGTCTCCTAGGTTTCATGTTTCAGGGCCATTATTACATGGATAGGTGTATGCCGATGGGGTGCTCTATATCTTGTGCCTATTTCGAAAAATTCAGTAGTTTCCTACAATGGGTCTTCACAAAAAAGACGGGTTTTCAACACGTGATGCATTATCTCGATGATTTTTTGTTCCTGGGGGCAGCCGGGGATCCGGAATGTGGGCAGGCTTTGGCTGCTTTTTGTGTGTTAATGAATCAGTTTGGCGTGCCATTGGCACCAGGTAAGACTGTGGGTCCTTCCACTTGCCTCGAGTTTCTGGGGATCGAGTTAGACTCCGGAGAAGGTTGTTTTCGTTTACCAGGCGACAAAGTGTCAAAGTTCAGGGCATCCCTGCAAATGTGTATAAGTAGATCTAAGGTTAAGCTGCATCAATTACAGCAGTTAGTGGGTCAGTTGAATTTCGCCCTGAGAGTTATACCAATGGCCCGCCCCTTTTCCCGTTCGATTGCTCAAGCCATGGTCGGCCTGAAGGAGGGCCATCATCGCACAAGGCTCTCGGCAGAGGTCCGCCAGGACATGCGCATTTGGTTGGCATTTCTGGCGGATTTCAATGGTCGAGTCGTCTGGAACAAACCGGCCGTGTCCTCTGAGGAGCTGGGGCTGTGGACAGATTCGGCAGGGAGCATAGGTTTTGGTGCTATTTTCGGCACGAGATGGTCTGCACAAAAGTGGCCGGCATGGTGGCATGACAGTGGACTGACAAGTAACATTGCTTTCCTGGAACTTTTCCCCATTTTGGTGGCCCTGAGAACGTGGCCCGAAGGGTTCAGAGATCACTCTGTGGTATTCTGGTCTGACAATATGACCGTGGTCGAGTGTATCAATAGCCAGGCAGCACGATGCAAATGGATTTTGAGACTACTGAAGGAAATCGTTTTACTGTGTATGCAATTGAATGTGCTATTCAAAGCAAGACATGTCCCGGGGGTAATGAACCAGGCGGCTGATGCCCTGTCTCGTTTTCGTATGCAGGCTTTCTGGGGTTTTCTTCCCACAGCGGACCCGGAGCCGGCACCCTTTCCCGAAGCTCTCTGGTCTCTCGGTGCCCCGAACTTCGTAACCTCGTGGGAGAGAGTTTAGCACCCAGGACAAGGAAGGCATATGAAGGGGCGTTCCGGTCCTATTTAGCCTTTTTGGGGACTGCGAGAGGGGAGCTTTGGGGTCAGGAGGAATGGGTAGTGAACTTTCTGATGTCTTTACATCTGGCAGGGAAATCGGTGGCCACAGCCCAGAGGCATCGGGCTGCCATTTCCTTTGTTGCTATGGCTCATGGGATCCAGGACCCGACAGCGTCTTTCGTTGTACAAAAAGCGCTACGTGGGTGGCAACGCCTTGAGGGTCGCAGAGTAGACGAGAGGCGCCCGATAGGTTTGGATAGGTTGGCCCAGTTATTATCCAGACTCCCTGCAACATGTTCATCTCAGTTTGAGACGGTGTTATTCCGAGCCGCTTTTACGCTGGCATTTCATGGGGCTATGCGGGTAAGCGAACTAGTAGCGAGGAACAAGCAGGATGTGACAGGAGGACTGTGCCAGGAGCACGTTCAGATCAGAGGGGAGACAATGACTGTCTCATTTGTCAGGTCCAAGACCGATCAAAGTGGGATGGGTGACTGCATAATCATACGCAGGATTCCCGGGTCCTCCATGTGCCCGGTAAAGTGTTTAGAGGATTATTTAGCACGAAGGGTGGCATCATGGGGGGGGACCTTGTTGAGACACGCTGACGCCACCCCACTGACAAGGTTTCAGTTTCAGCGGGTGCTTGCGATGTCGATTACCGCTGCGGGCTTGAACCCGGGCGAGTTTGGGACCCATTCCTTTCGGATAGGGGCTGCTACAGAGGCTACAGCCAGGGGTCTGAATGTGGAACAAGTTAAACGGGTGGGGCGTTGGTCCTCCAATTGTTATAAAAGGTATGTGCGGTTGCACATGTTGTGAAGCTGTAATGATGTACTCACGCTTCTTGTTTTTGTTTGGTTTTTCAGTTGCGCAAGCCTACGAGGCGGGGCGGACTATGCAGTCGACCCAACACCGGGCCAGCGGTCAGACATCACCGACTGTGAAAAAGGAGGTGTGGGTCGTGGGCCACTCATACGTGAGGCGTGCCGCGGACGTATTCAAGGCAGGTGATATGATTCACGTGGCTGGGGAATACGGGTACAGTGTGTCCTTCTACGGAAGAGGCGGTCTCTGTATTGACCAGTTTCAATCATTTTTCGAGGGTTTGCTAGGGCGGACGAGGTCACCGCCGTCTGTAGTCATAGTACATCTTGGGGGCAATGATTTGGTCACCACTGGTAGACGACTTCTTCTTGAGGCGATGCTTTCCACTGTAAGTTGGTTAGCGAGGAGAGTTCCAGGGTGCACAATTGCGTGGTCCCATATGATCCCACGAAAAGTGTGGCGGGGGGCCTTTTCTGTTTCTGCTTTGAATCATTCTGTTAGAAAGATTAATAACAAAGTGAGTAGGTTGTTCCGGTCCAAGACACTGCATTCTATTCCGCATGGGTGTATTAATGATGACAGTATGTATTTGGGGGATGGTGTGCATTTGTCTCGGGTGGGGAATGAGTTACTCATAGGAGACTTCTTAGCATGGCTAAAGACGTTATAACATGACCTTTAGGTAGGAGTTTTGTGGGGGGTCCGGATAGCCGGTCAACTATCCGGCCTGTGGCGGTAAGGTCATGATCGGTGAGCACTAATTGGAAGATCCCTATGAGTGGGCGTCACCCAGCACGGATGGGAGCGCTCAGGGGAGGTGGCCATTGGCCCCTCAACGGGGAGGCGGTCCCTTCTAAGGATGGGTCGCCGAAAGGAAAGGAAAGGCGGTCAAGGCCCCTTCCTGGGTAGGAGGGGTTACAGCCCCCTCCTGGGGAATTTCCCGGGGCCAGGACGTCTGCGACGGCAGATGTGGTAAGTTGTGTGGGGTTTGGGGGGGGGGTCTACGCTACCTTCTAGATACCTCACACGAGTCCTCGTACGACCCCTAAGTGGCGTCGAGTTTTATTGGGGCCCCCGTCAAGTCAAGGGAAATTGGTAGTTGCACTTGAGGTACGCCTCTGTGCGGTCGCCCTTCACAAGTGAGGGGGATATTTCGGGGTTAGGGATCTTGACACCGGTGACGACCTTGCCGTTGGCCCTTAAACGTTAGGATGTACAATTTCAAAATTTCAAGTAATGTTTTGTAGGATGTTAGTTCGGCTAGGAGAACCTTTGTATTAGAGAATATGTTAAGGTTAGCCAAACATCGCAATGTGGTAATGAAATTGTACATATTATGAAACTGTTTATTTTATGTTTTAATTTTGTTTCATATTTTAATAAATACGGCCGGGAGGGTCACTCCCTCCCGTTTTCCAAAAACTTCATCACCGTTTCCAGTTTCCCATCCTTGGGGATTGTGTTGAGAGGGGGTGGCGGGTATCTCAGCCATATGGAAAGGGGCGACCACTCGGTCCCCCGAACGTATGGCGGAGTACCACGATCCCCCCGGGCAGCCATCTTGGGCGGGAGGCGAGTCTCGGCTGGTATGCCCGAAGCGGCGTAGCCGGGGCGCGCCTTTTTCCCGCCCTAGAGTGGGTTGGCCTAGACACTGACGCGGCCGGCCACGCCCTTGGGGCAGGCAGGGGCGGGTTTACGCCCGCCCTGAAGACGGATAAAAGGAGCAGCAAGCCAAGAAAGCATCCTCTTGTTCCTGTGCTCTGAAGCTGCACCTCCTCGCTGCACGTGAGCTCGAGACGGAACGAAGAGCCAATTTTGACCCACCCACCAGCCCCTGAGGACAGCACTTGGTTTTGAATAAAGTCTGATGGATAACTCTGATTTTGTTTACAGGTTGTGGTTATTATCGTGATGACTTTTGAGTATGCAATAAAGAATGGTCAATTTGTGTTATGTTTTGCATAATAAAGTAATTCTGCTTTAGTGTTATCAGTGAGCATGCTTTTAATAAAATTGTGGTGCTACTGTCTTTTCTGATTTAGTCATTTAGTAATTTAGTTAGCATTGTCGTATTTATTTTGGTCGGGCGGTAAGGTCATGATCGGTGAGCACTAATTGGAAGATCCCTATGAGTGGGCGTCACCCAGCACGGATGGGAGCGCTCGGGGGAGGTGGCCATTGGCCCCTCAACGGGGAGGCGGTCCCTTCTAAGGATGGGTCGCCGAAAGGAAAGGAAAGGCGGTCAAGGCCCCTTCCTGGGTAGGAGGGGTTACAGCCCCCTCCTGGGGAATTTCCCGGGGCCAGGACGTCTGCGACGGCAGATGTGGTAAGTTGTGTGGGGTTTGGGGGGGGGTCTACGCTACCTTCTAGATACCTCACACGAGTCCTCGTACGACCCCTAAGTGGCGTCGAGTTTTATTGGGGCCCCCGTCAAGTCAAGGGAAATTGGTAGTTGCACTTGAGGTACGCCTCTGTGCGGTCGCCCTTCACAAGTGAGGGGGATATTTCGGGGTTAGGGATCTTGACACCGGTGACGACCTTGCCGTTGGCCCTTAAACGTTAGGATGTACAATTTCAAAATTTCAAGTAATGTTTTGTAGGATGTTAGTTCGGCTAGGAGAACCTTTGTATTAGAGAATATGTTAAGGTTAGCCAAACATCGCAATGTGGTAATGAAATTGTACATATTATGAAACTGTTTATTTTATGTTTTAATTTTGTTTCATATTTTAATAAATACGGCCGGGAGGGTCACTCCCTCCCGTTTTCCAAAAACTTCATCACCGTTTCCAGTTTCCCATCCTTGGGGATTGTGTTGAGAGGGGGTGGCGGGTATCTCAGCCATATAGAAAAATTACAGGAAAAAAAATCAGTGATATGCTTGATGCCAACTCTGCAAGAATGTTCAATCTTTAATGAAAAAATGTTAAAGTTAGAAAAACAAGAAATTATAAAACTAGAACCTATTGATAGAATAGAGCATGAAAGAACTACTATTATTTTGTCACAAAAGTTGAAGTCAAAATTGGATTCTTTAGAGAAATCAATATCTAAAACTGCTGGTTTAGAAAAGAATCTATATGCATATATAAATTGTCGGATAATTTTACGACGTAATTTACATGTGGAAAGAGGTTTAGTAAATGGAGCAATGGATCATGTTGTTGATTTTGTGAATTACCCAAATAGAGATGACATTGAATTTTTGAAAATCAAATTTGATGAAATTGAAGAAGTACAACAATTGAGTCGTTGTTCAGCTCGATTTTTGCTTGTAAAAGATTTATATGTCCGCCGAAAATCGTTTCTTGTTTGTTTGGCATAATCGTTGACTATTCATAAATCTCAAGGTTTAAGTGTAGATAGTGCTTTGGTGAATATTGGAAGTACTGTGTTCAAGGAGGGTATGGCATATGTTGATTTATGTCGAGTCAGAACTTTATCTGGATTATACTTGATTGATTTTGATGAGACAAAGATTAGTGCTGATCTAAATTGTGTGAAAGAGTACAATAGGTTAAGAAGAGAATATGCTCCAAACTTACCTCAATATCCTTTATTTGAAAAGCGTGTGGTAGGTCAAAAAAGAAGATGTGAGAAAAATTGTAGCGAGGTTGTAGAGAAAATAAAAAAGTAGATGAACCAGTAATTGTAAGCAAAAAGAAAAAGGATAGTATAAAAAAGGTTGTTCGATTTCAGTTTGAAAACAGTTCTGGTGTCAACTGCTATGCTAATGTGGTGGTTAATGTTGTTTTTTTCTTCAAACTTTACAACAACAGATTGTTGAAAATCGGGATCAAAGATTTTGTTGTTTGTTGAATTCTGTCTTTGAGAAATGTAGCAGTGAGAAAACAAAAATAGAAAGTGTTTCTGATATTCAAAATGTTTTAGACATATGTTCTGGTCTAAATCAATTTTCACAGAATATTCAGCAAGATTGTCAGGAATTTCTAATGTATATGCTTATTGTATTGCAATATGAAGGTGTAGATATTGAAAATCTTTTTGGCCTTTCTTATAAATGGCAACATGACTGTGACAATTTTTCATTTTCAAGTAGTACTAAAATAGACACTGAAAGATTTATATATTTGACGTTACCAGACTGCAAATCAGTGTCTTTTAATAATCTAATTAGAGAAGCAAATCAAAACACGGTCTGTACCCAATGTAATTCTCAAATGTTATCAACATTATTAATACAAAGATATGGACAGTATATAATTTTAATGCTCCAACGATATAGACCTGATGGAACAAAATTGACAACTTTAATTAAAAAAATTGTGGCTTCTCAATTATCAATTTCAGGAAGAACTTTTGTAACTATAGCAATTATTTTCCATGATGATCCTTCTACAACATCAGGACATTACACAGCTTATTTAAAATGTCCAAAAGGCTGGACTCATTGTAATGATACTCAATTGACTTTTAAACAACGTTTGCCTTTTGACTTACCAAATTCTTACCTAGTGTTTTTACAACCCATATTTTAGAGAAAATAATTGGCCTAGGAAGATTAGTGCTGTCAAAAAAGGTTAAACAGCTGTTGAGAATTATTTTGTGAGTGAGGGTGATCAAGAGAAAAAGAAAACTTGTACTTGTCATAGAGGTAGTGTAAGTATATCACATAGTGAGTGATATGAATATTACAGGAATTGTTGATCATGAGTGAGGCAGAGGTGTTTTAGACTAATTATAGTTCTTGTAGATGCTGTTGACATTTTTGATTCTCTTAAATACATTTCTCTTAATGGTATACAGCTCCTTGCTAAGATAAAGGATGAGCAGAGTGTCATCAGCATACCACATGACTTCCAAACAAAGGACTTTCCATATACTATTTGGCCATGTGGAATAGTATATCAATCAAAAATTTGTATTTCGGGTTAATGTTGTAAATATATGTTTCTATATAAGTTTACTTTGAGAGTACAAAAAAGAAGTAATAATGTTTTATTACTTTGTGATTGTTGATATTTACGTAAGAAATTGGTGTTTGGAAGAAAATATTTAAGATATGTTTTTTTCTAATTGTAACATTATTTATTGAAACGTTGTATGGGTTTTTTTAAACACAATCTTTTTGATTGTGTTTTTTTTTGCCCGTTGTCATATGATGAGTAGTATTGAACTCACTGTTTTTAGTGAAATTCAATATATTCTGAGAACAGCAAAATAAAAAATATAACATATTGTACAAATTATTTTGTATTTCGTATTGTGAAATATATATTATAACTCAATTGTTTATTCTCTTCCACAGATATTACATTTATAAGGTAAGTACGACAATACTTGTAATACTTTTTCATCACTTTGTTACTTCTCTTTATCTCTATCCTTTCTTCACTCTCTCTCTTACTCCTTTACCTTTCCTCATCTTACTCCTCTTCCCCCATTCTACTTACTCCCCTTCATTCACCTTTACACTCCTTCTCTCACCATCAGTACTCTTCCTTCACCCACACTCATCTTGTCCAACTCCCTCTTTCCCCTGTCTGTCCCTCACTTGTTTTTTCTATCTTCCTCCATCACTACCCTTGTCTTGCTGTATCGATCAGTCTCTTCTCACTGCCCTTTTACTCTCTTTCCTTCACATCATCCCTCAGTGACCTTCACTCACTTCACTTATTTCACGTTGTCACTCCCTTTCGCTCACTCCCTTTTCTTCCATCTGTCTCTAAGTCTGTTCCTCTGTGTTAGTTACTATAACTGATTTACTCCCTCACAGTCAGTCACTCTCGCTCTGTTGCTCTCTTTTACTGTCTCCCTCTTTCTCCACCTGTCTTCCTTTTCTTTTCTCTCTCTTTCCATAAATCCTTCTCTGTCACTTACTTCTTTTTCCTTTCTCTTAATATGCTTCTTTTTCCATCACTCCCCTTCCCTCACCTTTATATCCCTTCCCTCACTGTCACTGCGCTTCATTCAATCTGAGTCCTTTTCCTCCACTTCATGTTCTCTTCTCTCTGCATCACTCTTATTCTATTTCTCCTGCACCCATTCCCTCACTGTCCCTCATACTCTTTCACTCACTCTATCTGTCGATCTCCTTTCCTTATTCCCTGTACCTCAATCCCTTTTGGTAACTCTCAATCCTTTAGTCTCTCACCCCTTTCACTCCATTTCTCTCTCCCTCTCTCCCTCTGTCTCACTCAGTCTAACCGCTTTATTTCGTGTCAGTCACTTCCTCTCTCTCACTCTTTCTCTCCGCGGTTTCAGCGGCTCTCCTGCGCACTCCCTGGGAGTCTCCTCGCCATCTTGGGGGTCTGAAGGGGACGCCGGCCGGACGCCATTGTGGTTAGAGCTCTAGCAGTCAGGCTGACTGGCTAAAGGTGATTGAGAGGCTTACTTAAAGGCAGAGAGAAAGGTGGGTCAGCCTTGACAAGGCAACCTACTACTGCGCGTAATGCTTTGACATTTGAGCGCTGTTTTGTATTTTTAAAATCCCCGTTTTTCTATTTTAGGTTAAATATACTTTCATTGTTCGCCCTTGTTTTTAACTGTCTCCACATTCCTGCACCATAATTGTGCCCCACACCACGGTTTCAGCGGCTCCCCTGCGCGCTCCCTGGGAGTCTCCTCGCCGTCTTGGGGGTCTGAAGGGGACGCCGGCCGAACGCCATTGTGGTTGGCACTCCAGCAGTCAGGCTGACTGGCTAGAGGTGATTGAGAGGCTTACTTAAAGGCAGAGAGAAAGGTGGGTCAGCCTTGACAAGGCAACCTACTACTGCGCATAACGCTTTGACATTTGAGCGCTGCTTTGTATTTTTAAAATCCCCGTTTTTCTATTTTAGTTTAAATATACTTTCATTGTTCACCCTTGTTTTTAACTGTCTCCACATTCCTGCACCATAATTGTGCCCCACACCGCGGTTTCAGCGGCTCTCCTGCGCGCTCCCTAGGAGTCTCCTCGCCATCTTGGGGGTCGGAAGGGGACGCCATTGTGGTTAGTGCTCTAGCAGTCAGGCTGACTGGCTAGAGGTGATTGAGAGGCTTACTTAAAGGCAGAGAGAAAGGTGGGTCAGCCTTGACAAGGCAACCTACTACTGCGCGTAACCCTTTGGCATTTGAGCGCTGTTTTGTATTTTTAAAGTCCCCGTTTTTCTATTTTAGTTTAAATATACTTTCATTGTTCGCCCTTGTTTTTAACTGTCTCCACATTCCTGCACCATAATTGTGCCCCACACCGCGGTTTCAGCGGCTCTCCTGCGCGCTCCCTGGGAGTCTCCTCGCCATCTTGGGGGTCTGAAGGGGACGCCATTGTGGTTATCGCTCTAGCAGTCAGTCAGTCAGTACTAATCTTCAGTATGCAAGCGCACGGCACATGCGCACGGCGTGTGTGCCGTAGTCACGCCGGAGTCACCCCAGAGTCCAGCCCGTCTGTGCCCGTCCGCGCTAAGGATGAGCTGGACGAGGGGGCGTTTGGCTCTACTAGGAGTGGACACGGTCGTATCAGGTACTCACATCATGTCCTGCTGAAATTTAAACCCTCTCAGTTGCCGTGTCACTATTCGCTTTCCCCTGAGGCTTTCCAAAACTCACCCGCGTGTAGGTGCTTTAGGACATGCTGCACGGGAGCTGTGCTGCCTCTTGGACCCTCTAATGCAGGCACTACTGGTAAACCTTTAACTAGCATAAGTAGGGACTATGGATTTCTGATTAATGCGAGATCCTTGATAAAGAACAATGTGTCCTTTAAGGATTTCGTCTTGGATAGAAGACCCTCTTGGGTCTTCATTACAGAAACATGGGCTAAAGAATCTTCGGGACCTGATTTGGTTGAGGCAGTGCCGGAGGGCTATACCCTAGTTAGGCAGGACAGAGAGGGACGTATAGGTGGAGGGCTGGGCATTCTGTATAGGGATTCTCACTCATGTCGCATCACCCCACTATCAGCCCCTCACGATGCCTTTCAGGCTCTACATTTTTCTATCAATGCATCATATGCTGTTCCATTCATGGGCATTCTTATATACAGACCTCCTGGGCCCAGAGCAGATTTTGGACAGCACTTGCTCAGTATTTTATAACCTCATTTCGGTTGTGAGCATGTCACGGTATTGGGAGATATGAACTTCCATCTAGAAAACCTAGAGGTGAGTGAAACCCTCTCTCTCCTTGATACTCTATCTGCTTGTGGCCTGCAGCAGCTAGTTATGGGTTCTACCCACCAGGCGGGCCATACGCTGGACTGGGTTTTTTCGAATGATAGTCGGCTGACTATCGATGCCCCTATCCCGCTCACCTGGTCAGATCACTTTGCAGTCCCCTTGAAATTGGATGTTACTTCTATAAACAACATTCCGAAGGGCCCTAGTAAAATGGAATCTAGGCGAAACTTTAAGAATATAACCAATGACTCACTGGCTCCCCTAATTCCCATTACGGCTATCTCTATGGACGAGGATGTGTGTTCAGCGGTGTGTAAGCTAGAAAGCGCCATCACAGTAGCTATGGATGAACTGGCACCTGCCTTCCTACGCTACTCTTCCAGAAAAAGGCCCTCTGCCCCCTGGTTCTCTGAGTCACTAAGACATCTAAGACAGGGCTGTAGGAAGCAGGAACGACTTTGGAGGGCCAGCTGGGATACACAGGATAGGGAAACCCATAAAATTATTTTGAGGGGATATAAGGCTGAGGTCATGAGAGCAAAGCAGGAGTATTTCTCGAATCTTACCACCGCCCTTACCTCGCCGTAAGAGTTCTTTAGGATCGTGGACTCGTTGACTACCCTGGAGACCCCGGACCCCGTCACCTGCACTCAGCAGCTCTGTGACGATATTGCCCTTTACTTTCATACTAAAATTGTCAAGATTGTCTCGGCCTTAGAGTTACAAATGGCTTCTATATCTCTTTCCCCCTCTCAATCTATTCCCTCCCTAGTATCTGCTGGACCTTCTACTCTGGTTTGTCTGTCTAGTTCTCCCCCCCTTTCCCTACAGGAACTGGATGTCCTTCTGACTAAGACTAGATCGGGGTCTCCCCTTGACCCTTGCCCTCTTAAACTTCTTAAACAGTGTAAGGATACTCTCCTGCCCCCTCTACTGGAGATTATGAACAGGGCAATGCAGGATGGCATTTTTCCCTCTCAGTGGAAGAGAGCGGTGGTCAAACCCCTCTTGAAAAAGCCTACCCTAGACCCGGAAGTTCTTAAAAACGTTCGCCCCATTTCGCTGCTCCCAGCTCCTGCAAAGATGCTGGAAACCCATCTTAACCAGCATCTTGCATCCTTTCTGGAAACCTCTGGTCTTTTGGATCATTCGCAGCACGGATTTTGGAGGGGCCATAGCACGGAATCGGCCCTTACCATAGTGCTTGATAACATCCGCACTACAGTAGATAAGGGCACGAGTACCCTCCTTATCCTGTTAGATCTCACGGCTGCGTTTGATACCCTGTCTCCCTTGGTGTTAATATCTCGGCTGAGGGAGATAGGGGTGGAGGGGCCAGCCCTTAGTTTGTTGGCCTCCTTCCTTGACCAGAGGGAACAGAGAGTGAAGCTGGGGGAGTTCCTATCTCCATCCAAGCCGGTGCAGTATGGGGTCCCACAGGGGTCAGGCTTATTAGATCGTTTGGGATGGAGGTAGTCTCCTACGCCGATGACACCCAGATCCTGCTGTCTCTCGCCCAGTCTGTCAGCTCTTCTGCCTCCAATTTTAGACACTGTATGGAGGCAGTTGCTCAATGGATGATTGACAATTCATTGAGGCTGAATGGCGAGAAGACAGAGATCCTAGTGTTCGGCGGAAAGGATGACATCTGGTCTGTGGAATGGTGGCCCTTATCTCTGGGGACTTGCCCTGTATCCACGCTCTTGGCCCGAAACCTGGGGATCATGATTGACCCGGTCCTTGCAATGGGTCAACAGGTGAATAGGACAATCTCCACTTGTTGGGGCATTATCGAGATCCTGCGGAAGATCAAGCACTATCTGTCCCTGCAAGCCCGGAAGCAAATTGTGGTTGCACTAATAGCCTCTCGGCTTGATTACTGCAATGCCTTATATGCAGGAATAAATAAGTGCTTACTACAATGACTACAAACTGTGTAGAACGCCGCGGCTAAGTTTGTGCTGGACATGCCTAAGAGGTCATCAGCCACTGTCGCTAGGAAATCCTTGCACTGGCTTCCGATTGAAGCCAGGATCTCTTTTAAGGTTCTCTGTCTAGTTTATGGGGCCTTGACCAGAAAAGAGATGGGAGGAATAAAAGATCTGTTGGTTCCATATGCTCCTTCTAGAAACCTCCGTTCTTCCAAGAAGCTTTTTCTATCAGTCCCCCGAGTCCGAAGAGCTAAGTGGGGAGGCAGGGCTTTTACCAGCCTTGCTCCTAGATGGTGGAATACTTTACCCTGTGAAATTAGGTCCCTGCCATCGATGCAAGATTTTAGAAAGGCCCTGAAGACATGGCTTTTTGCCAAAGCTTACCCTTAGTTTTTGGGATCTGCCTATTATGATTCTTTTTGATAGGCGCCTTGATGCCTCCGGGCAAAGTTGCGCTATATAAGTTTTTATTCATTTCATTTTCATTTCATTTTCATTTCGTTTCATTTCATTTTCTCTCTCACCCTTTCTTTCTTCCCCTTTCTGTTTTTTTCAATTCTACTTTCATTTGTATTATGAAATATGTATTATAACTAAATTTTTTCTTGTCTTCCACAGATACTATATTTATATAAAAATATTCTATTAAGTTGTCAGTATTTATAAGGTAAGTATGACAAACAGAAAATACTTTTACTTCACTCTCTTACTTCTCGTCTTCTCTTTCCTATTCTTTAATCTCTCTCTTACTCCTTTACCTTTCCTCATCTTCCTCCTCTTCCATCATTCTACTTACTCCCCTTTATTCACCTTTACACTCCTTTTCTCACCATCAGTACTCTTCCTTCACCCTCACTCATCTTCTCCATCTCCTTCTTTCCCCTGTCTATCCCTCGCGTGTCTTTCCTATCTTCCTCCATCACTACCCTTGTCTTGCTGTATCGATCAGTCTGTTCTCACTGCCCCCTTACTCTTTTTCCTTTATATCATCCCTCACTCTCTTTCACTCCCTCCACTTCTCTCACTCCCCCTCACTCTCTTTCCCTCACTCCATCCATCAGTCCCTTTCCCTTACTCCTCTTTCCTCATTTACTTTTGGTAACTCCCATTCCTTTAGTCCCACACTCCCCTTCACTCCATTTCTCTCTCCCTCTCTCCCTCTATCTCAGTCAGTCTAACCACATTACTCCCTCTCAGTCACTTGCTCTCCCTCTCTTTCTCTCTCACTCTCTCTCTCTCTTTCTCTCCCTCACCCTTCCTGTCTTTCTCTTTCTGTTTCCTTCACTCCTACTTTATCCCACAGTCCCCTTTCCTCTCTCTTAATCTCCTTCCTTCTCTCTCATTCCCTTTTGTTACCCTCATACCCCTTTTCTCACTGTTACTGCCTTTCACTTACCATTAGAACTTTTCCTTCAATCAACTTCCCTCACTCGCCTTTCCTCACTGCCTCACTCCATCTCACTTATTCCCCTTTCCTTATTCCTTCCCTCACATTTTTTTCATCCATGTTTCTCTCCCTGTTTCCCTCTGTGTCACTCAATGTCACTGGTTCACTCCTTCTCAGTTCCTTACTCTTCCTCTCCCTCTCTCTCACTCTGTCTCTCTCTCTCCCTTACTCTTAAAGTCTTTTTCTCTCTCTATCAATTCTTTTCTATTCCTCACTTATTATTTTCCCTGTCTCTTACTTTTTTTCCTTCTCCCTCACTCATCTTCCCTCTTCCTCATACTCCTTCCCTAACTGTCACTGCTCTTCCCTCACTGTCACTCCCTTTCTCCCTCTGCACTTCATCCTATCTGTATTTTTCACCACTTCACTTCCCCGCTCCTTTTTCCTCACTCCCCCTCACTCTGCTTTTCTCACTCCGCTTCCCTCACTCTCCTTCATTTACTCCTCTTTCAACACACCCTCACTCCATCTCACTTACTCCCCTTCATTTACTCCCTCACTCACTTTTTTTCATCCTTGTTTCTCTCCCTGTCTACCTCTGTCTCACTCCCTCTTACTCCTTTTCAGTTAACAGATAACAAAGAATCTCATTGCAGAAGTTGCATCGGAGGTGGACATTTGCGAAAAGTGGCCGGATATTCAGAGCAGTTGATGAAGCAGAAGCTCCTGTAGATGAAGTGCTGAGATCAGCAACTGGAGGGTTCGCTGCAAGGGTTTGGGTAGATGCCCTTGCATAGTTGTTAGAATGTATATTTTTCCATTTTTTACGTGCCTAATCAATGTGTGTATACTGAAAGACTAGTGTTTCTTTCAGTCTCCTCTAGATAGCACAGTACCACAGATTTTGCAGGTGAACTTCGGTGCATTTACTTTCTTGTGCCCTTCTGGAATGGTAAAAAACTTCCAGATAAAGGACTCCTTGGTCTTTTTACCACGTGGCTGCTCTTCAACAAACTCCACATCTGAGTCAGATGATGAACTTTCTTTACTCCCCCACTCTCCTTCACTCCATTTCTCTCTCCCTCTCTCCCTCTGTCTCACTGAGTGTAACCACTCTACTCCATCTCAGTGACTCCCTCTCCCTCTCTTTCTCTCTCACTGTCTCCCTCTTCCTCTCTCTCCCTCACTCTTCCTGTTTTTCTCTTTCTGTTTCCTTCACTTCTACTTTTTGCTCAGTTTCTCTTTCCTCTCTCTTAATCTCCTTCCTTCTCTCGCATTCCCTTTTGTCACCCTCATACTCTTTTTCTCACTGTTACTGCCTTTCACTCACCATAAGTACTTTTCCCTCACTCCTCTTCCATCACTCCCCTTTCCTCACTGCCTCACTCCATCTCACTAACTCCCCTTCACTTATTCCTTCCCTCACTTTTTTTCATCCATTTTTCTCTCCCTGTTTCCCTCTGTGTCACTCAGTCTAACCACCTCACTCCTTCTCAGTTCTTTGCTCTCCCTCTCCCTCTCTCTCACTCTGTTCTTCTCTCTCCCTCATCTTTAAACTCCTATCCTCTCTATTTCTATTACTCCTCTTCTGTTCCTCACTCACTTTCCCTGTGTCTTAATTTTCTTTTTTCTCCCTCACTCATCTTTCCTTTTCCTCATATTACTTCCCTAACTGTCACTGTTGTTCACTCACCATCACTTGCTTTCTCCCTCTGCACTTCATTCTATCTCCTTGGTCTTCTTATCACGTGGCTGCTCTTCAACAAACTTCACATCTGAGTCAGATGATGAAGTTCCTTTACTCCCCCACTCTCATTCACTCCATTTCTCTCTCCCTCTCTCCCTCTGTCTCACTCAGTGTAACCACCTTACTCCCTCTCAGTCACTCGCTCTCCCTCTCTTTCACTCTCACCCTTCCTGTCTCCTCTTTCTTTTTCCTTCACTCCTACTTTATCCCTCAGTCCCTTTTCTTCTCTCTTAATCTCCTTCCTTCTCTCTTATTCCCCTTCCCTCACCCTCATACACCTTCCCTAAGTGTGACTGTTTTTTCCTCACCGTCACTACCCTTCCCCACTGTTCTTCTTCCTGTCTGTATTTTTCACCCTTTCACCTCCCTTTTCCCTTTTCCTCACTCCCCCTCGTTCTCCTTCTGTCACTCCATTCTGATAGATACATCTGCCGTGTGGATTCCTCACCTTGTGAATATCCCCCTTGCGTCAGCAACGTTCGGAAATTTTCTTCGTAGCACGCCGTCGTGGGCGACGTCACAGGAGCACGGCATCGCGCGCGACTCCGTCTGACATCACCGACTCCATATTAGGCCCACGCCGGCGTGATGACGTCAGTTCCCTTTTTTCCGCGTCTCCGACGCTAACGGTTTTCGGGATCTTCAGCGATACCTAGTATCTTTCTGACTATTATTTGTCACTGTTTCTCTCTTGCGACTTTGTTCTTCTCCGGAGATGTCGTCGAGGAAAACAGGCTTTAAGCCATGTAGGTCTTGTGCCCGCATGATGTCTATCACGGACCCGCATAAGGATTGTTTGTGGTGTCTTGGATCGGGCCACGACGTCAAGAACTGCGAGTCCTGTTTCAAGATGAATCCGAAGGCGCTTCGGGAGCGTGAAGCAAAGTTGCTCTTGGCGAAGGTGAAAAAGGACTCTGGGCGACTTTCGAGATTTACGTCACGGAGATCGAAGTCGAAGCAAAGGTCTCGGTCGAGGTCGAGATCGGCGTCGGGGTCCAGAGCGGGTTCGAGGTCTGGAGACGATTCGAGGTCCAAGGCGAAGTCGAAGTCCAGAGAAAGGTCTAGGTCTAGATCTAAGTCGGCTTCCGGGCATGCTTCAAGCTCTTCGAGGAGAAAACATAAGAGGAGGAAGCACAGTTCGAGACATCATTCGGGGAAGGATTCCTCTGACTCGAAGAGAAAGTCTCACAAACACCGTAAGGACTTTGTCTCTCCTTCACCTGCTATGTCAAGAGTGGGTTCTCCGGCGCCGGAGCCGGACCCGGAGCCGGTTTCCTCGGAGCATGAAGAAGAGGAGGTGGCTCAAGAACCGGCTTCGGCGGAGACTCCTGTGAATCCAGGAGGTCAGGGTGAGGATGTGTCGGGTCGGCCTCCATTGCAACATCCGGTAGGTCCGTACCCTTCCTTCCCTGGACCTGGACAGGATCCCTCGCATTTTCTCAATGCGATGTTTGGAGTTTATTCTAGGGCGATGTACCCCGCTGGAGCGCCTGGTGGCCCCATGGGTCCGTTATCGTACAACCTGGGTATTCCTCAGTCGTATGCCCCTGCTCCATTTATGCCTTTCATGCCGGCACCTGTTTCACCTTGGCTCGGTATGGCTCCACCGAGGTCCTCGACTCCGCATGCGGCTTCGCCGACTCCGGATCGACCTCGCAGTCGAGATCGAGGTGCCACACCTGTTCTTGACTCTCGTCCTCCTGCTTCGGTTCCTCGAGCGACGTCGGAACCGGCTCCGTCGGAGTCGTTACCGGATCCGTCGACTTCGATTCGAATGGAGTGGTCGAGGCGAAGAGCTCAGCGTCTTCTCGAGCAAAAGGATGATGAGAGTTCAGATGTGGAGGAAGGTGAGCTTCCTGATCATGGTGATGACTTCGAAGAGCTTCGGAATGCTAGTGGTCTGGAACTCTCTCCCGAGTGGGGTCTGCCTTCGACTTCTGATGCACCATCAAGGGACGTGGCTCCTTATCACGTGGTTATTAGGAAGGCTGCTGAGCTTCTTAACTTAAAGCTGCCCACGGTGGAGTACAAGCCCAACATTCTCACGGAAGTCCTGCATTCTCCATCCTCAATTGTGGAGCCAACTTTGCCGTTTACTGATGCCTTGTCAGATCCAATTAAGGAAATTTGGAAGAGGCCGTTGTCTGCTCCTGCAGTTTCAAGGGTTATTGCAAGGCGCTATAGGGTGGCTCCTGATGACCCTGCATTTCTTTCTACGCATCCGTCTCCGGAAAGTCTTGTGGTTCAGGCGGCTTGTTCTAATAGGGCGGCAGGCTCCTTCCCTCAAGTGCCTGCTGACAAAGAGTCAAAAAAAGTGGATCAGGCTGCGAAGAAGACTTTCTCTTCTGGGAGCATGGCTCTAAAGTCGTCAAATGCCACTTGCCTTCTAGGTAGATATGTGCACGCGCTGATGGACTCAGTGAAGCAGTTGTCACCAAAACTTCCTGAGGAGGATAGAAAAAACTTTAATGAAGTCATCTCTGACACTCAGGCTGCGGCCCGCATGGTCATCCAAAGCGGCATGGACACTGTGGATTCAGTTGCCAGAATTATGGGCTCATCCATTGCAACTAGGAGAGCCGCATGGTTAAAATCATCTGATTTCTCAGCGGATGTACAATCTACTTTGTTGGACTTACCCTTTGAAGGATCTGGCCTTTTTGGTAAGAAGGCAGATGTGGCCTTGGAAAGGTTTAAAGACAGCCGTGCCACTGCGAGATCGTTGGGTCTGCAGATGAGAGGGTCTGCAGCCAGAAAATTCAAGGGTTTTGGAAAATCTTCTTTTCGTCCCTTCAAGCAGGGCCAACAACAGCAGCAGCAGCAGAACCCTCTATATAAGTCCTATAGAGGTAGACAGAGGGGTCGTGGTCGTGGACGTCAAGTCTCCTCTTCCTCCACTTCCTCCAATAATGCCCAACCCCCACCCGCATCAGCAAAGCAGCCCTAGATCCACCATTCTGGATCATGTAGGGCCAGTAGGGGGTCGGCTTACTCACTTTCTACGAGATTGGGAATCGGTTACATCAGATCTTTGGGTTCTCAATCTCGTAGAGAATGGGTATGCACTTCCTTTTCAGGAGTTCCCTCCCAATTACCCTCCTTGCCAAGGTTATTGCTCGGAGGACCACCTGCTTCTCCTGCAGGAGGAAGTCCTGGCTCTGTTTCGAAAGGGAGCGATAGAGGTGGTTCCAGAGCAGGAGAGGGGTCAAGGGTGCTACTCCCGGTATTTCTTGATTCCCAAGAAGGATGGCAGGCTTCGGCCTATCCTGGATCTCAGGGTTTTGAACCTCTATCTCAAACAGGAGAAGTTCAAAATGCTCACCCTTGCTCAGGTTCTTCTGGCGCTGATGGAAGAAGACTGGATGGTGTCGATCGACTTGCAGGATGCGTATTTTCACATCCCAATCCTGAAGTCGCACAGGAAGTATCTCCGTTTTACGGTGGGATCGCAGCACTATCAGTTTGCGGTCCTCCCGTTTGGACTTACTACTGCGCCTCGAGTTTTCACCAAGGTGATGGCAGTGGTGGCGGCGCATCTCAGGAGGTCAGGGATTCCTGTATTCCCTTATCTAGACGACTGGCTGATCAAAGCGGAGTCGCCGGAGATGGTGCTCCATCATCTGCAGGAGACAACTCAGTTGTTACACAGGTTGGGTTTTTCGATAAACGTACCCAAATCTCACCTGGTGCCCTCCCAGCGCAACCTGTTCATAGGTGCAGTACTGGACACTTCTGTATGTCGTGCATTCCCTCCACCTCAAAGGATTCGCGACATACAGGAAATGATTCCTTTGTTTTACCCTGGAGCGGTCGTTCCAGTCCTGAAGGTCCTTCGTCTGCTCGGTCTGATGGCTTCTTGCATTCTGTTGGTCAGTCATGCACGCTGGCACATGAGGGCGCTCCAGTGGTGCCTCCGCAGGCAGTGGTATCAGCACAACGGAGATCTCAGGGAGTCTGTGAGGATCTCCAGAGAAACTGCAGCGGACCTGTCCTGGTGGGGCGTGGAAGGCAATCTGTCACAGGGAAAGCCTTTTCAGCTACCTCCATCAGTGGCCACAGTGATATCGGATGCATCCACTCTCGGGTGGGGTGCTCATCTGGGAGACCTGGAGGTCAAGGGTCTTTGGTCTCCGGAAGAAAGGTTGTTTCACATCAACCTTCTGGAATTGAGGGCGATACGTTTGGCGCTCAAGGCCTTCCTCCCTTCCCTTCGCGGTCGTTCGGTCCAGGTCCTAACGGACAACACGACTGCGATGTGGTACATCAACAAGCAGGGAGGAGTAGGGTCGCAGTGTCTCTGCAGAGAGGCTCTGCGTCTCTGGTCCTGGGTTCAGGACCATCAGATTTGTCTGGTGGCAAATCATCTGGCCGGGGTTCTGAACGTGCGTGCGGACAGTCTCAGTCGGCAGTTTTCTGCCGACCACGAGTGGAGGCTTCACCCGGAGGTTGTTCGCGACATCTTTCGGATGTGGGGGACTCCTCGGGTGGATCTTTTCGCCACTCGCGAGAATGCACACTGCCCTTCATTCTGCAGTCTCCAGTATCCGATGCAAGGAGCATTGGGGGACGCGTTTCAGTTGAGTTGGGAAGGTCGACTCCTTTACGCGTTTCCCCCCATACCTTTGATTCCTCGGGTTCTGAGGAAGATTCGTCAAGACCGGGCCCAAGTCATTTTGGTCGCCCCGGATTGGCCGAGAAGGGTGTGGTATTCGGACCTACTCCACCTATCCTCTCACCAGCCGCTCCGTCTCCCTCACAGGGCAGACCTCCTCTCTCAGTTGGAGGGGCAGGTTCTACACCCCCACCTCCAGACATTACACCTTCATGCCTGGAGATTGAACGGGGCAACTTGAGTTCTTTTTCTCTCCCACACGAGGTGGTGGATGTCATTCTCTCTGCCAGGCGTGACACCACTAAGTCCATTTACTCCTATAGGTGGACAAAATTTGTTTCTTGGTGCAGGGAGAGGGATATTGACCCTTTGAGGGCTCATTTGTCTAATATTTTACAGTTTGCCCTTTATCTGGCGCGGCAAGGTTTGGCTGTGTCCACGGTCAAGGGCTATCTTTCGGCCTTATCGGCGTTTCTATGTTTGCCGGATCAGCCTTCTCTCTTTAAGTCTCCGGTGGTTGTGAGATTCTTGAGGGGTCTTGTGAATATGTTTCCTCCTACTCCTTTTATTATTCCTCAGTGGGATTTGAATCTTGTGCTGACCTTTTTAATGGGTTCTCCCTTCGAACCCTTGCACAAGTGTCCATTGAGGCTTCTCTCTTTTAAAACTATTTTCCTCGTTGCAATCACCTCGGCAAGGAGGGTAAGTGAGCTTCAAGCTCTAAGTTCCAAACCCCCGTTCCTGACCATTCATGCAGAAAGGATGGTTCTTAGGACCAGGGCTGCTTTTCTGCCTAAGGTGGTGACTCCTTTCCATCTTGGGCAGTCCATTACCCTTCCTACCTTCTATCCTCCCCCTCACCCGTCTAAGGAGGAAGAGAGACTGCATCGCCTGGACCCTAAGCGGGCGGTGTCCTTCTATCTGGACAGGACTAAGGACTTCCGGATGGACGACCAGCTGTTTGTTGGCTTTGCTGGCTGCAAGAAGGGCAGGGCGGTGCACAAGCGCACTCTTTCCAGATGGATAATCCTGTGCATCAAGATCTGCTACTCCCTTGCGGGTAAGGACCCTCCTGAGGGTATTAGAGCTCATTCAACTAGAGCAAAGTCTGCAACATCTGCTTTGTCTAGGGGTGTGCCTGTTGAGGATATTTGCAGGGCCGCGACTTGGGCCTCCCTCCACACTTTCGCGAAGCATTACTGCTTAGATACCGAGGTGAGGAGGGATGGCCACTTCGCGCGTTCTGTCCTCCAAGACTTCCTGGTGTAGCAGAGTGGACACCCTCCTCCGGGAGTGGGGACTGCTGTGGGAATCTATTCACAAGGTGAGGAATCCACACGGCAGATGTATCTATCAGAAGAACAAGTTACTTACCTTCGGTAACGCTTTTTCTGGTAGATACTATATCTGCCTGTGGATTCCTCACTGACCCACCCGCCTCCCCGTTTGTCTACTCTGCTATACCTGGTCTTTTTGTATATATGATTATAATACTGTTGTATTGATTTGGTTCTATTTGTACTGTGTACATTGTATATTTGCATATTTGCTATTGTTGGTCCGTCCGTGTGCCTCGAAGGCACGGAAAAAAGGGCGGAACTGACGTCATCACGCCGGCGTGGGCCTAATATGGAGTCGGTGACGTCAGACGGAGTCGCGCGCGATGCCGTGCTCCTGTGACGTCGCCCACGACGGCGTGCTACGAAGAAAATTTCCGAACGTTGCTGACGCAAGGGGGATATTCACAAGGTGAGGAATCCACAGGCAGATATAGTATCTACCAGAAAAAGCGTTACCGAAGGTAAGTAACTTGTTCTTCTTTACTCCCCTTCTCTCACTCCACTTTTCTAAGTTCCTCCATCCCCTCACTCCACATCTCTTTGCCTCACTCCCCATCTCTCACTTTCCATTACCCCCCTTCCCTCAGCCTCATACCCCTTCTCTCACCATCACTCCACTTCTCTTACCTTCACTCCCTTCACTCTTCTCTACTTCTCCCTTTCCATCTCTTACTACCCTTCTCTGTCTCTGTTCCATGCTCCCCTTTTCTCACTCCTCGTGTCTCACTTTTCTTTCCTTACTGCCCTTCCCTTACTCTTGCTCTTCACTTACTTCACTCCTTTACCCTTAGTTCCTTTGTTTCAGTCACTCTTTGACTCTCTTTTCCTCACTCACTATACTACCCTTTCCTCACTCATTCCATCAGTCCTTTCCTCGTTTTCACTCAGTCATTTCAGTCATTCATTTATACACTACACATTCATTCAAAAAAAGTATGACACAGTATATAACAGATATAGCTCTTCTTTGAGAAGTGAGGTTAGTTCTGAAAATAACTTTTTTTTGTCTTTCTGTTTTTTTTTTCATTTTTGAAGAGTTTTATAATTTTTTTAATTTGTTTTTAAAACAAAAAACAGACTAAGAAAAATGAAAACTGTTCAACAGGAACAAAAAACAAAAACAAAGAAAAAATTACATCCGGGGACATTGGTGCTGCCTTATTCTGTTCTCAATGAGATTGAAACTTTGTTCCCCGTAGCAAAGAATCTCATAACAAAAATTACACCTAATGTGTACAGTGGCCAAAAGTGGCCGGAGATCGAAGTCAGCCGTAGACGGCGATGCTGCTGGTGGTGCAGACGAGGTGCTGGGGGCAGCAGCTGGACCTTCAGCAGCAAGTGCTCTGGTTGAAGCTCGAGCATAATATCTAGGGTGCACATTTTTCATGTGGCGCAGCATTGTATGAATGCTAAAAGAATACTTCTTATTGGGGTTTCCCCTGGAGAGAACACCCCCACAAATAGTACAAGTAACTTTAGGAGCATTCACTTTCTTTTAGTCTTGTGGGTAGGTGAAGAACTTCCACACAAATGATTCTTTAGTCTTCTTGGCCCGTGGCTGCTCTGGTACCACCTCCACATCTGAGTGCGATGATGATGATGAACCTTGTGGCTGCTGCTCTGCCATATTCTCAATAGTCAGTTAGAAAACAGGGAAAAAGCTGGAAAGAACCTTCTCTCTGCAAACAGAAAGAAATAGTGAGGGAAGTGGGTGGGTTTTTGAAGATTATGGAACAGAAACTACTGAAAACCAATCAAAAGTGTTATTTCAAGCCACATGACTTTGTTTTCAAGTCATATGTCTTGACGTGCACGCAACGTGCACGCACGCATGTGCGCACGGTGCACGCACGCGTCGTAAATTACATTTTACCCGATTTTTTAAAATGGCTTTAAAACGTGAAAAGGAGGCAGGGAAGAGACTCCCTGACCCCCTAGGTCTTCTCATGGGGTCCCTAAAAGTCCCCGAAGGCCGAAAAAAACATTTTATTTTTTTCAAAAAATTTGCGAGGTGCACGCACGGTGCACGCACCCTCGAGCCATAAGTCACTCAAAAACAATAGTGGAGAACGTGAAAATTAGGCATATGAGAGACTCCCTGACCCCCTAGGCTTTCTCAGGGGGTCCCTAAAGGACCCCGAAGGGCAAAAAAAATATTTTTTAAAAAAATAAAAAATCGCAGGTGTGGGCACGTTGCACGCACATCAGAAAAAAACAATTAAAAAAATTCAGTTAAATACCAAGTTTGAGTGTTTAGATGTTGGTTGGCTCTAAAAAGAGCTGTTGTGTTCATTGAGTATGTATATATATAAAATGTATATATATTTATATTCACTTAAAAAACAATAGGTTTCACACATGTTATAGTTAGGAATTAGCATTTAAAAAACCTTTGAAATTCACTGAAAAAACCATAGGTTTCAAACACGTTATAGTTAGGAATTAGCATTTTAAAAACCTTGCAAATTCACTGAAAAAACCATAGGTTTCACACCAGGTATAGTTAGCTGGTCATTTTACTCATACAAAACCTATGAAATTCCCCTGTTATAGTTAGTTCAGCTAACTATAACTTGTGCGCCCGCAACGCACTGCTGATGACGTCACATATTACATCACTCATGACATGGTCAGTGACATCACTCATGACAGGACCTGGTATGCAGATGTGCCTTTCTTATGTTTGGTGAAAATCCCTCCAGTAGTTCTTGAGAAAATTGAATTTGAAATTTTTCAAATGGCATTTTCTATGGGACCTTTAGACACGGCTACAGCCCGAACGGCTGAACGGAATTACACCAAACTTGGCAAAATGGTAGGGACAGGTATGCAGTAGTGCCTTTTCTATATTTGGTAAAAATCCCTCCAGTAGTTGTTCAAAAAATTGAATTTGAGCAAATTATATATCTATATGTGCTCAACATTCTATTGGGAATAACTTTGGCGCCGATTGAGGAATCTGTGTGTAATTTTCCAGAATTTTGGCCAGCTCCGCTCCGCTCCTTCCCTGAAAGTTTCGGGGGGATTTGTCAAGCGGGGGCCGTAAGGGGGGTCCAAAAATGTGTTTTCCCCATTTTAATTTCCATAGGGACCTTTAGACACGGCTACAGCCCGAACGGCTGAATGGAATTACACCAAACTTGGCAAAATGGTAGGGCCTAGTATGCAGATTTACCTTTGGTATGTTTGGTGAAAATCCCTCCAGTAGTTCTTGAGAAAATTGAATTTGAAATTTTTCAAATTGCATTTTCTATGGGACCTTTAGACACGGCTACAGCCCGAACGGCTGAACGGAATTACACCAAACTTGGCAAAATGGTAGGGACAGGTATGCAGTAGTGCCTTTTCTATATTTGGTGACAATCCCTTCAGTAGGTGTTGAGAAAATTGAATTTGAGCAAATTATATATCTATATGCGCTCACCGTATGCGCACCGTAAGCATACGGTACGGGTACCGTACGCGTATGTGCGCATACCCTTACGTGCGCGAGCGAGTTTCTGATTGGCTGGCAGTCGACTGTCAACATTCCAAACTGTCCAAACCAGGAAGTGTTGGCCACCATCTTGTTTTTCAGGACAACTGAGGCACAAGAGAGCCCAAAACAAGAGTGGAAAACACGAAAAAGGGGCAGGGTAGAGACCCTCTAGCCCTTCTCAGGGGGTCCCAAAAGGACCCCCAAGGGAAAAAAAATTAAAAAATAAAAAGAATCGCGGGGTACGCGCCCCGTACGCTTACGGTACGCGTACCGTGCACGTACCCCGCGATTTAAAAAAAAATAAAACATATTTTGCACTTGGTGGTCCTTCTGGGACCCCCTGAGAAGGGCTAGGGGGTCAGGGGGTCTCAATCCTGCCCCCTTTTCGCGTTTTCCACTCTTGTTTGTGCTCTCTTTTGCCTCACTTCTCCTGAGAAACAAGATGACTGCTCAGGTGGTCCCAGAAGAATAATAACATATATAAACGTTATCCGCTAATAGAATTAGCATTTACAAAACCTTTGAAATTTATTGAAAAAAAATATAGGTTTCACGCCTGATATTTTTAGGAATTAGCATTTAAAAAACTTTGCAAATTCACTGAAAAAACAGGTTTCAAGCCTTATATAGTTAGGAATTAGCATTTAAAAAACCTTGCAAATTCACTTAAAAAACCATAGGTTTCAGGCCTTATATAGTTAGGAATTATCATTTAAAAAACCTTGCAAATTCACTTAAAAAACCATAGGTTTCAGGCCTTATATAGTTAGGAATTCGCATTTTAAAAACCTTGCAAATTCACTTAAAAAAACCATAGGTTTCAGGCCTTATATAGTTAGGAATTAGCATTAAAAAAACATTGAAATTGCTCCTATATAGTTAGTTGTACTAACTATATTTCGCGCACCCGCAATCCACTGCTGATGATGTCACATATTACATCATTCATGACATGGTCAGTGACGTCACTGATGACATCACTGATGACATCTCAAATGACATCACTGATGACCTCACTGATGGATTGTTTGGCCCTAGAGAAGGCAGACAGGATCCCATGGTTGGCGTATGTTAGAGAAGCGTGCGCCAGGTTGGGCCGACCGGATCTGTCTACTTCACCACAGGGCATTATAAAGGAGGACATAGGGTGGATCAAACAGGCAGAAAGGGAGGCGTAGGAGCTGAGAAAACCAGTGGTGAGAAGTATTTATGGTTTATCAACCTCCCCATTCATTGAACCGTATCTGGTGTGCGTCACCAAGCCCTTCCATTGGTTTTTATTTGTCAGATTTCGTTCAACCTCATTCACTTTATATTTGGTGTATTTCCTAAATGGGGGAAACCTGAGGATGTAGTGCCATGTTCCTGTGATAACTTTTCCTCACAGGACACACTCCACTTTGTAATGTTCTGTGAGCATTACTCAGAGGCGCGTAAAAAATTCTTATATCCAATCTTGCGTGATGCTGGTTTTGCACAAGTTAGGCCCGCTCTTATATATTTACAAATGCTTGGTTCCGTCCAGGTTACTTATAGCGTGGCTAGCTTTTTGACGGCCGCAGCTCGGTTAAACAAAAGAAGACCCCTCTAAACTTAATCATTCAGTGGGACTAAAAGAGGTTCATGGCTTTAACTTGAATTACCCAAAGATGCACTTTATACTAGATCTAATAGCCGTCGGTTAAGGGTCTTTTTACATTCTATACTACGTATTTATTGATTTTAGATTTTGCACTTATGAAATGTAAAAATGTAATGCTTGTTTTTCTTGTCTTTTTCTTCAATATTTTTAAAGTGTGGAGGTTTATGTTCCTTGTATTGTCTTTTATGATTTTAATTAATCGAAATAAAGATTTTTTGACTGACTGACTGACTAGTACAATGTCTAATTGGGCAATTTAAGTTTGTTTGTGTTGTAATTCCTTTTATATATTGGTTCTTACCAATGGCAAAACGCTGTGGCGCTTTTGCGGTCAGGTTCCATACTACTCCATGGGAGTGCCATGTATAGAAGGGTATGTCAGCCATATGGCTATATGGGTAGTGTAGATGGTGTGTAAGAGCACCAGAGTTAAGGTCTTATCTTATTTTTGTCACTTCGTCTATGCATGAACATGTAGGAAAATGTAGCTAGGTATAATTTTTTTATAGATTGGGAGACAGTATCATGCAAGCTTGTCAGGCGTGCAGTTAGTACAAGGGGTCGCCTAAACCGATTACAATCTAGGAATAATCATACATCTGTGTTCAACAGAGATTGTGTTCAAACAGGATATGGGCAATTTTATTATATTTTAGAACTAGTGGATTAAAGTATATTGAATATAGCAAAAGTAGTGCACTATGGGACAAATGTGCGAAGCATTTTACCAGTTGCAAACGGTCCATCAAACACTTTGCGAACGGTAAAACGCATGTTGCCATGTACAGAAGGCAAAATGCTACTCAGTACCAAATTGTGGGCCAGATGTACAAAGCATTTTACCGGTCGCGAGCGGTAAAATGCATTTTGCCTTGTACAAAAGGCAAAATGCGACTCAGTAACTTTTTACCTAATCGCATTTTGCTTTTCGATTCTGTACTAGGAAGGGGCGTGTTTAGGGTGTCTCTTCCTAATACCAAATAGAACTGATATGTATGAATGTTTTGTGACAGGGAATGCAGTCGCAAAACATTTGCAGTTATCACCAGCTTCAAGTTCGTGGTTGCCCATTCGCAAAAAGGAAGGAGTCCCCAAGGGACCCCCTTCCCTTTGTGAATAAGGGCGACACTATTTTTTAAGAGCAAGCAGTGGTCCCACAAACCGCTGCCTACTCTTAAAAAATGAAAAGGTAGCTTTTCATTTTTATTTTTGAAATACATCCTGTTTTCCTTTAAGGAATCACAGACATGGTGGTCTACTGACCCCAGCAGGCCGTCATCTCTGTGATTGTAGCCATTCACAATGGGTCACAGATTGCGACCTACCTCATCTATATTGATGAGGCAGGTCCATTTGCGACCCACTGCGAACAGCTAACAGCGTCAACCACACTGTTGTACATCGCAGTTTGTGATTTTCTAACAGTGAATCGCTAAAAATTGCTTTCAGGAATATGCAAACAAACCATGTTGACAATCTGGCCCTATGTTACTAATTTTGCAGTGACCCAGTTACTTCAAATAGGTTAATTACAAACTAGTTATAGTCACCATAGCAGAGTAGGCATATAAGGAGTAGCACAGTATATTACGGGAGAGGATGAGTAGTTCAGACAAGACATGGACAGATTAATTTGATTTTAATTCTTGTGGGCTGAGTAGATATATCTTTCCAAGACGTCTAAAGTTTTTTTTAAAGGTCCATTGACCTTATTCACGCAAGAACTTTGATTATCTTTGAGTTCTAGATTGCTTCATCAGAGAAGGCATAGTAAGATTAGCCTAATACTTTACACCTTTCCCTTGTGGCCAGATTCACTGAGGTAATAACACTTTAGCATGTTTCACAGTGGTCCAGTTTGGGCAATCACAGACTGTACATGCTCTGAGAAGTCCCCAACAGAACAACCATGGAGAAACATATAGGACGGGGCATTATAGAATCCGCCATGATATAGATGGTGAGGGTCCACCCAGAAATAGCAAGAGTAGAACAGAGGTTTGGCTGTGTGCAACCATCTTTTGTATATGCTCTGAGAAGATCTCCTAGGACAGACATTTACCAGCCTTATGCAGCCAGCCATGGTATGTGGTCTGACGTGTCCAGCCTGGAGGGCCAGTGTAGTTGTATAGTCCCATGCGTAGAGGTGACATAGCAGACATAGCCGAGAAGTGTCTTTTTAGTATATTTATTAACTCCAAAGGAACAGTGGTGGCAGCCCCACCAGGAGCAGCTAGCTTCTCAGACCATCTTCCAAATATCAACACTTACACCAGGCACCTAAGCATTCTACTCATGTCCATCACACCAACATTCCATACAGAACACTCACACTGGCTGAGGAACGAGGGACCATTTAAAAAGGAACATTATAAACATGACATGACATGACAGCCAGGCACATCCAACCAAGGTTTATAGGCTTAGGATCAACCGAGGAGCCACAGAGAGCAACTGATTGGAATGGGCAGTACACTCCGACATTCCATGTACTACAAACCCTTAAACGTCTATTGTTCATAGTATAATGGTAAAGCCAGGCATGGTGCAGGACGTAAAACCGGAGCCAGAGCTGGTGCCACAATGCACGCCCTACCTAGTATGGTTGCCCAGCAGGGTCAATACCCATCAACAAAGAAATAAATCACATTATGACGGATTTAATGGCTTGAAAATGGATGTTGTTTTTACTCATCAGTCACTTAAGAGTGCTGCCCTAGCTAATCTTTGTAGGGCACAACAAATGGAGAGGGGGTGCAGGGTGATATTTCAGATTCTTTTGTGTTCGGAGGATTGAATATTATGTTTATACTCAGTGCACAACTAGCATATAGGGGATCCTGGGTTTTTATTTTGGCCCTGTCCTGTGACCTTGAGGGGGCACAGCAATCCAGTGGCGTAACAAAGGCCTCCGCAGCCCACACAGTACGGGCGAGGCCTCAGCACAGTACCCTGGCCTGAGTGCTCCTACGTGAGTCTAGAGGGGGAGCCTCCATGTATTGTGCAGGAGGGGGGCTCAAGTTTTGTTACGTCCCTTCAGCAATCATGCACTTTTTGTACAAACAGCAGACTGTTGCCCCTGTCGTGGGTTTAGTACCCACATTGGTGGTGACAGTGTACCATATTCTGTGAATCCAAACTTGCGACCAGACCTTTTTATCTTTGTCACTGAAGAGGAGTTCTACTGGCCCGTTTGTTTAATATTCTACATCTATGTGCATACCCAGATTCTAGCGCTAGCATCCCAAGTGTTTGTGTGTGTAGTCTGCATGGTACATGTGTGGTGTGCAAGTCATAGAGGGCTGTGAGATACATTTTGAATGCCCCTGGCCTTCACAAGATGGATGTGCAGTGGTTTACCCAGACAGTGGAAATGTATTGCTGACATTCGTGAAGCTGGAAGGAGGACACCTAAACAGTGAAGTGAGTGTAGAAGATATATAGGGGCATATGTATCAAAGGATACATTTGCGATTCTCAAATAGCAATTTTTAGAGAATCGCTATTTGAGAATTGCAAAATGCAATGTATGTAGGATTTGCTAAAAATGTTGCGAATCCTACATATTCCATATATATGGACTACCTTCCCATTCATTCCTTTGGCTAGGAGGCCCATAGGAATGAATGGGAAGACATACTCCATTTGCGATTACCAATTAGAGAATCGCAAATTGAGTATGCAATTTCAAGGTGGCAAGGATGCCAAAAGGACACCCTGTTGCAACCCTGAAATGTGCATGTGTGCACAAGTGGGACACATACATGCCATAAGGGCATGTATGTGTGCCACATGGCACCTTGAAAAAATCTAAAAAGTGCTTTTTTAAAGGAAATCGCATATTACCACCAACTTGAAGTTGGTGGTAATTTGCGATTTCTTAAGGCAATATACCTTCTAGCATAGCATTTTGAGAATCCCAAATTGCGGTTCTCTAAATGCTTACGCAAAATAAGGAATCGCAATTTTTGCAATTTCTTATTTTTGCGAGTAGGTTTAAACTTACCTACATAGCACAAAGCTAAAATGCGAATGTAATTTAGCTTGATACATATAGCCCCATCTCCCTTTAGAAATGAGATTAGCCTTTTGTTAAGCAAGGAACTGCTGCTGCTGATGCTTAGTCTTACTGGAACACTGCCATTTAGTACATGGTGGGGGAGTGAAAGTTTGGAGGGTTCTATTGTGCAAGGTGAAGCGGACTACATGGGAAATTCCCAGCCTTTTGTCTCCCGCTATAAACTCCTTCAGGTTTACTGATGAAAGCCAGATGCAGAATGTTGACACTTCTTTGTGCCTCTATTGCGGGTACTACAGGCTAGAGACTATCCTGTAGCAAGAAGAATTTGTCTGGAGAGCAGTCTAAAAAGTGCACTTGAAAGGAAAAACACCTTAAACAGGTTCTAAAAGTGGCACACATTGGATACACTTCTGTCTACTTTTACTTTATAAAGGTGAGACCCACTGGCCCACTTGTTGTTTCAGTTCCCAATTCTTTAAGACCAAGGAAAGGAGTGCTCCTCAAAGTACTCGGAAGAAAGCCGAGCAACCAGAGGTCATGTCTGCCTGACTGCCAGCTTCCCAGTGGAGAGGAGACATCACTTCAGTTTTCCCTTTTTGAAGGGCTCCTCACCTGCCCTGAAGCAGTTAGAAGCCAGTCTGCCTGTTGAAAGATGGAAGGTGCCTGCCAACATTGCATGAGGAGTGACTATCCAAAAGGAGCGAAGTACAGCATGACCCCAGTGCAGCAGGTCTACAGAAAAGGATTTTACTTATTTTTATTTATTTTTTATTTTTATTTTAAAAGTTGTATATAGTGCTAGTTAGACCCGGAGGTATCAGAGCGCTTTACATGAGCATCAGATCATAGTAACAGGTTACATCGTTACAAAGGTTACACAGTTCTTAGAGCATGGCAACATAGTTACTTGTAAGGTAGGGATAAACAATAAGCACAAATACGAAAGGGGAACAGCAGGCAAGGTGAGAGATTCAGGGGAGGGGGGGTTTGAGCGGGGGAAGTAGATAGACAATGAAGGCGGGAAAGAGGAGGGGGGTGAGAGACACAGCATGGGAAGAGGAGGGGAAGGGTGATGGGGACACAAACCGGTAGACGAGTCAAGGCAACGTCCAAAGTCCAGTAAGCTGTGATCCCAGGGGAAGTGGCTCCCTTTATGCAGTGGACTCTCTCGGAGGGGTCTCTGAGACTCCAAGGCCTACACACTGGATCCTTCTCCAAAAAGGGGAGAGGGAGTGCTTTGGCAAGGGGTGCCATATCATACCTCAAGTGTGAGTGGATCCCTTGGCGCAGTGGACTCAGCGGGTTCACTGAGACTCCAGAGTATAAATATTGGATCTTTCCCCAACAAAGGGAGGAGGAGTGCTTAGTCAAAGGACACAAAGGACAGGGGGTAGGCAGAGTAGCAGGCAAGGGGGAGATTCAGGGGAGAGGGGATAGGAGCTAGGGAAGAGACAATAAGGAGAGATGAAAAGAAGTCTGCCTAAAGACCGACTGGGTAGGTGACGACCAAGGAGGGAATCCACGGCCCATCTCCCCTATAGCTAAACCAAGTAGCTCCATCCAGACAAAATAGTTAAGTCTCAATACATTGAGAGAGGAGGGAAGGAGAGACATAAATAGAGGGAGGATGTGGTAGGAGATGAAAGGAAGTGCAACAATGTGGTTCAACAATATACCAGAAAAAGATCAACAAGTAAACATTATATCAAACAATCAGCAATACATTAGGGGAGGAGAGAAAGGAGAGAGAGAGTAGTGGGGGGCAAGTGAGGAGGGAAAGTGAGGATAAGGGAATAGAGAACCGCAGAGACGAAAGGAAGAGAGCTAGGGAAGAGACAATAAGGAGAGATGAAAAGAAGTCTGTCTAAAGACCGACTGGGTAGGTGACGACCAAGGAGGGAATCCACGGCCCATCTCCTCTATAGCTAAACCAGGTAGCTCCTTCGGGCATCAGACAAAATAGTTTGACTCAATACATTGAGCGAGGAGGGAAGGAGAGACATAAATATAGGAAGGGTGTGGGAGGAGACGACAGGAGAGACGAAAGGACGCGCAGCAATGTGGTTCAACAATATACCAGAAAAAGAATAACAAGTAAACATTAAATAAAACAGTCGGCAATACATTAGGGGAGGAGAGAAAGGAGAGAGAAAGTAGTGGGGGGTAGGGGAGGAGAGAGAGTGAGGATAAGGGAAGAGACAACCGTAGAGATGAAAGGAAGTCTGTCTAAAGACCAACTGGGTCGGTGATGACCAAGGAGGGAATCCACGGTCCATCTCCCGTATAGCTAAACCAGGTAGCTCCATCGGGCATCAGACAAAATAGTTCAGTCTCAAGTGGTGAGGGAAGAGGTTCACAGAAAAACAGGGTGGGTACAAAGGGCAAGGGCATGTGATGGCAGAGGACAGAAACTGGAGAGAGTAGGAGCGGAGAGGGGGGAGGGTTGCGGGAAGGGAGAGGGGGAAGGTAAGGTCAGGAGAGACGCAGGAGCGTTAGTCCGAAGTCCGGCTGGGTAGGTGATAGTCAAAGGAGGGAGCCCAGAGTCAATCTCCCCCATCGCAAGCGAGGTAGCTCCACCGGGCATCATACAAAAGTATGCAGGTGGCCCCACCATTCGTATGCCCCATGTCCAGCAGTAGAGCTCCAGTCTGCACATATACACCACTTGCGGTCAGCACAATACCAGGGCATCAATACTGCATGGGGGAAGGGCGCAAGTCACACGGTACATCGCGCCTTTCAGCCTGCACATCACCCGACCTCCGTGCTCTTACAATGATGCCAGTGTCCCATCAAGAACTCCACTTCCAGTCGGCAGCTTCCAGGTGCAATCCCCACAGTCTCGCAGCACCTCAGCCTCCAGTTTTTTTTTTTGCACCCGACTGCGTGTCTCTTTGAGCCTTCCAATGCACACGCCATCCGCTAGTTGCTCATGGGTCCGAGCAGTCGGCCTCTCTGATAACGTCAAAAGGGCAGGTCATCCAGTAAATGTCCTGCAAATCAGGTGTGAGTCGTTAAGGCTGACATCCTTGTGTTGGACTCGAAGGCCAGAATCCACCTCTGGCGCGTGGTGATACCCCAGGACTGGAGTCAACACGTTCAGGCAGGCCCGGCGGCGGGAGGGGGGGGATCCAGTGTCGTCCTACAGGGCAGCCCAGCGATGTCACCAGCTCCAGAGCCCCATCTGGAGGAGTGCGGCAAGCTGGAGAGGCAGGAACAATTTGCAGCGCCTGAAAATGGTGGGAGACGGAAGGATCTGAGGACAGTGCTAATCGTCAGTTGCACCGCACTGCCGGCCGCCATTTTAGAGTCAGGCATGCTCTGGAGGAGGGACACGATAAAGAATGCCTCCAGGAAAAGTCTGTTAGCGAGGTCCCCACAGCGCAATGCGGCCAGCGGCAGCCGCTGCAACACAGCCATACGTCGACTTCAGGCGTACCTTCAAGAGAGGCTCTCCAATATCGGCGATTTCAGGGAGGTTCCGACCGCCTATGCACTGCCGTCCCGTCGCTCGCGCTGTGGATTTCAGCCGCGGTGATGGGTGCACAGACGATCTGAGCAGCTCCGCAAGCGCCCCAATCAATCAATCAACAGAATTTGTATAGCGCATTACTCACCCGTGAGGGTCTCAAGGCGCTGAAGGGGGGGGTCGCTACTGCTCGAACAGCCAGGTCTTGAGTTGTTTCCTGAAGGAGAGATGGTCCAGGGTCAGCCGTAGGTGAGTGGGGAGGGAGTTTCATGTCTTGGCTGCCAGGTAGGAGAAGGATCTTCCTCTGACGGTGGATTTGCCGATTCATGGGATGGAGGCGAGGGCGAGGCTGGCAGAACAGAGCTGGCGGGTGGGTGTGTAGAATGTGAGGTGGCTGTTGAGGTACTTCAGGCCCGTGTCGTGGAGAGCCTTGTGTGCATGGGTGAGGAGCCTTAACATGATCCTCTTGTTGACGGGGAGCCAGTGCAGGTCTTTCAGGTGGGCAGAGATGTGGCTGTGGCGAGGGATGTCCAGGATGAGTCGTGCTGAGGCGTTCTGAATGCGCTGGAGTCTTTTCTGGAGTTTGGCTGTGGTTCCAGCGTAGAGGGTGTTCCCGTAGTCCAGACGGCTGGTGACGAGGGTCTAAGTGACCGTCTTCCTGGTTTCGGTGGGGATCCATCGGAAGATCTTTCGGAGCATGCGCAGGGTTTTGAAGCAGGAAGACGAGACGGCATTGACTTGCTTGGTCATCGTGAGGGAGGAGTCTGGGATGAAGCCCAGGTTGCGTGCATGGTCCGTTGGCTTGGGTGGGGTGCCCAGGGCAGGGGGCCACCAGGAGTCATCCCAGGCAGAAGGGTATGGTCCCAGGATGAGGACTTCCTTCTTGTCTGAATTCACTTTCAGACGGCTGAGCTTCATCCATTCCGCGACGTCTTTCATTCCTTCTGGAGGCTGGCTCTGGCGGTGGCGGGGTCGTTAGTGAGGGAGAGGATCAGCTTGGTGTCGTCGGCGTAGGAGATGATGTTAAGGTTGTGTTGGCATGCAATGGCTGCGAGAGGGCTCATGTAGACGTTGAAGAGGGTGGGGCTGAGTGAGGATCCTTGCGTAACGCCGCAGATGACTTCGGTGGCCGCGTATCGCAATGGGGGAGGCGGACACTCTGGGTTCTTCCGTCGAGGAACGAGATGATCCTCTCCACGGCCGCTCCTTGGATTCCGGTGTTGCTGATGCGCTGTATCAGGGTGCGGTGGCATACGGTGTCGAAGGCTGCTGAGAGGTCCAGGAGGATGAGGGCAGCAGTCTCCCCTTTGTCGAGCAGGGACCTGATGTCGTCAGTGGCTGCGATGAGGGCGGTCTCAGTGCTGTGGTTTGCTCGGAATCCAGACTGTGAGGGGTCAAGGGATCCGTTGGTCTCGAGGAAGGTGGAGAGTTGTCTGTTGACGGTCTTCTCGATGACTTTGGCTGGAAAGGGGAGGAGCGAGATGGGGCGGAAGTTCTTCAGGTCCGCGGTCCGTGGTGGGTTTCTTCAGGAGGGCGCTCAGCACGGCATGTTTCCAGCTCTCCGGGAAGGTGGCGGATGCGAACGAGCTGTTGATGATGTTCCGGAGTTGGGGTGCGATGATGGAGTCGGCTTTGTTGAAGATGTGGTGTGGGCAGGGGTCGGTAGGGGAGCCGGAGTGGATGGTGTTCATCAGGCGGGTGGTGTCTTTGGTGCTGATAGGGGTCCAGGTGTAGAGGGTGGTGGTGGGGGGCGCTGGTTTGGTGGTTGGGTGCGTGGTCAGCGTACTGAAGCTGTTGTGTATGTCGGCGATCTTGCGGTGGAAGAATGAGGCGAGTGAGTCGCAGAGGTCTTCCGAGGGTGTGATGTCGTTGTTGCAGGCGCTGGGGTTGGAGAGCTCTTTAACGATGCTGAAAAGTTCCCTGCTGTTGTGAGTGTTGTTGTCCAGTCGTTCTTTGAATGTTGTCTTCTTGGTGGTGCGGATCAGCTGGTGGTATTTGCGGGTGGTGTTCTTGAGGGTGGTCATGTGTTCTGCTATCTGGTCGTGGCGCCAGGCTTTCTCGAGGGTGCGGCAGGTTTTCTTGGAGTTTTTGAGGTCGTTGGTAAACCACAAGACTTTCCTGCTGCCGGGTCTGCTGGGAGGATTCAGCAGTGGTGCGAGTTCGTCGGCGCAGTTGGTGAGCCACTGTGTGAGGTTGCAGGCTGCTTCGTTGGGATCCGTCGTGTCGATGGGCGGGTTCTGGTTGAGGGTGGTGGTGAGCTGGTCGGCGGTGATCTTGCTCCAGCTTCTGCGGGGAACCTGCTGCGGGTGGTGGTGGGTCGTGGTTCTACTAAAGTAGAAGTGGATGCAGCTGTGGTCTGTCCAGTGTAGTCCGGTTGAGTGGCTGAAGGAGATGTGCTTGCTGGAGGAGAAGATGGGGTCGAGCGTGTGGCCGGCGTAATGGGTGGGGGTGTTCACCAGTTGCTTGAGTCCGAGGGTGGCGAGGTTGTCCAGCAGGGCGGCGGTGTTGCAGTCCTTGTTGTCCCCACACACTCCGGTTCAGAAGGGATGGGTGGATGTCCTAGGTAAAGCCCCACAGCTGCGCAGAGCCAAGCCGGAGTAGCACGTCAGCACTTCGGATGTCAATCCCCCTTCCCCGGTCGCTTGAGTGAAATACTACCTAACACTGAGTGCACTGATGAATGCAAAGAGTGAGGATGAAGGAGTGAGGATGAATGCAAAGAGTGAGCAATGTGCCTAATGTTGGTGGGCACCAGACTCTTCATTGCAATTCCTGTTGAGAATCAAGTAACGGTGGCATGAACTGAGAAACTAGACCCGGATCATGAAGCTGTGGCTTGATCTGAGCTACTGTGCCTGATTGTGAAGCTGTGGTACGACCTGAGTTGTGCACGACCTGAGACCTCGACATAACCTGAGCCATAGTCCCTATCCAGGCAGTGAGGCCTATGCGAGGCTTAGCTTCTGCATGAGTCTGGCCTGTGAGTGACTGCATCAATCCAGACCTGTCAGCCTGATGGAGCACAAGCCAGACCAGCCATGAAGGTTCCAGCACTCCCCTGAGCAGCCATACCGGACAGCTGAAGCCACTGCATCGTCACTAACAAGACCACCTGGAAGTCTAAGAGGAAGTGCCATCTCAACTCAGACTGGAAAAGGGAGAAAGGAAGAGCACAAGAAAAGCAGAGAGGCTGTCTAGGAGCACCGACGAGTCACACACTGAGAGGCTCATTGGAATAAATGGGTAATTTGCAAATTCTGCTTATCTGATATTGACTCAGGAAGGGAACAGTCTAAAAAAAATTGGGGAAAGGCTACTGGTTCATAGCAATAACACCCAATAAATTGTTGTCCAGTTAGAGCTCTTTCTCTTGGAAAGGAAAAGTATTTTACTACACACATATGGATCACTGACACGATATCAAAGAAAACAATATAATTTGACAGAAATATTGTGTCAAAAATCATTTTTTACCGGGGCATGGCCTGAAAACATGGCCGACAGGATGTGAGCCCTTGAGCTCCTGGCCAGCCAACATAAATATTACTAATAAATACTGCCTGCAATCCAAGCAAAATTGGCGATCTGGTGCAGCTCGGCATGAGACATACCTGCTGCGAAGATTATACTGTGCAAGGCCTATATCGATTGTTCCTGTCCACTGAGATATCGATCGTTCCTGTCCGCTGAGAATGACACTGGCTGTGACTGGGCTCGGAAGGAGGCCTATGCCACATTGAATGGTGGTCTACCGTGGCACGTAGCAGACGATGGAGATTGTTGCTTAGACCCTGGCCGGTGGTCTCTGTGAGCAGCGGTGGCCCTAACGATGATACAACCTGTCCCTAGCAGCACGGGAGCCCTGTTGGCATAGGACGGCGAGGTGAGCAAGTTTGGCATGGGCTGGGCTGCCTTCCAGCATTGGCTGGGAGCACCAGTGGTAGCGGTGCAGCCCTGCCTCCACTTCCTGGGCTCGGTACAAGCAGGTTCAGATTGGTAAGGTGGGCACTCAGGCAATGTATTTGAGTTCCTGGTGTTGACTGCTTTTTTGAGCAGCCTGGGGCCGATTTGGGCGGTTTCTGCATTGTTCGATGCCGCCAGCAGAGGTAGGTATGCGTCCATTACCTCCCTTTTATCAACAGGCAGGGCTGTCACTCCCTTTCTCTCGCTGGACCGGCTCATTAATGTATTCATATTGAGCCGGGACAGAGGGCCTGAGCAAAAGTGGCCTCTCTTGCACAACAGTAGGCCTGATACAGGGGGAGTGGAGGACCTGTCCTGCTTCCAGTGACTTTGGCAGTCCGCAGGGACACACCCGCTGCAGACGGTCTTGAAGAGCCGTGCTGCGTCGGAAAGTGGGCAGGCCATTTTAGCAGCAACAGCACAGGCACCAGCGGAGTCCCCACGCGGCGAGTCGACAAAGACTTAGCAGCCCTCCTGGGACACAAATTGGTGCTCTCTCCAGGGGCCCCCTTTTGCAGGGCAGTCATTGTACCCAGGGATGGATACAAGGACTGCTCTGCCCTGCCTTGGATTTAAATAAACAATGGTAATATACTGTTTCTTCATCTTTCTCTTACTTCCCAGGCTGCAAGATCCTTCAAGATTCAACCACCTGTTCAGAGCGTGCCCTCGAACACAAGAAAAGAAGGCCAGGAGTAAGTCCTTTTGCATTGTTTATCTCACAATATATAGGGATAGAAGAGATCCATTCCCAAAGACACTTACCCCATGGGTGACAGCAAGTAAAGAATAGCTTCAGGGCAGAAAAGAAAAAATTAGAACAGTGTAGAGGACTTACTTAACTTCATGAATCTTTTTTATTAGCAATCAACATTAAAGTGCCCACTTTAATCTCATAGTTAACGTTCCCGCTTAATGCGTGCTCTCTATTTTCACAAAGAAACAGAGGGAAGAGAGACAAAACCTTAAGTCCCTCTTCCTTCTCACTTTCCCCAAATCCGGCCCTATACCTAGCTAAGCCACGTTTCTCCAGAAACGTGACAGGTCTGTGAGTCTGACTGGGGGTTCTGCTGCAGTCTTCCGCTTTGGTCCCACAGCAAAGACGCCGACTCCGACGTGCTATCTGCGTCTTCTCGGGTCTCGCATTCTTGAGTGTTGAGCTGCCATTCAGGTGCAGTATGCCTTGGAGCCGCGAACCCTTGGGCTGCTCCTCTATTCCGAAATTCTCTGGACAGAAACCAGGTGGGTTTTCGTTCTGTCTTGTGTCCTCAGGTAGTTGTCGTCAATTCCTGCATCTAGCCGACCGTTTTCTCTTCCACACTCAAACGCTCTTCTTCTGTATCCTCCCCTTTAAAGGGCTTAGCCTGTTCCATGGTTGGTCCTTGGGCTTCTATGTGACTGGTCTCGGAGGGCTTGATGTCTCCCACGTGACCATGCTTGTAGGTCTCCTGGGGAGCAGTGTAAGAATTGTTGTTTGGCTGCAGAGACAAAGAAGATTGCTCTCATAAGGGAGTCTTAATGACATGCCAAGGAATGTCTTCTTCCTCTAAATCCTGTGTTCTCCTTCTACACATTACCTCCCTAAGATTTTCCCCCTCGGGGGGGAAAAGAGGCATCCAGGAGAGGAAGTCAGCATTGGCATGATCCTTACCCTTTTGATGACGAGCCCCAAAGGGAAAGGGTTGCAAAGACAAAAACCACCAGACGACCCTGTGATTATTACCCATGGTCCGACTCATCCAAGTCAAAGGGGTATGATAAGACTATAGAATGAACGAGTTGCCCTTGATGTAGTACCTCAACTTTTCAATAGCCCATTTAATAGCGAGACATTCTTTTTCAATTATGGAGTATTTCTACTCACTGGGAAAGAGTTTACGACTTATGAAGAGAATAAGTACGTCTAGTTCCTCATTATTGGATTGTGAAAGAACAGCTCCAACACCAACTTCAGAAGCATTAGTCTGAAGAATGAATGTTTTAGAGAAGTCAGGAGAAGTAAGAATGGGGCTAGACGTAATGGCCTTTTTAAGTTCCAGAAATGCTTCTTTAGCTGTCAGGGAAGGATTCCGGAGATTCTGTTTTGAAATACTCTTTTTCAAAGGGTCCGTGAGGGAAGCTGCTATTTCAGAATATCAGGGAATGAATCTCCTATAATAGCCAAGAAAACCCAGAAAAGCACGCACTTCTTTATGGGTTTTCGGAAAATGGGTGTCTGCAAAAGCCCGAACCTTCTCCTCCTGTGGTTAAATCAACCTGTTCCCTAAAATATAGCCTAGGTATTTTACCTTAGTGAAACTGATACCGAATTTCTTTGCATTGACATAAAATTGAGCTTGTTGTAATTCATACATTATAACCTGAAGGTGTCGAAGATGTAACTCTCATGTCAAACTAAACATCACTATATCATCCACATAGGCAGATGACTAAGCTTGATGAATCTCTAGTACTTTATTCATCAACCTTCTAAAGGTTCCTTGGGGCACCATGGAGGCCAAAAGGTAGAACGGTGAACTCAAAAAGATAGTCTGGTGTGGAAAAGGCTGTTTTATCCTGAACTTCCTTCTTTAGAAGTACTTGCAAATACCCTTTTGTTAAATCTAGTGTTGTGATGTATTTAGTCTTACCTAGCTTCTCAATTAGTTCATCTACCCTGGGGAGAGGGTAGGCATCACACTTAGACACTTAATTATCTGCCCTGAAGTCTATACAGAATCTGATGGATCCATTTGGTTTAGGGACAATTACCAATGGTGAGGATCAGTTACTTTTAGAGGAGTGAATCCCTCCCATCTGTAGCATAGAGGATATCTCTTTGCTGACTGCCTCTTTCCTGGCTACAGGTATGCTGAAAGTTTGTTACCTTAAAACTGTCCCTCTCTCTGTAGATATGGCATGTTCTGTTAAACATGTACGACTGGATAAGTCTGAAAAAATCATTGAGAAGGATTGTAAGACAGAGGCAAGAGAATCTTTCTGTATTTTGTTCAATTCGTCATTAACAATTAGCTATTTAATTGTACTGTTTTGAGGGATCTCTTTTTAAAGAAATTAGCCCTTTTTGGTGGGATTTCAACCACTTCTTAAGAATGTTTATGTGGTATGGTTGGTATTTCGAAGGGTTAGTTCTTATTTTGTGAGTGTTTTTCCCTATTTTAGCTATAATTTGGTTGGGGTCCTTCCATTCAAATTTCATTTTGCAGGACAAGGGCCCAGTCATTTGCTTGATATTCTCTACACTTCTCCCTATCATAGCAGTGCTTTTGTTTAGCCTGACTTTTCTCAAGTTGAGTGTGAGCTAAGTCCCTCAACTTACAAATATGAGACCTTAATTATTGGATGTATTCTAAAAGATCCTGTGCTTCCTTTTCCCACATCCTTCTCCCAGGTTTCTCTTATCATTTAAAGAAGGGAACTGAGCTGTCTACCATATAAAATCTCAAACGATGAGCAACCCAAGATGCTCTGAACTTACTCTTGGATGAATAAGAGTACCAGGGGTAGGAGAAGGTCTCAAATTTCCCCCTCTCCTATAAGTGTCTTCCAAAGGGTGAGTTTGAGAGTGCCATCATAATGTTCCACCAATCCATCAGTCTGGGGCTGGTATACGGATGTTTTGATGTGTTAGAGGTCTAAAGTGGTATGTATCTCTTGCATTAGTTTGGAGAGGAAAGGGGTGCCTTGGCCAGTAATAATTTCCTTAGGAAATCCCACTCTGGAGAATATTTCAATGAGGTAAACACCAAGGACCCCCTGTTAAGAAAATCAATTCGTGGTACAGGGAAATAAACAGTGCGAAAGAAATAGCATAATATCAACACGAAAGGGGAGAAATTGTATGAAAAGCACACAACCAAATAATTAAAAAACTAAATTGCATTTATTTATATGTAAACTTATTCACATTAAAAACATTTGATAAAAAAGCATAATAAACCAACAATTGCATAAACAAATCAGTAACACAATAATCATATACTTATATCACAATTACATGAAAAAAGTCATAAAACGGTGGCAAACAATGTTATTCTCGACGCGCGTTTTGGCGTTGTTGGAAACGCCTTCATCAGGAGCCACAATAAAATCTGAAAAACATATTTAAAGCAAAATTAAAACCATAAATTACAATCTCAAGTTCCAATGTGAACAGTGAGAGGTACATACAAAAAATGCCTTTAACTGTGCTTACATAACAATGACTCCCTTGCTTTCCACATCGGGTTTTTCTGTCTGTGACGCTCAGCACGGTCTTTATTTAGAACGTATTCCCCTTTAATAGGAGGAACCGTTCTGCCGGCGCGTCACTATAGGTAACTTAGTTACCCATATTTAAGGAGGGGCCCATCTACACGTCGGGTCACTTTCCTTTCCCAACAGCTGCGGAACGCCAGCAGACATCTTTAGCGCGGCTCCCGCAGGTTGATGCACACGTTCGTGACTTTATATCTACGGTAAGATACATGTCCATGCCGAACTCCGAGTTTATCACTGCACTTGCAAATACGTAACACCCATTAATTTAATCGTAACTGTTGTTACCTTGCATTTCCTTTCTAGAAACTAAGTCCGCCGTGTAGTTATATTTTTATCCAGTCTACATATTTAAAGAAGGGCCTACCTGGCACACCGAGGTATTTTCCTCTCCCAACGGCTGTGGGACGCCAGCAGATACCTCTAGCGCGGCTCCCACAGGTTGATGCACACGTTCGTGACTTTATATCTACGGTAAGATACGTGTCCATGCCGTACCCCGAGTTTACCATCGCACTTGTAATACGTAACATTCACTAATTTAATCGTAACTGTAGCTACCTTGCATTTCCTTTCTAGAAACATAGTCCGACGTATAGCTACATTTTCATCCTGTCCACATACTTAAAGAGGGGCCCACCTGGCACACCGAGGTACTTTCCTCTCCCAACGGTTGTGGGACGCCGGCAGACATCTTTAGCACGGCTCCCGCAGGTTGATGCACAAGTTCTCGTCTTTAAATTAACGGTAAGATACATGCCCATGCCGAACCCAGGGTATGCCTGTCTGCATACAATACGTAGTATTAATTAATTCATTTGTAACTGTAGCAGCCCTCCATTTCCATTCCAGAAACCAAGTTCCGGCGTGGAGTTATATTTCCATCCAGTTCACACAAGAACAAAGGGATCACGAGTTGTCTCTTTTATATGCACCCTCAGAGAAAAGTATTGAGCACGCTATCTGTGTTTTTGGTAAGGATAAACGATAAAATCCATCCTTAATCTTAACCACCATTCAAATCCAACTCCCGCCGTAAGTCATATACTCGTTTGCGTTAGACGACCCAATTCCAATAATGATAAATCTATCGAGTAACCGATATAATATGACTCCAGTATATTTCTCCATTACACTTCCTTGTGTTAAACTACCAGCATCCATTCCTGGCGTGTTGGGCAAATTACGCAGGTTCTTGCACTCCAGTTAGGTCTAAATCGCAAAGAGCTTTACCTAGTGTTCTCATGGTAAGAATTTGACCAGACTTTTCTATGTGCTTATTTCCAGCCTTGAGACATGCAAGCTACCCGTTCAGATAAACCAAGATAGTTTCTGCCATATCCGAAGAGGCCTTTGCAACATAACTTGCTAGCGAAGTAACATTACGGTAAGCAGGAGCGCATAGGCAAACTGTACTAGACATTTACCTGAGTTCTAACGTCGGAACAATTAGATTCCTCGATTTTAACCTTGAGGAGCATCAATTACCTTCTAATTACTAAATCACTGTTATCCCCAGTATTAAGTATAGCGATGAAATGTATATAACATATAAAACTACAATCTGATAGTTCATAATCCCCTAAAAATTTGACTGTACGGACAGTGACATAATAAGAAGGACAATAAGTGTCTTTTTTTCCCCTTACGTCATAGACACCTTGGTAAGTGATTTCCAACGCTCCGCACCACAGAATCCTGACAGTTGTGGTTCCTTCTCCCCATAATAGTCCATTTCTTGCTCCTAAACACCCACATCAGCTATAGGAACATTGGGCTTATACTCATATACAGATGTCCGAACTCCAATGGGTTATGTTAAATAGTTCATTCTTTTATATACACACATAGATCTATCTTTCTATGTGTAGTTGATGGAAGGTATAGGGGTATTTAAGGCCACAGCTTCGCAGATTCAGAGTTCATCGTCCTGACTGTCCTGTTGTGAACTCAATTTACCTATAAGGTACCTTCCCTTCCCCCACTAACCACTGCTCAAATATACAACTATTAGCTTGTACCTTGCGTAGCTATATTCTCTAGCTACACAAGTAGGGAGTCATTGTTATGTAAGCACAGTTAAAGGCATATTTTGTATGTACCTCTCACTGTTCACATTGGAACTTGAGATTGTAATTTATGGTTTTAATTTTGCTTTAAATATGTTTTTCAGATTTTATTGTGGCTCCTGATGAAGGCGTTTCCAACAACGCCGAAACGCGCGTCGAGAATAACATTGTTTGCCACCGTTTTATGACTTTTTTCATGTAATTGTGATATAAGTATATGATTATTGTGTTACTGATTTGTTTATGTAATTGTTGGTTTATTATGCTTTTTTATCAAATGTTTTTAATGTGAATAAGTTTACATATAAATAAATGCAATTTAGTTTTTTAATTATTTGGTTGTGTGCTTTTCATACAATTTCTCCCCTTTCGTGTTGATATTATGCTATTTCTTTCGCACTGAATATTTCAATGAGGACATGGGCTCTGTTTTTTGTAGTGGCTGCTTTAAGGGGAATTGCCTTAGGATACCGAGTTGCGTAATGAACAACTACAAGGACATATGAATTACCACTCTTGGGCCTAGATGTACGACCCTTACAATTTGTGAGTCGCAAATTGCGTCACTTTGCGACTCGCAACATGTAATTTACAACAGTGGCTCAGACCCTGTTAGCGATTTCTAATGGGGTCACAAATTTCCTGCCTCATTAATATTTATGGTAAGTAGACATAATATCGAGTTTTAAATATCTTCAGCTATAATATCGAGTTTAAAATGTCAAAAGTAAAAAATATCGTGCGAGTTGGAAGAGAGGTGCACGGCAACCGGGGATGACGAGGACGTGCGACGGCTGCTACAGGCGCAGCAGGATTCTGCATCCCTACATCTAGAGGAGTCACGTCAGGTGTGGCTTGCTACGCAGAGCAGAATCTACCAGTGGGGAGATAAGTCCAGCACAATGCTGTATAGGCTCTGCCAGGGCACTTTCCAGGCACAGACACTGCCGGCTCTTCGCGACAAGGCCGGAGACCCTTTGTTAGCTCCCGAGGAGATTGCGAACAGCTTTGGGTGTTACTATGCGGCGCAGTATGCCCCTAGGGAATCTCTCCCAGCAGACGCTATCGATACATTTCTCGCAGACCTCCCGCCGCGGGTGATATTGGAGGAGGAACGAGATTGTCTCGAGCTTCCGCTGTCAGCAGAGGAATTAGGAAAGGCCCTTGGGGAATTGAATGCAGGGAAGGCCCCCGGACCCAACGGGTTCCCATGTGAGTTTTTTAGGAAATACCACCTCCAGCTGGGGGCGCACTATAAACGGGCACTTGAAGCGGCCAGGGAGGGTGGCAGATTACCGGCGGATTGAAGGCATGCCGAAATAGTGGTCTTTTGTAAACCAGGGAGGCCCCCCGAACGTCACGAATCATACAGACCCATATCGCTTCTACATGTTGAGGCGAAGATATTGGCTAAAGCCCTCGCCAATCACCTCCTTCCATATATCACTAACTTGGTCCATCCGGACCAAGCAGGATTTATGCCGCATAGAGCGACGAGACACAACATTAGGCGTGCACAGGTGGCATTGGAGATGATGCGGGCCACAGGAACCCAGGCGGCGCTTCTACTGGCCGACATTGATAGAGCCTTTGACTCGTTGAGTTGGGTTTATTTACATGCACTGCTGCCTCACCTGAATCTCGGACCCCAGTTTCTGTAGTACGTACGACTGCTGTACACCGACTTGACGGCTTCAGTGAGAGTGGCCGGGGCTGTATCCAGCGCCTTTTCTATCGGACGGGGCACCTGACAGGGGTGTCCCCTCTCGCCGTACCTGTTCGCCCTTGCCATGGAGCTATTGGCGGCGTGGGTGCGCATAGACGCGCAGATGAGTGGCTTTGAATGGGAGGCCGGGCCGTCGGACAGGATAGCGCTCTACGCTGATGATGTGCTTTTCCTCCTCACGGACCTCAATAGGTCAGGACCAAGGGTCCTGGAAATTATAGAAGTATTTGGGGAGGTATCGGGGCTCAATCTAAATGTGCGGAAGTCCACACTGTGGACACTGGGGGACTGTACGAAGCTGGGTGCCTGGGCTTCGGCTTTGCAGGGGGCGACTGGGGGCCTTAAGTATCTTGGGGTGTTCCTGACGGACATACCCGGAGTCTCGTGGGAGCGCAATGTTGTTCCTGTCTGGGGCCGGGTACGGTCGGAAATGAAAACATGGTCCTGTATGCCCCTGAATCTTTATGGCCGTTTGGCCATTTTCAAGAGGGTGGCCCTCCCACGACTACTATATCAACTACAAAACCACCCCTACCCCATATCACCGCAGTGGTTTCGCCAGGTCAATTCGGCGCTGGGCCAGTTCCTCTGGGCCGGGGGTGCGGTGAGAGTGGCACTCCGTACCTGCTTCCTCTCCACATATTGCTGCGGCTTGGCATCGTCGGATGTCCTGTCTTATTATCAGGCGTCCCACTTGTTGGTATTGAATGAGTGGTGGTACGGGGATCGGGGTGATCCAGCTTATGCCCTGGAGAGGTACCTGATGGAGCCGGACAACCTACATACCGTATTGTACTCGGCTGGGAAGAGGAAGAGGCTCCCGGTGGTCACGCAAGTGGTCTTCCAGATCTGGAGGCAGGCGCTTCACCGCATGGGATGGTGGAACAGACTAACCGCGGAGACCCCATTGTGGCGGAACGGTTGCTTACCGGCTCTGGTGTCTTTACAGGGGTTCCGCGGCTGGGACGCAATAGGGATCTCGGCGCTGGGCCACGTAATGAAAGGCACAACATTAAAATCATTCCTGGAGCTGAGGGACGAGTATAGTATGCCCCAGACCCAGTTCTTTAAATACTTGCAGTTCCGACATGCCATCTCTCCTGCCCTGGAGAGGCTAGACTCCCTGCCCGAATTCAGCCTTCTGGAAGCTAAGGTATTCATGAGTGACTTAGAGGATAAGAAAATATCCCGCATCTACCAGTCCTTGGTTACACACTGCTCCTCCTCTTTCGATAAACTGCGGGCCACATGGGTGGGAGATGTGGGTGTTCTGGAAGAAGAGGATTGGAGGGAGGCCCTTGCTGCCCCTAGAGGTGCGGCCGTTCCCGTATGATTACGATTCGTCCAGTTTAAATATCTACACAGAGCATACTTTACTAGAGAGAGGCTGTGGAGAGTGGGCTTGATTGCGACCCCTGAATGTCTGAGATGTGGTCAGGAGGTGGGCACTTTCCTACATACGGTGTGGTCCTGTGGAGCACTGGAGAGATTCTGGTCAGGTGTTTGGGACTGTTTAAAAGAAGTATTGGGCTGGGAGCTCCCCCGAACACCGCAGCTTGGCCCTCTCCATGTAATGGAACAAGTGGGTGGCAACATTTATAAACGGCATTTACTGCTCCTTGGCCTTATCGTGGCCAAGAGTGATGTGGCCCGCGCCTGGAAGGACACCAGGGCCCCCCCGGTGGGAGTGTGGAAAAAAGGATTAGATTACTGTATGGGGCTGGAGCGTCCAGTGTTTGAGGCCCGAGGTTGCCCCAGAAAACACTACAAAATATGGAAGAGATGGGCGGAATACAGGGGATTGTGGCTGGAACCGCCAGCACAGCGTGATGCGGATACAAAACAGATGCTTTAAGAACCTGGATGAGGGAGAGTATGCATTGCCTATTTCATAGATATTTTATGTCTTGGACTTGTGAGGACATCGTGCAAGGGATTTGGGTTGGATCCGGGAGGGGGTAGTTAATACGGGAGAGGGAGATAGGAGAGTTGTAGTAAATATGCTTAATTGTACGACTGTATTGATTGCTATTCTGTGCATTTTGATTTTATGCTCACAGACCCTCCGGTGTTCGGAGTACTGTGGTTTATTTGCAATCTCTGTCAGGAAAACAATAAAATGTTGTTCTGAAAAATATATATATATATATCATTGTGTGTAATATGTATGTCAAGAACATCAATTTAATGGGTTATATAACATATCTTTGTTAAAAATATTGATTTTGAAAATATTGAAAAATATCGATTTTGAAAATGTGAAATTTCTATTAAAGAAAATATTTATTAAATGTATTAATAATTTGTATTAAATTGTATATGTTTTATAGAAAAAAGTAGGAGCAGGATGTTGGGTTTATAAGAGAAAATGGTGTGAAGTGTTTTAATTTTTTTTGTAATTTAAATTAATATTAATAAAAATGTAAATTGTGTTTTAGGAGCGGGATGTTGGAGTTATAGGGGATATGGGTGGGGAGTGTTTAAAAAAATATTTAAAAATACAATTAAAAAAATATATCATTAATATTTAAAAAATGTAAAATTGTGTTTTAGGAGTGGGATGTTAGGGTTATAGGGGAATGCAGGTGGTGAGTGTTTTAAAATAAAAATGTTAAAAATGTAAATAAATCTATAAAATTAAATTTAGGAGTGTTTTAAAATATAAAAAGTTATCTTTTATATTAAAAATAATTTAAATTTGGATTTTAGGAGTGGGATGTTGTGGTTATAGGTAATGAAGGGGTATGTTCAAAAATATTTACAACAAGGGGTGGTGAGGGACAGAGTCTCTGAATTAAACAGAATACTCTCACCCAGTTAAGAGATCAGGGCTAGATCCCACACCGTTTTTTAGCTCACTGCACCATCCCAGTTTCAGAACCTGGCTGTATGCAAATTAGTCTGTTCCTGTCCCAGTGCATGATGGGAACAGGGCAAACCAAACTACAAAAGCCAATTCTTACACTGGGAAGGAAACAAGCTACCGGGGACCGGTTTCTGGCATTTCAGCCTCTTCGGCCCGGCTTGCTTGAATCCTGATGGTGCAATGAGCAAGGGACTCACATCTGAGTATACCCTTCCACGCTTAGGGTGGACAAAAATATTTACAACAAGGGGTGGTGAGGGACAGAGTCTCTGAATTAAACAGAATACTCTCACCCAGTCAAGAGATCAGGGCTAGATCCCACACCGTTTTTTAGCTCACTGCACCATCCCAGTTTCAGAACCTGGCTGTATGCAAATTAGTCTGTTCCTGTCCCAGTGCATGATGGGAACAGGGCAAACCAAACTACAAAAGCCAATTCTTACACTGGGAAGGAAACAAGCTACCGGGGACCGGTTTCTGGCATTTCAGCCTCTTCGGCCCGGCTTGCTTGAATCCTGATGGTGCAATGAGCAAGGGACTCACATCTGAGTATACCCTTCCACGCTTAGGGTGGACAAAAATATTTACAACAAGGGGTGGTGAGGGACAGAGTCTCTGAATTAAACAGAATACTCTCACCCAGTCAAGAGATCAGGGCTAGATCCCACACCGTTTTTTAGCTCACTGCACCATCCCAGTTTCAGAACCTGGCTGTATGCAAATTAGTCTGTTCCTGTCCCAGTGCATGATGGGAACAGGGCAAACCAAACTACAAAAGCCAATTCTTACACTGGGAAGGAAACAAGCTACCGGGGACCGGTTTCTGGCATTTCAGCCTCTTCGGCCCGGCTTGCTTGAATCCTGATGGTGCAATGAGCAAGGGACTCACATCTGAGTATACCCTTCCACGCTTAGGGTGGACAAAAATATTTACAACAAGGGGTGGTGAGGGACAGAGTCTCTGAATTAAACAGAATACTCTCACCCAGTCAAGAGATCAGGGCTAGATCCCACACCGTTTTTTAGCTCACTGCACCATCCCAGTTTCAGAACCTGGCTGTATGCAAATTAGTCTGTTCCTGTCCCAGTGCATGATGGGAACAGGGCAAACCAAACTACAAAAGCCAATTCTTACACTGGGAAGGAAACAAGCTACCGGGGACCGGTTTCTGGCATTTCAGCCTCTTCGGCCCGGCTTGCTTGAATCCTGATGGTGCAATGAGCAAGGGACTCACATCTGAGTATACCCTTCCACGCTTAGGGTGGACAAAAATATTTACAACAAGGGGTGGTGAGGGACAGAGTCTCTGAATTAAACAGAATACTCTCACCCAGTCAAGAGATCAGGGCTAGATCCCACACCATTTTTTAGCTCACTGCACCATCCCAGTTTCAGAACCTGGCTGTATGCAAATTAGTCTGTTCCTGTCCCAGTGCATGATGGGAACAGGGCAAACCAAACTACAAAAGCCAATTCTTGGGCCAGGGACAGACTGATTTGCATATAGCCAGGTTCTGAGCTGGGATGGGGCAGTGAGATAAATAACGGTGATGGATCAAGCCCTGATCTTTGGACTGGGTAAGAGTGGTCTGTTTAATTCAGACACTCTGTTCATCACCACCCCCTTTTCTGAATCGTTTTTGGCCACTATAGGTGTGGCAGGGTATACTCAGACATGAGTCCCTTTCTCACTGCTCCATCAGGATTCAAGCAAGCCGGGCCGAAGACGGCTGAAATGCCAGAAACCGGTCCCCGGTAGCTTGTCTCCTTTCTGGTGAAGAATTGGCTTGGTAGTTTAGTCTGCCCTGTTCCCATGATGCACTGGGCCAGGGACAGACTGATTTGCATATAGCCAGGTTCTGAGCTGGGATGGGGCAGTGAGATAAATAACGGTGATGGATTAAGCCCTGATCTTTGGACTGGGTAAGAGTGGTCTGTTTAATTCAGACACTCTGTTCACCACCACCCCCTTTTCTGAATCGTTTTTGGCCACTATAGGTGTGGCAGGGTATACTCAGACATGAGTCCCTTTCTCACTGCTCCATCAGGATTCAAGCAAGCCGGGCCGAAGACGGCTGAAATGCCAGAAACCGGTCCCCGGTAGCTTGTCTCCTTTCTGGTGAAGAATTGGCTTGGTAGTTTAGTCTGCCCTGTTCCCATGATGCACTGGGCCAGGGACAGACTGATTTGCATATAGCCAGGTTCTGAGCTGGGATGGGGCAGTGAGATAAATAACGGTGATGGATCAAGCCCTGATCTTTGGACTGGGTAAGAGTGGTCTGTTTAATTCAGACACTCTGTTCATCACCACCCCCTTTTCTGAATCGTTTTTGGCCACTATAGGTGTGGCGGGGTATACTCAGACATGAGTCCCTTTCTCACTGCTCCATCAGGATTCAAGCAAGCCGGGCCGAAGACGGCTGAAATGCCAGAAACCAGTCCCCGGTAGCTTGTCTCCTTTCTGGTGAAGAATTGGCTTGGTAGTTTAGTCTGCCCTGTTCCCATGATGCACTGGGCCAGGGACAGACTGATTTGCATATAGCCAGGTTCTGAGCTGGGATGGGGCAGTGAGATAAATAACGGTGATGGATCAAGCCCTGATCTTTGGACTGGGTAAGAGTGGTCTGTTTAATTCAGACACTCTGTTCATCACCACCCCCTTTTCTGAATCGTTTTTGGCCACTATAGGTGTGGCAGGGTATACTCAGACATGAGTCCCTTTCTCACTGCTCCATCAGGATTCAAGCAAGCCGGGCCGAAGACGGCTGAAATGCCAGAAACCGGTCCCCGGTAGCTTGTCTCCTTTCTGGTGAAGAATTGGCTTGGTAGTTTAGTCTGCCCTGTTCCCATGATGCACTGGGCCAGGGACAGACTGATTTGCATATAGCCAGGTTCTGAGCTGGGATGGGGCAGTGAGATAAACAACGGTGATGGATCAAGCCCTGATCTTTGGACTGGGTAAGAGTGGTCTGTTTAATTCAGACACTCTGTTCATCACCACCCCCTTTTCTGAATCGTTTTTGGCCACTATAGGTGTGGCAGGGTATACTCAGACATGAGTCCCTTTCTCACTGCTCCATCAGGATTCAAGCAAGCCGGGCCGAAGACGGCTGAAATGCCAGAAACCGATCCCCGGTAGCTTGTCTCCTTTCTGGTGAAGAATTGGCTTGGTAGTTTAGTCTGCCCTGTTCCCATGATGCACTGGGCCAGGGACAGACTGATTTGCATATAGCCAGGTTCTGAGCTGGGATGGGGCAGTGAGATAAATAACGGTGATGGATCAAGCCCTGATCTTTGGACTGGGTAAGAGTGGTCTGTTTAATTCAGACACTCTGTTCATCACCACCCCCTTTTCTGAATCGTTTTTGGCCACTATAGGTGTGGCAGGGTATACTCAGACATGAGTCCCTTTCTCACTGCTCCATCAGGATTCAAGCAAGCCGGGCCGAAGACGGCTGAAATGCCAGAAACCGGTCCCCGGTAGCTTGTCTCCTTTCTGGTGAAGAATTGGCTTGGTAGTTTAGTCTGCCCTGTTCCCATGATGCACTGGGCCAGGGACAGACTGATTTGCATATAGCCAGGTTCTGAGCTGGGATGGGGCAGTGAGATAAATAACGGTGATGGATCAAGCCCTGATCTTTGGACTGGGTAAGAGTGGTCTGTTTAATTCAGACACTCTGTTCATCACCACCCCCTTTTCTGAATCGTTTTTGGCCACTATAGGTGTGGCAGGGTATACTCAGACATGAGTCCCTTTCTCACTGCTCCATCAGGATTCAAGCAAGCCGGGCCGAAGACGGCTGAAATGCCAGAAACCGGTCCCCGGTAGCTTGTCTCCTTTCTGGTGAAGAATTGGCTTGGTAGTTTAGTCTGCCCTGTTCCCATGATGCACTGGGCCAGGGACAGACTGATTTGCATATAGCCAGGTTCTGAGCTGGGATGGGGCAGTGAGATAAATAACGGTGATGGATCAAGCCCTGATCTTTGGACTGGGTAAGAGTGGTCTGTTTAATTCAGACACTCTGTTCATCACCACCCCCTTTTCTGAATCGGGGTATGTTCAAAAGACATTTTAATTTTAATATATTAAAAATGAATTATACATTTATAAAACATTTTTTTAATGTTGTGATATTTCGTGAAATTTTCAGATAATTTTGTGGAGTAATGTTTATTTTTTTTTATTGAAAAGTGAAAATGTGAAATAAAAATGTAAAAAATAAAATATTAAACATTTTTGTTTTGATATAGTATTATAGTAGTGAAATCATAATATAAGAAATATATATATTATTCCCTGAGTTAATAAGATTTGGAACGGGAATAGTAAATTATATATGTTTAGTGTCCAGCACCTTCCCTGACTTTTTCTAGTTTGGAGTGGGAATAATAAATTATATATGTTTAATGTCCAGCATCTTCCCTGACTTTTTCTAGTTTGGAGTGGGAATAGTAAATTAAATATGTTTAGTGTCCAGCACCTTCCCTGAGTTAACATAGTTTGGGGTGAGAATTGTAATTTTTATATTTCTAGGGGTCTATTAGGATGGCGGATGGACTCCAGTCCGCCTGCCACCCTAGTGGTGCTGGGACCGGCCGCCAGTGCCGAGGGGCTCCCGATCCGCAAATTAGGATGCGACCGCCACCCTGGCGGTCGCATCCCGCATATATTGCATTGTGGTGGACAGTGCTGTAAGCAGCACCCGCCACAATGCAATATATGCATGTTGTGCATTGGCATGCACAACGTGACAGGCACCACACGATGCCTGCCACCTTGTGTATGCCAATGTTGGGGGGTACCATTGGTATCCCCCAATTGCATCCCCTCACCCTCCCACCTCCTCGGGGACCCGCAACGGGCCCCCAAAGTGAAAACCACATGCCTTTCCATGGTGGAGTCCCTGCCATGGAAAGGCATTAAACAGCCAACATTATAAAACCGCCACCATATTGCAGGCCTTTTCCGCCCGGTAGGCAATCGTGACAATTGCCTACCGGTGGAAATGCGGCAAACAGTCTTTACGCGGTGCCACCCGCCATGCTTATGTGGCAGGGGTGAAAGGCTGTCTGGCGGGGTGTTTTGGCAGGCAGATCGTCACTGCCGGTAGGGCGGTGGCGATCCGCCCGCCATCCTAATAGACACCTTAGTGTCCAGCACCTACACTGATTTTTTGTACTTTGGAGTTGACATAGTAAATTATATATGTTTAGTGTCCAGCAGTTTCCCTGAGTTGATATAGTGTAGAGTGGGAATAGTAAAATATTAGTTCTTTATTTTGGAGTAAGGTTAATGATAAAAATGTATGTTTGAGTGGTAATAGTATGTTATATTAAAAACATTTATTATGCCTGATAATTAATTAAAGATAATTATTCTATTGTAAATACAGAAATAAAATAATATAGGAGCTAAATTAAAAGCAATATTTATATTTTGTTTTCATTCAAAGACTCAAGCAAAAAAAAATATGCATTTTATTTTATTACCATTGTTTAATATATATATATATATATATATATATATATATATATATATATATATATATATATATTATTTTTTTTTTATTTTATTTTTTTTTTTTAACACACTCCACTCCAATCTGGCTAGAAAGATGACCAGCACGCAGATATTATGTGATGCTTTTCTTTAATTAAAGCCCCTAACCCCACAACAGACGCGTTTCGCCAGAAGGCTTCGTCAGTGTCAACCTGTGCAGTGTTACACGACGCCATTTAAAGCCACTTTTTTTCTATTTGCAACAACAACATAAATGACGGTATATCTGTAAATAGAAAAGCTGATACAGCGGCCATCTTTTAGCGTGCAAATGGGCAAACCAATTCATTAGTTCACAATAGCGTTATGTACAATAAAGTGCTCTAGTGCATGTTAAAAACAATTCTAGCAACAAGTTGCGGTTTCATAATAAAGTGCATGCATATTGAGACAGTTTAATCCAACATTTTGAGCAGTTTTCGCTAAAGGCTAGGTTATATGCAGTTGTGTTTGAACATATATACATTTCTTCCTCATGCTCCCGCCTCTAGCACAGATATACTGCCCTGAATGGGCGAGTCTAAATTCTTAGTTCGACCAGCTTAATTAAGCCCTGGATGGGCAATAATCTCCTTGAACACAGTTGAAAAGCTTTGTATCAATGTTTCTCTAACGTATATTTACATGATTGTATTATTGCATTAATGATGTTATTACATAGATAGTCGCTGGAATCAAGACATTTTTGTGTCTAAAGATGTACCCACATCTCCTCATTATTGTTTAACCCCCAGGGGGCCATTGTTTTTAACCCGACGATATATTTAGATTCTAGAGTACGAAGTGATTTCTCTCTATCTCCTCCTCTTTCCGTACGTTCCACCTGGTCTATACAGTAAAAGCTGAGCAGGTCCCTGTCGCTTTTGTGGAATTCTGCGAAATGTCGTGCCACAGGGTACGACTTATCTTTATTCGCAATTGCCCGCATGTGCTCAAGAATTTGCATCTTTGTAGGCTTGATAGTACTGCCTATATAGCGTTTGCCACACGGGCAGAGGAGGTACTAGATCGTGTACTCGGAGTTACAGTTAAGTAGCTTTTTGATGGTTTTCTCTGGCTCATTTTCATCGGTTCTACCTGGGTAAGTCTTTGTTGTCTTACTATTTTTGCAGGCCTTACAGCATCGACATGGGAAAAATCCTTTTGATTTTGATAGTTGCACAGACTTGTTTTTCTTGGGTATAAAGTGACTATGGACGAGATGGTCCACCAGGGATTGGCTGCGCCTATATGTAATTACAGGTCGCTCTGGTAAGACTTTTTTCATAATGTGATCAGTGCCAAGGATATGCCAGTTTTTCTGGAATATGTGCATAATCCTTCCTGATTTCACATTAAAAGTTGTGATCATTCTGGGAATCTCATTTTGTTCTTGTATCGGTTTCACTACCAAAAGTTCTTCTCTTCGGATTTTTTTGGATTTCTCCTCAGCAACGTTTAATACATTGTGGGAGCATCCTCTCTTCAGGAATCTTGTTTCGGCTTCCTCCTTTGCCTGAGAGTACTCCTCCTCATCCGAACAGTTTCTTTTCAGGCGTAGGAATTCGCCATAGGGGACATTACCAATCAGGCATTTAGGATGCTGACTAGCTGCATGTAACACAGCATTTCCTGCCGTTGGTTTTCTGTATAAACGGGTTTGTATCTTCCCCTTACTGATATAGATTTCCTGGTCTAGGTAGTAAACACTGGTGTCACTGATTGTACTTGTGAATTTGAGATTCCGCCCGTTGTCGTTTAGTGCGGCAATATATTCCTCAGCCGAGGTTCTACTACCGCGCCAAACTACAAACAGATCATCTATGTATCTTGTCCATAGTAAGATGTTGTCTGTCCACTGATCATTTGCCACCCCCCAGGCCTCGTGCTTCTCCCACCAGCCTACGAACAAGTTTGCGTAGCTGGGAGAGAAGCACGAGCCCATAGATGTACCTCTTACTTGCCTATATAGCTGTCCTGCAAACAAAAATATGTTGTTATACAAACAAAATCTCATCATTTGTATTAACATTTCATTGTGATCCCGGAATTGATCGTGTTTTTTATCCAGGAACCACTTTGCGGCAGCAAGACCGTTATCATGGGCGATGCAAGTGTAGAGGTTGACAACGTCAAGAGTTATTAATAGGAAACTAGGTTCCCAGGCAATATTGTCAATCAGTCTTAAAACGTCTTGTGTATCCCTTATATAGGAGGGAAGTTCCTTTACAATTGGTGCAATATACTTATCAATAAATCTGGATGCATTTTCCAACAAACTGCCAATCGAAGAGACAATTGGTCATCCTGGAGGTCTCTTTGGATTTTTATGGTCCTTGGGCAGGTGATAAAACGTAGGTAGAATGGGTGTTTCACAATTTAAATAAAGGAATTCGTCCATATTGAGCATTCCTTGTTGTTTCCAACCTTCTAACAGTTTTTGAAAGTCCATTATGCTCTTAGTGTATTCTGCCCTGTTTATGATCATATAACAATCGGTATCTCTCAGTTGTCTCAGGGCCTCCTGTTGGTATTGTTCTTTAGTGAAGATCACGATGTTTCCACCCTTATCGGAGGGTTTGATCTCAATGGACTCATCATTGCGCAAAGATTTGATTGCTTCCCATTCTTTGCGTGTTATGTTTGAATTCCTGACGTTCATTTTTTCTTTTGCCAATTTTTCAAGGTCCATGAGAATTGCATCATTGAAGACATCAATTGCATCGTATTGAGTCTTAGGGAGTTTTTTTTATTTGTTTTTCATATTGCTGGGGTCTTTGATTTGTTCAATCTCGCTGTGTGGGGGTTGCTCATTTTCACTTAGTTCATTTGGTCTTGTAGATACTGTGTTGTTTATTGTATCTAATAGTTGTGTCAGTGTTTCCGTTTCGGAGTAGTCATTCGTTTGTGCTTCCAAGTTGAGAGATGTCATAGGATGCATTGTGAAGATCTTCTGGAATTTCATCTTTCTGATGTACCTAAAAAGATCAATTTTAATATCGACTAAGTTGAAGTCGTTAGATGGACAGAAACGTAAGCCTTTTTTAAGTACAATTTCCTCTTCTGGAGTTAATACTCTCGTAGAGAGGTTAATGATAGTTTGGTGCGTTTCTTTCACCACTTTGTGCGTCTGGAGACGCTCCTCGTTACTCTTGGCGAAGCGGTGGCAACATTTCCCCCTCTTGCCCCTCCTTGTTTTCCTCTTTGGTTTTGTGCTGGGGGTGATTGCGTTGTTGCGGCCTTTGTCTTGTTTCCTTTATAACCTGAAATTCGTCGAAAAAAGAATTTTCTTGCTGTGCATCTTTGGCTTTGTTTTTGTTTGCCTGTGCCCCCGTTCTTTCCTCATCTGAAATTTCTCCTTCAGATTCTGAGGTTTCCACATTACTTGGTCCTGGAATCCCTTGCGCAAGGCATTTTCTCGTCGCATCAAATTTGCGAGCAAAGGTCAAAATTCTCCCCGACATATAATCCTGCTCATCTCTTTGGAATTTATTTTGTTTTCTCTTCCTGGTTCCTTGCTCATATTCTTTAACTCTTTTAGTCATTGTTGCTCTTAGTTCATCATTGGTTTTTGTGTCCTTCTCATTTGCAATTATCTTTTCCAAGTCTGATATTTCTTTTAGACATTCATCCCTGTCTATCCAGGCATATTGAATCAGCATCTTTACCATCCCTTTTGCACTTTCAGCAGTATATTCTGCCCATTCTTTCAATAGGGCTGGGTTTGGTCTTTCATATGATGGTACTGTGAAGATGCGGAGGCCTCTTGGAATTCTATCGCAGTCCACATATCGTTGGAGGGAAGTGGCTTCCCACCATTTTCTGACTTCTCTCTCCATCAACTTTTCCAGCCTTTGATACAGTATTTTTAAATTGCTAGGGGGTGCTGTCGGTGCAGCTTCGGTAGCTGTTTTTGCCGATTTGTCATTTGCCGATTTAAACATCATTTCGGCTGCAGATTCCCTTTCCTGCAATAAATCTGCTGTGTTCGACATCGTGCTCATTTATTTTCAAAGAAACGTCTCAGTATGCAGCGCCTTCACTGTAAGTACTGGGGTAGTGTCTACACATGCACACTCTTAAACGGGGCTATGGTGTTGATAATAATATCTTGTTACGGGACAGAGGCTCGCAAAGAAAATATTTGTCAACGTTGCCGCTTCACTCACCAGTCCGAAGCGGGTTGCCTGGATCGTCCGCCAAAGCCTCAGCAGGCACCTCCGAGCTCCTCGCTGCGTCCTGTGGGTCCGGGGTATTAGTTTCTTTCCGTTTTCTTCCAAGTTGAAAAATTGATTCTGCTCAAGCTTGCTGTTGGATACTCATCGCCTCGGGGCTAACGACCATAGTAATTTACAGCACAGGTTCTTCACCGCCGTCGCTCCTCGTGATCCCGGGTGCTTGGTCCGCGGTGGTGAGCCGCTCTTATGTTTTCAACACACTCCACTCCAATCTGGCTAGAAAGATGACCAGCACGCAGATATTATGTGATGCTTTTCTTTAATTAAAGCCCCTAACCCCACAACAGACGCGTTTCGCCAGAAGGCTTCGTCAGTGTCAACCTGTGCAGTGTTACACAACGCCATTTAAAGCCACTTTTTTTCTATTTGCAACAACAACATAAATGACGGTATATCTGTAAATAGAAAAGCTGATACAGCGGCCATCTTTTAGCGTGCAAATGGGCAAACCAATTCATTAGTTCACAATGGCGTTATGTACAATAAAGTGCTCTAGTGCATGTTAAAAACAATTTTAGCAACAAGTTGCGGTTTCATAATAAAGTGCATGCATATTGAGACAGTTTAATCCAACATTTTGAGCAGTTTTCGCTAAAGGCTAGGTTATAAGCAGTTGTGTTTGAACATATATACATTTCTTCCTCATGCTCCCGCCTCTAGCACAGATATACTGCCCTGAATGGGCGAGTCTAAATTCTTAGTTCGACCAGCTTAATTAAGCCCTGGATGGGCAATAATCTCCTTGAACACAGTTGAAAAGCTTTATATCAATGTTTCTCTAACGTATATTACATGATTGTATTATTGCGTTAATGATGTTATTACATAGATAGTCGCTGGAATCAAGAAATTTTTGTGTCTAAAGATGTACCCACATCTCCTCATTATTGTTTAACCCCCAGGGGGCCATTGTTTTTAACCCGATGATATATTTAGATTCTAGAGTACGAAGTGATTTCTCTCTATCTCCTCCTCTTTCCGTACGTTCCACCTGGTCTATACAGTAAAAGCTGAGCAGGTCCCTGTCGCTTTTGTGGAATTCTGCAAAATGTCGTGCCACAGGGTACGACTTATCTTTATTCGCAATTGCCCGCATGTGCTCAAGGATTCGCATCTTTGTAGGCTTGATAGTACTGCCTATATAGCTTTTCCCACACGGGCAGAGGAGGCAATAGATCGTGTACTCGGAGTTACAGTTAAGTAGCTTTTTGATGGTTTTCTCTGGCTCATTTTCATCTGTTCTACCTGGGTAAGTCTTTGTTGTCTTACTATTTTTGCAGGCCTTACAGCCTCGACATGGGAAAATCCTTTTGATTTTGAGAGTTGCACAGACTTGTTTTTCTTGGGTATAAAGTGACTATGGACAAGATGGTCCGCCAGGGATTGGCTGCGCCTATATGTAATTACAGGTCGCTCTGGTAAGACTTTTTTCATAATGTGATCAGTGCCAAGGATATGCCAGTTTTTCTGGAATATGTGCATAATCCTTCCTGATTTCACATTAAAAGTTGTGATCATTCTGGGAATCTCATTTTGTTCTTGTATCGGTTTCACTACCAAAAGTTCTTCTCTTCTGATTTTTTTGGATTTCTCCTCAGCAACGTTTAATACATTGTGGGAGTATCCTCTCTTCAGGAATCTTGTTTTGGCTTCCTCCTTTGCCCTTTGCTCCTCCTCATCCGAACAGTTTCTTTTCAGGCGTAGGAATTCGCCATAGGGGACATTACCAATCAGGCATTTAGGATGCTGACTAGCTGCATGTAACACAGCATTTCCTGCCGTAGGTTTTCTGTATAAACGGGTTTGTATCTTCCCCTTACTGATATAGATTTCCTGGTCTAGGTAGTAAACACTGGTGTCACTGATTGTATTTGTGAATTTGAGATTCCACCCGTTGTCGTTTAGTGCGGCAATATATTCCTCAGCCGAGGTTCTACTACCGCGCCAAACTACAAACAGATCATCTATGTATCTTGTCCATAGTAAGATGTTGTCTGTCCACTGATCATTTGCCACCCCCCCAGGCCTCGTGCTTCTCCCACCAGCCTACGAACAAGTTCGCGTAGCTGGGAGAGAAGCACAAGCCCATAGATGTACCTCTTACTTGCCTATATAGCTGTCCTGCAAACAAAAATATGTTGTTATACAAAAAAAAAAATATATATATATATATTGTCATAAAGTTAGTTTTGGACCTAGTTGTGTTACATACTGTTCAAGTCTTAGTTATTGGTAGCTTTGTTCTTTTTGGAATGATTGTAGTAATTTATGTAGGGTTGGTTGGGTTCTGCCTGTTGTGTCGTGGAAAGCATTATGCCATCCTTCCACAGCGTTATTAGTTTTTTCTTCTTTGTTTAGGGTACTGTTATATACATTCCACCATGGAATGTGGTATTTGGGTTGTCTCCGGTGTCCAGATCTGTGTAGCCTTCCTACCCAGGTATTCTCAAAATAGTCGAGTAGGGGACTTAAATTATGTTCATTTGTTTGGTAGTAGGAGCTTTCTATTAAGAGATTGTAGTGTTATGCTACATCAGTTATTGGGACGTATGCTAGTGCAATTAGCTTTTTTATTTCATATGCAAAATTGCTATTAGTTGTATACTGTACACTTAGGACCTGATTCCGATCTTACTGGGAAAGCCCTATGGCTGACTCGTGAACGTAGAGCTTTCCGAGTGACTTGGGCTGCTGGCTCCGAGCGACCGAGTACGATGCAATTCAGCACTGACGGACTCGGGTCGCTCGGAGCTCCATTGAAGTGAATGGGAGCCTGCTGTACAGAGCGTACATAAGATCTCATTGACAAAAAAGGCACATCTCGGAAAAGGGCGGCCCCTGTTGTGGGGTCAACTCGGTGCACCCGTAATGTGCAAACATGTGAAGGGGGGACCCATGGGTCCTCCCCACTGGCCGAGTCGTAGGGCCCCGGGTGAAGGGGGGTCCGCCGCGGACCCCCAAAGTCCGCTTCCTGGAGCTTTTTTGAGTCAGAGGCTCCGACTCGCTCCGGCTGCTCAAAGCGTGCATCTCAATCGCGCGTTTGGAAATCGTACGCATTGCGCTGTACGCAAAGGCCATTTTGGAGTCGCTCAGAAGGCATAGCTGACAGGTACGAGTCTGTCGTAGCACAAGCCTTAAAACACATCATACTTGCTCGTACAGCGATACGAGTTGGTCGGAAATCGGGTCTACAAATCGGATTCGCGCTTGATGGATTCACTTCGTAGCCCTTCCGAGCGAGATCGGAACTAGGCCCTATGCGTAGATTTTTGGGGATGTCTCCATATGCATTGATTAAAGTGGTATTAGGAACCTTGTATTGCTGTGTGGGGGTAGTTTTTTCAGGATGGCTTGTATCATTGACTGTTCAAAGTCTATGATATTTATGTGAGGATAGTTAATATTAGTTTCTTGCTTTACGTTTGTTAAGAGTTCTACATCGGTAGTGGTTTGTTTTTTTGACAACAGGGCATATATAAAGGGGATGTTGGAATTGTGATACAGTCCATGGATTGTAAATAATTGGTAAAATGGTTTGGGAGATATTTTAATTGTTCCGTCCATCATCCATGTTTCACAATTTTGTAGTTTAAGTAAGTTTGTGGGAGTTGCATATGTTATAATTCTTTTGTCGTTAGATTCATTGTCATAAAGTAGAAATTGCTCTTCATTATGACTTGTAGTGCGTTCAGGTGGTATTTGTATTTCACTGAAAGTTTTGGGGGTAGGTGGGGTGGTAGCAGTTGATTTTTTTGTTCTATCTATTAGCCTTTTCTACATTGAGACATAGAGTAATTGGCCAGTTACATGCCCTGGAATTTAGGGGAGTATGTCTTTTAGTATTTCAGTAGTAGGTTTTTGAGAGCTAGTGCTAGCTTCTTTCAGAGTGTCTAAAGCGTCTCTCACTTCTAATTCAGCTATGTTAGGGGGTGGTTATGGTCCTTAACATGTAATACAGTAGTTTATTATGTTGTAGCTCTCCCATAACATGCATTTGAATAATATTTGCTACATTTCCAATTAACTTTGTCGCCTGTCTGTTTTTTTTGGGTGTAGACATATGCCATATAACATAATAAATATTTTCCTTTCTAGGATGCTATGAATTTTATACTCTCAGTCATTCTGATGTTTCAAATGCTTTGAGAAATGTATATAAAATATATTTAATGTATTGTAATTGTTTTAATTGTAATACATGTTTTATACACAACATTAATAATATAATACAATAAATTTGACAAAGCATGCAAGGAGAGGGGGCTAGAAATAAACTGTTCATGACCAAATACATGACTTTCAATCCCTATAAACTCTACAGGGGTAAACACATGCTTGGCACACAATCCCTTGAACAGGTCAAGTCTTTTGATTATTCAGGATTGCATATTAACGATAGGCTGGCCTGGACATCACAAATTGAGAAGTGCACTCTGACCCTCCAGCATGCCGATTGTGCAATAGTTCGGAGGGCCAGGGCGTCTCCGTACCAGCCGATTTCGCCTATTCTAGAACTTCACAGGGCCAAAGGTCTAGGAGTAGCCCTTCATGGGGCTGAGCTCTAGGGGCTGGAAAATCTAAAGGACTTAGCAATTGCTGAAAATAAATTCATTAGACCGATCCTGAATTTGCCTGTGAATACTCCCCTACTGCCACTAAGACTTGATCTTGGTCTAAAACCTCTTTGCTATCCTTAGGTCACTCCTGTTCTGGATTAGGATATGGACAAGCCACACACAGGTCCTGGTGAAGGAAACATTGGAAGAGCTGACTGCTCTGCATAAACAAACTGGTCGGTTTAAGTGGATCAATAAGATCAAGGAGTGGTTCTTAAAATTAGGGATGGGGTGTATTTGGGAGGAGCCAGGGTCCATTTTAAAATCAATGGCTCCCCTCCTCAAAAAAAGGTACTGGGAGTTTATGGACTTACAAAGTCTAGAATGCACTACACATAGCACTTTAATTGCGAACTTAAAGGAGGGTTTGGCTTCGAAATATTTCTGGATGACATCGAACCCCCCCCAGGCAAGAGCGTTGTATATATAATTCCTTTCTCTTAAATGCAAGAAGAAGCACCTGGGAGAATGCATATGTGACACCACTGTGCCCTACATGTCACACTTTTCCTGAGACGCTTGATCATTTTCTTTTTTGCTGTCCCAACTATGTTGATCTTAGAAAAACTTGGATAACTCCAGTCTGCCGCTTATTATCTTTTACCCGGCCTAGCGACGCTCTATGCATTTTTAGGTCAGTCCTACAAGGTGGCTCGTATTTGCAATTTCGAGATATCTACTCTTTGCCTGGTGGAAGAGGTCAAAAGTGATTAACACTGCCTCTGAGAATTTAACTTATAAATACATCCCAACCTGGTCCTGGGGAACGGTTTTATGTATTTTATACTCAGTCTGGAAGATGTGAAAGTCTGTTTTTCTACACGAATTATCTTATGAGTTATTTTATTGACATTTTTAATAGTGTTTATGCTCATGAATTGTTTTTATGATGTAAATGATCATACTTTTGATCGAATAAAGAATATATATATATACAAAATTATTCTTACATACTTGAATATGTTGAACTTTTTTTGATGCTGAGGTGTTTCTGTTTGTGCTTGCCTTTAGTGTTTCTTTATATTTTCTGCAGAAGAAAAATGAACATTGAAATAAATGTGTTAACAGCATTTTCTGTATTTTGGGGTTTGGGGTTTGTGTGGTTAGTGGGCGGTTTGGGTTGGGAATTTTAGTTGTTTTAATAGTTTAATTGAGATTTATAATGACTTTTTTGGCAAGGTGATTTTTGGATGATGTTAAAAGTTAATTGAGTATGTTTTAAAATTTCTGTAGAGGAGATATAATTAAAAAAAAGATACATTAATTATTTAGTTATTATTAAAAGGGCTTTACGATTATGTTATACAGTTGTAAAGTTATATAGACATTTTACTTACTTTGTGAAGTTGAAATCAGAGCCTGCAATGAGGAAGCCCAGTGTTGTAGAAGCAACCCTGCAGAGATTCCCCGTATTCTTAGTTTTGTTGTTGGAGCATAAAATAATGTTGCATTTTCTTTAGTTTATATGGTGTTTGTTTAATTGTGCTTTCAATCTTATTGGTTTTTTTTAGTTGCAGGTGTTTTTCAATGGTTGTTACTACATTTTCAAATAATTTGTCAGTTGTTTCATCATATGGGAAACGCTAATTAATGTTCAGTTAAACTTTTTTTATTCTTACTTTATTTAAAAGCATAATAGTATATTATTGTATTTTATATTGCATTGCATGTCTATTAAAAATGATTTATTTTATATATAGTGTTTGTAAGTATAATTAATTTGGTGAATTTTTGTTGAAGGTATTTTATTGAATTATAGTTTATTTAACTTTAATTTTATTTATTTAATATGTTTTGTATGTTTGTGATATTGTTCATATTATTTTTATTATATATTGTGTTATTAAAAATATTCTTACGGTGTCGATATTTTGTTTTTGGCGATAATAGTGTGATCTATATTTTTGTTATCGATATTTGTGTCATTTTGTATGTTTATTTAATGTTTTCGATATTAGTTATGATGATCTTTTTTTATCAATATTATTGATATCAATGTTAATGTTTGACGATATTTTTGAGTCGGTATTTGTGTATTTTTTTAATAAGTATAGCATATTGATATTTATGTTATCAATATTTGTGTGTCGATAATTTTGTAGGTCGATATTTTGAGTGTCGATGTTATATCAGTGATCTAATATTCATGAGGCAGGTGCGATTTGTGACCCCATTAGGAATGGCTAGCACTCCCAGGGATGGTGGTCTGCTAGGCTCAGCAGACCACCATGTCTGTGACTGCTTTTAAAAGAAAGCAGGTTTTTTTTTTTTAATGCAGCCCGTTTTCCTCAAATGTTTCTGTTTCATTTTTTAGGTTTTGGGAGTGGTCCGCCAGACCGCTACCTTCTCTTAAAAAATATTTTAGCACACACTCACTAAGGGGAAGGTATCCCCTGGGGACTCTTTCCCGTTTGTGAGTGGCTTACCACCTACTTGGAGTAGCTGGTAAACTGCAAGTGTGGTGCAAAGTCGCAAAACAACCATACATTTAAGTGAGATTTGCTATTAGGAGGAGACACCCTTGGCATGCCCGAAGCCGGTCCTAGGATGCTTGTTTCCAGTCCAGGGAGAACCTGGCTTGGCAGTTCGGGCTGGACTGTTCCCATGGGGCACAGGGTCAAGACTGATTTGCATATGGCTGGGTACAAATTGGAATGGCATGGTGAGCAAACAAACGATGGATTTAGGCCCAGATCTCTGTACTGGGGTGAATGTATGACATTGTTCTGCATTCTGTCCATCAACTGTTGTTTTTGCATTTGTCACCCCAAGTGGGACGGGTATGCTCAGACGTGAGTCCGGTGCTCTCCATGCCACTGGAATCCAGCTATCCTGGCTGATGAGGGCAGAAAGACTGAAACCGGTCCTAGGATTGTTGTTTAAAGTCCAGGGAGGATCTGGCTTGGCAGTTCGGGCTGGACTGTTCCCATGGGGAACAGGGTCAAGACTGATTTGCACATGGCTGGGTTCAAACTGGAATGGCATGGTGAGCAAAAAAACAATGGATTTAGGCCCAGATCTCTGCACTGGGGTGAATGTATGACATTGTTCTGCATTCTGTCCATCAACTGTTTTTTTTGCATTTGTCACCCCAAGTGGGACGGGTATGCTCAGACGTGAGTCCCGTGCTCTCCATACCAGTGGAATACAGCTATCCTGGCTGATGAGAGCTGAAAGCCCGAAACCGGACCTTGGAGGCTTGTTTCCAGTCCAAGGAGGATCTGGCTTGGCAGTTCGGGCTAGACTGTTTCCATGGGGAACAGGGTCAAGACTGATTTGCATATGGCTGAGTTCAAACTGGAATGGCATGGTGAGCAAAAAACGATGGATTTAAGCCCAGATCTCTGTACTGGGGTGAATGTATGACATTGTTCTGCATTCTGTCCATCAACTGTTTTTTTTGCATTTGTCACCCCAAGTGGGACGGGTATGCTCAGACGTGAGTCCCGTGCTCCCCATGCCACAGGAATCACGCTATCCTGGCTGATGAGTGCTGAAAGCCCAAAACCGGTCCTAGGATGCTTGTTTCCAGTCCAGGGAGGACCTGGCTTGGCAGTTCAGGCTTGACTGTTCCCATGGGGCACAGGGTCAAGATTGATTTGCATATGGCTGGGTTCAAACTGGAATGGCATGGTGAGCAGAAAAACGATGGATTTAAGCCCAGATCTCTGTACTGGGATGAATGTATGACATTGTTCTGCATTCTGTCCATCAACTGTTGTTTTTGCATTTGTCCTTCCTAATAGCCAGTCGCAAATCCTATTTTGCGAGTCGGTAATAAGTTACAGGGTTTTTACATTGGACAGATCAATTTTGCAGTCACAAATGGGCCGGTTTCCCATGTGTGAATGCAAAATATGGTCATACATCTGGTCCTTGGTCTTCTGAAAGGGCCCAATCAGATCCATGCCAATACGCTTAAACGGTTTGCCAATTATAGGTAATGGTTGGAGACGAACGGGTGGAGGACTGTATGAATTTTTACGCTGACAAACTTCACACTCTTTTTTTTTTTCCAAAGACCTTTATTGCGCAATCATGAATTGACACAGCATAGAGCCTACAACCCCAAGGGCCGGCTGAGTTACGTACAGTTACCTAGTATCATTGTCAGAGTAACACAGCCCTTCAGCCGACATCCCGGAGGTCCGGCGGCGTGGTAAAGCAAGGTGTACACATAGTAGTCAAATTCGTGTTCCAGATAGTTTATAGGTCTATGGTTTTTCTTTTTTAAAAACAAACGTTATTGTTCGAAGCAGAGGAAATATTTATCTAAACAATCGCAGTCAGTAATCTCGTCACAGAGCACATACAGCACAGCAGTAACCACAATCACAATCACTGAGGGATGGTAGGCCTGGTCATTTCCATGTCTGCTGATGGGGAAGTACACAATTCGCCCCTATAGGCATTCCATTGACCACATTTCTTATCCCAGACTCCGGGGCATCCCCTAGTTTTATTAACCGACATTTCAGACAGCATGCACATGTCCATTGCAGCTACTCATCTAATCAGGAGCGGTTTGTGTGGTGAACCCCATTGCATGGTTATTTCACGCTTCAATAGGAGGAAGCTTAGGGCCGCCCATCGCTGTTCTATTGCAGTTAAATCTGTAGGTCCCATACATTGAGAAGAGCACATTTGGGGGTCAGAGGGACCGGTTTCCCTAGAGCATCAATCATTTTCTGGACAGCGCGATTCCAAAGGTCTTGGACCGCTGGGCATTCCCACAGTATATGATAGAAGGTGCCTGTTATGCGCAATGTCGGAGGCAGATGTCAGATGGGCGTCGGCCTATTCTGGCCAGAAGGGGACCAGACATGTATGTTCTGTGCAATATTTTTAGCTGTATTCATCTGAATCTATGGTTGTTGGCTGATTCGCGTGGGGACATCAATGCTGACTGCCAGTCCACATCATCTAGGGTACCGACGTCAGTCTGCCATTTATCTCGCAGAAGGTGAAAAGTGTTTGGCATATTGTTGCACAATTTACGGTAAGTGTAGGATATCGCTTTGGCCTGAAGGGGTTGTGATAAGAGTCTGTCCTCGAGGGGCGAGGATTGTGGAAGAGAGGCGAGATCCGGGACGTTGGTGAGTATGGCGTGTTTAATTTGGAGGTATCGGAAAGTCTCGGATTGTGCCAGGTCATATGTGTTTTGCAGCTCTTTGAATGTCAGTAGTTTGCCCTTGTGGAGCAAGTCGCCAATAGTGGATATGCCTAATGTGTCCCATTTATCAAAGCCTCTATAATGACAGAGGGTGCCTAGCTTGTATGAGTTCCAGAGTGGGGTGGACAGTGTGAGGGTGTTGGCCCACCCGAGTTGTTTGTTCGCGCGGTGCCATATTGATAATGTGTGGGACAGTGGGCCAATATATCGGGTACAGGAATGTTTGCCATAAAGAGCCTCAAAGTAGCCGCCACGGCCTGTCTGATATTTCTCTAAGTGAAAGGCAGGGTTTGTGGGCGTGCCGTAGATCCACGAGTTGGTGGCGACCAATTAGGTTGCCCAATAGTAGAGACGGATATTGGGGAGGGCGATACCTCCATCATACCACCCTTGCGTGAGAGAGATGAGAGCAATGCGGGGAGAGCCGCCATCCCATAGAAGGAGGCGAAGGTCTCCTTCGATTAGGTTGAAATAAGAGTCAGCTATGGGGAATGGGCAATTTTGTAGGGCATAAAGGAATCGAGGGAGCGCAAGCATCTTAAATAGGGCAGCTCTACCTGGGAGAGAGAGGGGGAGCGTTCTCCATTGTGAGACGTCGGCATGGAGTCTCTGGAGCGGGCATTTAAGGTTGCGTTCATGGAACAGTTGGGGGTCCGGAGTGACAAAGATTCCCAAATATTTAAAACCGTCTTGGGCGATTTCGATGGAGTAGCCTCGCGGGAGAGGTGGAGGTGGACCATGGGGAACATAGAGCACCGATTTAGACCAATTAATAGAGAAGCCTGAGTATTTGCCAAAGTTGGTGACCACATGTAGCTGTTTAGGGAGGACCTGGGGGAGGAGATATATACTAGGATGTCATCTGCGTATAGTGAAATCTTATCGACCGTGTCAGCATTCCATCGAAGGCCTCGGATGGAATTGTCGGTTCTAATCCAGTGGGCAAGGGGTTCAAGAGTGAGGGTGAATAACAGGGGGGAAAGAGGGCATCCTTGTCTTGTACCTCTGTGTAAGGGAAAGCGCCTGGACGTATGTCCGTTGACATAAACCTGTCCCCAGAGATCAGTGTAAAGGAGTCGAACCCATTGTATAAATTTGGGGCCAAAGCCAAAGCGGAGGAGTACCTCGAAGAGGTAAGACCATTCGATAGAATCGAAGGCAAGTGTTGCATCGAGGGAAAGGATAGCTGCGTCTTCTTGGAAGTACGGTATCCTACTCATGACATAGTGGACACGGCGGAGATTGAGCGCAGTGTTGCGGCCTGGCAAGAAGCCCAATTGATCTTCGTGTATCAGGGCGGGGAGAACTGCCATGAGTCTGGTGGCTAGGAGCTTGGCAAGGACTTTTACTTCAGTGTTAATGAGAGATATAGGTCGGTAGGAGCTGCAGTCAGCAGCTGGTTTGTTGGGCTTACGAATAACCACGATCGAAGCCAATCGTTGATCCTGTGGCAAGCAGCCGACTTCACGGCTTTCTTCGAGCATTGCTTTAAGGTGCGGGAGGATCTCACCCGCCATACCCTTCAGGAACTCAATTGGGACGCCGTTGGGGCCCATTGCCTTGCCTGATTAAATGGCGAACAAGGCGTTCCCAACTTCCTCCATCGTGAGGTCAGCCTCTAGCTCCTGCATCTCAGGCTCGGAGAGAGTAGGGAGCCTCATTTAGGCAAGGAGCAGTTTGGATTCTTCCACGTTGTAGTGGGCTCTGGCGGTATAGACCCCTTCAAGGTGGGTGGCAAAGGCCTCCGCTATATCGCCCGGATCTGTGACAGTAGACTGATCTTGCAGGGTCAATTCTGGGATCCAACGGGAACCCTGCTCGCGTTTTTCAAGCCATGCGAGCATCTTGCGTGCTCTGTCTCCCAGCTCATAGACACGGTGACTGGTTTTCAAGAGCTTGGCTTGCGCCTTTTCAAGAGCCAGTGCTTTATATTCTATTTGTTTCACCCGAAGGCGGGCCGTTATGTCGCCCGTGGGGTTTGTGTTGTGGAGGGATTCCAGGTTGATAAGGTCTGTTTCTACTTGTAACAAGTGTTCACTTTGTTTGTGGATGTAACCGTTCTTGAGAGCTAGCGCTTTACCCTTGATTACTGCCTTGTATGCCTCCCATATTGTTATGGCCGAAGCCACGGATCCCACGTTTTCAGCAAAGTAGTATTCGGTGTGTTCAAGCAAGCAATCTTGTATGTCAGGAATTTTTAAGAGCCAGGGCGCGATTATTATAGGGCCGCGTGTCTTTTGGCGGTGGTGTGTGAATTGCACAGTGAGTGGGGAGTGGTCGGAGATCCCTCTAAGGAGCCCCTCTGGATGGTGAAAGAACTCTAAATCAGTTGTGGGTGAGAATAAGTAGTCTATGCGAGAGCTACTGTTGTGAGCGTTGGAAAAGTGTGTATAATAAGACGTGTGCGGGTGAGATAGGCGCCATAGGTCTTCGGGCCCCATTGTTTGTGTAAAGTCAGATAGGTCTGAGCTCGACTTATGTGACGGACGTTGGGGGTGCCGATCTATGGCATCATTCATCGTCATATTAAAATCGCCCCCAATAAGCAGGGGTCCCTGTGGAAGATCAAGCATTAGTCGTTGTAGGGTCTGGAGTGCAGCAGTGCCTAGGGCTGGGGGGATGTAAACTGAAATGATATTTAGTGGCTTGCCTTCCCAGGTGGCCTCTACCACAGCAAAGCGACCGAGGGGATCGGCCCACGTTTTTGTGCATGTCAGGGCCACATTTCTTCGCACGAGAATACCGGTGCCCCTGGATCCAGAGGTGAAACCGGCGTGTACGAGTAATTTATAACCACCTCGGTGTAGCGCTTGGCACGCATTACCCATTAGCTGCATTTCTTGGAGGAGAACCAGGTCTGGAGAATGGAGTTTAAGATATTGCATGACCACCCCTCTCGTTATCTTATTGCCAAGACCGTTAACGTTCCACGTCATGATGGCAAGAGACGTTGTTGAGGCGGGTGTCATGGTGGCCTAAAGAAGTGAGATTGTGCCCGGATCAGTGGTTTGTGGTGAATTGAGTGCTGTCTATAGAAAATGGCTCCAAGGGAGAGGGCTACCGTGGGGCATTCGCGAGGCCCAGCATGGCCAAAGTCTAGGCAATAGATATATCGTGGTGGCATATGGTGACACATAGCTGGGCTTATAAGTGAGAAGTCGCTAGAGGTATCGCGTGGGGTCGCGGCGTGCTGCATGCAACGTTCCATGATCAAGAATTTTCTGCAACGAATAAGCAAGAACAAAAACAGAGACCAAAGGAGTTTCTCCATTAACATTTCCCGTCCCTCCCAAACCCACCCCCTTGCTGTTTCCCCCTTAACAACCCCCCTCCCTGCGTCCCTGCCCGCAGACTTAAAACTATCCACTCCCCAACTAGGCAGAGTGCCTGTCGCCCCCCGAACATTGATGAGGAGTGTGGAGAGCCGAAGGTGCCCTCGTCAGCCAACAACAGGATGATGTCATCTAGTGCAAGTAAAACCAACTAAGAGCAACAATAGCATTCACATAGTAGAAGTCATTGATAATACGTAAACGTAGGTTAGTCCTGCGCCCGGGGAGACATGGAGATCAGTTCAAGCGGGGGACAGCGTCATAAAGCACCACTCAGACAATCCATGTGATATTCAACAATCAACTTGAGAGGTAGGTTCAGGATTTATAACCATTTACGTTGTATTCGAGCTTATCGCCTAACCCCTCATTTCGTTTGAGAAATGGCATCCGGGGCCAAGTAACCCTCCCCTATATAGATAGTAGGAGAGTGAGTGCCCCTCTCGAGAGTAATCAATTCAAACAGTGACATGTGTAGGTACAAACGTCACACTCTTAACAGTATTTCTTTTGTTTGGCATAGATACCTGGGCAATAAATATATCCCAGAACCATTTGGGATGTTTTTTCTGCTCCTGTGTTTCCTACCAGGAGGTGAGAATGAGAAAAATGGATTTGTTCCCTGAATTCCTTTGAAACTAGGAGGTGGAGATCAGCCCCCAGTTTTCCCAACCTATACAAAAGACTCTTTTTAATGATAAATTGAGGAAAGTGAGAAGGGGGCTTTTACTCACTCTTCCTAGCTTCCCACCAGGCATTTTGTAAATTTACATAATTTCTTTGGGAATGGTGAAAATCACTATGTATTTACCATGGCTCTGAGGTAAGTAAAGTATTGTGACACCGTGGTTTAATATCTCCTTCCTCTTAAGAGGTTTAATGATTGAAGGTGTTTCTGAAACATGGACAGGAATTCTTTATTATCTGTACCTAATATTATATCCTCTGGGAGGTTTTGTAATACCCCTACTTCTACCTTTAATTATTTCCCTGTTTGGGTAGTCACTAATACATTAGCTTCCGGATATGTTTTTACATCTCCTTGTACACACCCAGGGGGTCATTAGGATGGCAGGCGGACGAAATGGGACTGCCTGCTATTGCTGCGGGGGTCCATTGTTGACATTAGGATGTGCCCGCCACACTGGTAGGCGCATCCTGCATTCTTGGCATTGCGGCAGGCGGTGCTCTCAGCACGGCCCGCCGCAATGCCAAGAAGGCATGCACAACGTGGCAGGCACCGCGTGGTGCCTGCCATGTTGTGCATGGAACTGCAGGGAGGTACCATAGGTACCCCCCATGTGCATCCCCCACCCCTCAGAATCCCTGGGGCCCGCTACGGGCCCCCAATTGCGTGAACCGCATGCCTTCAATGCAGCCACAGAAAGGCATTTCCCCACAGACATGCTAATATGGATGGCGGTGTCTCCCAGACAGCAGCTCAAATCTTCGACCGGGCCTAAAACCGGCAGACGGTCTTTCCATCCGCCAGTGTCCCCCTCCATGGTAGTGTGGCGGGGGGAATTTGAAAGCGGGCGGTGGTTTATGGCGGGCAGATCACCACCGCCATATGGGCGGTGGCGATCCGCATGCCATACTAATGGCTCCCGTAATATCTACTTTTCTATATGGAAGGATCTGGGAGGGTTGTACCAACTTTTGTTTATAACTGATTGACTACACCCTAGTCTAGTAAAGCAGTAATGTTCAGGTTGTTAAGAAATAGACTAACATAGAAATAATGACCAAGCTCTTGAGTGTAAAGGATGGTGCATGGTATAAAGCTGACATCTATGGGTTCCTCTGTAGACTTCATGTTTGGGCAATACCGAGATATGTGTCTCCACTCACCGTAGTCAAAGTACTGGGGACCTTTAAAGGTGGGTGGCACTCATGTTTAATCTTACCGCTGGTAAATCCTCTGGGATTTCTCTTTGTTCCTCAAAATCGGAACTTATTTTAGTTCTAGCAAACGTTTTGGCCATTTCTTAGCTTGTTTAACTGTCAACCCAGTATATTGTCTTAACCACTTCTGTGTCGCAAGGGGTAGGGCCTCCAACTATTGTTTTAAGTATATCAGATTCATGATCTCCTTTTTTGTGTGCTCTAGGGGTTTGAACCACTTATCGGCAGCCAATTTCAACGTAATGAAAAGGGGATTTGGGGTTTCCAAAACTTCAACCGGTACGACTCGGTGTCTAATCCTAAGTGATAACTGACAACCTTGATTTCTTCATATAATGTGGTGCCATATGGATTTGCAACCTGGTAGGCAGCTTGGGCTTCTCCTACTATCAATGGGGTAAGAATATAGGGCCATTTCTCTGGAGGCCACGGGCCAGCTTTAGCAGCGCGTTCAAAGTTTATTAAGAAAGGTTGGAAGTCAGTTGAAATTGGTCCTCTACTACTTTATGAAGACTTTCTAGCTGTGCCATCATAGAATCTTTACATATCTCACAATCCGCTTTGGCAGAGGACATCTGTCTCTCAAGCGCCTATTCTAGCTTACGTTGTCCCTGTATTAATTGCTATACAAAGTTTTCAATTTTTATCAATGGATGATTAAATTGCCAGCATTCTCAACCACCTGTCACAGTTGATGAGATTTCTAATACACTCACAACTCTATGTGCTTTAGTGTTCTCTTTATTTCGGTTATACCTTTTTTGGTTTAAATAAACAATGGGTAATGTAGTGTTTCTTCTTCTTTCTCTCACTTCCCAGGCTTCAAGGTACTTCAAGATTCAAAACACCTGATCGAAGCGTGCAATCGAACAAAAGAAAAGAAAAGAAAAGCTTGGGGTAAGTCCTTTTGAATTGTTTATTTCACAATTTATTGTAATAGGACAGGTTCATTCCCGAAGACACTTACATCCCTCGATGACAAGTAAGTAAAGAATAGCTTCAGTGCAGAAAAGAAATAATTAGAACGGTGTAGAGGATTAGTTAACTTCATGAAGCTCTTGTTATTAGCAGTCGAGATTAAAGTGGCCACTTCAATCTGATAGTTAACGTTCCTGTTTAATGTATGCTCGCTGTTTTCAAGGGAAACAGAGGGAAGAGTGAGACAAAACGTTAAGTCCCTCTTCTCTCCCACTTTCCCCAGATCCAGCCCGTACCCGGCTAACCCCTGTTTCTCTAAAAATGCCAACTCTGACATACTCTCTGCATCTTCTTGGGTCTTGCGTTCTTGAGTGTTGAGCTGCCATTCTGGAGCAGTATGGCTCAGCCCCGCAAACCCTTGGGCGGCTCCTCTATTCTGGAATTCTCGGGACAGAAACCAGGTGGGTTTTGGCTCCATCCTGTGTCCTCCGGTAGTTGTCTTCATCTTCTCTGTCTCGCAAAACATTTTCTCATCCACACTTAAATTCTCTTCTCCCATATACTCCCCTTTAAAGGGCTTAGCCTGTTCCGTGATTTATTCTTGGACCTCCATGTGACCGGTCTCAGAGGGCTCAGTGTCTCCCATGTGACCACTCTAGTAGGTCTCCTGGAGAGCAGCGTCAGAATTGTCTACCTGTCTGGGAGAGCTGTTGGTTGGCTGCGGGGACATAGAAGATTGCTCTGGTAAGGAGGTATGAATGACATCCCAATGGATGTCCTTTTCCTCTAAATCCTGCGTACTCACTCTACAGGGTGGTATCAATGTAAGCAGCGTTATGGGCTCTCCCCCAGCCAGAGAGCAGCTGCACCCCCTGTCAGGCCCGGTTGCAGTGGCTCGAATATCTCCCTGGGTCACATGTCCAAAAGAGGATGTGGTGACAACAGTCCGATGCTCCTGGGGACCCCTCTGTAGTGTTGCACTAGGTGGGCGCAACCACTATGGCCCACACCTAGTATTGCCATGATGTTTCTTTCCTCCCCTCAGGCGTGAGTTTAATGGTTCAGCCCGACATAGATACGGAGGGCACGTTCTTGTGTTAATAAAGAGCCCAGGACCCTGGGCGTGGCAGGCAGTGTACTGACCACTAAGGCAACAACGTGTGGTCTCTGATCTGTTAGCCAGTAGGCCTAAAGAGAAAATTACACCCTCCAGGGCCAAACTATTGGCAGCTATCCAAAGCTCCCAAATTGCACTCAAACATGAATTGAAGACAGTATCATTAATGTTAATCTCCTGGGGGCAGACCTGAGGAAAGTTGCTGACCAAGTCAAGTGAAGATAGGTCAGTCAGTGAACAAGCACATCGAGGAGAAACATTTATTTTCTGTTGAAAGCAAATGGCTTTAAATGTAGTTCAATGAATAACGTATTACAACATAAAAATGAAAATATGAATTGTAAAATATTTAAATTAAATTGTCCGAAAACCCCCAAAACAACTTTTAGAGCTCAGACCATTTACAGTAGTAGTGTCAACAGGTGACTCGGTTTCCCTAAGTCAGTTTGAATTTTTCGGCTTCAAATTAAAATTGTAGTGCACTCTGGGAGTAAAGTTCTAATTCACTTAACCACTTATTAGACTAACACAGTCTTATCTATGTCACTGTCCTTAACTTCACATCCCAATACTGAGTTTAAGCCCTATTGAAATATTGAGGTTTGCTATATTAACTACTGAGTTTTTGTCAAGTGTTCTGTGGCAATGGTTGTGCCTAAAAGTGTGATATCAGCACACTGTACTTTTTCCCAGTTAGCTTCAATATATTTATTTACTACCAGTACTGAGCCAAGATGGAGCTCTATCTGCCAGTGGTTCTTGCTCTGTTTTATACGGTGCCACAATCACATTCCCACTATTGCTCCCCCTTTCAGCTGTATTAATGTACCAGTCCTGTGCTGTTTTTTTTATAAACCGTGTTTGTCACCTGCTGTGCACAAAAGGCCAAACAGCCGAAATTGTTTGAATAAACCAAACTAAAATATAAACCGTGTGCGCACTGTACAATGGTTATCAGAAGCTTAGAGCAACCAGACTAATAGACTGACTGTACTGTTTGGATGGTCTCCCTATAGTTCAACTAAAAACACAGACTGTACATATTACACCTTTCAGATCAGGTACTTAAATCATAGAGATACACAGAAATACAGGAAATGATGTTAGGGTTGATATTTTTAATGTATATATAAATACATTATGGATACATAAATACATTATACACATCTACATAACACATATGTAAATACATACAACTCATTTGATAATCATCAGAAAAAATACTATTTTATTGATGCTAGTGAAGTACTCAGATACTCATTTCAAACCATCCTCAAGTCATCAGAAATATTCACACCTCGTGAAGTAATCGGATACGCATTTTCAAATAATCTTTAAGTCATCGGAAATAGTCACACCTTGAGAAGTAATCAGATACCCATTTTCAAATTATCCTTAAATCATCAGAAATAGTCACACCATGTGAAGTAATCAGATACTCATTTTCAAATCACCCTCGGGTGATCAGGAATAGTCACATCTTGTGAAATCATCAGATGCTCATTTTCAAGTCATCCTCCAATCATCAGGCTCAAGTTTCTAAACTTTGCTGATGACTTCAAGAGGTTGATGATTTCTGAGGACATGAAAATGACTTCTACTGTAGTTGTTCAATAGTTCTAGAATGGCTTCTAAAGTAAACCTGTTTGGCGGGGGAAATAAAATAATCAATAGCTGCATTTAAATGGCGGGCTCCCTCCTTTCACACAAAGAGCTGCACACACTTCATGCCTCTCCCTTGTTTCCAACCACACCCCCGAAAAACTACAGAACAGAATGGTAGAATGCCTTGTCAGTCCCCTCTCTAGTGAGAAGGGCACCGGATAAACACACTGCTCAACACAGCAGCTATATCCCCTCGCCCTCGGTCACACTAGCACTCTGCTTTCACTTCCTCTCCGATGCAATGCAGGTAGATAAAAGAAACAGAAAAGAGACTGCAGGGGCTTCTGAGCCTTTGAGCAGCTCACCTTGTTTCCGGACCCGGGACCCTGGGCTATCTAACCCCTGACCACCTCTGATTACCGGCACTCTTCGTCTCCCTCCCGCCGCCGCAGTGGACATCTATCGCGGCCGCAGTGCGGAGGGGGCGTTCTACACTACATTTCCCAGGCTCCCTCTGCTGTGGATAGATGCCACACCATCGCGCCGGACGGCGCATAAAGCAGGCATCACTCCGGTGGAGTGGGGGACGCCTGCAGGGGCTTCTGAGCCTTTGAGCAGCTCACCTTGTTTCCGGACCCGGGACCCTGGGCTATCTAACCCCTGACCACCTCTGATTACCGGCACTCTTCGTCTCCCTCCTGCCGCCGCAGTGGACATCTATCGCGGCCGCAGTGCGTAGGGGGGCGTTCTACACTACATTTCCCAGGCTCCCTCTGCTGTGGATAGACGCCACATCATCGCGCCGGGCGGCGCATAAAGCAGGCGTCACTCCGTTGGAGCGGGGGACGCCTGCAGGGGCTTCTGAGCCTTTGAGCAGCTCACCTTGTTTCCGGACCCTGGACCCTGGGCTATCTAACCCCTAACCACCTCTGATTACCGGCACTCTTCGTCTCCCTCCCGCCGCCGCAGTGGACATCTATCGCGGCCGCAGTGCGGAGGGGGGCGTTCTACACTACATTTCCCAGGCTCCCTCTGCTGTGGATAGACGCTACACCATCGCGCCGGGCGGCGCATAAAGCAGGCATCACTCCGGTGGAGCGGGGGATGCCTGCAGGGGCTTCTGAGCCTTTGAGCAGCTCACCTTGTTTCCGGACCCTGGACCCTGGGCTATCTAACCCCTGACCACCTCTGATTACCGGCACTCTTCGTCTCCCTCCCGCCGCCGCAGTGGACATCTATCGCGGCCGCAGTGCCGAGGGGGGCATTCTATGATACAATTCCCAGGCTCCCTCTGCTGTGGATAGACGCCACACCATTGCGCCGGGCGGCGCATAAAGCAGGCGTCACTCCAGCTTCGCGGGACGCCGGGCTAAGCCCGGGCAAAGGGCGGGCCCTCTGTGGCCCTCAGAGGCCAGAGGAGGACGGGACGGGCCACCCCACCTGACTCTTTTACAAGGAGGAGGTATAGAGACGCGTTTTACCATTTGACTTGCATTGTACTGCATATTGTCGCTTTTTGGAGTTTTTCTTATTAATCATGTCCATCTGGGAGGAGCTCAATGCCCTGTGTGGCACCAAGTATGTTCCGGATGCATTACCCCCCTATTATGGGCAGTGACTTTGACAATTTAAACGGCACTCCGCGGGACGTACCTCTACCCTTAAATAAAGATCAAACTCAACCCAATACATTGCCCCGGGATCTTAATATTAAAAGGAAGCATGATGGGGAAAATGTCAATGAGGACCAACCTAGAAAATTCAAAAATTGCGCACCAGCCTTACATCATCCCCCTCTAACCCAATCACATCAATGGGGGATAAGACTGTGGACAGAATAGATGACCCTGTATCATCCCTCCAACTGACTTAACTGGCTCAGTTTGAGCAATTTTTAATATCTGCCATATCACCTCTGGTTATAAAAATTCATGACCTGGGGGACAGGCTGACCAGCATTGAAAAAACACTTAAAAGGAATTCTCCACCAACCAATAAAATAGCAATACCTATTTGCCCTAATCCTCCCATCAACCCCAAAAAGTCTAAGCCCATTACATGTAAGAATGCCCAATCTCAGTTACCGCCTCTTAATACACCTACCTCAACTGGCCCTAAAGTAACATTAAAACCTGCGTTAATAACTCACACAGTGGCTAGAGCCGCTCTAGAAAGAACGCCACGTATTAATTTACCTCCCGAAGCCGTCCCATATGTGACTGTGCTCTCTGGGGTCCCTGCACTCAGCCAGGGGAAACACGAAACTCATCAGGACCTGCTAAATAAGGTTATCTTTTGGCTACAGAACAACAGACCTTTGCCACCTGATCTAGATGGTGGAATCCTGAGCGTCAGGAGGGTGGGATGGCTAGGTACGCTGCCCAAAGACACCTCGGGGGACCTGGTGTTAATTAAATTTAAGAATAGGAACATCCTACCCTACTTACGATTTTGCCAGCCCAATGAAGGAGATGGCCCTATTTGCGTTTGGGACTTGTATGATTTCTACCCCAGCTTCCTACACATTCCGTTACTAAGATCAACAGCAAAGAAATACAACTCCTGGAAAAGGGGATCTTGTGCACCTTGCGCCACTAACCCTCTAGCCTCTAATAGATTCGAATCTCTGTTTATAAATTGAATTTTCGGAGAACTAACTATAAAGAGGCAACTCACAAGTTTTAGCTCAATTAACACAGTAGTATGTACCTAGTAAGTAAACTGCTGACATAGGTTTGCCTGATGTTCTTCCCCTGAACCTCAAGCCTTTTTGTGGCACTGTACTAGTTAGATGTTACATCTTTTTCAGAATAGCAATGCATTTAAGGCTCTAATAATTTCAATTGATCTTAATAATAATGAAAATATATACAAACACATGCACGTTTGTTTGTTAATCTATACTACTATAATATAGGAAGAACTTTCAGCCTTTGAGGCGGGTAAACTCGGGAACCACAGCCTCAATCCACACACCCGATACACCGTTGGAATCTTCAGGGTGTGTAGGTGGTTATAGGCTATATAAATGTAAAACAAAAACGTTATTTAGAAAATTTACAGTAAAAAAAAAAGTAGTCCCTCCGAAGTAGCGCCGGCCGCGACGTGCCTGCTCACGTCAGGAGCGCGGGAAGGAGCGGCGTCCAGGAGCGCGACGAGGAGCGGCGGACATGGCGCGGGGGAGGAGCGGTGACGTGAGGAGCAGCGGACAGGCCAGAAGCGGTGCAAGCAGCGGACAGGCTGGAGGAGCGGCGGCTGAGGTAAGGGAGCGGCGGACATGGCGCGGAGGAGGAGCGGTGACGTGAGGAGCAGCGGACAGGCCAGCAGCGGTGCGAGCAGCGGACAGGCGGGAGGAGCGGTGGCTGAGGTAAGGGGACCCATGTTGGGGCAGGCAGGGGTCGGGGCAGGCGGGGGACGGGCCGGGCGGGGGCCCGGGCTGCTGGACAATGTCGGGGCGGGCGGGGTCGTGGAAGCCTGTTGCTCCCGGACAAGTTTGGGACGGGCTGCTAGTATTGTTATATAATATTAATTACCTAGCCATACCATTCAGTTTAGCATTACAAGTTTGGAACAATGCTTTGCACTTACATCGTTTTAATAGTTCAATAGTAAGCACAAAATGAGGTTCATATTCATATCAATCTCTGCATACTAAATCATTCAATTCAGCATGCAACACTTGAAAAGAAGAATGTGATTAGTAGTCTGGAAATATTCTTTAACGTCTGGTAGTATTCATATTCACTAATGGTTCTGCACTGTAAATGTAGACTATACGATTAGCAAATAAGTATTTGATTAGTATTGTGATAGTGTTCAAGAAGTACCACTCACATTTCAATACTCTTCATATGTAGACTTCATACCTTAGGCTTCACAAAAATAATACTACTGAATACTAAAATTGACAAAAAATAGTCTTCAAATGCTATAAAAAGACAGGTTAACCAATAAATATAGTATTCAACTTTGGTATAGGTGAGTGGCCGAGCTGGTTTTCTGATTACTTCTTGGTCCAGCATCGTAGGTCCTCCCACCTCTTAGGACAATAAATGCTGCGCCGCTTGTAGACCCCAGGGTGTCCACCTTCTTGGTGATGGGCTTCCAAATGATCTTTTTCTGATGGCTGTTGACCTGTATGAATAGAAAAAATGAAAGGAAAAAAGACTTGTTTCATGACTTTTTTGTTTATCTTTATTGATATAACACAATTTTACTACATCACAAGCAACACTTTAAAATTGAAAAAATTGAGATGACGTGTTAATGCAATAATTAAAGTAACACTCAATTTTATTTATCCTCCATTTAAAAGCATTTAGAAGCATCATGTTGTTCACAACTCCAAGTTTGAGTGACAAGGAATTATTTTTAAGAGTAAAATACCTCAGTGCTTCAGTTGTTCACCTCAGTAACTCAGTCTCAGCCTAGCCCATAAATCAGTCTGAGCACTGCTTATTGCCTGACCCTGCTATCTGCAGCCTGATTATCATGATATCAAATTAACACCACCTTCCTTAACTTTGAAAAGAAAATATGAACTTGTGCTCCTTTGAAAAGGAACTCAAGGTAGTGAGCTACTCTGAGGGTACCTGGGAGCTACTGGTAGCTCCCAAATTGACTGGTTGGAGACATCTGATCTAGACTGAGTGACTTGTGGGATAATACACGCAGCAAACATCATTTTAATTTGGTATGTAGAAAATTATTTCTACGTACAGTTGTAAAGAAAATATAATGTGTTTTCTAATTTTGCATGATGTGGAATTTTCTATATTTCATATGAAATTCATACATATACATAGATACATCTCAAAATACACACCAAATTAAATATAGGGCTTAAAACACACCACACATACAAATGTTATTTTCTCTAATCATTAATGTCTTAAAATTTCACACTAATGTAACTCATAGAAGACACTTCACTTCAATCACTACACTTCACTCAGGTACTCAAAGGGACATTCTAGCCTGTGTTAACAAAACACACAGATTTACAAATACTTTTTAAACATGTACCTGTTCCTCTGGTAAGGCATAGAGCTGGCTGCACAGGGACAGTACCTCCATTGCTAGAAACTCCAGCTCCTCTGGCGAGAAGGCTGGGGTCTTGTCACCTTCTCATCCTGGCATCATGGCTCCTAGAGGTCGGAAACAGCAGCAAAAGTTGAGGAGGTCTTCTTGGTTGTTTTTTTAAATGCTGAGTACATGTACACGACGTACACGATCATCAGTGGGAATGGACACAGCCATTGGCTGTCTTACATTGCTGTCACGCACATTAGCCTATGGCTGTGTTCATCGTGCAATTTCCCATAGGACCTTTAGACACAGCTACAGCCCAAACAGCTGAACGGAATTTCACCAAATTTAGCAGAGAGGTAGTCCTCAGTTTCGACTTGTGCCTTTTGCTTATATGGTGTCAATCTGTTCAGTAGTTCCTGAGAAAATGACGGTTAAAGTAATTTATATATCTATGGGCGCGGTGGATCCCTTTATCTATCCGCGTACCCAAAGCACAGCCTGCACGCACCCTGCGGTGCACGAGCTGCATGCAGATTGGCTGTCAACAGTCAAAATTAGAAAGTGTTGGCAGCCATCTTGTGCCTCAGTAGAACCAAGGTACAACTAGAACACAATGTCCTGAAAGGTGAAATTCAATAGACAATTATACATAGCATGCACATAGCATTACTTGGGTGGGCAAGAAGGAGATTACTCATTTTTTTATGTCAAAAGGTAATTATTCATCTTTATGTGGTAACATTCATTTCAAGGTCGGATATACACAGTTAGGAACAGCACTGCATAGAATGTATTGACAACCACATGGAACTTGGTGCAACAAACGTGAATAAATAGTGCAGGTGGCGACGCAAGTGAAAGAAAAACAGCGTAGTCGGCACACTGTGCATAAGGTGCAGACAATTTACAGTGAGTGGCTAGAACGGCGCATGTGACATTGTGATATCACAGTGGGCACAATTAATTTTGGTTCAAGTCTAAAGCCACTAAGGAGAAGTGCGCCTATTAGTCAGGCTGTTGGGTCGACGGTGTTTCGATCCGGAGCATTTCGGATCATCATCAGGACTGGTTGTCTGATTTAGGAAGTGCTTCAAAGGATCCTGGAGAATTTGAATCCTTGTAACCAAGTAGAATGGGAAGGCTTGAGGCAGCTTGGTGGGTTACAGATTGATTGGTGTCTTCGCTGCTGGGCAGAGCTCGCTGCAAAATTCAGCGTTCGTGACGGCCCTGTGAGTAAGCCGTACTTCGGTAAGTATATGCTGGGGAGGTCAGTATTGCAGCTGGCCGTGTCAATCAGCCGTGCTGTATGGGCGCTGATTAGATCAGCGCGTCCATCAGCATGTTCGTGAACAGGGCCATCACGATCACAATGTGCTTTTTTAGCATTGCGGCGGGCGGTGCTGACGCAATTTTAAAAATGCAGGATGCGTCCGACACTGTGGCGGGCGCATCCTAATTCCCCCCACGGGACCTCCGCCCTTATGACGGGTGGTCCCATTGTCCAATAGGTCGGCGTCATCCTAATGTCCCCCTAAGTATGAATTACTATCTATATCAATAAATAAAGTGATGTTTGTGTAAGTGTGTAGCTTAGTAAATATAAGTATGATCAATTGTTTGCATAAGTGAGTAGGATGACTGCATAAGTGAATAGGATGTGTGCTGGTGTGTAATGTTGATGTAGGTGTATAAGTATATTTAATAGTGTTCTATTGATCTATTGATAAGTGTTTAGATGTGTGTGTAGACGTAGGAATGACTGAGTGGGTTTTTATAAACTTGTATTGGTGTGTCAATGGTTTCAAGTATGGTACTTCATATTTTACAATGAGTGTTGAAAAGTTATACTAGTGTATGATAAGATGTATCAGATTGTCACGTGGATGATGTCAACAGTGATGTCATCAGTGATGTAATTTGAGATGTCAACAGTGATGTCATCAGTGATGTCACTGACAATGTCATGAATGATGTAATATGTGACATCATCAGCAGTGGATTGTGGGCGTGCGAGTTATAGTTAGTACAACGGGGGAATTTCAATGGTTTTGTATGAGTGAAATGTCCAACTAACTATAACACCCCTAAAATCTATGGTTTTTTCAGTGAATTTCTAAGGTTTTTTAAATGCCAATTCCTAACTATAACATGTCTGAAACCTACGTTTTTATCAGTGAATTTCAAAGGTTTTTTTTTTGATAATCAAATGTTATCAATTGGTACAAGAAATTTCATTGGTAACAAGTCACATATCACAGATAAAAGCCCCCGTCCCTCCCTGATTATTATTAATCAGGGATGACAACACAATTCATATTAGTCCTTTTTGAATAAGGAAATAGTCCCCTCACATCACACTGACATATCGGGCAAGGGCCCATCAAGATGGGAGCAGGCCAAACCATTTGCCCCACACTTTGCTGAACATCCTCGGGCTTCAAAGGTTTCTTAAATGCTAATTCCTAACTATAACATGTCTGAAACCTATGGTTTTTTCAGTGAATATATATATATATATATATATATATATATATATATATATATATATATATATATATATATATATATATATATCCAAACTCACTACTCATGCGATCCTCAGCCTAGCAACGCTGATGCCGTGGATGGTAGCAGTCACCATACTGTGTATCTTCCACTGTTTCCGTTCACATTTTCCGTGATTGGATCCCAAGAAAAAACGGCACACCAGGTAAGTCCAGCACAACTTTATTGTGCACTTAACAACTAAGGATGACGCATTTCGGCGTATAGCCTTCTTTAATTGGTTTAGCAATTTCACACACTTTGCAGTTGTAACATTTTGTGAATCCTGTTGTTTGTAACCATGTTGTTTTTTTTCTTTTTGGTGATGAAGTGGCTGTGCACTAATTGATCTTTTACGTTTTTTGCTCGCCTGTATGTTACCACTGGATGTTCCCCCATTTGTTGTCCTATTATTGGATCTAGTTGCAGAATTCTCCATTTTTTTTTACTATTTGTGAGAAATAACAATGGCAAACAAAAAAGTGTTGAAAATAAGAGAACTAATAACATGTAAGAGTCAATACACCATCTATATGATAGAATGTCCTTGCCAACTCCGTTACATAGGAAGCACAATTTGCAAATTAAAAAAATGCATATTGGAACATGTGCGGGCCACGGTGAATAAAGACAGAGGAAACGCGGTAGCCAAACACATGGAGATACACCATATTGGCAACTGGAAATTGCTCAAATCCTTCAGATTGGAAACAATGTCCTTATCAGAAAGAGGTGGCCATCGTGAAAAACTGTTGCGACAAAAAGAGTCGCGCCACATCTTGAACTTTCGCACAATGACTCCTTTTGTACTGAATCAGTCGGAAGAACTGTACATACACATTTAACAAAAGACTGAACATGAACTTCTCAATACACTCCTAACTAATTTATCCCTTACCCCACACAACCACATTCAATCAAGTAAAAGACATGAACTAATGAAGGGACAAAAATGATCACGCAGGCCCACTAGAGGGCAGTAAGGAAATGTTTATTGTGAAGATGTTGACTCACACGCTCCCCCAATATAAGTGAGTGAGGGAAGAAAACAGAAAGTAAACTGTAATCACTCAGAAGAAATTTATTGTGCATGAAATGAATGTTAGAAATAAGTTACAAAGAATTGAGATTACAATGTAAACAAATGCGGGGGAACTGTATAACATGAACTACAAATCCCAGAATCCCTATCATGGTAACAGGAACTAGGGTAATCACATGGTTTTGGTGGGAGGGATCTCCTTTTTTTAAAATAATCAGCAAACAGAGGTTTGGCAACCGTGAACAAGGTAGAAGGAGCTACTGAAACGCGTTGGTTTTTCTGTGACAAATGCTGAAATGGATTCAAGAATAAATTAACTTTGTCTAAAATTCACGAGCGACTGGAGTGGCGCCTTTGTTCGTTTTCCTTGGAATTCGTTGTTGTAATATATGTATATATATATATATATATCACGCTCCTAGTTGCATCAGCAAACGGGGCACAAACAGACGGGTGCCGCTTACGGTGATGCTCCGTTTCAAATATTATCGCTCGATTTTCTCCCAGTCCAGGAAACAAATATGCAGCACTCGCGGGGTTGGTCACAGCAGTAGCGGTTTTTATTTCACAGACGTGTTTCGGTAGATTACCTTCGTCAGTGACATTTGAGATGTCATGAGTGATGTCACTGACCATGTCATGAGTGATGTAATATGTGACATCATCAGCAGTGCATTTCGGGCGCGCGAGTTATAGTTAGCTGAACTAACTATAACGGGGGAATTTCAATGGTTTTGTATGAGTGAAATGTCCAGCTAACTATAACATCTGTGAAACCTATGGTTTTTTCAGTGAATTTCAAAGGTTTTTTAAATGCTAATTCCTAACTATAACGTGGCTGAAACCTATGTTTGTTTCAGTGAATTTCTAAGGTTTTTTAAATGCTAATTCCTAACTATAACGTGGCTGAAACCTATGGTTATTTCAGTGAATTTCAAAGGTTTTGTAAATGATAATTTTAAATGTATTAATTGTTATTTTTTATACTAATTTACTACATTGTTTTAAAGTATTTATTTTGAGATATTTTATTTTTTAAATCACATTACATATTTTTTATATAAATTGGAGTACATTTTTTAAAAAAAATATTGCAATTGTAATATTCTTTTTTTTTATTTTATATTTTTTTAATTTATATATATTTTATATAGCAGGCCATGATATCCTATGGAAAGAAATTCAAGTTACTGGTAAGTTCAGTTAAATTTACTTTTCAGGAACAGTAGTGAGCTGAAAGATGCAGCACTGAGGTCTCTCCAGATAACAGGTGAGTAAATCGGGAATTTGTAGTTCGGCTGATTTTTGGGGAATTTTTTTAAGCTCCAAAACTCCACACTTCGAAGAATTTCCAAGTGAAACCAGTCAATGTTAGCCTATGGAAGGAAATTCAAGTTACTGTAAGTATGGTTAGAATTACTTTTCAGGACCAGTACTGAGCTGAAAGATGCAGCACTGAGGTCTCTCCTGATAACAGGTGAGTAAATCGGAGTTTGTAGTTCGGCTGATTTTAGAGGAATTTTTTTAAGTTCCAAAACTCCACACTTCGAAGAATTTCCAAGTGAAACCCATCAATGTTAGCCTATGGAAGGAAATTCAAGTTACTGTAAGTATGGTTAGAATTACTTTTCAGGATCAGTACTGAGCTGAAAGATGCAGCAGTCAGTCAGGTTTCTTTCTTCGATTAATAAAAATCAAAAAAGATGGACACATAATACATTTCATCATTACATCATTACAACATTACAAGCACAATACATTGATCTATTGATTACGAATTTAAAAAGTGTAAGAAATTCATGCAACCATATTTCATGAAATTAATACATATGGATGGTATCTAAAAGTTATAAAAAGTTATAAAAAGTAATAAAAACATCATATATGCTAAGAATGATCAACTATTAATTAGTGAAGACCCTGAGTTTGAGCGATTCTTGTTAATGCGTACTCCCGCAACTAAAAAATTTGCTACATGGAATGTTACTTTTGCAGTGGGTAAAAGTTGCAGGAACATGAGTGCTGGCCTGACCTGTAGAAAGCTTGCCTCACGCAAAATTGGTAGCATGTATTTTTTCCTAATCATGGTGTAGTGATCACAAAACATAATAAAATGTAAAGTGTCCTGAACGGAAAAATTATCACAGTCACAGGGTTTCGCATTCTCTGGTATATCCCAATTTTGATAATGACCAAGCATTAAATGAATAAGGTTAAAACGAAATCTGATTAAAATAAATCGATGAAATGGTCTGGTTACTAAAATAAAATAGGGTTCAATGCCCGGGACACTCATTAGTGTGTAGTTCTTTCTGACAAGTGGCTTCTTTAGTTCAGTTTCTTCCCTTTCTGATATATACATATTAGCCAAGGTACTTTTTACTGTGTTGACATCTGCTTTTGTAATACATTCTGGGGAGAAAAAAAGGTCAGGACGACCCGCTTGTGTGAGTTGTAACTTTACAAATCTCACCCATGGGATGTTTAAGGCTCTATCCAAGGCTAAACAATCTTTAAGAATTATATGATTTAATGATATCTCCTTGTTGAGCCAGGTTTTTAGCCAGCAAGTAACTGGGGCTAACTTTAATGCGTCTGTTACGTAACTCAGACCCAGTTCTGCGTGTAATGAGTATATAGGGGTGGAATTAGGGACAGAAAGCAACGATCTCAGAAATTTATTTTCCACCTTTTGAATCTTGTCGTGGTTCGTGTGTCCCCAGATGGCGGAGCCATAATAGGCTATAGACAGGCATTTTGCTTTATATACTTTTATAATAGCCTCCATTGGGCGGGCTCCCAGCCTTTTCGTAAATCCAAGCAAAGCTGCAGCCGCTCTAGCTACAGCGTTGCTTTTTGAAAGTTTCTGGGGGCCCCAGGTTCCTCTATCATCAAATAAGACTTCTAAGTATGGAAAAGATGGGACTCTCTTTAACTCCTGCCCAGTACAAAAAAGAGTTTTAGTTTTCTTTTTTCTACCTGCAGCTCCAGTGATCATGATCTGCGATTTCTGAGTGTTAATTTTCAGATCTAGGGAGGCCATAAAATTACCAAAAGAATCCAGTAGACGGCTAAGGGCCACCCCTGAGCGTGCCAAAAGAACGGCGTCATCTGCGTACAGGAGGACCGGGATCTTTGTCTCTCCTGCACGCGGGATGTCCAGGGATGCGTCCGCCAAAGCTGGCTCTAGGGCGTTAATGTAAAGTGTGAAGAGGAGGGGAGCTAGGATACATCCTTGCCTAACGCCCCTCTCTGATTTAAAATGACAGGTGCACCTGCCCTCCTTGGTGACTCTAACCGAGGTGAAAAGTCGCGGTAAAGTTCGGCTATATAGCTAACCAGTGGGGGATCAAAGCCCATGTCCAAAAGGACCCCCCACAGCTTCGCCCTGTTAACAAGGTCGAAAGCTGAGGAGAGGTCCATAAAGGCCATGTACAGAGACCCCCCCTGGCGATCGAGTACTTATTTATAAGGAGTTCAAGATTAAGACACTGATCCAGTGTGCTCCTGTTTGCCCTGAAGCCATATTGTGCATTTGACATAATCCCTTTCCCATCGAGCCAGGTGGCCAGGTGGTCAGTCTCCTCAATAACACTCTACCCAGGATTTTTACACTGGAGTCTATTAGCGAGATCGGCCTATAACAGGCTGGATCTCCCCTCAGACCTTTTTAAAAAATTGAAATGATTATCGATTTTGCCCAAGACTCAGGAAAGTTATAGTCTCTTGTGGCATTAAAAACATTAGTAAGAATTTTGGCCCAAAAAGTCGGTGCGCATTTGAAGAGATCAGCGGGTACCCCATCTGGGCCCGGTGCTTTGTTCTTTAGTGTGTCATTTATGGCTTTCTCCACTTCCTTAGCCCTAAAGGCCGGCACCATTACTACATTTCCCGAGTACGTTATCTCATGTGCAGTAGTGTGGGCTGGATGACTGTATATGTTTCCAAAGTGTGCCACCCACTGTTCATCCGGAATAATGCCTTCTACTCCATGGTTCTCTGTGCCCGAGAAGTAGGGATGATTTATGATTGACCAAAATTTGGGGCTGTCCCGCTGTGCCTCAACCGATAATAAATCATTCCAGGCCTTGTCTTTAATCTTTAGTTTACGGGCCTGGAGGGCTTGTTTATATTGTTTTCTGAGGGATGCAATAAGTGCTCTGTCCCTTGGTTTATCTTTTAGCGCTGTAAGGAGGACTGAGTGGGCTTTTGTACAATTATAGTCAAACCATTTTGGGCCCGAACTCAAATCTGGTTTTATTTTTACCGTTAACTCAGCATTGACTTGATGGCATATGACGTTAAAAGCATCAATTAGTGTTATATTTGGTTCGATATTATCCAGGCAAATGCCCACCTCTGCCTCAACCTTAGGCAGGGTATCTTGTAGGAAGGTCATTGGGATTACTTTGTCCCATTTTAGCCTCCGATTCTGGTCTTTAGGGACCAGATCAGTGGCACAAAGAGCCTGCGTCTCAATGCGTCCCAATGGCCCCCATCGAGCAACCTCCAGAATTATGGGATTGTGGTCACTAAAAACAGAATTTTCTACCCTGTAATTTATGGCCTGAAATAAAACATAAGTAGAAATGAAAATAAAATCAATAACCGTGCCTGTGTTATTTCCTACATATGTATTCAACCTATGCCCAGTTTCACAGCATCCAGATTCATAGAGGTTCATTGATGCCAGGAGAAGCTCCAAGGCCTCCCTCTGTTTAATATGTTCAAAGTGCGTCGGGAGCGAGTGAGGGGGGCGCTCGCTATCTTCCCTTAGGCACTCTAAGCTACATGGGTGAATATTAAAATCTCCCATGAGTATGACCTCAAGCTCATGTTTACTGGGCTCCCTATACTTGTTCAAGAACTCTCCTAAAGAGTCTAGATGCTCACTTGGGGTGTGACTGACTGGGGAATTATAAAAGTTTATCAATAATAGGGTGGGGGAGTTAGTTATCTTAAGTTCGACAACTAGACAAATTCTAGAACCAGAATCAATCTGTTTAACTCTACCTTTAATATTTAATGAGATGAGTGTAACTAGTCCTCCCTTCGCTCTGCCAGCCGTGCTAGGTTCGGCTGGGATACTAAAGTGAGTATATCCATCCAGAGCCATGCTATTTCTCGTGTCCCATGTTTCTTGCAATGCTATAATTTCATGGGCTCTAATCATGCCCAGCCAATTTTCATCCTTGCTTTTGGATCTGAGACCGGCTATATTCCAGCTCAGGATACTACATGTGTTTTTGAGAGGTGATGTGGCAGCTATCTCAGCTTTTTTACCACATTGATTTGGTTGTCAATCAATGTCGTCCATCCCAACAAGTGGCAAAAAATGGTTTGAAAGAGGTATACCACCGCATGATGTGTTGGCCTTATTCTTAGGGTCCTATGATGATGTGATATATTGCTCAGGTGGAATTCAGCATGCCCTCGGTCTGGAAGTTCCGTTGTGTGCAAGTATACCTGATTGGGGTTGGCTGTTGGATAATGATACAGGCCGCCTACCGTTCTGTGCATTTAAAGGTGGATAGAAAAAACCCAAAGAATATGGTCTAAGCCCCGTTTTTGTGATCTCAGAGCCATCCCAAAACAGTCTATCAGCGGCATTTTTCTCACCAAAATTCACAACAATACAGTCCCCTGGTATTGACTTGGTGCCTTTACCTACCCACCCCACTCTCCTAACCATAGTGATGGATGCAGGTATGTCGTAGTCCCCACTAGAGTAGTGTCTACACCACTCTCTAGTTTTGCTTAGAAGGTCCACTGTAGACTCTGTGGCCCCATGTGCTAGGGGTGAAATCCCGGTTCGTACAGCTACAAAGGGGGTGGCAATGGGGGGGAGATGTAGCCTAAATTTACTAGCTGAGACCCAGTTGGTGCACGCAGCGGAGCCAGCGCTGACGCTGCACGCTGGGCAGATACTCCCCCTCGCGCCCTCCCGCCACGAGCGGAGGCCACGCCCCCTTTTAGGCCACGCCCCTCTATCCTCAGCTCCCACACCATAAATTATGTGCAATTCTCGGTCGCGCAGCGGACGAGCGCAGCGGGCGCGCCGTTTGCGCGCTGAAGGCGCACCTAAGGCAAGCCCGTCTGCGCCCGTCCGCGGCCGGGCGCGGTCCAGGGCCACAACCCCTGTCCGTTCTCCCAATGACCCCATAACCTACAACAAACAGGCCCTATGGAACCTATGTCCGACAATAAATGAATGCTGCAGGCATAATTTGGAGGTCATCTCCTCTAAGAAATGCCGACACTGCCCATTTCAAACGTGTACACAGATAGACGACAAAGAACGGACCAAGAGCCTCAGAGGAGGGCTGTTAAACTGTCGATCCCTCCCGAGACACGCCTTGCAAATTTGGAACATGCTCCTAGAAGAGGGCCTTGACATACTCTTTCTGACAGAGACATGGATAGGGGCAGATTCCGACCCTGAGATCATCGAATCCCTTCCACCTGACTTTAGTATAGCCAGGGTGGATCGACCATTAGGCCGAGGAGGTGGCATCGCTGTGATCAGCAAGGCCCCCCTGGTGTGCTCCCTTGAACCTCTTGGAATAGATAACTGCGAAGCCGGCAAATTTGCACTGAAACTTGGCCCTCAGGACCATATCTCGGGTGTCCTCCTTTATTGACCTCCTGCGACCCTGGGAAATTTTAGACAAAGTTTACAAGAACATCTCGCCCACTTAGCACTGAGACATAGGAAGGTTCTCCTCATGGGTGATCTAAATATTCACTTTGATGATATCCAGCTAAAGGAGGTCACTGACCTGAAGCAGGAATTATTAAATACGAATCTGGTTCTAAAAAACCTAATACCCACACATATCCATGGCCATTTACTGGATCCGGTGTTCGCCAACTGGGAGGGCATTACCACGAGTACTCCTAACCCACTCCCCTGGACTGACCATTTTCTAGTCCCTTTTGAAATTAACACTGTAAGCAAGCCTGCCCCCATTTGAGTGGCAATAATAGCTACCCATATCGCAGATGGAAAAAAATTTCACAACCCATCTTTAACGAGATGCTAAGCTTAGGTGGGATGCCGGGAGGCACAGATAGTGAAAGCGCCAATCAAAACTTAGAAACCCGAATCCTTGACGCCATGAACAAGGTAGCCCCTCTATCCACGGCCAAAAAAGGAAACAGAGCCAGGAGAACGGCACCATGGTACAATACAGATCTGCAGTAGGTCAGATCAGAGTGCAAAAAGCTAGAAAGACTCTGGCGCAAGGATAAGAATGATCAAACTAAGCTTCAATACAAAACAGCCCAGAGAGGCTACCAAAAACAGGTCAGAGCTGCTAAAGCAACCTTTTACGGAAGCAGAATTAGTGAGGCAGACTGCTCATCTAGGGAACTCTTTAAAATCTATAAAGAAATCTCAGTCGTCTCGCTTTCCAACTCTCCGGAAACTGATGTAACAAGGTGGCAACATATTTTGCCAACAAGGTCAAGAAAATATACAGCTCTTTCTCCACTTATCCTGCAGCTGGAGAAACCTTCACAGAAATGAAGGAACCGGCGATGGCAAATACAAAACCGAGGCTAGAATGCTTTACTGTCCCGCCAAGTAAAGAACTTGCTACCATATGTTCTAGCATAAAATCGGGCTCTCCTCGTGACCCCGCTCCCCCAAGGGTTCTGGCCGCAAGTATAGCCACTTTAGAACCGTACATCCGCCATGTCCTTACTACATCCTTCGACTCCCAGACCCTGCCAAGAAAATGGAAAAAGGCAATTGTACTACCCATTAGGAAAAAACCTAATGTAAGCCATGATGTCCTAGAGAACCTACGACCTATCTGTCTGCTACCCTATACAGCTAAAATTGCTGAGGAAATTGCAAATGTGCAACTGATTGCATTTGCGGAGCAGAATAATCTCCTACACCCCTCCAAATCGGGTTTCTGAAGAGGCTTCTCTACGGAGACGGCCCTATTAAGAGCCACCGAAACTCTCCGTCAAGGAGCTGACGCTGGACTAACCATGGCACTGGTCATGCTAGACCTGAGCGCAGCGTTCGACACTGTAGCACATATCACCTTGCTACAGTGTCTGAACAGAGGAGGGGTGACTGATAGAGCACTCGGTTGGCTTAAGTCGTTTCTGACAGGCAGAAGCTTTCAGGTTCAACGGGGCTCATTTCAGTCTGAAGAGTGGGTCCTGGAACAGGGAGTGCCACAGGGCTCTGCTCTAAGTCCTACCCTTTTTAACTTATATATGGCACCCCTGGCTGAGCTAGTCCAATCGTTCGGCGTAGAGATTGTATCCTACGCCGACGATACACAGCTCTTACTCACCCTCACCCAAACACCGGCTGCTGAAACAAATAATTTCAGAGCCTGTATGCAAGCACTGGCCACTTGGATGGATACGCACTGCCTTAAATTGAACGGATCCAAGACGGAAGTCTTGGTGGTTGGTGGTGATCAACGACTTTGGACATGTGACTGGTGGCCAAACTGTTTAGGCGACATGCCAACACCATGTACTGAAGCCAAAAACTTAGGGATATGGATGGATCCCGCACTCTCCTATGAGACACACATCAACCGTCTAGTAGGCAAGTGCTTTGGAGTCCTTAAAACTCTCAACAAAACCCTAGATCTCCTTCCTTTGGAGGCCCGGCGCACTATGACCCAGGCACTAATTACATCACGCCTCGATTATGGTAATGTCCTTTTCCCGGGAGCTTCTAGTAAAAGCATAGGAAGACTCCAGATATTGCAAAATGCTGCAGCCCGCCTAGTGCTTAGACTCCCGCGAAGAGCCAACTCTAAAGCCACCCTGGATGCCCTCCACTGGCTCCCAGTGAAGAAAAGAATAAAATACAAAGCACTGCTCATATGTCATCAGATCATCTGGCACAAAGCCCCCGGCTATCTGACAGGTCTGGTTACCAGGTACGAACCACGCAGATCACTGAGATCTAGCGGTATGGGCACGCTTGTGACCCACCGCTACAGGAGAGAAAAAATGGGTCCTTCAGAGTGGCGGCTGCCACAGCATGGAATAAACTTCCCATCCATCTCCGCCTGGAGCCTTCAGAAACTATTTTCCGACGGAAACTTAAAACTTATCTGTTCTCCTTATAGCTTACTTATTGCCCTTTTTGCCTCGCACTGTCCTCCCCCCCTTAATGAGTTTTTCTCCTCTCTCTTTTAGCGCGGGGACACGCCGAGATGGCGTACTTTATCCATGCGCTCTATAAATGTCTTTATTATTATTTTATTATTTTAGCTTTATGAATATTTGTAGTGAGATTTGACTGGGATGTTGTATCTTTCTGGGTGGTGGGATTGATAGCAACTGCACCGATGAGGGTATTTTCTTTACTATGGGTCGGATTTATAAGGTCACCTCCGTCTTTAGCGTTCATTTTTGCTCGTGTGTCAGGTGTAATTGTGCTTGGACCTGAGCATTCCATTGCTTCCAAAACTATGGGGAGAGCAGGCTTAGGGATGGTGTTCCCCTACCGGGAGTGCGATAGATAGTCCTTTATAAAAATGTCTATAGTTTCGCACCTTTTTAATAAGCGAGCTACGCAAGCCTTAAGTGAGTCCACAATATCTTTAGCAATGCTCACGAGTAGTGGTTCTATTCGTGAGTTAACCAATTCCTCCAGTTTGTCTCCCAAGAATGCGTTCATAATTTGTCCTTGATCTTGATCTACTTGCAAATGTTTCGTTTTACGGACACATTTTTTGGGTTTTGACTGATCCGGATTTAGAGGCTTCCTACGGCTGGGCTCCTCCTCCGTTGATAGTATACATGTATTGGTGACGATGTCTTGTGGTATGTCAGAAGCAGGGATTGTGTTCTTGTGTGGGGATTCTGACGGGGTAGGATAGGTAGAGGACTGTTGGTAGTGCCATTTATCCTTTCTAGTTCCAGAACCTTTTCAGCATTTGCAATTTTTTCGTTTATAGCCCGCACGGCAGAAGTTAAATAGGAGATGCAGCACTGAGGTCTCTCCTGATAACAGGGGAGTAAATCGGAATTCGTAGTTCTGCTGATTTTAGAGGAATTTTTTAAAGTTCCAAAACTCCACACACAGAAAAATGTCCATTTGAAACCAGTCAATGTTAGCCTATGGAAGGAAATTCAAGTTACTGTAAGTATGGTTAGAGTTACTTTTCAGGATCAGTAGTGGGCTGACAGATGCAGCACTGAGGTCTCTCCTGATAACAGGTGAGTAAATCGGAATTCGTAGTTCGGCAAATTTTAGAGGAATATTTCGCTCAATAGTAAAGGAAGGGGGCGGGGCCTGAGGTGACATGTGTGAAAACACACCCTGTGGCGCGCTTTAGTTTTGGGAATTCATTACTCTTCAATCCTGAGGTCCCCTGTGAGCCAACTAGCCCACCAGGTACCTCCAGTATGCGCCAGGGAGGTGCGTTGCAGAGAGGTGTTCAAAGGGCACGTCCATTTTTTACAACACTCTGCAACGGATTTGCCACCTAATGATAAGATCTCAATCAACGTTCAGGTAAACCAATTCCTTTTCTAAAGGCTGGGGTAATAAGAACACCACAAGAGTTTGATACATTGTAACAAAAGATGCAATGGACAGTTCATGAGTTTTCGGAATTGTAATTAAATTATAAGTAACAGATAGATAGATGGACTCCAATGTATTGTGTCTTGCATGCATTCCTGGAAGCGCTTATCTCTCAAATTCATTTTGAGAACGACATCTTTATGCTCGATGGACAAAACTCCATCTAAGGATTTGTTAAGACAGTTTCATTGTAAATATAAAGAACTCTGGATTCAACAAGACCCAAGTTTGGTTTGGACCAAAGCTGAACCTTATGCTAAATCAGCTAAAAGAACCTTATTTCACATTTGGCAATGACATCCCCTAGGACTGATTTAAAAGGGTAATCAATTATTCTTTTAGCAAAAGTAATTATTCAAAACCTGTTTTCACTTAACAATTGTGTATTAGCATAACTTGTTCTATACAGAGGTCAAGAGCATCACCCTCCAGGCAAAGCAGTCCAGTGCCCTGAGAGACATGCAGAGCATGTACAATCTGTTTCTTTATTTGTCTCTCATTCCCACTCCCCCTTCCCCTTGAGAACTTTCACTGGAGCAGTGTGAAAACTATTCATTGCTACCAAGAAATGATCCATCGGGGAGTCGGGATCCATTGTCACCCCATAGGAACTTCCCGGTGTTCAGGTGAGTGACTTGTGACAGTTATCAATAACATCTGGACGTAAGCCAGTTCCTACCTCTTTACCACTATCATCTTCATTTGCCATTTCACCATCCTCAGCCGGTGGCTCTTCATGCTCTCAATTCTCTGCAATGTACAGGATGTTCTGTTGCAGGGCTATGCTATGCAATATGCAGCAGGCCATGGTGATTTGGCAAACCTTATTGGGTGAGTAGAGGAGGGTATCACCAGCCTTGTCCATATAGCAAGTCTAGCCTTTAGGAGCCTAAAAGGCTGCTCCACTGGTCTCTGTGTTCTTCCACGGGCCTCATTGAAGAGGACTTCATATGGAATTGTTGGATTACTCAGTGGTGCTAACAACCATGATCGGTAAGGATAAGCTGATTATTCTATCTGGAAGATAAACAAGCATTTTCAATGCAATAGGTCTCGCATTTATGCAAGTTAGAGCAATAGACGGTGTAAATGGCAGTGTCATTTACCTATGACTCTGTTTGGAGTGGAGTGAATGTATTTGGTGTGGAGTAGAATTGTTAGTAGTGGAATTTTGTGTGGTGGAGTTGTGTGGTGAAAGAATGTGGCACGGTGTGCAGTCAATTTATGTGGATAGTAATTATGTGGTATTGAGTGTACTAGAATTATATGTAGCGGTATTGAGTGTTATGGAGTGTAATTATGTGGAATGGTATTTTTTGTTGTGGAGTGGTATGTAATGGAATTTACTTATATGGTGTGCTGTTGAATTTTGTGGCATGATGTGGAATTATGTGGTGTAGATTGGATGTATGTGGTGTGTGGTGTAATTGTGTTTAGTTGCATGATATGGTTTGTTCAATTATGTGGTGTTGAATGGAAATGTGTAGAGTTGAATTGTGTGGCATGGTAGTGTGTGGCATTGAGTAAAAAATATGTGAAGTGCTATTATGTGGCATGTGTGGAGTGTATTTATGCGGAGTTCTCCTACGTGGCATAATCTGGATTAATGTGGAGTGTATTTATGTGGTATGGAGTAGAGTGTAGTAATATTGAGTTGAATTATGTGGTGTTGGGTGGTGTTTAGTGAAGTTTAAGTATGTTGTGTGGTGAATTGTGAAGGGCTGAATTGTGGAATTGAGTGGTGTGTGGAATTATGTGGCATGGTGTGGTGTATATGTGTTTGGACCCTCCTGTGGCAAGAAGAAGGCCAAACCTGGCACACACTCTGTGTGTATACTCTGTCTACTTGAGTCTCACTCCTCTGAGACTTGCCAACACTGTAAAAAGCTTTCTAGGCGTACAGGAGAGAGAAAGAATTCATCTCCATGGCCTCTCAGAGAAACAAAAATATACTTCAAGAGGAAGATCTCCAGGGAGGCATAAGAAGAAGAGGCCCATATCGACTTCGAGAAGTAAGGTCCCAATCTATTCCCTTTGGCTTTGGGCCCGGCATTGAAAATACCTCCAGCAGAGAAGAAACAAGTGTCCCCGTTGACGAGGCCTCCACCATCTATGGTATCAGAGCACCATACAACGTCGAAGACTACACCGAAAACTGCACGTTCAACATCGATTCATTGCCGTTATTCACAGGTGTCAGATCAGCCTCCTCTGTTGACGTCAATTCAGCGATGTTCAACATCAAGGAGTCGGTTTCCGTTGGCGTTGACTCAACGTCGAGGCACAGGTCTCCGTCGGCATCGGCTCATAGACATTCGATGCCGAGATGAACCCCTCTGTTGATATCAACCTGGTGACGGTTGACGTTGAGGCCTCGATCCGCGCGGACACCCTCTTGATGTCGATCATCATCCAGAAGGCGTTCATCGTCGTCGGCTCACCACACGATGTCGAGACATCGGTCTTCGTTGATGAATTCATGGCCGACGTCGAGGCATTTGACGTTGAGATCGACATCGAGGACTAAAACACAGCTGTATCAAAGTACCACTTCCCCTTCGGTGACGTCTCTCCCGACGTTGAGAGTTCAATCATCATCAGTAGTTCAAGAAAGAGTGACTCAGAGCTCGACATCAAGGTATTTGCCCTAGTCGACATTGACTCATCAATCAAGAGAACAATCTGACCGATCAAGGTCAAGATGCACGGTGTCATCGACTTCGCGGTCCCTGGAGGTTATCGTGCCGACATCGGACTTCTCAGCTTCATCTCCTTAGTGCTTCTGTCCACAGATGACAAAACCTCCAGTACAACAAGAAACAAGGGGACAAACATAACCCACCGTGCTTCTTTCTTCTAGATCAGGGGTACTCATAGTACGGCCCGCGGGCCAGTGGCGGCCCGGCAAGCCTTCCCTGGCGGCCCGCGGACCCCCGAGACATCATAACTGTGTTTCCCGAGTTTTTTTTTTAAAGTGTCTGCAGCAGCGAGAGAGACTCTTGTTGCTTTGTGGGGGCTGCCAGCGGGCGATCCTAGGAATGGCCAGAGTAAAGCTGCAGGGGCCTAAGGAGAGGTGAAATACAAAGGCATCATTAACATGCAAATGGTCTTTTAATGAACTGTGAAGTGCTCGGGTGCGACTGTGAGTGTGTGTGTGCCCCGGCTGGCGCACAGGCAGGGTGAGGTGACAGAGGGAGTGGGAGGGAAAGGGAGGGGGAGGGGGACGGAGAGGGAGAGAGAGAGAGTGAGAGGGAGTGAGTGAGTGAGAGGGAAGGAGGGAAGGAGTGAGAGGGAGGGAGTGAGTGAGAGGGAGTGAGAGTGAGAGGGAGTGAGGGAGAGGGAGTGAGTGACTGAGAGGGAGTGAGTGACTGAGAGGGAGTGAGTGACAGAGGGAGTGAGAAAGAATGAGTAAATGAGTAGGAGTGAGTGAGTGGGAGTGAGTGAGTGGGAGTGAGTGAGTGGGAGTGAGTGAGTGGGAGTGAGAGGGAGAGTGTGAGAGGGAGAGAGAGAGGGTTTGAGAGGGAGTGAGTGAGGGAGAGGGAGTTAGTGAGGGAGAGGGTGTGAGTGAGGGAGAGGGAGTGAGTGAGAGGGAGTGAGTGAGTGAGTGAGTGAGTGAGAGGGAGTGAGTGAGTGAGTGAGTGAGTGAGTGAGAGGGAGGAAGTGGGAGGGAGGGAGGGACAGGGAGGGAGGGAGAGAGAGAGAGGGAGTGAGTGAGAGGGAGAGAGTGAATGAGAGGGAGTGAGTGAGTGAGAGGGAGTGAGAGGGAGGGAGTGAGAAGGAGGGAAAGGGAAGGAGACGGAGAGGGAGGGAAAGGGGGTGAGACAGAGAGTGAGTGAGAGGGAGGGAAAGGGAGGGGGACGGAGAGGGAGTGAGAGGGAGGGAGTGAGCGAGTGAGAGAGAGGGAGAGAGTGAGAGTGAATGAGTGGGAGAGGGAGGGAGAGGGAGGGAGTGAGACGGAGAGGGAGTGAGACGGACAGGGAGGGAGAGGGAGTGAGATGGAGACAGAGAGGGAGGGAAAGGGAGGGAGTGAGAGGGAGGGAAAGGGAAAGAGACGGAGAGGGAGGGAAAGGGAGGGAAAGGGGGTGAGACAGAGAGTGAGTGAGAGGGAGGGAAAGGGAGGGGGACGGAGAGGGAGTGAGAGAGAGGGAGTGAGAGAGAGGGAGTGAGACAGTCGGAGTGAGACAGAGGAAGACAGGAGAGAGGGAGGGTGAGAGGGAGAGAGAGCTAGAGAGAGGGAGGGAGACCGAGAGAGATGTGTGTATGCCGGGACGGCTCAGTGGACGAAGGCGTCCGCTGCAGGGACCTATGATCAACCTCATGGTCAGTTTTATGCTGTTGCTCTAGCCCCTCCCCCTTCCCCACTGACCCTGCCCCCCCACCGATGCGGCCCTCGGACACAAACCAAACTGTAAATTTGGCCCCCGAGAGAAAGTTTGTGAGTACCCATGTTCTAGATGGATGTTGCCACTGCATCATTGGCCGAAATCTACAACAGGGCATGTGCTAGAACCACAGGACTACTCCAGCCCCCTACACAGGTCACCACTGGCTCGGTTGGTACAGACAGTAGATATCTCTCCAACCACTCCCTCGAGGGGTCAAGATCACGCTCAAAGAGTGACAATGTTGCAAGGAGATCCGTAATACGTGGTCATCGGAAAATAAGCAGATCAACTACATAGTCGTCTTCCTTGACTCAGTCTTCAAAAAAGGACTATTCACCTACCTTAACAGACAGTCCACCTTCGTTGAGAGTTCAATCACCATCAGTAGTTCAAGAAAGAGTGACTCCGAGCTCGACATCAAGGTATTTGCCCTAGTCGACATTGACTCATCAATCAAGAGAACAATCTGACCGATCAAGGTCAAGATGCACGGTGTCATCGACTTCGCGGTCCCTGGAGGTTATCGTGCCGACATCGGACTTCTCAGCTTCATCTCCTTAGTGCTCCTGTCCACAGATGACAAAACCTCCAGTACAACAAGAAACAAGGGGACAAACATAACCCACCGTGCTTCTTTCTTCTAGATCAGGGGTACTCATAGTACGGCCCGCGGGCCAGTGGCGGCCCGGCAAGCCTTCCCTGGCGGCCCGCGGACCCCCGAGACATCATAACTGTGTTTCCCGAGTTTTTTTTTTAAAGTGTCTGCAGCAGCGAGAGAGACTCTTGTTGCTTTGTGGGGGCTGCCAGCGGGCGATCCTAGGAATGGCCAGAGTAAAGCTGCAGGGGCCTAAGGAGAGGTGAAATACAAAGGCATCATTAACATGCAAATGGTCTTTTAATGACCTGTGAAGTGCTCGGGTGCGACTGTGATTGTGTGTGTGCCCCGGCTGGCGCACAGGCAGGGTGAGGTGACAGAGGGAGTGGGAGGGAAAGGAGGGGGAGGGGGACGGAGAGGGAGAGAGAGAGAGAGTGAGAGGGAGTGAGTGAGTGAGAGGGAAGGAGGGAAGGAGTGAGAGGGAGGGAGTGAGTGAGAGGGAGTGAGAGTGAGAGGGAGTGAGGGAGAGGGAGTGAGTGACTGAGAGGGAGTGAGTGACTGAGAGGGAGTGAGTGACAGAGGGAGTGAGAAAGAATGAGTAAATGAGTAGGAGTGAGTGAGTGGGAGTGAGTGAGTGGGAGTGAGTGAGTGGGAGTGAGTGATTGGGAGTGAGAGGGAGAGTGTGAGAGGGAGAGAGAGAGGGTTTGAGAGGGAGTGAGTGAGGGAGAGGGAGTTAGTGAGGGAGAGGGTGTGAGTGAGGGAGAGGGAGTGAGTGAGAGGGAGTGAGTGAGTGAGTGAGTGAGAGGGAGTGAGTGAGTGAGTGAGAGGGAGGGAGTGGGAGGGAGGGAGGGACAGGGAGGGAGGGAGAGAGAGAGAGGGAGTGAGTGAGAGGGAGAGAGTGAATGAGAGGGAGTGAGTGAGTGAGAGGGAGGGAGTGAGAAGGAGGGAAAGGGAAGGAGACGGAGAGGGAGGGAAAGGGGGTGAGACAGAGAGTGAGTGAGAGGGAGGGAAAGGGAGGGGGACGGAGAGGGAGTGAGAGGGAGGGAGTGAGCGAGTGAGAGAGAGGGAGAGAGTGAGAGTGAATGAGTGGGAGAGGGAGGGAGAGGGAGGGAGTGAGACGGAGAGGGAGTGAGACGGACAGGGAGGGAGAGGGAGTGAGATGGAGACAGAGAGGGAGGGAAAGGGAGGGAGTGAGAGGGAGGTAAAGGGAAAGAGACGGAGAGGGAGGGAAAGGGAGGGAAAGGGGGTGAGACAGAGAGTGAGTGAGAGGGAGGGAAAGGGAGGGGGACGGAGAGGGAGTGAGAGAGAGGGAGTGAGAGAGAGGGAGTGAGACAGTCGGAGTGAGACAGAGGAAGACAGGAGAGAGGGAGGGTGAGAGGGAGAGAGAGCTAGAGAGAGGGAGGGAGACCGAGAGAGATGTGTGTATGCCGGGACGGCTCAGTGGACGAAGGCGTCCGCTGCAGGGACCTATGATCAACCTCATGGTCAGTTTTATGTTGTTGCTCTAGCCCCTCCCCCTTCCCCACTGACCCTGCCCCCCCACCGATGCGGCCCTCGGACACAAACCAAACTGTAAATTTGGCCCCCGAGAGAAAGTTTGTGAGTACCCATGTTCTAGATGGATGTTGCCACTGCATCATTGGCCGAAATCTACAACAGGGCATGTGCTAGAACCACAGGACTACTCCAGCCCCCTACACAGGTCACCACTGGCTCGGTTGGTACAGACAGTAGATATCTCTCCAACCACTCCCTCGAGGGGTCAAGATCACGCTCAAAGAGTGACAATGTCGCAAGGAGATCCGTAATACGTGGTCATCGGAAAATAAGCAGATCAACTACATAGTCGTCTTCCTTGACTCAGTCTTCAAAAAAGGACTATTCACCTACCTTAACAGACAGTCCACCTTCGTTGAGAGTTCATTCACCATCAGTAGTTCAAGAAAGAGTGACTCCGAGCTCGACATCAAGGTATTTGCCCTAGTCGACATTGACTCATCAATCAAGAGAACAATCTGACCGATCAAGGTCAAGATGCACGGTGTCATCGACTTCGCGGTCCCTGGAGGTTATTGTGCCGACATCGGACTTCTCAGCTTCATCTCCTTAGTGCTCCTGTCCACAGATGACAGAACCTCCAGTACAACAAGAAACAAGGGGACAAACATAACCCACCGTGCTTCTTTCTTCTAGATGGATGTTGCCACTGCATCATTGGCCGAAATCTACAACAGGGCATGTGCTAGAACCACAGGACTACTCCAGCCCCCTACACAGGTCACCACTGGCTCGGTTGGTACAGACAGTAGATATCTCTCCAACCACTCCCTCGAGGGGTCAAGATCACGCTCAAAGAGTGACAATGTCGCAAGGAGATCCGTAATACGTGGTCATCGGAAAATAAGCAGATCAACTACATAGTCGTCTTCCTTGACTCAGTCTTCAAAAAAGGACTATTCACCTACCTTAACAGACAGTCCACCTTCGTTGAGAGTTCAATCACCATCAGTAGTTCAAGAAAGAGTGACTCCGAGCTCGACATCAAGGTATTTGCCCTAGTCGACATTGACTCATCAATCAAGAGAACAATCTGACCGATCAAGGTCAAGATGCACGGTGTCATCGACTTCGCGGTCCCTGGAGGTTATTGTGCCGACATCGGACTTCTCAGCTTCATATCCTTAGTGCTCCTGTCCACAGATGACAGAACCTCCAGTACAACAAGAAACAAGGGGACAAACATAACCCACCGTGCTTCTTTCTTCTAGATGGATGTTGCCACTGCATCATTGGCCGAAATCTACAACAGGGCATGTGCTAGAACCACAGGACTACTCCAGCCCCCTACACAGGTCACCACTGGCTCGGTTGGTACAGACAGTAGATCTCTCTCCAACCACTCCCTCGAGGGGTCAAGATCACGCTCGAAGAGTGACAGTGTCGCAAGGAGATCCGTAATACGTGGTCATCGGAAAATAAGCAGATCAACTACATAGTCGTCTTCCTTGACTCAGTCTTTAAAAAAGGACTATTCCCCTACCTTAACAGACAGTCCACCTTCAAGGGTCTCTCCAGTGGATGATGTCAGTACCTTCCAAGATGTACTTTCCAGAGGGGTAACAAAATTTTATGTCAGGACGGAGGCTCCGTTTATGCTTTTCTCAATTTCTTTACTGAAACACAGCAGCCAATCAAAACACAGTAAAGAAAAAGAAAACTACATTACCCATAAACCCTGGGTAACCATAGAGTACCAAACAGTATATATAGAGTCATAGAGGTTACAACTTCCTCTTTCTTTGCTGCTCCGCAGCCAGTTAAGTGCATTTTTCATTCTACTTATTATTGTGCTTTGTTATTATAATTGCGCGCTCGTTATTTCATTTCGCGCTGTTGACATATGCTAATTTGAGCCTCTCCGGTTCCTTGCTTGCGCTGCTACTAAGTGCGCGTTACCTTTTTGTGGTTATTTATTTCGCCGCTTATCGGCGTGGCTTCGGGGGCGTGTGCTCACCCCCCTGGTTGCAGGCTCTCTGCGCCTGTTACTTTTGGTGGAGCGGGAGACGGGGCTGAGAGACGCGCGTCCTTCTCGCGCGTCTCTCATTTTCGGCTGGCACGCTTGTTGCACATGCGCAGTTCCACCTTGTCACATTGCTTCAGTGGCTGCCGGTGGAACTGCGCTTCGTTTTCCTTCGCTGAGGGGAATTTCGTGAGGAGTTTCACGGCGCTTTCAAGCTTCTCCTTCAGGAGTTCATTGATTTGGCTTTCAGCCTTAGCCCACCTGCCAGGTTGTTAGGCCCCTCACGCCCTGGTTCATTCATAGAACGAGGGTTGTAATAATTCTAGAGTGTTCAGCAAGCCCTCCCTCCACACTTTAACTAATTCTGACAGGTTGGTTCCTGCAGTGTTTGGCTTGCTTTGGGGTGTACACTCCCCCTGCATTGCCCTTTGGGTGTTTATATCTTGCTTCTCCTCCTTTGGGCTTATTACCTGTTTTCAGGTCACAATAGGTGACTATTATGAGGATGAAGACGCTTATTATTATGCTGAGGAAGAGCCCGCTAGCTCATTGGGGGCTGAGTATATGGACCATTTCAGAGGGGGGTAGAACCCATGCAGTCGCGGGGACCTGGGCGTTATGTGGTAAATGTAAGGGGGGTCCCCGTGGAAGAAGAATATGAACAATACCAATTTAAAAATTTCAAAAGACTAAAGTGATGGTTCAAATAGAAAGGAATGTTGTCATTTATTCAACAACACAACATTATAATTAGTGAAACATTTTAAAGCACATTTTAAAATCGCGTAGTATCACTCATTCTCCTGCACTCAGAATCAGTAACTCTACTTCTCACCGTAAAGTCGCACGACGAGCGTCTTGTCTCGTTCGTTCGAACGAGACAAGACGCTCGTTTTTAAAATGTGCTTTGAACAAGGGGCACATGGACAGATAACGAAATTGGGGACGGATGTCAGACTTTGAAAACCGCGTATAACTGTGAAGGCACCCAGTCGACCTCTGGTTTTGGCGAACTTTGAGTGCACCCTTTCTCGGTTCACACAGACTCCACGTGGACCTTTAAAAAGATGTAACAGTCAATTGATGACCGCCGCGTATATCCTGATTTGATCTGGTTCACCACTAAAAGACAGGACGGCCCCCTTCCGTTCCTTCCCCCATTGTAACGGTCCTGATGAAGACCCCGGCAAAGGACTAAATTTAGCCTACACAAAGGGGTCGAAACGTCGACGCCTCCTCACTTTTGGACGTCCGGCACATCCCTGTCCTACATTAAACCACTCCTGTGACCGTAGAACGTCTCTATTTGAAGTGCATTTGCAAGATTGGCCTTAATTGATATAGGCTCGTTTGGTTTTTGGAATAATTCCTAATTCCTTGTGGATTTATGTATTGATGTACATTATCGTCAAATCTGTGTACTTTTCTTAACCCTTCTCACAGCCTTAGAGCACCCCTTTCTCTTCCTTCTTCCCATATTGGGGCCTTTTCATTTTTCGATTTTTCATTTCTCTTGTAATGATTGCAACAATGTTTCACTAATTATAATGTTGTGTTGTTGAATAAATGACAACATTCCTTTCTATTTGAACCATCACTTTAGTCTTTTTAAATTTTTAAATTGGTATTGTTCATATTCTTCTTCCACGGGGACCCCCCTTACATTTACCGAGTATATGGACCAAGCTTTACTTCGCGTTATTGCCCCGTTCAAACTGCATTTATCCGAGTATGCCTCTCAGCTAGGTTGGTTGCCTAAGTCAGGACGTTCAAAGAAGTCACCTAAAAACCCACACATGGCGGATTTTGTTAGATTGGCGAAGTCTCTGTCCTCTTCTAAGACTTCTAAGAAATCTTCTACGCCTAAACAGACGCCATCTGATTCTCCCATGACTGACGATTCCTCGTCCACGGATACTTCTTCTGACCCTGTGGTTCCACCTCCTAAGAAGAAGGCTCGCAGGGAGCTCTTTGTGGATGCCCCCTCCATTCCTCAGGTATTAACCTTTGATCCAGACAACATAATTCATCCCAATTCTTCAGCCTGGCTTCCCTCCCCTGAAGTGGCTGATTATGTTCAGACGCACATTCGTCGCCCTTTTGATAAAGACGTTCGCGCTCGGTTGCGCTCGGAGTGTCCCCGACCAGATCTTGCGGACAAATTGGCGGACACTCCAGAGGTGGATCCGACTATGGTCACCTACATGCGCAAATATTCCAAAGATCCGAAAAAAGGTCTGGACAGGTCCTGGAGGTCCTGCCAGGACAAGCTATTGGATATTTTGGGCCCCTTGACCAAGATATTGGACCTGGCTTATTGTGCCAAGAATTCTAACTCTTTGATTGATCCTGAAGAACTTGTGGGATGTTCCCAGAGGGCCATCTGCATTCTGGGTAATGCAAATTGTGCCCTGTCCTGCGAGCGTCGTCGCTCTATTCTAATGAAGTTAGACCCTAAGTTGACGGATCTCGCTCCTTCGGCATCAGGTTCCTTGGCGCAAGGCTTTCTCTTTGGTCCTCCTTTCCTCAAGGAATTGACTAATTTTGTGGCAACGTTCAGTGGCCTTGATAAAGCGCAGTCCAATCTGTGTCGAGCCTTCTGTCCGGTTTTCGGGCGGGCCGGACGAAGGGGACGTTCGTCCAGCCGGGGTAGCAATCAACCTAACTAACGAGGTGGACAGTCCCAGAGAGGAGGCGGACAAGACAACTATGGTTCTGGCAAGTCCAGATTCTATCCTTTGCGCAAAGGCAGAGGCAACTACAACAAGGGCGGTTACGGAGGTGCCCAAGGAGGACGTCAGGATTCCTTCAACTCAGGTGAGCTTGATTCTAGCTTCCGAGGTTGTTTTAGGGGGCAGACTGAAGTATTTTCTCCACAATTGGCGGCTAATCTCCAGCGATGCCTGGGTGTTGGAGACGATGCAAGGCTTCAAACTCGAGTTTTACGAACGCCCTCTCCAACACCGCCTTCCGCTACCCCTTGTTTTTTCCCAACGAGATCAGGACTTCATCTCCGAAGAAATCGACTCTCTTCTGGCAAAATGAGCCATCATTCCTTCTTCCCGTCATCCCGACGGTTTCGTCAGCAACATTTTTCTGGTGGATAAAAAAGGGGGAGGTTCCCGTCTGGTCCTCAATCTCAAAGATTTCAACGGCGGAGTGGTGTACCGTCATTTCAAAATGGAAGGTATCCATCTTCTTCGAGATCTTCTTCAGAAGGGGGACTGGATGGTCTGTCTAGACCTGAAGGACGCTTACCTGTCTGTTCCGATCTTTGTTCCTCACCGTCGATTCCTTCAGTTTCAGTGGTTGGGGAAATGGTTCAAGTATACTGTCCTTCCTTTCGGTCTTTCTTCCGCTCCATGGTGCTTCACGAAGCTGCTGCGTCCTGTGGTAGAATCTTTGCGAACCCGTGGGGTCCGTTTGATTGTCTACCTCGACAACATTCTTTTGATGGCGCAATGCCCTCTCCTTTTGCAACATCATTTACAATGGTCCATAGAACTATTACAATCTCTGGGATTTCTTGTGAATCCTCTGAAATCGGACTTTCAGCCCTCTCAGACAATGGACTTTCTCGGTTTCCGCATCGATTCAGTGGCCTGCCAACTCCTTCTTCCCGGTCAGAAGATCAGATCGTTCAAACGGGAGTTGCGCATGGTTTTGTCCAAACAGATGTTCTCTTTACGGTAAGTGGCTCGAATTGTGGATCTGTTGTCCTCCTCAATCCAAGTCATCTTCCGGGGTCCCTTACACTATCACGTTCTTCAGCGCCTCAAGATCAGACATCTTCAGAAGGGTCTTCGGTACTCCAATCTCATTCCTCTGTCAGAGGATGCTTGCTGGGAGATGCTGTGGTGGCTGGACCACATGGAGTCTTGGAACGGCCGTGCGCTGTTCGGGAAGACTCTAGACGTGGTTATCGAGTCGGATGGGAGTCTCTGGGGTTGGGGAGCCCGTTGCGGTTCTCTGACGACGGGGGGCCGTTGGTCCCAGGAGGAGTTATCCCTCCACATCAATTGTCAAGAGCTTCTTGCGGGCTCTTTCGCGATCCGTTGTCTTTCACCTCAGGCGTCGAACTGTTGCATTCTGCTCCGTATGGACAATATCTCAGCAGTGAGATATGTCAACAAACTCGGGGGCACCAAGTCCAAACTCCTGGTGGAGATTGCAAAGGACTTTTGGCAATTTTGTCTTCAACGGCAGATCACGATTATTGCTGAGTGCCTTCCTGGTCGTGACAATCTTATAGCGGATTGGAACTCTCGCCATCTGCGGGATTTCAGCGATTGGCGACTTCACCCTCGGGTGTTTCGGACTTTGTCCCGGATTTGGGGGCTTTGTCACATGGACCTCTTTGCCTCTCGCCTGAACAAACAGCTTCCCCTGTTTTTCAGTTGGCGTCCGGATCCGGAGGATCTAGCCACGGACGCATTTCTCCAGTCTTGGCCTCCTCTCCTGTGCTATGCGTTTCCTCCCTTCATGATGATACCCAGGGTTCTGGCCCGCACGAGGAGTTTTCTTTCGGAGCTCATTCTCACCACTCCTCTTTGGAGGGCTCAGGCGTGGTTTGCAGATCTTCTGGAGATGAGTTGCTCCCCGCCACTTCTTCTCCCCAACAGGTGGAACCTGTTGCTGGACCCTCTGCTGAAACCTCACCCCCTCATTCTTTCAGGGCATCTCCGTCTTGTGGCGTGGCGGATTTCGGGGGACGCTGGCAAATCTCAGGCCTTTCTTCAGACGTTGCCCGATTTATCGGTGAAGCTTGGGCCCCCAACACACACAAACGTTATGCGTCAGCTTGGAAACGATGGTGTGATTGGTGTACACAACTGTCAGTGGATCCCTCTTCTGCAGATGTCACTTTGTAGTAACCACGCTACGCTGGTATGATGTAAACCAAGTAGGTTTATTAACAGGTTGGTTAACAGGTAGTAAAAGTCATGTAGGTGGTAAATCACAACCACACCAGGAGCAGCCTGCTAGCTGCTCAGCCCCTCTCATCAACTGGTACACCACATTCAGTCACCCAGGCATTCTAGTGAAGGTTCACTCACCAACATTCCAGACAGAGTAGACACACACAGGCTGAGCAGCTAGAGTGAAGAAACATAGGGAATTAAACATCATGTGAGGATACTACACACTTTAGTTCTGAATTTTCTTGCTTCTCTTGCTTCTTCTGGTTTGGCACACAGAACGGTAAATAACTTTCATTCTGCTATTTCTGCTGGTCACATTCCTGTGGATAGCAAACCTATTGGGGAACACCCTTTGGTTTCCAAATTACTCGGAGGCATTTGGATGGTAAAACCTCCTTGCCCTAAGTATGTCGCCTTATGGGATGTCTCCGTGGTTTTGCGTTTCTTGACTTCCTGGCCTGCTAATTCCTTGCTTTCTCGTAAGCAATTGTCTGCCAAACTGACTATGTTGCTATGCCTGTTGTACTGCAAGCGCGTGTCGGATGTTCGTGCTCTGGATCTTGCCGGGCGCACTTTCTCTCCGGAGGGTGTTTCTTTTGCCATTTCGCGCCGTACTAAATGTAACACGACTTCTGTCTCTTACCCTTCTTTTCCACACAATCCGAAGCTTTGTGTGGTGCAATGCATTAAAGATTACGAGGTGAGTAATGCACCTTTTCGACATGATTTGCAGGGTCAACTGCTTATAGCTTTGCAAAAGCCTTTCAAGCCTGTCTCTCCAGCTACCTTGGCACATTGGGTGCGCTGGCTCATGTTAGAAGCGGGCATTGATGTTTCCATCTTTGGGGCCCACTCTGCTCGAGGAGCCATGGCTTCTAAGGCTTTTTCCTTGGTGGTTGGCCTTCAGGATATCATGAAGGCCGCAGATTGGTCTTCGGAATCTGTATTTAAAGCGTTTTATTTCAAACCAATTGTTGATGTTGCTTCTGTTGTGGTGGCTAAGCCTTGAACAAGCATAATCGGAGCCTCCGTCCTGACATAGAATTTAAAATTTGCTAACATTCGTGCCAAGAATTTTCAATTCTGTTAAGGACAGGAGGCGAGGATTATCCCACCCTTATTTACAGTCTTTATATATTGTGTTGATTTTATGCATTACAGCTATACCATTATGTTGATTATTCTATGACTTGTTTCCCACCCTGTTTTGAACTTTATACTTCTTCCTTTTGGAATGGCCTTTACGACTTTGTTTTTACTTCTTCCAGGTTCCGACCTTAAATGAGATGTGCTGCGAATTTCTCCTATTCGTTGGTCTACTGTTGTTCCTGTGGCTATGGGAGGTTCCTTCGTCCCTTCATCCGGATGATGACTTCTCCGTGGGACGTCCGTAATGGATTGCTGGACTTATTGTTGTTCTTCTTATATGGTTCTGGACAAAGAAAGAGGAAGTTGTAACCTCTATGACTCTATATATACTGGCACTCTATGGTTACCCAGGGTTTATGGGTAATGTAGTTTTCTTTTTCTTTACTGTGTTTTGATTGGCTGCTGTGTTTCAGTAAAGAAATTGAGAAAAGCATAATCCTCGCCTCCTGTACTTAATAGAATTGAAAATTCTTGGCACGAATGTTAGCAAATTTTAAATTGAACAGTGACATGCCTACCCCCCAAAACTCATCCTCTGCAATTTTTGAAACATTGCACCAGAGATCAGCGGCGAGGCCTTTTTTGCCTTTGGTACCTCGGCTTCTGAAGCCTGTCATGGACGTGTTCCTCACACCAGCAACACTCTAGACTGCACTAGCAAGAATCTTGAAAAAGTACAGGCTGCCAGAAGAGGATCCACTATTCCTTAGAGCCAATCCACCTCCAAATAATGTAATCATTGCGGCGGCTAAAAAGACGCATGCAGTGACCTCCTCCTCAACAGTACCTCCAGATAAGGAAACTAGAGCACAGGTCTCTTGGGGAAGAAAAGTATGTGGTACTTCGTCCTCCATGTTGATAGTTTCCAGCACCTCAGCTCTCTTGGGGCGCTATGATAGGGCCCGTGGGACTCTTTAGAGAACTTTAATGACAAACTTCCCAAAGAGGATCACAGGGATTTTGAGTAGGTGCTACACGAAGGAGGTTTGGTAGCTAATCAGATTATTAGAGCTGCAGCTGATGAAGCAACCCTGGCTGCACATTCTTATGCACATGGGATCTGTGCCAGACATTCATCCTGGCTTCGGCTTACTGCGCTAAAACCCGAAGCGCAGCAGCAAATCCTGAATCTCCCTTTCTCAGGAATTTCCTTATTCGGTACTCACACGAACAACGAAATGGCCAGAATAAAGACGGAGCTAGACACATTGAAGGCGGTAGGCCTAGAAAAGAAGAAGGAGTTCCGCCGTAGATACAGGCCATAGACTTGCAGTGATTCCATCAGAGGGTTCAAACCCCTCAGTGGCAGAAGCTCCAACAGCAGCAGCATCAACCCAGAACCCACTATCAGGGATGTCGCACCTCCAGGGGGAGACGGGCACCACGCTAATCTTCCACCTCGGCAACAACCCCATCAAAACAATGAACACTCACTTCCCCCATCGCTGTTTTCCACTCCATTGGGGGGGGAAGAATAGCCAATTACCTGGTAGAGTGTTGCAACATCACAAAAGATCAATGGGTGTTAAGTACATTGCAGAATGGCTACTATCTACATTTTCGTCATCTGCCCCCGGCAATCGCTTCCAGTGAAAGCTGCGTACCATCAGTTGCAAGTACTACAGCAGGAATTATCCACTCTCCAGGAAGTTCCTGTCTCTCAACGAGGTCTAGGAGTATACTGATAGTATTTTCTGGTGAGAAAAAAAGGTCAAAAGTCAGAATTCAGACCTATCTTGGATCTGTGCACTCTCAACAAATCCATCCAGAATGAAAAGTTTTGCATGTTGGCTCTCCATCAAATATATTCTCATCTCCAGCAAGGGGACTGGATTTGTTTGTTTGATTTGCAAGATGCATACTTTCACGTCCCAGTCAACCGACATCAACGGAAGTTCCTGCGCTTTATGGTAGGATCCAAGCATTACCAGTTCAGAGTTCTTCCCTTTGGGTTGACGTCTGATCCCCAAGTGTTTACCAAATGCATGGCAGTAGTAGCAGCTGCTCTACGGCACCAGGGATGTTTGTTTACCCTTACCTCGACGACTGGCGTCTAAAGGGTGCATCCCCCAGTGTAAATAAGTAAGTACGTTTATTGTACAGTTAATTAAAACTATTACAAATGTGCATCTCATAACACTTTTTCATGGTGACGATTTGAATCAAGGTAAAAACCACAGATAAAAGAGGAAAGAAAGGACATTAAAATATGAACAGACATAAAACCATCATGAGTAATAAAAAAACGAAGAGAGCAAACAGACAATTTATAGGCATGAGAATAGTTGCTAGCCAGGCATGATTAACCTCTTTGAACTTAGCAGCAGAGTGTTTCCGACCTGCTAGCTTCAGGTGCATGGGGGTGCCGTGGAAAGTGCTGAGTGCAAGGATGACCCAATGGCCAAGAGCAGGGCAGTCAGGAAAAAACCCACTGAGGGTCAATGAGCCTACTTCTTTGTTAATTAAGCCTATGTACTGAATTGAAGCTCACACATTCTTTTGTATCCCCTTGGAGAACTAGAGGTTGCTGAATGTGGAATGGCAACAGTTGACTGGGACGTGAAAGTATGCATCTTGCAAATCAAATTTGGCCGGTCACCCGGCGGTGGGTGACTGCCCATACCAGGCGGTGGGTGACCACCCGCACCAGGCGGTGGGTGACATGCCATGGCCATCCATGCCAGGGTAACATCAAGACACAGGGCGGTCATCCACCGCCCGCACCAGGCGGTGGGTGACCGGCCATGGCCATCCATGCCAGGGTAACATCAAGCCACAAGGCGGTCACCCACCGCCCGCACCAGGCGGTGGGTGACCACCCGCACCAGGCGGTGGGTGGGTGGGTGACCATGGTCATCCATGCCAGGGTAACATCAAGACACAGGGCAGTCACACACCGCCCGCACCAGCAAGTGGGTGACCGGCCATGGCCATCCATGCCAGGGTAACATCAAGACACAGGGCGTTCACCCACCGCCCGCACCAGGCATTTGCATGTTGGTGCCATTAGCGGAGTGGGCGTTGGCATCCATGTCAGCCAGGTGGACATACCAGTTGCATTGTAGTGCAGGGTCCACGGACATGGCATTGAGGTCTGGTGTCCCATGGCATCACATGTGTGGTGGTCTGCATGCACTTGCCCTGTTTGTTTGATGTACATGTTTCACAGGCACCCCCGGTTCTTTGACATGGGGATGTCTGGTAGGGGTGCTTTGTGTGCAGGATGGGTGGTACATGTTGGTCAGCAGTCAAGGAAGTTTTGATTTTAGGGCACTGACCCACAAACGACGGAGCTTAGTGGTGGCAATGCATCCGGAACAGAGAACACACTCACGCAGACTGAGACTGAAGAGAGCAGCCCCGGAGAGGGGGACAGAACTGTGCCTGAGGACTCACATGTAGAGAGCCCATCGTCCTCCTCTTCAGACAGTGGTGGTGAGTCTGCTCTGTTGTTGGAGACAGGGAGTGGACAATCAACACCTTCAGTAGGCACACAGCACACTGGGCCCACACTGCCACCAACTGCAACAAGTACTGCTCGTGCTCGCCAGAGTAGGGGGAGCAGAGTGGCTTTCGGTGCAGACACCGCTGCTCCTGCCCCTGTGACACAAAATGCCCTTAGTGCTGAGGCGGTTGATCTTCTGTGACAGCTGTGTGTAGGGCAGACAAACATGAATAATGCATTCCTGGACCACGATAGGAAGTTGGGTCAGGTGGTGGCATTCATGGAGGGGATGCATGGCGATGTTGCAGGTCTCCACAGAACAGTACAGTCATTATCCAACACAGTGTCTGCAGCCATTCAACAGTCGCATGGACTAGGTTCTACTTCAGTTCCCCCATCCACACCACTTAAGGTCTCAGGGGAGAGTGACATTTCAGAACAGGCCTAATTTTCTGGCTATTGCACTAGAAGCGGGCACAGGCAGCAAGGCAGGGCACGGAGGCCACAGACACCATCCCCTGGGACAGGGAAATCTTTCACAAAACACGACACCAGCTACCCTGGAGTTGACACACAGGATCCTCAAGGGGTGTTGGGGGACATGGATTCACATGTCACACAGGCATCCCCCTCAAAAAGTACTCCCAAGGCAAGGGCACCTCCCAAGGAAAGGGCACATCCCAAGGACAGGGACACTCCCAAGGACAGGGCACCTCCCAAGGACAGGGACACTCCAAAGGACAGGGCACCTCCCAAGGACAGGGACACTCCCAAGGACAGGGACACTCCCAAGGACAGGGACACTCCCAAGGACAGGGCACCTCCCAAGGACAGGGACACTCCCAAGGACAGGGACACTCCCAAGGACAGGGCACCTCCCAAAGACAAGGACACTCCCAAGCACAAGGACACTCCCAAGGACAGGGACAATCCCAAGGACAGGACACCTCTCAAGTACAGGGACACTCCCAAGGACAGGGACACTCCCAAGGACAGGGCACCTCTCAAGGACAGGGCACCTCCAAAAGACAGGGACACTCCCAAGGACAGGCACACTCCCAAGGACAGGGACACTCCCAAGGACAGGGACACTACAAAGGACAAGCCAACTCCCAGGGACAGAGCACCGCCCACTGATAAGGCACATTCCAAAGACAGGACACTTCCTAAGGCCAAGGCGTCTCCCACGGCCAAGGCACCTCCCAGGGCCAAGGGTTCTCCCATGGACACAACATCCACCAAGGACAGCCATACATCACCCCTACGTCCACTGAAGCTGGTGTTGGTGAAGGAACGTAAACCACAAGTGTCAGCCGTGGAGTCCCCCCATAACTCAACTCCCATCCACACCACGGTGAAGCAGAGGAAGGAGTACACTGTTGTTGCATCCCCCATTACACATGATGCAGAGGGCAGAAGGCAGGGCCACAGCAAACATCAAGCAGGATCCAGCACGTCCCCAGAGAGCAGACCCCCGCCAGCACATGATCCACCTTTGATGGGTGATGTTTCTGATGAGCCCGCACCACTTACCAGTCCAGTCATGTCCAGGGTGCCCTTACATATCCCAAAGAAATGGAAACACACACCGGTGATACCTGACCACCCCAATGTTGCTCCAGTACAGCTGTCCCCAGCTCCCAGAGCCACCTTGCCTACTGGGCCATACAGCCCTGTGGCTCATCATTTCAGTGGTCCTAGTGGGTCAGCTGCAGTTCACTCTCATGGGTCAGGTAGTGGGACTGTGTCAGTTGTGTCCTCTCCTATTTCAGGTACTGCCACTGTGTGTGTCCGCCACTCTCATGTCTCAGATGCTGGCAAGGTATTTGTTGGTCACTGTACAGGGACATGTCCTGGCAGTGTGTCTGGGTCTATGGCTCATGTGTCAGTCAGTAGATCTGTGGCTGTGTCTAACACTCCTGTATCTGGTACTGCCAGTGTGTCTGGGTCTATTGCTCATGTGTCAGTCAATAAATCTGTGGCTGTGTCTCACACTCCTGTATCCGGTGCTGCCAGTGTGTCTGGGTCTATGGCCCATGTGTCAGTCACTACAGCTGTGGCTGTGTCTCACACTCCTGTATCTGGTGCTGCCAGTGTGTCTGGGTTTATGGCTCATGTGTCAGTCTCTAGATCTGTGGCTGTGTCTCACAATCCTGTATCTGGTGCTGGCAAAGTGTCTGGATCTATGGCTCATGTGTCAGTCACTAGATCTGTGGCTGTGTCTCACACTCCTGTATCTGGTGCTGGCAGTGTGTCTGGGTCTATGGCTCATGTGTCAGTCACTAGATCTGTGGCTGTGTCTCACACTCCGGTATCTGGTGCTGCCAGTGTGTCTGGGTCTATGGCTCATGTGTCAGTCAGTAGATCTGTGGCTGTGTCTCACACTCCTGTATCTGATGCTGCCAGTGTGTCTGGGTCTATGGCTCATGTTTCAGTCAGTAGATCTGTGGCTGTGTCTCACACTCCTGTATCTGGTGCTGCCAGTGTGTCTGGGTCTATGGCTCATGTATCAGTCACTAGTACTGGGCCTGTATCTCCATTCCTGTATCAGATCTAAGCATGGGCGAATTTTGCGAATCTCGCGTTCGCGAATTTTGCGGATTTGCGAACTCGCAATCCGCAAAATCCGCGAATTCTCGCGAATTTGCGGATTTTTTTTTGTGTGTTTGCGCGGGTTTCTGCCAGTTCGCAAGGGTTTTGTACAATGTCGCAAATTGCGAACGTACCTGTCGGGTCGCAAGTTTCGCGAACTTGTTGTTTCTACGTGTCCAGCCTGTTTGGGACACTCTTCTTCATCACTGCCACTCTCTGTCACTACTGCCACTCTCTGACTACTCATGCCACCCTCTGGCCCACCCATGCCACCCTCTGTTTCATCACAGCACCCTCTGGTTGTCCAGTCAGTGTACATTATTGTGGCAACGCAAGCACACCTTCCCTGCCTCAAGTGACCTGAATTAATTTGGGGCTGATTAATGTGTCACAGAATATTTTTTTAGCTGGCACCTGCTTCCTTAGTGCTTCCTGATTAGTGATCTTTTGAACTTGCTAAGTGCTTTCATTGTTGCAAAATTAGTTACAACACCTGCCCTGCCCCAACTGACAATAATGAATTAGGGGCTGATTAATGGATTTGAACCTCCAGCCTGGCTCCTGCTTGTCTCCCTTAGCTGTAATTCAGGACCTTTGTGGCATATGTGTAACTATTCTGAGGTTCAGAGCAGGGTCACATAATAGTTGCAACTGGCAACTGAACTCTGGAGGGGCCCCTCAGGAAGCACTACAGGAAATGGCTACTAATGATGAGCCTGAACTTTTGAACCTGGTAAGTAGTTTCAGTTTTGCTAAGATCGTATTTCTGCAATTTTGCACTTATTCGCGGGGCGCGAAGTTGTACTGGGAAGCCGCGAACTCACGCGAACAGTGCGAGCAGTGCGAGCAAAATCCGCTGCTCGCGGATTTGCGGATTTTGCGGGAGATTCGCGAATCTCGCGGATTGCGAATTTACCGAAAATCCGCAAAATCCGCGAGCGAAACGGATTTTCCGCCCATGCTTAATCAGATCCTGCGACTGTGTCTGAAGCTACGAGCTCATACAGTCCACCTGATTCTGTGCTGTGAGGTGCAGTTCACATCACTGAAATGGGATTGTAATTGATGTCAGGAATGTCCATTTTAACCACCCTTGCATTATTGTTGTACATGGGACGGTGCGCATGACACACGTGCTTGTGCTGTCTCAGATGTACCTGTTCTGTGCCATGGACTGTTGATGCACTTAGTCCCTCTCATGTGCTGCCTCAGATGTACCTGTTCTGTACCATGGACTGTTGATGCACTTAGCCCCTCTCATGTGCTACCTCAGATGTACCTGTTCTGTGCCATGGCCTGTTGATGCTTGTTGCCCCTCTCATGTTCAGCCTCAGATGTACCTGTTCTGTGCCATGGACTGTTGATGCACTTAGCCCCTCTCATGTGCTGCCTCAGATGTACCTGTTCTGTACCATGGACTGTTTATGCACTTAGCCCCACTCATGTGCTGCCTCAGATGTACCTGTTCTGTACCATGGACTGTTGATGCACTTAGCCCCTCTCATGTGCTGCCTCAGATGTACCTGTTCTGTGCCATGGACTGTTGATGCACTTAGCCCCTCTCATGTGCTGCCTCAGATGTACCTGTTCTGTACCATGGACCGTTGATGCACTTAGCCCCTCTCATGTGCTGCCTCAGATGTACCTGTTCTGTGCCATGGACTGTTGATGCACTTAGCCCCTCTCATGTGCTGCCTCAGATGTACCTGTTCTGTGCCATGGCCTGTTGATGCTTGTTGCCCCTTTCATGTGCTGCCTCAGATGTACCTTTTCTGTACCATGATCTGTTGATGCTCGTTGCCTCTCTCATGTGCTGCCTCAGATGTACCTGTTCAGTTCTCTACAGTGGCCATGCTCCTGGCTACTCTAGGACTCATACTCTATTATGTGCAATAAAGCAAGTTACTCCTGTGTAGTGGTTTCTCTGTGTCATTCCTGGTTGTCTCCTTGCATTGTTGATATATTGGTGCTATTGTATATGCTGTGTCTGCCACTTTCACATTACCATTGCCCTGTACTGTTTCCTTTCGTTTGGCTGGGGGGATAGTCATTACAATGTGGCTGTGGACTGTGTACGGGTGGAGGAGGCACTCAGAGGCTTATTTTGGGACAACAGTGCCTTCCCATGCAATGCAGGTTACGTGGATGTTTTTATTTGGTGCATGTGTCACACTCATGATTTGTGGGTGCACAGTAGGTTGTTCAGTGTCAAATTTGTGAGTATACATGTCAGGGCTCATCGTGTGTGTTGGTTGTTTATGTGTGTGCAGCAGTGTTGTTTTTTGTGGTGTGTGGTGTATGGGCCCCTGTCTGTTAGTGGGGTAGGTGTGGGGTTGGCCTGAGGGTGGGCCAGCATGTCTCCTTATGTGTGGTATGTCTTGTGTGTTGGTGTGTGTATGTGGGCCTGTGAGCTGTGTGGCCTAGCCATTCCTGCCTGCCTGCCTTGTTGATTGTGGGCATGGTTTACGTTGTGTGCTCTGCTCCATTGCGTTGTCCGTGGTGTGGCTGGTTGTTGGCGGTCGTGTGTGTTCTAGGTGGGTGGGGTCAGACTAGTTCGCTTTAATTCTATGTTGACTTACCTGCATACATCCGTTTACCATTCATTGTTGACCCCCAACTTGCCCCTCCCCACGTCACAGCCCCGGCAGGTACTCCCCTTCCAACAGGGGTTGGTGTTTTTAGGTACCTGCATCGGCATCGGCAACGGTCCATGACTTGCTGGTGGTGGAGCATGAAGAGTACCGGAAATACGTGTAGAGCTGGGTCCATGACGGCGGTCTGCCTGTGGTGGGTATCTCTATGTTTTGCCTCTCCGCTGTGGTGAATCCGCCATGTTCAGGCTGGTGGTTTTTCCGCAGCGATTTGCTGTGTCATATCCGCCATCGTGATTTCGCGGACAGTCGGAGATGTCATTCTGTACGGCGGTGTCTCTGGATTGGTTACATCTGCCGCATGGTCGGTTTATTTACGCGGCGGTGCATGTACTTCCGCGGCGTACGGAAAATTAACAGTGGTTCCCATCCTAATATGGCGGACGGACTAGCCGCAGCTGGCGGACTGAAAAAGGCAATTTCAGCATACTCCAGGCCGGCGGTCGTCCTTCCGTCCGCTATCATAATCGACCCCATAGTCCCGAAATTTAGGAGGAACAACTTTCATCCTGGAAGAGGCTGTTCGGGGAACAACCTCCTTGATGGGAACAGAAACCCCCATCCTGGAAGAGGCAGCTTGGGGAACAACCTCCTTGATGGGAACAGGAACCCTAGAATTTTCCTATTGAGAAGGTGAGGTCATGTAAGGTGTGTGAATGCCAAACTTTCCTTTCACAAACTTCACTTTCGACCTCGGCACCACTGAGATAGCACGCTTGTTCCAGATTGTCCCATTCTCCATGACAACAACATGCTCTATAACTTCTCTCACTCTAACTGGAGCCGATAACTGTGGAGAACCCTTGTGAACAAAAACAGGTTTCTTGATCCTTACCCAGTCCCTTTGACGTGCAGGAGATGCCCTGGCACACACTGATGCATATTTGGATTGCACGGCAGCCCTGATATCAGGTACCATGCCCAGTTTCTGCTGATCCACTACCTTCCACAACATCCAATCCTTGTTCAGCTTAGACCCTGCAATCCTGCCCCTTAGCAAGGTAAACCGAGACATAATAGTACTCATATGAGGGATAATTCTCCTTGCCCTAACATGCTAGAAATGACCTCCTTCCAGTGTAACCCATTGACAAAAGCTAGTTGTAATTGATCTTTGATTAAACCATTGTTGCGGGGGTGATACAAGGAGGTGAGGATATGCTTGATGCAATGCATTTTTAGAAATTCCTGTATCTCCACAGACACTAATTGAGTTCCATTTTCCATTACCAACTCCTCTGGAAAGCCCTCTCGAAGAAAAACATCCTTGAAGAAATTAATGATCGTTGCAGAATTTATGTCATCCACAAACCTAACATTGGACATATAATCGATTAGCATAAGAGCATACTTAGGCAAACTGCCCATACCACCAAAAGGACCAGCTATGTCGAAAGCCAATTTACACCAGGGTGAATTTTTTACTGGAACAGGATTGATGGGAGAAGAATAAGTTACCTGTCTTTTGTCGCTCAAAACGCACACACCACACTCACGAACACAGTGCTCAATAGACCTATCCACACCGGCCACCAGAAATCTTCCCGCACACTCTGCTTAATGGCACGAATCCCCGGATGACCTTCTTTGGCGACCAAAACAGTTCAAAAGGAAAAACGGCAGTCCAATATGAAGAACAGCAAACAAGTAACCAGCGGCTCAAGAAACCATGAAGATGCAGAAAAAGGAGGCGTGCAGCAGGAGACAACTGGGAAGTGAAGATAACCGTCAGACAGGACGAACCAGGCTGGAAATGAACCCGTATTTAGGATCAGAACCTGAAAAGAGAAATAGAGCCGTAATACACAGCTTGGTACATAGAAGTTCAATAAATAAGGGAGGGTAAAAACAAGGAACAGTAATAAACAAAGTATCATATGCAATTAGCAATAATCAATATCAAGAATACACATTGAAAATGCAGAAAAAAATGGGTGGGATAATCCTCGCCTCCTTGTCCTTAATAGAATTGAAAATTCTTGTCACGTATGTTCGCAAATTTTGAGTTCTATGTCAGGACAGGAGACTCCGATTATGCCTGTTCAAAGCTGATCAATCCACAACAGAAGCAATATGAGCAATCGGCTTATAATAAAATGTTTTGAATACAGAATCAGATGACCAATCAGCGGCCTTCATGATGTCCACCAAAGTCACCCCCATTGAAAAGGCTTTAGAAGCCATTTCCACTCATGCAGAATGTGCACCAAAAACAGAGACATCAATACCAGCCTCAGACATGGGCCACCTGACCCAACGGGCCGGCGTAGCTGGGGTGACAGGACGAAAGAGCTTCTGTAAAGCAATCAACAATTGACCCTGCATATCTTGACGAAAAGGAGCAGTACTCACCTCATAATCCTTAATACATTGAACTACGCAAAGTTTGGGATTATTGGGAAAAGATGGATAGGAAATCGAAGACGTATTACATTTAGTGCGTCTGGAAACAGTAAAAGCAACACCCTCAGGCGTGAAACAGCAACCTGCCAGGTCCAGTGCCCGAACATCAGACACTAGTTTGCATGAAACAAGACATAAAAGCATAGTCAGCTTCGCCGAAAGCTGTTTGCGGGATAACAACGAATTGGAAGGCCAGGCCTCCACGAATCGCAAAACATTGGAAACATCCCACAGGGCCACATATCTCGGACAAGGAGGTTTCGCTAGGCGGATACCCTTAAGCAACTTAGAGATCAATGGATGTTCACCGACAGGCTTACCATTAATATGGATATGACCCACCGAAATGGCCGAACGGGAATTATTAACCGTTCGATAAGCAAGGCCGGACGAGGCGATGAAAGCCAGAAAATTAACAATTAGAGATACACCCGCTGAAGCGGGATCCACCTCCCGTTGAGCACACCAATCACACCATTGTTTCCAAGACCCTGCATAACGTTTGTGTGTGTTGGGTGACCAAGCCTCGCTGATAAATTTGGTAGCGTCTCGTGAAAGGCCTGGGATGTGCCAGCGTTCAGGCAATTTATATGGAGAGACAATTCCTTGTGAGACCACCGACCTCCCGTCGACAACGGACCGCAACAAGCACCCCAGCCCCACAGACTGGCATCCGATTCTACCACCACCTCCGGTGACGCTCCGAACAGAGCTCGCCCATTCCAGGCTTCCATGTGGTCCAGCCACCACATCATCTCCCACCTCGCATCCTCTGAAAGAGGAACCAGATCTGAGTAGCGAAGGCCTTTCCGGAGAGGACGGATCTTCAAACGTTGAAGTGTTTGGCAGTGAAGGGGGCCTGGGAAAATCGCCTGAATCGAGGAAGCCAACAGACCTACAATCCGTGCTATAGACCTCAACGGCACACTCTATTTGGATAAAACTGAAGTTAACTCCCTCTTGATGGAGCGAATCTTCTGTTTGGGCAAGAGGAATTGACATGAGAGGGAATTGACCTGGAAACCTAGAAATTCTATCGACTGAGTAGGATAGAAGATTGATTTCTGAGGATTCACCAGAAAACCCAGAGATTGCAAGAGATCGATGGACCACTCCAAATGCCTCATCAACTCTGAGGACAATCTGCCATAATCAGAATGTCGTCCAGATAAATATATAGACAAACTCCCCGGGCTCGCAAGGATTCCACAATGGGCCTCAGAAGCCTCATGAAGCACCAAGGTGCTGACGAGAGGCCAAACGGGAGAACTTTGTATTCGAACCAAGTCCCCTGCCATTGGAACTGCAGGAATTGACGGTGCAGACCGAAAATGGGAATTGACAAATTTACGTCTTTGAGATCGAGGCGGACCATCCAGTCTACTTCCCGAAGAAGATCCTGCAAAAGATGGATGCCTTCCATCTTGAAGTGGCGATAAACCACCCCTCTGTTAAATTCTTTGAGATTGCGTACCAGCCAGGACCTGCCCCCTTTTTTCTGGACCAGATAGACTGTGCTCGCGAAGCCCTGAGGATGGCGGGAAGTCGGTTGAATTGCCCCTTTTTACAGAAAGGAATCGATCTCTGCTGAAATGAACTTTCGATCCTATAGGGAAAAAACCAGGGGAGTAGGAGGGTGGGACTGTTGTAGGGAATGGTAGAATTCTATCCTGTAACCTTGAACAGTCCCTAACACCCATGCATCGTTGGAGATCAGACGCCAATTTTGTAGAAAAAATTGAATCCTGCCCCCTAAAACAACTTCCGAAGCCAGAATCAACCTCACCTGAAGTGTTGGAATCGTGATGTCCTCCTTGATTTCCGCTATACCGACCCTTCCTATATTGTCCTCTCCCTTTGCGAGAGGGGTGGAAGTTGGTTCTATTGTTGCATCCGGACTCCTGTCCTCCGCCCTTTTGGGACTGGAATCCCCGCTGGGAATTCTGGCCACTGCGGCCGAACGAGCGTCCCCTGTGTCGTCCGACCCTAGCAAAAACCAGGCAGAACGCTCTTCTTAGCGAAGCTTGAGCCTTAAACAGCCCGCTAAAGGTAGCCACAAATTTAGTTAACTCCTTCAGGAAAGGTTGGCCAAATAACAATCCCTGAGCCAAGGGACCGGACTCGAACGAAGACAGTTCCGCTAACTTGGGGTCCAATTTAGGAAGAATGGAGCGGCGCCGTTCGCAAGTCATTGCGCAATTGGCATTGCCCAATTGACAAATATCCCATTGAGACCACTCAATCAACTCGTCCGGGTCTACTAGAGCGGAGGACTCCTTGCCCTGAAACTCCAGGTCCAAGATTTTGGTAAGAGGACCCAGCAAATCCTACATTTTATCTTGGCAGGAACGCCAATCTCTGTCAATACCTTTTTTCAGGTCCTTTGCATACTTTTTAAGGTATGTGACCATAGTAGGGTCGGCCTCCGGAGTGTCGGTCAAGTTGTCGGCCAAGTCAGGACGTGGACACTCAGACCGAAGGCGAGCCCTAACTTCTTTCTCAAATGGCAGAAGAATGTGTGCCTGAACATACTCAGCCACAGCTGGGGACGGAAGCCTAGAGGAGGAGTTAGGATGGACAATATCCGAGGGTTGAAAAGTGAGAAGCTGAGGGTGTGACGGAGCATCAACAAAATGCTCTTTACGAGCTTTCTAAGAAGGAGGAGGACCTTCCTGCCCTGAAGAAGAGCTCGAGGAAGTATCATCAGTATCCGTCAGTGGAACCTGCGATGACAAAGGCTCTCTGGAAGACTTACTCCCAGAACGATCAGAGGACAAAATCTTAGCCAATTTCTTAAAGTTAGAGGAATGTGGATTGTGTGGAGACCTGGAAGAAGAGGCACAACCAGATGCTGAAGGCAACCAACCCTGCTGCATGGCGTATTTGGAAAGGTGGCGCTTCAAAGGTGCAAAACTGAATGCTGCACACCCTGGTCCAGGGCCTCAAACAAATCCTGCTCCATGGAACCAGAAGCATCCTCCTCATAAAATTAATCTTCCTCATAATAGTCTTCCATGGTGTACACCAAGTATACAAAGTTATGCCCACTAGAGGAAGGAACCAAGAATTGCTGAAGGCAAAAATCTGGGGGAGTGGCTAAAGGCCCCAAAGCAAGCCAAAGGACCCAGGATCCAACCTGAGAAAATTATATGTAATAAAATGTGGAGGGAGGGCTTGCTACAAACAGCCACTCTAGGCAGTGCCTATGCGATTATACAGCCCAAAATTATATAAGTTTGAAATTCTGGGGGTAAATGGGGACTTTTGGCAGGCTTGTGGGCAAGAGCACAATTTTGCGATGCTCATTCAAAGGCTTCGGTGAGAAAACCCGAAGTAAACAGACAAAATGGCCGCCGCGCATGCGCGGAACGGCCGCCTGCCGTAGTAAATACAAAGAAAGGACTACGCGATGTAATCGTGTAGCCTTTCACCATCCCCAAACTCCCTCTCCACGGAAAACTGGTGTGGGCGCCAAGCGCCCGAACCGGGAAGGCGAGCATGCGCTCCCCGCTGAAGGCAGAGCGCGCAGAACACGAGACACCCGCTGGGGCACAGCCGCAAGTTCGGAAGCACAGGCGGCAACGTTTAGTGCAGCAAACACGGCGCGAACAGCGCAGGGAGACCGGCAGCCTACAAAGCTGTTGGAAAAAGCAGCAAGCAGCGCGAACAAAGCGCAGGGAAAAACTGCAAAGGCAAAGCAATGAAAGCAGGCAATATACCAGGAACAAAGCAACAAAGCACAATGCAAGTAAGGTAAGAAGCACTTAACTGGCTGCGGAGCAGCAAAGAAAGAGGATTTGGTATTCTCTATATGTCCTTTTATACTGGTTAGTCTATGACTACAGTCCTCAATTTGGCTGTGCCGCCCGGCTATTCAATACACACTTTAAATAGGCAAACAAGGGGCGGAGGAATTGCTGTGATGGTCAACTCCCACTATCCCTGCCTTTTTACTAAAGTGGATATTGAAGGATGTGAATGTGCCCGCTTTAGCATCTTGATAAACCCTCATCTGACCCTATCTGGCGTTCTGATATAGAGGCCCCTTGGGCAAGATGGCAGCTTTACCAAGGCTTTCTTGGAAGCAGTAGGCTCATTAGCGGTATGAACTGCTAACTTCAACATTTTTGGAGACTTGAATCTCCATTTCGACCTTACCTTGGACAAAAAGATAAACGGCCTGTTAGCTGACCTTGCAGCATTCCAACTGCGCTAATTGGTCACGAGCCCCACCCGTAGAGGAGGACACCTATTAGATCCCATCTTCTCTTAGAGGCGGTAGTGGATGCCCCTATTCCGGTCCCTTGGTCTGACCATATGCTGGTTGGCATGTCCCTGCCTTTAAAAGATTCACTAGGTATGGTCAATAGTCAATCTGTATACAAGCGTCCATGGCGAAAACTATGCCTTGGCGAATTTTACGCCCTGCTTAGAGTAGACCCTCCTGAATCCTTTGACAACACAGAGTTGGGGTATGAACTGTTTTGTACCTGGCTAACCCGGGCTCTGGACTCTTTGATCCCGGGCAGCTGGATCAAAGGCCGTTCCCAAGAATCTAACCCATGGTATAATGAGTCTCTAACTACCCTAAGGAAAATCTGTAAAAAAAATCGTACGCAAATGGAGGAAATTGTATGATCCGGAAATAAAAGGACAATACATTGCCGCACAAAAAAACTACCACAGAACAATATGTAAGACACAAGCTGCTTACTATGCCAAAGAGATCAGGCTTAGCCCGAATCCCTCAAAATCTATTTTTTAAGATTCTGAAGGATCTCAGTGCCAAAAAAGCATCAATATTGGTGACTATCCCTGAAACACACTGTGAAAAATTGGCCTCCTTCTTTGTAGATAAAGTGCGGGCGATCTATGGATCCTTTCTATCTGCACCTTTATCCATCCCTTCTAGTCCTGAGTCGATCAACAAACTTACGGTGATTCCTGAAATGTCCAAGGACGAATTTATTAGACTATGTGGGAAAATCAAATCTGACACTCCTGCGGACCCCTTAAAACCTGCCCAATTTAGAGAGGTATCCGCGCTTGTGCTTAACCCCCTCCGCCAGATAATCAATTCTTCACTTTTGAGCATGACGGAACACCTTCAGACCATCTTGGACTCGGGTCAAACGGCGGCACTGATCTTGTTGGATCTGAGTGCCGCCTTTGACACGGTCTTGCATGCGGTTTTGCTGCATCGACTGGAGGAGGCCGGAGTCGGAGGACTCGCTTTGGAGTGTTTCAGGGCTTTTCTAACTGGAAGATCCTTTCGGGTCTCCACCCGCCCATTTCTGTCTAAGGAACGACCTATTGAGCAGGGAGTCCCCCAGGGCTCGGCACTTAGCCCTACGTTATTTAATCTTTACTTACAGCCACTAGCTGAGGTCGCCAAGCGGTGGGAGCTTTCAATGGTCTCATACGCTGACGATACCCAGCTAGTGGTGGCTCTGACGGACGACTCTGCTTTGAGCGCCTCTAAGTTTAAGAGTGGCCTAACGGCTGTGGCTAACTGGATGACCTCAAATTACCTACAGCTAAATGCCAGTAAGACGGAGGTCTTATTGGTGGGGAAAAATGCTTCTGCATGGGGAGAAAAATGGTGGCCCGTGACTCTAGGAAACTTTCCCGAGCCAAAACCAGAAGTAAAAAACCTTGGAGTCTGGATAGATTGCTCCCTTAGTTTTATCACTCACACCAAGAAAACGGCAGCCACTTGTTTGGGGATCCTACGGAATCTCAAATCTATCCTAAAATTTTTCGACCCTTCTACTCGCCAGCTCATTGTGCAATCGACCATCCTCTCTCGCTTGGACTATGCGAGCTCCTTGCTTCTAGGGGTCAACCAGGCAGAGATTGGAAGATTGCAGCGGGTGCAAAATGTGGCAGCTAGAACCTTGATAGGCCTCCCCCGTTTTCATCCGGTTGCAGACACCTTGAGCAAACTCCTTTAGCTGCCTGTGGCCAAACGGATCCAATTCAAGGTTCTTTGTCTTTCATTCAAGATCCTGAAGCTCGCGACTCCACCTATGCTCTGCCCTCTCGTGACCCCATATGTTCCCCGACGATCCTTGCGTTGGGAAGACCAGCACCTGGTAGCGGTCCCTCGGGTGAAACGCTCTCGCATGGGTGGCCGCTCATTCCGCTATCTGGCTGCGAAACTGTGAAATGCCTTACCGTCCCAGCAGCGGGCTTAAACGATCTCCTGACTTTCAGGAAAGCCATTAAGACTCACCTTTTCCCCTCAGATTAGACCCTTTGTACTGTTATGTTAGGGCCTGCCGCACTGTGCTAAAGGCAGTTACCCTCCTTGCTGTTTGATAAGCGCCGGGACGCCCCTTAGCTGGGGCAGCTGAACACTATATAAAAATATGTAACATAACATAACATAACATCTGTCATGTGATACCCAAGTGTTCACGGGTACTGTAGTTTTTTGTTTTTTACATACTGTTTCTAATTGGCTGCTGAGCATTTCTAATAAAGAAATGAGAAAGCATAATCCTCGCCTCCTTGTCCTGACATAGAATTGAAATGTGCTGATTGCTGGAAATTATTCTTGGACATTGCTTTATACGGTTCTCTGTGTGGCTGTAGACTTGATATAAGGTATATAATTCCCATAAGAATTGGGTTTATGTAAATGTATCTCATGGACATCCTGCAATTGTTGAGGCTCTGGGACTATTCTCATGCCCTTGACTCCCCTGGGAATAAGACATTGTTCAGGGTACATTGTAAGTGCACGTCTTGTCAATTCTTTTTGTAGTTTGTGCAATTAGCTCCACCATCATGGTGCTGTTCGTAGTACAGGGCGGCTCCCTTCTAGCAGTGCTTGTGGTGCAGTAGGCATGCATGCATGTTCTCAGCTTGGACACACAGATAGATGCTTCTCATAGGATAAGCATGTGTCTGGGTGACCTCCATGCACAGGCCTGAATCCTAGGGTCAGGTGGGGTGGAGGTGTCTGATTAGTGTAGTTGCTGTTTTCACGAGATTTGTTCAGCTTCAACCCTGTTCCCAGCACCCCCCAAATAAAAAAAATACAAAAAGTGCTCGCTTTGCCACAAGTACAAGGAATCATGTTTCTTTTATTAACTGGGACCATTGTCTTTTCCACTTCTCTGGACAGCTCCAAACAGACTATTCTTAAGACCTCCTCTCTTCTAGCACCCTCACTACCTACCTTACACTATCAGCGGCCTACTCCCCCGCCCCCCACCACTATTGCTCAATCAAGCCTCTTTCCAGCAGACTCTGTCAGCCTCTCATTGTTTTATTAGTAAACAAATAAGTGATGATCCCAAAGTTTCTACTACATGCCCGCTGCCAAATCCCAGGGTTTGTAAATGCCAAATTCCTTTCATGAAGGAAAGGGTGCAGTACCACAGGCTGTTAATATGTGTCCCAGGGCCTGTGGTACTGCACCCTTCCCTTCATGAATTTATTTCTTATAGTGCTACTGCTGCCATAACTTTAAAAGAAAAAAAACATTAGCATTTGCAACGCCAATAACCCATATTGTCACTAATACCAGACCTATTGCATTGCAAATGCTTGTTTTTATTCGTTTCGTTTCAAAAATCTTTATTTCGATCACAGATCATAAAAGATACATAACAAAATATACACAGTTATAAACGTATTAAACATGATGTGATCCAATCGTTAAGACATTAAAATACATTAAAAGAAGAACAGAGGGTACAGTGTACTGTGCTAAAGTCTATCAGGGGGTCTGTTATACAAGTCTTTTCAGCACGCGACTACGAGTAAACCACAGGGAGGTTAAAAATTTTGAAAGTGCAAAGACAACAATAGGAGAAAGATCTGTCTTTAAGACTCTATAGGCAGGTTGGAAGGATCTGAAGCCCAAGTTCCTGAGTAACGGGACTAACCAACGTTTCCTGCTCCTCTCGTAGCCCTTGCAGAAGAAAACCGCGTGAACTTCATCCTCCTTCGGATGAGCACAGACAGGGCAAGTTGCTATGGTGGAGCGAGGAGACCAAGACGCTGTAAAAAATGCTAGAGGGAGGCATCCGTATCTCCATTGAAAGAATAGTTTCCTCGTTAGCAGAGGGGAGATCGCATCAAGAGTACTTTCGAGACAGTAAGAGTCTTTCGCTTTCAGGAATAAGTGTGTCAGGGATCCTTCACGGCTGTCGTTGATAGCTCTTGTGAGCATCAGTTCGTAGTATGCTCTCGCGAGTACCTTCTTTGAAATCTTTGTACAGGAGTTGGAAGGATCCGTCCATAGTTCCGGGTAGCCCAGATCCTCGAGCCTTCCCTTGACATAGGTCAGCCACGGGATCCTCGTGGCATTCCGCAGCTGAAAGAATTCCTGGAGTTCCTCTCTGTAATTTAAGAGATCGGGGCTGCACCACAAACGCCTCCAAAAGGTTAGGGGTTTAAGACCTAGCTCCTCTGTTATTGGTCTTACTCCCAGATCTAATCTAAGGGGGAGTAATGGAGTGCTCTGGGGGAGGGCAGTGACCTGTCTCAGGAATTTATTTTCGGTGGACTGTAACTTTGGGAGATGAGTGTGACCCCAGAGCTCGCCCCCATATGTGACACCCGCCCGTGCTTGAGTTTTATATATGTGAATAATTGGGGTTAGTGGACGATAAAAGGATTTGTTCGCCAGGCGCATAGTGCCACCCGCCAACTGTGCCAGTTTGATGGTCACTTTGGCCTGATGAGACGTCCACGATAGATGTTCGTTTAACGTGATCCCCAAATATTCAATATTGTGCACACGTTCCAGTTGTGTTGTGCCTAGCCTGGGTGGGGCTCGATTCTGGGGGTTGGGGTTCAGGATCATGAACTTAGTTTTTTGGGGGTTTATTTCCAATCCCCGATCATTACAAAAGTCTAGAAAACCGTCCAAAATGCGCTGAATCCCCATGGGGGATTTAGACAGCAGCAGGGTGTCGTCTGCAAACATGATTGCAGGCACCCTGCTGCCGGTCAATTTTGGGGCATCGGAGTTGGGGATCCTGTTTAGGTGGGCAACAACCCCGTTCACAAAGATGCAGAACAGGGTCGGTGCGAGCACGCAACCCTGTCTCACACCTCTGCGAACGGGGAACCTTTCGGTTAGTTTGCCACCTTTGCCACACCTTACGCGAGCGTAGTTGTTGTGGTGGAGTCTCATCAGGATTGTCAGGATGTCAGTAGGGACATTCAACTCTTCCATGACTCTCCATAGCCTCGCTCTGGGAACCAAATCAAAGGCGGCACGTAGGTCTACAAAGATGGTATATAGACTGCCGCCCTCGATTACAGCTGTTCTCCAGTAGAGGAGATTTAACCTGAAGATTTGGTCTATGGTTGATACACCCTCCCTGAATCCTGCCTGGTAAGGGGACAAAATTTCCATTTCTTCGGTCCAGGCCTGCAGTCGATTCAGAATCAGTCTACCGAACAATTTTTGGGATATGTCGATTAGACTGATAGGACGATAGTTGGAAGGGAGCAGGGGGGATCCCTTTTTGTAAATTGGGACCACCTCTGCTCCCCTCCAAGTATCGGGCACCTCCAGTCCCCCCGCAATGGCATTGAATATTAGTGTAAGATAGGGTGCCCATATCCCGGGTTCCTGCTTAAACAGGTCCCCGGGCACCCCATCAAGTCCTGGGGCTTTTCCGGCAGCTAGGCCTTTAATGGCGTCCCTCACTTCTTTTTCGGTGAAAACAACCCTAGTGGGACAGGATGAAATTGTGGGACCATCTCTGTTCTGTTCACCCCCACCCTCTGCGTACAGGGCCTCAAAGTGGGTCTGCCATACCGTAGGGGCTATATTGGGCTCTATTGCGGAGGATAAATCCTCCGTGCCGTTCGCCACTACGCGCTAAAATTTACGGGAATCTCTAACTGTTAATGCATTAGTGAGGTTTTCCCAGTAGTCGTGGTCCCATTCTGCCCTTGCGTTCTCCAGGAGGATTTTATATGATCTTCTCCTGGCGCGGATTTCATCTTTGTTATGGTGTTCCTTTATAGCAAGTAGCAAGTGGGCCTTGGCTTCCCTGCAAGCGGCATTATACCAAGATGTCTTCGGTTTAGGGCCATTCCTTTGCCTTGCAGATGAGAATAGGTCCTGCTCTAGGGTGGTGATGATGCCTGCATGTATTTGTGCAAGCTCTCCTCTAGTAGCATCGTCTAAGACCCTAGTTCCTAGCTGGAAGGCATCCTCCAGTAATGGGATTATCCTTTCATATAGCCGGGATATTCGTTCTGGGTTGCTGGCCAGTTTCTCCCACTTGACCTTCCTACGATTATTTTCAAGTAGGAGGCCCGTTTTATCTTTGTCCGACCCATTGATTATTGCCTCTCTCCCAGGCAGGGAATAAGTCAGTTCTAGGGAATTGTGGTCACTGTCTAATCTTGGGGTGACTTTAAAGTCGACTATTGCTGGCCACATAAACAGTTTGACCATAATATAGTCCAATCTGGATTCGCTGCCGGGTTTGTTAAAAGTATGGGTACTTGGTGTGTCTGATTTGGTACGACCGTTGCATGCCCTTAAACCAAGGTTAAGGGTGAGGGCAGTTATCTGTAGGGCTAAAGGAGTCCAGGCCCATGGGGGTGGTGCCACCGTCTCAGGTATAAGCCAATATGAATCTTCCTCCAGGGAAGGACCATCACGTAACCCAGGCAGTGGTTCGTATTGAACATTGAAATCGCCTCCTACCAGGCAAGCAAGTTCGCTTGGGATTCCTTCTAAGAGCTTGGCTAGCTCATCCACTGTGCCAGATTCTTTGTGCATTGGAACCGGCCTTGAGTAGAAATTGATTACTAGCAACTTCGATGAGTCCGGCCACTCAAGTGAGACAGCCAATAGATCATCAGAAGCGGTCTCTAAATAAGTAGCTTGGCAACCTAAGTCCGTGGCTACCCATGTAGTTAGTCCCCCAGATGGCCTACCCCTTCCCCCCCATTTAGCTGCTTTAAAGAAGGAGGCAAAACCCGGGAATGCTCTTTCTTCGCGCGCCCAAGTTTCTTGTAGAAGAATGATATTTTTTTATCTGATGTATGTACCCCATTCTGTGCAATCTATTTTGCTAGCAAGGCCTGCCACATTCCAAGACATCACTGTTATTTCTAGTGGTTGGGTGGAGGCCGTGCCCATAAAAACCGAGTTGGTAGTAGTACACTCGTGGGGCGGCCGTGGATTTGTGGGGACGAGGAACGTACCCTTGGGTCTGTTATCAGGGGAAGGAGAGGAAGGCGTAACGCTTGGGACCTGTCTGGGATCAACTGTGCCAGGTGCTAAAAAATAAGTATCAGCAGCTGTGGCGAATTTGGGCTCGTTTGTGGGAGATATTTGAGTTGCGCTCCCCTCATCAACCGCATGTCAGTCTACCATTTCAAGACTGCTGTATCGGTTATGGGTAGATAAATAGGCGGGGTAGTGTATTCTATGTGGCCCTGGAATTCCCCTCCTGTGTCCACCACCTCCCCCCCTCCTTCTTGTGACAGTTTCCCAGCCGGCCTCATCCCCATATGTAGGGGACTGCTCTGTTGGTCTTTCCCTGTGTGACGGATAGTTGTTGTTCTCCCTGTGACAGTTTTCCCAACCCTCCAGCAACTCCTGGTGGTACCTCCACCTGTGGTCCTCAAGGTTATACAGATTTGAGGGGTAAAAAAATGAGAGGGGTAATGGTTGGATGGTGCTAGCAAAATCCTCATCAGCAGCACAGGTACAGATATATGCGGCTGTATTCGGATCTCTGAAGGTGACCAGAATACAGTCACCTCTAATGGATTTCTTAGTGTAGCCCACCCACGTTGCCCTCCTAGCCATGGATATATCGCTAGTAGTTCCTCTCGGTAGCGGTCTGTTTACGGAGAGCCAGTTGATTACTTTGTTTTTGAGTGAAGTGGTGGATTCAAATGTGGTGGAATTTAGTTCAGGAACCCCCGCCAGAACTAGAGTGTAGGGTGCTGCTTCTGGGGGGAGGTTTATGGATTTAGGTTTGGGAGTAGTATTAGGTTTCTCTCCAGTAGTAGGAGGATCTCTCTTAGCTTTAGCCGGAGGCGGAATATTATCTTTCAGTGGAAGGGTTGATTTTGGGGTAGCAGTTGCCGTTTGTTGGGTAGGGATAGGGGCCTTGTTTGCAACTAGTGATGCCGGAGCGTTGATTGGTGCAGGTTGTGAGGGTTTGGGATTAGTTTGTGGGGGCTTATTATTTATTGTTGTGGGAGGACCATTGCCTTTGGTGGATTTTGGTCCTGGTCCATCTCTTGTTATTTTGGCCCCACTGTTAACAATTTTCCTTGAGTCGGCAAGTTGCACGGTTGCCTTTTCGATGCTAACTAGTCTAGCTTCGATCTTGATAAGTCTTGCCTCAAGGGGGCTCAGCAGAGACCTAACTAGTGTGCCTATATCCTCTAAAGTGATGTCGTCTGAGGTAGTGTCTAATGGTGCGTTGTTGCTGAGTTGTGGTAGTGAGGTTGAATTGATCATTCTAGGGGGAGATGGCGGTCCTGATATATTCACAATAGGGTCAGAGGAAGCACCTTTCTCCCTTTTGCCTCTGACTTGCTTGGATTTCGGAGTTTTGGTCCTATGATCTTCTTTATTTTGAAGCCCCTGCTTCTTTTTAGGAATAGCCCCTTCCCTAGTACCCCTATTGTTATCTAAGTTGGTTCCTGCAACTTTGGCTGTCTCAATGTTCTCTGTGGTTATAAGCTGGGGAATTTGGGTGTTAGGTAGGGCCATAAGGCTCATGTCCTCAAAGTCACTCGGGACCTCAATAGTGAGCTCGGGGTTGGTGGGATTAGTGACTGGGAGTGGACATGTTGCCTGGTCTGTGCTATGGCTGTTTGGAAGACCAGATCTGTTTTCTGGGGTTCTAGCTTGGGCCATAGGGCCCATTGAAGATCTCCTTACCCAGTCTATTTCTTGTGAGATTCTGCGCTCCAAAACCTCGATTTCCTCAATCAAAAGGGAGCCAGCTTTAGCAAAGTAAGTGTCAATAGGGCCTTTAACAGCCCAGGATGCAGCTAGTGAAGAAGTTTTGCTCCTGGTTTCCCGTGTACACATTTTACTAACGGTTCAAAGACCTTTGGATACAGGCAAAGAGGGGGGCCCGGACCGGACTCTCACGTACTCGAATGGCCTCAAACGGCCCGCTCTTTGCCCGGTCTTCGCCCCGCGCTCCGTCCCGCGCGCGTCCCGCGTCGCGGTGGTGCTGAGGCCAATGAAGTACAAGAAGGTTGGGGGCGTGGCCGCCGGGGGAAGAGGCAGCAGCTGTGAAGAGCTGGGGCTGCTGGTCCTCGCAGTCCCCCGGTAGGCTCCACACACTGTGCACTTTTAAGTTAACTCGACCTGGGAGCGCGTTATCTCTCCACCGGCTGTGGAGCCGCTCACACCAGGGAGCAGAGGGTCACAGGGCAGATGAGCGGCACCCGCGAAGCGGGTGTCGCGAAAGGTAGCAGAGTTAGCAGGGCTGGAGGCAACGAAAGTCTGTCTCTCTCCTCACACGCGAAGGGAAAATCCAAAGGCACCCACTCAGCAGACACACCCAGGTGTTGATAAGGCTGAAGGCTGGGGGCGTGGCCGCCGGGGGAAGAGGCAGCAGCTGTGAAGAGCTGGGGCTGCTGGTCCTTGCAGTCCCCCGGTAGGCTCCACGCACTGTGCACTTTTAAGTTAACTCGACCTGGGAGCGCGTTATCTCTCCACCGGCTGTGGAGCCGCTCACACCAGGGAGCAGAGGGTCACAGGGCAGATGAGCGGCACCCGCGAAGCGGGTGTCGCGAAAGGTAGCAGAGTTAGCAGGGCTGGAGGCAACGAAAGTCTGTCTCTCTCCTCACACGCGAAGGGAAAATCCAAAGGCACCCACTCAGCAGACACACCCAGGTGTTGATAAGGCTGAAGGCTGGGGGCGTGGCCGCCGAGGGAAGAGGCAGCAGCTGTGAAGAGCTGGGGCTGCTGGTCCTCGCAGTCCCCCGGTAGGCTCCACGCACTGTGCACTTTTAAGTTGACTCGACCTGGGAGCGCGTTATCTCTCCACCGGCTGTGGAGCCGCTCACACCAGGAAGCAGAGGGTCACAGGGCAGATGAGCGGCACCCGCGAAGCGGGTGTCGCGAAAGGTAGCAGAGTTAGCAGGGCTGGAGGCAACGAAAGTCTGTCTCTCTCCTCACACGCGAAGGGAAAATCCAAAGGCACCCACTCAGCAGACACACCCAGGTGTTGATAAGGCTGAAGGCTGGGGGCGTGGCCGCCGGGGGAAGAGGCAGCAGCTGTGAAGAGCTGGGGCTGCTGGTCCTCGCAGTCCCCCGGTAGGCTCCACGCACTGTGCACTTTTAAGTTGACTCGACCTGGGAGCGCGTTATCTCTCCACCGGCTGTGGAGCCGCTCACACCAGGGAGCAGAGGGTCACAGGGCAGATGAGCGGCACCCGCGAAGCGGGTGTCGCGAAAGGTAGCAGAGTTAGCAGGGCTGGAGGCAACGAAAGTCTGTCTCTCTCCTCACACGCGAAGGGAAAATCCAAAGGCACCCACTCAGCAGACACACCCAGGTGTTGATAAGGCTGAAGGCTGGGGGCGTGGCCGCCGGGGGAAGAGGCAGCAGCTGTGAAGAGCTGGGGCTGCTGGTCCTCGCAGTCCCCCGGTAGGCTCCACGCACTGTGCACTTTTAAGTTAACTCGACCTGGGAGCGCGTTATCTCTCCACCGGCTGTGGAGCCGCTCACACCAGGGAGCAGAGGGTCACAGGGCAGATGAGCGGCACCCGCAAAGCGGGTGTCGCGAAAGGTAGCAGAGTTAGCAGGGCTGGAGGCAACGAAAGTCTGTCTCTCTCCTCACACGCGAAGGGAAAATCCAAAGGCACCCACTCAGCAGACACACCCAGGTGTTGATAAGGCTGAAGGCTGGGGGCGTGGCCGCCGGGGGAAGAGGCAGCAGCTGTGAAGAGCTGGGGCTGCTGGTCCTCGCAGTCCCCCGGTAGGCTCCACGCACTGTGCACTTTTAAGTTGACTCGACCTGGGAGCGCGTTATCTCTCCACCGGCTGTGGAGCCGCTCACACCAGGGAGCAGAGGGTCACAGGGCAGATGAGCGGCACCCGCGAAGCGGGTGTCGCGAAAGGTAGCAGAGTTAGCAGGGCTGGAGGCAACGAAAGTCTGTCTCTCTCCTCACACGCGAAGGGAAAATCCAAAGGCACCCACTCAGCAGACACACCCAGGTGTTGATAAGGCTGAAGGCTGGGGGCGTGGCCGCCGGGGGAAGAGGCAGCAGCTGTGAAGAGCTGGGGCTGCTGGTCCTCGCAGTCCCCCGGTAGGCTCCACGCACTGTGCACTTTTAAGTTGACTCGACCTGGGAGCGCGTTATCTCTCCACCGGCTGTGGAGCCGCTCACACCAGGGAGCAGAGGGTCACAGGGCAGATGAGCGGCACCCGCGAAGCGGGTGTCGCGAAAGGTAGCAGAGTTAGCAGGGCTGGAGGCAACGAAAGTCTGTCTCTCTCCTCACACGCGAAGGGAAAATCCAAAGGCACCCACTCAGCAGACACACCCAGGTGTTGATAAGGCTGAAGGCTGGGGGCGTGGCCGCCGGGGGAAGAGGCAGCAGCTGTGAAGAGCTGGGGCTGCTGGTCCTCGCAGTCCCCCGGTAGGCTCCATGCACTGTGCACTTTCAAGTTAACTCGACCTGGGAGCGCGTTATCTCTCCACCGGCTGTGGAGCCGCTCACACCAGGGAGCAGAGGGTCACAGGGCAGATGAGCGGCACCCGCAAAGCGGGTGTCGCGAAAGGTAGCAGAGTTAGCAGGGCTGGAGGCAACGAAAGTCTGTCTCTCTCCTCACACGCGAAGGGAAAATCCAAAGGCACCCACTCAGCAGACACACCCAGGTGTTGATAAGGCTGAAGGCTGGGGGCGTGGCCGCCGGGGGAAGAGGCAGCAGCTGTGAAGAGCTGGGGCTGCTGGTCCTCGCAGTCCCCCGGTAGGCTCCACGCACTGTGCACTTTTAAGTTAACTCGACCTGGGAGCGCGTTATCTCTCCACCGGCTGTGGAGCCGCTCACACCAGGGAGCAGAGGGTCACAGGGCAGATGAGCGGCACCCGCGAAGCGGGTGTCGCGAAAGGTAGCAGGGTTAGCAGGGCTGGAGGCAACGAAAGTCTGTCTCTCTCCTCACACGCGAAGGGAAAATCCAAAGGCACCCACTCAGCAGACACACCCAGGTGTTGATAAGGCTGAAGGCTGGGGGCGTGGCCGCCGGGGGAAGAGGCAGCAGCTGTGAAGACCTGGGGCTGCTGGTCCTCGCAGTCCCCCGGTAGGCTCCACGCACTGTGCACTTTTAAGTTAACTCGACCTGGGAGCGCGTTATCTCTCCACCGGCTGTGGAGCCGCTCACACCAGGGAGCAGAGGGTCACAGGGCAGATGAGCGGCACCCGCAAAGCGGGTGTCGCGAAAGGTTGCAGAGTTAGCAGGGCTGGAGGCAACGAAAGTCTGTCTCTCTCCTCACACGCGAAGGGAAAATCCAAAGGCACCCACTCAGCAGACACACCCAGGTGTTGATAAGGCTGAAGGCTGGGGGCGTGGCCGCCGGGGGAAGAGGCAGCAGCTGTGAAGAGCTGGGGCTGCTGGTCCTCGCAGTCCCCCGGTAGGCTCCACGCACTGTGCACTTTTAAGTTAACTCGACCTGGGAGCGCGTTATCTCTCCACCGGCTGTGGAGCCGCTCACACCAGGGAGCAGAGGGTCACAGGGCAGATGAGCGGCACCCGCGAAGCGGGTGTCGCGAAAGGTAGCAGGGTTAGCAGGGCTGGAGGCAACGAAAGTCTGTCTCTCTCCTCACACGCGAAGGGAAAATCCAAAGGCACCCACTCAGCAGACACACCCAGGTGTTGATAAGGCTGAAGGCTGGGGGCGTGGCCGCCGGGGGAAGAGGCAGCAGCTGTGAAGACCTGGGGCTGCTGGTCCTCGCAGTCCCCCGGTATGCTCCACGCACTGTGCACTTTTAAGTTAACTCGACCTGGGAGCGCGTTATCTCTCCACCGGCTGTGGAGCCGCTCACACCAGGGAGCAGAGGGTCACAGGGCAGATGAGCGGCACCCGCGAAGCGGGTGTCGCGAAAGGTAGCAGAGTTAGCAGGGCTGGAGGCAACGAAAGTCTGTCTCTCTCCTCACACGCGAAGGGAAAATCCAAAGGCAGACGAACTAAGGCCCATGTACAGTCAGTACCTAGGATGGCGAAGTGTTTGATGGATGTTCACAAAATCAGCAAGAAGAGTATATTTCCAGTATGAACTTGCTAGCCTCCTGTATTTACTGTTACTCTAAAAATTGTAGCTAGGCCCACTGCACTTTACACCATTGGCCTTAATTGATACTGGTTGTTGCGTAGGGTCATAGTAACGGTCACACTTAGGTACATGGTGAATGAGAAATTGCAATAAATGGGCGGTTATAGGATAAGCAGTCCATTGATTTTAGGTAATAACGTTGGAATTCATTGGTTTTATAAGAAATGTTTATATTGCAATTATATTGTTCGTCTGAAATGATTTGTTAGTTATGATGCATTTGTACTTTATTCCCCTGAGGCGTGAGCCGGGGGTTCTAGGCTGACATTCATTAAAATTTTTAAACTTCGCATTTCACTTTGTAAATTGCCAATCTTTTGACTATTTTCACTGTTGTGTTGAGAACTTGTTTTGCGCCTTACCTGCTCACTGTAATAGCTTCCTACTAGTGGATTCTGCACTGCACTAGCGCGCTCGTAGTAACGGTGCCGCCATCTTAGGTGGTCACCAGGGCAGCGTTCTAGTTGATTTTGCGTCCCTGCCCTCTCCCTATATAATGTGTATATGGTTTCGGCGGCGCTGCGGGTGCGCCGAAGGCGTGCCAAAGGCAAGCCCGTCTGCGCCCGTCATCGCCAGTCCATCGCCTCTCGCCAGTAGTCCTGGTCGGGACCGGCTTCTCATCCGTAAGTATGATAGAGAGCAACTTATGAACCTAAAGCCTAATGAGGTGGCCTGTGCGGAGGTGCCATCCCAGTTAGGTGAGACAAGTCTGTCTTGTCAGTCTTGTGCTTTTTCTGCGTGTACTCCTTCTGGGGATCCGAAAGCCGAGGTCTTAGGGAGTCAAACGCTGTTTACTGTCTTTCAATTAAATGTGCGTTCCTTAGTGAAACACCATATGGAAGTCCACACGCTAATTAGTGATGAGTCTCCTGATGTCCTCTTCATCTGTGAGACGTGGCTGTGGGATGACATGTTAGGGATAACTGGCTTATCCCTTCCTGAAGGGTATTTGATTAAGACTCTTAATAGAGACTCTAGGGAAGGCGGGATAGCTGTTATATATAAAGCCCAGTATTGTTGCTTCTTTATGGCGGAGAATTTATGCGGCTGTGAATGTGCACGCTTTAGACTGGACATAAGCCCGAATTTTACTTTCTGTGGGCTCTATATCTATCGCCCCCCCTGGCCATGCTTCTGAGTTTAGTGAAGCACTGTTAGAGCTAGTTAGCTCACTAGTGGTGAGATCTGCTAATTTCTCCATTCTAGGCGACCTGAATCTTCATTTTGATCAAACTTCGGATCAGGCCATTTGTAATTTGTTAGCAGACTTGGCAGCCTTCCAACTAGATTTATTGGTACAGGATGCTACCAATGTAGCATGACATATATTGGATCCTGTTTTTTCCAATATTCCAGCTGTTCAGATTGATCGGCCTGTACCTATGGGCTGGACCGACCATTATTTACTCAAAGCTAGTTGGAAGATAACCAAATCTCCTAAGACTGATAAGACCACTCTGATGTTTAAAAGGCCTTGGCATAAACTTAATATAAGTGCTTTTCACGCCTACCTGGGTGAATCCCTGGTCGAGGATCTGACTGATCCTGAAGCCGCCTATACCGCCTTCTGCGACTGGATTGGGGGGGGACTTGACGCTCTTATTCAAGCTAGATGGGTGAGAGGGCGCAGCTCTGTCTCCAATCCTTGGTTCTCGGATGATCTTAGAGCGCTCAGGAAAGAGTGTAAAAGAGCTGAGCGGATTTGGAGAAGGAACTATTAAGACGACCTTAAGATTGTGTACCTGGCCAAACTAAAATATTACCACAAAATGATCTGTTCCACACGTGCTGATTTTTACGCTGGAAAAATTAAGGAGAGTTCTAATCCCATGAAATACATCTTTAAGATTGTTCAGGAGCTGAAGAATACTAAAACCTCAGTCTCCCACGTAAACTCGGCACAGCAATGTGAGGAGCTTGCTGCCTTTTTTACGAATAAAGTGCAGCAAATCTATGCCACCTTTCCTCAGCTTTCCTCTGTTCCGAGCTCTGTTACGGTCAGAGAGGGGGTTTCCACTCTGACTGTTATACCCGAGATCTCTTGTGATGAACTTGTGAAACTTTGCAAAAAGGTTAAATCAGGATCCCCATCTGACCCTATGAGGCTGACACAGTTTATGGACTCTATGGAGCTTGTACAGAAACCGCTAGGTCACATACTTAATCTATCTTTTTCCACGGCCAAAGTACCCCTGGCCTGGAAACAGGCTCGGGTCTCGCCTATCATTAAAAAGCCCACTTTTGATCCCTCTTTGCCTGAGAGTTATAGGCCGATTTCCTTGCTTCCATGGGTTGCCAAACTGGCAGAGGCACATGTGAACGAGGTGTTATCTCGGCACATGACCTTTAACAACATTCTGGACCTGTCGCAAAACGGTTTCAGATCGGGTCATGGTACCGAGTCTGCCTTGTTAGCCTCCACGGAGTATTTAAGAACTATTCTTGACGCTGGTCAGAGTGCAGCGCTTATATTATTAGATCTTAGCGCTGCCTTTGATACGGTGTCTCACGACATCTTGCTGTATCGTCTGGAGGCAATAGGGATCATGGGCCAGGCTTTGGAATGGTTCCGTGCATTTCTGTCGGACAGATCCTTCCGGGTGTCAGCACCGCCTTTCCTGTCTCAAGCCCACTCCATCGGCCAAGGGGTTCAGCAGGGCTCAGCGCTGAGCCCGACCTTGTTCAATCTTTATGTTCAACCTCTTGCGGTTGTGGCAAGAGATTGGGGTTCAACGCTGGTATCGTATGCTGACGATACTCAGCTGGTAATCACCTTAGCTGAGGGCCCTTCTGCAGTTGCCATAAGGTTTAGAGATGGGATGACTGCAGTTGCTCAGTGGATGGCTGACAACTGTTTACAGCTGAATGCCACTAAAACGGAAGTGATGCTGGTAGGGAAAAACATCTCCCTCTGGAATGAGCACTGGTGGCCAGCTTCGTTAGGCACTATGCCAACATCTAAGCCAGTGGTTAAGAACCTGGGAGTTTGGTTGGACGCGGATCTTAACTTTCAGTCCCACACGAAGAAGGTGGCAGCGACGTGTGTGGGCTTGTTGAGAGGCCTCCGCCCTATCCTGAGGTTCTTTAACGCGCCTGTGCGGCAGCTCATTATCCAGGCTACAATATTATCGCGCTTGGACTATGCCAGCGTCTTATTTCTGGCGCAAATAAAGCTGAGATTTCGCAGCTCCAACGAGTACAGAACTCAGCAGCCCGCGCGCTTGTGGGACTCCCACGTAGATGTTCTGCTAGAGCCACTACCAGAGCTTTACATTGGCTTCCGATTCAAGCAATAATCCAGTTTAAGACGCTTTGCTTGGCGTTTAAAATCTTAAAAGGCACTAGTCCTGAGCTACTTCACCCTCTTTTAACTCCCTATATTCCCCAACGTAGCCTGCGCTCCTTGGGTCAACATCTGGTGACCATTCCCAGGATCAGACTCTGCCGTGTTGGAGGCCGTTCCTTTCGGCTCCTGGCGGCTAAACTGTGGAATTCTTTGCCTGTCTCCATTCGAAGTATGGACGACTTACTGTTATTCCGGAAAGCTATTACGACCTTCCTTTTTCCACTGATTTAGGGTTTCCATTTCTTTTTCAGCCTTCCCTGTTATCTGGTACAATTAGACGGTCAGCGCCGGGACGCCCCTTAGCTGGGGCAGCTGTGCGCTTTAACAAATTTGAACATAACATAACATGAATATTTTATATTGTCTTTTATATGCTAAAATGTCATGGTTGTAAATAATTGAATACAATGTTTTAAAACGTACTTACTTGAAAGGCAAGCTTACCTTCCTTCCCTACATAGCGCAAAATACCACAATGTTGCAAAGGCGCAGTAACCAGCATGTGTTGTATTGCATTATTTATGGAACTACACTTAATTCGTTCGGTAAATAGGGTAACAGGAACTGGGTACGAAAAACGTGTTATTTACAATGTTTCAAAGCGGCAGATCATCGATATTTACTTTTAAATAAAATGTATAATTTGTTCCATTCTTTTCACATGCTATATCAAGGGAATTAATTACGCTCTGTGGCCTTCCTGCCTGGCTCAAAATTGCAGCAGGTCGGCACCCATTCGTCCTTGAGGGCCGATCTATTGCTTTTCAGCAGTTGCCCGCAGATAAGGGAGGGGGGGGGGGGGGGGTGGCCCCAGCCCTGCTGTGCGCACATCCTTATATGCATTAAAATTTAAATCCCACGTTTGTTTTCCAAATGTCTATCTTGTGTGTTATTGGATGTAAAGGTATTACACACAGAGAAAACAATACACAGGTAATATAATTGTTAGAGCTGGTAACTATTTTCTCCTAACATAAATCAGAATAAAAACTGCAGCTCGCTGTATCAGTATTTCTCCTATACACTAAAAGAAAAAAAGACTAGTCTTATTGCCCAGGAAATTTTTTTTACAAAGATTTAATTTCAATGTGTACGTTAAACTAATTTGTGTACAGTTGAAAAGAGAAAAAAGACTGCGTCTCACTGTGTTGCCCAGGCTGGTTTACAGAGGCTATTCACAGGCGCGATCCCACTACTGATCAGCACGGGGGTTTTGACCTGCTCCGTTTCCGACCTGGGCCGATTCACCCCTCTTTAGGCGACCTGGTTATTCTGTGCTTCCACAGAATCACCATATCGATGCCGAACTTAGTGTGGACACCCGATCGACATAGCACACAGCAGCCCAGAACTCCTGGACTCAAGCAATCCAGCAGCCTCAGCCTCCCAAGTAGCTAGGATTACAGGCGCACGCCACTGCGCCCGGCGAAGGTAGATCCCTGAATTGCAGTACTAGAGATTTGCAAGTATCCGACGTCACTGTTATTTCACGTTCTCTTATTGGATATCCCCTACCTACCCTTAGCGATAGAGTATCCAAAGCCCACATGTACAGTTGCGGCCATGTTTAAGAAGGGTTGCGAGCGCCAGAATCCCAACACCGCCCATTCTCCCACCGGGCGATGATTTGTTTACCTGCAACTGAGGAACAAGGCGGGGCCGTGTAGTTATCCGTATAGATGCCGATTCAATGTTGAACTTACTCGATTCAACCTAGAAAGCGTCAGTTTTAAAATACAGATTCCATGCAATGTAACAGGCTGAGTTTTTTCTTATGCTGTTGGGCGACGTTACATTGATTTATAACGCAAAACGGACACTCTCGCTTCAAAATGCACTGTGTAAAAACTTAATTTAGTCTTTGATGGGTGAGCGTTCCTTGTGCCGAAAAACACGTTAAGAAGAGGTTGACTGCAGGATGATTTAGCTTCTACTCTTCCATGGTTTCTGTAGTTCAAAAAAAAAAAACACCAGCCTTAGCTCGGAAGCGCTGCCCCGCGCTGCACGCTGGGAAGGGAGAGCCTAGGGCTGACTTTCTGATTGGCTCGCTTCTTTCTTGAGTGTTGTGGAGTTGAGTGAATGGCGGGATCAGGCTGACAGCCCCACAGTGTGCCTGGAGACATCATGAAGCTGCAGTGTGAAGTGGAGGTCGTTAACCGTATGCTGCCCACCTTCGGTATGAGGAACCGAGGCAAAGGGACCCGTGCCGTGCTGTCCATCGGCAGACAGCATCTCCAGAGCACGTCCGGGGGCAGGAGTGCTGCTGTCTACTTGATGATCTGCACACTTAAAGATAAGGCGGGGTCCAAGTACAAGGTAAGGGCTTTGTCCAAGGGGCTTGGGTCGGCTGCAGGCTGTGCTGGGCTGAGAAGGGGGCGACCCAGCGGAGGCATAGCGTGCGTTTACCAGAAAAACACTGACGAACGAAACTAGCACCGGTCTGTACACGGATCAGAAAAGTCACTCTTCATTTATAAGACAAGCTCGCTGATTACCATGGTTGCCACTTGAGCGTGAGAAAAATCAGACCTTATCTTTCCGATAGGAATATGTTTCGGGTATAGAACTTGAACTGTAAGCTTTGTGCTCTTGGACGCCTTCTAAATTTAGTGCAAACATAAACACTACTATTCTGTTTTATAAACTTAAAGCTACGTAACTGCCTAGTTTTTGATTTGTTTTTATGTGACGCGTTGACACTTTACTGCGAGCACAACAGATAATTTCCTTGTAATTAGATACATTTCTAATATATCCCTGCTGTGCAACATAATGGTCTGTAAGTAGCCTTAAAACACCATCAGTGACAGTTCCAGCCTTATCGAGTCTGCACGATCTTCTGTAGTGCATCAGATATCGCTTTATTTCTCCACACCTGTACCAATCTCAGTAAACCACCCCTACGTTCTCAGTTCACTCCTGCAGCTCTGGATACTCTGAAACCCTCATACATAATAAATGCAAAGCACATTGTGGTCAATATTTCTACTCTTCGTCCTACTGTTTTTTTGTTTTTTTTTTACCGGAAGAACATGCCTTTATTTAAGGAGATGGCCCCGTTACTCCACAAGTAAAATTTTAATCCAAAATTATTTTGTGGGCTAATCTTGCTCGCGCTCTTAAAAAAAAAAAATTACATAAAAGAGTAAGAATATTCTTGTTTGAAGCTCTTGTATATGGTAAGAGAAATATCCTGTAAGATATTGATTCAGAAAAGCCTTTACAAAGCCTTCTTGCAAATAAAGAGCAAACCTCTCAGAATTCAAGAGCAGCTTTCTTGCGCAATATACAGATGTAACAGAACGAGTTGAAGAGGAGCTTCACCCTGCCAGTCCTTACATCAGTCCTGATGACTGCTCTCTATAGATTCAGCGCTTGACGTGGACAATAAACTGCCCAACGGCACCTATATTACTGTGTACTAAGAATGTATTTTCCGTTTTTTCGACAGCTGATGGACTGATCATTTCTCCTAATTCCCATCACCTGGGTTTCCCACATCCAGTTGTAGACTTCGCTACCTACATTGGAGTGCAGCCCCTAGCTGAGCGACCTACAGCGAGAGTGAAAGATGAGTGTAAGAGAGTAGATTTGTTGGAGGGATAAATATAGGATTGTAAGAGAGGGTTGGTCAATGCCCAGGGTTTGGACCCAGGGAAAGGTAGACGGAGAGAGAGGCCTGACAGTGGAATAAGCTAGATAATAGAACAAAATCTAGTGACTAACAATCACAGTGTAAACATAAATTTGGGCCCTTAAAATACCCCATGTATCATTTACCGCATTCTAAGCCTGTTGGTGTATTTCTTCATTATAAGGAGAGGTAGTTATAAGGAACTTTAGAGAATGTGAGATGTGAGCAGAACAGAATTGCTTTTAAATAGTAGTGTGTATTGACAAAGTCAATAGTTTCTGATTTTGTTTAGTCGAAATGCTTTCTCCAGTTCGATTGGCATACAGAACAAGTACAACAAAACAGCAGCAGTGCAAGCTTCCCTCATGCATAGAACAGGTACATGGATTCAGATGGGGTCTGGGCGCTGAATACTTTGGGGATGTTATGGATTTGACACAGTTGGTTATGTTATGTTATATATTCTTATTTAGTGCAACATCCACCCAAAGGCATCTAGGTGCTGCTGTGGTACGTAGAGGGAAATTCTATGGCAGGACAGGAGGCTTCAGATTATGCTTTCTCTATTTCTTTTACTACTAACAGCAGCCAATAGAAACATAGTAAAGGAAACAAAAAACCACAACTCCCATGAGCCCTTAGGCAACCATAGAGAGTACATGCTATATAAGCCACCATAGAGGACAACACTTCCTCTTTCTTTGCTGCTTCGCAGCCAGTTAAGTACTTTATTGTGTGACTTGCATGTATGTTTTGCCTGTTACCTTTCTGTTCTGTGACAGTTGCTGAGCGCCGCTTATTGCTTTGTGTTTCTTGCCGCCGCCGCCGCTTGGTTTATGCGTGTTGTGCTGCCGCTGGCGTTTTCAGCGCTTTCAGGACGTTGTCTCTGGTTGTGATTACGAGAGCGCGTGTTCGCCTCTCTGGACTTTCGGGCGCTTTGTGCCCGTGTCTGTCTTCTTGTGGAGTGGGACGGAGCTCGGGGAGTCGCGCGTGCGTGTCGCGCGTCGCTCCTCTTCCGGTCGCAGACAGGCCACCGCGCATGCGCTCTGGCTATTGTTGGAGCCCGGACACGCTACGAGGCGGCGTTTCTTCTTGCCTCAGCCCACTTTGTCTGCCGGAGAGCTCCATTTGACGCCCTCTACCTCACGGAAGGTTTTGGGCTGCATAATCTGTAGAGGCGGTGCCTAGGGTGTCTATTGCACGCAAGCTGGTCCCTCCACCTTTTATCATTGCTGTTTGGTCGAGTTCTTACTCTGCCTATCTTGCTTGCGTGGGGCTGTCACCCCCCCTGACAGGGTCGCTTGGTGGTGACCTGGTTTTACCTTTTGAGTATTTTTGTGGGCATATAGATTAATTCTATATTAATCTATTTTTTCCTTGTTTTCACCTCAGTCCTAGTTTGGTCTTAACAATGGAAGACTATGTTGATGCTGAGGAATACTGTTATGAGGAAGAACAGGAGGAATCGTTTGAGTACGATTTAGTTGATGCCCTTGACCAGGGCGTTCAGCATTCGGTCAATACTGCGCTGGTTAGAGCCATTGGGCCGCTAAAGCGTCATTTGACTGACTATGCCCAGCAGCAGGGCTGGATTCCTTCGTCTGCTTCCAAGCATTCCTCTAAGTCGCCCAGTAATCCCCACAGGTCAGACTTCGTAAAATTGGCCAAGTCTTTGTCTGCCCCTTCTAAGGTTTGTCACTCTCAATTTCCACCTCCTGACGAAGTTGTTAGCAGAGATTGCGAAGGATTTCTGGCACTTCTGCCTACAGAGGAAGATCACTCTTATTGCAGAATATCTCCCAGGTCGCCAAAATCAAGTGGCCGATTGGAACTCTCGCCATCTGCTGGACTTCAGCGACTGGCGTCTTCACCCTCGGGTCTTTCGATCCCTGTCTCGCCTTTGGGGTCGCCCCTGGATCGATCTCTTCGCCTCTCGCCTCAATGCTCAACTACCCAGGTTTTACAGCTGGCGTCCGGATCCGGAGGCCATCGCCACGGATGCCTTTCTCCAGACTTGGCCTCCTCAGCTTTGCTATGCCTTTCCCCCTTTCGCGATGATTCCGCGAGTCTTGGCCAGGACGAAGCAGTTTCTGTCGGAGATCGTTCTGATCATCCTCTTTGGAGAGCTCAAGCGTGGTTTCCGGACCTTCTGGAAATGAGTTGCTCGACTCCATTTCTGCTTCCAACGAGGTGGAACTTGCTGTTGGATCCTCTGCTCCAACCGCATCCTCTAGTTCTGTCGGGCCAGCTCCGTCTGGTAGCGTGGCGTCTCTCGGGGAACGCTGGAAAGTCCCTGGCTTATCTGGAGACGCTGAGAGATTTATCTCTGAAGCTTGGGCCCCCAACACGCGCAAACGTTATGCGTCAGCTTGGCGTCGGTGGTGTGATTGGTGTTCTGAACGGAATCTGGATCCCACTTCTGCAGATGTCTCTCTAGTGGTTAATTTTCTTGCTTCCATCGCTTCTGCTGGTTCTGCTTACAGGACCGTCAATTCTTTCCGCTCCGCTCTCTCTGCGGGCCATGCTTTGGTCGACGGAAAGCCTGTTGGGGAACATCCTCTCATCTCTGCATTGTTACGTGGTGTGCGAATGGCTAAACCACCATGTCCGAAATATGTTGCTCTTTGGGATGTCTCCATTGTGTTGCGTTTTCTAGAGGCTTGGCCTCCCAACGCTTCTCTGTCCCGTAAGCAGTTGTCTGCGAAATTGACAATGCTTTTGTGCTTAGTATCTTGTAAGCGTGTTTCGGATGTCCGTGCATTGGACCTCGCGGGTCGTTCGTTTTCCCCAGAAGGCGTTACTTTTACAGTTTCCAGACGTACCAAAACTAATCTGTCTACTGTCACTTACCCAGCGTTTCCTCACAATCCACAATTGTGTGTGGTACGCTGCATAAAGGATTATGAGGTGAGTACTGCTCCTTTTCGTCAAGATATGTCTGGACAGTTATTGATTGCTTTGTTAAAGCCTTTTAAGCCTGTGGCGTCCGCTACTCTGGCTCGATGGGTACGCTGGCTGATGTCTGAGGCGGGAATTGATACCTCCATCTTTGGAGCTCACTCCGCGAGGGGTGCCATGGCCTCTAAGGCTTTTCGTGTTGGTGTGAGTTTGCATGACATTGTGAAGACAGCTGATTGGTCTTCTGATACTGTGTTTAAGACATTTTACTTCAAACCCATTGTAGATATTGCATCTGTTGTGGTGGAACAGCTTTGAACAAGCATAATCTGAAGCCTCCTGTCCTGCCATAGAATTAAAAATTTGCAAACATTCGTGACAAGAATTTTCAATTCTATTAAGGACACGGAGGCGAGGATTATCCCACCCATTGGTATTCTACTGCATTGTTTATGTTGCATCTTGACTTTACTGTGATCTGCATTGTTTTGCATTGATTTTTTCCCCACCCAATGTGATGCGACCTTCCAAGGTTTTTGGAGATATATGTTACGGCTCTGTTTTTTCTTTCAGGTTCGGACCAGAAATGAACTGTCATCTTGGTCTTTCCGGCACCTTTTTCCGCGCCTTGGAGCTTGGATTTGCTGTGTTTCCTGATGCACCTTTGGCGTTTTTGGAGTGGTTGCCTGTTTTCCTGTTGGATTTCTTTGCGGTTCTGCCTTCGGACTTTTCTTTCTGGATGGTTGGCGGTATTTTTCTTCAAATGACTTTAGACTGTTTATAGTTCCTGGACAAAGAAAGAGGAAGTGTTGTCCTCTATGGTGGCTTATATAGCATGTACTCTCTATGGTTGCCTAAGGGCTCATGGGAGTTGTGGTTTTTTGTTTCCTTTACTATGTTTCTATTGGCTGCTGTTAGTAGTAAAAGAAATAGAGAAAGCATAATCCTCGCCTCCGTGTCCTTAATAGAATTGAAAATTCTTGTCACGAATGTTTGCAAATTTTTAATTAGTCCAACTCGTTTTTGAAAAGCCATGTTTTGAGAACCTTTTTGAAAGATAATCGATCTGATGAGAGCTTGATGTAAAGAGGAAGATAATTTCAAAATTTGGGGGCTCCCACCACAAAACTTCTTCCATCCCAGGAGGAAAGTTTAAACCTGGGGACAATCACATTTCTGGCAGAGCTGGAGCGGAGATAACTCTCTGGCTTGTACAAGCAAATCTGTCTTGCAAGTATTTTGGACCAGAATAATGTAGTGCGTTAAAATTAATACATAAGTCTTTGAATTTCTCTCTTTGTTTAACTGGAAGCCAATGAAGTTTCTATAGGACAGATTTCGCTGATTGAAATTTGGGAATTCCTAATAACATCCTGGCTGCTGCATTCTGGAGAACCTGAAGCTTGTCAGCATACTGCAATTGTATGTTAAGATAAAGACCATTAGAATAGTCCAGTCTAGACATAACTAAAGCAGTAATCACAGTTGTTTGAAAATGTAAAAAGATGCAGATATAGTTGCATTCACTTGATCTCTCAGAACAAGCTTGGTATAGAATCTGGACACCCATATTCTATACCTTCGTAACTGGAGAGTGTAGGTAACCTAATTCCAGCAGCCAAACATGCTGGTGTCCAAAAAGAGGTGCCCTTCCCAAAGAGAAGAACCTCTGTTTGGCTGGAGGTCAGTTTTAGTTAATTTTTGGCCGTCCAGTCGTTGAACGCTAGCAGAGCAACTGGGTATGGAAAAAATGCTTGGGGGGGAGGGAGGTGGGGGGGGGGGGGGCGGTACAAGTAACAGGTGGAAAGTTGAAGGAAGCCATGGGGAGCTCACGTCAGCTTGTGGAAATGCCCAAAGCCCTCTCTCTGCACATTTTAACAGACTATACTGGCTAGAGAACGGCAGGGTTAGTGCCTCGTGTATTGTTCTGTGTTCAAGCTGACCTGGTAAAATGGTAATATCAGGAAGGTTCAAGGTTTCTTTGAACAGTTTATTTAACTTCATGAAAATAAATACTTGTATAAAACTGGTGTATGTATGCCGTGTACTGATTTTGATGTGCTTTAGCACGATTTAGATCCATGGCCTGTTAAAACTGTATATTTATTGTCTTAGGCCTTTCAGGTCTAGAATGAGCTCTAAGGGCAGAGCTGATGGCAATGAACAGCCGGAAGAGAACATGTGTCTGTTTTAAAACATGCCTACGCTAAAAACCAACGTTATATATCAATTTAAGTCCTTTCAAAGGAGGAAATAAAATGTACTTTACATCATAGGCGCTGCATTTGTTTTAGTGAACAAATTAAACCCGGGTACGTTAATTGCTGCAGATTCTAGTGTAAAGGGGGATGCCAGATTGCCAGACACCATTATTATAGTCCAGGACTTTCATTTAAACAGTAAGTTGTCTTGGTTTGATTCTATTGGCTTAACATATGCGAAGACAAATATTTTAAAGGAAAGCCCAGAGTAGAATACACATTTGCTGCATAATGAGCCAGCTATCTGTCTACCCTGAGTGAGCCATATGTTAGCACTGGAGAGATGCAGATATTGAATTGCAGTTCCGCAAATTCATGGTTATATCCAAGAGGCGAAGTATGCTGTGAGCATTCAGTCTAGGACTGTATTATTACCTATAGATGATCTTTCCCAAGAAGAGACGGATAGAATGTGCAGAGTGACAGTATCCAATCATTTCGTAGAAGTGGTTTTCCAGCGAGAGGCCAGAATTGAATGGGCATTGACTATCCGTTTCTGATTTCCTTTTCAACAAACTGAAGAATAATCCTCTGAAAAGGCCCAGTAACGCCTATACACCTGTCCTCCGTCCCTTTCCAGTATACTTCTGCATATCAGGGTATCTGTTTTTCGAATTGTTTATATAAGGACAGGTCCCTGTATGTCGTCTTAGTGTATGGATGTCTGTACATATGTTGATTTTTAAGTTCACAGATGTCTTTCATTGTGAAATGTCTGACCAGCCCTACAGGTTGTGTGTTGATTATGAGTCTGTGTAAACGTGCCTCTGTAATGTCTATGCATGGGTGCCTGACTTTTTGTTGGCATGGTAGTCTAAGGTATTTGGCCGTACTTATCTCAGTTTATTCACAATTGCACAGTCAAGGGCTTTGTTAATTCATGTTCTTCAAAGTTTTGCGGTTTCTTTCTCCGATTACCATTGCCTACCAAGCTTTTCACTCATAGTTGGGCAGTTATAACATACCATACTGTTATTAGGTACAGCTCATTGATTTGATATTGTGTGTAATGGAATAAGCGCTGGAACTGCTTTTATTTACTGTGTTTTTTTAGTTACAGGAGAACATAGACCAGTTCTTTACAAAGTTTGTGGAGGAAGGTAAAGCCACAGTTCGACTGAAAGAGCCTGCAGTGGATGTCTGTCTAAGTAAGGTACAAGTTCTGCATCTTTTCATTCTGCAACGTTCCTGTTTGCTTTTGACTGCGCACTTGTTAACAGTTGTCAAGTTTTTTAATCTTGATTTGGTAAAGTTCTCGTATCGTTTTGTGGCGTTTGCGTAACACTTTGTATGCCTGTTAAAGCCCAATCATTTTCTATGTGGTTGGGCAAGAGGCCACACACATCTTTATTTCTGCATGGTTTGTAGACTGTGGGTATCTAGGGTTGCATGTGTGAGAAGCATTGGGTGTCATTCAATGTGCCTGCTTGTTGTTCATTAAAATTCCTGTCCATTTTTAAAGGAATTTATGTCCCACTGTTTTGATTACCACAAAAAGAATGAGATTTCAGCCAGATTAGCTCAGTCAGGCGGTAGTTCTTAAATGTACTTATTTCTAAATTTAATGTGTAGGTCCAGCTAAGCTGGCTTCTCGGACAAGTAGCTCATGAGCAAATGGTAGCTCTCCAGCTACCTAAAAGTCATTCCTCTATGCTCAACATAGCCAACTAAAACTAAATTAGAAGCAATTGTTTGGTTGAATTAAGTGTATATTAAAATTAAAAAGCATGTATTCGAGACTGCAATTTGTTTTCATGAACACGTATTCTAATGTTTGGAGAAAAATGGTTGAAAATCCAAGATGTATATCTATATATTCACTGAGAAAACAAAGGTCTGGGGACATAGTTCCGTTCATGTTTTACCCACACAAAACCATAGAAATTCAGCAGTAATAGTTATACTTATAGCTATACTTATGATCAGAAATTATAAAGCGTGGCTTAAAGTTATTTAACGGCACAAGTTATAGTTTCTTCAGATAAGTATAATTGTCACTGCTGAATTTCGCTGTAACCTTTTGTTTGTTTTGCACAGTCTTTGGCTGCGATGGGTTGGGCAGTGGTGACTGGCCTGCAGCCAGGCTCTAAGGCAATCGTCAGACACCCTCACCCCCATGCTCCCGCTCCGATTCTAGTACCCTTCTAGGGTTTTCCCAAGGAACCAAGGCAAGCGTTGCTCTCCGATCTATGAAGGTAACATAAAAATGGTCCTGCCTTATGGCAACATACTTCCAGCAAATCTTCCTGAAACGGAAGACCTTGTCAAGGGTGCTAACCTTGCTCCTGAAACCAGCTTGGGTATCTGAGTGGATGCAGTATTCTAGCATCCACGCTTGGAGTCTTGCTAATACCCGTCTAGTACCTGAACAGTTTCCACTAGACCAAGGACAACAGGGACTCCATCCATATCCCGAATCTCATGTACTGTATGAGCTGGTGTAAGATGGTCATTCATCTCGGTTACATCGTTGGACCACTCCCTGTATAGAACTGCAAAATGGGCTACCCATGCTTTTAGTTGAACCACTGCTTCAAGATGATTTTCTATATAGTGCAGATCTGAGCAGCTACCAGTTTTCAAAATGTCTTATTATTCCTATTCTGAAGGGAGACAGTGAGTTCCTCCCACTGGTCTCTCTCCCAGCTCATTTTTGCCTTGATCAAGGTTGCCCTGTGCTCTCTTCTAGCGTCACGTATCGCCCTATGATCACCTTTTTATACTACTATTGTTTTTGCATGCTTGCATTCACGGATATGCCACCCTGGGAAATGTATTGGCCAGTGGTCCCTCCACTCTTCCTTTGTGAAGAAAACTTTCAACAGTTCCATAAGTTCACAATGGTGGTTGACAAAATTAATCCTTCTCCTGTCCATCCACTCAAGTGGGGCCTATTTCTCCACAACTGGATTGTATACTTGGAATTGGACTTTGGGGTTATCAGCTATTTGTGCCCATTTCACATTCCTTCTGTTATTACGAGTTTCAGTTATGCTTATAATATTACTGTATGGTAAGTTTGAGCTTAAAAATGGTTGAGCTTGAAATTAAACACTGAGTGCTTCATGGTCGCGGTCTGATCTGGGTACTACCTCTATGTCAATCATAAAGGGTCAGAGTGTACTATCTAGCATTACTTGTATACAGACCTCTTCTAAAAGTTGAGCATGGCTGAAAATCAGAAGGCGTGAAACCGCTCACAAATCTTCAAGCCTTTTGTCACTAGCGAGTTGAGCAGAGACCAAAGCATGCTTATTTACGAAGGTGATTGTGATTGTGATTGGTGATTGTAATATACCCTGATCAATTATATATATATATATATATAATATACCCTGATCAATTATTTATATATATATATATATATATATATATATATATATATATATATATATATATATATATATATATATATATATATATATATATATAATTGATCAGGGTATATTACAATCACCAACAAAGCTGCACCATCACCTGCTGGGAGAGCGTCTGGAGGGCTGCTGATTTGGTTGAGGATGGACTTGTTCGCCGCAAAAAAAAAAAAAAAAGACGCCTGGTAAAGTGCAGTGACCTGATGGTTATAGCTATCGTAACGGGCACTGCTATGGGGGCCAAGCATATTGCCATTATAAACATAATCTGGAGGGCTGCTGATTTGGTTGAGGATGGACTTGTTCGCCGCAAAAAAAAAAAGACGCCTGGTAAAGTGCAGTGACCTGATGGTTATAGCTATATATATATATATTATATATATATGGACCCTCTACCAATAAGAGGGAGGCAGAATTCAGTCCATGTGTTTGGAAGCTACCTGGAGACTTGGGCGCTGATGAAGGCTGATCCTAAAGCCGAAATACATTCGCCAAATACGAAATAAAGTGTGCCTCCAAAGTGTTCCCCTGCGTGGTCTCTGCTCATTCGGAAGAAGGAGTTTGTGTTCATGTTTTTCGTGTCAGCCAGCGACACGTTACAGAGATCCCTGCCTCGCAAGCTGGTTCCCGACATCACTGGCTTTGCTGCCTCCGCAGCTGTTGTTTTCCGAGTTATTGGAAGGTCAGGAACCCACCATGGACTTTGGGGAAGAATGAAAGTAGTAGCGCGGTTATACAGCCGCGCGCTGGGTGGCATGCACTGTCATAGTTTCCCCTACCGAATGGAATCCCGAGGTCTACGGTGAGGCAGTTTGGGGACCCGAGGAGGTGCGCTTCTTTCCGTTAACAAACAGGAATTTTGCTCTCAAAACACATGAACTGCTGTGACATTTCCGCGATTCATTGTGATGTGTATATCCCCCCATGCAGCACTTACCTGGGAACATCAAGAGGCATCCTGGGTGTTGTAGTTCACGAACACCTTGTGGACTGACTACAAGTGAGCAGATTACATCAGGGAGGCGGGGCGGACCCTCTACCAATAAGAGGGAGGCAGAATTCAGTCCATGTGTTTGGAAGCTACCTGGAGACTTGGGCGCTGATGAAGGCTGATCCTAAAGCCGAAATGCAGTTCTAGTTCCCTGAGCTAACTATAACTTATGCCCCGCAACGCACGGCTTATGACCTTGTGTATTAGATCACTCATAACATGATCATTGACATCCCTGATGACCTCATCCAGTGAGTGCGTTTCATAAAAGTTTCTCAAAATTGAAGATGTATACCAAGCTTCAGCTCAAGTTAAATTAATATTCTTTCTGTAGTACTAATGAGTGATACTATTTCTATCATATGATATCTGATCTATAATCCTGTTTTTAAAGCAGGTGTACTAACCTCTACACTGATACGTCCGCTGCTGATGTATGTATATGGTAGTGCTTTGCAACATTCTAAGCTGGTTCATTGAGACTTCATTCCACAGTGATGGCTGAGTATAGTTGTTTTATGACATACTGACGAGTTTCCTTAGACCTCTCTCCTTTGTGATTAATGATTGCAGTAGTAGAGTGTAATAAATTAATCTGTTCACTAAGACCTTTCTCTAAGGCAGGGTGCTCCAGAGTCCGTCCTGGAGGACCGAATCAATGTCAGATTTTTTGCAAATCCCCATTTTGATAAATGTAGTTCTCTTCAAAATATGGCCTGGATTCGGCCCTCCAGGACCGACTTTGGGAAACCCTGCTGTAGGGTGATGGCTCAATGAAGCAGACATTTACAACAGATTCACCTTTCTGCTCACACCTTTCTCCAGGATAAAGAATAATTTTACTAGTGGGTCATCCGCTAAGACCTCTCTACTGGTTGTGTGTGGCAGTGATTTGTGAGCATTTGCACTAAAACCACTTTCCAGGTTCACGAATGGTGGTGGTGTGGTTTGCAATACACTAGCCTATAGAGATCGCCGTTTTACTCTGGCCCCTAGTGTTTAGAGTAGGGTTTAGAAAAGACTGGACTATACGCTGAGAACTGTCGCTTACGTAATAAGTGAGTGTAGAAGTTAAGGTTACAGTGAGCTCTGTGCTGTATATCTCTCACTTGTTTCTTATTTTTAAAAATTAATATATAAATGGTATTTTATGTATTTTAAGTTTACTTTGTTGGATGATGTCACCAGTGATGTCATTTGAGATGTCGTCAGTGAAGTCACTGACCATGTCATGAGTGATGTAATATATGATGTCATAAGCAGTGCATTGCAGGGACATAAGTTATAGTTAGCTCAGGTAACTAGAACTACTGAATTTCTATTGTTTTCCATGTGTAGAATCTGAGCCGAACTGTAACGTCCCTGTAACCTTTCGGGTTTTCAGTAAAAAAAAAAAACAAATATATATATCTCAGCCCACTCCTAAGATGAAAGCAGGTGTGTATATATATACATATGTATATATACATATACATACACACACACACACCCCTCGCCCCCCCCCCCCCCAATATTGGACTTAACAGAAGATGTGTCTAGGTGAGGAAGATGTACGCACCTATTTTAATGCTGCACTTGATTTGTGCCTCCATGTGATGGAGGGGAGCTGCAGGCACTTAGCCCAGCTCTGAGTGGTAGCATATGTAGATTAATAATAGGGTTTTTTAAAACATGATCTGGATTAGCTGTTTGATGCTGTTCTACCTATTATCATGCCACTGTTCATGTAACATTGACGTTTAAGAATATATTTCAACTTAGAACGTGTGCTCTTATTTTTAGGCAAATGCCAACATTTTGAAGACCTTCCTTTCTGCAGTAAGACTGGCAAACCAAGGATGTGATGTTGAATCGTTACCTCTATCTTCACTTACACCAGCAAAGACCTCCGAAATAGAAAAGCCTAGAACCAAAATGATCATTACATCCAAAAGAGATTACCCTCTAACCACAAGCTTCCCCTACTCCTTGGAACACCTTCAGACCTCTTACTGCAAGCTTGCAAGAATTGACATGCGAATGCTTTGTCTTAAAAAACTTCGAAAACTTGATCTGAGCCACAACCACATCAAAAAACTGCCTGCAACAATTGGAGATCTTACCTGCCTCCAGGAATTGAACTTGCATAACAATCATTTAGAGTCTTTTCCAGTAGCATTGTGTGTATCTACATTACAGAAGTCTCTGCAGTGCTTAGATCTCAGTCAGAACAAACTTAAAGCACTTCCCATTCAGTTTTGCCAGTTGCAGGAACTTGTTCACTTAAAATTAGATGACAACGAGCTTATACGGATTCCGTTCAAGTTCGGGCTGCTCTCTAAGCTCCGTTTCCTGTCAGCAGCCCGCAACCAACTTCCTTTTTTGCCTCAAAGTTTTCAAAAATTATCTCTTGAAAGTTTGGACCTCTTTGGGAATGCATTTGAACAAGCAAATCCGTTAGTTCCCAGCATTCAGCTGACAATACCATTGACATTATTGGAATCTGCAGCCAGAGCAACAGTAAACTACAGGTAAGACTTGCTAGCTTTATTCATTTAGGAGGTCCATAGAACTGTACAGTTAAACATAAAACATGTTGTCATGTTAAGGTAATACAAAAATGCCACATTTAAAGATTCTGCATTTTTTGTTTTTCTTGGAAAAAAGCAAAACTTTTGAAGATTACATGTAGCGGCAAACAAGAAATCGATGTGTCTCGGGGGAAAAGGTGCCACAAGGGCGGCAAAGAGTGTCGGAACACAAAATGTTAATTTGCAAAGCGAGCATGAGGAAGGTAGTGGAGGGTAGCATTATACCAAGCATTTTATTGTAGGTGAGGCAATAAGTGATGGCTGGGCAACTAATAAGTGTTTGTATTTGTTGAGTAGAATGGTGGCAAAATAAATTAGAATATCTCCCTATGTATGTGACCACAGAGCTTTCTCAATACAAATTTTGTTTTGCAAAATAATCTTGTTAAAACATGCCTATCGGAAGAAGAATTATCTGTATGGTTTACCAGAATCAAATGGAAGTGAATTGTGACAAGTGAAAATGTCCCTGAACACAATGGGTTTTGTAAGCAACTGTGTCTGAATTAAAATCTTCACTAGCAAATTCATGTTTTTTTCAGATGATTGCTTTTTCTGTGGTTGTCTGCCTGATCTTTACATCATTGAGGAGTGTGACTTATGTGGAGACACCACGCAAAGAAATTGTGAAACCGTAAGCTTGTCTGAAGAGTGCTTCTGGAGGAAGTAACTGAGCACTCTTTCTTTGGGCCTGACCACTGCAAAAGGGCTAGTAGAGATGATTACTTCACTCATCTAGTGGGGCCCAATCGAACACTGGGCCATTCAAATAAAAATGTACCATCACTGTTGATCACAGTTCATGTTGAGGCCATAGACATTGAGTGTTTTAACAGCTACCCGCTCAGCATGTTTCCCCATTAAGTGTTTCGTATTGGAATCTGAGGTTGTCAGTGTATATCAACATTTAAAAACCCTTCATTGTTGATTCCTGGGTCAGCACTGTTCTCAAAATGCTTTAAAATCCAGACCATAGCTGTCAGAGCACTGAAAAGAGGATCAAGAAGGTCTGTCTGCTATCTGAAAATTAGGAGTTCGCTGATAAAGGGTGTAGGCCTCCAACCTCTACCTTGTGAAGATGATGGCCCCCTGTCTCCTCAAAATAATGATCTTTCGTCCACCTTTGCATCTACAGTGCGTAGGGGTACCTTTGCCACTCTCACCAACATTAGTGTCTTGAGGCAGACATCCCACAGGGAGGAAGTGAACTAATTGCAAGACGTTTTCTAGATAAGCACCCCTGTCGCGACCACCGCTCGCAGCACTCCAGCCCCTCACCGAATAGTTCGGCCTCCACTTAACGGATCTCTCATCAGACTGGTCAGGTAGGTGTCTCAGGTACTTCAGGTCACTACGTGGGTCCTCTAGATCAGCCCACCCTCAAACAGCAGTATAGAAGCCTTGGATGTGGGTCAAATACATACGACAAGAGGGATAGTGTCTGCGAACAGCCTCTCAGCACAGGGAGCACCCAACACTAGAATCCAGTCAACCGCCAGTCTTACCCGGTCAAGTGGGGCGCAGCAGAGGACATGATGCAACCGTACCACAATCCCCAGAGGTCCACAGGATGTGAGCATCCAGCACCTCGGGTCTTTAAGGAGGTCTCCGTGGCACGAGCTCAGGCGACAGCTCGGGTCTCTCTGTCCACCGCCGCACCCTCCGCATTATCCGGATCCTCCAAGCAGTCAGACGGGCGGCAAGAGGCTAAGGAGTCCCCAATTATAAATATGGGCCTTAACTGTGGCCATAGGCGTTTCAGCCCAGGTGTCTTTCGGCCTCTAGCTCGCCGCCCCACACAACCTGGACCGGTCAGAAGCAGGGTCTCCAGAGCGCAGTGCAATATGGCCATGCAGTCTTCACTACGGCCGGCAGGGGGGGGGCCAAGTCTGGTCCCGAGGTGCAGCAATCCACAGGCGGCCCCCACGAGTACAATGACGATCAGGAGGGACCCGCAATCGCCCGGGCCCCCGGATCGCACCACTTCAATTAGATTCGGCCAGGGGAGCAGCCACACTTCCGAGCTGCCACTCGGCCCCCACCAGGCACCTCGCATCGGCCGGAGCCCCGCCGCAGGCGCCCAGGTTTCTCCGGTCGAGTCTTCAAATACAGGATGAGGCATGGCCGGGAACTTACGGTCAGCGCCACCGATGTTGACAACTCCGGCGCTGGCCGCCTATCCACTCTGGTCCACGGCGGCGGAGGCCCAGACTTCACGGGCGTGCCGCTCCCGCCCACCATCACGCCACGGGCCCAGAGCGACACCACTTGCACACCACCAGGTCAGCCCCTCAAAGGCGCATCAGGATGGTAGAGGGCAAGGCGCGGGTCACCGGGAGCTACAGGCCTATGAGGCGATCTTTGGTGCCCACGTAGCTCCGCCTCCTGCAGTCTCGAATTTACATGCATATTCTCCTTGATCTCATTAATGCTTTGTTTGATTATCTTGTAATTTTCCATGAGGTTATGAATAGAGCAGAAAGTCAAGCCTAGTGCAGCTTGGCTCCCACAATCACAAATCTTAGTTACTTTTAAGACATTGCAGCCATGAATATTAGCAAAACATCTAGTGCTGCCTGTACAACAAGTACCCAGCATAAAGGTATATTTTGCACCACCCTCCATTGGAGTTAAAATAAGACAACAGCACAAGAAATAAACTCCCAGACACAAGAATACCTTAATCAGGGGGTTGAATCCTTCTTGATTCCTGAATGGTGTAGCCATTTCCATAAGGTGCCATTCCTCTTAGTCAAAATCAAAAAATGTTCCCCAAGAACAAAAGCAGATGAATGAACTTTTTTTAGGAAGGAAGAAATGTCACAAACCTGCACCTCAACTTTATTTACTGTGCTTCCAAGCCCAGGACTTGCTGTCTTAGATTCCATGGGCCAGAGGCATAGATCAGGGGGGACATGGTTTTACTTGTCGATATAATAGCTGGCTGTAAAGTGAGGTTAAGGTTTTGCATAACTTATGGGTACATGGTATTCTTTGAAAATAGCGAGAGGGGCTCAAACAGTCCAGAGACAGAGCACCTATATTGACATGCAAATAAAAAGATTCCCTTTGGACACACCAATTTCAATTCAATTCACTCCATTCAATCACAATACTGTCAAATTAATGTTTTATATACTTGGAACACCTCCATAAGGAATACAGTGAAACAAAAATTAAAAAACTAAATGTAATAAAATATCAAGATAAAAAATCACAATGTCAAGTCATTAGATTCAATATATCATAAAAACATTTCACTAGACTCACTCTAGTTCTGAAGGACAAACACATTTTCCCATACAAATATCCTACATGAAACCGTACATAATAATGGCGAGACCTATGTATTGCATGGAAGGATCATAAAGGCAAGTCAACTGTGCCTTTACAAGGTCAATTTTAGATAGTTATAAACAAGACAAGGGGCAGTAAAATCTGGCCTCGGTGTTTCTTGTCCCAATTCGAATTTAACCCCTTCCATGCTGATGACGAACCCCAGCCGTCATGCACTACGGTGCTCGTGTGCTGATGACGGCTGGGGTTCGTCACAGCCCGCCCCTGTTCGTGTTGTTTACAGCACACCAGGGGAATCGCGGCCGCATGGAAGGGGTTAACAAAGATAATATGCGTTGACGCGTTTCGGTGGGACCAACTTGATAATGCCACCTTCTTCAGGACTTGAATAAATAATATTCTTCCTTTAGTTCAAACCGTATATCTAACAAAACAAATATAAAACAATTAAAAAACAATAATAGCACAACTGAACTATAATAATACTCACTTTGTGCACATTGCTATATCTAGACATATTACCACGATATAAAACAATAATTATTTTACATATTTCATTGAGATCAGGGCGATATACCACCCCAAAACACCATACCAACAAATACTTTATATACAAAACAACAGTTACGTACGTGGTAGTTCCATATATCTCCTATAGAGGTGTTCTGATACCTATTACTAATGACATCACTTCACCACACCTTGTCCAACTTAAATATAATTCATTTCTTGCTGAGATAGGCGGAGGAGAAAAGGACTTCCATGCCGACACACTGATGCGAGACGCTGAGGCTCCTGCACGCAGACACTCCAGCTCGCAGTGGTCTGACATCCCTTATGAGGTGTCCATTTCGAGACTAAGACGGGGTCCCACAGTCTCGCACTTTGGGTAATAGGGTGACTTTATCCTAGAGGGATTCTTGGCTTTACACCCACATACATGCTAGGTACACTTAGGTACATCTAGTTAGGGACCCATCGTAGGAGTACACATTTTTACTCTCATGTATTTTATATACTTGCATGTATTCATTGTTTAGCACAATGGCAGAAATCTACCATCCTTTTACTCTGTAAGTGCTTAATATCATTTATATTTGTCTAATGGTTGTTTGAGCACACCAATTTTACACTAGAATGAAGCTGGTTCAATAAATCCTTATTGAGAAACATCCCCACTGATGATTCTGAGTATCTTGCTGAGCACGTGTGACTGAGCGAAAAGTACACTGTTTCCCCGATTCTGAGGGATCAGGGTTGTCATGTTCGATAGTTGCCAAGAACTATTCTCACCTTGGTAAGAGGGGTTTCTCGTGGTACAGTGAGCTAGCTGGTATACAGGCTGACATATCCGGTAGGGGTGTCCAGAATCATTCCAACTCCTATCCTACAGTATATGTTGTCGAAACGCACAGCCCGTATATAGGTTTAAAGGAACTACACGACAATGGCTACTCTTCATCTACTCACATTGCGCAGTAGGTCTAATAGGAGCATGTGCAGCATGTGCAACATACCTGCAGGAGGTACCATTGCCAAATTCAAGAACCAGTAAAGTAATCCTGGAAGCATCGCAATCTTGGACACCATTTTCAGAAGGTTGCACTCGTACACACCCTGTTCTGCGTGGTATAGATTTATACCAAGTTATTTAAACATCCTACACTCATTCAGGTCGTACATTTGAGGTAGTAGATAAATGTGATTGGTTGTTTTTATGCAAAGGGTACAATCATGATTTGAACCAGTTGATTGATTGGGCCTTACATTTCAGTAAATTGTTCTAGCAGTACAGTCCTGGGAAGATCTTGTGACGGGTCATAGAGATAAACAAGCATTTACAATGCAATGGTTTCGCCTTTGGAAAAGTTAGAGCTATTGGCATTGCTCACACACAGAGCCCCACACACAAATACACACACACACACACACACACGCAGTCGGACACACACACACAGAGCCAGACACACACACACAGAGCCAGACACACACACACAGAGCCAGACACACACACACACAGCCAGACACACACACACACAGCCAGACACACACACACACAGCCAGACACACACACACACAGCCAGACACACACACACAGAGCCAGACACACACACAGAGCCAGACACACACACACAGAGCCAGACACACACACACAGAGCCAGACACACACACACAGAGCCAGACGCCCACACAGAGCCAGACGCCCACACAGAGCCAGACGCCCACACAGAGCCAGACGCCCACACAGAGCCAGACGCCCACACAGAGCCAGACGCCCACACAGAGCCAGACGCCCACACAGAGCCAGACGCCCACACAGAGCCAGACGCCCACACACAGAGCCCCAGAGCATAATTCCAAGAGCCGCACGCAGTGAATTCCGGCACCACCCACGCCCCCTATCACCTTTCTGCAGCTCACGGGACGCCGCCCGCACCCGGCCTGCATCCGCCTCTGCCACCATTAACTGGGGCTAGGCCGCGCCGCACTCACTACCTCCGGGACTGGGTACACAGGGGCCCGCCTTCACTGCAGCGGCGGCAGTCACCAGCTCCAGACTCCCCCTGCTGGCAGGACCAGTGCACCTCACGTAGGCCCAGGCTCTTTATATGTTATTTATTCACTGCACAACGAGGCGCTCGTGTGGCCTCCAGAAGCAGTTCCTTAGCCCACTCCACACTTAGACCGCACGCCCGCAGGCTCTCGATCCCAGCTCCGACGGGGGGGGGGGGGACATGGGGTGAGGGGTTTGGGGGGGGGGGTTACTGCTCACCTCAGCTTGTATCTTCACGCAATCTCGTACCCCTGATCCAGGCTAGTACTGGCACACCCTGTTGTGAGAGCGGCCTGCGCACATGCACGCTCGTGAGCCGGCTGCCTCTGTGTGCCCTAAGGTTGGGAAACATTTAAGAAATGCGCCCAGGGGCGAATTTCTTCGAAAAGAATGATTAATCTACCAATAGGCGCAGGCTTCACGGGCGCCAGAGAAAAGTGAAAAACAGCCAAATATTTGTGGCAGAGGCCGGCGGAGGACAAACGGGCGAGAGGTCGGACTCCCAAAGAAAAGATCCGTCTGGGGTTGAGTCAACAGGCATTTCAAGTAGATTTGATAATAGTGTCCAGTTTTCTCTCTCCTGTAGCGGCAGTTGTGGTATGAAGGCTACCGTTCCCTGCCTATCTCTGGATGGCAGGCACCCCATGGACTGTGAAGGGCAGGGCATGTCGCCCTCGCCTACCCCCATCCGGGCTGTCCTTTGAAGCCACTGCTCTTGACGAAGGCTATGTTCAGCTTGACGCAGAGCAAGTTTCTTAAATTTTACGTCATCGGAGAACCAACGTTGTGCTTTCTTGAGGTCTGAGTGATTCAGAATAACAATGTGAATAGAAAAGAATAGGACATGTCTAGCTCTGATAGCACCTGTCAAGCTGCTATGAGAGAGAACATGCATACTAAAGCTGCACATTTAAGGACAGTGTAGTAACACTACTATACATGAGAGCTTGCAGTCCATCTAAAGAATCCAGTCTCTATTTTTCCTACCTATTACAATCTAGTGATGACATCACTAGTCAGCTGTGATAAGAACATGATGTGTCAGAAATGCTTGAAGCATTTACTGCTGTTCTGCCAAGTCTACATAATCCTGTTCTCTTAAATGTCAAAACTGCTGACTCCATTCCATTCAAAAAGCTGTATTCTATTTTTTACAATCATAAAAGCATATGCAACCAGCAATACATCAGGAATACAGTTTAAAACAGATGGCTGGCATGAATTCGTATAAAACCCAATAAAAAAGAGAAGATTACAGATCAATAAAACCAAAGGTTAAAAAGTGAAAACATTGGATTTATCGACATTATATATGTAAAATATAAAAATAATTAAATCAAATCAAGGACAAAGTGCAATTTGGCACGCCCTCAAGATCCAAGCCCAGTCTAGGACTCTCCCAGTGGCTCCTATTTGTTACTTAGCTTCTTCCATGGTGGATCCCCATACTCAGCCCCCAAGGATCTGGAAACCTCAATAGAAGCACCTACCTCTCACATTATGACCCACCAGTCACCGCTTCCCCTCTGGTACAAATAATGGCGGGTCAACCAGAAAACCAGTTGCCTCTCTTCTAGATTTAATGTAAATGTTATATGAACCAATACATATACTGTGTGTGCCTATATATATCCCCCCATATCAACACAAAAATGCCTCTCGAAACCAAAGCTTCACTAAAATACAACTTTCATTCCTAACCCCCTGACAAAGTTAGGAAGACCAAGCCTTGATTAGTGTAGCTCTCCTAAAAAAAGCAGATCTGTCTCGAATCAGAGAGTGTATTAATGTTTTCAAGCAACACTGGCCAGCTGCACATTAAGGGTCACCTATATCCCTGTTAACACTTAGAGCTGAGTGCGACTGGTTGATGCTCTGCAGCAGGACTCCAGCACTAAAGCTCTGCTTGGGATGGATTACAGATCAGCACGCAGGAAATGTCAAACTGGAACATAAATACTATGAATTAAAACCAGTGCTCTGCTAAAAACGTAAAAATAGGGGTTCATTACATATTAACTCACAGACAGTTTTGGCAGGCAGGCCCCTGCTGGCATCTGCCATTTTGCAAAGATTCCATTTCTATGGCAACACAAAATGAAGAGCTAATTATGAGTTTATTTAGTATCTAGAACACTAAAAGAGAACACAGACAACAAAGCAGCACAGTTTACTAACAGTAAAAAGTCTCATTTTGGTAGCTTCCACTGCAGAATTCATTTATAGTATAGACAATTTTTAAAGAACCTCATGAGACACAAACACTTTGTAGCACACTTTGAATTTTCTACACACTGCCTGCCACCTTTCCCTTCGTAACTGCACGTCGGAGTGCTATAGTCTAAACTGTTTTATGGCAATGTTATCCAACATCGATTTACAAAGGTTGCAGTATCTCCACATTTCCATGGTAACCACTGAGTATGCAACATTTCCCATTTAGATTCACTGTATGCAAATGTACCTCGTGTATATCCTGAAGCATGGAACTGACCCCCTGGACGTAAACCACAGCACCTAATCGGGTGCAGTCCGCAGCTTTCTTCCATGAATTACTTGGGATCAACAAAGCGTGCAAGGAGCCCCTGGCCCCCCATCCACTGGCAGACCCCTCCCTTCCCCGCCCGGACCGACCCTTGCCCACCCTGAAGAGTGACCCACGTGAGGTTGGGGGGACTCACCTTGCACCAGCCGCTTCATCTCGTTGTACCGGGCCCACATGAAGTTCTTGCCCTCCTGGGACGGGAAGGGGGCCGGGGCCGCCGAGGAGAAGCTGCGGCCGCCGCCGTGGGCTGGTGGCGGGCAGGGGGGAGGCGGGGGCGCAGGGGGGGCGGGAGAGGAACGGACGGCGGGAGGGGGCGGGAGAGGACACAGGGGGCGGGAGGGGGGCGGGAAAGGACACGAGAGGAAAGGACGGCGGGAGGGGGCGGGAGAGGACACAGGGGGCGGGAGGGGGGCGGGAAAGGACACGAGAGGAACGGACGGCGGGAGGGAGGCGGGAAACGTGGGGACGGCGGGAGGAGGGACACAAGGCAGGACAGCAGGCTACCACGCGCACACCGTGCAAATCGCCTCCCACTGCCTCGTGCAACTACTCCGGACGTTCGATGAGACTCTTAACTGTGAGCGCCTCGCGCCGGGCCAGATCCTTCACCCAACCCTCTGGAGCTAACCACGCCCTCTTTCTTTCTAACACCCCGCCCATAGCAGAGCTCGAGCCAACCCCTCCTGTCTAGCCTGCCTTAGTAACATGAGGGGCGCGAGACCAAGGCTCGGAGCCCGGACACCGTCACGCCGTCCCTAAACCAATAGAAAAGTAACAAGCACCTACGAGGACAGGGGGGGGCGGGAGAGGAACGGACGGCGGGAGGGGGCGGGAGAGGACACAGGGGGCGGGAGGGGGGCGGGAAAGGACACGAGAGGAACGGACGGCGGGAGGGGGCGGGAGAGGACACAGGGGGCGGGAAAGGACACGAGAGGAACGGACGGCGGGAGGGAGGCGGGAAACGTGGGGACGGTGGGAGGAGGGACACAAGGCAGGACAGCAGCAAGCACGGCCCGGCCGGAGGAGACTCGGGGGCGTTCCCGGCGTCGCGTGACGTCGGCAAAAGCCAAAGAATCTCGGGAACGCCCCCGTGTCTGGTCCGGCATTGATGGACAGGCCCCTCGTCCAATGGCTAGGCTCCATTTATGGAGCTAGCCAATGGGACGGGGGGCGTGTTCCAGAGTGCCTTACTGTACTCAATAGATTTCTCTGGAGGAGGAGCCTAACGGCTCCGTCCCCCAGCGAAACCTAAAAAGGATGTTGCCCACATAAAGGGATATATATACGGAGTTCCAGAGAAATTGACTGTGCTTGAGGCACTCATGTTATGCAATGATTCCATAGTGTTTGCGAACAGGAGTGGAACTTGCAGACATCCCTGTGGTAGCCTACTGGACCCTCCAGCTACCGGATATCATCCTTGCAGTATGGACCTTGCAGGCAGGGATGCTTTTACCTTATCAGTTGCATAATACCAAGGAACAACCACTGTATCCATAAATTACACAGCCCATCCACGGAATCCATCTTGTAAGTCTTAAAAGCAAAAATAGTGCCCTCAGTCAATTATGGCCATTTAATCTTCCCCGGAGCCCTTACCAACTTTTATATGAGTTTTCAAATTGCCGCATATAAGAAAGTGCTGGGCATCCCACGACAGGCCAGGAGAACCAGAGTAAGGCTGGAGCTGGGGCTTTCTCTCCCCGACATCTCTTGCCTGGGAGACACAATAAAATATTACATTAGCACCTTGCAAGCCCCGGGATCAGCATTGAAAGCGCAAATTAAACCCATCTTCGAAGAAAGCGGATCCCCATGGCAAGCGCAACTGGCAGTAGCCAACCAATTGCTGGAAATAGAGGTGCAAAACCTGGCCAATACGAATATTTCAATTGCAGTATGGAAAAGAACAGTGAACTGACAGGTAAAGCAAATATCATTCGCAAGAGATCTCGTTAGTCTGCATCATCACCAAAATCTCTCCTCACTGGATGCCTCTTATAAAGTGGGAAAAGCACAGCCCTATCTTGAGCAAGCACTATCTGTTCAAACTCGAAAAAAGATCACTTGTATGAGGCTCCTGGCATTACCCATAGTGGAGTTCAATCCAAGCTGGGCCTATGTAGATAAATCAATAGCATGCAGACTTTGTGATTACCACCAGGAATCCTGATATCATTTGTTGTGTTGCTGCCCATAGTTAGCCAGTGAGAGGCATTGTTTGGTCATTCCAATCTGTAGAGCTCAGGGCCTCAACCGATGCTGCGAAATTTCAGACTTGTGTTTTTCGTCTACAGCAAGTCAAACAGCAGCACGGCTGGGGAAATTCACAGACCTAATTAGTGTAGGACTGTCCGCAAATGCAGAGCCGCAAAAAGAAAACTGTAGGACTGGAAAAATTAATGCATCTTGTTTTTAAACTACATAGTTAGAATATGACATTTTACTGAAGGTTTTATGCTGAACTGACTGGAAAAAAAAATTAGGGAATATAACTTATGTCGTTCTTTTGATAACTATTTTTACATTGTTAGCATATTGTAATGATTTTAAATAATCGAACAATAAAAGCTTTTTCAACTTTCAACTGTATCCGTATCAAGTTCAGGAACCTCTGCTAAGAGAGCCTCCGCTGTCGAGAAGGGGAGAGAGGGATGGAGCCATCCCAGCCCACCATTGTGTAACTTCAGCAGGCGGGGAGTCAGTAACTGCACATGGCTTTCTAAAATGCCAACTGCAGACAATCTGCACCAGGAGTCTTACTACTTGTCAGCAAACCAGTCACTCTATTGATCTCATTATGTATAATATCCATATCAAGTTCTTCTTGGTCTTCTAATGAGATAGTGGGAAGATGGGCCACTTCTAAAAAGAGCATGACCATCTGCACATGTCTGGGCCACACTACTCCTTAAAGATATTATTTCTTTTTACTGTGTATAGTGGATTGTGCAGTTACCCCTGCTCTATCTTTAGGAGCCAGGCCAACAGTTAGCCATATATGTATATATTTGTTATTCAGGCATTGCACGCGCTCTAATAGAGCAGTGCATGTTTTCCAGTGCTCTGTAAGGTGATCCATTAAGGAGTTGTGCCTCTACTATTGATTATGTTTTTATTTCCTCCATCTTAGAAGACTGTTTAAGTGCTGAGGTCATGGCGACCACAATCCTATTAGACTAATATTGAAAATTGCTCCTAAGCTCGTAAACAATAAGGAGTGTGGCGCTATGAACTTGTTACCCTCCACAGATAATTTGAGATTAGTTTGGCGGGGTATTGAAAATATGTTAACTGCTTACTCGCCACTTGTCGACAGTTGACATTTAAAGACCATAACCCGGATGTAATCGGTGCTTTTACCCAACTGTGTGAGGGTACTAAACAGTTGTTGTCAAGGCCTACTACGAAACCTCGAACAGGATCAAGATGGTTTGATAGAGACTACTCATTAGCTAACAGGAAGCTCCGCAAGACACTGTCAATAACCCCTAGAGACCGGGCTCTTGTTAAATCTCTGAGACACCATTACAAGACAGTAATTACACGAAGGAAAGATGAAATCCCAAAGAATCATTGGGATAGCTTAGTGTGTAGTGCATCTTTAAAAAACGAAAATGGCTTTTGGGCGGCAGTTAAAAAGCTTTGGACATTGGGACATCCCCTGACCGCTATTAGTTGCAATATATCTAGCAACTTTTGGGTGGCTCATTTTTCCAAAATCTACTCGGTCCCAATTGGACAGGAGGATTCATATGAATATCTTGCGCCTAACCCAATTGATATAACTTTGCTACAAGTGGAGAATGCAATCCAACAAAGTTTGGGTAACGAAGCCCGGGCCCTGATGGGTTGGCCATCGATCTTATTAAAAACTAACCAGATTTTTGGGTGCCTCTTTTATTGAATGTTTTTAATAATTTCACTTGTGCTACAATTCAGAGTACGTGGTCCATGAGTATTATTGTACCCATTTTTTTAAAAAGGTGATCGTTCTAACCCCAGCTGTTACAGACCTATCTCCCTCATTGATAACACCCTGAAAATTCTGGGTAGGATTCTCTATAACAAGATAAGGTCATGGGCCGAGGGAGATAAGATTTTAAGGCCGTGCCAACTGGGGTTTAGAAGTAAAGTAGGCACGGTGGAACAGTGCCTAAACCTAAATTTGATTATTGTCAAGTACACTGTTGCAAAAAAATACTTGTATATCTCGCCTTTATGGACCTTACTTCTGCGTTCGACCTCCTCAACAGGTCACGATCATGGTCTATTCTTTTAGAACAAGGCCTTGAAGAAGCCCTAGTCCACCTTTTAGCGTATTTGCTCAGAGATCTGCATTCCCGGGTGAGGATCAGCCAGGACGGGGACGTATCAAATGACATCAAAATTGATAGAGGAGTTGGACAAGGGTGCGTTCCAGCACCCCTTCTTTTTATTCTATATATTAATGACCTACATGACTCACTAGTAAAACTCACTCACGCTGTCCTGAGAATAAACAACAAAACACTCCCCGCCTTATTTTATGCTGATGACGCTGCTTTAATGGCACGCGCCCCAATTGCCCTACGCGAGGTTTTGTAGATTTTATGGCTCTTTTAGACTTGAGGACTAATTTTAAAAAATAGTTTTTAATGGTTTGCGGTCCGAAAAAGCGCCCTATTAATAAAATCACTGTCAATTCGGATAGTTTACAAAGCACTTGCACTTTTTCTTATCTTGGGTTAGTTTATGCTACTATTGGCTCCTGGTCTGACCACATGGCACACATCAGAAGTAAGTTGTCACAAAGTAGTAACACAATTTTGGGTCTACCCCAATCCAAAAGGTCTGAAGTAGTTTTAGCCCTTAAGAATTGTTTAAACTACAGTGTGCCCGCACTGCAACCTATTGAGCAGAAATTTGGGCTTTACCAAATGTAGTAGCATTCAAAGTGAAGAAAACAGACTATGCAGGAAACTTTTGGGAACCCCGATTCCCTCCTCTGTATATGTGTGCCACAAAGAACTGAAACTCCCTTATATTGAAGATTATATTCGGGTGCGCCCAGCACTGTTCTGAGTTGCAATTTGGAAGAATAGCGTGGCAACCCTCACTGGAGACCTAATCATTGATTGCCTTAGATGTGAGAGGGGTGGGGACATACAATGGCTTGCTGCTGTAAAAAAGAGCCTTTAGAGCATGAACCACCTGCGCATCTTTTCAAATCCAATCTGAGTTAATTAGTTAAAAGGTGATACAAGAGGCACTGTATAAAAAGTATAGTGATGAAAGGCATCAGAGAGAGATCAAGAAAACCTCAGTTGAAAGGTATATGCCCATAGACGATTGTTCTCACTTGCTTCCCAGATATCTTTTAAAACTTATAGGACACTAGGAAAGAGGTCTGCTATTTCGCTTAAGGGGCAGGCACTATGAAATATTTATTATGTTTCCCTCTGTGCTACATTGCTGATCTTGATGCCCTGCCCTGCCCATGCAACGCATATAGTAATAAAACAATGCTGCATTGTTTATTCTTTTGTAGTTTTTATTCTAAATTTACAAAAGGCTTTTTGATACCTTATTTTAAAAAAACGCGTCATTTTCAACTTCAGGGCAGCCTTTATGGAAGTGTTTAAACTAGAGGAAGATGAATTAATTTTCCGCGTAGGTTCATTCCTGAAGTCAGCTGTACCGTCACGCAAAACTATGGGTACTCAATGAAGGTCGTTAGAACTGCATATCATCATTGTAATGTTGTTAAACACACCCTCTCGATTTTGAATATGTTTATATGACACATCCCATAAATTGTGGTTCATTTTAGTCGTTATAAACGAACTGTACCTCTTTGCCTGAATATGTCTTTATGTATGGATTGTCTTTCTTCTTTTTATTGTGCTTTTATGGATATTCTATATTCGAATAAAGATATTTTGAATTGAATTGAGGAGCTCTGTTGCACTACCTTCATCTCATGGTCCTTCAGAAGGTGATTGCTGCTCTCAAGGGACTTACTTACACCCCTTGTACCGTCTTGACATGCTCCCCTCATTACTACCTTGAATGTGAATTTGTTGCAGCATTTTGCAGTATAATCGTTAATGTCTGGTCCTGCAGTATTACAGGCTTTTGCTTCCATGACTGTATGCAAATAAGATACTCTAAACAGTTGTGAACAGTATGGGACAATGATCCAACAGTCATACCTAATGTTACGTGAGCTCCCAGTCAAGTGCATAATGGTGAACATATAGTCTGCTTTGGTATTGAGCTGGTCGACTGCCTTCTATTGGGAATATTCTCTATTATCTGGTGTTCTCCCTGCAGGCGTCACCCAGTTCCATCTGTCCACCCAGTCTCTAAAGTCTCAGGCTGATTTGGCCACAGGAGTTCCCATGGGTTAGGGGAAAAACTTATCCTGTTCCATGTTAGTACACAGTTGGTGATCTCCACAGATCAGATGGCCTCTAATTCTAGTGTCACCATCATATTGGACAACCTCAGTATATGTATTGCATTCGAAAAGTAAACACAGAGCATGCATGATTGGATTTGCCTTTGACACCACCTGAGAGAAGGATATACCTGCTGTAGCAGTTCATAAGTGCGTTGGAAAATGGGACTCCTGACCTCACCCATGTAAGAGTTCTCCTGGCACTAGATGAGAACTGCATGGCAAATACCTGTCCTCTCCATTTTTGAAACTGTTGTGGCTCCCCCTCACCCTCGTGGACGTGGAATTGCTGTACTAAGGAATGTATACTGGTTACATTTTGAGATTGCCACCATCTTCGTTACAGGGATCATATATTGCAGGTATTCACCCCAGAGGGTCAAGTTAAGGGTTGAAATATCACCTGCTACTCAAGGTGCTGCAGATAAATCTCTGGGGTTTTGTCACAACCCTAACACACACATCAGGCCTACAGAATCCCAAACAGCAGGACATTCAATACCATGAGGACCAACTCTCCTCACCACATACTCTCCAAGGGCAAAAGTACAAAGAGCTTTTGCAACATACCCAGCAAAAGTCCAAGAAAAGGTGATTTTACAACTATAAAAAAATAAAGTTAGAAAAAAGTGTGAAGTTCCTTGAAATGATTACCAGAGAAAGGTTGAAAGCAGCAATATCAAAATATATGAAGGTCAAACAATGTTTAGTGCTGTACAGGGGACCAGTGCCCCATCTGTCCAGGCTTCATGAAAAAAAGGTTGCATTGCCCAGTGAATATTAAACCTTGACCAGGCCAGTATCCCAAGCTAAAGGAGTCTGTCCACTGTCATCGGGGTGAAACCGGGCACGGGAAGCAAGTTAGTTGTTGAGTCCTCTACGGCAGAGTCAAAGCTTCAGAAGTTTGCCTCAGCAGCCACAGACTAATCGGCTGACCGATATGGCTTTGCTTCGTCCAGTTGTGTAACTAACTATTGCTTCTTTTGCCTTCCACCATTTACACATGGGTTGGTCAGCCCCCACCCCTCCCATTAAAAAAAAAAAAAAAACATCTCCTGTTGGCCTGCATCTGTTCCACTGAAAGGGTGGCTAAGATGAATCCCTCTCTCAGGGAGCACCTGTGTCCATAAAAAGGTGAATTTTCCCACCCATCTTGACTGTCCTCTTTACAAGGAAGAGCAAAATATTCTTAATGTGAAGTTCCTGAAGGTGGTACGTTATTTTCTTACTCACCTTCCCTGGAGAAGGCTGGGATATCATTACTGTAGCAGTTGTGTAGGCAGTGGGCCCAGATTTCTTGGCCCTTGAAGGATTAGGTCTCTATAGTGCAGGCAATCGCATGCCTCTGTCAACATCACGGCGGCAGCGAGACTGGCGCTCTGAGCTCCCTCAGTGGTAAAGAAGCTCTGGAGTCTTTGAGGCCATTAACTAGATGAGACAGTTTTTAAGCAAGAACCTCATATTAGGTAATGCCGCACATTCAGCTGCCTAAATAAACATAAATTGTTGCCATACCTATTTTTAGTATCCTCAGCCCTGTTTTCCAGGTAGTGGATATGCTCAGTCCGGCCAGCTGCAACATTTCATGCCTCAGTGTTGGATTATTCCCTCTCATGTCCTTCACTTTCTTGCAGTTTGTGTTGGTCTGAATGCAGCAAGTTAACATGGACTGCCATTTTATTTTTTTACTCCATCACAGTCCTAGTGTCCTGAATGGCTCGCAATGTATGGTTGAATTTGCTATCTTTTACAGCAGTCTGTGGACCTGGCACCATCGTTTCTCCATCTTACAGCACAAGTCTTGCTGCAGTACAACACAGTTGCTGGCACTAAGACATGGGTCCTGTTCATCCATCGGTTGCCTGTACTCTTCTGCGAAGTCAAAGAAGAGCTTGTGCCACAGGTTATTCTTTTGACAGTAATTGATTGCAGGCTAAAAGGGGTTGCAATTGCAGGGTCCTGAGTTTGCTGAGGTTTTCAGAGCAGTGACAGAATATCTTGGATAGCCTATGTAGCACTACATTCCCCAGACTGTAAGTCTCACCTATGTACCTACACATTAGACCCTATTGCCCAGGGGCTTGCAGAAGGCAGCACTTAGCAGCAGAGAAAGGTGCACCGACAAGTACAGTCAAGTACAATAGTTTAACAGGCACGGTGCAGACTTCTTTCTTCTTCCATTACACTGTCCAGGCTCACAGAACCTATCTCCAGAGGTTCTCTGCCAAAGCGCTCCCCTATTCCTTACAGGGCAATTATGGATGGGTCAGGGGACTTAGGATGGCCTCCAGTAGGCTCACCAACTTCTCTGTACGGTAGGCCTAATGCCCAGGCATGTGTAGTTCAAATCGCTGCCCAGAGGCCTGGCAATCCAAGCACAGCTGCACCAACCGGGGGATCCAGCTATCTCTGCCCACCTTAGCTGCATTGTCCACACAGCTGCCCAATACCAGGCTCTTTAGAGGAATTGGGCTTGCACAGCAACTGAGGGACTTGTGCCATAACACTCTTGGTGAGTTCAGGGGTTTCCTCCCTGCTGTGTAGTCTAGATACCTTGGTCTCGACCTGCAGGATGTGATCGTTAGAGGAAGGCGAAGTCTGAAACTGCTATGCCACACGTCCTCTGTCAATGATCGTTTGCTCCACCCTTTATCATCCCAGCTTAAATTAGACCTAACGAAAGCTCTTTCATTTTGAACAGCAGCAAATTCCCTGAATTCTCAAAAGTAAGAAAGTGTGGAGGGTGGTGTCCGTAGGCAATTAACTGAAAAGTTCTCTTTGGAGGGATTAAGAATTGGCTCTGATAGTGATTATATAAAGTCTTTTGCGGAGGACCGAGATGTGAGCCAAAGTCAACATATTCTTAGATAGATTAACAATAGGAATACGCATATCATTAAGGTTTAAGTTATTTAAGGGGCTCAATGATAGCCCTTCAGTATTGTCTGACGTTCTCCTAGCTGAAAGTTCCCAGCTGAAATTATTGCTTCTATTAACACTTCCCTGTCCTGCCATGGCTTAAAGAAGGTTTATTGTATTCGGGGTAGGGTGTGCTTCTCAGGTCTGTACTGCTTCCTTCTAGACGATCTGAGTTACTCAAATCTGCAGAATATTCAGAGAATGTTCCAACTCTGATTTTTGTATTTGCCTTCGCTGTTTGTGTTTCCGCCCCTGGGATATATACCCGCAGTTGTTTAGCTCAAAGTGGTTTAACTCTTAAGATTAATTTTCCTGACTTTTCCTAAATGAGTTTTCGCATTTAGAAGTGAGTAAGTTTCCAGAATGGCCATTTATAATTCGGGTATTCCTGCCAGTTCCTTTTTATTCTGATGTATGGCTGTATCAAATCCAAGTCAAGGCAAAAATGTGGGGCTACCCCACACAAAAAATACTAATTTTTAAAATCCAGGCTAATGAATGTCAATGAAGAAATTAGTGTTTTGGTGTATTGATCATATATGCGTGACTGGAGGTGGGTATAATGCTTGGAAGGAGAATATTTGTTATCATGGGCATAGAGGTGATAATTGGAAACTGAGGAAGACCATGTCGCTGAGAGTGGTGGTCTATAATGAGAAAAGAACAGGGCTTTACACTGAACTTTGAGGGACACCAACCGGAAGTGAAGTAAGTGCTAATGTCATTGAGTCCCATGCCATTGTAGGAATGGCATTGGAGGTAGAAGGTGATCTGGTGGTGTGCTAGAACAATGATGTCTACTTTGGAGAGGGGGGTAGTGTTGGGTGATCCAAGGGTGTGGGAGACAATTTGACATATAGGTTAGAAGTGGGTCTCTTGGTCTTTTCAAATGTGACTGTTGGTTTTGTCTCTATTTCTGCCCCCCATTTTTTCCCTGTTAATTGATGTGATTTTGACTGAAAGTGCACTGGGTTCTTGCTAACCAGGCACCCTTGGCAGAGATGTTTCTGAAAACAGTGCAGTTGTTTACCCAATTAGCAAACCCTTTAGCACCCTTTCTAAGCCCCAAGTCAATGATGCCCCTGATTTCTGGGACTGAGATACCGAAGAGGGTCCCTAGGGGCTGCAGCATGAATTTTCCCCCCCTAAGGAACCCGTCACCAAGCACAAGCAAAGGCTGCCTTGGCAGGCTGTGTGTCTTGGTGCAGACAAAAGTGAAAACATGACAGGCCAGACATCCCTGTGTGCCATGTTCCCACACTGCAGGTAATATTTGCAAGTCACTCTTACAGCAGACGTAATGGCCCTATGGAAAAGTGCTGCATATTAAATGTGAGGGCATACCTGCATGAGCAGATATGCCCCTGTGCTGGTCAGTCCTATCACTGCCAGTACAGGTGACGTGGGAAGCCATTTTAAAACATGTGTTGGACACTGGTGAAAATGTGTTTCCCAGCTACATGATGGCTTCACTGAAGATAGGGATGTTTGGTATCAAACCTCTCCTATTGATAAACCCACACAAATTCCAGTGTTGGATTTACCAATACATGCACTCAGAGTGCACCTTAGATGTGCGCCTGAAAACCTACCAGCTTCTGGTGTGCTCCCTGACTCGTTCTTGCCAGCCTGTCACCCGAGACACTGTTCTGACCTTTCCTGGGTGAGATTATTTTGCTCTCAGAAGACCCAGAACAAATGTCTGCCTGGGAAGGGGGTGTCACACCCCCTCTGACAGGATGACTTGCTAATTACCCCTCCTAGGACGGCCATTTTCAAAGAGTGGCTGCCTTTGAAATGTGAATCTGGCTTGACAGGAGAGGAAGCCAACAACACCCCCCCCCCCAATGTCCCTTTGGCACCTGGACAGGCAGGAAAATTAGCTAGTCAGGTAGGCTTGCCACCCGGCAGATGGTCTAAACTGAGTTGGACACATTTTTGTGTTAGCACACTTCCGAACTCTGGGACAGGGGTGTGCCTACACCCCACAAAGAGCTTGGTGACCCCAAGGCCCGGTAGGCAATTGGCTACTACCCTACACTCATGTTAAACGCCTAAATTCGGTATTTAGGGGAGCCCCTGGCTCTAGAAGAGCAGATCCCGACGACCTACACAGGAGAAAACCGAAGAGCCGCAAAGATCAATTGTCTTGGCCCCAGCCCTGCCAGCCTGTCTACTATTCCCTGTCTAAACTGCTCCAAAGACATCGCATCCTGCAGCTGTCGTGTCTCCAAAACCTGGGAGGACTGCTTTCCTTCAATAAAGAACCAAGACCTCCTATGGAACAATGGAACTGTTCGCTGCAGAAAGAACAAAGAAAGGTCTCTGGAACCGCCGAAACCTGATGCCTGAAGTCACCACTGCACCAAGCCAGAATTGTAGTGGGCCAATGGGGCCATCGAGGTCCCCCAGCATTCCAAAGCCCTACTCCATCGTAGTTTCACCCCTTGTGGACATTACAACGATGCCTGCAGCCTTAGCACCCAGGCCCCTCTACCAGGACTGCTCCCAGTAAGAAAGCCTAAAGACACCTCTCACATGTCGCCCCTGGGCCGTGGAAAAGAGGACCAAAGGTGTCCCTACATTTCAGAGCATTGTGAGGCTTGAGCCCCTCTGTTGGCTCAGCCTGACTGGTCCCCTAGTCAAAGCCTGCAGCCTCTTTTCACCGCATCCATTCTCCATAAAATAACATTGGGCACCCAACGCTGCTTTGCACCTCTGCACCGGGCTGCCTAGTGCCACATGTGGTGTTCTTCTGGTGCTGCCTTGGACCTTGCCCACCACTTAACGTAACTCCTGAAGAAGGGTCCCATAAGTTGCTGTACTATACATGAATGCAGTATTAACTTTTCCTCCCATGGTATAACATTGCAGCTTCCAGAAAGTGTCAACTTTTTGAATAAAAAAGAATTTCTATTTAAAAACGTACTTACCTGATTGATTTTCTTCTTCTTGACTCGTGTCTCATTTATTGACCATTGCGTGTATTTTCAGATGTTGTGCACTCCTCTGTGATAAGCCTAAGGCTGCTCGACCACACTATCCCTTATTCGTGATGGGCACTTTGCTCATTTGATACTGCAGGTCTCTTTTGGTTGGATTCTGGCCCACCTCCAGGGAGGTATTGCTTGGGTATCTAATCTAAGATGAATAATCTGCATAAAGGCTTTATCAGATGAACAAGTTACTTAACTTTGGTAAAAACCTATCTGGTAGAGAGACTATCTAGCCGCAGATTCCTTACTGATCCTCGCATCCTCCCGCTCTGCCAAATGGTTCAGTATGGTCAACCTTCTGTGGGCCTTAGCAATCCACACCAGTATGTCAGCATTCTTCGTGTCTCTGCTCTTCTAAAGTGTAAAGTTGTGAAAAGACAGACGTCCTCATGCTTGGATGGCACCTATATAGGTCACTTCTAGCATGACTGGTACTTAGCCAAGCGACGCCACATGCCGGGGTACTGCTAGAAAATTTCTGGATCCAGTCTGACACCAGGGGATTATTATAAGGTCAGGATTCCTTGGCTAGACAGAGTCCCTACCAGATAAGGTGTTACCAAAAGTATGCAATGTGTTCTTTAACTCATCACTTGCTCTGGCACTTTTCAGTCTTGGTGCCTGCAATTTGGTCCTGCTTCGTTACCCTGGCTTTGCTCACCACATACCTGCAAAGTCAATAACTCTGGAAGTACTGTGTCCAGTTCACATGAGTGTTGCTTCATGAATGAGAATGAAATTATAAACAAATCCTCTTGGTAATGACCAACCTAATAAAATATATATAGTTTTTCTATAATATGCAAGTTATGCTCAATCATAATAAGTTTTGTTTATTTTTTTCTCTATAGACTATTTTGTGGTTTCTGTTTGCAATTTCATGGAAGCTGTAATATGTAATAACCTTGGGCTGGGGGGGGGGGGGGGGGGGGGGTTGTTATTAGAACATTGGAATGTTGGGAGCTCCATTGAAAACAATGGAGTGCTCCGGGCTTCTAATGGCTGGTAGAAGCTCGAAGCTACAACATTGCAATGTTTGTTCAGAGCTATTGCTGTGAACAAATGCCTCACAGAGCTTGGGCTCAGTGAGGCCTTTGTTTTAAAAATTAGAACATTCTGCCCTGTTGGGCGAAATGTTCTAATAGCCTTAAAGCCTTCCCTAGCGGGCTCTACTGGCCATTAAAGACGACTCCCTTGTTACAGGCTCAGGTCTTTAACACTGGAGCACAACATTAATGGCTGGTAGAGACCGCTACGGCGGGCTCTAAGGCTATATTGGTGGTGTTTCATGGATACCCAGTGAATATTGAAAGTAGATGTGTATGTTCACAAGCCAGATTATTGTGTCTCACTACATCTTCCTGATTGTTTTTTTTTTTACTGCCTTTTTAAAGTTTTATCAAGTGTTATTCAAGATATATAGTTAATAATTCCCTGTGGTACTGTTTTTGCCCATGTGGTTTGAATGAGTTATACATATGAAAGTTGAATAATATTTTGTTACTAGGTTCATCATTACCCAGGGGCCATTTCTGGGATTTCTTTTAAATAACCTTGTCCTCTTGGAGGGCTACTCTGGTTTATTATCACTATGAATTAGAATGCACATCATGATGCTTGACACCATAAGGATTACCCAAGCATTGAGACAGCTCAAATGCTAGCTTGCACTCTTTACCACCAGAGCCTTTGGCCATTAATTTTTATACTGTCACATGTTCTTGTTCTTATTTTATCTCTGGTGGAAGAGATAGTTTTGCTCCTTTGTTTTTGTCAGAACAGATGAACCTTCGGTAGCAGTGTATTTCGCAAGTATGATACATTTTCATATCCATCTTTTGACTCTGTTCTAGGTAGTTATATTGGAATTATCATATATTTTGACTATCTACGACTAGCAGAGTGTTTTCAAAGATTTCTAAAATAATTTCAAAGTGCACTGAAAAATAATTACAACTTTTTTCACTTCCCAAGGTTCCAAAGCGTGTTTTCTTCATGTGTAGAAGTGATACGTCACTGTGTACTGGGTTATTGCCTAACATTATCAAAGATGAATTTACTGAAAGAGTGCAGATATGAATCCGGGCTAGGAAACAGAAATGTCATAGTAGAGGAGGTAGGACATGAATTAAGATCATGTATAAAAGTGTGTGAGATGTTAAGAGGGTCACTGAACACTTAGCAATTTATCGGCTCACCTTAAAGCAAACTCATTGCAAGGTATTGTTGTTGCTTGGATCTTTACAGAATGAAAATGAATAAATAAGTATTGCATAGACAGCAGAAGGTTAACTAGTATATCCTCTGGGACACTTTTACTCTCGCCAGCCAAATGGTATCCTCCCATCAAACAGTGCTTGGAATTGGTGGACATATGCCTTTTCTGCACACAGTTGCCCACTGATTCTGAACTCTTTGAAATATGGACACACTTTGGCAATACAAGTGGGGTGGGAGGGGAGGGCAGGGCATTGGTAAAAGGAAAATAAATGGCAATGAAGGCTTTAAGTAGATAACCGCTGGACCGACTGCCACCAGTTTGGTCCATGGACAAAGAGATTTAAATATATTCCTTTCACTTGTAGTAATATTTGCATTTTTTTCACTGCTTTCTCACAGGATTCCTTTTGGGCCTCATCTGATTCCTGCACATGTGTGTGAAGATTTGGAAGTAGCCAAATCTTGTGAATGTGGGAAATCCTGCCTACGATGCTATATCCAGACGACTGTTACTATGAATCTCCACCTCGTATCTCACACAGTGGTCCTTGTGGATAACATGGGAGGCACAGAAGCACCTATTCTCTGCTACTTTTGCTCGCTTACCTGTTATTCACAGTTTCTTGACAAATACCTACAGAGTAACAGGTGACCTTTATGGTTTGTGGTAGTACGACATATAAGGTCTTCATGCAGTAGATGTAAAGATTTAAAACTTACATAATTAAGAGACTGCTTTTAAAGGTATTGCCCCTAGTTGAATACCAAAGGAATGTATCCGGAAACCATTCCCATTGTTTGTTACATTGTGGTGATGAGGTTGAATTATTGGTTTTATCCACACTAGAAATGTACCTAATAGGTTAATGATTTGATGTGATTTGTTGTCCAGTTTATGGTAGGTTTTTATTTGCTCACTGTGTTACAAAATTGACATTTCTGCCGACCTGCTTTTCGTAACCCACTATTTATTCTAATGAGCTGCTCCACTTTGTTTTCATCGGAGGTTGTGCTTACTTTAATAGCTCCACCTCTGTTTTCTACAGTTGAAATACACTGTAGATAAAGAGGCCGTAAGACATCCATAATATTTATTATGAATATGATGAAGGTACTAGGGTCTTGATGATTAAGGTTTCCAGCACCTGTTTAATAGTGTAATATAAAATTCATAAGTACTGAGGGCACCACTTTCATTAATTCATAACGTTGAATTTGATTGTCTAAAACACGCATTCGATATTGGCATACCTAGCAATTCTCAAGAGCATGTTGCACTTGAATTACATTTTGAGCCTGAATTTTATAAGCGTCCGTTTTCTGAGAAATGTATATTCATGGTAAACCGGGGTACACAGATTCTTAACAAAATTCAATTCATGCTGGATATTTTTTCTCCAAAATAAAACTGTATTTTTGCATTTTAATAAATATTACATAATTTGTTTTTATATATGGTATCGTTTATTTGGTAACCGTGATTTTTATTTTCTTTCAGGCATTCTTCTCATGACTTTTATTTTCCTAATTGATCACTGTTGCTCTGTTTGCACAACATTCTGTACAACAAAGTCCAGCATGGTTGCGATCTACTAGTGTTACCGACTGCAGGCTGAGGATATGTAGTTGGGATCAGCTAAATATACCTCGGCCTCAGAAGACTAATTCTGTACTACTGTTCTAAGTGCTTAAATCAAAGAGCGTTTAAGGAGTGAGCTTCAGTTTTCTAAAAATGTACCTGTTGTTTCTGGCCAGTTCTTTCATAAACAATGTACAAAATGGAATGTAAGTGTGGCTCTTGGCAAAACGCATGTCTGATTCCCATGTTGCCAACAAGCCATACCATGAAGCTCACTTGTTTATTTTAAGAAGACTTTTTGGAGACTAATATGCGGAGGAGCTTGTTTTGTATAAAACACAGTTTTCAGTCCAAGGATATATTTCATAACTGGTGTATATTTCGAGTGACTACTCCCATAAGCCCCCGGTCCTGCAGTCTTGTGTGGGTATACCATTCTAGATTTGTACATATACCATAAGATAGAACCACACTGCATTAGTGGGTGATGGTTGTGCTGAGAAAGGGCACCACATTTCTAGATGGTATGACTCATCCTGTAAATATGGTGCTGTAATTGTGAGGATATTCCAGCTCTGACCTTTTCGGTCAGAAATTTGGCATGCACTTGCAAGCAGCATTACCACTGCATTTCACTGTTCACCACGATTTCTATTTAGCTTTATCAAATGTAGAAATGACCCCCGTTATCCACTGCATCCCAATTTTCGGTTAGAACAAAGACCAGGGTTTAGTCATCTGTAATTTGCCTGAGTGTGTAGACCCAATCTGCTTAGAAGCCACTTGGAGCACTCTAGTAGTTAAGGCATTAGGAAATGTCCACAAGCAGTGTATTATTGTCTTGTGTTTGTGCTACCAAACAGTGCACATAGAGGTCTGATATAGGGATCTCTTTGTCTATTAAGCTGAGCCATCATCTGGGGTCATATTAAAACAAATGTTGATAGCCAGGAAGAGAGGTGGAATTCTACCCAGTGTTATACACCGCAAACATTATAGTGTATTTAATAGTTTGGTCATTGAGTCTGTGGGCCGTTTCCTGTCCAAGCCTTTAGACGTATCAGGCTTCCATTTAACCATCCTTTGTCGCAGTCTTCGATTTATCCTAGTTACTATGAATGTCCTAATGTTCATTGAGCCAAAGAGCCATGTTGCTTGGATATTTCATATACAACCGCATGTCACTTTGGTAGAGGAGTACAAGACCTGCACTGTCTGAAAGGGGTGTTTTAGGGCAAATACATGAATTCTTTGTAGGACTGCCAGGGGTTTGAAGGAAAATGCCAAAAATGTGCACGAGCGGCCAGTCTCATGTCCGATTCATCCTGTATTGGTAAGGACATATCTTGGTTAAGGACCTGAACATGGCGTTAATGTAGAACAATAGGCTTTTCAACTCATTTCTGCCCATTTTATTTCTCTTTAATCCCCCTCCTTAGATACTTCCAGACAACAGAATTTTACAATTTCTTGGGGTCCAACCGTGCAGCCAAGACATTACCTTTCAAGTTGATCAGTGCTAAACATTAAATAGTCAGTATGAAATATATAGACCAGCTTATGATCAACAATGGTTGATCTGAGGGGAACCCGTTCAGTAGTCGGAGCCATTTAGGTTTCTTTAGTTTTTATTGTGTAAGGTAATCGTTGATGGTGATCTTTATGAACCACGTTTGTTGCACGCACTTATTTGACTTGACTAGTACTAGAATTGTGGCTTCTTGCATTCTGGCTGGTAGAGAGCCACGTCTTTGGCCAGGGGCAGAATCTGAAACAAGGTACATACATATCTTCATAGAATGTAAATGTCCGCTTCTCCACTAGCAATTGCTTTTATTTTTTTACTTCTATAGGGCAACATGCTCAATGATATGATCCAGGGTGAGCAGTCTTATCTGTTTCAGTTAATCCATAAGTTAATTATATTTATAATGCATATGGTTTTATTGCTCTACAGCCTTCGAAACTCTCAAGAGGCATCATTGGTTCTGCCTGAGATTGTTACACTGATTCCTTCTGTCTCCGGCCCCTATCCTAGAGAGAAATTTAGTTATTTTATTTCATGCTCATCTTTTAATTGTAAGCTGTCGCTGTGTATTATACTTGAGCTGCAGCTCTTAGTCTGTTCTTCGCCAGATCAATACGTTTATAGTTTAAATCAAAATAATCTTTCATAATTTAGCAATGTTTATCTGTAATAAAGCTTTGACTTCAGTCAAAACCCAAGCAATGCTTGCAGAACCCAAGAGTGTCTGATTTTAAGCAGTTGCCTGATTTATTGTTGGGATTAGCTGTGCTGGTCCTTTTTATTAGGTCTATGACCAGACCAGTTGTTTCCAATTCATAAAGTGGACTGTGGGTCAGACCCCTGCCCATGATTGGTTGGCTTTATCTTTCTCACTTCCCTGCTTCTAAATCGCAGACTTTCCTCCCTATGAATGTTTGTCCCTCCCAAAAGCATTTTGGGCTCACATTGCTTTGACCAGAGGAATTGTATGCTTCAACTAATGCATCATATATTTAAAAATTATGTTCAATCATTACACATTCAACTCTTTGATATACTTTCATTTTATTCACAAGACAATACTTTTTTTTCATAATGCATCGATTCTATTTTTATTGTTGAACTCTGTGATATGTGTACCAGGCAGCTTCTGTCTCAGTGGACTCACTCGAGAACTCTGACAATAAACCGAAAAACCCTGATGAAGTAACAAAGTATGATATAAGGTGTTGCCTTTTGTTTCTGCATCCGGGTTTTCCTTTTTGCCATTTTAGTTTTGATTTCAAACAGTAACGTGCAATACAGTAGTATTTCTGTCTCTCTGAGGGGAAGGTGGGAGTTTAACTCCATTTGCCCCAAGATGCAACGAGGCAGAAAGCCCACTGGGATGCTAGGAATATTTTTTATAAAATATGTTTGGGTCTGGCCCATCGTGACATTGTTCCCCACGCCTAAAGCTTCAACAGTCTTTCTGCTACCCTAGGGAGTAAAGTATTCCCATCCCTGTTTGTTTATAGTATTTACTATTTGCATCTATACTATTTTAACATGTCTGGTTATTTGTACAGCACTCCAATAAGCCAATGGGTCATGTTTGCGCTATATAAAACTCCTCAAATAAATAAATAAGTCTCTATGGCAAGCCAGAGGAAATTTTGATTCTTCTGGGTGTAGGTGTTACATAAGGGCCAGCAGAGTCCAGTTATATCTCGGTTTCAACCCTCTTGTATTGCTGAATTACTGCAATATTCAGGATCCGCCGCCTACCAGGGAAACCTGCTAAACCTAGACATCTCTGAAAAGTAGACACCACGTCCAGGGTAGTGAGCCTAGCATGTATCCTTCATGTTGTCTTATACACCATGCTCTACAAACCTCACACTGTCTTTTAAAATCACTAACTTTCCTCACAGTTCTATGACCTAAACTTCTGGAATCTCAGGAATCCACAAAACTACTTCCACCTAGCTTTGCTACACCTTTCCTGATAAAAATGGTATCGCACTTGTGCAGCTCGACCTAGCACCTGTGCAACAACACACCCCAAAACATAACTTATTGACAATGAGGATAGCTGCGGTATTTGTGCCAGGGCTCAGCTGCCAACAAAGGAAACCTACTGTTAAAAATTGTGCCTCTAATTGGTTCAACCTGTCCAAGTAAGTGACCACAATCCTAGTGAGGGCAAGCTATATACACTTTAAATTAACCTGTGCTCACCCTTTGGTATGTAGGTACAAAGCAGGCAGGCTTAACTTAAGAAGCAGTTACAGTAACACAATGAAAATAGCACAAAAAGTCTCCACACAGGTTCAGAAAAAGGAGCAATAATTTTATGAATAAAACCAGAACATACGACAAAATCCAATAAGTAGAACTGGAGTTTTGAATTTTCAAAAAAAAACTGAAAATAGTGGTTAAAAGTCAATAGCGCTAAAAAGTGACTTAGGTCCTGCTGACAAAGTACTTAGTATGGAGCAAGCGCCGACGTCGAAGACTCAGTGTGTGGAATCGCTGTAGAGGACTCGCAGATGGCAGAGTCTAGTTGCGGCAGAATTTCTAGAAGTCTTTGATGACCCTGACACTTCAGAAACAGGGCGCAAGCCCTTCGAGTAACTCTGGGTTAATTTGAGATGAGTCCAGTCCTTGTTCTCAGCAGGACACAGATCAGCAGGGCAGCTCAGCACAGCAGTGAAGCAGTTTGAAGTGAGGGTGACATTAAAGCAAGCCCTTGAGATGCGCAGGCTATCTGTGTGGGACACAGGATACTGCCTATTCAGATGTAAGTGTCCACTCCCTCTTCCTTCCCAGGAGGAACTATGGTAATGTAGATGAATGCAGATGAGTCCTCTGTCACACCCACACTTCCTGTGTTTGTGGTTGTCTAGAGAGAATGCACAAAGTGTAGCTGTCACCAACTTCAGACATGTATTGGAGATAGGCTGCAAGGTACACAGATCAGTAACAGCAGAGTAAAGTCTACTTCCTAAATGTGGCATTTCTAAAACAGTCATGTTAAATCCAACTTTACTACTAAAGAGGATTTATCTTTACCATTTCAAAGATATGAAACATGATTTAGTTACTCCCCACTAAGCAGGAATTGCTGCTTTAAAAGGTTTTAAGGTCTTCCCAATGCTATCCTATGAGAGGAGTAGGCCTCACAGTAGTGAAAAACAAATCTAGCAGTTTGTCACTACCAGGACATGTAAAACAGAATACCTTTTAGTTACACAGGACCCAGCCCTTTGGGCCTATCTTAGGGGTGATTTATGTGTAATAAAAGGGACGTTTAAGGCTTGGCAAGTGATTTTAAATGGTAAGTCGAAATTGCAATAAACTGCATACACAGGCCTCGCAATTGCAGGCCTGAGACAGGCTTGAAAGGCTCCTTGTGTGGGTAGCACAACCAGTGCTTCAGGCCCACTAGTAGCATTTAGATTGCAGGCCCTGGGTATATGGTATATCACTTTATAAGGACCTTGTAGGTGAACTAAATATGCCAATTGGGTATATATTAATGTCACAATTTTTAGGGGAGGAGCCTAAGCAGTTTAGCACTGGTCAGCAGTGCTCAGAGTCCTCGGCCCAAACAAAGATCGAGTAAAAACCAGAGGTAAGCAGGCAAAATGTCTAGGGGAATACCACCCTAAGGATGACCAGTGTAACTCCTACCAAACTCCGACATTTGTGAAAAACTAGAAAAGGCAGACGCCAGGGAAGTGCGCCTTGTGTGGATTTCACGTTTTCATACCCTCGGTGTCCTGCTGACTTTAGACTTTTCCTAAAATCCTGGAGGTATAACCTAATATTTCTGTTACTGAAACATACAGAATCTGCTGGGGTCCACAAAATTCCTGTTCCCACACTACTCCAGATAAGTGATATCGCAATTGTATGGCTGTATCTGGTAACCGCGACAGGATGGCCCAGCTGTTTCCAGACAATGATTATGTAGCCAAAATAGGTCAACACCTCTGGTGCGCTATGACCTCACTATGTCTTTTGCACCAATGCTGATACATATAAGTTGAGTAAAATACATTTCTAATAGTTCCTAACTAACATGCTTTAGCAAAAACTGTCTGGTAGCATTAATATGTTTGTATCAACACTCTCTCCAATTTCCTCTATTTGCGGTCATCTCCCTTGGCAGTTATGTTCCCAGCAGGAGGCCAATAAACATCACATCCAAGACAACACAAACGGGTCTCTTTGTGGACCGCAAGAGAGGAAGCCCATAAAATCTCCCATCAACACGCAGGGCAGTGTTCCCCTGGTACTGTAAGGGATTCAGCTTTTAGAAGAGGAGTTAAACTACTAGATTGCTCCAAGGGGAGAAGGCTGGAGAGCCAGGAGTAGGATTACTACTATGCCACTACTCTGTCTCCGAACAGGCTAAAATCTGGAAAAGATCTGTGATGACACCTTATTACAGCTGTGGAGAAATGATCTTGCCTGCCTGCACAAAGAGCCACAGTGCTCCTGCCAGACTGTGGTATCCTGCCTCGCAGGCATCTTACAAAGATAAGCTGTGAAAGAGCCTGCATGCAACAGTCTCTATTGAGGCTGCACTTGAGATCCTAGGTCACTAAAGCCAGTTGTAGCAGCTCAGTTTTCTTCAGCCTTGAAAAAGAGTGAGCCTTCTCTGTCTCCATTCCCTCTGGTGTGTGGGTTTCCTTTTCTGTTGACCATAGGATGTCCTGAGATATCTCAACTTTGACCCTACTTGGCCTGAGGTCCTATACCATCAGCTGGAAGTGGTCATCCTGATTTTGAAAATGATGAAATCCTATAATTATCACTTAGGTTCAGGTTTTATTGTTGACTAGCTGTACCCTGCAATGAGTTGCTGTGGCTGTCTGGTTAAATGGAAGAGAAAGAAAAGAGTAAGCGTACGTTTCTAATATGTTTAATTTCACAATGCTTGTGGGCACACAATATGTTTTTGTGACTATTGTCACATGTATATATAAACAAGCGCTAATGTTGCAAAGTGAACCAACTCCTCCCCGCTCCCTCCACCCACTTCCCGGTCTGCCATCCTGACACCACCTGTTCATCCTAATATATGTAGACTATTGTCTCTATGCGTCCTTTCTTAATGTTATAAAGTGAACCAACTGCTCCCCCCTCCCTCCACCCACTTCCCTGTCTGCCATCCTGACACCAACTGTCCATCCTAATATATGTAGACTATTGTCTCTATGCGTCCCTTGTAGCTGTTGCGCAGCAACCAAATCGATAGGGTCTGTTCGGGCTTTCGATTAAAAACACGTGTGTATTGGACACGTACGTATTCAAATCCAACTTTGTGTGTATATAAATACGCGCTAATGCTGCAAAGTGAACCAACTTCTCCCCCCTCCCTCCACCCACTTCCCGGTCTGCCATCCTGACACCAACTGCCCATCCTAATATATGTAGACTATTGTCTCTATGCGTCCTTTCTTAATGTTGCAAAGTGAACCAACTCCTCCCCCCTCCATCCACCCACTTCCCGGTCTGACATCCTGACACCAACAGTCCATCCGAATATATGTAGACTATTGTCTCTATGCGTCCCTTGTAGTTTTTGCGCAGCAACCAAATCGATAGGGTCTGTTCGGCCTTTCGATTAAAAACACGCGGGTATTGGGCACGCGCGTATTCTTATCCCACGTTGTGTGTATATGTAAACACGCGCTTAATCGAATCTGATGTGTCAAAATTTCAAATCAATCGGTGAAGAACTTTTGGAGATTTAAGATTTAGAACAAAGGAACATTGACATTTGTATGTGTGTGACCAGGCTTTCGATTAAAAACACGCGTGTATTGGAATCAAGCGTTGTGTATATAAAAACACCCCCCTATTCGAATCAAACGTTGTGTCAAAATTTCAAAGCAATTGGTGAAGAACTTTCGGAGATTTGCGATTTTGAACAAACTAACATTTACATTTTCATTTATATAGATTAAAGCTATCGTCTGACATCCCCCGTCCTGGTCAGAAGTAGATAGTGCATCTATACATGTGGGTGCCCCGCCTGTGGAAATATTTTACCACAACAGAAAGATACCTCCCTTTACCACTTAGGGACATCTATTGGGAACTGGCACCCAGGCCAGCCACTGACTTTTCAGTAGCCCAATAGCTACTCTATTTGGAGTCAAGTAATTGCCTTCTTGTGCTCCTTGGAGACAGACTCCCAAAAATAAATGTCTCTACGAAAGGTTCAAGCTTTATTTCTTTGGTTAGTAGGTCATTTGGGTTGCTTTAAACATCTTTTGAGTTTTGTAACCAGTGCAAAGGGTGCAGTCATTCCAATCTCCGAGCTCAAAATAGATCACTGCATAATGAAACTGATAGGATTATTGGTTTGGGGTTTGAAATGATCCTGTAAAAATATTTGTAGTTCTCTTAGATCGTGCTTTTCAGAAAATTGTGCACAATAGGATTTATTTATCATAGAGGTCAATTTTACAGTTCATTATTGAGCATGAAGGAGCAACAAATATATTTGGGGTTGGTTGTATATGTTTAGTATATATAACAGTTTATTTATCTGCAATATGTCCTGATCTTGTCCTAGGTGTTATTGAAAGTGTTGCACTGTTTGAGTTTCTAAAGTTTCACTCCATTCCTGTAGTATGCCTTTATTGCTCAACACCTGGTCTCATGAGATGTAAGTGCTAAAAAGGTGTACTTGGTCATTCAATTTGAGACCAATAATATTGTGTTCCAAGCACAACAGTGGTAAATGACAAATGCTCCAAATACTGCCCTTGAACCCATGAAATACCTCGATAGTAATTTGCCTCTTTGGACTGGGTTGCAACTCTAACCAGAGTGTCATACAATATGGTACTAAAATGAGAATGCAAAAGAATACAAATAGCAAAATATAACTGAACAAGAAGTAGTAGTGAAAAGGTGTTCTTTTGTAAGCAAGTAAAGCAGTGCAAAATAGAAAGCAAAGCAGTAGGGGATTCTAATGCTTAGTGGCAAAGAGAGCAGAATTGGAGTTAAGAGGCAGACATGTGTATTCCAGCATGGCATCTAAACAAAGAGAAATTGTGTAAGAAGATTTAAGATGAGGCATGCATTCAAAAGTCAAAAGCAATATGGCAGTGAAAAGGATCCAGCAAGAGAGGAGAAAAGACCACAAACAAAAGAAGACAAATTTAAAGATCAGATACAAAGATCACCATGGAGCAGGTATAGATGGGGAATCCCGCAAAAAATTAGCAGTAGTCTAGAAGATTGACATTTGTAGGAAAGATTTTTGCAAATACTCGTGAAGGAATTCAATGACAAAATAAGGGGGAGAAATATTAAAAGGACGCTGAGTCAAAGATCACACCCAGATTATAAGCAGTGGAGGATAAAGGAAGAAAGGCTTTAGGAAATGGGACAATAATATGGTCATTTAAAATGCCAGAAACCCAGTGGCAGGGGGTTCGAGGCTGCTGCGGTCGTGTGTGTACTTGGCTTGTGCAATTTTTAACCTTCACTCTATTTGTCTTAAAATAGAATATTCCTGATTTTATCTCGCTGCTGTCTTTCCTTCTTGTTCCTTCCCACTCCCCTAGCCCCGGTCCTGCATGGCTGAGTGCCGATTGCTCCGGAGGGCTGACGGGGTAGCGGGCGCCATATTGGAGGGGCAGTGGTAACTTGAAGGCTAGCGCACTAGTCATCGCGCTCTCAGACCTTCAAAAGCAACGCCCCATGCGATCTCGCAGCGGGCGCGCAATAGGCAAGCCCGTCTGTGCCCGTCCGCGGCCGACCGGGGCTAGGGGCCCCCACCCTGCCCGTTTTTATTCCTACTCCGCTGCACAATGATGTGCACTCCAAGATCACTGGCCCCTTCAAGCGACCACCTGTGCACGGATTAATGACCTCCGCTTGGCCCGGCCATTCCCTTCCCCCACCTTCCCTGCCTCTCTGCTCTCCCCTTCCCCTCTGCCCAGACATCCCCCTGCCCCTTCCTATCCCTCATTCGTCCCCCACGCCACCACACTTATCAGCCTTTTTACTTAATACCAGGTTGGCCGTCAAACATCAGTTAGAACTGTTTGACTTTCTGGATTCAGTCAAGCCGGACCTTCTATTCCTGACAGAGACATGGTTCCGCATTGACTCTCTCCCCAGTGTGTTAGCAGCCCTTCCCCCTCCTTACTTCGTTCTTAGAGCTGACCGGCCGGAGAGTCGAATAGGAGGTGGGGTCGCCCTTAATTTCCAAGTGCTTCCCTCCCCCCCTCTACCTTCGACAGACTGCCTGGTCATACGCTCTACTTCCTTTCAGGTTCCCTTAACGTGCGTTCTTGTATATCGTCCTCCCCAGTCCTGTCCACGTTTTCTTTCTGCCATTTCGGACCTTTTGGGAACCCTTGCAATTAATAACTCCTCGGTCTTGCTCCTTGGGGATTTCAACTTCTGGCCCAACGATCCAGCCGAAGATGCCACATCCCGTGATTTTTCCGAGCTCCTCCATAGCTTGAATTTTGTTTCCCAGGTCCACTTTCCCACCCATATCTGCGGTCACACCTTAGATCAAATTTAGACCCTCATTACCTCAGTTTCCGACCCTATTGTTCAGCCTTGCACTTGGTCGGACCATTCCCTGATTTCTTTGTTCCTGGATCCTGGCATCAAAACTAATTCCCCCTTCTCCAAACACACTTGGGCGAGAAATTGGAGCAGAGTGGATATTTCTGCCCTCTGCTCCTCTTTATCAGCTTCCGACCCGGACCTGGCTGCCTTGTGCCATCTAGGCAACTGGACGCCCTGAATAGCTGGCTTCGGAGGGCCTGCAATCAAGGAGCCCCTCTGAAGCACGTCACGGTCAAACGCGCCCATGATGCAAATAAATGGTTCTCTCCTGCCCTTAAGGCTAAAAATCTGGCAGTGCGCCAAGCCGAGCGAGCTTGGAGGCGTACCTATTGCCCTCTCTCCAGACTACGCTACACTTCCACCCTCAACGAATATAAAAGGGAAATCCTCCTCGCCAAGACATCTTACTTTTCTGGGAGAATCCTCGTTGCAGAGAACCAGTCTAAAGAAATATTTGCCATAGTTCGAGAGTTGGCCTCTTCTGATAGGGCCTCCCCCAAAATTCCCCCTGCCCAACTCCTGTGCAACTCTCTCAATGGCTTTTTCATTGGGAAAGTTGCACTTATCAAGGCCAAGATTCCGCTGCCCTCCCCTACCTTTTGCGATCCCCAGCCCCCCCACTACGTGCTGTCTGACCCTTTTACCTCCCCTGACCAGAGAAACCTTTCTCTCCTTACTGACCCGCGTCAAATCTGGATCCCCTGCGGACATCGCCCCGTCACATGTCCTCCGTAAGATTTTTACTAATTGTCACCTTCCCCCCCCCCCCCCCCACCCCACCCCCCTCACCTTTTTGAATGACTCTCTTGAACAGGGCGTCGTACCGGTCGCCCACAAAGCGGCTATTATTATTCCCATCCTAAAAAAACCCGGGGCCGACCCCGCCCCTCCTTCCAACTATCGCCCCATTTCCCTTCTCCCTTTTCTGGCCAAAGTCCTTGAGACCCATGTTACCCAGGTTCTTGGCGCCTTTGTGGAGGAAAGCGGGGGTCTCGCTTCCCGTCAGGCTGGCTTTCGACCCCGGCACTCCACCGAGAAGGTTGTCATCTCTGTGATGGATGAGCTCAGAGAGGGGTTAGATACCAACACCCCCCAGGCCCTCGTTCTTTTAGATCTCTCCGCCACCTTTGACACGGTTGATCATTCCATCCTTCTCACCCGTGTCAAGGCGGCCGGCATCAGAGGCCTAGCCCTGACCTGGATCAGCTCCTTCTTAGGAGATCGTACCCAGGCCGTCCATATCGCCGAATTCTCGGCCCTCCCTCGCCCGGTTCAGTGTGGTGTCCCTCAGGTCTCTTTTCTTTCTCCCTTATTATTTCATCTTTATATCTTTCCACTCATCCTTGCACTACAGCAAATGGAGGTCACCGTGTACAACTATGCCGATGACCTCCAACTCATCTTTCATCTTTCACACTCCCCTGTCAGTACTCACAACTTTCAATCTGTCATGCTGTTCATCAGTGATTGGATGAATTGCAGTCATCTCAAATTAAATCCTGACAAGACTGAACTTGTCGTCACTGGCAGCACTCCTAGTCCCTGGTCCTCCAACTTCAGGCCTCTGTCCCTGGGCACTCCCCCCACGCCCAATTCCTCAGTTAAAACACTTGGGATCTCACTCAATAAACACTTCACTCCCCACTCTCAGATCAGTTCAGTTGTCTCTTCATGCTTTCCTGCCCTCCGCACCATAAGGAAAATCTCCCGGTTCTTTTCTCTCCCCGCTCTAAAACTGATTTTAATGGCAATGGTCCTTTCCCGGCTGGACTACGGGAACATTGTGTACAACGGTGCCCCCGCATATGCCTTCCACCGCCTTCAGCTAGTCCAAAATCAGGCTGCCCGCCTGATTTATGGGCTGCCCAGATTTCACCATACCACTCCCCTACTTAGATCTCTACATTGGTTGCCAATCAAAGAACAGGCCCTCTTCAAACTGGGTTGCACTACCTTTCAGGCCATGGCGGGGACTACCCCAGCGTTCATCTCATCTGCCATCAACGTTTATCGCCCCAACAGAGAACTTCGCTCCTCCACTAAATTCCTCCTTTCTGTTCCCCGGTTAAAAAAAAGCAGATCAGGGGGTCTGAAATTTGCTGTTCTAGCCCCTACTTTCTGGAATTCCCTTCCTCTGCACATTAGATCCATTTCCTCCTATATGGAATTCCGTAGGGCTCTTAAGACTTTTCTTTTTTCACTCGCCTTCCCACCTCAGTAATCCCTCTGCTCTAGCCCTGGGTTAGGCATCCTCTAGCGCCATGAAACCGCTGGGTATACGTGCGCTATATACATTTCTGTAAATTCAAATAGTATGGTCATTTAAAATGACGCTCTTTCCTAAGCAGTCCTTGGTGGAGAAGGCAACAATTTCAGCATCATTAGCAGAGAAGGGACAGAATAGATCACATTTGAGAAGCATATGAAGTAGAGCTGACTGGGTAGCTAAGGATAGACCCTTTAGGGGGCTTCAAAGAGAAGAGGTTCAGAGCTTTGGTCTGTCCAAGATTGAGTAGGCAAGACCAGACAAAGGAAGAGACCATAGAGTGGGATACTGTGGAACACAAGATGACCAAGAGCAGAAGAATGCATAGAATGGTCAACATACAAAAGACAGATTGAGGCAAGAGGTATGTTTAGCATTACAAGATTCGTTTTTGTAGGCCTGGTTGTGTTCAGGGAGTTCGAGTTAGCAGAAATGTGCTATGTTGTCTCATCATGCTGGCCAGGGCACTCTGTGAGGCAGTGCAAGTACAGCTCTTTCATGTCGTGGGGTGCAATGCTGTTTGTGGACATGCTACCTATAAGGAGGACTGTCACATGCTATCGTTCGGAAAGAGTTTATACAACCGTGACCGGTTCATGGTTTTGGTTTGCTCTCAACAGTCTCCTTTAAATACAAAAATCTTAAGAAGAAACTTTGCACAGATTTATCTTATTATGGAGGGAGGTTAACCTTATGGGGATACATGTTACATATTAATACATACTGTCCCATACATTACAACATTTTACTCAAGATGGATGACATGGATATTGCTGTTCATCTCTTTCCTCCACCTGGAAGTATTTTGTAGCTATCTGGTGATACCCCCTCACCCATGTTTCTGCCACGGGAAAAGGTGCCAAGCTGGGAGCTCTACATTTATCGCCCAAAATCGTTTTCACCTTCATCCAAGAGATCCTCCTTTACATGCTAGCTCCAGACACCCTATTAATTCTCATTTCTGATTCTTCTGGAACCTTTTATGGGATTTCAACTGGAAGTGACTCAATTAAAACCAAAAAGTGTGGCATCTCCCAATCTTTTGTTCTTTTCCTGTAGAAGAAAAGTTTAACATTAACACAGTTGTATGCTATTATTGTCCCTAAGTATCTAAACACTTGCCCCAGTTTCCTTTCTTCCTTCTTACACTTCCAAACCATGTACCTCATATTTCAAATTTTTTAATAATTAAGTTCTATTATTCAATCATATACCGAAAGAACTAATGCAAGTGCCGCAGTTCCCCTTTCTGTTAAATAAAAACTGTATTTAGCATATGACACACGATCACATAGACATTACAATTCTATCATGTAAACACTTTCTCATTGCTTTCCTCTCATGATCACTACATCTGCAGGCTGTGACTCCTTTTGGTGATTGAAGGATACCTTGCCATGTGAGTGTCACTTCTAGTCCTAGGGTTCTAGTCTTCCCTGCCTGATTGAGACATTGGTGAAGCATCCATAATTGCTCTTGCATCTTCAAGTAACAAATTCATGGGGTTCATTTAATCTAAACTCATTTTTTATTGTTAATATGGTATCTAGAGACTTCATCAGACCTAGTAAATATTTGGTTTCAAGCCGGCACTTGGGCAGAATTACTGGCATTTAGTGTAGCATTGTGATACATTGTAGTTACTGTTATCACCCAAATCCATTATTTCTAGATTTCTCTCAAATTCTTTCTGTAGAAGGTTCAGTGTTTAGGGCAAAAAATGCGACTGGGCAGTCTTGTTCTCCGCTTTCTGTTTAGTTAGTGTATTGGCACTATTTTGACTACCAAAATGTTGACACAAAATTTATTTATTTTTTAAAGTGCTTGTTTTTGGGATCGAAGGTGTTTTGTAGTTCCCAACGGGCGAGGACCCTGAAATAGAGAATAAACTAAATCAAATCACTTACACCAGACAAGGTCAAAGTCAAAACTATGAAGGTTTTTTTTAAATTGATATAGTCGTGCTCTCCTCCTTCCTCCAGAAACATTAAAAACAGATACAGGGATGTACACAACCATAAAACATCATGAATTAAGATTATTATGCAAATTGCTGAAGGACACATTTTAACTCCAGCTGCGCAGACCGAAACAAGAAAATTTGCAATCTACAACAACTGAGTACATTCATGGCCTGTTTATATCAAATACAGCTCAGTAACATTGTTCACGGCCTATTCATCTTAACTAAACACTTTATTTTTTAATTCGGAATTCACTTTCTGAAGGCCTATGAAACCACGTGGAGCACTTTAAGTATTTATAATATTAAAGCAGCATGCTCCTTCAAAGCAATGTTGATAGCTGTCATTCGGCTAATCTAAGAAGTTCATTTGTTAGCAATATTTTAGGTGAAGTGAAGCATGTCTGTATAAACTGAAGAGTTATACATTCTTGACTGCCTTTCTGAACTCAGACATTCTTCTTGGTATGATAAGTCTTAAAACAAAATTACATCAACTTCACCAATATATCATCCATTTCACCTCTGACCGTTCCATAACCTTTGCTAGGCAGGCACTTTTTGGAGCGGCCATGAAAAGGAGGGCAGTGTGAGAACTCACAATATGCTTGGCTTTGCAGCAGCTGCACCACCAGCATATTGCGGCCTCGGAGCACTGCAAGACCGCCACGGATGTCGCATCCCTGGCGGTAGCAGCAGTCCTAAGGCAGTCCAACCACCAAAGACATAATACATCGATCCGAACGCCGGCATGGCTGTTTCCGCACCGCCACTCTGGGTTAAATTCATAATCAGGCCCTCAGTCTATATATTTGGAAGTTTTGTTGTTTTAATTAGATAGTCCTACTAGATTTGTAAGACCCGTATAACCTAGCGCCACCAACCTTCTAGATTTGGTGCTTATTTAATAGGTCTCCGGGGTAGTTTACTTGCATGTTCTCAAAGCTTCTTTATTACCTCTATAAGGAGACACCCATGGTGATAAGGGCTTATCCTCTTTCAGCTTAATAAGAAGCACCTAGTTATGTCTGTAGTTTAACTAACCTTGATTTCCCCTTATAGTGCTTTAGTTTAATTCCATTCATTATATATGGTGCAACCAGTAGTTATTCCTGGTATTTGCAGGCAAGGCGTAACTGCTCACTTAACTAGACATGGGCTTGCCAATTGTGGTAGTAAAGTTATGTTTGTGCTTAAGGCACACAAAGCATACAGATGCAAAGTTTTTTTATTCCTGGTTTGATGTTGCTTCAGTTGCTGCCAATTCACACACATTTCACACACACTGAAGCAGCCGTTTCAGCTGCATATAGACTTTATGAATATTTAGAAATACCATTAACTTACCAGGAACATCATAATTGGTTTCAAGGCACCCTCCCACATACTATACACCATTTCAGACTGGGTCCTCGCAGTAATGATGGAGCAACCTGGCTAGTCTTAGCCGGCTGGAAGCCTTATCATAATGCACAGCATTTAACCCAGCGTGACACGCTAGTTGCTCTCTTAAAACTTTTGGTTAGACTACATTGACGTTTGATGCAGTATGTTCTGTGCACAATCACTACTGCCCCTTCAAGGGCTCTTCAAGCTGGACAGACTCAGTTAGCTGTGCCTGTATTTAGTCCTATTACTTTTAATACCATCATGGGTAAAGTCCATACCAAATGGTATGAAATTCTGTTCCTGATTGTTCAAAAAAAAAACAAATCCGCTTGCGGCAATGTTTCCCCATATGGGACCCAATGATAAATTTAAAATTCTCACTATATGTCTTCCACTTGGTATGGTTCTCCCTGTTGAGGCGTGTAATACATGGAGTACTGTATTTTCAGCAATCTACACCATCACCCACAGTACTCACTCTATAGGAGTTTTCCCTCAAGTTCTTAAACAAATTTAGGCTGAACATGGAGCAGCCCCGACTTGGGTTTAGGGATGAAACTCTTTGGCAACTTTGCCACAATGTACGCAATATTTTAAAGTAATGTTAAAAGGGAGGCGGCTTCTCTGGCGATACTCCAACAGTTTGCTACAACTCCAGTACCAGACCAGAAATGCGAACTCCCTAAAATAATTTCTGAAACCTATACATCCTTAGGTCATGACCGTTTGGGAACCAGGCCTATTAAACAACAACTTGGAGGCAAATCTGATGATGAAATTACCAAGCAGACACCTTCTAAAAAGCGATGGGATAGAAACAAAGCTAAAACACGTAGCGGATCTCCACAACCAGAGTCTTCCGAAATTTTTTCCAATCCATGCAACCATGATACATTTAAACAGCCTGATAGGTATCAGTAGTAGGTATCAGTAGTCTGATGCACAATGTTCTCGTTCCTTTCAGGACTCTAAAGACAGATGGTCAGAGAGAGGATGACGAGGGGATCGCAGACAGGAGCATGGGAAACCAAAAACTGAAGACCTCCTAAAAAAAAACCTCAGAACTCTTCTTTGGAACAAGAGGTGGGCAAGGATCCTGCTCGATAGCGCAGCAGAGGCCACTATAGTTCTCCAGACTCTTCAAGAATTCCTGGTTTGGATACTGACTAATGGCTACGTACAAGTAGAAATTCCAGCTCCGTCCCTCCTGATAGACTGTATGAATTAGACATAGATATTGAGGGTGATATACTGCGTACTATTAAGGTAATACTCTGACATAATTTAACTAATGATTACAACATTTTCTGGCTGTAACTGATTGGCCACCATAGTTTGCTAGAAAAGTCTTACACAAAGAGGATGCAATCATGCCTTCCTTTTCAGTTATTGTTTCAGAGGATGTTAAAACAGCTGGTCTTGTTATCAAGTGTATGAAAAATGCCTGATAAAGGACAGATTTACAAACATAATACAGGGCAAATATGAAGTATCGGGGCATCAGTGTCGGGAAGAATTCTCCCGTTTGGTCACAAAGGCACCAATTGAAGTGCTTCGCAAAGGGTGATATGCCCTTCCTGAGATAGGGATTTGGAGTAAATACCACAACATCCACGTAACACATACGGGGGTGGAATGTTATTCTACGTTTTGACTTCCTATTTGCCCTAAGTTTTCTTTGGACGTTTCTCTTTGGAAATCTATGTCCTTTATCAGACATTTTTCATACTCTTGATAACAAGACCAGATGTTGCTCATTGGCTTCACTGCAATTTTTTGCCCTGATGAAGTCCACTGTTTGTTGGACGAAACGCGCTGGCTGGTTTTATCAGTATCTTAAAAGAAGCATCAATAATAGAAAAATTTGACAGGATTCACAAAAAAGCATGTGATCATTCTTAAAACATCTTTTTTGTATGTGGTGCACCTCTGGCTGTTATGTTTGTAATGATTTCCCTATGAGAAGGGAGCACCCTTTTGGGCAGAGGGTGCATATAGGGTAGTGCACACTGTATGAAGTAGACTCTATGAATTGGCTGATTTTAGGAGTATAACGGTGTGGCAATCTGTTGAGGTCCACTGCCCACCTTTGATGTTAAAACAGCCAATGCTTCAGAATGGACTCTTGCTCAAACCCCAGCATTAAATTGCAACCAGGCAAGTCGGGCTAGAGACTCACTTTATCATGTTATACCTATAGGGTCAAGCCTGCAAGAACATGCACAATACCCTACTAAATATGAATCTAAATACCCTGTTCGGAGATTCTACCACAATTACAATATCAAGGTATGATTGAGCCTTGTGTCTCCCCTATGAGTAATCCAGTGTTTCTTGTGCTTAAACCAGATCATTCCTATCATAAAGTCTTAGACTATGGGCAATTAAACACGCACTTTTGCTGTGCAAAATTCACACAGCACAAGCTTAATAAACAACATTGCTTGTAAAAATACAAAACGACATTGGACAATTTCAATCGCTTATTCTGTCAGAATGTGGAGCCTGAAAGCTGTGATTTTACCACTTTCACAGGGATAGGAACTCTGAGAAGGTTCTGTAGGCTCCCACAGGGGTAAAAAAAAAAACAGTGCAGGTCTGTTTGCTGCCCAAGTAACATCAATTTAACAACAAATTGACTCTGAAGCGTTGTCTTATGTGGAGAATTTACCTCTTAGGTAAAGATTTTAGCACACACTTGGCCACGGTAGATTATATAATTTTGGGATTCACTGAAAATGACTATAAGTCAATTTTCCAAAATCTAAAATTGCCTTTTTCAGTGTCTTGTTTTTAGGGTAGGAGTTATCGATTGAAGGCAAAAGCTTAGCACCACATTTCTTAGAGATGTGTGCTCTCTTGCAAACCCCAAATGTATACAAAAAATCTCAACTTCTTTTGGGCTTTCAAAACTTTGGTAGAATTGACAAACCGCATTATGCACAATGGGTTAAACCATTGTATGACTTAATTCTTCCTGATTTTTCTAATAAACATTTGACTACTGAACACACTACTATTCTTAGAAATTTACTGATTGACATGCTTGAGTCTAAACACTTACATTCTCGAGTTAACACTACTAACATAGTAATCTGCATAATTAAGGGTTCCAGTGGTTAAACATGTTTTATTCAATGGAGGAGAAAGTGTAGATTGCATATAAATCACATTCATATTCCAATGCACATAATTGTGGTGCCTCCTGTTTCTGCCTTTGAAGCTGTCACCAAGGCCAGCGTTCCTAACACGAAAAACGTGCATCCAAGAAAGATCCAGTGGGCCACTTCCTTGGCAGCTACTCATGTAGATTGTATTTGTCCATACTTTACAAACACAGGAATACTTCAGTATGAGCAGGAATCTGTATCTAGTGACATTTTGCCTCTAGAGTAATATGATTTCTTAATCTATACTGATGATTCAGCCCAGCAAGCGGTTAGTACAAATACTCAGCAGCATGTGCTACAGTAAAAGGTGTCATGAAAGATGGTGTATTTCAGGCACAAAAAGCATATACAGAAACTTTGGGTGACTGAATTGAAAGCTTAGGTTCTGGCTTTGCAGAATAAGGATTCAGAATTCCCCACATTTATAGTGTGTGATTCCTATTACTGCATTCAGGCCTTTAATGATAATTTACCTTATTGGCGCGTGAATGGATTCACTGATTCTAAAGGAAAGGCTATCGAGCATGAATTCCTGTGGGGCAAGGTGGATACTGAAGGATGCTTTGCAAGGGGCTCAAGTAATTCAAACATTGAGCTAAGGTGTTGATGTACACATTGCATGAATTTCATTGGCTGATGAGGCTGCCAAGGCGGCTGTTTTGACTGGTTTTGTAGCTGTGATTACTCAGTCTCAAAGATTTATGAAGACATAATGGCTGTGGTCCTGCTTCGGCTACTGGCGAGCCCGTCCTTAGGAGTATATTTCAGAATAAATTTTACCTATTGAGTCCTCAAAGTATCCCCTTAGCCTGCATTCCTGGGGTGGGTGATCGAGTGATACCCAATCGGGACCACAGGTTAGAGTTAATAATAGCTGCTCATGAGGGTTTAGCATCTGCCCATGCTGGTGTGGCTGCTAAAGTTTCTTTACCACAGAAATTGAACTGGTGGCAGGGTCTTTATAAACAAGACAAAAAATGTTGTCCTTAGTTGCAACTTTGTCAACAAATTACAATTTCTACCTTTGCATGCCCACCGCAGACACCTCTTTTAATTTCAAATAAGCCATTACAAAGAGTGTGTCTATTTAGATATTTGCGGACTTCTCCATTTGGATAATGCCTTTAAATGTATCCTAGCGGCTGTTGATTCTTGTTCTCGATTTCTAGGGGTGTGCCCACTGCGATCAGCTGACGCTCTAACTCTTGTTAAAGATTTGCAAGACTTTTTCTGGTACATATGCACTAGTAGCATGCCACTCGGGCCATCGGACCGGCTTTTTGCCTCTAAGGCTTATCAGGATACTCTGGGCACCCTGGGAGTTGCTGTGCATTATTCTATCCCCCTATCACCCCGAGGGAAATTTGAAAGTGGAACGGAAAAACGGTGACTAAAAGCAGTATTTAACAGTGTGAGTATTAGGTTCAGGTCATAGTTTACTCCATCACCTGTATGGAGTCCAGAGAGCATTCATTAATCTGCCTAGAAGGGCTTTGGGTGATCAAACACACTATTAAGTGCTTGTCAGGATCCAAATGTATGTTCCAGATCTTGATAACTCTGGTACAGTGGCTAGAGACGCGCTCTTTGACATTAGTCAACGTTTTGCTGTCTTACAGGAATTACAAGCCTTCCAAGATGAGCAACATGAATTACAATCCTTCTGCGATGAGCACTCCAATTAGAATTCTAAACGTTTTGCCACTGATAAAGTGAAGGAGCAAGCAGCAGTTTGTGGCTGAATTCCTAAAATTGGGAATCTAGTCAGAGAGAAGATTGGAGATAAAAAAAAGTATGCCCCATCATACTGTCTACCAGTCCTTGCTGTGAAAGGTACTCGTACTGTGATTTTGTCACCACTCACTAGTTGTAATTATAACAGACTAGTTTCAATTGATTTGATTGTTACACTATGTGGCCATGTAAGAATGTGCCTTTTTTGTATGGTGAGATTTCCAAAGCTGACGGTTATGACTAATAGTGGACTGGAGTCTGCCGCCCAGACACCAGTGCCAGTGTTGTAGGGATTCTGTGTAGGCACAGAACTTTGATTGGGACCATAGAACCGTAGTAGGTAGAGATGGATTCATCCTATCCCCATAGTACCTATGTGTTTGGGATAAACTAGCTATAGTGTCTCACTTGCCCTCGTACTCACTCAGAGAAATAATTGATTAGACACCCCAAAACACAACACACCTGACTCTCTCAGGAATTGCGGTTACAGGACACACTCTTTCGCTCTCACACTCTGTTAGACTTGGCCTCATTGGCGTGAGTCTCCCTTCCATTTATTTACTGATTGCCTCCTCTGATTTTGATGTTTTGCTGGTTATATGTTTTGGGCACTGTGCTACTGCTATCCAGTGCCACAGTGCAAGTGCTCCCTATGTTAAATTGATGTACTGATGAGTGATTCCATGATTGGGTTATTTGATGTACTTGTCAGACCCTAGTACAGTGCACCACGTGTGCCCAGGGCTTGAAGATCAATATGCTGCTGGTGGGCTTGCAGCACTGGTTGTCCCACCCACAGAATCAGCTTGTAAAATGTGTCTCAGGCCTGCCATTGCAAGGCCTGTGTGCAGTCAGTGACTGCCATGTCGATTTGGCAAGTGCACCCACTTGCCAGTTCCTAAACCTTCCCTTTTCTTCATATCAGACACCCCTATGGTAGGCCCAAGGGCAGGGCACATGGTAAGCATAAGGTAGGACATGCCCTGGTGTGTGTAGCATGTCCTAATAGTGAATTACAGCCATTTTCGGTTTTCACTATTGCAAGGCTACCTGTTCTCCATAGGCAAGAATGGGCAGTTCGATTATTAGATTTTATAATCCTAACTGACTCAGGGAACATGGTAGAAATTCGAATTTAATATGCCTGAACTCCGAATGATAAAATACATCTTTTAGTAAAGTAGGTTTTAATATTCTGTGTTTGAAAATACCACTTTTAGAAAGTAGGTATTTTCTTGGCTAACTGTACAGGCCTGACTCTGCTAGGTTGTGTATTCCTTGTCTGGAGTTTTGAGTGACAGAGCTGGGGGATTCCAGGAGACAGGCTGGGGCAGCCCAGTGGTGAATAGAGAGATCTGCATCTAGATGGGAGGGAGGAGTTGCACCTGGGACCTGAATATGGCTGGGCCTTCCCTCCACAATGCTGGGTCAGCCTCCTGTGGTGTGTCTGATGTCTCTGCCCTGCACTGTGAAAGGAGAGAAGGAATCATGTCAACAAAGTGCTCCAGGGATGTGCCTTCCCTCCCCTGTGATTACTCCACCTCCTGTGGGGCGTCTGATGTCTCTGCCCTGCACTGTGAAAGGAAGGAAGGAGTCCTGTAAACAATGTGCTCAAGAACTGGTTTGGACGAGGCAGAGGCCTCTCTGCCTTCAGAGAACAAAGGATTTGGGGGTATAAATATTGGGACCCAGACCCAAGAACTTTAGATCACTTCTGGGAACAAGACAAACCTTTTGCCAAGGAGAAGAACCAAGGAAGCTGCAGGAGTTTTGACTGCCCCTCTGCCAGTGTGCTGTTTGCTGGATTGGCCTGCAGTGGTTGCGTCATTGCCAGGGAAAAGAGAAGGAACTATTTAAGGACTTTCATCATCTTGAACTTGTGCTTGCCTCCTGCTGAAGTCTCCGGGACAAAAGACTTCATCTCCAGCTCCCCTCCAGAGTTTCCTTGCTCGGAATTCTGTTTGTCAAAGCCTGTGTGTCGCTGGGAGCGCAACGCATCGAGAAGAAGCGTGACGCCGCCGCAGCTGAAATCGTCGATTCGCCGGAGAAGTGTGCCGCCACAGCATCTCCCAGCAAGCATGTATTTGACGAAGCTGCCTGCTGTCGCATCACCGGAGAAGCGGGACGTCATCGAGAGAGTCGCCATCGCATCACTGGAGAAGCGTGTTGCAGGGCCTGTCGCAGCTCCAAAGTACAGAGTCATCCCAAGGCTGCTAGGGCGCGAACGCATCGTCATCGCATTGTCGCATCAAGGGCGCCATCTTCTACATCGCACCAGGATGGTTGCATCGCATCAAGGCGCCATCTTGCGCATCGCAACCGGCCCGCAGGCTGAGAATCTACGTATCACCTCCGCACCGGTAAGGATCACAACGCATCCCCTACTCTGCGCAAGCATTGAGGCACGACGCATACTCTCCCCCGAATCACAGAACTGAAGCATCTCCCACACTGCAAGCCTTTTGTTTACTTTTGTGACGCATCCAGGTACTTCGTTGAGAACTGTCGCATTTATCATCAACTTGAACTAAGCAACTTTTATCATCTTTAAGTCAACTTTAAGTACAGTATTGTAGCTTTTTTACGTTTGTGTTCTTGTGTTAAGTCTATATAAAGAATACTTATTTTCATAAAACCTGTGTGGTGTCCATCTGTAGTGTTTTCACTGTATTACTGTGTATATTCACAAATGCTTAACACACTGCCTCTGAGATGTCTGTCTGCTCGTGCCAAGCTACTAAGGGGGTGAGCAGGAGTTATCTAGTAGTGTAATCCCCTTGTCCTGACTTAGAAGAAAGGGTCCCTATTTGGTCAAAGGTGTACACCATTGCCAACTAGAGACCCCCTGTTCTAACACACTCGTACTAGTAAACAATAAGATCTGACAGAGAAACAAGGAAAGTTTAAAATGTTTATTTTAACTATTGTGACCTAGTATGCAGTATACATGCTACAATAAGTAAGAAAATGCCTAACACAAATGCAATCAGCATAGTAAGTACTCCATAAATCATAAAGGGAGCTGTCATTATATGAGACAGGGTAGCCTAACCTCCCTCCCCTTATACAGAAGCAGAATGATTATATATCAGAAGATTTCTGGGTGTTCGTAGCAGACCCCGTACCATAGAATACACAGATGAAGGTTCTACATCTCAGGTGCTGTCACGATCTCTTCCCTGTAAAGATCCCTCTCCAAGTGTGTTGTTACCTAGCTGTGCATACCTATATGACAAAAGTAAATGTTCTCAAAAAAAAGCTGCATTTGCGTGTTTTGTTGAGTTGCTAGGGCCTGACCAGAGCAGAATAACAAGGGCATTGTTGTTTGACCTTGTTTACGGTGTCAGACTAAATCCCAGGAAAGAACTGAACGCGAAATCAACAGCAGGTTCTGTGTGAAAATACAGTGTGGCACAAAGCAAAATAATTGTGTATAGTAACGTGCACAAAGCAGAGGGCATTCTGCAACCTGCTCATGCTAACATTGGGAAAACGACAATGGGCCTGCACAGGACATATTAGACCCTCCCCTTGATCAGGATGGTAGCACCAAAATGACAACAGAAATCAGGCGATAAGCAGAAGTAAAGAGTATGAGTGGTTTTGTAATGCAAGTCTCTGATATGGACCATTGCCAAATTGGATTCGAAGGAATTTAAATGAAAAATGTATCCAATTGCCGCATATCGTTGCGACCCAGTATGTAGGATGACAAGTGAAAAGACACTAATTCCAGTTAGAAATCCGAACCTTCCAAATTAGAAATGTCTGCCATCCAGTTGAGCAGGTCAAAGGAACAGACATGCTCATATCCAGTTGTCGACAAGACCATCAAAGGAAAACCTGTGTTGATTTAGATGAAACTGAGATCCAGAAGACACTGAGCAGTTGTACAGGGATCATCTCCGGCCACTGACTACAACGCTGGATTGTACACAAGCTGCATACCTAGCGAACCGTCCTGGTTATGGGTCACTAAGGGACCCATCAACAGTTCGAAAATCATGGCAGCGTGAGGTGGTGTAGTCATGCAAATGTCCAGGGATCATTGAAAAATTAACCGAATGCAATGAAATACAGGTTGCACACAGGTGAAGTAAGCATATTGGAAGGGAAGCCAAAATTTGGCGTCCAATAACACTTCTCCAAAAAGCTGTAGCATTCGTTCATTGCACAGCTGCAGTGATGCCTGTGATACAAATGAAACCACCATTGCTGAATAGCACAATAATACTGCAAATTAGGATGAGCAACAGCGGGAACCCACCGAACATGGTGGAAAAAATCGAATGTATAAAAGCTGGGATTACTCCAAAAGTAGTTTGAAAAGATGTCAAGAGGCCAGAGCCCATAAGTTTAAAAAAGTGTACCAGGCCTGTGGTACCAGATGCATTCAATATTTGATGTATCAATTCACCGAAATGTAGCGGAAGATTTGTGTTCAACAATGACTGTATTTTACTAGATGTTCTTGCCACCTGCAATTCAAAAGCCTTGCGTGCTGAAGTGAGAGCCACTTCTTGCTTAAACAATAACGCATTGAGTCTGCTTAGCTTATTGAAATCTGTATTCAATGTTTGAATGGAAGGCCATACCGAGCTATCTGCACTCCCAGGGGGAGGGAGGGACACAGAAAGTTGTTCTAACAAGTAACTAACTGGGAAACAGATACCACATACGGAATTCACGCCGCAGACCGCAACAGTCTTGATTATTAAGAACAAGATCTCTTCCATTCGAAAGCAAAGTGAGAGTGGGATTAATTGTGGTAACAGGAGTTCATCTCAAATAAGCCAGATTTGGAGCAGAAAAATTACAAGTGCTGTGAGTTTTTACTGGTTTACACGCAAGGGAATGACTGGCAGTAAAAAAAACTTCTCTCTGCTCGTTGACAATATGTAAAGACCAGTTGTACAATTCTGCACAGGTTGTCATGCATCTGGAGCCCTTTAATAATCCCAGGTATGTAAGAGGAGCATAGCTGTAGATTTTTCCCTACCTTAGGGATGAGCGTGATCAGCGTTCACCCATTGAAGGGAAGACCTGATGAAGGGTCGCAATTGCATTAAAGAGTTCTGTCAAGAGGGATACCAATTCCGCCCCAACTATTCTATAGAACACTGCGCTAAAGCCATCAGGCCCCGGGGACTCTTGAAGTTTTAAGGCATCTATTGCCTTCCGAACCTCATCATACGTTATGGGTTGACTGAGAGATTTGTTGGCCTCTGCAGATACCCGGGGTAGTTCAAGCTCGTCCAGATAGTGGAGCTGGGCTTCCTCACTAAGAGGGTCTGCACTGTAGAGTGCTTTATAGAATTACCGGAAGGCTCCTGCCTTTCCCTCCTCCCCCATGCAGCAATACACCTGTGCTGTCAGCTATTACACTAATGTATTCCTGCTCTTGATGTATTCCTGCTCTTGTTTGGCTCATAGCTGCCTTGCCAGTCACGAGCCAATTTTGTCATTCCCTTTGTACCCCATGGCCTCAAGGCGTAAAGGGTCTTTTACGCTCTATTAGCGTAAATTGACTGCAGCTTACCTCTAACTGCTGTGACCTTTCTTTGGGTGACCATAGTAGGCCTCCTTATGCAATGTTTCCATTTTCTGCAGTTCCCCCTCCAAAGCCCACCTCTCTGAGGTTTGTTGTTGCCTGAGGGCGGTGATCAGGAAGATACATTTTCCCTGAAAAACTGCCTTGAAGGCATCCCAGTTAGTCAGGGGAGAAGTGTCCCTGGGGTCATTATTGAGAAAAAAGTCAGACGTAGTTTCTCGTAACAGTGGGTCCCTACAACGATTATCAGGAAAATACCATTGTATTATTGTGGAACGGGGAGCTGGCCAGTCCATCCCTATTTCTAGTGGTGGGTGGTCCCACAGGCATATTGGGTTAAAGTTGGGCTGTCAGTGTGGCGGAGCATAGTGATTGGCTAAGAAATATGTGGTCAATCCTCGGGTACCCTCTGTGTGCATGTGTGAAAAATGAAAAGGCACATATAGAAGGTTGCAATATTCTCCACATATCTAATAACCCCCTCTTTGTACGGGTAGATTGAAGTGTCTGAGGGAAAACTCCTGCAGGAGCTCAGTGTGGGTGGGTGGAATCTAGAGAGGAATCCCAGATAAGGTTGACATTCCCCAGGGCGAAACTCTCAAGGGTTGTGAGGAACGTGCGGAGAAAGTCCGCTTGACCTGAGTTCGGAACATAAACTGTGGCAATGGTGCATGGGCGACCTACAAGACACCCCATAACCATCAGGTATCTTCCCCTCCCTGTCCAATTTCATATATGAAATGCCACCGAAGCGTGAAACAGGAGTGCCACTTCATTTTGTTTAGAGGTATTGGTGGAGCGAAGAATCCGAGGGTAGGACCTATGTTGTAGGTGTAACTCTTCCCCCTTTTTCAAGTGGGTTTCCTGAAGGGTGATTATTTGCTCCAGGTTGTCCCCCAGGAACTTCCAGATATGTTGCTGTTTGCTAGGGGAGTTGAACCCCCTAACGTTCCATGTCATGCACTTAAGGAACATAAAGCCGTAGGGGGAAAATATCGAACACCCCCCCCCCCCCCCGGGTCATCACACTAACCCCCCCCCCTCCCACTTCCCGTACTGAGAATAAATGAGATCCATTACAGGCATAACTTGATGACATGAAAACCAAACAAAAGAAGAATACAGAGTCTCAAGGAAAGCGAGACAGTCCCACTGGTGGTGAGTCCCAATGCATATCCATGACCCCCTTCCGGCACCTTGCGTTGTTCATCATTGGGCACTTAGTATCCCTCGGCCAGCTCACCTCAGGGGGCAGGGGGCACCCGAGTCTAGAGTATCCATGCGAAAGAGAACTTCTTGAGCCATTTTGCCGTGAGTCCCGCCCCCAGGCCAGAGGGTTCTTGCTCTACTCTCATCCCAGAAAGATAGGCGTCACTGACAAACAGTGCTATGAGGGCACAACAACAAGGGCAGAGCTTTAATATGCCGTGGAGACCACCACCTCCTCGGACCAAATATTTAAAACCGGCAGGGTCTGCCTGGCCCCTCCTCCCTGGCCAGATTCAGCCCTGGGAACCACCACCTCACAGGTGCCAGCACATGCATACTAAAACAAGCATTTGCAATGCAATAGGTCTCGCGTTATTTAAGTTTGAGCTATTAGCATTGTAAATGGCAATTGTTTTTTGCTTTATGCTATAGTTTTTTTTTATATAAAAAGCTACATATAAAATATGTTTTATTAAAGTTATTTATGCAGTATCTAAATTTTGTTTGCATAAAACAGTATAATAATATCTTAGTAAAAAAGTCAAATATTTTAATGGAAATTCACCAAATGTTCATTTATGTGTTGGTTTTGAAAATAGCTAAATTAATAGCTTTGTCATTTACAATGCCAATAGTTATAACTTTCGCAAATGTGACACCTATAGCATTTGTAATGCAACATTTGTATTTACGTGACTTAGATGTATTGATATTACAAATAACAATGGCTTTTAATTTTTTTTAATACTGTGGTGGTTCTGAGTGATAATGTGGTGGTGTTGAGTGACTGTACTCACTGTCACTCTGCACTCACTGTCACTCTGCACTCACTGTCACTCTGCACGCACTCTGCACTCACTGTCACTCTGCACTCACTGTCACTCTGCACTCACTCTGCACTCACTGTCACTCTGCACTCACTCTGCACTCACTGTCACTCTGCACTCACTGTCACTCTGCACTCACTGTCACTCTGCACTCACTGTCACTCTGCACTCACTGTCACTCTGCACTCACTGTCACTCTGCACGCACTGTCATTCTGCACGCACTGTCATTCTGCACGCACTCTGCACTCACTGTCACTCTGCACTCACTGTCACTCTGCACTCACTGTCACTTTGCACTCACTGTCACTCTGCACTCACTGTCACTCTGCACGCACTCTGCACTCACTGTCACTCTGCACGCACTCTGCACTTACTGTCACTCTGCACGCACTCTGCACTTACTGTCACTCTGCACTTACTGTCACTCTGCACTTACTGTCACTCTGCACGCACTGTCACTCTGCACGCACTGTCATTCTGCACGCACTCTGCACTCACTGTCACTCTGCACTCACTGTCACTCTGCACTCACTGTCACTCTGCACTCACTGTCACTGCACTCACTCTGCACTCACTGTCACTCTGCACTCACTGTTTCTGCACGCACTCTGCACTCACTGTCACTCTGCACTCACTGTCACTCTGCACTCACTGTCACTCTGCACTCACTGTCACTCTGCACTCACTGTCACTCTGCACTCACTGTCACTCTGCACTCACTGTCACTCTGCACTCACTGTCACTCTGCACTCACTGTCACTCCGCACTCACTGTCACTCCGCACTCACTGTCACTCCGCACTCACTGTCACTCCGCACTCACTGTCACTCCGCACTCACTGTCACTCCGCACTCACTGTCACTCCGCACTCACTGTCACTCCGCACTCACTGTCACTCTGCACTCACTGTCACTCTGCACTCACTGTCACTCTGCACTCACTGTCACTCTGCACTCACTGTCACTCTGCACTCACTGTCACTCTGCACTCACTGTCACTCTGCACTCACTGTCACTCTGCACTCACTGTCACTCTGCACTCACTGTCACTCTGCACTCACTGTCACTCTGCACTCACTGTCACTCTGCACTCACTGTCACTCTGCACTCACTGTCACTCTGCACTCACTGTCACTCTGCACTCACTGTCACTCTGCACTCACTGTCACTCTGCACTCACTGTCACTCTGCACTCACTGTCACTCTGCACTCACTGTCACTCTGCACTCACTGTCACTCTGCACTCACTGTCACTCTGCACTCACTGTCACTCTGCACTCACTGTCACTCTGCACTCACTGTCACTCTGCACTCACTGTCACTCTGCACTCACTGTCACTCTGCACTCACTGTCACTCTGCACTCACTGTCACTCTGCACTCACTGTCACTCTGCACTCACTGTCACTCTGCACTCACTGTCACTCTGCACTCACTGTCACTCTGCACTCACTGTCACTCTGCACTCACTGTCACTCTGCACTCACTGTCACTCTGCACTCACTGTCACTCTGCACTCACTGTCACTCTGCACTCACTGTCACTCTGCACTCACTGTCACTCTGCACTCACTGTCACTCTGCACTCACTGTCACTCTGCACTCACTGTCACTCTGCACTCACTGTCACTCTGCACTCACTGTCACTCTGCACTCACTGTCACTCTGCACTCACTGTCACTCTGCACTCACTGTCACTCTGCACTCACTGTCACTCCGCACTCACTGTCACTCACTCTGCACTTACTGTCACTCTGCATTCACCGGTCGCGGGGGATATAGACGTCGCCTACTCGTCCATACTTCTCGAAAACTCTTCGAAGTGTTTCGGGCAACGTCCTGTAGGTAAGATTGTCCACCTTCAAGGACGTCATGCCTCCTACGTCAGGCAGCGGCCTGCCGTAACTCATCTCCAGGGAACCCGTGAGAGGCGTCGGGCGGAACGTTAACTATTCAGGAGGTGAAAGTCAGCAGGCGTGGGCGCCTACACTGACAAGAGCTTTGGCCAAAGTTAGTTAAAATAAAAAAATAACCTGAATAAAGTAATTGAGAAGTCAGGCAGGCCGGGGGCGGTACTGCGGGACACCTCTGTGACGTCATTCCCGGGCCGCGCTCTGATTGGCTGCTGGCCCGGGACATGACGTGCAACCAGGAAGAGGAGCCGGCAGCAGGAAGTGGCGTGAGCATTGCGGCCCCGGGGCTCCCGTGACCAGGAAGGAGCCCTGGATACTGTTTCCCTTTAAGTCCCGGTCCCGAGATGGGGGACCGGGTGAAGACCCGCGGGGCGAAGCGGGCGCACTGAAGAGGCGGGGCTCCCATGTGGAGAGAGAGCCCGGCCGAGCGCTACCACCGCCCGGCCGGAAGTGGCGTGAGCATTGCGGCCCCGGGGCTCTCGTGACCAGGAAGGAGCCCTGGATACTGTTTCCCTTTAAGTCCCGGTCCCGAGATGGGGGACCGGGTGAAGACCGCGGGGTGAAGCGGGCGCACTGAGGAGGCGGGGCTCCCATGTGGAGAGAGAGCCCCGCCGAGCGCTACCACCGCCCGGCCACAGAGAAGCCTTCTGTCTAGCAGCGGGCCCCCGTGATGTGGGGAGAGCCTGCAGCTGCGGAGGAAGGGAAGGTGCCTGGAGACCCGGGGAGCGCCTGCCAGACACCGGTGAGTGGAGCCTGGAGGAGAGGGGCTGGTGTGTGTGGAATGTTGAGAGCCTGCAGCTGCCGAGGAAGGGAAGGAGCCTGGAGACCCGGGGAGCGCCCGCCAGACACCGGTGAGTGGAGCCGGGAGGAGAGGGGCTGGTGTGTGTGGAGGGGTCTCTGTGTATGCGTGTAGGTGCGGCGGCGGCGACGGGGGTGTGCCTGTGTATGCGTGTGTATGTGCGCATGCGTGAGTGCTGTGTATGCGTGTGGCTGTGATGTGCGCATGCGTGAATGTTGGTGCGCGTGCAAGCAGCTGAATCCAGCCGGGGAGAAGCGCGTGACAGTTTTTTGTCCGTCATTCCCCCGTCGCAGCTCGCTATAAGTCTCCAGCCTGGACGCATCCTTCGGATGCGATTTCCAGGCGAGACCTAAAAAGGGGTGGTGGGGGTGATGTGTGGCCTCCCTTCTGGCGCCATTAATGGCACTGGGGACCGCCACCCGCCAAGGCCGGCTCCTGCTATCTTCTGAGGTGCCTGCATGGGGTGCAGATACATGGGGGACTTTAAGGGCCCCAACTGTATGTTTACATTGTGATTGTTAGTCACCAGGTTTCCTTCTCTTATCTGGCTTATTCCACTGTCAAGCCTCTGTGTACATTTCCTGGGTGCAAATGCTAGACATTGACTCCCCCGCCCCCCCACCCCCATCTACTCTCTGGCACCTATCTTTCACTTTTGCTGTAGGTCACTCAGCTAGGGGCTACACTCAAATTTAGGCAGTGAATTCTACAACTAGATGTGGGAAACCAAGGTGATGGGAATTAGGAGAAATGTTCAGAGTCCATCAGCTACCAAACTGAAAATAAATGCTTACTACACAGTAACATAGTTGGCATTAGGCAGTTCATTGTGCATGCCAAGCGCTAAATCTGTAGAGAGCAGTGATTAGGAGTAGGGTAAACCTAGAATGGTGAAGCTCCTCTTCGGCTCGTTTTACTATTGTGCAAGAAGGCGGCTCTTGAATTCTGAGAGGCAGGTTGGCTCTTCGTTTGCAAGAAGGCTTTGCAAGGGCTTCACTGCATATTCACAGCAAATGAGCATCACTTTAAGCAACAAGTGGATAACATTTACCTTCATATAAAAGCCTCGGTTAAAAATAGCTGCTTTTTAAACTGCTATACTCCCCAAAACCGGACTAAACTGGAAACAACTTCAGCATCAATACCAGAAAGGGATGCAGTGGCTAGAACTACAAGATGAACAACGTGCATCTGCATGAAGAGGAGTAGTGCAAACTCCCTACAAAAAATGAACGCTTCACCGTCCATGCACCGCAACGTATGGACGCACATTCAGCAAAGAAAGGGTTTGGAATGGAGCCCTCCATTTCCAATCGATCTTACAGGAAGAGTACACTAAACAGCTAGGTTTACACAAAATACAATTTTAGGCTAAGCCGACGACCCTTACATATATGCCACTTTTAAATACACTAAAATTACCACAGGTGGCTTGAGGGGCCTTTTGAATATTCATGGGTGACTGGAATGGACTCCTAAATCATAACATGGGCTACAATATATTTCCAACTCAGCAGGCATTGCCTACAAGACAAGAAACTATATTGCAGAAAGATAATCTAGCAAATCGCCTAAAAGGATTGGAAATGTTTTGCAACAGTAAGAAAGATCTCGTTTTTTTTCTTTATTGTTATTATTCATCAAATCAGCCAAGAAATAACAGTGCTTTGGATACAGCTGAAAGGTGGTGTTATTGTGTTCTGGTTTAGCAAGGCAGTACGGGATTCCTTCCTAGCAGCCAGTATATAATGTTGTCCAGGTTTTGTGTTTCTCCGTCATTCTAATACAGTACTCTGCTAATTCTCTTACCATATACAAGAATTTAAAACATGAATGCTCTTACACTTCTGTGTAATTAGTTTTTAGAGCGCAAGAAAGATTAGCCCACAAAATATTTTTGGGCTCAAATTTTACTTGTTGAGAAATGTGGCCATCTCCTTAAATAAAAGTATGTTATTTCAGTAAAAAAAAAAAAATCCAGTAGGACAAAGATTTGAAATATTGACCACAATGTGCTTTGCTTTTATTATGTATAAGGGTTTCAGAGTATCCATAGCTGCAGGGGTGGGTTATTTAGATTGGTACAGATGTGGAGAAATAAAGCGATATCTGTAAATGCCAAGATGTTGGAGACTGCAATAAAGAAGATCATGCAGACTCGAGAAGGCTGTAAGCAATCACTGCTGCTTTGTTAAGACTACTTACAAACCATTACGTTGCACAACAGGGATATATAAGAAATATATCGCTCGCAGTAAAGTGTCAAAGCATCACACACAGGCTTCTCCGAGTAGCTTGTGAGCTACTGGTAGCTCTCCAGCTACCTTTAAGTAGCTCTCCTATGTGCAGCCCTGCCTTCTAAATTTGAAGCTTTTACTTCATTGCATACATATATTAATTAAAAAGAGTGTTTGGAGATTAAAATGAGTGCATTTTCAGAACCTATAAGCTGACGATATACAAGTGATAAATCGAGCAGCATCAGAGAGACGTATACCTCATATTATTACTTTGGTACCAGGGGTATTACAGATATGGCTATTATGTATTACCCATGTACAGGCATTATAAATTGATAAAGCCTTTTTTTTTATTATTGGTGGCAGCCCTGTCTGGCACTGAGTTGATCACTGCTTGTAATCTTGCATGGTTGCTAATGTAATCTTGTCCGATATGCTCAACATTACAATGGTAATAACAGTAGCTCAGGATGATATTCATTGAACATAAGAAGCACTCATTACAGAAAAGGTTGGAGACCCCTGGTCTCACACAATCGCACCGGAAACAAAGAAGTTCCACATAAAGAAAACCAAAAACTTGGCATCTATGTAGCTTCAAGTTTAGAAAACAGGATAGTACTGTTTCTAAAAAGCCTACAGTCCCAGATCTATACTCACACATTCATATCGGAATATGGTCGGATTTTTCTCCTGCTTGATGGAGCAAGGTTTCATATACATACCTGACAAAAGTGTCGAAATTGGGAGGTATGCAAGAAATATTACACATTTGAAAGAAGAATTGAAACCACTGGAGGTTGATAGTGCATGGAAAAGGCTAATTAATGGTCTCTCATCTGTAGGTAGTTGGTTTTCTGTTGTAGGAAAAAGTATTGTAGGAAGAATACTGATGCCAATAGCAGGAGTAGCCCTACTGGTTTTAGGGATAATGATTTGGTGACCCAAGACCTACTCACCTACAGAAGACTCCTCAAGACATGGCTCTTCGAGCAGCAGCAGCCCCAACCCCCACCCCAGCGCCTTGAGACCCACACGGGTAAATAGTGCACTTTATAAATGGATTGATTGATTGGCACAAAAAGACATATACAGTGAACAAGAAAGGAAAGAAATTTCGATGAAATTGAGCTTGAAGAGTGTAATGGGAATTTATATAAAAAGATGAAAAAGTTTCAAATGAAGAATGAAAAACGGCCTAATGGAGCATTTGAAGAGATTGAATTGGGACAGTGTTAAAGTTGGCATCTGTTTCTGTAATTAGTGATGATATAAAATATCATTAAAGAGGGAATTGATGGAGCAAGGTTTCATACGTAAAGAGATTTGCTCAGACTCCACCCTCTCTAAATAACCAGTAATGTATTAATCAACATGTTTGTCTTATTAATATTGCACTACACAACATGTCTAGTATCTAGGGAAAGCTTGACAATGTGTTTTTACTAACAGTAACTCGAATGACCTAATATGGCCGCCGCAACAAGGGAATTTCACTGCGCATGCGTCTGCCACACTCGCGTGGTGTGACGTCCTCTCTGTTTTGGTGGGAAAACTTGGCAGCTGCGCACTAGAATTAAAGATGGCTGCGTCATGTTTCACATGCTAATGCATCTGATTTCACTAAACCGTGTTTGTTCTGCTTATCTAATAACGCTGTAGTTAAAACAAAGTAATGGGAATAGAGTAGAGATAAGATTCATTTATCTTTGTTCTAAAACTGTTTTTTTTACTTTGCTACTAGCTCGTGTATGGGCCGGGAAATTACAATGTAACCCCATCTTGGGTCTTGACCCTGCGCATGAACCACAATCTAGAGAGTCCACAAGCCATGGCATTGAAACCCTGCCAACGACAGTCTTGCCCAAGATGCACCTGGGAAGTTCACCTTATGAACCCTCCAGAGGAAGAAGAAAATTACAAATGTTATAAAATTGTTTATCTTTTGCTACAATAATGTTGGGTGGAATAAAAGTGCATGGGAAAAATACAATTATGGGCGGGAATGAAAATTTGCATTAATGAATGAAATGATTTCATACTGGTATGGCGTGACAACCTCTCCTCGCCTTTGACCAATCAAATTGAAGGAACACACATTCGCAACACTGGGGGGTGGTACATTGCCTTGGAAAATGGTATAACTAAGATAGACTTAGCTAGTTAGATTGTCTGACTTGTCCGAATAGCTGACCTGTGACTGACCAACGCACTCAATAGGCGATCGAGAGCAGAGGTGCTGGCGGAACACTCTGTCAGATGAATCGATAAACAAATCGGGGTCCGACTGTTAGCCGCAGTGAGGGGTGTGACGCTGGCATTGCACTTTAGCTGAGGGTACCTGTCCTGCATCTGTCCTGTCTTGATCCATATTGGTCCGCACCTGTCTTGGTTCTGGTCTGCACTTGTTTATCCTATTGGCATCTGAACTTTCGGGAGTCCTGTCCTTTATCCCAGCCCATGGCCAGGGTTGGTCTTCACACCATTCTAGGTAAATATAAATCTGTGTGGGAATGACATTGTATGTTCCCCTTTCTCTCCCTTCCCTATGTTTCTATTCCTGAAAGAAGTTTCGTGATATTTCTACATATCATTTCATTGATCATTATTTTCCTAATTGAAAAGGCTTTAACCTCGCTTATAGGGACTGTGACATTTTAAGAATTTTCATAGAAGAAGTGTTTAAAACGTTCCCGAGTCTGTAGTTATTTATTAATACAAATGTTATTTTTTTACCTATTATGCTAACTCCCTTGATCCCTTAGGACTAAATGCAGGTGACAAGGATTGGTAAGTCAATGTGTATAGGTATCAGTCCTAAAGTATAAATAAACCTAATTGGCAAAATTGATAGAAAAGCCGGACTTACCTATTCAAAGTGTGTATGTCTATGGGCCCAGGTGAGTATGGCAATTGTGCAGGTAACTCCGCGCGCCGCAGTATTTCTTTGGTAGCAGAGAAGTGGTTAGGGTTCAGTTAAGATAAGTAATTAATTGTGTATTGATTTTGTATTGATTTTATCTATTAAACAAAACCCGTTTGTATTGTTTTATGTTTGTTTGGAATCCCCGGGGGCAAAATCGCGGGTGGTAAATGGAAGCCACACTGCAGTGAGAACACTTGTCTGAGGAAGTAAGTGGGTACAGTTAGGTAGAACTTGGGGCACTAATTAGGGATTTCTGTATAAATGTGTGAATAAATGATAGCAGAGGAATTCACTGGTGAAACGTTGGCCTTATATCACCTAGAAAGGGTAAGCCTGAGGGAGTAACAGGTTCTCTGATGCTTATGTGAAGAGTAAGAGGAAGGGATTTCCTCGCAGTAAGTGAAGAGTAAGCGGAAGGGATTTACTCGCAGTAAAAGAAAACTATCTTTCCTTTGAATTTAGTCAATCAGGCACAGTGGCGAATGTTTTAACGTTGTTAGTTAATGAATTGCATTTAAAAGTGAAAAGAAATAAGTTTTCATATGACCTTGCAAAGGAGGGAGTCAGTCTCGGTGCTGCACTGACATCAACAAGAGCCGCCCTGGTATTGGTTGGGACAGCAGGTGTGTAGCTGAGGTAATAATTTTAAAGGAGGGGTGAGTGCAGGAGCGTGAGAACTCGTCTCACGGTAAAAGCCACGCAACTATTGGTTGAATTATGATTATTGATTAGTCATTGAAAATTAAGAAAAATGCTGGTATTGGAAAAGCATTTAAGTAAACAGTTAAATATTAACTGCAAAGTCAATTTATCGATTCACATTATATGTGGCATTTAGATCCAGCAGTTATAGGAAATTGACCTGATAGAAAATATCTAGGTTTTGCTAGAGAGCAACGGATTAGAGGAAGACCTTATATCATGTACGGAGAAAAAAAAACTGACGCTTTTTAAGAAACTGAAATTTTTTTCTCCAAAAAGGATACATTCGTTAAACCCAGAGAAGGAATTATTATTCCACCACCAAATACGCCTGCATCATACATGATGGTCAAAAGGGGCTATGACACCTGTGTGTGGTTAGAAAACGGAATGGAATATACTAAAGATTATGGAGTTTTGGCATTTCCAGAAAATGGTACCTTTAATGGTAGGATTTTGTACAATTTAAGAACTCGCATGAATGAGTTAGATCCCAGGCCTAGATTACCCCAATATGAAGCATTAGAGGAATGGGAAACCGAGGCTTTTGAGAGAGACAGACCCAGAAGTGACAGGAATTGGAGTAAATTCTATCCCAGATTTCATTAAGAGACTAGAGATAAGCAAATGAAAAAATGGAGACAGTCCATGTTAGTGGAGGGATTGTATCCTGTACTAACCTTAGAAGAACCATCAGGAAGTAAGTGCACAGAGAAAATGAGATATGTAATCACTGGTGGTGACTCAGAAGAAAATTATTCAGAGGATTTGTTAATGAAAAATCTGCCACCTTACCATGAAGAGACAGCTAGAGTTAATCCTAGTGCTCCGTCCTTAAAACCACCTCTGATTCTGCAAGTTGTACATGAAACCTCATTACAAAAAAGTGTTACAGGAAAGAGAAAGAGAGGCAATAAATATACAGAAGTGAGTTAATTCAGAAAATCACTCAGTTGAATACTAGTCCTGAAGCTTTGACCATTCCGGTAACCATAGGTCCCGTTGTTCCATTGTATGGAGATAAACAGTCCTGTCCTAAAACTCCTCTTCTAACTACACCAGTAGTACAACCTAGAAAGGAACCTTTAATAGTTAATGACCAAGCAAGTGAGTGCGAGACAGTAATTTCCCTGATGGATTTACCTTTAAGGGAACCTGTGGGTGGTTCGATCAGGAAAAACACTCTCGGAACCTTTAGAGAAGTACGGATGGAAACATCCTCCGGTACAAAGAGTGCTACTGTAGTATCCCCAGAAGAAATAGAGAGGTAGTCTCGAGAAATAGAAAAGCCAAAATCACAGCCCAAGGTACTAGACATTTTAAATTAAGAGTCAAATTAGAAGAAATGATTGCTGGAAATGTGGGATTGGAAAGGTTAAACACTTTCAGTGAAGGCAAATTGTTATTTATATGCAGAAGCATTACTCGAAATACAAAAACGTTTTATGAAAAGTTAATGAGTTTGGCCTCAGACATGGGAATTGACATTGGTAAATCTAAAGTGTTCCAGAAGCCTTACCGAGCTGAATTTTCTGATAAAGATTTAGAAAATATGAATGTGTTGGGACGAAAACTGCAAATAAAAGAATTGTCATTTTTACAAAAATGGGGTGATTTAGACAGATGGAAAGCTAGATGGACAAAGAAAAAGGAAGAAGCCCAAGCAAATCATAGTACATCTGAATATTTACTAAAAGAACCCGAAAAGGTAGAAAGGTTGTGTCCCATGAGAGAAGTCCCAGGAGGAGGTTATGTACATGCCCCATGGTCCGGATGGGATATTTTGTCATTTACAAATGATTTTCCAAAACTTTGAGAGAAACCTGTTGAGTGGTACAAGCAAGTTGAAAGTTTTTTTAAGTTTCAAAAGTATTGTTAAAAGATTTAGATGGTTTATTCGACATTTGTTGTTCCTGCAGATTTATGGACAAAATGTAAAATTACTGTAGATTGGCCCAATGATGAGTACCCCAGAGACCCAAAGACAGGAGCCCCATCAGATGATGTCATGAAGAAATACCATCAAGTTATAGAAAGGAAAGGTACCCCCAAAAGAGATAGATTGGACACGAATAGACAGAACGACCCAAAACATAGATGAATCAGTGCGTGCATATTATGAACGCCTTTCACAGCTATTCAAGCAGTACAGTGGGTTGGAAAACATTGATACAAAAGACATGATGCATTTCATTTATCGTTTTGTATCAGGGTTAAGGACAGAAATTTCGCAAATGATTAAAGATCATAAAATATGCTGGCAGGCCAAGCCTGTGGATGAAATTCTCAAATATGCAAAATATTGTGGGGATGAAATTGACAATAGACGAAAAATGTAGAAGAAAGCGTAATGTGGGCACAGGTAAAATTAGCAGAGCAACAGGAACTTCAATTAAGCCAAATGAAAAATAATCAGAGTCAAGGAGAAGGAAGTGGGGGTAAACCAAGCGGAAGAATGAACAGAGATGAAGCAAAGAAAAAGTTTTCATGTCATGGGTGAGGATAATTGGGGCATTGGAAGAACAAGTGTAAGGCTGTACAAAGTCATAATGTCCAAAATGACAATTTGAATCTACAGACGCAGAATGGGGTGTCAAGGTAGCAACAACAACAGGTAATACAAAACCAGTTACCACTTGCAACTATGCCAGATTCTGGGAGTCAAGCTAAAACAGTGTGGATACCACAAATTGTGAGGGAAGTGATAGGAGAGACTCAGTGACACCACAATTTCTTTTTCATGATACTTTTTTTTGAAGAAGATAGTTTCTGACGGTGCCTGAGAGGGGAGGAAGAGGAATGCCTACTTGGCGCATCCTTACCGGTTGATCAGTCAGGTCCATATAGTGAGAGAAAAGTTGAGGGAAATGATGTTACCTTTTTGTTGGACACTGGTGCTACCCGTTCTACTGTGAGAACAGCAGACGTTCCAAACCTACCCCTCTTGGGAGAAGCGATCCAAGAAGTGGACGTTTCTAATAAACAGATTAGTACCCCTGTTACAGAACCCATGGAGGTAAGAATAGGCAACTTTAAAGAAATGCACAAATTTGTCGTGTGCAACTCCAGTCCAGTGAACCTGTTAGGTAGGGATATGCTATGCAAAATGAACTGCGCAATCTTTTTCACCCCAGTTGGTGTTAAAATTCAGATCCCAGACGAAGACAATTTATAAGCTAATGTTGGTCAAACAGGAGGCTGAAGTTAAAAAGATTACCATAGAAGATTTGCCGAAAAAATTGCAGTGTACCATAAATCCAGATGTGTGGGATTTTACAGGAAAAGAAGAAGGATTAATGGCAAATGTGGATCCAATAAAAATGACAGTGAAGGAAGGTGGAGTTTACCCAAATATTCAACAGTACAAAATGAGCCCAAAAATAAAAGCAGGTGTTGCAACAGAAATAGAGCGTTTGGTTAAGCAAGGCATTTTACAAGAAATAATGAGCAGTCCATGTAATTCGCCCATAATTGGTATAAAGAAACCGAGCGGAAAATGCAGGGTTCTGCAAGACCTTCGCAAAATTAATAAAATTGTCGTCCCATGCTGTCTAGTTGTGCCAAATCCCGCTGTGTTTCTGTATCAGATACCGTGGGGAGCCGGATGGTTCACTGTAATTGATTTATGCATGCCTTTTTCTCCATTCCATTACATCCAGATAGCATTTTTTTTAATTTTTGTTCAAGTTTGACGAGCATGTTTATCTGGAATCGTGTTTCTCAGGGGTACACTGAAAGTCCATCGATTTTTTTTTTTTTTTTTTTTTTTACCAGATTTTGAAAAAATGTTTTGAATCTTCGGTACTGCTCGGACAATCTGCCCTGGTGCAGTATATAGAGACCTGTTGGTGGCGTCTAAGACTCAAAATGACTGCGTTGTTGACACAATTGCATTACTGAATCATTAGGCCGAAGGTGGAGCCTGAAAAGTTACAGTTTTGCACCACTTCTGTAAAATATCTGGGGCACCAGATAGAGAGAGGTGTCCGAAGAGTTACTTCAGAAAGGATCAAAATTGCTGACATCTTTAAGGACTTCTATAGTGACTTATACAGTAAAAACCTAAAGATCAATGGCTCCAAATTAGGGAAATATCTAGATAATTATAAGCTCCCTTCTCTTTCAACGCAAGACCAGATCGATTTCAACCGTCCCATATCCTCTGATGACATTGACCAAGCCATTAAATCCCTCAAAACCGGGAAAGCTCCGGGTCCTGACGGGTTCAGCGCTATGTTCTATAAGAGCTTTTCCTCTACCCTGACGGAGCCACTCAAGGACTTATAAGAACACTTCACCATAAGTGGTCAAGTCCAAGGCACCCCTGCAGAGGCTATCATCGCGTTTCTCCCGAAAGACGGGAAAGACCCAACATCCCCGAAGAACTACAGCCCGTTATCATTAATCAACCTCGACTGTAAAATTTACGCCATGATTCTGGCCAAGCGGATTCAAAAAGTTTTGCCCCAACTCGTCCACCCATCACAGGTAGGGATTCTCAAAAATAGACTATCCAGCGATAACACATGAACCCTTGCACACATTTTAGAAAGAGCGAAGTTAACTACCTCCCCACGGTAGCCGTGACCCTAGACGCGGAGAAGGCCTTTGATAAGGTCGACTGGTCTTCCTTATAAGCCACCCTTCATAAATTTAACCTGGGACCCGACTACATCCGTATGGTGATGGCCTTATACTCTAACCCTTTGGCGAGAGTAAGAGCAGGCGGGTGCCTGTCGACTTCATTCGATCTGAAGCAAGGCACAAGACAGGGCTGTCCCCTTTCTCCCTCCCTTTTCCTATTAGCAATCGAACCCTTCCTTTATTCTCTGCGGAATGATGACCTAATCAAGGGAGTCTGTTTTGATAGTTTCACAGTCAAAATCTCTGCTTACGCTGACGACGTTTTGGTGGTTTCAGAGAATGCAGACTTGGCAATCCCGGCTCTGATATCCTCTATTGCAAACTTTGCAGAAGTGTCAGGCTATAAACTCAATATGGACACGACGGAGGTTAAACTACTTAATAATATAGGTGACAAGAGCATCTTGGGGGGGGGGGGTTTGGGTTTGTGCTGGCAACCAAAGAGCTTTAAATATCTAGGTATAGAGTTTGAGAAAGAGTTAGTTAGTACTCTCAAAATTAATGAGCTTTCCATCCATAAGAAGATATCCTCCCTTTTGGATGGCTGGTCCCCAAAATTTCTGTCTTGGTGGGGCAGAGTGGAAACTCTGAAAATGATGATCACGCCCCTTGTCAATTATTTGATAAGTATGCTGCCTATGTTACTCTCCGATGATTTCCTCACCAAGATATATAAGCTTTTTAATACCTTTTTATGGCAGGGAAAGAAACCAAGAATCTCCCTGCGGAAACTCAAACTTCCAAAAGACAAGGGGGGGATTGGTTTACCAAATTTTAGATGCTATCAGACGGCCTACCTATGCAAGCAAGGAGCGAACTGGTTCCAAACACATCAGGACTACACTCCTATATGGGTCCAAGTCGAGAAGTCTATCATCAACAACTTACCGCTCTCCACCATTAGGTCAATGGATGACACAGTATTTCCTCATTCCAAGTATATCTTTCTTAACACTAAAAGGGCTCTTATCCTAGAGAGACACTGTAAAGGTAAAATCAAACTCTCCAAATCCAACTTAACCGCGTTCTAGTTTAATCCGGCCTTTAAAGATGAAGGCAAGTTTCTCTTTTGGGAAAACTGGTCTAAGAAGGGGTTGGACTTATTGAAGGATATCTATGAAGGGTCTTCACCTCTAACTTTTGCCACCTTATAGACACGGTTTGATCTCCAGCCAATTGATTTTTATAGGTTCCTACGCCTCAAAGCCCTTGTCTCTGCCAGAGCCATCTTGCCACACGAACCTATACTTTGCAGTAAATTACTTCAGCTCATGTCTCTGGGCCATATGGTTTCGAAAGTCTACATAATTCTTTCCCCCATGCCTCAGAAAGCCCATAGGAAGTGCGAACTGAACTGGGAAAATGAAACTAACTCCTGTAATATTGTATTCGATTGGGACAAGATTCACCTCACTCCTTTTTCCAACAAAATATCCCCGATACTCTCTCAGACCAAATTTATGTTGATAAATAGATCGTATTGGACCCCAGACAAACTGTTCAAGCTTAAACTCCTTGATAGCCCCCTTTGCTGGAGTTGCAAATCCCATGTAGGTGACCTAGCCCACATGCTCTTTCATTGCCCATTACTCCAAATGTTCTGGGATAAGATTTATAAATATATTCAACGAATCTTCCACTATCGGCCGGTAAGAGATTTTGCATATATCTTACTGGGGGCAATTGACCCAAAAATACCAAAGGACCACAATAGACACCTACTGGACCTCATGCTCACACTTGCATGTAAAGTTATTCTGAGTAAATGGAAGAGTGCTTCTGATGTTTCTTTCAAAATGTGGCAGGAATGGCTGACTTCATTGAGAGGTGTAGATAATGACGGCCTCCACTCATCACCTTGGCGAAAACCTCATGCCAAACTCTGGAGTTCACTTGACGCAAGGGAGCTTTGTTACGAGCCACCTTAGGCTTGTTTGGTTGATATATCTCCTGTATCATGCCTCGTTGTGTCACCTAAATGGGCATTTGTCTCTACACTGTAACCCGCTGTCTTGATTAAGGTTACTGTAACACTTTACGTTGCTGCTGAGTTTTCCTTTCTCTTCTGCTCCTTCCTCTTCACAGCCTCTTTCTTTATCCTATTTCCCCGCTTTCCTCGTTCCTTTCCTATCTTTCCTCATCTTACATTACATTTTCACTCCAGGATTAATATTTTATGCATGGATAATATGTTCATTGCTCACCAAATGTGTGTTCGATGCTTATGATTTGTTACATTTATTTCTCCTGTGATATGTATTTTAGGTTATATTATCCTCATGTATGTATCTTATGTGTTCACCTCTGCATTATTCTTTGTCTCCTTTTTGTTATTTTTGGATTTTTTGCATTCTTAAATAAAAAAGATTTGAAATAAAAAAAAAATCAGAAACATGAATCTACCTCAAACACAGAAAGAAATTAGAATGTTTCTAGAGGTTGTAGGTTACTGCAGACAGTGGATTGTGGGATTTGCAGTTCTAGCCAAACCTCTGATACAAATGACAAAGAAAAAGCAAAGGACCCAGTGGAATGGGATGAAGAGAGCATGTCCGCTTTCTTAAAGTTGAGAGAATGCCTGTGTTCAGCTCCAGCATTAGGGATGCCTGATTATTCTAAAGAATTTGCACTGTTCTGTGATGCACAAGACAATTGTGCACTTTCAGTTCTGACTCAACCCCATGGTCTGATGAGATGTCCTGTGGCATATTTTTCTGCTACACTGGATCAAGTGGCATCTGCATTGCCATGATGTCTGAAAGCGGTAGCTGCAATTTGCATGAGCCTTGAACAAAGTGAGTCCATCATTATGGAACATCCTGTAACTGTGTATGTTACACATGCAGTTGTGATTCTATTAACAAGAACACACACTCAGTACCTAACTCCTAGTCGGCTGACTAAGAGAGAATAATTTTAGGTGCAGAAAATGTGACAATTGCCAGATGTACTGTCTTGAACCCAGCAAAATTATTACCTGATTCACATTTTGAAGAGGTAAAGGAAGAAGTCGAACATGATTGTGTCGACCTGACAGAATACTGTACTAAGCCACGCCCAGACATACAGGAAGAACCATTAAAAAATTCAGAGTACGAGTTATTTGTAGAGGGCTCGTGCATGAGACATGAGGAAGGAGGTGAATAAGTGCTGCTTATGCTGCATGTACATTGGGGGGGTCCAGTCGAAGCATCCTATTTACCTGGAGTCAAGTCTGCACAAGTAGCCCAATTGATTGCTTTAATAAAAGCTTGCAAATTTGGGAAAAACTGGAAAGTGACCATATACACTGATAGTCAGTATGGTTACGGGGTTGTGCATGACTTTGGCCAACTTTCGATGCAAAGGGACTTCATCACTTCTTCAGGTACTCCTATTAAAAATGGACATTATGTGAAAGAATTACTTGAAGCGATTCAATTGCCAAAAGCAGTGGCTGTGGTCAAGTGTGCTGCTCACCAATCTGGAAACGAGACAGTGACAGCAGGTAATCGTTATGCTGACCAGGTAGCCCAACATTGTGCCAAACATAAAATGGCTATAAACAAGAAAATCGAGGCATATAGAAACAGCTGCCAACTTATGTTGCTTGCAGGTATGAGAACGTGGAAGGAAGTGAGAGACTTGCAGAATGAAGCAGAGCAAAAAGAAAAGGAAGAGTGGGAGAAAATAGGTTGTCAGAAAAGGGTTAAGGATGGTGTTATTGTTTACCTTGATGGTGGGCCTGTGTTACCATAATTTATACCTGCTCATATGGCTAGGTGTATCACAGAGACTCTCAGATAGGTAGAGACGTGATGATTAGGTTGTTTAGGCAAACTTGGTTCAATGCGAGGTTCAGGAATGTAGCAGAGTCTTTGCCAGAGGTGCATAACTTGTCAGCGAATGAATCCTGGTAAGAAAACTGTAATTTTGCCCGGGAAGATTGGGAAAGCAGAAGGTCCCTTCATTCGACTTCAGATTGATTTCATCCAGTTACCCCCTTTTCGAGGACTGAAGTATCTCCTTGTCATTGTCTGCCTATTTTCAAAATGGGTAGAAGCCTACCCTACCCAGAGGAATGATAGCCTAACTGTAGCCAAACTGTTATTAAGAGAGCTCATTCCTAGGTTCGGTTTTCCAGTAACAATTGAATCAGACCGAGGGTCTCATTTTAATAATGAAATAATTTGTCTAATCTGTGAAGCATTCCAAATTGAGCAAAAACTGCACTGCGCATACTGCCCAGAGGCTTCTGGAGTGGTAGAACAACTGAATGACAATCAAAGTCAAGATTGGGAAAGATGTATGAATCTCCCCGATTGGAGTGGCCTGATGCTTTACCTCTTGTTCTGATGGGACTCAGAAGCATCCCAGACAAGTATACAGGCTTGAGTCCCCATGAGATACTCATGGGAAGAGCAATGAGGCAGGCATGGGTACCAGCACACAAGCTGATAAATATATCTGATGATTTAGTACTAGAGTACTGCAAAGAACTGGCTGACCAAGTGCCTTCTATCTCTCACCAGGTTGGGGAAGATGCTGTCGCCAGACAATCAACTCCAGCACATGATCTGAATCCAGGTGACTGGGTAGTGATAAAAGAATATACTTAAGAAACTTGCCTAGCACCAAGGTGGGGAGAACCACATCAAGTAATATTGGTTACCACCACAGCTGTAAAGTGCAAGGGAATTCCGAACTGGATCCATGCCAGTCATACCAAAAGAGTGACTGAACATGATGAGATAGAAGCTGAAGGTTGTGCAGCTGAGGGGTCTCAAGAATTCTATCCTGAGGTAACTGAGGAGGAACAACCGAGCACCAGTCAGGATGAATTGATTCCAGTAGTCGACATACCTGCAGAAAGTGTAAGAACCAGAAGTCAAACCTATTTAGTCAGAGTGATATTGAGGATGAGTCAGGAATAGAAGGACACACACACTCAGATTACAGAAGACAAAGCCAATAGTAATTCTGAGGAGGATCAGATAAGGAAAGATCAATCTACTCAGACACTCGAAACCCCAAGCAGATCTCCTGAGTCTGAGGGACAGATAGGTATTAGGGCGAAAGCTCAGGTGGAAGACAATCAAGATATCAAAAGACCTGAGCAGGACCAGATAGGTTTAGATAAACGTGTTAGGAAGAAGTCTGCAAATAAAGTAAAAGTCAAATTCAGCAAACTCCCGAACAAGGTTAGATTAGTCTTGAAGAACGCATCCAGGCAGAACTGACAAAAAAAAGCCCTGGACCAAGTCCGATAGAGAGGAATTCAGAACTCGACAATGAACAAATTGTGCCACAACTGAATGAAAATAAAAGAGCATCTGAAGAAAATCAAAGCACATTGCCAGCTAAAAGACTCAGTCAGGGAGATAAATGGCCTGGGTGTATCAAAAGACTGAAATTTCACCTTAAAACAATAAATGAAGAAACAGAGCAAATAAATGAAATATCAAGCCAAGCTGCATCATCCATCGAAAAGCCAAGAAGAAGTCCACGATTGAAAAGACTGAATAATAAATTCAAAGACCCTGAATGGACCTATGTCATCCTTGAAGATTTTGAAAACTTAGAATTAAGTGATGAAAGTGATGACAAATGGATTGCTGATGAGATTGATGAAGACGTGAGACCAACCTGAAAAAGAAAGTTTCACAGGTTAAACATCTGTGTAAAAGTTTCAAAAAGGGGGTAAAACTCCTTAGTCAAAATGGCTGACTATAATGTTATCGGAAGACCAAAAAGAAATTGTGTTAAAACATGCTGTAGAATATGCACATGTAGTATATTAATAGCACTCGTTGCATGGTTAGGACTAACTTTAGCTATACCCTATCTAATGTGTAAAAACATGCAGAATTACACTACTATACATGAAAAGGTAGATACATCTGAGAAATTAGATACACATGGAAACTTAGAAAGCTTTAAACAAAACAAGGTAGATTTAGAAGCACCAGAAGAGGTAGAACTACATTATAGTAGAGCTATGAATAGAAAAGACTTGAATGATTTTGCTAATCTGTTAGTACATTATGTAGAAGCAATGGAAATTAGTGATTGCTATGTGTGCATGAAGTTGCCCACATCAGTAGCTGAAGGGGTCACATACCACTATTTGCCCCTGACATATGGAATTTAATGTAGCATATTAGCTAGTCTTTTCTATAGAACTGGAAAGTTATAATATTATTATTCTAATTTTGATGTTATTTTCTCTGAAGTACCCTTACGTAGAAATCTGAACCCTGTCCTTAGTACTAGAGACTCTACACATTTAATGGGTGTGTATTTTCTAACAGTAGGGTCAATAGATATAGCTGAAGCACATAAAGACAAACATGTAAACTACACGAGAAGGAGAAGATATTCTTAAATTTAGTAGAGAAAAGAAGGCAGGATTTCCATAGGAATGCCACTGGACAGAAACGTAAGATTCCCAAATGGGCTGAAAGTAAAGAGTTTACCTCAAATGGCAAGACTCAAGCTGCTATGTTACTGGATTTCGAAAAAGAAAGGGAAACTCTGTTTCCATAGAGAGAAAACAGATTTTTATAATAATATATTCATTAGTTCCAGCGAATGTGAACACAATTTCAAAGTAATTGGGGGTTGGGGTTTTAAAGATGGAACTGAACCAGTGTTTCCCGGGATTTATTATATTTGCAGGAACAAGGCCTATTTTAAGTTGCCTGATCATTGGTATGGGAGTTGCTATTTCGGAATAGTATTCCCAAAGGTATATCATGTAAAAATAATCACTGGAAGCAATGAAGAAAATAAGGGACTAACACGTAATAAAAGAGCTAGTTTTGCTGAAATTGTGGGTGATTTATTTAGTGCATTGATACCTTCAGTGGGAGTGATTCTAAATACACAAAGAATTTGTAAATTGTCAACAGTGGTAGATCGCTTATCGACTGACACTGCTAGTGGATTTCTGATAATCAATACCGAATTAGTTGTGGTAAGATCAATGGTTTTACAGAATCAACTTGCTCTTGATATATTATTAGCAAAAGAGAGCGGAGTCTGTAGAATGCTGAAAACGCAACATTGTTGCACATATATACCTGACGAAAGTGTCGAAATTGAGAAGTATGCAAGAAATATTGCACATTTGAAAGAAGAATTGAAACCACTGAAGGTTGATAGTGCATGAAAGAGACTAGTTAATGGTCTCTCATCTGTAGGTAGTTGGTTTTCTGATGTAGGAAAAAGTATTGTAGGTAGAATACTGTCGCCAATAACGGGATTAGCCCTACTGGTTTTAGGGATAATGATTTGGTGACCCAAGACCTACTCACCTTCAGAAGACTACTCAAGACATGGCTCTTCGAGCTGCAGCACCCCCCTCCTCAGCGCCTTGAGACCCTCACGGGTAAATAGTGCACTTTATAAATGGATTGATTAATTGACACAAAAAGACATATACAGTGAACAAGAAAGGAAAGAAATTTCGATGAAATTGAGCTTACAGAGTTTAATTGGAATTTCTATAAAAAGATGAAAAACTTTCAAATGAATAATGAGAAAAGGCCTAATAGAGCGTTTGAAGAGATTGAATTGAGAAAGTGTTAAAGTTGGCATCTATTTCTGTAATTAGTGATGATATAAAATATCATCAAAGAGGGGATTGATGGAGCAAGGTTTCATACGTAAAGAGATTTGCTCAGACTCAACCCTCTCTAAATAACTAGTAATGTATTAATCAACATGTTTGTCTTATTAATATTGCACTACACGACATTTCTAGTATCTAAGGGAAGCTTGACAATGTGTTTTTACTAACAGTAACTCGAATGACCTATTATGGCTGCCGCAACGCGGGAATTTCACTGTGCATGCGTCTGCCACACTCACCTGGTGTGACGTCCTCTCTGTTTTGGTGGGAAAACTTTGCAACTGCACACTAGAATTAAAGATGGCTGCTTCATGTTTCACATGCTAATGCAACTGCTTATGCTTTCACTAAACCTTGTCTGTTCTGCTAAACTATTAACGCTGTAGTTAAAACAAAATAATGGGAATAGAGTAGAGATAAGTTGCATACAGTACATTCATATATTCTTTGTTCTAAAACAGCTAGTGTTTGGGCCTGGAAAGTACAATGTGGCGCCATCTTGGGTCCTGAGACTGCGCATGAACCAAAATCCCGAGAGTCCACAAGCCATGGCATTGAAACCCTGCCAACGACAGTCTTGCCCGAGATGCGCCTGGGAAGTTCACCTTATGAACTCTCCAGAGGAAAAAGAAAATTACAAATGTTATACATTTTTTTATCTTTTGCTACAATAACTTTGGGTGGAATAAAAGTGCATGGGAAAAATAAAATTATGGGCGGGAATGAAAAATTGCATTAATGAATGAAATGATCTCATACTGGTATGGTGTGATGACCTCTCCTCGCCTTTGACCAATCAAGTTGGGGGAACACACGAATTTGCAACACTGGGGGGGTGGTACATTGCCCTGGAAAATTGTATAACTAAGGTAGGCTTAGCTAGTTAGATTGTCCGAATAGCTGACCTGTCACTGACCCGACGCACTCAATAGGCAATCGAGAGCAGAGGTGCTGGCGGAGCACTCTGTCAGAAGACTCGATAACCTAATTGGCGTCTGACTGTTAGCCGCAGTGAGGGGTGTGATGCTGGCGTTGGTCTTTAGCTGAGGGTACCTGTCCTGACCTGCATCTGTGCTGTCTTGATCCATATTGGTCGGCACCTGTCTTGGTTCTGGTCTGCACTTGTTTATCCTGTTGGCACCTGAACTTTCGGGAGTCCTGTCCTTTATCCCTTCCTGTGGCCAGGGTTGGTCTTCACACCATTCTAGGTAAATATAAATCTGTGTGGGAATGACATTGTATGTTCCCCTTTCTCTCCCTTCCCTATGTTTCAATGCTTAAAATAAGTTTTGTGATATTTCTACATATCATTTCCTTGATCATTATTTTACTAATTGAAAATGCTTTAACCTCGATTGTATGGACTGTGATATTTAAGTATTTTTACAGATAAAGTGTTTAAAACTTTCCAGAATCTGTAGTTATTTATGAATGCAAATGTTATTTTTTACCTATTATGCTAACTCCCTTGATCCCTTAGGACTTAATACAGGTGACAAGGATTGGTAAGTCAATGTGTATAGGTATACGTCCTAAAGTATAAATAAACCTGATTGGCAAAATTGATAGAAAAGCCAGACTTACCTGTTCAAAGTGTGTATGTTTATGGGCCCAGGTGAGTATGGTAATTGAGCAGGTAAATCCGCGCGCCAGCATGTTCAAGTGGCAACCATGGTAATCAGTGAACTTGAGTCTTATAAATTAAGGGTGACTTGTTTGATCTGTGTACAGAAGTGCTAGTTTCAGACGTCAGTGTTTTTAGGTCGAGCCTGGGCAGGGCATACGCAGCTCTGCGAGGCTGTTTCAGTTTCAATGATCTTTACTCGGATATGCTCTAACCATAAAAGTACAGACAGACATTTCTCATAGTTAATCATAAGTATTTACATTAGTCCATCATCTCGAAGTTTTAAAAAACAGAGCTCGACTATAAAAACAATTCAATAAAATCATTGCAGAAATATCATGAATCCTTTATAGCAGCTTCAATATTAAAGTGCCAAAGTGCAAATATTTCAAAAGATAGCAGCAAAGATGGGCAAAATATTGGATCCCATTAAAAACCCTCAGCTTCTATTAAGAAAACAAACCACATAAGACAATGTAATAGTCACAAGAGATTATTAAAATAGCAACGTCATGAGTGAAAGTGCCAGTGTGCAAAGTGCAAATGAAACTAAGAAAAATAGCGAATTAAATTCCATACATGGTGCTCTATACGTCCGGATGTTGCTCGGATCACGTATTACCCCATTCGAGTATAAAATCAAAAACTGCATGTAGTGTGTCCTAATCCATCATTCAAGAATTCATGGAGGAACGTGAATGGAAAGCCATTTTTTAAAAAGTGCAAACTGGATATGTTAAATTCTCACCATTATGTGGAGAATAATTCTGTATGCAACCTTAAAATATGTTATTCCATCAACCCTAAAAAATGGGATCAATAGCTGCATACTATACTTTTCATAAAAAGTGCAGAAAAACAGGAAATGCAACATAGACTGCTTTCCTAGATTGCCACAGGGGCAAGCCTGATCCTCAATGTTGGGTTGATAGCCTAAAGGAAAACATAACAAGTATTTCATTTTACAGGCTCTAAGGCGGAAAAGAAGGCTTCGCTCCCAATGAGTAATATCTCCTAAAAGATACCTAGCGGGTACACAAGTGGAAGGCCCACCTTCTTCTGCGAGGCTGTACTGAGATAGGAACTTGAAGCTCCGCTCACATGTTTCATTGGCTTGCGTCATTGCCCACTGTACACTGAGGCTGTTCATTGGTCAAAAGTCTTACTGGTCCCTCCTCAGTACTGCCCTGTCTCATTTTGCAACCTCCCATGGTGACACCCCCAGTTACGTGTTGCTCAGTAGGCTTTAATTACAGCCTCTGAGCACTATTTTCCTCAAATAGCTTTGTCCTGCCTGCAACGCTGTCTCATATGGAATAGGTCTCGCATTTGCGATAGTTTAAGCTATTGGCATTGTAAATGACAATGCATTTTATTTATCGGTTTCAAAAACAACACAAATAAAAGGCATTGTAATTTACAACGCCATTAACGCCAACTCTCATAAGTGCCAATGCTTGTTTTCTTTTTTGGCAAACGCATGCGATGCCTCCCCTGAGTCGCCCTCTTCTCAGCACAGCACAACCTGCAGCAGACAAAAGCCCCTTCGAGCGAGCCCTTACTTAGTAATTGGACCCCACCTTATTAGGTCTCGCATAGACAGCGCAGCTGCCTCTCCGAGGCATCAAGTATTCAGTATTAGTGATGAAACTCTACTCTTTGCATTTCTATTTGTTTTCTTGCTTGCCATTGGTTAAATCTGGCATTGCTCTTCTGATCTCGCACATTGATTGGCCGGTGGCCCGATACCTCACTTCCATTTTGCAGGAAGCAGCACGGACCAACTACAGTGTAGTTTCACTGCTGGGCTGTTATCGTTTTAGTTAGGGACTATTTCCTTGTTTTGTACTAATGCCGGCCCATATTCGTGATAGAACGGTGGCATTCTTCCAGCCGAGCATGCTATTTTCAAGCCTGGTGAGGTGGGACAAATCCAGTCAAATAAACGTGCCCTGCGTTCAAAACCGTGACGCTAGACAGAAATGAAATGGCATTCTCACTGTACTGTGTGTTGTTTTTAAAGATGCGCTCTCTGGAACTACAAACCATGCTGAGCAGATGGCTTCCTTTTCTGTCTTCAGCACGCTCACCTCAGAGTCGCAGATTCAAATTCTATGTCAGGACAGGAGGCTCCGATTATGCTTTTCTCATCTCTTTAATGAAATGCTCAGCAGCCAATATAAAAACAAAAAACTACATTTCCCATGAACACTAGGGAATAACCATAGAGTATGCAGTATAAAAGGGCACAACACTAGTCCTTTTTCCTCTTTCTTTGCTGCTCCGCAGCCAGTTAAGTGCCTTTCTCTGTATTTACATGCTTATGTGCTGTATTTCATGCATAACTGTTGACTGTGTCACTTACTTTGAGTAGTGCTTTGGCATTTTTCAGCGCGCTGTGCTTGCACTTTGTTGGAGCGCTCCGGCTCCGGTTGTTCTCGTTATCGCTTTAGTTCGTGCACCCGTTCGGCGGCGTGTTCAATTGGGAGCGTGTGTTCGCCTCCCTGTGCCTGGGCGCTGGTGTGTTGCCCTGCTAATATTGTGGAGCGGGAGAAGGGGTTGCTGGCTCGCGCACGGAGCGCGAACGCTCTCGAGCCGTGTTTACACGGGCGGCGGTGTCGCGCATGCGCATTGCCTTATTTCCGGCTTCTGTGACTCCTCACAGCGCCGGTTGAGTGAACGGTCGTCTTCTTGCATGCCCACAGCCTGTGTACTTTTGACCCCGTTCGACGCTGGAGTTCAGGAAAGGGCTTCAGTAGTTATATTGTTGCATAGGCTCTGCCTAGAGTGTGCTTTAAGTCTCGGCAGGCTTATCTCCCTCCACGCTTTATTATATTTAGAGTCAGGTTTGAGCCTGCTCTTTTGGCCTGCTGTGGGGTTTCACACTCCCCCTGAATTGTATCTTTGATACTCCAATATTGTTATTGTCATCTTGTGGGCTCTGAATTGCTACCCTTGGGTATCATGGCGGATTATTATGACGCAGAAGATGGCTATTACTATGGGGATGAGGATGATGATTCTCTAGAACAAAATTTGGTGGAGCAGCTGGATAAAGGTGTCCAGCAATCTGTCAATAAGGCACTTGTTTGTGCCATTAATCCACTTAAGCGTAATTTAAATCAATATGCGCAGCAACAGGGTTGGTTGCCTATGTCCAAGAAGTCCTCCAAGTCTCCTGTCAATCCCCACAAGTCTGATTTCCAGAAACTGGCTAAAACTTTGGCCGCTGAGGCTTCAAAGTCTTCAGCGCCTCAGGACACCGACGTTTCAGATGATGGGCATACTTCCGCTTCTGAGCAAGACTCACCCCCGCCCAGAAAGCGTGTTCGCAAGGAACATTTTGTTGACGCTCCTGAGCGTCCATCGGTGTTGAACTTTGAACCTGCGGATATCGTCCATCCTAATTCTTCCTCATGGTTGCCCTCGCCTGCTGTTGCAGCTTATGTTCAGGCTCACATTCGTCAGCCATTTGATGCCTCTGTTAGAGCCAGACTCCGTTCTGAATGCCCGAGGCCTGATCTCACGTATCATTTAGCGGATACGCCTGAAGTAGATCCCATGATGGTCACCTATTTGAAAAAATATGCTAAGGACCCACAAAACGGGCTTGACCGGTCTTGGAGGTCTTGCCAAGACAAATTACTTGATATGCTTGGTCCTCTGACCAAAATTCTGGATCTTGGCCTTCAAGCAAAGGAGGCCTCGGCTCTTGTGGACCCTGATGAACTGATAGAATGGGCGCAGAGAGCTGTCTGCCAATTAGGTAATGCAAATTGTGCTGTTTCCTCTGAGCGGCGCCACTCAATTCTGTTAAAGTTGGACCCGAAACTAGCGGAGCTTTCGACCTCTGAGTCGGGTCCGGAAGCACAAGGTCTTTTATTTGGGCAGCCTTTCTTGAAGGAGCTTACCAAATTTGTCTCCACCTTCAGTGGCATCGACAAAGCGCAGGCTTCCTTACGCCGGGCTATGCGTCCGGTTTTTGCCAAGGCCGGACGACATCGTGGACGCTCGTTCGGCCGAGGGTCAAACCAACAGTCCCAGCGAGGTAACTCCTCTCAACGTGGTGGGGGACACGACTCCGGATATTCCACCAGAGCGAACTTCTACCCCTCCCGCAAGGGGAAAGGACAATATGGAAAAGGTCGTTCCGGAGGACAGCAGGGTCATTACCAGGACTCCAACTCTGCAGGTGAGCCTGATTCATGCTTACGATGTGATTTTGGGGGGCAGAGTGCAGTTTTTCCTCGACAACTGGCGCATGATCTCCAACGATGCATGGGTGCGAGAAACCGTTCAAGGGTTCAAAATAGAGTTCTATCACCCTCTGCATCAGACCCGTCTTCCCCCTCCTTTAAGTTTTTCCCTTCCAGATCAAGCTTGCCTTTAAGAGGAAATCAACGTTCTACTACAAAAGGGAGTGATTCTTCCGACCGCCCGTCATCCGAAGGGATTTGCCAGCTCAGTCTTTCTGGTCGAGAAGAAAGGAGGCGGGTCTCACCTGGTTCTTAACCTGAAAGACTTCAACTGAGGGGTTGTATACCGACACTTCAAGATGGAGGGCATCCATCTCTTGCGGGATCTCCTTCGCGAAGGAGACTGGATGGTCCGTCTGGACCTCCAAGACGGGTATCTGTCGATTCCGATCTTCAAGCCTCATCGTCGGTTCCTCCAGTTTCAATGGAAGGGGGTTTGGTACGAATATCAGGTTCTCCCGTTCGGCCTTTCGTCGGCACCGTGGTGCTTCACGAAACTTCTGAGGCCGGTTGTGGAACATCTCCGCGCTCGAGGTATACGTCTGATTATTTATTTGGACGATATTCTCCTAATGGCAGATTGCCCACTCAGGCTCCTGACTCATCTGGAGTGGTCCATTTTGCAATCTCTCGGTTTTCTGATTAACGTTCCGAAATCGGTCTTAACTCCGACGCAATCGATAGATTTTCTGGGTTTCAAGATAGATTCAGTTGCCTGTCAGCTTCTCTTACCCGCTCAGAAAATTTGTTAAATCAAGAGGGAGTTGACGTCTGTTATTTCCAGACAGACTGTGTCATTGAGATTGTTGGCACGTGTAGTAGGTCTGTTAGCATCTTCCATTCAGGCGATCTTCCCGGGACCGCTGCATTACCGGGCAATGGAGCGCCTCAAAATTCAACATCTCCGCAAAGGCCTCAGGTACTCGGATCAGATTCCTCTGTCGTCGGAGGTGAGGTGGGAGATGCAATGGTGGCTGGACCACATGGAGGCCTGGAATGGTCGAGCTCTCTTCGGTGCATCGCCGGAACTAGTGATCGAATCCGATGCCAGTCGCTGGGGTTGGGGAGCCCGCTGCAGCCCAGTCTCGACGGGGGGTCGCTGGTCTCCTCAGGAGTTATCTCTCCACATAAACTGTCTGGAACTCCTGGCGGGTTCTTTTGCGATCAAGTGCTTTACTCCCCATCAGTCCAACTGTTGCATTCTTCTCCAGATGGACAATGTGTTTGCAGTCCGTTATGTCAACAAGCTGGGCAGGACTCGGTCCAAGGTGCTTGCGGAGATCGCCAAGGACTTTTGGCATTCTTGCCTGCAGCGGAAGATCACTGTTATAGCAGAGTATCTTCCGGGTCGTCACAATCAAATTGCGGATTGGCATTCGAGGCATCTTCGGGACTTCAGTGACTGGAGGCTTCACCCTCGCGTGTTCCGCTCTCTTCTTCGGCGTTGGGGCCAGTGTCACATAGACCGGTTTGCTTCTCGCCTCAACACACAGCTTCCGCTGCTTTACAGTTGGAGACCGGATCCGCTGGCCCTAGCCACGGATGCCTTTCTCCAAGCTTGGCCCTCGACTCTGTGCTATGCGTTTCCCCCATTCATGATGATCCCCAGGGTTCTAGCTTACGCCACACGGTTTCGAGCGGATCTGGTTCTGATTACTCCGCTCTGGAGGGCTCAAGCGTGGTTCCCGGTCCTCCTGGAAATGTGTTGCGAGGCTCCTCTCCTTCCCCAGAAGTGGAACCTTTTGCTGGATCCTCTAGAAAGTCCGCATCCCCTGATTCTGTCCGGATCCCTCCAGTTGCTGGCGTGGCGGATCTCGGGGACCGCTGGACGATCCCAGGCATTTCTAGCGACGCTTCCAAGTTCATTAGTGAGGCCTGGTCTCCCAATACTCACAAACGATACAAGGGTGCTTGGAAGCGCTGGTGTGATTGGTGTGTTCAACTGGAAGTTGATCCCGTTTCAGCAGATGTCTCTTTGATAATTAACTTTCTGGCATCCCTAGCCTCTTCAGGTCTAGCTTATAGGACAGTCAACAATTTTCGTTCCGCTATCTCGGCTGGCCATATCCAGATTGATGGAAAGCCTGCTGGTGAACACCCTTTCATTTCCATATTACTTAAAGGTATTCGTCTCTCGAAACCACCAACTCCTAAGTATGTCTCTTTATGGGATGTTTCCATCGTTTTGCGGTTCTTGGAGGCATGGCCTTCTAACCCGTTGTTATCCCGTAAGCAGTTGTCTGCAAAGTTGACCATGTTGTTGTGTCTTGTCTCTTGTAAACGTGTCGGATGTCCGTGCGTTGGACCTTGTGGGTCGCTGTTTTACGCCGGAAGGTGTTACATTTCGTCTTTCCAGGCGTACAAAATCTAACACTGAGGTGATCACGTATCCCTCTTTTCCCGCTCATCCCAACCTTTGCGTTGTGCAGTGCCTCAAAGATTATGAAGTAAGCACTGCTTCTTTACGTTCAGATATGCAGGGTCAATTGTTGATTGCTTTACAAAAACCTTTTCGCCCTGTGACTCCAGCTACTTTGGCACGCTGGGTAAGATGGCTCATGTCAGAGGCTGGCATTGATGTGTCTTTGTGTGGTACACATTCTGCTCGTGGGGCGATGGCTTCTAAAGCTTTCTCCTTGGGTGTCACTCTTTTTGACATTATGAAAGCAGCGGATTGGTCATCTGACTCAGTTTTTAAAACGTTTTTATTATAAACCCATTGATCATATTGCTTCTGTGGTGGTGGATCAGCTTTGAACAAGCATAATCGGAGCCTCCTGTCCTGAAATAGAATTCAAAATTTGCAAACATACGTGACAAGAATTTTCAATTCTATTAAGGACAAGGAGGCGAGGATTATCCCACCCATTGTTATTGATTTGCATTGTTATGTGCTGTAAAATGTATTGATGATGTTGCACAATTGTCTCTTCTCTTATTTTTTACCCCCCCGATTTTGCATTCTTACTTACACTATTTGGGTATTACGGCTCTATATCTCTTTTCAGGTTCCGACCAGAAGTAGAGTTTGCCGGTCTCATCCGTCTCAACGTTCTTCTACTGTCTGCGTCCAGTTCCTTTGGATTTCTGCAGCGTGCTTGGCCTTGTTCCTTTTGGTCTACGTTGGATTGCCTTTTGAACTTGAACTGTTTCCTCAACAAAGAAAGAGGAAGAAGGACTAGTGTTGTGCCCTTTTATACTGCATACTCTATGGTTATTCCCTAGTGTTCATGGGAAATGTCGTTTTTTGTTTTTATATTGGCTGCTGAGCATTTCATTAAAGAAATGAGAAAAGCATAATCCTCGCCTCCTTGTCCTTAATAGAATTGAAAATTCTTGTCACGTATGTTTGCAAATTTTGAAGTCTGCTTCTTTCACGGTCTAGTGCTTTCCCCCTCCGAGTTGACATTAGAAGCCTTAACCCCTCTGAGCCCAAACCCAGTGTTTCCCTCACCAACCCTTTCTGTGTGCATCTTGTCCACGCGCTTTCTAAGCATTAGAGCTCAGCAGCTAATGCCTGCCACTTCGAAGCATTACACCCACCCTCCAAGCCCAAACACAGCGTTTGTCAATGTACCACCTTCCTGTCCATGACCCAGAAACGGGGTCTGACTCACAGCAAGCCACTTGCTATTTTCAAAAGATTCTTTGTTAAAGTTTCCCCCAATTTCATCCTGCAGATGGGTTAGTCAGTCGCCTGGGAATGGAAATGTTCCCGTATAACCCACGCTGACGCTAGCCGACCCTGCACACATGTAGGTTTTCACAAGGTTTATGCTGCATTACTGCATACATACACCACAGTTGCAGCTAGCGCGCAAAGTGTCATATAAAGGTAAAATCTGGGAGGCCGCTCACAGGGCATCTCCACATTGTTGTGAAGTAGGCTTGTGTAGTGTGGAGAGGAAAGTGTCATGTGAGGAGTGTTGTGATCCAGTAAAGCAGGCTTGTCTGGTAGTAACCCGTCTGGAAATTATTTTTCCCATAAAGGGCAGAAGCGGAATCTGAAAGAGGGGGTGGAGGCTCTGTTCTGGGGGCTTGGCTGAGAGAGCGCGTGCAAGTGCCAAGCCTATTACATTTAAATATTTCTATAGTGTGGGACAGAATCCCTTCTCTGCTGAGAGGATGAACATGATATATCTTGTAATGAGCTGCCGATCGAAATAGTTTCTAAGGGAATGTCTTAGACATTGGATGTCGGTAAGCTGTGGCACGGTAATGTTTAGCTGTCTATTATTTACATAGGTATTTTGGACGCTGTCTTGTACAGACAAAGTTTGAGGGTGTATAATATAAAAAAATGGATGAATCAAAGTATGAGGAAGAAGGAAGGAATTAATGGATGACTGCAAGGATCTGGAGTAATTGAAAGCGTAGAATAAAGCCATTACGGACCAGGGGATGGCGAATCTTTCCCTCCCCCAACCCTTTCTCTGTGCATTTTGTCCACGTGCATGCTAAGCTTTAGAGCTCATCTAATGCCTGCCTTTCAATTTGGCACATGACGCTTCGAAGCATTACACCCACCCTTCAAGCCAAAACACAGCGTTTTCCTCCCCCGACCCTTTTGGTGTGCATCTTCTCCACGCGCTTGCTAAGCATCAGAGCTCAGCTAGCGCCTCCCTGCCTTTCGTTTTGCTAAGCACACGCTGCTTCATTTTTATTGCTAACACAGAAACTCACCTGGGAGCTTTAAAGTTGGCCGATGTCATTAAATATTTATTTTTGCCTCTTGATTCGCGTTGAGTCCCCCCCCCCACGCTCCCCCACACACACACACAGACCCGGAGTTTTCGTCCCCCAACGTTGAAGGTGCAGTGAAGCTGCAGGCTTACATGCAGCAATTTATTGTGGAGGGCTCTGTGATCATATCAGCAGTCAGTACCCACCCTGTGTGCTGCTTTTTTGTTGGCAATGCTTTTATGCACTGAAAGCTGTGAGCTTCATTTAGCCAATGGTAATCTCTTTGTGCCCTTTCCCACTCCACCTCACCCCTCCCACAACAGTGCATGCCAGCCCACAACACCCTCCGAGGTCGCTGCTTCTTGTTTTGCATTTGTGCCCGAGCCACATTGCAATCTTTCCCCCAGGTGCTTTCTGCAGGTTGTGAACTCTCTCCCAATATAAATTGTTTTTCCAAAGTTTCAGAATGTTTAAATATATGTTCGCTTCTATTTTACAAGGCTCCTTTTTAGGCATGTGTTAGTGATGCATTTAATAACGGGTGTGAATAGAATTTATGACTCACGAGGATTTTTAGCTTGGGCTGCCTTTTTAGTGTGATTTACTGCATTTTTAGACTTGGCGCCCTGGTTTCTTGTGATGGTTCAAGACACTTGTTGAGATAGTGCCACGATACCGTGTGTGCCCTAAAGTCGAGTCCAGGGACGCTCTGGGTAGTACATGCACATGGTGTTCCTGAGTCATTTTAGATAGCATCCCGTTATAGGGCAGAGAGATTTCCGAATGAGACCGGTTTTACTGAACAATTTGGTCGGTGCTTGGAAGGAATTTTTTTCCTGTCTGGAGCATTAACCAGACAATGCAGCCTCAAGCATGAATAGCGGGGGAAGGCCATATATTGTTTTGCTAATCGTATCAGGTACTTTCCTTGTAATGAAAATATACTATGTGGGAAATGAAGGAAACTGTTTTTCAATTTACCTCGTTCAGTATTTGGGGGGGGGCCAGGAATTATGATTATGTGCTTCTCCAGTGCAAAAACAAACATCCACAACTGGCTGAGGGGATGCTGCATGGCGTTCAGCCACTTGTTAACTCTGTGTGCCAACGAGCTCAGTAAAACGCTGGTAAAATAACTTACAGCACTGAGAAACTTGTATAGTGTGTAAACAGGGTATTTTGTAAGTGCCATTTTATTTGTAATGTCTTAGCCCTTTTCAATACAACAAAGCATTACTTTGGGTATACTGCAGATGATCCTTTTACAAATGGAAAGGAGGTGTGTAGTAAGCGCACATGATTCTTTGTATATAAATGTTTTTGGGTTTTTTTAATTAGTGGGAGGCTTGTTTAACATCCAGTGATTGCACACAATCCCACGCTATATAATTCCAGCACACCTAATACCACTTAATTACTGCATAATTCCACTGCACACCATGCCACATAATTCCAATACATAAATCCCTTCTGCACCACACTATTACACGCCACACAATTCCACAACTAACAATTTCAATATAACCCCCATAATTCCGCTCCACACACATCCGTAAAAAGCATTGTCATTTATAACATCAATAGCTCCAATTTTACTAATGCGAGACAGATCATCAAGTAGACAGCAGCACTCCTGCCCCCGGACGTGCTCTGGAGATGCTGTCTGCCGATGGACAGCACGGCACGGGTCCCTTTGCCTCGGTTCCTCATACCTAAGGTGGGCAGCATACGGTTAACGACCTCCACCTCACACTGCAGCTTCATGATGCCTCCAGGCACACTGATACGCTGTCAGCCTGATGCCGCCATTCACTCAACTCCACAACACTCAAGAAAGAAGCGAGCCTTTCGGAAAGTCAACACTAGGCTCTCCCGTCCCAGCGTGCAGCGCAAGGCTTCATTTCCGGAGGAAGCTGAGTCCTTAACGTTAGGTACAACAGAGACCAAGGAAGAGTATAGCTTGTCATACAGCGACCAATCTGTTCTTAATGTGTTTTTGGCACAAGCAACGGTTACATACCAAAGACTAAATTAACGCAGTTTGTACATATCAGTGGATTAAGAAGCGAGAGTGTCTATTTTGTGTTATATTTAAAGTAATTTAACGTCGCTCAACATCATAATACGGCGGTTATTTGCAAAAATGAAAGGAAAGCTGACACGCATTTTTAAGGTTAAGATCTGTGCTCAAAACTCAGCCTAAAACATTGAATGGAATGCTGTTTAAAACTACAGGAAGTTACTGCTCGCGCTGTCCAATGGGACTGACGCAAAAGGGGTTGATAATGTGACGCTTGACTCCGCCTCTTCCTTTTCGCGATCTGTGAAAGAACAAGATGGGTCACCAGCAGCTCTACTGGAGCCACCCGAGGAAGTTCGGACAGGGTTCCCGATCTTGGTTAGTCAGTAGTGGGCGGTTGGAACTATGGGCTTTCTTTTGTGCAAACAACCTCCAATTGATTTTTCAGGCACAGTAGTGTCGGGGAGATTGCTACGGAGAGAGCAGCAGTATTCACCCGCGTGTGGCAACTTAATGGCAGCAGACTGCGCGCGGCCAGTGTGGTTTGAGCGGACGTTCTCCCAGTGCCACTCGTTCGGGTCTGAAAGAACTGACCCTCCAGCCCCCAGGCTACACGTATCCTCCCAATCATTGCCCGGTTTCATCACCACGTACAGTACTCGCTGTTTAGGTGCATGCTTCCTATCCGTCATTTGCATCCAAACTATTTCACAAAACACACTTACTGCCTACATGTCATTTTTGACGTCCAGTGCACTACAAAAAGTAGTTTAACTAAACCGGCTGTCAAACAAATACATGCAAGAGCGCTATTCATTCAAGGTTGCGATGTAAAGTGAGCCTTTGTATTGTAAGACCTGCAGTGATTTCAAGAGGTACCAGGTGAACGCCCCTCTTGGATTTGTTTGTTCCAGTTTCAATATTTTTGTACGGCAAAGCGTAGTTTGCGGTGCATTTAGTACACAAGGTTCTAATATAGCATATTTAGGTTTTCGTATTCTGAACAGTTTAGGTTTCTGTTGGAAAGTTGTTGCTCGTCATTTGTGGCTTTGACTTGATGGCAGCATGCATCTAAATCAAACCTGAGATGAGCGTAACACTACGGTAACTCAAAGTAATGTCTTGTTTTTTTTGTTTATTTTGTAGCCGCGTTTGCTCGAACAAGCACGGACTGATTCGCAAGTATGGTTTGAACATGTGTCGCCAGTGTTTCAGACAGTATGCCAAAGATATCGGATTTGTAAAGGTAAGGTAATCGCACAGTTAACTTTGTATTAATCTGCCATTGGCAGTCTTTGTTCGAAAATTGAAAGTGTTGGGCGTACATTGTGCTAGCAGAGATATAGGTTGTTTGTGTGCAAGTTGTTGCACCATGACATTCATTTTATTTTTTTTTTTATTGTAATGGTACATGGCTGTGCACGAGTTTGTTACATAGATCGTAACAACTGCAACGTGCTGTAGGAGTCCAGCTTAGTATATGGTGCACACTTATTTAGTGAAGCATCCAGCACTTATCCATGGATACCGTATCATGGTGACTTTAGTTGTCTTAGACAACCATAGAAAGCTCTCGAAGTGGTAGCTGTTGAGAGTAGCCTTCAAGCTTAGTCCAGAAGGAGTGTTAAGCAGCTTGTTTTACCAGAACTAATCATGCAGTGTAGGTTAAACAAAAAAGAACTACACAGTGTAGTTATAAAAATAGTTATATTTATTATACACGCTCACTAACACATTGGTACATCTCCTACCCGGAGATATCAGCACAATACATTCATTATTTAAAAAAGAATTCAGGTAAGGACCACAAATACATACTGGTCTTCAGGGGGAGACTAAACCATATACTTCTAAAGTGGAATGCAAAATGTGACTTAAGTCGAGACTTGACCCATAGTACTTAGAGCTGGGGCCCCAAGAAACCACCCTGGGTAAGAACTCTGGAACCCCACGGAGCCTGTGTGCAGAGTGGAAACACTTCTGCGTACTCCATGCAAGTCATTGGAAAAGTCGCAGTTACAATTTTCAAGAAGCCCTTCCCGGAGGACCCTGAAGAACCCCCATGAAAGATGGAAGGTTAGAGAGTCACCCCACCTGTGGATACACCAGGATACCTACACCAAGGAAGTCTGGTGCATAGGTGTGAAGTGATGTTGAAAACCACTGTAGACCGTTATGGCGGACTACAATGAAGATGCCGCTGGTGAAGAAGGTGAGAGTCCGGTGGAATCAAAGTGTGGATTCTTGAAGAGTATTGCCTACAAGCAGAGGGGAGAGAGAGTATGCCTATCGGGAGTGACTCCAAGGCATGGAAACCCGATGATGGAAGATGCAGGAGAGGCAACAGTGACCTTGTCGCTGCAGCTGTGAGAACCAGGCAATGCTGTGGAAGACCAGGAGTCTTTCACAAGCTGTCCCATGTCGGAAGTCGAGAACCAGGAGGTTGGTGTCCAACGGGAGCACCAACCAACCTAGGCAGCAGCAACAGATGTGAAAAACAAAGAAGGTGCAGTGTCTGGATAAGCAAGGTCCAGGGAAATCTCCAGATGCAGGAGTCAGAGCAGGCCCTGAGCAAACAGGGGAGCCCACTGGAGCCAAAGAAGACCCTCAAGAGGACCCACAGGCCAAAGGCACAGGAGTCGCAAGAGGACTTAGAGCAGCTCACCAATGATGCAGGCCCTGGTGCAGAGAATGAGGTGAGGACTAAGAACATGGCAGGAAGATATGCTGGAGCTTCTTCGAGCTCGTAGATCTCTGTAGAAGAGTCACCAAGCCTTGGCAATGGCAAATCAACGTGGTGCACAGGGGTGCTGTTCCAGAGGTTCTGACGAGGGATACTGGTCTAAAACTCAGTGCGAAGACAGTGCAGGCCTCGGGAGTTGTAGAACCACCACCTGTGTTGCTGGGCCGTTTGGAAGATGTCGGGTGGCAGCAGACTAGTCAGCTTAGTTGCGGTGCCTGCAGATGCAGGTGAGTGACTCCTTGACTCCAAGGGGAATTCCTTTGGGTGCCTTTGATACTCACATACCTGGAGAAGAACCTGGATGAAGTACAGGCACAGACTCTGAAGACTGACAGGACCACGAAACCTGGAGCAACAGGAGTCTTCCGAGATGCAGTCTTGGTTCCCAAAGCGAAGTCCAAAGTGCCCAGACAGTAGAAGTGGTTTCGGATCTGAATCTTGTCCCACGATGAATCTGAAGAGCCAACCACAGGTAAGCCCTTAAGTACCTAAAGGAAAGAGTTGGTACGATTCAGGGGTCTCTCCAGAGGAGGGGCTGGACAGAGGGTAGGATACTCCCATGTTCTTTGTCCAGTTTCGCACCAGAGCGGGAGCCAATGGCTCCCTGAACTGGTTTCAACTGGAGTATGCAAGGAGGGCACTAAATATGCCCTTCAAATCAGCCTGGTGACGCTGGTAAGCGCCTCACCCAGCCCAATACACAAAGTCCTGTCTGGGATGTGGTCACACCTACCTGTGACAGGAATCCTATTATTCTACTTTCCCCTGCCCGAGTTCAGCAGCAGGAAGGCAGAATCGTGTCTGGTCTGCAGCAGCACTAGCTTGCTTTCAGACCCTGAAAGGCTGTCACTGGGAATACAAGCCGCCAGTACATGGGTTCCTACATCCAACACTGGAACCAGTGTTGGGGTAAGATTCCAACATGTTCGATACCAAACATGACAAGTTTCAGAACAGCCAGTATATAGTTAGACCTCTCCTACTTGACGTCCACTATATGTATAAAGTGGCTGACCGCACTTAAAGCCCGGAGAATTAAGTCTGCGGTTTTTAGGGGGTATCCCGCTAATGCAGGGCACCCTCACACTTCTAACCAAGCACCCTGCCTTCATGATTGAAACGCCTGCCTTATGGTTGACTTAAAGGTTTTAAGTGCAGTGACCTCAGATGTAAGGAAACATATCTATTGTGAGTGGTGCTAGCACCAGTTCACACAGGCTTCAGTGGCAGTCCTCTATTCACAGTTTGAGTGGTCTCTCAGGTGGCAGAATACATGCTGCAGCCTATGGGAGACCCCCGGTGTACGTATGCCCTGGGTCCCTTAGTACCATATAGTGGGGCTTAAGAAGCGTTTACCAGTGGCTAATTAGGAAGGTACCAAAGTACCTACTGTAGTCCAATTTAGGGAGGAAGCACAGTGACTGGGAGTCGGAGGGTTAGAGAGAGAATCTACTGCATGAAATAGCTTTCTTGGAGAATTCTGGGCGGATTCAATCTGGGCCTGAAAAAAAGCGCTTTTATGTTTGATGATGGATCTTTTTGTATAGTGCTAGCGCATCTTTGTAGGTTTGTTTATCCAAAGGACTGTAGTGCTTGCGCCAGCGTCTTTCTAAGTTCCTACAGTACTGCAGTTGTAGTCGAAGATCCTCTGTAAACCATTGGGCAGATGGCGTAGCCCGGTTAGAAGTGATGGATTTGGCCGGGGCTACTTGATTAATTGCGTCCAGAATCCATTTCTGTTACCTGCTTGACAGAAGACTGGGGTGAGGTGATACCGCGTAAGGAGATTCAGCCAGGATATTGGACAATAACGGGTAGTCCAGATTTTTCCAGGCTCTGGGACTAATAGGGGTGCGAGATGTAGACTGGGGAGGGTTAGGGTTATGAGCCAAAATGGAGAAAGTGACTGCAAGGTGGTCCGACCATACTACGGGAAGAACAGTTACTAGCAAAATGTTGGGGTTGTTGGTGAACAAACCATCAAGCGTGTGACCTGCTTGATGAGTAGGGGCTGCCACCAACTGCTGTAGGCCTACCGTGAGTAGATCGGCAATAAGTTGAGTGGTGTCTTTGTCCCCTACGACTTCCAGGTGAAAATTGAAGTCCCCCAAAATGGTATAGTCAGAATGGGCTAAGGCAAGTTCCGTGAATTCATCAAGAGCCGAGAGAAAGAGAGTATGCGAGCCAGGGGGGCGGTATAAAAGAATCCCTTTATAAACTTGATTGTAATTAAGTATAATGGAGAAGGTACAGACTTCACAGTCCAGTCTAAGGATAGGTTCGATTTTGGAGTGAAAAACGCTTTATGGATAATGGCTAACCCACCTCCTCTCCCCGTAGTTCTGTCCTGTCTTAACACACAGAAGCCCTCCGGTGTGGCTGAACAGAAATCCGGGCCGGAGGCAGCATCACCCCCAAGATTCAGTTATAAACAGGATGTCCAGCTCCTGGCTTACTATGAATTCCCTGATGTCTAAGCTGTGTTTCGGGAGGGAGCGGGCATTAATAAGCACCAAGCGCAAATAGCGCTTAAGTGTGGGACTAATACCATGGGCTGAAGGCAAAGGACATGGGAGGGTGTAGTTACAGCCTGGACATGGGGCAGGGGCGGACACAAGGCAGCTAGGAGGGGGCAAGTGTCGACACCGCGTATTAGTAGTAGGAGTATTGAGTTCCCACAGCTGAGAAGATGAGTAGCGCAAAAAGGTACTGTGAGTATTAGAGTGGCCAGGGGGAGTGGCCCTGGGCCCGGTACAGGCACAGACGGGCTTGCCTCTGGCGCGCCATCGGCTGCGCGGACAGGAAGAGGAATTCATTATATCGTGTGTGGGCCCCCAATCGGCCGAACACTAGAGCGCTGTCCTCGTCCTCACTTAAGATGGCACCCGCAGTTCGTGCCGCGAGGGGTGGAGGGCGGTGGACAACAGAAGCCCCAATTCGGCTTCCTGAGGCCCCGGTAATCCCTAGAGAGGCCCCACAGGTAGGGAAATGCGGGGGGGGCTGGGAGTACAATTTCAAATGTGCAAAATACAGCGTTGTTTAAAATCTATTGGTCTTGGCATGTTTTCTTTGAATGAACGTTTCCTTCAGCCATTGTGGTTAGACCTAGCCGGGCTGGCTGGTTCTTTGGCAGTCCTTGTAACAAGTATCCCTGCTGTTTTTTATTTTTAGCTAGAGTATTTCCTTTCAGGCATTGGCTTTTGAAGAGGTATTGTTAGGTGATTTACAAAGCATATGGCTACCTAAGAAAGGTAACCTAGAGCTAAGCTCATCACAATAAGCTATTTGCTATCAGAAGATTTATACCAGCCACATTCTTAGCAGTTTACAGAAGACTGAGAGCAAGGAAAAAGCTCTCCAGGTCCGAGGCAGAGCGTTCTAGAGCTTATGATCCAAATAGGTGAAAGCATAACCTCCTTGAAGGGTCTTCCTTACTCTTAGAAATACGGCCTACTTGAGATTGTTTGACGGTAGAGAAAGCTTGGGTGAATATGAAGACCCCAAGAATCACAAGTAAATGGGCCCAGAGTTGGATAGACAGTTGTGTATGCAGCATAGAGCTATGAATTGCCCACAGTGTTCAATTGGCAGGCAGTGTAGGTCATGTAGCAGTCTAGGTGTGGAAGTAAATTTAGGGGGGGATATAGGAGATGTGTGTAGGTGTTTTTCACTGTTTGGAGCTACTTTAGCAAAGTCTTTGCGATGTCCAGGTAGATATTACCACAATCAAACCTAGAAATAACCAGTACCTGGATTACAGTACTCTAGGCTGAGACCGGAAGACCTACAGGAATTTTCCTGAGCCATTTAGGAATATCTAAAGCAGGTGGCCGCAACCGTGGTAATCTGAGGGCTCATGCCATCAAGCCAGCCCCTTAAATTCTTGACCACAGGTGTAGTGCCGTGACCAAAGCATGTTTCCAAGATTTAGAAACAGTGCCGTCTTAAAGAGATGCATTTTTAAAGTTGGGTGAGTTAATCATAGATTGAGGGGCACGCTTGCTGAACACAGAAGGTGGACTGGGGTCGAGAGCAAAACCTGATTTGGTGGTAGCAAGGAGCAAAGTGAAGGTCAGCAGCTTTCTGGGGTGAAATACACTTAAGGCATGCCAGTTAGCGATAGATGTGTGCTAGAGCAGGGTGTGTCGGAGAAAGGTCTGAATGTCAGCTGGTTTCTTTTTAAGAAAAGTGACAAACTCATCACACTGAGGTGAGAGGAAGGTAACTGGAGCAATGTTAACTGGATCTGAGAGTGTTTTTACTACATGAAAGAGTTTTAGGGCAGAGTTGAGCTGAATCTATTTTATCGGACTAGGAGGCTCTGACGACGCAAACATTTGTTTTGATAGTTTTTTCAAGTCGACTTGTACTTCTGTTTTTAGGTCTCGCCTAGGCAGCGCGCATGCGCTGCTCTAGGAGATGACCTTTAGAAATCGGTCCGCTCTCTTCCTCACACTCGTGCTTGTGGCGGCATTCACCTTGCGGGAGCTAGCAGCGTCCCGCTGGGGCCATGTTTTCAATTAGCGTGAGCGCTGCCGTGTTTCCATTTGCCTTCTCGCGGTTACTTTCACTTTTGTTGCCGGCTCGACATCCTGGCACTTTCACTTTAGCGGCTGCGTTAGGAGTCTTTCTGCCATCACTTCCGCTGCATCCCACCTCATGGCCTTCTCTCGCACAATATTGCTTCCGCTTCCCTGTCCATTCTATCCCCCACCACACCCTGTCTTAACTCCCATCCCCACAGCAACATGTACGGAGCTGCCTCGAGTGTCTTATTCAGCCAATGCAAGTTAGGCAATGTAAGCTCTGTTGGTTTTGTCTGTGCCATAAATAAATTACAGCCTCCAAATGGCTAATTCTTAGTGCATGCTTCACCTTTTCTCAAGCAGCGGCTGCTGCGGTGGACACAGCAGGGTGCGTGCTTTGCTCGCACTGCCATTGTCCCCTGCTCAGGAACTCACTAGCGCTCACACTTGTATTTAAATGGTACCAGCATTTCCCTGGCTCAGCACGTCGCCTGTGAGATCGCATTAGTCCAGGCATGCACAGCGAAGATTACAGTGTTTTAGCAGCTTTTAGAGTTTGCGTGCAATTGCTAAGGCACAAGCTCCACCTGCTGGGCAAAAGTTAGATTGATTTTACTTTGGAGTTAATAGTAAAATGCATCACCATTAGTTGTTTGGTTGCAGCAGGGTAAACGCTTTGCTTTCTCGAGTAAAAGAAGGCTAAACTTGTTTATTTAATTTGCTCTCCCTGCACAACCACCCTACCAGTTGCTCTTAGATTCCTGGCATCATTCCAGGTTGCTGTGACCCTGTGATTTAAAGCCAGCGAAACAGTTAACGTATATAACTAAATGCACGCAGGGTTTCTCTGTGCCAAGAAAAAGAGCTAGGTGGGACTTAGTGGAATATAATACTGCCATAACAGTCTTTCTGAACATATCTTATCTGAACAAGTGTATAGAAGTTTACGGAAAGTTGCAAGCTTATGTTTTCTCTCAGATGGACGGGCAGCATATTGGACAGCCTTTAGACTGTGACTCCGAAGTCTAATTTTCTTCCCGATTGATCATAAATTTACAAATTAGAGTCTTTACCAAAGACCATCTCCGTCGGTTTCAGCATTAATCACAGGCGACCATTGGAAATTCAGCAATGTATTGGACAACACTTTATACAATCATAAGTGCTGGGTAATAGTTCGCCTTTGTTAACTGTCGACGGCGTTTCGACCCTGTGTGAAATGTAGTGTCTCTTCAGGACCTAGAGATATCAGGACACCTGAAGGAAGGCCTGCACTGCCTAATGTGAAGAGCAGTGTCACTGTGAAAATAGTGAAGAACATGAACTCATATGGAACCTGGCTGGGCACCCATGTGAGGGTAGTGGTAGGCTGGCAGAGGAGATGGTGCTGGGAAAGCCTCGGCGGTGATGGAGGAGCTGAACTCTCAGTATTGTTAAGTGCCATATGTGTATAAATGCGCGCTATGTGCAAGGGAGCAGATTAGCACTTTACTTGTGATAATGGCTCAACGGGCTGTTGCTCCGTGTCCACGGTCGCTAGGAGAGTTGACGATTAAGCATTGTATTCTTCATCGAAGTTGGATGACGATTTGTATGCCCCCAGAGTGCAGCAGGAACAGAGGAGCGTCGGTTTCCCTGCTCGGCATGATGACAGGTGTCCCGATATCTCTAGGTCCTGAAGAGACCCTACATCTCACACAGGGTCGAAACGCAGTCGACAGTTAAAGGCGAACCATTACCCAGCACTTATGATTGTATAAAGCGTTGTCCAATACATTGCTGAATTTCCAGTGGTTGCCTAAATGTTCCAAAGTGAAACCTTGCACATATCTCACCATTAGCTTAGGTTCCAAACGTTTTTTTCACTGGGACACCTCTCACTATTTTTATTGTTTGTTGTACAAAAATATTTAAATTCCTAAGTTCTACGTATGTTTATCTTAGCTTACCTACTTACTATATAAACAATTTTACAAATGGAGTCCTAGGGGTTTGTGGCCAGCTTTCTTTCTGACATCAATTCAACCCTGCACATTGCCTTCGAGCACGTTATTATTTAAAAAAAACTTAGTCCACAGGAGCTATTGTTTCCTCGGCAACTACCAAAGTATATAGTATTTAAGTAGTTGCTGCTGGGCTTTTCACCAGCTTTTTACAGTCCCACATAGCAGATCTATTTGGCAGTATTTTTATTTTTATATAGATGTTGCATAGCAGTGCCTGCTGTGCAACATGGCTTAAAGTAAATAAAGTGCTAATGCACAACTAGAATTGCCCGCGCAATACCACCTTTACACCATGTTGCACAATCTGTCTGCACTGCTGTGGAACACTTTAAAAAAAAAACATGACTACGTCAATAGGTCTTTCATAGGCAAAAGCTGTATGCTTTGCTAATCGTAAATCGCTCTATTACTTTTAGTACTATTAAAGGTACAGTACTCAGTAGCTAAAACGTTATAATCCATTAACAATTCTCTTCCGAATGTGTATCTGTATTTACCTCAACTATACTTTGGCACAGTACTATGCCCCTTAATCCACTGGCAGATGTGTTTATATATGTAGCCAAACCCAGCATCTGATTGCTCTAATTGGATCACAGTTGATAACCTGCTTTGGTTCGTTTAAAGCCCTAAGACCTCCTTTAAACTTTTTAGACTACTGAAGATGGTCTGACTTAACATAGTGGTGCACCTCTTAAGCCTTCACCAGTAGCAAGGTTTTTTTTCTTTTCCTTGGTGTGAGAGTTGTATAGGGAGAGCGAAGTTTTCATGTCTTTAGTCCTCGCCTTTCTGTCACCATAGCTCCTCGAAGTCACTAACTGTGCTGTAGGTGGTCCGCTTATATCCTGTCAAGCTCAGGTGAAACTGACCGCGACATCCGCATTGGGGAAACCTTGCCTGGTGCCTTCCAAGCGACCGAAAAGCATGCTAGGGGTTGCCAAATCTTGCTCTTCAATATGTTTTTGAGCCACACACATGGTAAAACTCCACCACCCAGCGGCTGGTGGGATTTGACCTGAATTCCGCAGGCGGGGCAAAATATATTGCCCACCCCAAATTTATTGATTAATTTCTTTATTCCAGTTTTATAGAAGGGCAATCTTACATAGTCCTATACAGTTATAATAGCACATAAATATGCACAATTATGAAGGACTAAGCTGTCATATTATAAACCAGCATGATGCTGCTCAGGTTGTCATGCAAGACTAGCGGACTTTCATGGTTGTTGAATTTATTAAATCTCATAATTTTCTATGCCTTAATGTTATTTCAAATAACCATAGATGGGGAACTATTACCCTAAATGGAATGTAAAAGCATCAATATCATATGACTTGCCCCGCCAACAATGAGTTTAGCCGTTTTTCAATATTTATTGAAGCAGTGACTCTTGTGTTAAAAAAAAAAAGTGCACTGCTGCTATTAATAGAAGGAAAAAAAATAGAGTAATCATTATGAGAATGGTTTCCGTGACCTCTCCTATGTGCCGTGTTTATTGTCGGAAATATTTCAAACGTTTTGAAGAGGTGTCGGGTCTTAAGGTCAACTGGGCCACGTCCGGAGTGTACTCGTTCAGTCCTGACACACAGGAGTGCGATGTGCACCTCGGGGGTGTTAGGCTCACTTGGTATCCCACCACATTTAAATACCTCGGGATACACATCTATAGAGACCCGCCAAACATAATGGAAGGTAACCTGATGCGCGCTATTTCCTCGTTACGCGCCCAGATGGCCTTCTGGAAGACACTTCCCCTGAATGTAGCCAGTCGGATAGCGCTATCCAGAATGATAGTGTTGCCGAGACTGCTGTATCACTTCGCCAACATCCCACTGTATGTCCCTGCCCAGGTGTTCCGCGACCTAGAACACATTATTCGGAACCTGATTTGGAATGCTGGGCGCCCTCGAGTAGCATTGGCAAGACTCTATTCGCCCACTGCAGAAGGGGGGTTAGTGGTCCCAAACTTAGAGCTGTACTATCTTGTGGCACAGCTACAATGGGTGACACACTGGCTGAGTGGCACACACCTAGATGACACCGCTACTGACGTCACTATATCGACCCATGCGCAAATATGCACGCTGTTCCACCCTCTGACCAAGAGACCCCGCCCGTTACCACTACATGTGGCAGTGGCTCGCAAATGCTTCCTTCGTAGCCTAAAACTGACCTGAGAAGTAAAACCTTGTGCCCCCGCGCTCCCCCTACTGGGTACCCCCAGTAGGGGCGGAATGGTGACATCGCGCATGCTGGAGAGCTGGAATACGGCTGGGGTGGAAACCATGGGCAACCTCTATGCGGATGGAGCTATGCTCCCATTTGCAGAACTGGTGGAGAGCACAAGCCTGCCAGCCGGGCAATTCCTTCTCCATGCGTCCATACTACGCGCGTATACGGAGTCCTGGGGTGACGTACGCGAGGAACTGCTGACACACCACCTCGTGCAATACCTGCATGTCATGGGTAACGGCTCCCATATCATCCATTGGCTGGCACAGGCCCTCCTCATGCATACGCAGCGATCCACACAGCCACTGCAAGATAAATGGGCGGCCCTCCGAGGGAGGGAATGGACGGACAAGGAATGTACAATGGTCCTAGCTAGCCCCGTGAATATCCCACGCAACTCCTGTTTCAAAATAATACAGTTTTACATATTGCATCAAGCATATTTATCGCCAGATAAGATCAATAGGTATTTCATGATCAATACCACTAGCTGCCCCAGGTGTGACCTGACAGGCGCAGACATTTTACACATGCTCTGGCATTGCCCCACATTGGAATGAGGTGACATCTCTTTTGACGCACAGCGCTGGCACAGGCCTGCCCCACACGTGGGGGGCCTGCATTCTGGGGTTATATAGGAGGACTAAATTGAATAAAATACAGGCCAGGTTCTGGGACCTAGGACTTATTACTGCCAAGCGAATGCTCACTAAACACTGGAAAAAGAAGGAACCACCGCTTACTAAGTACTGGTACGTTTCCTTTCTTAACTGGGCTAGGGCGGAAAGCGTCGCATTACATCGAGAAGAAATAGCGGGCTTGAGAAAATTCCCAATTGCACAACTTTGGGAAGACACATTGGGCTCCCTCCAGCGGGAGGGCATGGCTAGAGGGCTCACTTAGATGCTACTACACTAGAGGAGACACATGTAGGTAAGATGCGACGACACCACGGACTTAAACAACAATGCCCTCCCCCGATGCCTGTAAGACTTGGGTGTTGGCGGTGTGGTGCCTCCAGGTTAGAAGGGGCTTGGCCTCCTCTGCTCCATCGAGTACTGATTGTAACAAGCCTCTGTCACACTGGCTGCGGGTCCGGACACTGTCCAACGATACACGACAAGGCACAATACCCCCCTGACACGTCCCACAACCCCACTTCCCCTATACACCCCCCCACCCTTGTTCTTCCGCATAAAACCTTTTGTTTTGCCTTTTCTTCCTTCCTCGTTCCTCTCGGAACGCCTAGAGGCACTCGACGTATCTGTATTGTCACTCCATGGTTGATTACCCTTTTGGGTTCTTTGTTCCCCGATTGGACCTGGTTTAGGAAATTGATCTGGCGGATTAAACTGCTGTACATGCTAGGATATTAAATGTATTAATCGGGGGTCTAGACACGCACCTAGCGACATCCCGGACTATACGACACACCGAATGATACCACACACTGTCAGCTGGACATGAGGTGGATACACGCAAGAGATACACTTCCATGCCGCCTCCCATAGGACGCCAATACACAATATCCTGAGAATACATAGCCCTACAAACGGGGAAAAAATATCTAGCACAATGCAGCTATATTATAGAGCAGAGCTGCTCTAGCCTCATCACCATAAGGCCTGACATAAGTTGAATTTATTCAGCGTACAATTAGGCTGCACTACTTACCTGTGTTACAATTTCTCTAATGCATTGATAATCGGAAAGATGATTACCGTTATATGTAGGCGATGTACATCACTGTATAGATAGAATGAATACGTGAACCAACGAATTCTATCCACATAAAATAGTCATAGGGTCTATCCAAGACTACCATGTGTATCAGTACAGCGGATACCGGAATAATACCCCGACGATACTACTGAATTTCTGAGTAAAACGTATAAGAACTGTTGAGTTTGAGTTAATTTCTTATGTTATAAAATGAAAAAACAAGACGTCATTTGGATGTAAATACAAAATGTGAGCACACCTGATGCATACAACACTTTCTATGCCAATGGATCTGAGGTTGACAGAAGAGCTATGTATTTCTATAAATTGAAGTGTTGCAGCCGGCCCCAGGGTTGTAGGCTCCGCAATGTGTACTGCTTACTACTGCTAATAAACGTCTTACAAAAAAAAAATCATTATGAGAATGGTAAAGAATAAAAACAGTTCAACCATTGTGCTATTACATAGATTATATGCTTTCGTGTTGATGCAATTATATGTTGTGCTCCTATCTACCGCTCCTTATCCTAGTGTACCATGGGGGGGTGAATCTGCCAGAATCCCTGTAGGGCAGTGATACTCCTTTACATGGGCACCTTGAGCTGCTGTTTACTCGACTCAGCACAAACATTAAACCCTTTTTAACCAGCAAGCATTTAAAAGTGAATTACAGTTAAAGGGAGTAGCTTGGGTGTACTGCACCCCTTAACTTTAGAAGCACCCTTCAAGACAGCAAACGTGTATAAATTTATATGCAATTTGGTTAAGTGGGGAAGCCAGGATTCATCCTGGGTCTTCTGGTTCCATATTGTACTGTTCAGTTCAGCCACTAGTTGTACATGCTTAGCTTCCCCATCATCCACCTTACTCCTCCCCCAACCATCAGTGCCGTCCTCTGTCCCTCCAAGACCAAACTTTTCGGCCCTGGGAAAATGTTTGCGAGTACCCATGCTGTAGGATGCCATTTTATTTGTGGTAGGTATAGACCCCCTGACAACCTCCCTGTGTTTCAGCCGTGAAGTCATGTTTCTTGTATGAAGGTGTTTATATCTCTGTTAATGTTACAGTGCGTAAGCTAAGCGTAAATCTACTGATATTGACCTTATGGAGTCCCTGGGCGTGGCTAAAAGATTATGAATTGAACAGGGTGTTACGCTGAAACAGACTTAATATTTAACTGCCTGCTCCTTGAACAAATGACTGGCTGATAATGCAGAGTTGACCATGCATTTCTAAAGAACCCATTATCCAAAGACGTGCATTTCAAAGTTCCAGTTGCCAGCAATTTATCACATAAGTGTTTATAGATGTATCCTTTTAGTTTTGTACTTTTATTTATTTTACTTGGCCAGATTGAAAACATTTAAGTCTTGCATATATATATATGGAGTGTCTTATATAGTAACAGATCTCATCCGGTATTGTTTTTTGTAAGTTTAATGGGGGGGGGGGGGGGGGGGGGGGCCTTCATGCTTTAATAATGTGTTTTTTTCATTCCTAGTTGGACTAAACTACACAAAAAAGGCTGCTTCGTGGACGTCCAAGGAAAGAGTGGCAAAGACAAAGAAAGGAAAGCTATGGAGATGCACAAAATGGACTATGCTTCTACCATGTTTGCTTAGCATTTGCCATATTCTACATAGATGGCAGTCAATATAAGGCTGGAATGTTGAAGAGGCTTTTTGCTGTGAACAGCTTGGAAATAAATGGTGCAGTCTTACGTTTTGTCTCCTTCAATTTATTTACTATAACTTTGTGCACTTTAATTTGAGCGATTAGAGTGGTGGTCACGTATCCTTTAAAGAGAACCATTGCTTAGTTCATACTTCTGTATTCACAAACATTAGGTAATCCTGTGAAATCTGAGCTCTCTAAGTGGGAGGACAGACGTGGTAAATGAGGTGAAAGCCTCTGGCACACGACTGGAATTGAGCTTGGCATGGAAAAAGTTGTAGACCATGGAGCCCTTTGTCAAACGAGGACTGTGACAGCATAAAAGCAAGAGGACATGTTGCTTATTATACCAGATGCATGCTGCCTATTACGAAGTGGTATTCTGCCTGCATGAGGAAGTGCTTCCAACTGTGCTGAAAATTACAGCCAATACAGGAAGAAGGTGCTTGGAATGTGCAAGTGCCTGAATGTAAAGTGGTGGACGGGAGAACATGCAGTCTACCTTGTGTTCTTGCAGTTTCAACAGTGGCTCTAAGTGCAGTTTTGTAATTTTCTAGAAAATCAAACAATTTGAAAGTTTTTTAGTCCGAAGTGGATTCCTGTTTGGGGTGTTACAATGCTTACCATGACAGTTTATTGATTTGGCAACTTATTTAGCGCAAACAAATGCCGAAGGCGTCCAGGTGCTACAGTGGTTAATCTACTAAGGGACAAGAGCATCATTACTATGCTAAAAAGATATTAGGAGGGAAAAATCCAGGTCTTCAAGGACTTGGGGAAAGGAAAATGGGCTTCCAGGCAAGTGATAGATTGAGGGGGGAAGAGTATTCCAAAGCTTAGATGCCGCCATAGCAAAGACTCCCTCCCAACCTTGCCCTTTGAACCCTTGGAATAACTAACAGGTTTTTACCAGCAGAACACAACTGTCTGGTAGGAATATACAGTTGAGGAATGCTGAACTCCTTCAGGTCCCGAGTTGTGAAGTGCTTTATGAAAATGCAAAAGGCTTTAAATACAATTTGTTTGCCAGCCGGGAGCCAGTGCAATTTCCGAATAGCAGCCGAGACAATGATATTTAGGATGATCCAGAACAAGTCTTGCTGCAGCATTCTGGATAAGCTGCAACTTTTCAATTGCTGTCTTATGTAGAGCGAGTTACAATGATCCGCCCTGGACAAAATTAAGTGCCGCTGCCGTGTGTTTACACGTAGGGGGTGAGAAATGGAAATACCTTCCTAAGGGTCTTAACCCAAAAACAAGCTGATACTGTCTTATTGGCCTGAAGATTAAAGGACAGGTTGTTTTCAACGATGACACCAAGATTCGTTTCTGAGCCAGCAGGGTTGGGACCCTGCCCAAGCATTTCTAGCCACCAGAAGTGGGTCCAAGTAGATTGTTGGCTGCCAAAGATTAAAACCTTGGTTTTGTCCCCATTTAGTCGGAGGTAATTAGTTGCCATCCAGGTGGCCACAAACTGCATGCAGTTAAAATTAGCGGCGAAGGCCTCTTCCATTTGTGATAGACACAATTATCTGTGTCATCAGCGTAAGATGATGCCGGCAGCCCAAACAATCTAATCTGTTAGGCCAGCGGGGAGACCTTTATATTAAACAAGATAGGGCTCATCCCTGAGCCCTGCGGAACCCGTGAGAGTAGAATTCGTCCCCCACCAGAGTCTGACCTATCATGAAGGGTGACGGAAGCTTCACAGCTAAGCCTGATACCCCAATTTTCTGTAGGCGGTCAGTATCCTGATGGGGGAGATGGTATCGAAGGCCGCGGATAGGTCTAACAGAACCAGCACTGCTGCCAGCCCAGCATCACCCATGGTATGGATGTTGTTGACTGCAGATAGTAGTGTAGTCTCAGTCCAATGGTTACTCCTAAATCCATAATCTGAAATGTCCAGCAGATGCTGCTGTTCCAAATAAGTAATCAACTCGACATTTAGATGTTTCTCCAGGATCTTGGCGGGAACGGGTAAGAAAGACTTGGGCAAATAATTTTTTAATTCAGCGAGTTCTAAGTTGGATTTCTTAAACAGAGGCTTCACAATTGCAGTTTTCCTGCTTTGAGGGTAGCATCCAGAAGAAATGGCCTGAGAGTTGCTGTAAGATAGAGAATGATCTCCCCTCCCAACTTCATCAGTTTGGGAGAGACCGGTTCAAGTGGGAGACTGATTTATTCCTTCGAAGAAACTGTTCACTCAGCTCATTGGATCAAGTGAGAAAAGCAGAAAGACAATAATCCCTCTTAGTCTGTAGGGGACTGGGAGCTGTGAAGTCTTTTGAGCAGAAATGAGGGTCCAAGGAAGAGTAAATATCAAAATATTTTGGAATGAAAATATATGGCCATACAATCACAGAAGACCTGCGAACTCAGTATTGGAGGAAACAGAAGGTATGGATAAAAGATTTATCAGTTTAAATAGATCCCTGGAGGACCTGACTGATTCGATCTTCTGATTGCAGTACATGGATTTCTCTAGCTTAATGGCTGCTTTGTATTCTGCCAGCATGGCCTTATTATTGGCTTTTTCGAGCGGGTCATAATGTTTATGCCAAATGTGTTCTTGGCGGTGACAAGCTTCTCTAAATATTCTCAGCTTCTCTGTCAATCAGGGAGAGGTGGGCTTCTTCCTACATACATAGGATTCTTTAAGGGGAGCAAGAGAGTCAATAGCTGCTGAAAGCCATGTTGAATATCCAGATCAGTATCCTTATGGTCAGTCCAAGTTTGATTAAGAGCGCCTAGAAAAGACTCCATAATTGTACCTTTTCAATTCTTTTTAAACGCCTTATTAATGCCCCTTGGGGCAGTTTTATATTGGGGGGAGGATACAGCATGATGGTCAGACCAAGTGAGAGGAAGAGGTTCATCCACCCTCAGACAATGGACATTAGAGAAAATGCCATCAAGAATGAGTACTGCATCATGAGTAGCTGTCCTTACTAATTGTGCAAGACCGCAACATAACATCATGTCTTTAAAAACCTGTAAGACTTTACAAGAGTCCCTGGCAACTGGCAAAATGAAAGGTTAAATCTCCCAAAAGGGTAAGGTTTTGCTTTCCATTGTAGGGTTCTATAAGGTGAGCAATCCCCAGGATAAAAGACTCCCTAGGTCCAGACTGCCAATAACCCAAGATTCCAGCAAAAGATTCGGTCGGCAACACTTCAAGAGAAATATAATCCTTCACATGGAGTTGTAGGAATTTATAAAGTTTTATATAAAGCGAACAAGATCCCAAAGGATATCAGTGTGCTTTAAAAAAAGGATGGAAGGAAGGAAATAAATGCAATATCCACATCCAATAAGCATACAAAAAAGAAATAATCGCATAATTACAAGACAAATGAATCAAGGAGAGTAATACAATAAACCGGTATATAGCGGGCTACGAAAGGGGGGTACACTATGCAGTAAAGAAGTGCATCAAATGATGGTACAATACTTGAAGGATGAATGATTTCGAACAGGTGAACCTAGTCAAATTAAGGTAAGAATTTGTTCATTAGGAATCTTTTGGCTTCCACTTTGAAAGCAGTCGTCGAGGAGATTCTGCGTACTTCAGTGGAAGAGTTCCATATCTTTGAGGCAGCACTGGAGAGGGCTCGATGACAAGTTGTCTTTTTGCTGAGGATGAGTGGTTTCAAGAGGAAAGTGTTGGCGCTTCTTGAGGTTCTACCACCACGGGATAATTAAAGCTTTTGCGATAGGTACCTGGGAGTTTTGAAATGCAGGTCTTTGTACGCCAGAACAGCAATCTTCAACTGAATTTGAACTTCGTAGGGCAACCATTTCAGGGATTTTAGGACTGAGGATATGTGCTCATTTCGTTTGGTATCTGTGACCAGTCTAGCCGCAGCTGTCAATGATGCCCTTAGAGGAGCCATGGTGTATTTGGGAAGGCCACAGAGTGTAGCGCTGCCATAGTCTAACCTTGGCAAGACGCGATTGGACCACCTGCTTGAAATCCTTTTGTGGAAGGAATGGTTTGATATTTCTAAGTGTCCTCCTCAAGTGATTAGCTCCCTTACACACATTGCTGATATGGTTTTTCATATTCAGGTGCTTGTCTAGGGTGATTCCAAGAGATTTGGGTGAGTCTATGATGAGAGGAGTACAGTTGAAAGCAGTGAGGTGATTCAGCCAAAGGTCTAGCTTGGGGATGTGGTTTATAGGAGATTATGAGAAGAAATTCAGTTTTGGAGGTGTTGAGCAGGAGATGGTTCTCAGTTAACCAATTTTGAGTAGATGTTAGAGTAGTGTTGAGTGAGATGATGTTAACTGGGGATGAGACTGTCAAAGTTGTGTCCACATACATATGGAAGAGAATGTTTATGGAATTTAGTGAGTTAGCTAAATGTTCCAAGAAAAGGTTGAAGAGGATAGGAGATAGGGTGGACCCCTGGGGGACACCCATGAGTACTGGAACGGGCTGGGAGATGGTTGCCTTGACTCTTTGTGATCTGTGGTGGAAGAAGGACGAGAACCATTGTAACACCTGACCCAAGAAACCCCTCCTGTTCAGAATGGATAGGAGTGTGTCTTGATTAACCGTGTTGAATGCGGAGGAAAGGTCAAGAAGGATTAGGAGGCAGGAATCATTTTGGTCAAGCATGTTTAAAATGTCACCCATAACATGCGTGAGAACCGATTCAGTACTGTCCCTTCCGAAATCCGGATTGATGTTGATCTAGGTGTTGGAAATTCTCTATGTGAGCACAAAGTTGGGATTGTATGCATTTTTCTAGTAGTTTGGCTAGGGTGGAGATGTTGGAGATAGGGCGGAAATTATTGAGGTCAGCTTTATCTGCGTTCGTTTTTTTATAGCATAGGTGACACCTGAGCTTCTTTTAGGCAGTCTGGGATGGTGCCTTGTGATAGAGAAGCGTTTACAATCCTTGTCCAGGTGGGAATGAGTACATTATTGATGTCTTTGAAGATGGCTGGGGACAACGGATCAGTTAAGTGGTTAGATGGGTTTATATTCTGAAGACTCTTGTTGATGTCTTTTTCACTGAATGGGGTAAAGGTGCCCCATGATGCATTGCTCTTAGTGTTTAGGCTGATAGGTTTACACTTTTCTAAGGAGTGTTGTAGACACGGAGGATGGAATTAGAGGGGAGTTCAATGGTGATGAGTCTTGATTTCTCAGTGAAGAAAGCAAGTTTGTTGCATGAGGGACTGAGGATATGCGAGGCCCCAGGGCGGTTATGCGCTATACAAATGCAATTTTTCATTTCATTTCAGGGAGGGCTGCCTCCAGAGTTAGTGGTTTGGACCTACCACTGATTGCTGTTTGACCAATTTGAAAAGTTTCTTGTGGCTCTTGATTTGTTTGTTGTAGAAGCTCCTAACATCTCTAAGGAGTTTTAGTTGTTCCAGATGAGAATGGATCTCCAGAAACGTTCAACTGCCCTAAAGTTGTGGCATTCCGTTTTTAAATTGTCATTGTACCATGGTTTGAATATTTTTGTTGAGCCATTTTTTTTATTGGAGTGGTGCAATGTCATCCATGATGTTTGAGATGGTTCAGTTGAAGGAGTCGGTGAGTAACTGAACCTCATCCAAGTCAGCTTGGGAGGAGAGTGCAGAATTACAGTGGGCTGCTAGTTCATCTGAGTTTATTGATCTGAGGTCCCTTACCAGGTTTTTGATTTTTTTGGCTGAACTTTCCTCATCGACACCTCCCTGTTAATATAAAAGAGGATGCAGTGGTGGTCTGCCCTTTCGAGATAATGAGGTTTAGAGTTTCTCCTTTATTAGGAATTGGTTGGTCACAGTGCTAAATCAGATCTTGATCGTTCAAGAATGCTTTAAGGCAAATTACCACGTGGTCATTGGGGTTAGACCAGTGAAGGTTGTAATCACCAAGGAAGATTTGGGACACGATTGAGTCGACATTGCCAGAGATGACTTCCATTAGTTGCTTGATGGAGGGGAGATTGTCTCCAGAGGGGTGATAAAAAGTGTGAAGTTTGCAAACCGGCAGGTTACTACTTGAGATGCTGAGACAAAGGTATTCACAGGAGGAAGGCGAGGAGGACTCCAAGTGAGACATCAAGAGCGTGTTCCTATGAATACGTGCTAGGTCACCACCCAGCTTACGAGTTCTGTCTAGCCTAATTATGTCATAAGTAGGAGGAACTAGGAGGTCTAAGATAAGAGTGGAGGCGGGATTTAACCAAGTTTCAGTGAGGATGATAAATGTCTAAATCATTGTGTTGGATGAGGTTGAACATATCGGAGGCCCGTTTACTGGCTGACCTGCAATTGAGAAGTACACATTTAAGTCGTAACAGATTAATGGGGGAAGGAGTCTGGATGACGTTCACTCTCGTGAGGGTGTCTTTATTGATGACACTAAGATTGTGAGGAGGTTCTCTGTTCGGGTTAGAATGGATGGTTTGTATTTGTCTTGGCAGCATCCTTTTGGAGTTGGGTCTAGTAGAGTAAGAGCTGAGGTCATTGGACGCCTGGTAGGTCTCAAATGTTCTGGGGCGGGAGGGTGCGTTAGGTTGGGGATTGGTTTCGAGACGGAGGGGGCTCAAAATTGGCCCATGCGATCTCTAACGCTAGGGGAGGCTCTGGGTAGAATCGCAGAGGTGAGGAAGGAGCTGATCACGGGGAAAAGATCATTTGAGAGGGCTTTCAGGTCATGTAGTTCAGTAGTGAGAAGGTGCAGCTGGAGAAATATATCATCCAGGTGCGCAACCAAGTCTAAAAGGGGTAAAGGGTGTGCTGGGAAAGCAAGCAGAGAAGGGAGGCCTAGGTGTAAGCCCGTTGGGTCCAAAGTGATGGTGAGTAGTTCCTGGGGAGGGAGTTGATCATTTGGGACTAGCGGAGTTCAATGGCCTTTGGATAATAAACTTGGAGCATTAGCGAGGGTGATATGACCATTGAGCTGAGGGTCAGGTACGGCCCAAACAGGAATGAGTGGGTTTGACTGATCATGGTCGGTGGAGGGCATCTGCCCGGACTCCAGCATAGTATGAAGCTTGGGGAGAGGGATGAGGAAAGTGGGCTCAATTGTTGAAGGCAATGATAGTAGGTCACACAGGGATCTCTACGATCGAGGAACGGATGGAATCGGACTGGCTAGCTGTATGTCGAGTGGACCTGGAATGTTTCTCGCCGTCTAAGTCGGGGGTCTAGAGGGTTGGAGCACGTCAACAGGGGCCAAAGCCGCTCTGTGATCATCTAAAGTGAGTGATTTAGATAGTGAGGGCCTCCCCAAAGTAGATGGGGGTGGGGGAGGAATGGTGATGTCCCGAGTGATAGTAGGGTGAGTGTTGGTGTTCGCCGAAACTGTGTTTGTGAGTAACGGGAAGATAATGGCTATCTTAGCTAGATTGAGCTTGGATTAGGATGATCCCATTGTTATAGAGGGTGATGGTGGCATTGGCGTTGAGCATGGACGAGGGCGCTACTGTTAGTTTGAGACCATGAGGTGTTCTTCCTGTAACTGATATTCTGAGCCTAGAGTAGAAGACTTTTCGCCAACATGCTCTTTTCCTGCTGTAGAAAATAAGGTCATTAACTCTACTACTCTTGTTTGTACAAATGTAGACGTCCGGGATTTAACTTTCGGGCCTAGCCCTGAGTATGTGATGCTTGTGTTTTTTGGTGGCGTTTTTCGATAGGTTGGATGGGTAGTTGATAATGTGTTGGATCCTGAGGGATCTGGACTTAACTCCATTTTGAGAGTGTGTCTATTGGCCGATGGTAATGTCTTATCCGTGGGACATGAAAGGTGTCAAGAGGAGAACTCCTGAACCAGGTGTGTGGGATAATGTCAACATGCCCACTCCAAAACGGCCACCAAAAGCAGAGGGTGGAACCAGCCCATTTCTCTTTCTATGCCCAGTCGAGCATAGAGGCCGGGGAGGAGGGACCCCACTTTAGTTTCAGTGACCAGAGGACAAAATGGATGCCCGAAAGCAACAATAAAGATAAACACAAACACTATGGTGTCCCTCAATGTAAACATCAGAGCCAGGGAAACACCACACCAGCCAAGCAAGTCTAGCAAGAGTCAAAGCCTGGATCGGGCTCGCCTGTCGACTGCAAGCCGATAGGCAGATCAGCAGGAACAGGCGACTCCTGCAAGCAAGCTAGAGTAGCAATAATCACCCTGCCGTGTGATGTTCCTCCAGAAACCCCCAAGCCCTGCTCTCACTTCCTTAAGATAATAAGGAATAGACAATGGCTCTATAAAATGAGAATAAGTAGCCGTATATAAAATGGCCAACCCCAACTCCCCAATTGTGCCAGTTCTATCAAGCCGGGTGACGGTATATCCCGGAGGAATAGCATCAACCAGATCAGAACCCTAGGAGTACTTAGCCAAGGTCCCCATAAAAAAAAAAATACAGTCCGGCACATGACAAGAAATAGTCTATCTCAATTTAATTTTTTATAAGTGATATGGCATTGATGAGAAATCCAGAGAGGGTGTTCTTATCTAAGCAAGAGGGACATCTTGAGCGGTCGTCGAGCCCAATGTCAAGGAGGTGGACTAAAAGTTGCAGACAGGGCAGCCAGTAATGCTGCCAGGCAAGGGTTCTCCCTAAGCGAGCAGGAGATAACAGGCTGCAGCATTACCCTGTTCCTGTATGTTAAGGAGCTGGTCTCTGGGGTAAGTGAGTTTGTTGGCCTTTTCCCTGGTACATAAACCAGGTGTCATGGTGCATGACGCAGTACAGGCACAGAAGGGCTTGCCTTTGATGCATCCGCCACAGCATGACAATTTATGGCTGTTCCTTCAGGCACTAGGCTGCTGACTCAGCTAAAGTGCTCCGGCTTAGTTAGAGAGGCTCCACTTGCCTCCTCTCAATCGGCATAGAACGCCGCAGCAGACCGGGGAAGCGGCTTAAGGTTGGTAAACAAATTAATAAGATGATCAACGAGGAAACCTAGGGGTCTCTACAGGAAAGTATCATGGAAATTCCTATTTACTTAACCCGACGTCTAGCATAGTACAGCTAGTTAAAGTCGAGACTAAATAGTTCTGACAAGACACAAAAAACCTAAAGCAGGGAGCCACCAGTGAGGTTTCTACTCAGAATTTTGTAATCGGTCGTGAGCATGGATAGGGGGCGATAAGCTGTTTTATCCAAGGGGCTTTTCCCCAGTTTCAGCAGTGGAATAATAACAACCTCATGTGTGCAGACCGGCAGTACCCCAATCTTTTTTGCCTCATTAAAAACTACTAGTAACTTATGGGCCAGTAGGTCGACGTACGTAAAATAAAAGTCAACTGGCAACCCGTCCCTTCCCGGTGTTTTTTGTTATGCGCCATATGTTTAATTGCACTCCGAATCTCCCCCAGAGTAATCTCCTGTCCCAGTAAATCGGCCTGCGTCTTTTCTAGCTGCGGCAGTTCTGTATGAGTCAGGAACTCCCCTTTGGAGTCCCTGCTAGCCCGTGGCTTTCTCCGATATAATTCAGCATAGTATCCTGAAACAGCCCGTTAATCCCCTCTTGGGTGTACACTGGGACTCCTGTCGGGCCTCCAGTTTTAGTATAGGCGAGCCTCGGGGGCCGGGTTAGCCAACCATGCCAGCAGTGTGCTGGCTTTATCTTGCTCGGCATGTGCTAAGTATTTCTTATGGTCGAAACAGTGCAGTCTCTCTACCTGTACCGCCACAGCCTCCCTGGCGACCGAAACCTCTCCCTGCTCTTCTGCGCTGTGTTGCCAGACCCTTTCTGCATCACGCAAACGCTGTTCTGCCGCATCTACGTCCTGCGAGGAGAAACGTGGCCATCTTCTTAAATAAAAGCATTTTCTTTGAGAAAAATGAGTCCAGTTAGACGAAGACTAGAAGTTTTGACCAGAATTTTCTTTGTGTTTATTAAGTCTGAGGTGTTCAGAGATTCTGTGACTGCAGGGGTGCACTGAGAGTGTAGATGTTATTGAGATTGGTACAGATGTGGAGAAAAAAAGCGATATCTATAAATGCCAAGATGTTGGAGACTGCAATACAGAAGATCGTGCAGACTCGATGAGGAGGGTGACCAGACATCCCGGTTTTTCCATGACTGTCTCAACACTATTTACAAAAACAAATAAATATCCCGGTTTTGAGAAAGGTTCGGGTGAACAAGCACATATGTGCCATTATGCTGTGGAGTCTCGCATTCACACAGTAGCCTCTCATGAAACTAATAAGAGTGTGCTTGAAATAGTCTCCCACTGTATTGCCTGATTTGATTCAGGCAAATACCAAGAAACAATGGCTCTGTCGGGGAGCACCAATTACTTTGTTGATCAAAAATACATCATAGAGTATATAACAAAATAGTATACGCGGTGAGTCAAGTGATACTTTAGATAGAATAAATCCATGCGCGCAAAACAAAAAGGGAACAAGTGTGAAAATACCCCAGTACAAACAGAAGATACAAGGGTACTTTGCAAAAAGAATTTCTATTATTAATTTTTCATCAGATATCACAGATAAGACATATTACAAGGCTGTACAAGTGGAAAACAGGTATAAAAGTGACAAGTGTTTCAAAGTGACATGGGTACTCAATGCTGGTGACAAGGTATTACAATTGTGGAGCATAAGTACAGATATATACAGATTCAGGAATGGTCAGAACAATGATTGAAAGAATCTCTCTGGTAATGGGAAGGTTGCTCTGCAGTGGGAACCAGAGATATTTAAAGGCTGAACCAAAGTTAAGTGTCTACGTTTTGACCCTGACAACGCATAAATGATGTGTTGTAGCGGGTCTTCTTCAGGACAAGGAGACAGCCCTGGAATTGGAAAAGCGTCCCGTGTCGAATGGGGGCTGCACAATGGGTCTGCATGTATCAGGGAAGAAGCAAGAGATCACAGTCACAGATGTGATAGAGGGACCACATAGGAAAAAGTCCTATGGTTATTGGAAAAATCTGGGTAAATCCATTCAGGTTATTAAGTCAGTGCCCTAAAGCATGGGGGCCAAACGGGATAATTCCAGCAAAGATCGATTCAAGAATCATCCAGGCAATTAGTCAGTGGATGTGAACCCGCCGCTCTGCAGTGAGGTAATTCAGACAGCACAGCAGGATTTAATGAGTGAATCAACCCCTGCAGAGCACTCGAGGACATATTTACAAAGCTTCCCTTGCAACATACCTCAACCTGGCCAAGGAAGTCTTCAATTTTCATGCCACAGAGGTGTGTTGTACATGATCAATCATCTCAATATTGCATTCATTGTATGTAAAGCCTTTCTTTGTGTTCTTTTTCCCTTCTCTTTTAGAATACCTGTGTGATTAAGCATTCCATATCTGTCAGTTGCTTGACAAATGGTGAAAAATCGAATCTTCCCTGTGTGGCTTTCTATATAAAAAAAAACAAGGTCTCACATTATGTTGACGTTGCTGACTGTTTTTGATGATATACAGACAACTAGTGGTTACACGTTGTCTGAAGTGGATGATTTTGTTCCTGATCCGGTGGTTGACGGTCGAAGAGAAGTGGGTGTTGGTGATGCCTATGACTTTGGTAACAATTCTCAAAACACACACGTCACTCGAGACCAGAGGTTTAAGATGTCACAGACCACCTGCTTATTTAAATGATTACTGTTGTTGAATATTCTTTCTCACTGTGTTTTTATCTTTTTTAGGTTATTACTTTTATTTTCATTTTGTTTATATAAAGGGGGAAGATGTGCTGTACATGATCAGTCATCTGAATATTGTACTCATTGTATGTAAAGCCTTTCTTTGCATTCTCTTTTCCCTTCTCTTCTAGAATACCTGTGTGTATTCTAGCATGTTTTGATTAAGCATTCCATATCTGTCAATTACTTGTCTGGTCAGCTGGCAAGGTGTTCGTTTGGCTGGTGTCTTAAATAAAACTACATCAATTTACCTGGAAAAGTCTTTAGGCTGCCCGTTATTTCTACAATTACGTTGCACAACAGGGATATATTAGAAATATGCCTAGTTATAAGATCAACTGTTCTGCTTGCAGTACTGTCAAAACGTCACACACAATTGCACCGAAACACTCATCCTGCACTAGCTATCAGAAGCGCCCCCAAACCCCTATCCTTCTGCCCGCATATTCCTCCCGTACTCCGGGCTGTTGAAATGCCTACTAGGGCCCACGTGTCAACTAAGAATGAGCAACCCAATATACCCTTGAGGGCTTGGGCGGTAGGTATGAAAGGGTAATTGTGCCGTCAAGGGTTTTGTTGAACTGTAGAGTATTCAAAATTATATATTATTTTGTAGTCCTAAGCATTTGACACCACTGATGCACAATTTGTGTCAGACAAAGTTTTTAAACAAATAGAGCTAATACCAAATGGTAATAAAAAGAGAGAGCAATAGCAGGGTGTATGGAAAAGTTCTGTTTGTTTTAATTATTCACAAAACAAAAATAAAATATACATGGGTATACCATTTGTTGCAAAAGCTACAATAGGAAAAAATATCAATAAAACAGCCTATTTGCAGCAATTGTTGTAGCTTATCCACCTATTTACAAGTTATATCATTAAAAGCAGTGGAATAAGCGCAGTCGACATTTCGGTCTCTAGACTTGCGTTATGGAGACCATCCTCAGGACAGACAAATCAAATCATGAATACCCTAAAAAACAGTAAAAACGATAATTAAAAAACTGTTTTATTCTCATTCAAGGGATTTGCATACATTATCCAAAAAACCCTAAGCTCTCTACATGATTTAATAACAAACTATATTGCTTTTTGATTCATAATATTTCATTCAATGACACCTTAACCATTTCCATGCTCATGACGAGCTCAGCTCGTCATGATGCACGGTTGAGCTGTGCTGGTGACGAGCTGAGCTTGTCATGAAAGTATGGAAATAATCAAAAGTCAGCACAGGAGGGGAAAACACCTAGCAGCCAAGGTGTTAATACTCAGAAGAAAGGAGATTGTCAACATAATTCAAGACATATCATTATCTTTTGTACAGATTTCATTATTATTTTTTCATTCTTGATGGTATTGTCAGTTAACCAACAACATTGTTCGGTTATACATTGTAACACTCGATTCATCATATAGTGGATATGGTCTGTATAGAAACACAAAACAATCCAATTGCAATTAAGAAATAAAATTCTAATCCATTTAACCTGGTCACAATTAGTAGATTCGGCGGAAACTTTTACCTTTCTTAGAGATAAATGAAGCTCATGGAGTTTTAATGGGCCTCAAATTCAAGTAGATGGTAGCGATGAGTACAATCATCTGTTTTCAGAAAAGCAAAAATAAAAATGGTAGAACAAATATCAGGATAGACTAATGAATGCATTCATATCGATCCTTTAATTGAAGTGTAACTTGAATGCATTATTTGAAGATTAGGGCCAAACTATTGCTGATAAAAAGTTATTTTATTTTTATTAAAGTTGAGTGAAGGAATCAACATAACAAACAGATGTGACAAATATTGAAGATCCTTTGGACCAGAATGTAATTTATGGTCGACTAAACACACATGATAATGTCGAGAGGTAGCCATACCCTTGTTGCAGTAAATAGAAAATAAGGCCAAGAATATGATTTTTTTGAGAATCTAATGTGTTGATTCCTTCACTCAACTTTAATAAAAATAAAATAACTTTTTATCAGCAATAGTTTGGCCCTAATCTTCAAATAATGCATTCAAGTTACACTTCAATTAAAGGATCGATATGAATGCATTAATTAGTCTATCCTGATATTTGTTCTACCATGAACAAGGGTTACATATAATATATGCTCTATAAACAACTTATGGTTTATTTTTGCTTTTCTGAAAACAGATGATTGTACTCATCGCTACCATCTACTTGAATTTGAGGCCCATTAAAACTCCATGAGCTTCATTTATCTATAAGAAAGGTAAAAGTTTCCGGCGAATCTACTAATTGTGACCAGGTTAAATGGATTACAATTTTATTTCTTAATTGCAATTGGATTGTTTTGTGTTTCTATACAGACCATATCCACTATATGATGAATCGAGTGTTACAATGTATAACCGTACAATGTTGTTGGTTAACTGACAATACCATCAAGAATGAAAAAATAATAATGAAATCTGTACAACAGATAATGATGCCGCAATATGTCTTGAATTATGTTGACAATCTCCTTTCTTCTGAGTATTAAGGTGTCATTGAATGAAATATTATGAATCAAAAAGCAATATAGTTTGTTATTAAATCATGTAGAGAGCTTAGGGTTTTTTGGATAATATATGCAAATCCCTTGAATGGGAATAAAACAGTTTTTTAATTATTTTTTACTGTTTTTTAGGGTATTCATGATTTGATTTGTCTGTCCTGAGGATGGTCTCCATAACGCAAGTCTAGAGACCGAAACGTCGACTGCGCTTATTCCACTGCTTTTAATGATATAACTTGTAAATAGGTGGATAAGCTACAACAATTGCTGCAAATAGGCTGTTTTATTGATATTTTTTCCTATTGTAGCTTTTGCAACAAATGGTATACCCATGTATATTTTATTTTTGTTTTGTGAATAATTAAAACAAACAGAACTTTTCCATATACCCTGCTATTGCTCTCTCTTTTTATTACCGTTTGGTATTAGCTCTATTTGTTTAAAAACTTTGTCTGACACAAATTGTGCATCAGTGGTGTCAAATGCTTAGGACCACAAAATAATATATAATTTTGAATACTCTACAGTTCAACAAAACCCTTGACGGCACAATTACCCTTTCATACTAGGGCCCACAGCACTACCTTGGACACGTCCAATAGGGCCCTGAACTACGGTCTAGTTAACCTCACCACTAAGCGGCCAACCCAGTCCGACAGAATCGCTCCCACCCTTTCGGCCCCCTGCCCGCAAGGTCTTCCCTCTCTTAGGGACGATCGACCTAGCCCCCAACACTCTGACCGAACCGCTCACTTAAAACCGGCCCGTGGCCCACCACGTCTCACCCCCAAATCACCAGTACACCCTATCGGAATCGCTCCCTTGCAACTGGCCCCCTGCCTTCCTGAACCCACCTCTCTTAGAGATATTGATAATCTCCACCGCAGAGCCACTGAATAAACCCCAAGAATCCATAAGTCCATACTGGACCGAAAGCACCTCCTTCACATCACCGAACTTTCCTTCTCGAATCTCCAGCTCTCGCAGAACATGACCCTCATCCCCCCCGCCAAGCCACTCCTTCACCCTACTTCCACTATCCCTAAGAACCTCGCGCACCCGCAAGCAACCCTGCCCCCTCTCAGAGGAAGAAATCATTGCGCTCCTCCAGACCTACAAACCCACCCCTGGCATGCTTATCCCGCCATACCTCACGGAAAAAGAAGTGGCTGACCTCCTCATTAGCTACGAGTCTGCCTTGAGGGAAGAACACCCTAACCGCTCGGTGCCAACCAACCCCAACAGATCTGCCACCTTCCGGGTCAGAGGGGTGGTCAATAGCAACCTAGCTAAAGTTCCCATCTCTGCATCTACCCCTGACACTCACTCCTACCCTTCCTTAACCGGCCTCCTAATAAACTGCAGATCCGCAGTAAATCTGATGTCCCCGACTTCATCCTGAGACATAAATCAGACTTAGCGATCCTGACGGAATCTTGGCTCAGGGAATCCACTTCGCCCTACCTTGACCACTTAGTCCCACCAAATTACTGCATCATAAGGATGGACAGGCACTCAAAGAAAAAAGGGGGTGGCATTGCCTGCATCTACCGCTCTAACCTCCTGGTTACGGAACTGCCGGTAGTCCCTACAGACTCCTGCGAATACCTTTCACTCTCCGTCTCCAACAACACCTCTCAACTGTACAAACTTCACATATTTTACCACCCCCAGGCAAGAATGACACCTTCATGGACCTCCTCATGGAAATCATCACAGCCAAGGTCTCGCCAAACTCTAATGACATTTTCCTTGGCGACTTAAACTTACACTGGAACGATCCCAAGGACCCTCAGGTCAATGCCATCAGTGACTTCTTGGCCGACCTAGCCCTTACCCAAGCCTGTTCTCTCCATACGCACTTGAAAGGCGCCACCCTAGACTGGATCATTGCTAAGGAATCAGGGTCAAAATTATCTCTATTGACCCGTGTGATTGGTCAGACCACCAAGCCATCACCTTCCTCCTGCCCAGCTCTCACAAGGAATGAACACCTCAACCCGTGATTCCCAAACATTGGGTTAGAGACACCAAGAACCTCTATCACAGGAAACTAGCAGAACCTTGATCACGGGAAACTAGCAGCGCGTTGTGAGACCAACACCCTCCCCCCCCTCAGTGCACCTCGGTCGACAACCTAGTGGATCACTGTTCCTCAACTATATCAGAAATTCTCGATGACCTGGCACCACTGAAATTAAAAAGAACCCAGATCAAGGACAGGAATCCCTGGTTCAGCGGATCCCTCAACAAGGAGAGGAGATCCCTTTGACAGACTGAACGAAACTGGAAACAACACCCATCAGCAGCCCATCTAAAACTTCTCCGCTAGGCCAGAAATGCTTATAACAAGAAAATACTCAACTCTAATAAAGAATTCTTCAAAACCGAACTCGAGAGTGCCAAAAACCGACCTTGCAAGCTATTCGACTTGGTCAAACACCAATCCAACAAACTAGTGAAAACCTCCAAGGAAACACCCAAACCCCTAATATCAAGCGAGGAATTTTCTTCCTTCTTCTGTGACAAAATCTCTGCCCTAGGAAATGAACTTAAATCCGCAACTCACCGCCAAAATCAAAATCTACCAGATCCACCTTCTCTCCATGCGCTATCTTCCCAAACCTCACCCAAAAAACTAGCGCACTGGTCCAACTTTAAATTCTATGACAAACATTCTACCTCGAAAATTCTCGCCTCCTTAAACCCGAACAACCACTTCAATAATCCTCTCCCCTCTAACTGCCTAGCAGCCGCCTCGCAGGCTATCATTCCCTCCTGGACCTCAATAATCAACGCCTCCCTCCAACAGGGCTCAATTCCTGACTCACTCAAGGCTGGCCAAGTTGTCCTTATACTAAACAAGCATTTGCAATGCAATAGGTCTCGCATTGGGAATGTTTGAGCTATTGGTATTGTAAATTACAATTTTTTTATGTATGTGTTGGTTTTGAAAATAGCGAAATTAATAGATTTGTCATTTACAATGCCAATAGTTTTAACTTTCGCAAATGTGACACCTATAGCAATTGTAATGCAATATGTGTTGTATTTACGTGACTTACATGTATTGATATTACAAATAAAAATGGCTTTTAATTTTTTAATAATACTTAAATAAAAGGTATTGTAATTTATAATGGCAATAGCTTTTTCAAATAACTTTTGTGAAGATTATGTTCATTGTATTGTGACGAAAATCCAAGAACAGAAGTGAAATATTATCATATTTTTGTGACATTTGTAATAAAGCTTGAAACATTGAGAGAACATATTTGAACCAGTTGTGATGTGGCACTGAGTGGTTTTTGAAGTGTATGTTGCATTTAGTGCTGTGTAATGATGTGGCCTGTAATTATGTGGCACTGAGTGGGATTTGGAGTGTATGTGGCATTGAGTGCAGTGTAATTATGTGGCGTGTAATTATTTGGCGTGTAATTATGTGGCACTGAGTGGTATTTAGAGTATGCTGCATTGAGTGCTGTGTAATTATGTGGCATGTAATTATGTGGCACTGAGTGGGATTTGGAGGGTATGTGTGTGAGTGTGCAGAGTCTGTGAGGGTGCAGAGTGTGTGAGGGTGCAGAGTGTGTGAGGGTGAGTCTCCTGGGACTATAAACTATGGGAAAATAAATATTGGGAAACATTACATACGTGCGTGAGTTTGCAAGGCAATATATAAAATAAAGAAACACAGAGGTAAATGCCAGCTATAAAAAAATCCATTAAGTTGCGAGAGACAACTGTGATTTCATGTGAATAAAAAGAACAAGTCACTGCGAACACGATGGCTTCAGCGAAACCTAAAATCTGTGTAATCAAGGCTGACAAACACAGCTGATAAAACCAATTTCTTTAACGATGACTTGTGTTACATATTATGCAGAGAATTAACATTTTGTGTGGCCCTAATGGAAAGATTCAGCCATAGCAAGGTTAATGGCTGGTATAATCATGTCCCTGGTGTAGGCAGCGCATGACAATCAACAGAAACAAAAATTATGACTAAGCAATGGTCTTCCCTCAAGTCTTACGGAGCATGGCAGCCTGCACAGTTTGCACTACCCACCAACAATTTGCTATGCACGATGTGAATTAGTGCACATGGCTCATGGAAATTCTAGATTAAATATGCACTCAGTCAGAACTTATTTAAACCGGCCCATGGTTCCTTGTGTGCAACATAACAGAAATAAAGTTGGGCTCAAATCATCTAGAGGGTTTTGGTGGCCCTCAGTTGTCCATTGCCAATAAGCTCACACAAAATACCCTCACAATTGGCCACTAATTGGTATATTTAAACTTTCAGGTTCTCTCAAGAAGTTGAGAACTAACAAACAGCCATGATGCCATGACACATTTCCGGACCTCAATACAGTTTGATGCATTGTTTGCAAGGCAGCGTCGCGCAAAGTTCAATATTTACCTGCACCCCACTAATCTTGTTAATTGATGAAACAGATACACTTTTCAGAACTATGATTATCTGGAACGGTCCATTGAGCTGATTCCTCCCAGAAAATAGGCCAGTTTGTGACTTGTGGACTACGCTAAGATATGTAAATAGTTAGCAATATAGCATGGCTAAACAGAAAGTGTGCCATATTATAAAGGAAAATGCAGCTCGACCGAATTAAACAACATTATTATTACCTGGACGACTCTGTGTCTCCGACCCGGGGCACGCTATTACTTTGAAAAATGAGCTTGAGTTCCGGTTCTGCTGCAATAACTGCCAAAGTCGACCGCCTCACGGTTTCCTCTAGTACATTAACATACCACCACTACGGAAGCTGTCGGAAGCATTCCACATTTTTAATCGGGATGCGCACGTGCCCAGAAACGTTAAGAGCAGAGGCACGGCCGCCCACTTCACTGAAAGATCAATCCTTGATCACTCCAGCACTACCGCTTGTAATATAAGAAGTCTCTGAAGAATTTAAAAGCCGAAAGCGGCACCCGTCGTTTTCCTTGAAGTCCCCAAATTTCCATGAAATGTGCTGAAATCTGCCACGAGCTCTTCACGGGTGAAGTTGGCAAACCGCAGGTGAATCTTGGAGTTTCTTCAAGTTCCCGCCGGGCCGCCGCGCTGCCTGCGACGACCCGGAAGCGGTTGGGCAGCCGGCCAATCGCAGCGCGGCCCCAACCGGAAGTCCCGCCCCCATCGCGGCGCGAGAGAGAAGCCACTGTCCGAGGAGCCCCGAGGGCTCCTGATCGAGTCCCGGTCCCGAGATGGGGGACCGGGTGAAGAGCGGCCGGGCGCATGAAGAAGGCGGGACTCTCATGTGGTGAGAGTGCCCCGCAAAGCGCAACCGCCGCCCGAGAGGCACGCCGAGCACCGCCAGAACAGGTGAGTGTGTTGCTGAGGAGGAGGGGTGAGTGGGGGTGGGGTGTGCGCGTGTGTCTGTTGTAGTGTGTCTGTGCGTGCGTGTGTCTGTTAAAGGGGGGTGCGTGTGTGTGTATGCAGTGTGTGTATGTGCGCATGCGTGCGGGAGCCTTTGTGTGAATGCGAATATCAGGCAGGGCGACGCGACGTGCGCGCTCACGAGCTGCAATCTACAGGAGGACAGGCTCGTCACAGTCTGCTGTCCACATTCCCTGGAAAGCGACAACATTAGTTGTCTCCCTAGACAGCAAAGCTTCGCTTTGCTTACGTCTAGGCGAGACCTAAAAAAACTACCTTGGACACTGCTTCCGCTAAGAATTACAAACCCATATCCAACATCCCACTCCTTGCCAAAGTTCTAGAAAAATGTGTACAACAGCAGCTGAGCCTACACCTTAATAACTTCCACCTGCTAGATGACTACCAATCCGGTTTCAAGACCTGGACACAGCACGGAAACCACCCTCCTCCACATCGTGGATGACGCCCTTCATGCCCTCGATCAAGGCAAAAACTGTCTAGACCTATCTTCTGCCTTTGATACGATTAACAAAGAAATCCTCCTTGAACGACTCAAAATCAGGATGGGGTTAGATGGCACCGTTCTTGAATGGTTTAGATCCTTCCTAAAAAAACTGTCTACTAACCTTCCTAGACCTATCTTCTGCCTTTGATACGGTTAACAACGAAATCCTCCTTGAACGACTCAAAATCAGGATGGGGTTAGATGGCACCGTTCTTGAATGGTTTAGATCCTTCCTAAAAAAATGCTCTCGGAGAGTCCTTATCAACGGTAATCTTTTCGCCCCCTCTCCAGTCATGGTTGGAGTCACCCAAGGATCAACCCTCTCCCCTACCCTCCTCAATCTTTACCTCGAACCACTCACCGAGGTATTACGTTCCGCCAATATCTCCTACCTTATGTAGGCAGACGATACACAGATCTATATCAAAATCTCCTTCTCTGAGGACTTTCGCTCCCTGAATGAGGCACTAAAGCTGACAGTCCATTGGCTCATCGCCAACCAGCTTAAGCTCAAAGCAAATAACACTGAATTTCTACCAATCTCCCCACGCAAAACCAACCCTGACATCCAGGAATGGATCAAGAGAGTCACAGCACTAAATTGCCCTCCCACCATTGTTGACTCTGCAAAATTCCTAGGAATAACCCTTGACAGTAGCCTGAACATGCGCAGCCATATAAACTCAATGGCCAAGACGGCCAGGTTCCACCTAAGCTAGCTAAGAAACCTAAAACCCTTCCTTGAGGTTTCCGACCTCAAAACGGCAATCCAGGCTCTAGTAATTTCCAGACTAGAATATGGATGCTCCACTCTCGCAGGGCTACCCAAGAACTCCCTGGCCCCACTGAAAGCCTGCCTCAACACCACCGCCAGACTCCTAACTGGCTCAAAGAAATTTGACCACATTTCTCCCCACCTCAAAACTCTGAACTGGCTTCCCCTAGAGGCCAGAATCCAATTCAAACTGGCCTGCATTACTCACAAAGCTCTCTACTTCAATTCCCCTGCTTTTCTCGCCCATAAACTTGTGATATCAGGAGGAGTCAGAAACTCCCGATCTGCCAAAGACCTATTGCTGCAACCAGCCCGCTTCTGCAAGAAAAAAACCTACAATCGGGCCTTCTCTGGGGCCACTCCAAGAATCTGGAACTCCCTCCCACCCGCCATTAGAAGACTTCCGTCCTTGGCACACTTTAAAAAGGAAATCAAAACCTTCTTAATGGGCAAATACCTCGTCTGATGACTACATCGCAATCACCGTAGCAACTTGTTTCCACCATCCACCTTGACAGCATCCACTGCTCTGCGAAGGAAATCTTATACTGCACTCCTGGGCATCCCTCCCAAGAGTTGAGACTGCAGGCCTTCTTTTATAAGTTTCTTCCTATTGTTACATTTGCATCCTTCTTGTAGCCGGGACCTTAAACTGTGTGTTTTTTTCTTGTATAATGTATCCCCCATCTTATCCAATTGTTCCCTCCCTTCCTAACGCTTTGTATACCACCCTCAAACCTGTACAGCACTCTGATACCCTCACGGGTCTGGTTCGCGCTCTATAAAACCTTAAAATAAATGAATGAAACAAATGTGTCACACACAAGTAAACCAAAAAATGGCAGCTATGTAGCTTCAAGTTTATAAAACAGGTTAGTAGTGTGTACGCTAAATTTAGAGTGTGTCCAAGGGCAACACTCTAGCCCCAGGACTTGGTCAGGAGATGATGTCTGCCAATGCCAAAGGTGGGCAGCATAAGAGTAACAACCTCCACCTCACACTGCAGCTCCATGATGCCTCAAGGCGCAAAGCTGAGCTGAAACCGTTCGCTTAACTCCACAGCGCTCCAGTAAGAGGCAGACACGCTCATCAGATAGTCAACCCTAGGCTCTTCCGTCCCAGCGTGCAGTGCGCGGTGGCGCTTCCGGCGGAAGCTGAGGCTGTAGAAGTTTGCATTACAAAAACCACAGAAGAGTAGAATTAGTCATACAGCGGCAAATTTGTTCTGAACGTGTTTTTTCGGCACAAGCAACGGTTACACACCAAAAACTAATTAGACGCAGATTTTACATAGCAATGCATTTTAAAGCGAGAGACTCTATTTTGTGTTATAAATAGAGAAATTTACCGTCAACCAACATCGTAATATGGCGGCTATTTGCAAAAGTTAAGGGAAAGCTGACACGCTTTTCTAATGGTTAAAGCTGTGCGCAAAACTCAGCCTAATACATTGAATCGAATGTAGTTTAAAGCAACAGGAAGTTACTCCTCCTACTGTACGATGGACTGACGTCAAGGGGTTGATAATGTGACGCTTGACTCCGCCTCTTCCTTTTCGCGATCTGTGAAAGAACAAGATGGGTCACCAGCAGCTCTACTGGAGCCACCCGAGGAAGTTCGGACAGGGTTCCCGATCTTGGTTAGTCAGTAGTGGAGTTTTAAAACTGCGGGTTTCTTTTGGTGCACGTAGTCTCCTGTTTTCTTTGCCTTTTCAGGCTCTGTAGCGTCGGGGAATTGCTTCGGAAGGAGCAGTAGTATCCACCCGCGTGGGTCAACTTAATGGCGGCATCCCGCGAGGTTGGAGCGGACGTTCTCCGGTGCCGCTCGTCCGGGCAACAGAGGGAAATAACTGACCCTCCAAGCTCAGACTACATGCAGTACCGCTCTTCCACCCCCACCATTGCCCCCTTTCATTACCACATATACTATTTTCTGATTAAGTGTATTCTTCACATTCGTCAGTGTATCCTCACTATTCCATATCTCTTTATTCTAAGCATAATTAATGGCTACTTACCAATGTTGATCTTCGCTGTTCGATACATCATAGTTTCTACTAACCGGGCTGTCAAATACAAAAAGAGTTATTTATTCAAGGTTGCGACGTAAAATGGGCTTTTGCTTTGTGAGACCTGCAGTTATTTCCAAAAGGACGAGGTAAAAGCCCCTTTTAGATTTAGTTTAAGGTCCAATATTTTTGTACCGAAAAATTTAGTTTTCTGTGCATTTATTGTACAACGTAGTATGAAAGCATATTTGGCTGTTCGTATTTTGAACAATTGTTGCTTGTCATTTCTGGCACTGATTTGACGGCAGCGTGCATCTGAATCACTTCAGATAACCATAACACTACAGTAACTCTTAATACAGTAATAACTGTTTTTTCTTTTATAGCCGCGTGTGCTCGAACAAGCACGGACTGATTCGCAAGTATGGTTTGAACATGTGTCGCCAGTGTTTCAGGCAGTATGCCAAAGATATCGGCTTTGTAAAGGTAAGCTTATCGCACCACACAGTTAACTGTATTTAGTCCCCATTTGCAGTCATTGTTCGAAAATTGAAAGTATTGGACTTGCATTATAGTTGCAGAGATGTAGGTTCATTGTGTGCAATTCGTCGCATTGTGGCATATATATCTATATATATCCGTTTGTATTATGCTAAAAGCCAGTACGCGAGTTAAATATATAGGTATTCACAACTGCGACCTTTTTGCTTTTTTAAATGTACGGTGCTTGACAGAGTAGTACGTCACAGGACATGGTCTAAGCTCCCTTGAAATCATCCCTTCTATGCAATTTATAGCCATAATGGAAGGGTCATGGGAGAAGGTTTCTAAGGCCTATTAATTTTGATTTCTAACAACTTAAGTCACATGACGATTCATACACTTCTGCTGCTTCTGAACTATTTTTATTAGCAAGGTTAATGAAACTTGCCTACTGATCGCAGATTTAAACTTATGACGTGCTGATCAAAGCAAATGTCAGTAGCTATGTAATTCTAACTCTTAAGTTTGCTGGCTTGTAGGTCTGTTGATGATTGGCTGTCCTGGGTTAAGTGAGTGGTAGGGGACGATTGGGGGAGTGTAGTAGGTGGGCACAGGCAAACACGGAAATTCATATTTCTGGCTGCAGTTAATAGGCTAATTTAAAGTCATTGGAAGGTAGTTATAGATTGCAAGTAATTGAAAAGGGAGTGGCTGTGAACCGTATTGTTTGTAAATGAGTTACCAGGCAGGCCTAAAGTAAGAGCATATTGGTATCCCAATGTTTTAATTGAAGAAACCTATCCTTCTGCCACTGTCAAACTGGTTCTTTAGCGGTCCTTGTGACGAGTATTCCTGCTGTTTTTAGGTTGAGCCTAGGCAGTGCACAAGCGCTGCCTTCGAGACATCTTGCATTCGATCTGTGGGGTTACAGCCCTGCCACCAGCTTTTGATTGGCTTTTGTCAGTGTTCTTGAAAAAACAGTGCTTCTAAGTGGGTAATATTACCTGATTGTCCCACCTTTTCCTCATGGGAGTATCGCCGCACGACTTGCCCTGTTACACTTTTGCCATTGTATTTCTTGTCTTTTTAACTTTTTTTTTACGTTAAGACTGAGCACTTACCACATAGCACAGCACCTAATTCACGGCCCCCGCGCTTCAGTGTAATCAAGCCCTTCCCTCAAGTGTGTGTTGTGGCACGCGCTTCATGGGTGCCGTACTTCGTGCAGTGTTCCCTATTGTCTTTTGATTTATGCTTTTTGGGACCAAGCACTTCCTGCACAGCATCAGGCATTTTTAGGTCGATCCTTGGCAGTGCATACGCTGCTCTGTGAGCCATATGATGTGGAATAAAGGCAGGAAACCAGCGATGTCTTAAGTATATATTCTAGTTTATTCAGGAACATAAGTAAGAGTGTATAACTTCCTAGCTGACCAGACTCATAACTGCCAAGTTGGGAATCTCGCTGAGTGATGAAACCACTAAGAACATTGTATAAGTAAAGGACACAAAGGAAGGGTTAGAGAGAACATAAGATTAAGCATTATTACAACACCATACTGTATTGGCGTATCTCCGCCCGTATTGGTCAATGGCTTGTCACTCCATATTACCACCATATCTTCAGTTGTAACGGCACATGAGGATTAGCCCTTTTGTCTGTTACGCTGTACATCGTCTTTAGTCTGTCAGCGTTATTTTCTTTAATGAGTTTCTGTAAAGCAGGAGAGTCTCATGCGCAGTTGGGACCACCTCCTTGTTTAACTAGTAGCAAACATAGCTTTTCGGGGGCCATGGTTGACAGAAGGGGGCAACTCAGCGATGCCCTTAGGGAGGTCAAAGGTGTGTGATGTAAAGTTCGCTAGATCTGCCGTGTTTATTTTCTGCAAACAAAACAGGTGATGGACAGAATGTGGATCAATGTCACACATTCACCCCAGTCCAAAGATCTGGGCCCAAATCCATCGTTTTTTTGCACACCACCCTGGGTTAGACAATGGCGATATGCAAATCAGCTCTGACCCTGTGCCCCATGGGAACAGTCCAGTCCGAACTACAAAAGCCATGTCCTTCCCAGAACGGAATCAAGCATCCGAGGACCGGACCGGTTTCGAGGTAACACCTCTCATCAGCCCGGCTAGCTTGACTCCAGTGGTGTGGAGTGCCTGGGACCCACGTCTGAGCATCCCCAGCGCACTTATGGCGGCAATTGCAAACAAAACAGGTGTTGGACAGAATGTGGATCAATGTCACACATCCACCCCAGCCCAAAGATCTGTTTATTTTCTGAGCGAACATCTGTGTTGAACATTAATATACTTTAGGTTTGCTCCTCCACTCACTTGCTAAAAACCATGACTTCAACGAAGGAATCTTACTCTTTTACTAATTTGTTCCTCTGTGAAATGGATCAAAAAAAGGAAAACTCTTTGGCTGCAAATGTGTCTTTGGAAACACTCTCCCGCAAACGAGAACCTGACCGGAAGGTTTTGGAGCGCTTTACTGAGCAGTTCTCCAGTTCCAAAGTGGCAGCTCGCTGCACTTTGCTACTCAGCTCAGATTACATGTAAAGGGTGTGCTTTCACCCTAGCTCAGTGGTTTCCAAACTTTTTTGACCTGTGGCTCCCTTGACCTATCCGGCAGTTGGCCGTGGCTCCCCACCAGTTTTTTTACTGGTGGGTGGGGGGGGTATGTACTTCCTGTTGTCTTCCTTAAAGTAATAGCGACGCAATGAAGGTATTATAATGGTTGGAATGCTTGAATTATTAATCTCATCTTTCACTCACTCATCAATCCTTACATCCACCCTTTCACTCATCCATCCATCATTTCACTTATCAACTCATCCATCCACCCATTCACTTGCCCCTTATCTACCCTTTGATTCATCCATCCACACACCCATCCACCAATTTACTCTCCCATCAGCTGCCCTTTCACTCATCTATCCTTTCACCCATACATCCATCTATCTATTTACCTTCTCATCCATACTTTCACTCATCCATCCATGCTTTCTTTCACTATCTATCCATTCCACCCTTCCATTCATCCTTTCAGTAATCCATTCAGACATTCCTTCACTTATTTACTCACCCACCTTTTCACATTAGGAGCTGAGCCTTTGTCTGCAGAGTTGCAGGCAAAAGAGGCCTATCAAGAACTAACTGCAGCAAGGCCTTGGTGGAGGGTTCACTACGCCCCTGCACATAGGCAGACTGAAAACGTAGAAGTCATGAGTCACACATGATGTGAGGGGACTGTAACATGGTGTTGTTTCCAGGGCTTTAAGTGGTATGAAAAAACTGGGGGGTCTCTTCAAAGGGGGTGTCGGATGTACTTAAGAGCGTAGTTTAAAACACCTAGGCTAAATATCTGCTCTTAGCATAGTGTTGCGCCCGACTGGTATTATGTTATTTCTGTCATTGCATCCAGATATATAATACAGCAAGTATCATTACACCAACAACAATCCAGGACTATTGGCTTTGTCAATGGTTGCTAGTTCCTTAAAATAAAAAAGCAGCTACCATGGCTTTGTTGAATAAAATACTTCAGTTCTAAAATGACGAGACCGAGAAAGAACGATAACCCGTTCTTTTTAACTTGTTTTAAATGCTTCTTTAAATGAAGTGCTCTAACATTGCAGCTTAGGCGTTTTACCCTTTATCTAACCGAATGCCCTTCTGTACACTGACAAAACATTGGGTGGGACAAAATTTAGCCCCAAACCGATCGCACAGCTAAGTTTTGCCTCAAAGGCTAAAAAAAATAGTCCATATTTAATTCCAAATTTCTTCAGTTTTAACCATGTTCTCCAGTTTGTCTTTAGTCATTTTTAATCCTCAATCCACACGCGGGTGGTTCTGCCATTCTCCAAGTTTCTAATGCTGAAGCTGTGCCCAATCGGAACTCTTGCTAAAGCACGACAAATGCAGGAGTTAGTTGAAAGCAGTGTTTATTTAAAACAGACCCAATGCATTTCGGGCTATAAATCGCCCTTCGTCAGGGGACACGAAGTAAATAAAATGCATAACCATTACCATATTGCCCATCTCTTTATATTCTACATGCTTAACATCAATCATTATTCATTTTTGCAACAATATCTTCTGTATTCCCTACGAGCATCGTTCGTAACCACTGTCTATATTGTCCCTCCGATTTCATGGAAAACAGGTGTTCCTGCTAATCAATTAACTGTATTAAACCCTTCGTGCTTCTGTTCTGCCAAATAGCCAACCCCCCCATGTTTTTTCCAATTCTACCATCTCCCGTAGCCTACATGAAACACTTTCACCCAAACACTGCTTTTTTCAGTCCTCTTCTGGGAGGGGGAGCAGCGATATGATGGCCAAAATTGGAGACAAAAGGCATACGGACGGTACGTGAAATTTACGGACCGTTGGTCACCCTAGGCTGTGCGCGGCGCCCCTGGCACCTCATTATGGCGCACCAGGGTGCAGCGGCGCACAGTTTGGGAACCACTGCCCTAGCTTATCGTTGCTCTCGCTAAATTTTTCTCCCTCTGCATTGCTCTATAGTTTGTTTCCCTATGCCCTCGGTACCCCTTTCCCCACCGCACCATCACTGCTAACTTAGTGGTTGCCATGGCCTGCATACTACATTAGGAGTACATTCATGAGCACTGCATGTTTCTTATTAGAGCAGCTCCAGGAGCGCCGCATGTTTTAGTATAGTGGCTGTAGGAGCGCTGTGTATTTTCTACTTGGAGCAGCTACAGAAGCGCTGTGTTCTGCTTGGATCAGCTGTAGCAGCACTGCAGATTTGCTCTTAATGGCTGCAAGGGCACCATTCTTTAAGGGGTGAGGCAGCTGCAAGGGTGCCATTCCTGTCTAAATTAGCAGCTGCACAAGCGTCTCCTTTTTAGTTAAGTAGGTAGCTGGAATGTCTCAGCATATTATTGAACCGCATCAGTGGCCACAGTATTTATCCCTCACTATCTTAGTCCTAGGGTAATAATTATTCCTGGTGTTTAGGTGGGGGTAAATTATAAACTGGTTTTGAATTTTTCTTATTAGTATTACGTTATGCAAACCGGCCTCTTGAAATACTATCTTTAGAGTTCATCTCAGTTGCTCCTTTAAAAGCATGGAATGGCTGTCCTTTCATTGCTCATGCTTGTAGACCTTTTTTCAAATGGAATTAAGAAGGAATTACAAATAGACTGTTCCCTAGTTTAGGGGACACGTTTTAGTTATGCCTTGTATAAAGCGATTCTATATTACTGCCTAAATTGTCTAGTTTAGACTAGCGTTGTAACCTTGAGGGTGCAGTCCCATAAAATTCACCATGTATCTTCAGAAAGATTCCTTCACAGTATTCATGATGGAGGCCATAGACAGTTATCCTTTTGTGACAGAAACAGATCAGACTACTTTTTAAGAATGTAGTGCTATAATGTCCTATTGGTGTGAAAGCTTCTTTGTTGAAGAAATACGCATTTGAAGAGATTTTCATTAAATAACACAGAAGCCCATCTTTGGATCTGTGTGGCCGTTACCAGTGGCACATGAAGTAATTATAGATGTTAAGAAAAATTAGGCTGAACAGTGAAACCCCATAGGTCTCTGCACCTAACCTGCTATCTCTAATCTATGTGTAAGTGATATGGAATTACCCAAAAAGCAATTGTACACACTGAAAACACCCACTGTCACAGTGTAATCCCCATCAAAGAATGTAGCAATTTTTACTCATTAGCACATGTGCCCCAAATAACAAACTGGACAATAGATCATAGAAAAAACATGTCCACAAAGTAATAATCCAAATTTGTCATCCTTTATTCAATAAAGTCTTAAACAGTTTGAGATACAGCCGACACGTTTCGTCCATATCAGAAGGACTTCTTCAGAGCAAACGGATCTTGACTGTAATGTCTATCAAGGGAAGTAAGCCACCAATCAAGAATGTAAATGATGCTTCTGTATTTCAAGATACTATATTTAGAAATTATTTTTAGTGCCTTGGAATGGAAGCATTGGAAGGGTGGGAATGTATAACTCCCAATCTTATTATTCCTAATCCCAGGTAAGGGAATTAAAAGGTGTGCAAGTATAGTTGCATTGTTCTTTAACCGACCAGTGTCAGTCGGGGGTAGTCCTCACCGCACAGACCCGTGGCATCTAAAAATATTTTCTAAATATAATATCTTGAAATATGGAAGCATCTTTTACATTCTTGATTGATGGCTTACTTCACTAGATAGACATTACAGTGAAGATCTGTTTGCCCTGATGAAGTCCTGAGAAGGACGAAACGCATCAGCTATATCTCAATCATCCTGACTGTTTTAAAGACTACATTGAATAAAGGGAGACCATTTTGAAAGACTACTTTGTGGACATGTATTTTATATAATTTATTGTCCAGTTTGTGGTGCACCTGTGGTAATGAGTAAAAAATAATCCTAGATGTTGTGGCACGCTGGATAATGTGCTGTATTGCTAAATACTTATAAGGTCCGAAAGGCAAGGCCAATGCATGTAATCTTTAGTTCGTAAAACGCGGTCACTGAAATGCAGAGTATTTCCTTTCGGGCATTGGCTTTTGGGGAGGTAATATCGTTATACGAGATTTATAAAGCGCATGGCTGCTTAAGAATGGTTTTCACTGCGCCAAGCTCCTCCCGATAAATGTGTCAAACCTATTTGCTATCAGGAGATTTAGAACAGCCAGGTTTTTAGCAGTTTACGGAATATAGAACGAGCGACAAGCTCTGGGTGTCAGTGGAAGGGAGTTCCAGAGCTTAGGACCCGTATAGGTGAAAGCTCGATCTCCTTAACGGGACTTCCTTTCTCTGGAAATAGCCAACTCGAAATTGCTTGGCTGCAGAAAAATCTTGGGTGACTGAATACACCAGGGATCCCAGTAAATGGGTCCAGAGTTGGAAAGGCATTTGTGCATGTGGACTAGAGCTTTGAATTGCACACAGCGTTCAATTGGCAGCCAATGTAGGTCATGTAGTAGGCTAGCTGTGGAAGTTGCTGGAGATTGGCAGTTTCATTACTGCTGCTAAACATAGATTGGCTTATGAGAAGTTGTAGTGCCTGTTAATTTGTTCCGCTGTGGCACGCCCACCCGACATTTGATTATCATCTTATTGGGTGGTTTTATGCAGTCATTGTTCTTGGTCCGGTTTCCCAGACGCCACACCATTGGGAACTGGTTGCATTTATTATTACAGATGTTCAGCGGTAGTTACTGTGACTAACTTGCTTTTCTGCAGTTTGTGATTTCTGTGGCGATTTCTTCAACGGTTTCAGTGTAGTTCTGGTACTTAATAGTGCACAATTGCTGACATGTCTGTTGTGAAGCTTACTTCAATTTCCTAGTGCATTTAAGGAATATTAACACTGTTCAGAATTGCTCTTATCCAGAGTTTCCACGGTGCATTACCGTTTACAGTGATGCACACAAACAAAATGTAAGACAACTATTTTATTTTTACATCTTATCCTTATTGTGACATTTCTTTTATTTTAAATCTTATCCTCATTGTGTTCATTAAGATCTCTTAACTGTCAAGAATTGTACCACCACCTGCTTTACTCGCAGTATCTGGGGAACCTCTTATGGGAAGTGTTTTAAGCTACATTGAAGTACTAGAACGGGAGTAGTGATGCACTGAAGGTAACCGTACTTTATTAAGACTGTTTAAGAGGTTGTGGAATTTACCAGTGTTAATTGGGACTCACCAAATTGAAGGTGACCAGTATTCCTCTAAACAATTTCCCATTGTGTTTGGGAGAAAAACAAGCGTTATGGCGAAGTTCAAATTTAACTCTTGGAAGCAAGGTGTGGATGAGTCCATAGAAATGTACTCACTGAGATCTTTAGCCTTTACCTGCAACTTTGAGTACGTAACGAATAAGCAAGTTTTAAGAGACAAAATCTTAATGAGGACCACTACAAAAAAAGTCAGGACCGGTTATGAATAAGGCTCCATGTGTCCCGTTTTTACTTATTTTTTTTACAGATAAATACAGACAGAACCATTTATTTTCTTGTTTGTATTTTATTTTAAATGTTGATAAAAATGGAAATTGGGTGATTTTGGAGTGATTCTAAATACACTTTGCCAGGCCAATAACTGTGTGGATTGATAGGAAAGGGAGTTGAAAAAGAGGATTTTTAGTAAAAAGGTTTAAACAGCAGTGACTATGTACAAAGCTGGTACTGAAATGTGCATATTTTCATATAAGTGCATTGATTTATCTTCTGCAGGTGTTCATTGCACTGAAACATGGCAGGCATTCAAGCATGCCTGCATATTTATTGGTTAAATATGGAAATATACCAGTTTCAGCGTTACTTTTCCGCAAAAACCCATAATAAATATGAATAAATACAAATAAACTTAACAAATATGGATAAATACAGACTGTAAAGACAAAAAAATATACCATAAAACCGAGAGTCCTAGTTATGAACAAGCACAGACATGTCGCTCAATGCAGCCATCTTGATCTTTCTAAGTCTATTGAACATTCTGAGAAGTTTGTACTGGAAATATGGGGTAATTCTGACAGCAATGTGTATGTTGAGAATTATAGCGGAGATAAAACTAGCAAAACCACCATGCAAAAGAATGCTAAAGGAAAAGTGTAGCTTTGTTATAGGTGTGGTAGTTCATCCCATCTTGGCGATTCAAGATCTTGTACTGCTGCTGATAGTATATTCCAAGTGCAACAAGAAAGGACACTTTAATAGGGTATGTAGGTTTAATACTAGGCAAGTGAATTTAATGTGAAAGTGCAAATGAAGCCATAGATGGTGACACATATGGTCAGATTTCCAACACTTTTGGGAACTGATGGAAAGACAATTTCCATGGTTTGATATTTCCATTGGGGTGAATATTGTAATGCTTGTTAATTCATGTGCATGATACATCATTATAGGACAACCGATATCCAGTGAAGTGGCCAGACAAAACTTTATTACCTCCAGATTCCGCCTGCTGGGCACACAATGTAATTGTTTGGGCTTAATGGACATTTTACGTATGGTAAAAATATATGGCAAAGAGTGGACAATCCCTTTTGTCTTGGTCTCACCAAGAGGAACTGGGAATTTTTCTAGACATCGGAGCGAATCTGCCTGTTAGTCAATCGACAGACCAGTAAAAGTGGTGGCGGGCCCCCAGATGGATGGTTTTGTAAGAACACGTCAAAACATTCAGCAATGTTTTCAGTGGCCAATTTGGCAATATTGTGGGTTTAAACACTGCATTAAACTGTGAAAAGGCAGTGTCCACTAGACACGGGTTAGAAGTGTTCTATCTTACAGGGAGCGACTGAAAGATTTTAAAGGGTTTATACAACAATGGCATTATTGGGACCATTTAATCTTCTCCTTGGGCGTCCCAGGTTGTGAGCTGTTAAATTTTCTTGCAAGTTGATACTATATGTGGATTTGAGCAGCTTTTACAGTGTGATCTGGGTGGATGGCCCACCCTTTGCCCAACTTGCACAAATGGTCACAACGTCAAGTATCATGCATGTTTCCTCCACTCTGGATTTTGGCAGGTGCTTACCATCAAATTAAGCCGGAGGAGAAGTGAGCAAGGAACAGATGGTAGCATTCCTTGGACTGAGTTCTATGATAAATGTATAACTAACCATGCCCCTGAGGTGGACCAGTTCGGTGTTTACTCAAAAAGAATGCAACATTTGAATGGAGTGATGGGATCACTTCGGCGTTCACTAAGTTGAAGCAGATGATTGCTGATGCTCCTTGTCTCAAACCTTATGTAGGTGGGGGGGGTTGTAGTGGACGCGATTGGTCACGATATGGAAGGTGCCCTCATGCAAAGGTAGTGTGGTAAAGAATGGATTGTATCTTACACCTCAAGGGCTTGACAGGAGGCGGAGAAAAATTACTTTGTCATAGAGCGGGAGTTGTTGGTGTGTTTCAGGGTGGCTGAACACTTCAGAACATTTTTGTGGGGCACTACATTTGTAATTGAAACTAACTACAAACCATTGGTGCATAAGTAACCTGGTGGAGGCCTTACAATGACCATGGTTGGCCAGGTTAGCATCCAGACTGCAAGCATTCCAGTACAGTATAGAGCATGTGCCACGGAAGAACCACATACACGCTCCCTTCATGTCTAGATTACCCATACATAGTGAGTGATTAGTACTGCGAAAGATGAATGTGAAGTGGCATTCACTTTTAGTGATAACCATTTGATTGGTTTGTGGCATCAGTGATTAAAGAAGATGGATGGAAAGAGGAAATGCAAGCAAATGGAGAGTTAAACCGGGTGATGGAGTTAATTAATAAGGGTTGGCCTGAGGAACAAGTGATTCCTAGAGAATTGACAAGTTTTTCGTTATGGAAAGGGAAGAGTTAGCCATTGAAAATGAAATGGTTGTTAGGGGTGACAATGTTTTTTTTTCCCTTTAGGCTGAGGCTCAGTATCATTGTCATTGACAATGCCCTTGAAGGGCAGTTCATGTTCTAGGAGACGGGATAGGGGGAGTTTTTTGCCGGTAAGAAGAGGGCACCATGTTGGAACATCAAGTAAGGGTATTCTCGGAGTGTGCCTCTAGTGATAAAACAGCCAGTATGCATATTCCAGATTCTCATTCTGTTGGGTTTCCAGATGGACCCTGGCGGAAGCTTGCATTGGTTATAATTAGGGCTCCCGGTTTTATGGTATTTATTTTTTTCACATTTCCGTCTGTATTTATCCATATTTATTTTTTCGTTACTTTACCTGTATTTATCCACATTTATTTTTGACACAAGAAAAAAAGAATGCTAAAGCTAGTATTTTCTCACATTTATTTAAGTTGACGTGTACACTTGCACTAGGTTGTTATAGCTGTTTTTTTTTATGGAGTCTATGCTAAGTGCACTTTACTTATTGGGAGCAAATTTCTTCCCTTTCCTCTAAGAAAAGATGCGTGGATTCATGATTCTGATTAGGTCTCATTTACGCAGCTGTCTTGCAAAATGTCAACGCATTACTATCTCTTTTACACACATTTAATCAGCCATCGGAGAGTGTCTGCTCGAAGAATATCAGATCATTCTTAGTGTGCAGTAGAAGACGACCTACCCCACAAGGTATTGTAAATCACCAAAATATCTAAAGAATCCTGCTTCTTCATCTGTACAGAATAGTGCTTTGATATGGACACTATGGATAAAATGTAGAGCACAGGTGGTGCAACAGTCATTTCTGTTCACGTTTATATTTTTATTTAAGTAGCACTTAAATAAACATTAAATAGAAAAATGAAGACATGCTAACTGAGCCTTACTGCCCAACAGTGTACATAGTCACTGAGAGATGCAGCCAGGCTTTATGCTAATAGTTGTTGGAGGCTTTACTGTCCCCCCTGTGCCCTGCCACATCAACCTCCTTCACCCTCCCATACGACAACAAGCATTTGCAATGTAGTAGGTCTTGCATTTATGCAAGTTTAAGCTATTGGCATTGTAAATGACAATGCCTTTTATTTCTGTTTTAAAAACTAAAACAAAAATAAAAGGCTGTGTTATTTGCAATGTCAATAGCTCAAACTCGCGTATATGCGAGACCTATTGCATTGCAAATGCTTGTTTTTCTTTACATTGTAACTGGTGCTGATGTAAATAAACAAAAATAAATAAATAAATAAACCACTTCTGACAGATATCATTACTGATAGGAAGGTACGTATGAAAACTAAAGTTACACTCACTTTAATTGAGATATGCACTCCTTTTGAGAAACACACACTATCATCATTTAAGAAAGCATCAGCATGCAATGAGTGAACACTATATTTTGGCACCGACTGGCACGCTATTGGACCGCCACATTTAGCAACAAATACTAAATAGGGTGCATTAACCCTTTCGATGCTGAGGACGAGCTCAGCTCGTCATCACCCACGGGTGTCGTGTGCTGATGACGAGCTGAGCTCGTCATGAATAAAGGGAATCATCAATAGTCAGCACAGCGCAAAAATCCCCGCAGCAGCCATGTGGTTAATAAGAGTTTCGACCCGAGTCAGGAAGGAGAGTCCCGATTTGTTGCTGTTGTAAAAAAAGCCCTTTATTTTGGTTGTCTCCCGCCTGGCATTGCCTCGATTTCAATTGAGGTCAATGGGGAAAATACATTAACCCACTTTTTTTTTTTATCCCCCACTTTCATCTTGTATCTCTATTGTTGGCATGTACACAGGAATTCGGGGCAATGCTTTAACAGACACAAAACATTCTTTGCACACACTGAAGTTCAGTGCACAGAAGAAGCGCTGTTCAGGCCGCTTGTGGGAAGAGTAGGAAATAGACGGTGTTGGTAATTGCTTTGCTGCCATCAGGTTTAGCTGGAGGTGTGGGGGTTTCTATTGTGTACAGGCGCTTGCATATGAAAGGGGGCAGTGCGGGCCGAGGATGGAATCTATTGCCTTCTGAAAATCTACATTCTCTTGGAATTGGAGCTTCCTGACCGAGGAAATGAACACCCTTGAACAACACTCCGCCCCCCATGTAACAAGACATATTGATAGCAAGCAAACACGCCTCTGGAGCAATGCCAGCTTTCTCGGTGCTATGCGCATGCAGGCCAAGTAGCTGCCAAGCTTTTCATTGAAGTGCGTCATTAGTACACACAAGCTGCAAAGCGCCGACTTAATACTGTGATGACTCGTTTAATATGGAAGACCCTTTGAAATTGGCTGCTTGAATTGCTATTGCAGAAACTCTGATATCCATGAGCCTGTCGGTCTAAATTGTGCTTGAAGGGCATTCTGTAGACCAGTGCGGCCGCGAAAGTGAAAGCATTCACACAATTTTCTTTAAATCCCCCACTTTCATCTTGTTTCCATATTTTTAGCATGTACGCACGCAGGAATTCGGGGCACAGCTGTAACAGACACAAAACATTCCTTGCACACACTGAAGTTTAGTGCACAGAAGAAGCGCTGTTCAGGCCGCTTGTGGGAAGAGTAGGAAATAGACGGTGTTGGTAATGCTTTGCTGCCATTAGGTTTAGCTGGAGGTGTGGGGGTTTATATTGTGTACAGGTTCTTGCATATGAAAGGGGGCAGTGCAGGGCTCAGGATTGACATCGGCTGCTTGCACTGCTCCAACAATTACCTTGTGTGAACTACCGCTGTGAGTGGTGCTGGAGTGTCTCTGCAGCAGTTTCAGGGCAGCAGTTCCCGTTTCTTTTGGCCGCCGCTGTGCACCTCTGACTCTAATTTTACAGAGGAGCACAGAGGCAGTAGGACCATTTGTTTTGTTAGTATTTTCCCGTTTTTATATATAAATACAGGCAAAAAAAACGTTTTCTGTCTGTATTTATATGTAAAAATCCGTTTAAACGGAAAACCGGGAGCCTTAGTTATAATTGGGCCACTTGCAGTGTTGTCAAGACGGTTTTTTTTGTAATTGTCCTAGTTGATTCCTTTTCCAAGTGGCCAGAGATTAAAATGGGCAAGGTCACTTCTGAAAGTGTTGTGGAGTTTCTGGATGAAGTATTTTGCAGGGAAGGTATCCTTTAAGAAATTGTAACTGACAACGGGCCAGGTACATTAGTAACTACTCCCAGAACTAGTTAGAGGTTCAGGATTGTTCTTGAAAATTACCCGTGTTCTGTCCCTAAGCAAACGGTCAAGTCTAAAGGTTCAGCAGGGTGGTAAAATAAGCTATTCAGCTCTGTTGAAGGTGGTTTGGATTGGAGGAAGGCGTTGCAATCCATGTTGCTGGCTAACAGGACAGCCCCATATTCTAAGACTTATGTATCCCCTTTATAAACTGTTTCGCAGTGTAAGCTAGGTACAAGGCTGGTTTCATGGGGGTAGAGAGGAAAGAGTTGGTGAGGTAGCAGATACAGATTTTAGTAAGATCAGGAGGAAAGTAAGATCAGGAGGAAAGTGGAAACGTACAAACTGAAAATGAAGAATGTCTTGGAGATCTGGAGCGCATACTCCTAGAAAGTAGCACGTCACAATTTTTTTTTGTCTGTTTAAAGAAAGGGATAACTGAAATGAAATGAAAACGGAATTTCTATAGCGCATGGCTGCCCGGAAGCGTCCCAGGGCTGGGATTGCATTAACAACTGAGGGGAGAAGCAGAGGAGTATAAGGGAAGAGTTATTGCGGGAAAAGGTGGGTCTTAAGTAGCTTCCGGAATTTCATGTGGTTAGGTTCGGCACGTAGCTGGGTTGGCAGGGCGTTCCATAGGGTTGCAGCTGTTACCGAAAAGCGACGCCCTCCAGTGCGGGCTTTCTTGACTCTGTGGACAGTAGCCAGGTTACCTGTGGGTTAATATGGGAAGAGCATGGCCTTAAGCATCGGGGGCCCTTGATTTTGCATAGCTCTGTGGGTGGTACATAAGGCCTTGAATTTGACCCTTTCAAGGATCGGCAGCCAATGGAGTGCCTTTAGGGCAGGTTTGACTGATGCTCTGCGGGGGGTACCTGTCAGAATCCTTGCAGCGGCATTTTGTGTTCTCTGAAGAACATTGATAGTGGATTCTGGGGCCGCCAAGAAGAGAGCGTTGCTATGGTCTAATCTTGATAAGATTGGACCTTGAATGAGCATTTTTTGTGATTGTGCGGGGAGTAGTGGGAGAATCTTCCTGGTTGAACTAAGTAAGCCCACACAGGTACCGGCTGTTTTTTTTGCCTGCGTTTTCAAAGAAAGGTCTTGTTCCAGCCAGAAGCCTAGACTTTTACGTTCAGTCTTGGGTTGTGGAAGGGGTCCTAAGCATGATGGCCACATGGCGGTGGGGAGGGATGACATTTGATGTCCCAGCAGCATGAGCTCGGTTTTAGAGCCATTTAGTTTAAGCCTTGAGTTCGACATCCAGTCATGGATTCCTTCTAGACAGTCATGGAGGTTTTTGAGTTTGTCACCTTCTAAGGAGAATGATACAACCATTTGGGTGTCATCAGCGTATGTGACTGCTTTTATCCCAAAGGGAGTAACCACATACTCCAAGGGGGCCATGTATGTGTTAAAAAGTGTAGGGCTCAATGAAGAGCCCTGTGGAACCCCACACTGGAGGGGGGAAAAGGTCCGATCGCACATTCCCTTCACATACCTGAAAGGTTCTGTCCTTAAGGAAAGAAGAAAGCCAACAAAGTGCTGTGTCCCTCACTCCTAGGCTAAGTAGTCGCTGGATCAGGATCTTATGGTCCACCGTGTCAAATGCAGCGCTTAGATCCAGGAGGATCAGTAGAACCGATCCTCCTGAATCCAAGATGCATCTGGCTTCCTCGACCACTTTCAGAAGAGCGGTCTCGGTCCCCTGACCTGGGCGAAAACCTGTTTGCGAGGGGCGAAGGAGATTGTTGGATTCAAGGAAAGCAGACAATTGCTGGTTGACCACCTTCTCTGCGATCTTACTTATGCCTGGTAAGAGAGATTGGGCGAAGGTTGGAAAGATCTGAAGGATCATGGCCTGGTTTTTTCTGTAGAGCTTTGACTATTGCATGTTTCCAATTAGGGGGGACCACTCCTTGGCTAAGAGAAGCATTAATAAGGTTGGTGGCCAGGTGTGAGATGGTAGGTCCGACTTGTTTGAGGATGCGAATGGGGGCTGGGTCATTAGGTGAGCCACTTTTCATGTCAGAGAGCTTTCAGAAAGTCTTCATTGGACAGCTGGTTGAAACTATCCAGAGTCGGGCCGGTTGTGGACGGTAACAAGGCGGCAGGGGGCCACTGTGGACGAAGGCTTATTATCCTGTGGGTCATATCTATTCTAGTAACTTGAGTGTTCAGGACTGATGTGCGCGTGGAAGAAGGGAATGTGTGGAATTTTAATTGGGTTTTGGTGTGGAAGGGCGGGTCTCATAGTGGGGCAAATGGGGATGATTTCAGTAATGTTTCTCTATATGAGTAATCAGCAGTACAGTCAGGTAGGCATGGTGGTGTGTGAACCAAGATGACTCACGTCTATTGACACGCTTGCAAACACAACTATGTCCCTCTATGAGGGGTAGTAGGATGCACACCATGCCTACTAAAACCCAGGATTATATTTTGAAACCAAGTATTCTAGTATGTTCATAGTATCCAAGCATTATTTTGTTGCATATTTATTAGAGTACTAAATGGTATGTGTATATATGAAGAAATAATAAACCATATTGTTTATGAAGGGGAGATGTGTTGGGGTGTAACATGCACTGTGAGATTGTGCATGCTGTTAAGCTCCAGCTCTATTATAGTGCTTTAATTGTATATATTTAAGTTGTGTTGGGTAATCGGTCAGCACGAGCGTGGCTCTGTTTGGGGCACGCTCACAGGGTAACTGTGTATATTGGCACCTTTGTTAATTAACATTTTTTTTCTTTTTTTCCTAGTTGGACTAAATTAATAAAAATTCCGGCTGCATGGACGTCGAAGGAAAGAGCGACAAAGAAAGGAAAGCTATGGATATGCACAAATTGGACTATGCTCCCGCTGTTTGCCTAGCATTTTCCATATCCTACTTAAATGGCAGTCCAGATAAGGCTGCACTGTGGAAGAGTGTTTTTGCTCTGTGAACAGCTTGGAAATAAATGGTTGCAGTCTTGCGTTTTGTCTCATTCAATTTATTTACGATAACTTTCCGCACTTTAATTTGGGATGATAAGAGGTAATCACCATCAATCCTTTAAGTACTAGTGCTTATTTTACACTTTGTATTCACAAACCTGAGGTAATCACACAAAATCTGAGCACTCAAAGCGTGAGGGCAGAAGTGATAAATGGGTGACTGGCTCTGGCAGAGGACTGGAATTAAGCTTGGTATAGAAATGGCTGGAGACCATGCAAGCCTTTACAACAAAAATGTGCACGATTTCATTGCTCTTTTGTAACACTCATTGTACTGTCCTTTTTAAACGTTCACTCTGTGAGATCACTCAGAGCTCAATCTAAATTTTAAATGTTTTGTAAGCAGGCGTTTTTATACCCTGGTCACTATTTTTAGGTCTCGCTCCTAGCGGTGCACTGCGCAGCAGTGCTCACGCAACACTTTGCATGTGAAAAACTGGGAATGTGAGCTAACCTAGGAATCTCACAGGCTCGTGCGCGTGAGTTTCCTTTTGAGCTCCGCCATTGGCCTTTGCGTGCGTCTTATTCTAAAAGACTGCATGCAAATGGCCCGAGGTGCGCACATAGCTGTTGGTGTATATTACGCGCACCAAGTGCGTAATAGACACCAAGTGGGAGGAGCTATGATCGCGCGCCACTTGTTTTTTACTTTTGATATAATCGTGGCACCCGCGCTTTACTTATAACACAAAGTCAAACGTAGGTGCCGCGATTATACCAAATTTCTTTACTTTTGGTATAATCGCAGCACCCGCGCTTTACTTCATGTTAAAAGTAAAGCGCGGGTGCCGTGATTACACTCCACTAGAGGACATATGTTTTCAATCTGTCTGCCTAGTGTGCTTCTAACCCCCTGCGCTCCACGTTGCTCTCTTGAGTCTGTGGACTTCTTACCCTCCTGCTGCATGTTGCCCTCTTGCCTTTTGCTTCTCCTCACCCCTTCCATTATTTCCATCCACCCATGACCTCATTCTCTCACTGATTGCTTCTCCCCCCATTGCCAGCAATCTGTTGCTTGCGGTCTCCACCGACGCTTCAAATAAAAGGATGAAAAAAATGCTTTCCTCATTTGTACGTGTGCACATGCGTTGTGTGGCTTCCTACAAAAAGACACGACTGCAGCATTTTATGGTCTTTTAAAAAAAAATTCTTTAGCCACGATCCGCATCAGGATGCTACGCAGCATGGCTAAACAAGCTTTTGCAATGCAATAGTTCTCGCATTACTGAAAGTTTGAGCTATTGGCTTTGCAAATAATTATGCAATACCAATAACTCTAACTTTGTAATGCGAGACCTATAGCATTGTAAATGCTTGTTCTGCTTGTGAGTAATTGCCAAAACCTCTTGACTTTATAAATACAAGCTTTTATCTTCCTTGTTGGAGAAACCACCTCTATATACTTATTTCATGGGATATGCCTTATTCTTGATAGTATAAAATCAGATAATTGCTGGTATTTAGGTTCCTATCAAACTTAAAATTCAATGGATAAACTTTTAGTGAGATTAGTTGATGACTGCGCTCGGAAGCACCTAACAATGAATACTAGGGGGAGGGAATTGTTAATCTGGCCTCTACACTTAAGAGGAAACTCAAGGTGTTTGGAGAGAAAATAGTGTGTAGCACAGTACAATTGTGGATATAACTTTACCAGGCAACTTGGCTGGAAGAAGGATCTAAAAAAGCGAGCACCACTCCACTGTAGATCTCTAGGACCGTGCATAAATTTAAACTGATTCTTGCCAATCTATTAGGACAGGCCTTTAAATTTAGAGTGCTGGTTGCTTCACTGATGCTGAACCATAAGGTACGGTAACCTAATGCGTTGTAAATGGGATGAAACAACTTTATAAAAGCTATGGTAATACTGGGACCAGGTACCCCTACTATTGGCATTATACGTGGACCCTGGTTTTATTGGCATCTCCGAATTGGCTGAAGTAAAACCGGTGTTGAACTGTATGTCTGGTTAGAAATCCGAATGCAGCTGTATACTTAAAATCAGTAATCAAGATTGTAAGCTGTTGTTGAAGTAGTAACTAGCTTGCACATGTTAGAAGACTCTGAACCGCTTTCCAGTTGGGGAACTGACCCCAATAAATGCCTGCCCAATATATTGGAAATGGTGAAAGAACGAACTCTGATACTAAAGTTGGAGTTAATCGCCCAGATTTTAAACCCGTTTCATATTAAGAATGGGGACCCTCCAGACTAGAATACCTAGTGCTGTGTGCCAGGCTCACAAAAGTGCGCTGCATAGGAGAACTTTGGCCGGCGTGCAGCTTTTTTTTTTTAATGCACATACTCGTGCTTGTGTTGGCATATGCCTTGCGGGAGTGTGCAGTGGCATGCCACAAGTAAAAGTATGTGCATTGAAAGAGCAGACTGCTATCCCCAGCGTGAGTGTGCACCCCCACTCCTGCAGCCTGTACGGCTGTTTTTATTTTTAGGTCTCGTAGCGATACAGCGCGTCAGCGCTGTACTCGCCGAGATCTTTTGTCACGGACTGTGCTTCCCAGGAGACAGCTTCGGCCACGCGCTTTCTCTTCAAGGAGGCGATTTCCGCTGGCCACGCGCTCGCGAACGCGCTCAGCTGCTGTCTCCTGGGAAGCAGCAACACCACACTCGCATGCGCAGAAACAGCGACAGACTCACACACGAGCGCTCATGCACGCACACACCCACACATACAGAGAACCCACCCCCGCCGTCGCATACACACACACACGTGCACCGAGCATCCCTCCCCCACCCCTCCGCCGTCGCACACACAAGACACACACGCACACATACAGGCATCCTTCCCCGCAGACACACACGCACACATACAGGCATCCCCCCCTTCCCCGCTCACCGGTCAACGGCCCTCCGGACTTGCGCAGCCTTCGACCGCGGGGCTCTCCCTCGGTGCTCCTCCAGGCACTCCGTGGGCGCGGGCTTCACAAAACGGAAGTCCCGCCCCACGATAGGTTTTGTTTTGTCAGTCCCGCCCCACGATAGGTTTCGTTTTGCAGAGCTGATAAATTTTCTCTTAAAGAGCTCTGCCCCATGATAAACGGCGCCCAATACCTCCACTCTTTGATGTAATTTTCTGCCACAACAAACGGCACACAAGCCGACACATAACAAATATCAGAAATTATACGAATTTGAGCAGACGGGCAGAAAGCGGAGAATTCACCCACATCCCATCAGGACAGACGCAGGCACAGGCAGGTAGTGCCTCCGGGTACACAAGGGTAAAGCTGGTAGGGCATCTGCCTCCGGGACGGCCCAGTTCGAGCAGCTCAGCCTCTGAGAAGCCCTGGGTTCAAGCGTTTGATAACAACCACTGTTTACAACCAGCTATCTAGGCTGTCCGAGAGTGGGCTAATTGGTAGCGGGTGAGGGCAATATGGTGGCGATTACGGGCAATGGGAGGGGCACAAACAGACACAGGCAGAGGCTTTGAAGTTCGAATTAGGAGGGGGAGGGGTGCGACCCAGCAGACCAGGAGAAGGAAGAAACAAGAGGACACTGGAGAGTTTAATGTCATTCATAATATTAGCAGGCGTGGTGGCCTCTTAGGGGCCTTAACCCCCCACCGCCTCCCCCAATGCTGCTAGAGGACATTAGTTTCCACTGGAGGCACTGAATTCCGAGCTACGAGCTTCTTCGAGTCTCGGCTCCACCGTCTGGTTGTTTGATCCTGTGCACGTCGTGTTTACTTCCTGGCTTGCTTCAACGGCTCTCGCCTGCACAAAGTTCTAATACTTATGTGAATGTTTCCATTTAATAAATGCATTGATCTGGCCTGCGTATCTCTTTCACACGAGGACAGACAACACACTGGTCAAAGAACATGTGTTACTGGTTCCCCCAGGCGTGTCTAAGCGACACGAAAATGACAAAATGTGAACTGAACCCTTCACTCCAGCGCGTGCTTTACCGTCACACTTAATTATTGTAGTCCGTAAAATGCCCGTCACCGGCCTGTTTGAGTTCTATTTCCTGAGCTGTGCACGTCCACGTGCACCACAGGATCGCGGAACATGTCTGCACGCATGCCCTCGAGACACACAGGTCGCTCTTTACCGGTGCCCGCTCACTGTCTCCCTGGTGTACAACTTTAAGAAAATGCCCGTCTCTGCGCCTCGACAGCTCTGTTCCAGACTGTCTAATCTGCTTTACTCCTTCTAAAGGCGCTGGATGCAGAGTGCTCCAGATGTGAGCTCAAGGCATGACCGCACAAGTCATATGTGGCTCGAGGAGCGCTCCTGGTATCTAGCCCTGCTCCCTATCAGTGGCACCATACTCCAGATGTGCAATGAAAGCTGGGCCCCGTGCTCCTGAATGTTAGGACAGGGCAGCATACTCTCGATGCGACCTACCATACCGGACACCATGATCCAGGTGTGGCAGCTGCGACTGATGGTCCTATGCCAGATGGGCCTGGATAGCTTACCTCTACATGGGCGAGAGATGACCCCGAGGCCTAAAGGAAGAGCTCAACAGCCAACGTGTGAGCCAACAGGAAGAGCAGTCAGAAGACACGCTTCTCTTGCTTTTTTTTGTTATTGTGCACATTACAAACAGTTACGAACTAGATTTATATACCAATTGCAAATAAAAAAAAATAATGTAAAGCATTGTCATTTACAATGCCAATAACTCAAACTTGAATGCTGCGAGACCTATTGCATTGCAAATGCTTGTTTACTTTTAGCGCGCGGCTCGCCCTCGTCTTAGTGGCAATCTTTCAACCCTGTACGGAAAGCTCTTCTGTACTGAGACACGAGCCAATGTTGCAAGGCCGAATAGTGTTTTGCAGAGAGCAGTTTGTTGTCCTACTTGGCGTGAGGAACTTTTTGGCTGTTGTCCGTTAAAATGCATTCATATTAATTTCTCTGTATTTTCTAGTTGATTTGTGTGAATCCTAATGTTCAGCCCCATTTTTTTTCATCTTTTAGATATTCTTTTAATGCACCACCGTGTGAAGCTGTAAGAATGCAGTCTTCACTGCCAGCCCACATTCACAGCCCTTAGAATGCCACATGCTGAAAGCTCTGTCCTTTGAGCCCCTAGTGTGCGCGCGCCATGTCTTAATAAGGAGGAGGCTCCATTCCTGCTCTGCAGAGGGGGGTGGGTTGAAGGTGGAGTGCCTGCATCATTTCATGTCTTGTGGCAATTATGGCATGCATATGAAGGGAAATGCATTATGTTCGGGGGTAATTTACAATGCCTGCTTTCATTTCATGTGTCACAAATTGCTTATCAATCATGTGAAGGGGAAATGAGGCCTGAGCCAGGGACTTGATGAGAAGCCCCTAGCACACCTGTGACAGCATGTAACCATTTGAAGTTACCGTTTGCTGCTGGTCCGTTTTTAGGTCTCTCCTCTCAATGCGCATGCGCATTGAGCAGAGCGAGACTAAAGACGACTTAAACAGACTTTATCCAACTGGTACCCAACTGGCGATTTGCTGTGCCCGTGTGCTTTTAGGTCCATGCGCAAGCGCATTGACCTAAAATGCGCGTGCACATCTTCAATTCGCCATCTGTTCCCCAGCAGCTCTTCTCGCTCCACCCCACAAGCTTTGAAGTGAAGTGAAGCTTAGCTTCACTTCAAAGGCCCCGGCTGCTTCACACCCTCATCGCAGCTCTCCCCGCTCCGCCCCCTCACCTGCCCGCCGTGTCGCATTTCTCGTTCCCAAATTCAAGAGCATTTTCTAAAATAGATCGGGTCCGGGGTTGATATGCAGCAGCTCAGCAACAACCCTGAAAACGGCATTATTACTAACTGCCTGGTCAGACCACCCTGCACTGAACTCCCAGAGACTTCATGAAATGTGAGGTCGGGGTAAAGATCTCACCGCCACTGTCGCAACGACCAGAGCAGGTTTAGCTAGCACATTTAATATTCATAAATGTTAATTACATTTGACATTATACCAAATATAACACCATGTTCACTCTGCGTGCAGTGTGATTGAGCACTGACCTTTGGTTATGTGTCACACCAGTGCTGCACAGACCGTAAACTGTTGATGTTTCATAAGACCCAACGAATATATTAACAATTGCAGCAGCATCTTGAGCAGTTGAAATTCTCTCATGTTGAAAAGCCACAAATGATCTGCCAGCATGTGAAATGTTGCATCTGCTGGGTCGTTCTTCAGTGTTCATTCCTGGCTGTGGAAGGATTTCTGTCCTGTTCGCTGTACTTGGCAGTATTTGGTGTTGAGCGCTGTATTTATTTGCCTTTAGTCACAGCTGATATCGTGCGGGGAAAAAACGCGGATCCTGATGATAGCTGATGTGTGCTGCACTGCGAAAGAATCTTCTACGTTTGTGGGGAAACTTGCCTGTAGTCGCAACGATTGTGAGACCTAGGACCCACGTTTTTTTAGGTCTCGTGACCTACAATGCGTGCAAGCGCATTGAGGGAGCGAGAATTCAAGTAGCCAAAATCCTCGTCAAACCAAGGGCTTTCTGCTGCGGTTTTCTTGAAGTTCACGTGAATCACGTGAGCAAACAAGCACGCGCATTCACGGCCAGCACAGCACATTAAAGGCCTTCTCCTCCCCTAATTATTCATGGCCGGCCGTACTTTCAGTTCACACAGCACATCAAAGGGCTTCTCCTCCCCTAATTATTCATGGCCGGCCGCACTTTCAGTTTCCCTGCCTGTAATCCGCCTCAATTTCGTCCTTTCTCGCTTTCCCTGTTAGACCCTTCTGCTCTCCCTTCTAACCTCTCCTTGGTGTTTCAGTGTTTTTAATCCCCACTTCACGCAGGCTAATACAAACGTGCACACGAGGTGCAGGCCTGGGGATGAGCCGACCCAGCTGGTTTCAAGTCGTAGCCTTCAGCGAAACATCAGATTCCGAGACGCAGGGCAGCGCGGGCTCTGTCGATAGAATGCGCCACAGATATTAAATGCTTTACTGTTACATGGCACATTTTCTGCGCAATGGAAAGTGATGGTTTGTGGTAGCCTAAGGGGGCGAGCTTATTTATTTTTACCAGGCGCTGGAAGACCAATAGTGCCGTAACCCACATTTCTTTTTTTTTTTTTTTTTTTTTTTTTTTTTACACAGGACTTTAAGCCCGAAGGCCTTTCTAAATAAGTAATGATCAACAGATTGGCTGTGGGTTTTTTGTAAAGCATGTCTGTGTCAGCTTGCATGAGCGGGGGGATCTTCAAAGTGGAAGACGCTGCTTTTGCTGCCTGTCACAGAAGGGGCTGACTGGAAACGAGGTGTCTCAGAGTCAGGAAGGCAGCAGCACCGGTGAAGGCAAGGCAGACATCGAGAACGATAATATTTCAGCCTCCGTTTAGAAGATGTCTTCTGAAAACAGGGGCGATGCCAACCAGCGGTAATAACATTAGGGTGATGCTCTGGAAGGTTATTTAGAGATTTTTCGAGAGTCACTTGTGGTAACTCCACCACGATCTCTCATTTCCTCAGGTTTTCAAATCCGACCTTTAGCCCATGTTAAACAGTAATTACATTAGTGTCTTTTTTGCAGTAAGTGCACAAGAGGGATGAACAAGCACTGGCGTTGCCAATAGGTCTCGCAGTAGGAAAGTTGGAGCTATTGGTTTTGTAAATGACATTTTATATTTATATATTGTTATTGACAATGCCAATAACTATATATAAATATAAAATGTCATTTACAAAACCAATAGCTCCAACTTTCCTACTGCGAGACCTATTGGCAACGCCAGTGCTGATTACCTCTGTTCCGTTGAGAAAGAATCTGGGATGTCCTGTGGCCCAGCTAGCTGCACTTTAGTCCTAACATGTCTTAGTTATGATGGTTTTAACAAGCAAATTAATTCTGATGTGGATTTAATCTATTTATTTTGGTCTTTATTATGTTAAATCGTACGTATTTGATTATTGTACAGCTTTTTATTCTCTTTCTCTAAATGTATTTGTTGCAGAATATTTGTATAGTGTTATATATATATATATATATATTTTTTTACGTCCTAAATTTGGCAAAATAAAGAATAATTGACTGACCCCTATGCCTTAGAGGCACCGTTATTTGTCCTACGAATACAATCCACTAATTTCAAATTGGCAAGATATTGTCGCTGTACTAATTTTACTAGCAGTTGTTTCGGACAGGACCTACAGCACTGTCTGATTGCTAAATATTGCATTTGCTGGTGTCATACCACCAGCCTGGCTGGCGCGTCTGCTGTGGAATATGACCGAGCCAACATTCCTCTACCAGGCTTGGAACTCGTCCTCACTCGTACTCACACTACTTTGTGACACACACACTGAGCCCACACACTACTTTAGGCCACACACACTGCGCCCTCACACTACTTTAGCCCACACACACTGCACCTTCACACTACTTTAAGCCACACACACTGCGCCCTCTCACTACTTTAGCCCAAACACACTCCACCCTCACACTACTTTACTACCTCTCGGGCGACCTGTCGAAGGATCTGGAGTCCTTGCAGGTGTGGCTCTCAGACAGGCTTAACGATCTTGCCCCGGAACTGGCCCCCCGCCTTACTCCAAAACGGGTTTCCGCCCCCTGGTTCACCGCTGCACTGTCTGCTATGCGGCAGCAGTGCAAGGTGGCCGAAAGAGCTTGGCGGGTAAAATATGACCCGGAGGCTAAGTTGACTTATAAGAGTGCGGTTAAAGACTATCATCTGGATATTCGCCTGGGCAAGAAGGCCTACCTAGCAGGGAGGATAGAAGCTGCCTCCAACTCCTGCAAGGAGATTTTCTCTATAGTTAGAGAATTTATATCTCCACGGTCCAACATCTCTGAGGAGAGGCCCTCTGATTCCTGGGCCTCTGATCTGGCTAGTTTTTTTACTAGCAAGATCCAACTCATACAGGACTCTTTTCCATCGGCTGTACCCGCGGGGCTGATTAATTCTGAGGCCAACCGATCGCCCCCGGCCTCGCCAGGTGTGACGCTGGGCGAGTTCCCACCTATATCTGCGCCCGCTTCTTTAGCACTTATGGGCAACTTGAAATCGGGCTCGCCCTTGGACCCGTGCCCTGCTAAAATTCTGGCGAAATTGGCCGAGGTGATTAATCCGCTGGCTAACCCGCTACTGAATCTCTCGCTGAGCCAGGGAGTGGTTCCGCAGGCTTGGAAGCAGGCAATGGTCATCCCGCTGCTCAAGAAGCCTGGTCTGGATCCAAAGGCCCCAGTCAACTACCGGCCTATCTCCCTGCTGCCTGCTCTCACGAAAATTGTAGAAAAGCACGTGCAGACGGTGCTGTCCAATTTTCTAGAGACGAATGAGATTCTGCATGCCACCCAGTCGGGCTTTCGCCCAAATCTCAGCACGGAGACTGCGCTCCTCGAGGTCCCAGAAACCATCAAAGGGGTTCTGGACACTGGGGGTAAAGCCATGCTGGTGATGCTGGATTTGTCGGCGGCCTTCGACACCGTCCCCCATGATGGCCTGCTCACAAGACTCAGTGAGATTGGACTACGGGGGACGGTGTTCAGCTGGTTTTCGTCCTTTCTAGCTGGCCGCCGGCAAACGGTCTGGGCCTCGCCAGATTCCGCCGTGATGCTGCCTCTGGGAGTGGGGGTCCCTCAGGGCTCTATTTTGAGTCCGACCCTCTTTAATATCTTCATGACCCCTTTGGCGGCGTTGGCGGAGTCGTTTGGGGCCCGGATCGTATCCTATGCAGACGACACCCAGCTCCTCTTCTCGTGCAAGAGAGGAGGAGACTTTGATGGGGAGAGTATCCGGGATTGCCTTGGGGCTGTGTTCCAATGGTTCCAACTGAACAGCCTCAAGTGCAATTCCGATAAGTCCGAGGTACTCTTCTTTGGGTGTGACACGGAGCCAGACTGGCAGGCATGGTGGCCTACTGGTATGTTCCCCCCCACTTGTTCATCCCAAATGGCTAAGAACTTGGGGGTCAAGATGGACAAGGGGTTGTCGGGCACTTGCTTCGGCCTCCTTAGGATGCTGCGGAGGTTTCTTCCCCTCTTGTCGGAGGAGCACAGGAAGCTGACTGTGCAGGCCCTGATAGGCTCTAGGTTAGATTATTCAAACGTTCTGTACCTGGGTCTGCCAGAGTACCTGCTACAGCGGCTCCAAATTGTGCAGAATGCGGCGGCGAGAACGATTTTTGGCCAGAATAGACGTGCTAGTGCAGCGGGCTTACTGCAGACCCTGCATTGGCTCCCAATCCGCAAGCGGATTGCCTTCAAGGCTTTGACCTTGACATACAAGGCCCTTCATGCGACGGGAGCGAAGTACCTCCAAAAGAGACTTGCCTTCTACCAGCCGGCTTGTTCTCTGAGGTCAGAATCCCTGTTTTTAGCGACTGTCCCACGAGTGAAGAGAGCGCGCCGGGGAGGTCGCTCCTTTGGACTGCTGGTGCCACAGCTTTGGAATTCTCTGCCTCTTATACTTCGGGGAGCTACCAGCTTACTAGCTTTTAGAAAAGGCCTCAAAACCTGGCTGTTCACCCAGTAGGCCTTTTTGCTTCTGTTTTTTTTATCTGTGATATTTTCTCTTTTAATGTGTTATATTAGTAGACCGCAGCCCTCCTTTTTAAAAAGCGCCGGGACACTCTTTTTGAGTAGCCGTGCGCTCTACAAAAGCCATTATAACATAACATAACATAACTTTAGGCCACACACACTGTGCTCTCATGCACTGCGCCCACACCCTGCACCCTCACACATACTACACCCTCACACACTCAGTGCCACAATTATATGCTACATAATTACACTGCACTTAATGCAACATACACTCCAAACAATACCACTCAGAGCCACATAATTACATGCCACACAATTACACTCTACTGAATACAACATACACTCCACACAATACCACTCAGTGCCACATAATTAAATGCTAAATAATTACACTGCGCTCAACGCAACATACACTCAGAATACCACTCAGTGCCACACAATTACACTCTACTAAATGCAACACACACTCCACACAATACCGCATAATTATATGCTACATAATTACAATGCAACATACACTCCAAACAATAACACTCAGTGCCACATAATTAAATGCTACATAATTACACTGCGCTCAACGCAAAATACCCTCCAAATAGCACTCAGTGCCACATAATTACACTGCACTCAATGCAACATACACTACAACACCCACTCACTACAACATTTTATGCTACGTATTTAGACTGCGCTCAACACAACATACACTCAAAATACCACTCACTACCACAGTTACACACCACATAATTACACTGCACTCAATGCAACATACACTCCAAATACCAGTCAGTCATATAATTACATGGCACATAATTACCCTACACTCAATGCAACATACATTCCAAATACCACTCTGTGCCACATATTTATATGCTACATATTTACACTGCGCTCAACGCAGCATACACTCCTAATACCACTCAGTGCCACATAACTACACACCACATAATTACACTATCACCCTCACTCTATCTATTGCCCTCACTATACCACTCTACCACCCTCACTCTACCACCCTCACACCCTCACTCTGCCCAGTTCTCAGCAAAAATGCAATGTATCAATGGTTAAAGCTTTATTACAAAAGTACAAAAAATTAATATTACACTTTTAATCTTGATTTTAAAAAAATATAACATGCGCAACACAATCTTCTCTCAATTATGTTTTTTAAATGTAGTGCAATTATACATTACAAAAATTATGTAATAATTACATATAAAATGTATAAGCCATTAAGATTTGTCATATCAATACATGTAAGACAGGGGAATACTAAACATCTAGCTTTAATAATGCTATAGGTGTCACATTAGCAAATTCTATTAATATTGGCATTTACAATAACACAATTAATACATTTGCTATTATAAAAACATAAACATAACTTAAAAATTATTACATTTACAAGACCAATAGCTCCAACTTTTCTAATGCGAGACCTATTGCATTTCCAATGCTTGTTAAATCCTATTGTCATCTCTGGTGCAATGCAGACAGACATTACCTCCCTCGCAACACTCTTGGAAGCGTTTCCTATCCTTTAAACTGATATCAGGTATGTTAGTTGTCTAAGAAACTGATCATGTGAGCTATTGCAAGTGATTCCTCCCCCCCCCCCCCATATTAGTTTCATGTGAGCTATTGCAAGTGATTCCTCCCCCCCCCCATATTAGTTTCATGTGAGCTATTGCAAGTGATTCCTCCCCCCCCATATTAGTTTCATGTGAGCTATTGCAAGTGATCCCCCCCCACCCCTATTAGCTTCAGGGTATAACTTGTTGCAGACCAGATCCTTGTGTGAAGCCTGGATTAAAAATAGAAATGCTAAACTTCTCAATGTAACTTGTTCCTGATGGGCATCTTTATCCGGCACTAGCTTTGCATCCTACCTGCTATTGACTGCTTTTAAATCAATTTTCATTTTTGTCTCCAATACGAATTATCACACATAAGCATGCTACACCTGTGCCCTTTTACTTTTGCTCTACACATGAGTGTTATGTTAGATATTGTATTCCTCCTAATTAAAAAACATAATAATCTTATGACATCGATTCGAAATACTGCCCGTGCTCAGTTATTTCTCTTTTAAGTCTTATTATTCCAGATTTAAAATATAATTCTTCCGAAGACTATAAGAGGAGTACCCTTAATCATGCTTTATCATCCTCGTTGTGTGCTATACTGGTTGTTTACCGGCCTGACGAAGGACCCATGATTTGGAAAGTTGCTGGAATCATTTAAGACCAGCATTGGCTTCGCCAATGTCTCGCCTTTCGGACCTTATAAGCTTTTATCCATTGAGGTCACTTGATGTTGTTGCACCAAGGATATTGTGTAGTTCCTATTTTCCCAATAGGCCCTGCGCATTGGAATAACATAAACAGTAGTATAGATGTAGAAGTGCGGATCTTCCAGGTCTCCACTGACTATGCTAAACTTAATTGGGTTTGTTACCAACTAGCTCATAGGTCACTGGAAACTTTCTTGACTGAATGGGAAGTGATCAGCTTCCCTGGTACAGACAAGAAGGGATTCAGTTTTCCAACAACCGCATAAACATGACAACTTTGCTCCTTAGAATAAGAGTCAATCTCTAGAGTCATGTGAAACAATAGACAGTTATTTTACTCAGTCAGTTTTGTACAGATTACTTTCACCAATATGCAGAGAATAGAGAGACTGGCGTTTTCAATAAAAAGGTATTATTTATTGAACAGTCTTTCTTCTCATACAAGAGAAATGAATTGCCACAACTGCAAGACTAGTTATTATAAAAAGTGCGTACAGTAAAATGAGGATTGCGAAATACTGTAAAAGCATTGATATGGTTTCTTAGCCATACAATGGTTTAAAATGAATAAAACATATATACATTCATATATACATTAGGCTAACTTACTCAACTGGTGCTTCTAACTATGCCTACCCCAGTGTACCTGACCTAAGCCTAATACGTGGAAGGGAGTAAGTAGCAGTTTAAGTTAAGTTTGTTTTGCCAAGGTTTGCTTCAAGAATTCTCTCTAAGGGTTTAGTCAACACCATACCTCTGGAATAGAATGTTGGAGGTCTTGTATCTCCTTCCAGGACTCGATATCCCAGTCACTCGCAAGAGTAGGCTGGAAACGCCGGAGCTGGATTTTCTCGGCAGGAGAAAAGACAGCGTCTCTCTCAGCGCGTCGAGGAGGAGGGGCAGCGTCCGTGGGCAGCTTGTATCTGCTGGACTCTGTAAGGGACAGCTGTTCTGCTCCTACGTTCACCACACCATCGCTATCATCGATGTCGTTGAGGCAGCGTTTGCTTAAGGCAACGTTGGTAATATTTATACCTGAAAGGTGCCTTGTTTGACGTAAGTTTTTGGACATAAGACGTCAATAAAGATGTCACTAGGAAGTGATCGTCTCTCAGTGCTCATTAGAGTTCTATTACTAATCAAAACATAGCAAGCGGGGATTTCCCACGTTGCTGAGTTTTATCTTGTTGAAGAACTCGGAGTGTAATCTAGGAATCTTAGATAGTGGCTTCTGCTGTGTAATTTGCTCAAATGAGCTGCAGAGGAAGAGATTCTGAAATGTGGCTCTGATCGTGTGAGGCCAGAGACGAGTTTCTGAAATATCACTCTTGATCGTTTATGCCATTATAGGGGAATAAATGGATTATAGCCGTATAGGGGCATAAGGTCACAGTATTGATTGGGGTCCTAGATTAGAACGAGACACCCACTCCACGAATTTATGTCAATCAAATTACTAAAAACTATAGCAAAAGATGCATGTGTAACATTACCCACCCAAAATACATATATGCATTTGAAATGGCGTATCTGAAATACGTGGTAATTTTGGTACTGTACGTTTTTAAGCATAGAAATCATTCAAAATTATAGCATGCAATCCATGAACGATTTTGCGAAAAAATTACACATGAAATATCTCTTAATACAGGAAAGAAGGGCGAGATAATTTCATCACATATAAATGCATTTGTTATAAAATGTGCTAGAGGCTGATGTACAGTTATTATGTCTCTAGATTTACCTAAAAATAGAAGCTTCTGTTCTTTATGAATAGGTCTACTTTAAGCAAAGAATTTTTGTGCCAGAAAAAGGTAAATATTTTTAAAAAGTGTTCAATTCAAAAAAAATTCTTGTTGAACGGGGGAATAGAGTTCCAACGCTTTTCAGCCGTTTTTGTTGATCAAAACTGAAGGCCGAATTCAGAGTTCATGGGAACGCTGTGTGTCGGAATGCTTTTCAAAAGTTATTGTTTCTGTTGAGGGGAGAACATCATATCAGACAGGCTCTCAAAAAATTGGTCTACAAAATCAGGTGACAGTTCGACCAAGTTTGATAACGCTGTAACTTGGCAGGTGTGAGAGTGATTGCGATCATCAAAGTCTGGATCAGCAATGCTCACAGATGGTCGTACCTGGGTGGTGATGCTTTTATTTCTTGCTCCACCGTTACCACCTACTCGTAGCACAGGAGTCTCAACGAATGCCATCATCAGGATTGGTAGCCGCTGGGGACAACACAATGCGTGAGCCGTTATCGGACTTAGCAAAGTATCGATATCCATTGGTACTGCTGATGGAAGTGCAAGACAGATGTCCAACACGCACTCATCTCCGCATAGCATACATCGAAGCACAGGTAAGATGCAGGTCTGCCATATCGGTCTGAATGAAAGAAACCAGGTCATGTTCAGATCTCTCAGCCTGACCAATCCAAAGACTCTGTTTATTCCGTCCCGGTAGCGTATTGCTAGGATCATTTCTTCCATCCTTGTGGGAGTCATGTCTGAGTTTTGGCTTGCCATATCGGAGCAGGAGGGTCAAAAATAAAATCCCTGCTACAAGTCCCAAAATAAGGGGGATGCCGCCAAAGACTGAATGGACAAAATTGGGAATGATTCCCAGAATTGCTTTGAATGGTGTTAGCAGTCCTGTAAAAACCGTCTTAAATATACCTGGGATGCCTATGGCACTAGACATGTTAAGAATTTGGCTAAGCATTTCTGTGAAATGCACGGGGCAATTTGTTGATAAAAGGTCATGTTTCTCTGTAGCCGTCCTTGCAACTAGGAGATCATACGTCTCTTTTGATGACGTGATGGGCACTGTTGTCTGTAAAAGCACAGACTTCATTCTGCTTAAAGTATCAATTCGTATAGAAGAGAAATTCAGACGATGCCATAAGGGAGTCTCCAGGGCCGTTTGGAAACAATGCTTGCATACAACAAGTGACCTTGAAAGTTACGTGTAAGAGATATGCTTTCCCTGGCAAAAGGCCACAACAGCTGCGATCCGTTCTTAGAATGTAACTCCCGTTCGAGAGCTGCTTAAAGAAAGGCTCTATCTGCGTTGCAGGTGTGACATGTTGGTGGCATGAAAGGTTACTAGAATTTCCTTCACAGGCTCCGTGTAAATTAATACCCTGGCACAAAAGTATACCGCTTAGTGAATGTTTACAGTTTTCACCACTAAGAAATACATTTTTGTTGCTGTCACTATAGCATGTGTGTGTATGGTAATTTCCATGTTGACTTAATGTATCCTTTACCCAATCGTTCATACTGGCCAGTAGGTATGTATTCAAGGCAATTTTTAAATCGGAAAGTTATCGGAATTGTGATAATCCTGTGTATTATCCATTCAATGACAGGACTTTCTGACATTGTCAAAGGTAATCTCTCAAGTTTTTCGATGCTCAGGATTGCATAGTCTGCTCCTTTCTGTGCCAAGCTGATTTGTTTATCAGTAAGGTTAAAGATGGAAAACAATGACGTTGTGTTGATTAAACGCCAAGGCACATAGCCTGAACGAAGATTTTGCAGTGTCCAGCCTAACTGTACAATAGAACGCAATTGTGACTGGCCATGCTGTAACATTAGCAAGTCTTTGTCTATTATATCTATGGCAGATGATACAATACTGTCCAGTGAATATATTCTGGAGGACAGAGTCATTAACCCATTGTCCCCTACAGAAAGTGATTTTTCCAAATTAACACGATCAATTTCTCGTATTTTTTCAGCTGTTTGAATTTGTTATTTTCCAAGCCTCGTTGTAAGCCGCATATATACTGGTCGCTATGAAACGTTTTTGACGCTGTTTGCGTGGTCCCAGAATGAAATTGTGCAAATCAGCACCATCTTTAAGTAAAGATAAGTGTTGCTTAATTTCAGCCAGTGCCGATGATTCTAGCCATTCAAGGCACAGCTTCCCTACACTGTATGTTACTATCCCTGGATGTTGTCTCTGGGAGGATCTAGGGTCTTGTCTGGTCATTGTTAACCCCTGTGTTTTGTTCAGGAATCTATCTTGACAGTTGTTTGTGTCAGTAGGCCAGATTAACCACTTTTTCCAATCAGGATGTGTTCTGTTTAGATGTAAAATTTTTGATACGTCTATTTCAATATCTGTGGTTGCATTATCCGGTATTGGCTTTGGAATAGACGGTTTGGTAAGGTCTTTAATCTTAGCTAGGCCAAGACAGGTTGTTTGATGAACTGTTTCATTTAAAAACATTATTTGCTCTGGGATCATGCAGGCTCGAAATAATGCTTCTAGGCCTTGTACCTGCCAATCTTTTGTACCCCAGATTGTTTTTGTTTCAATGTTATTTTTCCAATAATCAAAACCAAATGTCATCATTTTTTCATAAAATGCTTCTGAATATATCAATTTAGTATTTGTCAGCATTGTTTTCAATCCTGTTTTATCTAACAGTTTATAATAAAACGTTTCTGTATCACTGGTGTTAAACCCTGAGAAGTATTGAAATTTCTCATAGAATGTTTTAGAACTGCTTTTAGGTGGAGTAGCACAATGTTCCCATTGGTTATACTTAAAAACGTTTCTAGGCTGTGCAGATTTATGCAAGTAATGATCACCATAGTGTGTGTAGCAGAACATCTGTTCATAACTAGACGAACCTTGTAAATAATCATGTTCTGTGAATCCTGCTGACATTACTAAATCAGACATCATATTATTAATACTTTCAAAGTCCCAATCATCAGAGAATGTACTAGGTTTTACAAAGTCGCTTAAGGAAACCTTGAATTGATGAGGATATTTCAGGATTTCGACCAGACCATATATTTCATAGTCATTTTTGTCCCATACTACCCCACCGGGTATTGGAATGGCTGTGACATTTACTGTTGACAGTTCTCTTTTCTTCACGTGGGATGATCTGTGTGGTTTGAGGACTAAGTTGATGTTCTGACTTGCTGTGTCCATTGAACTGTATTTTCCCTCAATGAATTTTCCCAAACAAAGTACCATGATGAGCCAAAGCAGGAGGAAAAATATACCTAGACCAAACCAGAACTCTAACCATGGAGAAACAAGGTAAATTTCCTTGAGTTGATGAAAGAGTTCCGTTGCTTTTTCTTTAAAAGTCTTTTTTATTTCTGGCATCACTTCGGGGTTGTTTTGATCTTCAGAAAAGTTGTCGACGTTGATGAAGTAGCCAGAGGCAGTTCTGTCAATTGCTGGGATTGTTCTTTCAATTTGTCTTTCGGTAGCACATTCTGATGCCACATCATTGTAGACTGGTGTTTCTTGACTAACTGTTTCAATCTGTGTTTCAAGAGGCACGAGTTCCATGGCATTATTGCGTAGTCCCTCTCTGTGCACTGCAGGCTTATCAAATGTGATTGGTCTTTCAGTTTGAACCTCTTGAATTGTTGCAAGTTTGGGTATTCTGTTGTTTCTCGGGAGTCCACTGGGCCTACTGTTGATTATAGGCCACATGCTTGTGGTTTTACCAGGTCGATTGATACAACTCTGTTCTTCTTTTTACCAGCAAGGGGCGGTAGTACTACTGATCTTGTTCCGTTGACTGCTAAGACAGGTACTGCTTTTCTGTAAGAAGGCCCAAATTCCTTCTTCACCGCTATTTTTATTCTGACTAGAACCCCAATCTTTGGAATCCAGACAGGCCTTGCTGGGGCTGGTGGTGCCTCGTCAGTGGTAGCTGGCTGTTGCTTTAGCTTTATGTTGCTTAAGGATTTTCTTGTTTCATTCAAGTCCTGTAAAACAGCCAAACGATCTTTGATGTCAAAGTCTGTTTTCTTATCTTCTACCACTGATACCTGACTATCTAAGTCCTGAATTCGCATTCTAGTTCCGAACAATAATTCGTATTGGCTGAAACCTTTTCAGAGAATTTCTTGGCAAATTGTTAAGACTTAACTGGACACTTATTAAATGTTTGACCCACCCAGCACCTGAACCTAATACCTTCGCTGTTATAGATTGCTTTATGTCCCGGTTTTTTCTTTCTACCACACTGTTCCCTTCGGGGTGTGACAGACAAGAATACCGCAACCCAACTCCCATGCTGGCCATGGCCTCCTTATAAGCTCAAGAGCTGAAAGCAGGACCCTGGTCAGAATGGAACATGGCAATTGCGTATGTGCCGATAAAGACTCGCAGATCTTTTATAACCGTTCTGGCGTCAGCCGAGCGCTGGGGCCACATTTTTTAAGTGGATTTTGTCTTAATGATTAATAGGACGCTGGATGGCATGTAGACAGCATTACGCTGTTTCTAATTGGTAGCCGGGCAACAGACTGGACCAGGTCACTACTGCGATCCCTGTCACAATTTGGACAGTTCTTTACATATATTTGATGTTGCACGCTCAACCCCGGCCACCAGTATACTAATTGTAATTCAGTCAGAGATTCCTTGATCTTTTTGTGCCTAGGACCCAATCCCATGTGTGCGTCTGCTATTAAAAATATTCTCCTGTTCATGTTTGGAATTACCCTATCCCCCACTCCAGGGATTCAAGCAAAAGGAACGGAGTTTGCATCAATTACGTATGCATAATTGAGTGGATAGTTCACGGGGAGTGCTGCACAGTCGCCTTTTACGGACGTTTTGACTGCCAGCATGGTTTCCCCGTCTATGTATTTTTCTGAACGCTTTTTTGTGGCTACGGAAGCCAGTTTAGTTGCTTCCGCTGTGGCTGTATTAGCCAATGAATTCCCTGCAACGTGAACGCCATCACGTTGATGACTCAGAGTGTGTATCACGTGAGTCTTTTGTGGTTCTTTCTGTAAAAGAGCTACCTGTTTCCAAAGCATTTTATGCTTTATTGTGGCACCTGTGTCATCTTTGTAATTATTTTCAATCCAGCTCTGTAACTTGTTATTGTAAGAGTTGACGCAAAAATGCGAATCGCACACGATTAGTGTCGGGAATTCACGTTCTGCATTTTCAAGCTCCATCTTTAAAGATCTGATTTCAGCTCTCTGAGCCGAACAGTTTCTTACTGATTCAGTTTTTGTTATTTTCGGTCTGAATTTACCGCACAGCCAACGACCTTTAACAATCGCGCAGGCTGCATCGTAGGATTTGCTCTCTACGTTCAAATGCTGTACAAATCTATCTGTATAGATTATACAGGCGTACTGTGGGAGAGGCAGAAGTTCGATTGGCAGAGGATATTCTTCTTCATAAGTCAATTCATTCAGTTTTTCGAATTGCGGGGCGAAATAGTATTTCACATCTTCCGCTCCAAGAGAATCTACACACTGTATCCATTTCGGATCCAGTGACACTGTAGGCAGGTTTACTGGGCTGAATAGCACCTCTAAAGTGGATTCCGCTGTGAGGATATTGATCCTTTTGCCATGTGCTAGTTCTCGTTCATTCGCTAATGCAGTTTCTACTGCTTTCGCAGTATTTTCTGTTGGACTGAATGTTTTTTCCGCTTGTGTGTACAAGTGAGATTTAATTGAAATTGGTACTTTTTCTCACTCATTAGAAGTCAGGTAAGTGAATCCGCATCTTCCTGGGATGACTCGGATTACAAGATTGCGTGTGTTGTCACGTGTCTAATTTTGTTTTTGCTAACATGTCTGTTTGCAGTGATCTCAAAATTTCTGTGTGTTTTTGAGTCCAGTTGATTTGTTTAAAATCAGGTTTAATTAATTCGTAGAGAGGTTTAACCCTCTCCGCATAATTTAGAATGTAAGTTCTACCGAAATTCAGGAAGCCTAGAATCGATTGTAAGTTCTTCAGCGTTTTTGGTGCTTGGAGTACAGCGCACTTCTCTAAGAAGTTGCCCGCTAGGCTTTTTCCTTCACTTGATCATTCGTATCCTAAAAATAATACTGTCAGATGGGCAATTCGAGACGATTTAAAGTTGTATTTGTAACCCTCTGCTGCGAACCCAAGTATAATGGTGTTCACTCTTTTCAAGTGAGTATCCAAGTCGTCGTCTTTGAGATAGATAATGCCTCATCATCATATATTTGTAGTAACTCTGTTACTCTGGCTGAGAATAGTCCTGGGCTGTTCTTGAATCCCTGTGGGAGCCTACAGAAATGTTTCTGAGACCCCATTACTGAGAAAGCGGTCAAGTATCTGCTTTCTGGTGCAATATTTTGACAAAAGAAACCATTATATATGTCTAATGTTTTATATTTTTTACGAACTATGTTATTCATTTGTGCAGTATAATGCGAATTCTGTACTGCAAATGTTTTGCAACATGAGTTAAGGTGTCTGTAGTCCAAAACTAGACGATATGAATTGTCTGGTTTGGAGACAGGAAACAAAGGATTGTTCATTTGAGAGGTGCATGTTTCAATCACCCCCTGATATTCAAGTTGATCTAAAATCTCCCTGACTTGTTTTTTAGCTTCTTGCTTAATGGGATACTGCCTTTGTGCAGTCGGTTGACTTTTTAACTGGATTTTGTGAGGAGGAGAGTCCTCATCCCATCCTACATGATTTTTATATAATGCTGGTGCCTGGGCCATGGCCCATTTCCTTGCATATGTATATATTCTGTGAATCGGAATATGATTCGAGAAGGCAGGCATAATCATTTCTTCGCCACGAGGGCACTCCCTGACAAACTCTGGGGTCCAATCTTTTTCAGCTAACAGAATGTCATGGCCTTTTGAGAGTTTATCCCAAAATAGACCCCTTATTTTCCTAGTCTTATCACCCTCTATACGCAGTGTTATTTCGTATATCTTATGGGGCTCGCTAACTCTGGTGTCTGCAGTTTCTACTTGAATGTATTAAAAAAAAAAAAAAAAAAAAAAATGTATTCATTTGTGTCCACTGTCTCCAGATGACTCATCAGGATCTTGCGGGCTATACTGATTTCTGCTGCACTGTCTAACATTGTCTGTGCCCACTCCCCGTTCTTCAACTGTGTCCTCAGTATTCTCGGCATGTTCGATTACTCTAATACTGGCTACCTTCTTTTTTGGAAATTGTAACTTTTTACTTTGAGCAGGTTCCTTGTCTTTGGACTTGGTGTTCTCTCCTGGGTCTGACCGTCCTCTTCTTTCCGATTTCTGCGAAAAAGATCAAGAGGGACGTGTATCAATACTTTGATAGCTATCAGGCTTTTTCAAATTATCCCTATTTCTAAGGTTATATCTTTTCTCAGAGGGCTCCCTCTGGGGAGACTGGTGTTCTCGAGTCGGGGTTCTTTACCTCCGTCGAGGAGACCTTCCTCTGGACTAGAAAACTTTTTCCTTGGGAGTGGATTGTTTATTTCCATCCCAGCTCATTTTAGGAGTGTTTGAATTATTTTTAATGAATAATTTTTCAGGATTTTCGAGCAGTTGGGGTTTAACTGGTTTCCCACCCAAGCTGTCTCTACCTAATTCTTCATAACACTTTTCTATAATTCTGGCAAGCTCAATTGACTGTTCTGTTATATCTGTTTCCTTCGTTCTAGAAGGGTGGTTCCTACAATGGTCATGAATTTAACTTAGCACTCTACATAGAATTATTTAAATAAGGTGACAGAATTATATGACAGTGTTTACTTCATCATAGTTTTTATTTTCATTTAATATAGTTCTTCATTTCTCTTTTTTGTAGAAAAAAGTATAATTCATCATAAATACATTTCTCCAGTGGATATTTTTTGTTTTTAAGAACCAATACAATTTATAACACACCAATTATTCAATATATATACAAAATTATAATGTACAATTAATTTTTAAGAAAGCCACCTTGTCACTAATAGGGTCTCAAGATGGATTCGAGACCCCTGCACATGACCGACCATGTGCAGGGGTCTCGAATCCATCTTGAGACCCTATTAGTGACATTGTTTGATCTTGTCAATTAATACTCAGTTTTTTCCCCCCCTTTTTTCCTTTTGGTAGTGTGGGTTGATTGTGGTATGTATGTATGTATGCTAGTGAATTGAGTTGAGTGTTTGATATCAGGTGGCTTTCTTAAAAAATAATTGTACATTATAATTTTGTATATATATTGAATAATTGGTGTGTTATAAATTGTATTGGTTCTTAAAAACAAAAAATATCCACTTGAGAAATGTATTTATGATGAATTATACTTTTTTCTACAAAAAAGAGAAATGAAGAACTATATTAAATGAAAATAAAAACTATGATGAAGTAAACACTGTCATATAATTCTGTCACCTTATTTAAATAATTCTATGTAGAGTGCTAAGTTAAATTCATGACCATTGTAGGAACCACCCTTCTAGAACGAATTTTCTCTTTCCCCTCGGTTCCGTGGTCAAAACTTATTCTTTGAGGGGGTCCCATCTTTCATGCTATATCTGTTTCCTTCAACTTCTGGCGGATCGCCACAGATGCTGCTTCTCCTTTTATGTTGGCTAGTAATATAGCCGAGACCTGTTTGAAGTCTTTCAGTAATTTCATACCAAGAGTTAAGGCAGGTTCTGGACCGTATTCATTTTGAATCTGTTTTAGCACATCTGGTATTACCGCCATAGACGGAACACCATGTGTTTTTGTGTAAATGGAAGCAAAGACTGTACCCCAAGTGTCACAGTCCTCCACGTGTGGTGCGACCCCCATTGGAAGGAAGATGGTCAGAATTCTGTGTTTCTCTATAGGGGTAGTATTCGGAAATACTGCCTCTATTTGAGTAATTTTCTGCGTTAACCAGAAAGGAATTTGTTCCCGTTTTATGGGTGTTTTACCAAGACATGATTATATGTTCTGTGGTGTAATTTTATTTGTGTTCCTCTGATGAGGGGTCAGCTGTGGAACGTTAACAGCTGTTTGGACCGTTGCAGTCCTCATTACATATTGGACTAATTGCCTATGTATTTTGATTAATGTTTTTAGCTGTATTAACAGCTCTTCTCTAGACGTTTTTGCAATGTCCGGATGTGGTGTGTAGCTGGCTAGAACCGGCCACGTTGCTCCTGGTCTACCTAGTGGACCGAGCCTGGTAATATGATCATTGTGTTTTAGGGCGCCTTTAAACCAGAGCAAATGCTCTTGGAATTTTAATGGAATTTCAATCTCCTCGAAAGGAGCGTACTCTTCCAGTGGATCCCCTACTATGTAGTAGTGGAACTCGTGTGTTGCGGCGTTTGCCGCTGGAAATTTTATCCAAGAATAGAATACCTCTGTCTGCCGATATTCGTGTGCCTCTATCACGAAGACGACTGTGCCACCTTGTGTGGTCAGTCCATTGTCTATAAGTTTTGACGTTATAGATTTTCTTAAATGTGCCGGAATGATTATTGCACCCGGTTCAGTAGTCCCTGTACCATCGGGACCCTGCTGAGTCGCATTTACTGCGGCATCAGTTCCGTTGTTTTCTACTGACATTTTATAAATGCAGGTTTTGCAGAGCAGGTCTCCAAGGAGACAAAGATTAGGTGCACAATATTTTGGAACACTGTATCCTTCAACGTTGAATAAACCAGAGCTTTACATAGGAATCTCTTCCTACTAAGGTCGGGCGGATTTTAACCTTTCACCCACTCCGGACGTCTATTGGAGTATTTACGGGAGAAAGGGGCCTGTGTGAAAAATGCACGACTGTGTTACTCTAACGTCTTGCGTTAGTTTTATCGCCTTACCAAACGTTGGGCGCCATGTAGTGTAGTTCCTATTTTCCCAATAGGCCCTGCGCATTGGAATAACATAAACAGTAGTATAGACGTAGAAGTGCGGATCTTCCAGGTCTCCACTGACTATGCTAAACTTAATTGGGTTTGTTACCAACTAGCTCAGAGGTCACTGGAAACTTTCTTGACTGAATAGGAAGTGATCAGCTTCCCTGGTACAGACAAGAAGGGATTCAGTTTTCCAACAACCGCATAAACATGACAACTTTGCTCCTTAGAATAAGAGTCAATCTCTAGAGTCGTGTGAAACAATACAGTTATTTTACTCAGTCAGTTTTGTACAGATTACTTTCACCAATATGCAGAGAATAGAGAGACTGGCGTTTTCAATAAAAAGGTATTATTTATTGAACAGTCTTTCTTCTCATACAAGAGAAATGAATTGCCACAATGGCAAGACTAGTTATTATAATATGTGCGTACAGTACAATGAGGATTGCGAAATACTGTAAAAGCATTGATATGGTTTCTTAGCCATACAATGGTTTAAAATGAATAAAACATATATACATTCATATATACATTAGGCTAACATACTCAACTGGTGCTTCTAACTATGCCTACCCCAGTGTACCTGACCTAAGCCTAATACGTGGAAGGGAGTAAGTAGCAGTTTAAGTTAAGTTTGTTTTGCCAAGGTTTGCTTCAAGAATTCTCTCTAAGGGTTTAGTCAACACCATACCTCTGGAATAGAATGTTGGAGGTCCTGTATCTCCTTCCAGGACTCGATATCCCAGTCACTCGCAAGAGTAGGCTGGAAACGCCGGAGCTGGATTTTCTCGGCAGGAGAAAAGACAGCGTCTCTCTCAGCGCGTCGAGGAGGAGGAGGGGCAGCGTCCGTGGGCAGCTTGTATCTGCTGGGCTCTGTAAGGGACAGCTGTTCTGCTCCTACGTTCACCACACCATCGCTATCATCGATGTCGTTGAGGCAGCGTTTGCTTAAGGCAACGTTGGTAATATTTATACCTGAAAGGTGCCTTGTTTGACGTACGTTTTTGGACATAAGACGTCAATAAAGATGTCACTAGGAAGTGATCGTCTCTCAGTGCTCATTAGAGTTCTATTACTAATCACAACATAGCAAGCAGGGATTTCCCAGGTTGCTGAGTTTTATCTTGTTGAAGAACTCTGAGTGTAATCTAGGAATCTTAGATAGTGGCTTTTGCTGTGTCATTTGCTCTAATGAGCTGCAGAGGAAGCTGCAGAGGAAGAGATTCTGAAATATGGCTCTGATCGTGTGAGGCCAGAGACGAGTTTCTGAAATATCACTCTTGATCGTTTATGCCATTATAGGGGAATAAATGGATTATAGCCGTATAGGGGCATAAGGTCACAGTATTGATCGGGGTCCTAGATTAGAACGCTGGATAACTAAAAACGTATAAGGTCCCAAAGGCGAGACCTATTGGCTATGCCAATGCTTGTTTTGTAAGAGCTAGTAAATGTTGGCCTCTACCACTATTGATGTCCCATGGGTTCCTTATCATAGGACCGATTTATAAAGATGTTCTGTCCTCTACTGTATTAGAAATATGGCCACTAGTCTCAAATGTATTGTGACAATGAAAGTCACAATAGCATAGTGTTTTTTTCTATCTAATTCTTTTTATTTGATTTTATGTAATAATGTAAACCGGTTTCATCACAGCTCTGGCATACTAAACATGCTACTGATCAATCTATGGCAACATCTAAAAAACCAAGTATCCCCAATATCCAACTAACTCCCCACCCCCAAAAATGCAAGAATAAACCTCAACCGTCTCCCCTGGTGTCTGCCAAACGTGAGAAACAAAACAGGCTCTGGTTTAACTCCCATCACTAACAAGACTGGTTTCTATATACCAACATACAGGGATGGAGGGCACCTAAAGTTAAAGGAGGATAATATTCCCCAAAAATTAATAGGAAGTGCTTCACAGACAGGCTGGTACTAGATGTCCCTGTGGAGTTGTAAAAGGGCCTCTATGCTACATAAGGTACTGCACCCTTAATGCAATTGTAAAGAGATTGCAGTTCAGCAAACATTTCCTCACGTTCTTTGCACTATGACCAGTATCTGTTAAATTAATTCATATGAAGGGACAAACTGTCAGATTGATCACATTCGAACTGCCCATAGATATGGATTAAATATGGCAGCAGTCCTTGGTCACTCTAGTATTTTATTGTGCGATTTTATATTGAATGTTGTAAATGTATGGTTTTGTTTCTATGAGACATACAGCAGAGGCCTGGAGGCAGTTTTTTTTTTCTTTTTCTCTTAGGCATAGTTGCCTAAGAAGGATCGCCTTTTGTTTGCTACGGCGGGGAAACAGCACAGGAGGTGTAGATGAGACTCGTTTATATCACACAGACTACATGCCCCTCCAGTATTTTGGTTTGCCCAATCTTGGCTGAAATCTGTAATTGGCAGTGCCAGCATTTGCATGTACATAATCTCTTTTCTTACTTCAGGGTTCAGTGGGGCGGCAAGGTGAGTCTGCTGTTTATTTAGGTTTTATTAGTCATTCAATAGACTAAGGCAAGCTAATGTTTTTTTGTGTTTCCCGGTCTTGCTGGAAGGAAGGTAGTTGGAATTGTTAGATTTTGCCATGCGTTGTATGAGATATGAGGCAAGGAGAGTGCTGGTTTGTTGAATTCAGTGGAAGCCAGAGCTCTCATAAGTTGCGTGTTTCATGGAGAGCCAGATTTTTCGGATATATCTCTGAGGCAGCTCGTAAAGGATTCCCCCGGCGTTTTTAAGATTTGTATGTAGTATTTTAAGTAGTCTGCCTCGAAGTTTAATGAAGGTTTGACCAGTCCAAGCTCCAACCGGAGTCCCTGGAAACTTGTTTTGGGAGTTGAAAGATTTTTTCTTAGTATGTTTGATTTTATATTGTAAGGCTATTGTAAGGCATATATCCACTGGATATACGCCTTTGCACCAGCTATCTAAGCTTTCGGAAAAAATTAAACTTCACTCTTCTAAACTCCCACTGCTTCACCGGTTTGCGTCCTAAGTGTGGAGATACCCCATGTGGGGTGATTCAGGCGCTTTACAAATGACATAAATAAATAAATGTTTGCTGGCTCCAATAAAGGTTATAGGTCATGTGGGAAGCGGACCACAGGTTAACTACGTGTTTGGGCCTTATGGTTGTCTCTTGCTCCAAATGCGTTGGCCTCAAGAAGTTGTATAATTAGTAACGTGGCCTACTAATGCACCCAGGGCTAGTGGCATTTAAGTGTTTAAGACTTGTACATGTCAATGGATTGACTTACATTTTGACTCCTGATTTTGCAATAGAAAAATTATTTTGTTCTTTGCTCATCTAAGCCGAAAACTTCTGATCACATGGCTTTTTAGTTGGGACTGTGTAAACTGGCCATGTCTGTTCCTCTATGGCTGTGTTTACCAATCTGTGACTGGGATGTCTCACTGACCTGGCACTGTATTAATTTTATCTGATATCTTTCACTCTTGCATTATCTTGATATGTCCGTGTTTCTGCCAGAAATCAAATATCTTGATAGACCATGGTCCCTTCCCCCATGCAGACTCTGGAGCTCTGGTTCTTGAGGGGAGCTTTTATGAAGTGAATAAAATCTTACTATGGACTGAAGGCACATATGGGCTCCTGTACTTAAACCTAAATCGCGACTTGGTTGCCAGGGGTAGTTGTACTGATCTTATATGCACACCTGGTGTCATGAGTGTGATTTAGTAGCTGTCACTAGATGAGCTAGCCAATTTCCTTCTTTTGTTACACGCTTAGCTTTCCCTTGCAGTATACTATGACAACGTAGAGGTGGGCAAACCACAGAAGCCACGAACCAGGTGCTTGGCTCATCTTGAAGTCCGATTCGATCTTCCGGCCCAAAACTAGCAGGGTTCATGCATTATTACATAGGATAGTGCCTTAAATAGTGAGGTCAGGGTGTTTGCTTTAATAAACTAATGTTTCTCCATGTATAAGGGGAATCTAGGCCACCCATAGAACTGATGTCTTGGTTCACCGATGGCAGTGTCAGGACGTGGGAGGGGTATGAATGGTCTCCCTTTTAATATGACTCAATGCTGACCTATTCCGATGTACTAAGCTGTAACGCTTCTGTAGGAAGCTGGCTCTGTATATACTATACCAAAATTAGGTATAGTGTGCAGAGTCCAGTGGAATCCCAAAGGTAGGCAGAGGTAAACATAGATAGCACTGTACTCTATTTGTGTTAGTGTGGGCGAGCAGTAAGGCTTTATCAGAGGGGGTAGTGTTAGGCATTTGTTGTACACACTCGGGCAGCAGATGTCACGCACTCTGACTGAACTCAGACCAGAATATTCTTTCGTTAATTATTTTCTAGAACTAAGCAAGCCTGGTACAAGTGTGTGTAAATGGTGGTTTTCAAGGCAGGTTGAACAATTTTTTTTAAAATAGATTTTTATGAATTTTCAAAAACAAGCGGAAATAAAGCAGCATTACGGACTCAAATATTTGACAGCATATTAATTCGCCAGCTGCATGTCCCCTTCCCTCCCCCCCCTGGGCCCCCGCCACCAGTGTGCCCTAGTTTCCTGCATCATACACATTAAAGGAACATCTAAGTCTCCTGAGGCAGGAAATTCAACATCAGTAGTGCAATACAGGTAATATATTTTAATTGGATGGACCACAGAGCATGTTCAGGTCTATTCTCCATTGCCTTCTCTTGATCTTCCAAAATCAAACCCTCGGAGTCAGTCTCCGGTGCCTCTAACAGTGCAACTAGTGCCTCCCACGCTCTCGCTACCGCCAACGCTTTTTCATTAGTAGTTCGTAGAGCCTGTTGTAGTCTAAGCGTACCATCGCTCAGTGCCCATTTGAGAAATACCGTCCTCCATCTCCCCCCATTAGGCCCTTTCACTGCTTTCCAGTGCATTGTGATCTTCCTCTTAGCCAGTACTCGGCCCAAGTCTATAAATTTGCTCGTCACTTTAGTTTCTGAGGTATGCGGGAACCAATGCAATAAGCAAACGCCCTGATCCGGTTCTATATTGCGATCAGTTATTCCATTCAGCAAATCTAGCACTTCCTCCCAGTAAGTTCCCAACCCGGTACATCCCCACATATGCTGAAAATCAGCACCCTCAAACTACACCTCGAGCACTGAGCAGTAGCCGCAGTAAAGTATTGATTAATCTTAGCTGGTGTTAAGAACGCTCTTACAGTATATAAAATTGTACCATTTGAAATCTAGCATGCCTTGTGCTTTTCCAGGCCTGCATAACCAGCTGGGTCCATGTTTTCTCAGGGATTTCCCTGCCTAGATCCACTTCCCATTTCCCCTGTAACACGCGCAGCGGGTCTAGTGCTTCAGTCGACATGCGCTTATAGAGGCAAGTGATAGCTTTAAAGGTTCCTGCAGCCATGGCCACATATTTGCATGCCATGGAGGTCTGTGGTTCCGACAATCCCATCCGCCAGTTTTGTTGCATTGCGGTGACTAGCGCTGAATGCAGCAGGCATTCCCTCCCCCCCCCCCCCCCTACCTCCCCCCACCTGCCTTTGAGGGATGTCATATTCATTCTGTAGAGCCTGAAAGGACAAAAGGGTTCTGTTTTCATAGGTCTCCCAACACCTGAATTCCCTGTACCTCCCATTCCGTTAAAGCCGTCCAGGCCCCCGACATGCGGGAGGTCCGTACACATACCCATCGGAATGTCCGGAGCATATGGGTGAGCAAACCCAGCTCGGCCATGGCTCTGGTTCTAGCACAATCTCTGTCTGCTCTTCATTATTAAGTGGTTCGAGGCACATCTTCTGTTTAAGCACTATAAAGGACAAGATATAGCGTGGAACCCACTGTCCTACAGGACCGTCGGGGCCCTGGAACTCCCAAGCCACAGCATGAGTAAGCGACTGGAGCTGCGCTGCTAAATAATACCACTCAAAATACGGCACTGCCATTCTCTCATGGGCTCTCGGACGCATCATAGTAGCCATCGTGACTCGCTGTCTGCCAGCCCCCCAGATAAGCCCCCCGGCATGGATCGAAGCTGTCTGAACACGGAGCTTGCCACCCAGACTGGTAGTCGGAAATACAATAAGAGAGGAAGCACCACAATCTTCAGGAGCACCACCTGTCCTGCTACTGACCGCGGCAACGTACCCCGAAATGCAAAGCTACCATTTAGTCCTCTCATGGCCCGAACCAAATTACAGTCTAGCAAATCCTCGGGGGAGTGATAGATATGAGGGCCTAAGTAAGGCAAACCTAGAGGCTCCCAGCGAATGCCTGCCACCTGTGGAGGGTTCACCTCAAACTGAGTTGTCAGAAACAAGCAAGTTTTGGCCCAGTTCACCCCAGCCAGAGTACCGTCCGAACGCATCATGCAATTTCCACACACCCTCCAAGGCTGTTCCCGTGTTTGCAAGAAAGATTAGTAGGTCGTCCACATATGGAGAAATAACCTGCATATCCCTGCAAGTAACAATACAGGTTAATGCCTCCCCAACCTTTCATGGGAGGCCAAAGGCTTGATGGCCAAGGCAAACAACAACGGAGAGAGCAGGCATCCCTGCTTCGTACCCCGCACTACCAGACAAGAGGAGGAATTAGTCACACCAGTCCGCCCTCGAGCCATTGCTGATTTATAAAGGATCTCTGTCCACCCTGTAAAGGATTCCCCAAGCCTGAACGCATGAAGAACCTGGAACAAGTATGGCCATTCCAGACTGTCAAACGCCTACTTGATAGCTATGGAAAGTACCGCTGCCATGGGTGGTCTCGCTATGATCTTCCCCCCAGTATTTGGAGAAGGCGCCTCAGGTTAGTCGCTGTGGTGCGTTTCGGGATAAAGCCCGCCTGGTCGTTATGGACCAGTTGTGCCATATAATGAAGGAGCTGTGTCGCAAGAATCCTACTCAATATCTTAGTCAGTTGTTAACATCGATAATGGGCGATAGGATGACCTGGCCAAGGGATCTTTCCCCGATTTCAACAATGGAAAGATGATAGCTTCTCGAGTAGAAGCGGGCAGCCTTCCTAGATCTTGGGCCTCGTGATAAACCACCATCAACTTGGAGGCCAAGATGTCAACATATGTCACGTAAAATTCTATCGGTAGGCCTACGGCCCCCAGGGTTTTCTTGCATGCCATATGTTTTATCGCACTACGGATTATGCCCACTTATCTACCGCCCCAGTGTGTCTGCCTGGTCCTCCTCGAGACGTGGTAGATGCACCTCTGCTAAGAAATCCTCCAACTCCTCACCTGTTGCTTGCAGCTTACTCTCATATAGTTCTGCATAATAGTCCAAGAACATCCTATTAATCCCCTTTTGGGAATACTCCGGTACTCCCTCAGGGGAGGTCAAGGCCAGGATGGGCGTACCCCTCTGAGCCGGGTTGGCCAACCAGGCCAAGAGGGTGCCCGCCTTATCCCTCTCCGCATGTGCCCGCACCAAAATACGCTTTGTGATTGAAGCAACGTAGCCTCTTCACTTGCGTCGCCACTCCTTCTCTCACGGCCAAAACATCGGCCTGCACCCACGATTTTTCAGGGCGGGCTTTTTCCACCTGACGCAGATGCAGTTCCTCCCTCTATATCCTGCAAACGCGTCTTCTGCACACAAACCGTTTTAGGGATTACATAAGGCCCGCACCACCACCACCTTAAATGCATCCCACTCCAGGGCCAAGGTTGAAGCTGTACCCTCCTTTTTGAGGAAATACGGCTTTATACCCTCCAGCGCCTCTGCACGAAATACTGGGTCCTCCAGGGCCTCAGGGGGTAATCGCCAGGTAGGAATTGCAGGCCTCCCTCGGGACCAGTGCAACGCCAGTAACCGTGGATTATGATCAGATATCGTCCTCGCCTGTTACTCACTATGTCTTACCATCGCATGAACGTCCAGGGTGTGCAATATGGCATCCTATCGTACAGGCAAGTCATGGAGGGTGGAAAAATACGAATAATCCGCTCTCCCATATGGTTGCTTGTGCCGCGTGTATCAGCCCCCACTCAGCTTGCCAATCCTGTGGTGGGTGCGACCTATCCATTTCTGTATCTAGGATAGAGTTAAATTCACCTCCCAGTATCATTGGACCAGTGAAGTAAGGTGCCAATTTCCCTGACAATCTAGCAAAATAGGTTGCCTGTTCCGCATTAGGGGCGTACACACTGCATAATGTCACATCCCTCCCGTCCAGCTGCCCCAAGACGGCCACAAACTTCCCCTCCGAGTCCACTATCTGCTGGATTGGCTGGAAGGGAACCCATGCTCTAACTCAAATCTGGACACCCGTAGCAAAAGCAGAATACGTGGTATAAAACAGCTGCCCCCTCCACTTGCGCTGTAATGCCTGGCCTTCAGCTCAATCTACATGGGTTTCTTGGAGAAAGGCAATTTGCACTCAGTTATAAGCATGAACCCTGTGGCACCTCCACATCGTATGCATCCCCGAACATTCCACGTAATACATTTTAATTCAAGTGATGTCCCCATTGTGTTGACTGTTACTCTTCCACAACTCCACTCCCTGCATTGGCACACCAGTGGCGCTAACTTCCCCAAACTCACCCAACCACCCCTCCCCAGAACTGGCTCTAAACAGCTAGCACCCATCCAAACTATCCACTAAGAGTCCCTCTGGTTGCTACCAGGGATCCACTCAGAGCGAAACAAAGTGGGGATCCCTGGCGCCGAAATGACCTGGTCTGCGGCCTCAGAGTTGAAATACCAAACCCCACTTTGAAAGAGACTTCAACTGCTCAGTATGAACACCTCCCTGTTAAAGTCAGCACATAGACTGCCCCCCCCCCCCCCCCCTGAGCCGCAACATCCGGATCAGCCAACCATTCTAGCTGGTCCATCAATTACTGCACAAGGTCAGGCATCAGCGATCTCGTCTGCAGTCCCTGGTGTGACATATGGCAGCGGAACATTCCCTGTATCTGTCTTGTCAGAATCTGTACCAGCTGACCCTTTTTCGGATTCGGTTGCACCCAGCAGCACGTTCCGCTCGTCTGAGATATCTCGGTCACAGTCTGCAGCGCAGCTGATCTCTCTTTCTGAGACGTGGAAGGCTTGTGGGCCCCCGTATGCCGGCGTCTTGTACGGCGTGGCTGCGGCGCCTCTATTGTCTGTCCCATACCACCTCCCGCTTTGCCTGACCCTGCACGGTAGGATTCCAATCAGCTCCATGCCTCCTCCAGATTGTTATGAAAGAACGTCTTGCCATCCAGCATCACTCGCAGACGAGCCACGAACATTGGAGTATTGGATACCTTCATCTTGGAGGGCCTTCTTGACCGCCAGAAACGAGGCACACTGCCGCTCGAAGGTGTAATCCAGGAAGAGCGACACATTGCAATTATCCACTCTATATGGGAGTGCGGTGCGAGCCTTATGTAGGAGATCCCTGTCCCTATAGTGGAGTAGATGGGCCACCACTGGCCTGGGCGGTCTTCCAGGCGCCAACGGTCTGACAGGGACCCTATGCGTGCTCTCCAGTGTATAAAAAGGTGTCGGGCCCTCCGGAGCAACTTCAGTGCCCAGCCAATGCTCCAGGTAGTCCACCATGTTGCTCCCCTCCACACCTTCCGGAAGGCCCACCACCCGTATGTTGTTTCATATGTTACGCCCTTCGGCACTCCTCTCCAGTACCTGTAACCTGCGAGTGACCTCCCCATCTGTACGTCCAATGCTTTCTGGGAGGGTTCTAGGACCTCCAAAGTGGTCTCGGCCTGCTTTACCCGATCAACCAGCTTTGCGTGATCTGCCTGCAGGGGACCCAACCCCAGCGACACCTGGGCAATGTCCTGCTGGAGTGCTTCCCTCGTGTCTGTAATAGCGTGGATAAATTGGTCCACCTGTTGCTGCTTCAACCCTTCCTGGTGTGAGTCGGCCACGTTCGGTGTCCTCTGCTCCACAGAGCCATCCTCCAGTTCCGGGTGAGCACCCCCCTGCCGGCCTCTTGGTTTACCCACGATGGTCAGGCTAACAGGTCCCAGCCTCGGCCCCACCACTCTCTCCACAGGTCTATGTATCCCATCGGTGGCCTTCTGTTTCCCACTCTCGCCGGAGTCTCTGCGCGAAGTGTACAGTTGCGGGGCGTCCTCATCTCTATCCCTAGAATAGGGTGGCTGCCACTCAGTCCCCAAATTATATAGAGCACTCCTCTGGTGTCTCGGCGATGGGCGTGGCTCCACTCAGTCATACGCCCAACTATTCCCCTGGTTCCCCAGGGGATCGCTCTCCCGAGTCCACTGTTCTATAGGTTGGGTCCTGGATTAACAGTTGTAGCCAGCCACATCTCGATTCTTGAGTCTTAACTGCGTACACTATGCCGCCTGGTCATACGCTATCTTCCAGAATCCCCAGCTGGCATCCTGTGTGGTTCCGCCTTCGTGTTCTGCTCGCGATGTCACTCTGAGTGCTTTGCCCACTTGTGACATCAGTAGTAAACTGGTACCACCATGCAGGAGTGGAATCCGCCTCGGCACAGCCACTGCGGAAGGCCAATTCAGACGGCGGATGCAGAAAGTCCCCGCACTGCTCTACGGCTGCTGTCTCCATCTGCCTGCTGCCCTAACTTGCTGTGCTGGTTCCACAGGCTCTTATAGTAATGTCCCGGGGGCCTCCTCTTTGCCTGCTAACATCCAGCCCGTTACTCTATAGCGAGCTCACATGAGGGCCACATCACCACCACTGTTGCCTCTGGCCCAGGTGGTGTCTGTGCCAGGGGCCACTCAGTCCCCAGTCACGCTGTGCTGTACAAGTCCCAAGATGAAAGCTCCATGTAGTCCTCAGCCAACCCGCCTGCTCCACCGCTCCCAGCTCCTGGCAGGTGAGTCTCACTACAAGGCGCCTGGTCCTTCTCTGCTGTGTACCGGAGCCCTGCTCCATCTCCTTTACCTCCACGGCCAATCTGACTGCTCTGCATGCCACCGAAGGATGGGGCGGAAGGGGGGGGGGGGGGGGTGTTTAGGCTTCGCGCTCCTCTTCAGTCGCCGCTGCCCCAGGATCACTGTCGCAGTCAAAATCCCTGGTCCGCTCCAGAAGTCACTCCACCGGCCTGCCGATACTCTGTGGTCCGATATACCGCTCCGCTGTTCGGCCTGCTCTGTGTCGCGCTCCGGTGCAGATCAGCCCTTCGCATTCATACTCTGCACCATTTTGAGCAGCTGGGGTCTTGCTCCCTTATGTCCTCTGGTTCCCAGCAACAATGGTGATTCTGCCGAAGATTGGCGAGGTCACCACCAGGACGGCACGGCACGCACACCAGCAGGTATGCTTTTTAAGGGGCGATACTGGCTCCCAGCAGGATAAATGTTGAGGTTGGCGCGGAGCTCTCAACTTACGTGAAACCATCCACAGCGGCACCTAAGCCATGCCCCCCCCGAGGCAGGTTGAACAATACAAGCAAGCTGAATGAAAACGTCTTTGTTACAGGTTTGTAAATATTTTCAAAACAGTTTAAATTACTGTTGGATTACTTCATGAATTACTTTTTCTACTCCGTGTGATAGGCCTAGATATCACACTGCAACATTTCCTAGAGAAAAGGTAAGTAAAGCAATTTTAGGTCATTTGCAGTTTTTCAAGTTCTTATACAAAACCAACTCCACACTTAGAACAAGCATTGGTATAGCCAACAGGTCTAACCTTTGGGATCTTTAAAGTGTTTAACCATGTAGGTCATTATCCTGGGTGCGGTGCCCCAAGGGACTGAAGAGCTATACAATTATTACACACTGGTCATGCTGTGTTGCAATGCAATACATTTCGCATTTGCTAGAGTTAGGGCTATTGATGTAGTAAATATTTTTTACTTATAGATTTTTGGAGTAGATGTTTGTGATGGCAATTGTGTGTTTTACAATGAATCTAAAAGGAAGTGCATTGATCGTCAGATCTGGTGTATGGGGCATGTTAGTAGCTATGTGCGCTATGTGAAAATATTGTTGAAGAGATTCTGTGGTCCTGTGCACGTTCCAAAAGTGATAGAGAATCTACTCCACTGAGTATCCAAACGTTAAAGCAAAAGGAACGACTGGGGGGGGGGGGGGGGGGGGGGGGGGACCTGTGTGTCGTATCAACGAACTGCTGTGACGGCACACTCATATTTTGGTTCCAAACCTCAAAAGATTATAGGGATAATACATGCAATTTTGCTATTGTGAAAACCATGCATGGGGCATGTGGACCGCTATGTGAGCCAAGTGAATATGGTAGAAATACCAGTTAGTGATGAACACTGGTTGAAGTGATTCAGTGGTTAAAAAAAAAACACCCATTGTGCAAACCAAAAATGAAAAAAAATTAAAATAGGAACAACTGGTTGACGGTGCCTTATATAAACAAACTGCAGAGGCGGCGCGCTCGTATTTTGCTTTCCCCCAAACCTCAAATGATTACAAGGACGACACTGCAGTACATGTAAGTCCACTACTGTGAGAACTATGTAACCACTGTCCGAACGTTAGCTCAAGTAATTCCATGATCCCTTGTGGGTCAAAAATGTGATGAAAGTAACCCATCGTGAAAAGCTGAAAAATAAATACGGAGAGAGAGTGTGTGAAAGAAAGCGATGGCAGAAGATAAAGGCAGGCAGTGAGACGGGAGACAAAGAGAGGAAGCAAAGAGACAGAATGAAACTGGACATGGTGAGAGAAACGGAGACTGAGGGAGAAAAGGCAGATATAAACTGATGGAGAAGACGGAAAAGGGAAGCAAGAGAAAAGTGGGCAGATAGCAAGATGGAGGCAGAGTGTGGGTGGTCTCCTCACACCTGCACGTGCTGTGGCTGGTGCTCCCTGCAGTCGACCAGCACCAACAGTTCTCACCACAGAGCCCTGCGCACCAACGCGTCTGCGTAGCACGGAAAAACAATTGTTCAGGGAAATGTCAATTGAAAACCAAAGAGCCCCTGTGCGTGCCGCTGTTTAAAACAAGCCCTGCAGTGGTGTGTGTGTGCGCACGCGCACAGTCTACTCTTTTTGCAAGCACATACTTGGGTTTGTGGCGCGCCCCTGCTCGCTCCTGCAAGGTGGATGTTGCCACAAGCACGAGAATGTGCTTCCAAGAAGAGCAGAACGACGGCTAAAGGTCCTCCTAAGCAGCGCATGTGCGCTGCGTAGGCGAGCGCTAACAATTTTCAAGGAAAAACAGTCCGTGTATTCCTATGGAGAGAAATTAAGTTAATGATTTGCATGCAAATACTTGTTTGTGAGAGTTGGTATTCTGGGGTAAGAACCAGGGTCAAGGATGCATTCTTGAAACACCTTCAGCAGCACTAGGGCGGCTGGGCGCAGAGTGCTGAGGCCTAATGTTATCAAATGGGGGATAGGGGTCCTCTAGTTTGTGGCTGCTCACGAGCAGTCCACAAGGATGTGGGAGCAAAGCTCCTGGTGTTAAGCACAGGGCAAAGGGGGGATCAGAGTTGGCACCCAAAGTATACCTGCAGCAGCTGCTGTTTTCAATGAGGATTCTCCAGTTGCAACAAAGACTGCAGGCTCTGGGACAGAGATCTTCTGGAGGTGACCACCGGTTCCAGAGGTAAGTTGGGATGCTGGGACACAGTCGGTTGGGCCACCCAAGTCCGTAGTACGTCTGTTGCAGGCATCAGTTTTTTCTTACCAGCTCTGGGGGAGGTGAGGGAGGGGGGTCCTCCAGAAAGAGGTTGCAGGCTTTGCTTGGAGATTTGAGGCAGGTCAGATCACCAGATCTCAGATCAAGATCGTCGGGGAGACCACCTTGTGGTGTTGGGCCACTCTTAACTCGGCCTGTGTGCGTCCGGTGCAGACTCACGGTTTTGGCCAGAGTCTGTGGGTGAGCAAATCCGGTGCTGACGGGAGACAAAGTCTTGGAAGGCAGGTCATGTTATTGAGGTTGCTGAACGCACCGGTATTTTGCTGGAGCAAATTTGAGGTGGGGAGAGGCTGTTGGGGCTGGATCCAAGTCAGTAGGTGTCGTCCTCTTAGTTTCAGCACAGCTTCTTCGGTCTTTCTCTTCTTGCTAATTCTTGTCTTAGGAGGCATGGTTCAGGGTTGCCCCATAATGCTAGATTTAGGGGTGTTATAGTTAAGTAAAGGCTGGGACCAATGGGTCCCTTCCTGGTGGCAAGGGGTACACCTCCTATTATGCCACCCTCTGGTTGGCTGGGTCCACCCATCTGCAAGATGGCGGGCCTGAGTTGTGCTTCACCTTGCCTACCCCACGTGAGTGGTGCGGTTGGCAAAGGTGGGCCCACCATCCCTTCCTCACTTGGTTTTCCCACTGATTCTTCCACCCAAAGTGGTGGTCAGAATTGGTGGTGGCATTTGCTGGAAGCAGCAAAGGCTTGGGTTAGCTCACGGAGGCGGCAAACCTTTTGAAGCTTCCCCTTCGTGGACCCTGCCCATCCTGGGGGAAGAGGCTTTCCACCTCATCCCAGGATGTGCATTGTTTCACACCCCCGAGAGCAGGAGGTTTTCGACCCAGGGGTCCAGAAACATGTTTGGTGGTGCCAGCTGGTGAGCCTGGACACTAGTTTTAGGTTGTTTTTCAGGGGGCATCTCGAAGATTTCCTCTGTTGCCAGTGTGGGATTTTATGAAAAATGCACTCAGTGTGGGTTTAATGTGCTGAGAAGTTTGATATCAAACTTCCCAGTTTTAAGTAAAGCCATTCTGAGACTGTGGCGTTCGTGATAACAAACTCCCAGAACCATATACTCTTAATGGCATTACTGCACTTACAATGTCTAAGAATTGACTTGGACACTGTAGGGGTACAGGGTTAATGCACCCGTACCCCCACCACTAGTATAGTGCACCCAGCTAGAGGGGTGGCTGACATATGCCAGTGCAGCGGGTTGTAGCCATTGCTCACAGGGATGTGTGCCTTGTCGACTCTTCACTTTGTTTTGCACCAAAACACGTAGCCTGCATGGCAGTGTGTGTGCAAAGGTACAGGGCCCCTAAGGGTGGCACAGTAAGTGCTGCAGCCCTTAGGGCAGAGGTCTACAAACTTTTTTAGGTTGAGCCCCCCCAGCTGAATTTTTTTAGATGCTGGGCCCCCCCACCACCTGACAGAAATTTCTGGAATCTGGTACACTACATGACCAACTGCCACGCACATATTACGGGCCATATCCGGCAAATAATGTTCAACACAATAAGAGTGTTTAGTAAACTGCAGGTTTGTGAGTAGGTGTGGTGAAATGACAGAGGCGTATTACACAGCCCAAAACATAAATTTCCAAGATAAAATGTGCGCAAATTCTTTTTACTAGGATGCTTTGTTTTACACAGGACATAGATTAATAATAACACCACCAACATGAATGTGACGGGTGTGCCGGTGTTTAGCCACATTTAGACTATCAATCTGTGGGTGCATTTTTGCTCCTGCCATCCTCAGGTTGTGCTCAACATCCAGTCTTGAACGATACTTAGTCTTTAATACCGCAAGTGCTGAGAACCCAATCTCACAAACTCCTTAATAAATAAATAAATAAATTGTAAGATGTAACCCACTATAAGGAACACATTATGGGTGTTGGATTAAGTGGAACTTAAAATATGGAATCTGACTTTGCTTATGGGGGCTTTGCATTCAAGTAGCAGTTGGATATCACGCAAAATGTCATATGCATGATGTATAGATCCCACACATGAGCACACATAGAATACAGAATAGTAACACATAGGCAAGGGAGTAGCCAGACAATTTAAATACCTCCTACTCTGAACTACAGCTCTCATGGCACCAAGAAAGCAAAGTAAGTCATCACAACCCTCCCCATTTATCATGTGCATCTATTAATTCTTTCACCATTCATTCTGTCCTTCCATCTGTGTCCCATCCATATCCAAACCTTTTCAAACATTTGTAAACCTATCCATCATCTATCCTCCCATCCATCATTTCACTCATCCATCTCTCCATCCACCCTTTCACTCATCCATCCACCCTTTCACCCAATCCATCCTTTCACTAATCCATCCACTCTTCCACCCATCCACTCGTCCATTCAATCATTTACCCTTTCACCCAAGCTATCCTTTCACTCATCCATCCACTCTTCCACCATTCACTCATCCATCCAACCATTCACCCATCCAGCCATCCTTTCACTTACTCATCCATCCACCCAGTCACTCATCCGTCCACCCATTCAACCTTTCACTCATCCATCCATCCTTTCTTCCTGCTCTCCACCCTCCCTTTCACTCATGTATGCATTCTTTGACTCATCCATCCTAATGTTCTTCTTTTCACTCATCCATGCACACATTTGCCCATCCATTCTGCCAATCATTCATCCAAGTTTTCACTCGTCCATCTATCCATCCTCCCTTTCTCTCTCCATTCCCCTTTTACTTAGCCACCCATCCTTCTATCCACCCTTCACCAATCCATCCACTCATCCATTTACTCATCCACTCATGAATCCATCTATTGACCACTCATCCACCCTTATACTCTTCTATCCATCATTTTGCCCATCTACCCTCCTCACTCACTCATCCATCCTTACATCCACCCTTTCACTTATCCATCCATCTATCTATACATTCATTCACCCTTTCACTTATCATGACATCAATCCATACATCATTTCCCTCATCCATCCACCGATTGACTCGTCCATCATCCACCCTTTCATTGATCCATCCACCTTTTCACTGATCCATCCACCCTTTTACCCATACATCCACCATTTCACCCATATATCCACCATTCCACCCATACATCCACCATTCCACCCATACATCTATTTATGTACCCTTTCTCTCATCCATCCTTCCATTCATTCACTCATCTATCTATCCTTTCCCCATCATTCCGTTGACCCCTTCACTCATCCATTCATACTTTCACTAATCCATCCAGCTATGGCTTCCTTGTATAACACGTTTTGTTTGCAAAATGTCTGTAATACACATTAAATATGAATGAAACACTATTTACAACATTTTGTTTAAAAATTACTCAAGGTCATGAGGGCAAGACTCTATAGAACAGAGCTGGCTCTTTCAACCTCCCCGCCCTCCCTTCACTCCCACTCCCTTTGAAAGGCTGGGGCCCTGGGCCAGAGCCCACTTTGCCCATGCCTTAAAACTTCTCTGGGTGAAAATTGCAAAAAACACAGTTGATGGATTGAATGCAGAACAATGTCTTACATTCACCCCAGTACAAAGATCTGGGCCTAAATCCATCGTTTTTTTGCACTCCACACCACCCTAGGTCAGACACTGGCTATATGCCAATCAGCCTTGACCCTGTGCCTCATGGGAACAGTCCAGCCCGAACTACCAAGCCATGTCTTTCCTAGACCGGAATCAAGCATCCAAGGACCGGTTTCTGGCTATCAGCCTTCTTCAGCCTGGATAGCTTGACTCCAGTGATGTGGAGAGCCTGGGGCTCACGTCTGAGCATACCCAGTACACTCGGGGTGAAAATTGCAAAAAACACAGTTGATGGATTGAATGCAGAACAATGTCTTACATTCACCCCAGTACAAAGATCTGGGCCTAAATCCATCGTTTTATTGCACTCCACACCACCCTAGGTCAGACACTGGCTATATGCAAATCAGCCTTGACCCTGTGCCTCATGGGAACAGTCCAGCCCGAACTACCAAGCCATGTCTTTCCTAGACCGGAATCAAGCATCCAAGGACCGGTTTCTGGCTATCAGCCTGGATAGCTTGACTCCAGTGATGTGGGGAGCCTGGGGCTCACGTCTGAGCATACCCAGTACACTCTGGGTGAAAATTGCAATTTGGGCCCAGATCTTTGGACTGGGTTGAATGTGTGACATTGATCCACATTCGGTCCATCACTTGTTTTGTTTTCAAATTCCGCCCTAAGTGCGCTGGGGATGCTCAGACGTGGGTCCCAGGCACTCCACACCCCTGGAGTCAAGCTAGCCGGGCTGATGAGAGGTGTTACCTCGAAACCGGTCCGGTCCTCGGATGCTTGATTCCGTTCTTGGTAGAACCTGTATGCAGGTCTGCCCAGGCTTCAGCAATAATGATGCATCGTATGTGAAGTGGCTGTATTCATGTTTACCAAACATCCAGGTTCAAAAATCATGCTTTTTTATAAATATTACAAGGCTACATAGTCTTTTTCTGTCCCTTCCCTCAAGCACCCGTATGACTTGCTACTAAGCAGGCCTCTATAAATTGAAAAAGGCTACTACAGTTTGAGATAACCTAATCTTGACATTCGATGCATGTTAACTCCATATTTACAATGCCTCACTTTCGCACATGCGTCTTGTCCTTATAGGCTCCAAGGTACCACGTGTAAGTGACTTTGCTAATGTTGGAAGTGAGCTTTTCAACATGTCAAACACATTTACTCATGGAGAAGCGGACTGAATCTTTTGACTAAGGCAGTTAGGGCTACTGTGGCAGTCCTAAAAGCATGATTTCAAAATCATTTGTGTGAGCAGTGTAACTGCACACACTACAACTCACATGTGACATTTGTTTCCTACAGGTTGATTAGCAGTCTTCTAGGGCCCAGAGGAAAATATGGCAACAAAATCCAATTGGGAAAAAAACAGGGAGAAATATACACACGCACTTTCTTACCATCTACTGTCTTGAAGTTTACTAAATCATTTATTTACTTCTACAGTAATTCATTCAATAGCTGTCTCGGAGATCTAATTTTCAGCCAGTTTATTGGTACTGAATTCACGAAGCCCAGAAGAACGGAAATTGTGCATTCTTTGGTGGGGTCTAAGACTTTAAGCTGCAGGTCACCCAATGCAACACCGTGGCCCATCTTGGTTGAAGATGATGTGGGTCTCGAGTTCCCAAACTGAAAAATGCGTTTTATTTTTTTTAACAATTCAAGCTGGCCATTTCTTGGATGGGTTTCCAAGGTATCTAGCAGAAAATCGACACCACTCCCTGTAGAGTGACTAAGGTACCTGGGATTGTATTATACACTGTGCCCTGGGAGCGCAACAGGCGTGTGCGCATTTTTGCACATCCTTGGGGCACAATGGTATTGTAGGAGGGGCTGCAGACATTTGTGCGTCCCCTTCTGTTATACTGAGGGGGCTGGAACTACATGTGTTCCAGGTGCTATCATGAGAAGTAGTTCCCTCGTTTGCTTGGGGGTGCTCCCCATGCATATGAGGCAATCATTTTGCCTTTGCGCCCGCGCCCCATTATGGATGCAGGCGTAGAGGCAAATATCCTGTGAGGAGAAGCACTGAAAGTTTCCCACAAAAACGTTGAGTGCTCTGTGTGCCTTATAAAGGCAGCTCTGTTTAGGGTAGAAAGCAGGATACCCAGTCATTCCAATGCAGGTGGGTGCAGTCACTCACTGCACCAGCTTGCTAGGGAATTGCTCTGCCTTCTCCAATGAGCCGGCAGCATGCTGCCTGCCCTGTGAACCATGGAGAGGCTTTAAAACAGCTGCCCTGTATTGCACTTGAATGCGCTGCCCCAAGGGCAGCAAATTTCCTCTGAGAGCGCACTGTCCCTGTTTGCACGTGGTGCACCTTTTGAATGGTGAGCCATGGCGTAAACAGGGAAAGTGTTCCGCATACATAATATGGCCCCTGGAAGTAAAACCCAGGTGCAGAACCTTAGCAGGGTTCATGGTGGCCCTGGGCAGGGAGCGTAGGTAGGGGGCCCCGGAAGAGGGGGTCCGGGCGGGGAGGAGCACGGAGGACAGTGAAGATGGGGGGGGGTCAGGGTGTTTGGAAGTGGAACAGAGCCGGAGGCCGCCAAATCCCTGCCAGTGCCGCCACGCAAATATGTATCCATCCTCAGAGGATTATTATATTAAGGATATATATTCACGTGGTGGCCCCTGGGGTTTGGTGGCCCTGTGCAGGTGCACAGCTCGCACATGCCTAAGGCCGCCCCCTGACCTTAGAGTTGCCCCAAAAGCTCCTTTTGGCCTAAAAGCATTAAGTGTTTGCAGACAATAAAAGATCCTGCTCCATTATTAGTCCCATTGAGGTACAATGGGGTTTCTCACTTTTGTAATAGTGTTTTGAACCAGTTATGAGTAAGAAACGTCCCAGTTTTCAGAAATATTGTGGTTGGAGGCTACTATATACATCGATTACTGTGTCTCGTTTCTAAGAGTAACCCGTAATGCAGTGTCTGGAAAATAGCTATATGAGTGGTTGTTTGCATAACCATAATGCCCTAAGCACAGATTACCCTGTGATGCCCCTGCCTTCATTTCAGTTGTCCTTTATTCTTACAGACATCTCACTGATCTTAGAACTAAGTGGACGGAGGCAACTGATGCTGCATTAACTGATACAGCATGGACAAGTATCCTAGAGCACCCCAAGGGGGTATCCTGCAACGCCAAATTTAAATTCATGCACTATATGGTACTACACAGATCCTATTTAACCCCGAAAAGACTACATCACGTGTTCCCAGATGCCCAGCACTACTGCCCGTGGAGCAGGTCCGAGGAGGCAGGCTTTATTCACATGCTGTGGGCATGCTCTCAACTTCGGGATTATTGGGGTGGGGTCCGATCAGCACTTGGAGAGATCAAGCAATTGCAGATTGAGGATAATATAATGGAGTGTTTATTGAGTCTCCGCAAATGCACCAGCACTCTGAAAGTTCAGCTACGCTTCCTTGATCTTGCTCTCATATTGGCCATACGAGCTATCACCAGGGGCGGCTCTAGGCTCATGGTGGCCCTGGGCAGGGAGCATAAGGTAGGGGGCCCCGGAAGAGGGGGTCCAATTGGGGCAGAGCACGGAGGCGAGTGAAGAGGGGGGAGTCAGGGTGTTTGGAATTGGAACAGAGCTAGAGTCCGCCAAATCCCTACCAGGGACCCCCACGCAAATATGTATCCATCCTCAGAGGATTATTATATTAAGGATATATATTGGTTTGGTGGCCCTGTGCAGGTGCACAGCTTGCACATGCCTAAGGCCGGCCCTGCTATCACCATGAGGTGGAAATCCTCCGAGGTCCTACTTTACCTTCTTGGCAAGAATAGGTGGTTCGCTGGAGCAGTGCCGAAAGTGCGGCAATTAGACGCGAAGAAGAATACGGAGTACGAAAGCATCCCATCTCCATGGAATGGGATCTCATGCTGGAAGGTTTCGAAACACGAGATCTTATCCCACAACCAACGAATTCTACCCTACAGCGTAACCAGTAATATGCGGTTTTAGATTTCTATAACTGTTAAAAGTCCAAATCATTTCATCGTCTGCACGTCAGCAGTAGGTCATACCTAGTGATGTATATAATAAGCACACAAAGTTGAATGGCAGAAGAAACTGACAGGCCAGGAGGGTGAGGAGCGTTTTTTAAAAATTGTTTGTTGATGGAGTTGTTTGGAAATATGGGCATATCGAACCAAATGTTATTTTGTCATTTGTTTGTATTAATGTCGTCATTGATACATAGAATGCTTTATTATTCAACATGCTTAAGTAAGCAGAACTCTAAATGCATATGGTTAACATTTGTGAACGGTGAGAAAATTAAAAAAAAATGCCACAATGTACTAGATATGACAACTTGCAATCACTCTGGTACTTAATAAAGTTTGTTTTAAAAAATCCTTAAAGGCAATGTGTTTGAAAAGTGTGAGTGAACAGGATAAAAGGCCTGGGAAGTATTTCTTGTATTATAAATGGTTCTCTTTGAAATATTTCGCGAATAGTGTTCAATTCTGCACAGTACAGTTGCTGTCATGGTTAATTTATGCAGTGCTAGAGACTGACTACTTTTCGAATTACCTCTGCATAATGTAAAACTGCACGATGCTACTGTAGGATTATATAAAAAGTAACGTGCCCTTCAAACAAGCGGTAAAGCCCTCTGTTTGTGTACATTGTAGACAAATTGTGACAAATGGCTAAAACAGCCATGCTTAAAAATGCACATTTTCAGGTGCGTTTACCAAATGGCAGCTGCTTTGAAGGTTTCTGTAGTTTGGATGAGTGAGTTACATAGTAAGGCATCTTGAACAGCAAACCCCATTTCAACTTCTGGAAATGACAGCTTCACACCTATCAAAATTTTGCTGATCAAAAGGTGTTTATGGGGATAGAGCCTTCAAAACTGCTAGTATGAAAGACAAACTGGTACCTTTATTCGCTGTGTTTTTAATATATATTCTCTGGTGTGCTGTCAGCCGGTGGAGTCCAGCTAACAGGAGAGCAGCAGTAACAATTTGCTCTGCAGAATTCTGTAGTTGAGGTGGAACCAAAAGTAACAAGGAAGGTCCGGACCTTAATCAGAAAAAGTCACAGATTTTTTTGGGGGTCTCACTGGAAGCGTTTGCAGGACTTGCCATGGAATGGAATTTGTAGTTTTTACCATAGGACCAACTGGTGGGTGGATTAGAGTAGGTAGATTGGAATGGAGTGGGGTAGAGTAGGTTGGAGTGAAGTTGATTGGTTGGAGTGGAGCAGATTGAGCTATATTGGAGAGGGTTAGATTGGAGTAGTACATATTAGAGTGAATAGTGTAGATTAGAGTGGAGCATGGTAGATTGGGGGTAGTGTGGATCTGGCTAGAGTGGGGTAGATTGGGTGAATTTCAGTAGAGTAGAGTGGAGTACGGTAAAGTAGATTGGAGTGGGGGTAGATTATGGTAAAGTGGAGAAGATTGGGTGGATAAGAGCATAGTAGATAGGAGTGAAGTTGGGTAGATTGGAGGGGCAGGGTGTCTTGCAGTGGAGTGTCAGAGGGAAGTGGCATGGCATGGACTGGGAGTAGTGTAAAGTGGAGTATGCATGGTGTGATAGCACATTGGCATTCCAGCCCACACCTTTCCAAATGAAAATGACCATTACATTTGCACAGACATACAGTTGTACTGCACACAAATAATAATGTGTGGAAATGCCATCACCTAGTACATTGATGTGTTTTGATCATTTTAAAATATTTGTTTCCCACCACACTTCAGAAGTGCAAAGAAAATGCTGTTCTCAGTTTGAAATATCAGTACAGTTCATTTTTGCTGTGTGCTAGAAAAGATAACCACTTACAGCTTGTCCTCTTGCATGGGTACTTGGCAAGAGAGATTGTCACATACATTCTCTTACTTTGAAGTTCACAAAAGAAAAGTAGACACCAGGGGCCATATTATCAAGCCCCAGCGATAATTATCGCTAAGCGCACTTAGGGCTAGGATAATTATCGCTGGGTAGCATGGATTTTTATCACTGAGATAGCGTGCTATTAGCAACGCTTAACTCAGAAGTGATAAAAAATCCTCGCGCTAACTGCTAAATGAGAGATTATCGCTGGAAAACCAACGATAATCTCTCGAAGTTTGGCGTTAGCTTGATGATAGGAGCTCACAAACTTAGCCATGATATCCACCTTCCATAGGATATCATGGCTAAGTCAGGGAAATACCAGGTGTAAAAAAAGCAGCGCTAACTGCGGTTAGCGCTGCTTTTTTTTATCACTAACAGGGCTAGCGATATCCTTGATAATAGGAGAAATGTCGCCTAACAACATTTCTCCTAATATTTTTCTCTGGAACGCCCCCTTTGCATCTCATTGGAGATGCAAGGGGAAGCGTAGAGAAGAAGGGTGCTAACATGCGAATTTGCGTGTTAGCACCCTCTTGCTGATAGGGAGATCATTATATCTACGCTTTCTTGGCTTTTAAAGCCAAAAAAGCCTGACATTTGACCTCTTTCTTAAAATGCACAGCAAATGAGAAGATAAGAACAAGATTTAAAGTCTTGTTTACAGATAACGAGCACCGGGAGGATAGTTAACAAGGGATGCTCACAGGAGAGACACAGTCAAGCTGGACAGTCTAAAACAACAAGCAGACGGAGCCAGCTAGGAAAGATGACCTCTGTAGAGTGGCTAAAAAAAAAAAGAAATTAAATGATGTCCCAAAAATTCAAAATGTGTAAGGACACAAGTACTTGGGCCATGCTCTTAGGGAGGGTTACATGCAAGAAGAGGGAAGTGCTGAACACAGAGCTTGTCAACAGGAAGCAATCAATCGAGAGTGGCTTTGAAGCCCACCAATGATAGGTAATGGCAGGGCTCCAAGCCCTTTAGCTGTAAACAAAATGTCTCCAAATGACAGCACATGCGCGGTCTTTGCAAGACCTAACAAAGCTGGGTTGAGGCATGGCCCTGCACCAGGGAGAGAGCAACATTAAGTGCAGACGGCATCGGAAAAAGCAGTTGAGACAGCAACAAATAAAGTAGAGTGCAACACGGAACATGGGAGCAGAGGTATGTGAGAGAGAACCACCACATGAAGGAGAGCGCAACAGCAAGCGAAATTCGGGTGCAGCAGGTGTTTGGGGAGGGAAACCGCATGACACAAGTTAGTTATCATTTTATTCAGGAGGCTGAGGGGAATGCTGGGTGGGAGGACATTTGTGCCGGCACGGTGATCCCACATAGAAAAGTGTGGGAAATGTGATTTTTTGTTCAGCTAAATTTGAGGTTTGCAGGGGATTCTGGGTAGGAGCACGTTGGGGGTCCCCACCAGCTATACCTCCCTGAACTCCCCCAGATGTCTAGTTTTTAGAAATGTGTGGGTTTGGTAGGATTCCCTAGATGGCTGCCGAGCGCAGGGCCAAAAACCCAGGATACCCCCCCTTGCAAACCAGTTTGTTTTGTGATAGGTCATTTTGATGTCTCCACAATAAGTTTTGGGCCCTTGCCTGTCGCAGGTACTTGGCCCATCCACACAAGTCAGGTACCATTTTTATTGGAAGATTTTGGACAATGCAGGGTGGGTGGAAGTTTGTGTATACATGCAGATTCCAGAACATTTCATCAACGAAATATGAGGAAAAGTTTGAGGTGTGCAAGGGATTCTGGGTAACAGAAACTGGTGTAAGCCACACAAATCAACCCATCCAGGATTCCCCTGGTTGTCTAGTTTTCAAAAATGTATAGGTTTGCTAGGTTTCCTTAGGTGCCAGCAGAGCTATGGTTCAAAATTCACAGCTACGCACTTTGCAAAACAAGAGTCAGTTTTCACTGTAAAAATGTGGTGTATCCACGTTGCGTTTCTTGCTGTGGGCACGAGGTCTACACACATGAGTGAGGTACCATTTTTATCAGGAGACTTTGGGGGATGGGGGTGGGTGTAAGTTTGTGGATCCAAGTGGATTCCAGAACTTTCCATCAGAGAAATGTGAGGAAACGGTGTTTACAAATTAGGAGGTTTGCAGGGGATTCTGGTCAACAGACCCTTGTAAGAGCCATACAAGTCACCCCATTCTAGATTCCACTGGGTGTCTAGTTTAAAAAAATGTGTAGGTTTGCTGTTTCCCTAGGTGCCGGCAGAGCTAGGGTTCAAACTCCACAGCTAGACACTTTGCAAAAAAAGGATACCTTTTCACTACAAAAATGTGGTGTGTCCACGTTGCGTTGTGGCCCGTTTCCTGTCACGGGCACTGGTCTACCCACACAAGTGAGGGACCATTTTATCCCTCGCTCAGGCAGCACATGCTCCTGTAAAAACCACCTACAAGGGTTTTGGGGGGGGGGGGGGGGAGTCTCCCGAGAAAAATGAGTAAAAAGAGTGGGCAAATGGTGCATTTCCAAGCAAATTTGAGAAAGCAGGAAGGTTACTAAAGCAATTGTGAATCTGTTCTAACAAAGACAATGACTGGCAAAACTGACAGTCTAATCGGATGTATATCAGACGCCGGCTGACCACGTGCTCAATCAATCAATCCATCAATCCATCAGTACATTTGTAGAGAGCGCTACTCACCCGTGGGGGTCTCAAGGCGCTGGGGGGGGGGTGCTGCTATTGCTCAAATAACCAGGTCTTGAGGTGTTTCCTGAAGGTGAGATGGTCCTGGGTCAGTCGTAGGTGTGCGGGGAGGGAGTTCCATGTCTTGGCTGCCAGGTAGGAGAACGATCTTCCTCCGGTGGTGGTTCTGCGAATCCGTGGGACGGTGGCAAGGGCGAGGCTGGTGGAGCGGAGCTGGCGGGTGGGGGTGTAGTACGAGAGGCCGTTGTTGAGGTATTCGGGGCCCATGTTTTGGAGCTCTTTGTGTGCGTGGGTGAGCAGCCTGAACGTGATCCTCTTGCTGACTGGGACCAGTGCAGGTTTCTCAGGTGGGCGGATATGTGGCTGTGGCGAGGGTTGTCGAGGATGAGTCGTGCGGAGGCGTTCTGTATGCGTTGAAGGCGTTTCTGAAGTTTGGTTGTGGTTCCTGCGTATAGGGCGTTGCAGTAGTCCAGTCGGCTGGTGACGAGGGCCTGGGTGACCGTCTTTCTGGCTTCGGTGGGAATCCACCGGAAGATCTTTCGGAGCATGCGTAGGGTGTTGAAACATGGGGACGAGTCTGCGTTGACTAGCTTGGTCATTGTGAGGGAGGAGTCTAGGATGAATCCCAGGTTGCGTGCGTGGTCGGTGGGTGTCGGTGCGGTGCCCAGCGTCATGGGCCACCAGGTGTCGTCCCAGGCGGATGGGGATTGTCCGAGGAGGAGGACCTCCGTCTTGTCCGAGTTGAGCTTCAGACGGCTCTGCTTCGTCCATTCTGCAACATCTTTCATTCCGTCCTGGAAGTTGGCCTTGGCGGAAGTTGGCCTTGGCGGTGACAGGGTCTTTGGTGAGGGAGAGTATCAGCTGGGTATCGTCGGCGTAGGAGACCATGTTGATGTTGTGTTTGCGTGCGATGGTGGCGAGGGGGCTCATGTAGATATTGAAGAGGGTTGGCCTGAGCGGGAGCCCTGGGGTACGCCGCAAATTATCTTGGTGGCTTCAGGGCGGAAGGCAGGGAGGTGGACTCTCTGGGTTCTGTCGGAGAGGAACGGTGTGATCCATTCTAGGGCCTTTCCTTGGATCCCAGTGTTTTAGAGGCGGGTTATTAGGGTGCGGTGGCAGACGGTATCAATGGCTGCCGAGAGGTCCAGGAGTATGAGAGCAGCTGTCTCTCCGTTGTCCATCAGGGTCCTGATGTCTTCTGTGGCTGCGATGAGGGCGGTCTCGGTGCTGTGGTTGGCCCGAAATCCCGACTGGGAAGGGTCGAGCAAGTTGTTTTCTTCGAGGAATGCAGTCAGCTGTTTATTGACGGTCTTCTCAATGACTTTAGCCGGGAAAGGGAGAAGAGAGATGGGGCGGAAGTTTTTTGAGGTCTTTGGGGTCCGCTGTTGGTTTCTTTAGAAGGGCGTTGATTTCTGCTTGTTTCCAGCTTTCAGGGAAGGTGGCTGACCTGAAGGAGCTGTTGATGTTCTGGAGGTGGGGTGCGATGATGGTGTCGGCTTTGTTGAAGATATGATGAGGGCATGGGTCGGATGGGGAGCCGGAGTGGATGGTGTTCATGATGTGGGTGGTGTCTTCAGTGCTGATGGGGGTCCATTCGCTGAGGCTGGTGGTGGGGGTCGTTGGTATGGTCGCTGGAGACGGAGTCTGGGGTCCGAAGCTGTCGTGTACATCTGCGATCTTGTGGTGGAAGAATGTGGCGAGGGAGTTGCAGAGGTCTTGCGACGGTGTGATGTTGTTGTTGCTAGCGCTGGGGTTGGAGAGATCTTTGACGATGCTGAAGAGTTCCTTGCTGTTGTGGGCGTTGTTGTCCAGCCGCTCTTTGAACGATGTCCTTTTGGTGGTGCGGATCATCTGGTGGTATTCGCGGGTGGCGTTCTTGAGAGCTGTCATGTTTTCTGATGTCCGTTCGTGGCGCCAAGCTTTCTCGAGGGTTCGGCATGATTTCTTTGCGACTCTGAAGCCGTCTGTGAACCATGCGGTTTTTCTGTTAGTCTTGACTGGGGGTTTCTTCAGAGGAGTGAGGTCGTTGGCGCAGTTGGTGATCCACTGTGTGAGGTTGTGTGCGGCGTTGTTGGTGTCGGGGGTGTCTACAGGCGGGTTCTGGCTCAGCGATGTGGTCAGTTGGTCTGCTGTGACTTTGCTCCAGCATCTGCAGGGGATCTGTGGCATCTGGCGGTGGGAGGTGGTTTTCTTGAAGGTGAAGTGGATGCAGCTGTGGTCGGTCCAGTGTAGTCTGGTGGAGTGGTTGAAGGAGACATGGTTGCTGGCGGAGAAGATGGGATCGAGCGTGTGGCCGGCGAGGTGGGTGGCGTGTCCACCAGTTGCTTGAGTTCGAGGTTGGCCAGGTTGTCGAGCAGGGTGGTGGTGTTGTTGTCGTTGTTTTTCTCCAGATGGAGGTTAAGGTCTCCTAGGAGGATGTACTATGGTGAGGCTAGGGCGTGCGGGCTGATGAAGTCGGCGATGGTTTCGCTGAATTGTGTCCGTGGGCCCGGGGGTCTGTAGATGAGTGTTCCTCTGAGGATGGTCTGGGGGTCGGTGTGGATCTGGAAGTGTAGGTGTTCGGCGGCGGTGAGAGTGTCTTCGGAGTTGGTCGTGACGCTGATGGTGTTCCTGTAGATGATGGCAATTTCTCCTCCAGGTTTGTTAACGCGGTCCTTCCGGGTGATTTTGTAGCCATCCGGGATGGCTATGGCGATGCCGGGGGCCGAGGAGGCGTTCATCCAGGTTTCAGTGAGGAAGGTGACGTCTGGTGCTGTAGTATCAAGTAGTTTCCAGAGTTCGACAGCGTGTTTGTGGATGGAGCGGGTGTTGAGCAGATAGCAATATTGCAGAGGGGGGTAACGAAGGGAAAGGGAAGACAAGATTAGACATGTAGAGTGAAGCAGAGGAGCAGCAAAAAAATTAGTAAAAAGAGTGGGCAAATGGTGCATTTCCAAGCAAATTTGAGAAAGCAGGAAGGTTACTAAAGCAATTGTGAATCTGTTCTAACAAAGACAATGACTGGCAAAACTGACAGTCTAATCGGATGTATATCAGACGCCGGCTGACCACGTGCTCAATCAATCAATCCATCAATCCATCAGTACATTTGTAGAGAGCGCTACTCACCCGTGGGGGTCTCAAGGCGCTGGGGGGGGGGTGCCGCTATTGCTCAAATAACCAGGTCTTGAGGTGTTTCCTGAAGGTGAGATGGTCCTGGGTCAGTCGTAGGTGTGCGGGGAGGGAGTTCCATGTCTTGGCTGCCAGGTAGGAGAACGATCTTCCTCCGGTGGTGGTTCTGCGAATCCGTGGGACGGTGGCAAGGGCGAGGCTGGTGGAGCGGAGCTGGCGGGTGGGGGTGTAGTACGAGAGGCCGTTGTTGAGGTATTCGGGGCCCATGTTTTGGAGCTCTTTGTGTGCGTGGGTGAGCAGCCTGAACGTGATCCTCTTGCTGACTGGGACCAGTGCAGGTTTCTCAGGTGGGCGGATATGTGGCTGTGGCGAGGGTTGTCGAGGATGAGTCGTGCGGAGGCGTTCTGTATGCGTTGAAGGCGTTTCTGAAGTTTGGTTGTGGTTCCTGCGTATAGGGCGTTGCAGTAGTCCAGTCGGCTGGTGACGAGGGCCTGGGTGACCGTCTTTCTGGCTTCGGTGGGAATCCACCGGAAGATCTTTCGGAGCATGCGTAGGGTGTTGAAACATGGGGACGAGTCTGCGTTGACTAGCTTGGTCATTGTGAGGGAGGAGTCTAGGATGAATCCCAGGTTGCGTGCGTGGTCGGTGGGTGTCGGTGCGGTGCCCAGCGTCATGGGCCACCAGGTGTCGTCCCAGGCGGATGGGGATTGTCCGAGGAGGAGGACCTCCGTCTTGTCCGAGTTGAGCTTCAGACGGCTCTGCTTCGTCCATTCTGCAACATCTTTCATTCCGTCCTGGAAGTTGGCCTTGGCGGAAGTTGGCCTTGGCGGTGACAGGGTCTTTGGTGAGGGAGAGTATCAGCTGGGTATCGTCGGCGTAGGAGACCATGTTGATGTTGTGTTTGCGTGCGATGGTGGCGAGGGGGCTCATGTAGATATTGAAGAGGGTTGGCCTGAGCGGGAGCCCTGGGGTACGCCGCAAATGATCTTGGTGGCTTCAGGGCGGAAGGCAGGGAGGTGGACTCTCTGGGTTCTGTCGGAGAGGAACGGTGTGATCCATTCTAGGGCCTTTCCTTGGATCCCAGTGTTGTAGAGGCGGGTTATTAGGGTGCGGTGGCAGACGGTATCAATGGCTGCCGAGAGGTCCAGGAGTATGAGAGCAGCTGTCTCTCCGTTGTCCATCAGGGTCCTGATGTCTTCTGTGGCTGCGATGAGGGCGGTCTCGGTGCTGTGGTTGGCCCGAAATCCCGACTGGGAAGGGTCGAGCAAGTTGTTTTCTTCGAGGAATGCAGTCAGCTGTTTATTGACGGTCTTCTCAATGACTTTAGCCGGGAAAGGGAGAAGAGAGATGGGGCGGAAGTTTTTTGAGGTCTTTGGGGTCCGCTGTTGGTTTCTTTAGAAGGGCGTTGATTTCTGCTTGTTTCCAGCTTCCAGGGAAGGTGGCTGACCTGAAGGAGCTGTTGATGTTCTGGAGGTGGGGTGCGATGATGGTGTCGGCTTTGTTGAAGATATGATGAGGGCATGGGTCGGATGGGGAGCCGGAGTGGATGGTGTTCATGATGTGGGTGGTGTCTTCAGTGCTGATGGGGGTCCATTCGCTGAGGCTGGTGGTGGGGGTCGTTGGTATGGTCGCTGGAGACGGAGTCTGGGGTCCGAAGCTGTCGTGTACATCTGCGATCTTGTGGTGGAAGAATGTGGCGAGGGAGTTGCAGAGGTCTTGCGACGGTGTGATGTTGTTGTTGCTAGCGCTGGGGTTGGAGAGATCTTTGACGATGCTGAAGAGTTCCTTGCTGTTGTGGGCGTTGTTGTCCAGCCGCTCTTTGAACGATGTCCTTTTGGTGGTGCGGATCATCTGGTGGTATTCGCGGGTGGCGTTCTTGAGAGCTGTCATGTTTTCTGATGTCCGTTCGTGGCGCCAAGCTTTCTCGAGGGTTCGGCATGATTTCTTTGCGACTCTGAAGCCGTCTGTGAACCATGCGGTTTTTCTGTTAGTCTTGACTGGGGGTTTCTTCAGAGGAGTGAGGTCGTTGGCGCAGTTGGTGATCCACTGTGTGAGGTTGTGTGCGGCGTTGTTGGTGTCGGGGGTGTCTACAGGCGGGTTCTGGCTCAGCGATGTGGTCAGTTGGTCTGCGGTGACTTTGCTCCAGCATCTGCAGGGGATCTGTGGCATCTGGCGGTGGGAGGTGGTTTTCTTGAAGGTGAAGTGGATGCAGCTGTGGTCGGTCCAGTGTAGTCTGGTGGAGTGGTTGAAGGAGACATGGTTGCTGGCGGAGAAGATGGGATCGAGCGTGTGGCCGGCGAGGTGGGTGGCGTGTCCACCAGTTGCTTGAGTTCGAGGTTGGCCAGGTTGTCGAGCAGGGTGGTGGTGTTGTTGTCGTTGTTTTTCTCCAGATGGAGGTTAAGGTCTCCTAGGAGGATGTACTATGGTGAGGCTAGGGCGTGCGGGCTGATGAAGTCGGCGATGGTTTCGCTGAATTGTGTCCGTGGGCCCGGGGGTCTGTAGATGAGTGTTCCTCTGAGGATGGTCTGGGGGTCGGTGTGGATCTGGAAGTGTAGGTGTTCGGCGGCGGTGAGAGTGTCTTCGGAGTTGGTCGTGACGCTGATGGTGTTCCTGTAGATGATGGCAATTTCTCCTCCAGGTTTGTTAACGCGGTCCTTCCGGGTGATTTTGTAGCCATCCGGGATGGCTATGGCGATGCCGGGGGCCGAGGAGGCGTTCATCCAGGTTTCAGTGAGGAAGGTGACGTCTGGTGCTGTAGTATCAAGTAGTTTCCAGAGTTCGACAGCGTGTTTGTGGATGGAGCGGGTGTTGAGCAGATAGCAATATTGCAGAGGGGGGTAACGAAGGGAAAGGGAAGACAAGATTAGACATGTAGAGTGAAGCAGAGGAGCATAAAAAAAGAGAGGGGCCACAGGAGAAAGGGAGCACAATGAGAAAGAGATGCTAAGAAAGACATGAACGATTGGGGAGAGAATTGGGAACAGGGGGCAAGTAGAGAGAGAGAGAAAGACAGAGAAAGGACAGGGCAAGGAGACAGACAGGGTGAGACACATGGTTATGGCCCGACACCGATAAAGAGATAGATGGGCAGTGAGTGAAGGAGAGAGACAGCAGAAAAGAAGAGGGAAGCAGAGAGAGTAGGAGAAATGACGGGGCAAGCACACAGTCAGGTTGGGACATCTAGTAAAAAACCAGCAGCGAGAAAGAAGAGATAAAAAGGGAGGGGGAGTAACAGAAGGAGTGAGACAAGAAAGGCAGAAAGGAAGAGGGAAACGGCGCGAGAAGAAACATACAGCTAGACTTGCCGGAGAGCGCACCCCACACCCAACTTGCCTGCTGACTGGGAGATCTCAAGACTCACCTGTACCCCCAAATAACCGGAAACGACTCATAGACTTTTGGTTACCCAGCAGGACCTTAACCTATCAGTGCACATAATATAAAACAATGTAAACCATGGAACATTCCTTCATTTAAGTGACACGTAAATTCTAACATGTCACATAACCGACAAAACCCATACAATTATTAGTATGTTTACTAATATGGGTGTCTCTTTTGGGCTACATATGGCATTCATGCGTTTAAAAAAAATCAAGTTATGGTCTACAGATATTGCTTTTTATATCAACAAGATGATTGAAACGAAACCAAACAATATAACAAAATAGCACAATTAACAGCCGATATCGTGCTACAAGCCATGAAATACAAAAACCAGAAACCTACAACATGAGAACACATATGACATGACATATAAACTAGCATCACAAATATATCCCATAACATATCAAAAAAATGTATACAGTGTTTCCTGATATTGGCTTTTAGCTTTATGACCCTCTAATTTGATATTACTGTCAACTGGTTCTATGGTATGTACTGTAACGACCTTATAAGGATGAAATGTTGGGTTTACATGTCTGACCTTCGGGTTACATCCAGATCTCTCCAAAATACCTGTTAATCCTCTGACCAATTCTATTGTGAAACTGTGACCTACAGATGACACCCCGATGTCTGCAGTAGGATTGTTTTATCGCTAATGGAACCTATGGCGTGAAGGTTAGACACAAATCCTCGCCTTATGGAAATTATCTTACTAAACTATTTTACTGCAACTTGTGGCCAGTAAGTCGCAAATACCGGTATGCTGGCCGCAGGCACATTAACACACGGAGCTACCTACTGAACTAAGGGGCATATTATCAAGCATGTGCGCTAAAATTATCGCCGCTTTATCGGCCGAAAACGGCCGATAAAGTGGCGATAATGGGCTTGATAATATGCTCTATGGAATTCCAATCGAAGCACATGTTAGATGTGAAGACATCTAACATGGGCTTCGATTGGAATTCCACAGAGCATATTATCAAGCCCATTATCGCCGCTTTATCGGCCGTTTTCGGCCGATAAAGCGGCGATAATTTTAGCGCACAGGCTTGATAATATGCCCCCTTAGGTTTTACATTCACTGTGGCTTTCTGGATGATGTATTAGTGCTATACAACACAACATATATCATAAATATGTTGAACATAATATAACATGCTTAGACACGACAGAAAGAAGAACAGACTTACAGGCACTGGACGCAAAGTATTTAATTCACCCAAATGCCAGCAAACCGGATGCCGGGGTGACTTCCTCTTGCAGCAAATACGGATACAGGAAAGCAATACCTCATTAGCGAGTAGCGACCCCTACATATTTTTAAATATCGAATAAGTGGATCATGGCATCCATCTGCGGGTAAAAAACATCAAGTAAATGTAGCTACGTCAATCATTTAAGCTACTGAAGCCAAAAAATGCCCTGATGTCTTCATACTTTCTTTGGCGGAATCTTATTCTGTATAGCGCTATTTCTAGCGCCTGCTGCAACAGGCATGCTGCTGTTATGGCTATTTACATTTAACGCTAAGATTATCCAACTCAGTACTACTGAGTTTGTCGACTCCAAATGGTCAGAGACATCCCATTGGGCGATATGAAGCTGTGATCTTCAGTCCACATGCATATCTCGCCAAGAGACATATTCAGCCCACGAGTTCCCTTTCTAAACCTGCAGCAGGCCCGAATTAGTCATGCCTGGTGATTGACCGCAAATGCCTTGCAAGGCATGCTAATTTGACAATTTGTAGCTCACCTTTTGTATTAGCCTCCAGGACCTTACTACGCTTTAATTCGTACCGTCCCATATTAAACCAGCATTAAAGCTTTTTAATTGGTGTGTACCTATTTTAAATAGTATTCTTTTACTCACTGTGACGACCCAGCTTCTCCCTGACTCCTAGAGGGCCTGCGCTCGATTCTTCCCCTGCCCCGCCCCGGTCCGACACGGCAACCACTGCCGATTGAGCGGAGGGCGGGACAGGAAGAGCCAGTGACCCCACCTAGACCATCGCGCTGTTAGCGCTCTAGTTGTTTGCATCAGGCAGGGCATTTAAGGCGGCGAGGAGCAGCGGGAGCCTGCGGAAGGGAGGACTGTGGCAGAGTCTCCCCGACCCGCTTATTTCACCTGCTGTGTTTACAGAACTCTGCGCTCCACGCTAGCCGGTACCTGTTTGCGTGCTCTTGCACAGTTAAATTTTAATTGGTGTGTACCTATTTTAAATAGTATTCTTTTACTCACTGTGACGACCCAGCTTCTCCCTGACTCCTAGAGGGCCTGCGCTCGATTCTTCCCCTGCCCCGCCCCGGTCCGACACGGCAACCAGTGCCGATTGAGCGTAGGGCGGGACAGGAAGAGCCAGTGACCCCACCTAGACCATCGCGCTGTTAGCGCTCTAGTTGTTTGCATCAGGCAGGGCATTTAAGGCGGCGAGGAGCAGCGGGAGCCTGCGGAAGGGAGGACTGTGGCAGAGTCTCCCCGACCCGCTTATTTCACCTGCTGTGTTTACAGAACTCTGCGCTCCACGCTAGCCGGTACCTGTTTGCGTGCTCTTGCACAGTTAAATTTTAATTGGTGTGTACCTATTTTAAATAGTATTCTTTTACTCACTGTGACGACCCAGCTTCTCCCTGACTCCTAGAGGGCCTGCGCTCGATTCTTCCCCTGCCCCGCCCCGGTCCGACACGGCAACCAGTGCCGATTGAGCGGAGGGCGGGACAGGAAGAGCCAGTGACCCCACCTAGACCATCGCGCTGTTAGCGCTCTAGTTGTTTGCATCAGGCAGGGCATTTAAGCCCTCTCGTCGCCCAAGCGCGCAGCGGTTGCGCGCAGGGGGCGCCTTAGTCGCGCCTGAGACGAGCCAGAGAGGAGCCTGTCTGTGCCCGTCCGTGACCGCACGGGGCCAGGGGCCATGACCCCTGTTCTAGCGGCACCCCCCGCCAGCGGCACTGACATTCTCAGGTACTCCTCCAATGATCTATTAAATTTGTGGTTACCTTCGCTGAAAGGTTGTGTACAGGACCCCGGCTTCTGTCCCGGGGGTCCATTCTCATGCAAACATTGCCGCTACCAGTCATACCCCTGCCCTCCCCCCACAGGCACACTGACCCCGGAGGACTCTAGTTCCAGCCTTTCCAGGGGCAACAGCATTCTCTGTAATATAAGATCCCTCCCTAAGCATCACTCGGAGGTTTGGGACCTAATCCATTCGACCCGCCCAGATTATTGCTTCTGTACGGAGACCTGGCTTAAGCCCCATCTGGTCCCCGCTATCACCTTGGGGATCCCTTCAGGGTATAAGATTCTTAGGCTTGACCGCCCAGTTAAAACCGGCGGCGGGGTGGCTGTAATCTATAAAGACACCCTCACTGTCACCTTTCTCGACCAATGCTGTACTAAGGACTTTGAGGTCCTGGTTTTCAAGGCTGGTTCCTCCTCTCAAGCTTGCTGGAAGGGAGCTCTGGTGTATCGTCCCCCGGGCCCCTGTGCCAAAGCTTCCACCCTCCTCTTGGAGACACTAGCTCCTCACATCAGCATAGGGACCAATTTTGTACTCCTTGGAGACTTCAATGTCCACAGTGAACTGTCTGACAATGCAGAAGCGCGTAACCTGCTGGCCGATCTATCTGCCCTGGGTTTTAAACAGTGCAATAAAGGTCCGACCCATCGGGCTGGTCATACCCTTGACCTAATCCTGTCCAACTCGCACTCCTTGACTTGTTACCCTCCAATGCAGGTAGAATGGACCGACCACTTTGTCATCAACTTTTCTCTCCCCACCCTTATCAAAGAACGCTCCCAACCTGTTCCCCTCCCGGTATGGCGCAGGCAGTGGTACAAGGTGTCCGGTGACACTTTCAAAACTACTTTTATACCCCCTGATCTTCTCCCCTCAGACTCCACCAGTTTGGCCCTGTCTAAATACAATGATGCCTTGATCAAGGCGGTCAACTTAATTGCCCCTTTAAGACGATGCAACCGGCGCTCTGACCGCAGACAGGAACCATGGTATACGGACCTACTGCGTGCGGAGAAAAAGATCTGTAGGAAATTGGAGAAATCCTGGAGAAGCTCACGCAGCACGGCCGATAAAGACCGCTACAGCTCTGCCATGAGACTCTATCACAAAAACATCAGAGCTGCCCGTAAATCCCACATTGTCTCCCAATTGTCTGAGGCTGGCAAGGACTCAAAATTACTGTACCAGGTTCTCAGTACATTTACCAAGCCCGTCGCCTGTGACAGCCCGGAAATGCTGACCCAAAAACTGTGTGAAGATACTGCTGGGTTCTTTGCCGATAAAATCGATTCTATTTATCGAAACATCTCCCTAGCTAGACCTCCTATTGAGGAATTGGCCCCTGCCTCCAGCCTCCAGCCCGAACCTATCAGCGCTGTCTCTGTCACGCTGTCCTCCATTCCCGAGATCAGCCTAGAACAAGTCAACTCCCTGATCGGGACTATCAAATCAGGCAGTCCAGTGGACCCTGTACCCGCCCGTATTATGCACCTCATTGGGAGTGTACTTAGTCCCTCCATCCAAATGGTGATCAACCGTTCCCTCTCTGAGGGACTGGTCCCCCGGGAGTTGAAGGAGGCCATGGTAAAGCCTATTAGGAAAAATACCTCCACCCCCTGGTCGGACATGACAAATCTGAGGCCAATATCCCTCCTTCCGTTCATCAGCAAGTTGATGGAGAAGCATGTGAATCACCATCTTTCCAGCTTCATTGAGCAAACCAGCAGTCTGGACCACTCTCAGTCAGGGTTCAGGCCTAGGTATAGCACCGAAACGGCTCTTCTTTCCGTCACAGATGCTATACGCCTGTCCCTGGATAGAGGAATGTCAGTGGTGTTGGTGCTGTTGGACTTGTCCGCAGCATTCGACACCATATCCCACGCCATCCTCCTTACCAGATTAAAGGAGATTGGTATTGATAGATCTGCCTTGGCGTGGTTTACCAGCTTTCTCTCCGAGCGTACCCAGAAGGTGAATATGGGCCCTTTCAGCTCCCCCTCGGCCAGCATCACCAGAGGAGTCCCGCAGGGCTCCTGTCTTAGCCCTACGTTGTTTAACGTATATGTCTCCCCGCTGGCTAATATTATGAGGTCCTTCGGGTTTTTGCCCATCTCTTACGCTGATGACACGCAGCTGCTGTTCACTTTTAAAAAACTTACTCCGGAGATAAGACAATCTTTCTCCAACGGCATGACTGCGACCGCCAACTGGATGGCCACGAACTTTCTCCAGTGCAATGTGGGAAAGTCCGAGGTCATGTTATTCGGAGAGGCAAAAATTCTGTGGACTCCTGACTGGTGGCTCTCCAGTCTGGGGCAGGCCCCCTCCCCTAAACAGGTGGTGAAAAACCTGGGGGTTCGTTTAGATCACGACCTCACCCTTGCCCACCATGCTAGCACCACGGCGGGATCCTGCTTCCATATTATAAGCCTCCTTCGGAAGGTGTTCCCTCTTCTTCCAGAATACACAAGAAAGACCTTGGTCCAGGCCCTCGTTCTGAGCCGCCTGGACTACTGTAATGGCCTTTTCTTGGGAGCTAACGAAGGAGTGCTCAATAAACTGCAGGTGGTTCAGAACACCGCGGCCCGCCTGGTGACCAATGCCCCCCCTAGAACTCCATCTCTGCCCCTTTTCAAGGCCCTCCACTGGCTTCCCATCCGGAAGCGGGTGGAATTCAAGATTTGTTGTGTGGTACACAAGAGTCTTTACAACCTCGGTCCACACTATTTGGCCGAGAAATTTGTATACCACCGCCCCGGCCGCAATCTCAGGTCCAGCAATCAACTGTTACTCCAGGTTCCTAGACACTACAAGACCAGACAGGGAGGTCGTGCCCTTTCCATTATGGGCCCGCGCCTATGGAACAATCTCCCTCTTTCCCTTAGAGAGTGCCCGAGCCATCTGGCCTTTAGGAAGCTCCTAAAAACAACTCTATTCTAGTTTGGAGTGCTGCTTGTCCTGTTCTCCACAGCTCCGCGCGGAGATACACCTTCGGGTGTGATGCCGGCGCGTTACAAGCCCATAAATAAAGCGCCATAACTTCCGGAGTCACCTCTCACCTGCATTCATTTATGGATAATTTATACTGGGACCTCTTGTAAAATCCTACCTGCCTTGCCATCCTCTTCAGTGCTGTAAATCTCCCCAGCTGTACAAAGAACCTTGACCCAGGTTCAAGGGTAGAGCTCGGAGAGCAGCAACCTGAGGTATACGCTTGTCACCTGGCTAGGTCACAGGTCACAGGCCTCGGTCTGCATCGATACTGGTGCTCTGAGCGCACTCAGTGGTAAAGAAGCTCTTGAGAGTCTTTGAGGCCATTATCTTGGTGAGACCGTCTTTAGGCAAGAACTTATATTATGTCCTTCCGCACATTCAGCTGCCTAAATATATATTAATTGTTGTGTCTGGCCAATAGTATCCCCAGCCCTATTCTCCATGTAGTGGATATTCTCAGCCATGTCTTCCTCTGCCTGTAGCAGCTGCAACATTTCATGTCTAAGGGTTGCAATATTCTCTCTCATGTCTTTCACTTTCTTTCAGTTTGTGTTGTTCTAAATGCAGCAAGTTAACATGGACTACCAGAGCTCCCATTTTCTTTTTTTTTTACTCCATCACCGTCCTAGTGTCCTGGATAGGTCGCAATGTATGGTTGAACTTGCTATCCTTTACAGCAGTCTATGGACCTGGCACCACTGTTCCTCCATCTAACAGCACAGTGTCTTAGTGCAGTACAGCACCATCCCTGGCACTAAGACATGGGTCCTGTTCATCCTGGGGTTACCTTTAATCTTCTGCGGAAACAAAGAAGAGTTTGTGCCACAGGTTATTCTGGGTGCCAGGGGGTGATTGCAGGCTAAAAGGGGTTGCAATTGTGGCACCCTAGGTTTGCTGTGGTTGTCAAAGCAGTGACGCAACCTTGAGTAGCTTATGTAGCACTACATTTCCCAGAGCGTAATTCTCACCTGTGCACCGACACATTAGCCCTAATGTCCTGTGGCTCTCAGAAGGTGGCACTCATAAGTAAGGACTCCATCTGGTACTGTGAAGATAGATTGGCAAAGTGTGGAGGGTGGTGTCCAGGGCCGGCTTCTCCACTAAGGCGGTGGAGCGTCGACCCACTCCTCTCACAGCAGGATAAAATTAAAATAGAATGATAATAACCTAGGGGCATATTAGCAAGGGCAATATCGCCGCTTTAGCAGGACGTTTTCCCCGCTAAAGCGGCAATAATTTTATCCCCTTATTTGCAAGCTGTCGCTAACAGCAGTTAGCGACAGCTTTTAGGCAATAGCGACCGGTTTGGGGCCCACTTTGCATGTCAGCGATATTTATCGCTAATGACATGCAAAGTGGGCGTACCCAACCTGTTAGCGACTGAAAGCAGTCGCTAACACAGCTATCGCCTATTAGCAAGGCAGGCTGTGCGATTAAAAAAGTGACGCTAAGCGCGATTATCGCCAGAACCGAATGCCTGCTCAGACCATGACTTAACCTGTATACCCAATGGGAGGTGGATATTCAGGTTAAGTCCCCATTAGCGTTAATGCCTGAATATCGCTGGATTTCCAGCGATATTCATGCATTGAGCCGCTATCGCCGGATATTTTATCGCATTAGAGATAAACATTGCTAATAGCATGTTATCTCTGCGATAATATCCAGCGATAAAAAAATGCGCTAAGTGCATTTAGCGATAATTATCGCTATTTGTAGCTAATATGCCCCCTAGTTTTTTATCATTTTATTTTTCTTCTATAGGTGTGCGGGGCTGGTGTTTGAGCCTGGGAGGAGTGGTTCATGCACACTCTATGTGCGTATTGAGGTTTGGTCAGCCGTCATTGCCCGGCCAAACACTTGTGCACTTTGCATGTTCCCCGCCAGGCTGTACTACATAGCCTAGTGGGGAACATCCACAGGCTGTCTGTCCCCGTCTGAGTGACGAATCACGGCACTCAGACCAATCACACCGCTGCATTGCGGTGGTGTGGTTAATTTAGGGGAGCCTGTGTGCTTCCAGGACTCGTCAGCAACGACAGAGGAGAGACGGAGGCGGCCGCAAGGAGGTAAGTGTTTTTTTTTAATGATTTGTTCTCCCCCTCCTGCCCACCCCGATTCCCTGCCAGCCGCCACCGGTGTGTCCATAGGCCAATGGAGTTATGACATTGAGGGGTTTCTTTTCCTGAAAAAAGAGTCCCTATTTTCCTACTTGACTGAAAAGTTCTCTTTGGAGGGATTACAAATTGGCTCACTTAGTGATTATATAAAGTCCTCTGCTGAGGACAGAGATTTGCGCCCTAGACAACATATGCTTAAATAGATTAACAATTGGAACACCTGTATAACTGTGGTTTAAGTTATTTGTGGGGGCCCAAAGGTAGCACTTTAGTCTTGTATAATGTCTTCCTGGCTGAAAGCCTTGCTTCTATTGACCCTTCCCTCTCCTGCCATGACTTAAAGAAAGTTGAGTGTATTAGGGTGTTTGGCGTGTCACTTAGTCGTCTTCTTGCTACTTTCTAGACGATCTGAGTTACTCAACTCAACTGTGCAGAATATTCAGAGAATGTTACCACTCTGATTTATTTTATATTTGCCTCAGTTGTTTGTGCGCCTGCCTCTGCGATATGTACCCTCAGTGTGTTGGATGGTTACTCTGTAAGTAAATAAAAAGTTTATAAAGCACGCTAATACCAAAGTGTCTAGGCGCCAATCAGCAGAAACCTCAAAAAGAGTTGGTACGGACCAGATAAGGGTACGGGTTGACCCACTCTACTTGGGATCAGAAAAGCCAAGTCTTAGGTTGTTTCCAAAACGTCAGCAAGTTTGGATGTACTCTCAGGGCCAGAGGAAGTGAGTTCCAAAGTTTATATTGTAGGCTCCTTCCATCTCACTTAGTTCTCCTTAGCCTGGGAATTTTCACCAAGTGGGCGGTTTTCAACCATAACGTCAGTTTCGGGCAATAGCTAGGGAAAATAGTCTGATGATACTGCGGCCCCTTTCCAAGCAAGGCTTTGTGATTGATACACAGCGTGGTAGCCAATGCAGGTCCTATGTGTAGTTGGTGACTGAGGAAAATTTGGGCACCCTCAGCAGGAGCCGCGCCGCCGTTTTTTGTAATGATTGCAAGTTTTGGGTGGCAGCTTTCGTACCGCATAAAAAATAAGGTGTTACAATAATCTATCCTAGAAAGGATGAGCATGACTAAGACAGTTTTTTGAAGATCCTGTGCGATAAAAGGAAACACTATCTTCATTAGCCTAATAATAAAATAGCAGGTACAGGTAGTATGATAAATTTGCTCAGTAAAACCGAGTTGGTCATCAAAGACCACCCCAAGATTTTCATCCTTCAAGGCGGAGGTGGGTAATGAGCCAAAATTATTCACCCACCATGTAGGATTCCAAAAGTTGGTATTTTTCCCAAAGAGGATCACCTCCATTTTTTCAGTATTCAGTTTTAAAAAATGATTATGCATCCAAGTCAACACTTGGGATAGACAGCTTCTAAGCTTTAAGGCCGTTAGACCCTCTTCTTACGGAATGGGCACAATAATTTGTGTTGTCGGTGAAACCGCCAACAGACCACAAGTCTGAATGAGTTTTAGCATAGGTGATAAGTAGATGTTAAACATAGTCGGAGATGGAAATGACCCCTGCGGAACCCTGCATGGCAAAGAGAGCGGTTCAGATTTAATTCCATTCACTTCCATTCTCTGGAATCTCTCTGTTAAAATTACCGGAGGTGGGACAGAATGACACCACCAATCCCGATACTTCACAGTCGCCCAATAAGGGACTCTTGGTTGACTGTATCCAAAGCGGCTGAGAGGTCGACAAGGAGTAAAGTCGCTCTACCCCCCTCATCTACAACTCTACAAATTTCTTTGGAGGCCTCCACTAAGGCTGATTCCGTGGGATGCTGAGCTCTAAAACCATGTTGAACCAAATTAAGGATTTTATTTGTTTCCAAAAAGGCTGCTTGCTCTTTATTCAAAGCTTTATCAGGGATTTTAGCCGGCAAAGGCAAACGAGAGATGGGTCGTTAATTCTTAGTGTCGGTTGGATCCAGATTGGTTTTTTCAGAAAAGGCAAAACTGATGCTAACTTCCAGTCTATTGGGAAAATTCCTGCTTCTAAAATCTGGTTTAGGAGTTTTGTAAGATGTAACCCCAGTATGTTAGGTACCAGAGGCCAAATGCATGGGGGGCCAAGATCATTTGGCGAACCCGACTTTGTGGTCCTAATAAGATTCTCAAACATCTCCTCCGATATCAGGGAGAAGTTAAACATCTGCTCCTGTTTACATACAGCCACTGCAGCAGTATCGTCCGAATTGACCACCAAGACCATTCTATGGCAAAGTTGTAGCATCCCTGGCCCGTTTCCAATGGGATTGTCTCAATTTCATCATAGATCTGTTGAATTTTATTCCGAAAGATGTTAGCCATCCTGTTGCAGCTGTCATGGCCTAAACTGTAAGGGGGCGTCCGGTCTGAAATTTGTCAGAGATTTTATTGTTTTAAATAGTTCTGAAGATGAGTTTTTTGCCAATTTTATTTTAGCGGTAAAGAATCGTTTTCGTGTTGTTTATCAGAGTATAATACTCCTTACAGGTGCTAGCATACTGGTCTTTCGCTGCTTGGTTATACTCCTTTCTCCATAATCATTCTGCTAGTTGACATTTTTGCTTAAAGGGTTTTAGTTCAGGAGTATACCATGGAGGAGAGGGGAGCTACGGTGGTTAGTCACCTGTTTTGTCAGGCGCTAGCTGTTTCACTGCTGAATCTATTCAATTGAACAAATTATTAGAGGATGTGTTAATATCAGGATGTCTGTCAAGGCAGTTCTCGCTCAAGATGGTCACTAGGTCTTCTTTCACCACCTTGCACCACGGGCAATAGGTTCACTTTTTTTTTAGTTCAAAGAGGTTTATCTCTAAGATTCATTTTTCAGGCTTGTCTTATGTGGGTTTCGCATTTAGAATTGCGTTAGTTTCCAGAATGGCCTTTTCTAATACTAGTATTTCATCCAGTTTCTTTTTACTCTGCTCTATGGCTTTATCACTTCCAAGTCAAGGCATATGGAGGTATACCACACAAAGCATGGTCATTTTTTAAACTCCAGGCTAATGAATACCAATAAATAAATGTGTGTTTTAATGTATTGATCATAGATGCATGACTGGAGGTAGAGTATAATGCTTGGAAGGAGAATATTTGGCTATCTTGGGCATAGAGGTGATAATTAGACGCTGAGGAAGATGCTGTCATCGAGAGATGTTGTCTATAATTAGGCTGTGGGGTTTTAGGCTTAAACCTATAATAACTGATAAAACCTCACTGAAAGAGAAATAGCCCTCACCAGTGAAAACATATAAACACTGAAAAAAAACACCTGCACAACCACAAACTAAATGCAATTCAAAGAAAGGAAAAAGAGTGTGAAAGAGTTATTCTTTTTTCCCCGAAGGGGCCAATACATTGTAACTTTGCTATACAAGCGAGCAGTAAGAAAGACTGGGCTAATATTATTCTGCTTGAGTTTTGTTGTTTAGGGATGCCACTAAAATATTGTTTATTCTTCCTTTTGCTTTTTTCAGTTTTGTTGTCCTTGGTCTAAAGATGCAGGGTTTAGAAGCATGTTTTAGGTCTTGTTTAATTATTTTATCAACTGTAGAGAATCAAGAAATATCAAAATCATATTTGATATTTTGGCTGCGTTTGATTCTTTCACTGATAGGTTAAATGTCTGGTGTTATAAGAATCTTTCCTAATATGTGTCATCACATTTAACCACAGAGAATGGGTAAAAACCCTTAATACATCAGCCCACAGTTTCTAGTGAGTCAGTATTGATAGTAAGTGAATTTCAAACACCTCAGGCTTTAAACATTCAATGCAAGGTATATTGACAAGTGTATGTATAAAGAGTGCTATCACCCAGTATCTGGGATAGTGGTGAAAACATGGCACCAGACCTTTGGAAAACATGGAACGCAGTGTCACTTGGAATGCTCTGCAAAAAAAGTTCTTTCCAAGTTAACAAAGATTGGAGTGATATTGTTTGTATTTGCAGCGATTCAGCTACGTATATGAAAAGGAGTGATGACCTGTCAAAATTGATACCCGAGCTGAAGTGATTCCCTGTAGGAGATCCTTGCCACTTGTTAGATTGTATGCTGAAAGCATCTTTACAGTCTTCAGAGTTAATGAGGAATGCTATTGACTTTTTAGTCTATTCTGGTGCACTGTTTTCTTATGCATAGGAACTAAAACGCAAATATTTATAATTTCGTGCTTTGCGTGTCATCAAAGAAAGAGTCATCCCAACTGTGTCCCTTAGCTGATGCTTCTCAGTCCAAGGGGCTATGAATGCTATATTATCCATGTGGCAACCGTTTACAGAATTTTTGCTGAGTGATGATGCCAAAGGCATGAAATGTGAGGCTCTTTGGTCATTTTTGACCGCTTCAATAACTCTGAGGACATAAGAGCCCAACTCAATACAAATGTTGCAGAACCTGCCCTGAGAATTGCAATTTTCAAGTGCACCAGTATTGGCATGGAACGCTATGTCAGTGGCCAGAATTAACAAATTGTGTACTGGCTGTTGTGGCGTTGCCCGTGTCAAGTGCCAATGTTGAGAGGGTCTTTACACCGAAGTTTACATGGAAAGGAAAGAGCGAGAGCACATGACCAAAGACTCACTGAAGAAGTATTGTATGGTGTACTACAATAAGTTTAATTTACAAAAATCTATTTGGACCTCATATACACTATACGTACACTGTCTATATACCATGTTCTATCAGTGCAGAAAGAAAGCAATAATAAAACCAAAACGTTCCATAAACACCGGAAAAACACTTTTTCTGTTGTTTTTAGTGGCGCAAAAATGTGGAACCACTTTTTTTTATGGTATTGAAATCACTTGAAAACACTGAAAAAACCCAACCAGGATTTACCAAAAATAGAAACTGAAAACAGTAAAGCCTATCTTTAATGAATAAAGATCAGAGCCTTATACTGAACGTTGAGGGACACCCACTGGAAGCAAAGTGAGTGCTAATGACACTGAGTCTCAGGCTACTGTAGGAGTGGTATTGGAGGTAGAAGGTTATCTGGTGGTGTGCTAGGACAATGATGCCTACTTTAGAGAGGAGAGTAATGTTGGATGATCCAAGGGTGTGAGAGACAATTTGACGTGTAGGTTATAAGTGGTCTCTAGGTCTTTGCATTCCATTTTTGCCCCCCCTGTAATGTTCGCCCTTCCAACCACCATTGCAGCCTCCAAGCAGTCCTAAAATGGAAGACATGGACTGCATATCTAATCACCCTAGCTCTGTGAGGCACACATTGCTGGATTTACCAAAGCAACAGGCATCTATGATTAGTACTGTGGTACAAGCATCATGGCTGATGATATTAAAGAAAGGTCAACAAAGAAGTTGTCTGGATCCTCTTGACACCAGCTAAATCACAAACAAGAGAGGTGGAGGATAGGCTCCCATACGTCCATCCAAAGTATCAAGCACCACAAACAAACGTATGAGGGCTCGCCAAAATACAAGAAAGTTCTGAACACCTCCCTCTAGTATATAAAGTTGTGTTCCTTGTGACCTTCTGCTTTCTTGTATTTTGGTGAGTCCCTGTTCCTTTGTGTGTTGTCCTCTTGACACCACACATCAGAAAAGGCTTTGTGCAAACTTAAAGCCTCCTGATTTTGACTCCCTCTATCGGGTAATTAAGTCTTCCTTGTATCTCTAGTTGTTCATTATGGCCAGTAAATCCCTCCTTGATGAATGAAGTTATTCTAGCAAGAGTGAGTGCCTAAAAAGGGGCACTCGAATTTATCTCATTGTTGTGTTTTGCTGTGCAAATCCTCACTATGCAGAACAGTGTTTCTCATCACTTATGTCACCATAGTTCCATAGTTGCAATACATAACTTATTTTGCTTTGATACAGATATGCAGTTCAGTCTCTGATAGATGTTTAGCACAGCCACCCCTCTTTTCCTCCCCCCCATCCAGGCATTATTGCATTATATCTGGTCTTGTTCCTCACAGGGTTTCACTATGACATCTTTATGACCACTTCTGTTCGCCCAAGCACTACTCTCAGGGTGGATGGACAAATCCTTCTGATACCCCCTCTGTTTCTAAGTGCCACTGAAGCAATTGTCCACCACCAGATACTTGGTTTCAGTGAGCCTCCAGATGCCTTTCTTCCTGAGCGCAACCTGTGTTACTCACCCAGTCTGTCAGAGGAGATCAGGTGGGCTTGACTACATCAATGAGTTTGCACACCTTCTTGATGCTACCAACTGCAAGATGAGAGCTCCTCAAGAGCTTCAGTCCACAGTACATCAAAACCAAGGTTCTAATTTTGAATGACTTTAAGAAAACTATTAGTATGAGAGTGTGTTAAGGTTCCACAAAGCTACAGAGTTGTGTTCCTTGGCCCCAACCAACTAACTTGTTCTTAAATACACACAACAGCAAAGTAGTTGGATTGGGCAACCATATTTTGGAGCACTTCTGTTTCAGTAGTCTAAATCATTTTGAGGAACCAGAAAATAATCTGTGTTGTCTATTTAATTCCAAAAATACCTTTTTTTAATGTTAAGGCGACAGTATGGTGATGGCTGCACATCACCATCTGAACCTGTACATAGACGCAGCCACTGGTTTATGTTCACAGTTGCTTATCCCTGTAGTTCCTACTGTGATAATTTTCAAATTAATTTACAGTTGAATCAGATCCACACACTGAAAAGTGGTTCTTCTTTCAGTAGCCAATAAGTCATTCACAATCTGTTTCTCCCCATGACAGCAGACTGCGTGGGGCAATAAGTTAGCCTATTGCCCTGTTAGTTCTGGCATTTTCCCACTTGCATGGTCACATCCACCTAAAAATGAGGGCGCTTCAGTCCCTGTGCTGGTGGGCTGGTCAGTTTACCATTTTTCCTCGCATATTTCTCCTTTTATTTTTTATTTTAGCGCTTTGCACCTCCCCAGATAGTACTACTGGGCTGCAATTTACTTTTGTTATTTTAATTCATCTTGGAAATGCTTGTTGAGTTTGTGTGTCTGTTTTTTCTGGTAAGTAAATGAATGAGTTGGTATATGGATGTATGAGTTCAAGAATGAGTTGCACATGGCTGCTACCAGCGGAGCCTTTACCTGACGAGCTTAATGACTCCCTATACACCAGTGCTGACTCTCCATGGCACTCCTAGATGCGCTGATCCTACCTCCATGACATAACTTGCCGTTTTGGTGGAGATAACTTCTAAGAAACCACCTTCCTCGGGACAGAAAATAATAAGGGATTTTTCCTCCCTCCTCGAAATACTAACAATATGTGTGATCACTCTTGGTAATACGTGTCTAGCCGGTATGTATGTAAAGGATATTCAAAATTTGTGGCTTTGGATAATTAGCCCACACTCTCGAACGGGAGAATACCTTTTTGTAATTCTCCTGAGGACCAATCTTGTCTCATATATATGTAGACTTTATGTCCTACATTTCGTAGGGACAACAGATCTACTGCTCATGCACTTTTATTTTGCTGCCGTCAACTGGAGAGAGGACTGGATTTTTGTCATATATCCTCTTCCCTCCGCATTTCTGTAACTTTCCAATCCGGATTCCAAAACCACACCCCAGGTTTCAATTAGTTGAGGTTGTGAGGATGTGAGGAGCTTGTTCCTTTTCATTTGGGCATCTGCGTCAAACGAGACGAGATTGTGGGCTGATTATACAAAGCCACAATTTTTAAATATCCTTTCCATACCGGCTGAACACGTATCACCAAGAGTGATCACACATATTGTTAGTATTTCGGGGAGAGAGGAAAAAATTCCTTATTATTTTCTGTCCTGAGGAAGGTGGGTTTTTGTAGTTATCTCCACCGAAACGCGTCGACGCTGAGCACTGCTGAATCCGACCACGAGGAATCACTGGAATGAATGGAATCTTACAATCACCAGGATACAAACTTGATGTGAATTGTTGGATCAGTTAATGCAGCAGTTTTTTGAACTGTGCATAAAGGGTTTCCCGTTAAGATTTTCTTCCTTGGTCGTTGTAGATATTTCAATAAGTGTTTTTATATACTGTATACATTGTTTTTTAAACCGTATATTGCATGTTATATATGAATTTTATAATTTTTTATGTTTTGATTACAAGAAGTAAAGAATGGTATTTTGATATGAAGTAAAACTACAATTTATATTAAATAATTTAAAATATCCCTTGTCATTGGGAGTTTGCCCTTGCTGATCTCAAGCCAGTAAAGGTCTTCAATCCCACCCAGGCCAGCAGTAATTTTGACAACTGGATCCAGAACTCCCTTGATCTAGTCCTTCCCAAAGAACGGTTGCAGCACATAAAGAGACAAAAAGTAGCTCCATGGTTCACATCTAAACTAAGGGACATGAAATAATCTTGCCGCAAGATGGAAAGGGGGTGGAGACGGGACTACTCTCAAGATAGGAAAGCGGACTACAGAGCAAGGCAGCACAGCCCTCTTTTATGAAACCAAAATCAACACAGCTGCCAACCTGCCCAAGGAGATCTTTAAGATAGCTAAATCACTGATCTCCCCACCCCAAGAATTGGTTTCCACAGAGGGAGCACTGACACGATGCAATAACCAGGCAACCTTCTTCCATCAAAAAATCCAGACTATCTATGCTTCCTTCACCCCTAACAGTGCAGAGTTAGAAACAGCTGGAACGGTGATCTCCGATTCCCCGGCACTCTGCATGTTGTAACAATTCACTCCTATGGACCCCGTTTCCTTGGAGAAAATAATTCCCAGGGTCACCTCGGGTTCCCCGAGAGACCCAGCGCTTCCTCAATTTCTAATTAAGGTCATCGGCACGATTCGCCCAGTAATCCTTGATGTCCTTAACACTTCAATTGCCTCAGGTATAGTTCCTGTATCATGGTAATGCGCTATGGTCAGGGCTTTATTAAAAAAGCCCAATTTGGACCAAAGCAATCTGTCCAACTATCGCCCTATCTCCCTTTTGCCCTGGATGAGCAAACTGGTGGAGAAACACATTAACAACTCACTGGTCGAGCATTTGGAATCAAACCGACTGCTTTCTATGTCTCAGGCGGGGTTTCGTCCCCAGCACGGGACCGAGACAGCTCTGTTGGCCGTGATAGAGGAGACAAGGAGTCTGCTAGACCGGGGAGGCAAGGCGGCCATCATCCTATTAGATCTCAGTGCCGTGTTCGACACGGTTAACCATGCCATTTTACTACATCGTCTTAGTGGCATGGGGGTGTCGGGCGTGGCACTGACATGGCTGACCTCCTTCCTGGAGGAGCGTTTCTTCCAGGTCTTTGTGGGAGACATTGTTTCCACTAAGCAGCCACTTATGTGTGGAGTGCCTCAGGGCTCTGCCCTGAGCCCCACCCTTTTTAATATTTACATGAGACCTCTGGCGGAGGTGGTCCATCCTTTTGGCGTCAAAATTGTCACCTATGCAGACGACACCCAGCTTGTGGTTTCATTAAACCAGACTGGGGGGTCGTCTAGCACCCTGGGCCCCTGTCTTGAGGCGGTCGCCAAGTGGATGGAGCTCTCCTGCCTTAGACTCAACGGGGAAAAAACGGAAATTATGTTACTAGGCAACCCCGCACCCAACATTCTGGTCCCTTTGTGGACGGAATGAATGGGACCCCCTCCCTCCCCAACAACACAGATAAAAAGCCTGGGAGTCTGGCTAGATAGCTCCCTGGATTTTATGGTCCAGGCCACTAAGACCTCATCTACCTGTTACGGTCTGATGAGGATGCTCCGTAAGATCCTCCCTCTTCTTCCGTTCCAGGCGAGGAGAGTCATGGTTCAGGCCCTGATACTCTCTCGCCTGGATTACAGCAATGCTCTCTATCTGGGAGCCCGAAAGGCCACAATTAATAAACTTCAGGTCACACAGAATTGTGCTGCCTGATTGCTCTACCAAATCCCACGGAGGCAATCTGCTAAGCCTGCTCTTAAGAAGTTACACTGGTTGCCTATAACAGCAAGGATTCAGTTCAAAGCTATGTGTCTTACGCAGAAAGCAATCTGGAGGACCGGTCCTGCCATAATGCACCCTTTGATTACCCCTTACCTCCCCCATAGAGCCTTGCGCTCCAGTTCATTCCACTTGGCCACCTGGAACAAGATAAACAAAGCCCGTTGGGGAGGCCGCTCATTTACATTTAACGCTGTAAAGCTGTGGAACTCCCCCCCTCTCTCGCTTAGAAGGGCCAATAACTTGCTGGCATTCAGAAAGCTCTTAAAAACCCACCTATTTGGTACATCCTGCTAGCACGAATCCCTGTACTCTTCTGATTCAGATACTAGCGCTGCGAGGCCTCAGGGTAGTATATGCGCTATATAAATGAAATTTTCATTTCATTTCATTTTATTTCATTTCATTCATTTCATGTTTCATCTCATAATTGGTGGTATACAAGTCTGGAGAGTGGGTTCCACTGCATTTCTATGTTGAGTCTATTCACAGGGAAGAGTAAATCAAAGTGAGTTTGTGAATGAATGTGTCTGTTGTAGGGTTTCTAAGGGGAATTCTTACTCTCTCTACTCTTTGGCCAAGGATCCCTCAAGAGGGTGCCGGCATCAGAAGTAGATCATTGTAAAGAAGTTCAATAGTAAGTTGAAGGTAAAACAAGCATTTATTATATAATAGGATCCCATCCACAGGATACCTGTAATCAGTAGAAAGGTCCAGGTTTAACTGCCTACATACTCTAAACCAAACAATGTCAGAACCTGTACAGAGCATTCTAATGCATGTGACAACCTGGCAACAAGCTGCATTAGCAGGATGCCACACATCTCCCTTCCTATAACAAATAGCAATATACAGAAAAACATTATTTTACAAAATCATTTAAATGAGTAGGTACACGTGTAATCCTTGAAGATCTCCTCGCGATGGCAGGACCAATCACGGCCCGATGTGACGAGGTACCTGCAGATGAAGAACTTGACACAGGAGACTTAGAGTTGTCAACAAAGTCCTATTTGATCAACACAACCCTGTTCAAGTTCCAAATGCGATGATCAGCTGTTTTAATCGCATTACCTAAAACTTTGATAACTTGTATAGGTTTCAAGAATGAAGCAGATACCATTTTGTTCTTCTTACAAGGTTTTTTTTATGAGAACCCAATCACCCACATGCACCACCGTTTTTTTAACAGAATTTCTCAAATCATGAATTCTCTTCCTAGCTTGAAGCTTTCTTTCCTGAGCCACCTTCCACTCGTCATCTCCAGTTAATTCTTTCAGATGTAAATCATTTACCCAAGGCGGAGTAACCATAGTGTTGGCACGCCTACATCTGAAGAGCTCAAACGGTGTTTTACCTGTTGTGGCATGTGGTGATAACCTGTAAAGCTTAACCTTTTTAAAAACATCCGATCTCCAATCTAAACCTGCAGATTTAGACATTCTAATTGTCTCTTTAAGCACACGGTTAAACCTCTCCACAGTGCCATTCGTCTCTGGGTGGTACAAAGAAGATTTTTTATGCTTTATACCATGCTTAGACAAAAATAATTCCATCTCCCTAGAGACAAGTTGACTCCCATTGTCCGTTGAAATGATGTTAGGAATACCCTCCCTAGCAAAAAGTTTATCTAAAAAAACTATCACATGCTTAGACTCTATTCCACGAGTGATGGCAATCTCTGGCCATCTAGAAAAGAAATCTATTAAAACTAGAACATACCATTCAGACCCTGCTGAGTATATAGGCCCAAGAATGTCCAAGCCAACCTCTTCCCATGGTTTGTCTGGAAGTGTTCTGATAACCATGGGATGGATTTTGGGATTCGCTACCTTCTCACTCAAAGCACACTCCATGCAATCTCTAATTTTCCTCTCCACCTCCAAATCCATGCTAGGCCACCAGTACGACATCCTTAAATTCTCCTTTGTCTTTGAAATGCCCATATGTCCACTATGAGCCAGTAAAATAAGCTCACTCCTAATAGACATTGGAGGAACCAACCTAGTACCTCTGGCAAGTAAGCCCTCATGTTCAGACAGTTGGTCTTTAACATGCCAAAACTTCTCTAACATGTCATCATTTTTTGGCTTGACCTTCCAGCCAACCTTGATCAACCTCAAAATTTCCATAAGACTCAAATCTTCCTGTAAAGCTTCCAACCACTTACACTTATCAATGACACTCTCACCTACTGCACAAACCATCTCATCTTCACCTTCCCAATCATCCTCCAGATCCAACTCTTCTTCAGAAACACGGCGAGATAAGGCATCTGCTACTTTATTCTCAACACATGGTAGGTACTAGACCTCAAAATTATAATCTTGTAGTCCTACAACCCATCTTGTGATTCTACTAGATACAGCATCAATCCCTTTGGTGTTCAAAATCTCACATAACGGCTTGTGATCAGTTCTCACATCGAAGGTACTTCAACATAGGAAGTTTTTTAATTTCCTTACGGCCCAGAACACTGCTAACGCTTCACGTTCCACTACGGAATACCTCAACTCTGGGCCCCTTAAACTTCTTGATAAAAATAAGATGACCACCTCCTGTCCTTCAATTACCTGTGTTAAAACTGCCCCTAACCCTTTTAAGCTTGCATCTGTTATCAAAATAGATCTTCTCCCAGGATCGAAGCTGTTCAATTTAGGGGCATTGTTCAATTTTTCTTTTAGAAAGATGAACTCCTTTTCAAACTCATTACTCCACAGAAACTCACATCCTTTCTTCAATAATGATCTCATACTAATGCACAAAGAAGCAAAACCATTTATAAACTTACTATAGTACTCCGCCATACCTAGAAAGCTAACTAATTCTACCTTGTTCTTTGGAGAAGACATCTTCATCATGGTACTGATTAAACTAGCCTTCGGTGAAAAATCACCTTTCGAGATCGTATGACCAAGGTAATCTATAGAATTCTTTTCAAATTTACATTTTTCCATCTTTACTGTCAGACCAGATTCACTCAAACGTTTCAAAACATCACCAAGTCTATGATCATGTTCCTCATCACAACTTCCAAAAATAAGAATATCATCCTGATATACCCTCACACCTTTTAAACCTTTTAAGACACCTTCCAGAGCTCTTTGAAAAACTGAAACAGCTGACACCAGCCCAAATGGAAGTCTCACAAAGCGAAATGTGCCAAATGGCGTTACAAACGCGGTTAGATCCTTAGTGTCCTCATCAAGTCTTATCTGGTGATAAGCGGATCTCAAATCCACTGTGCTAAAGACTTTTGCCCCTTTTAATAACATTAACATGTCCGCAATTTTAGGTAAAGGGTAGTGATCTACCACCACGCTCTTATTCAACTCCCTAAGGTCTATGCACAAACGAAGAGAGCTGTCCGATTTTTTGGCGGCTACAATCGGAACAACCCATTGAGTTGCTTCAACCTCTTCTATGATGCCCTCCTTGACCAATTTTTCTAACTCTGCTTTAACTTGATCTCTAACAGCAATGGGAACACTACGTACCTTACAACAAATAGGTACGGCATTCTCCTTCAACTTAATGTGGTGGTTATAGTTCTTTAAACAACCCAACCTTTCATTAAAAACATAAGGAAAATCCCTTTTCAATTTATCAGAAAAAAACTCATCACAGTTTTGATTTACATTGACGGCATTGGCATTAACAATGGGAAGATCCTTCAAAATGATGGGGGAGAGGAATTGGGATCTAGCATTACCCCCAAATCTTTTTGATGAAACCAACTCAAAATGTTATCTCCTATCTGTGAAATATAGACTTTCGAGCAGGTGAGTCTTCCCTTGTAATCAATGTTTCCTAGAAAGTACCCTAAAAGCTCTATTGGTTACCTGCCGTATACAAATGGTCTTATATAAGGATGAAACATTTTAATTTTTCCTCGTAGATTCTTGAGATAAAATTCCTTCGCCACAATGGTGATTTTGGCACCTGAATCAAATAATACCCTAATGGAATGACCATTAACCTAAATTTCATCAGTAGGACAGTTCTTTGTTTGAGGACCAAAAATCACTTGAACTAAAATTTGACCACAATCAACATTTTCATCACATTCACTTGTCTCATCAAAATCATAATAAATGTCACTAACCTTGCCTTTGTACTCCCTCCCCTTGCAAGCAACAGAGAAATGTCCCTTCCTCTTGCACTTGCTACAAGTGGCTTTCCAGCCAGGACATTGCCTGTCGTTTGCAAAATGTCCCATTTTGCCACATCTAAAGCATTTCACTTGTGCAAAATCAAATTTTTTATCTGGTTTATCATTGAGAAGTTTGTTACTGGTTACATCTCTCATACCACTTCTCTGGCTAGCATTGTCTTTTACTACATTCGATGTTTTAACAAGATTAACAGTACTCTTGTCTTTGCTCTCACCATTCTTTTTTATAACCTCCACACACTTAATAGAATGCTCAATCCTCTTTGCTATGGTAATTACATCATCTAAGTCAGGCTCATCTTTCTGCCATAACTCTTCCCTAACACGTTCAGTTCAATGCTGCATCCCAGCATGAACTGGTCCCTTATTCTATCGTCAATAGAGGCTGCAAATTTGCAAGATGATGCTAACTTTCTCAGCGCAGTTATATAGTTCTCTATACTTTCTTCTTCAAGTTGTATTCTGCGACCAAAATGATATCTCTCTAAAATAGTAGATACTTTTGGGAGGTAATGCTTATCAAGCATAGCTATGCAAATTTCATACTCGTTTAAATTCCGATCCTGTAGTTCAGGAAGGTGATCAAACACCTCCTGACCCTCTGATCCCAAACAGTGCAGCAACAAAGCTGTTTTCCTTTCTGCACTTAAGTTGGCTCCACAAACCTTTGCATACCTTTCAAAGTCCTTACTCATTTTTTCCATCTAATGGGAGGGTCCCCAGGAGATTGTAAGAAGAAAGGAGGCGCTGTTACGTTCTGCATTATATAAACTATATCAACTTCACATAAAATATATCAATGACAATACATGCAGTAAAAATATGTAAGGAAAAGTTATGTGACACAAAGTAATAGTAAAGATCCCTTTCTAGACCAGTAACAATGTATAACCAAATGAAGAGATTTAAATAAAATCTTCTTTCATTCAAAAGAAAAATAGTCTCAGTGTCTTTTCCTTTTTTTTAAAACTCAAAATAAATTACACAGTTAGATACCTATCGCTCAGTTCATCCAGCCGATACTTTGGAGAAATAGAGAACCACTCCAGAGCGAAATTGACAACAAGAAAGAAGAAATTAAAAAAAATAAAGAATCTGGTAAAACGAAGATGAAAATCGTTACGAATGTGCTCCTGTGAAAACAAAATGGCTGCCACGTCGTCGTGAATATGTCATGACGCTCCTGCGTGATGACAATTACTTAGAATTCACTTGCGGGCTGGTCATTCACTATCCGAGATGAAGAACGCTGTGGCGCTGCGCTGGAATTTCGCAGTCCGTGAGGAAGAACGTTGTGACGCTCATGAGAGGACGAACGTTGTATCGCTCGAGCAGAAGAGACGGTGAGGTTTCAAAAAATGCTGATACCAAGGCTGTGATATTTACCTCCCGCTATGCACTACCGGTTCAAGAGCGCTTAAAACCACAAATATGGGCAAGCGAGCACTGCGCACAGAAAAACTGCTAAGTAAGTCAAAACAAATTGTGACGAAATAGCAAAAACAAAGCGCTTTGAGCTTCACAGAGTAACAATCCGTTCAAAAATGCCTGTGCTTGAAATCAGCGCTGCCATCAGAAGTCAGACACAATATCCCAGCGTACCACATAGAGCCTTAAACTCGCTCAATAAAAAGTGGTTTAAAGGGAAAAAAAAAGACAGTACCTTTTGTGAATTTTCAGAATAAAGTAAAAGTTATCCTTGTTGAGATCCTTTCTTTTTTTCTTCATAAATCCTGTCCTGTCGCCAATGTAAAGAAGTTCAATAGTAAGTTGAAGGTAAAACAAGCATTTATTATATAATAGGATCCCATCCACAGGATAGCTGTCATCAGTAGAAAGGTCCAGGTTTAACTGCCTACATACTCTAAACCAAACAATGTCAGAACCTGTACAGAGCATTCTAATGCATGTGACAACCTGGCAACAAGCTGCATTAGCAGTATGCCACAATCATGGTTGCCTAAAAAGGGCAGAGGCCTTTGTTCCATCCTAGACTTCTGCCTTTTCAACTTCTTCCTGAAAAACAAGTTCAAAATGCTTACCTTAGCTCCGGTCTTGTCTGCCTTTGACCCTGGAGACTTGGTGATGGCGTTGGATTTGCAGGACTTAGATTTCCACATTCCTGTCATGCTTGTTCACAAGCACTATCTGCGGTTCACGGTAGGTCAAGAGCACTTTCAGTTTGATGCTTCCCTTTGGCCTCCCCAGTGCCCCTCTGGTATTCACAAAAGTGATGAATTTGGTTGTAGCACACTGTGGAGGTCAGGGGTTCTAGTCTTACCCTTACCGTGATGATTGGTTTTCTAAGGCGGGCTTGCCCCAGGTAGTCATCACCCACTTCCAGACTACATTCGCTGGGGTTCATGAGCAACCTGCTGGAGTCGCACCCGACTCCCTCTCAGACGTTCCCTTTTATTTGGCCCTTTCTGGAAACAGTGCCATTTTGGGCCTATCCTCTGGCATGGCGATTCCAGAATATTCAGGCTATGATTCTGGTGTTGTGGTGTCTATTCTGGATTTCATTGAGGCTGACTCTGAGGTTGTTGGGCTTCATGGTCTGCTGCATCCTTCTTTTGACACATGCCCATTGGCATATGAGGGCTCTGCAATGGGACCTGCAGTTACTGTGGGCACAGCATCAGAGAAATCTCTTTGACGTGGTCCAGATCTCGGAGGGAACTGCAAAAAACCTGCAATGGTGCTTGATGAACTGTGATTGTGTTAGCAGCAGATCCCTCTTCCCTTCCTCAACCAGAGCTGACTGAAGGGGAGATGTGTCACTGCTGGGCTGGGGTGACCTTCTGGGAGAGGTGGATATCACAGGAATCTGGCCTGCAGATGAATCTGAGCTTCACATTAACCTGCTGGAGCACTGAGCAATCCGGTTGGCATTTAAAACTCTTCTTCCTTCAATCAAGGTAATGCTATATCAGGTGTTCACATACAATACCACTGCCGTATGATACTGCAACAAGCAGAGCAGTGGGGTTGTGGACCCTTTGTTGCTGGAAAGTCAGGCATTTGGGCATTTCCCTGGTGTTTCAGGACCTGGCAGGCGCTCTGAACAATAGGGCAAACTAATTCAGCCGTCAATGCCTAGTTGATCAAGAAGGGCGTTTCAACGTGGAGGTGGTGCAAAGTCTCTTTCTAGGGTGGGGGAGCTTGGTTGGAGCTGTTCACCTCCACTGCAAACACGCAATGTCAGGAGTTTTGCATGCTGGAGTTTCCAAGGCGAATCTCACTCTTACACACCTTTCTTTTTGAGTGGAACTCTGGCCTCCTGTACACCTTTCCGCTGATACCACACTTGTCCAGAGTTCTCAAGAAGATCAGGAAACACCAGGCCTGAGTCATTCTTTCGGCTCCAGATTAGGCATGGAGACTTTGGTATCCAGAGCTTCTGAGTATGATTATTGGACCTCTGATCAAGCCATCTTTTCAGGAGGATGTGTTGCAGCCACAGGAGAGAGTTCTCCAGGGCTTTGCTCTGGGCAAGGTTAAAGGTTATATTTCTGCTCTTTCAGCATTCTTAACGTTGCTGGACCAACCTTCTTTGTTCAAGTCACCCATTGTGGCTAGGTTTCTGAAAGGATTACATCATGTTTTCCCCTAGGCTATTCATTATGCCCCAGTTGGTTCCTAACCTGGTCCTTACAATCCTCATGTGCACACCAATTGAGCGGATACATAACTGCCCACTTTGCTTGCTGACTATCATAACAACTTTTCTAATGGTCATAACATCAGCCAGAAGGGTCTGGACCCCCTCTCTGTACTCCTACCACTAACCTTTACCCAGACAAGCTAGTTGTGAGGACCCATGCCTCTTTCCTCCCAAAGGTCGTAACACCCAAAACATCACCTTGCCTACCTTCTTTGCTCCACCTCACCCTTTCAAAGAAGAGGTAACACTCCATTGTCTTGATCCAAAAAGAGTGTTGTCATTCTACCTCAATCGCACAAGAGTTCAGGGTGGATGATCAACACTTTGTAGGGTATGCTGCAGCTAAAAAAAGGGAAGGCAGTAGAGAAACTGACCATCTCACTGTGGAATGTGATCTGCTTACAAATATGCTACGTACTGGTCAAAAAGCAACCCAGAGGGCTTGGGTGCTCATTCTACCAGAGCCACGGCTGCAACTATTGGGTTAGCGCACGATGTGCCTGTCCCGGACATTTTCCAGGCTGCAACTTGGGCCTCGTTACACACATTCACAAAGCATTGCTGTCTAGATGGTCAAGTCTGTTGTGATGGGCAATTTCCCCATTTAATCCTGAAGGACTTTTTTGGTTTGATTCTGACCTACCTCTGGGGAGGTTTTGTTTGGGTATCTAGTGTAAGGTAAGGAATCTGCATAGAAGGCTCTATCAGATGAACGTTACTAAGTAGAGACTCTAGCTTTAGATTCCTTACTGATCCTCCTTGCTCTTCAAAACGATTCAGTAGAGTTAACTTTCTGAGGGCCTTAGCAATCTCCACTACTATATCAGCATTCTTCGTGACTCTGCACTTCTGAAGTGGAAAGTTTCAAAAAGAAATGAACGTCAGCGTGCTGGGGTGGTGCCTGTATAGGTATTGCACATCTCATTTCCGGCATGGTAGACGCTTGGCAGAACAACACCACATACCAACATGCAGGTGTGCTGTTAGAACATTTCTGGATCGAGTCTGACACCTGGGGGTATTCTAAGGTAAGGGTTCTGCGGCTAGATAGAGTCCCTACCAGATAAGGCATTACCAAAGGTACATGGCTTGCTCAGGCACTTCTAATTCCTGGTGCTTGCGAATTGGCCCTCCTTTTGTACCCTGGCTTGGATCTCCACATACTTGCAAAATCTATCACTCCGGAAATGCTGTATCCAGTTCACATGAGTGATGCTTTATGAATGAGAATTAAATCACACAAAAATTCTCCTTGGTAATGACAAACCTAACAACAAAATATATACATACTTTTTCTATAATATGCAAGTTATGTTCAATTGTAATATATGTTTTTGTTTATTTTTTCTATATAGACAATTTGGTGAGTTTGTTTAATTTCAGGTAAGATTTAAATATGCAACAGTACTGAGGTAGGTGGCTTTAGTGTGTGTTTATATATGTATACATATATCTCCACCAAAACACGTCCACAAATAACAGTTTTCATATGCATGATCTATAAACACTGGGGGCCTCATTTATGAGGCTGTGAGTCACTTTTACGCCGCCAGTGGCGCACCAGTGGTGTAAAAAATGCACCTTGTTGCGCCATATTTACAAAGTGACGCATCTAGGTAGATGCATCACTTTGTAAACCCCTGCGCCACATTATACCTGCGCCAGGTATAATGTATGCAAGGGGGGCGTTTTGACACAAGAAAGGGTCGTAGAAGTGACGCAGTGAAATCTATAAGATTTCGCGCCACTGCGCCACTTCTACGACCCTTTCCCCATGTGAAAAGGACGCATTGCTGGAGTTGCGTCACTTTTGTGACACACTCCAGCAATGCGTCATATGGCCGGGATGCCCGCCACCCCTCCCAACACCAATTCCCCAATGGGAGGAGACAGACACAGGTTAGAGCTTTTGGAAGGCGGGGGGGAGTTACCCCCCCGGCCGTATTTATTAAAATATGAAACAAAATTTAAAACATTAAATTAAAACGTTTCATTAATTATGTACAATTTTACTTTCATTACATTTGGATGAAGACATGTTCTTTGGCTAACCTTAACAGATCTCTAATACAAAGGTTTCCTAGCCGAGTCTAGCACCCTGCAAATGCATACATTCTAAATTAAAATTGTACATCCTAGCATTAAGGGCCAACGGCAAGGTCTTAACCGGTGTCAGATCCCTACTACCAAACTCCCGCCCTCACGGTGTGAGTGGCGCAGGCGCAGAGGACTTTACCCTCGTTGCCAACTGTAACTTCCCTTGTCGTGGGGGCCCCCTTTCACTCGACGCCATCTTAAAGGTCGTCCAGTTCCCGTGTGAGGTATCTGTAAGAAGGACAGCGTGGACTCCCCCCCTTTCCCACACTCTCTTCCGCCGGAGCGGATATCCGGCCCCTGGGAAATTCGTAGGAGGGGCATCTAGCCGTCTCCACCCTGGGAGGGGCCTATGGCCATCTCCCCCTAGGCGACCCATCTTTAGTGGGTGCCGCCTCCCCGTGGGAGGGGCCAATGGCCGCCTCCCCCCGGGCGCTCCCATCCATTCTGGGTGGCGCCCCCCCTAGGGACCTTGAAATTACTGCTCACCGATCATGACCTTACCGCCCGACCAAAAAATAAATACGACAGTTGTTTTACCTACTAAGGAAAGAAAATTACGCCTAATCTGAAACAGCTTGATGATTCATCAACTTTTCATTTCTAAAAAGGTGAAAAAAGTCCTAAAGCACAAGACAATTTTATTATCTATACACTCCTTTACTTCTCTACAAAGGAAAAAAGGCCTATACACAATCCAAGGCATGCATCAATGCTGAAAAACTTTGACTGCATCTCTTTAATACATTCGGATAACATCAACAATTACTTTATTCAAAAAGCCATTGCAAGAGGGGCTGGTGGGTGGGTCAAAATTGCCGCTTGTTCCGTCGAGGGCTCACGAGCAACGAGTGGTGCAGCCTTCAGAGCACTGGAACAAGAGGACGCTTCTTTGGATTCCCGCTCTATTTATCCGTCTGCGGGAGGGCGGGGACCCTCCTCAGGTACGCCCCATGGGAGCGGTCTTACGGGTGGGTGTCTAGGACAACCCCTTCTGGGCGGGAAGGGGGTGCTCCGGCTACGCCGCTTTGGGCATACCAGCCGAACCACGCCCCCGCCCAAAATGGTTTCCCGGGGGGATCGGGGCACCCATCCATACGTTCGGGGGGACGGAGTGGTCTTCCCTTTCCATATGGCCGGGATGCCCGCACCCCCTCCCAACACCAATTCCCCAATGGGAGGAGACAGACACAGGTTAGAGCTTTTGGAAGGCGGGGGGGAGTTACCCCCCCGGCCGTATTTATTAAAATATGAAACAAAATTTAAAACATTAAATTAAAACGTTTCATTAATTATGTACAATTTTACTTTCATTACATTTGGATGAAGACATGTTCTTTGGCTAACCTTAACAGATCTCTAATACAAAGGTTTCCTAGCCGAGTCTAGCACCCTGCAAATGCATACATTCTAAATTAAAATTGTACATCCTAGCATTAAGGGCCAACGGCAAGGTCTTAACCGGTGTCAGATCCCTACTACCAAACTCCCGCCCTCACGGTGTGAGTGGCGCAGGCGCAGAGGACTTTACCCTCGTTGCCAACTGTAACTTCCCTTGTCGTGGGGGCCCCCTTTCACTCGACTCCATCTTAAAGGTCGTCCAGTTCCCGTGTGAGGTATCTGTAAGAAGGACAGCGTGGACTCCCCCCCTTTCCCACACTCTCTTCCGCCGGAGCGGATATCCGGCCCCCGGGAAATTCGTAGGAGGGGCATCTAGCCGTCTCCACCCTGGGAGGGGCCTATGGCCGTCTCCCCCTAGGCGACCCATCTGTAGAGGGTGCCGCCTCCCTGTGGGAGGGGCCAATGGCCACCTCCCCCCGGGCGCTCCCATCCATTCTGTTTGGCACCCCCCCTTGGGACCTTGAAATTACTGCTCACCGATCATGACCTTACCGCCACAGGCCGGATGGTTGACCGACTATCCGGCCCCCCCATACCTCCTAAAGGTCATGCCTCCTCAATCCCCTTAGCCATGCTATGAAGTCTCCTATGAGTAAATCATTCCCCGCCCTGGACAGGTGAACCCCATCATTTAAATAAAAGTGATCACCCCGAATACACCCATGGGGAATGCTATGCAAATGCCTGGAGCGAAACAATTTCCCAATTTTATTGTTGACCCTCTTTACCGAGTGGTTCAACGCTGACACAGAGAAACCCCCCAGCCAAACTCTCCTGGGGATCATGTGGGACCAGGCGATTGTGCACCCCGGGAGCTTCTTAGCCCACCAGCTGACTGCCGACAAAATGTGTTCCACTAACACTCGTCTTCCCAGTCTCACCAAGTCATTTCCCCTCAAGTGTACTATGATTATAGATGGCGGTGACCTTTGCCGCCCTAAGAGACCCTCCAAAAACGATTGAAATTGGTCAAAACAGAGGCCTCCCTTCCCATGGAAGGTCACTCTGAACCCGTATTCCCCAGATGCGTGAGTCGCGTCACCTGCCTTGAATACGTCCCCGGCGCGCCTCACGTATGAGTGGCCCATGACCCATACCACTTGCTCTCCAGTCGGTGATCCTCGACCGCTGGTCCCCTGGTGATGAGTTGATCCCAAATTCCGCCCCGCGTCACAGGCTTGCGAAACTGTAATTCAAACAAAAGACAACAAGCGTGAGTGCATTTCATCAGTCTTTTACAACATGTGCAATCGCACATACCTCTTGAAGCCGTTCGAGACCAACGGCCTAGCTGTTTCACTTCTTCCGCACCCAGACCCCGAGCCATAGCCTCAGTAGCGGCCCCTATTCTGAATGAGTGGGTCCCAAAATCGCACGGGTCCATGCCCGCCGCAGCGATTGTAAGTGCTAGCACCCTCTGAAAGTGAAATCTTGTCAGAGGGGTGCCATCCTTGTGCCTAAGCAGGCTCCCTCCCCATGTTGCTGGCCTCTGTGCCAAGTATTCCTCTAAACACTTCATCGGACAACTGGGGCTCCCTCGAGCGCGCTGCACAACAACACTATCCCCCATAGCTTCTTGGTCTGTCTTGGACCTGACTATCGAGATCAGCATCGAATCACCCCGTATTTGTACGTGATCCCTGCATAAGCCTCCCTCCATATCTTTCTTGTTCCTCGCCACGTGTTCGCTTACCCGCATGGCCCCATGAAATGCCAAGGCGAAAGTTGCCCGGAACAGAACTGCTTCAGAAGGGGAGGAGCATGTCTCATCCAGCTTTGCTAAAAGCCGAGACAATCTCTCTAAACCAATCGGGAGCCTCGTATCTTGTCTGCGACCCTCCAGGCGTTGCCAGCCGCGGAGCGCCTTCCTCACTAAAAAGGAACCCGTCGGGTCCCTTATGCCGTGGAGCTGTGCCATGAATGATATGGCCGCCCTATGTCCGTTGGCAGTTGCGGCTGATCGCCCTTCTCTATGCAGCGCTACCAAGAACCCCAGGAAGGATTCCTCCTGCCCCCAGCTCTGTCTCCCTGCCGGGCCTAAAAAGGTGCAGTAAGAACGAAACACTCCCTCATAAGCCTTCCTTGTCCTGGGCGCTAAGCTGGCAGCCACGAGGTCTTGTAATCCGTGGCACCGATCAGCCATAGTGCATCGGGGAACGGTGCTGCCACTAGATCCGCCGTGGGTAGATAGCCCCTGAAAGCCTGCATGTGTGAACGAGAGTGCATCAGCTGCATTATTCAGTACACCCGGCACATATTTTGCCCTGAACTGTACATTCAATCTCATGCAACGTAAAACAATTTCCTTCAACAGTCTCAAGATCCACTTGCAGCGTGCTGATTAATGCACTCGACCACTGTCATATTGTCCGACCAGAACACTACTGAGCGGTCCCTAAAATCGTCTGGCCATGCCAACAGAGCCACCCAAATGGGAAACAGCTCCAAGAACCCAATGTTACCTGTTAGGCCACTGGAGTGCCACCATGTCGGCCATACTTGTGCCGACCATCGGTTACCAAAGATGGTGCCAAATCCCACGCTCCCAGCTGAGTCAGTCCACAAACCCAGTTCGTCAGACGATGCTGGGGGCTTGTTCCACGCCACTCGACCGTTGAAGTCCGCCAGGAATGCCAACCAGATGCGCATATCCTGGTGAACCTCTGCCGACAGTCTTGTGCGGTGGTGTCCCTCCTTGAGGCCGACCGTAGCTTGTGCAATGGAGCGTGAGAAGGGGCGAGCCATCGGTATTACTCTCAAGGCAAAGTTAAGCTGACCCACTGTTTGTTGTAACTGGTGCAGGGTCACTTTTTCCTTGCCCAGGCATTGTATCAAGGAAGCTCTGAACTTGGCCACTTTCTCCATTGGCAGACGGAAGCATCCCTCCACTGAATCAAGCTCAATCCCCAGAAACTCCAGTGAAGTAGATGGTCCCACTGTCTTACCTGGTGCTAATGGGACTCCAAATTCCTGCATGAGAATGCAGAAGTCCTGCAGCGCCTGTGCACATTCCGCAGTGCCGGACGGTCCTAAGAACAGGAAGTCATCTAAATAGTGCATCACTTGTCTATGCCCTGTGGCCTCGATGAATGCCCATTCTAAAAAACAGCTGAACATCTCAAAATAAGCACAAGAAATTGAGCAGCCCATGGGCATGCATCTATCCATGTAATACTTCCCCTGGAACGTAAATCCTAGCAAGCGCTGGTCCCGCGGGTGTACCGGGAGCAACCTGAATGCTGATTCGATGTCTGATTTCGCCAACAGAGCACCGGGGCCCAGGTGATTCAGTAGGGCAATGGCATCGTCAAACGATGCGTCCCGAACTGAACAGACATCCGGGTCAATGGCTTCATTCACCGAGGAGCCCCTCGGGGCCGACAGATTGTGAATGAGTCTATACTCCCCTGGGTCTTTCTTCGGAACCACACCTAGAGGTGAACACACAAAATCCGCCACTGGCGGGCATTGAAAAGGTCCTGCTACCCGCCCCAAACTGACCTCTTTGGTAATTTTCTTGGCCGCCACTGCCGGGTTGTGCTGAACGGATTGTTGATTTTTACAAAAGGGGCTCCCCCGAAAATTCCCCGCCGGGATGTTGAAGCCATATAGGAAACCATTCCTCAAAATCCCGGCGGATACATGTCAGGGTATCTGTTCAGCCAGGGGGTCAAAGCCATGACATCAATGGGTGAAGACGATTGCCTCCCAAGCATCACTTCAATCCTGCTTGGATCCCCCTTTCCTCCCGAACCACCATTCTTGGACCTACAGCTGCTTTCCGGGTGTGAGGAATTCCCGCACAAGCATGCCGGAACCTACATGTTCCCTGGGGCCTGTTACAGCTTCCTCTGTTGAAGCCCCAACAAACCCCGCGCTTGCCCCCATTTCCGTCGGTCTTGATTCCCCACCGGTGCTTGCTCGAAAGGGCTGCGTCGGCCTTTGTTGAACTGTCCCAGACCCGCTCACGCCCGGCGAGGACGTACCTGCCGATCCAGGCAAGAGCTGTTTGTGCCACGATACTGTGTCGAGGCAATCCCATGTCAAAGTTACATCAAACTCTTTTGACTTTCGAAAGTGCACATCATAACCTTTCCACTCATTCCCCCCGTACATGTTATAGAAATCCATGATCCTGTTCTGGTAACAGGATAGATCGGGCAACACTTCAGGTTTACGTTCCCCCATTACTGCCGTAAATATAGAGAAGGCCTTCACCCAGTTCGCTACGGTCTCGTCGACCCTAAATTCAGCCATCTTGGCCCGCCACACGCTGGGGTGCCATAAATCTTTCTGGGTCTTTGCGTACTCTATCTCACAATGGTCGGTTAATAATGAAAACATATTAACATATTTGTCCCCCCATATCATTTCCTTCGTGGCCGCTGGGATGTGCTGGGCCACCATTTCGCGCATCGAAAGCACCGAACTCTCCCCCACCATTGGCAATGGGTTCTTACCGGGTTCAACCGCCGTGTCTGCTGTCTTTTCTCGGCCAACTGTAGTCATTCCCGGTGCGACCTGTGGGGGAATAGAAGGAACATTTGCCGTCCCGGCTTCTCTTGCCTGCCGTAACTGCTCGATTATTAATCTGGCTTCCTCGGCCGGATCCCCCGCAGCCACAGCCCCCCCTGATTTCTTCTTAAGCCAGGGCAATACTGCCGCTAACTGAAGGGCCAGTTCTGGGGGCATCTGATCATCATCAACCGGAGTTATTACAACAGGGATCGGCAAACCCACGTCTGGACTTGGTACCGGGGTGTCCACCGGTGCTACGGGGGCAGGGCCGGACTGGGAACTGAAACCAGCCCTGGCAAATTTTGGCAGACCAGCCCCCGTCCAGCGCGTAGCGAGCGAGCGCAGCGAGCGAGCCCGACCTCTACTAGTGGGGTTTGGGGGGATTACCCCCCCCCAAGAAAATTTTGGAAAATGACAGACCAAAATGGTGAATTTTACAGCACATTTTTCATTACATATTCCAATTGTATCAACTTTCAAAGCACAGTAAATAGCAGATGTTGACCTTGAAGAACATCAGGTTACCCACCCAGTCATATGTACCCATAGGCATTCTTTCAGAGAGCACCAAAAATAAACTCAATCTAATCCCCAACATCAATTCCATTGTAAAGTCTGCTCGATACCAACTGCACCTTCTTTGGGGAATCTGTCGCTTCTTCCCGGAGCAGGACCTTATAACCCTGGTGCGATCGCTGGTCCTCTCCAGATTGGACTACTGCAATTCTCTTCTTACTAGCCTCCTCAAATCCCACTTGTCTCTCCTTAAATCTGTTCTCCATTCAGCAGCTCGTTTCATTTATGGGGCCAAAAGAAGCGACCACATCACACCGATGTTATCCACCCTCCGCTGGCTTCCCTTCGAGGCTAGAGCTATCTACAAGACTGCCTATATCACACACAAAGCCTTACACTCCTCCTCTCCTCACTGCCTGTCGAATAAACTGAAACTCTCTGGAGGCTCTAGACCATCACATAATGCGGAAAATCTGCTGCTTGAACCTCCCACTTTCAAGAAGGAAAGATCGATAGCCCAATCCTTTTCAGGCAACGCGGTGAGAATCTGGAACTCCCTTCCGCCTCAGCTCCGGACCACCGCCTCCTCCCAGGCCTTCAAAACGGACCTCAAAGTTCTCCTCCTCCAAAGACACCTCCAAAAGTAATTCACGTCCTCACTATTATCTGAAGGAAGACCTCCCATTACTGAAAATTCTATTCTCCATGACTATGGAAGCGCCTTCCCAGTGTGTTCTTGTGGTTGGAGTGTTTGCCATTTATTGCAGTATTATCCTTGTACCTGTGTTTGGTACTCTTTTGTAACATGCACACGCCACTTTTCTCTTGTAACACACTGTTTGCTACCTCTCACATTTTGTTTGCCTTTGATATTTGCACAAGTGCCACCATTGCCTACGTAACGTTTGTTCTTGTGCCTGAGTGTCTAGCATATATTGCAGTATTATACCTCTAATTGTACTTTGTTTTCTCTTGTAACTTGCACACTAGTCACTTTTTCCTCCTGTGCACTGTTTGCTACCTCATGTATTTTGTTTGCTCACAATTACCTCATGTAACTTAACGTCTGCTTTTGTAATCTGTTCACATTTAATGTTCCCCTCATGTATCAGCTCTGTTCCTATTGTGAAGCGCTCTGACGCCTTCGGGTAAAGTCCGCGCTATATAAAAACGCATAAATAAAATAAATACCCCAACCCCCAGGAAGATCTGCCAAGAGGTCTGAACACTCATGTAAAACAAATGAAGATGTCTGCATAATACATTCATTGACAAAAAATATTGTGTAGAAACGCTGGGAGCATGAACAAGCACTGACTGCGGCAATAGGTCTGGCTATGTTTTTACGTGGGGAGGAGAGAGGGGGGAGAGAGGGAGACAGAAGAAGAGAAAGGGAGAAGTAGAGGGAGAAAAAGAGGAAGAGAATGAGGGAGAGGAATGAGAGAAAGATGGGGAGAGGGATGGAAAGAGATAGAGGGAGTGATAGAGAGAGGGAGGGGGAGAGAGAGGAGAGATAGAGGGAGGGGAGAGAGAGAGGGAGGGGGAGAGGGAGAGAGAGAGGGGGAAAGAGAAATACAGGGATAGAAAAGAGAAAGGGAGGGATAGGGAGAGAGGGAGCGAGAGAAAAGGATAGAGAGAAAGGGATAGAGAGTGGGAGATAAACCATGAGAGATATGGGAATAGAGAGGGAGAAAGGGGGAATAGAGGGAGGGAGAGAGAGGGGAGAGAGAACAAGAGAAGGATAGGTATAGAGATAGTGAGAGGGATAAATAGAGAGCGCGTGAGGGAGCCAGAGAGAGGGACAGAGAAATAGAGAGAGAGGGATAGGGATAGAGAGAGAGAGAGAGAGAGAGAGAAGGAGGGAGCAAGAGAGGGAGAGAGAGAAAGGGAGAGAAAGGGGGCAAGAGAAAGGAAGTGGGAGGGAGAGATAGAGAGGGGAGAGAGGGAGAGGAGAGAGAGGGAGAAGGAGAGAGGGGAGAGAAGTACAGGGATAGAAAAGAGAGAGAGGGAGGGATAGAGAGAGGGAGAGAGAGAAAAGGATAGAGAGAAAGGGATAGAGAATGAGGGAGGAACCGAGAGAGATATGGGGATAGAGAGGGAGAGAGGGGGGATAGAGGAAGGTAGAGAGAGGAGGAGAGAGCGAGAGAGGGATGGGTATAGAGAGATTGAGAGGGATAAATAGAGAGCACGTGAGGGAGCGAGAGAGAGGGACAGAGAAATAGAGAGAGAGAGAGAGGGAGAAAGAGAGAGGGAGGGAGGGAGCAAGAGAGAGAGAAAAATAAAGGGAGAGATGGGTGAGAGAAAGAAAGAGTGGGAGGGAGTGAGAAAGAAGGGGCGCGAGCCACAAGAGGGAAAGAGACAGAGAGAGAGTGGGAGAGAGAGAGGGATAGAGAAAGAGAGAGGGATACAAAGATGTTTACTCCATTTCGTTATTACACAAACAGCAAAACGATGCCAATGTATTTCACAAGCCAAGTGGAGTTTGCTAACGCCAGCAGTAACAGTTCCAACACTTAGTGTTCTGCACACCACCGACTTTCAGAAATGGGGGCCTAAGTTTTTAAAGGGAAGACTTCTTTACAGTGCTTGTCATGCACAGGTCAAAGCTTCAAAGGGACAATACAATGAAGGGAATTATATTGTTAATCCCAGCTTCTTACCTTTGCTTAGACTTCATTCCAGGTCATTGTTTTTCACACAGTGTGCCATTCTAGACAGAGACCACACATATGCAAATCAGTGTTGCCTAACACATGTTAGAGGCTAGAATGTTTGACAAAATAATATATTCAATGAACCTGAGAAGAGAAAATATCTAAGACTTAATTTGGGGGCAATGGTGATTAAACTAGTCAGCAGATGTGACTGATCACCGGAAGTCAAGATTGTAAAATAGATCACTTTAAATATATTTGGGATTTTAGACATCTTGCCAATCGATATAAAGGAATTCTATCCAAAGTATAAACTTGTATGTTTGCTTTTGAGGAAGACTCAGACCATGCAACAGAGGAACATATTTTACAAAAGTTTGGAAAGAATTCCTTTATTATTTTTGAAGGAGTCAAATAACGCAATCAATTGTAATATTTTATAAGCTTGCACTGTGTATGCATTATATGCTTTTGAATGTCTGTGGTTGCAGTCTAGGAAAAAAACTGTGCTAGAGTTTGTCAGTTTATCAGCTGAGGGCAAAGCTATGTGGTCCCAGTCTTTTGTTATATAGACATATAGTGACATCTGTAATTTGCTCTATGTTTTCATTTAGTGTCTGACGCAAACCGGGGCACATTGCAGAGCTTTGGGCACACATCTGTTGTTTTCCGCCAAGATGAACATTCCTGCTTTTGATATTTTTGCTATATTTGGCACAGAGGTCCGAAATGATAGCTTTCTCTCAACCAGTTGTTTTTGGCGGGTAGAATTGAGTCTGGGAAATCCTTTCCACTCATTCATTTTTCAGACAAAATGTGGACAGCTCACAAAATATTCTACTCATAAGATGAAGAGGGCCACGATGTAAATTTATGTACAGCATATGCATTGCGCACTAAACATGCTCCTTTATGTTTTTAGTTTGTTTATTTGTGATTTAGAGGAGATATAAATAACAGTCTGAAACATAGGACCACTGAGGCCAGCATAACTGTGATTTGGCTTCCGGTTGCCCACTTTTGTGGAATCTACAGCCCTCCTCAATACTAAAAGCAAATATATGTTTTGGTTTAAATTAACACATATTGTCAGTCCCTGGCACTTAAATGAATGTGTGGATTTGCTCCTCGACAAAGGGCAGAATGCCTTCAATCCAGTGCTTAATTTGTGAAATAATAAGTGCCGGGGCTGCTCATCAGAAAGGCACTGCACCTTTCACCACCCATAGCTCCTACCAGTGCTGCCAATACCAGTACCAACACATCTACTAACCACCACACACCTAGCAGTGTGACAATTCAGACTATTTGAGTCCCTCATAGCTATAAGAATGGATTGTGGCACATGTTTTAGACCATTTTAATGTAAATTGAATTAATAAACAAACGTTGTTGTGCTGATATCTAAATTAGGGCAGTCTGCACCTGGTAGCGCAGTATGTCTATGTGCCGGTTTTGACAACTGAGTGCCGCCGGTGCTGAGCACCAGAAACCACGAGCTCAAATTAAGCACTGCATCAATCTCAGTTAAGTTTGCCAGTGGTTGAAGCGGACTGCCACGTGCAGTGTGCTGTTGTGGGTGGAAGACAAATATGGATGACTTAATTACAGATATATAAATGAAGTAGGCTGGCGAAAACCCCTATAAATGTATTATGTTTATGTCAGTAAAATCAAAATGCATTGACTAAAGCCAGACATAAGAAAGTGTTTGCATAGACTGAATGTGCGCTCCTTCCTACCTATGAATGGTGGAGTGGCGCATGAAAACAATCGTATAAACATTGCACCCTTCTTTTTACTGTATTCCTTTCCCACGTATCTCAGTGTGATGTAGTTCACAATCATAAATTGACTACAAAACAAAAGATAATTCATGTTTAAGCATAATTTGTGCTTTAAAGTAGAATCCATAAGGAACAGTGATAGAGATCAAAAAATGTAAATATTTGTCCAAACTTTCCAAATTCTCTGTGTCTCAAAGTCGATCTGCATTGGACTGTTTACACCACACATGAAGATGCTGACTGGTTCAAGGCCTTGTGTGGACCCAGAGAAAGGTCAAGGTACATGCGAGTGGCAGGCAGAGGTTGCGGGCAGAGAAAGAACAAAGGGACATTTTAGCTACCTTGTCATTTATGTAGGTTAAGCCCAGCCTCTTTCCTTTGCCACATGGAAAGCATGGGAAAATGTGTATGCAGATATGGCCCTTCATGAAATGAGGTCTCTCTTGTTGTTTTTCTCTGCGTCTCGCAGTCGCACACAAAGCGGAAATATAAAAGCCGTGCTACGGGGGCTGCCACACACTCCCTCAAGCATACATCAAATTCGCTGAGGCTCTCACCAGTCACCAACCACACTCCAGGCCTTTCAGAGACAACCCCTAGATGGTGTCACCTTCCATCACTCTCTCCCTTTCACACTCACTGACAGACAGGTTGCATAGGCTCACAGAACCACCACGGGGTGCTCCCGCGCTTTATACAAAACACCTGCATTTTACAGGGTAATGCCCTTTGGAAAGAAGACCACATCCATCCCTGAAAGGAAAAACATTTTGGAAAGCAATACAGGTGAGTGATACGATACTTCTATGCCACAAAACAACAAAAATAGAAAAAATGCATCCCCAAATTCTTGTGAGAATGGCTCGGCCACAATTCCTCCTAGTACCCGTCCTTTTATCCAATCCTTTTCATCTCCCCTTTCCTCCCTCTCTGCGTGCCTTTCTCTCGGCTATCTTTCTTTCCCTCCAGCCACCACTCACACTTCTCTAACCCACAATAATTATTATTCATACTTAAATCATGTCTGCCTGTGTCTCCTGCACCCCATCAGTCCGCCAATCATTCTCCTCACAGGAAATGAGCGAGCGAGCGGTGGGTGCTCTCTGTAATAGCGCCAGCCAGGGCCAAAGACAACGCGAAACCAGAGCCCGCCTTATCTGCTGCGGCTTGACAGGTCATCAGATTATATTCCCAGCAGCTACACGGTAACCCTAGAATAACAGGGGTGAGGAGTCGGACGGTTCCAGGTCCCCCCCTGGCTTGAGGAACTGGAAGAGGCACTCAGGGAGGACACAGACCAGAGTCAGACCACCGCCACTACGTGAGGCCCGCCAACTCTCTGAGCCACCACACCATAAACACAATCATTTGGTGCCGGGCGGAAAAACGTACTCACCTCCTGCACTACAGTCCTGTTTTGAGGGCAGACACAAGGGGGCTACAGCTAGTCAGCTAGCCAGTAGAATAATTAAATTATGGCTGCTCCGGACGGTGAAGAAGTGCGCACCTCTGCTAACAACTTGTCTCATGACTCTCGTCACTGTAGTCACGCGCAATTTGAATTGCTCACGGGAATCAGGGAATTACATCATCAGCGCACCCTAGAAAGGCGCGCAGACGCGGCGGAGGAGGAGACAGTGCATAATTCTGCGCGCTGCGCGCAGGCACCTCCTCCCCCGTGTTTGGTTGCACAGACACCAGGCGGCGGGCAGTCAATCAATCAACCTTGGACCTTGCTGTTGCTGGCCTGGCGCTGCTGTTTTCCCTGCAGGCTGAGCCTGCAGCTAGAGCGGAGTGGACTCGTCTCGGTATTCAGGCCTGGCACAGTATTTGGCTGGAGGGCCGATTTTCAGTCCGGCCATCACTACATCAGGGAGAAGTCACCAGCCAGGTGTAGTGTCTGTCTGAGACTCTCAGACACGACACCTGGTGACCTCTCTCTGAAGTAGTGACGGCCGGAATGAAAATCAGCCCCCAGCCACAAAACCGGCCCCCTGTTCCAAAACCGGCCCCCACCCCCTGCCAGCCTACCGGGGGATTGCCCGGTGCCCGAAAGCACCAGTCCGGGCCTGTACGGGGGCTGCTGGGAGTACCTCCGGGACCGAGCCCTCCCCGGAAATCGCCCTCTTCTTAATACGCCTCCCCCTACCCTCAGGGACGACTCCCGGCAAGGCCGGACCTATCACCTTCTTAGGACGGCCCGCGAGGTTGTTCTGGGCTGCTATCTGCTTTTTTACCTCTGCCAAGCCCCGACCGATGGAATCTACTTTACCCAGTTTTCTGTCCATGACCGCCATTCGGTTCGACAAAGTGCGCAGTATCTTCTCCAACTCGGAGCTCTTTCCTGCTTTTTTGCCGGCCATGGCTTCGTTTACTCCCTTCGAGTTGCTCGACAAGGTCCTAGATCCTTCACACGACCGAAGCTGAAAGAGAAAGAACAAAGATTACCAATTCTCAAAATTGCCGCTTGTTCCGTCGAGGGCTCACGAGCAACGAGTGGTGCAGCCTTCAGAGCACTGGAACAAGAGGACGCTTCTTTGGATTCCCGCTCTATTTATCCGTCTGTGGGAGGGCGGGGACCCTCCTCAGGTACGCCCCCTGGGCGCGGTCTTCCGGGTGGGTGTCTAGGACAACCCCTTCTGGGCGGGAAGGGCGTGCTCCGGCTACGCCGCTTTGGGCATACCAGCCGAACCACGCCCCCCGCCCAAAATGGTTTCCCGGGGGGATCGGGGCACCCATCCATACATTCGGGGGGACCGAGTGGTCTTCCCTTTCCACTTTTGCGCCATGCAGATATGTCAGAAATTCTGACGTATCTGTAACTCCTTGCGCAATGATGCGTCATACTGTAAATAAATTTTCATAAATGAGGCCCCGGGTGTCTTTATATATTTGTGGCGGGGTTTCATGGATACCCAGTTAATTGTGAAAGTAGAAGTGTTTGTTCTAAAGATATATTATTGTATCTCACTACATCACCCTAATTTTGTATCAAGTGTTATTCAAGCCATATATACATATTATATATATATATTAAATTATTCTTTGTGGTACTGTGTTTTGTGCATATGGTATGAATGAGGTATGAATATGAAAGTTGAATAATAATATTTTGTGATCATTAACAAGGAGAATTTTCTGTGATTTTTTTAAAATAACCCTGTCCTCTTTGGTTTAGGGCTACTCTTGTTTATTTGCTCACCGTGAATTAGAATGCACATCATGGTAAGGATAACCCAAGCATTGAGACAGCACAAATGCCAGCTTGTCCACTCTTTGCCACCGTAGACTTTGGCCCTTTCTTTTAATACTGGCTCATGCTCCTGTTTTATTCCTGATGGAAGTGATAGTTTTCCTCCTTTGTTGTTATCAAAGCAGATGAAGTTTTCATATCGGGGTATTTCGCATGTATGATACGTTTTCATATACATCTCTTGACTCTGTTCTAGGTGGTTATACTAGGGTGACCAACTGGCATGGGTGCAAATTCAGGACCGTGAATGTAAAAATTCAGGACAAAGGGTCAAAATTCAGGACAAAAATTCAGGACAGAAGGTAAAAATTCAGTACAAAAATTCAAGACAAAAGGTAAGTTTAACAGACATAAGTAAATAGACAGCCAACACAAGTACAAGTCAAAATAAGTTTATATTAGGCTCTTATTCAACTAGATTTTCAATTGGCTCAGCATATCACATATAAAGGAAACCTCCACCTCCCCAGAGATTGGCTCTGGTGAGGTGACAACAGCCACTAAACAAAAGCAGAATGCCATGCCCTATGCTCTGGCAGGAGGAGGCCCAGCAATGCTATCACTGAGCAGAGAGGCCCATTATAATTCTGTATGTGATAATTGTTTTGGCCAATTTGACAAAGTCCGATCTGTGGGGGATTCCCTGGTGACTTAGAAGAGCGGTTGGCAGACGCAGAAGGAATCCAGCCCTGTTGTTGAGCATAATCCGTCAGATGACGCTTCAATGGCCCAATGGCCCGGACTAGCGCAGAATTCACAGAATGCTGCACCCCTTGATCAAGTGCATCAACTAAATTGTACTCAAAGGAGTCCTCAGGCTCCTCGTCATAATAATAGGAGTCGTCTTCCTCATAACCAGCCATGGTAACAATAGCAAGGTTGAAAGGACAGACAGACATAGCCCACACTGAAAATACAAAGAGGACACCAAAGTGACCCAGTCAGGGGGAGTGACAAACCCCTTTGCAAGCCTCAACAATGGAGAGCAACACACTCCCCATGCAAGAAATGAAATATAATGTGGAGGGACAGGCTTGCAGAAAGCCACTCTAGGCAAAAGCCTCTATAAATTATCCAACTCCCAACTTTCATGAAGGAAGGGTGTCAAAAGGGGAGCACTCGGCAGGCAGTGGGCACAGGCTTGAAGAACGCCGCCGTCAGCGTGTCGGGCAATCATCGAGGTACACGGAAATGTATACAATGGGCCGTCGCGCATGCGCAGACGCCCGCCTGCAGTTAAATGCAGAAGCAGAGCGGCGCGCGACTTAAACGCGCGACCGCTCTGGTCCCCAGTCCCACTCCACCAGAGACAAGGGCACGGAAAGCGCCCGAGCCAAAAGAGAGGCGACACCGCGCTCTCCCAACAACAACGGCGAACAAGGAAGCCGAAATACACGGAGCTAACATAGCAGCGGGAGACTGAAACAAACGCACGCTGCAAGCAGACAAACGCAATAAGCGCGCACAATGCAGCGACAATGCAAACAATGCAATAAGCACAAGAAGCATTTAAGAAGGAAAATGACTTAACTGGCTGCGAAGCAGCAAAGAAAGAGGAAGTCTTGCCCTCTATGGTTCTTTTTATAGGGATATGCTCTCTATGGTTATCTAGTGCTCATGGGAGTTGTAGTTTTTCGTTTCTTTACTGTATTCCTATTGGCTGCTGTTTGTAGTAAAGAAATCGAGAAAGCATAATCTGAGCCTCCTGTCCTGCCATAGAATTGAGCCGACATCCAGAATGATAATGGGCTGATAGTAATCTGTGGCGGTTTGGTGAGGGAGTGCTGCCGGCCACCATCACAGCAGGAGCGTGAGCTAGCCCCATCACAGCAGGAGCGTGAGCTGGCTCCGATCACAGCAGGAGCGTGAGCTGGCCCCTGCTGTGAGAGACAGCTTGCGGGGGAGGGGGGGGGCAGCACAGATCGCTCTAATGTCCAAAACTAAGGACAAAAGGCGTCCATGAAGGAATTCATCAGGGACAATGGACAAGAGGCCCAAATAATGGGCGGTCTGTGAAATTTACGGACGGTTGGTCACCCTAGGTTATACATGAATTATCGTATGATTTAACTCTTTGCCACTAGCAGAGTGTTTTCAAAGATTTCTAAATTAATTTCAACCCGCACTTAAAAATTGCAACTATTTTCACTCCTCCGAGGTTCCAAAGCTTGCTTTCTTCGTGTTTTGAAGTGATAGTCGGTGTGGGATAGTGCTTAACATTATCAAAGATTAATTTACTGAAAGAGTGCAGATAAGAAACCTGGCTAGGAAACAGCGCTGCCAATAGTAGAGGAGGGGGACATGAATTTTGATCATGTATGAAAGTGTGTGAGATATTAAGAGGGTCACTGAACACTTAGAAATTTCCTGGCTTACCTTAGAGCAAACTCATTGCAAAGTATTGTTATTGCTTGGATCTTTACAGAATAAAAATGAGTAAAATACGTATTGCATAGACAGCAGAAGGTTAACCAGTATTCCCTCTGGGACACTTTTACCCAGACCAGTGCTCTCGCCAGCCATGTGGTATCCTCCAACAAACAGTGCTTGGATACGGTGGACATATGCCTTTTCTGCACACAATTGCCCACTTGATGTCATGTTAAAGGAGAACGCCTATCTGATGGATGCAGCTTTTATTCAGGTAGAATGAAGTCCCGAGAACTGATTCTGAACTATCTGAAATATGTAAACACTTTGGCATTACCTGTAGGGTTGGGGGAAGGGGTAAAAGGAAGTGAAGGCTTTAAGTAGATAACCGTTGGCACAACTAACACCAGTTCGGTCCATGGACAAAGATAATTAAATATATTCTGTTCACTTATGGTAACATTTTCAGTTTTTTTCACTGCTTTCTCACAGGATTCCTTTTGGGCCTTATCTGATTCCTGCACACGTGTGTGAAGATTTGGAAGTAGCCAAATCTTGTGAATGTGAATTGTGAATGTGGAAAATCCTGCTTACAATGCTATACCCAGACGACGGTTACAATGAATCTCCACCTCGTATCTCACACAGTGGTCCTTGTGGATAACATGGGAGGCACAGAAGCACCTATTCCCTGCTACTTTTGCTCGCTTACCTGTTATTCACAGTTTCTTGACAAATACCAACAGAGTAACCGGTGACTTTTGTGATTTGTGGTAGTACGACATATAAGGTCTTCATGAAGTAGATAAAAAACATTTAAAACCTATAGAATTAAGATTCTGCTTTAAAAGGGAGTGCCCCCCGTTGAAAACCAAAGGAATATCTTTGGAAACAATTCACATTTTTTGTTACATTGTGGTGATGAAGTTAAATAACTGATTTCATCCACACTTTAGAAATGTACTTAATAAGTTAATGATTTGTTTTTTTCCATTTTTTTGGGAGGTTCTAATTTGCTCTCTCTATTACAAAATTGACACTTCTGCCGACCTCCTTTTCGTAACACACTGTTTATTTTAATGAGCTACATTTGCTGTCTAGAAAAGCAATATCCTTTTACCTCTGCTCTACTTTTTGTTTTCATCGGAGGTTGTGCTTACTTTAATAGCTCCACCTCTGTTTTCTACAGTTGGAAATGCACTGTAGATAAGGAGGCCTTAAGACATCCAAAACGTTTAATATGAATAAAATGAAGGTACTAGGGTCTTGATGATTAAGGTTTACAGCGCCTGTAGAAAGGTGATGGGCACTATTGTTAATACACTCTGATTCTAAGAGAGTAATATCAAATTCATTAGTGCGGAGGGTACTGCCTGCATTAATTCTTAATACCGTTGTTTTGTATTATCCAAAATACACATTAATATTGACATACCTAGTAATTATCAAGAACACGTTGCACCAGTCCTGTACAACATTTTGTGCCTGAATTTTATAGGCTCAGTTTTCTGAGAAAAATACATTAATGCTGAACCGGGTACACAAATGCTTAACAAAAATCGGTCCACCTATCTCTTGGTTGCTTTGATATTATCCTGAACATTTTATTTCAAAATAACATTGTATTTTTTTTAATTTTAATAAACATTACATCCATTTTTTGTACAGATAGTATAGTTTATTTGGTAACGGGGATTTAAAGCTATTCTCTTTCAGGCCTTATTCTCCTGGCTTTTATTTTCCTCATTGACCACCTCTGTTTACAAAGCATTCTGCACAACCAAGTCCAACATGGGAGTTATCGACTGCAGGCTGAGGATATGCAGTTGGGATCAGCTAAATATACCTCGGCCTCAGAAGGCTTGTTCTCGAGTACTGTTTTAAGTGCTTAAGTCAAAGAACATTTAAGGAGGGAGCTTCAGTGTTCTAAAAATGTATCTGTTGATTCCGGGACTATTCTTTCATAAGAGATACACAACATGGAATGTAAGTGTGGCTCTTGGCAACGTGCATGTCCAGTTCCCATCTTGCCAGCAAGCTATACCATGAATCTCACTCGTCTATTTTAAGACTTTCTGGAGTCTAATGTGTGGATGAGCTTGAATGGTATAATACCACTTTCAGCCCAAATCAGGGCTGTAAGTGGGATGAAAAAACTTGGGTGGGGTCTCTCAAAGGGGCGTGCCCAGTGTAATTAAGGGCATGGCTTAAACACCCATAAGCTAAAAAACTGTGCTTAGCATAGTGTGCCGCCCTACTGGTATTTTACTGCTTCTGTTATCGCATCCAGATATATAATAGAACAAGTAACAAGTCAGAACAATTGGCTTTGTCAATGGTTGTTAGTTGCATAAGATAAATAAGCAACAACCATGGCTTCGTTGTATATAATATTAAAAATGTGAGCCTCTTTGAAGTTACATCAAAGGTAGGGAAGAGTGGTACTGCTGTAGAGTTAAGATCTATTTTTTTCATTCTGAGGGTGATGGCAAAAATGAAAAGCCTGACAGGAACCCGTCTGCTTTTTAGAACTGCCATTGCTGAGCACCGGCAGGACCCAGCCCACTCAAAGCTCTGGCCAATGGGTGTATATTTCGAATTTCTACTCCCATAAACCCCCGGTCCTGCAGTCTTGTGTGGGTATACCATTCTAGATTTGTACACATACCATAAGCTAGAACCACACTGCATTAGTGGGTGATGGTTGTTCTGAGAATGGGCACCACGCTTTCCAGATGGTGTGACTCATCCTGTAAATATGGTGCTTTAATTGTGAGGATATTCCAGCTCTGACTTTTTCAGTCAGAAATTTGGCATGCACTTGCAAGCAGCATTACCACTGCATTTCACTGTTCACCACGATTTCTATTTTGCATTATCAAATGTAGAAATGAGCACAGTTATCCACTGCGTCCCAAATTTCGGTTAGAACAAAGACCAAGCTTTTAGATGTATCAGGCGTTCATTTAACCATCATGTGTCTCAATCTTCGATTTATCCTAACTACTTTGAAGGTCCTCATGTTTATTGAGCCAAAGAACCATGTTGTTTTGGTATTTTATATACAAACGCATATCACCATGGCAGAGAAGTACAAGACCTGCTATGTCTGAACGGGGTGTTTTGGGGCAAATACTTGGATTTTTTGTAGGGCTGCCATGTCAGATGCACCCAGTATTGGTAAGGACATAACTTAGCTAAGGTACTGGACATGGCATTAGTGTGGAATAACAGGATTTAAGACTCATTTCTGCCCATTTTATTTCTCTTTAATACCCTCATTAGGTAGACAACATAATTTGACACGTTCTTGGGGGTCCAACAGTGCAGCCAGGACATTATCTTCCAAGGGTATCAGTGCTAAACATCAATTAGTCTATATTAAGTGCATAGAGCAGCTTGTGATGAACAATGGTTGGTCTGGATTGATCTGGAGGCTGACCCACTCAATAGTATGAGTGATGTCATTTTCTTTAGTTTTTCATTGTCTAAGTTAATCCTTGATGGTGGTCTTTACGAACTTCATTTGTTGCACATACTTATATGATTTGACTAGTTATGTAATTGTGACCTGCATTCTGGCTGGTAGAAGGAGAGAGCCACCGCTGGGGCTAGGAGCAGAATCTGCAACAAGGTGCACACACATCTTCATAGAATGTAAATGTCAGGCTTCTATACCACCATTGTATTTTACTTTTATAAACTAACAGACTTCAATTATATGATCCAGTGTGGGTAGTCATACCTGCTTCAGTTAATCCATAAGTTAATTATGATGTATGTGGATGCTTTCAAAAACTCGAGGGGCATCATTGGTTCTGCCTGAAAATATCATGTGATGCCAATTTCTTCTGTCTCCTATTGCATTATATATCTCTACTTGGTATCCAGCCCATATTCTACAGAGAAAATTAGCTTCTTTATTTCCTGCACTTTTTTAATTCTAATCATTCTAAGCCTTCAATATGTATTATATTTTAACTGCAGCTCCTAGTCTGTTCTTCGCCAAATACTTTTATAGCTGATGCAAAGATGATATTTCATACTTTACCATTGTTTATCTGTAATAAAGCTTTGACTCAGTCAAAACCTAAGCGAATTATGAAGTGCCCAGGAGTGCGTCTGATGTTAAGCACTAGTCTGGTCTATTGTTGGGATTAGATGTGCTGGCCCTTCTTATTAGATCTGTTCTACAGCTTTGACTTAATTGACCATACCAGACCACGTGTTTCCAAATGTCAAAGGTCAAAATGGACTATGGGTCAACCCCTTGCCCATGATTGGTTGGCTTTATCTTTCTGACTTCCCTGGTCCTGAATCAAATACTTTCCTCCCTATTAATGTGCGTCCCACTCAGAACCATTTTGGGATCACACTGCTTTAACTAGAGGAATTGTATGCTTCCACTAATGCACTGGGGACTATTTTAAATGTAAAAAATATGTTCAATCATTACACATTCAACAGTGTCATACTTTCATTTTATTCACAAGACAATACTTTTTTTTCTTAGTGCATATTGTCTTTTTTAATTGTTTTTCTCAGTGCTTTTTGTACCAAAAAGCTCCTCTCTCCTAGTGGAATCACACAAGACCTCTGACAAAAAAAGAAAAAAAAACTGCTGAAGTATGATATAATTTTGCAAGGAGAACAGGAGTGTGACCCATAAACCAATCGGGATTAGGGTGCTAGGTATAAAGATAAAACAATGTCCCAAAAGGTATAAATGTAAAGACAAATTATATTGTATGCACCAAGCATTACATAAATCAGAAAAAAGAGCCACCTATTCAAATAATTTTGGAAAAATACATTTTTAAGTAGTTTTGATATTCAAGTAAAGAATGCAGTTTTCAATTACAAATAATTATATACAGCACATAATCAAATACTGAGGGTGACAACCCCAAGAGAACTTGGTGCACAGTATATACAAGTGAGGAGTGGCAACTCAAGTGAAAGCGTGAACAGCGACGAACGGCGCAAAATGAGCAAGGTGAAGTATTTACAGTGAATAGCTCAGAAAGTGACATAAAATCAGTGACTTTCTATAGTGCAATTTTTAGTTTCAATCGTAGTCACAACAAAATGCGCCTTTGGTTTGCGCTGGGAGGTCGACGACGTTTCGGTCCTTAACCAATGCGGACCATCTTCAGGATGGGGGTTGTCTCGTTATAGGTGCTGGGGGGGAAGTGTCTCAGCCTGGATCCACGGGATCCGGCGGTCTGTGTGCGACTGTCCAAGAGCTGAATCAATACTCCGGTAGGAGGGGGCGTCACAGGGAAATAAATGTTCTAAAGAGGTCCGGCGGTCGGGGACCTGATTAATGTGTAGGATCCTCTCGGCGTCGCTTAGGGATCGCCGCAAATTGGAAAAGTCGGGAGCAAGGGACCTGAACGTTATGTAGAGTCCCAGAAAGCAGGAGCCATCCGATAGCGCGTGAATCGCTGCAAGCGATTCACGCGCTATCGGATGGCTCCCGGACCCCTGGCCGGCACGCCAGACTGCATTGACTGCGCCACTGCATGCCAGACTGCATTGACTGCGCTCCTGCACCCAACAACTGAGCAGGTCCCCGACCGACGATTTAACTGACCCATGCGATCGTCCTTTGACGCTTTCTGGGACTCTACATAACGTACATACTAATCAGGTCCCCGACCGCCGGACCTCTTTAGAACATTTATTTCCCTGTGACGCCCCCTCCTACCGGAGTATTGATTCAGCTCTTGGGCAGTCACACACAGACTGCCGGATCCCGTGGATCCAGGCTGAGACACTTCCCCCCCAGCACCTATAACGAGACAACCCCGTCCTGAAGATGGTCCGCATTGGTAAAGGACCGAAACGTCGTCTACCTCCCAGCGCAAACCAAAGGCGCATTTTGTTGTGACTCCAATTGAAACTAAAAATTGCACTATAGAAAGTCACTGATTTTATGTCACTTTCTGAGCTATTCACTGTAAATACTCCACCTTGCTCATTTTGCGCCGTTCGTCGCTGTTCACGCTTTCACTTGAGTTGCCACTCCTCACTTGTCTATACTGTGCACCAAGTTCTCTTCGGGTTGTCACCCTAAGTATTTGATTATGTGCTGTATATAATTATTTGTAATTGAAAACTGCATTCTTTACTTGAATATCAAAACTACTTAAAAATTTATTTTTCCAAAATTATTTGAATAGGTGGCTCTTTTTTCTGATTTATGTAATGCTTGGTGCATACAATATAATTTGTCTTTACATTTATACCTTTTGGGATATTGTTTTATCTTTATAGAAGTATGATATAAGGTATTCACTTTTTTACCTGCATCAGGGTTTTCCGTTTTGGAATTTTTGTTTTGATTTCAAACACTAACCTGCAATGTTCCATTTCAAAATGCAGAATTTCAAGCTAGTCAATGATATGGACAGTGTTTATCTTTTCTGTTGTGCTGAAGGTATCCAGGTCTGCCTGACGTACTGCATTGTGCTCATAACCTCTTGGGGAGCTATGGACGTGACCTTCACGTCAAGAGTACTCACAGCAGGGCGCTACGGGCTGGGACGTTCTGTCAAAGCACCTGGCACCAGTACATCGGCTACTCTGTACTGCTCGAGTACGGTCTTGCAACTGATGTAATCGTTTCACTGAGGCATGCAGGAAACGGCTTCCTGGTTGCCATGTGGGTGCAGAAGGGGACTGAAAATCTCCCTCCTCAGGCATAGTGTCTGGCCTGCTTTCGTTCTACACTCCTCGGCGTCATCTGCACTCTGCTGGTAAAAACCTGGTTTCAATACCACGCAGAGGTGGTCGTTCATTTCGTGCGCTGCCTTCCAAGCTCTGGAATGACCTTCCTTCTCATATCCGGAGCATGGATAATTATTTGATCTTCCGGAAAGCGATAAAAACCCATTTGTTCTCGCAGTGCGCTTTCCTTTTCTATTTTTTTGGGCATTCCTGCCCCCCTTGCTTCTTTTATCTGTGTGGGATTCTCTTGCAGTATTTGTGTTTTTATTGCTCAGCGCCATGACGCCCCGTTGCTGGGGCAGCTGCGCGCTTTATAAACTATCTTTAAAAAAAAGCAGAAAAAAAACCAACAGCGCTGTAATCCGCACTCACAGGGAATTGAGCTAAAACTGAGGTATCACTGGAAAGCTTTGAAACTCAGCATTCCAGTGATCCCTCTCTTGGCATGCAGAGCGCCAGGGCAGTGGACTGTGATTGCACTGAGCTTCCACAAGGCCCCAGGGATTCATTCGGGGGAGAGGGAGTGGCCACCTGGGCCATTTGTCCTTGCTCCACCCATGGGCACCATCAATCTTATCAGTCTTGTGGTAATCCCAGCCTGCTCTCTAGCTCCCCTTCCAACAGAAAGATCACTAGCTACCCCACAGAAATTAATCAAACAAAAAAAAGGTATTGGCAGCCCACCGTGTGTAGGAGAGAGACACAGTCGTTCTAACCCCTGGCAGTAGATCAATGGGTGCGTTTCCAGTCCGTCTCCTGGGAGTGGGTGAATGGAGTGGAAAGCTCACTAGACACCTGAGATATATATTTTTTTAAACAAATGGTTACGGGCCTCATTGATAAACGGCCACGTCCCCACCCCACAAGGGGGTAATATTGTCTTTCTGCCCCTCTGAGGGGCCAAGTGAGCATTCACCCCAATAAGCTCCAGGGTGCAGGGAAGCATAAAACCCACTAGGATGCCAGGAATATATAATTTTTAAATACAGTGGGGTTCGGCCATCCAACATTGTTCCCCGTCCTTAAAGTTTTACAGTATTTATGCTCCCCTAGGAAGTAAAGCATTCCCATCCCTATAGCAAGCAAGAGGACATTTTGATTCTTCTGGGTGTAGTATTTACATACCAGCCAGCAGAGTATGGTTAAATCTCAGATTCGTCCAAATTGCATTTTAGAAATAACTGCAATATTCAGGGTCAGCGGCCTACCAGGGAAATCAACTAAACCTAGACATTTCTGAAAAAAGACACCCAGTCCAGGATGGTGTGCTTGCATGGTTCCCCCAATGTTGTTTTATATACTGTGCCCTGCAAACCTCAAAATGTCTAAAATCACTAATTTTCCTCAAATTTCTATGACCTAAACTTCCGGAATCTACAGGAATCCACAAAACGTATTCCACCTAGCGTTGCTACACCGTTCTCGATAAAAATGGTATCCCACTTGTGTGGCCCAACCCAGCATCTCCGACACAAATGACCCTAATACACATGTAGACACAGACAATAAGGATAGCTCCGGTATTTGTGCCCAGGCATGGCAGTGACCCAGGGAAACATACTTTTAGAAATTGGGTCTCTAGTTAGCAGAGATATGCAACCTGTCCAAGTACGTGACCACAATCCTAGCAGGGTTAAGCTACATACATGCTTTAAATTAATCTGTGCTCACCCTGATAGCTTGTTACAAAGCAGGCAGGCTTTACTTAAGAGGTAAAGTATTTGTGCAACACACAGACACAGAGTAAAACACTGAAAACACCACAAAAAGACTCCTAGCAGGTTTCGAAACATACGCAATAATTGTATGAATAAAACAAGACCAAAAATACAAAAAGTTGAACCAGAAATAATGCTTTTTAAAAAAATGGTTAGAAGTCAAAAGGCACTAAAAGGTTACTTAAGGTAAATCCAAAGTTCAGGCCGACCGCGAAGGAGGGTAGCCCACCTGCGGAACGTGGGTCCCCCTGACAAAGTACCTTGGATGGAGCAACCACTGCTGTCGAAGCCTCAATGCGAGGCGGCGGCGTGTTGTCGTCGATCCCGTGGATGGAGGTGTAATCCCTGGCTGGCCTCAGGATTGAGTTCTGGCCGTAGAACCAAGACCACAGACCTACAACACAGCAGTAAAGCACCAACAGACCAGAAGTAGAGATAAGGTTTTATTGGAATAACAATAATGCTCCAGATCAAGCTCGCCAACGTCACAAACTAATAAGGACCGGGTTCTAGTCACCCTACATAAACCTCACACCGTCCTCCGCATGAATGCCGTTCCTGGCACTCCCCAACGGAGGGCACTGTGCTAAGAAATGGCCGACAATGCCACTCGAGCTTGTCCGTCCAGTAACAATAGTGATCGGTAAGTACCTGGTCTACTGTCCCCAACAAGAATGCCGGTCCCGGGACTCGCCAACGAGGGGTACAGTGATACGCCTTGGCCAGCAATGCCACCCTAGTGCGGGGTTCTTGACTCCTGGGCTGGAGCAAGAGACCTCGGCTCCCCCAACTATGACGGTCGTCTTGACCTGTGAAGTTCTGTGATCCTTAGGTTGATAGAAACACTGTATGAGGCTTCCTCTAGAAGACCTCCATAGTATGTCAGTATTAATGCCCTCGAGTGATTTAGTACTGATGACGGGACGCGAAGGAGCAGCCGCTCGACTTGCGCTTGATTCCCGAGCAGTCCGGCAAGGAATAAGCAATGGCCCCAGCTAGACCCACCACAAGGTCCCCAGAGTACTCACGCTCCGGTCGGGTCGCGTAGGAGCAGCCGCTCGACTCGCTAGATCGCCCGCACCTCGGCACGCTCTGGCAGGATGTTGAAAAAAGGAACGCTGTTCCTTACCTAACGGCGATTCCCCGTACATAGGCTCCGGCTCGACAATATCCGACACTGTTCCGGGCGGCCGCCATTGTTTAATGCGCTTCCTGGCGTGCGCATGCGCCTCACACAGCATTTCGGGATTTGTAGTTCGCTCGGGCCGCTGCTGGGAATTGTAGTTCCGTTTTCACCCGCTATTGCAGTACAAGTTGTTATTGTACCGCTTGCTGCTCCATACCCCCACGAACCATGACAGGAGGTGAGAGTCTGTGCCGATCCGCAGTCGATGGAAGCTTTGCCGATAGACGTTTCATCAACTAACCCCTGTTTGATGCAGGCACTGCGTTGTCATCATACCACACCAGCTGTAGAATGGGTGTCATCAAACAGCCGCTGTGGTCTGTGTTGAAGGATGATGCTTTTATTCCCATCATCATGCAGAACCCACTTCTGAGGCCCAGGACTGGAGGGGACATGTCTTGACAGGCTTTTTGGCTCTATTTTGGAGTGATAAAGACTTTAAACTTGCTCACATCCATTATATGTATTCTTAGCTTGTGTTGGCTCTTTTAAGCCCTTTCTTCCAGACCTAGAAGAGGATAGCTGCTTTATATGATGATAGATCCCTTACTCTAATCCATCTATTGCCTTTTGGCTTTGCCTTTCATTATTTTGCCTATAGTAGAGGGTGGATCCTGTGGTCCTGACTTTATCTTATGGTTTGTGTAGGTACTCTGACAGAGCTAAGGGTTATTTCATCCTTCTCAGGCCTACAAGGCCCAGAACTAGAGAGACTCCATTTTGCTTTCTATCCCTGTAGAGCTGAGATGCTTGAAGGGGAAAGGTAATGTTTATAGTTAAGGCTGTTGTGTGCTAGGGGAAAACCAGCCAGGACTGGTTCTTATCCGAGGAATGTGTTTGTCTCTTGGGCCCAGACGTAACATGCAGATGGTCACTGCGGCTGCGCAAGGGGCCCTGGAGCTAACAGGAATTCGGTGGGAGGCAGCCCTCTGTTGGAAATTTCCATGAGGGAAGAGCATTCTATAATAGTGAAGTGCAGAGGCGGAGTCAGTTAGTTGAGTTGAGTTGGAGGAGCGGAGAGTGTTGGTAGAGTTGGAGGAGTGGAGTTGCAGGAGGAGAAGAGACAGAAGATGCTTGGAACAGAGAGAAGACAGACAGACAGTCAGTGAGCTGGAACTGAAGGAAGCAGTTAGAAGCAGTTACTTATCAGGAGGAGTTGTGAATAGCTGGAGTCTGAAGTAATGCCTTTTAGAAGAGACTGAAGTTATATCGTGGATTAATCTGTGGGAGCAGCTGGAGTTAATTGGACATTGGCACAGAGACATTTAAACAGAGTGAAAAAGCTAGTGGAACGAACGGTTATCAGAGCGGCAGAAACCATTAGATTGAAGTTGGAAGGTGGAGAGAGTCCGCGGGGGAGAGGAGTCCAGTGCAAAGGGATCAGCGCAGATGTGTGTCCAAGAGTGCAGGAGAGAATCTAAGACGAGCTGAGGCACAGACGAGAGAGAAGCCCAGATGACAGCTAGAGCAAGACTTCATACTAATCAGGTGATATCTGTCCTGTCATATTAGTTTGCTTTAAACTTAAACATTAACCTTGTCCCTAGTGTATTGTTATACTGTATTGTCTAATCCTTTTCTTTCAGCGGTGTGTTAAAAGTTCCTGTTAGTCACAGAGACCCGCAGATAACATTGTCCCTGTTATATTGTATGTCTAATCCTTTTCTTCCAGTGGTGTGTTAAAGTTCCTGTTAGTTATAGAGACCCCGCAGATCTGTGTATGTGTATTTTATCATTCTATTGTTGTTATAATAAAGATACCCCAGTTCTTAGTGAACTAGTGTGCATGTGTTATTCTTATGATAAAGCTAGCCTTTCTTCTAACCAGATGCTTTAGCAACTGATGGATCAAAAGGAAATAGGAGCGTTTAAATCAGGGAATAACTCTGGCATACATTGTGTGTCCATTATTCTTAAAGCACAGGTAACCTTTTCTTCTAGTCAGGTGTTACAGCCAGAACAGATGCTGCCCCTGATCCGGTAAGTAGCCTGAATAATTAGGGAGAGAGAGGAGCCCTTGAGCTAGGGAATTATTGACACTAAGTGATTCGGCCACCCCATAATATTATTGTAGTAGCGAACCCTTAGTGAATAGTGAGAGAGACTTCCCAACATAGAGAGAGAGCTGAAGGTATTCATAGGAAAGTGGTCGTCATTGGTAAGTGGCGTTAGTGAGAGCACTGATTGTAGTCAGTGTGTAGATCCGCCGGATTGTGGATCATGTTGTAAGTGAGTGAGCACCGGGGGGATACGGTGTTAGGTCCGCCGGATTGTGGACCGGATAAACAGAGAGCACTGGGGCTGCAGCTCAGTGTGTGAATGGCACGCCGGATTGCGTGTCGAGTGAGCACTGAGGGTGAGCAGTGTGTATGGCACGCCAGATTGCGTGTCGAGTGAGCACTGAGGGTAATCAGTGTGTAATGGTAGATAATCAGAACTGCCCCAGGGTAGATTAGTCTGGACCCATGTGGTCGCGAGACTATGAGGTATGAGTGTGGTGTAGGGCATGGATGTCCTTAGTAATCAGTGAGTATTCCTAGTAACCCTATAGATTTAGTGGTGTTTCTAATGATATGAGCTTGTATATTGCGAGTTCCCCATCCTCAGGTAGGTACCCAGGTGCCTGGATAGATGGGTCCTGAGGAGGGAGGTGGTTACGTTCCGGCTGGGTTGGAGGGGCTCTCAGGAGCTGATCCCATCTGGTCTAGAACCCGGTCGTTACATCTGGCGTAGTCGACAGCTTCGTACATGTTGCGCAGAGGAGGGAGCCCTTGGCATGTCTTTGGATAGTTTCCCTTAAGTTGTGGGGGAGTGCCCTAATCGCCAGTTACATCTGGCGTAGTCTTGCAGTTTACGAAGCCTGTGTGACCTATGGGCTTGGACAGTTGAGTTTCCCATAAGTTGTGGGGGAGTGCCCTAATCGCCAGTAACATCTGGCGTAGTCTTGCAGTTTACGAAGCCAGTGTGCCCTGGTCATGTCTTTGGATAGTTTCCCATAAGTTGTGGGGGAGTGCCCTAATCGCCAGTAACATCTGGCGTAGTCTTGCAGTTTACGAAGCCTGTGTGCGCTGTATTGGTTTTTATCTTGATGGTTTGCACTTGGCACGAAAATTGGCCTATGGGCTTGAACAGTTGCAGTGTAAGGAGATTGCAGTACATCATGGCATTTGACTTATGCAGGGTGGAAGAAATGCTTTTCATCTTGGTGTTTGAACGGTCAGGCTTGAAGGGTGACATTACATGAGGGAGCCAATTACATCTTTGTGATGGTCCAATTGTACAAATGTGTGTGAAAAATGCTTTTAAATTGCCCATTAAATTGCTTGCTGCGTCTGCTTATGCTGTGCAATGTGAAATGTGTTCAATGTAATATGATTTGTGGAGTTCCTTGTAAATAGCGCCATGTGATTATGGCTTGTGGGGTGCATGTTCTCATTTTGACTTGCTGTGTTTCTTGTGAATTGCGCCTTGAATTTATTCCTTGTGAAGAGCGTGTCATTTTTTGAACTTGTTGACTTTCTTGTAAATATAGCTTGTGAATAGCGCCATGTAAATGTGGCTTGTGAGGAGCATGTTCTCATTTTGACTTGCTGTGTTCCTTGTGAATTGCGCCTTGAATATATTCCTTGTGAAGAGCATGTTATTTTTTTTGGACTTGTTGACTTTCTTGTAAATATGGCTTGTGAATAGCGCCATGTGGATATGGCTTGTACAGAGCAGGTTATTGTTGCGTTAGGCAGGAGAGAGCTGGATCTCTTTCAAATGCTTGGGGAAAATGTTTTGTACATGTGCGCATGTGTTATTTGAAAACGTGGAGTGATAAGTTCTTGAATTTCCCATGTACTGCAGACATTGGGGAATGATTGTGTTTGAGCTGCCAAAGGGTTAATATCTTGAATTGTGACGGCAGTATTTATTTTAACATGCTGTTTAACATGCATGGTTATGTGAGCTGACACTAAAAGTCAGTGTTTGTTTAGATGAATGATGGTTTGATTTCACTTTCATTGGTTGCTGGTTTCTGCCTATGTGCTTTGTCAGCTTGCTGACAGAATGGTTACATCTTGCATGGAGAGAAAGAGCAGTGTTCATTTAACATTCTATTTGAATTGCGTCCACGAATTTTTGTGGGTTTGCCTTGGAACACATGATTTAATGTGTCTGACTCGCAGGTCGGAAAGTTATAAATCAACCAGTCGGATTGAGATAAGGGTTTTCAGCTGTGGATGGCACACGAACCGCTGTTTTAGAATTCGTGCGTTAATGGTTGAGAAGAAAATATAAAACCAGACCCATCATAGCATGTGCTTTTAATTAGTGAAATGCAACCGTGTGCTTTTTCTAAAATATGTGTTCTAGAAAATATACATGATTATCATTTTTACCAATGCAAGCTGCCCCTTAGAATAGCGTGTGAAAGTTAACCCACTCAGTTAGAAAAAATGGCTGTTTGATAAATAAATGATGAATCTGGCCCTTTTTAATAGGTACAGTACAAATGCTTGTACACTAAATTATGAATTCTTGATTCTGCAATGCAAAATTACATGTTGCCCCCTGTTTAATCTGGAAAAAAAATGTAATGTGTTTGTATGCAATGTTCTTTTAATATTTTTCCCTTTCAGCCAGTAGCTGTTTTTATACTAGTATTATTTTAAAATGCTAGCATGTGACTTAGTTGCAAAAAATATGTCTGTATTAATTTGCTTTTTACCACGTTTCATTCTGCCTCGCTTAGTTAGAAAATAATGGTCAGTGCTTCTGGCCTGGGAAAGCTATAATGTTTTCAGTTTCAAGGCATCTGCTTTTGACCTTGACTGATATGAGCACCTGCATCTGTTCACGCTCTGACTTTTGAAAGGGTGGAAGATGGGTAACTTTTGAGAGCAGAGAGAGCCAGCTTGTTATTCTTGGCTATATTCCAATTTCTTTCCGCGGAGAAATGTTTATGTAAGGGGGGGTCAAGTCGCTCTTCCTTGCTGTCGGCACAGACAGCTTCATTGCCTTCAGATAAGGGATCCTTGCACATGCAGAATAATTGGCAGACGCTTGGCCCTTGGAGTTAGATAAATACAGTAGGCGTGGGTGAGCTTCCCTGACTAGAGATTAGAGATGCTTGGACAGAATGGTTTGCAGTAGCCTTACTCCTGCAATGAGATCAGCACTTGGCAGTGATTCAAAATGACATCGCACTGTAGCCTGGCTTCTGCTTATTTTTGGAGCAGATTCAAAACACCGAGCGCGAACATCTTTCTCAAGGGAGGGGCTGTTTCTCGGATGAGCTGAGAGTAGCTAGGGCCCAGCCCTTCTGGCTGTGTATGACAAAATTGGATTTTGCCCAAACAAATTTAAAAGAATATGATTTAAATCATTCCTTGAATTCAGAATATTTTTTTTTTTATAAATTAGGAGGTGTCTTTCGATAATAAAAAGCACTTGGGGTGTTTTTTAAATGGAAAATTTATTTTTGCTAGATTAATGATACTTGTTTTTTCGTTTCAGGTTCTTGGGTTGTGGTGTTTGGTGTGTGCGTCGGCCCACCCCCCTCCCACTCCCTTTGTTATTTTACTTTTTTGTTTTCATTTTTTATGTTAGTTTGTTGTTTTTGGAAGATGGAACCAGACCAGACCGGATTGGTGGCGGATGAACGACGGAAGCTGGTGACTAATGACCAGATCGGAGGAAGTGCATCCTTGGCACCGGATACAGATGAAGGTGAAGGGTGGTGACCTACACTGATGAATCTACAGACTGTCTTTCCACAATTGACTGCCTTGAACACTAAATTATAATAATATTGCACAAGTCATGTGCTATAATCCCTAATGATGAACTGCGGAAAAGTAATTACATTATGCCACTTTTGCAATTACCACAAATAGGCCCCAATTGAAAATTTCTCATGGTTTTGATTTTATGCAGTGCCACATTTATAATTAGGCATTTGGTTTAATGATTCCTTTTGATATATGCAAATGAAATTGTTTGAATGTCATAGGGTGCTATGTATAATCAGTGAGCTGCTTTAGTTATATGATGCCCTGTGATACATGATATTTTGATTTTAGTATGCTCTACTATTACAGATTGACTTTACACTGGTTTATCTTTCACCTATTATAGTTTTCCTGTTTTCTGCAAAACAGTCTTGCCAATGAAACAGTTAGAAAGGATGGTGCACACTTGTGTTCCACAGATCGATACAGAAGGATTAGATACAAACTGTTTCCTGAGTTAGATGACTTATGACCTTTGCCTATTGACTTTGGCATGGTCTACTATTATTGAATTTCCCAAGTTTAAGTTTCTGATTTAGCTATTTTAGCTATAGGGATTTCTGGACAGACTATGTATGTCTGAATTATATTTTGGAAAAATATATGCACCACATTTAGATAATTTTTTGATTTATTGCTTGATATGCATAGTGCTACACCAGCTATTTTGTAGGAATGGGGTTATCCTTATTTTCCTGTTATTACACTTTCACTTTGATTCATTAACTCTTAATTAGAACAGTGGGATTAGTTCCATGGGTGGTTACCCTATACTTTAAGTTGTCCTGGGAGGTGTGTCTTTTAGTTAGGGTATGTCCTACATCTATTATTAATGTTTGCCCAGACCTTGAGGACCCTTTGTCATGTTTATTTGTTAGATTTCTCTAAATCCTTTCTTAAGTTGACCAAAGTTGGTAGGCCTCATTTAGGCCCATTGTTGTTTTTATTCCACACACATGGCCCTACACCAATAGATTTCATGAGTTATCATTAGAAGTTGTAGCACATTTAGTTCTTAAGTTGACCAGAGTAGGTAGGCCTCATTTAGGCCCTTTGTTGTTTTATCATTAGAAGTTGAGGTATATTTAGTTCTTAAGTTGACCGAAGTAGGTAGGCCCCATTTAGGCCCCTTGCTGTTTTCATTCTACAAACATGTCCCTACATCAATAGATTTTATCAGTTCTTAGTAGAAGGCACATTTAGTTTGAGGGTGCTTTGGTTAGTTTCTGTTGTTATCAGATCAATCTTAGTTATGTTTCAGCATTCAGGTCAAGGGTGCTTTGATTTGTTTTCAGTTGGTTGTTAGATTTGTATTCCCTACATCAAGTTTTAGGTGGAATTTCCTTAAGTTGTCATTCATTTTAGAGAGTCTTTTGGTTTTTGATTTTGTTGATAGATGTTTGTTTATAAGTTTGTTGTTGTTTATAGATGTTCGCAAGATAAAGTCTTAGGGTGGAATGTCTTGACAGGCTTTTTGGCTCTATTTTGGAGTGATAAAGACTTTAAACTTGCTCACATCCATTATATGTATTCTTAGCTTGTGTTGGCTCTTTTAAGCCCTTTCTTCCAGACCTAGAAGAGGATAGCTGCTTTATATGATGATAGATCCCTTACTCTAATCCGTCTATTGCCTATTGGTTTTGCCTTTCATTATTTTGCCTATAGTAGAGGGTGGATCCTGTGGTCCTGACTTTATCTTATGGTTTGTGTAGGTACTCTGACAGAGCTAAGGGTTATTTCATCCTTCTCAGGCCTACAAGGCCCAGAACTAGAGAGACTCCATTTTGCTTTCTATCCCTGTAGAGCTGAGATGTTTGAAGGGGAAAGGTAATGTTTATAGTTAAGGCTGTTGTGTGCTAGGGGAAAACCAGCCAGGACTGGTTCTTATCCGAGGAATGTGTTTGTCTCTTGGGCCCAGGCGTAACATGCAGATGGTCACTGCCGCTGCGCAAGGGGCCCTGGAGCTGGCACAGGAATTCGGTGGGAGGCAGCCCTCTGTTGGAAATTTCCATGAGGGAAGAGCATTCTATAATGGTGAAGTGCAGAGGCGGAGTCAGTTAGTTGAGTTGAGTTGGAGGAGCGGAGAGTGTTGGTAGAGTTGGAGGAGTGGAGTTGCAGGAGGAGAAGAGACAGAAGATGCTTGGAACAGAGAGAAGACAGACAGACAGTCAGTGAGCTGGAACTGAAGGAAGCAGTCAGAAGCAGTTACTTATCAGGAGGAGTTGTGAATAGCTGGAGTCTGAAGTAATGCCTTTTAGAAGAGACTGAAGTTATATCGTGGATTAATCTGTGGGAGCAGCTGGAGTTAATTGGACATTGGCACAGAGACATTTAAACAGAGTGAAAAAGCTAGTGGAACGAACGGTTATCAGAGCGGCAGAAACCATTAGATTGAAGTTGGAAGGTGGAGAGAGTCCGTGGGGGAGAGGAGTCCAGTGCAAAGGGATCAGCGCAGATGTGTGTCCAAGAGTGCAGGAGAGAATCTAAGACGAGCTGAGGCACAGACGAGAGAGAAGCCCAGATGACAGCTAGAGCAAGACTTCATACTAATCAGGTGATATCTGTCCTGTCATATTAGTTTGCTTTACACTTAAACATTAACCTTGTCCCTACTGTATTGTTATATTGTATTGTCTAATCCTTTTCTAGAACCCGGTCGTTACAGGGCACCACAGACAAGGGATAACTCACAGATTGGAATAGTCAGCAGTAGAGTTCCTAGAAGTCTTTCTCTGATGCTTCATTAACAGGTGGAAACCAGCAAGCCCTCAGAGTCACTCTGTGTTAAAGTGAGATGAGGCCAGTACTTGTCTTCAGCAGGGCAGAGATCAGCAAGCAGGAGGGAATCTCAGCACAGCAGTGAAGCAGTTCCTTAAGAAAAGTAAGTTAAGCAGAGTGGCAATCCTTGTAGCACAGCAGTCCTTACTCCTGACAGAGTTCTTCATAGGTTAAGTAGGGTACTGTCTTGGTAGGGTCAGAACCTCAGTACTAATATGCAAATGTGTCTTTGAAGTGGGGTTGTCTTTAAAGCGGGCCTTTGAAATGCACAGGTCCCCTTTCATCCTAGCCCTGTCTGTCAGGCTATCTGTGGGGGTATTCAGCACCTTGTGTAGGACACAGGACACTGCCTATTCAGTTGTGTCAGCTCCCTCTTCCTTCCTAGGAAGAGCTATCAGAATGCACATAAATCCTCTGTCACACTCACTCTTCCAGTGTTTGTGGTTGTCTAGAGGGAATGCACAAAGTGTAGCTGTCACCCACTCCAGATATGTATTGGGGACAGGCAGCAAGGCACCCAGAGTTGTATGCACAATGAAATGGACAGTTTCTAAAAGTGGTATTTCTAAAAAAGTAATGTCAAATCCAACTTTACTACTAAAGAGGATTTATCATTACCATTTTGAAGATATGAAATATGATTTAGCTACTCCTTTCTAATCAGGAATTACAGCTTTAACGTAATGCTAGCCTATGAGATGAGTAGGCCTCACAGTAATGAAAAATTAATTTCATTGTTTGTCACTACCAGGATATATAAAACATAAAGGTACATGTCTTACCTTTTAGTTACACAGCACCCTGCCCTTCAGGCTATCTAAGGCCTACCTTAGGGGTGACGGATGTGTAATAAAAGGGGAGTTTAAGGCTTGGCATGTGATTTTAAAATGCCAAGTTGAAGTGGCAGTAAACTGTACACACAGGCCTTGCAATTTTAGGCCTGAGACAGGTTTGAAAGGCTACTTGTGTGGATGGCACAACCAGTGGTGCAGGCCCACTAGTAGCATTTAGATCAAAAGCCCTGGGTATATGGTATACCACTTTACAAGGGACTTATAGGTCAACTAAAAATGCCAGTCAGGTATATACCAATGTCATCATGTTTAGGGTAGAAGCACATGCACTTTAGCACTGGTCAGCTGTGGTAAAGTGCTAAGAGTCCTAAGGCCAACAATAAGATACAGTAACACGTGGAGGTAAGTAGGCAAGAAGTCTAGGGAAATACCACTCAATGGTTGACCAGTGTAACGCCTACAAAACTCAGAAATTTGAGAAGAACTAGACAACTTGGAGAGTCCAGGAAAGTGTGCCTTGCATGGATTTCACGTTTTCACATCCTCAGTGCCCTGCAGACTTCAAGTTTTGCTTAAAATCATGCATTTCCCTAATATTTCTGTGACTGAAACTTATAGAATCAGCAGGGGTCCACAAAATTCCTGCCACTCTGCATTCCCACACTAGTCCACATAAAAACGATATCGCAAATCTAGGCTATGCCTAGTACCCTCTAAAGGAATGCCGAGCTCCGATCAGACATTATTTACATGGACAAATTAGACCAACTATTCTGGTCAGCTATAACCTCACTATGTCTTTTGTTCTCAATGCGATATATTTAAGTGAAGTAATAGGTGGAGTAGCATTAATATGTTTGGTTCAACACTATCTTCAATTTCCTGTATTTACGGTCATCTTTCTTGGCAGTTGTGTTCCCAACTGGAGGCCAATAAACATCACATCCAATACATCACAAACTAGTCTCTTTGTGGACAGCAAGGGAAGGAGCCACCAAAATCTGGCCAGCAACTGCAAGGCTGTGTTCCCCTGGTACTGTAAGAGTGTCACCTTTTACAAAAGGAGTTAAAATACTAGATTGTTCTAAGGGAGAAAACCTGTGAGTTAAGAGCAAGACTGCTTCTGTGCTACTACTCTTTCTCTGAAAAGGCTGAAAGCTGGAAAAGATCTGTGATAACACCTTATTGAAGCTGTGGAGAAATTAACTTGCCTGTCTGCACAAGGAGCCATGGTGCTTCTGCCAGACGGTTGTGCCCTGCCTCGCAGGCATCCTACAAAGATAAGCTGTGAAAGAGACTGCAAGCAACAGTCTCTAGTGAGGCTGCACTGGAGACACAAGGTCACTAGAGCGCTGTAGCACCTCAGTCTCCTTCAGCCTTGAAGAAGAGTGAGCAGGCATGGATTTCCTCTCCTGTTGACCATTGGACATCCTGAGAAATCTCAAATTTGTCGTTACCTGGCCTGAGGTCCTGTACCATCGGATGAAAGCGGTCAACCTGATTCTGAAAATGTTGAAATCCTATAATTATCATTTAGGTTCCAGTGTTATTGTTGATTAATGCTATAGTCAGACATCCCCTGTCCTGGTCAGTAGTTGATGGTGGATCTATACCTGTGGGCGCCCCGCCTGTGGAAAACCTTTACCACAACAGAAAGATACAGCATTCTATCACTTAGGGAAGTCTATTAGTAACTCGCACCCAAGCCAGCCACTGATCTTGCAGTAGCCCAATAGCTACTCTATTCGCAGTCAAGTAATTGCCCTCTTGTGCTCCTTGGAGACAGACTCCCAAAAAAGTGTCTCTTAGAAAGGTTTAAGCTTTATTTCTTTGGTTGATAGGTCATTTGGGCATGTTTAAACATCTTTTGGGCTCTGTAACCAGTGCAAAGGATGAAGTCCTGGGCACATTCGAAATCTCTGAAATCAAAATTGATCATTGCATACTGAAAATAATAGGATTATTGGTTTTGGATTTGAAATGAACCTGTAAAAATATCGGCAGCACTCTAAGGCTGTGCTTTTCAGGATATCTTGCCCAATAGAATTTTATTGATCAAAGCATTAAATATTAATGTAAAGTTCAGTTTTGAGCATGAAGGGGCAACAAATATATTTGGGGTTGGTTGAATATGTTTAGTATGTAAAACAGGTTATTTACCTGCAATAATGCCCTGATCATGTTCTAGGTGTTATTAAAAATGTCACACTGTGTCAGTTTCTAAAGCTTCACCCCTTTCCTGGAAAAACCTTTGATTAATCAACACCTGGTCTCACAAAAGATGCCAGTGCTAAAATGGAGTACTTCGTCATTCAATTTGAGACCAATAATATTGTTACCCCAGAACACCAGTGATAAATGACAAACGCTACTGTTATTGCCCTTGAACCCCATGAAATACCTCAATATGAATTTAATCGTTTGGAACCTTTCCCTTAAGGGGTTAACCGGAATTATCAGTCAGTCAATGACAGTGTTACAAGGTATGCGTTTATTCACGCTTAACAGACTTAAACAATTCGTGTATCTCACACCAATACTTGAAAACAAGATTTTATATGGATTAGGACGCGGTCTTTTGTGGAAAGATGTCTTCGGCCTCTCCAGGTCTCTCTTCCCGTGTTGTAGTCAGGACCGGTGCCTCCCAAAAAGCAAACAGAAACAAAGGGACACTACCGTCACTGAAAGTCTGTTAACTTATGGCTCTAATGTGTGCTTCCCGTCACCAATAACCTTGGGTCACCGAGGTTAGTGTAAGATAGTCTAAAGCTGGAGGAAGGGCAAGGGAAGCGAGGGTTTTTGGGGAGTATCTTAACACGCATGCATAATATACAGCTCTACTTGTGCCACAAATCCCCAAATCCCTTTCCCGCCAACCTCCTCCTCCACCGTTCTCCCGACATCACTTGCCTGGGGCTACGGTCCCCTTGGACTGTAGCAATGGGTATCTCGGCGTCCTGTTGCTTGGAGGGACAGCCGGATACAAGCGCAGTGGTTGTTGGGGAAACCTCCCTCAGGACTGCTCCGTCGCTCCCTCAACGCCTCCTGTCAGGGTCGCTCCCTCAACGCCTCCCGTCAGGGTCCTCTGGGTCTTGGGTCTCTTCTCCAGTCCTGTGTTCTCCGTTTTCCCCCTCGCTGCCTTCCGTCGCTCTTTCCTCCCCTCCGGACCTCCAATCTCCTGATTCCCCGCACCTGAGCCAACGGTCGTCTTTTCCCTTCTCTGCCGATGTCATCTCCCCCTCCCGGGAGACTAGACTGTTCAACTTCCCTTGACAGGGCGGCCAGCCGGACGCCATCTTGGAAATCTCGGCACTCTCGTTCATAGAGCACTCTCTATCACATTGCCTCTCTTCTGGAGATGGACGATCGGGCCATTCAGATATAGGAAATCTTGATAGGTAATCCAAATTCCCTTGAAATTTTCCTGGCATGTGTAGAGTCTGAAAAGAAAAAGGCTGTAGTGCTGATATATTGACATGTTTAAACGTGATTACTGTGTTAAGTTAGCATGGACTTTTTAGGAGTTTAAACGCCATTTTCCTTTTTGCTGCTTTTGCACACGACACATATCTACTGCTTTAGCTTTGAGCATAGTAAAATGTTTTCGGTTCATGCGAGAATAATATGTTGCACTGATATCAGTCTTGCTTGGCGAGCTGTGTCTGTACAGTGAGTGCTGGACCTTCAAGGATATCTCAACACACTAGTTGTTATGAGCACTGATCTTCGCACGTTCCTAGACATAACATATATGCAGCTGCAGCCAAGTTCTGGCTTTAGGCGCGTTTTATATTAATTTGCACAAGAGCATACAAACACACTTGATGGTGCTTCGCATGCAGAGAGCTGGTTGCTGATGATGTGATCCCTTACCACTAGGATCTTGAGGTATGGGGCCGCTCTGCTAAAATCCACAAGAGACCTTCTTAGATATAATATAATATACTAGCTAGGGAGGGTGAGAATTACATTTTGCTAAAACCCTATTTATTTTAGCATAATACTATGCTTTCACCGTTTGTGTTCTATGGACTAGTGACTATGCTGATTACTTTGTTTCTTATAATATGTTTGCTTGTATTGGCTAAGATACTGCGCTTGAGAGCACGGCATTAGTGAATAAACATTTCAAAAGTGCACGTGTCCTCTTTTACTCCTTTTTCTGGATTGAAATTATTGTATAACGAAAGAGTGTTCATGTGTTCCACGTTACCTGAGGTGTACTAAGTTCATTTTCTGGTTTGTCTAAGCATTGGGAGTTTATAACAACCAATGAGGCACTGTAGTTAGTCTGGTAGGGGAGTTTGGGTACTGAGGGGAGTTTTGGCACACCCTAATTCACTGAGGTTCCAAGCCTCTATGCACAGTTCTGTCTGAGCACGGAATCCCTGCGACATGGCACCCAATAGTTGTTGGTCTTATAGCATGATACTTGAGTAGTACATCATTTCAGTCCTTAACCCCTTCACTGCTGTTTCCGGTTGACGGTGGTGTAGGATAAACCTACCTATATTAGTATAGGTCTTTTCAAGCTTGAATCTTTCTAAACGGTTTCCTTGAATTACTACCCAGTTGTGCTACAGGGTTGACTTTGTACCTTTACCTTTCTGTGTCGCTATGGCCGCGGTGGACATTCCGCAGCATGGTCGCATTGCGGTGCGCAATCATTTGCAAAATTATAATGTTCCCGTGGATGGCATGGCGGTCATAATGGTGGTGAGTGCGGAAGTAGCTTACCCATACGAAATGTTTTATTCGTGGGTGACCTTCCCTGCTGTGGACGGAACTTCTGGTGTGTTCCATACGTACACTCCCTCTGTTGTGCCGAATGAATATACTCCCTATAGGGCACAGGAGGTTCCTATTGATACTTGGCAGCATCGAGTTTGCTTTAATGGTGCCCTACCCCATCCATTAGCAGCTCCGAGGTTGGGTCCTTTGTCCATTCCAGGCGCTACCTGGCCTGTTTTGGCTGGGTTTACCCCTCATCCTCAACATGGAGCATGTTCAGTAGCTGAGTTAAGACGACTACACGTAGTCTCAATTAGCATGATCAGGTCGTTAGTGCAATACATTTCCCGCAATCTCACAAGCGGGGCCCCAGGTGGTGCGGTGTTTCCCGCCGGACAGAGCGGTATGAAGCTCAGTCCCGTTATGGTCAATGCTGTGATGGGCAGGCGTCCCCAAGAACAGAATGATTTTCCTTTCTGGCTTGCCGAAAAGTTTGACCAGCTGGAAGCAGTATTTCCTAACACGTCGCCTGGTGAAAAACACAGGATTCTGACAATTAGCTTACCTAAGGACTTGACCCCAGAAATCGGTGACTGTGAGACCTGGGGAAAAACATTTGCGGCAGTCTACGCGAGGTGTTACGGCACTCCGTCTATGACTGTTCTGCCGACGGTCCTTAAACGTGTTCAGGATGACCACGGACCAGAGGCTGCGGTTGAATTGGGTATGGGTCTCTGTGGCACCTTTGATGTGGCTTGCAATCTCATACTTGCTAATGTCAAAGGGGATGCGGTGAACTTTCAGGTTGCCAATGCTTTGCAGGCGGTTCCCAATGCCGATAAACCCCGGCAGTTGGCGAAAATTATTGTGGCAGCTTATAAAACTGTGGGCCGCAATAGTAGGGGTCTCAAGCCCTTTTCTACTAAAGAGAAAAAACAACCCCAAGGGCAGAAGTCGGAAAGCGACAATCAGCCCAAGTCCAAAAAACAAAATTGGCCTAAGAAACAGAAGCAGGGAAAACAACAGCAACAACAGAAACAGGAGTCCCGTCCTGTGTCTCCATTGCCTGCGCCCACAGAACGTGTTTATGACTTGCGCGATCGCGCGACGATAAAATCACCTGATCGTTTTCAGGTTTCTGAACAACGCTCACCTCGTTCTTTACAGGACTCATCGGCTTTTTCATCCGGTGGGGGAGGAGGCGGCAAGGGTCAGGGCGGCCAGCAAGGATGCGACCAGCCCCGCCCGAAAGACGGCAAAGGCAAGCCGAAGAGACCCCAGTTTCAGAAAAAGAAAGTTGCTGCTTTAACAGCACACAGATATGCCACAGATAGTGAGAACCCAACTTCGGAATCAGACGTGGACTCTGACCCTGCTGGACAGCGCAGCGGGGATTACCATACTGCGAGAGGCCCTGCGTCCACTACTGAAGGTGACAGCGACTGACCGTTATGTTGTTGTGGAGACAGCTGACACTAGCGTAGCTACCCCTGACAGGATCTATGAAATAGTCTTATTCATTGACGGTGATATTCAACGCACCATAGAGGGGGTATTTTGGGAGAATCTTACGACTACCTATGATATTTTGTTAGCGGAGGCTGACTGGCCCCCACCTTTTGTGCTTGCAGCTCCGAGAGGGGAGGACGTAATCCTCCCTAGTTTCACGCACACAGTTTCGAAGGAGCATGCACTGAACTTTGCTAGAAGAGTGGGCTAATGCCCTTGCGCTGGCTCTGTACCATACTCACTGTGGATGGGATAAATTTTCCCCTCACCACGAGATTCCCTTGCGGTCTATGCCTCAGCCTCAACCCCAATATCCCTTAAAACGTGAAGCAAAGGCTTCCGTTGCGGAAATCCTTGAACAATTGGAATATCAGGGTGTTATTGAAACTTGTGTGTCACCAATGAATAACCCTCTTTTTACTGTAACCAAGCCTGACGGTTCATATCATTTGGTATTGGATTACCGGCATTTAAACTTGCATTGCCGTACCTGTGCAGTACAGAATACTCACGGCTCTGCTTTAGTGTATAGTCTTGTGCGTAAGCGGTTTAAAACCACGATTGACATATCCAACGGTTTTTATGCCCACCATCTGGATGGTCTTAGTTCCCAATGGACCTCCTTTACTTGCGGCGGAGTAGAAAAACATTTCAAACGTTTACCTATGGGCTATAAGAATAGTCCTGGAGTGTTTGCTGCTCGCATTGTCTCTCTCTTAGAGAGGGTTGACCCGGATGCTTGTTCATATGTGGATGACATTTATCTCACGGATGATGAACTGTGGGAGCATCTTTGTAGGGTTGACCGCTTAATTTGTAGCTTTGCGGACTTCGGTTACAAGTTTAACTTTGCTAAATCGCACATTGCAGAGTACACAGTGTTGTTCCTGGGCTACGATCTCAACAATGAAGGTCGAGGATTGGCTCCTCACTTCTTGGAGAAATGCGCACAATTGCGCACTCCGACAACTCTGAAAAAATTACAGTCCTTGCTGGGCTTTTTGAATTTCGGAAGGACATACATTCCGGATTATGCTCAGCGTATCAAGCCCTTGTATGCATTGATACAACCGAATTTTACAAAATCGAACTGGCTGCTTGAGCATTCAGCTACACTGCAGTCTTTGCAAGCTGACCTGCTCGCTTCTAAATACTTATTGACTCATGATATTCACACCAACCTGGTGATGAGAATCATCCCTGGGACGGTGGGTTTCACATACCTTACTTTTAACAAAGGTGATACAGTACCTATCTGTTAGACCCGTCTGCTTCTGAGAGTCCCCTCACCGCTATGATTTCTTTTGTTCCCCCGTACCTCCGAAAATTTGTCGTTTTTCTTTGTCTGCCAGGACTTTTTATGTGCTGTTTCATGGGGCTAGATGTTCCTTGACGCCCAGTTGCTCACAAGGTTTTTGGCACCTATTTACAAGGTGCCTGGCGGAACCTGTGGCATTACAAACTGGGGTTGTCAACCTGTATGAGTGACCCTAAAATGGTGGACACCCTTTTCCCTCATGTGAGTGACTCCCATTGGAGCCTCCCTGAACTCTGGCCTTTTGAGGTTTTGGCACCCTTTGTTTGACGCACATTCCTGATAGGAATCCCTTTGTTTTCCTCAGATACACAAAATGGCTGCTCTAGAGCCACAGTACGGTGGCTGCTAGTGACCAAGCTATACCTCAAAAGTGCCAAGGCATTGTCACAGCCAGAGAAGGTTCTAGAACGTTCTGGCTCGTGCCAGCACCCCAGGGCACTGGCTATAAAAGGCCCAGTCCCTGGCGGCAATTTTAGAAAGAAGAAAAGAAGGAGATTCCAGACTTGACACCAGATTGACACCGGCCCTGTTGACCCCCTGAGGTGGCTAGTAGCGTAGGCAGTAGAGTAGCAAAGGTTGCTAGCGTTGTTTCTGACTGACATTCCAGTCAGCTGCGTGAGTGGTGACCTTGCGCCTACAGCGCCTGCCCAGCAAGTGCCTCATTGCCCCAAAGACTGTGGCCATACTTGTAGTGCCTCCCCGCCCCCCCCGGTGGCGATATCGTGATTGATACTGCGTGTCGCGAGGCGAGAGCAAGTTTGCCGCGACCGCGATCTTCAGAAGTTCCCCCTTCGCGACAGGCGCCTCCAGGGGGGAGCTCAGACGTCTCCGAGCCCCACCGCCGTAGAGCGCTTCCTGTGCGGATTGAAGGTGAGGTGGTGCGCCAGGGCGGGGAAAGGCCAGCCTTCATTGGGCGAGACTAGCGTCTCTGCCCCTTCCCCAGTGAGCCGGAAGCTGTAGCTGTGGGCGGGATCCACCCCGTATGAGGAAGTCGGAGGGAGGACCATGGAGCCCCTGAAAACCCTGTCGCTGGCGTGAGAAGTGCTGTGCCCTGACTGAATCGCTTACCGATTACAGCCGATGCGAGGTGGGCCCGTTTCTTCAGGTGGGGGTGCAGCGTTGTGAAGGAACTGTGAACCGGCATTCATTTGACTGAGCGCGAAGGTTGTGTGACCCCTCCGGCAGCCCGTTCGTCAGTCTAAAGACTTTGAACTGGTGCCGCCTGTGCGCTAGCGGTGTCAAAGCCTGTAGGCGCGCATAGATTCCACCGGCAAGCAGAGATCTCATCCCGGTGGCAGCGGAGTGCAAATGCTGTATTCACTGTGTTTCCTTGCCTTTTAGATAAACGCGCATTACTCCCTGAGTGAACCCTAAAGAGTCTAAAGCTTATTTTGTGCCTAGGGAAGCCCGTATTCTTTATCCTTGAAACCAACGTGAACAGTAAGAGTTATCTTTCCAAGCTGAAACGTATTGCAAGTATAATTTTCCTAAAGCATTTAATTGGTGGCAGCGATACCCGAATGAACATGTGGATATTTATTTAAATGAACCAGTATTTATTCTGCTATATAAAAGTGATATTTATTTGTGATATTTATTCTATTTATCTTACTATTTATTCCTGAAGATCTATTTACAGTATTTATTTCAGTAACTGAATCCCAGAGATTTGTGACTAAAGAAATGTGAATGTGTTTTCCCAACTGAACCCTATTTACAACAGAGAACTTTTACATAAAGGAATCGTATTTTTCTACAGCAGTGGTGTAGTGTCCTTCTTTTTGGTGTGACTGCGCAGGGAGTTATTATTGGGTCAGAGCCGGCTTAACACTAAAGCCTTCACTTGCCTTGTCACTTGAGCCAAGCTACCCCCCTTTTTGCTGGGCTTGCCCATCGCAGGTCCAACATAAAATTGGGGCTCAGCGGGTGGGATTACGAGCCGTGCTTGTTTTGTACCCTATAATAATTCAGTGTGCACCACAGGTACACACCCGGAGTTTTCTCCCAGCGGCCCTCTAATCCAACATTTTGCTTTTTCTAAATTCTTTTCTGGAGGTGGGTGGAGGTGACCCTCAGAGTTTCCTATACTTGTAACCTACTTCGGGGTGGTTGTCCACACTTTTCACTGACAAGATGGAATTCGAAATGTCAGAGCTGGAGACCTATACTGTGGCACAGCTCAAGGATTTCTGTCAGGAAAGGGGAGTGTTCTTTAGGTGAGGGGCCAAAAGGGAGGAGCTCCGTACTAGTCTGCGAGCCTGGGTGGAAGCGCACACGGAGGGAACGGTGGAGGAGGAGGAGTCAGACAGAGGTACTGTCATTGAGGGGACTGCGGAATGTCCCCCAGGGGTGGGTGAAATGCCAATCAGCCCCAAGGTAGCCTCACGGGAGGGCAGCAGCGTGTCATCGAGAGGGTTGTCAGAGACCGAGTTAGCCGACAGGAGAGAGGAAAGACAGTTAAGGTGGGAGTTGGCCAAGCTGGAGATGGAAGGGAGGAGGATGGAACACGAGTTCAAGCTACGAGAACTCGACCTCAAGGCCCATAACATCACTCCGGAGGGTGTTGAGTCAAAGGAATTTGCCAGGGAGCCCAGGCCCCATTTACCAAAGGACGTGGTCGCCAGTTATACCGCTGGAGACGACATAGCCAAGTGGCTGGCAGCCTATGAGGTCTCCTTAAGAGCCCATGGGATCCATGAGAAGCATTGGGGTGGTGGAATGTACCGGTACATGCCTCCGACAGGTAGGGATGCCCTATTGGCCCTAGACCGGGAGGAGCAGGTAGATTACCCCGCCATGAAGGTGGCGCTCATCAGGAAGTTTGGGTTGACCCCAGAGAAATACCGGCAAAGGTTTAGGGGCAGCCACAAACTGAGCTCACAGAATTGGGTTGACTTCCTGCATTATGCCAAGAAAGCCCTGGATGGGTGGGTCCAAGGTAGCGAGGTGGAGGACTATCGAGGGTTGTACGACCTAATACTCAAGGAACATCTACTCGAGAAATGTCTTCCCGAGCTGAGGCAACACCTGGTAGACAGCAAACTTACTTGCCCCCGTAAGCTTGCTGAGGAGGCGGACATTTGGGCAAGTACCCGAGTGTCCACGAAGGGGACGGGAGGAGATTCTCAGAAGTCGGGACAGGGCGCTTCTCAGAAGAAAGAGGGGGGAGATAACAAGAAACAGGAGTTCTCCAAAGGCCCCCAAAATAACTTTAAGGGGAAAAGTTTATTTTCTAATTCTAAGGCTAACCTGCAGAAGAACCCTAATCCTGGCCTGAGTCAGCAGCCAAGGGTTGTCCATTGCTTTGAGTGCGGTGGTGTTGGACATTATAAGGGAGATGTGAAATGCCCAAAGAGACCACCCCCTCCCACTGGAGGAAAGGCCCCGGGAGGCGCTAGTGTAGCGCTCGGGGAGGAGATGCCCTTAGTTAAAGGGAGGGAGTGGGTGGGTGTCACCTTAGTGTCCCTGGGTGATCGGGAGATGGTTCCAAAGATCCAGGTGCCCTCAAATACTACCAAGTATGGGCAATGGGTCACCATCAATGGCCATAGAGGGGAAGCTCTGAGAGATACAGGAGCCAGTATGACTATGGTAAGGCGTCATCTGGTGTCCTCAGAGTAGGTGATTCCAGGCGTACTTCATCCAGCCGCAATGGCTGACGGCAGAATGGGCCACTATCCTGTGGCCGAGGTTCCCTTTGAGTGGGGAGGGTTGCAGGTTCACTTCGAGTTGCCGTAAGCCCCGCCGTGCCAGTCGATTGTCTGCTGGGTAATGATATGGAGCACAATGCTTGGAAGGAGGTGGAATACCGGACTCATTCTGAGATGCTGGGTACACCTGATTGGGCCTGTGTGAGTACCAGGTCTGCGGCTGCTCGGGAGGAGAAGTCGCGTGGGTTGGAGCCTGGAACAATGGCCCACCCAGCTGCTGATGAGGGAGCATCTCGAGGACAGGAAGAGCCTGCCTCGATATCCGTGCCCCGTGAGACGGATAGGCCACCTGTGGAGGTGGACCCAGAGTACGCGGAGGAGGACATGGTTCCATTGGAGGATTTGCCTGTCCCCGCTGAGTGGCGAGTGAAGGGGTATGGCACTATCGTGGCACCCCTTACAGAACTCACGGCCAAGAAGCAACCCAGGAGAGTCATCTGGACGGAGGCTCGTCAGCGAGCCTTCGACACTCTGAAACAAGCATTGTGTAAAGCTCCAGTCCTGAAGACTCCAGATTTCACGAAGGAATTCATTGTCCAGACAGATGCATCCGACATTGGCATTGGGGCGGTGCTATCGCAACTCAATGAAGAGGGTCTGGATCAACCCGTGGTCTTTCTGTCACGGAGACTGCTTCCCCGGGAACAGAGGTGGAGTACCATCGAGCGGGAAGCCTTTGCGGTGGTCTGGGCACTGAAGAAGCTGCGACCATACTTGTTTGGTTCACACTTCCTTGTTCAGACAGACCACCAACCCCTTCGTTGGCTCATGCAAATGAAGGGGGAAAACTCCAAACTGTTGAGGTGGTCTATCTCCCTACAGGGAATGGAATTTCGGGTGGAACACCGGCCCGGAGTTGACCACGCCAATGCAGACGGTCTCTTCAGGTAGTTCCGCCTTAGTGTTGAGAACTCCCAAGGGGTTGGGTAGCTCTCCCCACTTTCAGCTGGGGGGGACGCGTGTTAGACCCGTCTGCTTCTGAGAGTCCCCTCACTACTATGATTTCTTTTGTTTCCCCGTACCTCCCAAAATTTGTCATTTTTCTTTGTCTGCCAGGACTTTTTATGTGCTGTTTCATGGGGCTAGATGTTCCTTGACGCCCAGTTGCTCACAAGGATTTTGGCACCTATTTACAAGGTGCCTGGCGGAACCTGTGGCATTACAAACTGGGGTTTTCAACCTGTATGAGTGGCCCTAAAATGGTGGGCACCCTTTTCCCACATGTGAGTGACTCCCATTGGAGCCTCCCTGAACTCTGGCCTTTTGAGGTTTTGGCGCCCTTTGTTTGACGCACATTCCTGATAGGAATCCCTTTGTTTTCCTCAGATACACAAAATGGCTGCTCTAGAGCCACAGTACGGTGGCTGCTAGTGACCAAGCTATACCTCAAAAGTGCCAAGGCCTTGTTACAGCCAGAGAAGGTTCTAGAACCTTCTGGCTCGTGCCAGCACCCCAGGGCACTGGCTATAAAAGGCCCAGTCCCTGGCAGCTATTTTAGAAAGAAGAAAAGAAGAAGGAGATTCCAGACTTGACACCAGATTGACACCTGCCTTGTTGACCCCATGAGGTGGCTGGTAGCGTAGGCAGTAGAGTAGCAAAGGTTGCTGGCGTTGTTTTTGACTGGCGTTCCAGTCAGCTGCGTGAGTGGTGACCTTGCGCCTACAGCGCCTGCCCAGCAAGTGCCTCATTGCCCCAAAGACTGTGGCCATACTTGTAGTGCCTCCCTGCCCCCCCCGGTGGTGATATCGTGACTGATACTGCGTGTCCCGAGGCGAGAGCAAGTTCGCCGCGACAGCGATCTTCAGAAGTGCCCCCTTCGCGACAGGCGCCTCCAGGGGGGAGCTCGGACGTCTCCGAGCCCCACCGCCGTAGAGCGCTTCCTGTGTGGACTGAAGGTGAGGTGGTGCGCCGGGGCGGGGAAAGGCCGGCCTTCATTGGGCGAGACTAGCGTCTCTGCCCCTTCCCGAGTGAGCCGGAAGCTGTAGCTGTGGGCGGGATCCACCCCGTATGAGGAAGTCGGAGGGAGGACCATGGAGCCCCTGAAAACCCTGTCGCTGGCGTGAGAAGTGCTGTGCCCTGACTGAATCGCTTACCGATTGCAGTCGATGCGAGGTGGGCCCGTTTCTTCAGGTGGGGGTGCAGCGTTGTGAAGGAACTGTGAACCGGCATTCATTTGACTGAGCGCGAATGTTGTGTGACCCCTCCGGCAGCCCGTTCGTCAGTCTAAAGACTTTGAACTGGTGCCGCCTGTGCGCTAGCGGTGTCAAAGCCTGTAGGCGCGCATAGATTCCACCGGCAAGCAGAGATCATATCCCGGTGGCAGCGGAGTGCAAATGCTGTATTCACTGTGTTTCCTTGCCTTTTAGATACACGCGCATTACTCCCTGAGTGAACCCTAAAGAGTCTAAAGCTTATTTTGTGCCTAGGGAAGCCCGTATTCATTATCCTTGAAACCAACGTGAACTGTAAGAGTTATCTTTCCAAGCTGAAACGTATTGCAAGTGTAATCTTCCTAAAGCATTTAATTGGTGGCAGCGATACCAGAATGAACATGTGGTTATTTATTTTAAAAAACCAGTATTTATTCTGCTATATAAAAGTGATATTTATTTGTGATATTTATTCCTGATATTTATTCTATTTATCTTGCTATTTATTCCTGAAGATCTATTTACAGTATTTATTTCAGTAACTGAATCCCAGAGATTTGTGACTAAAGAAATGTGAATGTGCTTTCCCAACTGAACCCTATTTACAACAGAGAACTTTTACATAAAGGAATCGTATTTTTCTACAGCAGTGCTGTGGTGTCCTTCTTTTTGGTGTGACTGCGCAGGGAGTTATTATTGGGTCAGAGCCGGCTTAACACTAAAGCCTTCACTTGCCTTGTCACTTGAGCCAAGCTACCCCCCTTTGTGCTGGGCTTGCCCATCGCAGGTCCAACATTATCGCTTACAAGTCACAGTTGTACACTTCGGCTGAATTGCGATTTTCCACTGTGGAGAGAGTTTTGACGGCTGTGCAGATGGCGATTCTGAAGGAACGCGCTCTGTCACAGGGAAAACGCATGTTGGTTGTTACCCCGTGTCCTGCTTTGGAAGCAGTTACAAAAGCCAGTGTACCTAATTCTAAAGCTTTGCACCCTCGTGGATACAATGGGCAGCATCATTGACGTCTCCGGATGTCACGTTCATTTTTGATGCCTCTTTACGCTCACAGGAGTTTTTGCAGTATGAGTTTGTTCATCCTGCTCCTTTGGCTATGCGGCCTTTCCAGGATTTCCATTGCATCATATACACTGATGGTTCGGCGCAGGTTGCGCATGGTTCTAAACACGCCTACGTTTCCGCTTGGGACATTGTGGTAGGTGCCATGGTGAACGATGAGTTCAAGTCTAGGGTCGTGCACACGCAGACTCTTGGGGGCTGCACCGCACAATTGGCAGAGCTTCGTGCCCTGATGCTTGCATTGTGACTACGCTTATCGTAAGTGATTCTTACTACTGTGTCCAGGCTTACAATGAAAACTTGTTCTTTCGGATTCAGAATGATTTTCATGATTCCAAGGGTAGCACAATAAAACATAAAATGATCTGGGTCCAAGTGGCTGAGCTTAAAGAGCTATTGCCGCTCGTGTTTGTAATTCATACTCTCGGTCACCAGCGCATGGGAGTCCACGCTGTTGGCAACTCGCTTGCTGATGAAGCAGCGGAATCAGCAGTATTGACATATTTAGTTGCAGCAGTCACACGGTCCAAAAGTAAGATTGATGATGATATCTTGGCGGCTATTGCTGCCACTGAGAAGGGAGATAAATATCCTCAGGGGTTCTCTTCGAAGTACACATACCACTTAAGTCCCGATAAGGTTCCTTATGTGAAAATACCTGAAGTTGGTGAGAGATTGATTCCCAACTCTGATCTCAGACATTCACTGATCACGGCAGCACATGAGGGCGTTGCGTCTGCGCATGCGGGCGTTTCGGCAACTGTGACTCAGTTACAACTACGTTTTTGGTGGCGGGGACTGTACAAACAGACGCATGACTATGTCCTTCAATGTGACATATGCCAGCAGATTAAGCCTTTAACTGCTTCGCGTCCGCCCCAAACACAGTTGTTCATTTCTAATAAACCCTTTGGTTGTGTTTATTTAGATCACTGCGGTCCTTTTTCTTCTGATACTGTGTATATGTACATCTTAGTAGCAGTTGATTCATGCACACGCTTTGTTTGGGTATGGCCTCATCGCAGCGCTGATTCACGGACTGTCATCAGGGATTTGCGTGTCTTTGTAGGGATTTTTGCCTGTGGTACCTTCCATTCGGATCAGGGTCCTGCTTTCGCCTCTAAGGCGTATAGGGATGCCATGACTTCGATGGGGGTCCAAGTCAAGTTTTCGTCTCCATACAGACCTGAGGGTAATAGTGTTGTGGAGCGAATGAACCGTGACTTAAAGCAATCACTGACAGCTCGAGTTACAGGCACTGGCGGAAACTGGCGGGCCCATCTTAATGGCGTGCAGCGTGCGCTTAATAATCTCCCTAGAAGGTCTCTGGGTGGGGGGACCCCATACGAAATGCTCTTTGGTAACAGGATGTATGTTCCGGACCTTGACCATCTAGACGCAATTGGCTCGGCTGTTTCCTTTGACGTAGATGAACATTGCAATGTTTTACAGACTCTACAAGAGACCAGAGACAGTCTTGCAAAGGAACACTTGCCCTCCACTTCGGATGATGCGTTGCAGATCCCGGTAGTTGGCTGGCTACCCCAAGTCATAGAACTGGTTCGGGAGAAGATCGATAACAAAAAGGAATTTGGTCCCTCATACCGTGCTCCGGTTCCCGTCCTTGGAGTGAAGGGCACAAAAACAGTCATTTTACCACCACTTCCAGGTCGTAAAGAAAACAGGTATATCTCCATTGACAATGTCAAAATACACAGAGTGGCCGATTCTTCTTAGCATGACACCGGCAGTCTCCTGTCCTTCGATAGTGAGAAATTCTGTTATGGCCACGACTTCTGATCACTCTCCGGAGGTGGCCCTCGAGATGCCTACAATTTCCAGTCCATTATGGAGTGCTTTTCCTGGTAAAATCCCTGATGATACAGAATACACCTACCCAACTGACTTATCGATGCCTGATCTGCAAACTCGTTTGGCCACGGAGTCCAGATTTTCATTTGACACTATCTCACAAACGTCGGTGAAACCAACAAGGTTAAGAGCCTACGTAACATTGTTTAGAAAACATTTTTTGATTCCCCCTTGGACTTACATTTGGCTGGGGCTTTTTGCTCTCTATCTTTTTATGTCAATTGGTTTTGTGTTTTATTTTTTTGGACTTGTAAATGGACAATATGTCGAGGAGAGAACATGCATTAAACATCTGAATGGAACTTTGGCACCCTCACTCCTCCTCACATTCAGCACACAGACTGAAACGAGACTTGGCCTTTGTTAATATCACAGCATGGCCTGTCCTGGATGGAATTGTCTGGGATGCAGTTAAATTTCAAATCCATGGCCCAACTGAAGTTATTAATGTTCCTAATGTGCTTAGAGTTAACATTGGGGATGTGGTTCAGCAAAATATGCGATCTGATGATTGGGATGTTCAGGCCGTAGAGGCTTTGTTTGCTGATTTGAAATATTATGCTGCCTTTGATGCTGAAGATTTATATGTAGAATCTGCAAATTATGGTGATTTGTTTTGTTTCCAACATTTTGGCAATCACTACTTACACAAAACTAATTCTAGGAGAAGTACTGTGAATTATACCCAGTGGGAACATTGCCCAGCTCCTTTGAGAGGAAGCTCGAGTACATTTTTGAAAAAATACACTTATTTTACTGATTTTAATCAGTCCAATCCTGCTTCCTTTTATTTTAAAATGACAGACAAATCCATGTCCAAAGTTAGACTTACTGATACTAAGTTATTGTATTCAATGTCCTTTCTAGACCAGCTAGCTGTTGGAGGCTACGGGTTGTTGAAGGAAACTATTGACCTTAAATCAGTTTGGGGTTCTAAAAGCTGGCAGGTACAAGGCATTGAGGCTTTGCACCGTGCATGTCTCATCCCAAATCATATGTTGTTTTTGAATTCTACTATCTCACAGACAACATGCTTTGGATTGGCTACTTCTAAAAAATTAAATGCTCCTTCCTTCCCTGATTTAGAAGAATATCTGGGTTGGGAAAATTCTACAAAGTTTTCGATTAGAGAATTACAGACCCTTTCGCTAAATTCATCCTTTAACATATCCAATTTGGATCCTAAGGGCTGGATGATGTGGCACAGAAGTGCAAATTCATGCCAACATCGTTTTTTGGGCCTGGCTGAGGGTTTTACACAGGTCAGATTAGATCCCCGTTTTGAGAGTGACCATTCTGTAACCACTTATTCAGTGAGCAAATGATGTCAGAATTGGCTCAAACACTCTACATTGGCGTCAGTAAAATTGCATTTGTCTAAACTGACAGATGAGGTTGATTTGAATGACTTCATAAAGGGCCCGTCTAATGGTAGATGTAAAAGATGGATCTATGCCGTTTATAATGAACTCTGAAAAACATCACAGATTGAAGCGGCTACCTGCCTTAGGGCTATTGATCAAGCTAATTTGGAGAAAGTGCTTGCGGTTGTAGATAACAGTATTAACACCCTTTCCTCCCGCATTTACACATTAGACAATATTGTGTCATCTGTTGTTGAAATTGTACAGGATGAAGTGCCTTTGACTGTCTGTTTTATACCATGGTCAAAATCAATTGCGTTCTGTTATGCAGTTTGCGTGGACCCTGCAGACACTGAAGAATGAAAAAATGCCTTGGAATTTTATTAATGTCACGTCACTGTTTGTACCTTTTAACTTAACTGAAAAACAACGTTTGCTTTCCATGAGAGATGCTTCTTTCTCCATGTTACACATTGAGGGTTTGGAGTCTTTACCCTTTTCAGTGGCTGAGGCCACAGCTGCAACGTGGCTTATTCACGGGTTGATAACATTACCTTTTGCACGTTTTCAATTCACAAATTGCATGAAGTATTTTCCCATAGGCAGGTACGAACCGCTCGGCGCCTCCTTCTTGCATGAAGTCTGGTCGCTCCCTTTTATATATATATATATATAATAGGTGTCTCAGAGATGGTAAAGAGGTTTATCTTAAAGGAGATGAGTGCACGGAAACACCGGATCACTCATTGATGTGCAGACACATCCAATTGCATGGTTCCTGTAATCAGGACCGGCCGAATTTGGCTTGTATTTTGAAAGGTACACCGGTGCCTGCTATAGTCCCGACTTTTAACCTTTTGGCAAATGGGAGTTATTTACTTTTGAATAATGAGGAATGTTGTGGGTTATTAAAAGGAATAGCTTACATTGTAACTGTGAGTGAGCGTGTAGTTTTCTGTAAGAATGTACTTTATCCACCCACGCATGGGAACCTGGTTGTTTCCCTCTGGCTGAGGATTCCGGCCTTGAAGTCTGAGTTCAATAAAATGAGCAGAATAAGAGCCTTATTGTCACAGAAGGAAGTTGCCCTAACATCAGCTAGAGAAACATTTGTCCTTCACATAGTTACCACCCGCACAGAACAGCATGCTTTGTTGAATACTGACCTCCCTTTACATTTCGGTGAGCTGATACATACAATCTTTAACGCATCCTCGACTTCTGGGCTGGCTCATTTTTTTAAAGTAGTAAGCAGTGGCTTGGTGACTTCTTTCCAAAAGATATTTGGAGTAATTCCTGATTTCTTCCACTCAATATTCTCAAGTGTATTTGGTGGTCTTCCCGTTTTACTGGCGCTGGCTGCAGGTTTATTGTTTCTATTTTGTTTGATTCAAAATGGATGCCCGTCCTGTGTTCGCAAACGAGCAGGAGCAGTTAGCACTGTTTCGCAACCGGATGCTTGATTACTATGGTACTATGGTGTGCTGCCACTTGCCACCCTGAGCGCATCATATGGATTATCGTTTTGATTTTCCTTTTTTACCTGTGTCCAGCCTGTATTTCATTGCCTGAGCTGTGATTTCATGTGGGCCCTGGATTTGTGTCTTTGCAATTTGGTGTCTCCTGAAGTGGATTATGATCATCTCATGAGTCCCTTAGTTGCTCATGAATTGCTTTGTTCTGACGGAGGGATTATGGCCTATGCAGCGATGCATGGAGTTCTGGGTCGTTGGAATATTTACACGGCCGCGCAAGATTTCTTGGCACACAGCTTCATTGAGAACCCACTGAGTTGTCCTCTGATGGTACTAGAGGCTCCGGTAATTGAAGAGCATGTTTGTTCTTTCTCATTGCTGAATTGGATGGCTGATTTATTTTCGGATGATAACAGTGACTTCCTGTTGGAAGCAGTTGCTGCTTATTTCGCCTACTCTGTTTTAGGCTGAATCCGGATGTGGTTTCTCCATGTCATGAGTTTTTTTTTTTGCACCTCTATGACATTTTTTTCCGAGTTATTATGGTTTTTATTTTTTGGTCAGACCTATTGGCTTTACTGACATTGGACATTACATTGTGTTGATGGTGATATTTTGGATTTTTTTTAATTGACTATATTAATTTTTTCCTCACCTACTTAAATTCGAACTGAACGATTTTATTGAACTCTGCTTTCAACAATTGAGTCCCCTTTTCTTATCTGATACGTGCTCTGATCAAGGGAGGGTAATATATTTACATGTGTAAACGTGATTACTGTGTTAAGTTAGCATGGGCTTTTTAGGAGTTTAAAGGCCATTTTCCTTTCTGCTGCTTTTGCACACAACACATATCTACTGCTTTAGCTTTGAGCCTAGTAAAATGTTTTCGGTTCATGTGAGAATAATATGTTGTTGCACTGATATCAGTCTTGCTTGGCGAGCTGTGTCTGTACAGTGAGTGCTGGACCTTCAAGGATATCTCAACACAGTAGTTGTTATGAGCACTGATCTTCGCACGTTCCTAGACATAACATATATGCAGCTGCAGCCAAGTTCTGGCTTTAGGCGCGTTTTATATTGCTTTGCACAAGAGCATACAAACACACTTGATGGTGCTTCACATGCAGAGAGCTGGTTGCTGATGATGTAATCCCTTCCCACTAGGATCTTGAGGTATGGGGCTGCTCTGCTAAAACCCACAAGAGACCTTCTTAGTTATAATATAATATACTAGCTAGGGAAGGTGAGAATTAGGTTTTGTTAAAACCCTATTCATTTTAGCATAATACTATGCTTTCACCGTTTGTGTTCTATGGACTAGTGACTATGGTGATTACTTTGTTTCTTATAATATGTTTGCTTGTATTGGCTAAGATACTGCGCTTGAGCACGGCATTAGTGAATAAACATTTAAAAAATGCATGTGTCCTATTTTACTCCTTGTTCTGGATTGAAATGATTGTATAACGAAAGAGTGTTCATGTGTTCCATGTTACCTGAGGTGTACTAAGTTCATGTTCTGGTTTGTCTAAGCATTGGGAGTTTATAACAACCAATGAGGCACTGTAGTTGGTCTGGTAGGGGAGTTTGGGTACTAAGGTGAGTTTTGGCACACCCTAATTCACTGAGGTTCCAAGCCTCTATGCACAGTTCTGTCTGAGCACAGAATCCCTGTGACAGTGCTAGGAACCATCTTAATATTTTAACATTGGTCTCCTTGAAGTGGCTAACCAAGTTAAAGGAGCATGATCTGTTACTAAAAAGAAGGTTCTCCCCAACAGGTAGTACTGTAATGATTCCATAGCCCACTTTATGGCGAGACATTCTTTCTCCATGGTGGCATATCGGGTCTCTCTTGGAAACAGTTTTCGGCTTAGAAACAACCCTGGTCCTTGAGCATCTGGTTGAGATAACACAGCTCCCAGTCCCTTATCCGAGGCGTCTGTTTGCAACACAAATGACTTCTTGTAGTCAGGACAATTCAGTGTTGGAGCCTTACATAGTAAAGTCTTTAGAGTACCAAAACTCTTTTCCTGTGCCTGTCCCCACTCAATTTTGGCTCTCGAGGGTTTTCCCCTTAACAAATCAGTGAGAGGACTTGCTACATCAGACAGTTGAGGGATGAATCTCCTATAGTATCCGACTAACCCTAAGAAAGCTCTCACTTCTTTTCTAGTGGTAGGCCTAGGGATGTTTTGGATAGCTTCTAGCTTGTTGATTTGTGGCTTAAGGGTTCCCTCACTTATGGTATACTGTAAGTAGTTTATCTGATGAGTGCCCAGAGTGGTCTTCTTTGGGTTCATGGTCAACCCAGCTTGGGTCAATGTCTCAAATAAATTCTTGAGGTGTTCTAAGTGAGTCTTCCAATCAGGACTATATACGACAATGTCATCTAAATAAGCAACTGCATAATTTTGATGAGCTCAAAGTAAAATGTCCATAAGCCTCTGAAAGGTGGCTGGTGCTCCATGGAGACCAAATGGCATCACGTTGAACTGTGGAGAATGCTGTCTTTTCCTGAGCTGAATCAGTTAGGGGTAGTTGGCAATATCCCTTGGTTAAATCAATCGTGGACATCACTCGAGCTTCTCCTAATCTTTCTATCAATTCATCCACTCGAGGCATTGGGTAATTATCAAATTTAGAATGAGCATTTACCTGTCTAAAGTCAATACAAAAACGGATACTTCCATCCGGTTTGGGCACTAATACTATGGGAGAGCACCAGTTACTCTTGGAAGGTTCAATTATATCTGCCTGTAGCATCTTTTCTATTTCTTATTCTACTGCCTCTCTTCTAGCCTCAGGTATAAGGTACGGTCTTACATTTACCACCTTTCCGGGTGGTGTAACAATGTCATGAGCTACCAAAGAGGTTCTCCTGGGTTTTCCTGAACTAAGTTCCGAATACTCATCAAGTAGTTGTTTTAACTGCTGTTTTTGATCTAAAGATAACTTGGGTCCCATAGATGGTTGTTCCTCTTGTTCAGTCTTCCCAATCTCCTGGCGTAGATCTAGGGGTGTATGTATGGTTAATAACTTGGACTACATTTGTATCTTGTGGTTTAGTATCAGGCCCCTCCCATTTTTTCAGTAAATTAATGTGGTATGTTTGCCCCACCTTATTAGTGTGTGGTACAGCTACTCTATAGGACACTGGTGTAACTTTCTGTGTGATTGTATATGGACCTTGAAAGGTAGCTAACAGCTTCTTGTCAGATGAAGGGAGCAAATCAGTACCTTGTCTCCCCTATCATGATATGATCTTTTTTTTTTAAATCGAGTGGCTTAATTTTTAAAACCATAATGTGAGCGGATCAAAGCTCTGGCCTAGAGTAAAGTATAAACGCTTGTTTGGTATATTTGACGTTTGTAGCTGTATGGTTACGACTGTATTGTGCACTGCTTTTAGAAGAGGACCGTGAAACCTTCACCCCCACACCCCCTCCTCCATCCTCTAATCCTCCACTATTGCACCCACACCAGTCACTTAAAAATAATACAAGGAGTTGTCTGTTGAAAAGTGACATGATTAAGATTAATTTAAATGACTTTTTCTGAAGAAAGCTTCCAAGAATTATGTATTGTAATCCATTTTATTTAAGGACGTTCAGCCAACCAGAGACGTAAATTACAGATTGTGAAGATGACTACACAATACCCTTTGGTGGTATCATTTAGCTAGAGCACTGTGTAGTCCACTAATTTTCAACTGGATGACTACTAACCAGTTGAAACTAAATGGGGATAAAACTGAGGTCCTCTTACTGGGAAGAAACAAGGAACTCTGGAATCCCTCCCACTGGCCGCCTGAGCTGGGTAATTTTCCCTCTCCAGCTACACAGGTAAGAAACCTAGGGGTCATCATAGACAATACTCTGTCTATGAAACAGCAGGCAAACAAAGTCGCAGGACTCTGCTTCACCATAATAAAATGGCTAAAGAAAATCATGGGGATGCTGTCCCCTGTCACGCAAAAAACCGTAGTCAACGCACTAGTAACATCGCGTATTGATTACGGAAACATCCTCTACCTTAGCTCGAACTTGACTCCAAATGATCCAAAACTCTGCCGCAAGACTCTTGTGTAGGATTCCAAAGTCTGAAAGAGTATCAAAACACCTGAACAACTTACATTGGCTCAGGATTGAACATCGGATCCGCTTCAAAACCCTGAGCTACATGTTCAAAACCAAAACGGCTCCCACCTATCTGCAAGCTTTAGCCTTCCCCTACCTGCCAACAAGAAACCTTCGCTCCCAAACAGCATCGAACTTCGCCGTCCCCAGATTTAAATTACAAAGAACTGGCGGGAGATCTTTCTCAGTCAGAGGACCAATTCTATGGAACTCACTCCCTCCACATATCCGGAAAGAGGAAAGCTACGCTAGTTTCCGGAAATACGTAAAAACCTGGCTGTTCCAAAAACAACTGTGCTAAAAATCCAACTCAGCATTTTCCTTTGTCCAGCTTAATGTCAAAGGCGCCGGGAAACCCTTGTTGGGTAGCTGAGCGCCATACAAATGTAATTAATAAATAAATAAATAAATAAATAAACTCCCTTATCTGACTTTTCCGATCATACTGTTCTTTTTGTCTGCCCTGAGCTTTGTCCATGTTTTGATGATGTTTCTTTGAGTGTCTGCATATATCCTAGAAGAGGTTTTCCCTCATCTTCCTCCTCAGTCCACTGCTCTGCTGCCATATCCAGCAGAGTACGAGGTTTTCTCCCGAATACCAATTCAAATGGGGAGAAACCCATGGATTTATGTTCATGGGTTCTAATGGCAAACAGTACTAAAGGGAGTTTCTGGTCCCAATCCTTCCCTGTCTCTCCTATTAGTTTCTTTAGAATGGTCTTAATTGTTCTGTTAAATCTTTCCACCAGACCATCAGTCTGGGGAGGATACACTGCTTTTCGAATCTGTTGGACTCCCAAAAGGTTACATACTTCTTTCATGAGCTTGGCCATAAAAGGAGTTCCTTGGTCAGTTAACAACTCCAACGGGAAACCTACTCTGAAGAAAAAAGATACCATAGCCTGAGCAACTGTTAACGTAGTCATGCTAGTCAGAGGTATAGCCTCCGGATATCTTATAGCATAGTCCACAAGGACTAATATATATTGATGTCCCCTAGCGGAAGGAATTAAGGGCCCTACTAAATCCATTCCTACGCGTTGAAACTGAACATCAATAATGGGTAAGGGACATAGTGGCACTTTCCTGTCTTTAGAGGGATTGATCAACTGACATTTGGGACATGTTGCACAGAATCTGGCAGTTTCTCTATACACTCCCGGCCAATAGAACCTGTCCAATAGATATTTCAAAGTCAATTCCTGACCGTAGTGACCCCCACCCGTTTGATTATGAGCTAACTGTAAGGCTTGTACTCTGAATGCTACAGGCACTAACAGCTGTTCTGTTTTTCCACTCGGCCCTTCACTCACTCGATACAACAACCCTTGTTTTATGTAAAAATAGGGTCCTACCTTCTCTGAGTCGACCTCCTGCGCTTGATTCCAGGCATTCGTAAGGGTGCTGTCATCTTTCTGTGCTGCACGGAAACTTCATGCAGGAGTGTCTCCGTGTTCTGGGGAAGAAAGTAAACATGAGGCAATAGATTGGCATGCACTGGCATACTTTTCCTTCTCTCTTCTTTTCTCATTTTTAGATGTATGCAGTCTGTCCCTGGGTTTGTCTATGTGTTCACTAGAAAAAGGAGCCTCTTGTAGCCATTCTACTCTAGCTTCTTGCTCAGATGCCTCCATCAAATAATCATGAAACTGGGGAAGGTCCGTTCCTAACAGAATATTCTCTGGGAGTCTTGGAACCACCCCTACTCTCCGAACCTGTGGATGCCTGTCTATCTCGAGCAACACTTCCGCTAAAGGATACTCCTTAACATCTCCATGAACACATGAGACCAAAACGGTTTCTCCCTCACATATAGAGTTCAAAGGTACTAGATCTTGCACTACCACTGTATGGTGACATCCCGTGTCCAGTAAAGCCTCAATAGGTATCCCATTTAGTCTAATGGCTTTCTTGTATCTCTTTCTACTTACACCAGTTACAAGTACCCGTCCCCGGGACCAACCCACTTCCATTGGTTCGGAGCCATCATTGTTTAAGGGACAATTTCGGGATACATGCCCCCACTCCCCACATCTAAAGCACTGGGGTCCCATCTGAACTTGGGGGGTAGCTTTTGTGAACGGTTTAGGTGTGGATTTAGTATTAGGAAAAGAACGTTTATCTACACTATCAGTGCGATTTCGGGGTGTGGTTTTAGGAAAAACAATAGGAGCTCTCCCTGTAGGGGCTTTGAAGTCTGGAGACCTATTATAAGCACAAGCTAACTCGATAGCGGATTGGGAAGTCAACCCGGGGTGTTGTTTTAACCAGGCTCTAGTATTCACAGGTAATGCCTCCAGATATTGCTCCAGGAAAACTTGCTCTGTGACGTCATCCATGGTGGAAGTATGAGGTTGAAGCCACCTATTTCCTAAGTCTCGGACCCGATAGAACAGCGCTCGTGGATTATCGCCTGTAACCCATTTCTCCTTACGAAAGCGCGTCCTATAATATTCTTGGTCACACCCTAATCTCTCGAGAATTGCATTCTTGATATCTGGATAAGGAGTTACTCCTGCTGGATTAGCAGCTTGGTAGGCCGCCTGTAGTTCTCCAGACAGTAACGGTGCTATGCATTGTCCCCACCTCTCTGGGGGCCTTGTAGCGGTTGTAGCAACCCTTTCGAAATTAGTAAAGAAGAAATCTGGATCTTCTCCTTCCTGAAATTTCTGTAACACACTGCCTGGTATATTCGGATGGACTCGGGCATTAGAAATAGCATCGTGAGACGTAGAATAGCGGTATTTTGCACTTTCTGGTTGCTTGTTAGAAGAACCACTTGTTCTTTCATGGCAGCTTGAAACGATTCTCTTTCTTTTTGCGCATTCTGGTTTTGTTGTTCCAACACTAGTTGTAAATGTCTCTGTCCTTCGGCCAATTGCGTTATCATATCATGCACTGTCACCGGTTGTGTCATCTTGTAGCAAATGACAGTATCCCACTTTTGACACCACTGTAATCGTTTGCCACCTTTCCCTTAAGGGGTTAACCGGAATTATCAGTCAGTCCATTGCAGTGTTACAAGGTATGCGTTTATTCACACTTAACAGACTTAAACAATTAGTGTATCTCACACCAATACTTGAAAACAAGATTTTATATGGATTAGGACGCAGTCTTTTGTGGAAAGATGTATTCGGCCTCTCCAGGTCTCTCTTCCCGTATTGTAGTCAGGACCGGTGCCTCCCAAAAAGCAAACAGAAACAAAGGGACACTACCGTCACTGAAAGTCTGTTAACTTATGGCTCTAATGTGTGCTTCCCGTCACCAATAACCTTGGGTCACAGAGGTTAGTGTAAGATAGTCTAAAGCTGGAGGAAGGGCAAGGGAAGTGAGGGTTTTTGGGGAGTATCTTACCACGCATGCATAATATACAGCTCTACTTGTGCCACAAACCCCACAGTCCCTTTCCCGCCAACCTCCTCCTCCACCGTTCTCCCCACGTCACTTGCCTGGGGCTACGGTCCCCTTGGACCGTAGCAATGGGTATCTCGGCGTCCTGTTGCTTGGAGGGACAGCCGGATACAAGCGCAGTGGTTGTTGGGGAAACCTCCCTCAGGACTGCTCCGTCGCTCCCTCAACGCCTCCCGTCAGGGTCGCTCCCTCGACGTCTCCCGTCAGGGTCCTCTGGGTCTTGGGTCTCTTCTCCAGTCCTGTGTTCTCTGTTTTCCCCCTCGCTGCCTTCCGTCTCTCCTTCCTCCCCTCCAGACCTCCAATCTCCCGATTCCCCGCACCTGAGCCAACGGTCGTCTTTTCCCTTCTCTGGCGACGTCATCTCCCCCTCCCGGGAGACTAGACTGTTCAACTTCCCATGACAGGGCAGCCAGCCGGGCGCCATCTTGGATATCTCGGCACTCTCGATCATAGAGCACTCTCTATTACAATGAACTTGTCTCTTTGGACTGGTGTGTGTCTCTAACCAAAGTGTCAATCAATATGGTACTAAATGAGAATGCAAAGGAGCGCATCAGCAAGATATAACTGAACAAGAAGTAGTAGTGAAAAGGTGTTCTTTTGTAAGTTAGCAAAGAAGTGCAAAATAGAAAGAAAAATGGTAGGGGTTTTCCATGCTTAGGGGCAAAGAGTGCACAATTGGAGCTAAGAGGCAGACGTGTATTTCAGCTTGGCATCTGAACGGATGACAGAAGTTGTGTAAGAAGACTCAAGATGGGGCGTGCATTTAAAAGTAATACAAAGCAAATGAAAAGCAATACAGCAGTGAAAATAATCCAGCAAGAGAGAAGGAGAAAATACCACAAACAACAGATGACAAATTAAAGGTCAGACACAAAGAGTGCCAGGGAGCAGGTATGGAGTCCCGCAGCAAAAGAGCAATAGTCTAGAAGACTGACATTTGTAGGAATGATTTGTGCAGATACTGGGGAAGAAATCAGCAGGCATAAGAAAGGGGATAAATATGTTAAGGAAGCAGAGTCAAAGACCACGACCAAATTATGAGCAGCAGTGGATAAAGGAAAGAAGAATGGAGGAAATGGGACAATAGTATGCTAGTTTAAAATGATGCTCTTTCCAAAGGAGTCGGTGCAGAAGGCAACAATTTGAGAATCATCAACAGAGAAGGGACAGAATACATGACATTTAAGATGCATATGAAGTAAGTAACGCTGAAAGCTAGCTAAGAACAGAACCTTTGAGGGGCCTCAAAGAGAAGTTGTTTAGAGCTGTGACCTATCCAAGATTGTGTCGGAAAGACCAAAGAGGTGAGAAGAGACCCTAGAGTGGGGCACTGTGGAACACAAGATGAGCAGAAGAGTTCAGAATGGTCACTGTGCAAAATACAGGTTGAAGAAAATGAGGTGAGAGGTCTGTTTAGCCTTACAAGCTGAATGTTTCAAGGCCTGGTTGTGTTCACGGAGTTCAGTTTAGCCTGAATATGCCTTATTTTGTCACCCTGCTGGTCAGGGCACCCTGTGAGGTAGTTCAAGTGCAGCTCTTTCATGTTGTGGGGCACAAAGATGTTGTGGATATGGTATCTATAATGATGACTGTCACATGTAGTTTGGAAAGAGTTTATTTATACAACTGTGACTGGTTCACGGTTTCTGTCTGCTCTCAACAGTTACAGATGTTGCCTTCACACACTAAAATCTTAATAAAAACCTATGTACAGATTTCTCTCATTAAGGAGGGAGGTTGACCTTAAGGCAGTACAGCATATACTGTTACATATTAATACATACTGCCACATACACTACAAAACCTTGCTCAATGTGGATGGACATGGATATTGTTGTTCACCTCTTTCCTCCATCTGTAAGTATTTTTTGGCTATCTGGTGGTACCCCCTCACTCATGTTTCTGTCATGGGAGGAGGTGCCAAATCTGGGAGCTCCATGTTTCTTCCCCAAAGCCTCCTCCCTTATGTGCTAGCTCCAGATAGCCTATTAGTTTTTCTTTCTAATTCTTTTGGAACATTGTATGGGATTTCAACTGAAAGTGACTTAAGTAAAACCAAAATGTGTGGCTTCTCTCAATCTTTTAATTTTTTTCACCTGTAGAAGAAAAGTTTGTTAGCCTCTAACACAGTTGCAAGGTCGTGTGCTATTACTGTCCATAAGTATCTAAACACTTGCCCCAGTTTCCTTTCTTTCTTCTCACAATTCCAAACAATGTACCTCATATTTCATGTGTTTTAATATTCAAGTTTTATTATTGAATCATATATCGAAAGATCAAATGCAAGTACCACAGTTTCCCTCCATATGACATGCGTCCACATGGAGATTACAATTATATCACATAAACATATTCTCATCCGCTTCCCTCCCATGATCACTATGCATCTGCAGTCTGTGACTTCTTTATGTGATTGAAGGAGGTCTTGGCAAGTGAGTGTCACTTGTAGGCCTAGAGTTCTAGGCTTCCTCGTCCGGTTGAGACATGGGTGAAGAAACCATAACAGGTGTCACGTCTTCAAGTAACGAATTCTTGGGATTCATTCAATCTCAACTCATTTTTCATGGGTAATATGCTAACTAGAGACTTAATCAAACCTATTAAATTGTTGGTTTCAATCCTTCACTTGGGCAGAATTACTGGCCTTTAATGTGGCATTGTAATATATTGCAGTTACTGTTGTAGTTATCACCAAAATTCGCTCATCCTAGGATTCTCTCATATTCATTCACCAAAAGGTTCAATGTTCAGGGTAAAAAACCTGCGTTGTTATTGCTGTTTCCCGTTGTCACTCTTCTGGCTCCCATAAATGTTGATAGTAAATTATTTTATTTTTGTAAGCTCTGTTTTTTGGGATTGATGGCGTTGTGTAGCTAGCAGAGGAAGATTAACCTGAAATTCAGAATAACCTAATCAACTGACTTACTCCAGTCAAGGTTCAAAGTCAAAACTATGAAGGTTCATTTAAAATTTAGAGTCATTACCAGTGCCTAATTTGTAAAATATTAAGTGCCAGGGCTCTGACCAGGAGGCCACTGCAGCTTGCACCATTCATTGCCCTTGTCATTGCTGCCAAACCAACTACTAACCATCTCTTTTGCATGTAAATGTGACAGTTCAGATTATTCCAGGTCCACAAAACTAAATGAATCGCAGGGGGTATGTATTAGCTATTTAAATGTATATTGTATTCCTAAACAACCATTGTTCTGGTCATCTCCAAATTAGATGAGCAGCGCCACCATGTGATAGACTGTTTTAAGTATGGTGTTGACAATTAGGTGCCGGTGCCGAGCACTGGAAACCAATTAAGTGCCGGTGCTGAGCACTGGAAAGCACTGGCCAAATTAATTATGGTCATTACAGAAGACAGAAATAGGTAGTGCAAATCAAAATGAAAATAATTCAGAAAATGAAAATAAATGTGAATATTCATCAGCTAATGATCCCTGGTCTAGTTTTAAAAAAACAGAACCAAATATGATCTAGCACAATGCAGATAATGAGCCCAAGAGCAAATTGTCATTGGGGCTGCTCAGTTTTAAACACAAGGAAAATCTGTAAAATCTCAAAGTACAAAGTCAATATGAAGACTACCTGGAGACTGCCTTCAAAGAAAGCAAGGTAAAGTCATGGCTCACATCCCAAAAATATCATGTTACATAGGTTTTCAAACAGAGAAAAAACACTTTTCGCATTGTGTGAAGCGAATGACACATCACAATATCCAATGGTAAAACAGAGAGCACATTACATGGAAAATTAACTTGCTAATTAATAATTCTGTATTGTACAAGAGATAAAATGGCATATTTGAAATTACATACACAATATCCACTAACCAGAGTAAACAGCCTTGCAAAGCTACAGTCATGCTCGGCTCCTTCCTCCAGTAACATTAGAAACACGAAGAAGAATACATTTTAAGATACAGGGATGAACACAGCCATAAAACTTCATGAATTTGGATTATTTTACAAATTGCCGAAGGACACATTTTAACTCGAGCTGCACAGACAAAAAAGAGAAAATGTGCAATCTACAACTGTGAAGGAATTTGTGGCCTGGTTATGTCAAATTTCGCTAAATAGCACTACTTGTGACCCATTCATCTTAATTAAACACACTCAGTTAATACTGAATTCACTCTCTAAAGAGTCATGAAACCACATAAAGCACTTTAAGGACCTGGTTATGACTTTGGCGGTGGGGTGCTGGGTCAGACCTGTTGCCGCACTGCCAAAGTAGTGGTCAGACCGCCCCCCCGCCAGATTAGGAGTTTCCTTCTGTCTGGCAGGCTTTGTTTTTGACGTTCCCACGGCGGTGCCCTTAAAATAGACCCTGCAATAGGAACGCCAAAAATAGTTTTTGCATCGCATGGACTGGTAAGTCCATGCTGTTCAGGAACTGGTGTGCATGCACAAAGGGGGGCATGTGTTGTGCCCCCCCTGTGTGCATCCAAGGGGGTAGAGGCACAACTGGGCCCTGTAGAGCCCCCTTTGTTTCCTCTCTGCCACAGTTTTCATGGCAGTGGAAAAGGCATGAAAACTGTAGTGAAGAAGAGACCTGTAATATGCTTGGCGGGAACCCGGCGGTCCTGCCAGGCATATTACTGCTTCTACACCACTGCACCACCACCAGGGAACAATGATTATCTGGCAGCTGCAGCAGGGCAATGGCCATCTTACCACCCTAGTTGTAATAGGGCTTTGGGGAGACCGCCCCCAAGAGTCTGGTGGTCTGTGGACTGCCAGGCTCGTAATCAAAGCCTTAGTGTTTATCATCAATGCAGCATGCTCCTTCAAAGCACCGTTGACAGCTGTCATTCAGCTAAAGAAAGAAGTTTACATGTCGAGAATATTTCAAGATATGTTTTCAAAGGTGAAGCTTGTCTGTATAAAGTGAAGAGTTATACATATTTGACTGTCTTTCTGAACACAGATATTGTTCTAGGTATGTTGCGTTGTAAAACAAAACTGCAACAACTTCACTAACATATCATCAATTTCACCTCAGACTGTTCAATAGCCTTTACTAGGCAGGCCATCAAATACCTTTTGGATCCTTCTTGTTTTTCTTAAAATATAAGTTTCATATCAGAAGTAACATACAGCACATTATAATGCAGAAACGTAAGTATAGAATGTTATTTTTCCGAAATTACAGCCTTAATGCTATTTCTCATGATACATACTCTATAATGTTCCGATTCACCTCATCAGTCTTCGTTCCTGTGAGATGAAGGAAGTTGGGTCCTTTAATAATTGTACAGTCTTTTAATTCTATTCTATATGTTTTCAAAGCCTGGCTTCTCTGTAAATGCCATTTTGGTCTGACTGGAGACATTAATTTTGGCAATTAGTTTGTCAAATTCTGCAGTAAAATTAAGAAACCAATTTCGATGTAATTCATGTATATGTGAGAGAAATGTGCTGAGTACAATGTGAAGAGATTTTTTATCAGATGTGCTAAACCTCTAACGATCTTGCAAATCTCATAGCCTTCCTCTTTTTCAGCTGTACACATATTTAAGGTGATGTACTTATAAACTGTGAGCTAATTAACCACATAGACCTCAGCTTCCACGTTACGCATTTTAGGTTAGCTTGTTTGGTGTGACCATTAAAGTTACCAAGATCGTATCACAATCCTAAATTGGTACATAGTAACTTTAAGTTGTAAGATATTTAATAAGGGCATTGTGAACTTTAGCTATAATCCACCCCATGACCATTAAGGCTCACACTAACAATCTTCAATTTCAAGAGCTGCTGGATGTGCTGCCTGATGGAGGCATTCTCCATTTTTAGGTCTTGCGCCTGCGTTGCAGTGCACAGCATGGCTCGCGCAGCGAGAGACCTCATGTAGGGGGTTTAAAAACAGACCTAGGAATTGCACATGCTCATGCGTGTGCTTTTCCTTTTGGCCCACGCTATTGGCCTTTGCGTGCGTCTTTTTAACAAAGACAGCACGCAATTGGCCAAAGGCGGGTGCATTGCTCTGCCCATGGCCTATTGGTGTCTGTTACGCGCACCACTGTCATGTGGTTTCAATTATCGTGCCCAGACACTGGCGCGATAATTGAAACCACATGGCTCGCTATGGCACGCGCACACCACTTCGGGCTTCTTCTTTTTTGGATCCATTTCACAGGGAAGCAACTAAATGAAATAAGGCAAAAGAGGTGGGCTGCTCACGTGCACCACTCGGGGGCTTGTTTTCTGGTGAGACGAACAGTGAAGCTGCTCGTTTTCTTTGAGTTGTCTTTCAGTTTTATCTTTCGTCAGTGTTAAACTCAGTGGTGTTGAGGCTGAAAAAAACAGTTGAGCAGTAATTCTCTGGTACTTAAACCGCGTCTTGATGCCTCTGGGAGAAAGCACAAACTTTTTTTCTGTGAGTATTGAATATTTACACGAGTTATAAGCCCTTCCTGGCTGTGATCCTGGTGCAAAGATTTGGAAGCAGCATGTGGTGACAGATTCGACTATACAAATTCATGTTTTCTTTCCATTACGCCATGACCTAGATGAGCAAACAGTGACTGCAAATAACTGGTGACCGTTCTAGGTAACTTGCCTTATTCAGGGCATCGCTGCACACCGGAGAGGTCAGAGTTCTAAAACTTTGTTTGATTGTGTCTGTCGTGTTTTGAAGAGCTCATTTCTGAGTAGCAGTGCTACTGCAGCTGCAGTTCAAAGCCACAGATGACTGTGCTTCATGCTAGAGCTTGTGAACAGGGACGCAAAGTGCCTCGAGATTGAAACCCGTGCAGCGTGAAGACAGTACAATGAGTTCATTACCTGTTATGTAGGCTATATGTAACCTGCAGTTCAGAAGTTTAAATCCTGGCATAGCAGGTTCAGCCTTTCATACCTCTCACTCGACACACACAACGGGTACCTTTGGGGTGCATAACAACATTTACTGTACTGCAAAACACAAGACTACACAAGCAGAATGAAATGCTCAGTGTGTGTACCCATAAAAGGAGGGGGGTAACCAGAGGTGGTCAAGTAATCCATATGGCAATGATGCGCCAGGCAGAGATGGTGTTGAATGAGTAAAATGAAGCCAATTGGAGAAGAACTGATGACATGAGCAGTAGACATGCATTCTTTTTTGTCAAGGTTACTGCCTTAGATCCTGTATGAGGACAAGCACCAGTTGGGTGAACCCTAATTAGGTAGTAGCTCCGGCCCTAGCCAGACTGGCTGCACCTGCATATGTAAGGAAGGGTCAGAAAACAAGAGACTGGTTAGTTGCTGCCCTGGCAGCACAGGAGCAGATCTGTCTGCATCATGTTACCCTTCTGTCCTTACGCCCGCATGCGAGCCCAGTACTTTTCTTGCGTCCCAGAAAACCTTGCTCTATTTTACATAAAGAGGCCTCTCCTGGCCTATCTAGAATTTCCTCCTAGACAATTCCACTTGTATTCTTAGCAGTGATAGAACATGTCAGGGTGAAAAAAGAAACCATGCAGTGACAAGAGACTTGCCCTTCTTCCGTTGTTTTTGCTTGGACAGCAGCATGGCACTGAACTGGTAGTTCTAAGTTTGTTCAGTCTTGGTCCACCTCGTCAGTATGTTGTTTCAATTCTCTTGTACTTTCTGAGGCTGGGGTGCTCAGCGGGTTCTCCCTGCCTGCAGTGACATGCGTACAATTTGAGATATTGATAAAATCACTGACCTGGTTTGAAAACATTCTAATAATGCTAGTGATTACCAAAACTTTTCATAGGCTTTCTTATTGTCCTTTGTTGCTTTCAGTGACAATGTACATTTATTTAACAATGTTGCCTTTGTGGTTATATATATATTTTTTCATTTTTATTCACTACCTGCAATACAACACGCACCTACAGTTTGTGTTTCTCAGTTGTCATTCAGCATGGTGAGCAAGACATTTTGACTGTCAAATGTACCATTTTGTGATCTTTGTAGACAAATTGAGTTGCGTCTGAAGTTCATGGAGCTGTGTCAAAGGTCTGGAAAATTACCTAGCCATGGGTTTGTGCGCTTTCTTTGTTACTCCATTGAGGAAGGTTTGCTGACTAGCCTGTCACGTCAATGTAAGGTGTCTCGTTGTGTTCAGACTTTATATCTACCTCCATTTAAAACCAGGGATGCTATAAACCTAGATCATTTCTTTCCCTGGGCTGTTAACTCATATTTTCTCTTTGGCTGTAATCATCGAATATTAGGTTAGCTTTCTGCTGTCCACCCCAAAACAACGTTGCTGGTTACACTAGAATGGTTTCTTAGCATGAATGTGTTAGATGTCTGGCAGTGTGTAGTGAGACATGAAGCTTAGGCCAACATGCATCAAGCATTTTTGGAGTCGCAAACGGTGCGATTCCTTAAAATCGGCCGTTTGCGATTCCAAAAATGCTTTTTGAGATGCATCATGCTTTTTTAGAAATCGCAACTTTTTTAAGATTTCTAAAATTGCGATAGCATTTCAGAAATCGCAATTTTGCGATTTCTAAAATGCTATGCATCATTTGATTTCAAATTGCGAAATTTGAAATTGCAAGTGCAAATTACCACAAAGTTGAACCTCGTGGTAATTTGCGAAATTGTTTAAAAAAGCACAAACATGCATTTTTTAAACTGTAAAGTTACAGACACACATGTCCTTAGGACATGTGTGTATGTAACTTATACTCAAAAGTACATTTCATGGGTGAAGGGGGGGTCATTTGGACCCCCCTCTCCACCCTTGAAATGCATTGCTGAATTGCGATTTCAAATTGCGAATTCGCAATTCCCATTCATTCCTATGGGCATTTTAGCCCATAGGAATGAATGGGAATTGCGAATTCGCACTTTGCTAATCGCATAATATTTGAGAATCGGTAAAAATTGCGATTTTTACCGATTCTCAAATATTTTGCGAAAATGTACATGCATCCCATTTTGCATTTCCTAATTTGCGATTCCCTAAAAATCGCAAATTAGGAAGTGCAAAATGAAACAATGATGCATGTGGGCCTATGTTCCTTTGAATACTTAAAGGGTTTCCGAGCGTCGATGCCGTACACTTGTGTAGCATATTGAGAAAGTGTTTTTGCATGGAAACTTACAGAGTTAAAGCAAGTGGATCGAGTCTGCTAAAGTTCCATCCACTGGAATTGATTAAGGAATTATTATTCTGTGGATCATCGTACAGATTCAGCATAGCGTTATTTATACGTTTCCCAGCTGGAGGATTTTCCGCTGTTGCTGCGTGTTGAAACCTTGGATTGCCGGGCGTGATTATCACATTGCGATGCGGGAATTATGTCTGTAATGGACTTGGTCTGAGTGACCACGCATTGACGGATTGCATACTTGTATTGAATAACTGATAGACAGAAACTTAACCTTGTGTAGTTCTTAGACGGAATCTTGTCTGAACTTCATACCTGTGGGCCGGTTTTTAAATCTTCTTTCTAAACCAGCGGAGACTTGCATTGGGACGGCCCTCATACTATTTGTGACTTATCTGGACAAACAAGCCTCTTCCTTATGCGCAGTTTTGCATTTGCGTTTACCCTTGGGGGTACTTTGAAGTTTCTTTCTAGCGCCCTGAAGAAGTCCCACACTGGGACGAAATGCGTTGGCTGTATGTGTATCTGATGAAATAAAGAAATCTAACCGAGGAACCTCTACTCTCGTGATTTATCAAAATTTGGACTTGATATTGGTCCTTATTGAACCATATGTTGTGGTGCACCTGTGTTTTCATGTTCACATTATTTATACATTATTGAGTAGGGACCTTTAGTAGAGTGCAAACCCCCAGTCGGGGCACTAGAGTACTGAAAAAATTAGTGGGGTTACATAGCATGCTTTATGATTTTGTTCCATTTGTAAGCAATGACAGTTATTCCGTATTACCCAACTCGGTGGTAGTCATTGCTTTGATCTTAGAAGGATGACAGGCTTAAAGGACACTGCAGGATTTGTGGCCTTCAGTTTACCTTCAGGTCTCTCTAGTGGATGCCGAGTTGGCTTACCCACAAAGGAGAAGCCAATGCCAACAAGCATTTACAATGCAACAGGTCTCGCAATGACATTATTTTGAGCTATTGACATTGTAATTGACATTGTTTTTTTATTTTGGTTTTCTTTTGTAAAACATAAATAAAAGGCATTTGCTATTGACTATTAACATTGCAAATGAAATGCCTTTTATTTTTGTGTTCAAAACATAAGTAAAGGGCATTGGTATTTATAGTGCCAATAGCTTAAACTTGTTTTACCTCGTTTTGTTCCCCGTTCCACCCCTGTGCGGTATCATATTTGCACCTTCCAGTCACCTGTCAAACGTCTGTGTTACTAGTGTGATTTTTTCTGGACTGTCACAGTGGAACTGAAAATGAAATTAGGATATGTCACGTCACACAAAGAGCACAATTGCTGAGCCTCGGTTTGTAGAGATTGCGTATTTATTATTGTTGCCACTGTTCAGACATACACCGAAGCAAGGAAGTAGAGAGAAAAATAAACCGACCCCCACTTTGAACCACATGAACCTAAAATGCGAGCAACGTGAGAAATCTATGCAGGCTCGTGAGAGTTGTTCCACCCTCGCCTGTGGTGAAAATAGTGCACAATTATGCTTTAGAGCACATATTAAACCAAGCATTTGCAATGCAACAGGTCTCGCATTTGCAAGAGTTGGAGCGATTGGCATTGTAAATGACAATGCCTTTTATTCATTTGTTTTGAAAACCTGCAAGCGGTGTGTTAGGGATTAGCGCTACATACCGGCCCTCTTTCTATGCCCATGTATGAATGGTCACCTGATCGGGTGTAGGCGTTAGTGCAGCGACATAAAAGGCTGGACTTACCTTCCATTCTTTGCTTGGTTTTGCTCTTGTTTGCCGTTTTCAGGGAAGTGAAGTTTGAAGCCTTGCCCTTCGCGCTGGTGCCTTTTTCTGGACCCCCCTCCTCTTCCGTTTCTCATCTCCCGCTTGTGTTCATATTTGGATATAGCCCTGCCGGACTTTCTCTGCCGCTCTAGGAATTCGGCGGCTGTGGGGTCCCTAGTTGTAAAACTAATGTGAGTGGAGGGCTATTTTCACTGCCAGTGAAGTTTTTTGGGTTTCCTGTTGTTAGTCCTTCGGAATCTACGGAGGTATCATAAACAAAATACGCGGCTACGTATTCACAGTTACAGCGTTTTCCTGTACTGCTGTATCCACTCCACTTCTTTGTGTGAGTTTTCGGGTGCTTTTTTAGTACAGCTCGCCGGAACTTCAATAAAGCCTTCATACCTGTTTGTTATGTCAGTGGCCACTGTTATTTAGAATTTCTTGGAGAGTCTTATTCTATTTTCGACATACAGAAGGTTTTTTTTTATGTCTAAGAAGTTTTTTCCCCTATGGTAATGCGTTTTTCATTTGGAGGCTGGACAAAAAGAAGCCTTCAGGGATTTTGGGAAAAAAGAACACCTGCAATCCTGTATAGAGCTTCTGCCTATATTACCGTCACACCATTTACTGGTAACAGAAGTTTGAGATTTATGGGAGTCTGTTTGTACATGGGCATAGAAAGTATACAGTGACATATGTCCTTAAACTTTAGTAAGGATTTTTGTATTTATGTCTCCCACTCCAGGTGTCTTTCCAATGTGGAATATTGTTTCAATTTGAGTCACCTGACAGCAGAAGCCCTCATTGTTTTCAGCCATTGTTCAGTGGTCCTCCCTTTTTGATTTGGATGCCTCCCACCCTCTCCCTGCGCCATAGTGATAGTGCTCTGTGTTATGTAATTCAGTGCATGTCATAGGGGTGCGGGTAGGGGATTGGGGTTCTCTTCGCCTCTGCAGCGTTGGGCATAGTTGGATGGTAAATGGTTAACAGAAAACCAAGCCCAAGAATTTATACGCTGCCCGGGCGACGATGAATGAGGCAGGGAGTGCAATGGACGGGGATAATGGCCCCACTTTACAGGATTTAATGGGAGCCATTACCTCTTTACAGTCCCAAGTGCAGGACCTGAGACAGGAAAATTTGGTTTTGAGGCAGGAGCTCAGTGTAGTCAAGGCCAAGGACCAGCCTAGGGTCAGGGTCCGGTAGTTCAACCTGCTACCTTCCAGTTTGAGAGGGGGTCAGGACAGGGTGCAAGTGGTGGTTCTCCCATAGCAGTGACTGTTCTGACTCCTGTCCCAGTACCCTTGGAGGCTCCAGAACGGTTTTTAGGTGACTGTGATAAATATAGCACATTTATGAACCAGTGTCATCTGCATTTTATGTGTCGTCCAAATGAGTTTCCGGATGATTCTGCCAAGGTGGCGTTTATTATTCCTTATTTAGCGGGAACAGCAGCATTATGGGCACTTCCATTAGTGGATAATGATGACAGAGTGTAATATAATTATCAGGCCTTTAAAGATCAGATGCAATGTCTATTTGCCAAACATGCTTTTATGCAAGCTAGTGATGTGGAATTATTGAAATTGCAGCAGGGTAAACAGGATCTTTTGACCTACATTGCTAAATTTAATCGTTTGGTGTCCGAAACGCAGTGGCCAATGGAAAAAAAGGACTTCACTATTCTATCAGGGGGTGTGTGAAGACCTGAAGGATGTGGTTTACCAGGTTGTTGATCCTCCTACTGATTGTGTAGCTTTTATCGATCTAGTGGTGAAGTTGAACCACAGGTTGCTAGAAATGCGTGGTGAGAGGAGTCGTTTTCAGCCTTCCCGGAATACGTGGGTAAAGAGTGAAGGAAAATCTCCTGTTGATTGTAAAGCAGGAATTGAACCAATGGAGATAGGGGGAGTTAGAGGTCCTTTGACTTTTGATGAGAAAAAGAGAAGGCGAGATTTGAATCTATGCTTGTATTGTGGACGTGCAGGACATTATGCTTGTGAGTGTCCAACAAAACCATCTGGTGTGAATCCACCAAGAAACACGGTGGCTTTTGTAGAAAAACAGGAAGTGAGCCAAACAATGGAGGAGTTTAACTCGTCTTATGAGGTCATAGGGCAGTTCAGAGAGTACCCAGGCATTTTACTATCTCGGCCTGTCTCGTGATTTCAAATACCAGCCGTGCTTCTGTTTCAGTGTTAATTGACTCGGGAGCAACAGGCAACTTTATGGATATACAGTTGGCTGAGAGATTGATGGTCCCATGTGTAAACAAGGAACAGCCAGAGCCTGTACGTGCTATTGACGGAACTGAATTGTCATCTGGTTCGATAATACGACAAACAGAACCCTTATGTCTGTTGGGTGATAATGGTCATTCTGAGTTTATATGTTATGATTTGATTTATGCTCCCTCATTTGGTATGGTTCTTGGGGTGCCTTGGATGCAGTTGCATAATCCCCGCATAGATTGGGTGAGGCGAACAGTAATGTTGGACTCTGTTCATTGTCTGCAGCATTGTTATCAGGAGGCAACTGATTGGATATCCCCATTAACTTGTACGGCTAGTGAAGAAGGGGATTTTTCATCATTACCAGCTCCTTATTCTATGTTTAGAGATGTTTTTGACAAGGATCAGGCAGACAGTCTCCCTCCTCATTGGTCCTTCGATTGTCGGATTGATCTGGTGCCAGGCGCACCATTCCCATGTAGCCGCATATATGCTCTATCAGAGCCGAAGGAACGACATATGAAGGATTATGTGGATGACATGTTGTCTAAGGGTTTCATTCGTCCGTCTTCCTCACTGGTGTCCTCGGCTATCTTCTTTATACCGAAAAAGGAGGGTATTCTGCGCGCATGTGTGGACTATAGGCCCTGAATAAAGTGACTGTGAAAAATAAATATCTCCTTCCTATGATCCCAGTATTGCTAGATCAGCTGAGGGATGCTACCATCTTCACTAAGCTTGATTTAAGAGAAGCATACCACCTCATTCGTGTCCGGCCAGGAGACGAATGGAAAACTGCTTTTAGGACAAAATTTCGTTTGTTTGAGTATTGTGTTATGCCTTTTGGTTTGTGTAATGCTCCGGCAGCTTTTCAGTTTTTTATCAGTGAGGTGTTGAGGGAGTTTTTGGATTTAAGTGTTATAGTTTATATTGATGATATTTTGATTTATTCTCGGTCTTCTGTTGAGCACGAGTTACATGTAATCCAGGTCCTGCAGCGGTTGAAGGAGCACCAATTGTGTGTTAAGCTAGAAAAATGCAATTTTCACACTGCGAGTGTAGAGTTTTTGGGGTTCATTGTCTCAGCTGAGGGTATAAGGATGGACCCCCGGAAGATCGAATCAATTGTCACATGGCCAAAGCCAACGTGTGTGAAGGATGTGCAGGTTCTGATGGGATTTGCCAACTTTTACCAGCGATTTATTTCACATTTCTCTGATGTTGTTGCCCCGATGACTGCTTTGTTAAAGAAGGGGGCTCAATTTGTCTGGTCACCTAAGGCTCAAGCTGCATTTAGTCAGTTAATAAGCAGATTTACATCCGCTTCAGTATTGATGCATCCCGACCCTGCTTTGCCTTATTATGTAGAGACTGACGCATCATTGTGTGCAGTCGGAGGGGTGCTCTCACAGAGGGATCATGAGACTGGATTTATGCATCCCATTGCATTCTTTTCAAAGACCTAGTTACAGGCTGAATGCAATTATACTGTAGCTGAAAGAGAACTGCTTGCGATTAAGCTGTCATTTGAGGAATGGAGGCATCATTTATGGGGTGCCAGGAATTCAATAAATATCTATCTACACTGATCATAAGAATCTAGAGTTCTTCCGTTCTGCAAGAGTGTTAACACCTAGACAGAAGCGTTGGGTGTTGTTTTTTAACGAATATGATTTTGTCATAACGTATAGACCAGCAGCCCAACAGGTAAAATCAGATGCCCTGTCCCGGATTCATGTAGATCAGGCGGAGGCAGGTCAGGAGAAGGTCGTACAACCCATGATAGCCAGTGAAAAGATAGTGGGGGCAGTATCCGTTGATGAATTTTTGGATACAGTTAAAAGAAAGATGCAAGATGTAGATCTTGTTCCTTGGTTGTCACACCTGTTGTTTGTGGTACGAGATGGGTTGTTGTATCGTGAAGATCGTTTATTTATACCTCCTGAATTGAGAGATTCGGTTCTTCATTGGTGCCATTCCACCTCTTTGGTTGTACATCCTGGGATCCATAAAACCAAGGATTTCTGTTTAAGATGGTTTTGGTGGGATTACTTGGCACACAATTTTCAGGTCTTTGTGTCATCTTGTCCTGTGTGTGCCATTAGTAAGCCTTCGCATTCAATCCATCTGGTGAGTTACATCCATTGCCCGTTCCTCTGGCCCCTTGGCATACTATCAGTATGGATTTAGTAACCGACCTGCCTTCTATTGCAGGGTATACTGCGATAATGGTAGTTGTTGATTTATTTACAAAGATGGCTCATTTCATCCCATTATCGAAAATACCTACAGCGAGGGAAATGGCAGTGATCTTTGTAAACTCTGTAGTGAGGCTCCATGGGTTACCCTCAGCCATAGTGACAGATAGGGGGGCTCAGTTCATGTCTCACTTTTGGACTGAGTTATGTTCGTTGTTACGGATGGAGATACGTTTGTCATCTGCTTACCATCCGCAAACGGATGGTCAGACAGAACGTAGCAACGAAACAATGGAGCAGTACCTTCGCTGCCTTTTGTCCTCTTTGTCTTGTGCATGGGTAGATGCTCTCCCTTTAGCAGAATTTGCCTATAATAACAGTGTGCATTCTGCATTAGGGATGACTCCTTTTTTCTGTTCCATGGGATACCATCCTAGAGCCATACCCATACAGCCTTCTGGACATGTACCAGCTATAGATGTCCTTAGTAAGACCTTGACACATATATGGGAGGAAGCACAGATTCACGTGCAGAAGGCGAAAGTAGCAATGAAGGCTCAGGCGGATAAGCATAGAACTGCTGCTCCATCATATGCAGTACGCGATCAGGTATGATTGGCAACTAGGAATCTACGATTCAAGGCGTCTAGAAAGTTGCAGCCTCGCTATATTGGTCCTCTTGCTGTTTGTAAAGTAGTGAATCCTGTGGCCATGAAATTAGATCTACCTGATGAGTATGGGGTCCATCCAGTTTTTCACTTCTCTCATCAAGCCCTATGTTAAGACCACGCAGAAGTTGCCTCCACCTCCTCCTGTAGTGGTTGATGGTCATGAGGAGTTCGAGGTGAATGCCATTCTAGATTCCAGATGTAGGCGTGGGAGGTTGTACTATCTAGTTGACTGGAAAGGCTATACACCAGAGGATAGAACTTGGGAGTTAGCAAGTGGTGTTCATGCTCCTAGATTGGTGCGTAGGTTTCATATGAGTCATCCATCCAAGTCGCGTCCAGTAGGGAGGCCTTTGGGGGGAATACTGTTAGGGATTAGCGCTACATACCGGTCCTCTTTCTATGCCCATGTATGAATGGTCACCTGATCGGGTGTAGACGTTAGTGCAGCGACATAAAAGGCTGGACTTACCTTCCATTCTTTGCTTGGTTTTGCTCTTGTTTGCCGTTTTCCAGGAAGTGAAGTTTGAAGCCTTGCCCTTCGTGCTGGTGCCTTTTTCTGGACCTCCCTCCTCTTCCCGTTTCTCATCTCCCGCTTGTGTTCATATTTGGATATAGCTCTGCCGCTATCGGGATTCGGCGGCTGTCGGGTCCCTGGTTGTAAAACTAACGTGAGTGGAGGGCTATTTTCAATGCCAGTGAAGTTTTTTGGGTTTCCTGTTGTTAGTCCTTCGGATTCTACGGAGGTATCGTGAACAAAATATGCGGCTGCGTATTCACAGTTACAGCGTTTTCCTGTATTGCTGTATCCACTCCACTTCTTTGTGTGAGTTTTCGGGTGCTTTTTTAGTACAACTCGCCAGAGCTTCAGTAAAGCCTTCATACCGGTTTGTTATGTCAGTGGCCACTGTTATTTAGTATTTCTTGGAGAGTCTTATTCTATTTTTACCATACAGAAGGGTTTTTTTATGTCTAAGAACTTTTTTCCCCTATGGTAATTCGTTTTTCATTTGGAGGCTGGACAAAAAGAAGACTTCAGGGATTTTGGGAAAAAGGAACACCTGCAATCCTGTATAGAGCTTCTGCCTATATTACCGTCACACCATTTACTGGTAACAGAGGTTTGAGATTTATGGGAGTCTGTTTGTACATGGGCATAGAAAGTATACAGTGACATATGTTCTTAAAGCTTTAGTAAGGATTTTTGTATTTATGTCTCCCACTCCAGGTGTCTTTCCAATGTGGAATATTGTTTCAATTTGAGTCATCTGACAGCAGAAGCCCTCGTTGTTTTCAGCCATTGTTCAGTGGTCCTCCCTTTTTGTTTTGGATGCCTCCCACCCTCTCCCTGCACCATAGTGATTGTGCTCTGTGTTACGTAATTCAGTGCACGTCATAGGGGTGCGGGTAGGGTATTGGGGTTCTCGTCGCCTCTGCAGCATTGGGCATAGTTGGATGGTAAATGGTTAACACGGTGCATAAACTTGCACTTTGTACGTATAGTCCCTGCTTACGAGAAGCAAGGCTAGCAGTAAAGAAACTGCCAGCCTAGCTTCTCATAAGCAAGGACTATAAGTACAAAGTGCTTGTTTACGCACAGCTTGCAGATTTTCAAACGCATAAATAAAAGGCATTGTCTTTTACAATGCCAATAGCTCAAACTCTCGCAAATGCGAGACCTATTGTATTGCAAATGCTTGTTAAGTATGCTTTAATTTTGTTGGCTTTTCAATGTACGGTACCAGTAAAGTTCCAGCTGACAATCTAATTTTCTTCTGTGTGCTTGTTATCTGTACTACAGTACTTTTTTTAGTAATATATAGTGTGTTTGGGTTTGGTCGGTCATCCTCCTAAAAACACTTTGCTTCTTTATAGCCCCATTTGCTCCCTTTCCATCTTGCTCCATCTTCATGTCTTTTCCCATGATTTTCTATTCTTTTTAATATTTTCTTGGACATTGAATTTCTCGTTAATGATGTAGCCTCCATTCCAAAATTCTACTTTTTCTTTCAACACATTTTCAGCATCTTTCATAGTTAACCAATAGTATGTCTTAATACTATTTACCACTTGCAGCTTAGCCTGGCCCTGTTAAAGACTATTGTGCACAGAGCTTGGAATTTTTCAAAGTATGACCTTAAAGTATTTCCTTTCCTGCTTGACTTTCTCCTGATCCCCTATCTAGAAATGATAGAACATAGGATATTTTCTGGTGCTTTAATAGTCAGGGAGCTTGTGTGGATTACAGTAGGGTAGATTTGAATGGAGTGGGGTAGGTTGGAATAGAGTGGGGTAGATTGGGTGGATAGATAGCGTAGATTTGAATGGAGTGAACTAGATTGAGCTAGAGTGAAGGGGGATAGCCTGGAGTAGATTGGAGTGGGATAGTTTGAAGTGGGGTAGATTGGAGTGGAGTAGGGTAGGTTGGGGTGGGGTGGAGTGATTGGTGGAGTTGATTCGGCTAGACTGGAGTGGGGTAAATAGGGGTGGAGTGGGTTAGATTGGAGTGGGATAGATTGGAGGTGAAGCGGAGTGGAAATTTTCTCAATTTGAAGTCAGTGAAAGAAAAGGAAACACCAGGTTCCCTCGGAACACAAAGCTTGACATTTGACTTCTGTCTTTAAATGCACAGCAAATGAGACAAGATAAGAACAAGATTTAAAGGCCTGTTTACAGATAGTGTCGCGTTCTAATCTAGGACCCCGATCAATACTGTGACCTTATGGCCCTATACGGCTATAATCCAGTTATTCCCCTATAATGGCATAAACGATCAAGAGTAATATTTCAGAAAATCGTCTCTGGCCTAACACGATCAGAATCTCTAATAAAAGAGAGAGGGACCCCAAAACCAAAGGGATAGGGTTCCACAATTGACGTTAGTCAGAAAGAAATTCCCTTTGGGCAGATTTACAATAGTACATAAGTACTCACAAACATACAAATAACTACTAAACAACCCACATATCACACGGAAGCAATGTAGACAGGTGAAACTTACAGTATATGTGAAAACACTCTAAAAATATTTCAAATTGTTAAAACAATTTATTAAAGATACATTACATCAAATAAAAACAAAAAATTGGGAAACACATGAGGACGGTACAATTATCAATAAAAACAACATTCAAGTAAAAAAGGAGTATACAGGGAGAAAGGATAAAACTCAAACAGAAGACAATAATTTTGAATTTCTCCTTAATTTGTATTCCCAGATTTGCTCCTTAGGCGTCGACGCGTTTCGGCGGTGCATTCAATTTAATCCGCCTTCATCAGGACAGTCTATAAATAATGTTTCCCAAATAATTTCTCGAACGAGAGATAAGTCTAAAATGTATTCTAAGGGGTGTTCAGCCTCCTTATCATCAAATAATAATTAAAAGTCAGTGGTATAAGGCGTAAATACGTCTTTCAAGGTCATGACTAGCCGGGAAGACGAAGAGAAGCACGCAGGACGTCCGCGATCAAGACGCTTAAGGGCTTACAAAGAGGAATTTCCTCGTACAGTGGGTATCTTTGGACTACAACTCCCTGAACCCATGATGTGGCTAATTTATGAAAAAGCTTGATTAAAAGAGGCCGAAGTCGGAACAGAACATATCACTACTGCGTGCTTACGAACTAGCTTTTTAACTGTTTCTTCCAGTCATTTAGCTGGAGATCGTCATGACCTTGAAAGACGTATTTACGCCTTATACCACTGACTTTTAAATAGTGTTTGCACATATAGAGAAAAAAATTCGCTGGACGAATATCTTGACTTGATGATAAGGAGGCTGAATACCCCTTATAATACATTTTAGACTTATCTCTCGTTCGAGAAATTATTTGGGAAACATTATTTATAGACTGTCCTGATGAAGGCGGATTAAATTGAATGCACCGCCGAAACGCGTCGACGCCTAAGGAGCAAATCTGGGAATACAAATTAAGGAGAAATTCAAAATTATTGTCTTCTGTTTGAGTTTTATCCTTTCTCCCTGTATACTCCTTTTTTACTTGAATGTTGTTTTTATTGATTATTGTACCGTCCTCATGTGTTTCCCAATTTTTAGTTTTTAGTTTTTATTTGATGTAATGTATCTTTAATAAATTGTTTTAACAATTTGAAATATTTTTAGAGTGTTTTCACATATACTGTAAGTTTCACCTGTCTACATTGCTTCCGTGTGATATGTGGGTTGTTTAGTAGTTATTTGTATGTTTGTGAGTACTTATGTACTATTGTAAATCTGCCCAAAGGGAATTTCTTTCTGACTAACGCTAACACGATCAGAGCCACATTTCAGAATCACTTCCTCTCCAGCTCATTAAAGCAAATGACACAGCAGAAGCCACTATCTAAGATTCCTAATTACACTCCGAGTTCTTCAACAAGATAAAACTCAGCAACCTGGGAAAGCCCCGCTTGCTATGTTTTGATTAGTAATAGAACTCTAATGAGCACTAAGAGACGATCACTTCCTAGTGACATCTTTGACGTCTTATGTCCAAAAACTTACGTCAAACAAGGCACCTTTCAAGTATAAATATTACCAACGTTGCCTTAAGCAAACGCTGCCTCAATGACATCGATGATAGCGATGGTGTGGTGAACATAGGAGCAGAACAGCTGTCCCCTTCAGAGCCCAGCAGATACAAGCTGCCCACGGACGCTGCCCCTCCTCCTGGACGCGCTGAGAGAGACGCTGTCTTTTCTCTTGCTGAGAAAATCCAGCTCCGGCGTTTCCAGCCTACTCTTGCGAGTTACTGGGATATCGAGTCCAGGAAGGAGATACAAGACCTCCAACATTCTATTTCAGAGGTATGGTGTTGACTAAACCCTTAGAGAGAATTCTTGAAGCAAACCTTGGCAAAACCAACTTAACTAAAACTGCTACTTACTTACTCCCTCCCAAGTATTAGGCTTAGGTCAGGTACACCGGGGTAGGCGTAGTTAGAAGCACCAGTTGAGTATGTTAGTCAAATGTATATATGAATGTATATATTTTATTCATTTTAACCATTGTATGGCTAAGAAACCATATCAATGCTTTTACAGTATTATTTCGCAATCCTCATTTTACTGTACGCACTTTTTATAATAACAAGTCTTGCAATTGTGGCAATTCATTTCTCTTGCATGAGAAGAAAGACTGTTCAATAAATAATACCTTTTTATTGAAAACGCCCGTCTCCTATTTCTCAGCATCTTGGTGAAAGTAATCTGCAACACTGACTGAGTAAAATAACTGTCTATTGTTTCACACGACTCTAGAGATTGACTCTTATTCTAAGGAGCAAAGTTGTCATGTTTATGCGGTTGTTGGAAAACTGAATCCCTTCTTGTCTGTACCAGGGAAGCTGATCACTTCCTATTCAGTCAAGAAAGTTTCCAGTGACCTCTGAGCTAGTTGGTAACAAACCCAATTAAGTTTAACATAGTCAGTGGAGACCTGGAAGATCCGCACTTCTACATCTATACTACTGTTTATGTTATTCCAATGCGCAGGGCCTATTGGGAAAATAGGAACTACACCACTGTGGAGGATACAGTAAACAAGGAATGCTCACTGGAGATACAAAAACAAGCTGGAAAGCCTAAAACAACAAACAAACAGCAGAGTCGGCTAGAAAAGGTGCACTCTTTTTAGAGGCTCAACAAAAAGAAAAAATAGTTCCCAAAAGTGCAAGAAGTGTAAGGACACAAGTACTTGGGCCATGCTCTAGGCGACTGTCACATGCAAGAAGAGGGAAGTGTTAAATGCAGAGCTGGCCAGCATGAAGCAAGCAATAGAGAGTGGCTTTGAAGCCCATCAATGGTAAATAATGGGGGCTCCAAGCCGATTAACAGTAAGCAAAATGTCTCGAAGAGACAGAACATGAGCTGTCTATGCGAGACCTTAAAATTAAGCTGTGTTGAGGCAAGGTAGTGCACCAGGGAGAGAGGAACATTGAGCGCAGATGGCAGGGGAAGAAGCTTTTGAGACACAGCAGGAAATAAGGTAGAGCACAACACGGGGCAAAGGCATGAGAGAGAGCACCACATGAAGTAGAGAGCAACATGGAGCACCCTTGGGCTGCACCAGGTGTTTGGGGGAGGGAAGCAGCACACAAGTGTTAGAAAAAAAGATGCACTCTCATGGTCTACTGAAAGAAAAAGAGAATAAAAGTAGCTCCCTAAAAATGAGCAGTTGAAGTATACAAGCCATCCAATAAATAGGATGTTAAAGAGAATAAGGTCCAGGGGGAAAGACAAACTGAAGAAGAGTAAAGAAAGCCATTGAATAAGCAGCAAGCAATTAGGAGTTACAATAAAGCCATACATGCCAACATTACAGGAAAGTGGGAGATTTTCAAAGAGAAAAGGGGGGATGCATTTTCCGTGTTGACTTCCAAAGATCAGAGGCAAATTCAGGTGGGAAACACATAAAATAAAGTCATTTTTGGCTTAAAAAATCAGGAGCCTGAATGGTCTTTTGGCATGTATGAATAAAATCCACCAATGGTAAGCAACAGGCGAGCTCTAAGACCACTGTATGTTTTTGGTAAGACTATGCCGTGCCACTATATATCTTCTTTTAATGTCCCATGTTGATCTTGCAATTTAAAAAAAAAAAAAAAAAGAATGCAACAATAAACTGCTAACATTTCCTGATAGGTTTAGCAGCGGGTATTGTGCATGAGCCACAGAACTGTTTCCTCTCCTCATCATAGTCGCAAACTAACCAGTTTTTGCAGGGACAGTACCAGTAAGTTGGAGACTGTCCTGGATAATATTGTTGCAGAAACTGTTCCTCTGTATTACACACAGGTACGCAAATAAGAACTTTCTATCTGGAGCAACCCTGTACAGCAAAGTGTACCAGGAACTTTTTTTCAAATGTTGGCAACTATGCTCCCAGTGTATGTCATAAAAACAGTAACAGAGACCTATAATTGTAGTTATGCCACACATGGGGAGAGGAAATAGTGGGAAAGGGTTTAGGGTCAGATGTATGTAAGAAACGTTTTGCGATTCCCTAATTGCAAATCCTTGCGATTCACAATTAGGAAATCGCAAAACGGCATGTATGAATGTGTGTTGAACACTTTCTGCAATTCCTGGGGGGGCTGTAAATGACCTACCTCATGAAAATTAATGAGGTATGTCGCAATTAGCGACCCCCTAGGAATCACAAAAATAACAGGGATGGTGGCCAGACCACCATGTCCGTGTTTGCTTTTAAATAAAGCAAACTTTCTTTTTAAATGCAGCCCATTTTCCTTAAAGGAAAATGGGTCGCATTTAAAAAAGAGAAGTTTTCTTTTCCTTTTTAAAGTGGAGGCAGTGGTTCCTGGGCCAACTACCTTCTCTGAAAAAACATTTTTGCTTCCATTCCCAAAGGGAAAGAGGTCCCTTGAAGATCCCTTCCCATTTGCTAATGGGTTACCACCTACTTTAAGTAGGTGGTAAAATGTGAATGTTTCGCATTCAGTTAAAAAACATTCATACAAACCATTAGGATTCGCTATTTAGAAGGGACACCCTAAACACGTTGTTGTAATGTAATAAGTCCAGTTTCCGAGGTGTAGAATAAAGATGAAGGTTTATTGATAATAGTTCTTAGATGGTATTGTAGTATAAATTCAATTCAAAAGTCTTATTCGAATTTCAGAAATTCATAAAAGAAATTCATAAAAGCAACCACATTTTACAAAAGTGTTCCATAAAATCCTCTTTAAAAACTTTACAAGTAAACATTTCAAGCTAGGCAAAGTCAAAGGTTATCCATCATTTTACGAGCTTGGGTGGCAAGTCTTAGGAAAGTACTGGTGCAGAAAATTATTTCTTCGGTGTCCAGGGAGAGCAACATCTGGTTGGAGTCCCCCAGAGAAAGAGGTCTATGTTTTCTAAAAAACGGAGCTAAAAACCAATTTACATATTTTAAATAGTATTTACACAAGAATAAAAAATGTAAGTCATTTTGTGTGCTCACTCCATCACAGGGACATAGTATATAATCTAAATTTGGCCAATGACCCAAGGGAAAGCTTAATAAACTTCTTACAGTCCCTGCCCTTAGGCGAACCAAGAGGGATCTTTCCTAATTAGCCATTTGCAGAGTGAGATAAAGTGGTAACGGATACCTGAACAGCTCTCTACCCCTATAGGCAGAGACTGTTAATTTCTTAGATTCCTTGTTAATTCTCTCTAACTTGTAAAGTGCGTATAGTGCTTCTTTTAAATCATTCTTATGTATTTGCTCAATACTAGTTGGTTCTAAGAAAAGATAGCCTTTATTTACACTACACAGACTCTTATAAACTTCTGAGAGCCAAGTAATATCCATCCCTTTCTCACACTTTAAGCAGTCACTTATAATCTCTTGCGTTAGGATGGCTGATTTATTCTTCCAAACTGAAAGCCAAAATAACGCTGGTCTCGTCCTAATAAAATCACAAATAAAGCGCAGGTTTAATTCCCTATGGCAAATGTACTCAGAGGTAGAAATCGGTACACCCAAAGGTTTCCTACAAAAACGATTTTTTTCTTGTTGGGTGCATCGATTACTTGCCCAACCCCATACCTCCGCCCTATATGTGGCCACTGGGACACATTGCTACGTAAAAATGTTTTAAATAACTTTAATAGCGCCTGTCTTCCTTGGTGGTGGGAGACTAACAATTGAGTTGATGGCCTTTGAGAACTTGCTCGTGGAGTGGGCCATGTGCCCAGTCCACGAGCCGTTCGCAGCAAAGACCATCCCTAAATATGGGAAGGTACGAGTAGGAGGTTAATCTATCTGTCCACACTAAAATCGAATTGAGCTGGTGTTTCCATGGCCCGCATGACATAATAAAAGATTTTTTAAAATTTACGCGTAAATCCAGGTCGTTCATATACTGTATGAAAGTTTTAACCAAAATATGCAGGGAGTTCGGGGTGCGTCCCATAAGGACCGCATCATCTGCATAGAGAAGTACAGGTAATAGTTTTCCTTTCATTTTCAGGACTTCTGGAGTTGACAGTTGTAGGGAATTGCTCAGCCCATCAATATACATAATAAAAAGCAAGGGTGCTAGAACGCACCCTTGTCTGACCCCTCTTTCCACTTTGATAGCACCAGAGACCTCGCCACCCATACCGATCCTAACTTGTGCTTTAAGATCTGTATGTAAAAATGCCAAGAAATGTACTAGGGGTTCATCTAGTCCATAGTTTAGTAAAATAGACCAAAGTTTAGACCTGTTAACTAAATCAAATACGGACGATAAGTTCATAAATGCTAAATAAACAGGGCATGATTGAGCGATGTTATATTTACCAATAACTAGGTTAAGGTTCAGACATTGTTTTACCGTGCCCACCTTGCTTCTAAAACCTAGTTGGAACGGGTCTAGCATTCCACTTTCTTCCGTCCATTCATGAACCCTGTTGTACATTACCCAGCCTAGAATCCTCAGTGTGTTGTCGAGTAATGAAATTGGTCTATAATTGGTCGGATCAGATCTGTCTCCCTTTTTATATATTGGGACAATAATACTCGTTGTCCAAGTATCCGGCATCGGAGTTTCAGGTAAGCTATTGAAAACGTTCAACAGAATCAGTGCCCAGAAGTCCGGTTTCCACTTTATTATATCAATGGGTAGCCCATCGGGCCCGGGGCCTTATTACCAAGGCTCTGTGCAATTGCCACTTCTACCTCCAACAACGTAATCTGTAGACAACAGAGATGACCCTGCACGTAATGGTCTATACCTTGAATTGGTGTAGCATATATTCTGCAAAAATGGTTCACCCATGAGTCACTTGAGATGGTGCAGCTGACTGGTGTCAATTGTCGGCCCATGTTGCGCAGGTCCCTAACCGTGGACCAGAATGAATTACCATTCTTCCCATTAGCAGAATCAGCTAGAACCTCCCAGTGCTCGGCCAGGAGAGAGTCCTTCCTTTCTCCAATTGCAATTTTATACCTCTTCCTTGCTGTCCTTATATCCGTAGGACACCTAGGTTTAGAGGTTAGAGCCTTGTGTAAGTTCTTATTAGCTTCTGAGCATTTGTGGTCAATCCATCTAGGTTCTTTATCAGGCTAATGCACTGGTTCTAACAACAGGGATCTGATTACAGAACACAATTTGATAAAATCTCCAATTACGCTTAAATGGTTACCTTTATTAGACAGACACGAGATGAATAAATGCTGGTGTCCTTTCTATTACACTCTCAACTTTTTTGCCACTACCTCTTCCCCTCCATTTCAGTCGTAGATTATCTGTTGAGGGTGTAATATCCCTAGCTCCGTGAAAGGGGGTATACACGGGGCGGGATGCTAATCTTAGTGCCACTATCAGCGGTTTGTGGTCCCCAAAGTCCGTTGCGTATACCTCAGCCGTTATTAAACGGTCTGCAAGGCATGGGGACAAAAATTGTTTAGGGATAGTTGAAAGACAATCCCTACCTCTGAAAGTTGGTGCCTGCTGATTCCTCGGGGTTTGAACCAAATCCATTACATTAATAAAGATCAGTTCTCCAATAAAAATGAAACCCATTCGCACTGCTGGATCTGCATGGAATTTATCCGTGCCCTGGTATGTTTTGGGGATTTTAGCATTAAAATCCCCCCCTAGAAGGATCCCAATGCGATCATCTGCGCCCTTGAGTTTATCTAAGTTTGATATGATTTTAAAAAGCTAAATAAAATTCCTATTTGGAACACTGCAAAAATCATTGTTATAAAAATGAATGAGGTAGAGGGAAACCCGTCTTTTGTATTCCAATATTTGAATATTGGGACTGATGGTTGGTATCACCTTAATGCTACCTCCGGAAGCTACCCTGATCCCAGTGAACAGACCTCCAGACACACGCCCAAAATCTGGTTTAGGTGCTGTCAGGCTAAAACAATGGTACCCCTCTATATGTATATCGTGTGTGGCCCATGTCTCCTGGAACATTATAATGTCTTTACCAGACAGTATATGCATCCAGTCTATATCATTTAATCTTGATTCAAGGCCTGCAACATCCCAGCTTAGGATACTAAGATTGGAGTCAATTATTGTTCTTTTTAGATTCTGTTCGCTCTTTGGTTTCTTAACATTAGTTGTTATTATTGGTCCCGTTGTACCCCCTATCTGTGGGTTTTGAGCCACTAAACTTCCTGGGTGTATACGCGTAAGTTCCTGAGTTTGTCCTGGGCTTTGTTCACCTTCACTAAAATTGGTGGTTGATACACTGAATTCTCCCCTATTGGGTTCCCCTCATAACCATTAGCACTAACCAACCTATCTGATTGTCAGTCTTGTGTGTCTAAGTTGGAAAAGGCCTGTTCAAAGCGGTTGAAGGTCGGGACATTGTATTCATACCCTACCTGAATTTGGGGAATAATTGGGTTGTTAGGTTTATATATAGCTAGGGGCTGGGTGTTGCGATAGAAGAAACCCAGGGGTAAGATGTGAATCCCATCCCTATTCATTTGTACCGTCCCAGCTCTTTCTAAGATTGTTCTCACTAAATCCGGGGACCCAAAATTCAAAACTATGCAGTCACCCCTGCTACTCTTATTAGATTTCCCTATCCAGGGGACCCTACGAACCATTTTGAACTCATTGAATAGGTGCCCGCCCAATCCAGTCTTTGTATCTAATAAGTGGAGTGCTCTATTTTTAAAGGTGATCCAGTGTTCCTCAGAATTGGGTGATAATGGCGGTACATTAGAAAGCACGACTGTATAGGGTGTGGACTCAGGGGGTAGGTTAAGATGTCCTTTGCTATAAGCAGCGGACAAAATACCCCTATGCGAATCCCTCAAACCCTGGTAAATCCCCCCGGATTTTGCTACTGCCCCTACGGCGCTGGGTTGTGCTATTTGGATACTACCACTATTTGAATTTGGAGCCTGTATGCCCCTATTAGTAGCAACACCGTTATCTGCCGAAATCATATTCGGATCAGCAGCGCGGAGTGCTCCTCGATCGCCCTGAGCTGATGTGCCCCCATTTGGTATTTCACTGATGGATGTTGGCAGTTTTTGTTCTATGTTATTTAGGTGAATATCAATATCCACAAGTTTGTCTAATAGTGGTTTTAATAGCGCCGTTAACTTCCCCAGCAATTTTGTTGATATACTGTCTTCCAGTTCAGCCTGGGAGAGCACTGCAGTATTTGAGTTTTTTAATATACTCGGACAAACAGGACTACTAACCACAACTTCATCTACATGGTCTTTGTTGCCGCGAGCAGGACCCTTTGTTTTTGCCGCTTTACTAGTTTGTTGTACCGCGAGTGGTGCACCACCCACCTTTCTTTTGCTTGTAGTCACTGCAGCCGTAACCCCCTTAGCTTTGTACTGTGATTGACGTGTAAACCTGGCCTCAATTGGGTTTGGTGAAGATGCTAGAGGTGATGCAGTAATGTTTACAGCAGTCGGTACAATAGATGACGTAGGTAAATCTTCTAAAATTACCACCAAAGGCTCTAAGCCCACTTGTGGGGTACTGCCCAGACTGCCTTTATCTAGGATACCTTCATTTACAATAATAGGCCCTCCTGTGGTGGCTTCCAAAGAGGCTCTACGTGTATCCAAGGAGAGTCATCTTTGGGTAAGTTCTATTTTGTGTGTCAAAATTGATTCTGCCCTTATAATAAAGGCATCAAGGGTGCCCACAACCCCCTGGCCTCCTATCCCCTTGCGAGTGCCCCCACTCATATCTCATATTTAGAATAGGCAACTTAGCAAACTTTAAGGAGATAAAACACACGTTAATAGTTTTAGAAAATCAAAAGTCACTGACCATGTCCAAGTTCATTTGCAGAAGGGTACGTTAAGAGATGAAAAATCGTGGCCCTGCCCTGTCTCTATCTGCCCCGGACGGCCACAGACGGCCCGCCCTTTGCCGGCGCGCGTCCAGCGACACGGGAGCTCCGGCGTCCTGGGTGCCACCTGGCGCGAAATGGGCGTGTGGGCGGCGTCCAGCCGCAAAGGGCCCTGGGAGATGTAGTCTCCCCCTTCGGCGGCCGCGCACTAGATTGTAGAAGGCAGCGGGGGAGACCAGCGGAGACCAGCGTTGCGCGTCCTCGCGCCTTGATAGAGCCCCAGAGTGCCTCCAAAGTTCCACGGGCAGCAAACAGGAAATCCCAGGTAGGTTTTGCGTAGAGTAGGTATTGTAGTAGAGAAGTATTCAGCTCCACCAGGAGCAGCCTCCTTACTGCTCAGCCCATACTCCAACTGACACTCTGTTGTGACCTCTACCTATCTGCCCCTCACCCACCCCTCTCTCCTCTCCCCCCTTGGTATAGCCCACTCTGCTTCCCGGAGTGTGTGTTAGAATGTTCATGAGTTTAGACTGCCGCCAAGCTGGGAGCACCTGTTACTTATGACTGAATAAAGTCGTACTTTGAAACCCATATGTGTAGTGGCTCATTACTACATTTCTGGCGACGAGGACGAGGAGCTGAGCCAGGGTCAGTTTGGTGTTTCTCCCCCCTGGATAAATTTGAAGCTTGTGCGGAGTTGTTATTTGAAATGAAGGACTCATCAGTTGAATTTGAAGTTCACTGGAAAGCAGACCGGTAATCCAGGCTGTACTCACCGAGGTGTTCCCTTCGGGGGGACGTTAGATTCTCGATTCCGGAAAGAAACTGGAAGTCGGGTGTGAAGTTTCGGTGAACGAGCTGGTGCCGTGTGGAGAAGAGAAACGTTTCTTCCTGATTTGAGGTCTGCTGGAGTTTGTGGATCGTGTAACCAGTGTCCACGGGGAACGAGGAAGTAAACGGAGCGGTGACAGGGTAAAAGGGGGTGCTCTCCCCTGAGACCAATTGAAGATATGATGAAATGAAGTGAGGTCCTGCTTCGGGCGTCCTTTAGAGATTGAGTTTGAAAAGAGGAATTAAGCCTGAGTCGATGTGTTTTGATGAGGCGAAAGTCCGTGAATTTAGCAGCCGAAGCCTATGAAGTGAGCTGAGCGGAGGGGGAACGTAATCACTTTAAAATGTTCTCACCGTGTTTTGAAGTTAACGTTAGGAGCCGTGGTGGCAAAGAAGAATATTGAGCTCTGGAAAGCGCTAAAGTCCTTACCTGAGGAAAGAAACCCCTGCCCGACAACATCGCCGCCATTCTTCCTGGCATCGCGTCACTCCCATGCAGCACGAAGCAGGACAGAGACAAAGAAAAAGGACAACTGTAAAGGTTCCTGAGTGTGTAGCAGACAGAGTCTAAGCTGCTGGAGGTGGCGGAGTATCCGGTGTGTGAACCGAACCTCTGACAAAGGAGGCACGCCGTCGTGGGAGAAGGCTCTATTATGAGGTGAGAGGTGACATGCGGAGAGGCGTGTAGGTCAAGCTGTGGCAGTTCCCAGGCTAGCTGAGATTCTGGGAGAAGAACAGGCGGGGGAATTCAACAGAGGAATGATGAAAGGTTGAAACACGGCCCCTGCTGTGAGCTGTGCTGAGGAGACGGTGTGTTCGGCACTTCTCCGAGAAGCGTTCTCAGACAGAATCTGTTCCAAGTAGTGAGCCTGTCGGTTGGACAACTCACCCTTGAAGGAGTTGAGGTATGACTTTGTGAGGAAAATGTGAGATAAGAAAATAAAGGTGTTATGAAGATGAAATCTGAGTGAGTTAGTCCCGTCTTCCTGGAAATATAAGATTACGAAGGTATTCTAGTAATTAACTGCGTAACGTGGAGAGTATCCGTGTGTGGAACCTTGGAGGAAAGGGATCGGCACTGGACCCTAGCTGGACTGCACAGTCGAGTTTAGCCTTTGAAACATTGTGAGGAGCGGGGAACGTAACACATTGTGTGGTAATCCTATGAAACTGGACGGCAGCAGTGCATTGAGCTGTGTGAGGATATATCAGAGGAACAGAGAGTGTAGCGAGCTCTCGTTCCAGTTAGTGGAGATTAACTGTGGCAGCACGTCTAGCTGTATAAAAATAAAAAAATAAAACATCCGAGATGATCAAGGAAGGAAGTTAACCCTTGTGGCCACGCGTGAAATGGAACTGAGGCTGTGCTTGGAAGCGGCGTGAGAAGATTGCAAAGGGGCAGGTGTGCAAGGAACCCCAGTGGCGGAATCAACACTGATTTGAGGCAGCACGTCCTGTTAGGGACACGTAATCTCTTTGTATCTGTGACAGTGGATCTACAAGGGCCATAAACCTACAGACGGCGCGAGCAATACATATTTAGTGATTTCAGGGGGGGCAAGAAGGACAATAGGAGGTGGAGTAGGTAACGTGACCTTCAAATTTAGAACCCCAGCGCCCACAGCCAGAGCATTACTTTTAATCTGATCGGGGCGAGGAACTCTACAAAAGTGCACTCCTACTGCTATCTGTCTGCTTGAGGTGAAAATCATATCTTCACCTGAATTCCTAGATATAGTTTTGAAAATAACATGGAGAGGGGCCTAAGGTATAATTTTCCGCCACCAGTGCTGTTTATGGAGGGGAATAAAAGAAACACTGCAGAATGGAGTGAGTGGAAAGAATATGTTGAGGAGTACATATCAGCTGTTGAGGAAGAGGATATAGCTCTTATACCAGAGGAAAAGGCTGACATAGCACGTCACAGTCTAGGAACTGAAGGACGGAAAAAGTACCACGAAACGAGAAAAATACTCACGAAAGGGTCAGACAGAAATGTGTATGAAGACATCTTGTGTGCATGGGATGAATATGGAAAACAATTCTCGTGGGTAAAGGTTCAAAGGGAAGAAGTGATCAAGGATAAAATGGATAGCCAAGAGGAAGTTAATACTAGAAAAATAAACCCGGAGTGTACCATCTTCCTAAGTGGAGTAAAGACAGATATGGTCTCAGTTTCAGGAAAGCATTATAGTTTGGTAAACAAGAGGGAATGGAATAGTGAATTAGCTAAAAAATATGGGGATGAATTTAAAGAGGCCAACATATCCCTAAAAACATACACAGGGGAGAACTTCAACGAAACAGGTTACAAAGTAATGGATTTAATGCACAAGGGAAATAATACTTGGAGTACCATATATATAACGGAAAGAGGATCCACCATGCCAGGGTGGAAGGATCAAAAGAAATTGAAAATAAAAGGTAATGGAAGAAGAAAAGAGCACGTGGGTGAACTGGCGCAGATCCAAAGCGTGCAGGGAACTAATAGTGAAGCACAGAAGACTCATGCGCCGACATCAAAGGGTTTGTGTGTTATCGAAGAAGCTGCATGTAATAAAGAGTATGGAAAAGAAGTTGAGAAACATGAGAGAAATGGCAGTGAAGGAAAAGGTGGGAAAAAGGAGAATTCGAAAGAAAGGGAGAATGCATAATTACTACAGCAAATGAACGGCAAAGGATAGAATGTAAGAGTAACCAATTCAATCACAAAGGGACGTGGCTAAGAGCCACATCGTCTGAGTCCAAGAACAAAATGATGGAGGAATATGAAGACAAATATGAACAGGAAAGAGATATTGATCTCCACAGACCGGGGCGAGAGAAAACAGTTACAGGGAGAGTGGCCGATATGGTTGCAACCAAGGGTGAAACATGGATCGCTCGCACGGCAAGCAATAAAGGATGTAGAAAAGAAGTAGCAAAGGACAAACTAAAAAAAAAATAGAGACGTGCCAAAGCTGGGTGGACGAAAGAGAAATACGAAAGAAATGCGAGAGGAAAGGCGGAGGAAGTGAAGTTGCGAAAAACGGAGAATTCGAGAGAAAGGGAGAGTGCATAGAAAATGCAACAATTGAGCGAGGGAAAATAAAATGTAGGAGTAACCACTTTAATTGCAGTGAGGCGAGGCAAAGTACCACATTGGTTGAGTTCAGTACTGAAACAAGGGAAGAATTTGTGGACTATGGTGGACAGAAAAGAGTTATGGATTTAAGTTTGCTGGAGGAAAAGGATGAGAATAAAGCTAAATACTTTCTAAGGCATCACAGTGGTGAGATGGAGAGTAAGAGTGGGGAAAGGCAGAAAATACTAAAAGGTATCTCACTAAGAGGCATGTCAGGGAAGAAGGGTCCACTTGATAATTATCTTAGCAAGCAGGAATGCCGTGGCCCAGGAAATACAACTAAGTTCTTCCAGGGGTGTCAAGGAAGTGAGCAGGATGACAGACTGAGGTCAGCAGAGACTGATGACAATGATCCGGAGTTGTTTGAAACGGAGTTCGAAAAGGTCTGGACTCTGCCTACAGCAAAGGTAAGGAGGGTAGGAGAGGGACCAGACCAGTCAACGAGGATGACGTTGAGAGAGAGTCTTATCGTGTCAGGGGGAGCAGGCGGGGTGTGTCTGGGCCCCAGTTACTGCCAAGGAAGAAAACAGCGTTACCGCCTAGACACCCTCCCTGAGGGGTACATGAAGACTAGTAGAGGAGCACTCAATTCCAGGTTGGAATAAACTGTACAGCTTCTTCACTCTCAGAGGAGCCTAAGGGAAAAAATTAGGTTGCACTCTTCCCTGCCTTGAGACTTATCCCGCTGTTAATAGAGGCGCAGTGGCGGGGTGGCAGAAGTGGACTTCTAGGGATCGGCACTACCGGCTACACCTATTGTAGTATAAAAGGTGTTCATCCTTAGGGAGAAAGGTCAGGACCCTTTGCGGGTCCTAGTGGACCAAAGGAACCAAATGCTCTAGACTACTTCCTGTCAGTTCCACACTGAAGTTTACGTGTTGGTTTCACAGTTTGCTGTTAATTGGTTGCTGTGATGTAGCTCCTGTTTTCTTTTTTCTTCCTCCCTTTTCTTCCATGCCACTAGCCTCCTCCCCACTCTTCTTCCACTTCTCCTTCAACCCCCCCTCTCAACGCTTACCCTCGTTGTTTTTCCTTTTCCCCTGTCCGGAGCTTCTCATTTCCCTCTCTTCTGTTTTCCTTAGGGGGGAAGGTGTGTTGTGACCTCTCCCTATCTGCCCCTCACCCACCCCTCTCTCCTCTCCCCCCTTGGTACAGCCCACTCTGCTTCCCGGAGTGTGTGTTAGAATGTTCATGAGTTTAGACTGCCGCCAAGCTGGGAGCACCTGTTACTTATGACTGAATAAAGTCGTACTTCGAAACCCATATCTGTAGTGGCTCATTACTACACACTCCACATCCAGGCATCCTCACATTCCATTACATCACCATGCACAATAACATTCCACAGCACATGCACACTGGCTGAGCAGCAAGGACAGAGAAACAGGAAAGATGCATCATACCTTAAACTAGATGCAACACACGTCTTTTCCAAATAGTAAATCACAAACCCATTTTGCGATTCGGTAACAGGTTACTGAAGCGCAAAAAATAGTTGATACATGTGAAAAGCATTTTTTGCAAACACATTAATGCTTGATACATGAGGCCCTATGATCACTGCAACTTGCTTAAAAATTACTATATAAGTCTTCACTCATAGAGGAAGCCTCCATAGTAGTTTTGTAAGACTTTTATTTGTTAAGGTGGGCGTTTTTATTGCTGGACAGTAATAAAAAAAATGGAATATGCAATTATAGTGTGGGAGCACTTAATATATTTATCACTCAAAAAACCTAGAAAAAAAGACTGCGTCTCACAGTGCCCAGGCTGGTTTACTATGGCTCGACCGGACCGGGGTTTGTGTGGCATTGCTCAGTGTAAGTACTCAGGATTGATAAATATTGATTATTGTAAGCCGCCGATCGATTTAGCACACAGCAATACAGAACACCAGCGATCCAGCAGCCTCAGCTTCCCAAATAGCTGGGATTACAGGCGCACGCCACCACGCCCAGCGAAAGTATAGCATAAAATTACAATACTAGACCTTGTAAGCAACCGACGTCACTGTGGTTCTATTCCCACCTATTGGATATCATTTCAAACGTACAATTCCTCGTGCTTTCGTGATTACTGCGCTCAGTAATAGCCGTAATCAATGCCCACACGAACAGCTGTAGCTGGCGGCCATGTTTGAGTAGAAGTACGTTTAGAAATATCCCAATACTTCCTATTAACGGCGATTTGTGTATCTGCCACTGTGAGGCTCCAGCAAGAAATGCTATACAGCGTTTGGGGCGAATAACGCAGGTTACCGGAAACTACCTAGAGCACCAAGCTACAGAAGGAACTGTAGGTCTGAAACAGACAGTCTGAAAATGATGCGTAGCTCACCGAATTTAACACTGTGTGGCAATATTTAAACTACGAGATTGAAATTTAACAGGGTGATTATACTCACGTAAGTAATAGGTGTTTGGCACCTGTCCTTAGCCTACAACTTGGGCAAATATTCACCGTTCACGGACTTTATCTTTTTAATGCAAAGTAAACAACCTCACTGCAAAGCGCATTGACGTGTAGAAACTGCATTTATTCAGTCTTTTATAGGTGAGTTGTCCTTCCGCAAGTCAGCATGCTCAGTTGAATAGCAGAGTGTAAAGGCACGCAAGAAGCACGTCTGCCACACATAAGATGGTGCGCATCTTTGCCTGTACGTCAACCGGAAGTTCCAGGTCACGCTGGACGCCGACACGGGAGCGTCAGACACGTCATTGGCTGCTGTCACAGGCGAAGTGGCAGCAGTTCCAGGTGCAGGGGGCAGCTGCTCTCCGCAGGTGGACCCGGAACGTGGAACTGACAGCTTGATAAGGCCGTGTCCAGTGTCCGCCAGTAGCAGGCAGCCCTGGTAAGTGCCACTAATCGTGGGTTAGACTGCCGCATTTTAGTCCTTTATCACCACACTACAACATAACCGCACTACACGCGTCACTTTCACCACTGGTGGGCGTTGTAATGTTTTAGAGAGCAGCCCCTCATCTCAGTGCGCTTTTCGGCTCCCGTGACAGGTTCCTAGACAGAGCCAGGATTAGGGAGAGATAGACTAGTCTTGGTTACACCAGCCTCTGCGGCTGGGCAAGACCCATTCGTCTCTCTGCTGCCTTGACTGGGCTGTATACCTGCACTGAACTTCCACCCTAGATGCAGATATTGTAAACCCAGGGAGTCACGTGCGGTCTCCCATCACAGATGTTTGGGCCGGATCCTTGTCGAGTATATGTGGCACCTTAAGAACAACTGCACCTTCATCCACAGGACCCCCGAGAGGCTGGTAAACTGACTCGCTGAGCCGAGAAGTAGCTATTGGGTGGTGGTCAAATACTGAACTACCAAGCTTCCTGCCCACCAGCGTGCATGGAGAAATCTAAGTTGATGTGTGGGTTCTCACTGTGACACTGTTCATGCCCCACTCCCTTGCTTCTAGTGCTTGAAATGGAAAAATAGAAGTGCAGGTACTCTGAACCAGAGTACCTGCGTGTTTCTGAGAAGTGACGGTACTCTCCAATTAAATGTATTACGTCAGTCTTGAAAAGTGCCGGGCAGTACCGGCCCATTTAAAGCCCTGCTTGCTTCGTGATTTATTCTGGATCAGGCTTAATCTTTTAGTAACCTTAACTTTCCCCACGGCCCCGGGTGTAATGTACCTAAGCAACGGCGGGAACACGCAGCAGTATGTTTTTTTGTCATTTTATGGCACACGAGACCTTTCCAGTGCGAGAGGGCTTATAATATGTTACAATGTGTTCAGTAGTCAGAATCGTATTTTTACTGTTCGTATATTCTGTGGAACTATTATGATTGGTGTTGTCCGCCTCCAGTCGGAAGGAAGTCCTGCTGTGCACAAACCCAGATAGACGTAGCACTAAACAATGCAACCCTATTTGTCCCCAGTCTAGTTCATTGTTGAATGTTTTTTAGTATACTTCTGTAGCCATGGTTGTTCTTTAAGTAGTTAAAGTATTGGGGTGCAACCGCGAGGCACCTACTGACAACAGATTTTCTGATCGTGCCAGGGTAAGGGCGATGATTTACATGTCTGTTTAATCGTGCCACCCACAGATAACAAGTGCATTCTTTACATCGTATAGAAAGTTACGATCATGTACAGACAGGGGTCATATAGAGGCTGGAAGGACGTACTAAAAAGTACAGAGGAATAGGCTGGCACTGTAAAGATCTCTTGACGATGCAATGCAGTATTGTTTCAGATACCGAAATGGGTCAACTTTAATATTGTATATTTTTATGTATATAAGATCGTCGGGACAAGAAACTTAAAAGACAGATGATGAAAGAACTATACGCCCTGACGGACACGGTGTGTCACTTTAAACGTGTCTCTACATTTGGATCGAAATTGAATAAAGGTGTATTTGGGTGGGGGGGGGGGAAGGGGCAACACAAACGTCTGTGCATCACGTTGGGATATCCCAAATGAGATAATATTAAGTCTGTATCCCATTCTGATGGATTTGGAGTATAAATAAACCAGTGGGGCTGGTTTGGAGGGGAAGATGTCGGGCTACAGATCGCCCCCCCCCCCCCCGGAAATTCTCTTGGTTCAATAAGTTTGTATTCACAGCAAGGGTTTTCGGTAATCTAAACGACTGAGCAAGTAATATTGGCTTGATATACAGAAGAATGCTGACCAAGTATGAACCCAGAAGCTTTGAGTGCCTTAACGCTAAAGCCCACGCACTGAACTTCATCCTGCGAAGCCGCACGCAAGTGTCCAGAACTTGAAATACAAGTAATTATATGTACACCAAAGTAAAATGTAGAAATACTACGGGACATGGGAGTGTAATGTGTGGATTGCATGCCAGTGAATGTGTAGCCGTGCTAGTCTGTAAAAAACGTAACTTCTTCATGCACATTACTTCTTGGTGGCCAGAGTTAAACTACTGCATTTCGATCCTCATCTACTTAGTTTGGTTCTGATTAAGAAGGTATAACATAACTTCCCATTTTATTTACGACAACACATCTTTTTCTTTGTGATACGTTTCAAAGTAAATTTGAATGTTTATTTAACCAGTGTATAATCTATAAAAATATAATCTCAAACAAACGCATCTCGCTTTTAGTTTGTTAATAGTATGTATACAGCATACATACATACATACATGAGTTCTTTACACCGAGATAACATTTGAGTGGACAAATGCTATAGGTTTAACGGATTAGTCAATCCGAGTCAAACTTTTTTGAGCATCAGACACCAAACAAGGTCGTTTTTACAGGCAATTTAAGAGCACACTGATTTCTCTATACGCGTGTTCTTCATATAGGCGTCCTGCCCAAGCTGTAATTTTGTACAGGGATTGTAGAATGTCCATGAAGGGTTCATAAAGTGTGAAAAAGTGCAAATATTTTATTTCCTACAAGAAAACAAAATCTATACTTATCCTGATCTGACTTTTATTTTCTATTCCAAGATTACCCATACAAATGCCATTTAAACATTTTATTTTAGTGTCGGATTTCTTTTTCAGATAGTATGTTCATAGTCTGCATTCAAGAATAGTTTCATTTTTTTTGTCATGAAACGGTTGAACACTTATTCATGCTCCCAGTCTGGATGTGTGATGGGCAGATTTTCCTTTTCAGCTATAATCACTTTGCATAACTGCACTGGTAATCTTGAATGAGAAGAGGGAAACGATGTGTTCCAGAATACAAAGTGTTAACACAGAAATTATGACTCACTTGTGTCACACATAGTATGAGTCAATGAGAAAGTACAATTTAGAAATTAAATTAATTACACAAAACTCAGTCCTACTTTTTTGTTTCATCATAATTGTATTAACAAAAAAGAGGCATACATATATACTTTAGGTTTAAAGTATTTTATTAAGGCACAAAAACACGGGGAGGGGAGCAGGAGGTCAAGCAATCATACAGTACAAGAAACGGAACGTTGCAGCGAGTCAGAAGAAAAGTAGGGAGGCAGGAAGCCCCAGAGGGTAACAAGGCAAAGACATAAGGCAATAAGGCATTGTGAACGACCCCCTGTAGACCCCCACTCCCTAGGCAAGGCCGAGCCAGAATAGCACCCCGCGACACAGTAAAAGAGAAGCATACCGTTCCACCAACCCCCCGACCCCAGAAAAGAAGAAGAAAGAAAAGCAAAGGAGGAAAAGAAAGAAAACAATACCCCAACATCCCCGTCCGAAAGTCAGCATTAGAAGCATATAACCCCTCTTCCCGCCCCCAACCCCCGGCCCCCAATCCGCACTTTCACTCTGCCGCAGCCGCCGGCGGCGTCAGCCTAAGGAGGCGCAAATACCGTGGACACGTGAGCTCGTGAAATTCCGTGGACAGCAGTGCCAAGAAGGGGTGCCAGAGCTCCTCAAACTGGTCAACATTCCCAGCCACCGTTAGCGACATCTTCTCCATGCCCAGTACCTGCCAGAGCCTATGCAGCCAACCAATGATAGAGGGGGCAGTGGGGGTGCGCCAGAGTACAAGTATGTTCTGAACAGCGGAGCCTAGCGCAATCGCAATCGCAATCTGCCTGCCCCTGCGGGTACATCAAGTCATTGGGGAGGCCTAGCAAGACATACGCGGGGAAGCGCGGAAGCTCGATCTCAAAATGCCTATCCACCTCATCCAAGACTTCCTTCCAATAGGCCGACAGCACCGGGCACTCCCAGAGAATGTGCGTGAGGGTGCCCTCCTGTCCGCAGCCGTGCCAGCAACCTTTATCGCCGATTTTGCGCATCTCATAGAGCCGCTCCGGGGTGTAGTACCAATAGGTGGACACTTTAGTGAAGGTTTCCGTCAGCCCAGTGTGGTACGCAGAGTGCCTCGCCCGATACGCAATCCTGTCCCACTCCTTGTGGCTCAGGGTCCTGCCCAGTTCCCTGTGCCAGCGCTCCCTCCCTGGGTTATGGTAATGAAACGGCGGGGGTTGGAGAAACTTATACAAATCAGTGATAAGCTTGGCGTCCGAGGTCCGGGTTACCAACCATCGCTCATAGGGCGTAATCGAACGGGCAGCGACGTCACGCACTGGGGGTTGGAGAGCCCAGTGACGGACTTGCATGTAACGCAGTCTGTCCCCTTCCGTCAGGCCAAACTCCTGTCGGAGCTGCTGGAAGGGGAGCACGCCCTCCGGCCCGTAGATCTGGAAAAGCGCCCTGCAACCCGCGCTCACCCAGTGGGAGAAGGCTCCCGGCTCCAGACCCGGAGTGAAGTCTGGATTGCCAGCAATGGGAGTGAACGGCGATGGAAAAGTGGTGAGCTCACGAAGCTCACACACCGCGTCCCACACTCTTAGCGGGACCCGGGTGATAAAAGAGGCGTAGAGATTAGGCGGGCGGTGAGTACGCCGCAGGAACGGGACCTCCTGGAGGGTACGGCCTGCAACTGCCTGGTCTTGAAAGAGCCAGTGTTTGTCCGATTCCCACCTGCTCCACTCCACTAAATACCGGAGCTGCGCCGCCTGAAAGTACTTCCGGAGGTCCGGGACTCCGAGACCCCCCGCCTCCGGGGCAAGCATGGAGAGGACCCGCTTCATCCGAGGCTTACGGCCCTGCCACACAAAGCGGGAGATGTCTGCCTGCGTCTTCCGTATCCAACCCACGGGGGGCTGGAGAGGCAGAGCGCGAAAAAGATACAGGATCTGAGGCAGTATCGTCATCTTCACCGCCGCGATACGGCCCAGCCACGAGAGTAGGCCCTTGTTCCATCGGCCGAGTTCCTCTTTGATCTTTTTGCCCAGAGAGGAATAGTTAGCTGCGACCATGGCAGGCAGGGAGGGAGCAAGCAAAATTCCCAGGTAAGGCATCGTGGAGGAGGACCACTGCAGAGGAAAGAGACTCTGAAGGTCCCGCCTGGTGTCGGCAGAGAGCGACACATCCAGTGCAGCCGACTTAGTCATATTCATTTTAAAGCCCGCCACGCGGGCAAAAGCGTTCAGTTCCTGGACGCAGGCAGGGAGCGACCGCCTGGGGTCATCCAGGGTCAGCAAGACATCGTCCGCGTATAAGCTGACAGTATGCGTGTATTGCCCCATCTTCACCCCAATAGCGTCCGGGTTATCGCGAATCCTCTGTGCAAACGGCTCCATATAAAGGGCAAAGAGGAGCGGCGAGAGGGGGCAACCCTGTCTCGTGCCGCGCTCAATGGCAAAGCTGCTGGATCTGTGTCCATTGACACGCACTGACGCTGACGGTCTCCTATAGCAGTTAAAGACCATAGTGCAGAACTTCTCGCCGATCCCCAGTTTCCCAAGAACCAGCTCGAGATATGGCCAATGAACCCTGTCAAAGGCCTTCTCCGCGTCGACCGATAGCAGCATCCGCTCCCCCGGGACGTGTGAGGCCTTTTCCAGCACGTGCGTCACCCTCTTCGTGTTGTCGACCGTCTGCCTACCGGGTTCAAAACCGGCCTGGTCCGCCTCCACCAAACCTGGTAGGTGTAGACCCAGTCTGGCCGCCAAGATTCCGGTGTAAAGCTTGAGGTCCACATTTAGGAGCGAGATGGGCCGGTACGAGCCGCACAGGGTCCGGTCCTTCCCCGGCTTGGGGATAACCGACACAGTCGCTGAGAGAAGGTCCGGTGGGATGGCTCCCGGTTCGGAGAAGGAATTGAACAAGCGAGCCAGGAGAGGCGCGACAGTGGGACAGAAGATCTTGTAAAACAAGGCCGTATAGCCATCCGGGCCCGGGGCTTTACCATGCTTTAGCCGTGCAATCGCGGAGATGACCTCCTCCACGTGAATGTCCCTCTCTAGGTGGTCCGCCTGGGAGGGGTCCAGGGCCGGGAGGGTCACGGATTCCAAATAGGCCTCAGCCTCTCCCGGTGGGGAAGGCTCTGCAGCGTACAGTGCCTCGTAAAAGGAACGAAAGGAATCTGCCACCTCCGCGTCACCGGAAACCGGGATCCCATCCACTCCCACCTGCTCCTTCACCACATTGCGTTGCTGCGCAGCCCTGAGCCTATGGGCCAGGAGCTTACCGCACCTGTCTCCGCCGGTGTAAAAGGCATGCTTCAGGCGCAGCGCTGCATACTCCGCCCGATCTTGATCCAACGCAGAGAGGAGTTTCCGTGCCGCCTTCAGCTGCTTCCAAACACGAGGAGCCCCTGTTCGGCGGTGAACCTGCTCAAGCTCCCTAACCTGCGCCGTCAGTTCCTCCCTCTTGCGTTGGCGTTCCCTGTTTTCCGCCGAGGAAATGGAGATAAACTCCCCCCTGACGACCGCTTTCAAAGCCGCCCACTGCGTTGCCAGGGACGTGTCAGAGTTGTTATTGTGGGTCAGGTAGTCCTGGATGACCTCCTCCACTCGCTTCACAACCGATTTCTTATGGAGAAGCGTGTCCCTAAGCCGCCACATCCCTCTAGAGGGGGGGGCCGCCGGCCAAGCAAAGAATCCGGAAACCGGTGCGTGGTCGGACAGGGACAAGACCCCGATGTCTGCCGCCGTGGCGGCCGAACAAAGCGGTCCGCTCACCAAGAGGTAATCCAACCGTGAATAAGTGCGGTGCGCGTGGGAGAAATAGGAGTAGTCCCTATCGGTGGGGTGCATGGTGCGCCAGAGGTCATGCAGGTCCATTTCCGCAATCTGGTCCTGTACCGCCCTAGAAAGCTCCCCTGTCTGTGGAAAGCGCTGGGCAGACCTATCCAGGGTGGAGTCGAAGACCATATTCAGGTCTCCCCCCAAGATGATATGGCGATCGGGCGAGGCAGTAACGTCCACCAACACTGATTCCAGGAAGCGATCCTGGTGGTCATTTGGGCTGTATACCGAACCAACCGTAAAGGCAACACCTCCCAAACGCATGCGATACACTAGAAGCCTCCCCTTCTGCTCAGCATGTTTATGCAACACCTCCCCCCTGAAGGAGCTGGCTAGAAGAATGGCCACCCCAGCAGTCTTAGTCGCAGCAGAGGAAAAGAGTTGCGTGGGGAACTTGGCAGAGCGCAACCTATGGCAATCTTTGGAAAGTAAATGGGTTTCCTGCAGGAGGCAGATATCCGCCTGCGACCCCTCCAACAGGGAAAGGATCGCTCTACGCTTCACGGGGTTATTCAGACCCTTAACATTAAGGGTCACTACTTTCAGGGGCGGCATCGCCTCCAGGGAAACAACGCGCTATGCAGCGAGCGAGGGATCAGCGGAGGGGGCGCGCGGGGCAGGGGCGCAGGGAAGGCCAGAGGCAGCATCGCACATGTTCGGACAGCATCGGACGGGACCCCCCCCACACCAAACCAACAGTTAAACCCCCCCAGAACCAACCCATGGCAACCAACCCAAACAAAAAACAGGAAACAACACCCCATAGTCTCAGTCTAGCCCAAGTGGGCGAGTCTGCAGAAAACAGTCAAGTGGACGTCCAGCCACACACCTCCCCCCTCGCCCCCCCAGCCCCCAGCCCCAGCCCAGCATCGTTAAAGCTAAGAGTCTCTCCCCCCGGAGAAAAGTTAGGCCGTTAGGGCCACACCAGTAGATTCAGGCAAGTTCCTGGCCGCAGTCCTCAGGGCCTCCGCCATGTCTGCTCTGATGGTGGGCGAGTCTGGACGGCTCGCCGTCGCTGACGATTGGCGCCTCCTCGATCTCCGTCGGCCCCGCCGCTCGGGGCGCCGCCACGCGGGTGTAGCCCCTTCCTCCTCCGTAGCAGTAAGGCCCAGTACTCCACAGACATCTTGTAAAGAGCGCAGCTGATTCAGCACCCCATTCCATCGAAAGATAAGACGGAAGGGGTGACCCCAGGAATAGGCTGTCTCATGCTCTCGCAGAAAGTCCGTAGCGATGCGGAAAGACCTGCGCTTCTGCAGTGTGATGGCGGACAGGTCCTGATAGAGCGCCACAGGTCTTTCTCGGAAGGTCAGCGGTTGTTTCCTGCGGGCCTCCGTCATGATGCGCTCTTTTAGGGGGAAATCCGGCAGGAATGCCAGGATATCAGGCGGGGGTGCCGATGACTGGCGCTGGCGGCCCACCCTGTGGGCTCTGTCAATGCGGATCGGGAAATCCGCTTCTTCCTCCAAGATGTCGCGGAACAGGTCCTGCAGATAGGCCACTAGGTCCGCGCCTTCATCCGCGGATGGAACACCTCGCACCCGGATGTTATTCCGCCTGGACCTGTTCTCGAGGTCCTCCGAGTGGGCCTGGAGCTCGACGCATTGCTCCCGGAGGCGGAGGACGTCCTGCTGGAGATGAGTTATCTCTTCATCGCGACGTTGGGCCGCCGTCTCCACAGTATCGATCCGCTCGCCCAGGCCTTCGACTTCCCTGCGCACCTCCCGGACCTCTCCAGCCACTTCGGTCTTAAGAGTTTGAAATTCCTCCTTGAGGGAGCTGAATAAGTCCTCCATGAAGGACCTCGTGACTGGTGGCTCGCCCACGGTTGCGTCCGTTGATGCTCGGGAGGCCCCCGGGGACGGCGGCGCCCTGTCGCGTAGTTGCTGGGACCTGCCGAGCATTTCCGGCAAAGTGCGATCTCCTCGCGCCGCGCCACGTCTCCCAGTCATCTTGGCCCCCGGTGAAGCCCAGGGTCAGTTGCTGTAGGCGAGTGCCACCGCTCGCGGGCACCAGATGTGAGGCCCTCGTCGGGGACAAGGGTAGTGCGTCACAGGCGACAAAATGGCGGCCCGGGTCTGGGCAAGACGACCCCCGGGCCAGCAGGGCAGGCAGCAACGTCCAAAGTGTAGGCCTCCAGCCTCGTACTCCCAGGGAGGACAGCAGATGAGTCGGTACCAGGACGAGCCGAGGCTCCCGTGTGAGAAGGGCGCGGGCAAGGGTCACTGGGCTCAGCTACACAAAGACAAGATGGCGGGAGGGTGGATCCCAAGAAGGCAGCCCGGGTCAGCAAGCCCGTGGGCGACCCTCAAACAGCAACGGGTCCGGAAAGTGCGAAACCGATGTCTCCCTTCACCACCAGTTGATTTGCCCGGCACGGGCACTGCTCGAACTCCGCCATCCAGTGCCTCCAGGCGCGGAGTTCGCAAGTCGGCACCCCTCGAAACCCAGGGTAAGGGGAAGATCGCCGGCGCAGGGCTGGGGTTCGTCGCCCAGCAATGGTGCTTGCCACCAGGCCACCGGCCAGGAAGCCTCCACACTCCGCGGAGTCCGTCTAGTCCGCTCCCTCGGAATCTCCGGCTTTCAGCTTTTCAGCACTCGGCCCGGCCTAGGCGCGCGGACAGCGCCGCAATACGCTCCGCCTCCAGGCTCTTCTCCTCGGGGCGACCCTGGCTCCACTCCTCGGAGCGATCTCCGAATCAACTTTCCGGGGACTTCCCCCGGGGCCACAGAAGTCAAAGTGGTATCAAAATGTGCCCCACGAACTCCGGCACAATTCTCTCACCCGCAGTGCAGCCGCGGGGGGAGAGAAGCGCAGGGATCGGGGCTCGGGCTGAGCTGGGCCGGAGGAGCTACGGGAGGAAGCGTCCGCTCACCCCGCCATCTTGGCCACGCCCCCCATATATACTTTACAAGGAATAAAAAACAGCATCAACCATGCTTTTTAAATTACGTACTTTGCGAAAAGAGTATTATGCACGAACATTTACTCTATAATACTAACAACGAAAAAAGCATGACATAATAACATGCCCAATTAGGCTGGTTCAAGTCGACAGTATTTTGACCTTCATGACATGAGGTCATGAAGCTCAGTTCCGGTTCCTAAAATGACTGTATGCATTTCTAGCACGGTGCTGATTGCATGTTCGGTTGGACTTATTGGATTAAGATGCATCCCATGACATCAGACACTTCGAGTCCGTGATATATGAATTCTCATCGCCTGGTTCTTTAATGTTACTTTGCCGTAATCGGTTCGAAACTTTATTGATCACTGTTGTATCTATAAAACAGTTGCTGGTGTCCTGAGGAGAACCCACTGATCAATAGGGTTCGAAACGCATAGACCTTTTTTGTTGTTAACAAACAAATGTATTGTTTTAGACAGTTAAGGCTGGTTGTGTAGCAACATAAGTGGATGTGGATTTTTCTAGTTTAATCTTTTGGGTCTAACACAACCAAGTCTGGTGTACATCTATTGCATTGTTTGTGGTATCGGGTCCCTTTTTTCATCTAATACAGAAGGATCCTTTAATAACAGAACTCAAGGGACTGTGTTGTGTATGAGTGTGATTTTGTAGTATGAGTGAAGCATTTTTGGTTGAGTGTATGGGAAGTGTTTGACTGGTTCGAACATATTTGGTGTGAGTGGTGCATATACATTTATTTTTGAACACTGTTTTCTTGTATTTTTGTATTAACCTGTGGCGATGTTTCAAAAAAAGTGTATAAAAAAGTACTCTACTTTGAAAAAATTAAATGTGTATTAATGAAACTTGGCTTTGACTAGTGACTTGTGTGCCATTGAAAGTTGGTTTAGTGTTTATCAGTATTGGCATTTGTAGTTGTTGGTTTTGTTTATGGGCTCAGCCTTACTGATTAGAGCCATTCCCATTGTAGTTATAGTGTATGAGGTTTTTCTCGGCATTTGGGCTCAACACGGATCCCTAGATGCACTGTAGCAGCACAAGCTGATGTCACAGCGATTCTTCCTGGAGGTCCATCATCCACCATGTAGAGCGCGTTTTTAAGACATGGACACCCATCTCGTCATTTCTTGGAAAACACTGTCCAATTAGGACCAGTCCGCATAAAGAGTTCCTTAATAAAACTCTGCCTTGTCACGAACTAGGAGCATTTCTGGAGCTCTATGGACATATTATATATTGGATCCTACCTTATTTTAACAAGGGAAATCTCGTATGAATTGATTGCCTCTCTACTTTTTGTGACCAGCACTACTTGAGAAATAATTTTGGAAGTGGCATTGCTGAAGAAGGCAGATTTCTGCCAAAACGCGCGTAGAAAAACTAACAATTGCCACATCTCTCATTTGTGCATCTCTTGCTTGGATACATAAATAGTGCAATTGTGTTATTATAACTGGACCACTGTATTTGTTGGTTGTTTGCAATTATGGCATATCTGATGTACAGATCACTTAAAAGCAGCCAATCATGTATGTGAATTCTATGTATGGGTAAATGGATGAATGTAGTGTGTATGTAGATTGAAATGGTGATTTCTCTGTCATAAAAATTACAAATATTGCATAATTACTGAAAAGAGTATTCAATAAAATATATATTTGTATTTTTCTAAGATTGACTGATGGTCTCTTCTCTCGAATATAATCTCATTATCTAGTTTTAAACATGTGTTGAAGTTGCCCTAAGAACTTTACAGTATGACAATAAGGTTATCATCAGGACTAGGGAGCACAAAGGAGATTGGTGTCTGAAGAGAATCCAAAACACGTTGGAAAAACTGCAGAAGTTTATTTGTCAAGAGATAGGCCAGTGCCGCTGGTCACCAGGGAGGATATATAGTAAAGTTTAGGGATTTAAAGGAATGCCAACCAATCAGGAAACCGAGTATTCTTTATGCGACTATTCACTCGCAGTGTGTCCTGAGTGAATCAGGAGCACCTGAAGGACCCCTTTTGTCGACCTTTATCAGCCTAAATGGGACTGTTAATTGTCATGAGCATATGAGTACATATTCCTTCAAGAATTGCTGTACAGCCAGCTACAAAATACAGTTGGTGGTTGCAGTGGTCCTTATGAGAAATGAAATGATGTTATGCAGTCAACCTAAGGATACTAAGAAATGTGACCCCCCTCCCCCCACCCTACAGCTAATAACATTCCATTATAAAGAGAGGGCAATATTTAAGTTCTGCCAGGACCTACTCTGCCTTTCTTCCATTCTATGTCAATAGGAGTACAATTCATAATGGTTTGCCAAATGACTTTGTCATTGGGGGGGTTCTAATGAGGTTAACTTAAATTTGGCTAAATTGCAAGTGTAGTATTTACGATAATGATACATTGATGTTTTCCGGACCTACATCTTATATATCGAGCTAAAGAGAATCATTTGTAAAGTGTAAAATCCCTTTTGTCTGAAGATCATCACGTTTTGTTTAATACAGACCCCTTTGTGGGTAGGGGGATGGGGATCAAGCCCACGATGAGAGGACTGATGAGTGGCCCCTTGTCTTGTGTGACTGACACTTAGGCTTTTTATCCTGGACTCCTTTGTGTCCCGGCCTATTTTAAAGCGGTTTCTAGACATTTGCCATGTACCGAACACATCATTTGTGATATTTTAATCTTTGTATGAAAATAGCTGATTTGATCTACTCATCGTAAAGTATCGCACGCAAGGCATGAAAATTACTCCCAAGCATACTCATTGCATAGATATGTGTCGCATTATCAAATGTAAACTTGGCAACTATGAGCGTTTGCGTACTGTTTTCAATTTACTCATGACCTCTTCTCTCTCCTAGGAGCTACTCTTTTCCGGGGAAAAAACAGAACAGTTTGTGCAGAAATCGGCCGTTCTATGGCTAGTTGATGGGATACAGGAACAACTTGAAGAGTCTATACTGTCACTGGAAAACTATATTACCAGTCCTCCCATTGCGGGGCATGCAAGCTCTTCTCAACAGCGTGGGACTGCATTGCTCCAACCATCTGTCCAAGTTACATGCAAGATCTGCCTACTCCAATTTGTTAAAGACCTGCTTGCTCTTATCGCTGGTAGAAAAGCTTCCCTCCCTGACCAGCTGAGGGGGGCCTGCCGGGTCTGCTGCCTTGTATGGGATATCACATGCCCTGATCTGCACGTTTCTTGTCTTCTCTCTTCTACCTCGCTGTTCTATACTTGTGGTTTGTTAATCTTCTCCTTGCTTATACAATGACCTCCTGTCTTCAGCGTACATGTTTGATAAACCCAACTGCTTGCAGTTGTATAACCTAACCTCTAACCTCAGTATTTCTCCTACTTGGCTCTCACATACTGAATTGATATTCCCTCCTCCTACCCCTTGAGCCGTTCTCAATTTGTCTTTGTCTTAAGTCTTTCTTTGCCGTGCCTGCCCCAAATCTAAATGTCAAAGGTTTCCAACCTACCTAATTGCCCTTGTTTTTGAGGTGACTCCTCTTGCCTTTATGCAGAACATAAGGAATCCAATCCCTGAATCATTGAAGGTCCTAGAATCTGCTCCTGTCTAAACCGTTCCCCATTTAAATTCAGTCCTATCATGGTCTTTCTATTGAGCGCACTTTAACACCCTCCCTCTCTTGGGGGTACCGGCTGCCAATAGTGACTTTGGTCATAAACTTCCCTCTAATTTTTATTTGTGGTAGGATTAAACTCTCCTTTCTTACTCTTTGAGGCAAGTAAGTAGTTGGTGGTCAAAACATCTGCTTGATCTTGCTTATCCCGGTCTGGTCTTTTTGAGCGGTTCTACTATGCTCACCTTGCCTACTTCGAAAGGCAAATGTCTGCCTGACATGAGATATGTCTACCTTTCACTGACTTGTCACTGAAAATAGTTGTTTTGCAGACCGAACCATACTAGCTGATCGAAGGATTAAACATGTTTACTTTCCTCCCATAAATTCCCTATGATTTTGTACCCAAAGATTGTACGCACATTCATGCAGGCATGAGCTAGCTTTGGTGGTCCTCGTTGCCTTTATCACCTTCATGCTTTGACCCCAGCAGACCAGATTCCTTTTTATTTTTTTGCTGCTCCCCAGTGTGGTTTTTACTTGTCCTGTAACCTATACCATGAGGTTTCGCATCTACAAGAGGAAAGTGTTCATCCTGACCCTGGTGGTGATCGCCTGTGGCTTTGCGTTCTGGAGCAGCGGAAGGCAAAGGAAAAATGAGGCTTTCATTCAGAACCCAGGGACTGGGAAAGCAGGGAAAGAGCAACAACAACCAGGGATCAGAAAGATCTCCAATGAATCTCAGCCAGCCCACAAGCAGGAGGATGATGGTGGTAAGGAGCAGCAACATGCAGTCAGGAAAATTTCTGAATCTCAGCCAGCTCACAAGCAGGAAGTGGACAATGAAACATCAGTTTACATTAACATTGCATTCCAGCTGAACTTTGACCAGATGATTAAAAACATAGACCATATTCCGAACCGTCCTCAGGGGGATGTAGTGGTGGTCGTCCAGGTACATAACCGGCCAGACTACCTTAAATTGCTTATTGAATCACTCAGACAGTCCAAAGGTATTGAAAATGTGTTACTTATTTTCAGTCATGACTTTTGGTCTGCTGAAATCAACCAGATCATCGCTGCCGTGGATTTCTGCCAGGTCATTCAAATATTTTTTCCTTTTAGTATCCAACTGTACCCCAATGAGTTCCCAGGAAATGATCCCAAAGACTGTCCTAGGGATATTGATAAGAGAGAAGCTGAGAAGCTGAAGTGTAACAATGCAGCCTTCCCAGACTCATTCGGGCATTACAGGGAAGCAAAATTTTCCCAAACAAAGCATCACTGGTGGTGGAAGCTACATTTTGTGTGGGAGAGGATAAAGGTGCTAAAAGATTATGAAGGGCTCGTGTTGCTTATTGAAGAGGATCACTATATGTCTCCTGACTTTTATCATGTCCTTAAAAAAATGTGGAACAAGAAAATTGAAGAGTGTCCTGACTGTGATCTGCTATCCCTGGGTGCCTACACTCGTGTCCAGGATTTCTCTGATAAAGCTGAGAAGTTGGAAGTGAGGACCTGGAGATCTACTGACCATAATATGGGCCTTGTGCTTAACAGAGATGTTTATCAAAAGCTTATCCGCTGCACTGCTGCTTTCTGCACATATGATGACTACAACTGGGATTGGACACTTCAGTATTTGACTGTCACTTGTCTTCCAAAGTTTTGGAAAGTCCTGGTCCCTGAGGTTCCTAGAGTTTATCATGCAGGTGACTGTGGAATGCATCACAAGAAGGCCTGCAAGCCATCTACAGAAAGTGCCAAAATAGAGTCACTGTTAAATAGCAACCATCAGTACTTGTTTCCTGAAAGCCTGAGCATCAGTAAGCGGTTTTCAGTGGCTGCATACTCCCCCCATGTGAAAAATGGAGGCTGGGGAGACATCAGGGACCATGAACTTTGTAAGAGTTATCACCGACTTCAGTGATTATCACAGTCTTATAAAAGCCTCTTCAAGTATGAATTGTATGCCTATTTTTTTTTCTCCCGAGATATGAATACAAGTGTGTAAATGAGTAACAATTGGTGTCATTCAAAATGAATAAACGTTTTTGTTAAAGTTCTCTAACAGTCATTTTTCCCCAACCATGGTAGTTCTAAAGTTTAGGCAACAGTTGCTCTGTTTTTTCAGTTAATTACCTGTTTTTTGTTTTAGTACTCAAGAAGCAGGAGGCAGCCAAATGTATCTTTTGTATAAAAAAATATACATAGTTTTAGTGTACATAATGCCATATTTATCTCTAATTCTTTATATGATAGTACATTTCTTAAAATGTATTTTTTACAAAGATTTGAAAGGCATTGTAAGTGAGCGGGAGGGTTGAAGTGCCAAATTAAGTTCTGTCTATCAGTGTGTTTGAGGGACCTTATTATCTTTAGATGTGCACAAGATCCTTATTTTATTTTTTCATTTATAATGTCAGAATTTAAAACATGAAAGAAGTTGTAAGTGATAGCCTCGAACATTTTCCTTGATTTTCAAATTTCTTCCAGTCTTTAAGCATTCCTCCTTTTAATGCTTCTGGTAAAGGGATTGGAAGAATGTTTACAAATCTACTTACCTGCAGCATTACATGCCCATTATTATTTTAAATTTGTTAGCACATCTTAAGGTGTAATGGTAAAAGGCGAATTAATGACTGTAAAATAATTCTATGTTTTGATACGACACGAGATTTTGTTATTGTAGAATCGGAGGAATAGTATGATCTGAAGCTTTGTTTTTACAAAAGTGAATTATTTTCTCTCCCATTAAGTCATCCCAGGATGGTCAGTGGAAACATAATGATTAACGCGAGAAACGTAAAAGGGATTTAAATGGACATTGGGTCTTGACTAGGAATTGTCATGAATTTGGGTGGAGTGAATGCAATTCAAGTTTTCAAATGACCACAGAGGCACAGGTTCGTTATCTGACAATTGGGCAGAGCACCTCTCGTCTGAGGTCCATGTTTTTGAAAAAGTTGTGTGTTCTTCTTGTTTGTAGACCTTGACAATAATATATTTTTTTGATTAAGCAATTTAGGGGCATAACATGGTACAGAAGTTTCACACAGTGTTGATTCTTAATATTACTGTGCAGCTGCTGAGCCGGAAGATTGAGTTTGTGAAGAAAATCTCTTCCACCAGCTCTAAAATATTAGGTTTTTTGTTCTCTGCTGGTGCAAGCCCAATCGGATCTATGGAAAGAATGAGTGTCTGGATTGCCTTGCTTCTGCCATTATTTGAGTATACAATCTCATGCGGGGCTTGAGTTGTGCTTGTGGTGGTCAAAACCTCATGAGTAAGAGCCCTCTTTCCCTTTCCAATGTAAATAAAACTGCCAATATGCACAATCGCTTCAGATTTTGGACATGTTTTCTCTTAGCTGCCATTGTAAAGATACTCTGGAACACTAGGGCACTACTGCTCAGTACTTAGGTGTTTTCCCAGCGGCGGCTGGTGGGCTGGATAACTTGATTTCCTCTGCTACTACGCCATCATTTCAATCTATAAGACATAACCAATATTTAGAAAGCAAATTCAATCATAGTATTGAGGAGGTGGAGAGAAAGTGGGTAATGCTACCTGTCAGCAGTTCATTTTGGCACAAGAAGTGATAATGAAACCTTTCATCTGTGTGTATGTGGCTGGATTCAAGCAGTTGGGACACTTATCAAAGGGTATATGCGTTTTAATTCTGCCAATAACTTATCTGCACTCTTAGCATATCCCCTTTCACACTGAATGTATTACTTAACATCTTGGTTCAAAATGTTTTATCGTCAATCCTATGGTCGTTTGGTGAACACACGTGGAATCCCGAAAATTGCTAAATCGGAATACCTACGAAATGGAGTTATACTTTTATTTTCAGGGTTACAGTGTAATTTCTTGTCAGATTATATTCAGTCAATGTAACTTTACCATTAAATGCTTTTGATGTTAGGGTTACTTACAGTGGCCTGTTGCTAATCTGTTTCCATATGATGCAGAATAATTACCAGTATCGGCAAAGACAGTACAACTGGCTTTAATGGGCTAGCACATGTAAACACAGGCTGTCCCAAATACACATCTACTGTTTGTGCTGTGCTTCTGTGGAACCTGCCTCTTGTGTTTCTAAGCTTGTAGGTCATTTTGGCACTAACTCTACTGGCCTAGGAAATAAAAATACATGGCTAAGACATTAGAAGAAATCAGAGGTAGGTTACACAGCCACATGGTACAAATGATCTGTCCATGTGTGTGTTAGTATGCATGGCACGTTAAAGCTAGACTTATTGGATTTGGCAGTGCTTGCTGGACATGTATTTGAGGTATCTAGATTTTGCATTTCTGCCACCGGCTTAGCACAAGGGAGGGCCAATAAAGCAGTGTTGGCCCAACCAGTCTGCCACTGGCGGATGAGCGAGTTTGAAAGAGACAGTTTTTCTTTGATCCCCCCTCACTCCCCTTGGGACCACAAAAATCACTATACACCCTGCCTTTTCAAGTTGGCCCACCTGACAGTGCCAGAGTGCCCGGCAGGCCAGTCCAACTCTGGCATTAAGTGCAGGATTTTAAACAGAATAAAGAAGTGATCCGTGTTTTTCTGTTCCATTGAGCTGGAGAATTTTGTATCTTAGTTGCAGGATAAAATCAAGTTGTGGTACTGTGGATGAGCAGATCCACGTATGTGCTAGTGCATTAGTATTACAAAAGTCTTGCACGAGAGCTGATATAAATTTTAGTGGCAGTGACTGGCTCTGGAGAGTGAGGTAATAGGATTTGTTAAGAGATCAGTGAGTACTTGGGTATGTTCGATGTAATGTGCATAGAGTATTGCTGCAAAGCAATCTGGTTGGAATTAGGTCCTTCAGGAGTAGAGATGTCAAATGCAAAGGGGAGCATAGTGAGGTGAGAAGTGCTTGTAGAAGAGCGATGAGTTTAGGCTACAGGCTCTGTATCGTCCTTTATAGGTGACAGACCTTTTAGTTTAATGTCAAGCAGTTTGTTTTGCACAGTTGCTAAAAGATTTGTGGCTGTAATGAAGTCTGGGGTTAAAGCTCAAATGTGTTGTGTGAATCATGTTTTTAATTAATTTATGTTCTTCTGTGGAGAGTTTGTTTGCTGTTATTTTGGCATAGTTGGACAGTGCCAGGAGGTTGGTTGATGGCCTATTCTCTTTCGGGGTAGGGTCAGGGCTCGAGTCTGGGTACCACGCGGGTGGACGGCGTCCCCCCACTTATACCCAGGGGATGCCGTCCCCCCTGCCAAACAGCTGGACTTAACTCTTTGGCCTCTCTGGAATGAGATCAGAGTGCACCTTTCGTGACGTCACTTCCTTTCGTGACGTCACTTCCGGTGACAGCGTCCCCCCCCCATTTCTCTTTTTAGGACTCGTGCCCTGGGTTGGGTGATGGCTACCAGGAAGGCTTTGAGTTTTCGTTGACAGTGCTAATGACTGTGTGTAGGAGCAGAATTGATCCCTGTCTGCTTTAATTATGTTTGCATGATGCGGTCCGATTTTATTCCCTATGGGTGTGTGTGGTAATGAGGGAAGAGAGAGTAGAGGAAAGATAGCTAATGGTTTGGCAGTGTTTGGCAATAAGTAGGCATGGTCTCTGTGCTAACAACTGTAGCCAGCCAAAAAGCTGGATATATGTTTCACTCGGAAGATTAAATCATGATCTCCTTATTTTCATACGTAGTAATATGTGGTATTTATATGCCACTCGCCACCCCAGACAAGGCGTTAAAATGCTTTTTGGCAAGTAGCATGCTACGCCTGAACCCAAAAAGGATTAGTGGTGGTTTACTATAGAGAACATTTTTGTTCATTTGAGCGGTGGAAATGTGAGCCTGTGGCAAAGGCATTGCACAAGTGCCCACTTCCACACACAGAGAGAACAAGTGAAGCATGTGCAGAAGCAGTGCACATTCCTTGCATACACAGGACAGGGAAAACATTTGCAGTAGCAGGGCAATCTGCACCTAAAGTGTGTATTTTAGGTGTGGTTTCTTGACATGTGTTGGTGGTGTTTGTTAATTGGTGCATATGTGATATGTTGGTGTAATGCATGTGTAGTGATTCGAGTTGCTGTAGTGGTGTGAGTCGCTGCTTTTTGGTGAGAAGGTGTGCATTGCTGCGGCTGTCGTATGTGCCTTGGTTGCGTGTATTGATGTGATGGTGTATGTGTAAAGTGGTGCAAGTGAATGTGTAGAATGGTTATTTTGTGCAAATGCATGTTCAAGGTGAATCAAAGGCAACCTGTTTGGGGTGACAGCAATTTAAACTCTCCAGGTGTCTCTAACTTCGCAGAGAGTGGCAGCCTCGGAGGGGCCTGATGAGGTCAATTTCTCCTCCCAAGAGCCCTACTAGAGCCTTGGAAGGAAGATGACCATAGAGGAATCTTGTTCTTGGGTTTTCATTGGTAGATGAGCAGTGCTGACTAATGAATTTCGTTTAAACTTAGAGATGCAAAGTCTTATAATGTCTGATCCAGTAGGCGTCCATATGTGGCTTTTAATCAAGTGAGGACATTATATCGAAGAATATTTATTTGAATATAACGAGCAGATTGTTTCATTTCCATAATGTAAAGCTGTATGGCTCACCATCACTATCTACTCTGACCTCGTTCTGCCAGGACATAATTTGAGAGGTTAAACCAAGGAAGGCACAAGACACCCAGGAAGTAACTGTGCCGTAGGTTTTAGTTACGAAGCACAGATGAATGCAACATCCCTACCATTCAGGGGACGTATGACACTGATATGGTGGAGAGACCTGGCTTGCACAGGGCATATACTCATCATGTACGCCCTACACAGACTGGGACTATACAATATTACAAAAAATTAAGTTTTCATATTGCAGGTATAAACACAAGCCCGCGCTGAGGACAGTGCAGCATGATTTGGGAAATAACTTCATGTACTCTTTCTTCCACTGAAACCAGACTTTAAAGAGGAAGCATCCCCACCCACAGGTGAGCCCAGTGTGTGACTATAACCACCTGCAGGGCAGCAAGGGGACTATCTGGAAGGACCCTGTGTGACCCAATCCCCCCTCAACCCCCCCCCCCCCCCCCCCCCCAAAAAAAAGTGTCATGTGGGTTGCACTAATTGTGCATCACGTCCTTTTTGTACTTCCCAAGAGTTTGTCTATGTACTTACAAAGGTCAAATAGCTGCAGGGGCAAGGTGTTCCCTCATTTGAATGAGCCATGTACTGAGGTAATGATGGAACAACTAGTGGAGATCATGTAGGCGCAAAGTGTGCACTGGTGTAATCGGTATCATTGAAGGAGCTGCAACAGCAACACTGAGTAACAAGGCAGTACTCATGGTGCCCAAAAAGGGGCTGCAAATGCCTTTTGTGGCCCAAGGCACTACTATAACACAGACCTGGACTAATAGTAGTTGCACTGAAAAGGTAAAATTGGTGCATATTAGTTGTGGAGTCCGAGAAGTATCAAATTGGTTCAGAACAGGTACAGTCCTGCCCAAGTACTGGCTTGTGGCGAATATATGTCGATATCCCGCAAACAAAAATCCTGCATACCATCACTCCGCATTTTTGAGAACACAGAACAAGTACTCTGTAAACCCCTCATTGTGCAAACTTTTATCCCGCGTATGACTTTATCACACATGCCATTACAACGCAAATGCATGTGTGGTAAAGTCTATTTCTAGAAAAGGCTTTTAAGATCTATACCCCGATCAGGCCTCTTTGTTCAGCATCTACCTATCTTCTCCCTGTTCCACGCACCAGAACAGTTGCTTGGGGAGACGGACGTTTCCTAGTAGCCACAGCGAGGCTTTGGAACACTCTCCCTTTTACCATCAAGACCAGTCCGACGCTTTTAATTTTTCGAAGACAACTTAAAACTTGGCTCTTTGACCAATGATCTTCAGCATGTTCTATCATCTGACAATCCCCTGCGCCGAGACACCTTTGGGTATTTGTGCGCAATACAAATCCAATAAACATAAACATAAACATAATTTTATTAAAAATATATTTATTTTTTAAATAAAACATTTTTAATTGTATTATATATATATATATATATATATATATATATATATACACACACATCTTCAATATTTATTTTATATATTTTTTTGTTTATTTTTTTATTACCCTTTACACCCTAAAAACCAATCCCACCCATGTCCCTTTAAATACCCCTGCACCCCATAATCCTAACCCACCCTTACTCCTTAAAATACCCCAGCACCCTTAAACACTAACCCATCCTGAACCCTAAAAATACACCCTGCACCCCAAAACCCAAATCTATCCCTGATCCCTAAAAATACTCCTGTACCCCAAAACTTTAATACAATCTAAACCCTTAAATAAACCTCAGCACCCCAAAACACAAACCCATTCTGAACCCTAAAAATATACCCTACACCCCAAAACCCAGACCTATCCCTGAACCCTAAACATGCCCCTTTACCCCAAAACCCACCCTAAAAATGCCCCTGTACCCCAAAACATTAATACCCTATAAACCCTATCACCCCAAAAAACTAACCAAACCTGAACCGTAAAAATACACCCTCCACCCCAAAACCCAAACCTATCCCTGAACCCTAAAAAGAACCCTATACCCCAAAACTTTAATACCCCCTAAACCCTTAAATAAACCTCAGCACCCCAAAACAAACCCATCCTGAACCCTAAAAATACACCCCAAAACCCAAACCTATTCCTGAACCCTAAAAATGCCCCTGTACCCCATAACCCACCTTAAACCCTAAAAAGGCCCCTGTACCCCAAAACTTTAATACCCTCTAAACCCTCAATCAACCTTATCACCCAAAAACCCAAACCTATATCTGAACCCTAAAAATACACCCTGCACCCCGAAACCTATCCAGAACCCTAAAAATACACCTGTACCCCATAGCCCAAACCTATCCCTGAACCCTAAAAGTAACCCAAACGTATCCCTGAACACAAAAAACCCTGTACCCCAAAACTTTAATGCCCTCTAAGCCCTTAAATAAACCTCAGCACCCCAAAACACAAACCCATCCTGAACCCTAAAAATCCACCCTGCACTCCAAAACCCAAACCTATCCTGAACCCTTAAATTACCCTATCACCACAAAACATATACCTCAGAACCCCAAAACATATACCCCTATTCCCATATTTACCTTATCCTAACATATTTAAAAAAAACATGCTTTTACCATTCATACATTTACAACAAATTTCGTTGTAAATGTATGCGTGGTAAAAGCATATAAAATGTCATGCCATGCGTTATAATGGCATTGCGGAGTCATGGTAGATGCGTAATAAAAGTATGCGGAGTGATGGTATGCGGGAAGAAAGATTCGTGATAATGGGTGTTTACCGCTTTTGGCAACTACCTTTCAAGGTTGGATCATTGATCTGGTTGCATTCATGGTCTTTACCCGAATTTATACAATTTGGTTCAAAATAATGAGTGCCAAATGTATCGATAATATACCCCAGGGTTCCCCAAATGCATGCTTAACCTGAGATTCTGTGGGTGCTGCTTAATTTTGATTCATTAGTTAGTAAAAGTAAAGCTTGCACTAAATAGCAAAACTTTACTTCAATGCAATCCAGTTCGTATAACATGGGACCCGTTTATCATTTCAAACATGTTCTGTTTTACATAAGTGCAGTTTATCAAATCGTGTTGTTTTGCATATTGTTTGGGGCCTAGTATGTGTCAACTTGGTTTATTTGTAACATGAAATGTCAGTGGGACATTGATCGTTTATTTATGAAGCCCACCAGTAATTCGTCACTGTTTGCACTACCTATACATGGAGATATTTGCCTTAGTCCTGTGCAATGTGAACTGCTTACATGGCTACAGGGATGTCCATTCAGCGTAACTATCACAACAACATGCATTGTAACAAGCAATGAGTCTAACCTATAATGGCTGCCTGTAGAGCTATTGAGTTTGCCAATGCTTGTGGAAGTCTGGGTAGCATTGACACAGTATGGCAAAAAAGTATAGAAAGTCTACTGATTTTTGGTGAATTCCGTAAATCTGCAATTGGGAGGAATACCTGGAATATTATTACCTCTGCCACACTGATAATTCTGCCAGCTGTAATACATCCTGTAGCAGTTAGACAAATTCTGCTGGAAATTGGGAATTTTTAGATTAATGTTCGATTGTCTTAGCAGGTCATAAACACTCCTAGTTCCCATAATTAATATCTGTGCGCAGTAGACCGCTGGGGAACCCGTCCTGGCTCTCCCTGTGAGATGGTCCCTACTGGGTATCTGCAAGGTGAAACCAGGCATCCCCGGCGTATGTGGGGGGCCGTTGTGGCGACGAGGCAAGCTAATGCCCAGAGTTGCCGAGTGCGATCCCTGGTTAGAGTAGGCACCAAGGTGAGAATTATCGAGTCCGCTGACCCTGGTCCACGACCCTGCCGCATCGGGAATTGAACCCTGGTCCCGGGCCGTCCTCTGCTCTCGGGTCTGCTGCCTCTAACCAGTGAGCCACACCACTCCAATCCATATTAAAGCTAGTCAGTAGTGGGAAATATTTCAAAATATATCCCCTTTCTGCTCAGTGATAAGGAAAGAAGGAGGGTGCTTAGAAGGACTTAACACGTTCTAAACCATAACTACAGCCAATCTAGCCTCCCTATGCCTGCTTACATAACATTTGATTAAAATGTATGAAGGTAGTTTCTATTACACGTTCCATCTTTGATTAGCCTTTTAATGGCAGGACCATAGACACATATTTTCAAGGTGGTGTGTTGAAACCATCCACTCCTTCATCCACCCCTAATATTCCTGTTGTAAATGTAAGCAGTTCTCAAAATGTATCTTGTATTTTGTTAAGAGTTCTTTTTTTGCCCTACAGGAAAAAAACTCTCCCTCAATCTTTTAATTTAGGAACTTAGCCCATTTTGACCTAATAATAGTTTTTACCAAAAATCTGAACCAACCCATGTGCGCCTGCTGTAGAAAAATTCAAATCGCTTAAAATATTTCTGGAGCCAATCTTACAATGGCCACCTAAGGCTGGATACCCTTACATTTCGGCATTAACTCCATTTATGCGAGATTAAGGATTTGTAGTGCAACGTCCAGATCAAAAAAACCTTTCCAAGGTCTCCTGTTTTTTCAGTAAAGGAAATCTTAATGTCTTTTATTGGCTAAAATTCCCTACCCTTCAGTGTGGCGACTCTACTGAAACCATGCTGGAGTTCCTGGACAAGTTTTCACAGCAGAAACTTTCAGAAAGTTAACACGTCCATCTGCAAAGTTCCTTCTCTAGTCTAAAACATACCCATATATTGCACTAGAGATTATTAAACTGCAAAAGACTACAACTTACTCAATGAACAAAAATGCAGGAAAAGTAGGGGGGGATTTGTTAGCTTCTCCAGCTACAACAACAATATATGTATATGCTTAACAGGATATTAATAATTCTAAGAGCATGGCGAAGTAAACTTTTGTGCCATTGCCTTATGTTTTAGAGTTAAGACGCTCAACTGAGCATTTGGATTATGCTTTGTGTTTTTGATATACATTGTTTGCCATTTGTAGAAAGCAAGTACCGCATGCACATGCAGTCCTAAAAACAATGGGTCTGACCTTTAATGGGTGCCTGCATGGCTATTGGCTTTGCCAATACTTGTGGAAGTGTGGATAGTATTGACAAAGTAATGAAAAAAGCACTGAAAGATGCCCACCAGCGTACACGCAAGAGTGAACATCTTTCAGTGGTTTTTTTGTTGCATATTTTATAATTACTATATCATTTCACGATGGTCAACATGTTCAAAACAAAGCCTTTTCCAACTCGGAACAGTAAAGTAATGATAAAGCATGCTAAAAATATTCAAATATCAGTGTTTGGAAAAAGACATTCCAAGATGGGTGACTGTTAAGATTGAGCACTGCAAGCAACAGCACGTGGCCTGGTAGCACTATGCTGTAAGCAAATTAAAAACAATATATATTTAATTTAGTTATATTTTAGAAAGCAGGAAAGACAGCTAAGCCAGACCTTGATGCACTAGGGCTTGACGCATCGTGTCGGCCATCTTGAAAGTATGAAAACGTAACTTTCTATACTTTAAAGATGGGTATGATATATAGTCAACCATATTGTTTCACACAACATTGTGGCCATCTTGAAAGTATTAAAAAAAATTCAAGTTGGTTGGTCACTGCTACTGGCTTTGCCAGTGATGGTGCAATTTAAAAGCATCTGCCATTGGCAAGGTCAGAAGTGGAGGACAGGCTACACCGCGACCGGTACTTCATTGTTTCTTGAGGTATGGGGTGGGGAAGGGGGTTGGGGTGGGTTGTTTGATGTTGGTTGGGGGGGGGCACGGTTCTTGCGATGTTGCAACGGTGGTTGGTTATGCACCTACATGGCGCGTGTTGTGGCTCTTGGATCCAGGGGGTCTTTGATGTCATGCCCAGATAGTAGGGCCAGTGCGCCCGGGGGCTCGATTTGTGTCCTCAGTTGGAATGTGCGGGGAGTGCTGGATAAGATAAAACGAGAGGCAGTCTTGCGGCAGGCCAAAAGGGTGGGGGCGGACATAGTGATGTTGCAAGAAACCCACCTCCTAGGTAATAAAACACTTTGCCTCCAACAATATGGCTATAGTCAGGTCTTCCATGCCGGTTTCACCAAGGGTTACAGAGGGGTGGCCATCTTGGTGCACCGGAGGGTCCCATATGTCCATTCCACTCACTGGGTAGATACGCAGGGCCGCTATATATTTATCCAGGGTACGCTTGGGGAGGAGCCCATTGTGCTGGGTAGTGTATACGCCCCACCCCCTTTACAGTGGTCCCCGTGGAAAAGATTTTTGCAGTATGGGCAGATATCCCGAATGTCCTTACAGTGGTAGGTGGTGACTGGAATGATGTCATGGACAGTACACAGGTTAGCTACAGGCCTGCGGAGGGGGGGAGGAGGGGAGGAGGGGAGGAGGGGAGGAGGGGAGGAGGGGGGTGAGTGTGGCAGATAGTCCCACCAAATTGAGTGATATGATCAGGAACCTGAATTGGGTGGATACATGGAGGCACAGGCACGGCGCACAGCGAGAATATACCTTTCTCTCCGCAGTCCATAAATCGTTTTCCAGGCTGGACTACATTTTTGTTCCTGGGGCGGCTCTTGGTAGAGTGGAGGCCGCAGATATACTGCAGCGCGGGCTGTCTGATGATTCTGATTCTCCCACTGCTGTAACCATATGTCTGGATAGGCAGAGACAGCCATTCCGCTGGCGTCTCTCCGTCTGGCATCTGCAATTGGTAGACTATCAACAGCACATGAATGAGGCCATAGCTCACTACTTGTCTGAAAATGTGGTGACGGTGGCGGACACGACGACATTGTGGGAGGCAATGAAACCCACACTGCGGGGAATAGATATTGCTTGGTGCCCAGCGGCTCGGAGGAAGCGCAAAGAGGCCTTAGATCACGCTGAAGTGGAGATCAGAGATTTGGAGCGCCGCGGCAGCAATGAGGGGGAGGACCAGGCTGTTGGGCAGTTATTGCTGGCTCAGCAGTCCTATGCCTCTCTGTTGTTGGATGAGGCGCGGCAGTTGTGGTTGGCGACCCGTAGCCGAGTATACCAATGGGGCGATAAATCAGGGACGATGCTCCATAGACTGTGCCAGGGCCTCGCTCAGGCTCAGACCCTCCCGAGGATTCAAGACGATACTGGGTCCCCAGTCACGGATCCTAAGAAGCTAGCTGAGGGCTTCGTGGCTTACTACGCTGACCTATATGCCCCGAATGAATGCATTTCCGCAGATGTCGTAGACCAGTTCATAGCAGATCTGCCGCCGGGAGCAGTTTCAGATGAAATCCGAGACCGCCTTGAACTCCCGCTGACAGAGGACGAGCTGGGGGTCGCTCTGAGGGAACTGAACACTGGCTAGGCCCCCGGCCCTAATGGCTTCCCCAGCAAATTCTTCAAAAAGTTTCATTTGCAATTCGGAGCTCACTATAGAGCGGTGGTAGAAAAGGCTAGGAAGCGGGGCTGCCTGCCCCCGGACTGGAGACATGCAGAGGTGGTGGTGTTCCACAAGCCCGGTCGGCCTCCGGAGCAGCATGCCTCGTACCGACCGATTTCCCTGTTAAACGTGGAGGCCAAGGTATTGTCCAAGGCGTTGGTGAATAGGTTATTGCCGTATATTACAGATCTCATACACCCTGACCAGGCGGGCTTTATGCCTCAACGGGCGACACGGCATAATATCAGGCGGCCTTGCGTAGCGGTGGCGGCGGATCGGTCTGCAGGGGTACAGGCGGCGTTATTTCTGGCCGACATGGACAGGGCTTTCGATTCGCTCAGCTGGACATACTTGTTCTCACTCTTGCCCCGACTACATTTTGGACCCAACTTTATGTCCTACTTGAGGCTGCTGTATACAGATTTGACGGCCTCAGTCAGGGTGGCGGGGTCTCGTCCTCGAGCTTTTCTATCGGGAGGGATACCAGGCAGGGCTGCCCCCTCTCGCCTTACCTGTTCGCCTTGGCAATGGAGCCATTGGCTGCATGGGTACGTATAGATGCGCAGATGAAGGGCTTTGAGTGGGACCGTGGCCCGTCAGATAGAATTGCGTTATATGCGGATGATGTCCTGTTTTTTTTTAACGGACCTCAATAGGTCGGGGCCCCGCCTCCTGCGTATCCTGCAAATCTTTGGCGAGACCTCGGGACTATATATAAACCAGTGTAAGTCTTCACTCTGGGTGTTGGGGAATGGCCTGGCGGTGGGGGACTGGGCATCAGCACTTCAGATTGCATTCGGGGGCATTAAGTATCTGGGGGTGTTTTTATCCGAGATCCCTGCTGTCGCTTGGGAGCGAAATGTGGCGCCAGTCTGGGAATGGACCCGGGCGGACATTAAAATATGGTGCTGCATGCCCCTGACTACATATGGCAGATCGGCCATATTTAAAATGGTGGCCCTGCCTCGACTGATTTAGCAATTGCAAAACTCTGCTCTGGAGCGGTTCCTGATGGAGCCCCCTACACTCCATACCCTGTTATATGCGTCCTAGAAGCGTATGGCGTTGCCTCCAGTGACCCAGGTAGTGTTTGAATTGCTTATTTTGCAGTTGATAATATAGCTGATTGCTTGTTGAGATAAGTAAAATAGACTGGAAAATTTGAAGAAATTGTTGGTGATGGGGTACGGATATGGGGTTTAGAAGATGGTTTGTGTTGTCACTGATGAGTTATATCAGAAAATGGTTGGAGGAGGAGAAGCATGAAGGTTTACAAAGAGTGTTGCGATTCATTGCTGAAAAGTGCAAAGATCAAAAGTATTTGAGCAATGGATGTAATGTTTTCTGGTGTGTTAGAAGTGAATTATCTAAAGTTATTGGGTTGCATTTTCTAGGGGAACTAGACTAGCACCTTTCAGGAGCCTTGGCATAAGTTGTTGGGGTTGGCTTATTGTGGACGCCTGGGTGGTGTTAAACCTAAAGCGATTAACGATAGATTTTTGATAGCTGGGATTAGACGTAGACATTGAAAGTATGATTAGACACTGTCCAAAATGGTGCGGTGATAAGACATGCAAGATTATTACCCCTTCTATGATCTTTAGAACCTTGCTAACTAATATTACTAACTAGGTTAAAATTAAGGTCCATTCATTGATTGTTATGCTTTCTGCAAGGGCAATTTTCCCATGCAGATATATGGTTTTGCCCATGCGATGAGCAGTCACCCCAGACTCTCCTGCACTTTGTATTTTTCTGCAAATACTGCCTCCCTTTTACCAGGAGATTTTTATTGCCCCGTTACGAAGATATACGTTTACCAAATGTAGGGCCTCTTTGCTCTTCCTCCAACAGATCGAAGACTATGAGACCTGTTACTCAGTTGGCTACTTTTTTTAAAGCATCTGAATTTATTCCTTATGACCTGGCAACAGCTGATTTGTCCAGTTTCTTAGTAACAAATATATTTTTGTAAATGTATTGGTGATATTGTTTTTAAATAGATTTACACAGTGGAAATGTTTTTAACAGATTTAGCAAATACAGTGGCAATGTAATTTTTTTTATATGTATGTATTTTCTTTGATAAATCTATTTTCTATTTAAAATTGTATTTTTTATATATGCTTGTCTTTTATTATCTACTTTTGCAGGAACGAATACAGATTGTGAACTTGTCAAAAACTATACATATCTCTGACTGGAAGAGTCTAACAGATGTAATAGCATTGGTTTTTGTGTTCACCCCTGGGTTTCACACCCCTTCTCGCTATTATTTACACATAGATATGAACCACATAAATGGAAATATTGACCACCACATTGCAAAAACTGCCATAAAAATAGTAATAATTACTTTGTCTCTACTCTGCCTCTGTCTACATTCTAGCAAGAGAGCAAGCTTAGTACCTTTGTGGCCAGTGTCAGAAAAACACAGACTTTCTTGTGGAGCATTTTACGTAAAAAAAAAAACAACAGACGAAAAAAACCTAAATATTGCCACATGGTGGCTATTTTCTCAGGCCCCTCAAAGATAAACAAAGTCAAAGGAATATCCCTGGATTAGTTCAAGGACAATAATGCACACTCTATTCTATTTTACATCATATCACTTACACATAGAATACTGGATTGGTGTGCTCATTAAACATCAGTCTCAGACTAAAATGTAACGTTTACACTCTTTTATTTAGGAATTTATATGTTATAAACTCCCCTTCACGATAGGAGAAAATATATTGGTTAAAATTTCAGAAAAGACATTTTTCTGAAAGCTTTTTACTTGACAAAACAATTCATACAGTACAATAAGATATATTAAAACAACTACTATTGCATAAAAATTTCACAACACATACATCAAAAAACAATATGGTCATTGAATACAGTGACTCAATACAGTTTCAATTAATTAAAGAAAGACAAAAAGAAACCCCCTTTGTTAGATAGCACAAATGATATTGCTACAAATTAATCAGATCCAATAACTTTTCCACCAGGTATATGTGACTTCCAGTGTCCAAAATAGGTGTATCTCTGGAGCCTCCTAGGTTTTGTTTGGAATCTATATTACGTAATGCGTCGACGCGTTTCGGTGTTTGAGCCCGTAGATATGGTCACACCTTCTTCAGGACAGTTTATATGGGGTCATCACGCTCTTGTTTCTGGTATCCTTCTCTATCCTTCTCTATTCTTGATATTGGATATCAGGCATGTCCAGTGGGAAGGAGTACTTAGTTTCTTTAGTCACATTCCCTTTGGCTCTCTTTTCAACAGGAAGTTCATTATCTGGAACCTCTATGTTGGATCTTTTTATTTTTCTCTGTATCGATCTTTTGTTTCCCTTTGGTTCTTTTGTTCTGTCACCTTCGTCACTACCTCGGGTACGTCTCGTCTTCCATGATGGAAGACGAGATGTACCCGAGGTAGTGACGAAGGTAAACATATCTACGGCCTCAAACACCGACACGCGTCGACGCATTACGTAACATAGAATCCAAACAAACCCTAGGGGGCTCCCAATAAGCACACCAATCCAGTATTCTATGTGTAAGTGATATGATGTAAGATAGAATAGAGCGTGCATTATTGTTCTTGAACCAATCCAGGGATATTCCTTTGACTTTGATTGTCTGCAGTACCCTGTTCCCTGTAACTTGTGGGGTCTTCTCTCTTTCCTTTACCCTCAAAGATAAACAACATACCCTTGGTTCCTTTACAATCCTCCATATGTTGGGGAAAAGGTGCAATTTTAGGCTCACCACTGGAGGGTGGTTAGGGTGGGGGTTAGTGATGGGCCGGAACCCACCACACTTGCTTAAGGGACTGAAGTCATAAACCTGACTGTTTACATATAATATACCACAGACATGGTAGCTATCACCATCACCCAACTCAAAGATACAAGCTCCTGAGTGCATAGGGTAATATGTTGCCTCCCACACATCACTTTTTTAAATACTTAGGCGGGATATTGAAAATATTTTCAATTTGAACTTCCCTCTGAGAAGAAGTCATAATTATTCAATTGGTCGTAAAAGCCAAAGTGATGGCAGTTTGTTGTGAACTGCTAACTGCTAAAATGCAGTTTTAGCACTGAAAGATAAACGGGTGAATTTGAATACAAAGGACCTTATTTACAAGATTTTGCCTTAGGGCAGGACCGCAGGCCTTCCTGCGGTGCTGCCCTATGGCAAAAGAAAAGGGCAGGAATGCGCCATATCTATGACATACTGCATATTCCTGTCCTTTTCCCTTTGACTGGTGCACAATGGGCTGCCATTCACCAACGCAGGCCCCTATGCACCATGGTGTAAGGGTGCCTGCGTTGAAAGAATGATTGTTTTTGTACAGGAAGGGAGACCTTCCTTCACAAAAACAAGCACAACAGGCTTTTTACTTTCTCTATGTGTGCAAAATGCAGAACACATAGGAAAAATAAGGTATTTCTCCTTGTTTCGCCTGGGAGGTGTACGTTTTTGTCGCTGCCTCAGAGTTACGATTCCTCATAAATCTAGGACAGTGTCAAAAAGCCATGGATGTTGCTGGGAACACCCACAGCAACATCCATTGCATGCCCCTTTAATGCACAAAACTGCTTAAATGGAACAATATTTAAAAGGTCGCATTAAGCCATGCAAAGTGGCTTAGTGCTGTCTAGTAAATATGGAGCAGACCCCTGCGCCACCGGAGCATTGCAAAAAGTGATGTTCCGGTGGTGCAACCTCATTGAAAATAAGGCCCATAGATACAAGACCTGACTGGGGTTCCCACTGTCAGCAGGGAGCTGCCCATATTAAACCTCTTCAGAAAGGCAATATTAACTTGCACACTTGGGTTTGCAGCAAAATCCCATCTTTGAACATAAAATAAAATTCAATAAAAGGTGAAAGAGGAGGCACCTGAATTTTTGGGAAATCATTATTTACCAGGATAAATGTTTCATGTTGTGCTGAAGAAAGGGACGGGCACACAAGGAAACAACAAAGAGAAAATAAACACATTATCATGACAGTAAAGTAAAACGAAGTAGCATTGGTATTTAGTGAGTAGCACTGTGTTTTTATGAAACGCCAAGGTATACAAATGGCACACGCGCCCTAAAAGAAAAAGACATACATCAGCAATTGAAATGTCATTTTGTCAGCAAAGTAAACAAATGAAAGAACAAACGCTGGCTCTCAGTTGAATTCTAACAAAAGGGTTACATAATGTCCTATCAGCAACACCCATGTGGCAACACAAATGGGACAATGTAACCATCCACAAACTGCTCTGGATTTTATGGACAGCCCATGCAAGCAATGGAAAAGCAATACAAACGCAGCAAAGCCTTTTTCTGAGGGACTGATCATTTGGGATAAGAGTGCAATTTGTTATACACATTTTGAAAATGTTACGTGTCACAGGCCATGATGCATGTTAGTATATCTATGTAGGTGCACTGAATGAAGCTGAGCGATGTTTCATTAATGTATTAAAAATGTGCTAGACCTGAAGTTTAGGCATATATTAAAGTGGGTTTCTTTGCTTCATTTTTTATGTAAACTAACAGGTTTCATATGTGCTCACTTGTCACGTTTTTTTTGGCTGCTCACGTAGCCAGAGAAGGATTTTTCTGTTCTTTGGAGTACATTTCAAACCTGCTTGCATATATCACCCTGTGCGAGTTCTGTGCTTGTGGAATTAAAGCGGTGCAATAATACAGTTTTCTTGTGCTTCCTAATAAAGGCATAGAAGCATTATTTCAGTCCTGTTTTCCAAATGCATAATTCAAGCAGTGTTAAGTCCGGGCATATCGAGAACGTGTTTCCATCATATGTCAGTGTCTGCTTATTTCTTGCTGCACAAAGAGCCACGTCGCGGTCTCTATAATTCAGCAATCTCGCAATGATGAGCCGCAGGGGGTTACCAGGTGTCGGCCTTGGCCCGAGAGTTCTGTGAGCCCTTTCAACTATGAACTGCATGGAGAATGACTCCTAACCAATGGCCGCCAGTAGCATTTTTTCGATATATTTTTCCATCCTGCCAGTGTTGGTCGATTCTGGAATTCCAATCACGCGGATGTTATTGCGCCTACTGCGGGCAAAATATTGCTCCCTGGACTCTTGCAATGTACCGATACCATGAGGGCTCAAGCATCCCCCACACAGTATTATTTATTAAAAGAAAAAGCCCCAGGTGTGGCGGTCCCCGGGGCAGCGGGGGGTTGTGTGCCCCCGCTATGCAATTATTTAATTGAAGCTCCTGGGGTGGCCGTCCCCGGAGCTTGGGGGGGGCTTGGATGCACCCCCCCACCCCCCATGTTAAAGATGAAAGCCCCAACGGGTGGCGATCCCCGGGACTTGGGGGGGGTCTTTGAGCCCCCACCCATTTTTTTTTATGCCCCGGGGGGTGGGGGTCCCCGGCGCAGGGGGCGGGCGGGGCTATGAGCCCCCCACATCATTTTAAAAAGCCCCGGGGGTCGGCAGTCCCCTGGGTTGGGGGCCCCTCAGGGGCCCCCATTACAATCAAAATATTGCCCTCCGGACTTGGCCCGACTTGGAACCCTCTGGGTATGTAGTGCGCTATACAAATTTTATGACTTGACTTGACTTGACATGTGTGTAGATGATCTTTTCGGCGAGAAAAGTTGAGTTTCACCCAAATGGTGTCCCAGGCCTCTGAAATCGTTCTCTTACAGAGCCCTCTTGCTTCTTTTCTCTGGAGGCTTTGCTTTCAGTATAAGCCTACTAGCAGGTTTCTTCACCAAGAACTGAAGGAAGGTGGAAGCACTGATTTCCACATAATGGTGATGGTTCTTTTAGTTATAAATAAAGATAGATCTATGAACTGGAGTGTTACCCTGGGTTTATTGAGTCTTTTAAAGAGGAAGAGGCTGATTAATTTTAGCTGGGGATGGTTATTCTCCATGAAATATGTGAAACTGAATTCGCTTAATTGTGCATCCGGCAAGACTTTGTACAGGTATTCAATGGCCATGGACCATTACTTATCATGTAGAGCCCTATTGTGTTTGAGTTTCCATTTGTCTCAAAAAGGGGTTAGACAGAAATGTGGATGTGATTCCGTATAGCTTTGCATAGCCAGGTAATCCATTCCTGGCTGTGTCCCAAGGTATACAGGACTTGAGTAGGTATGGGTTTCAGGTTCAGAGTTGCCAGCTAAACATTTGACCCTAAGGGTGTGTCTCAAGAGGCATTGTGTCAGGAACCGGTCTTCAAGTACTACAAACTGCTTTTGTAGGAAGGGGAATGGCAGGAGTTGGCCGTCTTGGACGCAGTCTGATAGTGTGATGTTAATGACTTCCCAGTGGTGAAAGTCTGATTTAGTGAGGTGGCCAGACTCAGGAGGCCAAGAAGGGGGATGGCCAGGGCATATGGAGTGACATGTTTAGTAAGGTGGAGGCTCAGGGTAAGGCATTATAGTGGCATTTGAAGCAGGCGGGCAGAGCCACGATGCGGTCTAGCACCCAGGGTAATTTGTTTATATAGGTAGATGCATTGGAGGGTTTTGTATCTAGAAGAAGCTACATCCAGCAAGTGCCCTGGGAGTCAACTGGCCTTTCACTGCAACTGCACTTCAATATCATAATGCTCAAAGTTAGTAGCTCCTAGCTTCCCTGTTCCACTTGAAGTCTGAGTTTAGCCAATACAAATCTGCTTCAGCTTGTGTGCCAGATGAAGCTGCCTAAAAGGATCCCATTTTTGATAGTGCAACATGCCCCACAAACAATAGTGTAAGAGATCTCCAGAAGGACAACTGGGATATAGGGGCGTTCACCGCTCAGCTCAAGTTGCTCTCTCTGATGTCCCTGTCTAAATGATAGATTTGGAGGCGGAAGTACCAGAAAGAAGTGTATTCCCAACAGACGGAGCCTAATTTGAGGATCATCGGGGAGTGGAGGGTTGAAGGAAGAGGCAAGATATCTGCCAAACAACATAAAACGGTTGACTAATACTTATACGTGCTTTCTGGCTGTCTGTGATGGTGCAGAAGTTAGGTAGGACAAGCATATCTTGCCAGTCAAGGTTTTACTTTTATGACTTTATTTATTTTCTGGAGCTATAAGACTTACAGCAGGGCAAGGTAAGAAGCTGAAGCTGACGAGGCTCTCTTGAAGTTCAGCTTTTGAAGTTACATTATTTTCCAGCTCCCACTGAACCTGTTGATTTGGCAGCTCAGGGCAGAACAAAGCTGGATTTCATAGCACCTGAGATTGCTTCGCCACTGGAATACATTTGCTGTCTGAATCTGTTCTAGGTTTGAATTGCCACTTGTTTGTTCTGAAAATACAGAGGGGCCAGGCCGGAAGCTGTAGATGGGCAGGGGTTTCACAAGGCCCTGACAAAAACAGGGCTACAAAAAGCATATGATCTGTGATAACACTGTTCCCTTTAATGCCAGAATAAAATATTTGCGAGAAGATTTGGAGTGCTTCTAAATTCAGTGTGCAGAAAATGCAATTTGGATAAAATTGGCGGCACTTCCAACTTGTCTTGCTTCAGGTAGCTTCTCAGTTTTGTTTAAACACACATGTAAGTATTTGCTTTCTGGCATTACATCACTTAAAAATCATACTGCTTGCACGCACACTGCTTACCTTTCCATTCTAAACAAATGTGTGCCTAAAATTGGTGGTCAATGACCTTCTTGGCTTAAATCCAAAGACAACATTTTTGCCTGGCAAACCATCTCCAGGTAAATATTGCAATGCCTGTCATTATCTCGTTGCTGGGTCATAATGGTCTATAGGGCAATTAGACAGTGCACAACAGACTGGTGTGACAGATCAGTTTGTCAACCATTTTTCTGTTTGTGGGCTTTTTGTGGGCTGCTGGGCTATGGTTTTAAAAATGTTTTTACTGTTGATTTCCCTGATGTTAAAACAATCATTGCCTGCAGCAAGCTCAAATCCATGCAGTCTCCAATACCTTTCAAATCACTCATACAGCATGTCTTTATAAGTTCAAAACTGCCCCATTTTGCAAACATGGGCAACTTTTTTAGCTTTTTAATTTTCTAATGGTAAATGTTTGAAATGGGGTTTCTGATTGGCAGAGGTATGCACCCTGTTCACTGATGGCGCGCGGAGTTACCTGCTCAATTACCATACTCACCTGGGCCCATAAACATACACACTTTGAACAGGTAATCGGGTTTTACCAATTTGCCGATCAGATTTTATTTCACTTTAGGATTTATACCTATACACATTTGACTTACCAATCCTCGTCACCTGTATTAAACTCCTAAGGGATCAAAGGTGTTAGAATAATAGATAGAAAAACATCATCTATCTTTATAAATAACCACAGACTGGGTAAACGTGTTGAATAAGCATGGGCGAATTTTGCGAATCTCGCGTTCGCGAATTTTGCGGATTTGCGAACTCGCAATTCGAAAAATCCGCGAATTCTCGCGAATTTGCGGATTTTTTTTTGTGTGTTCGCGCGGGTTTCTGCCAGTTCGCGAGGGTTTTGTACAATTTCGCAAACGCGAACTTACCTGTCGGGTCGCAAGTTTCGCGAACTTGTTGTTTCTACATGTCCAGCCTGTTTGGGACACTCTTCTTCATCACTGCCACTCTCTGTCACCACTGCCACTCTCTGACTACTCACGCCACCCTCTGGCCCACCCATGAAGCCCTCTGTTTCATCACAGCACCCTCTGGTTGTCCAGTCAGTGTACATTATTGTGGCAAAGCAAGCACACCTTCCCTGCCTCAAGTGACCTGAATTAATTTGGGGCTGATTAATGTGTCACAGAATATTTTTTTAGCTGGCACCTGCTTCCTTAGTGCTTCCTGATTAGTGATCTTTTGCACTTGCTAAGTGCTTTCATTGTTGCAAAATTAGTTACAACACCTGCCCTGCCCCAACTGACAATAATGAATTAGGGGCTGATTAATGGATTTGAACTTCCAGCCTGGCTCCTGCTTGTCTCCCTTAGCTGTAATTCAGGACCTTTGTGGCATATGTGTAACTATTCTGATGTTCAGAGCAGGGTCACATAATAGTTGCAACTGGCAACTGAACTCTGGAGGGGCCCCTCAGGAAGCACTACAGGAAATGGCTACTAATGATGAGCCTGAACTTTTGAACCTGGTAAGTAGTTTCAGTTTTGCTAAGATCGTATTTCTGCAATTTTGCGCTTATTCGCGGGGCGCGAAGTTGTACTGGGAAGCCGCGAACTCACGTGAACAGTGCGAGCAAGCCATAAAATCCGCTGCTCGCGGATTTGCGGATTTTGCGGGAGATTCGCGAATCTCGCGGATTGCGAATTTACCGAAAATCCGCAAAATCCGCGAGCGAAACGTATTTTCCGCCCATGCTTAGTGTTGAACACTTTATCTATGTAAATTCTTATTTGTAAGAGTCCATAAAATCTTAATGAGATTTTTCAAGCAAGTATAAAATAATCAAAGTGATGAACTGTAGAAATATTGCCAGATTTCTATTAGACATAGATACCTGGGAAGTGTGAGAAAGGGAAACAATACAATGACATACCCACACAGATTTATATTTACCTAGAATGGTGTGAAGACCAACCCTGGCCACAGGTTGGGACAAAGGTACAGGACTCCTGATAGTTCAGGTGCCAACAGGATAAAACAGGTGCAGATCAAAAACCAAGACAGGTGCGGACCAATATGGATCAGGACAGGACAGATGCAGGTCAAGACAGGTACCCTCAGCTAAGTGCAACGTCAGCGTCACACTCCTCTCTGCGGCTAACAGTCGGACCTTGATTGGGTTATCAATTCTTCTCCCTCAGCAATTCCCGATTCTTCTGACAGAGTGCTCTGCCAGCACCTCTGCTCTTGATCTCCTATAGCATGCGTTTGCTCGGTGACAGGTCAGCTATTCGGACAAGTCGGACAATCTGACTAGCTAAGCCTACCTTAGTTCATCACACCATACCAGTTATGATATAATTTTCATTCAATATTCAGAATCAATGTTCTCGCCCATAAATTTATTTTCCCATGCACTTTTATTCCACCCAGCATTAAATGTTTCAATTTTATACAAATTGTATTTATTCAGTTCCTTCTTGAGAGGTCAGGCGGTCATCTTCCGAGGAATATTACAAGTACGTCGGAACTTCTGTGCAGACGCAGCCTTTTCAAGATGGGGTTCAGAAACTCTCGACAGGCGCAAATACGAGCTAGCAGCAAAGTCAAAGAGAAACAATTTAGAACAAGGAAATAAATGAATGTACTGTATACCATGTATCTCTACTCTATTCCCGTTACTTTATTTTAACTATAGCATTAATAGTTAGGCAGAACGAACAAAGTTTAGTTAGAGCAAGAGCAGATGCTTTAGTATGTGATACATGAAGCGGCCATCTTAATTTTAGTGCGCAGCTGCTAAGAAATTCCCCCTATTCACAGATACCTCACACAACGTGAGTGTGGCAGACACATGTGCAGACAGTTTCCAGCGTTTTCGGCGGCCATTTTTAGACACTCGGATTACTGTTAGCAAAAGCACATAAGCAAAAGCTTCCCCCTAGATACTAAAATGTTGTGTGGTGCAATTATTAGTTAAACAAACATGTTGATTAATACATTATATATTAATTTCAAGAGGTTTAATCCGAGGAAGTCTCTTTACGCACTTAACCTTACTCCATCAATCCCCTCTTTGATGGTATTCTATACCATCACCAATTACAGAACCAGATGCCAACTTTTAACATTTTCCCAATTCCATTTCTTCAATCGTTCCATTAGGTCTTTTCTCGTTATTTATTTGGAAGTTTTTCATTTTCTTATATAAATTCCCATTCAACTCTTCATGCTCATTTTCTTCAAAATTCCTTTCTTTCCTTTCTTGTTTACTGTGTATATCTTTTTGATTCTGCAACACTTGCATCAAATCATTATCCCAAAAATCAGTAGGGCTTTTCCCATCATTGGCATCAGTATTCTACCTACAATACTTTTTCGTTCGTTAGAAAACCAACTACCTATAGAGGAGAGACCATCAGTTAGTCTCTTCCATGCACTATCAACTTTGAGTGATTTTAATTCTTCTTCCAAATGAGTAATATTTTTAACACCTTCCAATTTCAATACTTTTGTCAGGTATGTAAGTGAAACAATGTTGCGCTTTCAACATTTCTACAGACTCCGCCCTGTTTTGCCCATAATATATATCAAGAGCAAGTCAATTTTGTAAAACCATTGATCTGATCACAACCATTTCTGTATTGAGTAATACAAATCCACCAGCAGTGTCAGTTGATAAACGACCCACCACTGTAGACATCTTACAAACTCTTTGAGTATTCAGAATTACTCCCACTGAAGGTATCAATGCACTAAATATATAACCCACAATTTCTGCAAAACTAGCTCTTTTATATCGTGTTAGTTCATTATTGTCTTCATTGCTTCCAGTGATTTTTTTTACATGGAATATATTTGGGAATACTATTCAAAAATAGCAACTCCCATACCAGTGATCAGGCAGCTTAAAATACGCCTTGTTCCCACAAATATAATAAATTACAGGAAATACTGGTTCAGTTCCATCTTTGAAACCCCAACCCCCAATTATTAGAAAATGTTGTTCACATTCACTGGAACCAATAATTACATTATCATATTCTGTTTTTAACCTATGAAGACAGATTTTCCCTTTCTTTTCAAGCCCAGAGACACAGCAGCAGGAGTCTTGCCATTTGCCATAAAGTCTTCCCTTTCAGCCCACTTGGGTATTTTGGGTTTTGTTTCTTTGGCCTTTCTATGGAAATCCTGGGGCATATTATCAAGCCTGTGCGCTAAAATTATCGCCGCTTTATCGGCCGAAAACGGCCGATAAAGTGGCGATAATGGGCTTGATAATATGCTCTATGGAATTCCAATCGAAGCACATGTTAGATGTGAAGACATCTAACATGGGCTTCGATTGGAATTCCACAGAGCATATTATCAAGCCCATTATCGCCGCTTTATCGGCCGTTTTCGGCCGATAAAGCGGCGATAATTTTAGCGCACAGGCTTGATAATATGCCCCCAGGTCTTCTCTTTTCTACTAAATTCAAAACACTTTTTCTGGTTCGTATAATTTACATGTTAGATTTTCGTTATGTGCTTCAGCTACTTCTATTTCTTTCATTCTTAGGAAGAATTCACCAAAGAATTGTTCATGTTTAGCACAAAGGACAGGGTTCATGTTTCTACGTATAGGGATCTCAGGAAAAATAACATCTATGTTAGAATAATAATACTGTAATCTTCCAGTTCTATAAAACAAACTAGTTATAATACTACAGGAAATACCATAGGTCAATGGTAAATGGTGAAATGTCACCCCTTCTGCTACTGATGTTGGTAACTTCATACAAACATAACAATCACTAATTTCCAATGTTTCTACATAATGTACTAACAAGCTAGCAAATACATTATTTCTAATTCTATTATAATGTAATTCTATCTCATCTAGTGCTTCAAATTCTGCTCTATTTTGTTTAAGATCATCTACCTTATCATGTGTATCTACTTCTTCATGTGAACTAGTATCATTATATAAGGTATAGCTACTGTCAGTCCTATCCATGCTACGAGTACTATCATTATACTACATGTGCATATTCTGCAGCATGTTTTTACACAATTTCTTTTCGGTTTTCCACCAACATTATAATCAGCCATTTCTGTCTAGGGAGTCTTTCAACCCCTCTTTGTAACTCTTACACAGACATTAACCTGTGAACATTTCTCTTTCAGGTCAGTCTCACTTCTTCGTCAATCTGATCAACAATTAATTCGTCATCACTTTCATCACTTATTTCTAAGTTTTCAAAATCTTCAAGGATGACATAGGTCCATTCAGGGCCTTTGAATTTGTTATTCAGTCTGTTCAATCTTGGAATCCTCCTTCTTGGTTTTTCTGTGGACGGTCCAGCTTGGCTTGTTATTTCATTTACTTACTTTGGTTCTTCATTTATTGTTTTAATGTGAAATCTCAGTCGTTTGATATAACCAGGCCACTTATTTCCCTTTTTGAGTCTTTTAGCTGGCACCGTGCTTTGGTTTTCTTCAGATGCTCTTTTACTTTCATTCAGTTGTGGCACACCTTGTTCTTTATTCTCTTCTGATTTCCTCTCTATCTGACTTTCTCCAGGGCTTATTTTTGTCAGTTCTGCTTGGATGCGTTCTTCAAGACTATTCTGACCTTGTTCAGGAGTTTGATGAATTTGACTTTGACTTTTATTTTGTTCGCCTTCTTCTTCCTGAACAAGTTTTTCTACACCTATCTGGCCCTGCTCAGGTCTTTTGATCTCTTGATTGTCTTCCGCCTGAGCTTTTGCCTTAATGCCTGTCTGTTCCTCCTCAGACTCAGGAGTTCTGGTTGGTGTTTCGGATGTCTGGGTATATTGATCTTTCCTTATCTGGTCCTCCACAGAATTACTATTGACTTTGATTTCGGTAATCTGAGTACGTTCTTCTATTCCTGTCTCATCCTCACTATCACTCTGTCTATCTAGATAGGTTTAACTTCTGGTTCTTATGATTTCTTCAGGTATGTCAACTGCTGGAATCCATTCATCATGACTGGTGCAAGGTTGTTCCGCATCAGCTACTTCAGGATCGATTTCTTGGGACCCTTCAGCTGTACAACCTTCAGCTTCTATTTCATCAGGTTCTGTTACCCGTTTAGTATGGCTGGCATGGATCCAGTTTGGAATTCCCTTGCTCTTTATAGCTGTAGGTGTAACCAATATCACTTGACGTGGCTTTCCCCACCGTGGTGCTAGGCAAGATTCTCTGGTTAGTTCCTTTATCACTACCCGGTCACCTGGATTCAGATAATGTGCGGGAGTTGATTGTCTGGCAACAGCGTCTGCCCCAACCTGGTGAGAGATAGAACGCACTTGATCAGCCAGTTCTTTGCAGTACTCTAGCACTAAATCATCAGTTATATTTATCAGCTTGTGTCCTGGTACCCAAGCTTGCCTCATTGCTCTTCCCATGAGTATCCCATGGGGACCCAAGCCTGTGTTCTTGTCTGGAATGCTTCTGAGTCCCATCAGAACAAGAGGTAACGCATCAGGCCACTCCAATCGGGTAGATTCATACATCTTTCCCAATCTTGACTTGATAGTGCCATTCAGTTGTTGTAACATTCCAGAAGCCTCTGGACGGTATGCACAGTGCAGTTTTTGTTCAATTTTGAATGCTTCACAGATTAGACAAATTATTTCATTATTAAAATGAGACCCTCGGTCTGAATCAATCATTACTGGAAAACCGAACCTTCATTCGCGATTTTCCCGGATGGCTGAGACGCTGCTCCCTCCATCGTTGCTAGAAGTTTATTGAATGCGGAATGTAAGCATATTAGCTACCTTGCACCGGAAAATACCGTATTGATCTAGGCAAAGAATCCTCATGCCTGACAGGACAGTGTACATATAATCCTCGCATCTCCGTCTTGAAAAAGACCCGCCGTGACCACCAACAGGGGCACAGAAAGGTCGAAACGTCAACGCATTCCTCAGGTCCAGAATGACCCGGTTTCCACACTAGGGATGAAACTGTGGATTTAAACTAAACTCTGGCCTGTTCTAAAGAAATAATTTTAGATAATACCTTGTTGACACTGTATATATTGCTCACTTTGTCACTTTTTCACTATGCACCACTGTCACTAAACAGTATTTTGAACATGATTTGAGTTAAATTTGAACAGCTCATAACTGAATGAAGGAATTCTGAGAAATAATGAGCAAAAATGTAATGAGTACTGATTTTCTTTTCATATTCTTTGTGTGTGTGGAGAGAGTATATTCTGTACTACATTTAATGTACTTTGAAGTAGCATCAGTCCTACCTGACAGAACCGCTTTTTCTTTAAACGTCGAACCTAGGAATGAGCTCTCCCAATAGAAGCTTGGCTACAGTTAAGCTATCATTCCTCCAAGCAGGGTAAGCTTCCACCCATTTCGAAAACAGACAGACAATGACAAGGACATATTTCAATCCTCGACAAGGAGGTAGTTGAATAAAATCAAGTTGTAATCTTATAAATGGGCCTTCTGCCTTTCCAATTTTCCCAGGGCAAACTACAGTTTGTCTACCAGGATTCATTTGTAGACAAATTAAGCACCTCTGGCAAAGACTCTCTGCTATATTTCTGAACTTCGCATTAAACCAGGTTTGCCTGAACAACCTTATCATCGCATCTCTACCTATGTGGGTGTCTACGTGGTACATCCCAGCCATAGGAGCAAGCACACAGTCTGGTAACACAGGTATACCATCCAAGTAAACAATGCCACCCAATGTACACAAGGCATATGCAGCACTCAATACTCCTTCCTCATACCTCATGCATGAGCCATCTACAAATAGCTCATACTCTGAATTTAAAAGTGGTTCTTCCTGTATGTCTGGGCGTGGTTTAGTACTGTACTCTGAGAGGTCAACACAATCATGTTCGACTTCTTCCTTTACCTCTTCAAAATGTGAATCAGGTAACAGTGTTGCTGGATTCAGGACAGTACATCTGGCAATTGTCACATTTTCTGCACCTAGAATGATTCATTCGTACATAGACAACCGACTAAGAGTCAGGTACTGAGTGTGTGTTCTTCTCAATAGAATCACAACTGCATGTGGAGAAAACACAGTTACAGGATGTACTCACTTTGTTCTAAACTCATGCAGGTTGCGGTTACCGCTTTCAGACATCCCGGCAACGCAGATGCCACAGGATCCAGTGTAGCAGAAAAATATGCCACAGGGCTCTCGCATCAGGCCATGTGTCTGGGTCAAAACAGACAATGCACAATTGTCTCGTTCATCACAAAACAGTGCAAATTCTTTCGAATAATCAGACATCCCTATTGCTGGAGCTGAACATAAACAGTTTTGCAATTTTAGGAAAGCAGTCATGCTCTCTTCATCCCATTCTACTGGGTCTTTTGCTAGTTTCTTTGTCATATGTATCAATGGCTTAGCTAGGACTGCAAATCCCACAATCCACTGTCTGCAGTAACCTACCACTCCGAGAAACATTCTGATTTCTTTTTGTGTTTGAGGCAGATTCATGTTTCTAATTATTTTGATTCTTTCTGATGTTACTCTTCTTACCCTTCTCTCTATCTGGCGCCCCAGATATTTTACTGAAGTGGTACAAAATTGTAGCTTCTCAGGTGACACCTTATGTCCACCTTCTGCCAAATGATTCAGTAATGCACTTGTGTCAACAACGCAGTCATTTCGAGTCTTAGACACCACCAACAGGTAGTCTATATACTGCACCAGGGCGGACTGTCCAGGCAGCACCAGGGATACAAGAAATGTTTTCAAAATCTGATTAAAAATCGACGGACTTTCAGTATACCCTTGAGGAACACGATTCCAGACATAGATATGCTTGTCAAACTTGAACGAAAATAAAAATGGATGCAGTGGAATGGAGAAAAATGCATGGCAAAAATCAATTACAGTGAACCATCCGGCTCCACACGGTATCTGATACAGAATTACTGCGGGATTTGGCCAATTGGACAACATGGGACGATAATTTTATTTATTATCCGTAGGTCTTGCACGACCCTATATTTTCCGCTCGGTTTCTATATACCAATTAGGTGAATTACATGGACTGCTCATTATCTCTTGTAAAATGCCTTGTTCAACCAAACGCTCTATTTCTGCTGCAACACCTGCTTTTATTTCTGGACTCATTTTGTACTGTCGAATATTTGGGTAAACTGCATCTTCTTTCACTGTCCCTTTTATTGAATCAACATTTGCCATTAATTCTACTTCTTTTCCTGTAAAATTCCACACATCATGATGTACTGTATTCTGTAGTTCTTCTGGTAAATCTTTTATGGTAATCTTCTTAATTTCAGCTTCCTGCTTGGCTAACATTAATTTATAGATTCCGTCTTCATCTGGGGTCTGGATTTCAAAACCACTTGGGGTGCAAAAGATCGTGCAATTCATTTTGCACAGTAAGTCCCTACTAAGAATGGGCGGAAAATCCGTTACGCTCGCGGATTTTGCGGATTTTCGGTACATTCGCAATCCGCGAGATTTGCGAATTTCCCGCAAAATCCGCAAATTCGCACGCAGCGGATTTTTTTTCTTTGCGGTGTAAGTTCGCAATTGCGAACATGTAGGTGCGGCGGGCAGCAGCAATCTGGCACTCGCGAAATTACAAAAATTGCAATTCTGCACAAGAAATCTACTAGCAAGCAGCATAGACCTTCTGAAAATGATGATTTTTATCAGAATAACTCCTCAGGTTGACATTTGCCTGCACTTTTTTGGATTTGAGGCCTTTTGATTTTCTTTGGATAACTTTTGGATTAGAAATCAACTTTCTCATATAAGCTTGGTGGGGCATTACAGTTGATGTAATGCTGTTCTGCAGAAAAACGAGTTTTGCAAAAGTGAAAGCAGGTTCAAAAGTTCAAACTCATCATTAGTAACCGTTCCCTGTAGTGCTTCCAGACAAGGGCCCCTCCAGAGTTCAGTTGCTAGTTGCAACAATTGTATGACCTTGCTCTGACCCTCACAGCAGGCTCATAGAATAGCTACAAGTAGGCCACAAAGGTCCTGGAAAAAAAATTGCACTGCAACAGAAAGCAAATTACAGATAAGGAAGCAGGTGCCAGACTGGAATTTTAAAACAGTGACACATTAATAAATCAACCCCAAATTAATTCATGTCAGTTGAAGCAGGCAGGTGTGCTTGCTTTTTCCCCCCATAATCTACAGTGATGATGAACCAGAGGGTGGCATAAGGCATTGATGTACCAAAGGGTGGCATGGGTGAAACAGAGGGTGGCAGGGGTGAAACAGAGGGTGTTGGGAACCTGTGATGATGAACCAGACGTAGAAACAACATAATCGTGACCGTTGCGAGCCGACATGTAAGTTCGCAATTGCGAACTGTTACAAAACCCTCGCGAACTGTCAGAAATCCTTGCGAACTGGCAGAAATCCTTGCGAACACAAAAAAAATCCGCAAATTCACGAGAATTCGCGGATTTTGCGGATTGCGAGTTCGCAAATTCGCAAAATTCGCGAACGCCAGATTCGCAAAATTCGCCCATGCTTAGTCCCTACCTAACAGGTTTACTGGACTGGAGTCGCAAACAACAAATTTATCCATTTCTTTAAAGTTGCCAATACTCACTTCCACGGGTTTTGGAACAGGGGTCCTAATTTGCTTATTAGAAACTCCCACTCCTTGGATTGCTTCTCCTACGAAGGGTAGGTTTGGAACGTCTGCTGTTCTCACAGTAGAACGGATAGCACCAGTGTCCATCAAAAAGGTAACATCATTTCCCTCAACTTTTCCCTAAAGGTATGGACCTGTCTGATCTACCAGCAAGGATGCACCAATTAAGCATCCTCTCCCTCCCCTGTCAGGCCCCCGTCAGAAACTATCTTCTTTGAAAAATGTGTCTTTGTCAGGCCCAGGGGCGCTTGCGGTCTGGGGCCCGCCCCATTTGGCCTTCGGCCATGTCCCAAACGTTTATGTGGAAAGACTCATGGGTCTTCCCCTGCTGGACATTGGTGGTTGCTTTGTTATAGGGCTAGGGCAGGCTAAACTTTGGAAATGTATTTTGCCCTAAAAATTCCATTGATTCCCTATGGTCCGCAAGAAGAGTGAGGTTTGGCAGGGTACGCAAGATGAGTGAGGTTTGGCAGGGTACGCGAGATGCGTGCACTTTGGCAACCGCATTTCAACGCCGCAAGCAGGGGAAATTACACGGGTGTGGTTACGTTGATGTACGTGACCACACCCAAGGATCTGTGCTCACTACTCTGGAGATTTCTGAGAAGGAGGTTGATTCCAGGCAGGCTCTGTGTTTTGGTATGCTGTTTAACCCTTTGATGCAGATTCGTGTGTGCCGCGCTGGAGCATACCTTTCCGGAGGAGCTTCTTGAGTTGGTAACTTCTCCGGCAGTCTTTGAGAAGGTGGTTTTGGACCGGATTTCTTCGAGGAATTTCTTCCTTTGGGGTCCAGAGTTTGCAGATGAACCTATAATTAAGAGTAGGTCGTACTCTTTAGGTATGAAGGCGATTTAATGCACAAAAAGGTTTTTATTTTTTGTATTTACAGAATCTAAAGAGCAAGAAAGATTTAAACGCTGTTTCAGTTTTTTATATCATGTTACTTAAGGAATTAGAAATCTTCAATGTTTTTGGTATGAAGTAAACCCAACATAATATTTCGAATAGAAAGTTATTGTTTTAGCACAGAAACAAGATACATCTCTTGCTTATGTTTTCTACATGTAACTTGATTATGAAGCTATAACAAGACAAAATTAGAGTGTTTTGCAATACACAGTTTCGTGCTATGTGAACAAGTTTAAAGGTTTTGATACTATCCAACAGTGAACAATTTACAGAAGATAATGTAAATCGTGCTATTTTTTCTGAGAGAGTTTTATCAGAAAAGTACAGATGTTTTATGTGCAAAGAAATATCAAGCATTTGGAGAATAATTAGTATAAAAGGTCAAATTGCAGGAAGTTTAATTGCGATATTATTCCACAGAATTTTGTGAAGTGAATCTAGTTTTACATGAAAACTCCATGCTTAGATTGCTGCTTGCATTAAGGAAAATTTACTGAAATATAAGTAAATAGGTATTAGTGTGTGTCTAACTTTTTCCTTTTCAGATCTTCCTCCCAGCTGTTCCCTTCCCAACTCCCCTTTTCCCCCCGCTTGATCACTTCAATATTCTGTGTAATAATTACAATCAGAATTGGAGGTATCGAGAGGTGGGCCCTTATATCATCGCATCAGATTCCGAGGAAGACTTCGTCTGACAGAATAGTGAGCCCACAAATTATTTTCCTCCCGATCTGACTGTGTTGACATAATGGCCACCATGGATGATTTACTTGCGGCATTAGTTAAAATGCAGGCAGATTTAAATGAAACTGTGGCTGCTACAGCATTGTTGTCTGATAAAGTAGATAATATTCAGATTTTGAACACTCCCCTTCCTGAAGAGGCGCAAGACACTAGAGCTTCCACAAATATATCAGTAACTGTTCCACCACAAATTCCTCTGGCTGCGCCAGAACGTTTTTCAGGAGACCCTTCTAAGGTTCAAATATTTTTAACACAAATAGAATTGCATTTCTCTTGTAGACCTGCAGCATTTCCCACCCCTCAATCCAGAATAGCTTTTCTAATTTCTTATCTGTCTGGAGATGCTGCAAATTGGGCAGTTCCGCTAGTACGTCAAGATAGCGCTCTATTGTATAACTGGCGGCGCTTTATAGAAGAATTTGAGAAAGTATTCGACAGACGAACAGTAACTTTGTCTGCAGATCGAGAACTGTTACAATTAAGACAAGGAAATCGAGATCTCATTGCCTACTTGTCACATTTTAATAGATTGGTCGCAGAAACCTCTTGGCCTGAAGAAAAAAGAGCAGCACTTTTCTATCAAGGGTTGAAGGACGATCTGAAAGATGTGTTAGCTCAAATTGACCCACAACCAACAACTTGTTCAGATTTAATTAATCTAACTTTGAGATTGGATCACAGACTATCAGAACGAAGGGGTGATAAAAAAAGAGGAGAGAAACCTAATTGGAAAAGTGAAACTAAACCCAGAACTCAGTTCACACATTGTGAATCTAGCTCTGAACCAATGGAAATTGGAACCCTTAGACAACCATTGTCAAAAGACGAGAAAGAGAATAGACGCAAAAATGGACAGTGTCTCTATTGTGGACGCAAAGGACATTTTGCGAAAGATTGTATGTTGAAACCTAAGAATAAAACTCCAACCACAGGTAAAATGTCAGTTTTGGAAACAAAAGACTTTGAGTCGGGAAACTAACATGCCCAGGATTGGTAGAAGGGGATATCTTGGGAACCATTGCTTACCCTTCAATAAACTCTTGTGTAAGTAATTACAAAGCACATTTTCGATTAGCAGTTCAAATACAACTGATTCACAAAATCTGGCAAATGGATGTTTTAATTGACTCTGGGGCCACAGGTATCATCTGTGAGAAAAAAGACACTCCTGAAATAGTCCAAGCCGTAGATGGAAAAGTTTTGTCCGGAGGTCCAGTCACCATGCAAACCTCAAAGGTAATAATGTGTTGTGAAGACTCAAAAAAGAGATATCATAGAGAGGAGGTTCAATTCGATGTAATCCAAGCACCTCAATAGGGCTTTATTTTAGGAATGCCATGGCTCTGTCTACATAATCCAATTATTGACTGGCAAAAGAGAGAACTTGTATTCCAATCTGATTTTTGTCAATCATCTTGTATGGGAACTCTCACAAAAACAATCAGTCAAATTGCTACTGCAGAAGAAAAAGAGACAATTCTACCCAAAATGTTACAAAATGTTTCAGGAGGTATTCAGTGAAGAGAAAGCAGCAGTCCTTCCTCCTCATCGCAGCTATGATTGCCACATCGATCTCATGTCGGGTTCATGTGTACCGAACTGTAGGATTTATGCACTCTCTGAAACAGAAAATCAACACTTGAGAGAATACTTGGATCAATATCTTGAAAATGGGTTCATTCGTCCTTCAAATTCACCAGCCGCCTCCCCTTTGTTTTTTATTCCAAAAGCAAATGGTGAATTAAGAACGTGCATTGACTATAGGGCTTTGAACAAAATCACCATCAAAAACAAATATCCCTTACCATTAATCCCAGTTCTTTTAGATCAAGTAAAAACAGCAGTAATTTACACCAAGCTTGATCTAAGAGGAGCATACCATCTGGTGAGAATCAGACAAGGAGACGAATGGAAAACTGCATTTAAAACTAGATATGGACTGTTCGAATATTTGGTAATGCCGTTTGGTCTTTGTAATGCGCCAGCAGCCTTCCAGTTTTTCCTCAATGATGTTCTACGGGAATTTCTATATTTATTTGTTATTGTCTATATAGATGATATCTTAATTTATTCCGATTCAGAAGAAAAGCACGAAGGTCATGTCAGACAAGTTTTAAAGGCATTACAATCACACAATCTGTATTGCAAGTTATCCAAATGCGATTTTCATGTCTTTGAGGTCGAATTTCTTGGAGTACTGCTCACACCAACGGGCATGAAAATGACTGATAGAAATATAAAGGCAGTAGCAGAATGGCCAATCCCAAAATCTGTTCGAGATGTGCAATGTTTTTTGGGCTTCGCAAACTTCTATCGACGATTTATCGATCACTTTTCAGCAGTCGTAGCTCCCATAACTCGTCTGTTACGAAAAAAGGTGAAGTTCGAATGGACTACAGAAGCAAATGAAGCATTCCAAAGTATGAAAAAAGCTTTTACTGAAGCCCCAATTTTGATGCATCCTGATGTGAATGAACCTTTTATAATCGAAGCAGATGCCTCAGATGTTGCAATTGCAGCCATTTTATCTCAGGGACATCACAAAACTGGTCAAATGCATCCTGTCGCTTATATGTCTCGTAAATTGAATGCAGCTGAACAGAATTACATAATTGCAGAGAAAGAGTTGCTTGCAATACTTGAAGCATTCAAGGAATGGAGACATTATATTATGGGAGCAAAATTCACAGTAACAGTGTATACAGATCACAGAAACTTACAATTCATGAGTTCAGCCAGAATGTTAACTCCACGACAAATGAGATGGATGATGTTCTTTGCAGAATATGATTTCATAGTAACCTATCGACCTGGACAAGACAACAAAAAGGCGGATGCTTTATCCAGGAAAGATTCAACATTACATAAGTGTGAAGGAACTCCACAAGCAATAATAGAACCTGACAAAGTGATCTGTTTGTTGAATGCAGATCAGTTCTTAGACAGTATACATGAGAATTTTCCTCCATCACAATGGGAGAAATGGAATAACAAGAAGAAAAACCAAACAATCAAAGAAGGAATACCATTTCATGGAAAACAAGTCTACCTTCCAACCAAGGAATTACATGAGACGGTCTTTAATTGGCTACATTCCCATCCTATGGCAGGACATCCAGGTCCAAAAAAGAATGTAGAAAAGATTCAAAACTTGTTTTGGTGGCCAACTCTCAAAAAGGATGTTTCTTTGATGGCTCAAAACTGTGAAACATGCGCTAGATTTAAAACTGATAATAGCAAACCAAAAGTTTTGTTACAAGTCTTACCAACACCAATCAAACTATGGGAACATGTTTCTTTAGATTTCATCACGAATTTACCACTAGTGAATCTTCATTCAGTAATTTTGGTAGTAGTGGACAGTTTAACAAAATATGCCCATTTCATTGCTTGTAAAAAATTGCCAACAGCAGGACAATTAGCGCAAATACTACTAACAAACATTGTGCGATTACATGGTTTGCCTTCAGTGTTACTGTTTGATCGAGGGTCTCAGTTTTCATCTAAATTCTGGCAGCAATGGTGTCAAAGTCTACAAATCACATCTAATATGTCTACTAGTTACCATCCCCAAACTGATGGTCAAACTGAACGATTAAATCAGACATTAAAGCAATACTTAAGATGTTACGTAGAAGACTCCAAGAGATCTTGGTATGATTTGCTTTGGATTGCAGAAATGGCTTATAACACATCACCGCATTCTTCAACTGGGTCATCTCCATTTGAGGCTCTCTATGGCTATTTACCAAACACAATTCCTTTAGTATTGCCCAAACATGTAAGTGATGCACCTGTAGTACAGGATGCTATACAACATATGCAAACTGTTCACCAACAAACTCACCAACGTTTACTACAAAGTAAGGAAAAGTACACACAGCAGTATGATAAACATCATAGACCTGGTCCAAGATATGTTGTTGGGGATAAAGTTTGGTTGTCTACCAAGAACTTAACCTTCAAAAGAAAAAGTATGTTTCATCCTAAGTTTATTGGACCATATTCAGTACTTCGTCAAGTCAATCCAGTAACGTACAAATTGTTACTTCCAAAAACTTTGAGAATCCATCCAGTGTTCCATACATCCCTTTTGAAACCAGCTAGACAAAATGTTGCCTGACCCGGATTCGGCAGAACGGAGGCAGGGGAGTGAGGGAGGGGAGCTCGACCCGGCAGAGAAGCCCCACCATCTAGAGCCCCAGAGCGGGGTGGCCTGGAGGCTCTGGCCACCCGTTGCAGTGCACGGGAGGCCTGTAACTCATCCTGCGCTGTCCAGAGGTGTGCGCGAGGCTCGGCGCAGGACTGCCACATTCAGGCGGACAGACGTGGTTGGAGAGACAACACAGCGGGGACTACCGGACCAGAAAAGAAGCCCCGCTATTTTGTTTTCCCTGCGAGGGGCGGCCTAGAGGAGCAGGGTCGCTCGCTGCAGCACCTGGGAGGTCAGTGGTGTGCTCCATGCTGGTGAGAGGAGTGTAAGCAGCCCAGTACTCGATGGCTGCGTGCTGGCAGGCGGGCGAGGTGTGAGGAGACCCACGGAGGGGTTGCCTGGCCTTGTGTAGCTCTCCCACCATCTTGAGCTCCTGGTGCGGGGTGGCCATGAGGCACGGGCCACCCTAGCTGACATCCGGGGGGCCTGCGACCTGCCATGTGCTGGTGAGGAGTGCGTGAGGGCCCGATCATCGTACGCCGGCTGCGCATCACCGGGTGGGAGCGGTGCTGGCCCCCTCCTGCAAAGACATAGCTGGTCCTCTGGGCCCAACAACATTGCAGGTAGTGGAGATGGTGCACTGGTGGCTGGTGGGGGCTGCTGTTTCCCCCTGCCAGTAAGTGCATATGTCTGGATGCAAGGGGCCTGGAGACTGCTTAGTGCCGGCGGCCTGGGGGTTTGCGGCTTGAGCTGACTTTCCTGGCACCTAAGGGGCTTACACAGTGGTTGCACGGACCCCCCTCCTCATGACTGGCTGCTGCGTTCACTTCTGCACTGCGGGTGTGTGGCCCCTGGAACTTGCTCTGGGACGATTGGAACAGCGGCGGCCGTTAGCAGGGCCCAAACTTTCCTTGACGAGCTGGGGCTGGTGTTGGGAGCCCTGCAGATCAGGCTTCCCCGGTGGCGGCATCGGGTCTCCCGGGCCCCAGTTGATTGCTCACAAGCAGATTTTGCCACCTGCAGGCTGAGGTGGGGCAAGCACTGGGCCTGACGTAAACAACATTCTGAGCGCTAGAGACTGGAAGCTTGTCCTCTGGGGGTAGCTGAGGGCTTTGCTGGACACCACGGGCTCAGCGGGTGGTGCAGGTGTGGGGCGCTCCACTGACTGTCAACGACTGCTGAAGCGGCTGGGCCTGCGATATTAGATCTCTTTCCTCTACTACAGTGGCTGAGGAGCCTGCTAATTGGTGTACGCCTTGTGAAGTGGGCCGGGTCTTCAAGGCTAGCTGAAGCGGGGACTTGCTCTGTAACGACGCATAGTGCCTCCATCTGGGAGGCAAGCTTCTTTGCGTACGCCATTGTGGGCTTACTGTGACCGTGTCTCCTGACCCACTGCGGGACACCTGAGACCTGCCGATGAAGGGGGAAAGGACGTCCTGGCGGCGGCCCCCAGAGACAATCCGGTAGCGGCGTTGTGGAGCAAGGCAGGAACATCTGCCCCTACTGAGGTGGCGCCACAGGCAGGCGGGGACTCGCCACCGGTTACTCAGGCATTTATGGCCTCCTTCCTGTCTGAGCTCAAGATGGAAATAGGCTCCCTGCGCACGGAGGTACACTTGTGTGTACGGGAACTCAGAAAAGAGGTTGTGGACCTGGGAGAGCGCGTGGATGGATTGGAGAAGACCGCACTGAGGACCAGGAACAACTATGGCAATGCTTGGCCACACTAGAAGAACAGCACATCGAGCTGCAGGTGAAGCAGAAAGACCTGGAGAATCGAAGCCGCCGGAACAACCTCCGCATCAGGGGGCTCCCTCTTGGTGCGGAGGGGAAGGACATCATGACATATGTGGCGCAGCTCCTCCATGAGGTCTGGGGGGGATGAGGATGCCTCTCCACCGGCCTTGGACCGAGCACATCGGTTGGCCGGGCCCGCGGGGCGGCCGGGTCTCCGTCCGGACATTTTAACCAGGGTCCACTTTTCACTGAGAAGGAGGCCATTCTCAGGGCGGCACGAGCTAAACCAGACCTCAGTTACGATGGGCGCACAAGATCCAGATTTTTCAAGATTTAGCTCCTAACACCTTACGACGTCGCCGTGCTTTAAAGCCTATAACGGACAAGCTGCACAGTATGGACATATTGTATCAGTGGGGGCACCCATTCGCCCTCATCTTCCGGTGGGAGTCCAAGCACAGAGTGATGCGCTCTTACATGGAGGCAGCGCAATTGCTCCGACTGACGCCCATGCCGCCGGCCAGCCCCACTCGCCCACAGCCTCTGACGCGGGTGCCAGCAAAGCCGTCCTGGTCCACTGTTCGTCATCGTCGACGCTCGCCGCCCCTGGATGAGCCCTATACAACTTCCAGGGACGTTCCAGAAATCGATTCAAAACTTTTTCTGATACATCGTCCTCCTCGAATTCATCTGGTCCCGAGGACAGAGGGAACAATCCAAACAAGAAGGGGCCTTTTTTAGAGAAAGGCCAGCAGGCCAAAACCCGGTTCAAACCCCAATGGGAAATGCGCACGCGCAGAAACTTCTACAAATCCTAGAACCCATCCCGTCCACAATAGTGAACCTTTCAACTAAAACATTAACCAGGGATGAGGAATCTGTCCTCAATCTTGGTTTAAAATTTGTCCCAAGTCAACGTACAGATTTCACTCGACTAAAAATGGAAACAATTGCATTTTGTAGAAAAATCCGCCTACGAGCCTTTTTTGCAAACAAACCACCTGCTCCAGATACGGAAGTTACAGGGTTAAGGAACAAATCAACGTTCATCCCGTACCAAAATATTCCGAAGCAGGTTGTGGCATTTGAACAAATTATGTTGTCATCTATCAATAAATTGGAAAAAACCAAAAAATACATTAAACCAAACATCACTAAAGGCCAAAGGTTAGCAATTAAAAATCTAACTAATGACACATCGGTGGTGATTAAACCCGCGGATAAAGGCGGAGCAGTCGTGATTTGGTCAAAGGACAATTATCTAAAAGAAGGGTTGACACGGGTTAACAACACAGAATGGTACCGAGAACTCTTTGAAGACCCGGTTCGGGCCATTCAGGGACAAATTCTTGAAATAATAAAGGGTGGGGTGGATGAAGGATTTGTGGGACAAAAAGAGAGTGAGTTCTTGATAAAGAAATTCCCAAGAACCCCTATTCTTTATTTTTTGCCCAAAATACATAAGAACCCGAAAGAGCCCCCAGGACGACCAATCGTGTCCGGGTGCGAATCTTGTTTGGAATCACTCTCAAAATACATTGACTTCTTTCTGAAGCCTTTTATTAGTGGTGTCATATCATACTTGAAGGACACGACTGACTTCTTGGTGAAGATCGAGGGAACGCAATTCGACCCACTTACAGAACTGATGGTGACAATGGACGTTACGTCCTTGTACACCCAAATCCCCCAAGATGAGGCTCTAGAGGTGTTGGAAATGTACCTCGAGAAGAGGGATAGGCCCCACCAGGTCCCTACTTCGTTTATCTTGAAACTAGCAGAAATCACGCTGAAAAAGAATTACTTCAGGTTTAATGATCAATTCTTCATGCAGGTCAAAGGTACGGCCATGGGCTGTCCATATGCGCCGGAGATGGCCATACTCTACATGGCGGAGTATGAGAATAGATTTATCTGCTCTGACAATCCCTACAAAAAACATATCAAACAATGGTGGAGGTATATCGACGACGTGTGGCTCCTGTGGCAGGGGAGCCACACCGAGTTGAATGCCTTCCACCAATGGATCAATGATAGACACCGTGATATTAAGTTCTCATTGGAGTCAAGCAACCACAAAATGACATTTCTAGACCTTGAAATAACATGCATAGACGGACACCTTAAATCCACTCTTTTCCGAAAAAAGACGGATAAAAACACAATCCTTCACCACCGAAGTGCTCATCCAAGAAGCCTGAGGGACAATTTGCCCTACGGGCAATTACTTCGGATTCGAAGAAATTGCTCGGAATTGGCAGAATATGAGAAACATGCAACCAGGTTCTGTGAGGGAATGAAGAACAGAGGGTACCCTAAGAAATTGTTAAACAATTCAAAAAAGAGGGCACACTACACCCCAAGGGAGTGCTTTCTCGAGCGAACAGCAAAACCAGAAATGGACCGGCTGGTATGTGTGTCAACCTTTGGGCCAGACACACATAGAGTAAGACAAATGATATTGAAGAACTGGCATTTGCTAGAGGAACTTGAATGTCCTTTCCCGCGACCGTTGTTCGCCTATAAGAAGAATAAGAGTATTGGCCAAAATGTAATCAGGGCGGATGTACTAACCCCCAAGCCTAAAAGTGATCTCATCTCGAAATGGGGCCTGAAGCCAATAGTAGGGCACCACAGATGTGGAAACTGTATATCATGTGAATCAACAATTGAAGGTTCCGAATTCGAACACAGGGGAATCAAATGCAAAAACAATGGATTTTCTAATTGTAAGACACGCAATGTGGTATATGCAATCACCTGTGCATGCCAAAAATTATATATAGGGAAAACGACACAACAGGTCAACAGTCGCATTACCCAACACAGGTCACGAATTAAAAAGAAGGTGGTGAGTGCTCCCATGGTCCAACACTTTCTTGATTCAGACCAAAACGAAATGGACTTCAAATGGACTGTACTGTGTACAGTAGTGCCTTCTGGAAATAAGGGACCGATAGACATTGAAGAAACCTTGCTAAGAAAAGAGGCATACCTGATCCTTAAATTTAATAGTGCACAAAATGGATTGAACACTCTGTCCGAGGTGTCTAGACTATAAATCATGGTTGTATGGGACTCCACGGGGGCCTGATGGTCCTCTTTCATCAAAGGGTGCAATATGGGGAAAAGCGAGCAGAATGTCCAAGTATTTCTGACACTTGCAGGCCACCAAACCGGTACGCGCGCATTGACAACTACAATTCCCAGAAAACCCACGGTCATGTGACCGCATTTAGTATCCAGGCAACCTGACCGCCGCCCTCGACATTGAATCATTCGGGAAGCAAACCGCAAAGCGAAAGGTGAGCGGAGGTACTGGGTGCAGATACGAATTTGGCTGGTTAAATTCAGTAACTCAAACAGATACCGATCTTTCCTAACAGCCTTGAAGATCGGTGGATGATTGAAAGTTTTCACGCGGTACTTCTAAATCAGCACGAAGAACTAAAAACTGTGAGGCATGAAATGAGCCGCTCCTGAAGCCCGCGAGGCACCGTATGAGGTAGGGGCAGCCCTTTAACTTATTTTCTTGGGTTTTAAAGGACTTAACTTTGCAAGTATTGACGTCCTCCTCGTCCTCCCCCAGGTCCTTGAAGCTTTACCGTGCCATAGGGAGCACCCTACTGTACCCCCAAACCAAATTGAAGGTATGTCCCGCAATGTGCTTTGACCGAAGTGACTGTAGAGCTATCTCTGTACTTGACTCTAAATCAAATTCTTAACCTCTTGTAGACTGCAACTTTAATTTCCCTGAACAAGACATAGGACAAACTCGGCTACTATCCAGGTAAATTGCTTTTAAATGCAGAAAATGGGCTTAAGGAGATGAGGCCTTAGAATTGAGACTGAAACAGTGTTTCTCTCTTTTTACTTTACACACATGCAGATAGTAATGACAAGGCCCTGATGAGAACTCGTAATTGCTGTATGAAGTTCGAAACGCGTCGGCAAGAAAGGGGATAAAAATAACAGCACCAATACCAAACAATTAATACGACCACAAATTATTTTCTGTACTGACTGGTATAATTAATGTGTCGTAATATCTCCTTTCACTCAAGATTTTGTCTATTACTGTTTCCATAATTTTTCACTGTTGGCTAATGAGATTAATTATCGTGATTTTTCTCGTGGAACAGTCTGAATGAAGACGTAAATGCTTTGTTGTGTATAGTGTATATACTTGTGATTTTTTCTTTTTTGTGTTAAATGTGATGTTCAAATTGGTATATGTACATGTTATACTTGTGGTGTTCTTTGTCTGACATGTAAAGTCAAGAATTTCCTAAACAATTTGATGAAATCAAGGTAAAAATAAAAATACCTAACATATCTAAACCCAGGTGGATGTGTTGCTTATAATTAAGAAGCTTCTTCTAAAAAACAAGTGGGGTGGCATTTTCTCTATTTAAATTAACTTACATGGAGGCAGCGCAATTGCTCCGACTGACGCCCATGCCGCCGGCCAGCCCCACTCGCCCACAGCCTCTGACGCGGGTGCCAGCAAAGCCGTCCTGGTCCACTGTTCGTCATCGTCGCCGCTCGCCGCCCCTGGATGAGCAATCGGCCTCGCAGGTTACCCAGGACATCATAGCGCACATAAAGTCCCTCGAGGGGGTTAAATCGGATACAGCCTCACACACGTTGACTCCATGATCAACCAAGTTCATGCCCACACTGACCAGCGTGTTCTGACCCTGAAAACGTACATTCTCCTCTCTGAGATTGATGGATGCCCCACTGACTTGACGGACTCACCAGTTCCCTGATGGCAGTGCAGCTGTCGCTGGGGCCTCTCCCCCTGGGTGAACCTGTGAGAGGCCGCACAACCTACCCCCATCTGTTCTTGAGGGAATGACATCCCTGGGATCATCCAAACCGGCAGGTGTAGGATGCCCCGCAACTAGAGCAGAATAATGTGGCCCGGTTGGCCATTGTTGGTTTGCCGCTCTTTGCTATTGTGCTTTTTTCCTCCTTTGTCCTTTCTTCTCTTCCTCTCTACTCTTTCTAGGTGTGGTGTGTGGGGAACATTGCGGCTGCGGCGCACTCTTACTGGTGGGTCAGCACTGACTTTGTGCGCCCATTCTCTCATTCTGCGCTACTTCCCGGGGTGGCTTAAAGGGCAAATTTCTGGTATGACACACCTATGGCACTCCCTTGCCCATTGAAGGTCCTATCCCTTAATGTTAAGGGGCTTAATTCCCCAACAAGAGGCGACAGACATGGCAATACCTACTGCAACACAACCCCGACATTATCTTCCTATAAGAAACTCACCTTTTGCAAGTAGATGTCCAGCGTAGGGCACATCCTAGATACCCCTTACAATTCTGGGCTGCAGCGGGCACTAAAACAGCTGGGGTGGCAATTTTGTGTCGAAGTGGCATCAGGCAGGCGGAACGTAAAACTTTTCGAATCCCAGACGAGCGCTTCATTAAGGTGGGCGTTGGAATTGGGCGGCGCAGATGCAGGACTCCTAACTCTGAGCACTCTTGAGGGACCATGTCCCGCAGGGCGACCCCTCATTGATCCTTGGGGGGGATTTTAACCTGGTGTGGGACCCTTAGATGGATCGCAGTGAAGCAACTTTGAATGAGGCCGGGGCTATGTCCTCTACACTTCGTGTGCAGATCTCGGACCTTGGCTTGATCGATTTGTGGCGATACCACTCGCCTGAGACGCAGGATTTGACATATTACTCCCACATACATCGCTCATATTCACACATCAACTATCTGTTTATCTCTCACGTCCTGGTACGGGACATGCTGGAGGCATCTATGTCTGCCATATCGCTCTCTGACCATGCCCATGTCGAACTTCTCCTGCAGGATCCAGCCGCTTGTCCCTCTCGTACCCCGCGGTGGCACCTGCAGCCAAGCATTTTGCGGGACCCTGATGATGTGGACAGCATTCGGATCGCCACTGACTCTTATTTCGCGAGCGATATCCCGGAGACGCCATTCCCGGTGGTGTGTGACGCTTTCAAGGCCACGATCCGAGGTCACATTACTTCTCTCTCGATCGCACGGGCGCGCGAGACGCGACTTTTAGAGGATACTCTCTCTACTGACATTAAAACTACAGAAAAACAAGATCAGTCCCACTCTTCTCTAGCATCTTGATGGCGGCTGGCAAATCTCTGGGGGTAACTTCGCACTTTGCGCACTAACAAGGCGGAAAGATCCCTGCTAGCCTTGAAGCAGCAGTACTATGAAGGGGGGATAAGGTGGGCAGGTGGCTGGTGAGGCAATTGAGGGCGTGAGCAGAAAAGGCCCACATAGCCAATATTCGGCTGCCCGATGGCGCCCGGGTCACCTCAGAGTGAGCCAAGGGCGCGGGCTTTAGGGCTTATTATGCTGCCCTCTACACAGCAGAAGCACCCCCGGAACTTATCGAGGATGCTCTGAACCAGTGTGCTATGACTCCAGTTCATCCCCACCACGCCCATGCGCTAGAGGGGTCTCTTACTGCTGAGGAACTGACGGCGGCACTAAAAGACCTTCCTCTTGGAAAGACCCTGGGTCCGGATGGTCTCCCGCTGACCTTCTACCGCATATTTCAGGGACAGCTTTCGCCCTACCTCCTGCGACTGTATAATTCTTATTCAGACACCCTCCATGGGTATGGCGGAAATAGCCCTCATACCCAAGCCTGGGAAGGACCCGGCACTATGCGCCTCCTACCGCCCCATAGCACTATTGAATACCGACCTTAAAATGTACACCAAAATTATTGACAAGCATCTGGATCCCCACATGCTGGGTCTGGTGGAGCCGGACCAAGTGGGCTTTATTCGCAACCGCCAAGGTGGGGACAATGTATGTAGAATCGCGCACTTGGTAGGGAAAGTGCAGCACTGGAACATACCAGCCTGCCTTCTGTCGCGCTACGCGGACAAGGCGTTCAACCGGGTGGACTGGACTTTCCTTCGGGCAGTGCTGCAGAGAGCCGGACTAGGCCGGAACATGGTGTCCAGAATTATGGCACCATATCTTACCCTGCATGCGAGGGTTCTGGTCAACAGGCAGCTCACAGAGCCCTTCCCCGTTCGCAGAGGCACCCGACAGGGCTGCCCCCTGTCGCCTCTGCTGTTCGCCCTTGTGGTAGTACCAGTGGGCTGCCGACCACATTCAGTACCTTGGCATTAAGTTAACTCCCTCCTTGGACACCTGGACTCAAATCAACTGGCAGGAGTGTAGAAGGGCTGTACTGGAGGACCTGAGAAAGTGGAAGCCCTTGGCAATGTCATGGCTGGGCAGACTCAATGCCATCAAAATGACCATCCTACCCAAAATATTGTATTTATTTCAATGCCTCCCCACTCCGATCCCGCAACACCAGATTCAAGGCCTCCAGAGTGACCTGACTACATTTATATGGGGCTGGCATAGATCGCGATTTTCTCAGAAGATTCTCATGTTGCCGCGAGATAGGGGAGGGCTACCTTGTCCCAATCTTCTAGATTATTATTGGGCCTCTCATCTCCACTTCGCCTCAGAATGGACAACCACTGAGAGTGAAAAGATCTGGCTCCATATGGACAGGATGGTCACTGGGCGCACCATCTGTGACCTTACGTGGCTCCACCGTACAGCGCGCTCCAGAAGCGCCTATGTGGCTGTACCCACGAAAACGGTCTTGGACATCTGGGATAGGGTGGCTGTGCGCAGGGGTCTCAAAACCTTCCCTTCTCCTCCCACTCCCATTGTGGGGAATCCACTATTTCCCCCGGCCTACCGCTCCCAAGCCTTCGCTCAATTGTTACAGGGGGGGAAGCAGGGTGGTCAGTAATCTCTACGAGGGAGGCACACTATAAAAGTTTGCGCAGTGCAGAGATGAATTTCACCTCCCATTGGGAGCTGGACTACAGTATGCGCAATTGCGTCACTGGGTCACTTCCTTGGAGATGCAGCAGGCGGCCACCCGCCCATTCACCCCTTTCGAACGGCTGGTCCGCTCCTTTGATGAGTCAAAGGGTCTCATCTCTCGCACATATCAGATCCTACAACACCCCCCGGTGATACCTACCCATTCATATCAGCAAAAATGGCAACTGATGTCTGCCACGGAAATTACACCCTCGCAATAGAATAGTTTATGGAGCGACATACCCAAGGTCTACCGCAGTATCTCGCAAAGAGAGAATGCATATACAATCATGACTCAATGGTATTATACACCTGACCGGCTGCATAAAATGTTCCCTGCCTCCTCTCCATTGTGCTGGAGGTGTTCAGCTGCAACTGGGGATTTCATATACATCAGGTGTGCATGCCCGCTCTTGACCTTGTTTTGGAAAGAAGTTCTTAGTCATAATAAACGGGTACTTGGCTTCCCCCTGCCTGCTTCCATTAACACAATCCTTTTGGGTATCAAACCAGTTATTCTAAAGGCACTCACCCGTAGCGATTGGATTCCGGCACTGCATATGCTTGGAGCAGCCAAACAACTTATTGCGCTGCACTGGAAGAAAGCGGAAGCCCCTCCAATTGCTGCTTTGTATGTGCCCCCTCTGGCATGTCATAACCTTGGAACTATTTTCAGCGTGTCTACAAGCCCGAGATACTCGCTTCACGGCTGTCTGGCAACCCCTAATTAAGTATCTTTGCAAACTAGAACACGTACGCTTTCTACCCGCCAAACTTAGAGCGCTGCGACTCTTTGAAGATGCTGTCCTCCCCTCGAACCCCGATAGGTTGCTCTCACACCCGGGTTAACACAGTGTGCAGCCTCTTCTACTAACTAATGGGGCTCCCATGGGCACGCACTATTGGCTCTGTCCCCTATCCGCCTGCCCACACACTCCTTTTTTCTATGATCACCTATTTTCTCTCTCCACCTTTCGCTCTCTCACTCACTCTTTCATGTTTCTTCTTCTCTGGGCCCTTTGCCCACTTTCTGATGTTAATGTTCTTAACGGGTTTTGTGAATCATCGCAACGAACCAAGACTATTTTACATGTTATACCACGCGGCCAGCCCAATAAGGGTTGTAGGCTACATCATGCTGTATTTAAGATGCCCTGCTACTGCCTTTCCATACCTGTAGAGACTCGCCTATACGACGCGGCCGGCCCTGCATAGGGTTGTGGGCACAACGCTGTATATACTTGGCCCAGTGTTTTCACTTTGTTTTGAAAATAAAACAGATTTATAACAGAAAAAAAAAAATTACAAGGCAAGGAGGCGGAGGACGGAACCTCCGTTCGGAAATGCCAGTTGGAAGGAAGTGTCAGTAACAGAACTACCTGGCATAGTGTTGAAGAAGCCACAGTTAGCTCCTTATACGGAGGACTTAAACACAGGTAGAGGGCAAACATGATAATTAAATTGGTGGACTCCCACAAGCGCGTAGTATCATAATAGAGCTACTGTGCAATGAGCAGGTTCAAACTGGTGTCTAGGTGTAAGAAACCGAATGTGGTTTACAGGAGGGTACAGAGAGAAACAGGGACAGTACTTGGGGAGTACTAGCGTCTTAGGATAGACCCCCAAGGGAAGTTATCATTAAGTCCCTGTTTATGTGTCAAGAGCCCGATAAACCACCACTCTTCCTTCTCGAACAGTACTCTTTGCGTGTTGTTGCCTGGTTTCATCTGCTCAATCACAGTCAAATGCAAATCATTCGTGGTGTGATGAATCTGTAAAAAGTGTTCTGTCATCCTTGTGGTGTTTTTCCTGCACTGCATGTCACTCCGGTGCTCACATATGCGCTATTTAATTTTGCGGGTAGTCATTCCCAAATAACGTAACCCACATGGACATGTAATAAGGTATATCACGTTGGTGCAATTACAATTGGTGTGGGATCTCTGTTTTCATATTTTATCAGGTTTGAGCTTCAAGGTTTTGGTAGAGGAGGTTAAATGGCAGACACTGCAACTACCACAGGGAAAGTGGCCTGTAACACTGGGCAGACCCCATGCGTGGAGTACGGATGGATTTTGGTTGGTGGCAGTTTTCCTGGGGCGGGTACTGGGGAATCCCGAAGGCATCTTCCCATTTTGAAAGAAAATAGGGGCTTCGCCCAACTCCTGTTCTTGCTTTCTAGTACCTTCCAGTGCCTGTTGATTGATTTTGTTATGGCATTAGATGCTACGCTGTATGTGGTAACACAGGTCAGGGAAACATCAACGTTGTACTTTGGATTGTCATCCCAAAGGGCTTCTCTTGGTTGGTTCTAGCCCTTTTACAGCTTTTCTTCAGAATCCTTTCAGGGTAACTGCGATTGCACAGTTTGTTTGATAATTCCGTCAACTGTGTGTGCAAGTCATCTAGCTTGCTGCAATTCTTCCTGATACGGAGGTATTGTCCAAAGGGAAGGTTCTCACGCAGCGGCCTGGGATGAAAGCTGGAGAACTCCAGTAAATTATTCTTGGCTGTAGGCTTGTAATATGTCTTGGTTGACAGTTTATCATTCACTTATGAAATCATAATGTCCAGGAATATGACGCCTGAAAGCCATAGCACTTGTACAGACATTCTATCTTGTTGAAGGTAAGGCTTGACTGCACTCCTGAGGAGAATCTTCATACCCACATTGCCATTCAAGTACGGAGGCCCCTCCCGTACCCCAGATGATCCAGGTGCTTGTGCAAGATGCCTATGGAGTGTTTCTTATGGCTGAACCTTGGCAATGCTGTCATCATCTCCTCACTTCTGCGGGAGTCACGTAAGCCCACGCCACAGTCATGCTAGGCCCATATCACACACAGTTCGCCGCCACCACAAAGCTGCGCCCGGGTTCCATGAGAAGTTTATTCGATACTCGGTAGAGGCTGTCACTGAACAGGGGAAGTGAGGCGGCGGGGGACTGAAATAATAAATAAAACAAAGAGCACTTACCTTAAGACCGCTGATCTCCGCCTCTTCTTTCTCTGTCCTCCTCTCTGCACTCAGCCAGCAGGAAGCACACAGCCTCCCATAATACTCTGCCCAATTACAACGCTGCCGTACAGCAGCGTTGGGATTGGTCTGAGCGCCATGGTTCGGCGCTCAGACAGGGACTGGCAAGCTGTGCATGTTGTCCACCCAGGCTGTATTGCAGCCTGGGTGGAGAACATGCAGAGTGAACTTGATAGCTTGCCTGGCCAGAGAGGCCGGCCAAACCATAACGTGCACTTAAGGTGCTGCCACTACTCCTTCCCCTGTGACGCGGGAAGCCCAGCCCAGCGGCCTGGCTTCAACAACAAGTTGAATACATAAAAACAAAAGATAATAACAGAGCCTTATTATCATTTATGTTTGGTATTCAGCTTGCAGTTAAGCAGTGGGGCGATGCTCCTCCGCCTTAGCGAAGGAGCTGCCGCTGCCGATATTGCCACCTTTGAGAGATTTACTTGCTAGATGGCAGACTATTTACACACAGCATGAGAATCTAGAAAATAACTTCTTTGTTAGGAGGGCAACCAGTCCTAGAATTAGCTAAACAATGGAGGGTGGGTGTTGGTACCCGGGTGAAATGGGTGACCAGCGGGGGTTGGAACCCAGAAAGGAAAATCCAAGCCAACTCTAAACACAAGGCTAAATTAGCTGAAGTCTTAAGGGGGATGAGGGGGCAGTTGCCAACTTTTATTTTCATTTTTTATTTATACGATTTTATGTAGCAAGTACTAAGCCCAATGGTATAGGAGTGTTTTAGTCAACACAGCAACATGGTTCAAAGGGTTGGCCAAAAGAAGAGCACAGAGGAATATATAAACTGTAAGAAGTTTAAAGGCCTGCTAACAAGGAAGGAATGAAGCTGATCCTAAACTTGTGAGCATGGTGCAGTACAATACGTATGACATAAGCATGTGTTGAAGGACGTGCATGCTAGGTCCACATCAGAGGCAATAGACAAAATAGGACTGTATACAAGCAAACACCACATGAAAAATCACTTGTCCACTCCATGCTGTGACCGACAAGCAGGAAGACAGAAGCAGGACTGAAGCAATTGATAAAATGCCACAAAATTACAAAAGTATGCTGAAATCAGCACAAGGGTCAGATTGAAAGAACAGGAAGAGCCTTTGCTTAGAATGAGTCAAAATGTGACCAAAACGAAACCAGTAACAAGAGAAGAAGTGTCCACAGTTACTTGCAAATACTGTCCAATTAAGGGATTCTTGGAGAACTGATATGGTTTTATCTTATATCTCTGCGTTACCAAATCCTGAAATGAGACAAGCTATTTTAAAATTTAGAAATGATTAATATCCCTTTTATGCTTGTCCTGAGGTGGCTAAGGCATGTAAGGAGGTACATAAATGTTGAATAAGCGTGAAATGTTTCAATGCACATATTTTATTAGAATGTTTATTTTCTTGAAAAGAACGGCAGATAGTTTTGAAGCCGGTTTTATATAAATATGGTGAAAACACGCTAGTGGAAGCAAGTAAGTTCTTATTCATATTGATATCATAACATTGCGGATGGAGGATAAAAAGGTAGTTTCTTACCTTTATCTGAAAAAATGACAAAAAAGTGCTTATGCCAGGCCTATGTCTCAGTCTGCCACTGCATTCAGGTAGTAATTTTGCATGAATGTATGATGATTTCTCCTGCCTGAAAGATGTTCGGGGTATTGGGGGCGGCTGCTCCTTGGAATGTTCTGTAGACATCGATAGAAGAGGATGCCCTCTTTTGTGTGATAAAAGGTAACTGTTGAAGCATTTTCTTTAGTCCAGATCTGACTTTAGACCTCTGCATACATTCAGAATGAACAGCCCTTTTTGATGCATTGACCAATTCTTGAAGAATGATTTTAGAACCATCAGCTCATTCAGGTGAAACTCAACAGGCATGTTTCCTGTGAATTATTAATTTGTGTGCAGCCTTATTTTGTCTTTAGAGAATCTTATGTATGGTGCTTTGATTTTAAACACCTGTATTTAACTGACTCTCCTAGCTGAGATCAGAGAAAGCAAGTTTTCCAGGAGAGAGATTTAATACTGATTTGTGAATTGCCTGAAAGAGACTCTTCATCACTTGGGACAGGACTGTGTTGAGTTCCCATTTTAGCAATATATACCTTGTTTGGGGCAAAGCTCAGGAAAGAAACACCTTCACCATTCTGTGAGATCAAAAAGAATGTCATTCAGGCCAGCAGAAATGCTTTGCTATGGCTGCTAGGTGAACTTTGATGAATGCTTGAGGCCTGAATGCTCCAGTCTAGATGGGGATGGTAGAATCTGATGGGAAGATGGCTAAAAGATTCAGCCCTTTGGATAAGCACCAAATGCAAAATCTTTGCCATTCTGCTGTGTATGCTTTATTATTGAACAGAGCTCTGGCCTTTGCGAGAATGTCTTTACAATCTACATGAATATATGTGGAAGAATTAAAAGAATTCAGGAGCCAAGTTGACAACTTTAATGATCCTGCACTGTATTGATGTTAAGTGGCTTAACGCCGCCTTGTAAATAAGGCAAAGGAGTTAGCGCCACCAGAACATCACTAAAGGGGACATTCATGGTGGCGTTAAGTCCTTGAAAATATGGCCCATGGTGCCTAGAGTCCTAGAAAGTCGTCTTATGGCAAGAGAGCAAGGTTTTGCCAAGATTGGCATAGATTCAATGTCAGATAATGTAAGTAGCCTGAACCAGAACAGACTCCAAACGCTTCGACCTAGGTAGGACGTCTGCAGAGAGGAGGCCTGCAATAGTGCAAAGTAGGCAAGGATGTGGTAGTGTGAATGGCCCCAGTGACAGAGTTCCAGACTTCAGGTGCATATCCAGAGTAGGATTGGCTGGAGGTACATTAGGTGTTTCCAGTAGAAAAGCATCCAAGCTGCACAGCTGGTGGGTCCTGACAGAAACCTTCAGCTGCTTCGCTAGATAGTGCAAGTTATCAGAGGGGATTCGTTTGTGAACTGTGCACACAATTTTCTACCATCAATATGTGGCCAATTCAAGGATTGGCCGATTGGAGTAATGTGATTAGAAGAGTTACCCCAGAAATCAAATGTGCTGCTGCGCACAGAGAGGCTCTGAGCGGTGCCAGATGAATTTTAGGAATATCAGATAGAACTACATACCGAGGGGTAGATTTTCAAACATTTTGCACTGGGTAAGCTACACAAAAGAGACGCTAATCAGCACAAAATGTTTTTTTACCAATTTACTTACCAGCACAAAACTTGTTTTGTGTGATAGAAAGTAACCCACAAGAAATGTAAGAAATGCCAAGGGGGCATACCATGGGTGGTGCGTGGGTGCTCGCATGCAACAACCCAAGGTTTGTGACGCTAAGCCATATTTACTTACAAAAGTGGACAAGGTTTACCGTCAGAAAATAGCGCCCATTTCAGATAGGTGCTATGAAGGAGAAATGCTTTCATTCCTCCTTTCTTTTACAACTTTGCACGAAGTGGGAAAAGTTTGAAAGTTAGTCTAAGCATAGTATTTTGTACTGGAAGGGAATTCTTCAAATGCTAAACCTTTGCTAGACTCACAGAGACACACTTGCACTATGGTGCAAAGGTGTGACCGTGGCACACAGCCGCACATTTCTGCGCCGGTGCTAGAGAGAGGGGAGGAAAGTGAGCTATATTTATAAATATGGCGCTCTCCTGCTGTCTCCTTCTCACGTATTTGCAGCTGCTGCACTACGCGAGAAACTGGTGAATCTGGCCCTTGGCCTTTTCGATGACAGCTCACGAGCAGCCTTGTCCATTGGATGAATCAAGCAGCTACCAGTGAACTTGAGAAGGGGAAGGCTGTATGTGCGTTGATGTCAATATACATCTGAAGATATATCAAACCAGCGTAGAGACTTAAAGAAAGCGCTGTCAAACCCAAAAGATGAGTAGATATAAAACATTCACTCAGATAAATCAGAATGCAAAAAGGGAAAACGCCTGGCAGAGGGCTCGGTTAGCTGTCAACATGAACTGCCAATAATGAATGCACTTGCCATCTGTCTCTTTATCAAGTCAGTCTTGTTAAGGAGGCACTGGAATGTATAATCGAAATTGAATTATACTGTAAAATAAAAATAATGCTTTTCTTATATGAATCGTGTTTTATTAACGTGAGTCATGAAAGCAAATCTATATTCAATTCTGGGTAAGGGTTTTGCAAGGCAGTCAGGCTTTACATACAAAAATATGCATAGATCTCCATAGCCTGTGTAAACAGCCGCCTTCCTGGGATGGAATGCATTCTATTAGCATAAAGAACGCCTGCCCCTGCACGCAGGGAACAGTGTAGCTGAAATAAAAAAGAAAACCAAAAAGCACAGCTTTACACGCAGTATGTGAGCACAAAATGTGTAGTCTATTTCAGGCATCAAGAAATCTTTGCGCATGAAGTGCCATTGGTTTAGAATCCAAAAGCTAATGTATAGATGGGTGATAATGATGTAACAGCACATTTTACCATTACTACTGAATTATAGCGAAGCAGTACTACCAAATTAATAATATGTAATACTGAACCACAGCTGAAAGAAAATGGCCAAGTTGACATCAGCAGGGAAAATTACTTTATTGGAGGGATTTTATCCAACGCAGTCCCTGTATCTGGCCCGCGTGGTCAGCCTGAACTTGTGACTTTGTCCTGGTCCAGCGCGACCAAAAAACACCAAATTGCAAATACAAGGTTCTAGTTATTGGATTCTTTTTGTTTTGGTGTCAAATAACCTATTACATTTTGTTCTACATTTCTAAATTGTGTGGGATTTTTCTTTTGTTATTTTTTAACTTTATTACTGTTTTAGTGCTGCATAAATACTTTATACATTGACTCTTAGTTAACCTGAATGCTGTTGTGCACAGGTTCATTTGGTGTCTGCTTCACCCTGACAAGAACTGTGGTTGCTGCTTGAGTACATTAGTGATTTACTCAAGATGCTGAGACCTATGTTTTCCCTGTGCATTGCTCACCTTTTTGAATCATTGATTACCAAAGTGAAATTCTACCTGATTTGATGGCCACATGGAATTTATTAAATGCTAACATAACCTTTGTACATTATGGACCCCTCCTATCTACTTTGCCTGCCAGGCTTTCCTCTAGTATTGATTATGTCTTTGTTACTTGTCATTTGCTCAGGAGTATAGTTGATCACACAGTTATTACACAGTTATTTTTAGTGTTCACAACTCTATAAACTTTATTTTCCAGTTACACCGCTAAGTCCATCAAGTAACTTTAACCATTCCACGTAATGAGTTAATGAAGCATGGTTGTTTGAGGTTATGGCGGGAATTGAATAACCCAACCACATGTGGTAGTAACTTCAAGACACAATAGTCACTCCTGTTTTGAGGACATGTGTTGCATTGATGTAATCTTGATGGTATGAAATTCAAACATTAGGGACCCCACTATATTTCCCAGCAGCCCCAGAGGCAGGGCCAACTGGGATTACCTCTTTTTGCGGCTCCTGGTGCAGGATTTAGTCAGCCTGCGGTTCCAGTATTGTGGGAAGCTGCCTTTGGAGATATTGGAGGAGTTGTCTGCACTCCTGTCTTCTGTCATGTGCCTGTTCACGCCCGTTTGAGCTCGGAGCAGGCTGGGTTAGGCTGGGCCACCTCTCTTTCACCTGACACTAGCTGAAGGTACTGTACCCCCCGTCCCTGCACCACCTGCTGTCCCTGCACTGCCTGCTCTCCCTACGCCGCCTGCTGTCCCTGTTACGCCTGCTGTCCCAGCACCACCTGCAGTCTCTGCGCCACCTGCACTAGGACCACAACCATGACCACCAATGGAGGCTGCAGCACGAACACACAGTGGATGCGTGCAGTGGGCGAGTGCCAATGCACCACTGGTTGTACAATGCCCAGTGTCAGGTCTTTGGCTTTCTAGCCACCACACCACCAAGGAACTCCTCGACCTGGGTCCAGACATAGAAACAGCTGTTTCTCCTCCTCCCCATGATCCACCAAAAGAATATTCACCTGCCGACGCAGCTACTTCTCCTGTAACACAATCTACAAAAGATCCAGAACCACTCCTGCCCACAAGACCACCTCGGGACTGCTCCATTGCATACTGCTCAACGCCTGCTCACTCTGTAAACACACAACGGAAAACTCTCTCCATGGACGTTGGCTTCATCACTGAAATGTGGCTCAACCCCTCCTCAAATCCCAACATCACCACAGCCACTTCAGAAGGGTACGCCAGGACCCCGCCAACATACAAGGGTGCAGGCATCGCCATCATCTTCAAGGGAACGATTAGATGCACCATCACCAACGTCAACCCCACACCTCTCATGGAACACCTCAACTTCCTAATACAAACAGATGCGAAGACCACAATAAGGGGCACCCTTGTCTACAGACCCCCCCGCACCCTTGAGCAACATTCTGCAATGCCATCCCAACCTCATCGCCCCCCCTAGCAATCAACTCTACTTCCTACTCGGCGACCTCGACTTCCACATCAATGACCACGACGACGCCCACTCCATGGCCCTCCTGGAGAAACTGAAGAACAGTGGCCAAAAGCACGAAACATCCCAGCTGGTACACCCCAGAACTTAGGACCACCAAACACAACTACCACCAACTGGAGAAACAATGGTGCACCACCAAGAACCCCGCCGATAGAGCAGATCACAAAACGGCCCTCAGCAACTATCACCAGCACTTCAAAAAAGCCAAGAAAGCAGCCATCACCACCCGCATCGACTCACTGCCAACCACACAAAGGACATTTTCAAAATAGTCAAAGAATTCTCCAGCCCGACAGCCACAGAGAACACCATCCACCCCTTCCCAAAAGAATTCTGCAACACCCTCTCAGACTACTTCCACAGCACAATCACCAACATCTACAACAATTTCAACATCCAATCTGCCACCACCAACCCCAAAAAGTTCAACCAACTGGCAAAAAACTGCCAATCCATCACCACCTGATTACCATCACAGCCCTGACCACCTCAGCCATCATGTCTTCTATCCACTGCGAAGCACCTGTCGACCCTTGCCCCCCACTACCTCTTCAACCTCGCAATGAACCCAATCAGCACGCAACTCACCAGCATCCACAAAACCTCCATCTCCGCAGCAACCTTACAGGACAGATGGAAACACGTAGACATTAGACTTCTCCTAAAGAAAGCATTCCCTGACCCCAACAATCTAAAAAATTATCGTTCAAACCCCCTGCTCTCCTACCCATCAAAAGGCCTCAGGAAAGCCATCAATCAGCAGCTCATTGAATTCCTGAAACAAAACACCTACTGTACGCCTCTCAATCAGGATTTTGTGTCACCCACAGAACTGAGACTGCACTGGTTGCCGCCGCAGACATCAGAACACTCAACAGCTGAGAAATAGCAACATTGATCCTCCTCGACCTTTCCGCAGGGTTCGACACAGTCCTCCGCAACACCCTCATCAATAAACTCCACAACATAGGCATTGGCAAGACGCCCTAAAGTGGATTGCCTCCTTCCTTACAGGATGCACTCAGAGCATCCGACTGCCTCTCTTCACCTCCACATCCAAAACATCATATGCGTCGTATCACAAGGATCATGACTCAGCCCTACCCTGTTCAACATCTACATGACCCGATCACAGACATCAGATCCTATGAACATAATCTCCTACGCAGACAACACTCAACTGATCCTCTCACTCATCAAGGACACCGCCAATGCCAAATCCAACCTCTGCCATGCCATGACCAACAGAGCTGAATTGATGAGACAACTGCCTCCAACTCAACTATGACAAAACTAAAGTACTGATCCTTGGGAAGAACACCTCCGCATGGGACCCCAGCAGGTGGCCTGCAGGACATGTACCCACACTGACCGACCATTCATGCAACCTCTGCAACAATCTCGACAGCCAACTGACCATGAAATGACAAGTTATTGCAATCGCCTCCTCCTGCTTCCACACACTGCGCATGCTCTGCAAAATCTTCAGCTGGATACCAACTAACACCAAGAAGACCATCACTCAAAGGCCCTCAGCACCAGCCGCCTCGACTACAGCAACGACCTCTACGCTGGGATAACAATCCAGCTCCTCGGAAATTTCCACACCATCCTCTTTACTCGCCCTCGCCCCCACACACCCCACATCCGCTGCAGCTGCTGCTCCTTCTCCTACACAGACCTGGAATTACCTCCCCTTCCAGCTCCGTACGGCCCCCTCGCTGGCAGACTTCAGAAAGAAACCCAAGACCTGGCTCTTAGACGGAGATACCCCTAGGGATGACAGAGTTGCGCTCTACAGATGCTGATTGAAGGACTGATCTCCTCTACTGTATCTGATATTCTCACTGTTCTAGTGTCTAAACAACTTATCTCAAAGTCCTTCAAATGGTTCTTGTTCCCTAGCTCATCAAAATATCAATTGTGCCCTGCTCTGCTTAGTGGGCAATAACATAAAACGCAGGGAAGACATTCGTTAGAGGCAAGGTCTGGGAGAACTTGAAAACTACTATTGTCCTTATGGACTCAACTGTCTTTTTTTTTTTAATTGTCAAGAGCTCTTTTTTCGACAAATACAAAATGTTATTGCTCACTGATCACATTACTGATGAATTGTGGATTTCACATTCATAACCATTTTGATTCTGGCCAGAACATAGATGTCCTCATTTCTACAGAGGTCAAATAGCTTTTTAAAAAACAAAAGTTAGTGGTAGATGAGATCAGGGGTAGCCTTCAGAAGTGTTTCTATAGACCTTTTAAGTATAATTTGGTTATGCTGTTCCTTATTTTTTGCCAATGTATTGAACTCTGGTATTCTCACCTCATGGTTCTAATTAATCACTGACCCTTAATGAAAGGGAGTAAGGGGGAACCTTTAATAGGTTTAAAGATTATATTGTTAAGGTTGTGGAGAGAATATAAAGTACTAGTATCCACACTTAGGCACAAGAAAGAGGTATTGTTGCTGAAATCCTATTTGACTTTTGGTGAACAGTCAATCAGTGCCTTAATTTGCATCTGTTGGTCAGCAGATATGACACCGTCCTTAAAGGCTTTTTTCATTTTGCCTTCACTCACCTCATTTTGGCATTCAACCTTGTAATCAGGTGCAAATGATGAGGCATTTTTTCTACTTTGTGGGGAACCTACCATTATTGACTTTCTTAGCTGATTGTGCACTCCATTCTAACTGCTAGGGTAGTTGGCATTGCAAGTGAGTGCTTCAAAAGCATTGAACTTACCAGGGGACGTTCATTAGGAGTGCATTTGGGCATTCCTGCTTTTGACCTTCTAAACTGATGATGTGGCCATCTTTCTCATTGAGACAGGAACAGGATTCTCCCAATCTGGGTAGAAATACTGGTAGATTACTCTCTATGATCTACCTTGTATCCAACCACCTAACAGGTTATATTTTGACAGTTTGCTTTGTGTCATATATGGATCCCTTTAGTAAGAGCCAAACCTTTCTAAGTCCTATATATTATTAAATGTGGGTTCCACAACTACAGACTCTAGAGCAGGTGCCTCCAACCAGTAGCTTGCAGATACATTTAGAGTAGCTCAGAGCCTTCAGTACATTTTTGAATAAGCACAGGGTCACACTTTTTAAAGTTAATGGAAGGCTTTGTTTAGTTTGCATTATCCTTAGGCTGCAGATAGCAGGGCCTGATAATGAGCAGTGCTCAGTCAGATTTGTGATCCAGACTGGGGCACGGAGGGGAATCATTGAAGTATTCAACTGTTAAATAAAAGTCCTTGTCTACTCAGTATTGGAGTGTAAGAATACAATTGTGTTTCTGAATACTTTTAGATGGGAGCAAATGAAAATGAGAAGGTAACTCAAAGATTAAGTTAACTCTTCATTTTAATTTTCTCCCAAGTCAAAGTGCCACATTTACAAGCAGCAGGCCTCTTGCTCCCAGTGGCCAGTATACACTGTTATATTCCATATAGGTACTATAATATAGGCCTCGGTAAACTCGTTACCCTTCACCTATATTCTCTTCCTACATTACACTTGTCACGGTTTACAGGGACTGACCTTTTACCTAGATATTACACTGCATTCAGAACATGGGTTTTCCTTGGTTTGAAATCTCATACATTATGCATGAGAGTTCTTGGAAGCACAGCAGGACTGCAATCTCCTGTATAAAATCTATGTACAAAGTTTATGCTCAGCGTCATCCTTAGGCCGACACAACCATACAGCAAGGTAGGACCCCTGGGGAGACCTATAGGTATATATACATCACATCGTGCTAAGATAGTTAGAGGAGACCGAGACTTCCCAGCCGACACACTAACCAGAGACACTGAGGTTCCTGCATGCAGACACTCCAGCTCACAGTGGTCTGAAAACCTCCCTAGCGGGGTGTCCAACTCGGGACCAGGACAGGATCCCACTGTCTCACTTAAGGTGATGTGGTTTACTAGTCCCTAGAGGAATTCTTGGCTTAACACCTACACCCATTAGGTACATTTTGGTAAATATAGATAGGGAGGCATTGTAGAAGTACGCACCTTTTATTATCTAGTGTTTTATATACTTGAACGTATTCATGATTTCAGTAAAATTGTAGAACTATACTGTTAGAAACGGATAGCGTGGTGCAGAGCGTGCGGGCCAAACTCCGGAGTAAATGTGTAAAGCATCCGCACAGCACACACAGTCGACACACCAGGCACACTACAAAAAGAGACTCCACACCAGTTTAGGTGAAAAACAGTATGTGTATTGTAGAATAAACACATCAAAACCTAATCACAGTTGCATATACAATGTGACCACCGGCACTGGGTAGCAATTTACACGGGGACTATTTACAGGTCAGCGCCAATGGGGCCACTGCCAGAACCATTGCTCGTACAGTTAGGATAAATGTAAGTGTAAAGAATAAAGGTAAAGTACATCAACTTTAGATGGGTAACAAGAGAATGTTATGCAAAACTGTTTTAGCATAAAAGCCTTAGCATAATTACCTGACATTAGGCATAAATCACTGTTGCCGTAGCCTGGAATGGAAACATCAGGTTAGGCATACTGTGCAGAACACCAGCATTGTAGTCTCAGGGAAAAAGAAACCATTAGCATTAGGCATGCATCTGTGCACCTAAAGGCATCGTCCTTAACATCAAAGCACTAGGCATAAAACAACCAGAGGTCAGGCGTAAATCATGAGGCCAAACCCCAACAGCATAAGTCTATGAGGTCTTAAGTCAGCAATGTGAACATTAGGGCATTACACAGATAATATAGGCCCATTATTCATAAACATATTAGCCTCCTAGGGGTATAACATCATGAGCCCCATTTACATTAGTAATATTCCCATTATGCCTAGCCCCAGCAGCAACATTGCAATAAATGGCATAATCAGATTAGTCTGAAATCACTTGAGGCATACCACATTAGCACTGAGCCTGTAACCCCCAACCGTTGCAGCTGCCCATTGTCAAGCAAGGCAGCTGGGACCAAAAGCGAGGATGAGTAAAGTTGGAGTCCCTTCTGGGACTCAGAGTTTAATGAAATGTCCCAGTGGTGCAGCTGGGGAAGGAAACAAGCACATTGGCGCCCCTCCTCTGGGGCGCGGAAATACAGAATGCCTCTAACTTTGCAATAATGAAGGGGCACTGGCGATGCCGAGCCCCACTCCCCGGGCTCTAAAGTATAATTATCCCCGGCACGGTGCAGTGGCCTGCACTGGCGCCACCGCTGTGCAGTCTCAACAGCCCGGGTGCAACACGTGGAAGGTGGTCCCCACCTCTTTAACAGCCGGAGGCCAGCCCCACTCACCACTTCTCAGGGGCTGGGCTGGTGTGGTCTCAGCCGGCCTCGCTGATAGTGCAGGGTCCGGGTAGCCAGCTTGCAGGGCTCTCTCCAATCACGGGAGCCCCGCCGACAAACAGGAGCGAACTCGCCTGACTCCCGGAGGGCTGTTCTTTTTTTATTTTTTTTATTATTGAGAATATTCAGGTACAAAAAAGAAAATCCATTACATATATCTTTCATTTTCATGCTATTATATAATTTGCACTCAGTGCATACAATAGATACAATAAGTCCCGCAATTAGCGTCAATTTTTAAATTAAATTTGTTGATTCCTCCAGTTATTTAATGGGGCCCAGATCTTTAGACCCATCTCCTGTGTTCTCCATTCCTTATCCTCGTATAGAAAATATTCGATGTTATGTATCCCGAGAAGCCTTGTCAACCATACTGGCATGGACTGTGCTGATGTGTCCTTCCAGCCTGAACATATAAGGATCCGCAGAAATGATGTACATATAAACACAAAAGCTTCAGCATCTTTCTGGAGCTTCAGCCTACTGTTGCAGCCAAGTATCATTAGTGTAGGAGATATTTCGATCTTCTGAACTAATACTTCTTCCAAGAATATATCTATTTCCCTAAAAATTGGTTTCAGTTTTCACAATCAAAAAACATGTGAAATAAATTGGCTGGTCCTTCCTGGCGCCTTGGGCAGTTACTATCATCCCTTTTGCCCCACTTAAACAATTTATATGGTGTGTTGTATAGATTGAATAGCGTTTTATAGTTTTTGGCCCTTAGATTTGAGGACCGGAGTATTTTTTTGACCAGGTGCAACGCCTTATCCAGATCCACATCTGGATTGCCCAGTTTCTGGGCCCAGGAGACCTCGCATTTCTCAATGTCGTCCTGTAGCCCACTCATTAGGATCCCATAGATTATTCTTATCCTACTACCTCCCTTTAAGAGGTAGTCCAGTAGGCTACTCCTGTTCCCCAGAGATATCCGAGGTCTCACGGTATTTAGTGTCTGAGATACCTGAATATATTTAAACCTTTGATTATCAGTTATGCCAAATCTCTGTTGCATTAAATCAAAGCTGAGCACTTGGTTGTCCTGCATAACATCTCCTACAGTTCTAATACCCGACTGTTCCCAATGTCTCCACATACCATCCCTGCTAATTTGCCTAAAGGTCCCAGACTGCCACAGCGGTGTATGATAATTGATTTTCGGAATTGCACATAACTTTTGTACCAATTCCCACAACTCCCAGGCACTACGTATAACCTTATATCTAGTCTTCCTGAAATAGCACCGCTCAGTTTTCCTTAATAGTACCCCAAACACCTCCCTACCAAAAAGTAGCTCATATATTGATGGTAGACTTTGGCTTCTTATGGGCATGTCGGCCCCTCCAGTAGATGGATCATATAGTACCGCCATCTGGGAAATCAAGCAGGCCCAATGGTAATGTCTTAGATTAGGAATACCCAGCCCGCCCTGTTACTGAGGTAAGGACATGAATTTCATAGCCCTCCTAGTCTTGCCATATTGCCACTCGAAATTCATAAAGATTGTTTCCATTAATTTTATCATGGCTTCCTCAATAACAAGCATTTACAATGCAACGGTTTCGCCTTTGCAAAAGTTAGAGCTATTTGCATTGTAAATGACAACATTTGTATTTATGTGTTGGTTTGGAAAACAGATAAATAAATGGCATTGTCATTTATATTGCCATTAGCTTTATCTCTCCCAAATGAGACCTATTGTACCCTACGGACGAGCTCAGCAGACAGCAATTACTACCACACACACACACCCAGAGCCAGCCACACACACACACCCAGAGCCACACACACACACCCAGAGCCACACACACACACACCCAGAGCCACACACACACACACCCAGAGCCACACACACACACCCAGAGCCACACGCACACACACCCAGAGCCACACACAAACACACACACCCAGAGCCACACACACACACCCAGAGCCACACACACACACCCAGAGCCACACATACACACACACCCAGAGCCACACATACACACACACACACCCAGAGCCACACATACACACACACACCCAGAGCCACACATACACACACACACCCAGAGCCACACATACACACACACACCCAGAGCCACACACACACACACCCAGAGCCACACACACACCCAGAGCCACACACACCCACCCAGAGCCACACACACCCAGAGCCACACAGACACACACCCAGAGCCACACACACACCCACCCAGAGCCACACACACACACACCCACCCAGAGCCACACAAACACCCAGAGCCACACACACACACACACACACCCACCCAGAGCCACACACACACACCCAGAGCCACACACCCACCCAGAGCCACACATACCCACCCAGAGCCACACACACCCCCCCAGAGCCACACACATCCACCCAGAGCCACACACATCCACCCAGAGCCACACACACACTCAGGGGGCAGGGAAGCAAGCACAGCGAGAGGGCAGGGAAGCAAGCACAGCGAGGGGGCAGGGAAGCAAGCACAGCGAGGGGGCAGGGAAGCAAGCACAGCGAGGGGGCAGGAAAGCAAGCACAGCCAGGTGGCAGGGAAGCAAGCACAGCCAGGTGGCAGGGAAGCAAGCACAGCCAGGTTGCAGGGGAGCAAGCACAGCCAGGTTGCAGGGGAGCAAGCACAGCCAGGGGGAAGGGGAACCAGGGGGCGGGGGAGCAAGCACAGCCAGGGGCGGGGAAGCAAGCACAGCCAGGGGGCAGGGAAGCGAGCACAGGCAGGGGGCAGGGAAGCAAGCACAGCCAGGGGGGGAGGAAGCAAGCACAGCCATGTTTCCAGTGTTTGGCTATTCTGAACAAACCATTGGTGGACTCCCAACCGGCAACCATCCTCAGCTATATTTCCAGCGGTCGATAAGGTGGGAGTTAAGTTAGCTCCCCTGCACCATGTGACTCCAGGCATCAACCCACCCAATCTCCTTGCTGGCCCTGGTACCTTGAAACACTAAGAGATGCTATGTCTGTGCTCTACAAATAGGAATTAATAATAAATTACGGTTGTTTTGTGTGCATACCTATAATCGACGAGTGATAGAAGGGGGGGCAGAGCTTAGTGTATTTCCAACTGTCTATGCCTAGGTTACCTCTGTGTCTCTGCCCTATACACCTGGTACCAACGAGCAGTGTCTATGCCAACCGGCGGTGCTCCAGGCACGGTCAGCTGTCCCACTAGAGGAAACATTCTGAAACACATCACCATTACAGATTATGGAAATAAAACTGAACAAAGAGTCTGGGGAAGTGGCAGCTGAGGAGTGTGGGGTGGGGGGGGGGTATCTGAAGGCTGTTCAGCCCAATGGGTGTTGGCCCCTGCCTAACAGAGAGGCTTCAGAGGAAAATGGTGAATGGTAGAATGAGGACAATCAAGGCGCCAAAAAGCCGTAGGAATGTTTAATTCGCAGCATCACATTTTCGGACTTGAAACATTATCACTTCCTTCCCTTTTATTTCACTCGCTCGGCTTCTTTCTTATCCCTGGGATTTTCTGTCACTGTTTTTAGTCTTTCGCACCCCCCTTCTTTCGCCCTTTTGCGTTTTTTGTCTCTTGTTCTACGTCAAAGTCTGATAAGGGAAAAATAAGAGAACAGGTCCCCAAATCTGAGCACCAGGGGAACCTCACTGTTAAACACGGGCTCAAATTAGGTCCGGATGACAAGGTACTACGAGAAACTCACATTGCCTTCCTCAACCCCAGATGTCTCATTCGTGCCCCTCACAACCACCCTCAACGGGAACTCACCCTGTGACTGAGTTCAGAGCATGTACGAGGCTCATGCTGCGTGAAAGAAATGCAGAAAAACACAGCTTGAAAAAAGTAAATATTCCTAGGAAATGCAAGATAAGATAAAACGTGAAATGCAGCAGGGATTAGATCAGACAGGATTACCTTTCCGCAATAAAGTTTACAACATGACTATAAGCCCGACTTGTAAATAGACTTTTAATCACGGAGTTGAGACCCAGCGTCCCCCCTCCCTCCCCGTGTGAATCAGTGGAGGGGCAGGCACTGCGAAAGCGCAGACACACCGTGTGCCCCTCCTCACACCAGCTGGACGGACTCCCTGCCTGGAGCTGGTTCCCTCCCTCCCTGGCCAAAGGTAACGGTGCTCCGCCCTTACAGACAGCCCTGAGTGCCAGCCAATGAGGAGAGGGGCCCCCTCCCTGGTGCCTCTATGACCTGCCGAGCCCACTCCGAGCACAGGAGCTGTGCCTCGTACCCTCGCCCGCCGGCATGCGCGCTGCACTCACCTGTAAGTATCAGCCCGCCCTGAGGGGGTTAATACTGTATAATACTCTGGCTCCCACCATGTGTATGTGTAGGTGTGTTTGCACGCGGGATTTGCATCACTTTAGGATGGTTCATGGTTTTAACGACATCTGCCTCTGGCCAAAAGAGGCAAAGATGTGATCCTGGCTCAGCGGAATCCGCTGTTCATCCTTCCGAGGAGGACACCGGCGCATAGGAAGACAGTGACAAAGGGAAAAGAGAAGGATAGAAAGCAGTATCCAGGGAAGAAAGAAGGATGAAGAAAAGGAAAGGAAAACAGTTAACATTGAGAAGCAGGGATATCTTTCTCTACAAGGGGGTAGAGAAAGATAAAACAACAGTGAGAAAGATAACAACGAGAAAGAGAAGGACAGGAAGGAAGAAGGAAGGGGGAGCAAATGGAAAAAAAATAAAGGTAGAAAAGGGAGGTAGAGAAGGATAGAGAAATTGGGACCAAGAGAGAAAGCAGGGATGAAGAAGCACCTGTAAGAATGGGATAAAAAGACAGGAATTTTGGGTGATGGAAGAACTAGGCACGAGGTGCGCTCAGGATCACACGGCGTTGGTATTTAGCAACTATGGCATTTGTCAGGGCCACCCCTGAGTTGTGTAACCAAGACCTTTTTATATTACTAAAATGATTTGTCTAACATGTTTACTGTTAGGGGTATGCAGCCAGCCCCCTACATGCATTGACCTGCTGTTGTGTCATCCACTTGTTCACACCCACTGCAGCACACAGACAGGAGCATCGGCTCAGCCGATACAGCCATTGGCAAAAATCACTGTGTGACCCTCTCTGCTCTGTCACAAAAATGCTCCTTATGCTGAGCCAGTGATGGCAAACACCGCGTGGGTAATGTCTGAACACCGCACGCCCATCCCTCGAGAGATGCCTGTGAGCCATGAAGACAAAAAAAACAGGTGGTGATCTAACTTGTGAGGCACACAGGGGCATCTGAGCCACGAAACCCAGGAACAAACGAAAACGAAATATTGCACTGAGGGTTTCCATTGGCACCCTCCCATCAACCTAATATCAGCATCCAGCGCCATAAAACCTCTGTGAGCGCAGGCGCTATAATAAAAGCAACGGTAGATAGTTTACACGGATAAAGACGGATGGATACACAGAATAGACAGAAAGTCTAGAGGTCTTACTGCTATACTGGGCCGCTCGTCTCTTCTCACAAAACCACCACCGAAATCGCCATTGTCGATGATAGTTTCAGCAGAGAGGCCAAGCACTGAATGAGCAGAGTGTAGGTGATTGCGCAGATCTCAGCTGAGGCAGTGATACTAGCTGGACATAGCGGGCACTGACATAGGGCTTCTGTTTCCAACAGGGCCGAAGGGTGTGCTTTCTCACATTCAGACACATTTTATAGTTGTGCGGTAATGGTGCAAATGCGTGGCACCCTGCTGCCATATATTTTGTTAACAGATTTTGAGCGATGCGGTATGTCTGATTGCAAGGCTGACTTGTAAATCACAGAAATACTCTGACAATTCACCAGTAGCAAATGGCAGATGGTATTGAGATTAGAGAGATGACTAATCTTGGTGGCAGTGGCGCTTCACAGTTTCTAGGCTGCTATCAACAGAGAAGAATATATATGTCGTTGGGTGCCTAGGCATGGGTTGTCATCCTAACCCACAAACAATCAACAGATTAAAGTTATGCAATACAAGACCTATCACACCAACATTAAAGATTCAAAGAGGAGCTTCTAGTACAATTTGCAAGTAATTCCACAATTATCGCAACTGGAGATAATAAAGTTTCTTTAATTTCAAAGGCTTTCCCTCAGTCCAGCCAACACGTGTTTCGTCGCTTGGGCGGAAACCCACGACTTCATCAGGGCTGGGAAAAGATACAATACAAAACATATATTGGAGTTGCGAGATATAAATTATCTCCTGATCATAAAATGTACATTCAGTTACTCCATATATAGGAGAAAGCAAGTGGGAGGGTACATTACTCATGTATATTTCCATGCAAAATAATATCATACGTTTAGGAGAGGAAGAAGGCGGGGTATGGGAGTATAGGTCATCTCCCATAAAGAAGTGGCTAGAGAAAACTCCAATTAAGGGTTATGCAACCAAAAGTAGAAGACCCCACAGTTCGTGATAGTACCAATAGTATATATTGTGCATATGATAAATTATAGATCAATTGGTTGTGCTCACCCCAGTTATCGTCAACCTGTTTTGTGCGTATATATGTGATTAATGGTGTCGGGTCAGCTAGATCATTTCAGTTCATGTGCTACAATAGGTGTTCTATTGAGGTCAGTAAGATGCTGAGTAAAGATATACTCAGGCTTACCTGATGTCAAATTCTTCAGTTTGTATCTGCCTAGAAGGTCAATTAGTAACAGTTCTTCAGTATATTATCAGCTCTTCATGGTGTCTTAACTTAATGCCAACATTACAAATAATATTATTCTCAAACCATGCCAGTACCAGAAAAACATACCTTCTGGCTGGTTGTATTTCCGGCCCAGCCTTATGTGGCGTGGGCAATCCTTTCTTAGTTGGAGCCTGGTCTATGTCAACATGGACGCTAAAATTGCAAAAATGAAAGTACTTAAGACTAATCCAGTCTGTTAAGGCGACATATATTTAAATTAGCGTCTAGCCAGTCTCCGGTGTAGAGCTTACCTTCAAAATAGTAACTTAAGTTTCTTCCGTATATCGTCAGTATCGGTGTGATTCCTTATATGTATACACACCAAATAATAAAGTCCTTCCTCCAGTATTATTGGTGGAGCGGAGAGTCGCTTCCCACTGTTAAGTCAAATTGTAGACTCGCGTTAGTCTAACTACCCATTTAAACTCATTTTGTTACATTTGAAATAAGGAACAGCCCGACGGACCCGCGACGAGTGCCAATCTTACCTCTAAATATCCTAGAGTTACGGGGCGGCAAGTTTCCTTCCATGTAGCGCGCGTTCTTCCGTATTTTGGAAGTCGGCGTGTGCGAACCGGAAGTAGGTATATATCCGGTTCAAGCCTCAGATCCGGCGGTCGCATACGGCCAATTACTCCGCCATATTTGAATGGTGTTATCTATCTGAAGGAGCACCTTATTCTTCACGTCTCCATGCCACGGTGCTTTTAATTAATCTTAATATTCGGCGCAACGTGAACAGTGCACAATATTTATAGCAGCGGCATGTAATCCAAGACTGCGTGCCTTAATACAATGTGATTGGTTTTCACCTACGTATAGTGATGTCATTTACATCAGTATTCTGTGCCTTAGTGCTCTTAATTTGATATCAAATTCCGTGCATCGCAGTGCCTATATTTAGGAATAAAGGTACTTACATTGTACCAGTGATAAACACTCCGTAGTGTCGAAAAAAGAACCGTGGGGTCCCCAACATATTCTTATACAATCTGTTATCCACTGACATATATTAAATCACAATATCATAACGTTGTCATCCTGAATACTAATATCATCAGTTAGCTATTTATACAATAATAATTGTTACATGTTGGAAATAAGTGTGACATTGATAATCTTAATATGATACAACCTTACGTTACAACTGATATTAAGGGGGTACAATTAGATGTGTAATATTAAAAACATTTTCTACAATTCAGTTATGCTCAACACATATATTCAGAGAAATGTTTACAGTTGTCAGTCAATATTATAGTTCAATCACCCAGGTAGTAATGCAGTTCCTGATCTGAGTTCATGCCGTACTCTACCGCACGCATAGTTAAAATCCATGACGCTTCCCTGCGTCTCAAGGCCAATTCCCTATTACCTCCTCTTGGATCATTTTTCACCTGATCTATTGCACAGAAGTTAATTGTTTTGTGTTTACCTTGTTTGGGGCATTGGTTCACATGCGTGGCAGTATTGTATCTTGAGTCTTTGTGTTTAATGGCTCTTACGTGCTCAAAGATTCTATCCTTTAGCATTCTTATAGTACTACCTATGTAAAAGCTGCCACAAATGCATTTAATCATGTAGACTACAAAACAGCTATTGCAATTAAGTAGTTGTTTAATCACAAATTCCCTTCCCATGTAGTTGTGAAATGTTTTACACTTATTGATTGCCATGGGACATAGTTTACAGGTACCGCATTTGTGGAAGCCAATACTTTTCTGTGTCAGCCAGTCCGGAACTGTTTTGGGTTTTGCTGGGTAAGTTGGAGGTAATAGGGAATTGGCCTTGAGACGCAGGGAAGCGTCATGGATTTTAACTATGCGTGCGGTAGAGTACGGCATGAACTCAGATCAGGAACTGCATTACTACCTGGGTGATTGAACTATAATATTGACTGACAACTGTAAACATTTCTCTGAATATATGTGTTGAGCATAACTGAATTGTAGAAAATGTTTTTAATATTACACATCTAATTGTACCCCCTTAATATCAGTTGTAACGTAAGGTTGTATCATATTAAGATTATCAATGTCACACTTATTTCCAACATGTAACAATTATTATTGTATAAATAGCTAACTGATGATATTAGTATTCAGGATGACAACGTTATGATATTGTGATTTAATATATGTCAGTGGATAACAGATTGTATAAGAATATGTTGGGGACCCCACGGTTCTTTTTTCGACACTACGGAGTGTTTATCACTGGTACAATGTAAGTACCTTTATTCCTAAATATAGGCACTGCGATGCACGGAATTTGATATCAAATTAAGAGCACTAAGGCACAGAATACTGATGTAAATGACATCACTATACGTAGGTGAAAACCAATCACATTGTATTAAGGCACGCAGTCTTGGATTACATGCCGCTGCTATAAATATTGTGCACTGTTCACGTTGCGCCGAATATTAAGATTAATTAAAAGCACCGTGGCATGGAGACGTGAAGAATAAGGTGCTCCTTCAGATAGATAACACCATTCAAATATGGCGGAGTAATTGGCCGTATGCGACCGCCGGATCTGAGGCTTGAACCGGATATATACCTACTTCCGGTTCGCACACGCCGACTTCCAAAATACGGAAGAACGCGCGCTACATGGAAGGAAACTTGCCGCCCCGTAACTCTAGGATATTTAGAGGTAAGATTGGCACTCGTCGCGGGTCCGTCGGGCTGTTCCTTATTTCAAATGTAACATAATGAGTTTAAATGGGTAGTTAGACTAACGCGAGTCTACAATTTGACTTAACAGTGGGAAGCGACTCTCCGCTCCACCAATAATACTGGAGGAAGGACTTTATTATTTGGTGTGTATACATATAAGGAATCACACCGATACTGACGATATACGGAAGAAACTTAAGTTACTATTTTGAAGGTAAGCTCTACACCGGAGACTGGCTAGACGCTAATTTAAATATATGTCGCCTTAACAGACTGGATTAGTCTTAAGTACTTTCATTTTTGCAATTTTAGCGTCCATGTTGACATAGACCAGGCTCCAACTAAGAAAGGATTGCCCACGCCACATAAGGCTGGGCCGGAAATACAACCAGCCAGAAGGTATGTTTTTCTGGTACTGGCATGGTTTGAGAATAATATTATTTGTAATGTTGGCATTAAGTTAAGACACCATGAAGAGCTGATAATATACTGAAGAACTGTTACTAATTGACCTTCTAGGCAGATACAAACTGAAGAATTTGACATCAGGTAAGCCTGAGTATATCTTTACTCAGCATCTTACTGACCTCAATAGAACACCTATTGTAGCACATGAACTGAAATGATCTAGCTGACCCGACACCATTAATCACATATATACGCACAAAACAGGTTGACGATAACTGGGGTGAGCACAACCAATTGATCTATAATTTATCATATGCACAATATATACTATTGGTACTATCACGAACTGTGGGGTCTTCTACTTTTGGTTGCATAACCCTTAATTGGAGTTTTCTCTAGCCACTTCTTTATGGGAGATGACCTATACTCCCATACCCCGCCTTCTTCCTCTCCTAAACGTATGATATTATTTTGCATGGAAATATACATGAGTAATGTACCCTCCCACTTGCTTTCTCCTATATATGGAGTAACTGAATGTACATTTTATGATCAGGAGATAATTTATATCTCGCAACTCCAATATATGTTTTGTATTGTATCTTTTCCCAGCCCTGATGAAGTCGTGGGTTTCCGCCCAAGCGACGAAACACGTGTTGGCTGGACTGAGGGAAAGCCTTTGAAATTAAAGAAACTTTATTATCTCCAGTTGCGATAATTGTGGAATTACTTGCAAATTGTACTAGAAGCTCCTCTTTGAATCTTTAATGTTGGTGTGATAGGTCTTGTATTGCATAACTTTAATCTGTTGATTGTTTGTGGGTTAGGATGACAACCCATGCCTAGGCACCCAACGACATATATATTCTTCTCTGTTGATAGCAGCCTAGAAACTGTGAAGCGCCACTGCCACCAAGATTAGTCATCTCTCTAATCTCCATTTCTGATCCTATTGGTGGGGCAGCTACGGAGGCATTAATAACTGTTTGTATTTAACACCATGGATAGAGGTAAAGAGGCCGCAGAACTATTTGATAGCTTAGCAAGAGGTGAGACAGTAACCACCTCCTTGGCAAGTGGGAATACTAACAAGAAAAATGAAGGATTAAGGGACAAATTTGTCAGACTGGAAAGACTGAAAATAGCAGAAAACTCTAAATGGTGGGACGGGGCTACCCTGGAGCAATATGTACGTCTCAAGAGAATTCCTAGGGGACTCCGCTCACAGATACTACCGACCTATGACGATCTTGATGAGGATCTCCTGTTAGCCTGGGAAAAGGAATTAATTTCTAATTCCAATAATTTGATGAACATTCTAATTGAGAATGCTTCTCGCAAAGTTAAAAAACTGCAGGGCGAAATAGCAACATTGGAATTGGAAATTAAAGAACTTAACCTCCCCGAAGCCACAGATAAAAACTATGAAATCCTGAAAGGGATATTAGAGAAACACCAGACAGATATTAAACAGCGTAAAGCACGCAAGATAAAAAGGGATGAGATTGACTACAAACAGGGCAGGGTTTTTACCTACGCCAAAAAATATGATCATTTGGTTGATAAAAACGCAAAGGGGGCCACGGAACAAGCACAAAACCTTACCCCGGCTAGTTCTGTCTCAACATCTTTGGAGACCCTTCCTAGTGAGAATGAAGGAATCTCATCTGATGATGCAGCACAATGTAGTGCTTTTTTAAGGGAGGTGAAAAGAAAAAAACGGGGAGACAGGGACCAATCAAGACAAAAGGTAAATACACCAAAAGGACAAGGAGGGGAAAAAGAGGAGGATCCAAATGCAGGAAGACAGGGAATGAGGTTGAGGTCTTGGAGGAAGTAACTAATAGTATGCAAGAATGTACTGGTGTGCAAGTGGTAAATCTCAGTGACAAAATACTTTCACCTCATATGGTCTCGGTACTTGAACGTGGTATGGGTTTCTGTCCAAGGGAACATGGGGACATCCACAAATCCATGGTGGACTTATTCAAATTTACTACAAAATTGAAATTGAAAAAACACTTTGATTGTATGCAAAATGTGAATAAAAGCATAGAAACACAAGCCTCTAATGTGACTCATGTGATACCTACAATACAAGAGATCAGAGACTGTGAGATATTATTGTCTATAGTAGATGATGACAGGGACCATATGTCTATAGATGAACTGCTATTTGACCATGACATACAACCTGACAACACAATCTCTAGTGGTTTACACAATAAGTCTCGATGGACTCCCACTCTACCGAGTGGCAATAGTGTGGATATGTTTCACAAACTAGTCACTGAGGACCTATATACCCACTTAAGACACAACAGAAAACACAATAGACTGTCTGATAATTTAAACCAAGATGAACGTAAAGCTTTAGTGGAACTATGCAAATTACCAGATGTGACCATCAGGGAGGCAGATAAAGGTGGGAACATCGTGGTGATGAACACGACAAATTACAACACTGAAATACTGACACAACTAAGAGATGACACATGCTATGAAAGACTGACAGCAAATCCAATGGGACAACTAAAGGTTAATATCAATACCCACCTAGAGAAATGGTGGCATGATGGCCTTATCAGTAGGGAGGAATTAACATATCTAAAAGTTGACAAACCTAGATTCCCCTGTATCTACACTCTACCCAAGATACATAAGAACGCCCAATATCCACCAGGGAGACCTATTATCTCTAGTATAGGGGGCCCTACTGAAAGACTTTCACAATACGTAGACAACTTTTTACAGCCATTGGTACGCAATTTACCAGCATATATCAGGGACACGAAGCACATCCTAAGTATTTTGGCGGATGTTACATGGGAGGATGGCATGATTATGGCAAGCCTAGATGTGACCTCCTTGTATACTAACATTAGAACTGATTTGGGTCTCAAAGCAGCCAGGAAATTTCTTGAGAAAAGGCCAGCATCTCAATGGGCACACACTGAGATGTTATTGGATATGATGAACCTAATACTACAAAATAATGTTTTTCTATTTGAAAATACTTGGTATCGGCAAAAACAAGGAGTAGCCATGGGCTCCAGGTTCTCTCCATCGTATGCGAACCTGTTTATGGGCAGGTTCGAGGAGGAGTGGATCTGGGGTCAACAGGGCGCTAAGTGGAGTGAACATATCATATACTGGGGTCGTTACATCGACGACTGTCTGTTGATTTGGTCTGGAGACATGAATAATCTAATGGAATTCTGTGATTATTTAAATTCGAATCTAATGGGTATCCAATTGACTCACTCTATTAGTACTACTCAAATAGAATTCCTAGATTTATCACTGTTTATTGAAGACAACAAAATACATAGCAGACTTTTCAGAAAACCGACATCGTGTAATTCCCTCCTACATGCTGGTAGCTCCCATCCAAGACATCAAATTCAATCGATTCCATATGGAGAACTGACTCGAGCAAGACGTAATTGCAGTAAAGATGAGGACTTTGTGGAATGTAAACAAAACATGAGAACTAGATTCATATCTAGGGGGTACGATAGAGATATGATCGCCAAGGCTGAACAGAGGATAGATAGAACTCCTAGAGAAGTGACCCTTCTTGATAAACAGAGAGAGAAGCACACGAATGATAAGATCAGATTAATTACCAACTATGACAATGCAGCAATGGTTTTGAGAAGTAGTATGAGGAAACATTGGTGGCTTCTTAACAATGATAAAGCTCTAAACAAATATATCACTAAAAATCCTCTGATTACATACAGAAAGGGGAGAAGTATAAAATCCTGGATAAGTCCAACTTACCCAGCAAAACCCAAAACAGTTCCGGACTGGCTGACACAGAAAAGTATTGGCTTCCACAAATGCGGTACCTGTAAACTATGTCCCATGGCAATCAATAAGTGTAAAACATTTCACAACTACATGGGAAGGGAATTTGTGATTAAACAACTACTTAATTGCAATAGCTGTTTTGTAGTCTACATGATTAAATGCATTTGTGGCAGCTTTTACATAGGTAGTACTATAAGAATGCTAAAGGATAGAATCTTTGAGCACGTAAGAGCCATTAAACACAAAGACTCAAGATACAATACTGCCACGCATGTGAACCAATGCCCCAAACAAGGTAAACACAAAACAATTAACTTCTGTGCAATAGATCAGGTGAAAAATGATCCAAGAGGAGGTAATAGGGAATTGGCCTTGAGACGCAGGGAAGCGTCATGGATTTTAACTATGCGTGCGGTAGAGTACGGCATGAACTCAGATCAGGAACTGCATTACTACCTGGGTGATTGAACTATAATATTGACTGACAACTGTAAACATTTCTCTGAATATATGTGTTGAGCATAACTGAATTGTAGAAAATGTTTTTAATATTACACATCTAATTGTACCCCCTTAATATCAGTTGTAACGTAAGGTTGTATCATATTAAGATTATCAATGTCACACTTATTTCCAACATGTAACAATTATTATTGTATAAATAGCTAACTGATGATATTAGTATTCAGGATGACAACGTTATGATATTGTGATTTAATATATGTCAGTGGATAACAGATTGTATAAGAATATGTTGGGGACCCCACGGTTCTTTTTTCGACACTACGGAGTGTTTATCACTGGTACAATGTAAGTACCTTTATTCCTAAATATAGGCACTGCGATGCACGGAATTTGATATCAAATTAAGAGCACTAAGGCACAGAATACTGATGTAAATGACATCACTATACGTAGGTGAAAACCAATCACATTGTATTAAGGCACGCAGTCTTGGATTACATGCCGCTGCTATAAATATTGTGCACTGTTCACGTTGCGCCGAATATTAAGATTAATTAAAAGCACCGTGGCATGGAGACGTGAAGAATAAGGTGCTCCTTCAGATAGATAACACCATTCAAATATGGCGGAGTAATTGGCCGTATGCGACCGCCGGATCTGAGGCTTGAACCGGATATATACCTACTTCCGGTTCGCACACGCCGACTTCCAAAATACGGAAGAACGCGCGCTACATGGAAGGAAACTTGCCGCCCCGTAACTCTAGGATATTTAGAGGTAAGATTGGCACTCGTCGCGGGTCCGTCGGGCTGTTCCTTATTTCAAATGTAACATAATGAGTTTAAATGGGTAGTTAGACTAACGCGAGTCTACAATTTGACTTAACAGTGGGAAGCGACTCTCCGCTCCACCAATAATACTGGAGGAAGGACTTTATTATTTGGTGTGTATACATATAAGGAATCACACCGATACTGACGATATACGGAAGAAACTTAAGTTACTATTTTGAAGGTAAGCTCTACACCGGAGACTGGCTAGACGCTAATTTAAATATATGTCGCCTTAACAGACTGGATTAGTCTTAAGTACTTTCATTTTTGCAATTTTAGCGTCCATGTTGACATAGACCAGGCTCCAACTAAGAAAGGATTGCCCACGCCACATAAGGCTGGGCCGGAAATACAACCAGCCAGAAGGTATGTTTTTCTGGTACTGGCATGGTTTGAGAATAATATTATTTGTAATGTTGGCATTAAGTTAAGACACCATGAAGAGCTGATAATATACTGAAGAACTGTTACTAATTGACCTTCTAGGCAGATACAAACTGAAGAATTTGACATCAGGTAAGCCTGAGTATATCTTTACTCAGCATCTTACTGACCTCAATAGAACACCTATTGTAGCACATGAACTGAAATGATCTAGCTGACCCGACACCATTAATCACATATATACGCACAAAACAGGTTGACGATAACTGGGGTGAGCACAACCAATTGATCTATAATTTATCATATGCACAATATATACTATTGGTACTATCACGAACTGTGGGGTCTTCTACTTTTGGTTGCATAACCCTTAATTGGAGTTTTCTCTAGCCACTTCTTTATGGGAGATGACCTATACTCCCATACCCCGCCTTCTTCCTCTCCTAAACGTATGATATTATTTTGCATGGAAATATACATGAGTAATGTACCCTCCCACTTGCTTTCTCCTATATATGGAGTAACTGAATGTACATTTTATGATCAGGAGATAATTTATATCTCGCAACTCCAATATATGTTTTGTATTGTATCTTTTCCCAGCCCTGATGAAGTCGTGGGTTTCCGCCCAAGCGACGAAACACGTGTTGGCTGGACTGAGGGAAAGCCTTTGAAATTAAAGAAACGTTATTATCTCCAGTTGCGATAATTGTGGAATTACTTGCAAATTGTACTAGAAGCTCCTCTTTGAATCTTTAATGTTGGTGTGATAGGTCTTGTATTGCTTAAATGGCAGATGGTACCAATGTGATCCTGTAGGTGCCACACAGGTGTACCTCAACAAATGCGACCCACCACACCCTTAAAGGAGACCTCAGATCCTTGGTACACTAAGTTTAAACCAGACAACTCGTACTCAAAAGACAGATGTGTTCAGTGCAGGTGCCTAGAAGCACCAGCGGCATCTTGCTGAACGCAGAGCCCAACGTGAGAAAATGACATTTCTCGACGTCCACCGGGATGGTCCCCGCTGCTCACGGGGTCCGTATGTGGCAGTTTCTACTTCCTGGTTGGCAGAAACCACCATTTGTAAAAAAAAAAAAAAACAGCATGCCTTCAGCGATTTGTAAACACACCTTCGGTCTGTAGTTTATGACAGATTTTGTCGGACTTTGATTTGTAAAGTGCTCGTCAGTGTCTCCTGCTGCTTCACAGAGGAGCCATGGGCGTTCTTCCTCTGGGGTGCCTCAGGAAACACCACCACCCGTCTATACTTTCCACGAATCCTTCAGAGGAGCTGGCAGTGCTGGGCTTTTCCCATGCTAAAAGAGATGCAAGGGGGCGGCGCCACTATTGTTATTTCTGCAAAAAGGCCGCAGGCCATGCCCAGCGCTGTACCTCACTAGTCCCACTGCTCAAGCTTCACCTCCATGGTACCAATGGACTGAGTAAGCTTCACCCGCCGAAGCTTGCATGGTTTCACTGTACCATATCGTGAATACCATGGTTCTTCATGTGAGGCCTCTCAAGGTCTGGTACCGGTGACAATTGTTTTAATTATTCATGAGCCTTGGGTACCTACCACCAGTACCAGGGGGACATGGGATTCATACCCTACCCCCTTATATATAATATATATATAACTTCAGAACACAGGGACTAAATACCAGAGTCTTTTAATTACGGCTAAAATATGTTTCCTCCAAGTTGCAACCAGCCAATGAGCTTTCTCCATACTGTTGGACCAGTACCTCTATCGAGATACCAAAAAGACAGATGGAAGAAAAAGCTCTGTTGAACAATCTGAGGATCCATTTAAAAAACATTTATGGTACCACCAGAGTACCGCTGGAACAACAGTCCAGATATACCTATTGTTTAACCTATTCAAGACCACCCCAAGCACCTTTTGACATTTTAGCTCACTCGAAAATAGCTGAATGGATATACACCAAAGTACGAAAAGAACGCTTTCTGACTAAAGTTCTAACTTTCAGACAAATTATTTACATTTAGTGTTGTTCCGTTCAGCTTTTTTTTCTGTACTTGAGAGAACATTTTCCCTTGGGAGTTAAGATAGAAAAACACTTTTTCTTGGCCCGAATGGTGGGTCGGCACAAACCTTTCCAGGAAGGAGCTAATATGAATGAACTTTGTTTGGACAGTTTTGTGCAGATTCACAAAAGACTCTGCCCCAACTATAACTATGGTGGCGGCTACCACTGTGTATTGGCTGCTATTCACCTTCAAGACCCCCAAGAATAGCCTAAGCAGGAGCAGCGCCAGGGAGCTAGGTACTATAGTGGTGCCCGAATTGACATCCACGCTGGTACTTCTGCAAGTACAAGGCAGGTATGGTGAGCCTTCAGGGTAAGCATTGCTAAATGTATTCGCTGATAATTCTGCATGTACAAGGCAGGACTACTTCCGGTGCGGTGAGTCTGCACGGGAAGTAGTGCAAAATTTATTTGTCAGTGACGTGTAGTTATTCGGGCTGTTGTTCCAAGACCACTATCCTTCTAAATTCAAAAGGAGGGGGGTGGGGCTTGTGGCATTACAGCAAAAGCTACCGACTTTGGAGCTTGGTAATCAGGTTCGAGCGTCGGTTCAACATCCTGTGATTCTGAGCAAAACACTTACGGGCCTATTTACAAACCCCTTGTGCAACCGGAACTACTCCAGCCTTCCAAAAATGAAGATGTCTTTGCGTAACGTAACTGGTGCTCATGTAAATAAAGCGCTCCAAAACATTCAGGACGAGTTAGCGCTTAAACTGAAACAAAAAAAACAACAAAAAATACGGCTTGCGCTTTCCCCTCGCCCCTGCGCCCCCATCCGCCCCCTATTTGCTGCAGCATTTTCAGGTAAACACGAGCCCACGAGACCTGCTTTCCCATCCCATTCCATACAACCCTGTCAACTCTAACGCGTCTGGAAAATACAAACCGAACTTAAATCCTAAACCAAACACATCTGGGATATTGGGTCAAGAGGTTACGAAGAAACAAAAGAAAGGCGGGAAAGGGAGGCGGTGACTCACGCGCGCTGCTGTCACTGCTCACATATGTGGCTGCACCTGCACGCTGACTCACTGGGCTCAGACGTCTGGGAAGCCCAAACACTTGTTTGCACAGCGGCCGAAACTTATACCGAGGCACACAGTAGGCTTTATGAAGGCATCTATAATATTGTGTACACTAACACAAAACAGGTCAGCGCCAGCGAGCCACGAGCCACCGCCACACATGGAGCGCGCCTGCACGGCCATCCCGCCTGCACGGCCATCGGCTCGGACGAGGCGAGCAAAACTACGGGAGGTTTCATTCGAGTTTATCAACAACAACAATAGTTCACCGGGTCCGAAAAGAAATGTTAAAAAGAATAAATGCACTATTGACGGAAGCTGTTTGACTGTAACGTGTCCGCCAAAAAAGCATCCCCACTGAAAAAGGAAATCTACCCTCTTACGTGAGCGGTGCAGCTTTCAAAACTACAGAGGAGTCGCTCTTGAAGCTATGGCGAGAGGGTCTCCAACTCGGACCCAATGCTTACGGGGGGCTGCGCGATGCACAATGCTATCCAGGGCTCTGAGTGGACCGGGTCGCCCCTGGTCTCGAACCCGTAGTAATTAAAAACGGACTATTATCATTATGTCTTTAACAGCAATGTAAACAAGAAACAGGGGGGCAGAGGCTCCGGAAGACGCTGCTTGGAAAGCACAGCGTCCTGTAGGGATTCGGGGGCGTGCTCTCCCCTTCCCATTGGCTGGAAGGTAAAATTCCAGCCAATGGGAAGAGGAGAGGGCGTGACTTAAAAAAAGACACGGAAACGCCCCCGAATCGCGTCAAGGCGGGCCCTGAACTCAGTGACGCTCCTCTCCTCCAATGGCTGGCCAGCATTTACGAGGCCAGCCAATTGAGAAGAGGGGCGTGTTCAGGCACCATACTACTAACAAAAGATTTCGGCTCCGCCCACCCACTGCTTACGCAGTGGGACGGTAGCCGAAACCTAAAAAACGGTATTGCTCGAAGGATTTACAAAATCTTTGGGAACATCGTAATTTTTAGAACATTTGCTCTACCAATTAGGGATGTGTGTAGTACATCAATTCTTTTAAGGTCTGCGGCAATAGTTTTTAATAGTGGTGTAAAATTGTCTCCTATAATTGATTCAGTAGCTGTATTAATTATAACTCCAAGATAGGTTGCAGACTCGACATATCTGACATCCGTTTTAACAATATTGTTGGTACAAATTATCTGAGTTTAACCCTCATTCAATCGGTATCCTGAGTTTTCACCGAACTTCCTAGTAATCTCAACAATTGCTAGCATTGCCGAAGCGGGTTCGGGGGTAATTACTGCTAAATCGTCCACGTAGGCCAAAAGTTTGGAGTCAAACCCATTAATTATTATCGGCTTTATTTCCTTGCATGCCAATAGCTGCCGGATCAGTGGGTCTATGTATATCACGAACACTATGGGTGAGCAGGGACAGCCCTGATGTGTCCCCCTTGTAATGGCTGTCTTCTCCGAACTCTCACCCATTAGCTGTACCCTAGATGTTGGCTGGCTGTACATAGCTTTAAGAGCATTCAATATTTTTGGGCCATGCCCCCTCCGGACCAGCACTCCCCACATGTATTCCCACCTTACTCGATCGAATGCCTTTTCGGCATCAAGGAGGATCATGGCCATCTGCCCCCCCAAGGCCGCATGGAAATCAAACATAGTGATGGCACGTCTTATGTGGTCAGCTGTTCCGTGGCCTGGGATGAATCCGTGCTGCCAAGGGGAAACAAGACCGCCAATGACCCTCCCCAGCCTCTTGGCCAGGATCTTGGCATAGACCTTAGTGTCTGAATTTATCAAGGAAATCGGTCTGTATGACCCAGGGTTTTCTTTGGGTTTATTTTTTTTATAAAATACAACAATATTAGTCTCCTTCCATGTGTCAGGGATACAGACAGTATATATTATTCCATTAAATAGGTCTAGAGGTATCGGGGCTAATTCATTTGAGAGGTTTTTATAGACTTCCAGTGGTATGCTATCTGGCCCCGCTGCCTTACAATTTGCTAGCTCTTGTAGTGCCTCATATATCTCATTCATAGACACATCGTGCTCTAAAAATTCCTCATCAATCTCATTCAGTTTAGGGCCTACTTCCTCCCATTTCCCATTAGACCCATCTGGTACCCCCTCTTCCTGGTAGAGTAACTGATAAAAGTTTTTAAATACTTTCAGGATATCTGTTGGTTCCCCATAATCACACCCGTTCTCATGTATACTCGCTATTATGTTTTTGTTAGCTCTTTGTCTGATACGCAGCACCAAGGCTCTTCCTGCTTGCTCTCCTGTTTCGAACATATTACACCTATGGGCCCGATATTCACTAACCACCCTTTTTGTCATTACTTTATTAATCTCTGCTTTGATAGACATAATTTTCTGCTGACTCCCTTTGCCATACCTTCCATATAAGATGTCGTTCCCGTGATCCTCCTCAGCAACTACCAATAGACCCAGCATCCTAGCATTCTCTGACATTTCTTGTTTCCTGAGCCTAGCAGCATAGCTCACTGTTTCACCTCTCAGGGCGACTGTCGAAAAAAGCCACAGTCCATCCCCTTATATGTTCTAGGTACCCATTATCTACTAATAACTTTCTATCAAAGGTCCATCTAGGTTGCTTTATTGCCGTCATGCCCTTATCATAGCTCAGTATAAGAGGACTATGATCAGAGATTGCTTTAGGTAGTTTCCTTATGCTCACTTTCCTCAACTCTGACCGAGACATTAAAAAGTAATCTAGTTTTGTGTACCTTTGATAGGGACATGAAAAATAGGTGTACCCTGGTTTATTAGGCATTTTATTTCCCCAGGCGTCCCCTAATCCATGTGAACTGATCATGGAGCTCAAAGCTTTAAAAACCCGAGGTTTACGCCCTACATATGTAGTTTTGTTGGTAAGGTCGGCCGAGATATTTAAATCCCCACAGATAATGATGGGAGTAGGCCAGTTGGTTAATTCACTCTCTAGAATATTAAAAACCTCGGGGTCATCTTGGTTGGAACCATAGATCCCACAAATAGTCACCCCACAGTGCAGTTCTACCATTGCCCATCTTCCATGTGAATCGGCCTTGCTCCGCTTTACACTTCCTAGTGAATTTTTGCCCAGGATTGCCACACCTCTAATTGTAGAAGTCTGGGAGGTGCAGGCCAAAATCTCGCACCCTTTGAAGTTCAGCAAGTGTCTTTTTCCCCATGGTAGGTGTGTCTCCTGTACACATAAAATATCTAACCGCGTTGTCCTTATAGACTGTGCCAATCTTTGCCTTTTTTCCCAATCATTTAAACCCCCAACATTAAGGGTACATATATTAAGACTTGCCATTATTCATTGTGCTTTTTGTGGCTTGATTGTACCTTACCACTGCCAAATATGCATATTTACAAGATTTACAAGATTCCACAGTGGAAAAAATAACCACAACATTGTACCCAATATTCTCCCTTTCTTCTGAGTTTCTCCCCCCCACCCTACACTCTCCCATTCCCCCCCGCCCCTCTCCCAACACCCTCTGAGAACGCTCAGACCGTGGTCTGTGCATGTGATGGATAGAGCGGTGATAGACTGGGTCATATTATAGTACGTGACATTTTGCCCCCCCAGAACCCACATATCGTTAGATTTCATACCGTGCAATAGGAATCACTAAGTCTCAAGAAAGGTTCACCCCACCATGTTTCCGTCAACTCCGCCCCCGCACTGAATACCCTACTACCAATTTATCTAGAAGCTGGACGGCGCCTATAAGTACTACTAAAAGAGAAAAAACAAACATGAAAAAACTCATAGTGTCCCCAAAAAGTCTTTGGCTTTGATTTCTGAAGAAAAATTTTGGGTCAGTCCATCATGTATAACCTTTAGCTGTGCTAGGTTGATAATGTACACTTGAACTTTCTTCTCCAGAAAGGGCCTAATTAGTTGCCTTAGCCTCCATTGTCTTTCCACCGTGGCATGGCAGAAATCGGGGCGAACAAAAAATGAGACGCCCCCACTTGACCTCTTGGACTCAGGCCTGGCCTTCTCTGCGATTGCCTGACGCAGTAAGAAATTGCCTAGGAAGACCAACATAGCCCGCGGCTTTCCATCGCTCCTTGCAGTGTCTCGTATTTTGAACGGGGTACAGTGTGCTCTTTGAACCTCGACAGCCCAGTTCCACTCAGATACCTCAGGGAAGGCAGATTTAAACAGCTCAATGATAAAGGTCCTAGCATTTGACCCTTCTGCCCCTTCCTGGTTACCTGAGACTCTAAGATTGTTCCTCCTCTGCCTGTTTTCAAAGTCCTCCAGCTTCCACTGGATGTCACTGATTTGGGCACTATGAGCTTTTCCTTGCTGAGAGGCATTGGACGCTTCTGCCTCCGTTGAGACGATCCTTTCTTCCAGATTGGTCTCCCTTTCGCCAATATGAGAACAGGCCTTGGGTAGCTTCCTCACCACCCCCTGCATCTTCCTCATTGCTGCTTGTGCCTTCCTACTGTCTTGGCGTGTCTCCTCCCTATGGGAGAGGATGGCCTGATGTATGACCACTAATGTAGTTGTGGGTATAGGAGTAGGGGCATCCGATGGAGTTTTACCTGCAAGAGGCGTAGCTGAGGAATAGTCCCATTTCAAATTCTTTCTATTCCGTGTTGATGAGTTTGCCATAGGGTCTGACTTCTTGGTAGCATTTGGGGGGTCCGTGTCGCTCCCTTCTGGGTCTGAATCTAGTTCGCTATTCCCTGGGGAGGAACTCAGATCATCGGACCATTCTCCCCCTTCCGAGACTGACAAGAAGCAATCACTGGGATCATTTTCTTTGTCTTTATCTGAATCTAAGCTGCCCCCAGGTAGACAAATTGAGCCAGCAGTTGTTATCAGGGCCTTTGCCTCCACCGGGAGGTGGGGTGCCCTTATTGCTGTAGTTACAACCGCATCCGGGGACATTATGTCACCAGTATTCACATTGCTGCTTTCACCCCTACCGCATACTTTTTTCCAATATGAGTTCTCCTGTGGGGGCCCCCCTCGATACACGGCCAACACTCAACACAGGGGGGATTTCTGCGGTGATATCGGGTTTGTTCGAAACAGTGCCTGAGCAGGCGGAGACCAGTTCCCTTTCCTTCACTGGTTGAGATTCTTTAACTACCACGAGCCCAATTTCTGAAGTCTGCTCATTAATCTTTGAAGTTAATGGTTTGTCTGAGCCTGCTCCCTCACCACGGGTAGATTTAACCAGTCCAGATTGCTCTTTTCCCCGCCGCAGCAAATCCACAACTGTTTGCTCGTTCACCCGATTTTTAACAATGGCCCCCCCTTCGCCATTTCTCACCGGGTCCGTGATTGATGGCCGACAGGACTCTGAAACAGTTTCTGTTGATCTCCGCTCCGCCACGACTCCTCCCCGTAATCTGGGGGCCGCAGCCGCCGCCGTCTTTGGCCCGGAGCTCACTGCCTGCTTCGAGGCCATTCCCGAATCCGCCAAACTGGTCAACAGGTAGGAAAGTCGATCCCTGACCGCCCGCTCAGCTATCTTCGCCCAGAGCTTGTACTGCGGTCCTCGCTTCGGCAACATACGGGAATAGTACTTTCTTTTCCTCCTTTTGCTTCACTCTTGACTGTGTTTTCGCTACATCAGCACCAACGCTGAAACATCAGCCTTGTATCGCTGTGGTCTGGGATACAGAAGAGACTTGACCTAGTCTCAACAACGCTGCTTACGACTTCACTGCTCGGTCGCCATCTTGTTCTCCAATCCCCGGAGGGATGTTCTGGTGATGGTCCTCGTTTCGCCACCGGACTTCTTGCAGCACTGCGCTTGACTCGTGGGGCTCTCAGCAGCACACAAGAGCCCCGCCCGGCGATTCACTTCACCCGGGCCACCCCTCGTGGGCCCGGTACTTTGGGTCTTGCCGCTGGAGGAGGCGCAGTAGGCTCCCGACCTCCCGTGTGCTCGCACTTCACACTAGGAGCCGGGACTTCCCTCAGGCGGGTCTGGGCGCGCGCCCGCCGACGCCAATCCCTGCGCGGCTTCCCTGACGTCATAGGGGAAGCCCGCGCGGCGCTCCTTGACTCCCGGGCCTGCTGCCGTGAATTCCTAGGCAGCTCTTCGCTGCGTCAATGAGGGCTAGGCTCCCTCCTAGGCACAAGCACCATGCGGGGTGGGCACCCGCTCACAAATACAGATAAACACGGGGTGGGCACCCGTGAAAAAGTGAGAACACTCGTGGTGGGCTCCCGCTCTTTACTCACAAGCAGAACACGGTGGCAACAACGCAGGGTAGGCTCCCACTGCATCACAAAGCGCTCAGGACCTGGTAGGCACCCACTTGGTTCAAAGAGCACAAAGGGTGTGGCAATCACGCGGGGTAGTTGAAATATAGCGCTTAGACAGAACAGCGCTGCAGGCCTCAGCTCCTTTTCCCCTGGCACCCTGAATATAGCGCTTACGATGTGCTCGGTCCCACCAGCTTCAGGGACAGCAGATGGCCCACCTCTTCTGGTAACCAGGCAAATAATCCCACTAGGCGCTAGAGTGCCGGCAGAGCAGCACAGGCACTTCAACTAGAGAAATATAGCGCTCTTGCAGCGCCGCCGGTGTCAGCTCCTCACCTCCTGGGCAGTAGGGTAAAGGGCTCTTCTTCTCCAGGCGCTACCCGGCTGGCAGGGCACAGTTGTACGCGCACACGTGGGGCTAGGTAGGAGAGCGTCAGGCCCTACTGGGCAAGATCAGCGATCAGTGGGCACTGATCAGTACAGGGCCGCAGTTCTTAGGAACAGTCATCCCCCATAAAGTGGCACTCCTCCTGGGTCGTTTTCACTCTGGTAAGGGGGCTCTCACTAGCCCTGTGGACAGCAGTGGGGTACAATGGGGTACAGTGGGGTACAGGGGCCAGCATACAGGCCCATGCGGCGGTACCTCCTGGCAGAGGGTCCCCTCTCATTCAGGTCCACGGTCAGTCAGGCGGCGCAAACACACAGCCATGTTGTCCATTTTAAAAGTTACATTTCTTCACAACAGTACAAATAAATCTGCACACGCCATTGTGCAGCAGGCGTTTTCTCACACATGGTAAAAGGCTAGGGGGAAAAGCAAAAACATTTAGGGAAAAGGGCCAAGTACAACATATACCATCCTTTTACTTTAATTGTACTGTTAATCATGTATCTCCTATACCTACGGTTGTTGCAGCACATCTATTCTGCACCAGAATAACTGTTCAATAAATGATTATTGAAAACGCCCAGCTTGTTTTATTCGGTGTATCTCTCTGAGAGAAACTACGTAAGCACGAGTGACTGAGCGAAAAGTAGTACATTGTTTCCACGGTTCCGAGGGATCAGGGTTGTCATGTTCTAAGGTTGCCAGAAACTATTCTCTCCTTGGTAAGAGGAGATTATAGTGGCACTGTGAGCTAGCTGATACAGAAAGGCTAACATACCCAGTCGCGGTGATCAGAGTTCGTCTGACACCAATCCTACAGTATTTGTTGTCTAAACGCGCAGATCCTGTATATTTTCTATAGGAACTACACAACATCACTGTACCAGATCTATAACTGAAAAATACAGCTAGGTTTTTAATGGGAGAAATTTTAAATGAAGATAAATATTTCTATGAAATGTTTTTTTCCACCTTCAATCAGGCCAATTACGCCTGGAGGTTTTATGGAACATGTTTCTTCACTTTAAATTCTTCCCAGTTAAACAAATGGCAGTATTTTTCTGTTATAACTGTAACACAGTGTCTAGAAGCCAGTGGGAGCAAGATGCGTTCTGTTTGTAAATGTGACACTTAGACGCGGGCGAAAAATTAAATGTTGAGTTTTATGAAACCATATATCTAAAGTTAACTCTTCAGTTTAATGTTCTCCCATTTTAAAGTGTATCCTTTACACACAACAGGCATCTGGCTCCTAGTGGCTGGTTGACATGGTGCCTTATTTGTAACTGAAAAATACAGCCATTATTTTAAGGGGGAGAAATTTAAAGTGTAGAATTTTTTTCCATAATATGGACATTTTTGACAAAAAAATGTCAGCACTTTAAATGTCTCCCATTTAAAATAAAATGGCTGTATGTTTGTATTATTCATGTAAAAGTGCTAGATATGGTGAAAGGTATGTCCTGTGCCACAAATACATGCGACACAGTCTCTCAGTCACCCATACACACATATCCTGTTCATACGCACACATGTTCATACATGCCCCAAAAGATCACACACATAGCAGCACTGTCATAGTACCTCTAATCAAAGTATTTTGTTCAAACTATAGTATCTGTCTTAATGGGCATTTATTTATTTATTGGGTTTATACCGCGCTTGAATCGACTCCCGGAGGAGTCTCTCTGCGCCCAACGCCAGTGACAGATGGAAGAGAGAGAGACAATCTAATTAAAGATGCTAATACTGGAACAGGAATGTTTTCAACCTTTTCCTAAAGGTAAGGTGGTCCGTACACTGCCTAAGCGGGAGGGAAAGTTTATTCCATAGTGCTGGGCTAACAGCTGACAAGGCTTTACCACCCTGTCTGATCTTTTTTACCATAGGTACTCAGGGAAGGAGCTGATTACTGGAACTGAGAGTAGGGGCAGGGTTATATGAAAGAAAGTTTCCGCCAGATATGAGGGTCCCAGGCCATGTAAGCCCTTGTGGACCACGCAGCAGGTCTTAAACTTAACCCTTTGGCGGATTGAGAGCCAGTGTAGTATTTCTAAAAGGAGTTTTGAGGGAGATCTGGGAGGGGCGTTTAGGACTAGCCTTGCAGCAGTATTTTGTACCACTTGTAGTCTACCAAGTACTCCGTCATTAGCTGATGCCAACAGCCCATTGCAGTAATCTAAACGACTGAGCACCAGGGCCTGCACCAAAGTTTTCCTAGTAGAGTCTGGGAGAAGGGGGAATACTTTACAGAGGAATCCTATCACATGAAAGCAGGATCCCACCGTGTTGTTTACATGCTCCTTTAAAGATAGATCCTGATCCAATCGTATCCCCAGGTTCTTCACCACCTGCTTGGGGCTGGGGACAGGACCTAAGTCGGAAGGCCACCAGTCAGGGGTCCATAGCATTTTGGCATCCAAGAATACCCTCGGTCTTGGCCACATTACACTCTAGGAGATTCGAGGTCATCCACTGGGAGACCGGTTTCATGCCTTCGGAGAAGGATTTTTTAACCTCGGAAGTGAGGGATTTAAATGGGAAAAGGAGCTGAGTGTCATCAGTGTATGACACTGGGATGAAACCAAAAGCTCTCATAATCCTAGCCAGGGGGGTCACATAGATGTTAAACAGAGTAGGGCTCAAACATGAGCCCTGTGGCACCACCTTTGTAATCTCTACCGCAGCCGATCGATAAGCGCCCATGTTGACACATTGAGTGCGGTCTGATAGGAAGCTTCTCAACCAGGCCAGTGCCAAATTCTCAAGGCCAATCTCAGCAAGACGCCTGAGCAAGATGTTATGAAATATGGTATCGAACGCTGCCGATAAATCCAACAGCACCAGGACTGCCGAATGTCCCTTGTCCTGGTACATGCGGAGATCATCTGTTACTGGAAGAAGTGCCGATTCAGTACTATAATTTGGCCTAAAGCCGGACTGGGAGTAGTCCAGACTCCCAGTACATTCGATAAAGCTCGAAAGATGTTTATTCACGTGCTTCTCCGTAAGTTTGCTCAAGTACGGGAGCAGAGATATGGGACTGAGGTTGGACAAATCTGTCCAAGGGATAGTGGAGTTCTTCCAAATCAGTCTCACCAGTGCCTTTTTTCCACTCCAGTGGGACTCGGCCCTCGGCAAGCGAGAGGTTAACAAGGGACTGGATCACAGGACCGAGCACCTTGCCCACCACTGACATAATTCTGGCTCGAATTGGGTCTAATGGACAGCCACTCTTGATTTGACCCATACGATCCTCCAGCTCCTTCAAAGAAATAGCAGGGAACTTGGTGAGAACATCAGAGTTAACTAGATCCTTGCCCTGAGACAATGCTACAGGCCAACTTGTGGGTACATTAGAGTTAGTGATTTTATCATAAATCCTGTCTAGAAGTAGTAGGAAGTATCATCACATAATTGTTGTGATAATAAATCGGGACTCTCGCAGGCTACCGGTTTTGTAAAAGTTTGCAGAATCTGATACATAACCTTGGGAGCATTGCCTGCTACCGTAAGTTGGGAGGCAATATGGTTTTGTGTGCCACTCTAATGGCCTTGTGATAGGAAGTCAAGGCAGTGCAGTAACAATTTCTATCAGCCTCCAAATGAGACGATCTCCAGACCTTTTCAAGCTTCCTGCACGCCCATTTGAGAGACCGTAATTGATCAGAAAACCACACTTCCTGCCTTTGTGCAGGGCGTGACTTACAAAGTTTCAAGGGCGCAATGGTTTCTACTGCCGTATGGATGGCAAGATTATATATTTGGATAAGGCCATCTCGATATTCTCAGTGGGTGTGAGGTGGGGCTCTACAAACGTCTCCTTGAAAACCTCCTGTGTCATTTTGTGCCATTGCCTCCGCCATGAAGGAAGGGGCAGTGGCTGGCTGAGGGGCTTGGCCAAATTAGGCATCATAAATTTCTAAAATAGAATAATCTATCCAATTGACCTGCTTGGGAGGATAGCATACTATAATTGGCAAATTGGAGAGAATTAGGTCTAATGTGTGTCCTGCCTGATGGGTAGGGGCCGAATTATGCTGTGTTAGACCTAATAATGAAAGATCTGCCAGTAATGACTGGGCCTCCACATTATCCTGCAATTCACTATGGACTTTGAAATCCCCTGAAAGTAAAAAGTCACTGCCCGGGTTGACATAAAGGGCCAGTGCTTCCACTAAAGAGACGGAGAAGTTCGTACAAGGGCCAGGGGGGCGATACACCAGGGCCCCTTTCCAACTGGTCCTTGCCGAAATATTGATCTTAAAGATCATCAATTCCATATCCAAAGTGCAGCACTGATCAAGTAGGGAAATGGTTATGCCGCCTCTATGAACTATGGCGATACCACCACCCGTCTTGATGGGCCGATCTAACCTAACTATTTTGTACCCTTCTGGGACACCCAAGGTGATGGCAGGAACCGAGTGGGGTTTTAGCCACGTCTCCGTTAGAAAACATAAATTAGGTTGAAGAGTTGAGATAAGGTCCCAAACCTCTGTGTAGTGTTGGGCAGGGATCTAATATTACAAAGCAAATTTGTCCACCCTAAATGCGTGTTAGAGATAGCCCCAGAAGGCGTACCTAATTGGTGGTAGTCGTCATATGGCACCTGAAACTGACAGTGCCGACAGGAAAATGGTCCTTCTGGGAAAAATCCAACTTCCCTGGCACAGCCCGTCAAAAGAACGCTCTGTAGGTCAAATAGAGCTTGGGATGAGTAGCTAACCTGTTTAAAAGAGTGGCAGCCGCGGTCTGAAGTTCTAAAAGCCATGGCCCCTGGCCCCGTCCTGTCAGGGACGGGTACAGACGGGCTTCTCTTTGGCTTGTCTTAGGCGCGTCCTCTGGCTGAGGGGCTTGGCCAAATTAGGCATCATAAATTTCTAAAATAGAATAATCTATCCAATTGACCTGCTTGGGAGGATAGCATACTATAATAGGCAAATTGGAGAGAATTAGGTCTAATGTGTGTCCTGCCTGATGGGTAGGGGCCGAATTATGCTGTGTTAGACCTAATAATGAAAGATCTGCCAGTAATGACTGGGCCTCCACATTATCCTGCAATTCACTATGGACTTTGAAATCCCCTGAAAGTAAAAAGTCACTGCCCGGGTTGACATAAAGGGCCAGTGCTTCCACTAAAGAGACGGAGAAGTTCGTACAAGGGCCAGGGGGGCGATACACCAGGGCCCCTTTCCAACTGGTCCTTGCCGAAATATTGATCTTAAAGATCATCAATTCCATATCCAAAGTGCAGCACTGATCAAGTAGGGAAATGGTTATGCCGCCTCTATGAACTATGGCGATACCACCACCCGTCTTGATGGGCCGATCTAACCTAACTATTTTGTACCCTTCTGGGACACCCAAGGTGATGGCAGGAACCGAGTGGGGTTTTAGCCACGTCTCCGTTAGAAAACATAAATTAGGTTGAAGAGTTGAGATAAGGTCCCAAACCTCTGTGTAGTGTTGGGCAGGGATCTAATATTACAAAGCAAATTTGTCCACCCTAAATGCGTGTTGGAGATAGCCGCAGAAGGCGTACCTAATTGGTGGTAGTCGTCATATGGCACCTGAAACTGACAGTGCCGACAGGAAAATGGTCCTTCTGGGAAAAATCCAACTTCCCTGGCACAGCCCGTCAAAAGAACGCTCTGTAGGTCAAATAGAGCTTGGGATGAGTAGCTAACCTGTTTAAAAGAGTGGCAGCCGCGGTCTGAAGTTCTAAAAGCCATGGCCCCTGGCCCCGTCCTGTCAGGGACGGGTACAGACGGGCTTCTCTTTGGCTTGTCTTAGGCGCGTCCTTAGGCGCTCCCCTGCTCGCAACCGCTGCGCACTCGTGGCGACGAGAGGGCTAAGTAGCCCTTCTTGTCCAACAGCTAGAGCGCTAACCGCTCCAGTGGACGGAAGTACCTGGCTCTCCCTGTCCCGCCCTCCGCTCAACGGTACTGGTTACCGAGTCGGGCCGGGGCGGGCAGGCTGCAACATCGAGCACAGGCTTTCCGCAGGTGAGTGTTGGCCCCCCAAATTCCCCTTGTGGCACAAATGATATTAAGCGGCCAAAAGTGAAAATGCAGTAGACACGACACTAGTTAAAAGTTGATTCAGCAACAATATTAAAAATTCAGCAACAATATTAAAAATGAGGAATCCGGAATCAGTAAAGCATCAGGAAAGCACCATTAGATTGTGCTCTAAAATGACTCACTAAGCGTGAAGCGGATCGGGGAGACTCTGCCACCGTCCTCCATACCGCTATGCGCCCGCAGCTCCTAGCCGCCTAAGTAGCCCTTCCTGTCCAACAGCTAGAGTGCTAACCGCTCCAGTGGGCGGAAGTACCTGGCTCTCCCTGTCCCGCCCTCCGCTCAACGGTACTGGTTACAGAGTCGGACCGGGGCGGGCAGGCTGCAACATCGAGCACAGGCTTCCCTCAGATGAGTGTCGACCTCCCAAATTTCCCTTGTGGCACAAATGATATTAAGCGGCCAGAAGTGAAAATGCAGTAGACACTAGTTAAAAGTTGATTCAGCAACAATATTAAAAATTCAGCAACAATATAAAAAATGAGGAATCAGGAATCAGTAAAGCATCAGGAAAGCACCATTAGATTGCGCTCTAAAATGACTCACTAAGCGTGAAGCGGGTTGGGGAGACTCTGCCACCGTCCTCCCTACCGCATTAGGCTTAAAGTAAATGAAGCTGGCTGTGAGGGTGTCTGGTAACAATGGGCGAGTTTCTTTGCTTTCAGTAGCTCACAATTATTTCCACTGATCAGAAGTAGCTCTCACTACAGAAAAGATTGGAGACCCCACCTCTGGAGAATTGTTTTTTAAAACCATATGCATGCTTTTTATATGTTGGTACTGTTTTGGCAACTCAATGAGGTGGACCGATTTATTACATACAAGAAGGCTTAGCTTTATTCAATCAAAAGGGCTGTTTATAGGCCTTCAAACTAATAAACAAATGGGGTAGTCCTACTATGTAACATAGAAGGCCATAGGAAGGGGGTAAGCAAGTATCAAGCAACATTCTATAAACCCCTCAGATCTATTTCTTTCTTTATATAATGCTATTCTAGGATAGTGCAAATAGCTAATTACCTATTAGTCTCCAATTCTTATGTTATTTTTTATTTACTATTCCCACATAATATTATATTATATATATATATATATATATATATATATATATATTGCTTTCACTGAGACACTTAATTGTGACATATAACAATTGTGGCTTGATGAACAACATGTACCTAGCCATTTCATTATAATTTATAAATCTAATATTTAAAAATGTATTTGCAATGATGGTGATAAAAGAAATACTATAAGTCTTACCATTTTTTTTTTTATTAAACCGTTTTTATTGCAGATCCAATCACATAATATGTCGATCGGGAGAAGTATCATTAATGTGAGATCCCCCTTCTCGGTATCATGTACCCACTTATTGTACACAGCCTTTCAGCCCACAACCCGGAGGTCGGGCGGCAAAAATCACAAATCGGTGAAGTCCTCACAATCGGCAGTCACTGTGCGGTGCATTTGGGGAAAAAGGAGGCCCATATCGATGAACCTGCTCGACATCTTATTTTTGGGTGTGAGCGGGAATCAGTGTAGAATGCTGACTGCCGTAGTATATTGAAGGTCCCTGTCTGCAGCTTCGTTCAAGGTGTCGCCAACGTCCCTCCAGTATTCCTGTAGGTGGGGGCAATCCCTGAGCATGTGTGTCAGATCCGCCCCCAATGTATTACAGCACGGGCAAGCAGCCTCCTCCGCCCCAAAGTATTTCTGTATTTTACTCGGAGTAAGGTAGGCCCTGTGGAGAATATAAAAGTGGATTAGCTGGAAACGTGCATTCCTCGTGCTCTTCCTAGCACGTCCCACCAGTAGCATCCACGTGGTTTCAGGGATCTCTGTTTGCAGGTCTAATTCCCATTTGGCCTTCAGAGTGGTCCGTGGCTGCAGGGTTTCCCTCAGCATTCTCGAGTATAGGTTTGTGACCGCCTTATAGGTGCCTGCCGACATCATAGTGTCCTGGCAGGCCTGGGCTGTCGGTGGCTCCTCGAGCCCCTTACCCCAGTGACCCTGTACAGCTCGCACTACTGCCGCATGCAATAAGTAGTCGCCTCGTGGGAGGTCAAAACGTTCCTGCAGCGTCTGATATGGGACCAGCGCCCCATCTTCGAACAAGTCCCCCACCACCTGTAGACCTGCCTCCTCCCAGCCCTGCAAGTGCGACCAATCTCCCCCGTGCGGGAGTGCCGTCATCATGCCTGAAGGGATCTCGGGCGCGTAAGGGTGTTTAATCCCCGCGCGCCTTGACGATCGGTTCCAGCACAGGCGGAGAGTTCTCTCCTCCAAGGACAGGTCTCTGAGTGGTAATCTCTGTCGCAGGGCTATAAAGGCTAGTACATGTCGGGGGATGCCACTGTCCCGGTCTTGCTCTGGACCGCGATACACGCGATTTCCTGCGTTAGGGTCTGGAGCTGGGCCGCCAGGTAATAGAGTTCAAAGTCTGGGACAGCCACGCCTCCCTCGTCCTTCGGGCGGGTCAGCGTGGACAGTGCAATTCTTCGCCTGCCCGTGCCCCACAAAAAGGAGACAATCATTGAACGCAGCTGTCGAAAAATCGCAGCTGGCACCCAAACAGGCAAGGTCCGAAAGTAATACAGCAATCGGGGCAAGGCTACCATCTTGAGCAGGAATATGCAGCCCGTTACTGATAACGGGAGAGTGGCCCAGAAGGACATATTGTCTTTTAAAGCACGGAGACAGCGTCCGACGTTTCCCCCCAGCATGTCTGCCTCTTCATGGTAAACATGCACTCCTAGGTACTCCAAGCAGTCAGGCTCCCATCTAAGTAATGGCCGGAGGAAGGGCTGGATCTCGTGTTTGCGTAGGGGAAACAGGCAGGTCTTGGCCCCATTAACCCTTAGGCCGGATATCTCACCGAAGTGTGCAAGGAGTCTTTCCGCCCCTGATACTGCCTCATTGGCATCCTCCAAGAAAAGGAGGAGGTCATCCGCGTACAGCGAGATAAAGTGGCGAGTTTCTCCGTGAGCCAAGCCCCCATAGTAGTCGCCCCTTTTAGCCATCGCCGCAAGAGGTTCCACCGCCAGGGCAAACAGCAGCGGAGACAGCGCGCATCCCTGCCTGGTGCCGCGGAGCACTTCAAATTGGTCCGATATCAGCGTGCCTACTCTCACTCTTGCTCTCGCCTCAGAATATAGTACGTTCGTCCACCGTATGTAGTCCTCCCCGAGCCCAAAGCACCGCAGCACCCTATAAAGGTATTCCCACTCCAGGCTGTCAAAAGCCTTCTCTATATCAACTGCCAATACTAGGGGAGCTCTTGCTTCCGGCGGTGGACTGTCCAATAGGCGGATCAATCTCCTGATATTGTGGGTGGTGTTGCTCTTGGGAATAAACCCGGATTGGTCCTTATGGACCAGTGCCTGCATGTGTTGAAATAGTCTGTTTGCTAACACCGTGCTCAGAATCTTATAATCGGTGGTCAACATTGACAGCGGACGGTAGGACGCAGTGTCGGTACTCTCTCTCCGCGGTTTCAGCAGGGGAATCATTAGGGCTTCGCGCATGGAGCCTGGTAGTCGCTCCCTAACCTTAGCTTCGGCATAAATGGTTTGGAGTCGCGGGGCCAGCTGGTCAATGTATCGCCCATAAAACTCAATCGGCAATCCGTCCAGACCTGGGGTCTTATTACGGGCCATTCGCTTCACCGCCCCTCTAATTTCCGCTAGCTCTATCCGGCCACCCAAGGCTTTCGCTTGGGCCTGGTCTAGTCGCGGCAGCTGTAGGTCCTCTAGGAAGGCAGCTATATCCCTCTCTTTGTCACCGAGCTCGCTCTTGTATAGTTGTTCATAATAGGTTCTGAAGCTATCTAGGATCGCCGATTGCGTGGTACGCATGCGGCCTTCCCCCTCTGATATGGCCAGAATCGGGTGGCTGCGTCTGGTGGGGTTGGCAAGCCAAGCCAACAGTGTCCCCGCCTTATCCCCCTCAGCGTGCATTTTCACCAGATAATTCTTGTAATCATAACTACGAAGGCGTTCCAGTTCTACTGCCATCGCCTCTCTCGCCGCGCAGAGGTCCCCTTGGAGTTCAGGCCGGTCAGGGCGCGCCAGCTCTATCTCCCGCAGCTTGCGTTCCGCTCTATCTAAGTCATCTAACAACGTTTTGCGGGCCCCTGCGAATTTTCCGATACAGTGCCCCCGTATTACCACCTTAAGGGCGTCCCATTCCGTAGCTCTGGAGTCGGTGGACCCTTCATTCTCCATAAAATATTGATCAATTCTGTTTCCCAACGCCTCGCGGAATGGTGGGTCATCTAGTGTGTCTGGACGAAGCTGCCATGTCGGGACCTTAGAGATTTCAGTCATCCAGTCAAGCGACAATAATAGGGGGTTATGATCCGAAATCGTGCTCGCTAGGTATTCGGTGTGGGTTACTGCAGGGAGCACAAGCGGCGAGCACAAGAAGGCGTCAATACGAACATGGAGGTCGTGGAGGCCGGAGTGGAATGAGTAATCTCGCCCTATCGGGTGTTGTGTGCGCCAAGCATCAGTTAGTCCCCACTGTCACTGCCAGTCTGACCTGCACTTCGCTAGTCTGCGTACTGGGGACGAGTGTAAGGGAGGGTGCGATCTATCTAGGTCAACATCCACTACTAAATTAAAATCCCCCCCCATCAGAACAGGGCCTGCAAGGTAGCTAGCCAGTTCCCCAGAAAGCCTCGCAAAGTATGCAGCCTGGTCTACATTGGGTGCATACACGCTGCAAAGCACCATGTGGCGCCCTCTGAGGGTCCCCTCCACCGCTACAAATCTCCCTTCTGGATCCACCACCTGCCGGGTAACTTGGAAAGGGGTGCCCGCCCTTACAAAATCAAGGCCCCCCTAGCGAAGGCCGAATACGTAGTATTAAACAAGTGACCCCTCCACCTGCGCTGCAGTGCAATTCCCTCCTGTTTCGTCAGGTGTGTCTCTTGTAGCAGCGCTATATGGATTCCCCTGCGGACCAGATATGCGTGTACTTTGTGCCGTCTGGTTATGGTATGCAGCCCCCTCACATTCCAAGTCACACATTTTATCATTCCTGTATTAGTCATTATCCCATGCAGTGTGGTACTGTGCAACATATCTATATCCCCGGTCGCTTATGATACTATAAGTCTTACCATGACTAATCACCAGTCACAAAGTACACCTCTTCTATGTCCTTCGCAATGGCGTGAGTATCCATGACAACCCACGTACGCTGTTACCAAGCAAGTCACATGTATATAATGCACCTTTTCATTGTGTGGACAGATGTTGTGAACAAGGCGGTTCTGCTGCCAAAATGCATCAAAGTCTATTTGATGGAATAAATTTCTCTATGATAAACTGATCCCACGGAGTCAGCGCCTGTCTTTTCACGATACAATTCAGGATTGGAATTATATATATATATATATATCAGCGCCTGTCTCTTCACGATACGATTCAGGATTGGAATTATAGATATATATATATATATATATATATATATATATATATATATATATATATTCACATTCGCATTTACAAAAACTTATTTTACTCACACAAAACCATTGAAATTCCATATATAGTTAGTTGCACTAACTATATATCGCGCACCCGCAATCCACTGCTGATGATGTCACATATTACATCATTCATGACATGGTCAGTGACATCACTGATGACATCACTGATGACATCTCAAATGACATCACTGATGACATCACTGATGACAACATCCAGTGACTGTATGTTTCTGTAAAGTTAAAATATGTCTTACATATTGAAGAATGAGTGGATGTATAAGTGTCTGGATGAAGGATTTAGTAGGTGCATGACTGACTGTATGAGTGAGTGATTAAATGTGTCTCACTGAGTGCATGGGTTAGTGACTAAACTGTCTTAATTTGTGCATCATTATGTCTGTTGTTCTGTAAACTGTTGCATGTGTTGATAAGTAGCTATATGAGTAACTATATGGGTTATTGATTGGTTGCCCAAGTATTTGTATGGGAGACTGAGTGTGTGTGTGGGTGGCTGGGAGGTGTATGACTCTGTGCATAGATGTGTGAGCAGTTGATTCACTAGATGTATGGTTTCAAAAGTGCATGTGGAAACAGCTGTATGGGCGGTTGACTGTGTGCATGAGTGTATTGGTGAGTGAATGGATATCTCAGTGCTACATGTCAAAGTAAGTACATATGTAAAACACAGTACATGTGAGAGTTGACATATATAAATAACTGTGCATAAGAGCCAGTGAATGTGTGAGTGGCTGTATGGATCATTGTGAACTTGTATCAGGGATTGTATAAGAGAGTAAATATGTGTTAGTATATGTTTGAATAAGTAAAGTTTGTATAACTGTATAGTTGAGGAAATGGAGGTGTGATTGATTCTTTGCATGACTGACTAGGTGTGTGAGTAACGCCATGGATGAGTAACAGTCTGTGAGTGTCTGTTTACACTGATTGTATCTAAGGTTATATTAGAGTCTGAAGAGGTTCATCGTATTATCACATGAATGATATCATCAGTGATGTGATCAGTAATGTCAAATGAGATGTCATCAGTGATGTCATCAGTGATGTCATTTGAGATGTCATCAGTGATGTCATTTGAGATGTCATCAGTGATGTCATCAGTGATGTCACTGACCATGTCATGAATGATGTAATATGTGACATCATCAGCAGTGGATTGCGGGTGCGAGATATATAGTTAGTGCAACTAACTATATATGGAATTTCAATGGTTTTGTGTGAGTAAAATAAGGTTTTGTAAATGCGAATTCCTAACTATATATGGTCTATAACCTATGGTTTTTTCAGTGAATTTTCAAGGTTTTGTAAATGCTAATTCCTAACTATATATGGTCTATAACCTATGGTTTTTTCAGTGAATTTTCAAGGTTTTGTAAATGCTAATTCCTAACTATATATGGTCTATAGCCTATGGTTTTTTCAGTGAATATATATATATACATACATATATAAACATATATCATCTGTATATCTATATAAATACAAACATAAATGCATGCATACATACATATACTTATATGCATACAGATGCATGTTATTTACATGAAAGTTGAAAAAACACTAATAAAAGCAAAGCTAAAAAGCCACCTCATTACAAACAGAATGGCTTTAACTTAAACGAGGGCGAGATCTATTGCATTTTCAATGCTTGTTTACTTTGGTTCCATCAAGAAGGCATTCAGATGTGTCACACATTTGCCATAAATTCTGAATGTTAGCACTCTAGTTGCACATTAGATCACTGTAGTAAAGCTACTGCTCACCAGGGACGTCTGCTGCTGGTATTCAAAGTGCATGTTTCAGTCTGCATGTCAGAATTTTTTTAATGAAATAGAAGAGGATTTGAGAAGTCACTCAAAATGATCCCTAATTTTTCTTTCTGAAGCACTAATCATACTTTCTATGGCAAAATTAACCCCCTCATGTTGTTCCTTTTTAAATTGAGTGTTTTCAGACTTACCACTTCATTCCAATCAAGATGGCTTCTGGTGTGCCATACTTTTGTCATAAGTAAGACTGTTAGCGCTCTAGTTGTTCTTTAGAACACTCTGGGACATTCTGTCATTGGGGTATACTTGGGGTACATCTGGGTGATATTTGGGCTACATTTAGGCTCTTTTGTCTCTGGTGGCCATCTTGGGAGACTGTATGTCAGAATTTTTTAATGAAATTGAAGAGGGTTGGAGAAGTCACTCAAAATGTGCCCTAATTTTTCTTTCTGCAGCACTAATAATACCTTCTATTGCATAATATACCCCCTCATTTTGTTCCTTTTTAAATTAAATGTTTTAAGAGTTACCACTTTATTCCCATCACGATGGCTCCAGGTGTGCTATACCTTTGTAATAAGTAGGACTGTTAGCGCTCTAGTTGTTCTTTAGAACACTCTGGGACATTCTGTCATTGGGCTATACTTGGGCTACATCTGGGTGATATTTGGGCTACATTTGGGCTCTTTTGTCTCTGGTGGCCATTTTGGGAGACTGCATGTCAGAATGTTTTAATGAAATAGAAAAGGATTTGAGAAGTCACTCAAAATGTGCCCTAATTTTTCATTCTGCCGCACTAATCATACTTTCTATGGCAAAATATACCCCCTCATGTTGTTTCTTTTTAAATTAAATGTTTTAAGAGTTACCACTTTATTCCAATCAAGATGGCTTCAGGTGTGCCATACCTTTGTAATAAGTAGGACTGTTAGCGCTCTAGTTGTTCTTTAGAACACTCTGGGACATTCTGTCATTGGGCTATACTTGGGCTACATCTGGGTGATATTTGGGCTACATTTGGGCTCTTTTGTCTCTGGTGGCCATTTTGGGAGACTGCATGTCAGTCAGAATGTTTTAATGAAATAGAAAAGGATTTGAGAAGTCACTCAAAATGTGCCCTAATTTTTCATTCTGCAGCACTAATCATACTTTCTATGGCAAAATATACCCCCTCATGTTGTTTCTTTTTAAATTAAATGTTTTAAGAGTTACCACTTTATTCCAATCAAGATGGCTTCAGGTGTGCCATACCTTTGTAATAAGTAGGACTGTTAGCGCTCTAGTTGTTCTTTAGAACACTCTAGGAGGCTGCAGTAGAACACAAAGGAATCAACTGACAGTCTCTGTCCTTGTTGGATGTACATGTTTTACTGAGAATGTCAGACTTCATTTTCACATGACTGAGAAAGATAATGTGAATTTACAGAAAATATGCTTTCAGTTTAGCTTATAGATCCCCTTCCAAACCACTGTGGGAAAATCATGAGATATTAGTTTTCTTTCAAACAATATTCATGATATCACAGCAGAAGGTTTTTTCACATGGTAAAATCACCTTAGAACCCACCACAATTCCTAAAACGAGTATGGTACCATCAACAAATGATTTATAATGTAACTAAAGTCCTAAAACCCTCTATTAACTACAATGCTTTTTAATGAGGTGCTATCATGTATATTGGTCCCAAGATGGCTGCCAACACTTCTTGGATGAAGTGCTGACAGCCAATCAGATCAGATGTGTGGTTAGGCTCCGCCCAGATATATATCTTTTTTTGAACCTAAATTACTCAAAATCCACTGGAGCACATATATTGAGACCTAGCAAAGGCACATCGGGCTAACAGTCCCTACAATTTTGCCAAGTTTCGTGCAAATTCATTCAGCCGTTCGAGCTAAAAGTGAGGCCAACCGCCCTATGGAAATTAACATGGGAAAAACGTGTTTTGGGACCCCCCTTTTTTCTCAGCCCCCCCTTGATGAAACCCCCCCAAATTGTCAGGGGCTGCTCAGAAACAAAATGTTCCATTTTCCTGAAAATTTCAGCCAATTCCTTCCACAAACGCCAAAGTTATTAGACATAGAATTTTCAAAAATCCCATAGAGAAAAAATCCTAACTATATATACCTACTGACGACCGCCAGTAGGTAATATATATATATATATATATATATATATATATATATATATTCAATACAATCCCAACCACTTCCAGAAGAGCCCCTGGCGAAGAAGGAAACTCAGGCCTCTGCAGCAAAGTTTTTCAGGCAAGAAATACTTTATTTGTCACCCCTCACGACAACGCGTTTCGGGCTATGCAGCCCTTGATCACATTCAGCTGAAACTGCGCCATTTTTTTCTTTATATACATGTGGTGAAAGTGCACACCTGGGTTGCATTACAATAGCATTCACAAGGTTGAAAGACAGTGTAAAAAGACTATATTTAGCATGATGTGCATAGTATTTCTTCTATACCTGACATCAATACATGCTGTAATAGCTATTAAAATATTTATACAATATTTCTAAATGTTTGTATGTTGCACACACATTATTGATTTCATAAATTATAGCGTTTTTTACAAAAACTAATCACTTAGATACAAAACATTTTCTATCTGGATTAATCCATATTGTATCAATGTTACTATGTAACATTACATTACTGCGCTATCCTTGTGCATAATGAGTATAACTCATTATATCAGTTTGCTCAGAAGAAGGGTCCTTCCGGGATCCTGCTCCCTTAGTCAGGTGGCGCGTTTTTCGGCGAACCCAAGTGCCGAACAATTAATTTTAATCCTCAGTTTGCCTGGAAGCATAACGCGCACTCAGTAGTATAGATGCTCAGATTATATTTCTCAGAAAACGTTACACGTTTCGACACCAAGTGTGCCTTGTTCACACCTTAACCAACATGACATATTGCTTGTTTAAATAAACATAAACAAAGGAAAAGTGTAACAAAGTGAAAAGGTACACGTATTATGGCTTGCTAGCATTGTCAGTAAATGGATCAGCCATTTTAGAGTGGCATGCTATACATAGTTAAAGCATCAACTTGCAGTTACGAATGTAATTGGTACATTATTGTCAAACGTAAACTGAAAGGAAACATTTCATACCATATTTCAAAAAGGTGATAGGCTGGAAACGGGAGAAAAAAACACCAACAATGTCAGTGGTCTTTAAGCGTGAGCCACAATGAATTGAAGGTCAGTGCCCAAGATGTCAACCGTACTGTTTAGATATGGGCCCTATTTCATTCATCTCTAGCTAGTATGAGTGCCTACTGTCTGTAGACAGCCTAGCTTCGTAAGGACTAAACACTGACGAAGCCTAAACGGTGAAACGCGTCTGTCGAGGGGGCAGGGGGGTCTGCCAATAAACTCATTGTGGTGAAACACCGACTTGGAGTACCGTCTATTCTTCACTTTGTGGATTCGAGTGTGTGTCAAGTATATATATATATATATATATATATATATATATATATATATATAATATATATATACTAGCAGCCCGCCCCAGCGTTGCCTGGGGCAGAAAGGGGCTGGGGGCAGCATTTTAATCCTCTGTGCACAAACCCCCCCCCCCGCGCGACATTGCCCAGTCCGCTGCGTCACTGGAGAATGCGCAGGGTCCACTCTGCCCCTATTTCCCTGTCAGGCCCTCACTGGACAAAGGCAGCTTTTAGTCATCAGTGAGGTCAAGTGCGCGGCGACCCTCCTGCTCTCTTAGTTGGTAATGGTGCCTCGAACGGTGAGAGGCCCGTCAGTGGCGCTACAGCCTCAGGCGGCACCTGCGCGTCGAAGGTGAAAGCCGTGCCCTGTGAGGTACTTGGCACTAAACAGAGAGGCGAATCCTTCAGACGCCGTTCTGAAGCTGCACGTCCCGGCTTCAGTCTGTCGTGCTGGGCGAGCCCAGCGTTCGGCATATTTACACACGCCAGCCTTGATGGAGGAATTCCTCTCACGCCCTCCCACCAGCGCGTGTAATCCCATGCACTTCAGCGCGCCGGCGGAGGCCCTTGTCACAAAGCTTCAGGTAATCCCTCCAGATGCACTGGGCAGTCGAGTGTGCCTCGCGCCTTGAGCCTCCCGCCCCGGCTTTGTAAACCCCCCCCCCCCGACTTGACTTACCTCATACGCTGCTCCTCCGCTTCTCACCGCTCCGCAGATCCTCCCGGCGCTCATGTTCTCCCCTCTTCCTGTTGCTGGTGAACTCCGCTCCTCCCCTCACGCAGAAGCTCCGCCCGGCGCTCATGCTACTCCCCTCACGCATACGTCCAGGCCAGTGCTACTTGCAAGGGACTACTTTTTTTTTTATTTGTAAATATTTTTAAAAACGTTTTATTTTTTATTTTTATGTAGCCTATGTCCTTCTGCTTGCCCTGAGGTTTTCTAAGATGTCTTGGGTGTTCAGATTGGTGGTGTAGTTTTCGAGTTTACCTGGCTCAAAGGTGCAAGTTCTCTCTTTATAATAGTAGTATAGATATAGATATGGTGTTGCTAGGAATCAACAAAGGATTTCCTGGTGAGCATAAATGCATCAACTACAGAGGATTTCTATGCCACAAGATTGGAGATATCCACAGTAGTAAATGCATATCAAGGGGTGAGAAGTAGCGAGTTTTGCCTTAGAAGTTTGGAAACACTCACAACAAACTATTTGTGGGCATTAAAAAACTCCGCTGCGACCGCTTTCCATCTTGGAAAGGGTCAGATTTGCACTCCCCTTCCGGAATGGGAAAAGGAATGGATCACACCCATATTTAGTTGAAGTACACAGGAAGCCATTTCTTCTTAGGGAAAATGTGAATTTTGCACAGGAGGCTTCACCTCCTGATGCGGAGTTGTACACTATGTAGCGTGGGGACAGGAGTATTTGGCACATAGCACATGGCATTCCCAGCAGTACACAAAAAAACCCGTGTCAGAGGCAGATTTCCAGGTGTACTTCTGAGAATGTTTGTAAATAGGAAACAAATGTAAAAGTACATACATCTCCACCCATAATCTTATGTTGTCATTCCAGTTTGTGTATATTCAATTATTTTTTAAGCCCTACCGAAATATAGTTTTCCAAGCACTTCTGAGAAGATTATAACACAATGAACATTCAAATCCCGGCATATTCAGCTGGATTGGACAATTTGTTTATACAGTATATTAGGCTGCCATTTATAGTTTGTCACTTTTTGGAAATGAAGAATTCTGCAGCTGGAGCTTATTGGCCGAAGTTGCAAGTGTGTGTAAAAAGTTTGGCACATGCACTTGTTAAGAGAATGAGCCAGAGGGCCAACTTGCAGCGTAGCCTCCGCAAAAATCTCAAGGCAGAAGGTATGGGTCCCATTATTTTCATCAACTCGCATCCTTTCACCCCCTTTCTTGAGACAGCTATAGAACAATGTGTAATTCATCTTCAGAGGCAGTTCCTCAAGTTGTCAACACACAATCAGTTAAGGACAATAATAGGAAAGAAGCGAACGTCCGTTTTAGGAAAGCAAACACATCTGTTAAGTTTTTTTAAGGAACCGAGATGAAAACACTCTCTGCTTTTTGCACAGAAGAAGGTTTGTCCAGGGTTCGCTTCGCCTTTCTGGTTTTGTTAGAGATATTATATTTTTTCTTGGTGCATTTCCACAACAAAGCATGTTGGCACTAAGCATGGGCGGAAAATCTGTTTCGCTCGCGGATTTTGCGGATTTTTGGGAAATTCGCAATCCGCGAGATTTGCGAATTTCCCGCAAAATCCGCAAATTCGCACGCAGTGGATTTTTTTTGCGGCGCGCGGCGTTGGTGATACAATTTTTGCGGCGCGCGGCGTTTATCATCGTTTGCCGGGTTGTTTTTCTGGATAGTTTGCGAGTGCTGCGCCATTTTGGATCTTCCTGTGTGATCCCGCGGGAATTGGCGAGCGCGCAACGTCATCGCGGATTGCCAGCGAGAGTTTGTCAACGCGAGTACGGCGAGATCACGTCTCGCGGTACTTCGCAATTGCGAGATTTGAGATGCGGCGAGCGAAAATATAAAATTTGCAATTCTGCACTAGAAATCCACCAGCAAGCAGCATAAACCTTCTAGAAATGATGATTTTGATCTGAATAACTCCTTAGGTTGACATTTGCCTGCACTTTTTTAGCGAGGAGTCCATTTTGGGGAGGGGGGGAGGGAGGAGGGAAGTGCCCCACAGTCTTCAACTTCCTGTTCCTGTTCAGCAGGCTCCTCCCAGTGCTTTGTCCATCTCCTGGTCACTTTTCATTTGGATCTGGAGCTGGAAGGATTACTTTTTGTGGATGCTGCTGGATATTTGGATTTGAGGCCTTTTTGACTTTCTTTGGATCACTGTTGGATTAGAAATTTTACAAGTAAGTTTGTTTGGGGCATTACAGTTGCTGCAACTAACATTTTGGAATTTTCGCTTTTTGGGCTGTTTTGGGGCCTTTTGCCCAGGGGTACTCAGTGGTGGGTGGACTGAGTCTTTCTGTGGGTTGTCTTGAACTTAAACATCATGGAGGCCATGGATGGATTGGGATTGTGCTGATTTTTCAGTGATTTTCGTTTTTTGGGGCTGTACTTGTGGCCTTTTCACCAGGGGTATTTGAGTCTAGCATGGGCCTAGTCTTTCTGTAGGTTGTCTTGAATTTAAACATCATGGAGGGCATGGATGGATTGGGATTGTGCTGATTTTTCAGTCATTTTCGTTTTTTGGGGCTGTACTTGTGGCCTTTTCACCAGGGGTATTTGAGTCTAGCATGGGCCTAGTCTTTCTGTGGGCTAGTTTGAACTTAAACATCATGGATGGCATGGATGGAATGGGATTGTGCTGATTTTGCAGTGTTTTTCGATTTTTGGGGGTGTTCATGGGGAGGGACAGGCCATGTGGCTGGTGGCCATTTTGAGTGCAGCTACAGGCACTGGCCATGTGCTGGCAGGCAAGTGGCCATTTTGAATGCAGGCTTTGTTGTTAGGCCTGCAACCATTTTGCCTACTTTTCAACCTTTATTTATGCCCAGGGGTAGTGAGTCTTGCATGGGCCTAGTCTTTCTGTGGGTTGTCTTGAATTTAAACATCATGGAGGCCATGGATGGAATGGGATTGTGCTGATTTTTCAGTGATTTTCGTTTTTTGGGCCTGTACTTGTGGCCTTTTCACCAGGGGTATTTGAGTCTAGCATGGGCCTAGTCTTTCTGTGGGCTGTCTTGAACTTAAACATCATGGAGGGCATGGATGGAATGGGATTGTGCTGATTTTGCAGTGTTTTTCGATTTTTGGGGGTGTTCATGGGGAGGGACAGGCCATGTGGCTGGTGGCCATTTTGAGTGCAGCTACAGGCACTGGCCATGTGCTGGCAGGCAAGTGGCCATTTTGAATGCAGGCTTTGTTGTTAGGCCTGCAACCATTTTGCCTACTTTTCAACCTTTATTTATGCCCAGGGGTAGTGAGTCTTGCATGGGCCTAGTCTTTCTGTGGGTTGTCTTGAATTTAAACATCATGGAGGCCATGGATGGAATGGGATTGTGCTGATTTTTCAGTGATTTTCGTTTTTTGGGCCTGTACTTGTGGCCTTTTCACCAGGGGTATTTGAGTCTAGCATGGGCCTAGTCTTTCTGTGGGCTGTCTTGAACTTAAACATCATGGAGGGCATGGATGGAATGGGATTGTGCTGATTTTGCAGTGTTTTTCGATTTTTGGGGGTGTTCATGGGGAGGGACAGGCCATGTGGCTGGTGGCCATTTTGAGTGCAGCTACAGGCACTGGCCATGTGCTGGCAGGCAAGTGGCCATTTTGAATGCAGGCTTTGTTGTTAGGCCTGCAACCATTTTGCCTACTTTCAACCTTTATTTATGCCCAGGGGTAGTGAGTCTTGCATGGGCCTAGTCTTTCTGTGGGTTGTCTTGAATTTAAACATCATGGAGGCCATGGATGGAATGGGATTGTGCTGATTTTTCAGTGATTTTCGTTTTTTGGGCCTGTACTTGTGGCCTTTTCACCAGGGGTATTTGAGTCTAGCATGGGCCTAGTCTTTCTGTGGGCTGTCTTGAACTTAAACATCATGGAGGGCATGGATGGAATGGGATTGTGCTGATTTTGCAGTGTTTTTCGATTTTTGGGGGTGTTCATGGGGAGGGACAGGCCATGTGGCTGGTGGCCATTTTGAGTGCAGCTACAGGCACTGGCCATGTGCTGGCAGGCAAGTGGCCATTTTGAATGCAGGCTTTGTTGTTAGGCCTGCAACCATTTTGCCTACTTTTCAACCTTTATTTATGCCCAGGGGTAGTGAGTCTTGCATGGGCCTAGTCTTTCTGTGGGTTGTCTTGAATTTAAACATCATGGAGGCCATGGATGGAATGGGATTGTGCTGATTTTTCAGTGATTTTCGTTTTTTGGGCCTGTACTTGTGGCCTTTTCACCAGGGGTATTTGAGTCTAGCATGGGCCTAGTCTTTCTGTGGGCTGTCTTGAACTTAAACATCATGGAGGGCATGGATGGAATGGGATTGTGCTGATTTTGCAGTGTTTTTCGATTTTTGGGGGTGTTCATGGGGAGGGACAGGCCATGTGGCTGGTGGCCATTTTGAGTGCAGCTACAGGCACTGGCCATGTGCTGGCAGGCAAGTGGCCATTTTGAATGCAGGCTTTGTTGTTAGGCCTGCAACCATTTTGCCTACTTTCAACCTTTATTTATGCCCAGGGGTAGTGAGTCTTGCATGGGCCTAGTCTTTCTGTGGGTTGTCTTGAATTTAAACATCATGGAGGCCATGGATGGAATGGGATTGTGCTGATTTTTCAGTGATTTTCGTTTTTTGGGCCTGTACTTGTGGCCTTTTCACCAGGGGTATTTGAGTCTAGCATGGGCCTAGTCTTTCTGTGGGCTGTCTTGAACTTAAACATCATGGAGGGCATGGATGGAATGGGATTGTGCTGATTTTGCAGTGTTTTTCGATTTTTGGGGGTGTTCATGGGGAGGGACAGGCCATGTGGCTGGTGGCCATTTTGAGTGCAGCTACAGGCACTGGCCATGTGCTGGCAGGCAAGTGGCCATTTTGAATGCAGGCTTTGTTGTTAGGCCTGCAACCATTTTGCCTACTTTTCAACCTTTATTTATGCCCAGGGGTAGTGAGTCTTGCATGGGCTTAGTCTTTCTGTGGGTTGTCTTGAATTTAAACATTATGGAGGGCATGGATGGATTGGGATTGTGCTGATTTTGCAGTGTTTTTCGATTTTTTTGTGCTGTATAACTGAACTGATGTTCCTCTGTCTTCCATTGTTTTTAGGTGCACAAGACTCAAGAGAACCACCAGTGCCAGGAAGAAGTCCTGCAGCGGTGTGTGTGTGCAGCATAACGTCACGCGACGTCACGTCTGGCCTCAGACAACTCTACAATTCGTGCAACTGCGGCCTGCTGTCTGACCTGCTCTGAAGAAGATGGCCCCAAAAAAAGGTCTCCGTAGCTCCTCTAGCAAGAAAGTTGCTAGTGAGGAGCAGAAGAAGCAAGTTACCAAGGAGGCTGGTGTGCCACCCGCCACGTTTTTTGGGAGAAAAACAAAATACGCCTGCAGCAGCAGGATCTGCTGGGGACCAAGCTGGGAGCAGCACCCCTGCTCCATTGGGTTCAGTGCCTCCACCACCACGCCAACTTAAGTCAAAGCCCTTGAGTGCTTCAGAGGCAGTCAGTGTACTTCTCCAATCACCATCGACCAGTGATGTTGGCTCATCGCAAGAAAGTAGCAGCAATGTCCCTGAATCAACACAGGTTGTTGTAACTCATCTGACAAGTGTTGAACAACCACAGCCGCAACAACAACACCATGTGCAAGTACACGCCCAAGTACATGTGGAAGGAGAGGCATCAAAAGGAGATGCGCAAGCAAAGGTGCATGGAGGTTCACAAGTGCCCACAATAGTTGTTCCTCCCGAAGTAGGGGCACATCAGGAAATCGACAATGAAGCCGAGGTATCATTGGAAGCCACTCCTCCTGATGATCATTCATTGTCTTCCACATCCCTAGCAAGGAAAAGATCAAGGGGGGTGTCTACATCTTCTTCAAGCCCACCGCCTTCTGATGATCTGGATGACGAATGGGTACCACCACGGCAGCCTGAGAGTGAGGCACACCATGATCTGACACCGGTACCTAAGCGTAAAAGGAAGGTCGTCGAAAAACTCATACCTATGGAGTGTGATGAGGCTCAACAAGAAGTGACAGATACTGCTGGTGATGAAGCCTCTCACGATGACGACGAGCCAATCATCACAATGGTCACTGCAGCCCCACCGGGCATGCAGCAAAGAGACATTTTGACCCTATCCTGAGAAGCTGCTGAGCGTGATGATGATGTCGACGAGGAGGCAATGGAAATGGAATCATTAGATTTGGAGTTAAGTAGTACACCAAAACCTACCGCTTCCATATTTCTTCCTCGCAAGAAGGTACCCACCTCGACCTCAATTCGTGGTGGTGAAAGTGCAAAACGTACTGAAGTTCGGCAATCCACATCCTCCACTTCATCTGGCATTAGCAGCAGGACCACCACCACCAGTATCGCCGCCTCCTCCGGCCCCCAAAGACATTTCAAGTCTCCAGTTTGGGACTTCTTTAGTGTTTGCCCAAAAATGGAAAACGTAGCCATTTGTAGCCTTTGTAAGGTTCGAGATGGTCGTGGTAAGCTTGGTTCTAACTATGGTACCGGAGGCCAGAGAGGTCATCTTAAGAGAGCGCACCCTGTCCAATGGTTTCCGCACCTAAAGGCGTTTATGCAAGGCAGAATTGCACGTAATGAAAGCGTTGATTTTTCATCATCTGATGACGAGGAGGAAGAAGACGATTCAAACACTTCACTTACACCCAGTACCCCTGTCAGCAGCACACCCCATATGAGGCACACTAAGAGTGTGGGAGAGAGTGAGACATCAATGCGGAAAAGTTCATCAGCGAGCGTAACTGGGTCGAAGATATCATCATCATCCCGTAAATCCTTGGTCCAGGGCAACATTAAAAAGATGTTGTTTACAGAAACGCAATATGAACGCAACCACCCACTGACGCGTCTGTATAACACTAAACTGGCTAAAATGCTAGCTCTGGACCTTCTCCCTTTTTCTTTTGTAGAAGGGGTTGGTTTTCTAGAATTAGTGGCAGCGCTCTGCCCTAAATGGAAGGTTCCTAGCCGGTTCTATTTTGCCCGAGTTGCGGTTCCAGCACTACATGAAGATGTTCTGAAGGTGATTGGGGCAGCTTTGCAGAAGAGTGCTGTTCACACTATACATCTGACAACAGACATGTGGACCAGTGGCGCAGGCGCTGATTACATGTGCATCACTGCACACTGGGTCTCTTTTTCAGGGGCTAAAGCAAAGCTAAACGCAGTTGTTGACACGGACATTGTTTTTAAAGCTGCTCGGAAACATGCAACAATAGCCATGTTTGGTTTGGAGAAACGTCACACAGCAGAAAACATTTTGGATGTCTTTAACACAAAGGTCCTTAACTGGCTGTCCCCACTAAAACGCCGGGTTGGTTATGTTTCCACGGACAATGGCGCCAATATAGTTAAGGCCATGAGGGACGGTTACTATTTCAGAGTGCCGTGTTTGACGCACTGTATAAACCTGGTTTCCAAAAATTCTTGGCTAATAAAGCCAGTGCAGCGTACAGTGTATTGGACACCTGCCGAAAAATGTGCAAGCATTTCAGCCATTCTTTTAAGGCCCGGAAGCAGCTGAGGAGCCTGCTATATCAACGTAAAATGCCAGTGAAAGCACTCATCCAGGAGGTGGTACCACGTTGGAACTCAACCTTCTACATGCTTGAGCGTCTGTATGAGCAGTATATGGAACTCAATCAATATTTCCTTACAGAGGGTACAGAGGAGCTGAGGATGGGTGGGCCGCAATGGAACATAGTTCAAAGCCTGACACGCATGCTTCGTCCTTTTGAGTTCTTCACGCGTGCAGTCAGCAAGGAGGACTCTAATTTGGGAAAAGCTATCCCATTGTTGTACATGCTGGAGGACCAACTGAAGGAGGTGTGTTCTGTGTTTGAAAACGATGACAAAAACCAAGACTCTTTGCTTCTGGCTGAGCAATTATTAGAGCTCCTACAAGGTGATGAACGTCTTAAAAAGATCCACTCAGAATTACATTTGTGCTACTATTCTGGATCCACGCTACAAAAAGGCGCTGGCAGGCCAAGCATTCTTTCCTTTTGATGATCAACATGTTCCAAAGTACAAACGTTGGCTAGCCTTGTCAGCCAAGAGGTTTGAAAGAGAACGGCTGGAAATTGAAGGAAATGGCGGTACATCAGCAGGCCATCCCCAGTCAAAACAATCCACTTCTGCACCTGTGGCTGTGGCACAAGTGACCTCTCAGCCGTTAAATACACCGGCAACCGGATCATCTGCACGAGACACAACAGAAACATTGGAGGCTGAAGAGGATTGGCTAGCTCTGCGTGGGTTTGGTTCTCAAAAGGTCAGAGGCACAGCAAGAGCTAAGCAAAGTGGAGGAACCTTGGAAGAGGACCTTGAGTCGATGGTGAAGGACTATCTGAATGACTCAACAGAGGTCTATGTTAATTCTGACCCATTGGCGTATTGGCATGGGAAAAAAGAATTGTGGCCACAGCTCACCAACCTGGCTTTAAACTACTTGTCTTGCCCACTCGCAAGCGTGTCTTCTGAACGGGTTTTCAGTGCTGCTGGTGGCATTGTAACTCCCAAACGGAGCCGCCTCTCGCCCAAAAATGTGGAGAGGTTAACAATGATCAAGATGAATCAGCACCTCATACCACCAGATTTCAGAGTACGAGAAAGCGTGCCGGATGAAGAGGAGGTGGCCAGCAACATAGATGAGGGAATTTCTACTCTGTCAGGTGACATTGAGCTCACCCTGCCTGAATTCGCAGAGTATGATGACGAAGCCTTATTCTTATTCCTGGACCGTGATACCGAGCCCTGAAAATGAGACAACGAATCAATAACTTTCTTTTTCGTCCCTATTCACTTTTATTCCTGCCTGTCTGTCTTTCTTTGTTGTGCAAAGTTAATATATTTCAAACTTTAATCAGATAATCACAAAATCAAGCCCATCAGCAGAACTGTCTTCACTGGTTTGCTAATTGATTTGAAGTTGCCGCAGTCTGCATTCCTCAGGTTCACAATTTCAGAAGAACATGCTCCTCTATCCTCCTCCTCCAGACTCCTATTTCCATCAAACCAGAGGGCTGGTTTACGCCCAATGAAGAAAGACTCAGCACTTGTGGGGGTGTTGTTGTACCTCTTTGCAGGTGAGTTGACGGCACTGGGGCCATTGCTGGGAAGCTCTAATACTGGATAAAAGTGTTTTGGACCAAATCCCAGGCGGAAAATTATTTGTGTTTTTGATGACTTGCTTGCCTTTGAGGTGCTCTTAGGGGGGCTTCCTGGTGTTTGCGGGTGAGTTTCGTGGTCTGGGAGCACTGCTGGGACACTCTAATCTTGATTGCATTTGCTTTTCAGGAAATCCGTCGTGGCAACCCCGACTTATGGCCTAGCTACGCAGCGCGTTTGGACCGAAGGCCGAGAAATATTGCAAGTATGAGATTTTGCTTTTGGCCTGTTTGGGGGTGTTATGCTTCTTGGCGGGTGGGTTGGCGGGTCTTGGGGCATTCCTGGGAAGGTCTAATACCGGGTAGAAGTGGTTGGGACAAAATCCAGGCCGATTTTTTTTGGGCTATTTCGGACATTTTGCTCAATGTAGCGTTTTCGGGGGCCTGTTTGGGGGGCTTCCTGGTGTTTGTGGGTGAGTTTCGTGGTCTGGGAGCACTGCTGGGACACTCTAATCTTGATTGCATTTGCTTTTCAGGAAATCCGTCGTGGCAACCCCGACTTATGGCCTAGCTACGCAGCGCGTTTGGACCGAAGGCCGAGAAATATTGCAAGTATGAGATTTTGCTTTTGGCCTGTTTGGGGGTGTTATGCTTCTTGGCGGGTGGGTTGGCGTGTCTTGGGGCATTCCTGGGAAGGTCTAATACCGGGTAGAAGTGGTTGGGACAAAATCCAGGCCGATTTTATTTTGGCTATTTCTGACATTTTGCTCAATGAAGCGTTTTCGGGGGCCTGTTTGGGGGGCTTCCTGGTGTTTGTGGGTGGGTTTCGGGGTCTGGGCGCACTGCTGGCTATATATACTTTACTTTGCAAGAGGTTTGAAGCAAATCCATGTTGGCAGAGGGGAGTTAGGGCCTAGCTGCAGAGCGCGCGCGGAGTGATTTGGGAAATTTGTGAAAAATTGACTAAGTGCCGCTCGTGAAGCAGGAGAAGTGCTCGTTGTGTCGCCCACGCTACTGGAGTAGCCTGTATCCTGAGACGCTGCTGTTGCTGCTGCTACCTATTTCCCCAAAGACCTTGTTGCTTCTGTGGCCGCAGAGGAGAGAGAGGCGCCGGCCCCGGGACTGCGAGGACCAGCAATCACCACCTACAGCTGGTCCTCTTCCCGTGAGTGCCGCGCCCCCTCCCAGTGCCACGCCCTGCTGAATTTGCATAACTACTCGCGGCCCCCGCTTCGCGGGTGCCGCTCGTGAAGCAGGAGAAGTGCTCGTTTTGTCGCCCACGCTACTGGAGTAGCCTGTATCCTGAGACGCTGCTGTTGCTGCTGCTACCTATTTCCCCAAAGACCTTGTTGCTTCTGTGGCCGCAGAGGAGAGAGAGGCGCCGGCCCCGGGACTGCAAGGACCAGCATTCACCACCTACAGCTGGTCCTCTTCCCGTGAGTGCCGCGCCCCCTCCCAGTACCACGCCCTCTCTTCCCGTGAAACTATATAACTCCCATCCATCACGCGCATCGCGGGACGCGCGCGGGTCGGAGCACGGGGCGAAGCCCGGGCAAAGGGCGGGCCGTCTGTGGCCGTCCGTGGACGACTGAGGACGGGACGGGCCCCTCTACTTAGGTTCTCCATATCAGGATCCTGGTATTTACTCAGCCTTTACCGAAAACGATATTTGTAGTGGTAAATATTCTTATCTGTCTCTTGTGAGTCTACTGGGGATAACTAAGATTCATCTACAACAGTAAAATCCTCAACGATATCAGAGACGCTATAAGAGATTCATAATCCCTGACGACAACCAGAGCACAAATGGGCTTTAAGAAACTGAGATCTCGGACAGTATATATGAAAAGAATGGGAACTGAAAATGCAGTACGAAACACCACTGATAAAGCCATAAAACAAGGTCGTTTAACCCATACACCAGCCATTAGTGCTTATTTCTCTGCACTCTTGCCCAAAGAGAACCAAGATATACAATCGCTAAGCAAAGATTTTAAGCTCAACGTAACTGACTTTGCTGGGGAGATTGAAAACCCTTCAACAAAACCTACTCCAACGAAACTTAGCTCACAACTCAAAGAGGAATGTTTGGAATTAGACCTAAGCAACAAATTATCAAGTACCCCGAAAGACTTTCTTCTTTCATATCATGAAGCGATCAATCTGAAAATTGTAACACCTATAAAAAGCAGAGGGAGCGTAACTTTATTCGATGATACAAATAACAGCAAACAAAATATTGCGATAGAGAAAAAGGATCTAGGAACAAACAACAGTATCCAGTCAAAAACCTCTTCACCTATCGCTTTGTTTGATCCCTCCATGGACTCCTACAACCTTAAAAATAACAATAACACTGCTGATAACGCTCCTCCAATGTCTAAAGCTCTATTCTCCCTACAAGAGATATTGGAATCTGTTCTTTCATTTCTTGGAAATATTCTTGAAAACTCTGACCAAACATTGGACGTCCAAATAGGCATCTTAAAGTATTTGGTAGAAGAAAAAAAGAAAAAAGTTTCCCACGAAGCAGATAAAATCAATATGTTACATAAAACCAATCTTGAGCAACATAGTATATCAAAAGATCACAAAAAAATTCAGGAGAAAAAAACGCGTGACATTGGTACTCAAACTGTAGACATTCAAATACAAGAAAATCATAAAATTGATAATTCGAATGATTCAGTGATATATTCTTTGAAAAAATTATTTAAAGAAAAACATCAACAGAAAATAAAACACTTTCCAATATTTACAAAAACTCATGGAACGAACAAGTTTACTAATACAAACGTTCCTGAAACACAGGAAACAAGAATAAATATCAGTAACGTATCGAGTGAAGGAAATGAAGAAACGCTCACCAACAAGAATCAGGAAAAGAACATTGTAGTTGGGAAAAAAAGGAGGAGAAAGCCGGAGAGAAGGATCCAAAAACGGAAAAATCGTAAACTAAAATTCCAAAAACCTGTCATTTCTCATAAATCTGAAGAAAAACAATGTGACACCAAAATAGAGTCTCAAAACGTTGAAAAATGTATAACCAGTAAAAACTATGAAAATATGGTGCCTCAACTGGATCCGACAGTAAAAGAGTATATTCCTACCAGATACCCCAAGCAATCAGATCAAAGTAATAACAACTTTATAGAAGAAAACAATAGCTACTATAAAAAGGGGGAAGGGCCTTCTTCCAAAACTCTTCAAATCGAGGAACTCTTTCCTACCGATTCGGCACCACTCAATAGAGGAAGGATTATAAATTTATTACGACATATAAGGCCCCTACATACAATGACTAGTAATGAAATCGATCTTGTGTCCTTTCCCAAAAAAGAGAATAATAAATTGTCAATGGTAACCTTTTGGTCAACAGTCCTCCCAGGCATAATACTAAATGAGAAAGAGACACTACACAAACACGGATATGATGTAATGGAAATTGTAGAATTAAAGGATTATAATACCCCCAATGGGTATAATGCCCAAATACAGGCTATCACCAACTCTCAAGTCAATAAATACCAGCGAAATAATGGCAGGACTGAAGATCGAGACATCACAAATCCAGTAACCCATTCTAGAGGGCATGAAAATCTAAAAATTCTGGTGAATAAAGGTCAAAGGGCAGTTTGGTACAAAGCTAACAAGGAACCTGAAGAGCCTACTACTACCGAGTCCTGGGCATGGGTTTCTGAGACTTTGAATAGCAACAAAATCTCTAACATCAGACAACATTCTGTTTAGCACGGGACTAAGGATTACATCTTGGAACATCGCTGGCAGAACTAAAAACAAACTGTCCATGGTTATGAGAAATCTCCTAGACATATTGCTTCTACAAGAAACATGGGATACCGTATCTTTCACTCTTAAAGGGTACTATGTATATGAAAATTTAGCACTATCCACTAATCGAGGTCATGCCAAAGGAGGGTTAGCCATTTTGCTAAGGGAGGATCACCTGTGGGAACAGGAAATAATAGATACAAAATCTAACAACTTGCAGTGCATTCAAATCTTTGCAAAAAAATGCAGCACTGCTTCACCACAGGCAATCTTACTTTTTAATGTCTACGCTCCCCCTGGGAAAGAAAATGACATTACATTCTTGGACATAATAGAAAAGATTACGCACATAACGGAAAACTATGCATATTCATCCTTCTTAATTGCGGGCGATTTTAATAGTAAAATCTCCAACTCTGAAATTAATAGGTGGGCAAATCTATTTGCAGAAGAAGGTCAGGAAATTACAACCCCACAATTCCCTGAGGGTATATTAACCGACAAAAGAGGCAGATTGTTATTATCTGCAATAACTAATCTTAATGGACTAACATTGAATGGGGCTGTTGAGGGTGATATCCCAGCAAAGTACACCAGGCGAGGCAATGGGACTCTATCCATTATAGATTACATCATAAGCAGTATGGATCTGCTTGATACTGCTTTGTTTTTATCTAATCATCTTTGTCAGGAGAGTGATCATGCGATTATGCAACTAACAGCAGATTGGATACCTAAACCTTCCCAACCTAGCCACATCAATTACATTGAAAGCACTGTGCTGATAAAAAGTGAACGGAGATGCATCTTCTGGAATTCCTCGACCCTTGATAAAATCATGATAAAGATTGATCATTCTAAGCTTCTGGAGCAGAGATTCTCTAAAAATCCTATAGAAAACTTTGAATTCATAATTAAGGATTTTAAAAAACTTATCCTAAGTATGATATCATCGGGTGCAAAAGGCAACAATAAAAAGAAGGGAGGAAAAAATGTATGTACCTACAAGAATTCAGAAGTAAAGAAAAAATTAAATAAACTTATACGCGCCCAATACATGAACTTTTCAGTAAGTGTAAAGAAGGAAATAAACAGATTGAAAAACCAATTGAGGCGCGAGAATCAAAAGGAAAAAAGAGCTATAGAAGATCGAAACTGGGTCGATATTCAGATGGCTGCAAGTAAATACAATCAACGTAAATATTGGTCCTTAATCGCAAAAATAACTGGTACAAAGAAAAAACTACAAACCATCCCGGTCCCCCCGAATGACTGGGAACTATACCTCTCAGATCTTTATAAAGTAAATCCTATAAAACCAAAAGTAAGCAGTAAAGATATGAAACATGAAAAAGATAAGAGTTCTCTAACACAAACTACAGCCATCTCGGTCGAACTCAACATACGCAAAGCAAGAACTACAGGAGCCTCTGGACCAGATCAAATTCCTATTAAGGCGTTACAAGTCGCACCGAAAGAATGGAGCAAGTTGTTATGCCCTCTCTTTAATCACATCTTTGAGAGTGGACAGGTGCCAAAATCTTGGCAGGGGAGCATTATTATCCCTATCCATAAGAAGGGAAGCAGAATCCAAGCTGGAAATTACCGACAGATCGCACTCATGGATGCAGTAGGCAAAGTGTTCGCGGCAGAGGTACTAGATCGCCTGAAAGAATGGGCCTTTTCGTCAGGTCTGATACCCATGTGTCAAGCAGGTTTTAGGCCTAAGCACTCGGTAACAGATAACATAGCAGTTATTCAGGTTATCTTCGACAAATACATTACTCAAAAAGGCCAGGTAGTTTATGCCGCATTCATCGATTATTCAACGGCATTCGATCGGGTTGATCGACCAACCTTATGGAAAAAACTAAGGAGGCTTGGAATCCAAGAACAACTGCTACAAGTAATAATAAGCCTCCACACCAATACCTGGTGCCAAGTCCAGATGGGGGGAGAAAAAGGACTCACAAAAAGAATCCAAACAGAGAATGGACTAAAACAAGGGTGCCTTTTAGCCCCGCTCCTTTTTTCCCTCTATTTAAGTGACTTGCCTCACCAATTGCAAGTTGGTTCTAATTTACCGCCGAAGATAGCCCAGCAAAGCATAATTTCATTACTCTACGCTGACGACATAGTATTATTAGATCTAACCCCTTTTGGACTGCAGGCATCATTGGACATTCTGTATCAATATTCGAAGGAAAATTATCTAGTACCAAATATACAGAAAACTAAAGGGATAGCTTTTTCGGGAAGAAAACAAAGCGCCAAGTATTGGTGAAGAAAAAATAGAAGAGGTAGACAATTATCCTTATCTCGGAAGGATTGTCTCCAAAAATTTGACAAACTCAACACAGGTATCAAACTTACAAAGGAAAGCCGATATACATGCCTCTGCTCTCTTGAAACTTTACAGTGCAACAGGGAATAGACATTTCTCTGCACTGTTAGGCACATACAGAGTAAAAATACCACCTGTATTATCTTATGCGACGGAATATATCCCCATAAAGCAATGGGTTTTCATGGATCAAAAAGAGGGGAAAATCTTAAGAAGGATCATGAAAGTTTCTGATGCTGTACCTGTTCAGGCACTGAGACTAGAACTATCAATTATAAGCTCTTATGCCATAGCTATTGCCAATGTAATAAGGTGGGCCTACAACCTGATACACGCGAAGGAGAACACTCTAAGGTCAGCGTTGAAAAAAGAGTCTTTTGGGGTAGAGACTAAAAAGCAAATCTTTTTGGAAAATTTGGCTGTAGCATTTCAGATGGCACAAATTAATATAGAAATGTTGAGTACTTGGTCTCCAGCACAATTAAAATTGTTCTTAAAAACTTTTACCCCTAAATTGAGCTACGAATTGGACTGTTTACACTGCAACAAATTAACCATCTACAAGCCGTTTGTGCAAATACTTGAATACAAGCAAACTCGGCCTTATATTGGGTTTACCCTGACACATGGTGTAAGGAGAGCGATTACTATGTACCGGTTGGGCATCTTACCACTATTAGCATATACCTCCAGATGGCTTCCAGGAGGATCTCCTCTGTGTACTTTGTGTGCAGGGGGTGACCAAACTATAGAACATTTATTACTCGTGTGTCCTAATCACAAAGTAACCTTAGCTCGTACAAGATACCTCAACCCTATATTCCGCTCCTGCAGAATTACTAAGGGGAGAGAACTTTTAGTTATGTGTAGTCAACCTTTGCATGAATTCGTTTGCTATAATTTGTACAAATTCTTAAAACAATTTTTATCCTTGTATTAATACTGTTGCATTTTTATACATGTAAAATGTAAATAATTTCTTTTGTGGTCCTCTGTTGAGTACCAATACAAATAAAAAATTTTGACTTTGACTTTGACTTTGACTAAGTCCCCGTTTTTGTACTTTTGCTCTTTGGCTGTTTGGGGGTCTTCTACTCCTTTTCTCCTGGGTTGACGGCTCTGGGGCCATTGCTGGGAAGCTCTAATACCGGATAAAAGTGTTTTGGACCAAATCCCAGGCGGAAAATTATTTGTGTTTTTGATGACTTGCTTGCCTTTGAGGTGCTCTTAGGGGGGCTTCCTGGTGTTTGCGGGTGAGTTTCGTGGTCTGGGAGCACTGCTGGGACACTCTAATCTTGATTGCATTTGCTTTTCAGGAAATCCGTCGTGGCAACCCCGACTTATGGCCTAGCTACGCAGCGCGTTTGGACCGAAGGCCGAGAAATATTGCAAATATGAGATTTTGCTTTTGGCCTGTTTGGGGGTGTTATGCTTCTTGGCGGGTGGGTTGGCGTGTCTTGGGGCATTCCTGGGAAGGTCTAATACCGGGTAGAAGTGGTTGGGACAAAATCCAGGCCGATTTTTTTTTGGCTATTTCTGACATTTTGCTCAATGAAGCGTTTTCGGGGGCCTGTTTGGGGGGCTTCCTGGTGTTTGTGGGTGGGTTTCGGGGTCTGGGCGCACTGCTGGCTATATATACTTTACTTTGCAAGAGGTTTGAAGCAAATCCATGTTGGCAGAGGGGAGTTAGGGCCTAGCTGCAGAGCGCGCGCGGAGTGATTTGGGAAATTTGTGAAAAATTGACTAAGTCCCCGTTTTTGTACTTTTGCTCTTTGGCTGTTTGGGGGTCTTCTACTCCTTTTCTCCTGGGTTGACGGCTCTGGGGCCATTGCTGGGAAGCTCTAATACCGGATAAAAGTAAGCATGAGCGAATTTTGCGGATCTCGCGTTCGCGAATTTTGCGGATTTGCGGATTCGCAAACCGCAAAATCCGCGAATTCCCGCGAATTTGCAGATTTTTTTTTTTTTGTGTTCGCCCGTGTTTCTGCCAGTTCGCGAGGGTTTTTACAATTTCGCAATTTGCGAACTTACCTGTCGGGTCGCAAGTTTTGCGAACTTGTTGTTTCTACGTGTCCAACCTGTTTGGGACACTCTTCTTCATCACTGCCACTCTCTGTCACCACTGCCACTCTCTGACTACTCATGCCACCCTCTGGCCCACCCATGCCACCCTCTGTTTCATCACCACACCCTCTGGTTGTCCAGTGTACATTATTTTCGGCAAAGCAAAGCACACCTTCCCTGCCTCAAGTGACCTGAATTAATTTGGGGCTGATTAATGTGTCACAGAATATTTTTTTAGCTGGCACCTGCTTCCTTAGTGCGCCCTGATTAGTGATCTTTTGCACTTGCTAAGTGCTTTCATTGTTGCAAAATTAGTTACAACACCTGCCCTGCCCCAACTGACAATAATGAATTAGGGGCTGATTAATGGATTTTAACTTCCAGCCTGGCTCCTGCTTGTCTCCCTTAGCTGTAATTCATGACCTTTGTGGCATATGTGTAACTATTCTGAGGTTCAGAGCAGGGTCACATAATAGTTTCAACTGGCAACTGAACTCTGGAGGGGCCCCTCAGGAAGCACTACAGGAAATGGCTACTAATGATGTGCCTGAACTTTTGAACCTGGTAAGTAGTTACTTTCAGTTTTGCTTAGATCGTATTTCTGCAATTTCGCACTTATTCGCGGGGCGCGAACTCACGCGAACAGTGCGAGCAGTGCGAGCAAAATCCGCTGCTCGCGGATTTGCGGATTTTGCAGGAAATTCGCAAATCTCGCGGATTGCGGATTTCCCGAAAATCCGCAAAATCCGCGAGCGGAACGGATTTTCCGCCCATGCCTAGATAAAAGTGTTTTGGACCAAATCCCAGGCGGAAAATTATTTGTGTTTTTGATGACTTGCTTGCCTTTGAGGTGCTCTTAGGGGGGCTTCCTGGTGTTTGCGGGTGAGTTTCGTGGTCTGGGAGCACTGCTGGGACACTCTAATCTTGATTGCATTTGCTTTTCAGGAAATCCGTCGTGGCAACCCCGACTTATGGCCTAGCTACGCAGCGCGTTTGGACCGAAGGCCGAGAAATATTGCAAGTATGAGATTTTGCTTTTGGCCTGTTTGGGGGTGTTATGCTTCTTGGCGGGTGGGTTGGCGTGTCTTGGGGCATTCCTGGGAAGGTCTAATACCGGGTAGAAGTGGTTGGGACAAAATCCAGGCCGATTTTTTTTTGGCTATTTCTGACATTTTGCTCAATGAAGCGTTTTCGGGGGCCTGTTTGGGGGGCTTCCTGGTGTTTGTGGGTGGGTTTCGGGGTCTGGGCGCACTGCTGGCTATATATACTTTACTTTGCAAGAGGTTTGAAGCAAATCCATGTTGGCAGAGGGGAGTTAGGGCCTAGCTGCAGAGCGCGCGCGGAGTGATTTGGGAAATTTGTGAAAAATTGACTAAGTCCCCGTTTTTGTACTTTTGCTCTTTGGCTGTTTGGGGGTCTTCTACTCCTTTTCTCCTGGGTTGACGGCTCTGGGGCCATTGCTGGGAAGCTCTAATACCGGATAAAAGTGTTTTGGACCAAATCCCAGGCGGAAAATTATTTGTGTTTTTGATGACTTGCTTGCCTTTGAGGTGCTCTTAGGGGGGCTTCCTGGTGTTTGCGGGTGAGTTTCGTGGTCTGGGAGCACTGCTGGGACACTCTAATCTTGATTGCATTTGCTTTTCAGGAAATCCGTCGTGGCAACCCCGACTTATGGCCTAGCTACGCAGCGCGTTTGGACCGAAGGCCGAGAAATATTGCAAGTATGAGATTTTGCTTTTGGCCTGTTTGGGGGTGTTATGCTTCTTGGCGGGTGGGCTGGCGTGTCTTGGGGCATTCCTGGGAAGGTCTAATACCGGGTAGAAGTGGTTGGGACAAAATCCAGGCCGATTTTTTTTTGGCTATTTCTGACATTTTGCTCAATGAAGCGTTTTCGGGGGCCTGTTTGGGGGGCTTCCTGGTGTTTGTGGGTGGGTTTCGGGGTCTGGGCGCACTGCTGGGACACTCTAATCTTGATTGCATTTGCTTTTCAGGAAATCCGTCGTGGCAACCCCGACTTATGGCCTAGCTACGCAGCGCGTTTGGACCGAAGGTCGAGAAATATTGCAAGTATGAGATTTTGCTTTTGGCCTGTTTGGGGGTGTTATGCTTCTTGGCGGGTGGGTTGGCGGGTCTTGGGGCATTCCTGGGAAGGTCTAATACCGGGTAGAAGTGGTTGGGACAAAATCCAGGCCGATTTTTTTTGGGCTATTTCGGACATTTTGCTCAATGTAGCGTTTTCGGGGGCCTGTTTGGGGGGCTTCCTGGTGTTTGTGGGTGAGTTTCGTGGTCTGGGAGCACTGCTGGGACACTCTAATCTTGATTGCATTTGCTTTTCAGGAAATCCGTCGTGGCAACCCCGACTTATGGCCTAGCTACGCAGCGCGTTTGGACCGAAGGCCGAGAAATATTGCAAGTATGAGATTTTGCTTTTGGCCTGTTTGGGGGTGTTATGCTTCTTGGCGGGTGGGTTGGTGTGTCTTGGGGCATTCCTGGGAAGGTCTAATACCGGGTAGAAGTGGTTGGGACAAAATCCTCGCGGAAAAGCCTTTTGGCACTTTTTGTAACTTAGGGTTCGTTAGGGTTAGCCCTAGCAGCAGGATTGCATGTGTTTCGGGGTGTTCTAGATTTTTGCAACTGAATTCTGGGGTCTTAGAGCACTCGTGAGAATGTGTAATTTTGGTTGCAAGTCATTTGAAGAAAATCCATGGTGGGAAAGGGGGGATTTGGCATAGTTAAAGAAAGCCTTTGCCACTATTCTTAACTTAGGGTTCGTTAGGGTTAGCAGTATTTCTATTGCATGTGTTTGAGTGGGGGGGATTTCGAGTCTTGGAGCGATGCTGGCTATGGCTACTTTTGCTCGGTTGCTTGCAAGTGGTTTGAATGCAATCCACGGTGGGTAAGGGGTAATTAGGAAGGGGGATACTTCGGCCTACTTTTACTTTCAAAGTAAGTTTTGTCACCAGTTTTCTGCTAGGCCTCCTTTTTTGAGATTTGATTGGGGGTCTTCTACATTTTTGCGACTGGCTTTAGTAAGGGTCTGGGTGGGAGCACTGCTAGGAAGATCTAATTTTGTTCTAAAACACAGTTTACAGTACACCTAGCTTGAGGGGCAAGATCCGCTACATTAATTTGCCCATACTTATTTATCCTTCAAAAGGTGACTCAGAGTACGCACATTCAAAAATATTGTACTGTCTACTAGGAAAATCAAATTGTGACTTTTTGCACTCCACAGCCTACATACCTTATATTTATTTATCAGTGGTGTTGTAATATTATATCACTTCCTGTTTTTCGTTGAATAATTACAGGCCGGGTTTCAGTCTCTGCAATGGGGAAAAAAGGATGGAGTCAGGCTTCACAGTAGCGAGCCACAATTCAGCATCAGGCAGGCAGTGGACAGGGTGTCTTCTGGTGACCAACATCGATGGACGAAGTGTCGGCTGCAATGGAGGAGTGCCGCTAATAAGAGGATTTTTTTTCTGCAGGCAACTTATTTACCACTTCCAACAGGACCACTACAACCACATAGATACAGTATCCCTTGCCTTTTTCTCTGACTGTGACTGCATTTCTTGGATCTCTCTCTGCTTCTAAATTGATCCCTTAACACATCACTTAGTCCACTCCACTATCACATCTGCACCACACATAGTCATTTGGTAAGTGCTCCTACGTAATTCGCAAGTCGCAGCACGCCCCAGGCCGTAGAGGACTGGGATGGCCCCAATGATGAAGCATGTCACCAAGGGGCAACCCTGGTGAGTGAGGGGACACCTAGAAAAAAAGCAATTTCTCCTTTTCTATCTACTATACCTTCCAGACCAACCCCACTGAGTGTTGTTGTGAATGGATTTATAGTGACCAGCAAGGCTCTCGGGTATCTGGCTACAGAGACCTTATGTTGAATATCGTTATCAATAATTCCACACAGGCCCTGTACTGTCGCATTCTTTCTTCCACAGTTGTCGAATGTACTACTTACTTTTCACTGACATGCATGCAGTAGTGCATGCACTTTCAAAGATTGATGGATAGGTTTGTACCCAAAGAATTGTTTATGTTCAATTGTTTGTCTATGCTGTGCTTTTTTTTACAGGGTGTCTTCTGGTGACCAACATCGATGGACGAAGCGTCAGCTGCAATGGAGGAGTGCCGCTAATAGGAGGATTTTTTTTCTGCAGGCAACTTACTTACCACTTCCAACAGGACCACTACAACCACATAGATACAGTATCCCTTGCCTTTTTCTCTGACTGTGACTGCATTTCTTGGATCTCTCTCTGCTTCTAAATTGATCCCTTAACACATCAATTAGTCCACTCCACTATCACATCTGCACCACACATAGTCATTTGTAAGTGCTCCTACGTAATTCGCAAGTCGCAGCACGCCCCAGGCCGTAGAGGACTGGGATGGCCCCAATGATGAAGCATGTCACCAAGGGGCAACCCTGGTGAGTGAGGGGACACCTAGAAAAAAAGCAATTTCTCCTTTTCTATCTACTATACCTTCCAGACCAACCCCATTGAGTGTTGTTGTGAATGGATTTATAGTGACCAGCAAGGCTCTCGGGTATCTGGCTACAGAGACCTTATGTTGAATATCGTTATCAATAATTCCACACAGGCCCTGTACTGTTGCATTCTTTCTTCCACAGTTGTCGAATGTACTACTTACTTTTCACTGACATGCATGCAGTAGTGCATGCACTTTCGAAGATTGATGGATAGGTTTGTACCCAAAGATTTGTTTATGTTCACAATTGTTTGTCTATGCTGTGCTATTTTTTCTTGTCTCCCAAAACCTTTCCCAAAAACCCCCGTACCCATCCATTTTTCAAACCCTAACCCTCTTCCCCCGGGCTGTGTGGTTTTGATTGATGTGTGACTAAATTACAGCAATAAATCCACACACTTGCTGGGGAGGATAAGGTGATAGCAACAGGCTGGTGAAGAAATCCGAGGATATATTCTTAATCTGCTTGACAAAGAACCATTGCTAATGTGAAAGAACTTCAACCGAATTAGTAGTTATACTTTACCATTTGTTAGGCTACAATGTGGCACTGTTCTACTGTACTTCTGTCACCTGCTATATTCTCAGTTGTACCGTTGAATTGCTCAGGAGGACAAACCAGATTTCACTTTCTTTTTTTTCATAGGCATGCAACTGCCACTGTGTCACACCACTAGTACCACCGCTATGAGGAAATTTTATCCGACCAAGATTGCCAACCTTATTCGCTGTTTCCCGTGGAGCCAGCCCTGGGTCTAGCCCTACTTTCAAACACAAATTACAGGTAAGATAAGCGTTTGGTGGTTTGGGGGTATAATGGAGTATTAGTACGAGAGACGAGAGACTGAAGGTAGTACTACTAAAGTCCTAGGACTCTTGGATTCACTTCACTTAGTCTGTGAGAGGCACTTAGTGTTGAAAACATTTGGGCATTTACACTTAAAGGAAGAAAATGGAACTAAACTTTCAGGAAAACAAAGTCACTGTTAAACCCCCACCCACCAGGCAAGCAGTAAGAAACGGGTATGCTCAGATAAAGTTTGAAAAAGTATATTTATATCCCTAACAAAATAATCTCCCGCAAGACCCTCCCTAGCCCCAACGATTGTCCTTCAAAAGTCCCCAAAAACCCAACTCCCAATTCCCACCCCCCAAAAGTCTCTAAAAAAGGGGCAAGGGACACTATGGGTGGATGCTGTCAACTTTTTGGGCCAGGGCATCATGCTCCTGGCGGAGCAAGGCGTGCTCTACGCGGAGCCCCTCCAACTCCTTTGAAAAGTGGTGGAGCTCCTGCTGGAGGCGGGACACCATCAGGGTACTGCGGCGCAGGCGTGCCTTCAATGCCTTGTAGGTGCAACGGCTGTGAGAGGAAGCTGTTGTCCTTGCTACTCGGCGGTGGCGTTTGGCTTTGGCAGCCCGGCTCAGTCTGGGTGGACCACTGTGCTGGGTGGCACTGGCAGCCCGTGGGGGAACGGAGGCCGATGCAGATGACGTAGTTGTTGTGGTCGACTGCACACTTTCTTCGTCCTCCAGGGCCACCAGCCGCCGATATTCGGCCACAGTGGCATCGATCCTGCGTTGCCGGGCCGCTCTAGCCAGCTCCTTCCTCCTTGTTCGTTTGGAAGGAGAACCTATATGAAGAAAGAAAGACATAGTCTGTAACCAATGCTCTTTAAGATTAACTCAATCATTCAGCAGAAATTTGTGTTGCACTACAACTAGCAACTTGCAAGCGCATTACATAACTATTGAGGCCAGTATCTATCTAACCTCACACTTCTTCATCCTTGCTCTAACATTAGTGGGAGTTTAAGGAACAAATTCTACGAGCACTATGGACTTCCATTGGAGTCGACTATGAAAGTACACCAGTCTTATTCTTCTTCTTGTCTCTTGTTTAGGAAAATTGGTACGTTATCTTCTGCAAGCCGGCATAATGCCAGCGCAGTAAACTTGCACCCGAGAAAAAGAGACGCACGCCATGAGGAGTGACCTAGACTTGCGTTGCGTTACTGTACCCGTCCAGTACATGCAGGTGGTGAAGCTCTTACTTTTCTATTACGGGTGGCACTGAGAATACTCTGTTACAACTCAAGGGCTACTGCTTAATTAATTTAACTTTCACCCTACAGTGGAAATGAGTACTAGAAATGGAAAATTGAAGAAGATAAATAATCTGATTATCTATCACTTCACATGGGATGTTTTTGCTTATATATGGGATGACTTTAGGTGCTTTGCTTTTTATTGAGTGACCAGTGATACATCCACACATGAATGACTGAGTACTACTAAACTTATTAAGAGAGGTAGGGAGTGGCCACCGGAATAACCGGATCTATGCTGTGCTTGCAATACAAACTACTGCTACTATTGATGGTAGTATTTGGACAAAATTAAAACTTCTTTTCCTTGCCTTTCCTACACTGGAACGGACGTGCGGGTGCAGTGTTACATGCTCTTCAAAGTTACACTTAGTTCATCCACTGACCGTCTACTCTCTCTAGATCATGGGTACTCACAAACTTTCTCTCAGGGGCTAAATTTACAGTGTAGTTTGTGGCCGAGGGCCGCACTGGTGGGGGCGGAGTCAGAGGGGGCGGGGCTAAAGCAAAACGATAACTTGTGACCATGAGGTTGCACACAGGTCCCTGCAGCAGATGCCCTCATCCACTGAGCCACCAGACCCAGCATTTACATGCATCTCTCTCCCTCCTGCTCTCCCTCCTGCCCTCCCTCTCCATCTCTCTCTCCCTCCTGCCCTCCCTCTCCCTCCACCTCTGTCATCTCACTGTGTGTGTGTCTATCTGTGTCAGCCTTCAGCCCGGGTTGAGACCGCTTCCTCAACGCGCACACACAGACAACAACACCAAAGTACTTAACAGGTCTTTAAAAGACCATTAACATATTATTGAGGCTTTGTTTGTTGTAGCGCCCCTGCTTCTCCACCCTGACAATCACTGCTTGCCCGGCCCCACAGAGCAGAGGCTTTGTTCTATTTCACCTCTTTGTGGCCTTGCATCTCCACTCTGCTCTGTGGGGGCCGGGGGAGCAGTGATTGTCAGAGTGGAGATGCAGGGGCGCTAACAGGTGAAATACAAAAAAGCCTCTGCTCTGTGGGGGCCGGGGGAGCAGTGATTGTCTGCAAGGTCTGCGCACCGCCAAGGAAGGCTTGCCGGGCCACCACCGGCCCGCGGGCCGTACTATGAGTACCCCTGCTCTAGATACACATATGCTATCTAAGAGTCAGATAGTAGCATGATCCAGGTATATGGACACATACAGTTTCTGTGTCACCCAACCAGGCTGTTGTCCTTCCACCCATCATTGCTTCATCATTCACCCAGCCATGCATCTCATATTCTTGCCTTCCCAGCTAGTCTTCAATCTCAATAAGTAAGGAATATATAAGAGCTTACCTCTGGCCGCCACCACCACCGTCTCAACTCTCACAGCCGCCGCCTCCTCCCCTGAAGAATCGCCCTCCGCCTCCGTGTCGAGCACCACCACCTCCACACTGGCCCCGCCACCAGATGTTCCACCTACAAAGTACATTTAAGAATGTTAGAATAAAGCACTCACTAGTCTTTGGTCTAGGAATGAAGACATGTGAAAACAATGTAATTTGTGACTGTCTACTTTAAAGTTAAAAAAAATGTCCCTTTTTCCAGGGAAGGTTGTCTTGCTGCACTTTTTGGCACAACTGATGAAGGCTGTTTTTTTAACACGCACCATTTTTCACCACACAGACAGAAGATGGACTTCTAACAACAAGATCAAGTTGAAACCAGGTGAGAGCTCGGCTCGACCACAAGAAATGTCTTCAATTAATCGTCAGCACTAACCACTTTTCCATTCTCAGTTAAACGTTTAGTTTTATTATGACTTCATTTTAATAAATGTGTTTACTTTTAATAAAGCTTTTAAACTTAAATACAATCTGTGTTTTTTGGTCCAGACTAGAGTGACTGAGCGAAAGGTTTTGCAATTTTTGCAAGCATGAGTCCAGATAGAACACTTCAAAAGACATTATGGACAATCCCAGAGGACTGCACTAAGTTGATAGAGCTATTGCTGACTAAAATCATGGGAGTTTCGCCAACCGTGCAATCTTAGTTAGCTACACAGACAGACTAAAAAGAATAATCTAGTAATACCACAGGGAGTCATAGTAGAGGCAGGATAAGAATTTAGATACAGTCTACAAGAAGATCAAAGACAATTTTGAAAAAAGTCAAATGAGGAACGGTAGGAAAAATAGGTACTAGTCTAAAATGAAAACTTACTGGGGCCAGCAGAGGAGCCCTCGCCTGCCCGATCCTGGCCCTGTTGAACAGCATCCGCCGCCTGCTGCTCCTGTGTCCTCCTCTCGCCCCTGGGGGGAGCTGACGTACAACATGAAAGAAAGAACAGAAAACATGGATGATTGTTGCTTGTCAATGTCAACCAAATCAAACATTTCAAAAGAACAATAACAAAATATTTCCGCGAAATTATATTGATTAGGGTTAGTTTTCATTTATTTGCGGACCTGTGACTTCGAAAGTCACGTAACTCACTAAACAAAGTACTGAAACGTTCACCTAGGACTGGCAGGCAGCAGTCCGCAGGCAAGACGCAAAGTGACAGACAAACTCCATTGTGATTTCAGTCAGATCAGTGACAACACTAACAGTTGCCTGCTACATTACCAGTCATTTAAATAGTCAAACTATCAATCCACCGCCACTATTTTTCTTATTGTCAGGGGTACAAAGGAAGGGGCAGATTTAAGCCCCTTGCGGCTCTTTTGCGCCGTTCTTGCGTGACTTTTGTGGCGCAGCAGCTAAACAAAAAAGGGCGCCATGGTGCGGCGTATAATATTATAACAACGTGACGCATTTGGGAGATGCATCCCGTTATAAAGCCCTGCTCCATCAGGGGGCGTTCCGGCGCAAGGGAGGGCATTCCTGCGCTGGAACACATCCTAAAAGTGGCTGAGGGAAATCTACAAAATTTCAATCAGTCACCTTTAGGACAATGATGCGTCACACAAACCCTGCACCTGCTTGAAGCAGACGTACGGCTTGACCCAGCATTGGGGAGATAGGGTACCCCAGAGCATTGCTGGAGCTGCGCCATCGTTGCGACGCAACTCCAGCAGTAAAGCTTCGGTGACGTTTTGGGCCCATGGTGCGCCGCATTGCAAATACGGCGCACCATGTTTGGTGGTGGTAGCGGGCCGCACAATTAATGGCGCATCCCTGCTACTTTGCAGGGATGCGACGGTAATTGCAATTCTGCCCCTTAGGGGCATACTTACTTACGCGTTCTGGCGCATCTCCAGAGATGCGCCAGATCAAATGCGTCACGCAAAACTACCCTTGCGACACGGCAGATGCGCCTCATTTACAATGCGGCGCGCCCTGGCGCAAGGGTAGGCACTTGCGTGACGCATCTCGTCACGTAAGAGCGGCGCATCGCTAGAGTCACGTCGCCAACGCAATGCAACTCCAGTAATGCTCAGGGCCACCCAATACTTAAGATGCTGTGTCAGTCCTTTCGCCTGCTTCGAGCAGACATAAGGAATTGAATTGACGTAGCAGCGTCGCAGAAGTGCCGGCGTTAAATCTTGTAGATTTCACGCAGGCAATTTTGCGAGGCGCACAGCCGCCGGACCGCCCACCCTGCGTACTAGGAACGCACCCATTGTGGTGCAGGCCCATGGCTTTATAACGTGACGCATCTCCCTAGATGCGTCATGCTGTAAATGACTCGCAGGGATGCGGCACGTTTACGCCGCTGTTGCGTCACGCAAGGCAACGTAAACGTGGCGCAAGGGGCTTGTAAATGTAATCTGCCCCCTAGTGTCTAGCATTACGCAGTTCTGTAAAGTACACTCATACATAATAGTTACTCAGGCCAATGAGACCACGAAATAGAAAACAAATAAGCATAGTAGCAACGCCACTGAGAAGGAGAGAAGTGCACCTGAAATGCACAGAAGATTTTGAAATATAATTTAACAACAATGTAATCGTCATCAGCGGCATTATTGGCTTGCTCCATGTAAAAAACAAATATTTGCAATACAACAACACAGAGCAGGAGAAAACATCATAGTAGTGAGTGATTAAATGGCTACTACTACTCACCAAGCCCGGGGATCTCCAAGCCGAGCTGGTCCAGCAGGTCGCGCTCGCGGTCCAGGAGGTCCGTCCAGCGATGGGTGACCTGGCTGTAGGTGCGCTGGACCCCGTAGAGGTGGGATATGGCCCAGCACACCTTCCCCCACCGCTTCCGACGCTCCCGCATGTTGTAGCCGCCGGCCGCGATCCTGCCGCCTCCCGCGATGGTCCTGGGCAGGCGGCGCTAGACGAAGTAGACCAGCGCGCCCACTTCCTCCGGGCTGAATATCTCCCGTCGCGTCACCTGCTCCCCCCTCAATCTCCCGCATGCTGTGCTGGCACTGGGTCCAGCACTACTCCCCGCCGCCGCTGCGGCCCTCAAGTGCCTGGGCAGCTTCACGGCGCCTGGCTTGACCATGGTCTGGGCAGGTAAGGTAGGAAGAAGTAGAAAATTAAGAAAGAATAGGATAGGGAAGAAGAAAAGAAAAGAGTTTAAAAAAGTAGTTTAAAAGTAAAGAAAAATAGCAGAAAAGACAAAAATATACAGCTAGGAAAAGAGAGGGATAGATAGGAAGCAAAATCGTAAATAAAAAACTGAAAACAAGCAAAGGATGGCAAAGATACCAAGAGGATTAAACACCATGCCCAGACACAGGAAATGAATGAAAAACAAGATGGCCGGCGCCCGTTCACGAGCGCGAAAGTAAGTTCGCGCGAGATTTTCCTCGCGATCTCGTGCGAACCTCTAGATTTCCCGCGCGATCTTGTGCGAACCTCTACTCGCAATGCGCTTACTGCGCGAGATTATACATAGCGGGCGGAAACGGAAATACGTCACGCAAACAAAATGGCCGCGCCCGTACTCGACCTTGGGGTAAATTTGCGTGTTGCGCTGCAAGCGGCTCGCGAATACTGCAAAAAAGCTCGCGAAACAACAAGCCGCAAAAAAATAAAATGCTCATTCGCACGAATTGGCGGCTTCCGCGGTCGGTTTCGCACGACGCCGCGCACCGCGAATAGCGCGAAAAAAACGAAAAACGATTTTAGCAAAAGCAAAAGCAATGAGCAGGTGCAAAAGGTCAACCTCATGATTTGTAACGATTCTCTGTAGTGCTTCCTGAGGGGGCCCTCCAGAAGTCGGTTGCCTGCTTGCAACTATTGTGTGACCCTGCTCTGACTTTAACTGTATGCCACAAAGGTCCTGATTTACAGCTAAAGGAGCAGACAAGCAGGTGCCAGGCTGGAACTTGAAATTCTTTCAGTGACACATTAATTAGCCCCTAATTCATTATTGTCAGTTGGGGCAGGGCAGGTGTTGTTAATAAACTAACCCCAAATTAATTCATGTCAGTTCAAGCAGGGCAGGTGGGCTTGCTTTTCCCCCCCATCTTCTACAGTGATGATGAACCAGAGGGTGGCATTGATGTAACAGAGGGTGGCATGGGTCAAAGAGAGGGTGCCAGTGGTGAAACAGAGGGTGCTGGGAGGCTGTGATGATGAACCAGACGTAGAAACAACATAGTCGCGACCGTTGCGAGCCGACAAGTAAGTTCGCAATTGCGAACTAGTACCAAATCCTCGCGAACTGGGAGAAACACTTGCGAACACAAAAAAAAAAAATCTGCAAATTCGCGAGAATTCGCGTATTTTGCGGATTGCGAATTCGCAAATCCGCAAAATTCGCGAACGTGAGATTCGCAAAATTCGCCCATGCTTAGTTGGCACGAGCAGCAAGAGTAAAACACATACATGTCCGCTAAACATATCTCCACTTAGATATTCTGAGGCAGGCAATAAACATTTATTTGGAAAATACAAATAACAAATGAAATATTTCCAACAAAACAAGAGAAAAGCTTCAGCAGTGAAGAGTTCTACAGTCGATTTCTTTAAACAAGGCACAAAAACGCGGCACGAGGGTCACCAAAACAACAACTTCACACGCCAGCCTTGATGGAGGAATTCCTCTCACGCCCTCCCACCAGCGCGTGTAATCCCATGCACTTCAGCACGCCGCGGGGGCTCTTGTCACAAAGCTTCAGGTAATCCCTCCAGATGCACTGCGCAGTCGAGTGTGAGTGTGCCTCGCGCCTTGAGCCTCCCGCCCCGGCTTTGTAAACGCACCCCCCCCCCCCTTACCTCATCCACTGCTCCTCCGCTTCTCACCGCTCTGCAGATCCTCCTGTTGCTGGTGAACTCCGCTCCTCCCCTCACGCATACGTCCCGGCCGGTGCTACTTGCAAGGGACTACTTTATTTTTATTTGTAAATATTTTAAACAACGTTTTATATTTATTTTTATGTAGCCTATGTCCTTCTGCTTGCCCTGAGGTTTTCTAAGATGTTTTGAGTGTTCAGATTGGTGGTGTAGTTTTTGAGTTTACCTGGCTCAAAGGTGCAAGTTCTCTCTTTATAATAGTAGTATAGATATATGATTCCACAGTGGTGGATCCTGGATCCAGCACTGTGCATCTCCTTGTGAAAATAGACACAGAAGCTTTTCTGGTGAAAACCAGACAATGAATTCCTATGGAAGGAAATACAAGTTACTGGTAAGTATGCTTAGAATTACTTTTCAGGGTCAGTGCTGGGCTAAAGGATGCAGCACTGGGTTCTCTCCTGATACAGGTGAGTAAATCAGAATTCATTGTTCGGATGATTTTAGGTGAATATTTTAAAATTCCAAAACTCCACACTTAAAAGAATTTCCAAGTGAAACCAGTCAATGTTAGACTATGGAAGGAAATGCAAGTTACTGGTAAGTATGGTTATTATTAATTTTCATGATTAGTACTAGGCTCAAAGATGCAGCACTGATGTCTCTCCTGATAACAGGTGAGTAAATCGGAATTCGTAGTTCTGCTGATTTTATACGAATATTTTAAAGTTCCACAACTCCACAAGTGAAACCAGTCAATGTTACCCTATGGAAGGAAATTCACTTAGAATGTAAGTAGTGTTATCTTTAACTTTTTTTACTCAGTGGTGGAACCTGGATCGAGCACTGCTGCATCTCCTGTAAACAGTTGAAAGAATGTGTTTAAGTCATACAGGCGATTTTTTAGGAATATTTTTAGTTTGTGAAAATAGACACTTAGAAACTTTTCTGGTGAAAACCAGACAATGAATTCCTATGGAAGGAAATACAAGCTACTGGTAAGTACGGTTAGAATTACTTTTCAGATTCAGCGCTGGGCTAAAAGATGCAGCACTGGGTTCTCTCCTGATAACAGGTGAGTAAATCGGAATTCGTTGTTCGGTTGATTTTAGGTGAATATTTTAAAGTTCCAAAACTCCACACTTAGAATAATTTCCAGGTGAAACCAGTCAATGTTAGCCTATGGAAGGAAATTCTAGTTACTGGTAAGTATGGTTAGAACTACTTTTCAGAATCAATACTGGGCTCAAAGATGTAGCACTGAGGTCTCTCCTGATAATAGGTGAGTTATTCGGAATTCGTAGTACATCCAGTAAGCGCCACAGAGCTGCGTAGCAGAGAGATGTGAAAAGAGGCACAGCCTGCACCACCTCTCTGCAACGCAGCGCAGTGGCGCTTCCTGGAAGCACCTGGTGGGCTAGTTGGCCCCCATGGTCCCTCAGGTTTGATGTAGAATTTTTTCCCCAACTTAAAACGCGCCACAGGGCTAGCACACATCACCTCAGTCCCTGTCCCCACCCTTCACAACTGTGCAAACGAGCCCGGTCACCGTTCTAAGTTGAGAGATTAGGTCCCCTTCAATCCTAAGGGTCCCTAGGGTCAAACTAGCCCCCTAGGTTCCTCCAGTAAGCGCCACAGAGCTGCGTTGCATAGAGGTGTAAAAAGGGGCGTGGCCTCTGAACACCTGTCTGCAACGCAGCTCCCTGGCACATACTGGAGATACCGGTTGGGCTATTTGACCCTCAGGGTTGAAAGAGAATTAATTCCACAACTTAAAACGCGCCACGGGACGCGTTTGCACAATGGTGAAGGAAGGGGGCGCGGCCTGAGGTGACATGTGTTCAAACACGCCCTGTGGCGCGTTTTAAGTTGGGGAATTAATTCCTCTTCAATCCTGAGGTCTCCTGGAGTCCAACTATTCCACTAGGTACCTCCAGTATGCGCCAGGAGGCTGCGTTGCAGAGAGGTGTTCAATGGCCACGCCCCTTTTTACAACATTCTGCAATGCAGCTCCGTGGTGCTTACTGGAGGTACCTGGTGGGCTAGTTGGCCCCCAGGGACCCTCAGTATTCAAGGGGAGTTAATCCCCCAACTTAAAATGCTACACAGGGCGTGTTTGCACACATATCACCTCAGTCCCCGCCCCGTACCTTCACCACTGTGCAAACACGCCCCGTGGTGCATTTTAAATTGGGAGATTAAGGGCGCGTTTGCAAAGTGTGTTTGTGAGGAGGCGGGCCTAAGGACGATTGCGTCTTTTAAAAAAATTAATTTTTCAAAGGCGGGCTCTGTGGCCCTCCCCTTCCTTTTACTTTTTGGAGCCATGGGGACCCCATCCCCCAGAGCCTCACCCCCAAATTAAAATTTTAAAAAATATTTACGGGAAGGGGGGCGCATGGCCCCCCTCCTGTGGCCAATTCCGGACACCAGGGACCCTATTCCCCGGGGCATGGCCAAATGTTTTTAATATTTTTATGGAGGGGGGCTGCATAGCCCCCTCCTCAGGCCACTTAAGGCCCGGGGACCCCATCCCCGGGACGGGCCATTCTTTCCTTTTCTTTTTTTTATGGGGGGCGAGTGGCCCCCCTCCCGGGCCACTTGTAGCCCCCTCTTCGTTGGTGACCATCGTACGGTCCCCAAACCCCCCACGGTCCCGCCGGCCCCCCGCCTCCTGCGTGAGCCGGCATTGCTTTTCCCCATGGGGAGCAGCTAACATGCTGCACCCCATATGGAAAAACAATCTGCTTTGCTTCATTGAAGCAAGAGCAGGTTTCCCTGCTCTTGCTTCATTGAAGCAAAGCAGTTTGCAATGGCAGGGTGGGAGCCGGGAGGCTCCCGCCCTGCCATTGCAAACAGCAGTGTCCCGGGGGTGGGCACTCCGGGACACTGCAGGAGCCGGCCCTGGGGGGTGGCGGTCCCCAGGGCCTGTACAAGGCTCCAGGAGAGGGGCCCGTGCGGCCTGAGAGCCCCCCCACCCAATTTTAATACGTCCCGGGGGTGGTGGTCCCCGGGGCTGGGGGGCTTGAGAGCCCCCCGTACATAATTTAAAAAAGCCCCAGGGCTGGGGGGCCATTCTGCACCCCCCTTTACATAAAAACCATTGCCCCCAGGATTTGGCCCCTCCGGGGGCCCGCGTTGAATTAAAAAAAAAAATGTATCATCAGGATGAGCAGATCCTGCGCGCATCCTCCCTTTTTTTTTTTAAAGCAGGCCTAGGGGGTCAGGGTGTTTCTACCCTGCCTCCTTTTTCGCATTTTTTGACTTTTTTGGGGGGGTTTCTTGTGCCTCGGTTCTACCGAGGCACAAGATGGCTGCCAACACTTCCTGATTTGGAGTGTTGCCAGCCAATTAAAATACAGCTCGTGCACGGCAGGCTGCGCTTAGGGTATGCGGACCATCCGAGGCCATAGATATATATGTACTTTTAAATGTCATTTTCTCAGGAACTACTGAACGGATTTACACCATTTAAGAAAAAGGCACGCGTCTGAACTAAGGACTACCTCTTTGCCAAATTTGGTATAATTCCGTTCAGCAGTTCGGGCTGTAGCTGCGGCTAAAGGTCCTAATGGAAAATTGCATGGGGAAAACGCGTTTTGTGACTCCCTTTTTTCTCGGCCCCCGCATAACGAATCACTGTGAAACTTTCAGGATAGGAGTGGACCAGAGGGGACCATAAGTTTTGAAAAATTTGCGAAGATTCGTCAATAGGCGCCAAAGTTATTCCAAATAGAATGTTGCGGATTTCCTATGGAAAATAGGTCCTAACTATATCTACCTACTGACGGTAATAAATCAAATCTTTTAAAGGTTAGTGGACTAACATTGTGTATATTGGTATCTGCTGTACTGATACCACTGATACTTAAATCCGGCTTTGGGCCAGCCCATTGTTTATCATTGGATGGGCTTCTTGTCAGTCTCATGTTCCTGCTTCTTATTTGAAGGATCTCCTTCTTGTATTTGTCCTTTCCAATTGGCATAGACTTTACCATTAATCTAATTCATTCACTTGTATCCTTCCACAGATCACACCTGGGTACTATTTTTTTCTTAATTGGAGTGCATGTGCTTTCTTGCTCTCTCCCCAATGAGCTTTCCTGTCACATTACCGACAGCCAAGCTCTTGCTGTGGTGCTTCCCAACCTCCCAGGTCATCCGTAAAAGCACAGTAACAGGTACATTTGCCAGGTTTGCCTAAAGAGCAGATTTGATAGGATTGGTTTTATTTTACGTCTTGCCTTCCACATGTTGCATGAAAGCCAGGCCTTTGCACACAAAGGCAGCATATATGGTGCTGCGGCATGGTACTGCATTCACTATGCCTGTGTTTGAAGCCTGAGTAACTGGATAGATGTCTCTTCTCTCAGGGGACAATAAGACCTTGGGCTTCTGCAGAACATCACATGACTGGATTGTTTGATCAAGTTCCTAGTTGTGTGGAAAGTAAAGGACAAGAGGTTCCTTGAAATTCTGACACTTCCTCTGACAGCTATTATGTTTGTTAAAGTTCCTGCAACTAGCGCTCTGCTTTTTTAAGCAGGATCACATGCAAAAGGCCTTTTAAATTCTGTTTATAAAGATTGGAAATATTGAATTCAGTGATCAATTTTGAGATACCTTAAAATGTGTATTTGTTTTTCCTCCAGTGTTTTGATTTTTTTCTTTTTTAACAATGTAATACGATGCACTACTATATTTTATAAACACCAGCAGAGCCAATAGCTTAGCAATTGCATTACAAAGGCGAAAGCTATTGGCTTTGCCAATGCTAATTACCTTTAAATCCACCCAAGTCAACAAATTATTGCAGAATGTACTGTACATCTAGGGCCTATTACAGATAGGGTGCACTTTTCTCATTTGCTCCAGGGCGCACCTTTAATTAAGTGTGCCATGCTCTATAGAGGAATTCTCATGATGCACACAGCCTATTTCTATTTACCAATATAGATCTCTCATGTCTTTCTTTCTTCACTGTCTCACCTGTGCTATTCCTTCCCTTGATTGTCCTTCTATAATCTTTGGCAAAATCCATCAAGACAGAACATGGAACTGCTTTTCAGTACAAAAACATACATTTTGATTAAAGAGGCGTTCTTCAGAATGGAGAGGAACATGACAAACTAACACTAGCCAGGAAGCTCTTCAAGATCATGTGCAATGCTATAATGCCGAGCCAGCCGCTGGTATCAGGAGTACCATAGAAAACTGTGAGAAATTCTTTCACTTTTAAAAAGATAAAATAATAAAAAAAGATCAAGTCTTTTTTTACCATCTCAAATTCGTTCACCGCCTTGAGAGGCTCGGCCCTTCAAATCTGCTAAGAAATGCTCATCCTTGAAGAAGATAAAGCTTGCTAACCTGATGAGCATAATCTCTGAACTTGAATTGTCCTCTCAGTTCTCATATCCTATCTCTGTAAAAAAGTAAAATACCTATGTGCATTTACTATGTAACCAACACAGTTTACACCCCTGTCTCAAGAACTAATCACAGACTACTTCAAATTTGGCCAAATCAATCCTCTCCTCAAAAAGCCTGGTGCAGACCCAGAGGCCCTCTACAATTTCCCCCAATATGAAAATTCCCCTTCGTACTGCAAAAAAACCTTAAAGTGTGCTACTAAATAATAAAAAATATAAAAATATGAAAGCCAGCTCCGCAATGATATTCAGTCAGGTTTTATACTACAGTCAGTAACGAGAAAGCAGTGTTAGACATAGTGTATTTTGTGCATATTTGACAATGGGGAGTCTTGCTTCCTCTTTCTTCATGATCTGTTTGCAGCATTCAGTATGGTCAGCCATGCCTCTCTCCTGAAAACCATTGAAGAATAGATATTCTAGGTTGAGTACTAACGTGCAATCACTGATAAGCGAAATGGTCTACCTTCATATGCAGCCACCTGCCATTTCAACAAGAAGTTGCCTCAGGGGTCCACACCCCCTCTAGCCGACCTCTTCAACCTTTACATTATGCTCCTGTAAGAAAAAAGGGAGCGACCTTTGACCCCACCAGGTAGGTCGCTCCCCCTCCGCACAGCACCGCCTGTGTCTCCCTGCCCCAGCTGCCGCTGCTGAGGAAGCTCGAGGCCCTTCACCACCCGCAGGCTACCACCTGCGCCTCATCCCTGGTGGCCAGTGGTAGGCCGTAGGTAGGTTTGTTCATCCTCCACTTTATTGCTTTTATTGTATTGCCTGTATTTTCATTGTTGTATCTCTGACTGCTGTTGTCTGTCTTCCCCCGCTGCCTCTACGTGGTCCGTGCCCCTTTTTCTTCCCTCTGTTCCCCTCGCTGTCCCGTGCTCTCTCTGCCTGTTCTTTCCTTCTGTACCCCTCGCTGCCCCCATGTCTCTGCCCGGGTTTCCCTTCTGTTCTCCTAGCTGCCCCCGTTTCCCTGCCCGGTTTTCCCTTCTGTTCCCCTCGTTGTCCCCGTGCGTCTCTACCCATTCTACCTTCTGTTCTTAGCTGCCCCTGCATTTCTGTGTTCTTTATTTTGCCTCTGTACCACTCGTTTTCCCGGTATTTCTGTGCCCTTTTGCCTTCTGTGCCACTCATTTTTCCCTCGTTTTTGTGCCCCTTTTGCCTTCTGTTCCACTCGTTTTTTGTGCCCTTCTGCCCTCTGTTCCACTCTTTCTTTTGTGCCCTTCTGCCCTGTGCACTCGTTTTTCCCTCGTTTTTGTGCCCCTTTTGCCTTCTGTTCCACTCGTTTTTGTACCCTTCTGTGCCACTCGTTTTTCCCTTGTTTTTGTGCCCCATTTGCCTTCTGTTTCACTCGTTTTTTTGTGACCTTCTGACCTCTGTGCCACTCGTTTTTCCTTGTATTTGTGCCCCTTTTGCCTTTTGTTCCACTTGTTTTTTGTGCCCTTCTGCCCTCTGTTCCACTCGTTTTTTTGTGCCCTTCTGTCCTCTGTTCCACTCGTTACATTGTGCCCTTCTGCCCTCTGTGCCACTCGTTTTTCCCTCGTTTCTGTACCCCTTTTGCTTTCTGTTCCACTTGTTTTTTGAGCCCTTTTGCCTTCTGTGCAACTCATTTTCCCTGAATTTTGTGCCCCTTTTTCCTTCTGTTACCTTTGTTGTCCCTCACCGCCCTCGCCGCTGGGTTCCCTGCGGCCCCGCCCCCAGACTGCCCATTCGCTGCCCCCGCCAACAGCCTGCTCCTCCCTCCCACCTCCCCATATAGGCCGGCAGGTGCGCTGTGCGGAGAGCGACCCTTGACCCCACCAGGTAGGTTGCTCCCCCTCCACACAGCACCGTCTGTGTCTCCATGTCCCAGCTGCCGCTGCTGAGGAAGTTCGAGGCCCTCCACCACCCGCAGGCTACCTCATCCCTGGTGGCCAGTGGTAGGCCGTAGGTATGTTTGTTCATCCTCTGCTTTATTGCTTTTATTGTATTGCCTGTGTTTTCATTGTTGTGTCAGTGACTGCTGTTGTCTGTCGTCCCCCACTGCCTGTACGTGGTCCGTGCCCCTTTTTCTTCCCTCTGTTCCCTTCGCTGTCCCCGTGCTCTCTCTGCCTGGTCTTTCCTTCTGTACCCCTCGCTTCACCCGTGTCTCTGCCCGGTTTTCCCTGCTGTTCTCTTCGCTGCCCCCGTGTCCCTGCCCAGTTTTTGCATCTGTTCCCCTCGTTGCCCCCTGTGCGTCTCTGCCCGTTCTGCCTTCTGTTCTTAGCTGGCCCTGTATTTCTGTGTTCTGTATTTTGCCTCTGTGCTACTTGTTTTTCCGGTATTTCTGTGCCCCTTTTGCCTTCTGTTCCACTCGTTTTTTTGTGCCCGTCTGCCTTCTGTGCCACTCGTTTTCCCCTCATTTTTGAGCCCCTTTTACCTTCTGTTCCACTTGTTTTTTTGTGCCCTTCTGCCCTCTGTGCCACTCGTTTTTCCCTCATTTTTGTGCCCCTTTTGCCTTCTGTTCCACTCGTTTTTTGTGCCCTTCTGCCTTCTATGCCACTCATTTTTCCCTTGTTTATGGGCCCCTTTTGCCTTCTGTTCCACTCTGTTCCACTCGTTTTTTGTGCTCGTCTGCCCTGTTCTACTCGTTTTTGTGCAATTCTGCCCTCTGTTCCACTCATTTTTTGTGCCCTTCTGCCCTCTGTTCCACTCATTTTTGGGCCCTTTTGCCTTCTGTCTCACTCCTTTTCCCCTCGATTTTGTGCCCCCTTTTCCTTCTGTTACCTTTGTTGTCCCTCACCGCCCTCGCCGCTGTGCCCCGCCCCCCCCACCGGCCCACTGACTATTCGCTGCCCCCGCCTCCCGCTGCTCCTCCCTCCCACCTCCCCATATAGGACGGCCGCTGTGCAGCCGCGCCACTGGCACGCCTAAGGCGAGCCCGTCTGCGCCCGTCTACGTCTGGACCGCGCCCAGCGCCAGAACCCCTGGCCCCTGCACCCACCACGACGACCGCCGCCACTACGACGCCAGCACTCTGCACGCTCTCAACTCTGGACGGAGCCACACCTGCTTCAAGGCCTCCCCGAAACACACACACTCAGCCCCTTCACCTGCCAGAACTGCAGCTACACCAGCCTCAGAGCCGACGAACCACCCGCCAAGAAAGACCCCAACCACCTTCGATGCATACTACCGAACATCCGCTCCGCACGCAAGCATGCCGTCGAAGTCTGGGGCCTGCTTGACACAACATCCCCGGACGTCGCCTTACTGACAGAGACCTGGTTTAACGACTCCTCCGCACCAGACATCGCCATAGCCATCCCAGACGGTTACAAGATCACCCGCAGAGACCGCACCAAAGGAGTCGGAGGAGGAATCTCCATCGTCCACAAGAACAGCATCAGAGTCTCAACTAGCACTGCCGACACGCTCAGCACCGCCAAATACATGCATTTCCAGATCCACAAAGACCTTAACTCCACCGTCAGAGGCACCCTTGTCTTCTGACCCCCCGGAACCCGCCCCTAGTTCAGCAACTCCATCGCCGACTTGATCAGCATGCATGCCCTGACCTCCACCGACTACATCCTCCTCGGAGACCTGAACTTTCACCTTGAGAACAACAACTCCACAACCCTGATCGATAACCTCGCCAACCTCGGACTGAAGCAACTCGTCACAACGCCCACCCACTCCGCCGGCCACACGCTTGACCCCGTCTTCTCAAGCCCCCACATCTCCGTCAGCCACACAACCGAACTCCTCTGGACCGACCACCGCTGCATCCACTTCAACTTCCAGAAGCGCACCACACACCACCGCACCCAACAGATCCCCCGCCGCTGCTGGAGCAAAATCACCGAAGACCAACTACACGCAAATCTCGCTCTCAGCCCACCCACCGAACCCTCTAACACCGACGACGCTGCCCACAGCCTCAGACGCTGGATCGAGGACTGCGCCAACACCCTTGCCCCGCTGAAGAAACCCCCTCCACAGAGACACAAGGAAGAGGGCCAGCTGGTTCACCCCAGAACTCCTAGCCTCCAAGCAAACCTGCTGGAAACTAGAGAAGATATGGCACAGTGAACAAACCCTGGACAGCCACGCAGCACACAAGTGCGCCATCCGCAATCACCACCACCTCATCAGGGCGGCCAAGAGGACCTCCTTCAAAGACCGCCTCGACAACAACGCACACAATAGCAAGGAGCTCTTCAAAATCGTGAAGGAACTCTCCGACCCCAGCTCCAACACCAACGACATCCTGCCATCGCAAGCCCTGTGTGACTCACTCGCCACCTTCTTTCACCGCAAGATAGCAGACATCCACGACAGCTTCAACAGACAGGAACACAACAGACCCTCCGCACACCATCGACCACGACCCCCTGCTAGCCTGGAACCGCATGAGCATCGATGACACCATCAAGACCATGCGCACAATCCACTCCGGCTCTCCGTCAGACCCATTCCCGCACCACGTCTTCAACAGAGCAAGCAGCTCCATCGCACCCCACCTGCGCGAAGTCATCAATCTCTCCACCGAAACCGCGACCTTCCCAGAGATCTGGAATCCCGCCAAGATCAACGCCCTACTCAAAAAACTTAAGGCAGGCCCAAGAGACCTCAAGAACTTCTGGCCCATCTCTCTGCTCCCCTTCCTGGCCAAGGTCATCGAGAAAACCGTCAGACAGCTAACCCGATACCTCGAAGAAATCAGAATCCTAGACCCTTCCCAGTCAGGGTTCCGCAGCAACCACTGCACCGAGACTGCCCTCATCGCCGCCACCGATGACATCAGGACCCTGCTGGACAACAGCACGACCGCAGCACTCATCTTCCTAGACCTCTCTGCTGCCTTCGACACCGCCTGCCACCGCACACTACGCGCATGCCTCCACGCTGCAGGAATCCGAGACAAGGCTCTGGATTGGACCACCTCCTTCCTCTCTGGCAGAACCCAGAGCGTCCGCCTCCTCCCATTCCGTTCCAAAGCCTCCAAGATCATCTGCGGCATACCCCAGGGATCCTCCCTCAGCCCGACGCTGTTAACATTTACATGGCCCTGCTCACACACATAGCCCGACAGCACAACCTCAACATAATCTCCTATGCCGACGACACTCAGCTGATCCTCTCCTTCACCAAGGACCCCTTCACTGCCAAAGCCAACCTCAATCAATCAATCAATCAATCAATCAGAGTACTTGTAAAGCGCGCTACTTACCCGTGAGGGTCCCAGGTGCTGAGGGGGGAGGGGGGTGCTGCTACTGCTCGAAGAGCCAGGACTTGAGGAGTCTTCTGAAGGCGAGTAGGTCTTGGGTCTGCCGTATGTGGGTAGGGAGGGTGTTCCAGGTCTTGGCGGCAAGGGAGAAGAAGGATCTGCCGCCAGAGGTCGTTCGTTGGATGCGGGGGACAGCGGCGAGGGCGAGGCTGGTGGAGCAGAGCTGGCGGGTGGGTGTGTGGAAGCTGAGTATGCTGGTCTGGCGTTGTGGAGTGCTTTGTGTGCGTGGGTGAGGAGCTTGAAGGTGATCTTCTTGTCGACGGGGAGCCAGTGTAGGTCTCTCAGGTGGGGGTGATGTGGCTGCGGCGGGGAACGTTGACGATCAATCAGGGGAAGGCGTTTTGGATGCGTTGTAGTCGTCGTAGGTGTTTGGCTGGGATTCCTGCGTAGAGTGCGTTGCCATAGTCCAGTCTGCTGCTGACGAGGGCCTGTGTCACTGTTCTTCTTGTTTCGGTCAGGATCCACTTGTAGATCCTGCGGAGCATGCGGAGGTTGTTGCAGCAGGAGGAGGAGATGGCGTTGACCTGCTTAGACATGGAGGGGAGGAGTCGAGGATGAATCCTAGTCGGTGGGTGTTGGTGCTGTTCCCAGTGTGGTCGGCCACCAGGAGTCATCCCAGGCTGAGGGGGTGGGTCCGTGGATGAGGACCTCCATCTTGTCCGAGTTCAGCTTCAGACGGATGCTCCTCATCCAATCGGCAACAGCCTTCATTCCCTCGTGGAGGTTGGTTTTGGTGGTGTGTGGGTTCTTGGTGAAGGAGAGGATGAGCTGGGTGTCGTCAGCGTAGGAGATGATGTTGAGGTCGTGATGGCGGGCCACTTGTGCGAGGGGGGGCCATGTAGACGTTGAACAGCGTTCGGCTGAGGGATGCCCTGGGGGACGCCGCAGATGATGGTGGTGGCTTTGGATCAGAAGGGTGGGAGGCGGATACTCTGGGATCTGCCGGAGAGGAAGGACGTGGTCCAGTCAAGAGCCTTCTCTTGGATTCCGGCTTCTAGGAGGCGTGTCTTTAGAGTGCGATGGCAGACCATGTCAAAGGAGGCTGACAGGTCCAGGAGGATTAGGGCTGATGTTTCGCCATGAAGGAATAAAGGCCGTCGCCAACTGGATGAAGACCAGCCTACCTCAACAGATGGCTCTCCTTCTACATCCCCAACCACCAGCTAGGCTCCGCAGACTTCTCACTTGTCACTCGCCACCGTCCCGCGCATCTGAAGAACAACCACCGGTGGGAGATCCTTCTCCCACCTCGCCGCCAAGACATGGAACACCCTCCCACTGAGCCTACGACAGACCCAAGACCTGCTGACCTTCACGAGGATACTCAAGACCTGGCTGTTCGATCAGTAGCACCCCCCCAGCGCCTTGAGACCCTCTGGGGTATGTTGTGCGCTTTACAAATGATTGATTAATTGCAGGTTTCCCCCTACTTTTTGCCCCCATTTGGTCTACTAGCTGCTGTTTTTTCGATTCTGAGAATGCACTTAGGCCGATAACCAGACCTCAATGCCAGTGTTCTTACTATTTACAAAGTATATAGTTTCATCCTTGCTTAATGCAATCAAATCCTCTCACCTCATAAACCTCCAGCCTGCCTGGCTCAGATGCTTGACCTTAAGATGGCAGACCTACCTGTAATCGAAGCATGGTCAACATAAACACCCAGAGGAGCACACATTCCCTGTCAGGATGGGGGCATAAATAATGCTACAGCACCCTTCAGCTTCTACAGTGTAGATCAAAATGGCGCCCAACACATTAATTTACTGATCTTCACCTGCTACCATCAACATTGGCGGCATAAAGGCAGCAGTCTCCCAGGCTACTGAACCAGTGACTCAACTCGCATTTCCCCTTCTGCAGTGAGGGTCTTTCCCTACTAGCTCCACTGTCCCTAAAATGGCCACCATAAGTAAGCACTGAGCTTTCTACCCCCTCCCCCACCTCTTCCCTCCTTCATTCTTTAGTGTGTGCCCGGGGCCAAAGCACTCCTCTCCCCTTGTTGGGTAGGGATCCAGCATTTATGCCCTGGAGTCTCAAAGACCCCGCTGAGAGAGTCCACCACGACAAGGGAATCACACATATTGGAGGACTGGCAATGATCCCTTTACCACTGGGAGCAGTCACCTACCCAGCCGGACTTCGGACACTGTTACTTCCTTGTCTCCATGCTGGGTCTCCTCCCCCCTCCTCCACCTCTTTCCTCCTTCATTCTTTGTCTACCTCCCCTGTTCCTTTCCTCTCTCCCCTGAATTTCTCTCCCCCTGCCTGCTTTATTTATCCTCATGCCTATGCTATGCTTTTGTAACTCATGTAATTCATGTAACTACGCTCCAGCAACTGGTGTAACTATGTTCTGAAACAATGTTCTTCCTCATGTAAAGTGCTCCGATACCTCCGGGTCTAGCCAGCACTATATAAAACTTAAAAAAAAAAAATATATATATATATATATATATATATATATATATATTACCTACTGGCGGTCGCCAGTAGGTATATATAGTTAGGATTTTTTCTCTATGGGACTTTTGAAAATTCTATGCCTAATAACTTTGGCGTTTGTGGACGGAATTGGCTGAAATTTTCAGGAAAATTGCACATTTTGTTTCTGAGCAGCTCCTGGAAATTTGGGGGGGGTTCGTCAAGGGGGGGCCGAGAAAAAAGGGGGGTCCCAAAACGCGTTTTTCCCATGTTATTTTCCATAGGGCGGTTGGACTCACTTTTAGCCCGAACGGCTGAATGGATTTTCACGAAATTTGGCAAAATTGTAGGGACTGTTAGCCCGATGTGCCTTTGCTAGGTCTCAATATATGTGCTTCAATGGATTTTGAGAAATTAACGTTTAAATCAAGATATATATCTGTAACAGCGCTCCGGGCAGCTATCCGGTTAGCGAACCTTTCGCGTAACGGAACTTTGCGATGAGAAGCTGATTGGCCCTCCGGTGTCTGTCAACATTCTAAACAGTCCGGAGCGGCCGCCATCTTGTCTCTCGGTAGGATCGAGAGACAAGAGGAGGCCAAAACAAAGGGGGAAATTACCATAAGGGGGCATAGTAGATCCTCGTTGACCCCCTAGGTTTTATGTGGAGGTTTTAAAAGGGCCTAGAGGGTCCCAAAAAAAAAAATTTTTTTTTGCGTGGTAAGCGCCAAGTTCGCGAACCGGATAGCTTTCTGGGCAGCGAACTTTATGGATAAAAGAATGAAAGACTTTTCTAATACTGTATGTTAATTGTTTGTTGTTTTTCTTGTTTTTTTTTGTTTTCTTTGTTTATTTATTTTTTTTATTATGATTGTGTTTCATACTTTATTAAATTTTCTAACATTTCATTGTCAGAAATGTCATAATTTATTATAGGGTGTAATTGTTTTTCATTTTGAAGCAAGTTGTCTACTGCTTCAACACATTGTAGAAGTTCGTGGTCTCTACTGTCATCCATAAAGTCATCAAGTTTGTCTTGGCTGTTCTCCTTCAGTTCAATCGAAAATGAAACTTGTTGTTCGCCTTCCATTTTGCCTGAAATTTTGAATAAGAAAATATATATTAGTAGAGATAGGGCACTGTTGGGATTAATTTTAGATAGGCAGTTTTTATCAGTGAATTTATCTTTTGGCAGTGTATAGTATGAGAGTGGAAATAGGACTATAAAAAAGTGTATGTGATTTAACCAAGACAAGCCTTACTCCATTGATAACTATAACAGAGAAGTCTATCTAAATACATTACTACTACAGAGGGATAGTGTATATCTAGCAGAAAAAGTCTACTATATTAAGTCATAGTGCACAATATATTAAATTATAACTTACCTTCACAAAGAAGTTGAAGTTTTTTGAAGCTTTTGAAATAGGAGGTACAACAAGAAGTAGTAGTCAAAATGGCTGTGTTTCCTTCTCTCCCTTTATATATATACAGGTATATAACCAATCAAATGTCAGGTAATAAAAGTAGAAAATGAAAGTAACATTTTCATTGGTTGTCAATTCCAACAATTCAGATGTGTTTTGTGAAGTAATTTACCTCACGGTACTTGGAGAGGTCTACAGGCTAAATGGCTAAATGGAATTTCAATGAAATTTGTGAGAATGGAAGGGATTGTTATGTAGTATGAGCTAATCTATATTTGGTGAGAGTGTCTCTAGTCGTTTTTCTGTAAATTACTTTCCCGCCTTTTTTTAGGACCGCTTTCCGGGAAGCTGCCCGGTTAGCGAACCTTAAGCGTCACGGGAGTCCACCATTTTGTGTTTCGTTCGCATTAAGATACAAGATGGAGGGCAAATAATGTTTAGAATGGGTAGAAGGGGTCATGGTAGACTTATCTTGACCCCCTAGGTTTTCTGAGCGTGGCTGAGGAGGCTTATATGTGCGGGAAAAAAAATTTTTTTTTAAAAAATACCGCGAGGTTAGCTTTCGGTTAGCGAACCGGGTAGCGCTCCGGGGAGCGAATTTTGTGGAAAATTAGTGAAAAAAGTTAGAGAAAAATAATAATTGTGAGTGATCAGATGTAGGGTAGCTCTGAGAAGAGCTTTTGGGTTTATGGTACATTTAGGTACTTATAAGTAGGTACCAATGCACAGTCTTAAATTCAGAATGAAAATTCTGTTGCCCTCATCTGAGAAGTGAACTCCATCTCCTCTGTAGATATCTTGCATGTAGTAACGCAAGTTGTTGTTGTACAGAGAGCCCATTCCATGGTCTCTCATGTAAGCTGAAACAGATTTGTTTACATGCTTCCTCGCTTTCTCAATTTGTGGACAAAATTGGTTGGACCACCTCCATTTCTGTCTTTGGCATATATTGGAATATACCAAGGCAGTTTGAGGAAAAAGTGCCATTAATTGCTCCAAGGTGTCCTTTAAAAGCATTTCCAGACCTACCCCTGTCAAAGTGCCCAAATCATTACCTCCACAGTGCACTATTAACAGGTTAGGTTTTGGCAAATGCATAAAGGTTTTCACCAATGGAATCAATTGGTGACATTTTAATCCTCTTTGGCCCAACCAGTTAATTTCCACATCTTGTAAATTGAGGTTGTGTAAATTTCTGCTCTCAGCATACCTTTGAGCCCAGTGGATGTAACTATGTCCAACAATCCAGACGTTAAACATGGTGGAAGAAGGTTGTTCTGCAGTCAGATGAAGTGTGGTAATGAAAGGGCAGTTGAAACAGTAGGAGTTTCTAAAGAAAAAAAACTGTGGTTTTATTATGCTAATGATTCATTAGCAGTGATTGGTGCATTTCCATTTCTGAAAACAGAAAGTTAGGGTGCATGGATGTGTTCTTTGAAAGATGTAATTTGAATGGTCAAGGAAGAAACAATTAATGAAAGATTGCACTGGATACGCAGGTGCACTGAGAGTTCAGAGTTCAATTGAAACATTGTTTTGTGAATTTGGAAACATGAGAGGTCTTCCAGGAGGCGGTTGCTATGGAAACAAGGCAGACAGGGCAGAGGGGGGAAGGGTTTTGATTTGAAAAAAGTGAGGGAAGAGGTATGATTGGCTAATATGAGAGATATGTGAAAAGAATATCTGTATTTCTGTGCTTTCAATAGCTGCAGCCTTTGGAGTGCATCCTTTTTCTTCTGCTGAAGACAATTTGGTGTATTTCTGAGACTGTTTTCAAAACTCAAAAAATATTTGCTAAGGTGAGAAAAGATTTATTTAATTTAGATAGAGAATAGTATGATTTAAGGAGAAAATGATGAAGAAAGCTGTGTTTTTAAAATGTGGTTTTGTCTCTAGTGATATACTAATAGAATTAGTTTCATAGAGAAATTATAATTGCATATTTGGTGTAACATTCTGGCATGCAGTAACACAAGATATTGTAATACATGGAGGCCATTTCATGGTCTGTTATGTAAGCTGAAACAGATATGTTGCTTTTAAAAACGATTTAAGAAATCAATTACATTTCTGGATATGTACTGCTAGAGCTTTATAGGTTGTTTTGGGCCATATTTATAAGGTATTTGAGTGTCTAAGATGTTGTGTTCGCCTTTTAAAATGTAAAGTGTTCCTCATGGGACAAGTGTCTTGTAAATACGCTCCCACTTGTGCTTCGCAAATTTAGATTTTGATTATGGGAGTTACCTAGCCATGTTAATAGTGTCCCAAAAATGGTGCTAGGGCATTCCAGAAAACACTTTCATGTGTCTCAAGGATATTTTTAGTTATTTCTTCATGAATGCAGGTATACAATTGATTTATATGCTGTGTTTAAAAACGAATTTTGAAATGAATTAAATTTCAGGATATGTACTGTTAGAGCTTCATAGGTTGTTTGGGGTCATATTTAGAAGGCATTTTAGTGTCTTTGAAGTTATTTTTCCCTTTTTAAATGGAAAGCGTTCCTCATGGGGCCCTGAGTAGTTCTTAGCCATGTTATTTAATAGGAAGTGGATAACATGGCTAATAGCATTTGCTGGAAAATGCATGAATATCGCTGATTTTTCTGCTATATTCTTGCATTGTGGCCGTTTTTTTTCACATTGCTTCATAGGTTGTTTGGGTTCATATTTAGAAGGCATTTTAGTGTCTTTGATGTTATTTTTCCCTTTTTAAATGGAAAGCGTTCCTCATGGGGCCCTGAGCCGTTCTTAGCCATGTTATTTAATAGGAAGTGGATAACATGGCTAAGAGCATTTGCTGGAAAATGCATGAAAATCGCTGATTTTTTTGCTATATTCATGCATTGTGGCCGTTTTTTTTCACATTGCTTCATAGGTTGTTTGGGTTCATATTTAGGAGGCATTTTAGTGTCTTTGATGTTATTTTTCCCTTTTTAAATGGAAAGCGTTCCTCATGGTGCCCTGAGCAGTTCTTAGCCATGTTATTTAATAGGAAGTGGATAACATGGCTAAGAGCATTTGCTGGAAAATGCATGAATGTCGCTGATTTTTCTGCTATATTCATGCATTGCGGCAGTTTTTTCCACATTGCTTCATAGGTTGTTTGGGTTCATATTTAGAAGGCATTTTAGTGTCTTTGATGTTATTTTTAGGAAGTGGATAACATGGCTAAGAGCATTTGCAGTGCTGGTGGAAAATATTTGCTATGTTAAATAATTAGTACGGCATTAAGTTTTAGATGACTGTTATTTATTTACTGTTTGGTAATAGTGGTTAATAACATTTTATATTATATTTTTTCACAGATTCAACTGCAGATTCTTTCATAGTTTGGAAAATGCCTTCCAGAAGTCGAATACGAAAGGCTAGAAAACGTCAAAGACAGCAGGATGATGTTTTATTGCAGCAGTCCTCTTCCCCAAATACTTGTCAAAACACCAAGAAAGGGCCGGGTAAGAGCACGAAATCATTCTTAAGAAATATTTGTAGTAAAAAAAATTTTGCACAAAAAAATGTGTCTGTTCACAAAAAAAAACGTAATTTAAATGGAAAGGAGAGACACATCACAAATGTTACTGGTAGAGGAAGAGATAACTCTGTGCATGATAGTAGAAGGAAACAACAGTTTAGGGACATTCGACAACGAATGTTCCGTAATAGGATATTAGTTAATTTATTGAAAAATATTAAAAAGAAAGGCCAACAGAAAGCGGCATTTTATAGGAAGAAGAAAAATGTAGAGAAAATTATTGATCATGCTTTTGAAATCAAGCGAAAGTTGTTTATTTTGGTAATCAATAGAATTAGGAAACTAAGCAAGGTAATTTCTGATTTCAAAACAAAAAGTAGATGGAAGAGAGTAGTAAATCGTACTAACTTTTGTGAAGTTTTTTCTGGAGAATGGATGCATAGTTCAAGTTCTGAGGCATTTTTTAATGAAGAGACTTATTTTCAGGATAATGATTTGGTGCATGCAGTTGACATCAATGGTCGAGCTTATGAAGTGAAGGATGGTTGTCCAGTTGAAAAAGAACAACTTGTGACAACAGAGACAGAAGAGGCGCTAAGTGATGAGGTTTTAGGAAGACGTCCTAAGGGTCCTGTGTACATTTGGAAGTGTAGTTCTATTTGCAGTGTGCGACAGGTTTCCATCAATTTGCTTTGTGATTTTATACGGACATTTAATAAGAAAAGTTTGAAGCAGAAAATGAAGTTGTTGCAAGATTTAGATCCTTGCAGAGTGAGACAAATGACAGGTTTGCGTGGTCATTCACTGGCTTGTCTTTCCAGGAGAGTATGCCAGAGTGTTTTTCATCATTTCAGGATGCTAGCAGTGCATCATAATAAAGTGAGAAAATTAGTGAGAATGTTGTATTATGCTAAGAGTCCAGCAATTATGCTTAAACAGTTATGTGCTGCTCTTTTGCATGGTTCTGAAATAGATGTGAAAAATATTTGTGAAGAAATTGAGTTTTGTTACTTTGGTAGTAAAGATGAGAATGTTCAAATTGACCCTGAAGTAGAGGGTAATGTGGAAGATAATGTACAGGTTTCCAGTACAGATAATTTTCCGAAGGAAATTGCCACGTTTCAGATGAAATCAAGTGAGAGGCCTAATTTCACTTGTGTATGTTGTCGACGCACTTATTATAAGAATCAGACTAAGGTAGTGGATTTATATGCAAAAAGTGAAAGGGAAAATAATAGTGAATGGAAGGATTTAGCCACATACTTGATGGTAGAAAATTATTTTGATTTGGGATCGGATCAACGTGTGTGTACTTATTGTTGTAATAAATTAAACCAAAACCAGATGCCTGCTAGGGCAGTTCATAATAATCTGGAATTGGTTGAGATTCCTTCTGAATTGAAGGATTTAAATACTTATGAATCTATTTTGATTCAAAGTATCCATCCCTTTCAGGCTATTGTAAGAATGGAGCCAAAGACAGGGAAGTTGCCTCCAGCAGATTTACAGAGAGGATTAAAGGGAAGAGTTGTTTATTTGCCTCTAGATTTGAACAAAAACATTAACACAATTGGAATAGAAAAAGTGGAAGAGGAACCTCTGGTTATCTTGGTTAATGGGGTTCCGACAAAGAATAAGAAAATATGGCAAGATTTAGTGGATGTTAGGAAAGTCAAAAAGGCAACAGTGTATTTGAAGAAAAATAATAAGTACTATAAGAATGTATATGTTGCAGAAGAGGAAGTAAGTGATGAAGAGGATAGCGATTTGTGTGCTGGCCAAATTGAGAAACTAGAGGCCTCTAAAAGTGAAGAAATATATGAACATTATAGTGTTCATCCTTTGCATTCCAAGGAAGTCATGGGGAATGCTATTGAGTTGTTTCAAATGAAACAAGCCAAAGGGAGTCCCATTAGTGTTTGGGAGGAAAGTTTGGAAGCTCGGTGTTTCCCACAGCTATTTCCCATAGGTCAAGGAGGAAGATATGATGAGCGACCTCGTGAAATTCCTGCGTCTGAATACCGGACTTTACGATTGTATGCAGAAGATCCTAGGTTTCGGCAATGCATTCCCTATTTGTTTCATCTCCTGTTTGAAAGCGATCTGTCTGGACTGTCATATGCAGTGAACCACATCTTAAAAAGTGGTATACAGATGCGAAACATCTCGGCAAGTGACTTTATGCATAAAGTCAATGTCCAAGACAGTATTTTGGATTCTCACTTAATTAATCTCATGGCGTGTCAGCGTGGTACTAATGAGTACTGGTACCGTCGTCATGGTGACTTAAAATGTATGCTGAGGAACTTAGGAACTCCGACATGGTTCCTCACTCTGAGCTGTGCCGAGTATGGCTGGGATGACTTACTTGAATTTCTACGAGAGGCAAATGGAAATATTGAAAATATTGAATTCAAGACACCTGGAGAACTGTGTTCTTTGGATCCTGTGAATGTATGCAGGTACTTCAATCATAGATTTGAAGCTATGATGTCTTTCATCACAAATAAAAAGAATCCACCTCTTGGAGAGGTGTTGGATTTCTTCTGGAGAAAGGAGTACCAAGCAAGAGGTGCCCCTCATATACATATGTTGCTGTGGATCAAGGATGCACCTAAATTTGGAACAGATCCGGATGACTTAGTGATGAATTTCATCGAACAGTATTCTACGTGTGCTGTTCCAAACGCAACGGAGAAGAAAAGTCTAAGAGAACAAGTTCTACGTTTCCAAAGCCATCGTTGTGGAAAGTACTGTCGTCGTAAATTCAGAAACAAGGACAAGTTCTACACCAAATGTCGTTTCAACTTTCCACGACCGGTGATTTCTAAAGGAAGAGTGAACAGTTTGATGTCTTCGCTGCGACATAATGTGACGAGGAAATCACCCAAGAATACATACAATTTGAAAAGGAACGAAGAGTCCAAGTACATCAATGACTACAACCCAGTGATTTTGTCCATGTGGAATGCCAACATGGATATACAGTTTGTGGCTGACAACTGTATGGCTGTGGCTCGGTATGTGACATCTTACATCACCAAAAAAGAAAAGACTGAACTGAAGGATATGTGGGAGGACATTTCCCATGAAAAGAGCCTCAGCAAGAAGTTGTACAGTTTCAGTCTGAAGATGTTGTCGCATCGAGAAATCGGAGCTTACGAATGTTCTGATCGATTGTCTTCAGCAAGTCTCTATGCCAAATCCAGGAGTCTCGTTTGGGCGAGTCTTGGTCTTGCTGCAACGCGAAATCGAGTTCTAAAACCTGTTCGGGAAATTGAGTATTTGGCAGAAAAGGAACCAAACAGTACCGACATTTTGAAGACCAACATGTTGGATACATATTATCCAAATCGAAGCAGTCACCTTGAGAATGTTTGTCTATATGAGGTTCTCCAAAATTATATATTCAAGAGGAACATCAAAGAAGATATTGAGAAAGGAGTGTATGCTGTAATTGGAAGTGAGGGATGCCTGGTCAAGCAAAGAAAATGCCAATTAGTAAACCATCGAAAATTAAGTGGCGAATCTCCAGAAAAAAAGGAGTTTTTCTATTTAGCACTTTTGCAACTTTTCAAGCCTTGGCGTGCAGAAGAGGAACTGCTTGGAGATTTCCTCTGTTACGAAGACTCTTTCAATGCAGCCAAGGAGTCCATAGAATGTCCTGCTTTTTCTAAATATCAAGAAATGCTAACTTTGGAAATTGAGCAGGAAGCAACGATTGCAGCTGAGATTGCCAGAGACAGTTCTCAGGACAGTCAGAGTTCTGTTTCATTGAGTCAAGATCCACTTGGAGGACCTATTATCGAAAATGAAGCTGCCACTGCTATGAATGAAGTAGAAAGAGCCATGGCACATGCTCAGGAGGATTCAGTTAACTTACAAGACTTGGAAAAACAACTCAACGTTGAGCAGAGGAAAATATATGATGAAGTTACCAAGGAAATTGAGCACGGATTAAGTCATGAGAAGAAAGAGTGCTCGTGTACGTCGTTGAAGCCTGTCCGACTGTACGTGAGTGGAGAAGCGGGAACTGGAAAAAGTTTCCTCATTAAAGCAATCTCTTGTTATTTGCAGGAAAGGACTGAGTCATCGCTGTCTTGTGTTGTCACCGCTCCTACTGGACTGGCAGCACATAATATTAAAGGTATTACTTTGCATCGTCTATTGATGCTGCCGGTGGAGCATGACAACAAATTACAATACAACAAGTTATCTGGAGATGCTTGCTGTGAAGTTTCAAGAGTTTTGAGGAAAATGAAACTACTTATCATTGACGAAGTAAGCATGGTTTCCAATGTCATGCTTGCCTTTGTGCATTTGAGAATGCAAGAAGTACTTAAAACTGAATATGATGTCTTATTTGGTGGGAAACACATTATTGTTTTCGGAGATCTTCTACAGCTGACACCAGTAAAAGGTCAACCTGTGTTCAAAATACTCACGCATGAAGATACCAGGAAGTGCCTAGGGAGCATTGGCAACGTCAATATATGGTTAAACTTCAATTATGCAGAACTGCATCAAAATATGCGTCAGGCAAAGGATGAAGATTACAAGAATATTCTACAAGATATTAGAATTGGAAAAGTGACCGAGTATGGGAAAGAAGCTTTAAATGCACGGTTACTGTCAAATTTGTATCCCAAACAAGAGATTGTGCCTGAGAATATTTTTCAGAAAATTACTGAGAAGAAATCCGGGATATGTCTCATGCCAACTCTTGCAGAATGTGCCATCTTCAACAACAAAATGTTGAATTTAGAAAAGCAAGAGATTGTGAAACTTGAAGCTATCGACAAATTAGAGCATATGGGATCAACAATTATTTTGTCAGATAATTTGAAATCAAAATTGGATTCATTAGAGAAGACTATATCTAAGACAGCGGGTTTTGAAAAGACTCTGAATGTGTGTTTAAATTGCCGAATCATTTTGAGACGGAATTTACATGTAGAAAGAGGTCTGGTAAATGGATCAATGGGTAATGTTGTTGATTTTGAGAAATACAGAAATAGAGATGGAATAGAATTTTTAAGAATTAAATTTGATGGTATTGAGGAAGTACAGAAAATTGCTCGTTGTTCTGCTAGGTTTTTGCTTGTTAAAGACTTATATGTTCGCCGTAAACAGTTTCCTGTTTGCTTGGCATATGCGGTGACAATCCATAAATCGCAAGGTTTAAGTGTAGACTGTGCATTGGTGAATATTGGCAGTTCAGTGTTCAAGGAGGGTATGGCATATGTGGCATTGTCGCGAGTTAGAACTTTATCGGGATTGTACTTGATTGACTGTGATGTCACAAACATTTGTGCGGATCTAGATTGTGTTAAGGAATACAATAGGTTAAGAAGAGAGTATGCGCCACATTTGCCTCAATATCCTTTGTTTGAGAAACGTGTGGTAGGCCGGAAACGTAGAAATAGTAGTAATAGTAGGGAAGTTGTTGCAAAAAGACTAAAAGTCAATGAACCGAAAGTTGTTAGCAGAAATAAAGTGGATTCTGTTGAAGATGTTGTCGGTTTTCAATTTGAAAACAGTTCTGGTGTCAACTGCTATGCAAATGTAGTGGTTAATGTTCTCTTTTCACTAGAGAGTTTAAAAGAACAGATTCTGTTGAATTCTGAACAAATTTTATGCTGTTTGTTGAATTCTGTTTTCGAGAAATGTAGCACTGATCGAACAAAAGTAGAAAGTGTGTCTGAAGTTCGTTATCTGTTAGATGAATGTTCAGGTCAAACAGACTTCTCTGAAAATAATCAGCAAGATTGTCAGGAGTTTTTAATGTATATGCTTGATATATTGCAAGTTGAGGGTGTAGATGTAGATCACTTGTTTGGGCTTTCTTATCAATGGCAGCATGACTGCGAGAACTGTATGGTATCAAGTACTACTAGTGTAGACTCAGAAAGATTTATATATTTAACTTTGCCAGACAGTAAATCAGTCTCCTTTAATAAGCTAGTAAATGCAGCGGATCACAACATGGAGTGTAGTCAATGTAAATGTGATATGATGTCAACATTATTTATACGTAGATATGGCCAGTATGTCATTTTAATGATGCAACGATGTAGGCCTGATGGAACAAAATTGTCAACTTTAATAAAAAATTTTGTGGCTTCTCAGCTGTCAATATCAGGGAGGACTTTTGTTACTGTAGCAATTATCTATCACGATGGTTCATCAACTACATCAGGACATTATACAGCTTACTTAAAGTCTGGAAACGGCTGGTCATTCTGTAATGATTCTGTTGTAACGTTCAAAAAAAAATTGCCGTTTGACCTTAAAAATTCTTACCTGGTGTTTTTAAAACCAAAATTTTAAGTAGAGGGAATGTAAGTCTGCAATGCTGTCTCGATTAAAAATTCAACTATATAAACCTGATGCAAGTAAGTCTGCTTCATAGTAAGCAGTATCAGTGTCATAGGAAAAGGAGAACATGAGTGACAAAGAAGAGTAAGATATTAGTAGTCCAGGATTGTGAAAATAATCTCAAATATTTTATTTTTGAAAGTTGCGAAAATAGAAAATGTCGGGATTTGATTGGAAGAATTACAAGATTTGCGAATCGCGGCAACATGATTTGGCCTAGTGGAAACATGTGATATAATGAGAGAAGTTTTTTTTCTATGTAACATATTTCACGTATCGATGGAGGTTTTCTTTCAGAAAGTGGCGGGCTGAAAATATTTAAAGCACAACAGAGTGGATGCTGTTTATAGGAGATCCTTCGACGTCATTGAAAGTAAGTTAATTTTAAGAAGTTTTGAAATCAGATTTCTTAGGTTGTATGGGTTTTTTAAACACAGTCATTTTGATTGTGTTTTTTTTTCCCCGCTGTTACATGATGAATACCTTCAAGTCACTGATTTAAGTGAAATTTGATACATTCTGAGAACAGCAAAAATAAACCATTTAACATGTATAATTAATGTTATGCTTTTTGTCCTTATGATATACATTTAGAAATGTGTGGTACATATGGGTAAGCTGAGTTCTGTAAATATCAATTTTAAGGCTTAGAGTGCTGTACTTCTGGGTAGTGTTTTTTTTTTTATAAAAAAAAGAGGCCTCACCTCAAAGAAAGCTCTTGAAAGCACACATCTTATTTGCATCCTAAAACAATCATTTACAATGTTAGACACAATTTTTTTATGGCTTTACATCTTTTTTGCGCTGCTATTGCATCACTATTGTGAGACATTAGCAGTGCAAGAAAAACATCATGTTCCAAAATAGGCCTCAGTTCAGCAACATCAAGATACAGTTTCTTTCGAATATATATCTTTAGGATTGTGTAGTGAACGTAGAGAAGCAGAGACTTCTGTAAATGTCAAAGTTGTTGAAAAACTGTTTGTTTTTGAACCTTTTCCCTTGTCTTTTCTAATTTTTAAATACATGTTTTAATATTTTTTGAAATGTTTGTTCTTTGTTTTACAGATTGAAAGTATGGAAAAATATTTAAAAAAGGTAACAAGAATTATAAGGTAAATGTTTTCCACTCTTTTTACCCGCAATGCACTGCTGATGATGTCATTGACACTATCTCTCATTTACTCTCTCTAGCTGTCTTTCTTTTTACATTATTCCCTGATTACTTCCCTTATACTAACTCTTCTTTTTTTTAAAAAAATATTTTTTTAGTTCGCTTAAAGTTCGCGAACCGGTCAGCGAACTTGAAGCGAACCAAAAGAAATAGAGCTTGCCAGAGTGATAAACATTCTAGCAATTTTGTTTGAAAGGGGAGGTAGTTCTGAAAAGAACTGTTTTTTTTTGTTTTTGGTGTTTTATATTTTTTTTTTATTTTTTGAACATTTTTTGATTTTTTTGTATTTTTAGAACTGTTTTATGTTTTTTTTGTTTTTTTTATGGAGGGGAGACAACAAAAAACAGGCTTTCAAAACGGCTCAACTGGAGCAAAAAAAAGAAAATTACTTTTTGGGTGCATTAGGGCATTTATGATTTTCATATGCAATGTTCATGAGGTTGACACTCATGTTGCCATATGACAGCATTTCACCACAGTGAACACAAGATAACTTTATGTGCTGGAAGTTAGGTTGGATGTTTGGCACAGTCTCTTGTGCCTCTCTTCCCGTCAAAGACAATGTGGATGTAGATCTTGCCACAGGAGTTGCCGTCGGATTGTCTACAAGATCCCTTAACTCAGCCCGGCTGTAGTTCAAGGGATGCCACCTGCTCATGTGACGATGCATTGTATAGTTCCCCATACTGTACTTCTTTTCTGTGCCTCTCGACAATGTGTGATCACAGATGAGGCAGGTGGCATATTTTGCATTCACTTTCTTTGTTCCAGGAGGGATGGTGAAAAACTGCCAGATAAAACTGGATTTTCGTTTAGAAACCCGGGGCAACTCATCAACAAATTGTTGTCCCTCTCTCTCCTCTTCTTCTTCTTCCTCATCTTCCTCCTCTCTGTTAGTCAGAATTTGACTAGGTGGTCCTCTCTTCTTATGAGGAGGTGGAGGTGGTGGTGGGGGTCCACCAGCTGCAGCAAGAATGGAAGCCATTGTGGATCTTCAGATAAATGGTCTTTCTCTCACCAAGATGAAAGTCAGAGTGAGGAAATAAGGAGGGGTTTACATGATTTGGGGAAAACAAAAGTTCTGAGCCAATGAAAAGTGTTATTTTTAGGGCACATGACCTAGTCATACATCATTTGGAAACCAAAAGTGAAATGAACCAATGAGAAGTTTGATAAACAAGTCACATGACCTGTTCCGCTTACGTTACGCGGCGCGCGCCGCGTCCCAGATCGCTTTTGGACCGCGGTCCGGAGCACTTCCGGGAGCGCTAACGCGACGCGTCATTAGACGCATTACGCGATAACGTGATATGTCGCGCTTCCGCGACGCGTCACTGTTCCTCTAACGTAACGTTGACCGGTTCGCGGACTAGATCGCGGCATCAAGATGAGCTAACGGAAAGCTTCCCGGTTCGCGAAATAGAAGCGAATAAAAAAATATTTAAAAAAAATTATCAATAAATATCTATATATATTTTGGGATTTAAAGAATAATACATTTTACAGCTACAGATGTTAGCTTTTAAAAAACCAATGAAATTCAATGAAAAAACCATAGGTTATAGACCATATATAGTTAGGAATTCGCATTTACAAAACCTTATTTTACTCGCACAAAACCATTGAAATTCCATATATAGTTAGTTGCACTAACTATATATCGCGCACCCGCAATCCACTGCTGATGATGTCACATATTACATCATTCATGACATGGTCAGTGACATCACTGATGACATCACTGATGACATTATCCAGTGACTGTATGTTTCTGTAAAGTTAAAATATGTCTTACATATTGAAGAATGAGTGGATGTATAAGTGTCTGGATAAAGGATTTAGTAGGTGCATGACTGACTGTATGAGAGAGTGATTAAATGTGTCTCACTGAGTGCATTGGTTAGTGACTAAACTGTCTGAATGTGTGCATCAGTATGTCTGTTGTTGTATAAGATGATGCATGTGTTATTCTGTACCTATATGAGTAACTATATGGGTTATTGATTGGTTGCCCAAGTATTTGTATGGGAGAGCGAGTGTGTGTGTGCGGGTGTCTAGGGGGTGTGTGACTCTGTGCATAGATGTGTGAGCAGTGGATTCACTAGATGTATGGGTTCAAAAGTGCATGTGGAAACAGCTGTATGGGCGGTTGACTGTGTGCATGAGTGTATTGGTGAGTGAATGGATATCTCAGTGCTACATGTCAAAGTAAGTATATATGTAAAACACAGTACATGTGAGAGTTGACATATATAAATAACTGTGCATAAGAGCCAGTGAATGTGTGAGTGGCTGTATGGATCATTGTGAACTTGTATCAGGGATTGTATAAGAGAATAAATATGTGTTAGTATATGTTTGAATAAGTAAAGTTTGTATAACTGTATAGTTGAGGAAATGGAGGTGTGATTGATTCTTTGCATGACTGACTAGGTGTGTGAGTAACTCCATGGATGAGTGACAGTCTGTGAGTGTCTGTTTACACTGATTGTATCTAAGGTTATATTAGAGTCTGAAGAGGTTCATTGTATTATCACATGAATGATATCATCAGTGATGTGATCAGTAATGTCAAATGAGATGTCATCAGTGATGTCATTTGAGATGTCATCAGTGATGTCATCAGTGATGTCACTGACCATGTCATGAATGATGTAATATGTGACATCATCAGCAGTGGATTGCGGGTGCGCGATATATAGTTAGTGCAACTAACTATATATGGAATTTCAATGGTTTTGTGCGAGTAAAATAAGGTTTTGTAAATGCGAATTCCTAACTATATATGGTCTATAACCTATGGTTTTTTCATTGAATATATATATATATATATATATATATATATATATATATATATATATATATATATATTTATGTTGAATTGGCCATCCCCAATTGGCGAGTACTGACTTGCTTATAAGGCCCTAATATATTGAACCCAGGGTATCAAGGGCATGTAAGGCAAAGTGTCCTCCCACGGCTGCAGCTCTATTTGTGCCACCCTGTGTGTGACAAGGTACAAAACGGCTTTCAGCCTGCTACTATATAAAACTTTATACATACATACTGCAGAATGGAAGGAAAGTTGTGTCACACTACCAGTTCGACTTTCCATTGCCATTAATGGCAAAGCCATCACTTACCTTAATATTATATCTAAATATCCCCTAAGGAAGGCCTATAGATCCCTAAGACAGGGAGCTGTATATTATTAAGTAGGACATGTGATTAGTAGCCAAACCACCAAAGCAGTTGTTTTTACTGTGGAAATGTTAGTAGCCCCATTGGCTAACACAGGGTTACAGGCTTGTACCACAACCTGAATAACTTCTGAATGGGAAAAGCTAACTGGAACTGTAAGGGATCAAATTACTTGTGAATCAAACCTGGCCTGATACCTAGTTCGAATTAAAGCACGTTACTACTTGTGTAACGATATATATGTAAGAGACATTAGTTAGTGATAGATTCCTTACCTTAGAATATCGCCAGGCGTCAGACTAGATACGGAAAGCTTTTGTCAGCAGTACCCCTGCGCATCAATAGGCGTCATCGTACTGCTCCGCGTGCGTCATTGGCGTAGTATTCGCCGAGAAGACATCACAGGAGCTACTTAGACGCTCCCACGCGCGCCGACGTCAGTTCTGTACACAACTTTCCGCGACAGGGACGCAGAGCCATGTTAGATACTGGCCACTGGTGCATAGAAACTAGGGCCCGAAAGGATGACTTTAACCCCAGTAATCAGTTCGCAGAACGGGGAGGATGGGTGGAGCGGTAAGGAATCTATCACTAACTAATGTCTCTTACAGATATATTGTTACACAAGTAGTAACTTGTGCATCTGAAAGAGACACGTTAGTGATAGATTCCTTACCATAGAATAGATACCCCAGCAATACCAACACCAGTGGTGAGTCTGCGAATAAGATTACACCAGAAAGTCACGGAGAACAGAATGGCCAAAGAAGCTGCCCCTCCGGACCTGACTGTCAAGGCAATAATGCTTTGTAAAGGTGTGCAGTGAAGCCCATGTGGCAGCTTGACAGATGTCTTGCAAGTGGACGCCATGTCCCAATGCGGTAGTGGCTGCTGTTGCCCTGGTAAAATGGGCGCGTAGCCCACTGGTTCCTTTTTAGCCATAGAATAACAGGCCTTAATACACAAGACGACTCAGCGGGAGATAGTCTCCTTGTGAACAGCCCGGCCTTTCTTGGCGCCTGCGTAGCCAACAAAGAGCTGGTTATCCACCTGGAATGCTTGTTTGCGATTCAGGTAAAAGTAGAGCGCACGTTTTGGGTCCAGGCGGTGGAGCCTCTCTTCCTTTCTGGAAGGATGCAGAGGCGGAAAGAAAGTGGGCAAGGTGATAGTCTGCTAGATGTGGAAGGAAGGACGAGTGCGATGCCAACCTTGTCAGGATGAACCGACAGAAAAGGAGGCTTACAAGAAAGAGCCTAAAGCTCACTCACTCTCCTGGCAGAGGTGATAGCCACCAGGAAGGCAGTTTTCAGAGTCAGAAGACGTAAGGGACAATTGTGAAGAGGCTCAAAGGGAGCGCACATGAGATAGGTCAAAACAAGATTCAAGTCCCACTGAGGCATTATGAAAGGAACAGAAGGGAACATATGCGTAATGCCTTTTAAGAATCTATGTACAACAGGGGACTTAAAAAGAGAAGGCTGATCTGGAAGCCTCAGAAAGGCTGAAATGGCCGAAAGGTAGCCCTCGATAGGGTCCAGTGCAGAGCTCTGCCAGGCCAGAGAAAGAAGGAACAAAAGGACCTCAGAAAGAGGGTCAGAAAGGGGATCCACAGTCTTGGCTGTGCACCGTGCCACAAATTTGTTCCACCTGCATGCGTATACCGATTTAGTGGAGGGACGCCTGGCTGCCAGAATCACTTCACAGACTTCGGGAGGCAAGTTAAATGGAATCAACTGTCGCTGCTCAATCTCGACGCATGTAGGTGGAGGCTGGGCAGGTTCGGGTGGAGAACCATCCCCTGCTGCTGTGACAGAAGATCCTCCCTGTTAGACCTGACATCATTGGCTTGAGTCTCTCCTCCATTTTTTTCTGTTTGCCTCCACTGTTTTACGATGTTTTTCTGGTATATGCTTTGGGCGCGGTGTCACTGCTGATCAGTGCCACAGCGCAAGTGCTCCCTATGTTAAATTTTTGTATCTAGTGTATCCATGTTTGGCTTATTTGGTTTACTGTCAGTCCCTAGTCTAGTGCACCAGGAGTTGCCGGGGCTTGTAAATACAAATGCCGCTCGTGGGCTTGCAGCACGTGTTGTGCCACCCACAGGAGCGGCCTCGTAAAAGAATGTCTACGGGTCGGTCATTGCGAGACCCACGTGCAGCCTCGTGCTGTCACGCAGGCTGCGCAGGTATACCTACTTGTCAGCCCCTTGAACCTTCCCTTGACTTCATGTTAGTCACCCCTATGGTAGGCCCGCGGGCAGGGTGCGTTGTAAGTATAAGGTAGGACACGCCTGACCAAGTTGGCATGTCCTAATAGTGAATTACAGCCATCTTCGTTCTTCACTATTGCGAGGTAGCCTGCTCTCCATTAGTTAGAATGGGCCGCCGGGATTATTAATGCTATGATCCTAGCTGGCTCGGGGAGCATGGTGCAATGTCGAGTTTGGTATCCCTGAACTCGGGGTTTAATTACGCATCCGTTGGTGTGGATGGTTTTTGGACTCTGGGTTTGAAAATAGCACTTTTAGAAAGTGTCTATTTTCTTGTCTAACCATTTCTGGTTTCTGCTGGTCTTGCGTGTGTGTGACAGGAGCTGGGTGGCTCCACAGGTCTGGATGAGTCAGTGTGGGATGAGTGGGACATTTGCGTTGAGAGTAGGGGGAGAGTAGTTGTTGATAGCCTGCCCTGCCTGATACAATGCTGGCTCCACCTCCTGCCAAGCGGCTGATAGCTCTGCTCCTGCCAGTGTCAATGCTGGCTCCACCTCCTGCTGGGCGTCTGAGGACCCAGCCCTGCTCAGTGAATAGGCCAGGTGCTTCTGCCCGGCTCCACCCACGACAGACCCAGGATGTTGGGAAAGTCCCCTTCATGGACAAAGGGATCAAAGCCGAAAAGGGGTATAAGAGAAGGACCCCTGAACCAAGAATTTAGATCACTTCTGACAAGGAACCCTGTAACCAAGGACAAGAGGCCTGCTGATCTGAGGACTTGCCTACCCCTTCTGCCAGAGTGCTGTTTGCTGGGGGGAATCCTGCAGTGCTTCTTTATTTTTGCCAAGGAACCAGGAGAGAGGAACTTTGTGTGTACTCTCACGCTTGCTAAGAAAATCTCCAAGGACTGGAAGAGTGCCAGTCTCCTGCTGAAGTCACAGGGCTAAAGGACTTCATCTGCTAAAGTGTTACTTGCTGGAACTGTGAACCCGGCACCTCTGAAAGAATCAGCAATCTCGACGCCGACGGATGTCGCCGAATCCAGCTCGACATAGTGGGTAACGGCCCCAGTGTCCCGCTTCCTCGACGACCGGCCGCCGGGCCCGACCGACGCCAGCAGCAACGCCAGTGAGTGGGAGTACGGCTCTAGCTCCAGAGGACCTCGTGTCTGCACCGCTGCTGATCGCATCAACTGTGTGCCCTCTCGACGCCGTGAGCGCTGCTCACTCTGTGCAACCGCATCATCGACAACGACGCCTGCTGAGGCCTGATCGACACCGAAGACGCGACGCCGGATTGCTCGACGCCGCTGATCATCGTGTGCTTCATTTTCCAAAGGTACTGTGTTGTTGGGGGTCCGTGTGACTCCGGGCTCGACGTAGCGCTCCTCGCGGTCAACGCCGAACCTTTGGATTAACTTTGCCTCGACGTCGTGTAGCCCCCGTGTGGGTTACCCTGATGCTAAGAACTGTATTGCCAAGAAGAAGATTTGCTTTGATACTAAAGACTTTTGTGCTAAAGAAAAACCTACCTTTGAACTATCCTTTTTCCCTTCCCAGAGTATTTATTAAGATTGTGTACATTTTTGTCGTTATTTGGTCTTGTGCTAAGCCTTATATAAAAATACCTATTTTTATAATACTACTGTGTCGTGTCCATTTGTAGTGTGTTCACTGGATTACTGTATGTGGTCATAAATGCTTAACACACAGCCTCTGAGATAAGCCTGTTCTGCTCTGCCAAGCTACCAAGGGGGTGAGCAGGGGTTATCGAAGGGTGTGATCCCCTTGCCCTGACTAGAAAAGGTGTGTCCCTACTTGTCAGAAGTGTATACCTCTGCCAACTAGAGACAGCCGGTTCTAACATTGGTGGCAGCGGTGAGGATTTGGACCTTGCATTAATGACCCATGTGCAGTGATTAGTGTGCGCTACGTAGTGAAAGCAGACCATAGCGCAGTCACAATCTAATTGGGAAGGATCCTATTTTTGGTTCTCCGCTTTTCTGAAGCTTGAATTTTTTGAACACTGCCAGTTTTGACCATGAGTGACACCGGAGTCACTACCCCTGTTGTTGTTGTTGTGGAGGAATTCGACAGAGCGAAGATAAACGACTACGGCTTGAAGAAACTAAAATCCTTCTGCAAGCAGTTTAAAGTTCCCACCAAGGGCCTCTCGTTGAAGGAGGAATATCTCAAAGCGCTGGAGGCCTGGTTGGAGTCCAGAGATCCCACTGATCCGGTGGTGGTACCGCCAGTGGAAGGGGATGAGGAGGCGCCAGCGAATGGGCCTGAGTCCTCTCCCGGAAGCAGTGTTTCCTCCAAAGGTCTTTCCCCTGAAGAACGAGAAGAAAGGGCGAAAGAGCGTGCATACAACATGGAAATGGCAAGGCTAAAGATAAATGGGCAGTTGGAGTTAGAAAATGCAAGAGGTAGAAGAGAAGCTGATTTGGAGATCAAAAAGTTAGAGTTTGAAAGAGAGAAGTTAGCTTTGGAGCGTGAAACCAAGTTGAGGGAGTTGGACATCCAAGCTAAGAAGTTAGAATTGAATCCCTCTGGTGGCAGCAACCCATCCGAGCCTGCAGGAAGTAAGTTTTACTTTCCCAAAGATGTGATAAAAGATTATCATAGGAACGAAGATATTGGTCAGTGGTTTAAAGCATATGAGTTAGCATTGTTGGCCCACCAGGTCCCTGAGAAGAATTGGGGAGCGGGGTTGTGGGGTCGCTTTGTGAATGAGGGGAGAGATACCCTGCTAGACCTGCCTGTTGCGGATAGGATGTCGTATACTCATATGAAGGATGCTTTAATGTTGCGGTATGGCCTAACCCCCGAGAAATACAGACAAGCTTTTAGAGAATGTAAGAAGTTGCCTGGTACGACGTGGGTTGAATATGTGTCTTATTTTTGCAGAGCCATGGATGGTTGGGTGAAGGGCAGCAAAGTGGAAAGTTATGAAGCTCTTTATGATTTGTTTGCTTGGGAGCATTTGTCTAATAACTGTTTTCCAGAGCTGCGCCAGCACCTGATTGATAGCAAGATATCTAACCCTAGAAAACTTGCTGAGGAGGCGGACCGCTGGGTCAGTACCAGGGTCCACAAGGGTCCAGTGGGAGACTCAGCCAAAGGTGGGCAGGGTCCCCAGCAGAAGAGTGGGGGGGACAAGGGTAAACAGAAGGAGCCTCAGAAAGGGCCCCAAAGTAATCCCCAAGGGAACCAAGGGAAAGGTTCCCAGCCTCCCCCTGAGAAGAAGCCAGGGGCCCCGACGGGTAAACCTGTTCATAGGGGCCCCCTAACCTGCTACACTTGTGGGCAGGTGGGACACCGGTATTACGACCCCCAGTGTCCCATGAAGAAATCGAATGCACCGCCGAGTGCACCCCCCGTCAGTTGGCGAGTGTAGCCCTGGGAGGGGAGGAGATGGTTGTCCAAGGTGGGAGGGGTCCCGCAGAAATGTCCCTGGTCTCGCTAGGAGACATGCAAATGGTCCCTCCACCCCCTCTGCCTAGTAACACTAGTAAATATAGGCAGTGGGTGACCATTAATGGCCATAGAGTGGAAGCTCTAAGAGACACCGGAGCGAGTGTGACAGCTGTCAAGTGTCACTTGGTGTCCAGAGAGCAGGTGGTTCCCCCCGCATTCTACCCTGTGATAGCTGCTGACAACTCCCAGAAAGAGTGTGAAGTAGCTCAGGTTTCCTTTGAATGGGGGGGAGTTTCAGGTACTCTTCAGGTTGCTGTGAGGCCCGCCATGCCTGTCGATTGTCTCCTGGGCAATGATTTAGAAGACTCCCCTTGGGCTAAGGTGGAGAGAGAGAGGCGCACTTGAAAATGTTGGGCGTGCCAGAGTGGGTGTGTGCAACCACTCGATCGATGACAGCGAGTAAGGGTGTTGATGGGGTCCCGGAGCCTGAAAGTACGGCCCAGGACCCAGCTGTGAAGAGAAGAGGCAGGAGGCGCGGGAAACCGGCCCCCGTAGTTCCCGTGGTCCAGGAGGAGGTAGACCCTGAGAGGGATGCCCTGGAGCCCACAGGGGAACAAATTGCCGAACTGGGAGACCTGCCCGAGCTGACCCACTGGCAGCAGGATGGTGGTCCCTCCAGGGAGGAATTCTGTGCCGAACAGAAGGTGTGCCCTTCTCTTGTGGGCATGAGGCAGCAGGCCTCAGCCCAATCCGCAGGTGATCAGTCAGGGTCACATTTTGTGTACTGGGAGAACGACCTCCTGTATAGCGAGCCTAAGGCTGCTGAACCTGGGTCAGCCCGTGTGCTGGTGGTACTCCAGCGCTTCAGAGCCTTCCTACTGGGTTTGGCTCATGACGTACCGTTAGCTGGACATCTGGGGCAGGACAAGACCTATGACAGGCTTGTCACCCATTTTTATTGGCCTCAGATGCGTAGGGATGTAGACATCCATTGCAAGACTTGTCGCACTTGCCAGGCAAGTGGGAAAAGCGGAAGGAAGCAGAAGGCTCCCCTCCAACCTTTTCCAGTGGTCAGTACCCCCTTTGACCGGGTGGGTATTGACATTGTTGGGCCCCTGGACCCCAAGACAGCCCTGGGCAACAGGTTCATCCTGGTCTTGGTGGACCATGCCACACGGTACCCGGAAGCCATCCCTCTCCGAACAGTGACGGCCCCCATGGTGGGACGGGCACTGATGGGTGTTTTCTTCCGGATGGGGTTCCCCAGAGAGGTGGTGTCAGACCGGGGCACCAACTTCATTTCGAACTATATGAAGTCTCTGTGGAAGGAGTGTGGGGTAACCTACAAGTTCACCACTCCTTACCACCCTCAAGGAAATGGGTTGGTTGAGCGATTCAACCGTACCCTTAAAGGCATGATCATGGGTCTTGAAGAACCAATGAGGCGGAAATGGGAGGTCCTCTTGCCATGCCTGTTGTTTGCTTACCGAGAGGTGCCGCAGAAGTCTCTAGGGTTCAGCCCCTTTGAGCTTTTGTACGGTCGCCCGGTAAGAGGGCCTTTGAGTCTGGTCAAGGAAGGCTGGGAGCAATCTCCCAGGAAACCTCCCCAGGATGTATACAGCTACATGCTGGCCTTTCGGAACCAGACTCGGCGCTTCAGAGAACTTGCCCAGGCAAATCTGGAGGCCAGCCAGGAGGAGATGAAGCGTTGGTACGACCGGAATGCCACTCTGGTAGAGCTTCAGCCGGGTCAGGAAGTGTGGGTCATGTCCCCTGTGGAACCTTGTGCGCTCAAGGACAGGTGGACTGGACCGTTTAAGGTTGTGGAGAAGAAGAGCGATGTCACCTACTTGGTGGACTTGAAATCTCCCAGGAACCCCTTGCGGGTCCTGCATGTCAACCGTTTGAAGCCCCACTTAGAAAGGTCCGAAGTGGGCATGCTCCTAGCTACAGATGCTGGAATGGAGGAGGAGAGTGAGCCTCTTCTTGACCTCCTGTGTGCTAAAGAGCAAGACGGGTCAGTGGATGGTGTGGTCCTCTCTGACACACTGACCCTTGAGCAGAAACAGGATTGTCGCCACCTGTTGGGACAATTCCCGGATCTGTTTTCCTTGGTTCCGGGTGTCACGCATTGGTGTGTCCATGACGTTGACACCGGAGACAGCCCTCCTGTGAAGCACAAGGCTTACAGGGTGACTGACAAGGTTAGAGCATACATTAAGGAGGAGGTCTCCAAAATGTTTGCGTTAGGGGTGATTGAGTCCTCTAGCAGTCCTTGGGCCAGCCCAGTGGTCTTGGTCCCGAAGGCTGCAGCGCCTGGTGCTTCACCAGAACTCCGGTTCTGCGTGGATTACCGAGGACTCAATTCGGTCACGAAGACTGACGCGCACCCCATCCCCAGAGCTGATGAGCTCATCGATCGGTTGGGGGCTGCCCGGTACCTCAGTACGTTTGATCTAACGTCTGGGTACTGGCAGATCGCCTTGACTGATGGGGCAAAGGAGAGGTCCGCATTCTCCACACCAGATGGGCTATACCAGTTCCGGGTGATGCCCTTTGGGATGAAGAATGCCCCTGCCACCTTCCAGAGGTTGGTCAACCAGGTCTTGGCTGGACTGGAGGATTTCAGTGCCGCCTACCTAGACGACATCGCAGTGTTCAGCGCCAGCTGGGAGGAACACTTGCGCCACCTCCAGGAAGTGTTGTTGGCCCTGCGCGGAGCAGGTCTCACAATCAAAGCCAGTAAGTGCCAGATTGGGCAGGGTTCGGTGGTGTACTTGGGGCACCAAGTAGGGAGCGGCAAGGTTGCCCCCCTGCAACCCAAGATTGATACCATCCTGGCTTGGGCGCCGCCCAAAACCCAGACTCAGGTGAGAGCCTTCTTAGGACTCACGGGTTACTACAGGAGGTTTGTCAAGGATTACGGTAACATTGTGCACCCCTTGACTTCGCTGACTTCCAGGAAGCAGCCACGAAACGTGATCTGGACTGATGCCTGTCAAACGGCCTTTGACACCCTGAAAACTGCAATGTGCACAGCACCTATACTCCAGGCACCCGACTTTTCGAAATAATTTATTGTCCAGACGGACGCTTCAGAGCATGGCGTGGGGGCTGTTCTAGCTCAGGTGAATGAAGAGGGCCGAGACTTGCCTGAAACCTTCATCAGTAGGAGGTTACTTCCCAGGGAAACGAGGTGGAGTGCAATAGAGAGAGAAGCATTTGCTGTGGTCTGGGCGCTGAAGAAGCTAAGACCCTACCTGTTTGGGACGCACTTCCGGGTTCAGACAGACCACAGGCCCCTCAGATGGTTGATGCAGATGAGGGGTGAGAATCCGAAACTGTTGAGGTGGTCCATTTCTCTACAGGTGATGGACTTTACGGTGGAACACCGCCCTGGCACAGATCACGCCAATGCTGATGGTCTGTCCAGATTTTTCCGCCTTAGTGATGAGGACTCCCTAGGTCAAGGGTAGTTCTCCCCACATTTCAGCTGGAGGGGACACGTGTTAGACCTGACATCATTGGCTTGAGTCTCTCCTCCATTTTTTTCTGTTTGCCTCCACTGTTTTACGATGTTTTGCTGGTATATGCTTTGTGCGCGGTGTCACTGCTGATCAGTGCCACAGCGCAAGTGCTCCCTATGTTAAATTGTTGTATCTAGTGTATCCATGTTTGGCTGATTTGGTTTACTGTCAGTCCCTAGTCTAGTGCACCAGGAGTTGCCGGGGCTTGTAAATACAAATGCCGCTCGTGGGCTTGCAGCACGTGTTGTGCCACCCACAGGAGCGGCCTCGTAAAAGAATGTCTACGGGTCGGTCATTGCGAGACCCACGTGCAGCCTCGTGCTGTCACGCAGGCTGCGCAGGTATACCTACTTGCCAGCCCCTTGAACCTTCCCATGACTTCATGTTAGTCACCCCTATGGTAGGCCCGCGGGCAGGGTGCGTTGTAAGTATAAGGTAGGACACGCCTGACCAAGTTGGCATGTCCTAATAGTGAATTACAGCCATCTTCGTTCTTCACTATTGCGAGGTAGCCTGCTCTCCATTAGTTAGAATGGGCCGCCGGGATTATTAATGCTATGATCCTAGCTGGCTCGGGGAGCATGGTGCAATGTCGAGTTTGGTATCCCTGAACTCGGGGTTTAATTACGCATCCGTTGGTGTGGATGGTTTTTGGACTCTGGGTTTGAAAATAGCACTTTTAGAAAGTGTCTATTTTCTTGTCTAACCATTTCTGGTTTCTGCTGGTCTTGCGTGTGTGTGACAGGAGCTGGGTGGCTCCACAGGTCTGGATGAGTCAGTGTGGGATGAGTGGGACATTTGCGTTGAGAGTAGGGGGAGAGTAGTTGTTGATAGCCTGCCCTGCCTGATACAATGCTGGCTCCACCTCCTGCCAAGCGGCTGATAGCTCTGCTCCTGCCAGTGTCAATGCTGGCTCCACCTCCTGCTGGGCGTCTGAGGACCCAGCCCTGCTCAGTGAATAGGCCAGGTGCTTCTGCCCGGCTCCACCCACGACAGACCCAGAATTTTGGGGAAGTCCCCTTCATGGACAAAGGGATCAAAGCCGAAAAGGGGTATAAGAGAAGGACCCCTGAACCAAGAATTTAGATCACTTCTGACAAGGAACCCTGTAACCAAGGACAAGAGGCCTGCTGATCTGAGGACTTGCCTACCCCTTCTGCCAGAGTGCTGTTTGCTGGGGGGAATCCTGCAGTGCTTCTTTATTTTTGCCAAGGAACCAGGAGAGAGGAACTTTGTGTGTACTCTCACGCTTGCTAAGAAAATCTCCAAGGACTGGAAGAGTGCCAGTCTCCTGCTGAAGTCACAGGGCTAAAGGACTTCATCTGCTAAAGTGCTACTTGCTGGAACTGTGAATCCGGCACCTCTGAAAGAATCAGCAATCTCGACGCCGACGGACGTCGCCGAATCCAGCTCGACATAGTGGGTAACGGCCCCAGTGTCCCGCTTCCTCGACGACCGGCCGCCGGGCCCGACCGACGCCAGCAGCAACGCCAGTGAGTGGGAGTACAGCTCTAGCTCCAGAGGACCTTGTGTCTGCACCGGTGCTGATCGCATCAACTGTGTGCCCTCTCGACGCCGTGAGCGCTGCTCACTCTGTGCAACCGCATCATCGACAACGACGCCTGCTGAGGCCTGATCGACACCGAAGACGCGACGCCGGATTGCTCGACGCCGCTGATCATCGTGTGCTTCATTTTCCAAAGGTACTGTGTTGTTGGGGGTCCGTGTGACTCCGGGCTCGACGTAGCGCTCCTCGCGGTCGACGCCAAACCTTTGGATTAACTTTGCCTCGACGTCGTGTAGCCCCCGTGTGGGTTACCCTGATGCTAAGAACTGTATTGCCAAGAAGAAGATTTGCTTTGATACTAAAGACTTTTGTGCTAAAGAAAAACCTACCTTTGAACTATCCTTTTTCCCTTCCCAGAGTATTTATTAAGATTGTGTACATTTTTGTCGTTATTTGGTCTTGTGCTAAGCCTTATATAAAAATACCTATTTTTATAATACTACTGTGTCGTGTCCATTTGTAGTGTGTTCACTGGATTACTGTATGTGGTCATAAATGCTTAACACACAGCCTCTGAGATAAGCCTGTTCTGCTCTGCCAAGCTACCAAGGGGGTGAGCAGGGGTTATCGAAGGGTGTGATCCCCTTGCCCTGACTAGAAAAGGTGTGTCCCTACTTGTCAGAAGTGTATACCTCTGCCAACTAGAGACAGCCGGTTCTAACACTCCCCCAGAGGCAGTCGGATCAGGGATATCAAACTCTTCGAGCCCAGTCCGGAGCCACAAGGATGACTTGGGACCAGTCGCGTCTGATCTTCTTCAGAACTTTGGGGAGAAGTGGTATAGGCGGAAAGGCGTACAACAGACCGCAACTCCACTTGTGACGAAAAACGTCGCCGAGCGAGTGCCGCCTTGGACATTCCAACGTTCAGAACTGATGACATTGTGCTTTCTCTTCGGTGGCAAATAGACCTAACCAAGGCTCTCCCCACTGTTGAAAGAAACCTTGCGCCACCTCCGAGTGAAGATGCCATTCGTGATCCACCAGACACCGGCAGCTGAGTTTGTCCGCCCTGGCGGGTGTTGAACTGTCAAGGAAATGCCATGCCATTCCAGCCATGTCCAGAGGCGCAGAGCCTCCTGACATAGGGTCCACGACCCCACCCCGCCCTGTTTGTTGCAATGCCACATGGCGGTAGTGTTGTCCGTGAACACCTGCACTACCTTCCCCCTGACAGAGGGAAGGAATGCCTTCATTGCAAGAAGAATCGTCCGAAGCTCCAGAAGAGTGATATGGAGCCTGGATTCCGCCCGAGACCAGAGGCCTCTGATCTTCGCCTCTCCCATGTGACCGCCCCATATCTGGAGGGACGCATCCATCACCACTGTGTGCTCCGGTTGGGGAAGGGAGAGGGATCTGCCGCTGACCCAATGCTGATTTGTGAGCCACCACTGCAATTATTGTGCAGTGCCCTCCGAGATCTGGACAAAATCAGACAAGTTTCCCTGATGTTGCGCCCACTGGAACTTCAGGTACCACTTCAGATCCTGCATATGCCACCTGGTATGGGAGGTCAGCAGGATGCAGGAGGCCATGAGTCCCAGCAGCCTCAAGGTCTTCCTGACCCAAACCCAGGACAAGGGCTGAAAGATCGGAATCGTAGATCGAATGTCCTGGACTCGCTGTTCGGGAGGATAAACCCGAAACTGCGCCGTGTCCAATTCTGCTCCGATGAAGAGGAGCTTCTGGGAGGGAATAAGGTGCGACTTCGGCACATTGATGGAAAACCCCAGCAAATGCAGGGGGTCGCCCGTAGTCTGGAGGTAGGAGACGACTGTCTGAGGCGAGCCCTCCTTGAACAACAAGTCGTCGAGATAGGGGAGACTGAAACCCCTGATCTGCGCAGATGAGCTGCGGCCACCGCCATCACTTTTGTGAACCCCGAGGGGCGCTAGTAAGGCTAAAGGGGAGCACGGTGAACTGAAAATACTCCTGGCCCACCGTGAATCTTAGGTAACGCCAATAGGCCGGCAGGACAGGAATATGAAAATAAGCATCCTGCAGGTCCAGTACCACCATCCAGTCTTGTGGGTCGAGAGCAGACAAGACCTGAGCCAGACTGAGCATCTTGAACTTCTCCTTCCAGAGGAAGTGATTGACTTTCTGAAGGTCTAAGATGGGACGTAGACCCTTGTCCTTCTTTGGAACCAAGAAGTAGTGGGAGTAACAACCACAACCTACTTCTGGCGTCGGAACGTGCTTGATGGCCCCCTTGGCCAAGAGGGCCGCAACTTCCTGCTGGAGAAGTGCCAAATGATCGCCCGACATGTGGTGGAACTGCAGTGGCATGGCTGGGTGGTAGACTCAAAGGGGAGGGGGTAGCCCCTTTGAACAATCTCCAAAACCCCAAAAGAGGATCTCCACAGCGGAACAAGCAATTAGCACCTCAACTTCAACAGTCCCATAAAATGTTCAATGACATGTGCTGTTAAGCCTCCAAGACCTGCTGTGGTTCGTTCTCACTGGGTTCCCAGATAGAAGCTTGAAAAGACGTAGGAGGCAGCACCAGTTATAAAGTAATTCGCAGAAGCAGAATGTTGTGAAAATATATTCTTCTTTTTATTAATCTTTTTGTTTTAAGGTGCACAGGACAGCCAACGCGTTTCGCTCCCCACCTTGGGAGCTTCGTCAGGGCAGAGTCAAAAAAGTATTGCACAATCAGTAGTGTACTAGTCCAGGCCAGGCAGGCAATATATGGCTCAGTCAATAATCCAGATAAACAGAAATAAACTGTCAATCAGGATCTAGATAGTTGCACGATAATTTGTGCAAGACTAAGCGCAGTGAAAACTAATTGCCGTTGGGTGAGGTTCCAAATCTGTTAGAATATATTGAGGCGAAATAAGTGTAAGGTTCTTGGGTAAATTGCAGAGATGAGGTATTTCTTAAGAGGTTGGCAGGCCTTAATAAGCTCCAAAACCGGCTTGTTCTCAAAGACGTGTATTGTCCACAGTAAATCTCCAAAACCCACCTGTCTGATGTAATGGTGCGCCAGTGGGGGAGGTGATAACAAATCCTGCCCCCCACTGGCGTCTGATAGGCTTGAAACACAGGACTAGGAAGGTGTGAAGGCACTGGCCGCATAGGTATTGGTGGAGTGACCCGCACGTTGGCCTCATGACCCGCCTCTACGAGCCCCACGTCCGCGGCTGTGCTGGGACTGTTGCTGCGCAGACTTGTTCTGAAAGGAACATGTTTGCACGCCTCTTCCAGAGCTTCAAAAGGAATGAAAGTTTGAAGTGGAAGGAGTACGTGCGGCCGAAAGGCCAAAAGACTTGGCCGTGGCCCGAGAGTCCTTAAAACGCTCTAATGTGGAATCCGCCTTATCACCAAAGAGGCATGACCATCAAAGTATTCTGGACATCTGCAGGAAAGTCAGTCGTCCTCAACCAGGCATGTTGACGTAACGCCACTGTTGTGGAAATTGTAAGAATCAGCGGTATCAGGACCACAACATATAGTGACCTTGGCCGCATCTCTCCCCTCCATAAGAGCTCTGGATAGAACTGTCCGAGCCTCCTCTGGACACTGAGGTAGCACCTGCTCAACCGGATCCCATACAGAATGGGAATAGCGGCCCAAGAGACAGGCAGTGTTCACAGACCGCAGTCCAGAACTTGCAGAAGAATAAATCTTCTTGCCAAACTGCTTCAAATTATGGGATTCCTTGTCTGGTGGAGCAGAAGGAAACTCACTCAGGGACGTGGAGGCCTGAACCACCAAACTTTCAGGTGTGGGGTGCTGGGTGAAGAAGGCAGGGTCACCCGGAGTCAGGCGATGACATCGACCCACACCCTTATTCACAGGAGCCCCTGTGTTGGGCCAGAACCAAGTGCCCAAAAGCACATCAGAAAGTGCCTCATTAAACGGCAACAGCGATTCTGTAGAAGAAGAACCACCGCAAGATCACCAACATCCACAACAGCTTCAACCCCCCGACGCACACTACGGACCCCGCCACGATGAACCCCCCAAGCCCCACTGACCACGACCCTCTGACCACTTGGACCAACGAGAGCACCGAAGACATACCTAAGACCATCAGCACCACCCACTCAGGCTCCCCGTCTGACCCTCTCCCCCACCACATTGCAAACAAAGCCAAAAGCCTCATGGCACCCCATCTGCGTAACATTATCAACCTCTCCTTCGAAACGGCGACCTTCCCGGAGAGCTGGAAGCACGCCGAAATCAACGCCTTCCTGAAGAAACCCAAGGCGGACCCGAGCAACCTCAAGAACTTCTGGCCCATCTCCCTGCTTCCTTTCCCAGCGAAAGTCATGGAAAAGAATGTAAACACACAGCTCACCCGCTACCTAGAAGACAACAGCATCCTGGACCCCTCCTAGTCAAGCTTCCGCAGCAATCACAGCACCAAGACCGCCCTCATCGCCGCCACAGACGACATCAGAATCCTACTCAAGAACGGTGAGACAGCGGCCCTCATCCTCCTGGACCTCTCTGCCGCCTTCGACACCGTCTGCCACTACACACTACGCACACGCCTCTACGACGCAGGAATCCGAGACAAGGCCCTGGACTGGACCATCTCCTTCCTCACCGACAGAACCCAGAGATTCCTCCTCCCCCGTTCCATTCCGGAACCAATAAAACCGTCTGCGGCGTCCCCCAGGGATCCTCCCTCAGCCCGACGCTGTTCAACGTCTACATGGCCCCCCTCGCTCGCATCGCCAGACTACACGACCTCAACATAATTTCCTCCGCCGACGACACCCAGCTGATCCTCTCCCTCACCAAGGACCCTCTCACCGCCAAATTCAACCTACACCAGGGCATAAAGGCCGTCGCCGATTGGATGGAGGCAAGCAGGCTCAAGCTGAATATGGACAAGACTGAGATCCTCATCCTCCGGCCTAACCCCTCAGCGTGGGACGACTCCTGGTGGCCAGCATCACTGGGAACCCCCCGCCACCTACCAACCACGCACGCAACCTAGGAGTCATCCTCGACTCCAAGCTCAGCATGACCAACCAAGTCAACGCAGTCTTCTCCTCCTGCTTCCACACCCTCTGCATGCTCCGCAAGATCTACAGATGGATCACGATGGACACACGGAAAACCGTCGCCCACGCTCTCGTCAGCAGCCGACTTGACTACGGAAACGCCCTCTATGTCGGAGCCCCGTCCAAGCTCATCAACAGACTCCAAAGAATACAGAACGCCTCAGCACGCCTGATCCTTGACGTCCCGCGCAGGGACCACATCACCCCGCACCTGAGAGACCTGCACTGGCTCCCTGTCGACAAAAGAATCACATTCAAACTCATGATCCACGCACACAAAGCACTCCACAAGACCGGCCCTGCCTATCTCAACAAATGGCTCGCCTTCCACGTACCCAACAGGAAACCCCGCTCCGGCGACCTGTCCCTGGCTGCCGTCCCGCGCATCCACAGAACCACTTCTGGGGGCAGATCATTCTCCCACCGCGCTGCCAAGTCCTGGAATGCCCTCCCCCTCCACCTACGACAGACCGCAGACCTCCCGGCCTTCAGAAGACTGCTCAAGACCTAGCTCTTTGACCACTAGCGGCAGCTGCCCCCTTCCCCCAGCGCCTTGAGACCCTAGCGGGTAAGTAGCGCACTTTACAAATCCCTTGATTGATTGATTGATTGAAGCTAGGAGGAGGAGCAAGATGGTGGGCTGACACCGCCACGGAGCGCACCGCAGGAGTGAATGTCTCCCTACCCCAACTTTACATGGATGTCTGCTCGATATTGGAGCAGAGGGAATATGGCGATTTGACAGAGTGAGACGGAGTGAAAGTGTAGATCTGTTGAACTGGAATAAACAACCCGACTTTTAGCGGACTTACCTGCTCTTTACCTGGACTGCTCTACCGGACTCTGGAGCTGCGAGAATCAAGCGGATGACAAGCCCTGGAAAATCCATGCTGGTGACCGGGCTTGCTGGAGGCAGACGTGAGCTGTTTGTGCTCAGGCTTCTGCTGCGTTGGCTGTCGGGGCATCGCTCGGTGCACAATTGGTTTGGTCTTGTCTACGGCTCACGGACCGAAGTATCAGCAGCTCAGCAATGAGAAATGGCACCTTTGAAGAACCCTGTGCGGGGGACGCGAGCTGCTCACGCCCTCGCTAACACTGAGACTGGAGATGGAAACGAAGCCGTGGTCGCTACCGCCACTGGGAGCAAGGCTGGGGGCTGTTGTTGGTAAGTTCATATTAAGGCTATTTCAGTCTGGAAAAGCTTCAGATCTTTTAGCAACCGGCTCTATTAGTCATGCAGACAGCAGCAACAAGCTTTCAGAAACATTACTTGAGGCAATACCGGTAAATCAAAGTATGCTTGACAATTCTCCACAATCAGAGATACATAGTAACCCGGGGATTAGCACTGCTATTGATACTGTGTCTGAAAATGCTGAAAATGGTGTTGGGTCACATATAGTAGTAGAGGCTGATATATCTACAGAAGGCTGTCAGGACATCCCTATAATAATTAACTCATCGGATATAGGGGATGTGATGAATAAGTCTTTAATAGAGTTAAGAGGCGGTAATTTTGCTAGTAACGACCTGGATGTGGCAACTAGAGAAGGCACTAATAGCAACAACAAGGATGGGGAGTGGGAAGAGCGGGAAGAGCTGGCATCCCACAGCGATGAGGTGGCAGGAACTGCTGCTCCTCTGCCAACAGGCAGTGGTAAAGCATTCATTAAGACCCCTTTGGGGAAGAAAACCAAGACCAAAGTCAAGAATAAGAGGACCGCTCAGAGATTGGATAACTCTTAGCAAAACCACAACCAAGATCAAAAATAATATGTATGGAAAATGCAGCTCGGAGAACAGCTCTTTGCGGAAGTGGGTCCAAGCAAAGGGCGGAGTAAAAAGTAGGGTCTCTCGGATAACTGGCAGCAGCCCTAATGAGGATAATGCAACTTGCATGTCGACTAATAACACTGCAGTAAAATCACTGGAGGGCAAAGAGAGGCAGATGCTCAACAAACATCTATCACTGCTGTCTCTCTTCTATTGGATACAACTCTGCATTTGGTCTCTTTGAACGATTCTGATCCGACACTTGCCTCGATAATGCAGTTCTTGAGAGACCAACGAGCAGAAACTCAAGGTCATTTTGCACTAGCGAAATCAGATACAGATAAAATGTTGCTATTACTACAGGCTGTTACAGCAAAAGTTGGTGGCCTTGCTAACAATGTATTAGACTTGCAGCACAGAGTGGGAGAGGCAGAGCATACTGCAAGTCTCACACACATTACTGTACAGAAGCAAGCGACTCAAATTTCAACTCTTCAACTAAAGTTGGAGGATTTTGAAAACCGCCAAAGGCGTCAAAATCTGCGTATATTAGGCATTCCCGAAGGAGTGGAAGGGGCGGACCCTAAGCTTACTTGGTACAGCTATTCAGGAGGGCCTTCCCAGACTTGTCTGACTGGGATTGAGACTCTCAACTGCAAAGGGTACATAAACTGCCAATTGCTAAAAGTAATCAGGAAAGCAGTTACTCTCGTCCATTTATAGTATTTTTCTGGAATTTTTTACTGCGACAGGCAGTCTCTCTCAAAGCAAGACCTAACACACCAGTTACCGTGGAATCTGTCACATTTTTTGCTAGATCTGATCTTTGTAAAATCACAATGGATAGACGATGGCAGCTCCGCCAATTAATTGATCTGCTCAAATCTCTGGGGGCCCAAGTTTATTTACAGGAACCGGCACGCTTGAAGATTTTCAAAGATGGGAGGACTTATTTCTTCAATGACGATTCCTAAGTTAGGTCCGCTATATCTAAGTGGAAAATGGAAGCTACTCAGGGGAAAAAATGATGATGATCTGAAATTCTTAGAATGATTAGGCAAATAGGCTGGAAGTAGGACTGGGTAGCGATAATGCTTATCCCATGTTTTGTCTATCTTTTTCTTTTTTATTTCCTCCGCTCTTTTTCTTTCTGGCGGGGGCGTGAGGGGCAACTTCCTGCGGGGGTGGCTCTAGAAGGCTGCCAAGCTAGCGGCATCCAGTTAAAAGGAGGATTCGTCCTTCAAGGTACGGGGATGGGGGTGGGCCCTCCAGGGCCTCTCAGGTCAGAGGTAGGGATGGAGGTGGTTTGGGGGAGTTGCAAAAAGTAAAAAATTACATCACAAAGGGGAAATTTAGTTATGGTAATAGCTTGTTAGCTAATTTTTGTTTTTTTGGTAAAGGGGTTTTGAAAAGAAAGTGCCTTCTGGTATGGCTAAGATCACATGTATATTATGGAATGTGTCCGGTCTTAATAGTGCCAGCAAACAAAAACTGGTGCAGGAAGAGTTAAAACTATATCAACCACATTTGGTGTTTATGACTGAGACTCATCTGGCCTATAAAGACCGTCATTTGTTTAAACACCTTGGATATGAACTTATTGTTTGTACCTCTCAAACTATTTCTATGAAAGGGACTGCTATCTTAAGAGACAAGAGGTTTCTCTGTAAAATAATTACGGTGATGGCTGACTCAAAGGGGCGATGGTAAATTGCTCACATAGAAATTTCTGGTAAAAAATATGTACTTGCGTCATTATATGGACTTAACGTAGACGACCCTACGATGTTTGATTTTCTTAATTTGGAATTATTGAATTGGGGTGGAGAACGACTGATAATGGGTGATTTTAATTGTGTGATCAATTATAATATTGAATCTACTAAAAGGGGGGCACTAGCAGGATGTGTAAGGTTAGGGCAGCTATACTCTAATTGGCTCGACTACAGTCTCTGCAGGATGTCTGGCGCCAACTACATCCGTTTGTTCCTGGTTACACCTATTACTCAGCCCCTCATATATCCTACTCAAGAATATTAATAAAAAGGTGACTCATTTTATTACTTGCAATACATAATTATGATCCTTTTACAGCTTCGCAGAGCGAAAAGTTAAACAAACCTAATGGAGGAAAGAATCGTAAACGTGCTTCTTTAAGAAATCTTACAGAGGAACTTTATAAAATAAAAAGTATGAAAATTCTCGTAATTATCTGATACAGATAGTCCAAACAGAGTATGCTAGGATCGTTGCATCTTGTAACAAAATGATTGCGCTGTCAGCCAACAATGAAGTCAATTGTCACAAAACATCTTTTATTGACATCCTGCAAATGACACCCTCCAACAGAGTGCCAATCTTCTCTTCCTGAGGTATCAGTTTATACAGCTCTTTGACCTTTTCAATGTCTGCGATTTTTGATACCTCGGCTACAGGAACTTGCTGTCGTTCCACTCGAGAGTCAGGATTGATGGGCCGCGTCTCATCTTCAATCAAAACGACAACTTCAGCACAGTCATTGTCTGCAAGACCAAACCTTTTGAAAGCTTCGGAAATGTTATTGGTGGGAGAAAGGTTGAATATGACTTCAGCATACAGCGTCCTTGTCTTCATTCTCCCAAGCTTCTGTAAATGAACAGCCTTGTTGGCTGCTACCAGGATCTGAAGAGGATCTAAAATCATTGTAGGGCTTAGCAAGGCCCCATCAATGGATCCTTCCATTGCCATTTTCCTTAGACTTGCTGCGTTCTTCACATCATTAAACAACATGAGGGACACACTTGAACCCGGAAAGAGCTCCAGTTGTTGTTTCAAAATCATTCTCTGCGTCTGAGCACATGACATGTACTGCTGTGCCTCGGGCTCCTACCGCTGTGCTAAAGACCAGGGCTGAAACGATCCCTCACTAATTTCCTATCCGGGAAAGGGAAAAAAAAAGCTCAAGAATAGACATGGCTTGGGCATCTGAGAATCTACTGGCAGTGTCAGATATTGAAATATGCCCTCGAGTAACTTCAGACCATAACCCTATTCTGCTGTTTTTTGCTGTTACTACGGAAAATAAGAGTATAAGGCTATTTTCTTTCCCCAGATACTTATTAACTAACAAAAACTTTATCTCAGACATGAAACATCAGCAAGAGACTTTTTTTGAATTGAATGTAGGGACTGCTTCTCCCCTGGTGGTCTGGGATGCTATGTAAGCTTTCGTTAGGGGAGTGACCCAACAGTGTATCTGGCGCCAAAATAAACTAAGAAAAGGGGATTTAGATAAATGAATCTCGACCCTGCATCGCAGGGAAGAACAACATGCGGAGGCAATAATACAAGGTCAACAGGATCAGGATCAATAACTTCTTCTTCTGCTAGATGCCAGAATAGAAATGAAAAAAATACTTCAGGAAAAAGTGCGGAGAAGTACAATAAATATCGTCAGGAGCAATATGAATATAGCAAACATATTGGTAAAGTGCTAGCTTTTCAATCGGCAGAAGCCCGGGCTCCAACTAAAATTAAGGCAATCATAAGTGCAGACGGCAGTGTTCATAGATGTTTAAAAATATTCTGCTAGCACAATTTTACGTAGTCATCGAACACATTGGTATAGATAATAAGATACCGGTGTCATGGAACATCACCCAGATTGTCTTTTTTTTAAAAAAAAAAGGCAAAACTCCTACTGACTGTGGATCATATCGACCCATCTCCCTCATAAATACAGATGCTAAGATTTTTTTGAAGATTCTTGCTAATCGTCTTGCTCCAATGATGGCCGGTCTGGTATACGATATTCAACACGGTTTTATACCAGGCAGAGATACCCCATCTCATGTTAATATGGCGATTGGAGCTTTTGATTATGCGTAAAAAGAGGGAGTGGGTCTCGGTATGATTCTTTTAGATGCCGAAAAGGCCTTTGACAAGGTCGAATGGGAATTTCTATGGGCTACACTAGCTGCACTCGGTCTTTGGAGACAGTTCAGAGAATGGGTCCGTGCTTTAAACTGTAAACCTAAAGCCAAGCTTTCATATTCTGGGGCATACTCTAAGCCATTTGACATTTTATGTGGCACAAGGCAGGGCTGTCCTCTTTCACCGCTGCTATTTGCCTTTTACATAGAGCCGTTTATACGTGCTCTACAAGCTGATAAAAATATTAAGCCATTAAAAACCACTTTTAGTAGTCTAAAAACAACAGCATATGCGGACGATCTGGCAATTTTTTTCTACTAAGCCTGTAGAAGCCGTCCTAGCTATTGAGAGGGCAGTAGTTAAATTCGGACTAGTATCTGGATATAAATTGAACATTAACAAGACGCAGGTGCTTCTTAATTTTGAATCGAATCCGACATTTCTGGGGAGTTGTACTTCCGCTATTTATTTGGGGGTCCAAGTCTCTGCTAAAACAGGTCAAATAATATCTTTAAATTACACTCCTCTATTAACCGAAACTGCCAACAACTTTTAAAATGGCATAAGCTTCCTATAGGGCTTATGGGGAGATATAATTTAATTAAGATGAAAATACTCCTCACATTTCTATATTTATTTAGGTCCATTTCTTTACGACTTTCTAACACTTTCTTTAAAAAATTGGATGGAATTTTGAGTAGTTTTATTTGGGGCTTTAAGAAGGCACGTCGGGCTATCGACTTACTTAAATTACCTTATACACAAGGGGGTCTCGGACTATCAGATTTTACTTTTGGTCATCATTTGCAGGGCGTTTTCGTACTTTGTAAGGTATTGATCAGAGGGACTCTTTATATAGACTGATCTTGGGGGATGAGTTAATTTTTTCTTTATCGTATTAACGATCCAAATTATTTTAAACAAGTCAAATTTAAGACTATTAGAGACTGTTTTAATATGGCGGGCTAAGGCCACCAAAAGTACTTTATCAATAATTCACACTAAGCTTCCATTGTGGGGGAATCCAATGCTACCAGATATTTTTCAGGATTTTAGAGGTAGATCACGGTCTAAGTATGAGATTCTATATCTAGGGGATATGTATGATGTTGGAGGACTTAAATCATATGAAGTTTTACAACTTCAATATAAACTCCCTACTAACTTTGTATTTAAATATGTACAGATAAGGGATTATCTTCAGAAAAATGTTGACCCTAATTTTATTACAAAATCCTACGTATGGGATCTTCTATATGAGGAAAAAACTAAATCTCTTATGGGCACTATGTATAAGCTGCTGACCAGCTTTAAAGCTGACGGGTGTGAAAATGTAGCATTACAATGAGTCAAACACTAAACTTGGCTATAACAACTGTTATGATCACGGAGGCTTTGGGCAGTATTGGTGATTCGGTCCATTCTGTGAGTTTGCAACTACAATTTCATACAATTGTTATGTAGTATTATACACCCAAAAGAGTTAGTAGATGGGCAGGAGGTAATAATGTAGGAGAAAAGACTAAATGTCCTAAATGTGGGATCCAAGCTGAAAACTTGATATACATGTTTATAGACTGTCCGAAATTACAATTTTACGGGCAGAAGATTGGATTAATGTTTTATAGCAAACTCTGAATAGGCCCTACATTTACTATTCTAGAAATTATGTTGGGGTATAAGAGAGATAAGCCTGCTCTAACACGGCTATTTTCCATTATGATGGTAGCGGCAAGACTCGCAATTGCTCGGATGTCTCTCTCTCCGCTACCACCAACAATTTATGATTGGTGGTCTATTATTAAAGTGACTTATGGCATGGAATTTGCATTGGCTTAAGCTAGGGGCACAGCCTCTATGGTCAAAAATGTGAGAATTTGGGGCTTTTTGGATCTTTCGGTATAGTGTATTACTGATTATTAATGAGGGTATTATGATTTAAGAATTGAATGTGCCAGATTTGGTTAATTATTTGATTATGATTAGACTTTTTTGTTTTGTTTGGATATTGTAAAATTAACCCTGCTTTAATTGATGCTTTTTTGTACATAGTTGAATTTAAGTTATTAACTATTTTATATTACCCTAATGTGATGTCAATAAAAAAAAAAATTAAAGAAAAAGAAGCTTTCCGAAGCACTTCAGTCAGTAAGTTGGTCCTGACAGCCACTGTAGGGAGCTTGTGCTCAAGAGCCTCAGCCACCCTACTTAGCACCGTGGAAAAGGAACCACTCTCCTCTACAGTCACTGAAGGGGATGGTGAACCAGGCGCCGGAGTGTAATCCGGGCCACCGGCCTCCGTCTCCTCATCTCAGTCGAGGACGGACTCGCACTGTGCTGTGAGAGGGTCTTCAAACCCTTTCCAATCCTCGCCTTCCTGCACAAGGGGACGAGGATGTGGGTGAATAAAACGGTAAAAGTCCCCCATTGGCGTTGGGATTGGCGTCGGAAGACATCCCTCTGGCACCGTACTGACGTCAGAAAAGAAGTCGACGCCGGTGTCGGCCGCCGGCATTGGCGCCATTGGCACCATCAACGTCGATGTCAGTGGGGGCCGTACGGGGTCCACTGGCAAGAACGGGAAGCCCCGGCCAGAGAGGCCTCTGGGCGTCGACGACGTCGGGCCGGCGACGTCGAGAAACGTGGAACAGTGGGGCCCGCGGGGCACGAAGGCGATCCGACGGGGCCGCACAGTCCGAAGATATGTGCCATTGCAAACACGAACTCTTGCAATTTGGCTGGAGTTGCCGATGGACCCGGGGAAGGTGGGTAAGCCAACGGTAACTTCAGGCTCCATCGGAGCCGCAGGGGCGGTGCCACCTGCCCCCTCAGCGGCGTCCTGCGACCAGCGAGGGGATGACGAAGAGCGATGATGCTTCTTCGACTTTTTGAGCTTCGCCTTACCTGACTCTGAGTGCAAAGACTTCGAATGATGGTGCTTGCTCCGCCACCGGGCCCTCGACCTCCCAAGAGATCGGGACCTGGAACGACGTGGGGCCAACTCCCGGGCCTCCAGCCACTTTCGGGACCGCTCCTGCAAAGTTTTCGGGGCCAAGGCTCGGCAGTGGGAACATGACTCAGTGTCGTTGTCACGCCTCAGGCAGAAAAGCCATTCACGGTGCGCGTCCGTCAGCGACATCGTGCGCGGACAGGCCTTGCAAAGCTTGAAACCGGGCACCCCTATGTACCAGGAGTAAGTTTTACTTACAATTTAATCAAACAACACTTTAGTCAGCAAGTTGACGGGATAACGCTCTCTCCGGATCTGCACTTGCTGGAGCGGAAAAAATAAATAAAGAACTGACGTCAGCGTGGGAGGGCGCATCTAAGTAGCTCCTGTGACGTCATCTTGGTGAATACGACGCCAACGAAGCTCGTGGAGCCGTACGATGACGCCTATTGACATGCAAGGTTACTGCTAACGAAAGCTTTCCGGATCTAGTCTGACACCTGGGGATAGTCTAAGGTAAGGAATCTATCACTAACGTGTCTCTTTCAGATCGCACTTTTAAAGTAAAACAACTTTTAAAAAGTTGCCACTCTGTGACCCAGCTGGTCCAGTAGCCTCACACGGGAACTGGCTGACAGACAGTCTTGTGTCTGCCTGGAGAGTGGTGAACGACTCAAAAACAATAGCAGCAAGCAGCAGGGAGAAGTGTCACCTCTCCCTTGCAGGAAGCCACTCGGGTGTTAGCCCAAAAGTCGAGCTTCAAGCGTGAAGCCGAACTTTGGTGGGCAAAAACGCGATAACACTCCTGAGGGGCTGCCATTTGTTTGGTCTTCTCTCTCTTGCCCTGTTTTCAGCATGTCTACTGACTAAACCAGTTTCCCTGTAGGTATGTAGCCCACAGGTAGCCAAACCTATATGGTGGCTACCAAGCTCCTAATTGCCAAAGACGGGTGCCGACATCTTGGGAGTGGTCAGAATAATGCATTCTGGGATTGTTAAATGCCACATATTGCTGGAAAGTTATCACCAGAAGGGACGGGAGCTGGTAGCCTATAGACCACGTGGCTCCTTCTGGGCATTTTCCTGGGATAAAAATGGCACCCCTGTCACCCTGAACCTCATATTATGTCAGAACTGGAACAAGGACCGAAGGAGGACTGCTCTGCTGCTCCTGGACTGCACAAAGTGATGATGCATTATCTACTGGACTTTTGGGCTAGTGAAGTTGGAACTGTGCCTGTGGCTTCGGACGTAGGGAAAAGTCATGCCCCAACCCCACACCAAAGCAGTGCCTCCAAGGATCAGTTGGTTGGTTTCCTAGAACCAGTTCGAGCAACAAAAGAGTTCAAGAAACCTATACTGGCAAGTCAGTAGCCACTTCAACAAACTCGCTGCTGGGTGCCCCAAGAGACCGATCCTAGACAGCCAAAAGTTGCACTGAGTCGGGCGGACCCGGGAGTGCTGGCAAAGTCTGGATTGGTTGCCCTAGAGAGACACTAGTCCCACTAAAGAATTTCGCTCGATCTGCTGTGTCCGGTGACTGGTAGCCCAGCAGCAGCTGGTCTTCTACTGTTTTGAAGTGGACTTTGTAGGACCCCGACCTCTGTGGCCAAAGTCACCCCACATCACCTATTGACTGAGGAATCACTACAAAGGCACTCCCATCGACTGAAAGCAACTGGAGCATCTTTGAGCATCTTTCATCCTGTAGCCCCTAATTAGAACCACTCCATTAGAGTCTATGGCGGCTGTGATGTAAAATTTGGAACTGGAGTGGAAAATGCTTTGGTGGCCAGGTAGCTGTCCAAATCTACCCCATTAGCCCCCAGACCGTCATCCTATTGGAATTGGTCACCCAAGCCGGGCAGGAGTAGCTGAACTAACTTTTACAAACTTTTGAAAACTTTGCAAACTTTTTGTTGAGCAATGCTGGTTTGTGGTTGAATTAGAAAGTGATAAAACCTTTACAATTCTCTATCTCTGAAACCCTCCTGGGAATTTTGCTTATCAAGGACTCTAAAAGTTCATAAAACTATACTCTATTTTTGTGTTTCAGGCGAGGGGCTGTCCACAGAAGGACGGGAAGATCTGGGCCAGGTGGGCTAAATATCGAGGTATCAACTTATCTCTCCTGACGCAGCCAGCAAACCAGGACCCTCTTGAATGGCTGGTAGTGAATGACTCGCCAGTTTAATGTGATAGCTCATTACTGATGTGGATGGAAACTCATTTGCTGTATCTATATCTTGCTTTTCATTGGATGTATGGTGCGTGGTTGGGGGGGAATGGAGGGGGGTTTTGGTCCGATGTTCCGCAGACCTCCTGGGGGGAATCTTTTCAGTACCTAAAGTCTTTACAATTTGCCATGTACAACGCATGCTGTAAAGAGTCATATTCCTCGAAAGCCATCACTATCAAGACTTGCTGCTCGAAAGCCATAGCTACCCAGTGTTGAGCTTAAGGTTGTTCAAATGAGCCTGACTTGGCCCAAGACAGTTTTTGCAAGTGTATTCCACGGTAAAGCGACAAAGCCATACCATAAAATACCCTCAAATTCTCAAGGCTCCTTTAGTCTTTCCTGAGAAAATTAAGCATTTCATCCACATGCTGGTGACAATCAGCTGTATTTGACAATCTACCTGCTAGAGGCCAACCCAAGACAAGGGAAGGCCCTAGCACTCAATGATGAATCAACATCTTAAATGAAAAAGAAATCTGAAAACTATTGCAAAAAGAGACTTTACCAAATCAGACTGCATTCATACCAACAATGAATTTAAACCTAGTTATTTCTTCGCTTGACTACAGCAACTAACTTCTGTGTCCAGCAGTGAGCAGATATTTTCTATGCATGGTGTCGCAAGAGCCCTATCTGATGTCCTAAATTGGAATGCTAATTTTTCCTTCCGATCAGCTCTTCTCCAGCTCTTTAACGACTTAAATGTCAATCGATATGGGAGTGCCTAGTTAATATTGGCTTGGAACTGGCCCAGCAGGATATTTCCCAGCACTGCCTCTCCTCACACAGGAGGACTGGTTCCAGGGCATAAATAGATAAGAAGCATGGATGTCCATCACCCATAAACGTGAAAAGATTTGAGCCCTTGGCTTTCAAACTACAGTTCCCCTTTTTTCACTTTCTGGTGGTGTCGCTAGGGAGTGTAATGGAAATTTTGGGTGAGGGGAGGGAATGGGAAAGGACGAAGATAATTTATGCCATAAATTATACTCTCTGGACCTGTGTATCTCATTAGGCCATGTATGAGAATTGAAGGTTTAACAGGTAATATCGATCTTGCACTTGACTTGTTTTTATAAAACTATGCAATGGCAATAAAATTATTGACTTGAAAAAGGGGAGTTTACCAATAGGTGTGGTCCTCTGATGTTCCACGGCCATCAGGTGATGCAGTTAGTCACAGATGATTCTCGGGTTGGCGTAAGATTAGTTGGGCTCCAGGGTTTTGTTGTTTTAGGGAAGACAAGCTCTAGTCCACACATTTTTAGGTCGAGCAGACCTTACTCTCAATGCGTGAGCATTGAGAGTGTCTGCTTCAGACCTTTTGCCGCCCGTATGGGGAATGAGTTGGGAATGAGGACACGAATCTGTTACGAGCTGCGTTTTTCCTCGCGGGAGCGCGCGTCTGATACCTGCGCATGCGCGGTGTAAGCCCTGGCTCTCACACAGACACAGGCAGCCCCCACCCCTCTGCATGCACGCACGCACACACACAGGCGCAAGCCCTCGCTCACACACAGACACAGGCAGCCCCCACCCCTCTGCATGCACGCACACACACACAGGCGCGCGCATGCACACGCAGGCACACTATCCCCTGCCTCGCATTCTCTCAATCACACACAGTCACGCATGCGCACACACATGCACACACACACACGCACGCACACACGCATACACACAGGCCTTCACATTAGCCCTGGCCCTCCCCTCCCCTCCCACTCACCGGGCTCTTTCGGCGTGTTTCGTGTCTCCTCTGCAGCGCTGGTCGGAGTCGGCCGGCTTCACTGCTTCCTCGGCGGCGGCGGGCGGAACTTCCTGCTGGATTGCAGGCCCCGCCCCCGTCTCGGCCAAAAGTGCCTGACTTCCGGTTTACACGGAGCAGGGCTGCGGCGGTGATTTCGAATGCTCATTAAGTTATTGAATGTTTTTTTTACTGCTTTTAACATAAAAATGCGGGCAAAGCCAATAAAATATAGTCTTGTGACTACCCTGCGCTTGTTTTTGCTGATGTTGTTGTGGTGGCGAAACTCCAGAGCAGTTTCAATACGTGTGTTCTGATTTCGCTTTGCTGCCCTTTGAGTGTGATATGTACGGTCAGGGGCATTTAGGAGAAGGCGTTGCGTACATCCTTTCGTTTGGTCTCAGCTAAACTACCCAAGGCCATTGTTTTTATGTGCCCGTGCACGAGCTTGCCGTTTGCTCAGGCATTTCTCCTCCCCCTAATTAGTCACCCCTGCTGTTGCTGCCCACGGCCGGCCGTACTTTGTCTCCCATTTCCCCCCCCCCTCCCCACAGAAATTCCAAGAGCTTGTTAACGAGGCTTTCTCTGCTGTAGCTATATACCAAGTGAGAAGTGGGCTGTTTCAGAATGTAGACACTTCAGTGGCTGGTTCTTGTTATCTTTGCCGAGGTCTGTCTGTATGGGAGTAACCCAATTTTCAATGACAGCCCGTGATTACGGGAAGGAATCACACCAACCCCCACTTGTTAAAGAAGCGTGAGCGGTTATTCTGCACAAGAGAGGGTCTATTTCGAACATAAGACGAACTCGTCCTGCATTAAGGCACTGAACTAGGCGGGCATCTAGCTGGAGTCGTTTAAAAAAGCATGCGTCTGGCGTGGGGTCTGTGAGGTGAAAGGTCCGAGTGCTGAATTATGTTGACGTCGGAACCCACAGAGTTCCTGAGGGTTCAAGAACTACCATTGTCACCTTCAGACACAGCAAGGCCCCTCCCGTTAGGCAAGGCTGAAAGCAGGCTCACAGGCAGCATATTAATGAAGAGAGGCTTAATCCCAGAAGAAAACCAGCACAAGTACGCGACTCACCCTCACCCTCACCCCCCCTCACCCCCACAACCCCTCACAACAACCCTCACCCCCACACCCCCTCAATCTCAAACCCCCTCACTCTCACCCCCCCTCACCCTCACACCCCCTACCCCTCACACACCCTCACCCTCACACACCCTCACCCTCACACCCCTACCTCCACACACCCTCACACCCCCTCACCCTCACCCCCACACACCCTCACCCTCACACCTGCTCACTCACATCCCCTCACCCTCACACACCCTCACACCCCCTCACCCACCCTCACCCTCACACACCCTCACCCTCACACACCCTCACCCTCACATCCCCTCACCCTCCCTCACACACCATCACACACACACCCTCAGACCCCCATACCCCTCACCCTCACACACACTCGCACACACTCACAACCCCTCACACCCCCTCACCCTCACACCCCTCACCCTCACACCCCCCTAACCCTCACATCCCTTCACCCTCACACCCCCTGACCCCCCTCACCCTCACATCCCTTCACCCTCACATCCCCTCACACACCCACCCTCACCAGCATAGCATAACAAAACACAGCATAGCATAACAAAACACAGCATAGCATAGCATAACAAAACACAGCATAGCATAGCATAACAAAAACAAGCATAGGATAGCAAAACATAGCATAACAAAACATAGCATAACAAAACAAAGCATAACAAAACAAAGCATAACAAAACAAAGCATAACAAAACAAAGCATAACAAAACAAAGCATAACAAAACAAAGCATAACAAAACAAAGCATAACAAAACATAGCAAAACACAACAAAGCATAGCATAACAAAACATAGCATAACATAACAAAACATCGCATAACAAAACAAAGCACAAAACATAATAAAGCGTAGCCAAACACAACAAAACATAGCATAGCCAAACAAAACAAAACATAGCATAGCATAACAAAACAAAACATAGCCTATCATAGCAAAACATAGCATATCATATCAAAACATAGCAAAGCATAACATAGCATAGCAAAACATAGCAAAACATAGCATAGCATAGCAAAACATAGCATAACAAAACACAACATAGGATAGCAAAACAAAGCATAGAATAACAAAACAAAACATAGGATAGCAAAACAAAACATAGCATAGCATACAGCATCACTCAGCACCACCACAGCATCACTCAGGGGCACCACAACAGCACTATGCGCTACCACAGCATCACTGAACGCCACTGCATCACTTGTTCGCCATCACAACATCACTCAGCGCCACCACAGCATCAATCTGTGCAACCATTCAACAACTGGTTCAAATATTTTCTCTCAATGTTTCAAGCTTTATTACAAATGTAACAAAAAGATGTTAATATTTCACTTCTGTTCTTGGATTTTCGTCACAATAAAATACACTTAACATAATCTTCACAAAAGTTATTTACTAAAGTTTAAGCTATTGCCATTATAAATTACTATGACTTTTATTTAAGTATTAATTATTTAAAAAAATTAAAAGCCATTGTTATTTGTAATATCAATACATGCAAGTCACGTACATACAACACATATTGCATTACAAATGCTATAGGTGTCATATTTGCGAAAGTTAAAACTATTGGCTTTATAAATGACAAAGCTATAATTTCGCTATTTTCAAAAACAAAACATAAATAAAAAATGTGTCATTTACAATACCAATAGCTCAAACTTTCCTAATGCGAGACCTATTGCATTGCAAATGCTTGTTTAGTAGGGGCTTGCTCTTATCTAAGCTTCAGTCAGGTTCTCTACTCTCCATTATCAAGCCAGATCACTTCTCCGAGTTGGGCTGCAGAGCACTTTTTGAATCCAAATGAAATGAAAGGAAATGAATCTAGGGGCGTCCGTTCTGATCTACTACTTGTATGACAGCAGAGAACTGGGCCTAGCTCTCTGCCAGGGAAATAGGAAAACCAGAGTATGATATATTGTTTTTAGGATGCGTGGCAAGTGGGCATAAAAGAATCTTGGTAAAACACAGACTCCACAAAATGGGGTCGGAAGTCATAGGCGGGAATCCATGTTGTTTTAAAGTCTGAATAATCGTTTTAGTGAAGACACGCATTAGAAGTTTGCTTTAAGCTTTGCAGACTTAAGAGAAATAATATTTTTTATTAAGCATTATTTTGTTACAAAATTATATTTGTAAATAGAGCATTACTTTAAAATTATTACGTGTATACAAAACAGGATTACACTTTTCCCCAAACTGATGCACAGAAAACATTTATGATTGGAAGGCCACGGCCAGTTCATTCTAGCTAAGGTTTCTCAAAAGGAAAACATATCAAAATGAATATATTAACTTAGTGTCTGCGAGTGCAGGTTATAACAAGAAACTACAAGAACATGGTGGATTTTACAGAACTTGGCAATTCGCCTTTGCAGGAACAAGTGAATAGAAACTTGTATTCAAGAATTTGTAATGCAATCGGTCTCGCCTTTGGGACCTTATAAGGATTTAGCCATGGAGAGGAAAGTATACCATTTCGTGGTCGCACTCGCAAGACCTTCATAAGCCACTCCCTAGATAAATAATGTGATCCCAGACAACAAAAGCGGAAGGATAGAGGTGGAAGATCCCAACTCGCAACTCGGGGCCCATGATGGACATTCAGCAAAGCCTGGGTCAAGGGCAAAGATAAGACTGCTTGTGAAAGGATTCGCCATGCTAGAACCGCTCTGGATTTTACTGCTGCTTCAAGGTTTTCAGTTCTCTTTTCTGATCACCACAAATAATGAACTCACATCACTCCTGAACTATTTGGCACAGAACATGGGCTAGGATTCAACGTGCACATCCATTGAATTCACAAGCATTTCTACTAGAAATGCTGCACATGCATAATGAAATACAATACATATAGGCAAATGATGCCAACATAAAAAATCACGCCAACGTAAATCACTGACAAAAATACAGGGGAAAACGAGAGAAATAAGCCAAACCAAACAAATAGTCCACACTGAGGTCTATACAGACACCAGGCAGGAGTTTGTACTGATGCCAATGTCATGCTGCTGTGGGTGGTAAGCCAAGTAGTAGCTGGGCTCTTTGTGGTGGAAAAGGTGGTTCTCAAGATTACCTCTGAAGGCACGCGGGGAAGTAGGAGTCACCAGGTCAGAAATGTTTCAATGGAAGGACAAAGGATAGAACTCAAACAGTACCACAAGGAGGTTTTGGAAGAGTAAGAATGGCTTGGGAGTGAAGGTGTGGTTGAAGGTTTAGAGAGCCATGGTTAGGGTCAGGCAGTGTGGGTCTGTTAGGAAACGTATATGTACTCTGTCTGAGACCCAGTTATGAAATGAGTACTGGCCTGTGTGGTGTCAGAAGTGCGTGCGGGCGGAGGGTCTGAGGAGGATGATTGAGTCCCATGGAAGAGGTTTCTGATAGTAAATGAGAAATAGCAGTGCAGCAGGCTGCGGAAAGAGCCAATCTTGCTCAGGACAAGAATGCTTTGATGAAGGGTTTCAGTGGGTGAAGTGAGAGTAGAGGACAGATCGTTTTGATTTGAGCTAATGGAATGCTGTAGTAACCATGGATAAACACAGGTGACTGAAAAAGTGGAACAAAGGTTTTTTGTTGTTGTGCAGAACAAGAGGACAAGATGTCAAATGGCAAGAGCAAAGTTGGCAAACGCTGGTCTGAAGCACAGGACATGCTCCTCTTCATCAATGTCCTATAATGACGTCCCCAGAGAAATTGGAAATGGAACAGTGTAGCAGAGCAAAGCACTCTGAGCTACAGGGTGTCATAAGGCTGGGGAGTATCGGGTGCCAACAGAGATTAATCACTCAGTAGGTATAAATGAACAGTGTATGTTACCCACGGAGATTGCTGGTGTGGAGGGAAGTGGATGAATGCATCAAAGGTAAGAGGAGGAATCAATGATATGCTAGCATCATGACATGATACCATAGGAACATTGGTAGGAATTCATGTGCTCTAAAGCACCACAGGAAAGCACCCACTCGATGACACCTATCTGCCGTCTCCCTGAGTTCTACTGTTTTTGGCAACACTAAATGTTCAACACCAACACAATCTTTCTGCAAACATTCTCTGTACTACTGTTGTCATGTGTTTTCAGTCTCGAATTCCTCTGTCCTTTTACGACTAGGTTTGCCCAACATAATTGGTAGGACAGCACCTGCCCCATGACACCACAATTAAAAGCGGCTGGGCCTTTATATGCCCCACGCCACCACAGTAACAGTAGAAGACCAACAGTGCCTATGCCAGACACTAAAGGGCAGCTTTTTTGCCCTGGATGAATGCAGCTCGAACTCGATTTGCATCTGCCTTTGATTCGATGAGAAGCAGCAGCACTGGTTGCCCTGTGGCAGGAAATTAATCCCATTCCCTACTACACTGGCCTGACGACAAGATTCGCTAGAGCTTGGTCCCGCCTTCCAATTGAAGACTGGACCCTTAAACTTGCCAATAACCAACCTCCCCAGATTGAGGACCCCTGTCTAGCCAATCAGGCCTATGAAACTTGGATCACCAAACTTTAGATGCTACCCTCCCTAAAAGCAAAATCACGCTCAAACGCCCTCAAAAATCTGCCCCGTGGTACTCAGCGCTTCTCAGGGAAAAGAAACGCCAATGTAGAAGAACAGAAAGACGTTGGCGCCTAGACTACTCCCCTGATAGCAAAACTCTCTATCGTAACTCTATCAACGATTACAAAGCGGAGATTAAAGCCGCCCAAACCGCATATATTTCGAACAAAATCACCCTGGCCAAATCAAAACCCAAGGAAATTTTTCAGATCGTCAAAAAACTTTCCAAACCCCCTACCAGCTTGCACGAAACCAAATCTATAGCTCACTGTAATGATGTAGCAGAGTTCTTTCATCAAAAAGTAAACAAAATGTATTCATCTTTCCCCTCCTCTACCACTGCTTCCCCTAACAATACCAATACAACCTTAAAAAACTCCACCTCCCAACCATCTCCCACCCTGGCCAATTTTCCCCTTTTTGATTCGGTATCCATAGAAACCACAGCTCAGAAAGTGAAATCTGGGTCTCCGGAAGACCCAGCTCCGCCAGAGGTTCTAATGTCAGCTTCTCAGATCATTCTGCCAACCATCATGGATGTTCTCAATGCATCCATTACCTCTGGCACGGTCCCCCAAGCTTGGAAACGGGCCATGGTCCGAGCGTTGCTAAAAAAGCCCAATTTGGACCCTTTGGACTTTAGCAACTATCGGCCCATTTCCCTACTTCCCTGGGCGAGTAAAATCTTGGAGAGATTTATCAACTCCCATCTGATAAATTTCCTAGAAAGTAACCAACTATTAGACCCCACCCAGACAGGTTTCAGACCTAAACATGGAACCGAATCCGCCCTACTTATGGTCACGGAGGAATCTAGAAAGATCCTGGATCAGGGAGGATCAGTGGCACTGATCCTCCTTGATCTCAGTGCGGCATTCGACACGGTCAGCCACAACATCTTGCTGAACCGTTTGTCCAATGTTGGAATTAAAGACAAGGCCTGGCTCTGGCTCAAGTCTTTTCTGACGGACCGCTCCTTTCAAGTCTTTGATGGGGACTCAGTATCCTCCAGTAGACCACTAAGGTGCGGGGTCCCACAGGGTTCCTCGTTGAGCCCGGCACTTTTCAACGTCTATATGAGGCCATTAGCTGAGGTCGTCCGTCCTTTTGGGGTTAAAATAATCTCTTACGCCGACGATACTCAGCTGGTGGTCTCATTGGCGCGGGAAGCCGGCACGCCAACATCAGGCGGACTCAGGGAATGCCTGATAGAGGTGAAGAGCTGGATGTCCTCATCCTCTCTAAAGCTAAACGGAGACAAAACGGAGCTGATGCTCTTGGGACCCTCCGATCCCAGCCTCTTTAAATCATTATGGCCCCCATGTCTAGGCACCCCGCCAGCACCTAAGGATAACATCAAAAGCCTTGGGGTGTGGTTAGACAGCTCTCTCACTTTCAACACCCAGGCCACAAAAATCTCGGCCACCTGCTTTGGTCTCCTTAGAATGCTAAAAAACATCTTGCCAGTTCTTCCTTTCGAGGCCAAGCAAGTGGTCATTCAGGCCCTTATACAGTCACGCCTAGATTTTAATAACGTTCTTTATCTCGGCGCTCCTGAGTATACTCTTCGCAGACTGCAGACAGTACAGAATTGTGCGGCTCGCACATTGCTCCAGCTTCCCAGCAGGCAATCAGTAAAATCTGGAATAACCAGCCTGCACCGGCTGCCAGTACGTCAGCGAATTCTTTTTAAGGCGATGTGTATCTCCCACCAGGCATTCTGGGACTCAGGTCCCATGATCACCCGCAACCTTATCACTATTTACCAGCCCAGCAGAAACCTCCGTTCTAGCCAGTCCTTTATGGCCTCGACCCCCAGAATAAAAAAAGCTAGGTCTGGCGTAAGGACGTTCACCTATAATGCCGCAAGGACTTGGAATACCCTCCCCCTCCATCTCAGAGCCGAACCCAACCTTTCATCCTTTCGCAAACAGCTAAAAACATTCCTATTCCACTCCTCTCTGTAACTCCTATGCAGTCCAGTCCTCCTTCCAGGTTCTCCCAGCCGCTTCCTTAGTGCTTGGACGCCCATGGGCAACAATTTGCGCTTTATAAATTCACCAAATACAAATACAAATACACTGGGGAGGCCACTGGAGGAAGGCGCAGGCGGCCTCTACTTTCAGTGCTGGGCTGGATCAGTAAACCCACCTGGAGAAGACTGACAGCGGGTCACTACCTCCCACCAACTCGAAAAGAGAAAACTGGCACGGAGTAAAAAGGTTGTGCTTCTCACCGGGGAACGTGGGAACTCACTGCGAGGCGCTTGAAGCTGCAGTCGGAGTGTGAGAAAATGAGGAGCGGAAGAGAGGTGTTGAACTGGGAAAAAAAAAAATTTTGACCTATGGCGTGGCCGCCATTGTCCTGGGCTGCTTGAATAGTGAAAGTGCGCATGGACCACTGAGTGTAAGCAAAGCACGTTGTGGCGTCAGAGAGAAAAAGGATGTGTAAAAAAAAAAATGGCGCATGGTGTGCTGAATTTAAGCAAAGCTCGACATGCTTGCAGGAAGAGAAACTCAAAGAAGATAATAGTGCTTACAAGACTAAATAACACATACCGTGTAACAACCAAAGTAAAGGGGCCAGTAGCCATGGTAGGTTACAAATGAAGAAAAGGAAGTACTAAGGAGGGACTAACAAACTGATTACTTAATCAGAAGCCTGCAGTTACGAAGGACAAACACAGAAGCCAAGGACAAATATGGGCAGAGAGTGGGCGGGGCTTCTCTGCAAAACACTACTACAGCAGATAGCCAGAGAAGCGCATGCGCGTTGGCTCAGGTTCGACCTAAAAAGCAGCAAGTCACAATGACTGAGATTACAAATTTACACTGTAAAGTAGAACAGCTAGAGGTAACACGCATTGGCAAAGCCAATAGGTCTAGCCTTTGAAACCTATCTACTCTGCCATTGGTTTTAGCAAGAGGCACAGAATACCCAATGCTGTGCAGCATGGCAATAAAAAGTTAAAAACAAAAAACCTGAAAATAAATTTGACGCAGCTGACAGTCATTTTGTTGGGTTGGGCAACACGAAAGCCCACACCTACAAAAATAACACGTTTTTTTCTTTTTGGTTACCTATTTAAGTTGGTTCGGAAACTAAAAGGAAAAAAAACATAAAAGCATGCTTTTTTTTAAGCAGCGAGGGGAAGAGCAACATCGGGTACAGTGGTGGTGGAAACAACACCGGATGTTGTGGGACGAACACAGGGCAAGAGTAGGGATGAATTTTTAAAGCAGCTTAGGGGAAGGAACATTGTGGCACAGAAGCAACACAGGGGGTGTAAATGGGGCAGGAGTAACATGGTGCACAGGTGGGTGGAAGCAACATGAGCTGCGGGTGGAGGGAAGCCTAAAGGAGGTGAAAGACAGCAATGTGGAACTGCTGGGAAGAAAGTCCACAGACAAGAAAGCAACACTGGCATAGAGAACAGGTGCACATTGGCGAGAAAAAACATGCAGCACGGCGGGGGAGAGAGAAGCACACAAGGGAGGCAGTAGGAAAACACGCACTTTTGTAGCGTGCTTAAACAAAAAGAAAAAAGTAGGACTTGAAAAAGCGAGCCGTGTAAGGTCAGTCATGTGTTCTTGCTCTAGGTGAACAAATACAAAAAGAGAAAGGGAATACCCACACAGCTAATGAGTAAGGTGAAAGCTAATGAGAGTGACAATGAAGCCAACCAATGGTAAGTCCTGTAAAAATAACAATATGTCTTCAAACAGGTGAGACCTAAAAATACACTTCGGTAAGCAGGAATCTACTAACTAAAGATTCATCCAATTAATTGTTGGCAGGGGTGAGGACTAAGAGGTTGTTTGGCAGTCAGAGTATGATTGAGCTCATGGATCAAGGCTGACTTGTCGTCTTTTTTGCTACTTTTGCCATCGATTCATCCGACAATGGATGCTCATTATTTCAGAACCCGAAAGGTCAAACTCCGGATAACGTTTGCTGGTGTCAAAGAGTGGCAGCACTAAGGCTAAATAGGTGAATATTGATCCCCTACAGCCAACATGTGCAGTTCACAGTGCAGGAGAGGCATTAACACGAGTGCACACCAATAGGATGTTATGCAGGCAAAGGTTGATGAGAACATTAGACACTGTTAAGAATTTAAGGTAGAAAATGGTTGAAACAGTGACAGTCCAGTCAAAGGTCTTTGAAGATCCAAAAACTGCTAAGTGGGAGTCATAGACGTGCAATTCTAGGCAATGAAAAGCTGCGAAGGTACAACCATGTTCTGTTCTGGAGAGGAAATTAACTATAATATGGGCAGGAGAAAAAGTAGTAGCAGTGTCCCTCAAACAGACACAGAAAATACAAAATTAAATGAGGATGCAGGTTCAGGGACCAGGTGCAAGTAACAGAGGGCAAGGGGAAATGATCTACATCATCTTAGAGAAAAAGTACTACTCTGCAGAACTAATCTGGAGATAAAGCATTACCCAAGTTGATTTAGTCAACAGAAAGAATCCTATTCACCTTGAAAGTTTTGCAGAAACAGGTTTGACAGAAAGAGTTTGTCAGAGCCTATTTCACCAAGTTGTTTTCTTGCCATCAAAATCACATAGAACTAGATATTCAAGACACCTTGCTTCTCTAGAGCTGACGGTTAGAGAAGCAAGCTGTACTGGTGCTACTAAATGTAATAGATGTATAGAACACAATTTGCAAAAAAAACAAGATTAATAGATTAGCCATTCTAGGACTGCTTGATGCAGTGGGAGACGGTCTGCAAAAACAGATATCGCAAAATGATATAGCAAGACTTTCGATACACCAAGTAAAAATAATAAGCAGAGCGTGGGGGCTCCTGTCGTCTCACTTCAATGTATTTTTAATTTGATAATTGATCTGCTTATGCTGGTTCACACCGATGATGGCAAATATTTAAATATAATTTTCATACAACCAAAGAGCCAGTCCTGGTAATCCTACCATCTATGACACTGAAAGGTGTTTCAGTACACATTGGACTACACATGACAAATTCAAGAAGATCCCAAATCAAGACATTGTGCTGTACTTAAAGTGGCCATGGGATGCTAGAGGTAGAAGTCCTGAAAACCTGCTCATTCTAAAGAACTTGAACAGATTCATTAGTGTGGAAAGGAAATGGACATTAGTATGACAGGCACTGCTTTGGTAAAACATTTTGCCAACCTACTCCCATAGAGGATTCTAGCAGCGCAAGTCAGATACTGTTACTCCGCCGTAGACCTGAATTTAAGGGTGAAACCTTTGTATGCATGGATGATGCAATAAGGTTGGCTATTTTCTCAAACTTCCATATTCAACTACAGAATCTAAGCATTCATAGGCAAGGTAGACTTAGGCGGACCTTTCTTACAATGAAGAGAAGAAATCCTACTCTTCTTCTCAGGTTATTTAATAAATGCAGCAATCACTTTGGCAGGGAGCAAGCAAATACACTATTCCCTGTGTTAATCAGTAGATTCCTAATCTACCAGATCCAGCACAATACAGAGTAAAAGCAGGCAAAGCATAGTCTTGAGCTTGTGTGGTAGGAAAGGGCATAGTACCAGGGGCATAGAAGCACGCCATAATCTGTTCATAGCTAAAAAAGCCAAACCTAGACCCAGCGCAACTAGGGAATTACCGCCCCATTTCAATGCTGCCATACGTGGGGAAACTGGTGGAAAAACACCTTAACAGAGCACTAACAGAGTTTTTGGAAACAAATCAATGACTTCACTCCACACAGATGGGATTCTGCTCTCAGCACAGCACAGAATTAGCATTATTGACAGTGGTTGAGGAAATAAAAATGTCTCTGGACCAGAGTAGGGCTGCAGCGCTAATACTGTTGGATTTGAGTGCAGCGTTTGATACGGTGGACCACCACATCTAACAAAATAGACTAATGGCCATCGTTGTCCAAGGTAACATCCTCAAGTGGCTGGCTTCATTCCTGGAAGGAAGAACCCTCCAAGTCATGGAAGGTGATCTCCTTTCCTGGATGATGCCTTTGTCTTGTGGGGTGCCTCACTGAGTCACACACTCTTTAATGTCTACATGAAGCCATTGGCCCAGATAGTCCAAGAGTTTGATGTCTTCATGACAGCCGATGCTGATGACACACAGTTGGTGATCTCCTTAGATCCTAGAACCAACGGGGAGCCCGGAGGTTTAACTCCCTGTACGGAATAAGTGATGGGTAGGATTACAAACAGTTGTTTATAATTGAATGGGGATAAAAACGGAACTAATGGTGCTCAGCAGCAAGGCAGTCTCCAGGCCGTCAATCAGCAGGCCCAAATGCTTGGGCAATCCACCCACGCCAAAGGAAACAATCAAACATTTGGGTTTTTGGCTTGATAAGGACCTAACAATGGCATCCCAAGCCAAGAAACTGACATGCACATGTTTTGGACCAAGAATGCTCCACAAAATATTGGAGCGTATTCCCTAGAGCTCAGAAAGTCAGTGGTCCACTCTCTGGTCACATCACGCCTGGACTATGGAAATTCACTTTTCCTGGGGCGCCCAAATACATGACAAACAGACTCCAGGTGGTCCAGAATGCCGCACCAAGGCCCAACCCAGGAGTCAGCTAGGAAGCATCTAAAAGCACTACACTGGCTCGCGGTGGAGGCCAGAATCAAATTCAAGGTACGAGTCATGTCCCACAGAGCTCTACATAACAAGGGACAAAGTAAAATTAGAAACCTCTTTACCCTTTACGTCCCAAATAGAAACCTGAGATCCGGCTCAGAGCAACTAATGAAAACAATAAGAATCAGAAGAGCCAGATGGGGATTTCGATCATTCTCCCTCCTGGCGCCCAAGCTTTGTAACTCACTACCACGTGGATCTCTGGTACTGACAACTGAAGCAGCATTCCGGAAGGCGATCAAAACATGGCTGTTCAAGCAGTATGACCAATCGATCCCTAGCCGTCGTGGAATGGGAATCTCGTACGGCTGGGAAGCCCTTGGGCAGCCAAGCGCTCTATAAACCTATAAAATCTAAAAATCGAATCTAAATGGGTTTTTGAAGCCTTGGAAGGATCCATTACTCTTTCCATTATCTGTATAAATAGAATTGCTCACAGAGGAGTCACATGGTGGCACCCCTATCTCGTATCATGATCAAACCAAGGTGTTTCACCCCTTAAACATGATCTAGTGTTATGTTGAAGGTGATGTAAGAATTAGCCTGTATTAGACATTGGAGGTTTTGGGGAATCACAAACGTTGAGACTATGCTTGGGGACTCCTAAATTGTTCAAACCTCAGACTTGTGAGGCTGCAAAGGAGCAGTTTCATTCAGCAACCTGCTGTGACAAGGAACATTTGAGGGCAGGGTAGTTGAATATCAGCCTTTGAAACGGAGAGCTCTAATTTAGGAAGACTCAATGTTCAGGTTTGGGGTGAAGCCTGTGAAGCTTGAAAAGAGTGAGAAAATACTGTTTCCCGATGACATACTGGGGTCATTTGAGAGTTCAGGATATCATTTGCACTATGAGATAATATCCAAATCACAGTTCATGGGGAAAGGGAGTTTTGGCGAGGGAGGGGCAGATTTGCACAACAGCACTTACAAAGTGCATACAGCATGCACAGGCTGTAGGCAAAGGAGGGGATTGTGCCATTTACAACATCAGAGGATGTAAAGGATCCAGAGAGACGACCACCTAAGGATGATGGCAAAAGCACACATTTCTGTTACATGAAGATTTTATCTAGATCAAGGATTCCCAAGGCAGGTTCAGGACAGCCCGATTAATACCAGATTAAAAAAATGATCAAGGACTACATAAATGGGTTCCATTTAGTTATTGTACATTAATTTATCTTATTTGGATATCCTGAAAATCTGACTTAACATGGACCAACATTGAAAACTGATTCATATCTAAACTTAAATCTTGATCAATCCATGCTTACTGGATTATTGTAATAGGATAAGGGAATCGCTCTGTAAACTCTGCGAATATTAGATTTTGTTAACCTGGGATCCTGGTGAAAGGATTTAACAAGAAGTCTGGAAACTTCCAGAACAACCAGCATATCAGGATTCTTTCCAATGAACCAGTACAGAAGCAACACGTTCCGGTTATCATATGGAGACCTGGTGTCAAAGATAAAGAATTTTGGAAACCTGCACCCTTGTGGGGAAAGTACAATTTTTTCCTCGACCATCCAGTGACTGTAGAGCAGCCTCACAATTAACCCCAGACTCTTCACCACTTTATCACAAGTTGTTTTATGCATAGGTTTTAAGAAAATCTGTTGGTAAACAGCTAAAATTCGAACTTCAAATGATACAAAAGGCAGACCTCTTGTCATGTCACAAATCAAATCGAAATACAAGACTGCATATGAGGTTCGCAAGCAAGAAAAAACATGGTTAGATTGATTTTTTTACAATACTTTTACAAGAATTTGTCATCAATGCTCAGCAGAACAATGTTTTGCGTGGGCTTTCGTTAGGGCTGTGTACATAACAGAGTAAATGCGGAGCTAAACAGAGCCTGGATGGAGCTCAACGTCTACCATGTCGCCTGCCTGCATTAGCATTTTATGTTTGCTTATTAGCTTCTACTGCGTCCTGATAAACATCTGCACTTTCTAGTTCAACAGGTTTCTGTAAAGGAGAGGCAAAGCAGAAAAACTTACTTTTGGATAAACAGGATTTACGAACAAGGTTAAAATCACTGTGAATATGAATGAGAGCAGCGTTGTTCTGTGTCTTAAGGCACTATTTCAGTAAGCAGTTATTCGTTTACATCTAGGTCGCCACACCCTTTTGACTTGGAGCAGATCAGTGGAGCACTCCCACCCAAGTCCCCTCTCCCCCTATTAGTCACCCAAGCCTAATCGGGAATCTTTGGACGGGCTCCAGGGCTCCACTAAAATGTCAGGTGCAGCGGAAGAGACATCACGCACCTTTTGACATCACATGGTCCCACCCTTAGCTTATGTGTCAAGGCACGTAAATTAGAAAAAATATTAGCCCTTTAGGAGTTTAAGAGTCCATTTCGCAATGCAGGTGATTGCAGATTCGGCTTGTTACAGAGGTACTGGTGGCCACTTCCGTTTGGAAAACTGGCAAAAAGGGAGAATTCCCACGGGTGCAGAAGATGGATTGCTGCAGTTATTCTCCATTTCTTAGGGTACCCTAGGGTGCCACGTAGAATACTGCGGTGTTCGAGCCCCCTGAGTTACTGCCATGGAAATGCTGCATCACTAGTCCCGTCTCACACAGAACGAGGCCCTAAGACTGTTTACTTCCTTTGACAGCTGCTACTTCCGTAAACATGGGTAGAAAGGGCAGAGCCACAGGTAGCAGGTACTACCCGATTGAAGGTGCAAGTAACACCTGTTTTCTATAAATACAATCCACTTCAGTTCAGGTATATATGCAATTGAAAGGCACATGGAAAAACATGGATGGTACACTCTATTCCCCTTTGCGCTGCTCCACAAAAGCAACATAATACACGTTCTCATTACAACAAACATGGAGCCCTTTGCCGTGTGTACCAAAGGAACAAAGAGAATGTTGGCACATTTAGGTTTCTTAGCACTCGCAATGCCAACCAGGCAGTAGAGAGTTAATCCAAGTCATATATCAATGTATTTTGAAATGTAAAGGCGCAACGCGTTGTGTGGTCAGTTATAACGTGCACACTCCCGTCTTCCGGGTTAATTTCTTGCACAGCCGGGATCATCGCACTGTTGCCCCCCACTGCGCGGCCGCCAGCGTCCGGGGTGTCGTCCTCGTCCAGTTCTTCTGTTTCTACCTGCTCTCGGAGACGCGGGCTCCTTTGTTTCGCTCCGTGACACGTTGTTGCACATTTACCAGAGGTAGCATCAGCTTGTAATTCCGGGTCCTTTGTCCGCCCTCCCTCGGGAAGCGGTAAACTAGACTCAACTGGCTCAAGTTCCGAACAACAGTGTGCACCATGACCTGGATTTTCCACCGTGTCATCGTTTGTTATAGATACGCCTGGCTCGCCGTTTTCTCCTGTCTGTTGCTTTTCAGCGGGGCGGGTTGCTATGTTGTTATCGAGATGAACAATGACTTCGCTCTCAGTTGTACTGTGCTCTGCATTGTTAATGCTTTGTTCCTCTCCGCTCGGCAGGTCAGAGTGTTTGGTTACAGGCTCCTGTAAAAGAGGACAAGAGTGCTTGGATCAATGTCAGGGGAGAACAGGGCTTACAAAGCAAACTGTATCTGTTCACTAGATTTGAAAAACATGTTAAAGATGTGAGGCAAGCACCTATTGTTAAAATTATACGTACAAATGCATTATGGTATGAGAAAACTTTAAAAGAGGAGCAGTGGGAACACTTACGGACATGACATTTTTAGGACATAGTGCTAAAACGCGTGTAGAGCAAAATAAATAATGACAAAACAACAGGTTTGCTTTGTTATTCATTGGGCCAATGGCATTGCCAAATAATGCAGCAAGGTTGCCTAATTTATCGGGCAAAAACAAAAAATCATGCGGCACGTTTGCTGCAGTATCACTGGACTACTTGGTCACTTTAACATATTAATATCCTTCAGAAAAACGTTCAACTCGTTAGTACCAGTTTAACACCAGGCTACAGCAATCAGCATTTAGAAAGGGACTGATTAACCCTTGCAAAAGGGCTGCCACACCATGGAACTACATGTTGCGTCTTTTTAGGTTTAGCCTACCAGACAACACTAGCTGTCTGGTTGCAAAAAAAAACTTTTGTAAGCTAACTTACTTGACCCTCAACCATCGCTTACCATTGGTCGGTTTTATTGTCACTCATTTGTTTGCTTCTTATTCAATGAGTTGCCTTGTCTATAAGGTGTTTGTACCTCCCCATTGGTCGGCTTTATTAACACTTATTTGTTTGCTTCTTATTCAGTGGGTTGCCTTGTCCATTATGTGTTTTTTTGTTTTTTTTGTATGTTCTTATATAGCGCTCGACTACCTCGGCGCTTGCCTTGGGAAACCGTCCTGGCTTTTCCCTGTGAGATAGCCCCTAACGGGCATCCCCAAGGTGAGAGCCAGGCATCCCGCCGCGGGGGGCCGTTGTGGAGATTAAGCAAGCTTAATGCCCAGAGTTGCAGAGTGTGAACCCATGATTAGGTCAGGCACCGAAGCGAGAATTATCGAGTCCGTGGACATTTGCGCTCAAGACCCTGCCGCGTCGGGAATTGAACCCTGGTCCCGGGTCTGACCTCTGCTTCAGGGTCTGCCTGCTCTAACCAGTGAGCCACACTTCTCCACTGCCTGCTCTAACCAGTGAGCCACACTTCTCCCCTGGAGAATAGCCATTTACTGGTTTCCTTCCATTACTCACTTTTAAGGAAATACTTTTTTCTTTTTGATTAAGCATTGCATGAAAGTGAATGCATTTTCCAGCTGTCTCCTTCATGTGCTTCTCTCTGTCTGTTCTCTCACGTTTATATACTACTCTTCTCCTAAGCTCATTGTTGCTCTCAGCAGTGTGATTCTCCTTTCTGCCAAGTGTTGTTCTCTCCCTCGTGTGCGTCTGCCTCCCCTCAAATCCTTGTTTTCCCTTCCTTGTGTGCTTCTTTCCCCTTCGCATACCTCAAGCGTGCAGACAGCACTGTATAATTAAATATATTTTGTTGTGTGTGAACTTTCCAAACACATTGCAGGGAGCGGAGGCGGGCGCCGGTGCTGCGGTCCTGAGGTCACCTCGGCCCTTGTCGGAGGAAGTGGCCGTGTGAGGCAGACTCGAAGTTGCCGGGCAGCCTACTTGGGCTGCCCCGGCTTGCCACCGCTTGCAGGGGCCGCGGCGCCCGCCCCTCCCCCGGACAATTGCCTGCACCGGATCTCCCATGGGGGGCGCGCTGTGACTGTGGAACCTGGGGAGGCCCGTGGTGCGGCGCCTTAGGGGACACGACTGAATTGGCGCCCCTCCCCCACTCGCCCGCCGTCTTGACCGGGTGCCGAGGCACTTTCTTTTCCACACCGCAGAATGGAAGATCCCTGGCCCGCATTACACTGTAGTTGTGCGCTCCTCTGAAGGGGCACCCTTGGGAGTTGTACTGCTGCCCCTTGGAGGTGGGGGGCGCCGCCCCGGGGCGCCCTGGTTGGCGGGGGAGCCTGCTGACCTGCCTCGGCCGGGCCACCTGGGATTCCACCACCTGACCCGGTGGGTGCACTGTGGACTACTGGCCGCCCATTCGCTCGTCACCGTTGGGGGTACCGGACTCCTGCCTCTACAGGTACATCTACACTGGGAAAAAAGGAGATTGCCTCCCCGACATTGCTTCTTCTAACTGGTCCCCTGCTTGGTTTGGACACTTTCAGCGTTGCACTTGTCTGAAGCTGCCTGGTGCGCTCCCATCACACCTGCTGCTCCTGTCTTTGGCCCGCCTTTGCACTCCATATCTAGCCAGTGGTGCCTGGGGAGAACCCTCTGGAACATATTGGGAAGGTGCACGATCTGCCTCTCCTGATGGCGACCCGCAAGGATAGGTCCTCGAAGTCCTCCCAACCTAACACCATAGTGCAGTATACTACTCCACGTCTGCCCTCACAGAGGATTACACGGCAGACGAGTCCGGAGGACGGTGGGGATGGTCCAGCAAAGCCATCCCGAGCAGAGATCTTAAAGGCTATTCAGGGATCCCATTCTGCCCTGGAGAGGCAGATAGAGACTGTATCCATAGATGTTAATCTACTCCGAACGGATCTCCGCAAGGTAGCGGACAAGGTTTCAGACGCGGAGGGTAATATCACCCAATTGCAAAGTGAGGTGGCCTCCCTGCAAAAGTCAGTCGCACAACTTACGTCCACTACCCGAACGCTGGAGAGAAGAGCTGAGGACGCTGAAGGTAGGGCCCGTCGAAGTAACATTAGGGTCCTGGGAGTACTGGAACGATTGGAGGCGGGAAATGCTGAGCGCTTCCTAGAGACCTGGATCCGTACTCAGCTGTGCCCGACTGGACTGTCCAGTGTCTTTGTCATTGAGCGGGCACATAGGGCCCTTGTCCCCCCTCCGTGCCCGGGCGAACCCCCTAGAGCCCTAATCGCAAAGATCCTGAACTATATAGATTGTGACTGTATCCTGAGGGCTGCAAGGGAAACTGAGTCCCTCACAATTGAGAACAGCAGAGTTTCCATTTATCCTGACTATACCCAACAAGTGCAGGAGCAGGGAAAGTCCTACTTAGGAGTTAAGCAAAAACTCCGGGAAATGAAACTCCAATACATGCTCTTATATCCGGCCAAACTTAAGGTGCTCTCCCAGGGCCGAGCTCAATTCTTCGAGTCCCCGGCGGAGGTGTGGGAGTGGCTCGAGATTAGGGGAGACGACCTGCCCCCTGGTGAGCACGGCGGCTCCCGTGAGACCTGGGGGACTCAACCCCATATGAGGCGTCGAGGCAGAGGGAGGCAGAGGGAGGCGCCGCTCTGGATCCCGGGGCTCTGCTGAGCCTCGAGTTACTGTGGGAGCAGATGGAGCACTCCGTATGAGAACATTGTAGACGGGGCCGCTCCGGAGTCCCCTGGGGGCGTCCGCCCCCGGTGAGGTTTTGGTCCCGAATACCTTGCAGGAAACTTTGCCGCATACGGACTCTACGGCTCCAGTGATCCCGGAAATTGGCCTTTCTGAACCACGGCTGGAGTAAGCTTAGACTTGAGGTACTGTTTGGTTAATGCTCTGTTGTCCTCCGAGTTGGGGGGGCCTCCTCTTGGATCTCTACTGGTCCAATGTTATCCCTAACTGGTACTGGGGGCCGTGGATGCCTGGCTGAAGCGGAGGACTTGCATCCCGATGGACAGAGGTACGGGGTGAGGGGTCCACATTTTCTCTGGGCGGATCGTCGCTTAACTAGCAACTGTATTTAGTAGACATGCCCGGGGACTGTCCTGAAACACTGGGTCTCTCAGGGAGCTGGGGGGAGGGTGGGTGGGTCTGGTTGGTTGTGTGTGAGTGTGTGTTGAGTGGGTTGTATGGGGTGGCTGTGTATGTCCTGGCACTGGCAGGGGAAGGGCGGGGTGGCGTTGTTGTTTGTTGCTGTCCTCTTGCTCGTGGGTGGGGGTGGGGAGAATGTTTTTGAAGGAGTTATAAACATTAGAGAAAAAATGCCTATCCAGAGGGATGGGAGTGAGAATATATAAAGGACATCGGAAGGAGAGGACTTTGTAAAAATCAGCGAATACAATGATATATACGTATCCTTAATGCACGGCTAAGTTTTTCTTGACGCATGCTCTAATTCTACGCCGCCCAGCCTCCGGGATGTGGGCCTATATGGCTGTGTATTGTCCTGAAAATTGCATGTCAATGATCTTGCATTTGAGTGGCCTGAACAGCCATGAGAACCTGTGCCTTTCTATGATTTCGCAATAAAAATATAAAAAAAAAAAAATAGTATTGTGGATTTTCTAGCGTATTTGGTCTTGTCTTAAAGTATATAAAAATGTTGGCTATTTTTCTAAACCGGTGTGGTATCCTTTTGTAGTACATACATGATATTACTGTTGATTATGTGCAAACGATTTACACACTTCCTCTAAGATAAGCTTAGCTGCTCGTGCCAAGCTACCAAGAGGGTGAGCAGGGGTTATTTTAGGAGTGTAACTCCCTTATCTTGACTAGAGTGGTGTTTTTTGCCTCGCTTTGGCGCAAGTCGGAGCAAGCCAGAATTCACATTTCTAACAGATAGACATCTGTGTTATTGATTTGCCTGCCTCCTCTGCTAAAAAACCATTAATGTGCAGAAGGAGGTAGTGATCAGGGTGAACTTCACATCCCACCATTGAGCAGCTTTTTACTGAGCAGAAGGTTCAATCAACTGCTTCCTGGGACGGAAGTGTCAGTTTCTTCAGATTTCTTTTATCTGCCTGTTTTAGATTCACAGCCCTTCTTCAGGAGCCGGGCTGGGGGTAATTCTAGGACACGTGTATTAGGACAGCCATGTAGTTAGAAAAGTGCCAATTATTATTGGTTCTTAGTTATGCTTCTTGGGTTATATCACCTTTAGAGAACCTTCGCTTTTTTTCATCCTACTTGAAGCTCTGTCTGGAGATGTTGGTAATCCTGCGTTCCCGCAGTACGGCAGTAATACACGTTCGGGGTAATATTAAGAATAATATTAAGTAATATCTAGGAAAAACACACATTTTGATGTGATTCAGGATGTATCCTAAGTTGAAAAACGTAAATGTGGTTATTAACTCACCATCTACCTTTCATTCACCATAAATCTCGTGTCTGAAAAGCAGTTTTTTAACAAGTTTACTTAAACATAAACTTTTGTGATTTATTTTGTGCCCTCTGGTAAGAAAGGGTTGTGGAATGCGTGAATCAGAGTAAGTCAGAGGAAATTTGCCTCGAAATGCATACATGTTTTTTAATAAGAAATTTAGTGCTGGTGTTAGTTTCCCTGTTGGTGGAAGTTAACAGTCAAAAGCTCCTATAACCATGTTATGAATGACTTTTTATGAGCTAATTGTAACTTTGAACTAAGATGAGATTATTTTGAGGTTTCAAGGGCACGTGATATTACGAAACTATGCTTCAAACTAGTGATTAAAGTGGAGATCTACAATTTCCTCTTTTCAACCTACTCTTTACCCTCCCCTGACCTCGGGGAATTTCGTTTGAAACATCGGGCCTGATTCACAAAGGCAAACGTACACGTTGTGTAGTTTTATGCATTTTAAGTATTCTCAAAACTGAATACTAATAGTATGTTTACGAGTACGGCAACTCCGCAGTTGGGGACGAGAACTCCGAACATAAAAAGACAGGCCAAGCCTATCTTTTTATGGGCGGAGTTCTCCACCCCCAATTGAGGAGCTTCTGCACTCGAAAAGTAATATTTAAATGCAATTTTGTGAATACTGAAAAAGTAAAACGCACACAATAGTGGAAGTTTACCTTTATGAATCAGGAGCGTAGTCTTTTTCATATCATTACCATTGATAAAAAAATGTATGCAAACTGTATTTAAAGTCACAACATGGCCTCTTCAATTATCAAATAACAATGAGAAGAATGCAATAACGGTATACCCAATGAAAGCCTGGTACGGTCAAGACAATACACAGTAGAAGGCAGGAGGAACAATGCTTGCGAGTCTCATTTTGCCAATGCTTTTTTTATTAACCCCTTCGATGCTGATGACGGAGCGGTTCCGTCATCAGCATCGGTTGGGCTGTGCTGATGACGGAACCGCTCCGTCATCAGTACAGCCCTGGGGGAGAGCGCTGGCGCTCCCCCCCCTGTGCAGCGATCTTGGGTTTTTTTGCTGGGGTGGCATCGGAAGACTTTCCGCTGCCACCCCCTGGCCCCCCCACGCTTCCTGGTGACGTCAGCGCGCACAGCGCGCGCCGACGTCATCAGGAAGCGCTGGACGCGCTGGAAGCCATTTGTTTCCAGCGCGTCCAGGAACAAGGTCGGTGTTTGGTGCTCCGGTGGGGCGGGGGGGCCATTTCTCGGTGCCTTGAGGCATCAGGGGGGAGGAAACACTGTTTCCTCTCCCCTGATGTCCCAATGCTGGGCATTACTGGTTCAGGATCGCGCACAGCGTCGCGATCCTGCACCAGTAATGCCCCCACTAGACACCAGGGATGTTTTTTGTTGGAAAGGAAGCGACCCCTTGGGCAAGGGTCGCTTCCAGGGGGAATTATTTTGTAATTCAGACTTTTCTGCCCCCCCTGGGTCGACATCGCTCGTTTTAGCGAGCGATCTCGACCCAGGGGGGGCAGAAAAGCCCACTAGACACCAGGGATTGTTTACGTTTGAAAAGGAAGCGACCCCTTGGGCAAGGGTCGCTTCCAGGGGCAAATATTTTGAAATTCAGACTTTTCTGCCCCCCCTGGGTCGACATCGCTCGTTTTAGCGAGCGATCTCGACCCAGGGGGGGCAGAAAAGCCCACTAGACACCAGGGATTTATGTATATTTGTAAAGGAAGCGACCCCTTGGGGAAGGGTCGCTTCCACGGGCAATATTTTTATAATTCAGACTTTTCTGCCCCCCCTGGGTCGACATCGCTCGTTTTAGCGAGCGATCTCGACCCAGGGGGGGCAGAAAAGCCCACTAGACACCAGGGATTGTTTATGTTTGAAAAGGAAGCGACCCCTTGGGCAAGGGTCGCTTCCAGGGGCAATTATTTTGTCATTCAGACTTTTCTGCCCCCCCTGGGTCGACATCGCTCGTTTTAGCGAGCGATCTCGACCCAGGGGGGGCAGAAAAGCCCACTAGACACCAGGGATTTATGTATAGTTGTAAAGGAAGCGACCCCTTGGGGAAGGGTCGCTTCCTAGGGCCATCATTTTTCAATGCAGACTTTTCTGCCCCCCCTGGGTGCAGATCTCCCATGTTAGTGCGTTATCTGGACCCCGGGGGGGCAGAAAAGCCCACTAGACACCAGGGATTTATTTCTAATTGTAAAGGAAGCGACCCCCTTGGGGAAGGGTCGCTTCCTAGTGGCCCATAATTTTTTGTAGACTTGTCTGCCCCCCCCTGGGGGCAGATCACCCATTTTTTGGGCCACATCTGGACCCAGGGGGGGTAGAAAAGCCCACTAGACACCAGGGATTTTAGTATATTTATAACGGAAGCGACCCCTTGGGCAAGGGTCGCTTCCAGGGGGCATTATAAATATTGTAGACTATTCTGCCCCCCCCCCCCCCCCTGGGGGCGGAGTGGCTGTTTTTTTTTACAGTTTCTGGTCCCAGGGGGGGGGGGGGGGGGTTGTAGAAAAGCCCACTGTACTCCAGGTTTTTGTTTTTTATAGGGAGCGACCCCTTGGCCAAGGGTTGCTTCCTTTGGCCCATTTGTTTTCAGTATGTTCTGCAGTGTCTTTATTTGGCCTCTCTGCCCTCCGTAGGGTTGCTTCCAGGGGGCCCACGTTTATAATGATTTATAATCTTCCCCCCTTGGGGACAGACACCCCATTTGTGACATACCCTGTGACATAGCCTGTTGTAATGTGTGTTGTTTTTTTTTCTCTTTAGAGTGTTGCAGTGTGCGGTTCCGTTACTGGTTGTTCTGCTGTTTCTGTAGTTGTATGTGTTTGGTAAGAGACCTCTTTTTTGTTCAATTGTACTGTGATTGTATTTTTTTGAAAAGTGTGTAGTAAAATACGAGTATGTTTGGTTTCTGTTTGTTGTGATTGTAAAACATGTTTTGCATTTGTTTTTGATGTGTCCTTCTGTAGATGTAAGTGTGTTTTCTTCTTCTTTCTAGTGGGATATCGTTGCCCCTTTGCTGTGTCTTTGCAGAGTAGGTGCTGGTGAGTGTAGTTGTGTCTTGTAAGTGAATTGTATATATTTTCTAAATTAGTTTTTTTTTGGAAAAGGCTTACATTTTTCATCTTACTTTGCGCAGTGTTGGGGTTGTTGTTGTTTGTGCAGACTCCTTTATTTGTAAGGATAATGGCTAGCCGCCGGATTACTGCTCAGCAAGTTGTTGGATTGCTTTTTGATTCTTCCTCTGACCATGGTCCAGAGTCTGACTCTGATTCTGAACCAGAGGTGGGAGGTGAAGATTCAGGTAGTGAGTTTTCTCTACACATGGCTTCATCTGATGATGAAGACACTCTGAGTGCTGATGAAGCTACTTTTGGTGTGGATGATGTGCCTGTGGTTGCGGAGGACATTGCTGCGCCTGTGGTTGCAGAGGACATTGTTGTGTCTGTGGTTGCGGAGGACATTCCTGTGCCAATAGTGCGGCAAGAGACATCTGGGCTGCAGCCTGGGGTTGCTAGTATTCCAGTTGGTGCAGTAAGACGAGAGGCAGCTGGGCGGCAGCCTGCGGCTGCAAGACTTGATGTTGAAAGTTCTGACCTCTGGGTTGCACCAGGCATGGTGCAGCCGGCATTGCCTGAATTTACTGGTGTTCCAGGGTGTAGGGTGAACACAGAAAACTTTTTGCCTATTGATTTTTTCAAGTTGTTTATGGATGATGTGTTTGTGGCAGAGATTGTAGAGCAGACTAATTTGTATGCTGAAAATTTTTTGAGGGTGAACAGTGCCAGCCTTAAGCCCCACGCTAGAGCTACCCGGTGGACTCCCACAAATTTGGAGGAGATGAAAAAGTTTTTGGGTTTAACTTTTTTGATGGGCTTGCTTAGGAAACCATCAATGGCTTCATATTGGTCTACTAGTCCCTTGATGGCTACAGCTATATTTCCGGCAGTCATGAGTCGTGATCGGTATTTGCTTCTGCTTCGGATGATGCATTTTGTTGACAATAGTCTTGCTTTGCCACGAGATCACCCTGATTGTGACCGTCTTTTCAAGATTCGGCCTGTCATTGATCATTTCGTTGATCGATTTTCTGAGATCTTTTATCCTGGGAAAGAAATTGCAGTGGACGAGTCTTTGCTGTTGTTCAAAGGCCGCTTGGTATTTCGGCAATACATTCCTAGTAAGAGGGCACGCTATGGAATCAAACTGTATATGCTGTGTGACAGTGAGACTGGATATGTCTCTAATTTCAGGGTGTACACTGGTAAGGAATCCAGGATTAACCCCCCTGGTTGTCCGTCGACTTTTGGAGTGACTGAGAAAATTGTGTGGGAACTTGGTCGTGGATTTTTTAACAAAGGCCATCATTTGTATGTCGATAACTTCTACACTGGTGTGCGGTTGTTCAGGGAATTGGGCAAAGTGGACACTGTTGCTTGTGGCACAATCCGCTCAAACCGTAAAGGTTTCCCAAAAGAACTTGTGTGTCAGAAGCTTGCTCGGGGACAGTGTAGTGCATTGCGTTGTGAGGAGCTTCTAGCTGTGAAGTTTTCAGACAGGAGAGATGTCTACATGTTGACTACAATACATGATGAAAGCACTGAACCGGTGACTGTTTGGGGTCAGGTTGCAGAAGTGCGCAAACCTGTGTGCATAATGCACTACAATAAGTACATGGGTGGTGTTGACAGAGTAGATCAGAGGTTGGAACCGTATGCTGCTCTTCGTAAGGCTTACATTTGGTACAAGAAGTTGGCTATCCATCTTTTCCACTTGGCAACCTTTAATGCTTTTGTTGTGTTCCAGAAATCTTGTCCCCAGTCAAAGATTACTTTTGAAAAGTTTCAGGAGTCTGTAATAGGCAGCCTTGTTTTAGTTGAACAGGCAAGTGTTCCTAGAGTTGGAGTGGTGGAGGATATTGCCAGATTGAAAGATCGCCATTTTCCTGGTCAAATTCCTCCTACAACCTCAAAAGACTTTCCCAGTCGGAGATGTAGAGTCTGTTGGCGAAGAGGTTTGCGGAAGGAGGTTCGTATGTACTGCCCTGACTGCCCTTCAAACCCCGGGCTGTGTGTACCTGCTTGTTATAGATTGTACCACACGCAAAAGAATTTTTGGGAGTATCAATGAGTGGTAAAGTGAACTGGTTGGTCTTATTGTTCAGTTTTAAAGTTTGCATTTGTGTAGTCTTTTTAGTGTAGTTGTTGAGTTAGTAGATTTGTATCAATTTGCAATTTGTTTTTGTTTTTCTTTCATTTTTAAAAAAAACTAAAGTATGATGTTGGTTTGCGTGTAGTGTCCATTGTCTGACGGTGTGCATGGTTTGGCGCTTGGCTGCCGGTGTCTGTGGACTGGTGCTTGTCTGGCGGTGTCTGTGGACTGGTGCTTGTCTGGCGGTGTGCGTGGTCTGGTGTTTTGTTGGCCATGTGCGTGCTCTTGCGCTTGCCTGGTGTTGTGTTTGGATTTGTCCTTGGCTGGTGGTGTGCGTGGAGTGGTGCTTGGCTGGTGGTGTGCGTGGAGTGGCGCTTGGCTGGTGGTGTGCGTGGAGTGATACTTGGCTGTCTGTGCACGAAGTGGTGCTTGGCTGGCGGTGTGTGTGGAGTTGCGCTTGGCTGGTGGTGTGTGTGGAGTGACGCTTGGCTGGTGGTGTGTGTGGAGTGGCGCTTGGCTGGTGGTGTGCGTGGAGTGCTACTTGGCTGTCTGTGCACGGAGTGGTGCTTGCCTGGCGGTGTTTGTGGAGTGGCACTTGGCTTGGGGTGTGCGTGGAGTGGTGCTTGTCTGGTGGTGTGTGTGGAGTGGTACTTGCCTGTCGGTGTGCGCTGAGTGGTGTTTGGCTGGCGGTGTGCATGGTCCGGTGCTTGGATGGTGGTGCGCGTGGAGTGGCGCTTGGCTGGCGGTGTGTGTGGAGTGGTACTTGGCTGTCTGTGCACGGAGTGGTGCTTGGCTGGCGTTGTGTGTGGAGTGCCCCTTGGCTTGCAGTGTGCGTGGTGTGTTGCTTGGCTGGTGGTGTGTGTGGAGTGGTACTTGGCTGTCGGTGTGCGCTGAGTGGTGTTTGGCTAGTGGTGTGCATGGTCTGGTGCTTGGGTGGTGGTGTCGGTGGACTGGCGCTCGGCTGGCGGTGTGTGAGTAGTTACTTTGGTCACTACACACACTGCTAGGTGAGTGACACTCCACGCAGTCCATCATTTTGTGTTGTTGAAATTTCAGAAATGTGGGCGTGTGAAAGTGATGGGCCCTTGAATGGCGCTGTCTGCTGGTGTGAGTGTTGAAATGTGATGGGTCCGCGGCTGGCGGTGTGAATGTTTTGTATGTGTCACACGTACGAAAGGTGTATGAATGGCCTGTAAAGAGGTTGGTGCCTTGACGTGGCTTTACAGCTCACGAGCTGTGAGTCAGTGGTTCAGTTTATCATACTTTCAATTATACGCAGTGTATTTCATTTTTTTGAAATTACTTGCAAATACAATTGTATGTACAGAATCATCACTCACCCTCGTGCCAAATCCAACCAGAATGTGTGTGTGCTTGCGGATTTGATGGCTGTGCGTTAATGTTTGTCTTTTATCTCTTTCTGAAGTAGGGTGTACCTTGTCCCTTATTGTGATTGTTGTAATGTGTTGCTGTTCTTTCCGGATGGTGTCAATGGTCTGGTTTGTATCAGGTATGAAAGGCGCGTGAATGGCCTGTAAAACGGTTGGTGCCTTGTCGTGGCTTTACAGCTCACGAGTTGCGAGTCACTGGTTCGGTTTTTATGCATTTATTTATTGACAGAGCATTTCATTTTTTGAAATATCTTGTTAATTAAATTTTATGTACTGAACCATCACTCGCCCTCGTGCCAAATCCAACCTGTATGTGTGTGTCTTTGAGGAATAGTTAGCCGTGCCTTGAATGTTTGACTTTTGAGTAACTCTGTTACGGTGTACATTATAGCCATAAATAACTTACTAAATTTAGTTATTATTGTTAAACCATGGAAGTATATGGTCATGTCTTTCTGGTGAATTCTATTGTTGATTTTTATCCAGAATCTCCTGCAAACTTGAAATTGTCTGTCACAATTTCCTTGAATCACACGCTCTCAAATTGAAAACTTAATTCTCCACTGTACGATTTGGACCGTTTCCTGTTGTAGCCACTATGCCTACCCACGCAAGTGAGGTACCATTTTTCTCGGGAGACCTGGGGGAACGCTGGGTGGAAGGAAATTTGTGTGTGCCCAGTGATGCCACGCTTTCCCATGCAAAAAAGTGTGAAAATAATTATTTTTTTTTAGCTAAAATTGAGGTTTGCAAGGGATTCTGGGTAAAGGAACGTTGGAGGATCCATGCAAGCCATACCTCCTTGGAAGCCCCCGGGTGTCTACTTTTCAGAAATGTGTGGGTTTGGTAGGTTTCCCTAGATGGCCGTCTAGCACGGGGCCAAAAACCCAGGTAACCCCTCTTGCAAAAGCTGGTGGTATTGAATGTCAATCCCACCAGCTTTTGAAAGAGGGGTTACCTGGGTTTTTGGCCCCGTGCGAGACGGCCATGTAGGAAAACCTACCAAACCCACACATTTATGAAAAGTAGACACCCGGGGGCTTCCAAGGAGGTATGGCTTGCGTGGATCCTCCAACGTTCCTTTACCCAGAATCCCTTGCAAACCTCAATTTTTGCAGAAAAAGTCAGTTTTTTCACACTTTTTTGTGTGGGAAAGCGTGGCGTCACTGGGCTCACACAAATTTCCTCCCACCCAGCGTTCCCCCAGGTCTCCCGATAAAAATGGTACCTCACTTGCGTGGGTAGGCATAGTGGCTGCAACAGGAAACGGTCCAAATCGTACGGTGGAGACATTACAATAACCAATAGCAAGATTACCTTCTTTTTTTGGGGGGGGGGACTGAGTTTTTGGACCGGGGCTCGGCGGGCATCTTTGGAAAATACCAAACCCAAACAGTTCTGAAAACTAGACACCCGGGGGAGTCCAGGGAGGTATGGCATGCGTGGGTCCCCCAATGTTTTCCTACCCAGAAATCCCTGCAAACCACAAATTTAGGTTAAAAAAACAGTTTTCCATACATTTTTGCGTGGGATCGCCGTGTCGGCACAAATGTCCTACCACCCTGCGTTCCCCTTGTTCTCCCGAGTAAAATGATACCTCACTTGTGTGGGTGGGCCAAAGGCCTGTGACTAAGGCAGGGGGGCTTAATTTGTTACACTGAAATACTACTTTTTTCAACATTCGTTTTTGGCCTGTTCTGCTTTGGGGCACCCACACAAGTGAGGTATCCTTTTACTCGGGAGAACAAGGGGAGCGCTGGGTGGTAGGACATTTTTGCCGGCACGGTGATTCCACGCAAAAAAGTTTGAAAAAGTGATTATTTTACCTAATTTTAAGGTTTGCAAGGTGTTCTGGGTAGGAAAACGTTCGGGGACCCACGCATGCCATACCTCCCTGGACTCCCCCGGGGGTCTACTTTTCAGAACTGTTTGGGTTTTGTACTTTCCAAAGAATACCACCGAGCCCCGGGCCAAAAACTCAGGTGCCCCCCCCCCCCAAAATCAAGGTTGTTTTGCAATTTGGGATTGTAAATTCACCACCGTACAATTTGAACCATTTCCTTTCGCAGCCACTATGCCTACCCACGCAAGTGAGGTACCATTTTTCTCGGGAGACCTGGGGGAACGCTGGGTGGGAGGAAATTTGTGTGAGCCCAGTGACGCCACGCTTTCCCACACAAAAAAGTGTGAAAAAACTGACTTTTTCTGCAAAAATTGAGGTTTGCAAGGGATTCTGGGTAAAGGAACGTTGGAGGATCCACGCAAGCCATACCTCCTTGGAAGCCCCCGGGTGTCTACTTTTCATAAATGTGTGGGTTTGGTAGGTTTTCCTACATGGCCGTCTCGCACGGGGCCAAAAACCCAGGTAACCCCTCTTTCAAAAGCTGGTGGTATTGAATGTCAATCCCACCAGCTTTTGCAAGAGGGGTTACCTGGGTTTTTGGCCCCGTGCGAGACGGCCATGTCGGGAAACCTACCAAACCCACACATTTCTGAAAAGTAGACACCCGGGGGCTTCCAAGGAGGTATGGCTTGCGTGGATTCTCCAACGTTCCTTTACCCGGAATCCCTTGCAAACCTAAATTTTTGATGGAAAAATCAGTTTTTACACACTTTTTTTGTGTGGGAAAGCGTGGCGTCACTGGGCTCACACAAATTTCCTCCCACCCAGCGTTCCCCCAGGTCTCCCGATAAAAATGGTACCTCACTTGCGTGGGTAGGCATAGTGGCTGCAACAGGAAACGGTCCAAATCGTACGGTGGAGACATTACAATAACCAATAGCAAGATTACCTTCTTTTTTTGGGGGGGGGGACTGAGTTTTTGGACCGGGGCTCGGCGGGCATCTTTGGAAACTACCAAACCCAAACAGTTCTGAAAACTAGACACCCGGGGGAGTCCAGGGAGGTATGGCATGCGTGGGTCCCCCAATGTTTTCCTACCCAGAAATCCCTGCAAACCACAAATTTAGGTTAAAAAAACAGTTTTCCATACATTTTTGCGTGGGATCGCCGTGTCGGCACAAATGTCCTACCACTCTGCGTTCCCCTTGTTCTCCCGAGTAAAATGATACCTCACTTGTGTGGGTGGGCCAAAGGCCTGTGACTAAGGCAGGGGGGCTTAATTTGTTACACTGAAATACTACTTTTTTCAACATTCGTTTTTGGCCTGTTCTGCTTTGGGGCACCCACACAAGTGAGGTATCCTTTTACTCGGGAGAACAAGGGGAGCGCTGGGTGGTAGGACATTTTTGCCGGCACGGTGATTCCACGCAAAAAAGTTTGAAAAAGTGATTATTTTACCTAATTTTAAGGTTTGCAAGGTGTTCTGGGTAGGAAAACGTTCGGGGACCCACGCATGCCATACCTCCCTGGACTCCCCCGGGGGTCTACTTTTCAGAACTGTTTGGGTTTTGTACTTTCCAAAGAATACCACCGAGCCCCGGGCCAAAAACTCAGGTGCCCCCCCCCCCCAAAATCAAGGTTGTTTTGCAATTTGGGATTGTAAATTCACCACCGTACAATTTGAACCATTTCCTTTCGCAGCCACTATGCCTACCCACGCAAGTGAGGTACCATTTTTCTCGGGAGACCTGGGGGAACGCTGGGTGGGTAGAAATTTGTTGATGCACGCAGATTCCGGAACTTTCCACCACAGAAATGTGAGGAAAATGCGTTTTCTTTTCCAATTTCTTAGCTTTGCAAGGGATTCTGGGTAAGAGAACCTGGGGGTAGGCAGTCGAGTGACCCCATCCTGAATTCCCCTGGGTGTCTACTTTTCAAAAATGTATAGGTTTGCTAGGTTTCCCTAGGTGCCGGCAGAGCTAGGGTTCAAAAACAAAAGGTAGTCTCTTTGCCCAAAACGTGCACAATTTCACTGAAAAATTGAGTTGTGACCACGTTGCGTTTTGCACTGTTTCCTGTCGCAGCCACTATGCCTACCCAGGCAAGTGAGGTACCATTTTTCTCGGGAGACCTGGGGGAACGCTGGGTGGGTGGAAATTTGTTGATCCACGCAGATTCCGGAACTTTCCACCACAGAAATGTGAGGAAAATGCGTTTTTTTTTCCAATTTCTTAGCTTTGCAAGGGATTCTGGGTAAGAGAACCTGGGGGTAGGCAGTCGAGTGACCCCATCCTGAATTCCCCTGGGTGTCTACTTTTCAAAAATGTATAGGTTTGCTAGGTTTCCCTAGGTGCCGGCAGAGCTAGGGTTCAAAAACAAAAGGTAGTCTCTTTGCCCAAAACGTGCACAATTTCACTGAAAAATTGAGTTGTGACCACGTTGCGTTTTGCACTGTTTCCTGTCGCAGCCACTATGCCTACCCAGGCAAGTGAGGTACCATTTTTCTCGGGAGACCTGGGGGAACGCTGGGTGGGTGGAAATTTGTTGATCCACGCAGATTCCGTAACTTTCCACCACAGAAATGTGAGGAAAATGCGTTTTTTTTTCCAATTTCTTAGCTTTGCAAGGGATTCTGGGTAAGAGAACCTGGGGGTAGGCAGTCGAGTGACCCCATCCTGAATTCCCCTGGGTGTCTACTTTTCAAAAATGTATAGGTTTGCTAGGTTTCCCTAGGTGCCGGCAGAGCTAGGGTTCAAAAACAAAAGGTAGTCTCTTTGCCCAAAACGTGCACAATTTCACTGAAAAATTGAGTTGTGACCACGTTGCGTTTTGCACTGTTTCCTGTCGCAGCCACTATGCCTACCCAGGCAAGTGAGGTACCATTTTTCTCGGGAGACCTGGGGGAACGCTGGGTGGGTGGAAATTTGTTGATCCACGCAGATTCCGGAACTTTCCACCACAGAAATGTGAGGAAAATGCGTTTTTTTTCCAATTTCTTAGCTTTGCAAGGGATTCTGGGTAAGAGAACCTGGGGGTAGGCAGTCGAGTGACCCCATCCTGAATTCCCCTGGGTGTCTACTTTTCAAAAATGTATAGGTTTGCTGAGTTTCCCTAGGTGCCGGCAGAGCTAGGGTTCAAAAACAAAAGGTAGTCTCTTTGCCCAAAACGTGCACAATTTCACTGAAAAATTGAGTTGTGACCACGTTGCGTTTTGCACTGTTTCCTGTCGCAGCCACTATGCCTACCCAGGCAAGTGAGGTACCATTTTTCTCGGGAGACCTGGGGGAACGCTGGGTGGGTGGAAATTTGTTGATCCACGCAGATTCCGGAACTTTCCACCACAGAAATGTGAGGAAAATGCGTTTTTTTTTCCAATTTCTTAGCTTTGCAAGGGATTCTGGGTAAGAGAACCTGGGGGTAGGCAGTCGAGTGACCCCATCCTGAATTTCCCTGGGTGTCTACTTTTCAAAAATGTATAGGTTTGCTAGGTTTCCCTAGGTGCCGGCAGAGCTAGGGTTCAAAAACAAAAGGTAGTCTCTTTGCCCAAAACGTGCACAATTTCACTGAAAAATTGAGTTGTGACCACGTTGCGTTTTGCACTGTTTCCTGTCGCAGCCACTATGCCTACCCAGGAAAGTGAGGTACCATTTTTCTCGGGAGACCTGGGGGAACGCTGGGTGGGTGGAAATTTGTTGATGCACGCAGATTCCGGAACTTTCCACCACAGAAATGTGAGGAAAATGCGTTTTTTTTTCCAATTTCTTAGCTTTGCAAGGGATTCTGGGTAAGAGAACCTGGGGGTAGGCAGTCGAGTGACCCCATCCTGAATTCCCCTGGGTGTCTACTTTTCAAAAATGTATAGGTTTGCTAGGTTTCCCTAGGTGCCGGCAGAGCTAGGGTTCAAAAACAAAAGGTAGTCTCTTTGCCCAAAACGTGCACAATTTCACTGAAAAATTGAGTTGTGACCACGTTGCGTTTTGCACTGTTTCCTGTCGCAGCCACTATGCCTACCCAGGCAAGTGAGGTACCATTTTTCTCGGGAGACCTGGGGGAACGCTGGGTGGGTGGAAATTTGTTGATCCACGCAGATTCCGGAACTTTCCACCACAGAAATGTGAGGAAAATGCGTTTTTTTTTCCAATTTCTTAGCTTTGCAAGGGATTCTGGGTAAGAGAACCTGGGGGTAGGCAGTCGAGTGACCCCATCCTGAATTCCCCTGGGTGTCTACTTTTCAAAAATGTATAGGTTTGCTAGGTTTCCCTAGGTGCCGGCAGAGCTAGGGTTCAAAAACAAAAGGTAGTCTCTTTGCCCAAAACGTGCACAATTTCACTGAAAAATTGAGTTGTGACCACGTTGCGTTTTGCACTGTTTCCTGTCGCAGCCACTATGCCTACCCAGGCAAGTGAGGTACCATTTTTCTCGGGAGACCTGGGGGAACGCTGGGTGGGTGGAAATTTGTTGATCCACGCAGATTCCGGAACTTTCCACCACAGAAATGTGAGGAAAATGCGTTTTTTTTTCCAATTTCTTAGCTTTGCAAGGGATTCTGGGTAAGAGAACCTGGGGGTAGGCAGTCGAGTGACCCCATCCTGAATTCCCCTGGGTGTCTACTTTTCAAAAATGTATAGGTTTGCTAGGTTTCCCTAGGTGCCGGCAGAGCTAGGGTTCAAAAACAAAAGGTAGTCTCTTTGCCCAAAACGTGAACAATTTCACTGAAAAATTGAGTTGTGACCACGTTGCGTTTTGCACTGTTTCCTGTCGCAGCCACTATGCCTACCCAGGCAAGTGAGGTACCATTTTTCTCGGGAGACCTGGGGGAACGCTGGGTGGGTGGAAATTTGTTGATCCACGCAGATTCCGGAACTTTCCACCACAGAAATGTGAGGAAAATGCGTTTTTTTTTCCAATTTCTTAGCTTTGCAAGGGATTCTGGGTAAGAGAACCTGGGGGTAGGCAGTCGAGTGACCCCATCCTGAATTCCCCTGGGTGTCTAGTTTTCAAAAATGTATAGGTTTGCTAGGGTTCCCTAGGTGCCGGCAGAGCTAGGGTTCAAAAACAAAAGATAGTCTCTTTGCCCAAAACGTGCACAATTTCACTGAAAAATTGAGTTGTGACCACGTTGCGTTTTGCACTGTTTCCTGTCGCAGCCACTATGCCTACCCACGCAAGTGAGGTACCATTTTTCTCGGGAGACCTGGGGGAACGCTGGGTGGGTGGAAATTTGTTGATCCACGCAGATTCCGGAACTTTCCACCACAGAAATGTGAGGAAAATGCGTTTTTTTTAAAAATTTCTTAGCTTTGCAAGGGATTCTGGGTAAGAGAACCTGGGGGTAGGTAGTCGACTGACCCCATCCTGAATTCCCCTGGGTGTCTACTTTTCAAAAATGTATAGGTTTGCTAGGTTTCCCTAAGTGCTGGCAGAGCTAGGGCTCAAAAACAAAAGGTAGTCTCTTTGTCCAAAGAGCGCAAGATTTCACTGGGAAATTGAGGTGCGACCACGTTGCGTTTTGCGCTGTTTCGTGTCGCAGCCACTATGCCTACCCACGCAAGTGAGGTACCATTGTTTTCGGGAGACCTGGGGGAACACTGGGTGGGTGGAAATTTGTTGATCCAAGCAGATTCCAGAACTTTCCTCCACAGAAATGTGAGGAAAATGTGTTTTTTTTTGTCAAATTCGTAGGTTTGCAAGGGATTCTGGGTAACAAGACCTGGTGGTAGGCAGTCAAGTCACCCCATCCTGAATTCCCCTGGGTGTCTACTTTTCAAAAATGTATAGGTTTGCTAGGTTTCCCTAGGTGCCAGCAGAGCCAGGGTGCCAAAACTACAGGTAGGCACTTTGCTAAAAAAGGGTCAATTTGTAACTGCAAAATTTAGGTGTCACCACTTTGCATTTTGCGCCGTTTCCTGTCGCAGGCACAAGGGCGACCCACACAAGTGAGGTACCGTTTTTATCGGGAGACTTGGGGTAATTCAGATTTGTAAATCAACTGTTATTACCAATTGAGCTTTTGCGCATTTCTCCCTTTCAATGAAAGACATTGTGTAAAAAAAAATAATTTTGAAAAATGACCAATAATTCTCATGCTAGTATGAGTATTCCCAATTTTGAAAATTAGCAATAATATACTGTTTCTGAACTCTATATTTTGTACCCAATTCAGAAATACATAGGTGTCTTTCATACAGATTTTTCCATGTATACATTTTCCAAGACAAAGTGCTCTATACCCAGTAAATGAAAAAATACCATTGCAAGTTGCTGCTCAGTTTTTGGATCTGGGTTCGTCGGGTTCTTGGTGAAACTACAAGTCCTATATATCCCCACAACCAGGAAGGTCTAACGGATGTAACGGTATATTGCTTTCTAAGAGCTGTCAAAACTAGAAAAAGTTATAGGTGAAAACGTTGAGACAAAAGGCTGTTTTTTTCAACAAATTTTCAATTATTCCAATATTTAACTGTTAGTTTCTATAAAGAAACCTTCATGGATTTAGACAAATGACCCCTTTCTGAATTCAGAATTTTGTCTACCTTTTGAAAATGTACAGCTTTCTAGGACCCATTATTGCTTTCAAACTCATTTCTACCATTAACTGGAAGGAGGTGGAAAGCTCTAAAAATAGCAAAAATAGGCTATGTCCCAGAAAAATGCCAAAACTGTGTGAAAATGTCGGTTCTCTGACAAAAGACTGTCATTTCCTAAAAGCTGAGAAAATGGAGATTTCAGCCCCACAAACCCTTTTTTGATAACATTTTCAGGGAAAAACCCAGAGGCTTTCATTTGCAGGCCGTTTTTCCCATTTTTCTGAAAAAAACAAAAAAATCACTATATTTTGGTTAATTTCTGGGACCCCTCCATGGTAATCCACAAACCCTGGGCACCTTTAGAATCCACATGATGTTGGAAGAAAAGGACGCAAATTTGGCGTGGATACCTTATGTGGTCAAAAAGTTACAAGGCCTAAGCGCGCACTACCCCAAATCGCCAAAAAAGGGCTTAGCACAGGAGGGGAAAAGGCCTAGCAGCGAAGGGGTTAATGCTATTGGTTTTGCCAATGTCAGATGCTTTTAAAATACACCAGCATTCGGAATGTCTATTCATTATGCTTTCACGATGGCCCCACATGTTACATGATGCAACGTGATCGCCACCTCAAAAGTATACAAAATAATGTTGCGCTTTCAAGACAGCCCGGCACCCTTGTTGTTCCACACTATTGGCTGCCATCATGAAAGTACTAAAACATAATTTCATAGTGGCCATTGCGTTGCTTCGCACAATGTAGCAGCAGCCTTGAAATTATGAGTGTTATTTCTATACAGGGCCGGCTTTAGTGCTGGTGGCGTCCTGTGCAACAATGTTTGTTGGCGCCCCCACCAATGACCACCTCCACCACGGCATTCCCTTCTTAATAGCGACCGCAAAGCTATGTACCAATGTTTTGCGACCGCAATTGCGGTCGCAAAACAGTCACAAATTACCACCTACTTCAAATTGTGGTGATGCATCCGCAAATGGGAAGGGGTCCCCAGGGGACCCCTTACCTTTTGCAAATGCAGGCAATAGTATTTTTTAAGGGTAGGAAGTGGTCCCAGGGACATCTGCCTGTCCTTAATCAATGAAAAGAAAATGTTTCATTATTTTTTTTAATGCATTCCGTTTTCCTTAAGAAAAACGGGCTGCATTTAAAAAAAGAAAATCTGCTTTATTTAAAAGCAGTCCCAGACATGGTGGTCTGCTGAGCCCAGCAGGCCACCATTCCAGGAAGGGCCTGTCACTCCCAATGGGCTTGCAATTTGCGAGAGGCTCATTAATATTCATGAGCCTCGCAATTTGCAACAACCGTTGTGAATCGCAAACAGTGTTAAACTGTTGTACATGCCTAATAGCGCAGTGCAAATTGTGAGCCACAAATGCTATGCAATTTGCAAGGCGCTATTTGGCAGGTCGTACATCGGGCCCAAAGTCTCCATAACCACTCTCTCTCAGATGCATTGAATTCGTTATAGAACGCCATCCATACCATTGTACGATGTCAGAGCATTTAGCATCACATACACATTACACAGAGACAATCAATCATACCTGTGTATTGGAAATGTTACATAAGCCAAAGGACCAAGGGCCCTATTTATGAGGCCTTGCAACAATTTTTCACTTCCGTTGCGTCACTTTTTGCGACGCATCGGCGGCGTAAAACATGCCTCCTGCTGCGCCCAATTTACAAAGTGACGCATCAATGCAGATGCGTCACTTCACCAGGCCCAGTAGACAGAGTTGGGGAGTATTGGGGACTGACTCTGCTAGCATAGAGCTCTTAATGTCAGTCATCTCCTTCCGGTACTGCCAGACCATGAGGCATGCCCAAGCAACATGCAAAAAATCAGCCTGCGTGTCCCCACATCGAATACTTGCGGAGTTTCCCTGTAATCTGTATAGACCAAATGAGCGCATTTATTTTACCTGTTCATCCCTGTAAATAGTACTACTAGTACCCGGGGCCTGTAAATTAAATACTACTAGTGGACAGCAGCACTCATTGTGCCACCCATTAAAAGTAGCACTGTAAAACATGCTGAAGGTCTGCAGACTGTAAGCAGTTTTCAACATCCAATTTGACCTGGAAAAATAAATTATTTGCCAGGCCTAAACCTTCCTTTTAATACTTATGTCACCCTTAAGATATTCCCTAAAGGTCCATAGGACAGGCTGCATTGCATTTAAAAAGTAGGATATGTGCACTTAACTTTTACATGTTCGACCACGGTCAGACGGATGATACTTTGGGCACGACTTCATAGGATACCGGCATGAATAGAAGGCAATAATCCTTAGACATCCAGAAGACATTGGTGCTATTGGAATATCGATATATATATATCACTAAACTTCTTTGGTTATTTACATGATTTGTTTCCAGCTTGGATATATATTATTAACAAGACGTCATGAGATTCTTGGCTTTCAAGATTTCACATTCGTAGATTGCTTTGATGAGCTTCGTGATCTGATTCACACCTTTTATGAAATCCTTCTATTGGACGTAACGCGTTGGCTGGGATTTATGCTTCTGATTAGAAATGAAAATAAAGATTATACGAAGAAAAGAAACTTCATGAGTCCCTGCACTTTAAATTTGTTTCTATTCGCATTATTTTGATATTGTTTATAATTTATAAATGTACTATACTTGATTATATGCTCCTTTTCATTATTTCTTTATTATAAGAGAAGTTTCTTCTCGTATAGTGTGACTTCTATAGCAGTGAGGTTACGAAAAGTGGAGCATTACGATTTAAACACTTTATGGGAACTAATATACTGGTGAAGCCATTCAAGCCCACACTGCGGTTTCTTTAAAAAATACAATTTTTACTTCAGGTTAAGTCTTAAACGATAAACGGGCACTGCTCCGTACTATGGACCGCTGCTACTGCAGTACATCATGTAGTTGTATACAACGCCATCTGGCATTTCCAACTTTAAAAGTTGATTTAAATTGCTCTCCAACTAAGTTTTTTTCTGTTAGTAGATGTGCAGTACCTGTTACCCTGTTACTTCCAAGTTCAATAAGTTGCCCCTTCACAGAGGTCTCCCTTTTCTGTGACCCCTGCCCTTGGATGTAGGTCCTGAGCCGATCTAGATCCTGTTTAAGTAGGTCCCTCGTTTCTTGGTAGACCTAAAGTGAGGTGGACTGAAGGAAAGGCTATTGCTTCTCCAGGTCTCGCTTTGGATTCAGCTCCCACGATAACTTTGAGGGAACAGCTTCAAAGTTGGTGTTGCCATTCCATGGTCTCAATAGGTCAAGCTGATTGAGGGATATCGGGTCAATCAGGCATTGCTCCTGCCTGAAAGGCAGATCATATATTTGACAGGCCTGTCTCACGACTCCGACATGGTCTTTGGATTCAAATCCAGTCCTGTTGAATACAGGCCCATTGCCAGTGCCCATCCCTGTGTTGGTGCCACGTTTGGGACTGTAAGATGTGCTACCAGCCTTTTTGCTGCCTTGTGCTGAGCTCGCTAAAATAGGGCTTTAAACAAATTTATTAGACAAGTTGCCTGTCGCACAAGTGACAGTTGGCAAGTGAATTGTAACCTAATTGTGTATATTTGTGAAGGAATCAATACTGAAAAAAGGCACACACAAAAATAGATAAATCCTTATATTCAATGTATTTGATATTAAGGGAACAAATCTGAAAATTCCAAAAGAACATTAAACTTGTCGGATTAATTCCAATGTTAGAGTGAGAAAACCAAAGATTAATGTCCTGGAAGTTCACTCTAATAAATGTCAAACACAGTCAACAACAAAGACTAAAAAATAAAGTGGTGAGGATCTAATCAATTCATGTGAGCAGAGTTGGACTTGGCGTCAATGTTTCAATCTATTGAATCACAAGTCCGTGAGCCCATCCTCAGGTCCACCATAATAAATTGAAAATACAAAGAGGACCCCTCGTGAGTGAGTCCAGTTTCAGAAAAGATTCACAATAAAAATAGGGTATATTTGAGGGGGCGTGACTTGCCGAGCCAAGATGGTGGACGCACTCTAAGAGTGCTCCGGGACCCCTCCGCCATCCGCCCGTAATCCTCACCTTAAACGGGCCATCGGGACCTGAAACTTGCTCCTCAACCGGCGCAGTACTCCTGGTGGGGTAACCGGGAGTGCAGATCATCGCACCCGAACATCCCGATGCAGCAGGCTAACCCGCTGTGTGCCGCAGGCAAGATGGCGGCTCCCCTTCACGAAGTGTGGTGCTGGCGGATCCTCGGAATACTCCACGGGACGCGACACCTGGTCCACGTGAGCCGGGGGGCTCCTTGAGGACGACCTCCGGATCCAAAGCAGCTGGCGCCCTAGGGGATGCTGGGCTCCTTCTTCCTGCCCCCCGTCCCCCGAGTCTTGAGCCGGCGCTGGGGTGGTGAGCCTAGAGTGGGGCGATCCAGCGACCTCCCTCGAAGGTGAAAGACTGCTTTGGCCCGGCTCTCCGGCGGCACAGCCACATCGCTGTTTGCTGTGTCTGGCGGCGGGGGGAGATGGGATAGACGCGGTCGCCCCCACCCACCAATGTGATCCCTGGGGCTCCCGGAGCCGTGCAGTGGCCCGTGGCGCTGTGGACTACTCCCGGTGATGGTGAGCCTGCTTTTGCCTCGCCCCCCTCCGGCGGAGTGGCCATATTTTCAGCCGCCATATCGGGCGGCGGGAGCCGCTGAGTGTGGCAGTGGGTCCCGGTGCATGGGGAGGAGCCCTAGCGGCCGCTGGCCTGAGGAGTGACGTTCAACGAAGCGGGTGAGTCCTGGCGGCGGTGGGGTCCAGGGACATTCAATTTAGGGCCCGCACGCGGGAAGCCCGTGACAGTGGGGACCTGTCCTCAAGCGTCCCTGCGCATTGCCGGCCCGGCCAGATCTCTCCCCGGACCGCACGCTGCTGAAGCAGACTCCCCTTCCGGGCTGGTGGGTCCAGATACTACGCTTTGGGCCGTGCAGTGGCCCCTGGGCTGAGGGTGGCCCGTACTCAACATCGGCCACAAAACCAAGCGGCGGTAGGCCCATAACTCAGCGGTTCCCAAACTGTGCGCCGCGGCACCCCGGTGCGCCGTAACGAAGAGCCAGGGGCGCCGCGACCACAATGGCTAGATCGTCGGACGCAAATGAACGTCGAGATTGAACCCCTTGTAAGCAGGCCCAATCAGCTGAAAAGTTGGTCTTCCTTGCCTGTCAAAGCAACGTGGCAGTTAGGCATAATATTATAGATATTTGGCGTTTTACTTTTCACCGAATATTTTACATACATATACATTTATAAACTATCTTGTGTTTGGTTTGGAAAGTCGTCGAAGGTGTGTATATTTTCAAACACACATGCTCATCTGCATTAGGACAGTGAAGCTAATTTGTTTATAATGTCACAGGTTCCTGCCAAAATGACACATCGCCTTGGTACACAGTTTGTCGAAGTAAAGAACACGCAGTTATTGGGATATCATGTGACAGTAAGATTGGTGACATGGATTTAAGTGGGACAGCTCCCTTTGGGCATCAGACCTGGCAGTAATTAACATTGGCATTAACACGGGTCATTATTATGGGCCCTTATGTAGATGTCTTAAAACGGGTCCTCAATTTTCCAGGGAAATCACGGACTGCTTTCTGAACGATGACTGTAAGGTAATCCATGTCAGCGATACAAGTTCCTGTTTGCATTTCATGTTTTATTTAATCATGCATTCCCTAACAGTGATTACTTCTTCCAGGATTTGTGTATGCTGCAATTCTTTAGTTTTTTTATTACCACTAATGTCTTTCTCTTATAGTGCATACAATTAACTATTTAACTTCTAGGTGTCTGGATAAGTTAACCGCATCCGTGCGGCGCGAATTCCCCGCCCATGCTGACTCCGCCTTGCGCGGGCGGAGTCATGACGGAACGGTTCCGTCATCAGCACAGCTCAACCGACGCCGATGACGGAACCGTTCCGTCATCAGCATCGAAGGGGTTATTGTTATGGCTCAGTGTTCATGACCACGATGGGGGGCGCTGGAGTTGAGGCTGATGGCAGTGCAAGTCAATGGGTCAAAAAGTGGTCAGACTAAATGCTCATCCAATTCTTGGCCTCTCTGTAGACTGCATAGAAATATGTAAGAAGAAAAACGGCGTGAGTGTCACATAGAGAGAGGACAGTGGTGGGAAGGTGAAAACGGAAGTGATTGAGACCCTTTTCACATATCTTTATAATGTTCATGGTCTCATTTTCTCAGAACTGAAACATTTGACATTCTAATTATTTACAATAAAATATTAGTTTTTACTCATTTATCGTATGTTGCTAATAAGCACTGGCGATGTAAATAGGTTTGGCTTGTTTTAGATGCATGCCTGTCACTGCATGACATGCCTGGATACAATAACAGAAATCTCACAGAGAGATGAACCAAAATACTGGTTGGTAGGTACACTATAGGAAGCGCAGGATTTTAGTTTGCAAGTTTCCAGACACTCCCTTAATTACATGGACACAACTCCTAGAAAGGATTTCTAGTTATGCTTCTTAGGTCACAGGCCTTTTAGAGATTCCTTCCCCCACCCCATGTTTTTCATTTCACTTAAAGCTCCGATTGGGGACCACCATAGATCCAGGGAGCAATAACTTATTTTTTATTTGTAGTGGCCATTCTTCACAGAAACAATCCCAAAGATATAGTGCTAAAAAGATGGAAACCCTCACCCACATTATGTAGGATGCTTCATCATCGGGTCCCTCCTGACTGAAGCCCACTGAGTGTTTAATAGTAAATATACTGAAAGGCAATGGTTAATAATCTATAGCCAATTAACTATAAAGAAAATAGTTGTTTTTGGAAAGTTGTCACTGATCTAGACAATGAGGATCAACCATCAAAAGAAAACAGAATAATCCTGGACATTTGGGAAAACTACCTTTTGCTACTCTATTAAGACACTCTCTTATGGAGATGGAAGTCTTGCCTCAAAGCAAAGAAAATGACTAAAGAAGTTTGTGAGAATATTTTTAACCCAAATAGTACTAATATAGTTGTAAACGTACAAAGATCGAGTGGAGGCCCCAGTGTAAATGGTATACAATCATCTGTATTTAAATCAGATAAAAACACGCTTTGCTCTTTTACATGAAAGGGGAGACTCCTCAAATAATAGCAGCTTTTATCAAATGTTTGCTTGAAGCAGATCAGTTAGTGACAGTAAAGGAACTGATGAATATTATGTAGTCTATCAACTATTTAAACATGACGTCTACACCTTTAGATGTGCCTGGTTTAATGCTATCACAAATGCACTTTAAGAGACCATACATGATCATATCAGTCAAAACATGTGAAATAGGTAAGATAGTAGGGGCACTGTGTTATTTCATTAATTAATTACTTTTCAGTCTCAAGGTGATTTTGCATGAACATACTTGAACTTTAAAATAGACAAAAGCAGGAAAATGAACGGACTTTATACAAACCAATAAAGCTATTACATTGGAGCGGATTGTAATGAATATTCCAACATGCAAGCATCAGATTTTTATATTATTAGCCATGGTATTTTTAAATGAGAATTGTTCAGAATTATAATTCATGCTAGAAAGAAGTTGCTTACGTTTAATGTTTGGCTATTAATCTTGTATCGTTTCACACTTAACAAGTTTTTATTAACCCCTTCACTGCAGCGGCTATTCCGCCGCAGTACCAAGGGGGTGGGAGGGCCACGCGGAGGGCCTGTGCTCGTGACGAAACCGCTCCGTCACGGCACGCGGGTGAGCTGTGCTTGTGACGGATCGGTTCCATCACGGCCCCGCCCACGCTACAGAACGTTAGCGCAGGCGCGGAATTCGGCAATGAAGGTATTCTAATCATATTTGTAACAAAATAAGATAATAGTTGTTTAACCCCTCCCATGCTCGTGACGGAACTGTTCCGTCACGAGCCTCGGGTGGGCTGTGCTGGTGACGGAACGGTTCCGTCACGAGCATGGGAGGGGTTAAACAACTGTTATCTTATTTTGTTACAAATATGATTAGAATACCTTAATTGCATCACAATTAATTTAAGAAAGACAACAGGAAGTACTCCCAAGGTCGGGCTTACATCCCCCCCCCACCCACCCAACGGTAAAAAAATGGTGGGGAGCCATGGCCAACTGCCAATTAGGTCAAGGGAGCCACGGGTCCAAAAAGTTTGGGAACCACTGCCATAACTGATCCATTCCTGCCTTGTTAGCCACGGGTCGGCTGCCACTTGCCCGGGTATCTGTGTTGGAGCGGGCACGGAGGAAGGTTTTCCCCATTCTTGTGCTGCATCCTGACCCCCCCCCCCCTGCCCCCAGACCGCATAAACGACTGGAGACCTGCTGCTGGGGCTTCCGGCCAAGCACACAGAGCGGCGCATGTCTGCTTGTGGGACTCCACTAGGGGGTCCCCGCCTTGCTCCCGAGTTTGCCGCGTTGGGCTGAGGCTCTGGAGCGACAGCCCTTTCTCCCGCGCCACAGCACCCAGGAATCTTGGCTCCGGCGGCTGGGCTGCTTGTCGCCTCTCCTGTTGCCACCTGAGTTGAGTAGGTTGCAGCCTTGACTAGCGGGGTCCTGCTTGTGGACTTGGGCCTGGAATTTATCCTCTTCACCCTCCCCCGCCCCTTCTCCTCCCGGAAGAACCATTTTGTCCGGGATGACGGAGTCGGCCGCACACTTTGGGCGGCGGCGGTCTGGTCCGAGCTGAGCCCCAGTGCTGGTTGCCCCACCCGCTTGACTTTGGGTCGCCCATAAGGGTTCGCTGGTTCCCCCCACTGCGAGACCCAGCTGTGGAGAAGCCGGGCGCCGCGGCCCCTTGGTGTGCCACCATGGGCAGAACAGACGGATGGGCAAAGGCTCCTGCCACCCAAACTGGACCATTTCACCACCTCCTAGGCGGGCGCAACCGGGGGAGCCACGGAGCAGGAGCCTTCACCTTCTGCGGACTTGTCTACTATCCTGCAAGCCATCCACACGTCGCAGACCTCGGTGGAGGGCAAGATCGCGGAGGTGCGAGTGGACATGACTCTTATCCGGTAGGACCTCCAAAACGCCACTGCCCGGATCAAGGAGACGGAAACCCACATCTCCACCGTGAAGGATGATGTACAGCATCTCAAGGGACAGGTGGCCCGTCTTCAGTCACATACTCAGGAGTTGCACCGCTGGGCGGAGGATGCGGAGAACAGGTCACAGCGCAACAATCTCTGCCTAGCGGGCTTCATGGGAGGGGGCAGAGCAGGGTCCTTAATTTCAAGGACAGGGATGCCATCCTGTCTGAAGCCCGGAAACAGCAGCGGCTCCTGCATGAAAATTGCGCTATCATGATTTTCCCGGACTACACCCGCAAGGTCCAGAGTCAGCGTCGCTCCTTCGACGAATTTAAACAGAAACTGAGGGCGCTCAACATCCAGTACGAGCTCCTCTTCCCAGTGCGCCTGCGAGTGGTGCTTGCCAACAAGACTTTGTTCTTTGATAACCCAACAGAGGTCTGAACCTGGGCGACGGAGGAACGCCCGTTGCGCACTGAAGACCGAGCTCCGCTCCTGGGGGGGACCAGGGGTGAACACGCTCACCTCACGCTCCCCGGCCTCAACGTAACTGCTCCCGCAGGCGCCGTGGACAGAGTCGGCCCCGGTCGGACTCCCCGCCGGGCAACCCCCGTCAGCGGATACTGCTCTCTAATGAACCTTCAACTGGGAGGCGCTCAGGCTCATCTGACCACTTGGACCGTGGTGGTGCTTTGCCCCGACCCTCCTTGCAGGATCTCCCAGACACAGACGTCTCATGCAGCCCGATGCACTTGAAAGACCCTGCTTGAACTCCCCTCTGCCTGCCGGAGTGTGTGCCTGGTCTTACCACATCCCTTTCCTTCCTTACGGACTCGTTTATGAACTGAGGAGGGGTCCTCCACGCTTTCCCATTCCCAAGCGTTTTAGTTTGGTTGTTCACTCACTGGTTTGTTGTTAGGGCGATAGCTGTTTACGTTCCTGAAGTGTAGAGGGGGAAGAGGGTGGGGGGCAGGAAGGGGGAGTTTTTTCTTCATTTTTGTGCTTTATGTTTTTTAGTTCTGTCACACCAGCACTCACGAAGCACCCTGGCATACTTCTGATAGGACAAGCAGACCGGACCTCCCCTTTTAAACTTGTAGTCCCACTGCCATACCAAATACCATGTCTTGTAGAAAAAGGTAGGGCTAGGACCTTTCTCAAGATTTGCCCGGCGCTAACCGCCCTTGTACCATTCAAGTTTACCAAGCAATGAGGCAGGCGCCGGAGACCAGAAGGCAGGAAACAGAAGTTTATTCCGACGGAGCAGAACACATCAGATCAGACAACAAGGTATCGTCTCGAGGTGCTCTAACAGCCTCTCGGAGGCCTGGCCTCTTATACACTGGTTTATGGCATGTGACCTTCCTTTATTACAATAAGAACTTTGTAAAGCAAGAAAAAGACATCCCCGTAATCCTCGTGTTAATCCCACCCCCATATACCTTCACAATAGAGGTCCTCAACCTACTGATAAGAGGAGGGGGTCATCACGCAGCTGAGTGTTCCGTCGAGTCTTAGGATGTGTGCGCCTGATCATATCACAGGGGGTGGGGAGGCCTGGATCAATAGAGGGTCCTTTGAAGGAGAGCGACCTCATACAATAAGGGGCAGTAAATGATATCTCCCGGCTTACGCAGTGGCCTCGGACCTGTGTGGACAGTCGGACATGGGGTGAGGGGCCATCAATGGAGTGGTATTCATGCTGCGTGGACAATCCAGCGCAGAGGGGAGGTTTATCAACAGAGGGGCATTCATGGGAGGAGAGGAGGTGTTGGTCAGGCGCTGGCGTGACTCCCAAGGACAGGGTCATGCAGAAGGGTCATGCTCCTAAGGAGGAGGGAGGGGGAGCCAGGGTGCGCGGAGGATGCTTGCTGGGTCAGAGGGGCGCGCTGGCGATCGATCGTGGACAGGGAGACCATGATATCTAAAATGGCTGCCGTGCACGTAGTACATAGGTGACAAGCTGGCGCAGATGATGTTCAGATCGCAAACTAAAATTCCACAGTCCTCCCTTTTAACATGTCTCGCCAACTTGTCAGTTTGAATTTATCCCCATAAGGCCACGTATTTCTACTTCATAGAGGGGGCTCATGTGCTCATTTCGGAAGTCCAAAGTCTTTGGGCACATACAGTTAGAAACAAGGCCGAACAAAGGTGGCAGACATTGGATACATAGGCAACACCCACATAATATCACAACAGGTACCAGCACGAAGGAAAACAACTTCCAACCCCAATTTTTCAAAGTGTCCCAAAACCAGCTCCCAAGCGACCATCCTTCCTGTTCTTGGTGAACCTCCGAGGAAAGTCTGTGGAGGTGTTCGATGGCTTTGTAGACTGAAGGCGAGTTGTCTGGCACGTAGGTGCAGCAGCTGGATCCGATGATGCGGCATGCTCCTCCTCGGTCGGCTAGGACCACGTCTAGGACGAGTCGATTTTGAAGGGTCACAAGGCGGACCGCCTGAAGCTCCGCAGTGTTGTTGGCGAGGATACCAGCCGTGATGTTGATCGTTGTTTCTACTGCCTGGGTCAGGTGTCGGATAGCACGGCTGTTTGCCATTGGGCCCCACAGAGGAACAAGTCCCTTTGCTGCATCCAGGAACTGTGCTCCGGTGGAGTCGGCTTGTCCAAGGTCGTCCGCACGCCTCTGCCGGTGGTGGTTGGCAGGGGCTACATATGTGGGTGGAAGAACGAAGGCAATATAACAGGTGCCCTTCCAACCTCTCGGGAGCCAGGTGTAAGCCTTGGTGCCACACACAAAGTACATATTCGGAGAAGCAACAAAAGAAGGGGGTTCAGCTGAGTCCAATGTTCTGGTGATTCGGCAGGCGCTGTAACCCACCAGCTGCGTTCCCTGGCCTTCGAGACACACGAGACCTGTGACATTGATAACAGACAGGGCCACAGTTAGAGTGGCGGTAGTTTGTTTTTGCAGATGAGTGAAGGTGGTTCTGGCTGGATTGTGGAGCACCTGTACTTCGACTCGTTCTTTGGCTGGAATGTCTTTGATGAAGGTGGCGCCTGGGGTCTTTCCTGTTTTGTTCAGCCAGAACCCAGAGTAGAAGTGTGACACTGTCCGGCTGGAGGTGGCGTTGTCCCTGTGGCTCTCTTGCATGAGGATCAACCAGGCGAGGCAAGAGCCGTGAACTGAGAAGGGTTAAGGGATGAAGGGGATGGAGTGTCCAGTGGCATGCGGGAGCAACCCGCAGATCCAACAGTTCGTAGCATTTGCAGCAAGGTTGTGTTGGTGCAACAGTTGCACGAAGGAATTGTTCCAGAATTCCCTGCGCCTTTCTCGGAGCTGAGGCGACAGAGAGATTAGGTGATGCTCTTTCAGGGGTGTTGGCTGTGCAGTAGGTAGCAATGTCTCATGAGCCGGTGTGCTTTCCTCCAGAATCCAGAAGGAGGTCATGAGGAGGAGGCAGAAGAGGAAGACAATGAAGAGTGCAATTGTCTTTGATTTGTGCAGGTTGTCAGTCTTTGGATTTCTATACTGGGTATTTCCTGTTGCTTCCATCATCTTCTTATCTGGCGCTTCCATCATCTTCCTATCTGGCGCTTCCATCACCTTCAAGGGGCTCGGTAGTGGGTAGAACCACAGACTTCGTTTAGCTTCTCTCCCGGCAACCCTTGATTGTGTGTAGGTCACCGTTCTGAGATTTAACTTAGTCCGTGGCCTACTTAGCCGAGACTCCCTCCTTTCGACGCAGGAAATACCCTTCTCTGGATGGCACAGTGGGATCAGAGAATTTTGCAAGTTCGAGTGCCTCAGTATCGGGATAACAGTCCAATATCGGTCGGTCCTTGCTCAGGAGCTCTTCTTGGGTGCTGACGTTTTCTGTCGTGGCCAGGTTTGCAGAGACCTTTCGACAATGATGCGCGTGCAGCCAGTGCTTCTTCCCCTCCACTCGGAGTGCCGTTCGGGTGGTGATCAGCACTTGCCAGGGGCCCGTCCACCGAGGTTCCAGACTCTTGGTTCGCTGGAAATTTCGTATCAATACGAAATCTCCCGGTTGGATGTCGTGGCCGGGGCCCCTGGAAGCATCGGGGATGGCCTGCTGCACCTGTTGATGGATGACAGACAACGTTTTAGTTAACTTGCACAAATAATCAGACAGTAGGACGTCCGGGACGTCATGAATGGAGGTCGGTTTGGGAGCAGTCCAGAGATTCATTGGCCGCCCGAACACGACCTCGTAGGGGGTCAAATGGTGCTTGGTGGGAGTGGAGCGCATTGATAACAAAGCCAGTGGGAGGGCATCCGGCCAGTTAAGTCCAGTGGTGGCCACTATTTTTGCCAGTTTCAGCTTCAGTGTGGCATTATGGCGTTCCACTAGACCAGCGGATTGGGGGTGGAAGACCGCATGGAATCGTTGCTTCACCCCCAACCCTTTTAGGATTAGTTGGATAACCTCAGCTATGAAGTGGGGGCCATTATCGCTCCATAAAATTCGGCAAAGGCCATAGCGAGGGAAGAATCCTTTCAGTAGTACTTTGGCAGTAGTCATGGCCGTGTTGTCACGGGTTGGATAGGCCTCTACCCATTTACTGAAAGCACATACAATGACTAGTACATACTTTAGGTTTTGGCATCTCTCTAGTTGGATGTAATCCATCTGAAGGACCTCAAAGGGGTGATTGGGGGTCCCAAACCCTCCCCGGGGCACTACAGTTCCTTTCCCGGGGTTGTGTTGCAGGCAGATAAGGCACTGCTGAACTAGACGTCTGGCTGAGTCAGGGATTTTGTCGTTATGCCAGACTTTGGAAATGAGTTCGATCATGGGTGCAGATCCTATGTGTGCGGGGGAGTGAGCCATTGTCAGTATGGGAATCAGATATGAGTCGGGCAGCAACCATTTGCTTGCATCCTTCGTTCGCCAACAGCCCTCCTCATCCTTCAAACCCACCCTTGCCCACTTAGTCAGCTCGTGAGGGGTGCTGGCCGATTGTATGTCTCTGATCATTATCCTTGTGTCATTCCATGTTTCTGCTTGTGACCTGGTCATGTACATGCGTGTCACCGTCCTATTCTCGGCTGTGGTTCGTGCAGTGATGTCGGCCAATGCATTCCCTTGTCCAACTAAGTCTGTCACCCTTTTGTGTGCCTGACATTTTATCACCGCTAATCGTTTGGGGAGGAGAACTGCTTCAATCAGAGCGGAGACTAGATCTCCGTGGAGGATCGGGGTGCCGTGGGACGTCAGGAATCCCCTCTCCCTCCACAGGAGCCCAAAATGGTGGACCACTCCGAAGGCATACTGGCTGTCCGTATATACGTTCGTGGTGGTCCCTTCGGCTATGATGCATGCTCGGGTGAGGGCTATCAGCTCTGCTGCCTGGGCAGATCGTTGTGTGATGCAGGCTGTCTCAACTACTGTTCGGGCTGTCGTTACTGCATAGGCAGCTGAAGTGGTGCCATCTGGGAGTTTGATGCAAGAGCCGTCTACCCATAGCTCTCCATCGGGGTCAGGAAAAGCAGTGTCTCGGAGGTCAACCCTACTCCTAGTTTGTTCGTCCGTGAGGGTCACACAGTCGTGGATGGGAGGAATGTCGGGGTCATTTTCAGGCAGGGGTAACAATGTGGCAGGATTCAAAGTCGTGCATCTCTTTAGTGTGATGTGGGGTGCAAGCAGAGTCAACTCGTACCCTGTCAGTCGTGCGCTAGTCAGGTGCTGGGTTTTGGTCTGGTTCAAGAGGGTGTCGACTGCATGGGGTACTAGCACTGTGAGGGAGTTGGAAAGTACAATTCCCTCGCTCTGACGGATAGAGACAGCAGCGGCGGCTACTGCTCGGAGGCAGGCAGGCAGAGCTCTGGCTACAGGGTCAAGAGTGGCGGAGAAGTAGGCACAAGGGCGCTGCTTAGGACCAATTGATTGAGTTAGGACAGACAATGCGCATCCCTCCCTTTCGTGGGTGAAGAGGGAGAAGGGTTTGGAGTAATCCGGCGTTCCGAGGACGGGCGCTGAGCAGAGTGCATCCCGTAATTCCTTAAAGGAGGCTTGACACTCAGTGGTCCAAGGAAGCGGGGAGGGGACATCTTTGGTCAGTAGGGCAAGTAATGGTTTCACAATGAGGCTGTAATTAGGCAACCACTGTCTGCAAAAAGAGGTTAGGCCAACCAAAGAGCGGACCTGCTTTTGTGTTTTCGGGATGGGGGTATCTAGGATGGTTTGGATTCGGTCGGGTGTAAGTTTCCTCCCTTCTTTGGACAGAAGATGGCCTAGGTAAGTCACCTGTGGCTGACAGAACTGTAACTTCTTTTTGGAGACTTTATGGCCATTCTCTGCAAGAAAGTGTAGGAGTTGGACGGTGGCTGTCGTTGCAAGCGGGGTGGTGTCGGCCGCCAAAAGGATATCATCAACATATTGGATCAACACCACTCCCTCTGGTAGCTGGAAGGCATCCAGCTGTCTTTTGAGGGCCTGGCTGTAAATGCTGGGACTTTCAGTGTACCCCTGGGGAGCTCTACAAAATCGGTACGAACGGGATTTTAAGGTGAAGCCGAAGAGATAACGGCTGTCTGGATGAATGGGGATAGAGAAAAACGCGTTCTTAAGGTCGATAACAGAGAAGGTGGTGGCAGTGGACGGGATGAGGGTCAGAATGGTGGTGATATCAGAGACCACAGGATATTGGGGTACAACCACTTTGTTAATCTCTCGCAAGTCGATGATGAAGCGGTACGCTTTCTCATCTCCTTCACCTTGCTTCTTAACAATAGGTAGGATTGGGCTGTTGCAGACGTTGCTAACCACCTCTTCAACCACTCCTGCATCTACCAGAGACTGAATGATCGCTACCCGTGCCTTCTCACCCTCTGGCGATATCCGATATTGCGGGAGTTTCGGGAGCATAGCGTCCTGTCGTACAGTTATGTGAATAGGATCAATCATCATTCGCCCCACATCAGAGTCATTTTTGGCCCACAGGTACGGAGGCAGGGTGTCAAGCAGGGACAGGTCAGCGTCAGTTACGGAGCACATGTGTCGTGGGGGAGGGGATCTGGGCATGTCTGGGTTGTCGTACAGGATGACTCGTATTCCATCTGGGGAACACCTAATGGTAGCTCGAAAATGTTTCAGTAAGTCAATACCCATAATGGCGTCAGGGGAGTTGGAGGAGAGTAGAAATGTCGCGTCAGTAGTGTTGTTTTCTAGGTCAAAGGTAATAGGTACGGACAGGGGGTTAGTGGAGGGCGTCCCATCGAAACCTATCGACGTTATGTGTGAGCCAGACAAGGGTGCCCTTGGAATCAGTCGTTTTGATAACACACTACGTGTCGCCCCAGTGTCTACCAAGAATGGAGACTCTGTACCCAAGACCTTAGCGGTGACATAAGGACCTTGCTGGTCAACACAGAGCTCGACTGGATCCCTCCCTTGCCCCTGGCAGTCCTATGCAAAGTCGGGGGCATGTTCACCTTCGGACAGCTGATATTGGTTCTGTCGGGGACGGTCAAACGTGTTCAATCTCCCTGATCTGTCATTGCTGGTGTCGTTGGTGTGCCCTCGTCCCTGTACTCTATTCCTCGGACCACCTGCCACATCCCTGGAATCCCTATTTCTATTCATTTCTAGCAGAACCGGACACTGGAATTTCCAATGGCCGAGCCCTTTGCAGAAGGCGCATTGGTCATTGCTAACGTCTCTACGTCCAGTGTGGGGTGCTGGGGTGTGATCTTTAGGAGGTAGATCTCTGGGGGTGGTTGATTGGTAGTTCCCCATTTGGTGTTCCCGTCCTAGCGCTATACCCTGTATCTGGGCTATCATTACCCTTTCCTTTAAATCTTTCTTCTTTTTCTCGGACGCCCTATCATTCTCATTCTTTTGGTGCTCGTAATACTGAGCCATCTGAAGGATAGCTGCGGGTTTGGAGGCCCCCCAACTACTCTCACTCGTCTGCAGTTTTTGGGAGACTTCTTGCGTTAGTCCCTTTACATAATTTTGCACAAACAGGTGCTGTCCGGTTGCGGTGGTCATGTCTTGGCCACTGTAGTCGGAGAACACTGTCTCAAATCGGGAGAAGTATTCTGACACATCTTCCTGGGGTTTCTGTCGACAGGCCGTGACTATCGACCAGTCTACTTTTCTTTCCGGGACCAGGGTTTTTAACTTCTGGACCAGTTTGTCTGGGAGTTCCAGTATGTCCTTCACTGGTTTACTCCCCGGCTCTCGCTGTCTATCTAGTTTACCGAGTTGGTCCCAGGTATGTCCAAACAGATCCGTGTGGTCAACCTTCCGGATTTGCTTCCACACATCAGCTGGCAGGCATAACCCAAAGAACAAGTCAATATCTGCTAAAGTCATTATTGTCGAACCCAAGGCTGTGCCTAATTCGGTATAAAATGCCGTCGGGTTCTTTCTTAAGTCGGGCAGGGTTTGCTTAAAGGTTAGGATGTCTTGTCGGTCCCATGGTTGGTAAACCCAATTGTACACAACCCTCCCCTTTGCATTTTCACTATTAATATCATCGCTCGTTCCCTGGCCCCGTGGCGGGATCCAGTAAGGAGCCGCTTCTCTGATAGGCATCATAGTATTGGCTACCTCTGCCGAGGTTGTTTCAGGGACCGTAACCTTGGCTTCTGGTTTCTGTTCCGCGAGGTGGCGGAAGACCTCAAGCATTTGCATGAAGAGCTCCGTCGCCTCACGTTCAGTCCCATCTCCAACATCAATCTTCCTATACAGTGTTGTTAGTTTAGTGGGACCCTTACTCTGATACCTATCTTCATACGCGTTCAGGGTGTGGTAGCTGAATCGCAAAATGAAATGCCGTCTGTGGCTGTCGGCATGTGAATTATATATGCTCATTGTGTATTCTTCGCTCTCCCTTCGTTCTACCAATGTCTTTGCTATTTCGTTGATCCCATCCCGCTCATCTTTGCTCAACCTACTTAACCTGGCTGATGATTGTTTGCTAGCCTCGGGGTCGTCTGACAAAGTTGTTAATATGGTTGGTGCGGAGGCCGTGAGGGCCGGTGCACTAGCACTAGGGTCACTTTCACTCACTCTCGGGGCTTGCAGGGTTTGTTGGCTGGGAGCATATGGAGGGGGCATGTAGATGATTGGGGGACCTAACAGTAACTCATCGTTTGCCCGTTGTTTGGAGGGTAGTTCAGGGTAGAGTGCAGAGGGGGTCCTAACAGGACATTGGCCTGTCGACCCTGATTCTTGGTTTTGTGTAGCTTCTTTTCTTTCTTTTATTTCCTCTTCTAGTTGCTTTGCGGCTAGGTGGGCTGCCTTTCGTAATTCTTTCCCTATTTTTGCTTCTTCTCTTTTCTTTCGTTGTTCCGTTTCTTTGCGCCACATGCCGATACTGTCGAGCATAGTGGGCGTGGTCTTATTCTTCTGGAGCGCTATTTCTAATGTTTTTATTTTATTTTCACTAAAGGAACCTGTCAGTGGCCACTGACTTTCAGGGTTCTTTTTCGTGTATTTATGCCATAGTCTAGTGTAAGCTATAGCGACTAGTCCATACTTAGTGAACATGTCCTTATTAGGGGTGCCCTCCAGTGGAGCTGGATGGTTCATCTCTAATAAGCGGTCCGGGCTAAACAGGCTACCAACCAGTGGGGAGAAGATAGGCATGACGGTTTACACCGGGGACAAAAAGTCTGCACTACCTATCTTATCACGGCGGGCAAAGACTAGACAGAATATTTCTATTCTCCGTTGTTTGCCGGCGGTGAATACCTCAAACGAACCAATACCGAATAATCGGCCAATCAAACAATTCAGTGGGGAGAATAAGTGGGCACGAAAAGTTATCGCTACCCACTCTTTCTCTACCTGCAAAGAGAGACCTTGTTCTTCCCTGTTTGCAGACAAAGAATCTCCAGACAATAATCCACGAACGACAGTTCGGGAAACAGTGGGGGAGGAAGATAGGCACGACGGATTACAACGGGGGCAAAAGTCTGCGTTACCTATCCTTCACTGTTTGCAAAGAGAGAGCCTGTTTGTTTTTCCCCGTTTGCAGACAGCGAATCTCCAGAGGTTTCAACAAAGCGTAATACTAGTATTATCCAAACAAACAATTTTCCTCAATTCGTCGTGTTTACACGACCTTACCCGGACCGCATGGACGGTTTCCTGTCCTCTGGATCCAGCGCCCGATCGTCCTCTCTCCTTCGTGATGTTCGCGGCACTCCTGATGGTTCCCAGTCAGGACCGTAGATCACTCGAGAGAGGTCTGTTCAGAACTAGTGAAGGTCGGATGATCGGCTGTCAGACGAGGGTCTATCGGACATGAGCTCTTCCCGATCGTTGCAGTCGTTCACTCTGTCATCGGGACCTCTCCCACTGGATCCACGTGTCGCTGATGGGCCCCACGCTTTGGGACGCCAATTGTAGAAAAAGGTAGGGCTAGGACCTTTCTCAAGATTTGCCCGGCGCTAACCGCCCTTGTACCATTCAAGTTTACCAAGCAATGAGGCAGGCGCCGGAGACCAGAAGGCAGGAAACAGAAGTTTATTCCGACGGAGCAGAACACATCAGATCAGACAACAAGGTATCGTCTCGAGGTGCTCTAACAGCCTCTCGGAGGCCTGGCCTCTTATACACTGGTTTATGGCATGTGACCTTCCTTTATTACAATAAGAACTTTGTAAAGCAAGAAAAAGACATCCCCGTAATCCTCGTGTTAATCCCACCCCCATATACCTTCACAATAGAGGTCCTCAACCTACTGATAAGAGGAGGGGGTCATCACGCAGCTGAGTGTTCCGTCGAGTCTTAGGATGTGTGCGCCTGATCATATCACAGGGGGTGGGGAGGCCTGGATCAATAGAGGGTCCTTTGAAGGAGAGCGACCTCATACAATAAGGGGCAGTAAATGATATCTCCCGGCTTACGCAGTGGCCTCGGACCTGTGTGGACAGTCGGACATGGGGTGAGGGGCCATCAATGGAGTGGTATTCATGCTGCGTGGACAATCCAGCGCAGAGGGGAGGTTTATCAACAGAGGGGCATTCATGGGAGGAGAGGAGGTGTTGGTCAGGCGCTGGCGTGACTCCCAAGGACAGGGTCATGCAGAAGGGTCATGCTCCTAAGGAGGAGGGAGGGGGAGCCAGGGTGCGCGGAGGATGCTTGCTGGGTCAGAGGGGCGCGCTGGCGATCGATCGTGGACAGGGAGACCATGATATCTAAAATGGCTGCCGTGCACGTTGTACATAGGTGACAAGCTGGCGCAGATGATGTTCAGATCGCAAACTAAAATTCCACAGTCTGACACACCTTTAATAAGTGCCCCCCTGCGCATCATGTCCTGGAACGTCAATGGCATCTTGGACCGCTTTAAACGCATGGCTGTCCTCAGATATGCACAGCGCCTGGGCGGAAATCTTACAAGAAACCCATCTGCTGGGTAATCGCTGCTCCTTCTTAACGCGTTACGACTATGACAGTGTGGCATTCAGGGTTTACACTGGGTTTCTGAGGGGTGGTGATCCTGGTGAAATGCTCCCTCCCCCTAGTGACTGTCCAGACGACTCTTGATGCCCAGGGCACTTTCATAGCCCTTAATGGCACACTAAACGGCAACCCGTTTAACTTGGTATCCCTTTACTCTCCTCCCTCGATGTGGACGATGACCCAAGCTAAGTCTGTTGACCCCCGGGCGTCTCTCCCACATTCCTTGGGGGCGACTTTAATGCGGTCTCATCACCCGACCTCGACACAACAGGTCCCTTGTCCCCTGGTAAAATTGCACAAGCCAAACAGCTGAGGTCTTGGTCTGCATCACTGGGTTTATGTGACGCCTGGCGAATATGGCATCCTCACTCTAAACAATTTACACATACCTCAGCGGAGCACCACACACAGGCACGCATTGACTCCATCTTCGTTCCTTCGATGGACTGCCTTCGGATTCAGGACGTCTAACTTCTTCCGAGAGGTATCTCTGACCACTCCCCGCCCGGTGATGACCCACACAGGCCCCCCCGCCTCTGTCCGGTAAACATGGAGGCTAATTGCCTGGTTCCTTCAGAGCAAGGATTTTAGGAGGGTGGTGAGGCGGAAACTAAAACAGTACTTTCTCTCCAACGAGGGATCCGTGTCCTCCCCAGGCACCCTATGGGAGGTGGGCAAGGCCACGATTAGGGGGGTCGCCAAGGACCAACTCAAACTCCAGCGACAAACCCAATTGGAAGAGATTACTTTGCGGGAGGCGCAGGCCCTGCGCCTTGAAAGCACCCCGGCCCGATCCCCAGACGCTTCTGACACAAGACTTCTAACCTTGCTCCAGACAGAGATCAAGCAGCTGTCGCTGGACGTGGCCAAACTTCTTTGGCGCTCCTCCGAGGCCAGGGTATATGGGTGGGGCAATAAGAATGGCCCACTCCTTCACCGCCATGTTACGTACCCAAGGGCGTTCCGCATAATTCCTGAAATAGCGGCACCAGATGGTTCAATGTGCCATGCTCCACTGGAGATGGCGCAGGCCTTTGCTTCCTACTATATGAGGCTCAAGCCCCAACCCTGTCCCTTGTGGACCTGATGGACTTGGAGGGTGGCTGTCTTCTGAGTGTAGATGCCACTACTCAAGCCGATCTAGACCGCCCCATTACCCGTGAGGAGATCGGAGAAGCGATCGCTCTTGTTTCTTCCGGCAAGACACCGGGCCCAGATGGTCTTTTTCAAGAATATTATGCTCACTATCGGGATGTTCTCATCCCTCACCTTGCTGAATTGTTTCACGAAGCTGTGAAGAAAGGCTCCTTCCCTCAGGAGACGGATATAGCCACCATTGTGGTCCTTCCGAAATCCCAGATTATCACCCAATCTCCCTCATTAACACCGAGGTCAAGCTGTTCACCACAATCCTTGCCCAGCAACTCAAACCCAAACTGTCTACATTGGTCCACCCCGACCAATGTGGGTTTATGCCCTCTCGCGGCACCCAACACTGTCTTCGCAGACTACATTCCGCCTTGGCACATCGCCACCTCCTCACCCCGTACCTGGCGCTTCTCCTAGTAGACTTTTAGATGGCCTTCGATTCGGTGGACTGGGGGTTCCTTCAGGACGCAAAGCATAAGCAAAAACCTCTTAAAAAGACCTATATTACTTTTGATAAGGCAATGAGTCCTATGGACATTTTCACATACAAGGATGCTACAAATAGACAAAGCTTTAAGATATTATAAACATATTATTTTATTTTCTTTTTCTTTGTATTTTTTTATATCATTTTACTTTTGAAGGTTTATACAGATATACATTACAACATCACATATAAAAAGTCATAACTAGTCATAATACATTGACTAGATTGCCAATAGTGCAGTTAGATAAAGTGCAGAATAAAGAAGATTTTTTAAAGAGAAAATTTGCCCCTATAGCTAATATATCTTGCTAACATACAAACTTTCATACATACCAGTCATACAAACACATTCATAATTGTTTAAAACAAACAGAAGAAGGAACATGCAAACACACTAAATAGGATATAATAACAACCCAAAGGTGCAGATGGTAGTACAATTTCTACAGATGGTATAAAAATGAGAATTCCACCGGTTTTAAACGATGATCTGTGTGGTATTGATCATTTTTTGATACATTATCCAGATCTTGTTAGGATGTACGGCCTACGTACGTTTCGGTGAAACAATCACCTTCTTCAGGGCCAAGATGGTGAAACAGACAAAACTGATACAGGCAATAAGTGAACAAAGTATTAAAAAATAAGGGGCAGTAAGTTTTCCTTTTCTGAAAGCAAAAGAGAGACATGTATAAACATTTATACATCCTGCATGATTTTACTTAGTCATTTACAAAATTTATGCATTTTGGCATTTATGCATTTATTAAAAAAGCATCCTGTAAAGTCTATGGTCTGACAGATCAAATTGTTTAAATTTAGAAAAAAGGGACTGCTATAGCATAGAGAGAGAAAAAGATCAAAAGATGGAGACATGGAGGGTATAGAGGAAAGAAATCATATACCTCAGCCGAAGTAGTGAGACATATAAGCACCCAATTTAATTATAGAGACTAACATAATTCTTGGACTGTGCCTATACTTCAAAGTGGTCCCGGTGTCTGCACCCAAGTGAAGGAATAAAAGAAAGAGGGTTGATTGGTATGGTGGTTACCTATTGCAGTTCGCATCGGTGTGCAGTAGAAGGGATATGGGTCATCACTTAAGACAATGATGGGATCTGAAGGAACAAGAGAATAGTGGTAAGGGGAATTGGAATAGTGCGCAAAGGCTAGGATAGCGTGGAGTTATAAGGGGCTTTACCTGCTATGGCTTTTGAGATGGATACTAATGTTATTCCAAGTTGTTCTATGTAGTTTTTATTGCATATGGAAGAAACCGGTACTGGTATGATTTAAGTCCTCATACAGTGCTGCATGGGATAAGATGAAAGCATAATATGTGTAAAAGGGACACAAGGTTAGTTAGTAATAGATGGTAGCAAAAAGAAAGAAAGCGCGTGATGTACCTGGTCTTGTATTTAGCATTTGCTGTTGACCAGAAAATGGTAACGTTTCATTCTACCTGTAACAAGCGTTGAAAGAGGGTAGGTAAATATCTGGAGTATGATAGTATATTATACCAGCAAAAATGCAGAAAGTAGAAAAAATGCATTGGACCTGACTTAAACATGAAAAAAGCTAAAAACGGTTTTTTTATTATTGTATCATTCTTAATAAAGTATAAGGCTAATTGTGCTGTGCAAACGAAGCATGCACAAGAGATAATATAACGAACAGCCAGCTGGACATGTGTAAAAACGTAAACTGTGAGGGTGATCTATGTGCTTCAGGAAGGAAAAGCACTGTGCAGTAAACATTTTACAAAACGGCCCGTAAAACGGAAACTGACAAATCAGTTTGCAGAGGCAAAAGAAAGGGCAAAGCTGTCCTGCATGCCTCGAATGGCCGAGCGCGCACAGTGACGAGATTTAGACTCTGTGCAATTATATTAAAGCGCAGACGACCTAGAACAAGAAGAACTTACTTGTAAGTGGAAACGTGATGGCCGTAGCAGGGGGTCCCAGACGAGTTTACACAGCAAGCGTGTAAAGGGAGGTAAAGAGGCGTCCGTTATATGTAGGTGCCGATCGCCAGCAGTAAGGGTGTAATGGGCTGCAGCTGGGTTTCAGAACGGCGAAGTGCAACATAGTTGTAGGACTACAAGGAGAAGCTCGTCGGGAAGCTTAGTCAGAAGGATAAAATGTGAGCATGGAAAGTGGACTGTGGTCTCAGCTAGCAAGTGCGCTAGGGACATGGTGATGAGACTATTAAAAGAAAAACCATAACACAGTCAGTAAAGTCAATAAAGGTAGGCAAAAAACTAATTAGGGGATACATGGAAACCAGGATGGTTGGAGGGGACCCGAAAAAACCTTTGTGGTGATGTTGAAGAAAGAAAGTGTCGGTGACAGGTTTGTCACGGAAAGGATATTATTATATATTTGTTAGCATACGGGGCATAGTCTTGGTGGACAGATTATAACACCATAAGTATTAGGATATAACAGCAAACCAGTGATACAGATATACTGGATATTAGTGTAGTCATACAGTAGCGGGGGAACCTGCGATATTTGTAGAGGTCTGTAGTTACAACTGCTGAACTCTCAGATGGTCAGCCGAGAATTAGTTGGACTGTATTCAGAAAATACCTGTAAGGAACTAGGGAGATATGATAGAGGAGACTATCAAAAGATAAATAGTGACTGCATGGAGCTACGAGGGAGTGATATGGGGACCTATCATAAGGTCACTATCCAAGATATCTCTTCATTGTGACCACGACGTACTGTATCAAGATGATATATCCAAAATGTCTCGCGTTTTTTTCGGACATTGGTAGGGTCTTTACCTGGAGGTACATGGATGCGTTCTAAGATTTGCCATCTCATATCTTTTTCAGTGTGTCCATATTGTAAGAAGTGTGGTACCATTGGAGCGTTTGTTTTTTGTGTTCTTATAGCAGACTTGTGCTCTGAAAATCTCGTACGGAATTCCCTCGATGTTTCTCCAATATACCCTAACTGGCAAGGGCACATGATGAGGTATATTATATTGGAAGTTTTACAATTGGTCATTTCTCTCAAGTTTCCTGTTTTTTGACCATATGTCCATTTTTCACCTGGTATTATTTGGTCACAAGCGTGGCAGCCGCCACATTTGTGATTACCTTTGGGTAATGGGTTTCCATCGAGAGTACTTTGTCGTAGAGGATCTTTGTTTTTCCATCTGCTATGGACCAATGTGTCTCTCAGATTCTTATTGCGCCTGAAAGCTATGATCGGTTTACTTAGTTCTCCTTCTTGTTCATTGATGTTAAGGATTTTCCAGTTGTTGTTAATTATTTTTCTGATCTTATTATTGATAGTGGAATGATTTAGGACGCACACTAGATTATGATTTATGGGTTTTTCCGCAGCATGCAGCAAAGCGTCTCTGTTGTAGTACTTTGCTCTTTTCATAGAGTTACGTACTAGTCTTTTAGGATACCCTCGTGATAGAAGGCGTTCTGTTAGCTTGCTCGCATGTATCATGAAGTCCTTCATGGTGGTACAATTTCTTTTTATTCTCAGAAATTCTCCAAAAGGGATGGAATCTTTTTGGCTGTTGGGGTGAAAACTGCCATGTTCAAGTATGGTGTTCTTTGCTGTCGGTTTTCTATATAGTTCAACAGTTAGTTCCCCTTCTGTGTGTCGTATCCAGATGTCGAGAAATTCCACCTTATCCGGTGAATAGTTGCAGGTGAATTTGAGGTTGCTGTCGGCTAAATTAAGCCATTCAATGAATTCTTCAAGCATGTTCTCTGGGCCAGTCCATATGAAGAACACGTCATCGATAAAACGATGCCATCTAGAAATGTTCTCATAAAAGGGTGCAATTTCATTGTAGATGTTTCTCAATTCGAATTCTCCCATATATATGTTAGCTATACTAGGGGCACAAGAGGCCCCCATGCTAACTCCTTTGATCTGGTGGTATAGATCTTCTTTGAATTCAAAAAAGTTATTTTGAAGGACTATTCTGAGGCATTCGAGTATGAACAGGTTAGGTCTAGTTCCTGGTTCTCTCGCTAGTAGGGCTGCTACCGCTTCAATGGCTTTATCTTGAGGTATATTGGTATATAGCGACTCAATGTCGCAGGTGACAAGGAGCTGTGTGACATTGTTAAAAGGAGAGTGTTCTAACACATTAATCATATGTCCAGTATCTTTGATGTAGGATGCATAAGTAGTTGTCAGTGGGCATAGGAAGGTATCAAGATATTTTGACAAGGGTTCAGTGCTGGAATTAATCGATGCCACAATAGGTCTAAGCGGAGGGTCTGTTACATTTTTGTGTGTCTTGGGAACACCATAGATGGCAGGAACCATAGGATTAGTATTGATGAGAAAGTCCATTTCTTTTTGACAGATGTATCCATCAATAAAGGCGTTGGTAACTGTTGCCTTTATTTCTTCTGCCAATGCAGATAGGGCTCGTCTGTTGGTTTTCTTGTAGTGTTCTTCTTTTTTTAACATCTCATTGATCTTCTCTGAATAGTGATTGGTGTTCATGATCACTATCCCTCCTGCTTTGTCGCATGGTTTAATTATGATGTCTTTGTTTTCCTGTAGCATCTTTAACGCCTGTCTTTCTTTTATTTCTAAGTTGGTATGAGGCTTCGGAATGTATTTCAACACTCTCTCTAATTCTTTGAGAACACTTTTCTCAAAGATGCTGACCTCAGGGCCTAACATGTCCAAAGATGGTGTAAATGTCGATGGTGGTTTGCATCCTGACTGATTTTCTTCATCTTCTCTGTCCTCTATTCTGTCAAAGTATTTTTTCAGTCTTATTTTCCTGAAAAAGGAAAATATGTCCTGGTTGATTTTAAATTTGTTTGCTGCTGTACTTGGGACAAAAGAGAGTCCTTTACTGAGGACTTTGATTTCCTCAGACGATAGGACATGGGAGGATAAATTGAAGATGGGTATAGAGATGTTGCTTTGACTTTTTACTGTTTCCAGTATTGCTGTCGTCTCGTTTGGACATATGGTTGTGGATGTGGAGGGTTCGGCTGTTGATATTGGTTCGAGTTCATTGTTGGATATCGAGGTCGCCCGCGTCCTCTGCCTTTCGATAAAAAAGGTTGCCGCAAGCCTCTATTTCCTCTTCCTGAGAAGTGTCCTCTCTGATTGTTGATTTGATAGCCATAGTCAAAATCATCCTCAACCAGTAGTCCTTCTGGGTCAGAATCTGAGGAATTTGTTTCTGAGAAATTTTGAATTCTGACTCTTTTGTTGTATCTTGGGTTATATTGAGTCTGATCATATGATCTTGCACCCCCTGCTGTATCTTCCTGGTGCTGGGTTTGGTAGAAATCTGGTTTTAGATATGGGTAAATTTTCTCTTGGGAGAACCATCGGACGTCTTTTTTCAATTTATCCATTTTTTTCTTTGTGAGGTATGTATCAAACTCTTCTATCTCTTCATTTATTTCTTGGAGAGTTTTTTTAGCTTCTTCCAGTGCTGGATTTGCTTTCAGTTTTTCTTCTAGTTCTGAAATTTCTTTATATAATACAGCAACCATTTCTCGCACTGTGTTAATAATGAGAAGCATCCAGTCTCGCGAACAGCGATTTGCAATGAGAGACCAGCGTTCTAAAAAACTACGTACCTCTACAAATAGGGCTGGCATATTTCTGACTCTTAAACCAATGGGGATGGCGCCTGCTTTTAAATATTCTCCCATAAAGAAGGCATGGGATTCCATGCGTTTGGCTTTCTTTTTTAGATTTAATAACTTATGCCAGTCACTATTTGTGTTTGGCATGGGGTTGGAGCTAGTTTTCTTTCCCCCCGTAATTTGATCCATCATATTGAGAAAGTCCTCATCTGAGAATCCGAAGGTTTTCAGATTATCCATGCTTTAAGGGATGTTTGAAGTGGAATGTGAAGAGGGAGGTGAGTTAAAGGAGTGTGTATAAGCTCTATAGTGGGGCTTACCTTGTAGTCTCCAGAAAGAACAATACTATTAGCAGTACAGTGTGACAGAAAAGAGAAATGAGAAATACCCTACAGTAAATACTGTTGAGACAACAAGTTATGAGAAAGAGCTCTCCCATTTAGTTCTAGGCCAAGAGGAGGGAGATCAAGGTACACAAAGCATAAGCAAAAACCTCTTAAAAAGACCTATATTACTTTTGATAAGGCAATGAGTCCTATGGACATTTTCACATACAAGGATGCTACAAATAGACAAAGCTTTAAGATATTATAAACATATTATTTTATTTTCTTTTTCTTTGTATTTTTTTATATCATTTTACTTTTGAAGGTTTATACAGATATACATTACAACATCACATATAAAAAGTCATAACTAGTCATAATACATTGACTAGATTGCCAATAGTGCAGTTAGATAAAGTGCAGAATAAAGAAGATTCCTTCAGGACGTTCTAGACATGATGGGACTCGGTCCCTGCTTTCGGGCCATGGTCAAGGTTCTCCACGCCCTCCCAAGGGCTTGTGTCCTGGTAAACTGAGTCCTGTCGGAATCCTTCTCAGTCTGTAGGGGGACGAGGCAGGGTTGACCCCTTTCCCCCTGCTGTTTGCTTTTGTGATGGAGCCCTTGGCGTCCCTGATGCAGTCTTGCAACCGGATGCGGGGATGGGAATGGTCCAGTGCCGAACCGGATAAAATCGCCCTTTACGCAGATGACATCCTCATCAATTTAGCAGATCCCGCCTGGTCCGGCCCATGCGGTCTTTGCATCTTGCAATCCTTTGAACGGGCCTTGGGCCTCCGCGTGAATGCCAACATGTCGATCCTGGTTCCCCTCCACCTCTCCCGTGAATGCTTTGACTGGCAATCTGAAATACCCCTACGTCGTCAATCCTTCAAATAGGGATCTGGGTGACCTTGCTGCCCGAGTTCAGCTGGGCCCTAATGTCACTCCACTGGTGAAGAGAGCCAAGGCAGACCTCCAGATGTAGCAGTCACTACCCCTCAACCTCATGGGAAGGTGGCTCTTTTTAAGATGATGGTGCTTCCCGCTTCCTTTACATGCTTCAGAACATCCCCATGTTTTTTTCCCAGGGCCTGGTTCCGTGAGCTCGATAGCTTGGCCAACAAGTTCTTGTGGGGGAGAGGTAGGTCCAGGCTGGCGCTCAGTACTTGCAGGATCCCCTCGTTCAATGGGGGTTTGGGGATGACTCACCTTTATTTATACTATTTAGCCACGCGACTTCTCTCCATACATGACTGGTTCAACAGGGGTGGTCCGACCCGGCTTATAGGCTCGAGCTGGGGGAGCTGGGTCTCGCCAGAATCCAGTCCTTTCTATATGGGACCCAGATTCCTTCCTTCGGTGTTACTAGCCTGGCGGGCAGCACTGCGGCACACCAAATGGACGCACACACTGACCCAATATACATACCTATGGCACAGGACCTGGCTCAAAGAAGTGAACAGGCTTCGGGGCTTTGGAGCTTGGGACCTCATAGGCATCACGCAACTGGGAGGGTGGGGGAATCACATGCGCTTCTTCGACGATCTCCAAACCAGATACTCGCTGCACCACTCGCAATTCTTTCGATACCTTCAACTACGGCATGCCCTATGCTCACACCTCACAACAGGTACGCGGCTACCGGATCATAGTCCGGCTGAGGCCCAGATTATGATTGGGGAGCTGGGAAAAGGTGGCATTTCCCGCATTTACCGTTCACTGATCAACAAAAACCCCGACTTCCCTGGATCAACTGCGGGCACAATGGGAGGACTGGGTGGGTCCCTTGGAAGAGGAAGACTGGCGTGATGCCCTTATGTCCCACAGAACGGTCACCTCTTCCGCCAAACTGCCCTTGGTGCAGCTCAACTATTTACATGCCGCATATCTCACCCTTCATCGAGCAGGGTTTAGTCAGTCTTCAGCCTGCACTAGGTGTGGCCATGACCCCGCTGACTTCCTTCACATGGTTTGGGCCTGCCCCCACCTGATGGGATTTTAGAGGGGCATCGAAGAAGAACTCACCGAGGTCCTAGGATGGGGGTTCCCCACAACCCTAAGCACACAATCCTGGGCATCACTGATGGGTTGGACGGGTCTCGTAACGAGAAATTTTTTTTCACTACAGCTATGGTGGTAGCTAAAAGGGACATTGCGGTCTCCTGGAGCTGCCCTGAACCCCCGTGGTGGGCCACACAGGAGAAAGTCATGTATATGGCACGTGGATGCCCTAAGAAATATTGCAGAATTTGGGGTAAGTGGTTGAGGGGGGAGGTCTAGTCATAAGGGGATTGTCCGATTCCATCCCATTTTTGTCTGATTACGGTTTGTACATTGGGTAACGAGGACTTGTGTATGTAATCCTAAACTATTGAGATACGGTGCTGAATGGCTGGTGCATTCCTTTTGTAAACCAATAAAAATTTGTTTAAGTAGAAAAAAAAAAAAGGGTGTATTCTGTCTATGGTCCAAGCAGGTAAGGCAACAGGTTGGAGAAAGACCAAACTTAAATTTGTAGAGCAAATCAGGCAGTAGTGAGTGAATTAGCGCTCTGTATCTCACGGTATCAATCAATTCACTTGCCAACTATCACTTGTGGGACAGACAACTCATATAATTTAATTTAAAAAAATTCTGGTTGTAAATAATTACCTTGTTGCCCCCTGACCTTTGATCACAGTTTGAACCCATGCTCACAAGAGATTAAGGAGTTGCCTCTTTTCCTGTAAACTCGCTTAAATAGGGGCATTCACCTAGACTTTGCTGGCTATGTTCTGACCTCCTCAAGCTCCTTCTAGTGCACTTTCTGGCACTAAGGTACTTATAGCTAGCTCAACGTCCCCTCTTCTGGCAGCCTTCAACCCGGTGCTGGCCGACCACATGTATACGATCAATACTATTTCAACCTCAACAGCCCTTGTTCTGATGTCAAAGGCCTTGCCGGTTTTCACATCAGTACAGATAGCAACACCACAAATGGCACGGACATTGAATCAAAGGTAAGGTTTTACTGGTGCCCTTTCAATTAGTCAGATGGTAAAAGCCTCGGTGACAAGCCTCTTCACTGGCCAGGCAGCATCCTACCCATCCCCATCCAAAGTTGACCCTGCATGGTCTTTGGGTTTTCGTTCTGAACATGATCTTTCCTTTAAAGTAGTTCTATGTAAGGCAGCAGAGGTCCTGCTGCAATCTTTCCCCATGGCAGAAGTTAAGACTAATTTGATCTCCCCACATGGGAACCTTGGATGCCTTTTAATGAGGTGCTCATGGACTGCTTGGAGTAGGCTGGCCAGCTGTCAGCGGGCCCAATTCAGATCTTAGTGGACAGGTCCCCCTGTCCCAACGGTGACAGATATCCCACCTGCCAGAATATCAATACCATAGGATTTAATTAGATTTATATTTCGGCAGATGGGATATCAGTCACTGTTGTGACGGCGTAGCCCATCCACCAAGATCTAAATCAGAGCCATATTGTCATTGACTAGTCCCTGGCGGTCCTGACTTCTAATCTCTAATCCCATGTGTGAAAGATTTGTGTTACAAATCATGGCTCATTAGTTCATCACAATAAGAAATGTTGCTCATCCAGGGCTTGAAGAAATACGATCACATCAAGCCCATCTGGTGGAACTCTACTGACTCGCCATGCTAAACCAGGCCATCTTCAAAACCAGCCGCATTATTTACAAATCCATAGTGACTAGCAACGCTGCTTATTTGCGGTCAAGCTCATCTTCTCTGGTCACCCATAGCCAAGACATCATCAGCCTGCACACTCAGAAGTGTAAAAAAGAAAAAACAATGAAGCAGTCCTTTTCCATCTATGCACCCAGGATCTGGAACACCACCCCCATACCATCAGTACAGCTTCAAAGTTACACCAATTAAGGAAAGAGTTGATGATGCACCTCTCTAAGGAACACTACATCTCAATGCATTACTTCTCTGCAAACCGGATAAAACTTTTATCGCTTGTTAACTTTATGCTTGTATTTAACCCTCCACAGAACTCTGCTGTACTGGGTCATCTCAATAATAATAATAATAATAAAACCATTTTTAAAGCGCCTGGCTGCACAAAAAACAGTGTGTCCCGCGCTAAATACTGCTAAATCGCCAGAGGCAAAAGCAAGAGAGAGCCAAGAAGATGCAGAGGAAGGAAGGGGGGGATTATGCAGGGGGGGAATAGGAACGTTTTGAGTTTTCCCCGGAACCTAATTTCAGAGGGTTCCATTCGGAGATCGAGCGGGAGTTCGTTCCAGTATTTGAAAGCCAGGTGTCTGAACGAACACCCACCCATCCTAGCTCTGGTGATTCTGGGGAGTTTAAACATCCTCGTTCCGGACGATCTCAAGTTCCTGATGGGGGATGTATAGTGAGAAGATTTTTCAAATAGTCCGGACCTTTGCCATAGGCGATTCGATGCACAAAACAAAGGGACTTAAATTTGATTCGCTCCTTGATAGGGAGCCAGTGGAGTTTAGCCAGAGCAGATTTCCCAGATGCTCTGCGAGGGAGTCTGAGCACAAGGCGAGCGGCGGCATTCTGAGCACACTCAAGTTGGTGTAGGCCTTTTTTGCTCAAACCTAGAAGCAGAGCGTTCCCATAATCAAGGTGGGGAGTCACCAAGGCGTGGACGATGGTCTTTCTGGCTTCTATAGGAAGGAGGTCTAAAACCTTACGAAGGACTTTCAGTATGCTGAAGCACCTGCCCGTCACTTTACTGACATGAGATTTGTAGGAAAGGTCTGAGTCAAGTATTATGCCCAGATTGCGCACCGAGTCCGCAGGACAGGGTGGGTTACCTAGTTCCGCAGGCCACCACATGTGTGACCATGCTGAAACTGATTTCCCTACTACCACCAGCTCTGTTTTATCGCCATTAAGTCGCAGGCAATTGCTGTTCATCCATGATGCCACTGATGACAGGCAGTTAGAAAAATCAGTGGCATCTTCTCTGTGGTCGGACGTGAGCTTGAACATCAATTGGGTGTCATCAGCATAGCTTACAATGCCCACCCCAAATGCTTCAACTATGCGAGCCAGGGGTTCCATGTAGATGTTAAACAAAGTGGGGCTCAGACTCGAGCCCTGAGGAACCCCATGGCTTGCCTTCCTAAGAAAAGATTTGAAGGGGGGGCAATGCATCTGAAAACGCCTGTTGGTCAAGAAAGACGTTATCCAAGCCAAGGCCCGTCCCTCCACTCCCATGTCAGACAGCCGAGACAGCGGCGTTGTGTGCAGCACGGTGTCAAAGGCTGCACTAAGATCTAATAGGACCAACGCTGCTGTCTCTCCTTCATCCACTATTTGTCTGAGGCACTCAGTAGAGTAAGGCTGACTCCGTAGAGTAGCCGGCTCTAAAACCCGATTGAGTGGGGTGCAGGAGAGATTGCTCCTCCAAATATCTCATGAGCTGCCTATTTACCACCTTAGAAGTGCTTATTTCTGTTTTTGGGTGTTAAACTGGTATTAAGGCGAAATATTTAGCTAGAAAGTATTACCAGGTCTACAAACGACAAAATAATAAAGAAATACTATGGAAATACATTCCCCATTGTGCCGCATTTTTTGCAGTATCTTGCAGCATAATTCAGTCAACCCTGCCACATAATTCCAGTTGCTCTGAACACAGGCAGGTGGTTGCGGGACTCAGAAGAATCGAGGATACGTTTTTCGGACCGGCTACTCGTACCTGGGAGCGTTGAAAATACACCATTTTCAAGTGGAATACCTTTTGACGTTCTCCTAACATTCATCGAGTCTACTTTTCACGAATCTATTTAACTTACACATTACTGATCGAAAACACAGATGTCAGTTGTACAATAAAGAATAGAAAATTGGTATTGCCCAGGCTTCTGGCTTCGTCTTTAGCAGAGAATCTGGGTCAACGCACGTGTGTTACAACATCACTCAGGAGGCGTCGCTTTGCAACATACTTTTGACGCCAAACACTGACCCTAGCCTTGAAAAAAATCGTCTCAAGACGAAACAAGTGTCGGCTGTGCTTGTTTCTGTCTCTACAGGTCAACATTGATGAAGACATAAGAATTAAAGATCTTGACTACGCTTAGCATTGGAGTTGTGTTTTTCATGTTTATATAACTGTTGACTCACTATAGTCATTCATATAACCTGTCTAGGGTTGTGCTCTGTCAATCCAAATTTTTTGCATTGTTTGTATGTGGGATTCTTGCATACTTTATAACATTGTGGATGGCACAGTGTTCTGACATTGAGCACGCTGGAGAATATCCTTTATTTCTTTAAAACTCTGAGACAAACATATACAGAGGTGCTGGCTGTGGTGTATCACTGCCATCTAGTGTTCTGGAGAGAGGTCTTGCCTGTGATGGATGGACACAATCCTATTGGCTATGCTAATTAATTCTACTTTCCCACCACAGGGCCACTGAGCATGTGCACGCACAATGGCCATCTTGAAATGGTTTTTCTTTGCTTTAAGAACCCTGTCAAGATGGCTGCAAAGAATACAGGAGTGGTCATTTTGGAATTATTAACAACCGTTTAAAGGTAACCGCCGGACGATGCAGTAGTCGGAAGCGATCGGCTTGTGAGGGGCAAGCACTCTTCTCTTTTCCCATCCTCTGCTATTGCAGTCCTGCAGGTAGTCATGGCGAGGCATTGCTCAGGGATGTACTACTTTTTTTCTGGATGTAAGGATTTTAATAGCTGCAGGCAAAATTGAATTCTACCTCAGGAAGATTATTTACCTGGCTTTTTGCTGTAATTCAGTCCCACTTCATATTGGCATTGAAAGGCTCCTTATCTCGTCTTACTGAAGTGTCTGCGCCTTTGCATATGCAGCTCCTGGTTCCGTTTGGGCTCATAGTTCTTTATGCTATGGAGCTCCCCATGTCCTGACATGCAGACATGCACCTCCCACATCCCAAGAGACCTTTCCTTACCTTCCATTGTCAAACCTTGAACAGGCGGCCTCCTATAACATATCTAGCCAACCCCCCTGAGAATGGTACTGCCCCACTTCACAGCATAGACAGGAAGGCATCATTCGACTAGTGTACTTGAAAAGCTTAAACTGGCCTCAGACAAGTACCACACACCGCCTCAGGTGCTCATGATGGAAAGGTGACGTTACTGCATCTTTGCATCCACGTCCAATGTCTCTTTAGGGTCAATATCAATAAAGACTTCCTCTTTCGTGTTTAATTCTTTTTATTGGCATATCACAAAAAATATCAAACATCAACCAATTTTGGTACCAACATTTCTCCTAGCGACCCCCGCTACCGATCGAAAGTGTACATCATAGGATAAGGATAGTTGGATCATGTGGTGACAGTGGTTTAGCCCGGGGGAGTGGGGGCACTTCTGTCCATCTAACAAAATTGGGAGGCAAGATGAGGGAAAGACCTCCTCTTTCACTAGACCTCCATAATCCATTACCACGCCCATTGGCACTTAATGTCCTGCATCATATAGGCTTTGTATCCTTTGTACAATATCTCTCTACCTTTATAGAGAGCTGTGACGCCCTCCTTGTCCGCTCTAAAGTACCGATAAGAATGCATGCTGAACTTTTCAACCGTGTTGTGCGTTACACTTCCGGGACAACAGAGTCCAAACAACAGGAACAACGGGGTCAGCGGCGAGCCAGCCTTCCTCACGGAGGCCTTTTCCCAAAGCTGGGAGATGTTATTTCAAGAAAATCATGTTCCTCCTATTGTGTGTACATCCAGCCTGAGCTGATGTAAAGATTAAACAAATATCCGGGCAGAAAACTCTTCCAACCTACAGGGTGTATTGAGCAGTATTGCTCTAAACTGTTAAGAGTGGATTTTCTTGTTTAGAGTTTCTCTGTGCATCCAATATTGTAAGCTTTAAACTTCACACCACAAAACGTTTTGTGGTTCAGAGCGAAAACAGTAATTTATTTATTTATTTTATTTATTTATTTTAGCTGTTTTATAACGCGCTCCGTTACTACCAGAGTGCCCTCTAATGGAGTTACATCTCTAGCCAGGGTGGCTGTGAATTTGCATTTAAGAAGGAGCAAGCTATTTTGTCATTTTGCCGAAGTCAGTTGGGCAAAGGTTAACGACTGTTGTTGCAGCCTTGTTCATCACGTCCTGCCAAGATCAACTTTAGGTCAGGGTTTGCAGAGTGGACACATTCCACACATGGGGAGCAAAAGCAGATAAAATCCGAACTGTGGCCTCTGGAAGCGATTCCTTACCGCGCTGAATCTGAAACTGCACAGAACGCATTTCATATTGCAAGCAGAATCACCTGAATGCACGACGCCCTGGTACCCAGAAGCCTCAGCGATTCCCAAGCACAGCATTTGGATATCATACAAAAATAAGGTCCACGCCCAGTCTCATGGAGGGGTTGGGCTGGCGCGCAGCGTCCCTCCAGAGCACCCTTGCTTAATCCGGAAGGCCCCGTGGCTCTGCTCAGTGGCCTGGTGGAATTAAATAATCAATGCCTCGGTTTAGTTTGTCAGTCTTTATCATGCCGACCCTATCGGTCTGTCTGTGAACTAGCTAGCATCTCTACTGAGCACCAGCACACATTATAGGCAGGCACAATGACAGGCCTGAATTTCTCTTTCCCTGCTTGCTAATATTATGACAAGGCACCCTAACAGAGACCTTTCCACAACTGGCGACTGGTGTTAGATTAGTGAATTGTAAGACAAGGGAGACTGCACCTCCAGTGTAAAAAACCTGTCTCTCATTTCCTTACTGCAGTCTAGTTGTGATGTCTCAAATCACCTGTAGTACGAAAATGACGTATCTACTCAACAGTAATAAGTTATTACAGTAGAGTTGTGACGTCACAATGCCTGCAGACAGTGTGAAGGGCTGGCCAAGGAGCAAAATTACAACTGTGCTTTCAATGGTGACAACAAGAACTCGTCGTACTTGTTTGGCTTGAGAGCACAGTTGCATTATTTAAAATATACACGGAGTAGGCCAGCAGCAGCCCATCCCCTGCCAAAGTGGTGGGGCGGACCGGATAAGGGAGGGAGGGTAGGGGTGGGGGGGGGGGGGAGGGGACAACATAACAATAAAAAAATAATAATAACTTGCCTGTACCCCACCGCCTTTGTCGTCTGCTCTATCATGCTCTTCCTGCTACTGGGACTGGCTCCTAGACTGTACTGCGGTCAATCATGACTCTGCATGAAAGCAGTGTTAAGCTTGAGGCTGAGCGCTGGGACTTTGCGCTCCCGGGCAGACTGGAAGTTTGTGCCTTCTTTCTCCAGCCCCAGCAACGCAGCTGGGGCTGGAGAAAGCTTAACTGCGCATGAGGTGCTTGGCCGGCCTGAAATGGCAGGTCAAAAACCTCCTGCGCAGTGAAGGGACAAGGGAATGCACTACAACTCCCCCACCACAGTATCATCCCTCTGGCCGCCCCCAAGACTTGGCACAGTCGTTGAGGCAGGTCCCGGGGGATAATAAAACGGGTTTCAAAGCATTTTATCATCGTCTTATGTGCGGATGGTGGCGGGGGAGGGGTGGGGGGGGGGGGAGGTGCTCCTCTGCCCTAATGGAGGGGCCCACAGGAGTAGGTTTTAGCTAACATCAATACAATACAGCTATTAGTTGCTTGATGTATTATTCCATCCTACAGGAAGTGCTTCCGCTGGAATGCCTCGTGACTATTTTGCATTTGAAAAGTACACTGAATCATCAACATTTTTGTTGCATTACATTTTTTCCTATATGTATTCTATACAGTAAGCACTCCTTTTTGGCTACTTTCCCCCAGAATTGGCAAAGCCAATAAGCCTGGCTTCAAGGGTGTTAAGCAGCATTTGGGCATACCTGTGTTTGCTTGTGTTAGCACACGAAAGGCAGACCTATTGGCTTTGCCAATGCTTGTTAACACCCTTGAACTATTTTCCTGAAATAAACAGGCATTAGCAGACCGGAGCAATTTGTGTAGGCCTATTTTTTACACAGCTGTCAGTAGCTAAAGCACGTATGTCTCTGCATATTACCACACATTATGAACTATAGTTGTTTTACATAGTAACTTATACAAAACAGCATATAAAATGTTTTTGCAACAAATCACTAGTTGTATATTGGTGCGTTCCATTTACCACTACGTTTATTCTACATATTTGCATCTATACTCATTCACATGAAGGAGCAAGAGGCCAAATATTTATACTGTTTATGGGAAAGGTATTGGTGTGACCATGTATTATAAGAGACAAAATACCATCTGCCATACATTAAAAAGATATTGCAAGCCACCTCAAAGTTCCATGAACTTACGAAGAAATTTGGCCTTTAGCCTCATTCCTCTGTATTGTCATAGAAATCCTCTGCAATTTGTAATGCCTTTTTAATGTCCTGCTGAAGGTACTTTATCTCTCATATCCTGTCCTCTAATATTTTGGCTTGTTCTATGCCTCTCATCTGATTTTCAGAGGTAGCACAGAAAGACAAAAGAGCTGGTGGGACATGGGCAGGTTCAACAGTTAGAACAGTGACCACGGTACAGGTGTGCAGTTCGGTGGGTGTGGGTAGGGGCATGGGCGTGTGTGGTATAGTGTGCGACAGCTTTGTCTACATGTCATGGTCTTAACCCAGTTTTCCTGGCAAGGGTAACAGGCTGGAGTACGACAATCTTCGACCCCACGACAGGCATTGGAAGGCAGCAGAGCAATCTCAAATTATCAGTGCAGCTGGATTCAGAATCCAGCGCTCTACAATAGGTCATCTCAGAGTTTGCCACACAGGCTGCCTTCTAGTGCCACAGGTGCCTGCAAGCTCATCTGACCATGCCGCACCACTGGTGCTCCTGCCACAGTGGCTGAGCTTAGGCGAGGACAGCATATCGGTCACTAAGCACACAACTGGTCCCTGGCCAACAACTATCCTGCACGGACATTCGCTCATTCTAAGTTTAAAGGGAGATTCATCAGCTTCAGTTCAGGGATGAGCCCTCATCAATAATTCTAAAGATTGGAGATAACCCTAATTTTTTTTTATTTACAACGTTTCTTCTTCACCTGGTGATGGGTATTTGATCATTACAATCACCATTGGATCATGCTCATTATATGGCCTGGCAAAATTTAAATGACGCCAGCATAATTTCAGTAATGTATTGGTCAACTGAAATTCCTGTGATTACACCATATGGTGTAATTACGCTGCTATTCACTACAAAATTATAGCACCTGAGTGCTAGAGCAGCGCAAACAACCAAAATGAGCGTAGCTGATTTTGTGGCAATTTTGTTTCTCGTGATTTTTATTTTTTGTGTGCAAAATGCATCCCATCTTCAAAAACTGACAAAAGGATAATGTTTGCGCTAAAATACAGCACTGGGGGATAAATGCGAATTTCACGTAATTACGTAAAATTTTCTCGAAGCGTCACATAATTAGACGAAATCAAATTACATAAATTTCGAACGCACCTACTTATTGTGATAATTGCAGAGCTTCTAACAGCCACATACAAATCACGATTTACCATATTGAAAATAAGTAATAAAAAGAAGGAAAAAGTATGTTTCCCAAACCAAGTGAATCACTTCCCACATGGAGGAAGAGCTTTTTAGAGTTATATGAAAGACTTGCTGGAGCGCGCACCGTTGCGAAGAGGGCTGAAGCCATTTATTCCTCCTCTCGGTAACTATTTTACATTCCAAGCGCTTCTCGTTTTCATTACCCTTATTTCCAATGCACTGTTTGTCAGGGCTGAGCCTGTAACATCTGTTTTTGTGCTTTTTAAAAACCTGCCTAACAACATGCTTTCCTTCCTCCCCACATCGTGTTCATGGCTGTCTAAGGATTATTCAGCAACACCACAATGTAATCCTTTCCCCCATTATATGTATGTCGTTAAACTAAACCATGGTTTCGAAATTACTTCAATAACATAACAGTTTTCTTCAATGTGCATATAAACTACTATACACACACACACACACATATATATATATATATATATATATATATATATATATATATATATATATATATATATATATATTACATTATATTATATGTATATATAATGCTATCGTTATGGCGACAGCACTAAAAATAAATTAATTTGGCATCTAACAGCCTGATTCATCATTGGGAAGTTTTGCGAGTCTGAAATAGCGATTCATAAGGAATCGCTATTCCAGACTCGCAAAACGGGATTCATGTAGGAATAGCAATATTTATTGCGATTCCTACAGATTCCTTATTTGCGATTAGCTAATTGCTAATCGCAAATAAGGAATAACTCCCCATTCATTCCTAGAATGCATGGGGAGTCATTCCTTATTTGCGATTAGCAATTAGCTAATCGCAAATGAGATTGCGATTTCAAGGGTGCAGGGGTGTCCCAAGGACACCCTGTAACACCCCTGAAATGTCAAATTACACAGATGTTACACACACACATGTCCAAAAGACATGTGTGTGTGTGTAACATGCAACTTAGAAAAATGCTTTTAAAAACATTTTCTAAGTTTTCGCTATTTACCACGAGGTTTGACCTTGCGGTAAATAGCGGCCCAAAATTGCGAAATCGCAATTTTTAAATGTTTCATGAATAGCATTTAAGGAATCTCTAATAGAGATTCCTTAAATGCTATTCATCGCAAATATGCAAGTTCTGAAATAGCGAATTTTGCATTTGGGATGATGAATCCCAAATGTAAAAATTGCACTCGCAAAGGGCCAGATTCTCAGAATCTGGCCCTTTGCGAGCGCAATTACCTTTCATGAATCAGGCTATAAATACCTTGGTTCGTGCCTGGGGAGAACCACTACAGCGCGAGGGAAACTGAGGTTTTGATATATACATATATATATATACACATCTCTAAACAAGCACATATGCGTCTTCAAGCGGATATATGTACCATATCTATCTATATATCTATATATATATCTATATATATATATATATATATATATATATATATATATATATATATATATATATATATATATATATATATGTGTGTGTGTGTGTCTCCAAGCAAGCACATATGCATTTATGCGTCTTCAAGCGGATATATGTACCATATCTAAAAGTCTCCATCCTAAAGGCATATGTGTGCATGTCTCTATGCAAGCACATAACCATGTATGTGTCTTCAAGCAGCCAGGGCCTGTAACAGAAAACCAAACACCTGAAATGACCTCTGCATAGGAAGACAGCTCAACAGTGGAAAGTGGGTCTGAATCGGACACCCGTAATAAGGCAAAGCAAACTAGGGGACGCAGGTTCTCACTCTCTGAGGAAGTTGATTTTTTATGCTGGGAACGCCTGCAAACATTAAGACCGAGGAAGCCTCAAGCAGGCGTAAACAAAGGAGGAACAAAAGTAGGCGGGAAAGGAGAAAAGCCTGCAGAAGACGGATTGCCAAACAGCAGCAACAAAAAGCAACATCAGAAGAAGAGACACCAGAAAACCTTCTGTAAAAAATAATACCATTAAACCTCGAGGAGAGCAATTCAAAAACAGTAGTAAATTTGACTGATTTGGTACTGAACAAGGCGGAAACCCAATTGCTAGCCCTGGGACAATCCTTTTGTCCAGAGAGTAGTTTCAATTATACCAAATCAAGAGTCGATGTCTATAAAAGCATGAGAAGACTAAAACTCCGCAAATTCCATGCGCAAACAAACAAGAAAGGAGTGGGGGCAATCGCACCTGACATCACAAACACCCTACCACCATCAGCAGAAACCAGCAGCAACAGTCAAAATGTAACAACACAAGAGCTGGTTGATCTGCTACTGGACACAAACGAAGAAGCCAATATTGTGGATGGGAGAGTTAGACCATCTGAACTTCGAACAGTCACCCCGTTCAAACCACCGTCAAAATTCTATCCTTAAATGGTGAAGGACAATATTGACATATTCCAAGAACAGGTGATCGCAGACTTAAAAAATCTCAACAAAATGACTATCAAAGAAACCCGAAGAAGAAAAAACATCAGAGCACTACAATATCATCAACTTATGAAGAAAATCAAGAGCAATAAGGAAATAGTAGTGCGCAATGCTGACAAGGGCGGGAATGTCGTCCTATGGAAAAGACAGGATTATTTGGAGGAAGGTAATGTCCATTTAAGCGTTACGCCAGAAGCAATAGAACTATGTGGAATAATATTCAAGCCACATACAGAATCAAACTGATGGCATGGAGGGAGAAAAATATGTTAACTGGTGATGAATTCAAATTTCTTTGGAAACAAAATCTAACCATCCCAATCCTATACTTTATCCCAAAGATACACAAGGACAGATTAAAACCACCCGGCAGACCGATTATCTCTGCCAGAAACAGCATATTTGAAAATACTTCAATTTATGTGGATTACTTTCTACAGGAATTTGTTTGTAATTTGAGCTCATATATCAGAGACACTGGAGACTTTTTAACTAAGATAAAAGACTTTGAATGGGACAGCAAATATCTTTTGATTGCTTTATATGTAACCTCACTATATACATCTATCAAACATAGTGATGAGTTAAGTATTTTTTGGCTAGAAAAGGACATTTATATAATGAACATAGTAGAATGATCATGGACATGATTGAACTGTGTTTATTTAATAACATCTTCATGTTTCAGGATGTAATGTAACAGCAATTAAGGGGTGTTGCCATGGGGGCCTGTTTCTCCCCCAGCTACGCCTGTTTACATCTTGGCTGGTGGGAGGAGCAGGTCCTCATTGTAAAACAAGCAGACACATTCAGAAAACATGTAAAAGGATGGTGGAGGTTTATTGACGACCTTTGCGTAATCTGGCAGGGTAGTGCAGTTGAGGCTATTAACTTCATAGAAGCTTTAAATCAGAATGATCTAAATCTCAACTTTACTGCAACAATAAGTTCAACGGCAATTACTTTCCTTGATGTTGAGATCTATATTGATCAAAACAAACTGGAAACAAAGCTACATCACAAGCCTACTGCGGGCAATGCGATCCTTCATGCCAGTAGTGCCCATCCTAGCCATCTGATACAAAGTATCCTTTATGGCGAACTACTGCGTATTAAAATAATCTGTAGCAATAGCGAGCAAGCACAAACAGCACAGGCGGACTGTTTAACCAGATTTAAGGAAAGGGGTTATACCAATACATGCCTCAAAAAAGCTCTCGAGCATTAGGGAAACATGGCGGCAGTCGGCTGACTGCCGCAGTGCTCCGCTCAGCCTTCACCTCCGAGTCCCTAACGCGCTCGCACTGCTCGCTATGAGATAACTTCGAGTTTGTCTTCGAACGCTTTGAGAAGCATTCTCCTTTTTTCTTTTCTCTATTCCTGCACCCACTCCCGTTCCCGTTACCGAAATCTGTTACGGGAAGCACATAAGCATTCACCAATGTGCTTTGGTGAAGGAGGCGGAGGAGGCGGGCTCCAAGTCACCGGCGAGAAGAGCTCTGAGAGCAGCACACCCAGCGATAACGGCAGCAGTAGCGGTCAACGCCCTTGTGCTCCTGCTTTGAAGAGAGAGAGCGCACCTGGGCTTCTTCGGTGGAGGCAGGCCGCCCTGGAGCTGCGCTGGAACAGGCGGGTGAGAAGCCTTCGTGGCAGCCCACAATCAAGCTTCGTGGGACAGAGCTGCAAGGGCACCCCTGCCTCTAACGTTCCATATAATTTTTCAACGGCAGAAAAGGAAGAAACAGCAGAAACCCATGAGGAGGAGGCAGTTGAAGGTGCTGTTTCTGAAGGAGGCAAAAGTAAGGTAAAGGGAGGGGGGGGCTTGAGTGAGGCAAGTTTGCTTCCTGAATGCATGAGTGATACAGCAGGGGATGATAAGCCCAATAAGCCCAATAAACCTGATATCACTGCAAACCCCAAAAATAGTCCACAAAATAAAAGAGCAGTTAGGTGCGCGGTTAGGACAGGCACCTCTTGTAAAAGGAAAGACAAGGGGAGGGCACCAAATTTAGAGGGGGAATTGTTCACCAAGCAGACAGAGGGAACTGACAACTCTTTAAGCTCAGTTAAATCTCTCAGTCTAAAATCTTTGAGGACATCATCATACCTTACAGCAGAAGTTAAAGCAAAGAGAGGAAGGAAGCGTAACAAGGCTAAGCTCCTAGCAGAATCCAACGCTAAAATCACCCCCTCTCTGCGATCCTATTTTAAGGTCGTCCCACAAGTTTTAGAAATAGGACAAGACCACCTACAGAGAGATAACGCCTCTCAGAAGCACAATCCTGGGTTAAGGGCTATGGCATCTTCTGAGCAGGACCCTGCCTTAATCTCAGCCTTAGCCACAGCTACTGCCATAGCCTCAGCCTCAGCCTCAGCCTCATTGCCAGTCTCTGAGCATATTGAATCCATCAATACCATAGATGACATGGTGCTACTGGAAGAACTACAGGAAGAACTTGATGCTGATTCTACATTACAAACAGTAGCAAACCGCAGCCTAAGAGAAGGTGAAGGAGTACGCAGTGATCAACCCGGGCCACCGGTCCATATGGGGGTGCCTGCGGTCGTGACGAGCAAACAGGGAGACCCCTCTAATAACCCAACTTCCGTTACCCCTGAAGACAGTGAAAATGTCGAGCCCCTCTCTGCTTCAGATTCGGTCTCAAGTTTATTGGATGGTAATCATCAACCATGTCCGAGAGAAGAGGGAACTCTAGTCTCCACCCTGGTACCTATTTCAATTGCATCATTGCCACAGATGTTTGCTTCATTGTCTGCCGAGCTCAAGGAAGGTTTTTCAGAGTCTGCATCAAACCAAAGGGACATAAGGAGTTTTTGTGAGACTCTTGATGAAAAGATCTGTAATCTGTCAATAAGAACACAAGCCCTGGAAGAAACTGTAGGTCAAATATCTATGCGGGCAGAAGGCACTCAGGAAGATATACAAAAGCTAAAAAGGGAAGACTTGGCCATCTCAGAAAGAATGGAGGTCTTGGAAAATAACGCCAGGCGCAGCAACCTGCGTATTTTGAACGTTCCTGAAGGTAGTGAAGGAACAGATATCAAAAGGTATATAATTTCGTTATTAAAAGATTCTCTTAACCTCCCTCATACACCTGAGGAACTTGCTTTGGACATTCAACGAATTCATAGGGATCCTTTCAGACACAATCCACAAAGGGCCAAGCCAAGGAAAATCCTTGTCAATTTTCATACCTATTCTGTCAAGGAACACATCTTGAATTTAGCCCTAAAGCAAAAGTCGCTAGTAGGCAAAGGTTTTAATTTCCAAATACGCTCTGACCTGTCAAGATATACTCTAAAAAAGCAGTGGGAGCTTGAAGAAGAATGGAAGCCTTTCGCAAACTAGGTGCAACAGTGCAGATGGGGTTTCCCGCATCTCTCAAGATAATGATGAACAATAAAATGCACAATGTTCGCTCGGTACAGGCAGCTGACGAGCTTCTAATGTCTCTAGGTGGTAGGAAGGAGCAATAAGGGTTCTAGCTCGGGTCTGTGAAAAGGAAAGAAATTAAAGGGAAAAACAATTCATAAATGCACATAACCTATGAGTAAGAAGTAAAAAAAAAAAAAAGTGGACAGGAAAAGGGACATATAAAAAAAAATATATATATATATATATATATATATATATATATATATATACATACATACATACATGTATATATCGTCACTTACTAATCAAACAGAATGGCACTATGTAATTCATGCTTGTTATATTTATAACAAGGAGAGCTACCACATTACAATAAATAGTGGGACACATGAGGTGGGGGTCGGGGAGAGCTAGGAGCACTTACTTCCGGAATCTTACGGGTAGTGAGTTCAGGGGTTTCCCATGGGAGGGGGGGTTATGGGGGGGTAGCGGGTGGTTGTGAAAAAAGAAAAATATCCATTACCAATAATGCTCCAGTCGACACACTTTGTAGCTATTTTTTTTCAACTGTTCCTTTTTTTCATAGACAGAAACGCTTGTTATGTTTGATGGTTAACTTTTATATTGGGAGACATGAGTAGGCCTAGGATTTTGTCCTGGAATGTTAATGGTCTCCGCACCAAACCTCGAGCTAACAAAATTATACAGTACCTTCGGGATGTGGATGCCGAGATCATTATACTCCAGGAGACGCATTTAACCGAGATTGAGATATCCGAGCTAGTGAAGAAAAACAGGTGGATAAATTCCTCAATTACAACGTCTCAATCACTAAACACGCGGGGGGTTACAATTTTTTTTTAAAAATCTTCAAACTTAAATTTGAAGATCCTTCAACAAAAAGTGGATAAGGGAGGGAGATGGGCCATATCAGCTGTAGAGATAAGAGGGGCGGTTATAACATTGGCCGGTTATTACGGGCCCAATTGCGACGATCCTTCTGTACTAGAATCCTTATTTCAACACCTCTTGAATTTCCCAGAGCCGGTGATCATAACTGGCGATTTTAATATCACCATCAACCCTTTACTGGACAAGTCTACGAATAGCAGACAACAAGTTCCCTCCAAATCTAGAAATTGTCTACTGGGACTAATGAAACAATACGGTTACGTCGATATTTGGAGGCTGAGAGAGGGCCAAAAACAGTGTTTTTCTTTTAAAAATCTAAAATACAGACACAGCTCAAGAATAGACTTTATCCTAACAAGCAGATCTCTGGTTGACTCCATTACTTTAGTAGATTATATTCCATCTCATCTATCGGACCACTCAGCAATGAAGCTAGAAATGGAGTGGGGAACTAAGTCTTATTCCCCGAAACTCTGGTCATTTGACAGGTCATTTCTCACATTGGCAGAAGATTATAGAATTCCTCCAATCCGAGACTCGCGAATTCTTTACTTTTAACATGGATTCAGCCCCAGTAGGTATAGTATGGGACGCCTTCAAATGTTCTCTAAGAGGAACAGTTAAAAACAGGGTAGCTCATAGAAGAAGGCAGTATAGGGAAGAAATGTTTTCCATTGAGAACAGTATGTCAGTTATCCAGTCTTGTATAGATACTGACAGATCTCTAGACAATCATAATCTATCCCTGAAACTAGCAGAGCTCAATGAGCTTAAAAACAACTTGTCCTTGTTAATGGAGAAGCGAGTTTTGCAGAAATGGGAGGCAAGCAAACTCTCTCATTTCCAGTATGGTGAGGGAGCGGGAAGGTTGTTGGCCTGGAAAGTTAAATCAGACCGGGTTCGTAATAACATCGCCTCAGTAACATCGGATAGGGGTACCTTCACCAGTGATGCTGAAATTAGAGAGACCTTTAAAACATTCTTCCAGTCAATATATCAGGAAAATCTTAATATTAATACTAACGATATTAGCAACTGGTTTGAGGGCATTTCCCTTCCCTCTCTGTCAATAGAACAGAGCAAATCTTTGGAAGAGGAAATAAGTCTTGCCGAGGTAGAACAGGCCATAAGAGGTTCTAAAGGGGGTAAGGCGGCAGGAACCGACGGTCTACAGAGCGAGGTATACAAACATCTGATCTCAGAGATATCCCCAATCCTAACAGTCTTGTTTAACCAAATAGTGAGGGAAGGGGTAGTACCGCCTGCCTCTTGGGACAAAGCCACTATAACGCTTATTTTAAAGCCAGGGAAGCCCCCTTCCGACTGTGGCTCATATCGGCCTATCTCAATCTTAAATGCTGACTATAAAATCTTTGCCACTATATTAGCCAAACGGCTTGGCCAGGTTGCTCCTAATATACTTCATTTGAACCAAAAAGGGTTTATAAGAGGGAGACAACTAAATGAGCTTACATACGAGTTAATCGGATCTATTGATGTGGCTATAAAGGAGACTCTCCCTTTGTCCGTTCTGACGTTGGACGCCACCAAGGCCTTCGACAGGGTAAATTGGTTGTACCTGTCGGTGGCCTTGAGGGGGTTCAACGTTGGAGAAAGATTTCGTAGGGCAATAGATCTGTTATATCGAAGTCCTTCTGCTTCAATTTTGATTAACGGGGGCCTTACAGCGCCATTTAATATAACCAGAGGAACCCGGCAGGGTTGTCCCTTATCTCCTCTCCTTTTTGATTTGTACATAGAACCTTTTGCACAAACATTAAGAGACAGCACACTTATTAAACCTTTTATTTTTGGTGAGTGGGAAAAAAAGGTGCCACTTTATGCCGACGATATAATGATTTTCACGTCAGATATTAATACAGCTTATCCAGAAGCGATAGATCTTGCTCTTAAATTTGGGAAAGTTTCTGGATACGAAGTTAACGCTTCCAAGACAGAATCCATGACCTGGAATGCAGTCTTAAATACGGTTAACGAGTCATCTAGACCTCAACTACGTTACTTAGGGGTAAATATAGTTAAAGACATTGATCGAATCGCTTCCTTAAACTTTTCTACAATAGCAGCACAGTGTCGTAAAAATATGAGGGATTGGTCACATCTTCCACTTACCATCCTAGGCAAGGTTAATCAAGTAAAAATGTGTATCTTACCTAAGGTTTCCTTTTTATTTAATTCAATCCCACTCTTTTTTGATCCCAAATTAATTTCTAAACTACAAAGTGCGATTTCAACTTTCATTTGGAACAGTAAAAACCCAAGAATTTCCTGGAAGAAAATACGACGCCGCAGAGAGAAGGGAGGGTTAGCGAGACCGGATCTTCAGATCTATGCATGGGCCTTTCAGCTCTCACACACTTGCATGTTGCTAAAAGTGCCAGCAGCAACAGGGGTAGGCCAAATGTTCTCTATGCTATTGAACTGCGAGGGAATTGGACAGAGCAGTTTCTTGTTCAAATTTGGAGACCCAAAATAAAAAAAATAAAAAAAATAAAGACCTTAAAGGGGATAGCTTCCACATGGTATAGAATGAGGCAGGCAATTAAACTAGGTTATTATTCAGAGAGAGCTCCAATATGGGATTTACCATCTCCCCCAGCCTGGGCAGATGACACTTTAACCCAACCATTAAGAGTAGCTGGCATCAACACCTGGGGTGATTTGTTTATGGACGGTATACTACTCCCTTGGGACTACTTAATAAATAAGGTGGGGCCAAATTTGTCCAGATTCAAATTTAAACAAATTTCAAGCTGGTCCCAAGTATATAATACACAGACATCCCGAAATAACAGTTTACCTATAGGAGCCATCAGTGATTTAGTAACGTGTCTGCTAGATAGCCCCCCTGCAAAAAAAGAAATATCCTTGTGGTACAAGAAGATCATGGAGGAAGTAGATGGTAACTTTTGCCTCCCAGTAACATTATGGGCCGACGAATTGCCGGATGTAGATTTGGAGGAGCTTTGGTTAGCTTCATGTGAGGTACTATGGGATCTGGTGAAGCCAGCCTGGCTACGTCGGAATCATATCTTCACTATTCACAGGGCCTATTATTCTCCTCTGAGACTGTCAAAATTTTCATCGACAGGTCCGGTTTCGTGCCCAAGATGCCAAATGGTCGCCGCATCTGATATTCATATGTTTTATGAATGCCCAAAAATTACAACATACTGGGAGTCAATAGGAAATGATTTATCTGTGTCATTGGGCTCTCATCTTTCCATAGATCTTGCTCTTGTCATTTTTGGCCTGAAGAACAAAGTACGGAACGCAGCTTCAAACCTCATATTCTACTCCATTTTGGCAGCCCGCAGAGAAATCTGTAGGCATTGGAAGGATGCCCAGCCTCCCACAATTCATGCATGGCGAACCTCGTTGCTCCAGATCTCTAAATTAGATCTAGCTAGAGGTGGAAATCCAAGTAGAAGAGCTTTTTGGTTACAGTTGGCACGGTCATGTTGAGCCTGGGTTTTTTTTTTTTCCCCCCAGGAGTCCTATGATTAATGCGAGCATTGCCAACCATTGTTTTTAATAAGGAACAAATGGGGCTACGGTGTCACGGGCACTATCTTCCAACGAACAGCCCTAACTGGGAATTTACAGGTCTGTGTGAATGTACTGATGGGATTTGGTCTTCACTCCCTCTAAGATTTCCCTCCCAGCTTACGCTGAGCTTTTCTGAATCGAGGTGGTACTGAAGCACAGCCGGTTCTTCCTATCTCTGTGGCATATTCCGGATTGGATAGATTGGAGCTATGCACGCAAATGAGGATAAAAAAAAAAAAAAAAAAAAGCTCTCGCAAAATGCAATCAAGTAGAAAGACAAGCTTTAGTCTCAACGAGGAAAAAGAAAAGTGTGAATGATTAAACTACTAACACTTTTAGATTTATCTTAGCACCTTGGGTGCTTGAGAGATTTTCCTCCTGTGCTTCATTCCCATTGTTCATGACGAGCTTAGCTCGTCGTGAGCACAGCTCAACTGTGCCTCATGACGAGCTGAGCTCGTCATGGGCATCGAAGGGGTTAAACTACAATAAAGAACATCTTGCAGTACGTAAGATTATCAGAAAAAACTGGCATTACAATAAACATGACCCTGTGATAGGTAAAACGGTGCCAAAAAACCTTCTCATTACATACAAGAGAGCAGTATCAATCAAGGACACCCTTATGGTAAATGATCCATGTGGACCGCCAGCCAAGGGCAATTGGTTTTCACAGAGAAAAGGATTTTACAAATGTAAAGTGTGCAAGGCCTGCCAGCATGGCATCAATACCACTGAAATTGCAACACCATTTGGAGGCCCCAATAGGGAAATAACCAAGAGTCTTACATGCAAATCAGATCATGTGGTGTATGTGTTGGAGTGCCCCTGTGGATTGAAATATATCAGAAGTACAACTCTACCTGGGCACAAGAGGGTACTCCAACACATAAGAGCTATTAAAAATCAGGAACCATCTTACCCAGTAGTTCGGCATTTTCATGAAAAACATGATGGCAATTCTAAGGATCTCAAATACTATTTAATTAACTCTGTCCCGAAAAACAAGAGAGGTGGAGATAGAGAACGAGACCTTAGAATATTGGAAATGCACTACATCCTCAATTTGGATAGCAAGCATCCAAATGGTCTAAATACCTCGGAGGAATTACATGCAAGTTTACAGTAACTGAATGAATTACTCTACATAATCATAAAAGCCAGTTGAGTGCAAATAATCTTACCATGCAAGAAATTCAAATAAGCCCTATTTTGGGGGAAGTTGTTGGTGTCAAGCAAACAATTCCTAAGTGGAAGGACCATGATATTACATTTTGCCCTGGCCATTAGGCCTAGATTAAGTCTTATACATGTAATATATTAAAACACTACTTGAGAGACATAATAACAACATGGCCTACCCCTTAACCCTATACCCAAAAAATGTCCCTTTCTATTTTTTACTACCTTTTAAATCACTATGCACAAATTTATCAGTCACCTTTTTTCATTTTAATCACTAGCACTTTTGGTGTAACCAGATCAAACTATTGGCATGATAACAAAGATAAAATGCAAATTATTGAAAAACTTGAGGAATTCTAATTCTTGAGGTTAAATACTTTGAAACTGAAAGTTGTCCTCATAAGAAAATGGTATTTTACCACTATGCTAAGTAAAGAATGAGGAAGTGGAGTGTTTACATAAGACAATATTTATATTTTATACTATATTTATTTATATGTATATATGTATTTATTGAGATACGTATTTAAAAAGTCTTTTTTAAAGATTGTAAAAGATCAAGATATCTTGGCATTCAAGCCAGTACAACGCCATTCTCAACAGACAAAGTATTGTTTCATTAATGTTGCGTATTCTAACTAATTGTAAATCATGTTGCACAATTTTTGGTAAAGTTCTGGTTAGTTTGTACACACAACAGTAGTATGTGAATGTGAGAAGCAACCGTAATGAGTAAAGTCGTAACAACGAATGAAATGGTTTGAAAAAAACATTAAAAAAATGACAAAAAAATGAATTGAAAAAAAGTGCTCACCTATTTAATGAATTGCCATTGGTAGTGAAGCGTCATGTGATCAAGTCCCCGAGGCAGGGACGAAACGTGTCATGGCTGCCAGCGTTTGTTTGTTGCTTACTATGCAAATAAACTAAGAGGCATTTGAAATCTGCTTGGTGGTCTGTGCTCTCTGTGTGCATCCTGTGAAGGAAAAGCAGCAACAGTTGGAGTTTGTGGCGATATATATATATATATATGTGTGTGTCTCTAAGCAAGCACATATACATGTATGCGTCTTCAAGCGGATACATGTACCATATCTAAATGTCTCCATCCTAAAGGCATATGTATGCATGTCTCTATGCAAGCACATAACCATGCAGGTGTCTTCAAGCAGCCAAATATTCTATATATACATGTCTTAATGCAAACACATACGTGTGCATGTGTCTATGCAAGCACATACGTGCTTATGTGGCTTCAAGTGTGCATATATTGTTTATTTAAAATGCCCCCATGCAAAAGCATACATGTGCTTATGTGTTTATGCAAGCACATATGTATGTATGCGTCTTCAAGTGGATATATGTACCATATCTAGATGTCTCCATGCAAAGGCACATGTGTGTATGTGTTAGACCTGGCACCATTGGCGTGGGTCTCCCTTCCATTTTTGCTGTTGCCTCATATGTTTTTGCTGGTGTTAGATGCTTTGGGCACTGTGCCACTGCTATTCAGTGCCACAGTGCAAGTGTTCCCTATTGTAAATTGATGTATGGATTAGTGATTCCATGTTTGGCTATTTTGGTTTACTTGTCAGACCCTAGTCTAGTGCACTGAGTGTGCCAGGGCGTGTAATCCAAATACTGCTGGTGGGCCTGCAGCACTGGTTGTGCCACCCACAGAAGCAGCCTTGTAAAATGGGGCTACCTGTTTTCGATAGGCCAGAATGGGCTGTTAGAATTGTTACATTTTATAATCCTAACAGGCTCAGAGAACATGGTAGAAATTCGAGTTTTGTATGCCTGAACTCAGAATAATAAAATACATCTTTTAGTAAAGTTTATTTTAATATTCTGTGTTTGCAAATACCACTTTTAGAAAGTAGGTATTTGCTTGTCTAACCATTCAAACCTGTCTCTGCTAGGATGTGTATTCTTATGTCTGGTTTCTGTGGGTGACATGGCTGGGGAATTCCAGGCTGAGTCACCCAGTGGTGAATAGAGAGATCTGCATCTTGATGGGAGGGAGGAGTGCACCTGAACTTTGAATAGGGATGCGCCTTCCTTCCACAATGATGGCTCCACCCCCTGGGGAGTGGCTGATGCCTCTGCCCTGCACACTGAAAGAAGAGAAGGAGTCCTGTCAACAAAGTGCTCCAGGACTGTACTTGCCTTCCACAATGCCGGCTCCACCTCCTGTAGGGCGTCTGATGTTTCTGCCCTGCACTGTGAAAGGAATGGAGAAGTCTGGTAAACACTGTGCTTCCTGGTTTGGACTGGGCAAAGGCCCCTCTCCCCTCAGAGAACAAAGGATTTCTGGGTATAAATATTGGGACCCTGATCCCATGAAAGTAGATCACTTTGGACTACAAGAAGAAACTTTTACTGAGGAGAGGAACCTGAAGAAACTGAGGAGAGACTAGTCCCAAGCTGAAGTGCTGCTTGGGGGATTGGCCTGCAGTGGTTGCCTTACTGCCAAAGGAAGGAGAAAGGAACTTTGTAACTTTGCTTTCAACTTGTGAAGGATCTCCAAGGGCTTGGAAAAGAGCTTGCCTCCTGCTGAAGTCTCGGGGACAACAGACTTCACCCCCAGCTCCCCAGAGTTCCTGTGGAAGTGCCTGCTGCTGTTTTGGGCCTTCTGAGGAACTGCGTGTCGCAAGGAGCTGGAAGCGCGACTCAACAAGAAGAAGCGTGTCGCCGTCGCTGTGCCTGCCCTCGCAACTCCGGAGAAAGGAGGGTGCCGCCACTGGAACTGTCGCACTACACCGCATCGGAGAGAAGCATGCCGCAACGAAGAGGAAGCGTGTCGCCGTCGCTGCTGCTGCTGTTGCAACTCCGAAGAAGGAGGGTGTCGCCGCTGTGGTTGTCGCACTGCACCGCATCAGGAGAAGAATCTTGCAACGAGGTCAGAGCGTGTCGTCATCGCTGTGCCTGTCGTCGCAACTCCAAAGCAGGAGAGTGTAGCCGCTGGAACAGTCGCATTGCACCGCATCGACCAAGAGCACCTTGCATCCCCGAGAAGCGCACCGCCGTCGGAGCTGCTGCAGTCGCATCTTGGATGTCGCCGCTGTAGTTGTCGCATCGAGCGGAAGCTTCACGCATCGTGGAGAAGAGCGTCGCCGCTGAAGCTGTTGCCGTCGCATCGTAAGGATGTCGCCGCTGCAGTCCACGCATCAAACCGAGAGTTTCTCGCATCCCTGAGAAGCGCGCCGCATCTGGAAGATCTTCACGTCTTTATTTCTTTGCACCTGACTTTGCCGCATTTCCCATTGCCGCGACATTGCTTGTCGTGGAAGCGCAACGCAACTTAAGGTACATTGAGGCAGAGTGTCGCATCTAAGAACTGAACTGAACTAAGCTTAATCTACCATCCTAAAGTAATCATAGTGTGTATTTTTGTCGTTTATGGTCTTGTGGTAACTCTATATAAAGTCTACTTATTTTTTATATAAAACCAGTGTGGTGTCCATTTGTAGTGTTGTCCCTGGGTTACTGTATGTGGTCACAACTACTTAACTTACAACGCCTCTGAGATAAGCCTTGACAGCTCGCGCCACGCAACCAAGAGGGTGAGCAGGGGTTATTTTAGGTGTGTAATCCCCTTTCCCTGACTAGAGGAGAGGGTCCCTATTTGTCACAAATACCTACCTGTGCCAACCAGAGACCCCCAAATTTAACAGTATGTCTCTATGCAAGTACATACGTATGTATGTGTCTTCAAGCAGCCAAATATTCTATATATGCATGTCTTCATGCAAACACATATGTGCATGTATCTATGCAAGCACATATGTGATTATGTGCCTTCAAGTGTGAATATATTCTTTAGATACATGCCACGATGCGAAAGCATACATGTGCTTATGTGTCTATGCAAGCACATATGCACAGTTGTCTTTTAGATGTCTCCAGGCAAACGCATTTGTGTGAATGTGTCTATGCAAGCACAAATGCATGCATGTCTTCTATCAGATACCAAAACTAGATGTCTCCATGCAAATGCACACGTGTGTGCATGGGTCTATGGAAGCATATTAAAAGCCTAGGGGTCATCCTCAATGCTGACCTATCGCTTAAAGGACAGGTGGGAGCTGTGGTCTCCTCTAGTTTATTCCAACTTCGGAAAATTACGAAAATTACCCACTTGCTGACACACTCAGCCCTCATACAGGTGGTGATGAAGTATTTCGGGGTTCCCAAGGCCTACACGCTCCAGAGATTACCCACTTACACACAAGAACTGTTGGCACGGAAACTGTAAAAGGCAAAGAACAAGTTTATTAAGACCCCATGGGGTGGTGGTACACTCAAACAGCACCCTTCGGTAATGCTAGAGGTATCACACCGAACACCGGTGTGACCCCGTTTATATACAATTTTGGGGCTGTAGGAGAGTAGGGTCTGCAATCCTATGATCACCCAGATTTTTTGCTTTTGTTTCACTGGTTTACGACTTTCTCTGGCTGTGGGCCTGCTAATCAGACCCCCAGCCTGGCTGTTCTCTTTCTAAATTACGATATGTACCCTAGGTGCATTTACCAATTGGTACTGGGCCACCTTATCAGACCCCGTAACGCAGGGCATAGGTGTACCCAGGGCCGCCAGGGGCTGAAGCATGTATTATGCCACCCCTGGCTGACCTCCTAAATTTGACACAACTGGCTGCACGACAGCTGGGGCGAAGACGTGTAACCACCCTTCGCTTTAGGTATAGTAGCCCTATATCTAACCATACAATGGACACTCGAGTTCCTATCAGTCACTCCTATGGCAGGCCTTAACAATCCTGAGGGCAGAGTGCGTGGGCTCGTGTGAGCTAGGTTCAGGCCCGAGCCGAGCCCGGTTGCAGCTTGCGGAATCAAGACCCAATGGCTGTTCCATGATGACGCGTACCATATCGGTAACTCCGGTGTCGCGTTATCAAGGCATGTCGAGTAAGGTGTCATACGAATCGGGGTGCTGCCCTCTCACCAATTCTGGCGATGAGGTTAGCATTCCACCCTTCTAGAGGGACACGACATGTACGTAACTGTGAACCCCGGTTAAAGTTAACTGAAGCCTCAGCTCCACAAAATGGATGCTGCCACCACAGACACGAGTCTGACCTCCTGCTGCTGGGAGTCCTTCCAGCGAGGAGCGCTTGGACAAAGGGTTTCCTGTTGAGGGCGGTGTTCGCACCGTCCCAGACAGGGTTTGTGTATTCTGGGTAGGTAGGGCTTTGGCGAGAAGGTGACTGCGGAGTGGCACCCCGGTGCTCACTACGCATCTGCCGGTTAGAACCAGTTCCAAGGGCGACAACCCTGGCCTGGGGAAAGTCCGGCAGGGGAGAGGGGTGTAACTACCCCCCTTCCTGGTCCCACCCCTAGGGCAGGACCTAGTCATGTACCCACCCCTTTCTTTAGAATAAAGGCCGGAGCGGGGACCCTTCCAAATTAGATCATCTTTGATTCAAGAACTACTTTCTACGAAAGGACATTCAAGACTCTTCTCAAGATTCTCCCTTGTGACTAAGGAGTAGTCACCCTGCATCAGCAGGCACCACCTAAGAACTCTGCGGTTTGCTGTAAGTCCTTCCTCAAGGAATCCGACGGCCCAGCTCGACGAGAACCGGCTTCCCTGGCACCTCTGACCTCTACCCACGTCATCAGCTCAGCTGTGATCTGTGGGTGCGACGAGACCTCGAGGGACCGGCCATCATCAGAACCTGCACGCTCTTAAAACCAGCACGACCATCGAGGTAACTCTCTGGTGAGTGCTCTGGGGTCCGAGAAGCCCCGACCCTGAGCCGCTCCAGCACCGAAGTGCAGCCCCCCGGCATCTCCACGATCTGCGTGGGGCCCTTCTGCTCGCTGCTCAGCCCGTTGTCTGGTCACTAGCCGCTGGCTGGTGCCCTTCCTTGACGACGACCGACAAACAACACTGCTGGTCTGGTTGTTCCAGACTGGCCCTTGCTTCCATCTTTGCGAGAAGCACCCCGGACCCTCCTGGTCCACTCTAGACGCCATCTTGGGCCCACCACGTGGCCCTGAGATTTGCCAAGGCTTGTTGCCCCATCCTGGGCCCAGCGACGCCGACAGCATCATCCTTCGTGGGACAGCTCGCACCTCCACCGTGGTCGCCGACAACGCCTCCTGGTCCGTGAGACTGCAGAGCCTAACGTCGCCCACTCACCTGGTCGAGGTGACGGCCAACCGGTGCCTTCCTGGCACCCTCTGACACTGGCTAGTAGTACGAACTTGGTCCCCTCTGCTTTCAGGTTTTCATCGATCTCCGATCCAGGCTTGGATCCCTACGAACTATTCAGCACTGGTCGCCGGCCAGCAACTCCTTTCTTCCGGCTCCTGGCTCGTCAGCGAAGACCCCGACGCCTGTAAGACTTGTGCAGCCGCAGCCCTCGTGGCTAGGTAACTCGGCATTTCGGTGCCTGCATAGCCTCCTTACTCTAGGGTCCTGAGTCCCTCGCTTCCGACTTGCCTTATCGGGTCCGCCCGAGACCTTAAACTTTCCGTGTCCTCGGACACTTGTTTTAAATGTGCACTTGAAGTATTCGCTAAAGAGATTTGGTTGTGCTTAGTACCCTGTCCTCATAAAGAGTACAGGGCTGTTGTGATTCTTAATAAATATACTGTTTATTTTCATAACACTTGTGTGGTGTCCTTTCACTGGGTGTTCAAGGGGTACATGTGTGGTAAACAGCTGGCTTAACGCGCCCTCTCGAGTCTTTAGCCTTAGACTGCTCGTATCCACGCTACTAGGATAGCTGGTCTATAGGTTGACTTACAACCAAACACCATAAGGGTCGTTGGAACGATACATAGCGGTCGCTAAGAATAGCGAACGTTGCATATCGGGCCAACTTCTCACATTGGTGAGCAGCGGTTGGGATTTGAGCTTGCTGTTGTTTTACCACACGTATCCTAAGAATATCTTGTTGAAAGATCGCACAAGTACTGTTAGTACATATAACTAAAGCTTAGAATACTCGGAGTTCTACTGAACCAGCTGTTGCAGCTCCTCAAGGCTTAGCACACCTTGGCTGCAACTCTTAGCAAGGGATCAGTAGGTAAACACATAGTGTAGGTAGGTGCATCACTTACACCACACTAGAAACAGTATGTCAGACAAAGGAGGAAACTCTGGGTCTCCCCTTGTGTCAGTTGACCCTCCACAGGTCATCCCTTCAGGATATACTGTGCTGAGCTTCAAGGAGTTAAGACGACTGTGTCACTCCAGGAAGATTCAGCAGGGGTCTAACCCCACAACGTCCTTTCTGATTGGTCTCTTGGAGACTTATGATGCCAGAAGAGCTGAGAAACTTCGTAGCTCTTCTAATCCAGAAGGAGACATGCCTCCCCTCGAGGGAACCAGGGACGATCCTGACCTCATCCACCTCGCAACTGAGAACGAAGATGTGGAGGAGGATGAGGATGAGGATCTCTCTGGGGATGAGGCAGATAAGGGACAGGTAGAGGTCGTCAGACTAAGCAGGTCCAACTTAAGCAAACATGATAGTGGTACTGGGGGGCCCCCGGCGCTACTGTCAGGTCCGCTTAACATTGGGAAAGGACGAGCCCGATCTCTGTCAAGAGACTCTGGCGGATCCCTTCGAACCAATGGCTCTCACAACTCTTCTCAGAGAGGGATGACGTCCCCTCAGAGGAGAGTGTACGAAGCTAAGGAAAGGGCAGCTAATCTGAGGATCGAAAGGGAAGAACTTGCCCTGGCCAAAGAGAGGCTTGCCTTTGCGAGAGAGCAACAGTTAAGTGGGGCAGTCCCCACTGGTGGCAGCAATGTACCTAGCAATAGGGAAAAGAGTTTCGATACGAAACACCTTGGTAAGATAGTGCCCCCCTTTAAACAAGGGGACGACATCCACAAATGGATTACTGCTTTGGAGAGGGCCTGCACGGTGCAAGGCGTTCCCCAGAGTCAGTGGGCAGCTATCTTGTGGCTCTCCTTTGAAGGAAAAGGAAGAGACAAGCTCCTCACCACGAGGGTGGAGGACGCTAACAATTACCAAGTCTTGAAGAATACACTCGTTGAAGGGTTCGGCCTAACCACTGAGCAGTACAGGGTGCTGTTCAGGGATACCCAGAAAACGCAGTCTCAAGATTGGTCTGATTTTGTCGATTGTGCCACTAAGGCTTTTGAGGGCTGGTTGCTGGGCAGTAAGGTTACTGATTATAAAGGATTGTATAATTTGATGATGAGAGAACAAATTTTAAACAATTGTCAGAACCAGTTGTTGCATCAGCATCTTGTCGACTCGGATCTGACCTCTCCCCAAGAATTGGGAAAGAAGGCAGACAGATGGGTTCGTACAAGAGTTAAACAGAACCAGGGCCAGAATCAAGGTGGTCAGAAGAAAGCAGACCAGAAGGGTAAAGATTCTAAAGGGGAACAAAATGACCAGAAGTCTTCGACAGGTCCCCAACAACCCAAAGAGGGTGGGGGTCAGGCTCCCCAAAAGAAGAAAGAAGGCCAATCCAAAAGATGGTGCCAGTACTGTAAAAGTAAATCTCACTGGTTTAGTGAGTGCACCAAGAAAGGAGGAGGGCAGACTCCTGCCACTGCAGCCCCTAAGGCACCTGTGCCCCCTAGTACAGTCAGCAGTGGTAGTGCGCCTCCCAAGGGTTTAGTAGGGTTAACCCTGGGTTCTGAGGGGCGTGACAACTTAGTTGGCACACTCACTCAGGCTGTCCTTGTCAGTACAGGGGACGCAGAAGTATCCCCTGACGTAAGTCCCAATACCTTGGGCAAATACCGACAGACGCCTTTCATAAATGGAAAGATGGCTCAGGCCTATAGGGACACTTGTGCCAGCGTCACCATGGTGACGCCTAACTTTGTGGACCCTGGACAGATCATGCCAGGTACAGAATTCCTGGTGACCAATGCAAGCAATGTCACTACCAATCATAGTATGGCAATTGTAGCTTTCTCCTGGGGAGGGGTAACTGGCCAAAAGAAGGTTGTAGTTAGTCCAGACCTCCCAGTGGATTGTTTGTTGGGCAATGATTTGGAGTCGTCACAATGGTCAGAAGTGGAGCACCGGACCCACATGGAAATGTTAGGTTTGCCAGCACATGTGTTCGCTGTGACTAGGTCACAGGTCAGAAAATGCCCCACTGAACAGGTGCTGGATCCTGGAACAACGGACCAGACACCTCCCAAGAAAAAGAGCAGTAGGGTTAAGGCTGCGCCTTCCCCCTTGCCCCAGGTCGAGGATCAAGTCTCAGAGGAGGCTGACCTACAGGAATTGAGGGAAACTGAGCCTAGGGAGTTCGAACTTGATCAAGTTGAATTCTTGGGTTCAGGGGGACCCTCAAGGGAAGACCTGGGGAAGGACCAGTTAGACTGCCCTTCTCTTGAACCCCTCAGACAGCAGGCTGCTGCTGAGGCTGCTGGGAACGCCACAGGTACCCACAAGGTATACTGGGAAGATGGACTCCTGTACACTGAGTCAAGAGACCCCAAGCCTGGCATGACCAGGAGGCTGGTTGTACCCTTGTCTCAGCGTGGTTTCCTACTTACCTTGGCCCACGAGATTCCCTTAGCAGGCCACTTAGGCCAGACGAAAACGTGGGTCAAGGCTTGTCTCACACTTTCACTGGACTCAGATGAACGAAGATACCAAGGAGTTTTGCCGCTCCTGTGTCACTTGCCAGGCCAGTGGTAAGTTAGGTGGCACGACAAAGGCCCCCCTTATACCAATGCCTGTGGTGGGGGTGCCCTTTGAACGGGTGGGGATCGACATCGTTGGTCCCATGGAACCACCTACAGCATCAGGGCACAAGTTTATACTGGTGGTAGTGGATCATGCCACCAGGTATCCTGAAGCTATTCCCCTTAGGACCACTACAGCACCTGTTGTGGCAAGAGCCCTAGTTGGAGTATTCTCCAGAGTGGGCTTCCCTAAGGAGGTCGTCTCCGACAGAGGTGCAAACTTTATGTCGAGCTACTTAACTGCTATGTGGAAGGAATGTGGTGTCAACTACAAGTTCACTACACCCTATCATCCACAATGCAATGGGCTTGTTGAGAGATTCAACAGGACCCTAAAAGGGATGATTCATGGACTACCAGAAAAGCTTCGGCGTAGATGGGACGTCCTGATCCCCTGCCTCTTGTTCGCCTACAGAGAAGTCCCGCAGAAGGGGGTTGGCTACAGCCCTTTTGAACTTTTGTACGGACATCCTGTAAGGGGACCCCTGTGTTTGGTGAAGGAAGGATGGGAGAGACCTCTCAAAAAGCCTGCAACCAACATAGTGGACTATGTGCTTGGCCTCCGCTCGCGGATGGCTGAATACATGGAGAAGGCATCTGAAAACCTTAAGGCCAGTCAAGAACTCCAAAAAGCTTGGCATGACCAAAAGGCTGTCTTGACTGTTTACCAGCCCGGACAGAAGGTGTGGGTGTTGGAGCCAGTGGCCCCAGCAGCACTCAAGGACAAATGGTCCGGGCCCCACACCATCCTGGAGAAAAAGGGAGAGGTCACCTACCTGGTCGACCTGGGAACTCCCCGGAGCCCCCACAGGGTGCTTCATGTCAACAGGCTAAAAGCATATGTCGACAGGAAGGACATGAGTTTGCTCATGGCCCTAGATGAGGGACAGGAAGAGGAGAGTGACCCTCTCCCCGACCTGCTCACTCAGAATCCTGACGATGGCTCGGTAGATGGTGTTGTCTTTTGTGGCAGCCTCTCCGAACATCAACAGAGCGACTGTAAACAGGTTCTTCAGTCGTTCAGGCATATGTTTTCTCTGACACCCAGTCAGACCGATTGGTGCACCCATGAGGTTGACACTGGTGACAGCTTGCCCGTCAAGAGTAAAATCTACAGGCAGCCTGATCACGTTAGAGACTGCATCAAGAGTGAAGTGCAGAAAATGTTGGAGCTGGGAGTCATTGAACCCTCGGATAGCCCTTGGGCTAGTCCCGTAGTTCTAGTGCCGAAACCTCACACCCAGGGTGGTAAGAGAGAGATGAGGTTTTGCGTAGACTACAGGGGTCTCAATGCAGTCACTAAGACTGACGCCCACCCAATACCAAGGGCAGACGAGCTTATCGATAGATTGGCTTCGGCCAACTACTTAAGTACGTTTGACCTGACAGCTGGGTATTGGCAAATCAGGTTAGCTGAGGACGCCAAGCCTAAAACCGCATTTTCAACCCCTGGTGGGCATTATCAGTTCGTGGTGATGCCCTTCGGTCTGAAAAATGCACCTGCCACCTTCCAACGGTTGGTGAATCAAGTCCTTACTGGGCTGGATGACTTCTGCGCGGCGTATCTTGACGATATTGCTGTCTTTAGCTCCACCTGGGAGGATCACCTGGTCCACCTGCGGAAGACGTTAGAGGCGCTGCAAGCAGCAGGTCTCACTATCAAGGCCACCAAGTGCCAGATAGGGCAGACACAGGTTGTATACCTGGGCCACCTTGTAGGTGGAGGCCAGGTTCAGCCACTGGAGAGCAAGATACAGTCAATCAGGGACTGGGCTCCTCCAACCACCCAGACTCAGGTTCGAGCTTTCTTGGGCCTGACTGGTTACTATAGGAAGTTTGTCAGGAACTATGGTTCAATTGTGACACCATTAAACGAACTGACAAGTAAGAAAATGCCAAAAAAGGTTCAGTGGACAGCGAGCTGTCAAAAAGCATTCGATGACCTAAAGCAGGCCATGTGCACGGCGCCTATCCTCAAGAGTCCGGACTACTCCAAACCATTCATTGTCCAAACAGATGCTTCTGAGTTGGGTGTGGGAGCTGTTCTTTCTCAACTGAATTTTGATGGTCAAGACCAGCCCATTGCTTTTATAAGCAGGAGGCTGACCCCTAGAGAGAAGAATTGGTCAGCTATTGAGAGGGAGGCTGTGGTTTGGGCCCTGAAGAAGCTGAGGCCATACTTGTTTGGCACTCACTTCAAGATTCAGACCGACCATAAGCCCCTCTTGTGGCTAAATCAGATGAAGGGTGAAAACCCCAAACTGCTTAGGTGGTCCATTTCCCTACAGGGGATGGACTTTACAGTGGAACATAGACCTGGTACTGATCATGGCAATGCCGATGGGCTCTCCAGATATTTCCACTTAGAACAAGAAGACTCACCTGGTCAAGGTTAGCTTATTGTTCCGACGTTTGGGGGGGGGGTCATGTAGGAGAGTAGGGTCTGCAATCCTATGATCACCCAGATTTTTTGCTTTTGTTTCACTGGTTTACGACTTTCTCTGGCTGTGGGCCTGCTAATCAGACCCCCAGCCTGGCTGTTCTCTTTCTAAATTACGATATGTACCCTAGGTGCATTTACCAATTGGTACTGGGCCACCTTATCAGACCCCGTAACGCAGGGCATAGGTGTACCCAGGGCCGCCAGGGGCTGAAGCATGTATTATGCCACCCCTGGCTGACCTCCTAAATTTGACACAACTGGCTGCACGACAGCTGGGGCGAAGACGTGTAACCACCCTTCGCTTTAGGTATAGTAGCCCTATATCTAACCATACAATGGACACTCGAGTTCCTATCAGTCACTCCTATGGCAGGCCTTAACAATCCTGAGGGCAGAGTGCGTGGGCTCGTGTGAGCTAGGTTCAGGCCCGAGCCGAGCCCGGTTGCAGCTTGCGGAATCAAGACCCAATGGCTGTTCCATGATGACGCGTACCATATCGGTAACTCCGGTGTCGCGTTATCAAGGCATGTCGAGTAAGGTGTCATACGAATCGGGGTGCTGCCCTCTCACCAATTCTGGCGATGAGGTTAGCATTCCACCCTTCTAGAGGGACACGACATGTACGTAACTGTGAACCCCGGTTAAAGTTAACTGAAGCCTCAGCTCCACAAAATGGATGCTGCCACCACAGACACGAGTCTGACCTCCTGCTGCTGGGAGTCCTTCCAGCGAGGAGCGCTTGGACAAAGGGTTTCCTGTTGAGGGCGGTGTTCGCACCGTCCCAGACAGGGTTTGTGTATTCTGGGTAGGTAGGGCTTTGGCGAGAAGGTGACTGCGGAGTGGCACCCCGGTGCTCACTACGCATCTGCCGGTTAGAACCAGTTCCAAGGGCGACAACCCTGGCCTGGGGAAAGTCCGGCAGGGGAGAGGGGTGTAACTACCCCCCTTCCTGGTCCCACCCCTAGGGCAGGACCTAGTCATGTACCCACCCCTTTCTTTAGAATAAAGGCCGGAGCGGGGACCCTTCCAAATTAGATCATCTTTGATTCAAGAACTACTTTCTACGAAAGGACATTCAAGACTCTTCTCAAGATTCTCCCTTGTGACTAAGGAGTAGTCACCCTGCATCAGCAGGCACCACCTAAGAACTCTGCGGTTTGCTGTAAGTCCTTCCTCAAGGAATCCGACGGCCCAGCTCGACGAGAACCGGCTTCCCTGGCACCTCTGACCTCTACCCACGTCATCAGCTCAGCTGTGATCTGTGGGTGCGACGAGACCTCGAGGGACCGGCCATCATCAGAACCTGCACGCTCTTAAAACCAGCACGACCATCGAGGTAACTCTCTGGTGAGTGCTCTGGGGTCCGAGAAGCCCCGACCCTGAGCCGCTCCAGCACCGAAGTGCAGCCCCCCGGCATCTCCACGATCTGCGTGGGGCCCTTCTGCTCGCTGCTCAGCCCGTTGTCTGGTCACTAGCCGCTGGCTGGTGCCCTTCCTTGACGACGACCGACAAACAACACTGCTGGTCTGGTTGTTCCAGACTGGCCCTTGCTTCCATCTTTGCGAGAAGCACCCCGGACCCTCCTGGTCCACTCTAGACGCCATCTTGGGCCCACCACGTGGCCCTGAGATTTGCCAAGGCTTGTTGCCCCATCCTGGGCCCAGCGACGCCGACAGCATCATCCTTCGTGGGACAGCTCGCACCTCCACCGTGGTCGCCGACAACGCCTCCTGGTCCGTGAGACTGCAGAGCCTAACGTCGCCCACTCACCTGGTCGAGGTGACGGCCAACCGGTGCCTTCCTGGCACCCTCTGACTACTGGCTAGTAGTACGAACTTGGTCCCCTCTGCTTTCAGGTTTTCATCGATCTCCGATCCAGGCTTGGATCCCTACGAACTATTCAGCACTGGTCGCCGGCCAGCAACTCCTTTCTTCCGGCTCCTGGCTCGTCAGCGAAGACCCCGACGCCTGTAAGACTTGTGCAGCCGCAGCCCTCGTGGCTAGGTAACTCGGCATTTCGGTGCCTGCATAGCCTCCTTACTCTAGGGTCCTGAGTCCCTCGCTTCCGACTTGCCTTATCGGGTCCGCCCGAGACCTTAAACTTTCCGTGTCCTCGGACACTTGTTTTAATTGTGCACTTGAAGTATTCGCTAAAGAGATTTGGTTGTGCTTAGTACCCTGTCCTCATAAAGAGTACAGGGCTGTTGTGATTCTTAATAAATATACTGTTTATTTTCATAACACTTGTGTGGTGTCCTTTCACTGGGTGTTCAAGGGGTACATGTGTGGTAAACAGCTGGCTTAACGCGCCCTCTCGAGTCTTTAGCCTTAGACTGCTCGTATCCACGCTACTAGGATAGCTGGTCTATAGGTTGACTTACAACCAAACACCATAAGGGTCGTTGGAACGATACATAGCGGTCGCTAAGAATAGCGAACGTTGCATATCAGGCCAACTTCTCACAGGGGCAATAAAAGATAGGCGGCACAAGTTAAGACACAGTTTTAAGGACATATATGGTCATGTTTTGGAATACTGCCAGCTCATTGGAGAGTTTCAAACCCACTGGTCAGTTAGCGGCACATTCCTGAAGGTTTACGGGTCAGTGGGAACTGCGCATGTGTGGCTTGACCGGTGCTAAAAATAGCCTGTTGCTGGGCAGACAAGAGTGGTCAGTGGAACGGACAAAGGACTAAAGGGCACGTCGGCCACGAGGCCGCTCATGGTCTAAGATGGCTGCTGCAACATACAAAATGGCGTTATTGTATATAGCCAAGTTAAGGAGGACAACGTGTAGGTTCAGCTAATCGCTAATGCGGCCGGGCCAATTACGACAGACGACCCTTTTAGCGTTTAGCTGAATCTACCTCATAATGAACATAGTTAGGATGTTCGTCCTCAATGTCTATTAACATAATTTGTGTCACCTCTTTATGTAGCATCATTTTGTCGTGGGCAAGAGCTCGTCGTGATGGCAGGCAAGCCGATAAACACATTGAACATAAGGCTGGGCCACATTGGATACACAAGCATATAGAGAACATTACTCCCACAAGTATACAGAGAATTGTCAACAGTTTCCAGCCCCAAGTTGCAATCATGGACCAGAACCATCCTGACAGTGTCCAAGTACCATTGTCCGGGTGTATTTCAGCAGCTATTTTATGCAGCTTGGAAATAGCATCATACACAGAGGGAGAATTATCAGGGACGTAAACGCAACAACTGCTTCCGATAATTCTACATGCCCCCCCACGATCAGCCAAAACAACGTCCAACACCATTCTGTTCTGGAGGGTGACAATTCTGGAAATCTGTAGTTCCTCGGTAATATTCCCCAGGGCAACAGCAGTGTCATTCGCAACAGCCTCAACAACGCGTGTCAGCCGTCTGATTTTCCGGCTGTTCAATGCAGCCCCCACAAAGGAGAATAGTCCCAGATTAAAATCCACATACTGTTGTAATGCAGTGTCCGTTTGATCAATGTCCTCTAGGGCAACAGTTCGCTTAACTCTGTTCAAAACGAAGTCGTGGTACAATGTATAATCGTTGTGGTACATTGGAGGGGCAATGAATACAGGAGGTAGCACAAACGATACATAGCACGTGCCCAACCACCCCACTGGAAGCTGATGGTACCCCTTCGTTCCACAGATGAAGTATGTATTTCGAGATGCAACAAATGAAATGCCATTCGGGCTATCAAACGTGAGAGTAATATTACATTCACTTTTCCCCACCGCAATCGTGCCCTTGTTTCTAATACATAAATCGGCTTTTGTAGCGATGACATTTATGACGTGAGCACTAGATACATTCACATTCCGCTGATTGCTATATACACGTGGGGCAGATACATTGTCAGGCCTGTACTCTTCCCATTCAAAACGTGTGCCCTCAGCCCGGGGAAACCCATCTTTGTCATGGAAACATACTTTATTCAAACGGAAAAGCACCCCCCCTTTAGTTGGCCATCTCAGAGTTAAAAGGAGGGTGTACCAGGCATTGCATGACCCATTGTGTGAAAACGGGAGTGGAATAAGTGGGGTGCCCCCTCTCTTCTGGTGCCCAGGCAACATTCCACACACCCAGCAGTTAGAGGTATTGGTCATATTATGCGTGTGGTGAAGAATCTGAATGAAGCTGTTATTTAAGTACGTTTGGCGATGGCGCTCTTCATGGAATGGCAATGTAAAATGAAAATGTTCAGCCGGTGCCGGGGTAGTCGGCAACAAATGTTCACGCACAGGCACCACGAGTTCGACTACCCAGGCCATAACAGCTATCACCACAATAGTTAAAACAAAGAGAAAGGCACCCAATATTTTCTTATCACGAGATGCCGTTGATGCCATTGTTCAAGAAAGTTTGTGCAAAGTCTCAAGTGGCACAAATTGTTCACAAATTGTCCCAGATACACGTGCGTGTATACCTAAAAAAAGAAAAATACGGTGCTGAACTCCGAGGTAGCCGTTGTTTTCTTCTCCGGGCCAAGACGGGTGTCGCTACTCTGGCAGAACTGATCCCCCCCCCCTTGGAATTCCCGGTTTCCGTTTCACAAACCTGGAGCGGTAACCAACCAGTCATTAAAAAGGAACAAAAATCTTCTTATCGTGGACGTAGATCGTAGCGCTCTCTTCCGGTGGCAGATTGGTCCGGGAAGGCTCCCTCCACTTCGGCCGACGTCACAGCTGGACTCTTTTCTTTTTCCAAGATCTCCTTATAATCAGTCAACACAGCAGGAGTCACCAGTTCCGGAGAGACACGGCGACAATGTGTCGAATGCACCCACCGCTTCCTGTTTGTCACTCGTACTGCGGTGCGGGTCGCCAGGAGGACCTGCTCGGGGCCCTTCCACCTGGGCTCCAAACTGCTTGCTCTCTCAAACGAGCGGACCATTACATGGTCACCAGGACGAAGATCGTGGCCTTCTCCAGTAGAGTTATCAGGGAGCGCTTCTCGAACCTGTTGATGAATGGAGAGCAAATCATTTGTTAATCGTGCCAAATAATCATTCATCATAACACAAGGCACATCATGTATTAATCGCGGCTTGGGCACCCCCCAGATATTCATAGGGCGGCCAAACACCACCTCATAGGGCGTAAGGCCAGTTCGTGAATGGGGTACTGATCTAATAGAGAGCAGCGCTAGCGGCAAGGCATCTGGCCACTTCAACGATGTAGACGCCACAATTTTGGCCAGCTTAAGCTTCAACGTGGCATTGTACCGCTCGACCAAACCTGCTGACTGAGGGTGGAATACAGCGTGGAACTTCTGCTGAATCCCTAACCCCTTCAGTACATATTCCACAATCTTTCCAACAAAATGGGGCCCATTATCGCTCCACAAAAATTTGCAAACTCCAAAGCGAGGAAAGAATTCCTTAAGCAACACCTTAGCTGTTGTCAAAGCCGTATTGTCTTTCGTGGGGTAGGCCTCAACCCATTTGCTAAAAGCACACACCACCACTAGGACGTACTTCAGGTTATTGCAGCGCTCAAGTTGGATGTAATCCATTTGAAGCACCTCAAACGGTGCAGAAGGTGGAACGAACCCTCCTTTCGGAGTATGGGTCCCCTTTCCAGGATTGTGTTGCAAGCATACCAGGCAGGTCTGCACTACTCTCTTTGCAGTATTCGCAATCTCGGGATGTTCCCAAACTCGTGTTAAAAGCCGAGTGATTGCAAGAGCTCCGACATGGGCCAGTCCATGTGTCATCTGGACCATCGCCTGTAAGTAAGCCGCAGGCAATTTCCACTTCTCCATGTCTTTGCTTCTCCAACAACCCTCGTCATCTAGTACCCCATCTGCTGCCCAAGCCGCAAGTTCAGATTCTGTGACTGATTTTTGAATATCCCGTATCTCTGCTCTAGCATCACTCCATCTCTCAGCCTGTGATTGTACCACGTACATGGGGGAGCTAGTTCGGGACATAGCCGTCTGCCTTGCTATGCTGTCTGCAAAGGCATTTCCTTGACCCACTTTATCCGTAATCTTTTTATGGGCACTGCACTTCACTATCGCTACTTTCTTAGGGCAAAGCAACGCATTTAGGAGATCACGCACTAACTCTCCGTGCATAATGTGCTCCCTGTGTGATGTCAAAAACCCGCGTTCCCTCCAAAGAAGCCCGAAGTCATGGGCCACTCCAAAGGCGTACCGGCTGTCCGTGTATATGTTCACACATAATCCGGCACTCAATTCGCAGGCTCTTGTTAAAGCTATCAGCTCTGCTGCCTGAGCCGATTTTTGTGGTATTCTAGCTGTTTCTACCACCGTCTTAAGCGTCGTGATCGCATATGCTGCGGAAGTCGTACCATCTGGCAGCCTTAAACACGATCCATCAACCCACAGTTCCCCATCCACATCAGGAAGTGGCACATCCTGTAAGTCAACACGACCCTTTGTCTGTTCCTCAGTCAGGAAAACACAGTCATGATGTTTTTCTTCCTGACCCTCCTCGGCCGGATAGGGCAATAAAGTAGCAGGGTTCAAAGTAGCGCATCTTTTCAATGTTATGTGTGGCGCTAAGAGTGTCAGCTCGTATCCTGTAAGTCGTGCACTCGTGAGGTATTGGGACTTCGTTTGATTTAACAGGGCATCTACTGCGTGAGGGACTAACACCAACAATTTGTGTGATAACACTATGCCTTCGCTCTGTCGTATGGCTACTGCTGTTGCCGCTACCGCTCGAAAACACCCAGGCAACCCTCGTGCTACAGGATCCAAAATGGCAGAGAAGTATGCACATGGTCTCTGCTTATCCCCGTGTAACTGCACTAACACTGACAACGCGCACCCATCATTCTCGTGCACGTATAATGTGAAAAGTTTCGTGTAGTCTGGTGTTCCTAACACGGGTGCAGAACAAAGGGCCTGTCTCAACTGTTCAAAAGCTTTCTGACATTCTTCTGTCCACTCAAGAGGCATCGGTGTAGTTTTGGACAGTAATGCTAGCAAAGGTTTTATGATATGCGAAAAACCCATGATCCATTGCCTACAAAAGGACGTCAACCCTATAAAGGCACGCACATCTCTCTGCGTGCGGGGGACTGGTGTATCTAAAATTGCTTGAATTCGATCAGATGTTAATGCCCGCCCCTCCTTAGACAACAGATGACCGAGGTAGGTCACCTGGGGTCTACAGTATTGAAGCTTTTTCTTGGAAACCTTGTGATTGTGTTGTGCCAAAAAGGAAAGTAATGCAAGCGTACTCTGTTCACATTGTGCATAGGAATCGGCGGCAAGCAAAAGGTCATCCACATACTGGATGAGCGCAACGCCAGACTGCAATTTAAAAGAATCTAGTTGTTGTTTCAAAGCCTGGCTGTAGATGCTAGGGCTTTCAGTATAGCCTTGGGGAACACGACAAAATCTATACGATTTATTATTGAGCGTAAAACCAAACAAATATCTGCTATCAGGGTGCACAGGGATGGAAAAGAACGCATTCTTTAAGTCAATAACGCTAAAGGTGGTGGCCGTCGGTGGAACCAAAGTAAGCAAAGTAGTGATATCAGACACCACCGGGTATTGGGGAATGACAATTTTATTTATCTCACGCAAATCAATAATAAATCGGTAGATCTTGCCATCTGAGTCTCTCTTAAGAATCGGTAGAATAGGGCTGTTACAAACATTATAAGGGACCTCCTCCACCACCCCTGCAGAAATCAAGTCCTGAACAATATGTGTCAGCGCAATTTCACCCTCTTTCGAAATCTTATATTGTGGCACTCGTGGTAGAGGGGCCCCCTCCTTAACAGTAATGCGTATAGGTGGAATGCGCATCTCTCCCACATCCGTATCTGAAGTCGCCCACAAGGTGTGCGGCAGGGAAGCCAAGGCAGGGATGTCTAAAATGGCATAAAACCTGTCAGGGTCAGGACAATCATCAGGGTCAGGGTAATTGTCGTTCAGAATAACCCACACTCCCTCTGGAGCGCAGCGTATTGTTGCTCGAAAATATTTAAGCAAATCAATGCCCAGGATATTGTCTGGGGTATGGGGTGATAACAAAAATTGGCCAAAACTAAAGTATTTGTCAATGCATAGTGCAAGGGGCTTGGACAATGGGCTGGGGGAGGGTGTGCCATCAAACCCTACACACGTAATCATTTCGCCAGACAGGGGAGCCCTCGGAACCAAGTTTTTCGACAGAGCGCTACGAGTAGCTCCTGTGTCGACTAGAAATTGATCAGTAGAACCCAAAATACCCGCTGTTACATATGGACCTTGCTGATCTACCGGCACTTCAACTGATTCCTTACCCCATCCTACGCAATCCTATGCATGCACATAATCCTGATGCTCCACATTCTCTCCTTCCGAAATCTGATATTGATTCCGTCTATCAAACGTATTTCGTTCGTCCTGGCCACGGCCCCTCTCCTCAACCTGTCTACGATCACCTCCGCTACCTCTCGCTCCAGTATAACCTCCTCTTGACCTTCCACCGCCTCGACCACGCTGACTACGCTGTTCACGAAGTACCGGACAATCTTCGGCCCAATGCCCAAACTCCTTACAATAAGCACACTGATCCTCCGCAATGTCCGTACGACCATACGATGCATTTCCGCCACCTCGTCTACCTCTATCATTCCCTCTACCCTGCGTTCCCCGAACCTGCGCCAACATCACCTTCGTTTTCAATTCCTTCGCCTTTTTCTCTACACTTTCTTTAGCCTCCACTTCCTGCCGCTCATAATACTGAGCCATAGTTAACAAGGACGCAGGGGTCGCCGTGGCCCAGGAACTCTCACTCGACTTCAATCGCTTTGCAATCTCTGGTAGGAGATTAGCCACATACTTATCTACAAACAAATGCCGACCCGTATCGTCAGTTAAAGATTGACCACTGTAATCGTGAAATGCCTCCTCGAAGCGTGTAAAGAAATCTGAGACCGTTTCATCGGGTTTCTGCTTGCACGACGTTAACATGGTCCAATCAATCTTTTTGGAGGGAACAAGCGTTTTTAATTTATCCAAAATAGCTGCCGGAAGATCTAAGATTAACTGACAAGGCTTACATGCTGGTTCTCTATCTAAATCTGCAGCATTTATTTCTTTCCATGTCCCCCCCAAAATCGTTTCATCATTAGTTTTACGAATTTGTCTCCACATATCGGGTGGTAAAATTAGCCCAAAAAACAAATCTATATCTACAAGAGTCATCACACAAGACGATATAGCCCCCTCCACCCCTTCATAAAATGCCGCCGGATTCTTCCGAAGATCAGGTAAAGAATTTTTCAATGCCATGACATCTGCTCTATTCCATGGCGTATATACCCAATTATACACAAAATACCCTTTCGCATCCTTCGACAACTTATCATCATCCGTACCTTCCCCTTTTGGTGGAACATACAAAGGTGCAGCTTCACGCATAGGCATAACATGCAACGCAGAACTCTTATCTGAACCACGGAGAGAACACTCTTTAGCCTGCCCATTATTCTCCAATTCGGACTCCTTTTGCCTCCTTTTCCGTTCCTGTCGCAAATGGGTTGTCTCATCCCGCAGCTTGATCAATTGCTTGAACAGGTCATCAACATCTGAAAGATCAAAATCACCTTTAGCTAAATTCTCACGATACACCGACAACACTTTAGGCTCAAGCGTATCAGAAAGTTCACGATATGCGTTTACAACTTCATCCGCCAGACTGGACAGAAAATACATTAATTCAAGATCCGACCACCCTTTCTTTTCCGTTAACAACTGCTCCTGAGTAACACAATGCTTATTCACTTTACGAGCCCAACTGCGTAAATGAGCGGACCTATCCGCAGTAAACCTGAGAGCCGATACCCCCTTCTGGCTCGCCTGATCCTGTCCATCATCCTCGAGGTCCGCAGCCGGAGCCGTCGGCAAAACGTACGGAGGCGGTGACCGATCTAACAAAGAAAAATCATCGATTTCGTTATTAAGGACAGGATAAAGTGGTCGGCGAATAGGAAACTGGCCAGTCGTTTGCAAGTTACGTTCCCTTTCCTCCCTTTCTTTCTTCTCCTGAGCCTCCTTTTCCTCAAGCTGTAAAGCCTTATCCCGAGCAGCCTTGCGCTGCTCTTTGTCCGCCAAGGCAACCTCACGCTTCATTCGCTCACGCGCCGCTTTCTCCCACATTCGCACACAATCAAACATGTTTTGTCGAGACCTGCGTTGAAACATACATTGCTCTACAAATTGTATTTTACTCAAATCATACGACCCGTGTAGAGGCCATTGCAATTCAGGATCGGCCTTGGTGTATTTATGCCATAATTTACTGTACATAATAGGGGGAAGGCCAAGCTTTATGTACATATCCCTATTTGGAGTTCCCTCTGGGGGAGCCGGCTGTGATTCCGCTAACCTAATTGAGGTACCATCTCCCAGACAACACATTCCTCGGAGTGTGCTGAAAACAGGCATGTTCAAAAGGGGGTATCACGAAAGCGTGACACCGGACAAAATGGCACTTACAGTTCTCCACACAATTGTGCCGCTCAAAGGAAAAAAACAGAGTTAGAGAAACATCTCTACATGCCTGCCTATGTGAAGTGCACTACACATATAAGTTCAAAGATCACAAATTCACAATGTTAGCTAACTCAAATCAAAGTTCCCAGAACTCGGCAAGCGTCCGAAGACTACCTCACCGATCACAAAGTACAGATTTTCAGTAAGCGTCCGAAGACTACCTTACCGAACACAAATCATAGAACTTCAGTAAGCGTCCGACGACTACCTTACCGAACACAAAGCTTACCAAATACTCAAATGTCCAGGTTCCAACTGCCAAGGTCTTGTAAGCCAAATCAGCCAAACGGCACTTTCTCAGCGATGCAGACACTTCGAAAACTCAGTCGGAGACCGGCGCCACCTGGAAGGTCAGATCGGAAGGAAAGGAAAAAACACCGTGGCAGCCAAGACTCGGGTCACTCGTGGCAGCGCGCGCCCATGGCGGATTTCCAAGCCTTCGTCACGACCTCTCCTTCGGGCATCCGAGTCGCCGATGAGTCCCTTCGTGGTCGCCAATTGAAGTATTTTGGGGTTCCCAAGGCCTACACGCTCCAGAGATTACCCACTTACACACAAGAACTGTTGGCACGGAAACTGTAAAAGGCAAAGAACAAGTTTATTAAGACCCCATGGGGTGGTGGTACACTCAAACAGCACCCTTCGGTAATGCTAGAGGTATCACACCGAACACCGGTGTGACCCCGTTTATATACAATTTTGGGGCAATAAAAGATAGGCGGCACAAGTTAAGACACAGTTTTAAGGACATATATGGTCATGTTTTGGAATACTGCCAGCTCATTGGAGAGTTTCAAACCCACTGGTCAGTTAGCGGCACATTCCTGAAGGTTTACGGGTCAGTGGGAACTGCGCATGTGTGGCTTGACCGGTGCTAAAAATAGCTTGTTGCTGGGCAGACAAGAGTGGTCAGTGGAACGGACAAAGGACTAAAGGGCACGTCGGCCACGAGGCCGCTCATGGTCTAAGATGGCCGCTGCAACATACAAAATGGCGTTATTGTATATAGCCAAGTTAAGGAGGACAACGTGTAGGTTCAGCTAATCGCTAATGCGGCCGGGCCAATTACGACAGTGATAGCCCTGGTACTCTCGCGTCTTGATTTTTCGAACGCTTTATACCTCGGCCTGCCACTGGGTTTGCTAAAATGACTCCAGATAGTTCAAAATCTGGCGGCAAGACTTATCTGGGTACAACCTAAATGGCAGTCAGCTAGACCGGGACTGTCAAAACTGCACTGGTTACCAATGGCCCAAAGGGTTGCCTTTAAGACGGGATGCCTAGCTTTTAAGGCGCTGCATGGTAACGGCCTCAGATTTGTCAAAAACATGATCATTAAATACGAACCCCAGCGTAACTTACGCTATGCCCATCTCCACCTGGTAACAATCCCATCGTTTAAACGGAAACGGCAAGGAGGCAGCTGCTTCTCCTATCTGGCCTCCACCTTCTGGAACTCCCTTCCCCTGTCACTTAGGAGCTGTGACAATCTCTTGGTCTTCAGGAAGTCCTGAAGACGTGGCTATTCGAGCAAGCTTATGCCTAGGGATTTTGGGTTACTTCTCTCTGTCTTAGCGCCATGAAACCTACGGGTGTACGTGCGCTCTATAAGTGGTTATTAACATAACATATTAACATGTACACATGTATGTGTCTTCAAGCAGGCATATATTCTATATATACACATGTTTTCATGCAAACCCGTCGGTGTGTGCAAGTTTGTGGAAATACATGCGTTTGTGAAGGAATGTGCATGCATGTGTAAAAAGCAATCCTTTTGAGGAGTCCTTTCTCTGTCCCCTCCGGTACTGCCCCCCCCCCCCCCCCCCCCCTCTGTTCAGTGCTCCCTTGCTTCACAGCTAGGTTTGCTTTCTAAAAGTGCACATACATGCACAAATATGTGGGTTCCGATGCAACATGGCACAATTCACACAGAATAATATCATTTTCTGAAAATATCTCCCCCATTGCACAAGGCACATTGACCTTGAAAAGGTCGCGCGTTGACCGTGGGTTCGATAAAGGTTCAGGCAGCAGTGATTGCCTGCCTCCAGTTCCTTTTTTTATGCAAAACATTGTTTAAATAGCTGAGAAGCGAATCAATGTTGTGCAACACTGAGGGAGACAGAAGGCTGTCAGGCCAAAGAGCAACATGAACAACTCGGTTGAACTTCCTGACTTCACAAATGGAAAGGCTCAGTCCAGAAGGGGCTGGCCCTAGGCCCAGCTCTCCCTTGCTGTTGCATTGCTCTCTTTCCTTTTTTGCCTTGCCTCGTTTTACTGCTTTCGTCATCTTTTCCCCTCTGTTTCTCGGAGTGCTTTCTCCTGCTTTTTCCTAGTTTGTACTGCTTTCTCCTTCTTTTCCCCTAGCAGCTGCCCCTCCGCTATGGCACAGGATCTCCGCCCCACCTTCCAAGCAGCCGGGAAAAATACATTGATAACAAACTCTTGTTTATTATCGTTTTATTTTTCCCTCGGAGCCGAGGCTTGGGGGCGAGGCCAGCAGGGTGGTGACAGGCAGAGTAGTGGGTGCACAGCCTTCACTACATATGTGGGTTTAGCCAACCGTCTAAGGCACGTGACAAGATTTTATAAAATCTTTGTGGCCCCACTACAGAACACTGGTGCACAAAAGGACAAATCCATGTGTATAACTTTCCAGGCAATGGACTTGAATCTATTTGCACAAGTAAAGGACATGTGCACATTCGCTAGTGTGCAGTCCACTGAGCTGTGCAATTGTTCAATTTTAAAAGAAGGGTGCAGCTGCTTTCTCTGAGGGAGTCAGATGTTGATTTTCTTGGTAGTGCACATCATAAAAAAGTACCTTTGTGTTGTATGTGATCATCTTAAGCCATGTGTAACTTCAGATTAACAACGTCTGCACTTGCTGTCATCTCGAAGTCAAGGCCTTATGGGTGTCTTGAGTTAAAGGATTAGCACCAAAAGACGTTTCATGTGCACAGCCAACAATAAAAAATCTCAAAATGTGCATGCAGAGCCCAGTGGAGAGTTTGAGTCCTGCCTTGAGAACAGCACAATATATTGCCTTTCTCAATCAAAAAGTCATAACACTTTAACAGAGTTTCAGTAAGTATATTGCACAACTACATACAAAATGACTACAATAAAAAAGTTATTAGCAATCACAAAGGCAGAACCGAATGCCTTTACCAATGCTTGTTCCGAGTGCTTTCTCTTTTTGACTCGTTTTACTTTCTTTCTCCTTCCCTCGTTTCTCGGAGTGCTTTCTCCTGGGATTTTACACATTTGTACTGCTTTCTCCTTCCCCCGTTTCTCTAAGTGCATTGTCCCGATTTTCACCTCTTTTTCACTGCTTATCCTTCCTTTCCCATGTTTTTGGAGTGATTTCTCCTAATTTTCTAATAATTTTTCACTGTTTTCCCTTGTTTTTCCCATTTTCGCTCCCGCCTGCCACCTGTTTTTCCACTGCCCCTTCCTCCTCCCAGGACCTTCATTTTGGAGGCCGCCAAGCAGCTCCCATTGAACAGGCCCCAGGCCCTGCTCTCCCGTGCTGCTGCATCGCTCTCTCCTGCTTTTGCCTCATTTTACTGCTTTCTCTTCCTTTCCCCCTGTAACTGAGTGCTTTCTCCTGCTTTTTGCTGCTTTCTCCTTCCTTTCCCCCCCCTTTTTTTTCTTCATGCTTTTTTCCTGCTGTTTGCCTCGTTTTTACTGAATGAATGAATACGTAGTTTATTAGTCAATTAAAACCATAAACATTACAAAACCCTTACAATGTTAAATATTTACCTAAATCGGTAAAAAACATTTCAACCATCAGCAGAAAACCATTTAATATCTTAGTAAACAATTATTTGCATCCCCTCATAATCATAATCACAAATCACAGTATGCACCAAAATGCCCATTTTGGGATGGTTCAGAAAGCAAGTAGTCCACCATATCTCCCTACAATCTAAAAGAAGTTATCGATCATAGACCAACTTTGTCATATCTTACTTAAAGAGCAAGCATGTAATATGCCTATACATATAGTGAAACACAGTTAAAATGTCAATGTACAAGTTACAAATAATATAGCAGGTTGTAGATTTACAAATAAAGTGCCAATGTGCAAAAATATACCATAGGAAAAACAGTATGCAAATTGGGGAAGGGGGTAGGGGGGGGGGGGGGGGGGCGTGCCAAGAGTGGCTATGCGTTAAGCAAATGTTCATGTGGTTTGACAGGATAGGGAAAGATTGTGACTTACTCCTCTAGCAGCACCTCCCATAACCAACCTTAAACTCCTATTAAGATTTTAAAAATAGTCTGAAATTGCACTAATCTGATGTTCAGCGTTGTGTTTCTAGAGTCCAAAGCCTCCTTTTTACGGCTTTCTCCTTCCTGATCAACCTCCATGCAGCAGCAAACTGCTCCAGCGCCTCGAGACCCTCACGGGTGATTTGCCGTTCTTTACAAATGTTTGACTGATGCTTTGCGGCAATGCCAGAGTAACAAAGGACGGCACATGCGTGTATAAAGTCACAATAATCAATACAGCTAATAGCGCTTGTGCCATTGGAAGCTATCGCATACTTCCTATTTTCGTTAAGGTATCAGACCTGCCTGCACGCACTTTGGTAAGGTGATAAAAATGTAACGGAAATATCAATAATAAGTGCCCAGTTCTATAACTCGATTCAGAAAAGGGGGTGGTGATGAACAGAGTGTCTGAATTAAGCAGACCACTCTTACCCAGTCCAAAGATCAGGGCTTGATCCATCACCGTTTTTTTAGCTCACTGCACCATCCCAGCTCAGAACCTGGCTACATGCAAATTAGTCTGTTCCTGTCCCAGTGCATGATGGGAACAGGGCAAACCAAACTACCAAGCCAATTCTTATACTGGGAAGGAAACAAGCTTCCGGGGACCGGTTTCTGGCATTTCAGCCGTCGTCGGCCCGGCTTGCTTGAATCCTGATGGTGCAATGAGCAAGGGACTCACATCTGAGTATACCCTTCCACTTCTATAACTCAACAAAGACAATTCTTCAATGCTTGTCAGATGCTGTAATAGATTTCAGATGTTTCATTTTGAGGTAAAATTGTAAATTTAATAAAGTCCCTATTAATATTAAAATGTTTATTTTTTTATGGGCAGAGGAGGTCTTCTATTGGGGATTTAGCTGCCAGAAGATATCACTGGGGGATCTAGAAGACAGAAATCATGTGGGGGTAGGAAAATCAGGGTGAGCGGAGCGGTCTCTGGCCTAAGTGTGGGTAATGTTATGCACGGGGGCCTCTTCCTACGGTGCTCAAGTATGTCTAGGGACTTAATCAGAGGAGGAGAAATACAGGGGAAGGAGGAGATGCAGAGGCAGGTGGATTACCAGGGAAGGGTCTCTCACCTGAAGGGTTACCGATGGATGAGTGGTTGTTTGAAGAAGTGGAGAGCGTGACTTTGGGACCATCCAATCCAATGCTTAATTCGACACTTTGGTGAGCGGTGATCCCAGCAGGGAGCTATGGAAGGGCGTTTGGTTGGGGGATCTCTCGTCCTAATCCTTCATCTACCCAGCATCAATTACAGCAGTTTTTTCTGGTAGGACAATGATCTTATGATCTTCCAAAAGACACTACAAAAATGAGGCATCCGATTCCTTTCCAGCAGCCCCAGTTCAGTTGTAAATTTGGTGTATATTGCTATTTCTATAGCAGACCTGGCTGTAGAGCAATGCAGCACTGCCTGGAGTTGAGGTTTTACATTTATAATGGAAAGCGCGGCTGTGATGTTGACAAGTGCCCTTACCTTTAATCTGAAGCGACTGCTCTGATCCGTGACCTCCACAACCTCAATCACTGGCTGTGATTCAGATACAGAGCGCTCAGGAGGAAGAGGGTTAACAATGTCGTCCAGGAAGTGATCAACATTTTCTTCAGTGACAAACAGCCAGTCCTAACAAATAAAACAGATCCATTACCACATGTTTGCAATGCTCTTTCAAGAAGGTTAAACTGTCCTCTCAAATATGGCAATTACTCATTTTAATATCCCACGACTTGCACTGATGTTTACACTAAACAACCGCTCCTCTATCAGTGTTTTCGTTCTTCAAAACAATATTGTTTTCAACATTAATAAAACAAGCATTTGCAATGCAATAGGTCTCACATTTGGGAGGGTTAGAGCTATTGGCTGTGTAAATGACAATGTGTTTTGTTTTGGTGTGTAGTGAATGTATGTGGTGTGGAGTGGAATTATGGGGGTAGTATTGGAATTTATAGTTGAGGAATTGGGTGGGGTGGAATGAGTGGTGTGGAGGGTATTTGTGGAGTGGAATTATGTGGCATGGTGAATAGGCAGGGGTGGGAGCTGCACAGCACAGATAGAAAGGAAGATAGAGAGGAATAGATAGTGTGTGCAGGAAGTGGTGAATGAACTCCAGACAGAGGAGCAGAAGGAGTGTGTGAGAAATAGAGAAGGCCACAGATGCATTAAGAGGAAGGAACTGTGTACACAGAAGACCCCTAAGAAGAGGAGCACAGCATCGGTTCAAGGGACAGAAACCTTGATAATGCACAGGAAAGAAACTGTGCTTAGTATGTGTGAGCAGGCAGTATAGACAGGAGAGTGTGAGGGAAGGACGAGAGGGGGCAGTGGGATTGTGTCATAGGTTCCCAGAAAAAATGCACGGGAGCAGAATTATGAATTATTCTCAATGCCCCTCTCCAATGCCCTCTGTCATAATATATATACATATATTTATATATATTCCAACCTTTCGTCCACGAGTAAGAAAGAACGATGTCCAAGCCTCAGTTGTATGCAAAATGGAGTTTAATTCACATCCCACTCGACGCGTTTCGGGAAAGCCTTCCCTTTGTCACGTGACAAAGGGAAGGCTTTCCCGAAACGCGTCGAGTGGGATGTGAATTAAACTCCATTTTGCATACAGCTGAGGCTTGGACATCGTTCTTTCTTACTCGTGGACGAAAGGTTGGAGTATTTTGGGAGTGGCGATCCCGTCCTAAGCCCACCGCTGCAAAGGGCCAGATCAGCTTAGCGCCAAAACTTTCCTGGAAATATTTATATATATATATATATATTTAAATGAATCTGCAAGAAATGTATATGAATTGGTTTGATGAAATCTTATGTCATTAGTTTAAAGACTACATGTGTACCATATTACCAAGTATGCACATGCTCACCTGTAGGTAGAATGCCGTTTATTTCAATGGTGTTCACCCTATTTATGAACAATAAAGTATAAATAAAAATAAAAACTCCAAGTTTTGCACGTTTTTGTCTCCAGGCTGTTATGATGTTTAATAAATTACTTGTGGGTGTGTAGAATCTAACTTCAGTCTCGCTCGTTTGGTAATTTAGACAAGTGCTATAAAAGACAGAGACCGTGGTTTAGACTGATGTCCTTTTTTTAAAACAAATACACATCATAACAGCCTAGAGACAAAAACGTGCAAAACTTGGAGTTTGTATTTTTATTTGAGGTGAGCATGTGCATACTTGGTAATATGGTACACATGTAGTCTTTAAACTAATGACATAAGATTTCATCAAACCAATTCATATACATTTCTTGCAGATTCATTTAAAAGCAAGTTGCAGGTAAATTTAATAACTTCCCCTTTAACTCCATTAAACTTGTCTACTTAAGGCTGTAATATAAATGAAAACATTTGTTTTTTTCATAGATTAGAAGTTTAATATTTGAAATCAGCTTCATGAAAAAGATTAGTTTTTCCTCAAAGATTGAGGTAAGATTCACAAATAGTTATCAGCTAAGAAGATGGCAACTGTGAACGCCATGAGCACCAATAGTAATAAGTTTCCCTTTTTTCCTTCTCAACAGACCCCCGACGAAGCGGCTTTTCAGCCCCGAAATGCACTGGGTTTTTTTTTTGTATTGATTATCATTTAATCACTTCTTGATTGTGTACATTTTTGATTTCTTTGTAAATTATATTGTGGAAATGTAATGGTCAATTTCAACTGTATAATGAATTGAATATCAATGGTTTAAATATACTGAAAATACTATAAAGGAGTAATTGTTCTTTGTAAGTAGTGCGCTCTCGAGTCCTGGCAGCCATCAGGGGCCAGGCCTTATTCACATTGATAGTGGTGTAAGCAGGCACCAATCGAAGGCAGCGCACAAAACGCACAAAACGTACTAGCTTGACAATAGTGTGCAGCACCCACACACATTCACTGAGTATTTTATGAAGCAATATAGTGATAATAATAAACATTACTACTTTAAAAATACCTTATTAGACTATGACTATTGCCACTCTTCTTTTACACAACTATAGCGAGATGGTTCTAGCAGTGATATTCATGTTCTAGTTAGTCTTCCTAGTGACCAACATGTTTGTCTTTTTTAAGATGGAAGATATTTTGTTAAAATTAACCTTTAGTTTCTTTTTTATTTTCGAGGGTATTTGCGTGTCTTCGCTGACGAGCGTCATGGAAACAATGGCAGAATCTCATAACTCTGCTAAGTATTGCTATTCACTCCGAAGCTTCCATCTTTCTGTACTTCTGTCTACTTAGTCAAATAATCTATTGCTGACAAAAAAAAATATTTACACTAGGCTAGCACGCTGAATTAACTTTCTCAAAAAATACATGAGGTGAAAGAAGAGCGCGTCTTATCCCTCTCAATGCTTGTGCTAGCTCTGAAAAAAAGGTGGGAGGACATTAGTTCCCTTCAACACAGTGAACGCCCTCTGTCATAACTTCTGATAACTACTCTAGGAAGAGACAGAGACCTTTTGCTCTGCTCCCTACCGTAATGTTGTATCCTACGAGACACAACTTCTAGTGTCCCGCAGGAAGTTGTTATTCCAGCCACTCCCTCGAGGGCTGGACACACTACACCCCCTCACCCATCCATCACGGGTGCCTCGAGTGACGTGGCCCCGTCAATACAAGGGCCTGAGTGCATGTGCTCCTGGCCAGTTACAGTACCATACTGCCCTGTGTATGTTTCCGTTATTGTAGTTATGTGGGCCTGGGGCCCAACACCACATTGGTGACGAGGCGGGTTGACCCCACCCATCTCCCAATACCAGCCGGTGCCAAGAGAGTACTTTTATCTCATTGGGGAGGAAATAGAGACAAGCCATCTGCATGGAGAGGATCAGGCTCGGCACCGCGAAGCAGCCCATTATCCCCAAAGAAGGACGGACGGAGACTGGCCGCCTCCTGCTTCTTGGGCTCCAGTAGAACCCAGAAGAACTAAGCACTCAACACGAGCCCTCGACTTGCGGCGCTGCAACCACCCGATTCCGGTGAGAGCACCTACCCCCCTGCTATGCCTGCGATGTGCCCGCAGCTGCGCCCAGGCGGTCACTGCTACAATTAAGAGGTTCTGTGACCCGCAACGGGCGGTGATAGAGAGATGCAGTAGAACCCGCTGAAGTCCCTGCATCACTCCCGCTTACCATGCCATCCTGAGGTGTCGGACGGCTGAAGAACGGCTGTGGCCGGAAACACGCCGTTGGACCATGCTCACTGGTCTGAATCCTGCAACACTCGCGAGGGCGTGAAGAGCGGTCCACCCGGCTGTAGCCCAGAAGAGGTTCATGAGCCCTACTGCCTGAGAACGTTTGCGGTTCCCGGTGCGCAAGACTGGAGCCGGGCACCACAGCTTTGACATCATAGGCGACTGAGGGTGAAAGGACGGCGACGTACCTGCAACGTGGTGAGCGGGTAGCATTTGTTTCATGCTGCCGGTTCAAGTCTTGAAACCGCATGGCCGTTGCCCGGTTGTAGACGCCTCGCATGATTATATTATTCCACACCCACCACGGGGGAGAAAGGAGAGAAAGGAAGCAACCCCTGAAGGGGGACTCACAGCAGACTGCATAAGCCCCTGCCACGGCCGGTAACTCAAGAATATGCCGCTGTTGGGAAGGATACAGAGAACACTCACAGCGCCACCCAACGGCCGTAACTTCAATTAGCCACTGACTAGTGAACACTCCATCACGCAGTACTCTCCTCCGCCCCAGCAATTACAGTGCATACGAGACTTACAGCATGAAGCAAGCTGCCGCGTCTCGAACATACCTGTGAGCGAACATAAGCTGACCGTACCGCCTTGACAAGTGAGGCCCCCGATGCCCATGACACTGTCTCACCTACCTGCTGACACCTCAGCAACCGCCCGCCTGCAAGTGTGGATGGCCATTACAAAGGTCCAGAGACAGCCTGCCTGGAAGAGCCAGGACCGAAAAAAAAACACATGGCTGCCTAGTGACCGCAGGTGGTCACTGTCCCAGCTTAAAGTAAACAGCAAGCAGCACTGTGAAGTTTACCCTTTTACAAAAGTAACATACTAGGCACACAAGTCGGCCTCTGAAGTGGCCAATATAAGAAAGTTTGCCCCTCCAGCCCTATCATGAGAACAGCCTGAGGGGGCCACCTAGGTGTTGAGGCAACAGTCCCAGGGAAACGTTGCCCTGCTCAACCCTCGCACCAGTAATGCACAACACTGCCTGCAAGTGAAGGAAACAGCCATGGTCTAAGCGCTGACCAAAGCCTCACGGGGCACCCCTGGCACGGCACTGCCCGTCTCAGTGCCCAAAACCTGCAGCAACCAGGGCAAGCCACCGTGACGACCACAACGCCACCTGGTACCTCCCCAGACGCAACGCACCAAAGGACGGACTGACTGGCCAGAGAAGTTAGCCAGCCGTGCCCCGTGACCGTCAGCCCAGGCAGCATCACGGACCGAAGGAGAGACCTGGACACCCCACTACCCTGCCTGAAGTGCAGGATCCGCAAAAGGATATTTCAACGTAATCTCAGCAGGAAGATCCACACCGGCGCATCCACAGAGCGGGCAAACACACTGACTGCCCACCGCGACCGACATCAGTGTAGCTGCACTGCACCCTACAGACCAGCAGTACGGGAGCACAGCATACGGCTATGCAACCGGCATCGGCAGTCAACAGATCCAAGGGAGCACACCTCCATCATCTGGAAGACGGCCTGCTCACGCCCAGTGGCTGAGACGAACTGCAACAGGCACAGCAAGACACGCCCTCAGAGAAGAATGCTCATAGAGTGGCCCTCTGCACCCTGCAAGTGAGAACAGCTAAGACGCCTTCGAAGACAGCGAAGCCCCCAGGCACCTGCCACACACAAGAGCCCCCAAGGTGCCCCAAGCTGCACCCACGCAAACCAACATCCTACAGGCAAGAGCACTGTCTGCCACCTCTGCAAAATAGGGAGAGCGACTGACAAACCCCACTAAAGACTGCAAGAAACTCAAGCAGCAACACCAAAGACAACCCCACTAGCAAGAGTGGAAGACCAGCCAGACAGCAACGTCTCAAGGTAACTACCCCACTACAAGCACAAGAAAGGTTGGTGCCGAGCACGCGCCACACGTGGCTGCCCAACGCCAGAGCCAGTGAAGAGGTCACATCACTCACCCCTCCTAGTGAACAGGCCCAACCACAAGCCACACCACAGGCACCCCAAGTGCCAGAAGAAAGTGTCCAAGAACGAGACCGAGCACGCAAAGCAAGAAGCATGCAGAAAGCCACACCAGTGAACCTGACTGCACAGACAGCATCCAGGAGACCTCTCCGCACAGAAGCACTGCTGAACGCAGGTAGGAGAGCACCCACGTCTCCACCGCCACAGCGAAACCCTGCAGTAGGCCGAAGACCACCCACGGAGTCCTCCCTCACACTGCCTCAAGACGGAGTCGGACGCGACCCAAGATCGGCAAGAGAGGAGTCGCACACCCCCGTGGCAGGCCGCCACAGCACCATGCGCTCCAACAAACAGCGACACAAAACCGGACGTCACGTCGCCCAGCTAGAAAGGAGCACGTCACCAAGTGACTAGTCCATACAAGCATGCCAGAGCAAAGGCAGAAGCCGGCGTCATGACAGCGCCGCCTCAAGGTCCAAACACAATGCCCTCGAAGAAAAGAAGAAGAATGACAGCCCTCTCACCCCGAAGACCGGATGAGCACAGGTAGGCATAACAAGCCAACAGAGGGAGAAGACCGAGGACTCACAGCCAGCCAAGAGCACACCCTGACACACCAGACCGGCACCAAGGCGGACCAACGTCCCTGGATACAGCCTCATGGATGAACCAAACGTAACCTGCAGCCAGCGCCAACCGCGTCTCATCCTAACGCTTTCCCAGGCGACCGCCCGTCCCTGAGCGTCGGCAGTCTAAGTCAAGCTCATCCCTGCTCCTGTCCGCAGATGCCACAAGTGAAGATCAGCACAGAGTGCCCGCCCTCACACCGCCACAAGATGGAGTCGGCAGTGGCCCCACAACAGGCAAGAGAGGATCCCCACACTCTACGTGTCAAGCCGCCACAGACACTCCACCTCAGCAAGGCGGAGGCACATGGCTGCCAAGTCCCACCGGACATCCAACACTCCCAGCAAGTCACCAACACCTGGCATCCCGAGTCACTACATGGCTGGTAATCACCATCACCCCAGCCATCATCACCTACGTCAAACAACACCACTCCCAGAAGATCGGCAGACTGGAGTCCTGCACGGTCGCCACGCCAGCCGACAACAGAAACCAGAGGCCACCTGTGAACCTGGCTTACACCGAAACCGCAACAGCGAAGGCAGGTCTTGGCCAAGAATCATCCACCCGTGAGGGTTGTGCGTGCGACTCAGTAACGGCTCCTCAGCGGTCCTGCAGCTGCCCCCAGATGGCACACAAGCGGCCCCCCAGCGCAGCCCTCCTACAGTCCAGCAGCAGCCCCTACAACAGGCCTCCCCAGGCGGGAGAACAAGAAGAGACATTGCCCCACCGACAGGTTACCGGTCACAGCCCAGCCGTTCAACAGAGACAGTGAGCCCAGACACACCTCTGGGAACTCTCAGGTGGGACTCCATCCATTTTTACGATGCAACCCACTGAATGGAACTGTTAAAACTTACCACAGAACATCACCGTCGTCAGCCAAGCGGAGGTCATGCAAGACAGCAGGACATGTCATCTTCAGCGAACCGATGGTCTGCAGCCGATGTCTCCAAGTCTGCAGCTGTGTCCTGAGCCCTCAGGTTAAACCACGGGTGCCCTCCGAGGAGGCTCTGCTGCAAGCAAAGTCACCAGCCCAGGTCTGCTGTCGTCCTGCCACCCGACTCGAGAGACTGATGGATCCTGTGGTATCCAGCTAACGGTTTTATTTTATCTCCACAGGTTGGACCAACACATTGTTTGTTCCTCAATAAGGTTGGGGAGGAATGTAGTATCCTGCGAGAAACGTTCTAGTGTCCCGCAGGAAGTTGTTATTCCAGCCACTCCCTCGATGCTGGACACACTACACCCCCACACCCATCCATCACGGGTGCCACGAGTGTCGTGGCCCCGTCAATAAAAGGGCCAGAGTGCACGTGCTCCTGGCCAGTTGCAGTACCATACTGCCCTGTGTATGTTTCCGTTATTGTAGTTATGTGGGCATAGGGCCCAACACCACACGAGATACTACTCTTAATCCTGTTGCGGAAACTCAACGTGACGAACTTAAAACAACAAACACTCGACTTGGCTACTCTGCCTAACTTTTGCGCCGAAAACAGGGAAGGCTCCTTTCTCCAAGAAATCTTAAGGTGAAGTTCAGGGTAATGAGGGAGAGCTCGCCGGACATTCTATCTCTGCCTCCCGTTTTGCAACACTAGCATGCTGAACTGTGTGTTGTTTCTTGGCGGCCATCTTGCAATTCTTTCTATTCCAATTCAAACCCCAATGTGTGCATTTCAGCCTCGTTTTTGGTTTTGACAATAGTTTCAGTGAGATCACACTTACAAACCTTTACCTAGTTCTTTGAGAGATCTGAGGGGCTCTGACAGTTTGCGAGATGAGAGGGGGTAGTGGTAGTGTGAGAGAGAAAGATGAGAGGGGCAGTTGGTGGTGGGGGAGAGTTGACAGGGCTGGTTGAAGTGCAAGGGAGAGATGTATTGGATTGGAATTGTTTTTTGTGGAATTGTGTGGTGTGAAGTTGGGTAGTGGAAATATGTGGTATGTCAGTGACATACCTTTGAGTGTTGTTTACTAGAATGACTACTCATCCATTCTCAAAATGTGTTTGCTGCTGCTACTTATTATTGTAGTTTCATTTATAACCAAATTCCCTCATTGATCAGTGAAGGACTTTATAGGGTAAAGCTTCGCTGACTTCCTGAATGCATTTCCACTTACTTTTTGAAGGCGGTCCAAAGGGCTGGGCCCTGTGACGTGACCAGATTAGTGTGCCCATTATATAAGTATTAAGCTCTTACTTTAATTCTGTTTGTGTGAGCATTGGTCTTTCAATCAGCCTAGGCACCTTCTCCTACAAACTCCTAAAGGTATACACCCCTCCTCGTAACATACTCTTTGCTATACTTTGGCATCCGCCTCATCACTCATCTAACCGCCTCTATTCTACAACCAGAAGATGTTCACATGCAGTGGTGCATATAAAGCGTAATATGGTTTCCAATAAAGATATTCCAAAAACCACGGAAAGAAGGCTAAAACGGCAAAAAAGTTTTTTAATAATTATATAATATACACACATATACATATTGAATCAGAAATAACAAATACATCTTGTTAACAGGGCAGCATAAGAGAAACCAATGTAAAGAATTGTAAAGAAATAAATAAATGTGCAAAATAATTTTTTTTCACTTTGAAATACAAATTTAACGAAGCAAGCACATTACGAAACCACTTCAAAGGTCTTTGAGCTGGGTTGGTCTACTGCTAAATGATTATTAAAGCAAACAGAGGCAGAATCTAAATGTTTATAAATAATAGGGGATTTTACCAAATTCTGATTAGAGCTCTCACGTTTCCTGGGCTCACGGGCAAGTTGCTCATCCGTGGCAGATTTTATCTTGGCATCCTGGAGCTATTTATGCTATTTATCACATTGCAAAATCAGGACTGAAAGCCCCATAAAGCAGACCAAACATATGGAATGGATGAAGTGCTCAGACATGGACCTTGAAACGTTGAAACCTCGGTCTTATTCAAGTGCTTGTATTTGGGCTGCTGTTCATCTGGGATGCACTGTTAAGGTCGTAGATTCCCACTGCCCTGACATTCTCTGTGTTATATTGAACTTCAACAGGGGGTCTATCCTGGCTGTGTTTAATATATATCTGCGCCCTCATCCGCTCCAGCTGGGCCTATCAACCTTGGAAGCACTGGAGGCTCTTTTACAATCTCTTCCCCCGGATGCTCATAAAATTATTGGTGCAGACCTTAACTGCCACTTTGAGCCACTTTCGGGGATTCCCTCTATAACCGCGGAAGAGGGCGAAAGTTGGTTCATTCCGGACTGCACCATGTACCCGGAAAAGCGCATACCACCACTCGCCCTTGCGATTAACAAGTTGGTCTTTCTATATTCACTAAGGGCTTGTAATGGTAGACTGGTCCCAGATGTTCCAGGGACCAGTACATTTAATAGACCGGGGGGAAGCTCTACCATTGATTATATATTGGTGAATGTAGAGTTTTGGGCTTGCCTTAGAACTTTTTCTGTGATCCCAAGGGGTGACAGCGATCACAATTTATTGTCATTAGAACTCCTGGTTCCCCTTGGTTGTCACAATGACTCAGGACGCGAGGAAACGGCTACTGACTGTAATCTAGTCATAGCAGCGGGAGGGAGAAGAGTTAGAGGGGAGAGGATTGCACTGGCTCCTGAGAAGCTGGCAGAATTATACCAACTCGTTGTAAGCTCTCTCACAGAGGTCTCTAACCTCCTAGGTGCAGGTTGCGAACCTCTCCCCTCCCACTCTCAGGGGCTCCAAGACCTACATAACCTTTTCGTCTCCCTGGCCTGCTATTTCTACTCTTCGGGTGTTAGGAGTGGTGGGACAAAGAGGCGGGACCACTGGTTTAATAAAGCATGTAGTTACAAGAAGAAGTGTTTGATTAGTGAGGTCAAATCGGGCTCAATTTCTAGCATCAGAACGGCAAGGGAGGTGTATAAAACTTTGATTAAGGAGGCTAGGGCTGAGTGGGAAGCCGCCAGGTTGGATAATATCCGAGTGGCATTGGGAACCCGAGATTACAGGTCATTTTGGAACCTCGTGCGAGTCGGGTCGGCCGAGGTGAAGTCTGCCATCATCCCCAATCTGAGTGAAGACGTGTGGCTAGATCATTTTAAGCCCCTGTAATCATCTGGCCATAGTGACGACCACGAGGAGGACATATTGCAAAATCGCCCTATAGAACTGGCTCTCATGGAAGCCCCGGCCCCGGTCTGCCCACCTTGCTCTGTCCATGAAGTGCGGGTGGCCCTTGGTAGCCTGAAATTAGGAAAAGCCCAGGGCATGGACAGGATCCCTGGCGATCTCTACTGTAGCGAACAAAACGTATGGGCTCCCTACATTTGTGTTTATTTTAACGCCATTTTGCAAGGTGAAGTAGTGTGGCTCACTGGTTAGAGGCGGCAGACCCGAGAGCAGAGGACGGCCCGGGACCAGGGTTCGATTCCCGACGCGGCAGGTTTCTGGACCAGGGTCAGCGGACTCGATAATTCTCTCGCCTCGGTGCCCACTCTGATCAGCGATCACACTCGGCAACTCTGGGCACTAGCTTGCCTCATCTTCACTAACGGCCCCACCAGACCGCCGGGGATGCCTGGTCTCACCCTGGAGATACCCATTAAGGGACCATCTCTCAGGGAAGCCAGGAAGGGTTTCGCAGCGGTCGAAGCGCGGAGGTACCCCTTCGGGAGTGATTCCAGCGCTATATAAGCACATAATTAATTAATTAATTAATTAAAGGTTTGGAGATCCCTGAAACCTGGTTGGGAGCCGAAATAATCCCCATACACAAGAAAGCTTCCCCCCTCGACCCGGCTATCTACCTCCCCATAAGTTTGATCGATGTCCTCCAGAAAATCTTTGCCCGCCTTTTGTTATCAAGGTTGCAGAGTTGGATGCATGACCAACATATCCTACCCTCCCTTCAGGCGGGCTTTCGAGCAAAGGTTTCTACCATAGACCAACTGTTTAGATTACAGTTGGTCTATTGGAAGACGGTCACTATTGGGGCGGGTAGTTTGTTTTTGATTTTTGTGGACCTTCGGTCCGCGTTTGACCTGGTCCAGAGGGACAAGCTGTGGGCTCTACTGCTGGCGATGGGTGCCCCTCCTTATGTGTCCCACCTATTTAAACGACTGCACCTGGGCACATATGCTAGGGTGAGGTATGGGAGGAGTGGGGAGTTGGCGGCCCCCTTCCCGGTTGAGAGGAAAGTAAGGCAGGGGTGCGTCTTGGCTCCTACCCTCTTCTCCTTCTTTCTTAATGGGCTAATAGACCATCTCTCGGGAGCAAAAGATTTTGACTCTCCCAGTTTAGCGGGGCGACGGATACCGGCCCTAATGTTCGCTGATGATACTCTCCTGGTGTCAAAATTGTCAGGGGGTATACAGCGCACATCAGAGGCATTTTGCTCCTTTTGTCATCTGAGAAATTTGGAGATTAACATCCCGAAAACAAAGTTCATGGTCTTTAACTACAAATCGGCCAACTGCCCCCGCCCGCATATGAATGGAACAATGCTGGACCGTGTGTCCACCTTTGAGTACCTGGGGGTCACACTGAATGACAAGATGGACTGGGGGTCCCAGAAGGCTAGGGCCAACCTAAAGCTGGCCCAATCATTGGGTGGCATTTTAAAGGTTTTTAATGACACCTCATTGAAGCTCCTGAGCCCGCTTCTGGAGATTTATAAGGCCCAGGCAAGAGGGGGCGCACTCTATGGTGTAGAGCAGTGTTCTTCAATCTGTGGGGCGCGCCCCCCTGGGGGGGCGCGCCACCGTCTCAAGGGGGGCGCGTAGTCCGCCGTACATCTCACCTTTGTCCTCCACTGATAAAAGAAACAGACGGCAGAGTGAAGCTGCAGGGGCCCGAAGAAGGGGTGAAAACAATTAAAGCCTCATTAACAATATGAGATTTCTCATTCAGCCATGTAATCCGACATAAAGGGACTAAGCACAGGTGTTAAGGAAACGTAATTATTGTGGGAGGGTGCAGCGCTGATAAAGTGTTTAAACTGCCCTTTTGAAGACAAAGGGCAAAGGGCAAATGGTTGGAGAGGGGATAGAACCGCTTATATATCTGAAAACAAATGTGTGCAGGGGCCTCTGTTCATCTCTGCAGCGTGTGGGCTCTGTTTCACATCAAAATACAAGTAATCTCATAACGTGTTGCAGGGGCCTCCTAGAGACTCGTTGAGCAGATCTTTCCTGAGAAGTTTGCATGGAGTGCAGGTTTCAGCTTTGGGAGGAATTTCACTGCACATCTTTATTTTTCTTGTTTTATTTAATTTGCGCAGGCCTGCTTGGCAACACCCCTGACAGTTATTTTTTTTTTCTTGTGCCTCAGTCATGATTATCTTCAGAGCTGCCGCCTGTCTGCCCTGTTACAACAGCTGCGAACTGTACATTACATAGCAGTCTGTCTTCTCACTGACAGTAAGCTGTGTTAGTAGTTGCTTGCACTAACCTGTTTTAGGTCAGGTGACTGAGAGCCACTGTGGTGCTTGCCAACGTAACTTTAATCAGCGCGCAAAGCAACACAGAGTCAGAAGAGAATGCCGGGTAGCTCTGTGACAGGATGAAACTGGTGTGATGGGGCCACCAGCGGGGCTTGGCAGGCAGTGGGCAATATTCAGGACCGGGGTGCACCGCTCAGTAATACAGCTTGTGTTTCATGATGTGACTCGTCTTAGAGTTCCTTGTTGCTCACATGGGTGTCATTTCTGATATGTATGTTTCCCTCGTCTTCACTGCTTGAGTTTGCCTGCGAGAAATTGTCACTCATAGTCCTTGAAATGTCACTCATAATTACACTGAAATTAAGAAAATGTCACACATAGCAATCTGAAACCTTGGCAGCTACGTTTGGGGTGGCGGGAGGGGGGGGGGGGGGCGGGGTATCCTGGTTAATTCCTACAGCTGAAGCTGCAGTGGGAGGCAAGGAGCCCCCTTTTCTAAAACTGAAAGCAACTATTTTGCAACTATTTACTGCAAGTGTCTGGGAATGTACCCTGCATTCAGACAACTTGCTCCTCATTCTCGCCCTTCACTTTCATGCTCACCCTGCACTCACAGCGATAACAATTCCCTCATACTGACCCCTATGCACTCACACCATTCACCCTACACTCAGTAATCACGCTGCTCTCACAATGCACTTCCGCGGTTTTCCCTGTACCTCAACCTGCAGCCACACAAGCACACTACCCACCCTGCACTCATGTGACACTTCACTCACCTGTCCCCCTCACTGCTCAATCTGCAATCTCACTTAAACAAGCCCATCACTAACCATGCATTCATTAGTCCTACTCTGCACTAACATGCACACCCAAATTCATATGGTCAGCTCAGTCATCCTGCAGTCACTCCACTTACCCTACTCTCACACTGTCGCATACCTCACTGTGCACTCACATGAGCACTCCTGCCACCCTCACAGCACAGAGGGTTAATGTGCCTGCTAAAAAAGGACTGAGGGGCATATGTTCGAGGAAGTTGCGGAGTGAGGCGTTTAGCAGTCATGGGTTAAAGCCTCTCTCCGCCACTTCAGAAACGGAAGGCTGCACCATATTTACAACAATATGGTGCAGCCTTGCGTTTCCCCTTAGCAGTGTAGTGCCAACGCAGACACCATTGCACCATAGTTCAAGGGTGTCTGGGTGCAGGGAAAATATTGTTTATGTTCAGGAGGGGGACCTTCCTGTACATAAACAATCTTTAAATGCCATTTGTCTCACTTCCATGTGTGCTGCTTAATGCAGCCACACAGAAATCACAAAATGGATTTTTTTTAAAGAGTACAAATACAAGGCATTTTGCTTTTTCCATGTGTGCTGCACAAGGCAGCACACATGGATGAATGAAAAAGGAGGAGAAATAATGCATTTCTCCTACTTTCACCAGCTTAAGACCAGATTTTCCCTGTTCTTAATTTTAACGCTGCCTCGCTTTTAAGCTGCCCTTGTAAATAGGGCACAACATCAAAATCAGTGCCTGTTGCAGTGGAACGCCCACTGCAACACCCACTGCCCACCATTTCACGCTAAGCATAGTATGAAAGAGGGCCGCATTTACAAGGCAGCGTTAAGCCAAGTTAAGTGGTTTAACTCTGCCGTGTAAATACGGCAATGCCCCTATCACCACCACAACGTCGCAAAAAGTGATGGTGTGGTGTCTATAGGTGCTTGTACATATGCCCCTGAGTATGATGAAACTAGGAGTAGCACTATAAAAAAAAATTATATGTTTGCCAGAAAGGTGCTATAGAGAGATGAGGTGCATTGTTGGTGAGTGGTAGTGAGGGAATTCATGGAGAAGGAGGAAACACTCATTGTTTTGAACATTATTTGCCGGATATGGCCAGGGATATGCGGGTGGCGGTCAATTATGTAGTGTACCAGATTCCAGAAATTTCTGTCAGGTGGTGGGGGGGCCCGACATTTACAAAAATTCAGCTGGGGGGGCTCAACCTTCAAAAGTTTGAAGACCTCTGGTGTAGAGCTATGGGGCCATACATCAGCTGCCCCTTTGATACTCACGGAAAACAGTTTTATCAGGCGCTTGCTTCGTCTTCCTGTGAGCTCGCCCTTGATCCCTCTGAGGTTGGACCTGGGCCTGGTACCAATCCAGGAGATCGTAGCAAATCGCCCTCTACTGTATTGGAGGCGTCTTTGGGCGACTCCTGAGCTTTCGAGTTATAGGGATGACCTGAGAGATATTCTGCAGAGGGGGATCTCGGGAAAAATACCCTGGTTGAATTACATCAAGCACCACTGCCATGCCTTAGCCAGAGGAGACATGAGGTTGTATCCCCGAGATTCCTGTCCTTTGCTTTCTAAAAAACTACTGAATATAGCTCTTAGGAGGTAGCGCATGGAGTCTACAACAAGTAATCCCTCGACGGGTAGGCTTACTGACACTTTCTTGAACATGAAGGCTTATCCCCGCTTTGAAGTCTTTTTGGATGATATCCAGCCCTCCTTGGCTAAGATACTTTACATCCAGTTCAGACATAGCGCATTGCCATTGAGGGCGGTAAAGCACAAATGGCGGAAGGCCTCCTCAACGGCAAGTACCTACCTGGGGTGTTCGAGTGGCAGTGAGACAGATCTGCACGTTCTGCTCTTCTGCCCCACTTACGCTAGGGCTAGGGAGAAATAGATTTTGCAGCTATGTAGGGCTAGGGGCTTTAAGGATTACAGGGAGGTCTATAGGATTCTCAAATATGACACTTCCCCCCCTGATAGTTTTTGCCACAGCAAGATTTCTCCAATCTATGTGGTACATGAGATGTGCAATACTAAAGCTGGAAGCTCATATTTCGCACTAAGGGCTACTTTTCAGGAGGTGCCACACTTTTTATACAATTTTAGATATTTTATATACTGACATTTCGGTGTAATATATGATGTTTTTTAATATGTGCAGGAACCGTTTGTATGTGGTTTAAAACACAATGATTTATTTTTTTTATCCTTTGCTACTGTGTTATGCTTACTGTGTATGTATGGCCTTTTTATGGTATGTTACCGAAATAAAGTACTTTGACTGACTGACTGACTGACTGACTTATTCAAGTGCCAAATTATAGCACTCCCGAACATGGAAAACAGTTACAAAGGGCTGGTATTTTTCTATGCGTGTGAAATTCGTACATGTAGAGAATATTAGCATTGTGCAGAGCCCATAAATAGTATTTCATTTTTGAACGGCGTTCCCATTAACTATTTTTGGTTGACTTACACTAGGCCAATTATAGCCAGTATATAAAAATGTAGCTGACGTCATTCATGTAGCCTACATTGGTCAAAAACTCTATGAACATCGATTTAGAAATAAAGTTTGCTCTTTGCCTTCTTTATCACTCGGCACCAAACCGTGCCCCAGAAGCGATGAGTCTCTACTTTGGAGATGGGAGCCCGTGAAGAGGAGACGCAGGCTTTACATGAGAAGTGACTACAGAAGTTAGGCACTGAAGAGGCAGAGCACACATGCACACAAAATGATCTGATAAATACAGATCTGTGATTAAAAAAAACAGCAAAGCATGTTAAAGCGGAGGCATCTCATTGCATACAGTGCGAACACAAGCTCTCTGAAGCAGGCATCTTCTTAAATCAGGCTTTTGTGTGCGTGCCCAAACTAATATCAACCAGCTAATAGAGAAGCACAATTTAAACATTATAAAACTAGAAAATGACTCAGTTTGTTAACCGCACAAACGATAGCCGTAGCAAGAAAATAGACGAGGACATGAAGTGTGCTGGACAAATGGAAGAGAAACCTAACCTGATTGATAAGAGCACCGAAGCGAGAAAATACCATGAATGCAGCCAACATCAAGGCAAAAGACAGAAACAGGACTAATCTACTGTTTGATCGAATGAAGATGATAACGTATTTAATACAATTAACAAACGCGTGGCTATAACAGTGCCCCGCCTGCTAAACCTCTGTTAAACCCAGATAAATTATGCATGTCTTACTGACAGTTTAAGTGCTGCCAAGCTCAGGATACAGGGAGACAAGCTGCCACATGACAATCATTTATTACAAGGCCTATGTTGGCACACACAGGGCTCTCTTATTTTCAGATGAGCTATCAACGGGTATCCTCTGGTCAACAAAGTGTTTGGTGACAGAGACTGCCTATCCTCGTCACCATCCTCCACCCCACTCAAAGATGTGATTAAAGGAGGAGGACCCCACCCCCAAATAGACAGGCTCCAAACAAGATGGCAGCGATGTGGTGACCAGCTTGAGCTCAGAGTAGGACGCGCTTTCTCCTGCTCGGTATACTGGGAAGCAAGAGACAGGATTCACACAACACCTCAGGGCCTAAGACAACCAAAAATGTGTGTCTGAACCTCAAAGAATACGTAAGAAGCATGTCCCAAACGAGAAACACAAAAGTAACATCCTCTGACATAATAAGCAAGAATTTGCATTGCGATAGGTCTCGCATTTACGAGAGTTTGAGCTATTGGCATTGTAAATGACAATGCCTTTTATTTATGTGTTGGTTTTAAAACAGATAAATAAAAGGCCATGTCATTTACAATAGCTTAAACTCTCGCAAAAGCGAGACCTATTGCATTACAAATGCTAGCGCTCGTGCTACAACATTTTTTAAAAAGCGTTAGGAGAGAGCGTGTTTGCAGGCTGGATAAAGCTATTTGAGAAATTAGTGCTCGCAGGCTGTAATTAAAGCCAACCAAGTAACAACACACGTAACAGAGGATGTCGCCATGGAAGGTTACAAAAGGCGGTACTACGGAGGGACTCTAAGCCTTTTGACCAATGAATAGCCACAGTTTACAGTGGTCAATGACACAATACAATGAAAACTATGGGAGAAGAGTGGGCTGAACTTCAAGTCCCTACCTGAATACAGCATGCCTCGCAGAGCATCGCATGCGCTGCTCAGGCTCGACCTAAAAACATTGCATATACCCAACATGGAAAAGATACAGCTAAAAAGAAATACACCCCTAACATGCACTTTTCTTTACAGCAAAACATACAGAAGAAAACAAAAAACTCTACCCGACTGAAACGAGGTGCAAGGGCAAATTCGTTTGAGAACCTTCAGCAAGAGAAATGCGAAAACCATGGACGCAGAATTAATGTGTCTATTGTCACTTCTACAAGGGGTGGGGCTGAAACATCAGCTCAAGGACTTAGAAATTTCAAATAGAAATTGCTACTTAGTTCATTTCTTTTTTTTGCAGTTTTATAAAACATAAACTCGACCCGAAGACACTGGAGTGCTTTACATAGGCACAAATTACATTACACAAGCACACATTCATTTTTGGCAGGCACAGAGAGATTAGGTGATTTGCCCAGAATCACAGAATGTTGAGCTGACGCTGAGGCTCGAACCTGGATACCCAGTTCGGAAGTCAGCAGTTCAGGCCGTTATGCCATTAAAACAAATGTAAACAAAGAAACAGAAAACAAAGCTTTTGAAATCAGTATCTCTCACCCCTCTTTTAATGCTAGTGAACAGTAAGAACAGCAACGCCAATCACACACCATGACACTTGTATACCTCTAAATTTGGTTGGTCCTCCACTTTTTTTTGTGGATAAAAAATAAATATGCAAAGCATTTCTAATGGAAAGCAAGGACTGGCGTCCCATGTGATATCGTACCCTTGTCAGCTTTTACGTATATGTACCTTACTCACTGACCCATGAAAATCTTTTCATACTGATATTCTCATTCATGTATGCCCTTCAATACTGCCAACTCCCATGCAAGAGCTTTGCCCTACGCAGCAGTGTAGACCATTCAATGTAGTCATAGTTCCTGCCTTGCCGAGTAAAATCGCGCCTTCCAAAAAGAATACAAAGCATCATAGAACTTTCCATGGTGAAATCCTAAAAAAAAATTTTTTGTTTAAAACCTAAACCTACCTAAACTTTAGGATGTAGCTATTAGATGGAAGTCATGTGCCAAGAGCGCAATGCTCAGTACTCAAGCAAAATTCTGCAACGGCTCCTCTTACAGCGCATGCTTTTTAGGTCTCACCTATTAATCCTGCAAGGGATAATAGACGAGAGTATAGAGGACAAACCAAGGTCTGAAACCATCGCGGATTTCGGACAGTTCGTGTGGTGCACTCGTGCGGAAAGCGCGTCCACATCAAAGCCATCAGCCTCCCTCCCACAGGCATCTGTTGCTTCCCCAGTGTGAGCAGTGCGCGCTCGGCCTCACTTCTCCTCCCCCTAATTACATCCCGCTTTCACTTTCACGGCCGCAAGGCCGTGAGCTTCACTTCAAAGGGGCCCCCAATGTTTGTTAATTTGGCACTCCAGCTCTGCCTGCGACTTCCGCTCTGCAGCTCCATGGGGCATAACTATGGCGCTTCCTCAGTTACCTAAGCTTCAAACCCCCCCTCCATGCATTATGGCCTCCAATAGTTTACGGGTGGCATGAGCATGTTAGATGAAACTTAATCTTGGGATCGGTAAATGGCAGGCAAAATATGCGAGCATTAACGGAAAAATAGTCATCCCTCCAGCAGTCATCTGTGTCACCCGGTCAGCATCTTCTGCTGCCTGGCAGCTCAATCCTCGCTTGCCTTTTGCTACCTTGCTTCTCCTCGGACTTCAGCACTCCGTGTGCCACACAGGGTTCTGTTGAGTGGGGTTACACTTGACACTAACTATTGAACCACTTGCCTTTCTTCCGCCGATTTGGCAGGCAGAATAATGTATGTAGGTTTTTCCTGAGAGGCTTGTGAGACACTGGCATTATTGGAGCTGCCTTCCCTCACTGACTCGTAAAGCATGTCTGTGATCCATCAAGGTCCATCTCCTGTACTTTGTGTGCTTGGTAATTTGACACTCCAACTCTGCCTGCGAGTCCCGCTCTGCTGCTCCATGGGGCATAACTATGTTGCTTGTTCAGTTACCTAAGCTTCCACCCTCCCCAAGTATTATGGCCTACAGTAGTTTACCTGTGGCACGAGCATGTTAGATGAAACGTAATCTTGGGATCGGTAAACGGCAGGCAAAATATGCGAGTTTGTAGTTGCACTTTAACTGTTCAGTATCGTTCTCGACGTCACATTTGTGCTTATTTTGTCAACATCGTGAGGATGAAAGACCAGTTCAGCCATTTTTACATTGGAAGCGGTGATCAGATTGCAAGGGGTACCTGTAGTATTCGAGTTTTATCTTTCTGCAGTAAATTTCTGGGCGATAGCCCGATTTGTTTTTTAATACACGAGTAGTGTTGTCAGGCTTGGTAGCCAAGAAACAGTGGAGTGAGGTGTTTAACCAACTGGTAAAATGGAAAAGCAGTGAGTAGGACCAACTGAGCACCCTGGGTTTACTGTCTCCATGTTGGCTGCCATCCCTGGCATTTTGATGTTTTAAATGCTTAGCTTTTTGTGTTGCCAGTGTTTGCAGCAAGCACTCGCTATACCTACACTGGTCTACTTTTTTCATGTTTCTCTCCCAGCCCTCCATTGACTATATTTCACGCACTTATACTACCCTAACAAGGCTATTTTGACACTTCTCTTACCAGCCTGCGGCATCTTTTTTATGCCCAGTCATCTTCTGCTAGGCATCACAGCATCACTCAGCACCACCACAGCACCACTCAGCACCACTCAGCACCACCTCAGCATCGTGCAGCACCACCACAGCAACACTCAGCACTACCACATCATCACTCAGCACCACTCAGCGCCACCCACCACCATCACAGCATCACTCAGCGCCACCACAGCATCACTCAGCGCCACCCCAGCATCACTCAGCGCCACCCCAGCATCACTCAGCGCCACTCCAGCATCACTCAGCGCCACCACAGCACCACTCAGCGCCACCACAGCACCACTCAGCGCCACCACAGCATCACTCAGCGCCACCACAGCATCACTCAGCGCCACCCCAGCATCACTCAGCGCCACCACAGCACCACTCAGCGCCACCACAGCACCACTCAGCGCCACCACAGCACCACTCAGCGCCACCACAGCACCACTACAGTGTGAGAAGTTGGCCTGGTATATGATGCTCACTAGTTCTAGTGATCACCTTTTACCATGCCAAGCATCCCTTATGATGATTGGCGGTAAGTCAACCTTATAGACCAGCTATCCTAGAGGTAGCGTGGACAAAGCAGTCTTAGGCTAAACTCTGTAAAGGCATGTGAAGCAAGCTGTTTTACCATATACAATCCCCTTGAATACCAAATGAAAGGACACCACACAGATACATATTGAAAATATATATATATTTATTTACTACAAGTATCCCCTATACTCTTTATGAGCACAGAAGCAAATGCGTTAAAACAAAACACTGTTTAAATATACAAAAGTTGCACAATATGGATAGGCCCTAGGGGCCACCTAAACCATATACTAAAATAGTGGTATAAGTATCACTAATCGAAAAGGAAGTAGGCCTGGGGCCTTGGGAATCGCTGGAGCGGTTCGGGACTAGCAGTGACTAAGTCGGGAAAGGCCCGCGGGACTCGGGTGCAGCGCTTAAAGCACACGCATACACCAATGCAATGTCAATGGTGCGTAAAAAGTACAAAGTTACTGAAAGGGGAACCTTCCGGATGACCTAGAACCTAGCAACTTGGAACATAGACACTAGAGGTGTATTGCTACACAGGAGCACCGGAGTGCCAGGGTTACCTCACCCACAGGAAGAGGGTGTATATGTCTCAAAGTGTGTCGGGTTTCGTCGCGCTGGTCTATGGAGCCTGTAGATGAAGATGCTGCAAGCGGGTCGTCGCGGAGAGTTCCGGTGGATCCAAGGGTGGATCTGAAGAGGTGAAGACCTGAAAGCAGAGGGGACAATGTTCAAAGCCACTAGCCAGTGACTACCGTGGAACCAGGAGGGAACCAGGCAATGTCGGGTGCAAACAGGCGAAGAAGTGAAGATTGTCTCTGCAGCCACGTGGACACGAAGAGGTCGAGGACGTCCAGGAGTCGATCACGAGCTGTCCCACGAAGGCTCTAGCTGATGGCGGTGTCGGCTTCTTGATTGGAGCACACAGGCCTTGGCTAATGCAAGCCACGCAGGAATCGATGCAAGCTTCTCACTCGGACCAGCAAGGTCAGAGGGGCTGCTCCTTTTTACAGGAGCGAGGGCCAGTCTGGAGCAACCAGACCAGCGGTGTTGATTTCGGATTTCGTCGCCAAGATGGCCACTAGCCAACGGGCCAGTAACCGGGATGACGCGTCGAGTGGCAAAATGCAAAAGGGCCCCACGCAGATCGTGGAGATGCTGGGAGGCTGATCTTCGGTGCAGATGCTGCTCGATGGTGGGGCTTCTCAAGCCCAAAAGTACAGCGTCGAGGGTGCCTCGGGTGCTGCGCAGTCAGCTTCTCGTGAATCTTCCATGATGGCTGGTCCCACGTCTCCCGGTGCCTCCATGGTTCTCTTCTTTTCAGGGACTGTGGATCGGGCTCTGAGAGGTCTGGGAATCCGGGTCTTGTCGGGCTCTGGGCTCGGGCTCCAGCGGGAGGCGGCGGAAAAGCAGACGTCGAGTTGCTGGATGGTGCCTGTATTCACAGGGTGGTCACTCCTTGGCCACAAGGGAGATGCTCTTCAGTCTTCTGTGCAGCAGAATGTCAAAGTCCAGTTTTCGTCTTAGTTTCAAGTCGAGTTCAGGATGATCTGAAGTCTTGGGACACAGCTCCAACTCTTATTTCAAATCTAGGGGCCGGATCACTTGCTAGGTCCCTCCTCTGGGTGGGACCAGGAAGGGGGGTGGTTACACCCCCTTTCCTTTGTCCAGCTCCGCGCCAGGACTGGGGCTGGAAAGCCCCAGCACCGGTTTGGACTGGCTTATGCACAGGGACACCTTGTGTGCCCCAGGCATGTCGCATTCTATTCAGCCCTGTCCTACCCAATACACAAAATCCTGTCTGGAGTGGAGCTCGCACCTCCCAAGGCAGGAAACCCTTTGTCCAAGCCTCCCTCGCTGGAAGGACTCCCAGCAGCAGGAGGTCAGACTTGTGTCTGTGGTGGCAGCATCCATTTTGTGATGCTGAGGCTCGAGTTAACTTTAACCGGGGTTCAAGTTATGTACATGTTGTGTCCCTCTAGAAGGGTGGAATGCTACCCCCGTCGTCAGAATTGGCGAGGGGGTAGTATTCCAATTTGTATGACACCTTCCTCGACATGTTTTGATAAAGCCAAACCAAAGTTAGCAAGTAACCTGCGAGGATTATAATGCACTTAAGAGTATATGGTATGGCAATATCCCGGAACAGCTAAGGGAGTTGTTCCCGACAGCTGCAGACAGGCTCAGCTCGTGCCAGAGCACCATCTCACATGAAACCAAGCACTGTGCCTCCAAGATTGTCGAGGCCTTCCATAGGAGTGGCTTATAGGTTACCATGCGTCCATGTATGTTAGATATAGATATACTATATCTAAGTAAGAGGTGATTACACCAACTTACCCCAGATGATTGATCAGCCAGTTGTGTCAAATATGGAGGCCAGGCCAGGGGTGGCATAATACATGCTGCAGCCCCTGGTAGGCCTTGGTTACACCTATGCCCTGGGTACCCTCTTACAGGGGCCTATAAGGTGAACCAGTTCCAATTGTGTATGTACCTAAGGTACATGGAGTCCATTTTAAGGAGAGAGCAATTAGCATGGGGCCCTGAATAGCAGCATCCCAGACCAACTAAGTCAAAAACCAGCTAAACACCAGGCAAAAAGTTTGGGGGTAACCATAGTCAGATATCCACCTTCCTACACACAGCACCACTCAGCGCCACCACAGCGTCACTCAGCGCCACCACAGCGTCACTCAGCGCCACCACAGTGTCACTCAGCACCGCCACAGCGTCACTCAGCACCGCCACAGCGTCACTCAGCACCGCCACAGCGTCACTCAGCACCGTCACAGCGCCACTCAGCACCGCCACAGCGTCACTCAGCACCGCCACAGCGTCACTCAGCACCGCCACAGCACCACTCAGCACCACCACAGCACCACTCAGCACCACCACAGCACCACTCAGCACCACCACAGCACCACCACAACACCACTCAGCACCACTCAGCACCACCACAGCATCACTCAGCGCCACCACAGCATCACTCAGCGCCACTACAGCATCACTCAGCGCCACCACAGCATCACTCAGCGCCACCACAGCATCACTCAGCGCCACCACTGCATCACTCAGCACCACCACTGCATCACTCAGCACCACCACTGCATCACTCAGCACCACCACTGCATCACTCAGCACCACCACTGCATCACTCAGCACCACCACTGCATCACTCAGCACCACCACAGCATCACTCAGCACCACCACAGCATCACTCAGCATCACCACAGCATCACTCAGCACCACGACAGCATCACTCAGCACCACGACAGCATCACTCAGCACCACCACAGCATCACTCAGAACCACCACAGCATCACTCAGCACCACCACAGCACCACCACAGCACCACCACAGAACCACCACAGCACCACCACAGCGCCACCCCAGCATCACTCAGCGCCAACCCAGCATCACTCAGCGCCACCACAGCTAGGGTGACCAACTGACATAGGTGCAAATTCAGGACGGTGAGTGTAAAAATTCAGGACAAAGGGACTAAATTCAGGACAAAAATTCAGGACAAAAGGTCAAAATTCAGGACAAAACTTCGGGACAAAATGTACGTTTAACAGACACGTCAGAGGTGGTCGTGCAATAGTATATAAGTAAGTACATAAACAACCACCTAAGTACAAGTCTAAATAAGTTTATATTAGGTTGAGACAATCATGCACTTCACGTTTTTTCAGTATGGCCGCAGCTTGCTACCCTAGACGATTCAAAATTCTCGCTCCAGCAGGTACATTAGTCACCAGACAATGGTTAACCACACCTGAATATAAGTGAGTCCGCTTTTATTGTTGATTAAAAACTACTGCATATACAAGGAACTTTGCAGTGCCAGCCCCCAGTAACAAAACCACCCTTCACCCCCTTTCCAGCCTCCTAGGGAAACAGCTGATGCCCGGTCCGGCCAGTCCGGCCTTGCTACCACCCTCCAATGGTGCCCTTCATCTTCACTTAGACGGTCTCTCATGTGTATTTAATTTCTTTTATAGTGTTACTCATCCCAAGTATGTAGTGAAGGGTGTCAGAGTGTGTTACATCACACACACATTATATAGAGACAATGACTCATATTAACATGAAAGTCAATGTATAGGAAATGTTACTTAAGATAATGGGTGCTACGAGGTGTAATCATTCTTTCATCCATCATTCAGTCTTTCACCATTCATTCTGTCCTTCCATCTGTGTGCCCATCTATATCCAAACATATTCAACAATTTTCAAACCTATCCACCATATATCCTTCCATCCATCATTTCACTCATCCATCCCTCCATCCACCCTTTCACTTATCAATCCATTATTCATCTACCCACCCTTTCACCCCATCCACCCGTACAGTCATCCATCCACTCTTCCACCCATCCATCTATTCACTCACCCATCCAGCCATTTACCCTTTTACCCATCCAGCCATCCATTCACTTACTCATCCATCCATCCACCCATCCATTCACTTACTCATCTGTCCACCCAGTCACTTATCCTTCCACCCATTCACCCTTTCAGTCATTCATCTTCCCCTTTCTCTCTCCATCCCCCTTTCACTTATCCACCCATCCACTCACCCATCTACTCATCCATTCATTCATGAATCCATCCATTGAGCCTATTACTCATCCATCCTTTCACTCATCTCATCCACCCTTTCACTTCACTCATCTATCCATCCTTTTGTCCAAATACCCCCTTTCACTCACTCATCAATCCTTACATCCACCCGTTCACTCATCCATCCATTCACCCTTTCACATATCAATTCATCCATCCACCCATTCACTCACCCATCATCTACCCTTTCACTCATCCATCCATCCTTTCACACACCCACCCACCCTTTTACCCATCCATCTACCCTTCCACCCATACATCCATCTATTTACCTTTTCTTTCATCCATACCTCCACTCGTTCACTCATCCATTCATCCTTTCTTTCATTATCTATCCATTCCCCTTTCATTCATCCATTCATCCTTTGAGTCATCCATCCAGCCATTCACACATTCCTTCACTTATTTACTAACCCTCCTTTTCACATTATGAGCTGAGCCTTTGTCTGCAGAGTTGCAGACAGAAGAGGACCATCAAGAATGTTACCTTGCTGTTGTTCCTAAAGCACAGGGTGGCTGCCGTGGGGGAGAATTCACTATGCCCCTCCACATAGGCAGACTGAAAACGTAGAAGTCACGAGTCGTGCATGATGCACAGTGCCAAAGGTGACTGTGACATGGTGTTGTTTCCAGGGCTTTAAGTGGTGTGAAAAAACTGGTGGGTCTCTTCAAAGGGGGTGTTTAATGTAATTAAGAGCATGGTTTAAAACACCTAGGCTACAAATCTGCGCTTAGCATAGTGTTACGCCTGACTGGTATTATATTACAAAAACAGGGTTGAACCCAAAAAGTCAAAGGGACCTGGGTATATAGGTATTATGAGCAGAGGGGTCCCCAACAGGTGTAGGAGTAGGTGAGTGGCGGGAAAAATCAAAAGTAATTTGTTCAAACAATTTTAACGGAAAGTAATCAAACAAAAATATAATTGAAAATGCAGTGTTTTATTCACCATGCATTTTTTCATCACAGTTGAATGTATTCAATACAGAACAAAATACATACGTAATTGTAAATTAGTTCATGTGCCCAAGTAAAGAAAGGGAGGAAAGGGGGAGGTAGTAAAGTTTATACGAAAGATGTGACTCACTATTCAATTCATTAGAAACAGAAAACATACATTTAAGGATTCTAGTATGAATTCAACAAAGATCCCTGTCCAGTCAGGGTCTTAGAAAGTAATAGAAGAATCAGGGGATTTTGCAACAAAAGTTCCAAGCTCCTATGAAGCCGTGAAAATCGCGCCGGTGATAGGAGTTGATGAGGGGTAGATAAACAGTCTACGTTTCGACCCAATTGATCGTAGGGTGATTGAACCTTACAGTGCGGGTCTTCTTCAGGACAAACGGGGATGTGGGGGGTTGGGCAAAACCTCCTAGGGTTAAGACAGAAAATTAAGATCAGAAATTAGTCATCACAGGGCAATTAGTCCCTATCTAAACCGTAGCGGGGGTTCCGCCCGGGAACATAGTTAAAAAATGTATACACTGAGGGCTGCACATGAGGACAGATGTGGCTTACAAGGACTTTACCTGCTGAGGGTTGCAGGTCAGGGGGTGAGCTGATTGCCAGTAGTTAATATCCAAGTGACAATGAAAAAATGGGCGTTCCAGACGGAGCTGCTGAATTGCAAATCCGATCTGTATTGGGAAATAAACACTAAGTTAGAGCGTCCCGAAACACGGGTTCATCTTTGGCAGAGATGGTGTTATTAACGGTTCAGTAGTCTGAAATGCTGCAATATTGTACAGCCCCTAGACGAGAAAGTGCCTCATTATGGTCAAAAAAGCGGCTGAACTGGTGTCAGAACTCCGTGTCTAAAGGAGAGACACAATGGACAGTTTTAGCAAGATTTACAGGAAATAACAGTCAATTGGGAAGTAATTGAAAAGGAGTTGTAAACGCCCGTCTGTGATCGAGCGGTGAGCTTACCCAGAGTTATCTGAAATGTCTCATTGATTAATGAATTCACAAAATTGGTTATTGGGCTGGCATATGAGTCGAAGGCGGCTAGGCTCGTGTCATAGTTCCGCATCTGCAAGGGCGACACGGTAGAAAGTTTGTAAGGAGTGATCTAATATTAAAACACGTCCCTCCGTGAGCAGTATTAGGCATGTGGGAGAGCTTACCAGAAGTCGTCGGGTATGACTCTTAAATGAGTTTTCAAGACGGCGGGCGTCTCCGGGATCCGGGAAGGGCCAAGGGTAAAGTCACGCTGAATTGATTTTCAGGCCGTGTCTAGGGAGGGAAGATAGTGACGCCCATGAGTAAAGCGTCCTAGCTGATGGACGGATACCAAAGTGGTTGCACGTATAGATGTAAACGGCTTACCCGTGTGCGCAAAGCTGCTGTTCAATTACCGGGACGTCTCGTGGCAAAGAAGCGTCTCCCGTAACCAGGAAGTGTCCTGGAAGGGGGCGTGGTGAGCCTTAAGTACGCGGCTCGGAGAGATTGAAAAAGGACTCCAGCGTGGTAACCAGGCAACGAACCTGGTAAACCGATATGCGTGCTCGTTTACCGGGTTTGAGAAGCGGAGCATCTCGGCCGCTGGCCACGGCAAGAGATTAAGCCACAAGGAATGCAATGAAGATTGGGAGAATGATGTAAAGCATACAGTGTACATTTCACATTACATATAGAATTTTGGAGAATGATAAAACTAGGAAACATAGAATACGTCAAGAATATTGGCATTCATTTCATTATACATACGTTGTGTTTGGTCGTCAGATTTGTGTCAGCAGGAACCTGCCTACATGGCGGTTAACTGCTTAACGGCTACATCCAAGTAAAACATTTTACACTGTACAGACAGTGTAAGGACTGGGTGATCGGCATGAACCTGCCAACAAGGCGGTTAAATGCACCACACCGGCACAGTTGTATACTGATTGTTTAAGGCAATGATTGGGAACAGATTGGAATTTATAAATTGGCAAGTTGGGCAAACGTATTCTCAGACTCATTAAGGCCATTTTTTACGGAGTCAAAGTAGTTGATCCATTTCAGTTCCCTGACATTCAAGATAGGGGTTAAGCTCCCACCCCTAGGGCCCAGTGTAACCTGTTCTAAAATGACCCACCTCAGGCTGTCAGGTACATGGTTTTTTTCAATACAGTGTTCTACCATTGGAGCGCCTGGTACTTTGCATTTGATTCTGCTACAATGTTGGAGAAATCTGACTTTTGCACGTTGTTGTGTTTGTCCAATGTAGGGTAGGTCACATGGGCATATGATGCAATATATCACGTTGGTGGTATTACAGTTGGTGTGTGATTTTAGAGTGACTTTCAATTGTTTGTAGATAAACTCTCTAGTCTGTATTGTTGTAGGACAGGCTTTACAGGAGCCACATCTGTAGTGTCCCACAATCGGTGGGAGTTTCCACATTGAGGTAATAGTAGGTTCTTTGGTGGTTTCAAGAAGTGAGCAAACAACATGGTCCCGTATATTCTTGGCCTTTTTGAAGGAGTGCAGTGGTAGATCTTTGCTGTCCAGGTCTTCGGAGATCAGATTCCAATGTTTATTAATGACTTTCTTTATAGAATTGCTCTGAGTGGAAAAAGTCGTTACACAGATCAGGCGTTCTTCCATTCTCCTTTTTTGTTCACTGGGCTGTAACAGGATGTCACGATGGTTAAACCATGCTCTTTTTCTGGCTTTTGTAGTTAGGCGTTTGGGGTAGCCGCGTTCCATCAGGCGTACTTTGAGGATTTCCGATTGTTCCATATAGTCCTCTTTTTTGCTACAGTTTCGACGTATTCGCAGGAATTGCCCGAAGGGCAAATTGTCCCTCAGACCTCGTGGATGATGGCTGGAGTATTGGAGTAACGAGTTCCTTTCAGTCGGCTTCCTGAATAGGGTAGTGTGTAATGTACCTTCCTCAGCAATGATGGAAATGTCCAAAAAATTGACAGATGTTTGTCAAATTCAATGGTGAATTGAATGTCTTGCGATCTTCTGTTTAACCAAATAAAAAAGTCTTGAATTTCCTCCTCTGTACCCGTCCAAATTAAAAGGATGTCATCTATGTATCTCATCCACGTACGTATATTTGATCTGAACGGATTGATGTCATTAAGTACGAATGTTTCTTCATATGTTGACATGAAGATTATAGCTAAGTCTGGCGCAAATGCTGCGCCCATAGCCACCCCTTTGGTTTGGAGGTAGAAGAGATTCTGAAACATGAAGAAATTCTTCATCATAGCAATTCTGAGGAGTGAGATAATAAAGGAGGTAGGGACCCGAACAGGAGCCTCTCTTTTGTTCAGTGCTAGTGTGGCCACAACGAGTGCCTCTTCTTGGGGTATGCTTGTGTACAGCGACACAATGTCACAGGTTGCTAGTAGCTCTCGTCTTGCATCAAAAGGGGATCCATCCACTAAGTTGATTGTGTGTGTGGTATCCCGAATATAGGTGGCAGTGTCTTCGGGACGCTCTAACTTAGTGTTTATTTCCCAATACAGATCGGATTTGCAATTCAGCAGCTCCGTCTGGAACGCCCATTTTTTCATTGTCACTTGGATATTAACTACTGGCAATCAGCTCACCCCCTGACCTGCAACCCTCAGCAGGTAAAGTCCTTGTAAGCCACATCTGTCCTCATGTGCAGCCCTCAGTGTATACATTTTTTAACTATGTTCCCGGGCGGAACCCCCGCTACGGTTTAGATAGGGACTAATTGCCCTGTGATAACTAATTTCTGATCTTAATTTTCTGTCTTAACCCTAGGAGGTTTTGCCCAACCCCCCACATCCCCGTTTGTCCTGAAGAAGACCCGCACTGTAAGGTTCAATCACCCTACGATCAATTGGGTCGAAACGTAGACTGTTTATCTACCCCTCATCAACTCCTATCACCGGCGCGATTTTCACGGCTTCATAGGAGCTTGGAACTTTTGTTGCAAAATCCCCTGATTCTTCTATTACTTTCTAAGACCCTGACTGGACAGGGATCTTTGTTGAATTCATACTAGAATCCTTAAATGTATGTTTTCTGTTTCTAATGAATTGAATAGTGAGTCACATCTTTCGTATAAACTTTACTACCTCCCCCTTTCCTCCCTTTCTTTACTTGGGCACATGAACTAATTTACAATTACGTATGTATTTTGTTCTGTATTGAATACATTCAACTGTGATGAAAAAATGCATGGTGAATAAAACACTGCATTTTCAATTATATTTTTGTTTGACTGGTATTATGTCATTTCTGTCATTGCATTCATATATATACATAATACAGCAAGTATCATTACACCAACAACTAGCCAGGTCTATTGGCTTTGTCAATAGTTGCTAGTTCCTTAAAATAAAAATAGCAGCAACCATGGTTTTGTTGAATATTATATTGAAAATACTTCTGTTCTAAAATGACCAGACAGTGAAAGAACGATAACCTGTTCTTTTTAACTTGTTTTTCAGGCTTTATTAAATAAACTGTTTTTCACGTTTCAGCATCAGCGTTTTACCTATTTTCTAACAGAATGCCCTGCTGTACACTGAGGCAGGAGGAGGCCACCACATGCTATGACACCCCAGACTGCCCCATTGACATTCTGTATGTGGCAATTAACCGGCATACAGAATGAGAATGGGTGAGTGGGGCTGCTCTTGTGCTTCAGGAAGAGTGCGAGGCGGCCTCATCAGGGGGCGGGTGAGGCCTCTCACAGGGAAGCAGCGCTGCTCCCTGTGATGGGCAAGATTACGGACAAAAGGCGTCGGTAAAAGGGATCCTCACGGACATGGGACGTGAGGTCCCAATTACGGACGGTCCGTGAAATTTACGGACGGTGGTCACCCTAACCACTGCATCACTCAGCACCGCCACAGCATCACTGGTTCAAATATGTTCTCTCAATGTTTCAAACTTTATTACAAATGTCACAAAAAGATGTTAATATTTCACTTCTGTTCTTGGATTTTCGTCACAATAAAATACACTGAACATAATCTTCACAAAAGTTATTTACAAAAGTTTAAGCTATTGCCATTATAAATTACAATAACTTATTTAAGTATTAATTATTAAAAAAAAATAAAAGACATTGGTATTTGTAATAGCAATACATGTAAGTCACGTAAATACAACACATATTGCATTACAAATGCTATAGGTGTCACATTTGCAAAAGTTATAACTATTGGCATTGTAAATGACAAAGCTAATAATTTCGCTATTTTCAAAACCAACACATAAATAAAAACTTTGACATTTACAATACCAATAGCTCAAACTTTCTTAATGCGAGACCTATTGCATTGCAAATGCTTGTTCTTCAGGTAGGTGGTCTCCTTAACCCACAAATCTTAAAAGCAAAACGCTCTTTTGGTCACAACGCGAACATTCAGCCCCATAATGTGCGCATCCCATGAGCTGCTAGTCATAGAGGCAAACAGAAGAGAGAAAGAAAAATGTCTCTTCCACATACTCTAATAACGCGCCTATCTTGAAATAGCCGCGTTTTCTAAATGTTAAGAATGTTTTACAAAACCTGTTACATAATAAACTAGTTTTTATTTTTAATTGAAAGACCTGGAATTTTTTTCTTAAACACAAATTAAAATGTCTGCAAAATATCGAAAATTATTTATTAACATTTTAAAATCAAATACAAATTATTTTCTGACGCTTATAAAGTTTTTAAAAAAAGCACAATTCAGATACTGAATTTTGAAAAGGATATGGATAATAAAGGTTTTGGTAGTATTAACAAAGGGAAGACTTGACATTCAAAGATCTGCTCTGTAAACTGATAATCCGTAATACTGATAATAGCACAGGCAAAACGTAACTCTTTAATCTAATGTTCTGGTCTCTTACAATATCATGCATTTGACTGGCAAAGCTGTGGGGCACAGGGCAAGGCTGAGTGTTTTTTTTGTGTTTTTACATTGACACACAAACACTACTCTGTGTTTGGGAAACGTTTATGCTATTGGCACAACCAAACCACATTCGTGATAAACCTGTATGTGTTTGCATTCCGGAGGAAGCCTGGACCACGCAATGAGGTTGTGAATTGTTTGCGATTGGCATGCCGCATTCCTCATTCTGTAATATGAGCTCTTGGGCCACTCATCCCCCTCTTGAGTTTATGTGACTAATGCGTTCCCTTCAGAAGATTTACGGCAAACACTACATAGGAAAAACAAAAAAAAGTCATTCAAACCGAGCGGATCAAGGTAAAAGCGGAACGATAGCTAGAGTTAAGCACTGCTCTGTGGGAGGAAACAAAAGACGATAAGGAGGGACTAAGAAGGGACATTAGCCAATTGTAGCCAAGCCTATTGAAATGACAATTATAGTGACCAATAAAAAGCGATGGGGTGGGCTGTTAGCCAAGAAGTGTATACAAGAGATAGAGAAGCAGAGCTCAGAATATGGAAGGCAATGGGGGGGTCCACATCTGACAATATGGAAAAGAGAACTGATAAAATGGACGGGCTGCGAGGGAAGGATACTCCTGAGGGAAGCACAAAGGGTATTAGTAAACATGGATGATCTGATCAACCCAGAGCAGGACTTACCGGCGGGCTCCCCTGTGGAGTCACAGGGATGAATTATATGTTCCAAAGCTGGTGGCCCACTGCACGATACCTGCCTTTATAGCCTATGATGCATACCAATGTATGTCCGCAGAATAGGGTGCCCCCCCCTAGCACAAAGTCTACTGCTACAGTGCTTTTTCTTATCCTTTTCTTATATACCAACCTAGATATTATTTGAGAGGTGATGTACTAACCCGTGGAAGGTGAGAGAGCAAGACAGTTTGATTGCTGTTTTTGATTCATAATGGCAGATTTTATTGTTCATTATACCAAATTTTCCTATACTGTAATATTGCATGGCAGTTGTACTGAATGTCTTGCTTGCCTCTAAAAACCCAATAAACGTTGAAAAAAAACACACAAAAAACACAGATCGAGAGGCAGCGCTTATGCCGTTTAGACTCGACCTAAAGAATTATGAAGCTACAAATAAAATAAGCATTGGCATAGCCAATAGGTCTTGCCTTTGGGGCCTTATAAATGTTTAGCCATGCAACAGTTAATGTTGTTGCACCAAGGATATTGCGCTGGATAAATAAACATTTATAAGGTCCCAAAGGCGAGACCTATTGCTATGCCAATGCTTGTCTTATATCCCTTAGAAGCAGAGACAAGCCTAATGAAAAGAATGCAGTGCATAAGTCCAACTTGGTCAAGAAGGCCAAGTTGGAGGTAGCACAAGAACAGCCCAAAAGGTCCAAATTCAGCCACTGTGTCTTCTTCAGAGTTCATGCAGCCCTTCTAACACAATTTGGGGGTGCTATTTTTTAAAACCGAGGTGCTACAAAGTCACTGTCTCAAAGATCTCCCAATAAACTTACCTCCACTAAAAGCTGCAGAGACTAAGCAGCAGAAATGGGTATGACTCAATCTACAGGCGGTTGCTTGCCCTTGAAGGCTCCTCGCAATGGCGATAAACACTGAAATACTAATATACTGCCGCTGAAATAGCAGAAGGACACCAGCTCATCAAAGTATGATTCACTTCAGCATGGTTACTCTCTTGAAAAATAATTTTTCTTTATTTCCCTTGTGTACCAGAGCGTGTTTTCGATAGAACAAATGGCAATACATTATTTTGAGGTGGAATCATCCAATGAATGCAGCACACAGATATACTCTTCACCAGTGGCGTAATGAAAGTTGTAGGGGCCCCCCTGCAAGGTACACAGAGGGGCCCCGCTCCGGATTTAATCCAGAGCTCTCTGGCGTGAGTACAGTGCTGATGGGGGCCCCCCGACAGCCCCTGGGCCCCCCCGCACTGCGGGGGATGCGGGGGCCTGTGTTACGCCCCTGCTCTTCACAGCTCCTATACAGTGCTCTTCACAGTGTCAGCGTAATGGAGGTTTCAAGGTTGCATAAAGTCAACCTCTCAGGACAAACCGAAAGAGTCATGTTAATGGCACAAGCTAAACCTTAATACAGTGAACACCATGAGTAGAGCTCAGATTTCTTACAGACACTTCCTGGGCAGTCACTAATTTGCATTAATACCTTAGTAGTTGATTCTAGCCATTTCTGATTTCACAAAAGCAACAGATAAACAACCGCCTGAGAAAGAAAACATCTTAAGCAGCTTTCCACCTAAGCAAGATACCAGAACCTCAGCCTTCCTGTCATTAGCGGACATCTTGAGAGATTGTAACCAACACAGCCTTTGGCCTGGAGTGTTCTTTCACACCAACAGCATTATAAATATTCATGCATATTAGGAATAAAATGTTTGGGCTGGGGTGGATGACAAAAGAAAACAGGTTGAGATATTAGGTTAGCATTTCATCTTTTTCCTTCATCTTTGCACTTCCAAAATGAGCAACCCTCCAAAGCAGCACATCCCATGTGTAAATTAGGAACGTGGTTAAACCACAGGATTACGGATACACACTTTATGTAGGAATTACCACAAGCCTCTAAAGAGACTACAGGTAATAAAAAAACTCTGCGACCACACTCAACCTCCCCCAACGTACCAACATCACACCCCATTTCCGGAAGCCACACTGGCTCCTGATCCAGAAGAGATGCCAGTTTTAGATGTTGACCCACATGTACAAAGCCATGCACAAAAAAGGACCAGCCTACATCAACAAGCGCTTGACCTTCCACCAACCAGACATCTACGATCTGCCTCCCTGTTCCTTGAAGAAACCACCCGAATCTGCCGAAGCAACAGCGGAGAAGGCGCTCTCACACACCTGGCAGCCAAAGCTTGAAACAACCTTCCTCTGCACCTCAGGACCACCTCATCGCTCCAACAATTCATTAAAGAACTCAAGACCTGGCTGTTCAAATGAACAAATCACCATGTAAGAAGCAGCAACTCCAGAACCTTGAGACCCTCTCGTTGATTTGAAGCCCATTACAAATTCTTGATTGATTGATTAAAACCCATATTTTTGTTAAAATTGGGAAATAGAGGTTACCCAAATCAACGACCTGCCATAATGCAAAAGTGACATTGCTTTCAGTAGCAGAATATCATATGCAGGCTACTTCGCATTGCTGTACCAGGAGGCATACAGCAGTATCCCTGTTATGTAGGACTTGGAGACACAATAATGGTAGCGTGTTTCTGCAAAACAGGTTTGATTACCTTGATCCTCAGCAGAGAGCAAGCTGCAACAAAAAATGTAATATCTACAATAATGTGAGATTAAAAACACCAATATGATGTCAGCAAACTAATTTGCAAGATGTGTGATAGTGAAATTTGTATTTTCAGACACTATGGGGGAGGAAGATCCACGACCTATACCCCTTACATACAAGGAAGTTCTTCAAGAGGAGGAAGATGTGCGGGCTCTCCTGTGACCTTTCACAAAGTATTCCAGCTATCATACAGGAGCACTCTCTTGCATGCCAGGATCTCAGAACGAAATAAGGAAGTTCACCAGCCCCCAGCTCTCCATTTGTTTAAAGTTGTGAAACGGGTAACAGTCCCCTAACTAGAACAGGAAGAACCCGTGGGGCAGTTTCTACCTCTAGGAGTATGCGTGCTTGCTTGTGAAGACAAAAAGCGTACATTCGTTTCACCGCAGCAGCTCTGCATCTCCGTCATGGTTCGGCAACTCGATGTGCAAAGTCTGGGTCTATTAAATCCTGGGGATTGTATCTGCACTTTCACACACCTGCTGGGCTAACACTGATTCCAAGCTACACAGAAATGACGAGGTGGATTAATAGCAACCCTCAACAATATTGTGCTGCTCCCTGTCAAGATATATTAATTATACACCCCAAGTCTGTAAGAAAAAATACAAAAAGACTCATTTGCGATTTTAATTTATTAGATCCAAGGTTTTCTGAATCAACAGTTAATGCGCAAACAATTTCGGCTGAAATTCGTCGCACGGTATCGATTCTCAGTTATTCTTGATTGCATTTTCTTATGAAGCAGACCTTGGAGTTCATGCCTTCTCTCATACAATTCGGCTGGTCTCCAAGGCGGCACCACAGGGCCTGTCTTGCTTTCTGCCACTCTGGCTTTTAGTCTGTGTGCTGCAGATTAGGGGTCTACTTTCAGACCTGAATGGGCTGCCATGAACCAACTAAAAAAGCCCCTACGGCCAAAGTCTAGCTGCAGGCCCCTCTGTTTATGGCTGGTTTGATCGTGTTTTTTTGAAGGCTTATGTTAGTTTTCAATCCGGCCCTGAAGCACACGATCATTTAGGACACATTTCTTGTCTGTGGCACTCGCTAAGCAAATTAATTTGAAACGTCTCTCATGAACTTTCAGATAGAACATTCAGCACTCAAGCTTTTAAACGCTACTACTGACCTTGGAATCCATAATACAGAAATGATAAGCATACCTTTGGTACCACTGCACATTAGGATGCATATAGTGACTACTGAAACTAGGCAAGCACTATCGGGCAACCAACAGTGGTCTACCATGTTGCAAATGTAGGACGCAAATTCCCCAGTTGGCAGGAAAGAGGGAGCACTGAACCGGCAAAATGTAATTTTGCTTGCAGCTTTTACAAAAGGAGGCACCCGGCATGTCTGCAAGATCTGAGAGAGCCTTAAAGGTATATTTGTGACTGTACCTTGGTAGAAAGTAGATTTTGGTGTCTCTGTGCCCCCCCTTTCCATCTTGTACTTCCATACTGCTCCTTAATTCTCCATCTATCCCACAGCACCGTTCCAGAGGGCAGGGATAGAGAGGGAGCGGGGGAAGGCGGGTGGTGAGGTGGTGTCAGTGGTACTCACAAAAGAAGGGTCACTGGCTGATGCACTATGTGTGAGGGGGAGACTGTAGGGCTGTTCTGCGTCCTCCTGGAGAGGTGGGATGAGAGCACAGAGTGCCATGATTTACAATGGCGGGCATGTAGTTCGGGTGGCACCCTGCAGGAAAGTCCTACTCTCACAAGGGAGATCTGGTGAATTGTATTTTTATTTGTATTTGTTTTTTATTTGAAGAGTTTTATATTGCGCTGGCTAGACCCGGAGGTAACCGAGCGCTTTACATGAGAATTAAACAGTTTAATTTACAGTATCAGCGTTACATCAGTTACAGCTACATCAGTTACTAGTGCATTTAGAATAACAAAAAACAGAACCAATGGTGTAAATAGGGAAACAGAGGAAAAGTAAAGGGGAGCAATTACAAGAGGATGTACAGTGTTACAACGTTACTACAGTTAACAGTTGACTAGGGTCCCTTGTGTCCCGCGGGCCGTTACGGTGGGAAGGCGGAGGACAACGGCTGCTGCTGCTCTTCGGGACAACGACTGGCTGGTAGCTGGACTCGACTGTGGCGAGAATGGTCCCCAGAGCATGGCGGTCTAGCCCCTGTTGTCCCCTGCACGGGGCGGCACGGCGCCTGTGTTCTGGCTGTGATCTGCCCTCGGAGCCTACGAGGCCTGATCCCGCTGAGTTCGGGAGATCCCGCTGGCTTCGGGCCTGGGGGCTGCCGCTGGTCTGGGGTCCACAGCGAGGTCCATGGTCTGGGCGACCCAGGCCAGCAAGAAGGCACACCGCTCGGGCTGAGGGGGCGGACTCCCCCCCCCCCCCCCCCCCCGCGCCATCAGTGGGACATTCACACCCCACCATCATCGGACCGGACCTAGGAACAGATCTGCACCGGGAGTATCGCGCCGGCTCCCAGGAGGAACGCCGGAGTGCAGTCACCCCCGTCATCGTTGATCCGGACCTGGAAACTGGATCTACACCGTGAATGTCGCGCCGATGCCCAGTCAAAGCAACTGGAATACAATCCTAGATGCAGTATGGTCGGGGTAGGGGATGCGCACGGCATTGCTTTTCGAGGTGGGTTGGGCTACGAACTCCTATTCATGGACGCATCACGATAAACTTGAGACCAATCCCGACTAGCGGACGGCCCTGACTAAGTCTCCTGCACCCGACGAGGACGGTGGTCAGAACACTCGTCCCTGGCCCCCAGATGCTCGTTACCGCACTGGCGGACTCGTCTAGAAGTACCCTACACGCATGATCGGGCAGCTGCATTACATTGTGTTTTTCCCAAACACGACTTGTACCGCTGCGTTTACCGGGACCTTTCGTGAGCAGACCTACAAACTGTGCATGAATTTGATTCACACTGCTACGATATACATCGGATGACGACCCTGATGTCTGCACAACTCCTGTTACACAGGAATTCCACAAGGTATTTACTTGGTTTCCGTTTAAATTTTTAGACTCTCAATTTAGCCTTCCCACTGCCCAAAATGGCTGGGGCCATAAACTGGAGCAATAAAGTGCCTCCATTACTTCCAGATGACCACAAGGCAGCACAACAACATCTGTTTGGGTTCATTTGGGGATCATTATCAGAGACCACTTTGATGGATCTTTATAAATAGACATCAGCTCGGTCGACTATTTCGCGCTTGCAAACACTTGCGCTATGGTTAAATAAAGCACCTTTATTTTTTAACTAGTTCAAACTACAAAGATGGCCGTAATGATGTCATCTTGTAGTTCTTGGGTGAACTACAACACAGTGGATTGTGACATCACTCTGTAGTTCAACCGAATCCCGCGAGAGTACGTGATACTCCGCCCCTATCTCCTTTATAAGCTTCCTGTGGGCAGCCATTTTTGCCTCCCACGAATCTCGGGTCCTGCAATGAGACAACGCCGGATAGGTTAGTGGCTCATTAGGATTTATTTTTGGCCTTTTTTAGGTCTCGCAGACGTAAAAAGCAGGCGAAGCCTGCTGTCTGCGAGACATCTTTTGTTGGCGTGTCAGGAGGAATGTGAGACAGAGCTCAAGCACGAGCGTCGCTGTCTCAGATTCCTCCTCGAGGGCGCGCACAGCACCACACACGCATGCGCATACACAGACACACAAGCGCCCATGCACGCACCCATACATACAGAGAACCCACCCCTGCCGTCGCATACACACACACACACACACACACACTGCATACACACACGCTCCCCCCCCTTACCTCACCAGAGACACACACACGAGCACGCATACAGAGACACCCCCGCTGTCGCACACACACGCGCGCGCACACATCCCCCTCACACCCCACTCACCAGGTTCTTCTTGTGTCCCTCGGCAGCCAGCGTGTCATTCAGGTTAACAGGCGGGGGCCGCGGGTCTCTCCACGAGCACGGGAGCCCCGCTAGCTAACATGGAAATCCTCCGGCGGGCACAGGAGCGCCTGCTTCCTGTTTTTGTCTGGCCCCGCCCCCGTCCCAACAAAGGTTGCCTGGCTTCCTGTTAAAGCCGGGCTGTGGCGGTGAGTTTGCTTGTTGTTGCTTGTTCATAATACAGTGGTGCTTGGTGATTACTTGCCTCTTGGCGTTTTTTGTTGTCTAACCAAATGCCGTACTTTTCATTAATAATAACACAGCGAAGCAACGAAAAAACTCCCTATCGCTTTAGGAAATCGCCATCGTCCAATGTAATATTAACAGTTTTACCGCCATGAAAAGTGACATTATTTGTAATGCCACTGAGCGTTCACATTCCCAGCGAAGTGTCACTTTATTTCCAAAATGCCTGCGGCTGGCCGGTTCCTCTCAGACGCAGCCCTTGATCGGAGGCTCAGCTGGTAGCTAGACACAAGCATTGGCAAAGCAATTCTAGTGTGCGAGTTGGTGCATGTTAGTGTGTACCAGTGAGCCTGATGGCTTTGATAATGCTAGTTAACCCTTGGATCACGTTACTGTACTCCGCTACCTTGTCTTATACAGTCATGGCTCCCCAAATAAACCCTAACAGGCTTCAGACCCGAACTGATGGAACAGGCCAAATCTGCCGGGCACATGCATGACGTGAACCTGTCACTCAAGAACACATTATGAAAACAGCCTGTTTCGCACTCTCTTGAAAGGAGTGAACCCCTGTCTCCCGGAAGACTTCAAAAGGAGACTTTAAAGCCTAGTCCTCCTCTCCCAGGCAGCAACTAGAGACCCCCCTCAACCCTCTGAAAAGCGTTATTCACGCAGCAGCAACGTGTCAACATGGGGCTGAAGACGTCCAACCACCACACCTGCACGCTGGCGGCTCTACAGTAACTGCCCTGCAAACAGTCCTAAATCCTCTTCCAGATCATCTACATCACTTACAACCTCTCTACCTCAAAACCCCTGCATCCCTATGCCTAGATATGGCGTGTTGCCCTCCAAGGGAGTCAGCTGCCCGGGGCGTCTCCCCCCGCCCGCCCCCAGCGCAGCATCCCGAGCCTATACCGGGCGTGCGGGTGAGTAACACCACCGGGGATCGTTTTGCAAAGTGTAGAGGGAGAGTTTGATGCAGCGGGTGCGCGCCGTGATTATCGGGTGCAGCTTGAGACTAGGATGGGTTGCGGAGGGACCTGTGACGAAGCGGTGTTAGGGCCGGAGATGGAGGGAGGTTTATCTTTAATAGAGGGGTCTCCAGGGAGTGCATCGTTGTGAGCCTCGGACAGGGTTCCTGGCAGGGGGTGCTATCGAGTGGGTCAGTCCTTTGTTCCCGGCTCTCGGGCGTCTCTCCAGTGCGTTCAGACAGCAAGCTCAGCCGATCAGAGACCCGTCAGCCTGTCCAACCCCGCAGTTAGACAGCATCGCAAGACAGCAACTCGTCAAACTAAGGGGCCAAGTGATGCTAGCAAGCAAATACAACACCCCTGGAAATCGTGCTACCACCCTTGCTGCTAATCATACAAGCGGGCCACTACATCTCTCTAGCTGCAATTATTTCGAACAGCCCTGTATATTGTACACCATTACAAGCGATATCTCCATCTGAAAATATCCCCGCTGTGCACGGCACCAGCAGCCCATTAGTAACCTCTTCAGATGGTGCCAGTAGCCACTACACTGCCCACTGTTGCAACAGATACCTGCTAAACAAAGCACCGTTGCAGACGGTGCTAGTAGCCTAATTTTCAAATGGTGCCAGACGACCCTGTGTTACCCCGACGCTGTAAATGGCAACAACCCCTGCACATACCGCAGCTGTAAACGATGCTAGCAGCTCACACATACCCCACTGAATCAAATTGTTAGCAGTCCCCCACACATTCCGTCGCTGCAGATGATGCTAGCAGTTCCCACGTAGCCCTTCAACGCAATTAGTGATAGCTGTCACTATTACACTCCCCTTCATATTGTTAATATCTCTGTTTCACCAGCCTTAGCAGAAGCAAGTGGGGCTACTAAGTCCCAGGTCCCCCCACACCAGGGTGTGAGAATAACCTTGACCTTGCACAGTGCTGCTGAGCCGAGACCAGCACCATTCTGGGTGAGTGTGGCGGGAGTCTGTGGAGTGATTCTATCCTTCAATACATCTTTTCTGGGGAGTGATGGTCGTGCAGCTTGTTAGTGAAGTGCGTTCAGTGCAGCTCATTAAATAATAGGTGTTCTTTGGTGACGCTCCCCGGTGTGTGCGAGTTGGTGCAGGATTATCTGAGCGCCTCAATGTCTTGGCCTGAAACTATGATAGGTCAGTAATTGCCTGTCTGTATGCCTCTTGAATGAATCTGTACATAGGAACAACCTATGATTTAGCAATTAGAATATCCTGGGTACGTGTATGCTCTCTACAATGCCGCTTAATTGGTGAGCTCAGTTAGTTAGAGCTCAGTGCTATGAATGCGAGGCTCGCAGGTTCGGTCCCCGTACTGACCATTGTTTTTCATCATTAAATTAGAAAAGTAGTGTATTACAGAACAAGGCTGTTAAAAACACGGTATAGGGTTGTTGTTTATTCTGGTAATTTATTTATCGCTGGTGGAGGATATTTGTACCAGACCAGGGTGGGTATTGCTAGTGCCAGGGCACTGCGGCTAACACTCGCTCCTCTTTCTGATATCCTCCTCTTTTTGAAGCTCTGTTTGAACCTGGGACCCTTCATTAAAGGTGACACTTTCTCTCCGAGAGTGGCGGTTCCTGGGCTTCTCGGTGGGATGCCCAGAGGTGACGAGAGGTGAAGGAAAAGCTTTTGCAATGCAATAGGTCCCGCAGTTACACAAGTTAAATCTATTGGCTTTGTAAGTGACAATGCCTTTTATTTATGTTTTTAAAACGAAAACAAATATAAAAGGCATTGTTATTTGCAATGTCAATAGCTGAAACTCACGTAAATGCGAGACCTATTGCATTGCAAATGCTTGTTTCTTTTGGGGTGGCATAGACTGGTTCACCTATGTTTCTGGGATATAAGACCAGGCTTGGTCTGTCAAACTTTTGCTAGCCCAGATCTAAACCTGCTACAGTTTAGCTCCATCCTATTGAGGACACTCATATTTAGAGGAAAGCTTTTTACATTAAGTGATGGATCTTGGGAACCTGGGACTTTTATGGGCTCTGTGACTTATTCCACCCTTAGGATTTTTTGTGGCTCTGTGAAGCTTGACTGTTATAGGGGCTATATTATGTATTGGAGGGAGAGATAGAGTAGTACTGTCCACCCTTCCGTTCATTACCCCTTCCTTGCCTTCACAGAGCGGGCCTCCTTTTTCCTGAGCTGGGTTCCAGGAGAGGTGAGGTACACTCCCTGCACTATTCAGGTGAGTAACATTAGTAAAATAAATTGGCTTAATTAGTAGAAGCCAATGCCAGGTCTTTCCTGTTTTGATAGGACTTACTACAATTTATTTCTTGTTTCTTGTTAACAGATGTAAGAGACACCGTTTGGTACAGAGGAACACGATTTTGGACTATTTATGTATATCCTTTACAGATTGTCGTTACGTTCACTTTATGTATGCAGTAGCTAATGCTTAGAACTCTGGCCCTGAAGAAATCCATGGGATCTTGTCCCTACCAGCTGAAACATGTTGGCCTTGTAAATGCAGTTATATGTTTAGACTGCTTCCTCTGCATTGTTCTTGTTTGTTTGAGGGAAAGGACAAATTACATTAGAGTTTTTCGCCTATTGATCCTTTTACCCCTTGTTTTTAACTCGCACATCTTTTGATTTTTGCACTGCACTCGATCCCATCTTTATCATGTGCTCATGGGTACCTTAGCGATTGATGGTGCGACCCAATTGAGTAAGGGCGATAGATGGGTCTCATTGATCAAGAGACATACCACCCCATTTTTGGATGACCAAATGAGAACACTTGATCTACATACCTATTTGATGGGAATCCAACACATCTCTGTACGGGTCTTACCAACAATCTCAGTAGGTCCTTCGACAGGTTTGTCCTGGCACACATTCTGATATAGAGACTTATATAGCTCTATTAGCGCCTAACTCACTTATGTAGGAGTTTTGCAGCAGCTCGGAGTACTTGAAGCTCCGTTATAGACCCCCGGTTCTTTTGTTGTTAGGATTACAGTTAGGGGGATAAAACTGGGCAGGTCTTTAAATTTCCCTCAGACCCTTCTTCAATTGTTTGTGTTTTACTGCACAACAACATAGTCTGGGGTCACCAAAACAGAGATAAGGCTTTTCCTCCCCCACCAAGCAACCTAGACTCTGGACTAGCTTGCCCAGCCCCGGATTACAAAACGAAACTAAACTCTCTTAACTATCACAACAATAGACAGAGTACTACTATTCCTGTCTCTGTCTCTCATTATTTGGCGGCCATCTTAGACTAGTCATCCTCACTAACGGTCTCTCCTACTTGGCGGCCATATTAGACTAGTCATCCTCACTGACGGCCATCTTAGACTAGTCATCCTCATTAACTTTCTCTCTTACTTGGCGGCCATCTTAGACTAGTCATCCTCACTGGCGGCCATCTTAGACTAGTCATCCTCATTAACTTTCTCTCTTACTTGGCGGCCATCTTAGACTAGTCATCCTCACTAACTGATCATACTTAAGGCTAGTCACTATTTTTATTTTTATTGCTATAGCTCTCTGTTTCTACTCCTACCCACACACCCTCCCTCCTCTCTTCTACCTACTCCACCGCTCTCAACATGGAACCCACGGGCAAGCACACATATAAAATTAACTACCCACCGGAGCTCACCAAAAAAACCACCAAACGCTTTAAACACAACTTCCTGAAGGCCCACCCCGAAACACCTGTTGTGGACACCTACTTTTCACTGAGTAATGGAGCCAAAAGGACCGATATCATTTTCTACACTATACGTAGAGCACAATGGAGAAAAGCGCTCCTCTCCTTACTCACTATCTCCACCACCAGGAAATCCGCTCATGGCCTAACCCTCTCTATCACACCATCCCAACTCTTCCCAGGCTGCGCTACCATCACTATCTACAACAATGGGATCATCCTATTTAAATCCACAGACAGGAACCTTGACCTACTCAACAACTTGTTCCCCACTTTCAAAGAACATATCTCCAACCGTCGGCCCTCCAATCCTATCACCTCTGACTACACTACACCCCCTACCCCTAATAGCCTATCTCCCGCTCACACTCAACCATTCTAACCTGGCTCAGCATCAGAACGTCACGCACCTCTCCCCTCCCCCCAGCACGATAGTCACGCACTCTCCAGCTGTCGCTACTTCACACCCCTCAACAACAGGTGTAGATTACTCCCCTTCATACATTCTCCACACCGCCACCCCCCTACCCCCCACCTTAACACTTCCCTCACACTTCCTACTTGTCGATCAGAACTCCCCACCTCCCTTATCTTAACTCCCCCTCCCCGCAATAGGTCCATCTCCCACTCTATCTCCCCCCCCACTCTAAGTCCCATCTATCCCACTCTCCCAACTAGACTCTCAGAACTCACCACCCCCTACCTTAAGTCATCCTCCTCTCAACAGGACCCCCCCCATTCTCAGTCCTCACTACCTTACCTGCACCCCCGCAATCACTAGCCTGCACTCATCCCCCAACTCGCCTACGCCATCTCCCACCGACGCCCTCACCCATACCACCAACCTCCACCCTACTTCATCCACACCCTTCACCCCCAAACTCTATCACCTTACGAATACCAACCCACTTACTAATACCACAGAGCCCGGCTCTAATGCCAGCGCACCCCCCCCCCCTCACTCTAGTACCCTATTCAATCACTCACCCTCGGTTCCCAACCCCAGTCCCACACTGGACAAGATTATGTCCACCCTCCTCCAAGTCAAAGAAGATCTTCACACTATCAAAGAACTTCTCACACACCCCAGACACCCCTCTCCCATCCCCACTTCCCCGCCCAACAAATCACCCACCCTCCCCACTGACCCTCTCATTCAATACTCTACACTTTGGACCTCTATCCCCCGTCGCAATCACACCAACCGCCCCCTACGCGCCCCGAATACCCTTTCGGACCACGACATACACAATCAATCAATCATACTACTTGTATAGCGCGCTACTCACCCGGAAGGGTCTCAAGGCGCTTGGGGGAAGGGGGCCACTACTGCTCGAACAGCAAGGTCTTGAGTTGTCTCCTGAAGGCGAGGTGGTTCTGGGTCAGTCGAAGGTGGATGGGGAGTGAGTTCCATGTCTTGGCCGCCAGGTAGGAGAAGGATCTGCCTCCGGCGGTGGCTCTTCGGATGCGTGGTACGGCGGCGAGGGCGAGGCTAGCGGATCGTAGCTGGCGGGTGGGCGTGTGGAAGGTCAGGCGGTCGTTGAGGTACTTTGGGCCCAGGTTGTGGAGAGACTTGTGTGCGTGGGTGAGGAGCCTGAACGTGATCCTCTTGTTGACGGGGAGCCAGTGCAGGTTCCTCAGGTGGCCGGAGATGTGGCTGCGTCGAGGGATGTCTAGGATGAGTCGGGCGGAGGCGTTCCGGATGCGTTGTAGTCTTTTCTGTAGCTTGGCTGTGGTTCCTGCGTAGAGGGTGTTTCCGTAGTCCAGCCGGCTGGTGACGAGGGCCTGGGTGACCGTCTTCCTGGTTTCGATCGGGATCCATCGGAAGATCTTGCGGAACATGCGGAGGGTGTGAAAGCATGAAGAGGAGACGGCGTTGACTTGTCTGGTCATGGAGAGGGAGGAGTCCAGGATGAAGCCCAGGTTGCGTGTGTGGTCTGTCGGCTTGGGGGCGATGCCCAGGGCAGGGGGCCATCAGGAGTCGTCCCAGGCGGAGGGTGATGGTCCCAGGATGAGGACTTCCGTCTTGTCTGAGTTCAGTTTCAGGCGGCTGTTCTTCATCCACTCGGCGACGACTTTCATCCCTTCGTGGAGGCTGGTTCTGGCGGTGTCGGGGTCTCTGGTGAGGGAGAGGATCAGCTGGGTGTCGTCGGCGTAGGAGATGATGTTGAGGTTGTGTTGGCGTGCGATGGCTGCGAGAGGTTTCATGTAGACGTTGAAGAGGGTGGGGCTGAGTGATGATCCCTGCGGGATGCCGCAGATGACTTCGGTGGCCTCGGAACGAAACGGGGGGAGGCGGACTCTCTGTGTTCTGCCAGCTAGGAACAAGATGATCCACTTCAGTGCCTTCTCTTGGATGCCGGTGTTGCTGAGGCGTTGGACTAGGGTGCGGTGGCAGACGGTGTCGAACGCGGCGGAGAGGTCCAGGAGGATGAGTGCCGCTGTTTCCCCGTTGTCGAGAAGGGCTCGGATGTCATCGGTGGCTGCGATGAGGGCGGTCTCGGTGCTGTGGTTGGCTCTGAAACCAGACTGCGAGGGGTCGAGGGATCCATTTGTCTCGAGGAAGGCGGCAAGCTGTCTGTTGACGGTCTTCTCGATGACTTTGGCAGGAAAAGGGAGGAGCGAGATGGGGCGGAAGTTCTTGAGGTCGGTGGGGTCCGCTGTTGGTTTCTTCAGTAGGGCGCTGAGCTCGGCGTGCTTCCAGCTCTCCGGGAAGGTGGCGGTGTCAAAGGAGGTGTTGAAGACGTCTCGGAGTTGGGGTGCGATGGTGGAGTCGGCCTTGTTGAAGATGTGGTGAGGGCAGGGGTCAGTCGGAGATCCGGATTGGATGGTGTTCATCGTGCGGGTTGTGTCTTCGGTGGTCACTGCGGTCCAGGTGCGGAGGGTGGCAGTGTGGAGGGTGGCAGTGGGATGCGTTGGTTCGAAGGTTGGGTGCGAGGATGGTGTGTCGAAGCTGTTGTGGATGTCGGCAGTCTTGCGGTGGAAGAACGAGGCGAGGGAGTCGCAGAGATCTTGTGAAGGGGTGATGTCGTTGTTGCCGGTGCTGGGGTTGGCGAACTCCTTGACGATGCTGAAGAGTTCCTTGCTGTCGTGGGCGTTGTTGTCCAGTCGATCCTTCAGTGATTTCTTCTTGGTAGTGCGGATGAGCTGGTGGTGCTTGCGGGTCGCGTGATTGAGGGCGGTCATGTTGTCAGTGGTCCGGTCGAGGAGCCAGGCTTTCTCGAGGGTGCGGCAGGTCTTCTTGGAGTCCTTGAGTTCGTCGGTGAACCAGGGGGCCTTCTTGCTTCTGGGTTTGCTGGGTGGGTTCTTCAGTGGTGCAAGGTCGTCGGCGCAGGCGGTCAGCCATTGCGTGAAGTTGCGGGCTGCTTCGTTGGGGTCCGGTGTGCTGGCAGGTGGGTTCTGGCTGAGGGAGGCGGTGAGCTGGTCGGCGGTGATCTTGCTCCAGCTCCTGTGAGGGACTTGTTGCGGGTGGTGGTGGGTGGTGGTTTTTCTGAAGCTGAAGTGGACGCAGCTGTGGTCGGTCCAGTGAAGTCCGGTGGAGTGGCTGAAGGCGATGTGCTTGCTGGATGAGAAGACTGGGTCGAGCGTGTGGCCGGCGTAGTGGGTGGGGGTGTTGATCAGTTGCTTGAGTCCGAGGTTGGCGAGGTTGTCCAGCAGGGTGACGGTGTTGCAGTCCTTGTTGTTCTCCAGGTGGAAGTTGAGGTCCCCTAGGAGGATGAAGTCGGAGGAGGGGAGGGCGTGAGGGCTGATGAAGTCCGTGATGTCTTCGCTGAATTGTGTGTGTGGTCCCGGGGGTCTGTAGATGAGGGTGCCTCTGAGGGTCGTCTTTGGGTCGGTGTGAATCTGGAAGTGGAGGTGCTCGGCGGCGGCGAATGTGTCGGTGGAGTCGGTCGTGATGCGGATGGTGTTCTTGTGGACGATGGCGATGCCTCCTCCGGTCTGGTTGACGCGGTCCCTCCTGATGATCTTGTACCCGTCCGGGATGGCGATGGCGATGTCGGGGGCTGAGGAGGCGTTCATCCATGTTTCAGTGAGGAAGGCGACGTCTGGTGATGTTGTGTCATATGTCCCAGTTCCCCTTAACCACACAACCACCACACACCTTTCCATACCCACGATTCACTCAAATCCCCTTAGGCCCCCCACACAAAACAACAGAAGCTCCATCCCCAATAACCTTAGAAAAGTCCCCCTTTCTCTAGAACCATCCACCACCCTTTTCACTCCCCGACTCAAATGCATTCTACTCAACTGCAGATCGGCCCCTAGACACTCCTCCGACATCGCAGTTCTCATCATAACAATGGACCTGGACTTAGCCATCCTGACCGAAAACTGGCCTACTGAATCTTCTACACCTATAATGGACATTCTAGTCCCCCCCAACTACCACATCATCAGACTTGACAGGATAGGCAAGATGGGCGGAGGAATCGCATGCATTTTTAGGAGCAACCTCTCTATCACTAAAGTCACTTCTCCCTCCCTCACCTCCTGTGAACTCATCTGCCTCGATGTCACCAGCGAGGGCAAACCTGTATGCTCTCTTCAGGTCATCTACCACCCACCCGTGGACAACCTCACCTTCACCCAACAACTCATGGACACGATCTCAACTAATTCCGGACGGCAGAACACTCAAATCTACCTGGGGTGACTTCAATCTCCACTGGAACGATCACAATGACGTGTTGGTGAATAGTCTTAAAACTTTCCTCAACGCGCTCGACCTCACCCAAATCTGCAACAGCCCGACCCATGACAAAGGCTCTATCCTCGACCTTAAGGAAAAAATACTGAAGTTCCCCCGTGGTCAGTTTATACTTTCCTATGTGGCATAGCTCATAAAGTCAATCAGTTAGTCTTCATATTAACACAGATACAACAAAATTAGTTCTCTCATTTTAAATATGTTATTAGTTTTTCTTTTTCTGTAGTGTATCAAAAATATTTTTTTCTTCTTAATAAGTCTTTTCCTTATGTATTCATCAATTCATAAACATAGGTTATAATCAGATCAGCATTAAAATACAGTGAGAAATACCTTTATCTTTACAATGTATTTAAAAAACAAGTATTCATACAGTGAAGAACAACACCCTATCTGCCACACACCAAACACCATACACACTTACTCATTCATACATCTCTACACTCTTTCCAAATCCAAAAACAATTTCTAAGGTTGAGGTAACAGATATTGTTTGTGTATTTCCACGCCAGGTCTACGCGCGTTTCGGTGGATTCTGACCACCTTCCTCAGGACCAGATAAGAGAAAGTTTATGCTCTCCTCAGCGTGTGTGTGCAGGGTACCTGAAATTACAAACAAAGTATAATGTACCTGTAACATGACCTCAGTCGCAGGACAAGTGACTTAGGGCCAGATGTAGGTCGGTCGGTAACGGCCGAAAATCGGTATTTTCGGCCGTTACCGATCGGTAAATAGGTGATAGGTATGTAGGGGGCATTATTTTAGCGATTCGGTAAAATAAAAAAATCAGTACATTTACCGAATCTGAGCCAATCAATCAATCAATCATAGGCATTTATATCGCGCACTACTTACCCGGAGGGTCTCAAGGCGCTTGGGGGGGGGGGGGGGGGGGTCCGCTACTGCTCGAACAGCCAGGTCTTAAGCTTCTTCCTGAAGGAGAGGTGTTCTTGGGTCAGGCGTAGGTCGGTCGGGAGGGAGTTCCAAGTCTTGGCGGCCAGGAGGGAGAAGGACCTTCCTCCTGTTGGCGCTCTGCGGATGCGGGGGACGGCGGCGAGGGCGTGACTGGTCGAGCGGAGGTGGCGTTTGGGAGCGTAGAAGTTGAGGCGGCTGTTGAGGTAGGTCGGGCCTTGGTTGTGTAGGGCTTTGTGTGCGTGGGTGAGGAGCCGGAAGGTGATTCTTTTGTTGATCGGGAGCCAGTGCAGGTCTCTCAGGTGTCTGGAGATGTGGCTTCGTCTGGGGACGTCGAGGATGAGTCTCGCCGAGGCGTTCTGGATCCGCTGGAGTCTCTTCTGGAGCTTGGCGGTGGTTCCGGCGTAGAGGGCGTTGCCGTAGTCCAGTCGGCTGGTGACGAGGGCCTGGGTGACCGTCTTCCTGGTCTCGGTGGGGATCCACCGGAAGATCTTACGTAGCATGCGCAGGATGTTGAAACAGGACGAGGAGACGGCGTTGACTTGTCTGGTCATGGAGAGGGAGGAGTCCAGGATGAAGCCCAGGTTGCGTGCGTGGTCTGTCGGTTTGGGTGCGTTGCCCAGGGCTGGGGGCCACCAGGAGTCGTCCCAGGCGGAGGGTGAGGAGCCCAGGATGAGGACTTCCGTCTGGTCTGTGTTTAGTTTCAGGCGGCTGGTCGTCATCCACTCGGCCACGTCTTTCATCCCTTCGTGTAGGTTGGCTCTGGCGGTGGCGGGGTCGTTGGTCAGGGAGAGGATCAGCTGGGTGTCATCGGCGTAGGAGATGATGTTCAGGTTGTGCTGGCGTGCGATGGCTGCAAGGGGGCTCATGTAGACATTGAAGAGGGTGGGGCTGAGCGAGGATCCCTGAGGGACGCCACAGATGACTTTCGTGGCTTCTGATCTGAATGGGGGGAGGCGGACTCTCTGTGTCCTTCCAGCGAGGAAGGAGATGATCCACTCCAGTGCGTTCTCCTCGATTCCGACGTTGCTGAGGCGCTGCACTAGGGTGCGGTGGCAGACAGTGTCGAATGCCGCGGAGAGGTCCAGGAGGATGAGGGCCGCTGTTTCTCCGTTGTCCAGCAGGGTTCGGATGTCGTCGGTGGCAGCGATGAGGCCGGTCTCGGTGCTGTGGTTGGCCCGGAAGCCTGACTAAGATGGGTCGAGGGATACAGTCGTCTCGAGGAAGGCTGCCAGTTGCTTGTTGACTGTCTTCTCGATGACTTTGGCTGGAAACGGGAGGAGCGAGATGGGGCGGTAGTTCTTGAGTTCGGTGGGGTCCGCCGTTGGTTTCTTTAGTAGAGCGCTGAGTTCGGCGTGCTTCCAGCTCTCAGGGAAGGTGGCGGTGTCGAAGGAGGTGTTGATAATGTCCCGCAGGTGGGGTGCGATGACAGCGTCGGCCTTGTTGAAGACGTGGTGAGGGCAGGGGTCGGTTGGAGATCCGGAGTGGATGGAGTTCATCGTGCGGATGGTGTCTTCGAGGTTGATCGGTGTCCAGGCGTTGAGGGTGGTGGTGGGGGGCGTTGGTGTGGTCGTGGGGAGCGTTGTTTATGTGCTGAAGCTGTTGTGTATGTCAGCGATCTTGTTGTGGAAGTAGGAGGCAAGGGAGTTGCAGAGGTCTTGCGATGGGGTGATGTCGTTGGTTCCGGCGTTGGGGTTGGAGAGCTCTCTCACGATGTTGAAGAGTTCCTTGCTGTTGTGTGCGTTGTTGTCCAGCCGGTCCTTGAATGCTGTTTTCTTGGTGGCGCGGATCAGTTGATGGTGCTTTCGGGTGGCGAGCTTGAGGGTGGTCATGTTGTCCAGTGTTGGGTCTCTTCTCCAGGCTCTCGAGGGCACGGCAGTACTTCTTGGAGCTCTTGAGTTCGTCGGTGAACCACGGGGCCACCCAGATGTAGGTGGGACTCTTCAGAGTCCCAGAGGCCTTACCGAATCGGTATTTTACCATCAAATCCAATTTGATGGTAAAATACTGATTCCGGTGTGCATGCACATGTGTGCATGCACACCTATGCCATGTGATAGGCAGACCTGCCCTTAGGGCATGTATGCCTGCCACATGGCACCCGAGCCTGTTTTGGGGGTGCCAGAGGGTGTCAAAGTGACACCCCCTGCACCCTTGTGAAAATCGGTACTTACCGATTCGGTAAATACCGAATCGGTAATGCCCATTCATTCCTATGGGCTTCAAAGCCCATAGGAATGAATGGGCATTACCGATTCGGTATTTACCGAATCGGTAAATACCGAAATCATCCGAATCGGTATTCCAGCACATCTGGAATACCTACATGTCCACCCCATAGATTTACCGATTTTTTAATTACCGAATCGGTAAAATTCGGTAATTAAAAATCGGTAAATCTATTTAACCTACATCTGGCCCCTAATTTGTCGTATTTCATCTACAAAATTCTTTATATACTTGCTATGAGATACCATATGAATGAGTAAGTGTGTATGGTGTTTGGTGTGTGGCAGACAGGGTGTTGTTCTTCACTGTATGAATACTTGTTTTTTAAATGCATTGTAAAGATAAAGGTATTTCTCACTGTATTTTAATTTATATCTGGTTATAACCTATGTTTATGAATTGATGAATACATAAGGAAAAGACTTAAAAAGAAGAAAAAAATATTTTTGATACACTACAGAAAAAGAAAAACTAATAAAATATTTAAAATGAGAGAACTAATTTTGTTGTATCTGTGTTAATATGAAGGCTAACTGATTGACTTTATGAGCTATGCCACAAAGGAAAGTATAAACTAACCACGGGGGAACTTCAGTATTTTTTCCTTGATGTTGTCCTCTCTTTTCCCTGGTCATTAATTCAACCATAGAGGGGGTCCCAAAAATTATGCTATTCTATCCTCGACCTTATCATAGCCAAAGAGGACTCCACCCAACTGGGGGCAATCCAACCTTGCGACTGGTCAGACCACCACATTATCACATTCTTCATCAACGAAAAAGTTAAACTTAGCCCGGCTCAACCCACCAAATCCAAGATCTGGAAAAGGGACCTAAAGAAACTCAACCCCAACTCCTTACCTCCCCACACCTGCAATCTCCTCCTTCCCCCTACTGGCGCCTCGGACGTACAATCTCTGACCAACCTCTACCTCGACTCTATGACCTCAATAATCAATGAAGCCGCCCCCCTGCAACTGAAGAGTGTCTCCACCAAGAACTCTAAACCATGGTATGATGGTAGTCTCAACGAAGATAGGCGTGCCATGCGAATGGCAGAGCGCACCTGGAGATCAGACCCCTCAGCACTGCACCTTAAAACTCTTAAGAAAAAGAGAAACGCCTACTTTAGGAAAATCAAGCGCTCTAAAACAAATTTCTTCAGCCTCCAGCTCGATCAAGCAAAAAACCGACCAAGAAAACTGTTTGATCTAGTCAAAACTCAAACCAAGGAACAACCTCTACAATCAAATAGCACAACAGGCAATATACCATCCTGTGAAGACTTCTCTGCTTTCTTTGAGCTTAAGACTGATAACATAAGAAGCGATCTCCTCAATGATGTAAGCCGCTATTCCAGCCCCAACAGCTTAACTTCCACTCAACCTAAAAACAATGCGGCCTGGTCTTCCTTCGACACCTACTCAGAAGAAACAATTAACAAACTGCTTGGCACCTTGAAACCCTCTAATCACCTCACAGACCCCCTACCTGCTAATTCTGTAAAATACTTCATCCTCCTGCTCCTCCCACTTTGGACTAAAATCATTAACAGTTTGCTTCAACAAGGACTCATCCCTGACTCCCTCAAGGTGGGACAAGTCACGCCTATACTCAAGAAACCTACAGCTGACCCTGCTGACCTAAACAATTACCGCCCTATCACTAATATCCCTACCCTGGCCAAACTACTGGAGAAATGCGTACAACTCCAACTGACAAAACACATTGATCAGTTTGACCTCCTCAACCCTCATCAGTCAGGTTTCAGAGCAAGACACAGTACGGAAACGGCTATGACACACATAATTGATGACGCCCTCCAAATCCTAGATCATAACGACACCTGTCTCCTCATTCTACTTGATCTCTCCTCAGCATTCGACACCGTCAAACATGAGAATCTACTTGAGCTGTTAAACACCAGAATGGGTCTATCTGGGACTGTTCTCAAAAGGTTCACTTCCTTTCTACATAACCGGTCTCAAAATTTCAAGATCAACAACGTGTTATCCCCATCTGTGCCTGTAACATTAGGAGTCCCACAAGGATCTTCCCTATCCCCAACCTTGTTCAATCTAGTCATGGAGCCACTCACCACCTTGTTACAAGCATCAAATGTTCACTTTCACATGTATGCCGATGACACTCAACTCTATCTCAAACTACAATCCCCTGAAGATATCAAACTTCTGAACTCTACGCTCAGAAACACCCAATCATGGTTGGCCGATAATCACCTCAAACTAAATGCTCTGAAAACTGAGTTCCTTTTGATCTCACCTCCTGTGAAAATCTCCACCACCCAAACCTGGCTCAAGCACCTAACAGCACTCAATGTCCAACCCACTATCGTGGACTCCGCGAAATCCTTAGGCATCACACTTGACGCCAATCTCAACATGCAGCAGCATATTAGCAAAGCTACTAAGGGAGCTAATTTCCAAATCAACACTTTGAGGAAACTTAAACCCTTCCTCCCAGCTAAGGACTTCCAAACTGCAGTTCAAGCCCTAGTCATCCCACGCATGGACTACGGAATCGTCGCTCTATGCGGACTCCCCCTATCAACAACTGCACCCCTAAGAGCCTCCTTGAACGCTGCAGCGAGACTTATCACTGGATCAAAAAAACATTCGCCTATTTCCCCTGATTTAAAATCCCTGAACTGGCTGCCTTTTGAAGCCAGGATACAGCTAAAAATCGCTTGTATGACTCATATGGCTGCACACCAAAAGTCACCCAACTACCTCACACAAAAGCTGACTATATCAGGGGGCTCGAGATCCACCAGAAGCACAAAAAATCTCCTCCTGAAACCGCGAAGAGTCCGGAAAGAAAAAACGTATAAACGATCCTTCTCTGGAATGGCACCCAGGATCTGGAATGCACTCTGTCCCGAAACAAGACTTATCTCATCCTCTGCATTTTTTAAGAAAGAAGTGAAAGCCATCCTTATGGCTAAATTCACTTGAACTCTTTTTTGGGATATATTGAATACATTGCACCGACCTTGTATTTTTCGATTATCTGATTGTCGAACTGTACTTTTGTTTTATCTGATTGCTATACTACTTTGCAACTCACTTACTACCTACTACTATTTTGTACCCAAAAGTTTGTTTATTCATTCCTTTGTTTCCCTTACCCCTGTTTCTGTAAAGCGCTCTGATATCTGCAAAGATCTTGTTCGCGCTATATAAAACTTTGAAAATAAATAAGAAACAAAAAACAAGACCAATGGAGCGATGAGGGAAGAAGGGGGAAAAAGAAAAGGGGTTAGAACGCAGATCAAGTCTCAGCGGAAAGGCAAAGGAGTAAGGTACAGGCCGGGGACACCAAAAAAAAGTCATAGTTAAGGAATCCGGTGGTGAATCTGTGACAAACGTCCAAGCCGGGCTCCCTCATATCGTCGGGTCAACACATTGCAATGGAACGGTACTGTAGCCGACCACAGGGTGGGCTGGGTTGTAAGGGCACCATGAGACTTAAAAGGAGATTTAGGGGGCCGAGGGTGGGGGCGAAAAAGGGTGCCTCACCGAGAAAATACTATGAGAGCAGGGTGGCAGATGCACAGAAAAGGTGAAGGGTCAAAGGGCACAGGAAGGCCTTATCGCACGTTCGGCAGCAGGCGCATTAACCCGAGCTATCACACCGAAACAAAGAGCGATGGGAGTATTCATGGGCGAGGGGAGTATTCTCCTCTGGGAAGGGGTACTCTAATTGCCGCGGGGACTGAGCGGTTTGGGCCTCACTCACCTCTGGGGGTAGCAGTAGCTGTGCCCCAAAGCCACCGTCGGGAAGCGCGCATTCTCTGCTGAGACCAAGGGTGCAGAAGCAGTTAAACCAGCCCACTGCTCAGTTTCACCGTGGGGCTGGGGGGGAGACCTACGTGCTTCCTGTGCCCTCCATGGAAGATGTCTGCATGGTTGCTGCGCCTGGCTGGAGCCGCCGCCCGGTCCGGGAGGGAGGGTCGGCTGGAGTCGAGGAGCGGTGGCGGTGGCTGCTGCAAACAGGCCGCAGTCTTCGGTCACAGGAACTTCTGGACAGTGGCGAAATGTGCGGTGGAGAGATGGGACTGTGCGTTTCCAGTAAGGAGGGGTAAGGAGGAGCCAGGCAGCAGGGAGAGGGTAGTTGACCTCAGGCGGGACGGGGTGGGAACCAGTGGCTTAGACACGGGAGGGAATAGCAGGCAAAATGTAACTAGCGCGCGCACCTGAGGGGGGGGGGGGCTGCGTGGCCATCTTATACATGTTGTTTTGAGTAACAGGACATACACAGGTTTACAATCATTATCTATGGTGGAAATGAAAAATATTTTGCAGAATGCAGGAAACAGGGTATTGAAGAGCAGAAATAAAGGATGCTGTGGTTAACACAAATGTGGCTTTCACAGTCATGGGAGCGCCAGAGAGATTCACGCATTCCTAGGCTGTTTAAGGATGTAGCGCTGCCGGCAGCAGGGGGTACGAGGGGGGCTGCGAGGTTCACTCGCGGGAGCGATAATTGCTGCCAGATGGTGGCGCACGCTCCTGCGAGTGAAACTCCTGACGCGCACGCGTTGCCATTGAAGGCAATGGAACGAGTGCACATGCTTGGCTGAACAGCCTTAGCGCTCGGTAAAGACCTAAAAAACTAGCTTGCACGATTCTTATAGACATCATTAGGAGTGTCCCAACAGACCCTTTTTCATGGTATGACAGTGAATGGAGTTGAGCGAAATTCCTGCGTGCTGAGCAAAACACTGGATTTCCCCCATTTTTTTTTCGACCAAGGGTGATCGGCTGCTCTGAGAATGGGCAAAAAAACCACACAAAAAGTTGCTTTTAGTGGCGCTGTGAAGGTCCAGGCAATGTATTTACGTAAATGCAGCTGGGCGACATAGTTACCTTAATGCTAACTGCATTATAGTAAGGTACAATAATGAGACATCTGGCAGTATAGTTCAAAGCAACATTCACAACAGGGAAGTCTGTGCGCCACAATTGCCTACAGAGTCCTCCGAGCAAGCAATTACCACACACAAGATCCTCTGCTGGGAGAGTTGATTTGAAGGCCAGGCCACAGTAATTAACTTAATATAATTACCATTAGGGTAATTACATTTTCTGCCTCCCAACAGTGTTGCCCTCCAAGTGGCACAATATTTTCTTGGTCCCTTACAATAATCAATGCCCAAGAGCAGAATTTTAGTTTTGCACGACACTTCTCCTGCATTCCATCCTTTATTCAATTAAGGGCCGACAAAAGAAGAAATAGAAAAATTGCCTGGAGTTTTATATCCCCCTCAGATTGCACAAGCATTGGCCAAGCTAATCAGTCTCACCTTTGAGAGCCATTAGCTTTAGCAATCTTTAGTAGCTAGGCTGTACAGCGGCGCATATGCTTTGCAGTGTGGCAAACACTAATTTAAACAAGCCTTGGCAAAGTCATTAGGTCTGGCGTTGGCCACCAACCTGCTGGCAAGTCTTGTTCTGTCATGGTTTTTGCAAAACTTTATTGTTTGGAAATATGCCAGGCCCTCATCAATCTAAAAACAAATTTGCTGTAGGAGAAAAAGATTTTGGTCTAAATTTTTATTTGATTTTTTAAACACACATATTACCATAGTACTCCATGGCACTGAAGGGGACTACTTTAAAAGTCAACGAGTCTGTAATTGACTGCAAGCCTCTTGTCTTTGAGAGACAAAGAAAAAAAGAAAGAATGGGGGGGGGTGAAAAGGAAATAGTGAAATAAGGAGAAGGAAAAGAAAGAGAACGAAAGAAGAAAAGAGAGAAAGAAGAAGAGGAAGAAGAAAGTAGCAAACGCAAGAAAGAAGAAAGTAAGAAAGAAAGAATTAGTAACAAAAGCAAGAAAGAAATAAGGAAAGTGATAGAAAGAAAGAAGGAAAGCGAAGGAAAGAGACACAAAGAAAATAAGAGAAACTAAGAAAGAAAAAGGAAAGAAAGTAAAGGAAGTAGAATTAAAGAGAAAGAAAGAAGTAGAGAAGGAAAGAGAAAGAAGTAGAGAAGAATGAAAGAAAGAAAGATTTAGAAAAAATGAAAGAAGGCAAGAAAGAGAAACAAGGAAAGAGAAAGAAAGAAAAAAGAAAAACAGAAAGGAGAAAGATAAAGAAAGAAAATGAAGGAAAGAAATAAGAAAGGCAACAAAGAAAGTAAACAAAGAAAAAAGGTAATAAGAGACTACAATTACAGAACTATTTCAAATGGACACATTCTGGTATGCTGTGATTTAGTAGCAGTCACAAAAGCAAACACTCCCTAAAAAATATACAACAGCATTGGAAGGAGATGGGATCTGAGAAAGATAGAATGTCCATCAGAACTGTCTTGCTATCTTATCAGGCTGTAAAGAACAAGCTACTTAGATTCGGTAACGATGTATCTGTAAGAGAAATTAGTAGTTATAGATTTCTTACCTTAGTATTACCCCCAGGCCTCAGACTGGATCAGGAGAAATATTTTCGTAGCAGTACCCCAGCACGTCAGTGGGTGGCGTCGGTCGACTTTGCATTCATCGTCGTGGTCGCCGGGATGATGTTGCAGTGTCTATTTAGACGCCGCCCCTGCGAGCTGACATCAGTTCTAACATGATGTTCCACGCCAGAAGAGAGCCATGCAGGACACTGACCACTGGTGCACATAGCTAGGTCCATGTAAGGGAGTCCCTATCCCTAGAAGTCAGTTCACAGAACGGGGAAGATAGGTGGGGCGGCAAGGAATCTATAACTACTAATGTCTCTTACAAATACATCATTACCGAAGGGAAGTAACTTGTTCATCTGAAAGTGACCGTAGTTATAGATGCCTTACCTTAGAATAGTTACCACAGCAATGCCAACCCCGAAGAAGGGTCTGCAAACGAAGTTCACACGAGGAAGTCCTGAAGAATAAAACGTCCGAAAAATCTGTCCCTCCGGACTTGGCTGTCCAGGCAGTAACGTTTCATGGCTGCCTGGCAGATGTCAACAAACAGAACACCACGTCCCAAAGCAGTAGTGGCTGCCGTCGCCCTGGTTAAGTCGGCACGCAGTCCTACTAGCGGTTCCGTTTTCGCCATACAATAAAAGATCTTAATGCATAAGACAACCCATTGAGAGATGGTACGTTTGTGCACTGCCTGACCTTTCTTGGCATCCACATAACCTACGAAAAGTTGATCGCCCATCCGGAAGACTTTAGTGCGGTCAAAGTTCAAAGGACAGCAGTGGAGTCTCTTCTCCTCCTTGGAAGGGCGCAGAGGCTTAAATAAGGTGGGCAATGTGATGGTCTGGCCTATGTGGAAAGGGGTAACCACCTTGGGCAGAAAAGAAGGCCTAGTACGAAAGACCACTTTGTCCGGATGGACAGCATGAAAGGGAGGTTTTGGAAGAAAGAGCCTGAAGCTCACTCACCCTGTGAGCAGATGTAATAGCGAGCAGGAAAGCAGTTTTCAAAGTACTAAGATAAAGGACAATTATGTAGGGGCTCAAAGTGAGCACACATAAGATAAGTGAGGACAAGATTAAAGTCCCACTGGGGCATTATGAAAGGAGAAGGAGGAAAGAGATGAGTAATGCCCTTCAGAAATCTGTTAACAATAGGGGACTTCATGAGAGGGGAGGAGCTTCGCGGGCAAGCAAGATGGCCGCGTAAGCTCGGAGCTCCGGAGACCCTGCGATCCTCCACATAAATCCTGATGAGAATCCTGATCCACGATAGTGGAATACTGTGTGTGAACGGTTGCTGAGGCGGGACTCGTTGTCCGATTCAAAATCCGACACTCCTAGGTGGAGTTACACCGTGTAGAAGATTCGTGCCAGGGACGTGCTACTGCCCGTGCGGTGGTTGACAACGGCGACATTGTTGCACGGAAGCGGTGTGGTGTGTGAGTGACTACTCCGCTGGCCCAACGAAGCACGCGGAGTGGGACGGTGCTGATCAGCAACGGTGTTCGCGGCGCCCGATAGTCGCATCGAAGAGCAGGTGTGGCCCTTGTTTGTGATCCATTGTGCTGGTCCCCAAAACCATCATGGCGGGCAGAAGAGAGTCGGACAAGGCGAGGGTCCGTGGGAGTAGGAAAACTACGTATTCCCAATCGAACAATTTGGATCGCTATGCCCAGCAGAAGAGCTCGCCAGGTGCAGCTGCCCGGCCTAAGGACTCAAATCGGGACGAGTCGCCAGACACGTCGGACCCGACACTCCGGGACGTCATGGAAGCCATTGCAGGCATCAAAACGGAGATGCATAAACAACATGAGGTCCTGACGCATAAAGTCGACACCCTGGCGATTGAGGTCAACTTGATTAGAGCCGATCTGGGCAAGACCAACGATAGGGTCAAATCGTTGGACATTAAAACCGCGAGCCTCACAACTGATGTATCGGACCTACAAACAGAGGTCCGAGACTTGAGATCGGCCAACGATCTTTTCGCGAGACGGCGGATGTTTTTGAAGGACGTGCCAGGCGACAGAACGTCCGAATCATCAGCGTACCAGAAGGGGCAGAGGACTCAGCCACCGATCTTTTCGTGGAAGACCTGATACAAACTCATCTGGCCCCTGCGGGCCTCAGCCGTTTCTTCTCAGTGGAACGAGCTCATAGACTGCCAGGGGGACGCCCGAAAGTGGGTGCCCCGCCGAGGCCCATTATAGCACGGCTGTTTAACTTCAGGGATCGGGATGCTATCCTGCAGGCTTCAAGAAGAAACGGGCCGCTCAAGTTCCAAAATGCGGACATAAACTTCTATCCGGACTTTACTCGGTCGGTACAGCGGCGGCGACAAAGCTTCACAGGGTGAAGAGGCGACTCAGAGAACTGGGGATGAAGTACTCGATGATGTTCCCCGCGAAACTGCGCATTGAACATGATGGCCGTGCCATATTCTTTGATTTGCCTGAAGTGGCGAGCGAGTGGTTGGACCCTTTGCCGCAGAGACATGATGAACGCGAGGAACAATCAGAGGGCGCCTCGGGAGGCCCTGAGCAACAGGAGTAGAGTCTATCTTCGGAACATTGTCGGACAATGGGACTGCTGGTGACAACCGGTATCACATTCTTGCACTTTTGTTATTTGTTATTTGTTATTTGTTATTGCGGGTTTATATAGCGCCAAGTCACCTGCAGGTCTCAGGGCGCTTATACCACATGTCATAACAACCAAGGGACTGAGAAGGGTAGAGGTATAATGAATATCCTTCACTTGGTTATGGAGGGTGGCGGGGGGGACTGCGTGATCTCCATTCTTCTCTAGGGTCTTTCTGTAGCGTAGTTTTCTGGGGCGACAGGCACACTGCTAGTTGGGGGGGCTACTTAGACTGATGCAGGGGTGCAGGGTGGGGGGTGGTTTGGTTGTTGGTTGTATGTTTTTTCCTTTTTTCCCTTTTTCTTCTCCAAGGCAATGTAAAAACTGTAATTCTTCTGGTTCTGTAACTATGATGCCTGCCGGGACTGGCGAAGGCCCACAATTCGACGATGGGGGGTAGGAACCTAAAAGTATTGTGTTGGAATGTCAATGGGCTGGGGGATCGCATAAAGAGAGGTGTGGTTTTGCAACTGTTTAAAAGATGTATGCCCGACGTTATTTTGCTACAAGAGACACACTTGGTGGGGAACACATGCCAAACGCTTAACAGGAAGGGTTTCAAGATGGTGGCGCACTCTGGGTTCTCTTCGGGATCCCGGGGGGCGGGGATTATGGTGCGCGCGTCTCTCCCATTTGAGATGGACTCTAGTGTTGCCGATGAGAGGGGGCGGTACGTCGCCGTCTCGGGGAGATGGGAGGGACGGTCCCTGGTTCTGGTTTCGGTTTATGTTCCCCCTGGGTTGCAAAACAACACGTTTCAGGACATTGGGGGCGCCATTTTGGGTCTCCCTGAGGGTCTGCTTATTATAGGAGGGGATTTCAAAGCAGTTTGTTCGGGGACCCTAGACAGACATCCATCCAGAGAGCTCAGAGGTTCGCAATCCTGGCTTCCCGACTTCCTGGACACTATGGGACTTATTGACTGCTGGCGGCTCATGCACCCTACCCAGAGTCAATACTCATTCCACTCAGGGGCACACGGAAGCCTCTCCAGAATCGATTATGTTCTGGCTCTAGCGGCCCACGTGTCGGCAGTCTCTGAGGCCCGACTACTGGCGAGGGGCATCTCAGACCATTCTCCGGTCTAGGTGTCCTTTGACTTCGACATCGTGGCGACCGAGAGGGTGGTATCAGTTAACCCGTGGTACTTCCGCAACCCCAAGACTCGTGGACTCCTGGCTAAGGCTATTGAGCTTTATTTCTCTGAAAACTCGGGGTCAGTTACATTGTGGTACTGTAAATTTGGACCCCGCTGTTTTACAGATATCGAGGTCCAACACTCGTGTCATAAAATGTCGTCGTACCATGACGAATTTGGTATCTACGAACCGGTAATGATTAGGGCATTATCCCCATGCATTTGCGTCACGATTGAGTGATGCTAACACCCTTAATCGTAGTTTCCGTCCCGAACCCTTGGACTCCATTTTGTAAACGGCATCCATCTTATGGCTTGCCCTCATATAAGTCAATTGATTAAAGCCAAGCTTGATCTAAAAGGACACGTCCTTTGTAGCTGACTTCCCCATGACCTGGCCGAAGCTGACTCCACTGCCTCCAGCCAAGCCTGTTTGGGCAGCTCCTCGCCCAGTGGCCGAGCAAGATATCATCAAGGCACAACATGTCATAAACCATTCACTACATACAGACCCTGTTTTCCATACACATACACCTGTCCATGATTCTTGTTTATGACCCGTTTTATGATGGGAGGGTGCCCGACCTTATTGGTGTTTCATCGATATCTGATGGGAGTTCTGGATCCGACGGGGTAATCCATCACCAACTAGACATCTAAAATATGTGTTGACCAGCATGACTTCGCTCTTTGTATTATTGTGGAAATATTTGTATAGCCATATCATAAACTCAAGAATTCTTGCCTACAGCTACTAATTCTGTATATAAGGAGAAGGCTGGTTCTGTAAAAACGAACAGTCTCCTGAGAACTGTGTTGTCGTACTTCTAGGACGCATGTGGTTGCAGCCAATAAAACTCGATCACTGACTTCAACTAGAAGACTCTGTGTTTCTGTAAGTCCAGAACAGGGAGAACTCAGAGGTCTTCGGGTGTGGTCCCCTGGCACCACCGGGTCTCTAAAAACCCGGCACCTCAGTTGGCGCCCAACTCGAGGCGATATCAAGCGGTGACAGTCCAAGCCAGATGTTCGTGAGGAGCTTCGTGTGAAAATTCCGGAGGACGGCCAGCCACTTCAGCGACCCCTGCATGTCGACGTGGTTCCGAAGGTCTTTGCTGCGAGGTTCCCCGCGTCCCGACGGCTACGAAGGACTGCTGCCCTGACTATCGCCCTGTTTTGGACCCAGTGATCCTTGGTAGAGCGAAACGATAGACGAGTCTTCTAGTGACGTCACCGATCTTCAATATTCAGTTAAGTATAAGTGGAGCGTCTCCCAGTTCTTAGTTTAGTTCTTAGTTTGGTTCTTAGTCTTGGTATCCCAGAGATACGGTTTGTATTATTGGTACTTGCAAGCACCAAAACCGAGGGGTTCGTGTATTCACGACAATATCATAATTAGATAATCCCTTGAAGTTTGAAGCTAGACTAGTGAGCGAAGATGCCTGGTCTCAGCAGACTTGGAAACTTGTTGTCTCTTGGTTGTAGTAAGGACTCCCGATTAGAGGATTTGTGTCCGGTTCCTCCGATTGGAACTCCAACATATGAGTTATATATAAAGCATGGAGTAGGTCCTATCACGTATAACGAGGTATGGATGAAATACACCCGCAAGGATGGTGTTTTAAAATGGCCCCAACATGGTAGTTTTGACTCAGAAATATTAGACAACCTCGAGGTCAAATTGTTCAAGAAGAAAGCCCGGCCGGCGATGTTTGACTCTTTTCGCTTATGGCGCAAAGAAGCCAAACAGAAAGAAATAAAATTAGCGAAGAAAAATAGAAGAGGTATGTCAATGGTGCAAGCCGCCGTTGCATACAGGGATAATGAGGAAGAACAAGAAAGTGAACGAATGCTTAGGAGCAAGAAACTAGCAGTAGATAAATGCTACCCGATGTTACCACATGAGGGACAAGACTCAAAGGGAACACCCGAGAAAGATCCATTAATGTCCCATTTATTGAACTCACCACCCCCATATACATCGAGTATTGTTGGACCCCCGAGACGTATTGTTATACCACGCCCCAGTGCACGAAATGCAGCTCCTGCACAAACACCAGCTCCTCTTCAGCTGGTTCCTACTTCTCCGGCGCAGCCTTCTCAAGGGCCGCCGCCTTTGCTATATACTCCTTCTACTTCTACAACCTTGCCTACTGCTCCAACTATTCACTACGATACTACGTCTGCTACTGCCTCAACTTCTTCTGCTGTTGCTTCGACTTCCTCTTCACATCAGCCTGTCTTTTCTGGCGCATCTGTTTCGTCGCAAGCTTCTCCTTCTGTCAGGCAGAGAGTGGCAAGAACTGTCACTGGTCTATTCTCGCCCTTCTTTGGGTCGCCTAAAACGACCCCTAAACCAGAACGTAGACAGTTGCGCAGTCAACTACCCGACTACGAGGAAAGAGAAGTACTGAATGAGTTAGCACGCAAATGGGTTACTGATACTGTAAGATATGATCTTCTGTCTGTTATGGAAGTTTTCCGTCAGTGGGATCCATCCACGCAAAGATATGTGTTTCAGGAAATGTGTGTGTACCTCTGGGAAGATTTACGAGATAATGACCCAAAACGCAGAATGCAGGAACTAGCCCGCATGCGATTCAAATTTTATGAAGGCATGATTATAGGCACAGATGTTGAGAAAGCAATGAATTTGTTGTTATCTTATAGGAGCACGGGAAATAGCTCTAGATCGTTTGATGAGGATGATGTGTCTGATAGAAAAAGAGCGCGACAGTACCCCATGAGAGAGGTTCCTCCAGTATGGAGGGAAGGCGATGCGAACGCGCAACCGCCTGTTTCACCGCATTTCCAGCGTGTATGGGTACATGTCCCCTGGAAAAGATCCGAAGTTTTAGCACTCAAGCAGACACTACCCGATCCCCGTAAAAACCCAGCAGGATATTACAAGGAATTATCGCAGACTGCCAGCTCATGTATAATGAATTTAGCAGATATAGACATGTTGTTTGGGAACGTGGTTCCGCATCCTCTATGGAGTAAAATTCGTCATGTAGATCATGATCAGGAACTAGGTGACTCATGGGCTAATATCACTGCTACTGATGCCAGACAAGTTGGTGGTTCTAAACCCGAGCCTTTAATAGCAGATCTTCCCGGTAGGATTATTGCGTACATGAAAACGTTGATGCCTGAATTACGCGTAAATTGGGACAAGCTATCTGCGTGTAAGCAAAAGAAAGATGAGAATGTGTCTGACTTTTTCACGAGGTTTGAGGAGACTTTCACTGATCACAGTGGTCAGGACATGGCTACCGAGGGTGGCCAAAGATTGTTTGTAGACAAATTTGTACATAATCTGCTTCCTGAATTATGCAATAAATTGAAAGATTCAGAGAGTGCTTGGGCTGTTTCCACGTCAGCACAGATTTTAGCCACAGCCCAGTACTATGAAAATAGACGCAAAGACGAGTTAGATAAGACAGACAAGAAGACTAAAGAATTAAAGACTAAAGTTCTTCTCCAGCAAGCGTATCCGCCTCGCACTCCTAGTCAGCCCAATTATCAGCAACCACAGCAGTATTCGAGAAACGCGCAAGGAAACGAGTTTTCCCACCAGCGTTCTCCATATGGCCCGAATCAATGTGCATATTGCAAAGAAGAGGGTCATTTCAAAAGTAATTGCCAAGCTCTTGCACGACGTTTAAACGGTGTCTCCGGCACAAGAGGTAGAGGTGTTCAACAGGCTCCTAGAGGTAGGGGCCGTGGAAACTTCCCCCAGAACACCAATTCTTTTCCGCCTCAGAATTCTATGAATAGCTTTGACCAACAGAATAATGCGTCCTCCAGGTCAGCTCAGTACTATGCAGATGACTATTACGCAGAAAACGAGAATGAGGGTAATAGTTGCTAGGACAGCCATGGACAAAGAGAGGGAGTTGTTTCAGTTCCAGTAGATCAGAATGGACCTTATGTTGAGGTGGTTACATCCGGAGTGTCGGAGCCATTTCTGCTGGATACTGGTGCTACAAAAAGTTCTATTATGCACTCAAAACTTCCTGGCGCACCTTTGTCCGGCGAAATGAATGTTTCAGTAGGTTTTTCTGGCGCCCCTGTTAGAAACCCGATCTCCGATCCCATGCCCCTTTCTGTTGGCCCATGCGAATTAGAAGCACCCCTCATTCTTACAACAGGTTGTGGCGAAAATGTGTTAGGTTTGGATTTGCTGAAGAGATTATATGCGACTTTATACTGTTCTCCTTCGGGAGTACAACTCACGCTTGGTAGGAAAGTTATTTCCCCGATGTATCTGTCAAAGGAAAGCATTCCGACTGAGTTGTCATCTCTTCCAGATGTACTTTGGGCGAATGATGTAGGTCGTTTGGAGATAGCACCATATGTCATAACATTGAAAACTAATGTCAAGTTGCCACGTATTCCCCAATATCGAATGTCAAAAGAATGTGAAAAGGCTTTGCTAGAAATAGTCCACGATCTAATTGCGAAAGATGTCATCGAAGAGACTACAGGCAACATTTGCAACAGTCCTGTTTTGCCTGTCTTAAAGCGTACCGATCCTTCACAGCCCCCTGTGTACCGATTTGTGATCGACCTAAGGGAAGTGAATAAGATCGTTGTACCACAGTTTCCAGTCGTCCCCGACATTACTGCCCTATTGACAATGGTTCCAGCCTCAGCCAATTGGTTTTCAGTGATCGAACTGAAGAATGCCTTCTTCAGCATCCCGATTGCCGAAGAGAGCAGAGACATCTTCGGCTTCAATTTAGGAGGTCGAAGTTTCCGCTTCAGACGCGCTCCTCAGGGCTACTGCGAGAGTCCATCAATATTCAGTCAGGCTCTGAAAACGCAACTCGATACGATTGTTCTACCTGGTGGCGCGACTCTGATTCAGTAGGTAGACGACTTACTGATCGCTGCAGATACTGAAGAGATTTGCAAACAAGCCACGTTGTCCTTGTTGCATCATTTATGTGACATGAGGCACAAGGTCTCGCTTTCCAAACTACAATTTTGCCGACAAGAAGTAACCTACTTAGGTCACATCTTATCGAAGGAGGGAAGGAGACTGACCCCAGAAAGAATACAGGCAATTGCAGAACTAAGTGTCCCAAGGACACAAAGAGAAGTGCGTGCCTTCTTGGGCATTACATCATACTGTAGACAATGGATACCGAATTTCTCACTGTTGGCCAAGCCCTTGCTGGCATTAATGCGTAAAGACACACCCAATCCTTTGCCTTGGTCTGAAGATTGTCAGGCGAGTTTCCATGAGTTGCGTGAAGCATTATGTTCGGCTCCTGTGTTAGGCAATCCCGACTACAACAAGCCGTTTACATTATACGTCCATGAGAAGGAAGGTTGCGCATTATCAGTCTTGACACAGCACTTTGGGCACAAACAACGCCCATGTGCATACTTCTCCGCGACTCTAGATCCCGTAGCTAAGGCATTACCGAGTTGTTTGAGGGCCACTGCCGCAGCGGCTGTCTGTATTCGACAGTCAGCTGGGTTAGTCATGAATAATACTCTGACCGTTATGGTCCCACATGCAGTAGATATCCTACTGAACAGGACGAAAACACAGCACCTAACTAGTGCTCGACTGTCCAGCTATGAATTGACCCTGTTGGCAAGCCACATTCAAATAAAGAGGTGTGATACACTCAACCCTGCTACGTTACTACCCATTCCACCAGCAGAAACAGATAAGGTCGACAAACATGATTGCTGCTTTAGGACAGAGGAAGAGACAAAGGGGAGAGAAGACTTGCAGGACACTCCCTTCCCTGAATGTAATGATAATTTATGGGTTGATGGTTCATGTTTCAAGTTACCAAATGGTGATACGACTGCAGCATATGCCGTGACAACATTACACATGATTGTAGAGACAGCTCGCACCCCCCAGAATTCTGCACAAGCGGCAGAACTAGTCGCACTCACAAGAGCGTGCGTGTTGGCGAAAGGAAAACTAGTGAATGTGTACACTGATAGTCAGTACGCCTTTGGCGTCGCCCACAGTTTTGGAAGATTGTGGCGTGAACGTGGGTTCCTGACGTCACATGGTGCAAAAATACAACATGGCCAGCTAGTACACGACCTTCTCGAGTCACTGACCTTGCCCCTACAGGTTGCGATTGTGAAGTGTAGCGCGCATAGGAAAATCCGAGATTATGTTGGTCGAGGGAATGCATTTGCCGATGAGGTCGCGAAAGAGACTGCAAGGAACACAATGAGTCGGATGTATGTTGTAGGTCCTGCTAGATGGACCCCTGATGTGGGTATGTGTGAAGACACCATCGAAAGTGTAAAGTCTATACAAGCTGATGCGACCGAGAAAGAAGTGAATGAATGGAGAGAAAGCAAGGGTAGGTTAGACGCGAATGGTTGTTGGGTCGAACTGTCAGAACATCAGCGATGGTTGTTACCTAACGCCTATGTGCTCGCAGTGGTGACGATGGCCCATGGAATGGCACACATCAGTGTGAAAGGAATATGTAAGCTGTTGGCCCCAGTATGGCAAAATAGTGGTATCCCAAAATGTGCAGAGAATCTGGTCAGAAACTGTATGGTGTGTTTGAAGCACAAACCCGGTAGGGGAACCCCAACCCCAGCTGGTCATTTTGCCCCTCCAACACACCTGTTCGAGGTTTTACAACTCGATTTCATTCACATGGAGAGGTGCAATAACCTGAAATACGTCCTTGTTGTCGTTTGCGCCTTCTCCAGGTGGGTAGAAGCATACCCCCTTAAGAACAACACTGCATTGTCAACTGCCAAAGCCCTTGTCAAGGAATTTTTCCCTAGATTCGGCATGCCTAGAATTGTCTGGAGTGATAACGGAAGTGAATTTGTGGGACGAGTGATGAAGAGAGTGTGTGAGTGTCTAGGCATCCGCCAAAAGTTCCATGCTGCAAATCATCCCCAATCGGCAGGATTAGTAGAGTGCTATAATGGCACGTTAAAATTGAAACTGGCCAAGATCCAAGCCAGCACAGGCCTCAAGTGGCCAGATGCCCTGCCTTTAGCACTCCTGTCTACCAGGATGATTGTCCATTCTAGACTGGGACTTAGCCCACACGAGATCGTGTTTGGGCGCCCAGCTAATATATGGGGAGTACCGAGGCCAAGAAAGCTCAATGAGATCGAGTACCCTGCACTGTTTGACTATTTGCACGAATTGACAACTAAACTGCATGCTTTACATCAACAGGTCCACAGCTCCTCTCCACCGGCGTCTGACGATCCAGGCCACACTATCGAACCTGGCTCCTGGATCCTGATTCGGAATTTCAGACGTACCAAGAACGAGGAGCCTCGCTGGACCGGACCTTTCCAGGTTTTACTGTCTACCCGCTCTGCAGTACGTGTCCACGGAAGGAAACACTGGGTGCACGGCGCCCACTGCAAAAGGGTCCCGTTGCCCCTTCCATACGACCGATGGGTCCAGCAAGGTGTCGCTGACTCCGAGACTGAAGTTGTAGCACGTTTTGTCCCCTTCAGCGATGCACGATTAAAAGGAACTGATACCGACAAAGAGAGTGATTGTATCTTGCAAGGATCTTTGCCTCCGTCGATGCAGTTGGACACTACAGAACCTGAGACATTGTTTGAAGATCACGCCGTGCCTGGAAAGGAACGATATAACCTGAGGCCAAAACTGAGGAACTGACTTAACCGAATTTGTGCGATTTCCCCCCCCTTTTCCCATGAACTATTTTTGATTCCACAGCTCTCTCTCCCAGGGAACTAGCTCATTTTTGATTTTCGAACCGCCATCCGGTTCTGCTGCTAAGGCCGCGGTTGAAGTCTGAGGAGTGCAGCCGGGGACTCCTAGGTCAACGGTTCTGGTCAGTCTGAGGGAATCACCCCGGACTGGACAGAGCGCACATCTTGGCAGAAGCAACCTCCCACCGCGGGCAGCAACCAGAGGATGGTGTTTCCAGGGGTTGAGAGACCTGCTAGACACATGACTTTTGAAAAGAAAATATGTACTATAATGGCAAGAAGACGAACTCTAGTGTTAAGCATCTTAATGTTGTGTAGTATAATAATGTTTTTAACTGGCTTTGCTCTGTCCATATTTCGAGTTCCATTCATACATAACACACAACTCACACCTTCTCCCACCGATCCCACACACTCATTTCACCCTCTACCTGAACACGAGTCTGCCAGAAGACTAGAATTCGTAAATAACTCCTTTATCCAGCTCCTACACCAGCACCAGTCTATAATGAACACATCGAACTGTTGGATATGCGGACTCATGCCACACACTACAGATAAGGGCATCCCTTACTTTGTCCTGCCATTCAGTTATTTCGGTTCCCTGTGGGCTTTCCAGACTATGTTCCTGTATTCCCTTGAACCCTACGTTCGAGGGGAGAACTCAAACAATAAGGTACTAGTGGCAGGGATCCGAAATATGAGTAGAGATATTGACACGGTTAGAGCAACTCCCAAAGATGAGTTTACCCCATACAGCAGGTGGAACATCACCAAGTATGGGATTTCCTTAAGTGAGAGCCAGAAATCAAAGAAATCCTCCCCAGTCTGGATAGTACCCCACCGAGGTCACCTATGTCTGCAAGGTATTGGCAGGGATCCCAAAGCGCAGTTGGGGAAGAGCATATGCACGGAGACGTACGTGTTTGCCTCCCGAACTTCCCCTCCATTCTTGGCGGCTAAAGGCACCTATTTCGTCTGCCATGACAAGGCCTACACATGGTTGCCCCCTGACTTCTCGGGTACATGTTTCATCTCGTTTCTGCTGCCACCCACCTACACGGCCGGGGCAGATTACCATCGGACAAGGACAGTTAGGGGTGTCGTGAGTCAAGACGACACTGCGGGTCAGGAGTTTGGAGACTTCGCAAAGGGTTTTCTGCCATTTTGGGGGCCCATGGTGAACAGCAGGAACATTCGACAATTGACGAGAATAGTTGAATCCGCCGTGACTGAAACGGCCGGTGCCCTTAGCAACCTGACAGCTGAGCTTCAGTCGGATCGACTTATGACCCTTCAGAACCGGGTTGCCCTAGATGTCATACTTGCAGACCGTGGTGGTGTATGTAGAGTGATCCAATCTAGTTGCTGCATTTTCATCCCCGATAATGCTCCGACAGTGTACCAGGCCATCTCCAAATTACACAAAATCTCCGATTCCCTTCACACAGAGAAAGGGGATTGGTCTCTGCTAGGGTGGTTCTGGGAACTGATCTCTGCCTGGGGATGGAAAACTCTGATCTTCATCGGGATGATCTTAGCCGTTCTGTTTATGTTCTGTCTGTTTGTGCAGTGCGCTCCTGCAATATGTGGCCTCTGCGCCACTTCATGTGTAAGGAAGCCTGTGTCAAGGGACGAATTGAGCAACAGAACGATGCTACAGCAGCATCTCCGTGAATTCATTAATACAGATTTGGACTCAGATTAGTGTGAGTTATTGCCTAAAATGAGGGCAAAAGGAGGGTCTGTGGTACTGTAAATTTGGACCCATCTGTTTTACAGATATCGAGGTCCAACACTCGTGTCATAAAATGTCGTTGTACCATGACGAATTTGGTATCTACGAACCGGTAATGATTAGGGCATTATCCCCATGCATTTGCGTCACGATTGAGTGATGCTAACACCCTTAATCGTAGTTTCCGTCCCGAACCCTTGGACTCCATTTTGTAAACGGCATCCATCTTATGGCTTGCCCTCATATAAGTCAATTGATTAAAGCCGAGCTTGATCTAAAAGGACACGTCCTTTGTAGCTGACTTCCCCATGACCTGGCTGAAGCTGACTCCACTGCCTCCAGCCAAGCCTGTTTGGGCAGCTCCTCGCCCAGTGGCCGAGCAAGATATCATCAAGGCACAACATGTCATAAACCATTCACTACATACAGACCCTGTTTTCCATACACATACACCTGTCCATGATTCTTGTTTATGACCCGTTTTATGATGGGAGGGTGCCCGACCTTATTGGTGTTTCATCAATATCTGATGGGAGTTCTGGATCCGACGGGGTAATCCATCACCAACTAGACATCTAAAATATGTGTTGACCAGCATGACTTTGCTCTTTGTATTATTGTGGAAATATTTGTATAGCCATATCAAATTCAAAAGAACTTTATTTGGTTTTCGTGGTGAAAGCCATAAAAGTACAAATATACACAATATAAAGTAAAAACAAGTTGTTAATAACATTAGGTTCAAAAGATTTTAAAAAAATTCATCTCTCATAGAGAGCACTATACTGTCTCTAAAGTCCGTATTTAATGCTGCAATATGGTTTTCATAAGTTTGTGCGATGCCTGAGGCACAGTTTTAAATAGTGTACGACAGATTTCGTTGCTAAGGTGTTTTCCAGAAACTGCAGCGCCAGGTACGCTGGGCGGCATCTGCGGATCTTCATGACTTTTAAAATAGGTATAATCCACCTTTTGCGAAGTGGCGTGTAAAATCTGCAAAAAAAGAGAACATGTATCGTAGACTGAGATGAAATAGAGTCACAGGGGCACGGTGTCGTATTGGGTGTCCATATGTTCTGTGACGGAAATGAAACCATAATGTGAAAGAGATTAAACCTGAAGCGGGTTAGAAGAAACTTTTCAAAATGCGTCAGGTCATACTGCAGATACGGTTGAATAGATGGAGTCAGTTGTATCATAAGGCAGTATTGGACTGATAGCTTTCCTATTTCGGACATCAATCGCAGTTGAGTTAGGTGGGACAGGCATAGTTTTTTAAAGTCTTTCTTTGGTATGTCTGTTACTGACTGAGGTTCTTCGAAGAACCTTGCAAGACCGATATCCGCAAGGAAGGATTTTACGTAACTTAGCCACTTAATCTTGTTCATATGGTCTAGTTTCATACAGTCCTCTATGATTGCTCTTGTCAGGTGGCATTCATCTGTTGCCCATATTCTGCGCCACAGCATGATGGGTTGAATCTTGATAAGATCTGAAATATGATCCAATCCAAGTTCCAAGTGGCAGCCGAAGGTAGTTGTGGATTTGGGGACTGCTAGTAGGAATTTTAGAAAGAGGTTTTCAATTTTCTGTATGTGGTCGGCGTTGGCTGTTCCCCAGACTCCTGCACCAAAGATGGCGGTACTGATGCATTTTGCATTATAAATTTTTAGCATTTCTGTTATAGGTCTTTTTCCTAGGCGGAGGGAGAACGCTTTTAAAGCACCAATTGTTCTTGTGAGAGACAGCTTACGTGAAGTGATTGCTTGTTTCCAATTAAACTCTTCGTCAATAGTGATGCTGAGGTATGAGTAAGTTTTTGTTCTTTCAAGAGGGATTTTATCCACAAATATTGACTTTACTTTTTTCCTTTTAGTACCAGCGTGCATCACAAAGGTTGTTTTTATATTGACTTTTAGTTTGAGACTTGCCATAAAAGTGCAGTAGTTGTTTAATGCTTTTTGTAACTGGATCGGGGTTCGTGCAAGGATCACCGCATCGTCGGCGTATAACAATGCCGGGATCGGTCGCCGACCCACTTCTGGCAGGTCTTTTACGCCCTGTAGCATAGCAGCTTCTAGTCCGTTAGTGTAGAGCGTGAATAGGAAGGGGGCCAATACGCACCCTTGCCTGACCCCCTTCTGTACTGGGAAGCTGTCTGTGAGTTGGCCCTCCAATCCATATTGAACCTTTCCCGTGGCTCCAGAGTATAACTCTCGCAGGAAGTCTATGATTGCAGGCTCGATCCCCATTTGCTGCATAATTACCCAAAGTTTTGAATGTTCTACACAGTCAAACGCTGCCGTAAGGTCAACGTAGACCATGTGTAGAGTTGATTTTTTAGCTGAGGTGTATTTTCCGGCCAGTAGTGTTATAGCCATATCATAAACTCAAGAATTCTTGCCTACAGCTACTAATTCTGTATATAAGGAGAAGGCTGGTTCTGTAAAAACGAACAGTCTCCTGAGAACTTACGGCCCGTGTTGTCGTACTTCTAGGACGCATGTTACTTGGTTGCAGCCAATAAAACTCGATCACTGACTTCAACTAGAAGACTCTGTGTTTCTGTAAGTCCAGAACAGGGAGAACTCAGAGGTCTTCGGGTGTGGTCCCCTGGCACCACCGGGTCTCTAAAAACCCGGCACCTCAACATCGGCTATCTCCCTATGGGAGGCCTTTAAGACGGTCTTGAGGGGTGAGGCGTTCTCCCTTATCGCTGATGTTCGGAGACGCAGGGATGCGGATGTGGTGCGGATTGAATCTGAAATTGAAGATCTGGACTCTCAATTGGAAGTCGACCCGACACCGGACCTACTCCATGTTCTCTCACTTAAACAGTCAGAGTATCGAGCTACTGTTACTGATGCTGCCAAGGTCATGGGTAGAGAGCAACAGGGTAGGATCTATGATGTCTAGGACAAAGCAGGCAAACTCATCGCTTGGCTGGATAAAAAAAGGAGAGAGCCAGCCGTGTGGTCCCGGAGGTGCTGGGGGAGGATGGCGTGACTGTCACCGACCCGAGTGCCATAGTCATGGCATTTGCAGACTATTTCGAGACCGTTTACACCTCGGTCTCCGACATGTCCGAGACTGACTCTGAGGAGCTCTTGGCTGAAGCGGAGCTCCCGCGCCTGTCGGAAGCGGAGCGGGACGACATGGATAGGGATATTACCGCCGATGAGATTGCCCTCGCAATACGTTCCCTGAGATCTGGCAAAGCGCCCGGCCCCAATGGTATACCAGTGGAGCTTTACAAGATTAAGCCTGATGCCATCTCCCCGCCCCTGCGGAACATGGTCCTGGAGGCGCGGGAGACGGGCATGCTTCCCTTGGACCAGAGACTGGCCACCATTGTGGTCATCCATAAGGAAGGGAAGCCCCGAGACCTGTGTGGATCGTATCGTCCCATCTCTCTGTTGAATGCTGAACCCAAGATTCTGGCTAAACTGCTTGCCAACCGTTTGGTTGGAGCGATTAGCGACTTGGTTCACCCGGACCAGTCGGGCTTTATTCCACACCGCAACACTGCCCTTAACCTCAGGAGACTACATGGGGCCCTCGCGAGGGTCCACACGCTCAGGGAGCCTGCTGTCTTGGTGTCTTTGGATGCTACAATGGCGTTTGACTCCCTCGAGTGGAACTATCTGTGGGCAGTGTTGGCGAAGTTTGGATTTGGTCCGGAATTCATAGGATGGGTCAAGCTCCTGTACGCTAGCCCGCTTGCCAACGTAACGGTTAATGGTCGTGTATCTGCGTCCTTTGCTCTCCGCAGAGGCACCAGGCAGGGTTGCCCCCTGTCGCCCCTGTTGTTTGCATTGGTGCTTGAACCGCTGGCGGCGTGGCTGCGACTCCACCCGGATATAAACGGAATACGCTGGTCCCCTGGATTCGAGGACCGTGTGTCGCTGTATGCAGACGACATCTTGCTATATCTCACCTCTCCTTGTAAGTCACTCATCGTGGTGTGTGATGTGCTACGTCTTTTTGGTCGGTACTCTGGCCTGGTTATTAATTGGTCGAAGTCACACCTATACGTGCTGAGAGGTGGGACACCTCGGCTTCCAAGGGAATGCAACATACAGGTCGCGCGGCAGGGATTCAAATACTTGGGGATCTATATTTCAACGGATCCCAAGGTACGCTACATGAATAACTTGCTCCCCCCTCTCGCACGTCTCCGACGTGACGTAGAGGGATGGCGGAAGCTCCCGCTTTCCCTGCCCGGGCGTGCGGCACTGTTTAAAATGATGTCCCTGCCCAGATTCCTGTATGCTCTTCAAAATACCCAGGATCCGGTCCCATCCAGTTACTTTAGGGAGGTCGAGGGTTTGCAGCGGGCCCTTCTCTGGGATGGCAGACCACGCATCGCTATTACGAAGCTTACGCTCCCATGGTATGACGGAGGCATAGCGTTGCCTGACATCCGGAGATATTATTGGGCTTCTCAGCTAGCGGCCCTTAATCACGGCCTCTACGGTCCAGGAGTAAGCCCAGGTTATGCCATGGATCGGTGGCTCCTGGACGGGAAGTATCATAGTGCGCTATACTCGAGATCTCTGGATGGTAGGATGTCGGGGCCGACGAAGACAGCTGTACATATATGGCGGGCAATCACAAAGGCACAGGGGTGGAAGGGTAGGCTTACGATGGCAACTCCTCTCTTTGAATCTGAAATACTGGGCAAATTATGGCACACGAAGGGATTCGACAGGTGGGACAGGATAGGCATATCCAAGATGGAAGATATAATTGTGAAAGGGGAGATTAAGTCCTTTACAGACAGAGTTCCAGTTGGGTGAAACTGAATATTTCCGGTACGCCCAACTGCGTCATGACATTCTGGCAGTGATGCCGGAGGGCGAGAGGATCCCTGAGCCTTCCCCACTGGAGGACAGGGTGCTGGACGGTCATATGCCGGACAGTGCCATTTCCTTAATATACAAAAAACTCATCAATGTCCGTACGGACCTCCTCCTTGGGGTGAGAGACCAGTGGGTGCGTGATGGGATTGAGCTGGATGATGAAGACTGGCAATATGCAGTGTCCTTCCCCCAAGGAGGTGGCGATCCCGGCCAGGTTGCGGCTGGTTCAATTAAAGATTCTCCATAGAGTGTACGTGACGGGTCCCAGGCTGATACATATGGGTCATTCAATGGACGGCCTCTGCAGGCGTGGCTGTGGTGCATTGGCCACCTTCATGCATATTATCTGGGAGTGCCAGGTGGTCGCCTCCTACTGGAGGCGTATACATATGATCATGAGCGAGGTGACTGGGGTAGACGTGATGGCAGAGGCCCGGCGCTGCCTCCTGAATGTGTGGGGTCCTACTGATTATAATAGTGCACAAACACAATGGGTCACCTTGGGGAACATGGTCGCGAAACGAGATATTGCTCAGATGTGGGGTGCTGTTACAGCCCCAAAGGTGGTACAGTGGAAGGCCAACATGGATTGGTGCATGTTCCGAGAAAAGACGGTGTACATGGCCAGGGGTAAACCCAAAAAGTGGCAAAAGATATGGGGGGGCCTGGAACGAGTACAGGGGTGATATTTGCCTGCCGCCTGACACCGCCCCCCTGGAGGAACGAATGTCCCCGTAGCCTATGGCTCCAACATACGTTCTATTAGCTGATGTCTCCTGTATCCTCCCCCCCTCCATGGTCTTGCAATTGGTGCTGTTCACATTGTTTTTGCGTTATTGGGCCTAGCTTTTCCTATGATCGGGCTCTGTTACACAAATGTTTAATTGCCTTGTTTCCTAGCACTAGTTTGGTGCTTTTCCCTTTTTCATCTTAGTTATTTTTCAAAAAAAGTTTAAAAAAAAAAAACCTTTACACAATTTGGTAATATGCTCATTGTACACCAGCCGATTGACCGATAATATGCTGCCTAGCCTCCGGGATGTAAGGCTAAATAGCTGTGTGCACTGATTTGAAAATAAAGGTTTTCCAGAAATTAAAAAAAAAAAAAACAATAGGGGACTTGAAAAGAGACGGGTGATTAGGAAGGCAAAGAAAGGCCGAAATGGCCAAAAGATAGCCATTAAGGGTGCCAAGAGCAGAGCCCTGATGGGCCAAAGAAAGAACGAAGAGGGGCAGAAAGGAGATCCACAGTCTTTCCTGTGCACCATGCCACACAGGCGTATACCATTTTAGTGGAGGGACGCCTGGCAGGCAAGAGGACGTTAAAGACTTCGGGAGAAAGGTCGAAAGCTGTCAACTGCCACCGATCAATCTCCACGCAAGGAAAGTGGAGGCTGGACAGGTTCGGGTGGAGAACCGTCCCCTGCTGCTGCAACAGAAGATCCTCCCGAAGAGGTAGTCTGATCGGTGGATCGATGGCCATGCTAACGGGCTCGGGGTACCAGACTCTTCGTGCCCAGTCTGGAGCCACAAGAATGATTTGGGCCCGGTTGTGCTTGATCTTCTTCAGCACTCTGGGTAGAAGCGGTACAGGCGGAAAGGGGTCTGGGGTGGGGGAATCATATCGCCCAACACCCGAACCATGTTGGTTTTTTTGAAGGGCAAGAAGACTTTAATGTCTATTTTGTCCGACGGACAAGTAGACATTAAATCGCTTAAATAATATAAAAGCTGTCGGCACTCTGGAGCTCACAACCAATCAAATCCTGGCAAAGAACCTGTGGAGGCCTCTGATTGGCTAGAAGACAAAGACTGACCCTAGCCATTGATTGGCTGGGAGAGGGAAACGTCATGTTTCTACTTGAGGCAGTGTGTGGCTGCTGTGAGGCTTACGTATTTCTACTTGAGGCAGTGTGTGGCTGCTGTGAGGCTTACGTAAAAAACAAGCACTGCCTCACTGTCAAAAGGTTGGAACCATTCTAGGGATCTGCAACTGGCCAGTGATGATCTTGGGGAATTTAACTACTGTCACTTTGCCATCAAGGAGCAAACATATATTTTACTCCGGTTTCTGGGGGCACGTATTGAGGCCGTTTACCCTTATTGCCCTATTTATAGTGCTAAAATTCAGGCTTCCACGGGAGCCAGTGTGTTGCACATATTATGTATGAAAAAATATGTAAGACGGTACCGGGGGTCGAGTTTTCTTCCCTTACAACGAGTAAGCAGTTTGGAGCTCCTCGCAGGTAGTCCAATGTGGTGGTATTGGATTTTCGCTCTCCACAACAGATGCCAGATTTCTCCAGAATGCAACAGCCTTAACTTTTGGTAGGACGAGAGAAGTCTTTCTTCATGTCCCTGCAATATTTATGTATGCTAATTATATTTGAAGAATGCAGATGTCCTTTGAAGGATTATAATCGGTCTTCATTTGTAGTGACCCTCGGAAACAAATCAAGGCTGTTTTTGGGGCAGGTGTGCACATTAAGGTAGCACGCGATTATTTCTTTCAGTTATGTGCAGTTCGGCACATGCACACCAGGTGTGATGCCATTCTTTTGCCTGGTTTACCTAATCCTGTTCTGAGAGGTCGTAAGGAATATTACATTCAGAGCCTCCAGTTGACAGATGATAATCACGCTTATCTCTTTGTTCTAATAGAAGTAAGCCTCATTAGATGTTCTCTATGTTCCATTGTACTAGTCACGATATGTATGTTACCAGTCAAGCATGTGTCCATTTTCTGGCATATTCCTATACAATGGCCTTGGGAGAGTCTGAATTCGAGCACAGGTGTCTCCTCTCAAGTTTTCTACTTTGTGATTAATATTTTGTGGCACCTCTGATGACTCAGTCAGAGGATTGTAAATCCAATGGAACTAAGTAGCCCATTGTATTTAGTGCTCATATTTGAATGTGTGGCTTAGTGATATTTTGTCAAAACAGGCTTCCGGTGGTCTTTGGGGGTCGAACAAATGTGGCACCCCAGAGGAAGGCGTTTGTGAGCGCTTAGAGGAAGTTGGTTAAGCCACATTAGGATCGAATAACATGAACATAAGAAGAACTAAGAACCCTGTAAAGCAATAGAGTATTTAATTGTCTTGGCCTGAGGGTGTTGTTGATTTATGATTTGTTCTACTTTAAGAACATAGAAGCAAAGTTACTACAGTGAACAACTTTTCTGAGTTGGATGCAGAAACGTTTACTTTGAACCAGACTCATATGAAATGATGATTTAACCAATGCTTTGTGATGTACGACACCTTTTTGAGTGAGGAATGCAGCTGATTGAGACGTATGTGGATGTGTAAGAGTGTTTTAAAATGTCTTCTTAAAAAACAGTTTTTGCATTAGCCAGAGTTTTATTGGAAAAAAGAAAAAATATATATGATAAAAACAAAATTATCACGCTAAGTGAAGAAATAAATATTTACTGATGTGAACACAAATAGTATTTCACGGAGTCATTATCACATTCATTATAAATTGGTGATGATTGTGCATTGATAAAGTAAGGTTGGACTTTTTTGTGTGCATTTTTTGAGTCTGTGTTTCCCTGCCCCATCGACTACTTCCAAACATGGGGTCTTAGCGTTTTTCAAAAGGTTGGCATCATTTCCATTGGCTGAGTGGACTGAAACCCCCTTCGTGCCAGGCGTATCACAACCTCATTGAATTGCGGACGCAGCCTTTGTGGTCAGTCATGGTGTGTTTGCATCTGAGTTTCAATCATGAGGCAGAGTGACAGCAGCACGGACACTGTGACTCAAACGGTAGCCTGGGGCCACATTTCCTTCCTTGTAATAGAGCCCATGACACAGTGGCTACTCCACTGCTTGTGAGTAGGTATACACAGATTTACATATGCAAACATAATACATATGTCTGGAGCGATCGATGCACTAACGTAACCTTTGATTGCCTGGTCCCTCTCTGCACAGCTCTTAAGGTAAAAAAAAAAAAACAAAAAAAAAAACGAGCCTATACCCTTGGATCGTGGCCCTCTGCAGCTATAGGTGTTCAGCTTGCCATGCAATCATGGCTAACTTGTACCTGCACAGCCTTCTGGACACATGAATTGCTTTCAAAATAGGGCATCCTGATTAATCTACTATAATGAAAGCTGCAAAAAAGTGGCAAAAGTGTGCATTATATTATAGTTGTGTACTAGGATCTGCAATTTACAGTGAATGTACACAAAATATGCAGGGGGATATTTCATATTTTCAATTTCAGGTTGCTTTTTCTGTACTTTTGCCCACAATAATCCAGTCTATAGGTTGTCTGTTACCCCGTGACTATTGCCTGTGTCTTGATTTAGAGATGATTTGCCTTAAATCTGTGCAGGTTATTGGGTTTTATGTTTCTGAGTCTCCCTTTTGTTGCGTTCCCTGTTTATTCTACTTACCTCAGCCTCCCAGGGCGTTGATCTTCTGCCATCAGGGGTGAAAGATGCCTCTATAAACCAGAATATTGAGGGTTAAACCAGATTGTTCTTTCTACCCAGAATAAACCGTCCCCTGACCACTTGCAAGAAAAGTGAACTCATAATGTTTCATGTGCCTGCCTCCTCATCCTGATGCCTCCCGTTTGTCTTGGATCTTTCAGTTGCTTGAGGCTACAGTCCCTTCTCACCACCACCATCTTCCTTCTACCACTTACTTCCTCCTTAGTGCTTCAACTCCTGTTCTACAAACCTGCCCACCTCTTCCCAAGCATCTTCTAGCCCCCCACCTCCAACTCAGGTCCCACATGTTTCCACTCTGAACTGACTGCAACAAATATCGGTCTCTGTTTTCCCGGCTAGTAAGTCAGCCACCAGTGTCTTTTTGCTATGTGCTCACAAGCCACAACACTACTCTCTACCATAGTACTGCATCATCCTTGCCTTCCTCGAGGTCTTCACAATTACTAATAACTCTTTCACCACAGCGCTTTGTACACTCCAGTTTTTAATGGCACTCAATTCAATTCAATATTTCTTTATTAGACTGAAGGTAAAATCAGTCATAAAAGTACATAGAAAAAGAGGTGACACATATGTAATCAGTTCATCATTTAAAAACAATTAAATATAAAACAGTAGATTGCGATGTACCCTATCACAGCTCATGCAAGAGCGACAGTACAATTCATTAAAGTAATTATTGACCTTCCATACTTTTCCTAAATCTCAGGGCTGTCTTTAAAAAGTTGAGTACGTATAAAGTGCTTTCACTGTGCAACATTTTAAGATAAATTAGTGCGGGCCTTAATTGCACGAAATTCATTTTTTTAAGAAAAGGTTTTAAAAACATTTTTCGAGGTACGGTATAGTAGGAGCATATAAATAAAAAGTGTGCCAGATCTTGCGGAGACTTATTGTCGCAGCCGCAAGCTGGCAGCACTTGTCCCCTATGGGCTCCACTGGGCACTGCTAGCATCAGATGAAAAAGGTCAAAACGAAATCTAGTCAGTAAAAAGCGCTCATATCTGGAGGTGGCCCAGGATAAATAAGGTTCTAATTGAATGCATGTTTTGGATAAAATGTGGCTCAACACGCTGCCCTTCTTCAGTTCAGTCTCTTCCCTCGCCAACTGACGGGTCATTAGAAAAGTAGTCTTTACAGATGTTACATCATACTTTGTTACTGACTGTGGTGCTAAGAAGAGGTCCAATCTGCCCAGATTTTGAAGACAGTCTCGAATGTACTTTATCCAGGGTATCTTTAGTTTCCCATCCCATGTGAGTGCTTCAGATAAAATATTCTGTGTGAAAGGTATTTCGTTGTTCATCCAACAATTTAGCCAGCACAAGAGGGGGTTTACTGCAATTTTATCCTCTAAATGTGGTGTGCCCAGTTCCTCGTGGATGGAGAAGTTGGCCGTACTCTTCGGTAAACATAAGATTTGTTTTAAAAAATTATTTTCAGTGATTGTTAGATCAGGCACTGGTAAGAACCCCCAGAGGTCACTCCCATAGCAGGCAACTGATATGCTTTTGGCTTGGTATAATTTCATTAACGCAGCCACAGGTGTGTTGCCCATTTTGCGAGCAAAGTCAGTTATTACCGCATTGGTCCTTATTAAGTCTCCTTTTTTTTTCTTTAGCGCTGGTCCCCATGTAAGTTTACTGTCAAACAGTACGCCAAGGTAGGAAAAAGTTGTTGTGTAGGGTATTTTTTCCCCATTAACGGAAAAAGGGTAAGTCTTCTTGAACCCATGCCCTACCTTCATGATGAATGACTTGGCGTTATTAATACACAGGCCTCGTGAGTTCATAAAATGAAAAAAAGAATCCAATAAAATTTGAAGGCCAAGTGCGGTTCTTGAGATGAGGACGGCGTCGTCAGCGTAGAGAAGGACGGGGACGCCCCTTTTATCTATGTATGGGTAGTCCGTGTTTGTTCTTAAAAGATGCTCCTCTAAGTCATTGATGTATAAGTTAAAAAGAAAAGGCGCTAAAATACAGCCCTGTCTGACCCCCCGATTTATTTTAAAGTCTTTGGTCACTTTTAAGTCTTTGGTGTACCGCACGTTCGCTTGTGTATCGCTGTGAAGATTGGCCAAGAAATTGATTAGGTTTTTTTCAACCCCCATTTTCAGCAAGACATCCCAAAGTTTATTTCTGTCGACACAATCGAATGCCGATGAAAGGTCCATAAAGGCCATATTAAGTATACCGTTTCTGGCCAGTGTATATTTGCCACTAATTAGGTATAGGTTCAGACATTGTGTTATTGTAGAATGTCCTGGTCTGAAACCATATTGTGCTGGTGACATATCTTTGTTGTTTTTGGCCCAGGTAGATAACCTATTTAGGATGACCCCACCAACAACCTTGGCGACAGAGTTGATCAATGAAATTGGCCTGTAGCAAGCTGCGTTACTTCTGTCTCCTTTTTTGTACACAGGTACAATAGTTGAGGCTCCCCAGGACTTAGGGGCCCTGGTAGCGGCTCCAGCGTTGACCACCGCCGTAAGGATTGGAGCCCAAAAGGCGACGTTGGATTTGAATAAGTCTGGGGGGAGGCCATCTGGGCCCGGGGCCTTGTTGCTGGTAAGACAGCGAATCCCCCTTTCCACTTCTTTATCTGTGAATAACAACGGTGCTTCTACAGGAAATTTTGGGGCTTGCGTTTGCTGTATATCGTCGCTTTTAAAGATTGCACTAAAGTGAGAGACCCACTCACTTTCAGGTATGCAAGTTCCAATGGTGGCAGCGTTCGGATCGTCAAACATTGGTTTGTTGATTAGGCTCCAAAACTTGGAACTGTTGCCCAGGATGGATGGATCAAGTAAGGAATCCCAAATGCTCGCCTTTATAGCTTTTTTACGTGATACCAAAGCGGATCTGTAATCAGAGCGTAGTTTTTTGATTAATGTGGGGTCCCTTGGTTTGTTCTTTAGAGCCATTTTTAGTTGTCGACTGGCTCTTGAGCAGGTGTGATCGAACCGTCGTGGCTGTTGGTCGGTTTGACCCTTCAGTGGTATTGAGAGCAGTTGATCCACTCTTTTAGTCAGTTCAGCAAAGGCAGATAGTGTGAGATCCGGGGGAGTAGTGTTAGAGGAGCAGAGAGTAAGTTCTTGAACACAACTCGTTTTCACTGATTCAAGTAAAGCTTCACTGTTTATTGAAGACCACTTTAGTCGTCGGTTACCATTAATTAATTTTAAAACACCCGGGTCTTTACGGTTTTTGCTGAGTTCAAACAGTCCACTTTTAACTTCCACTGAGATCGGATTATGGTCACTATGGATACTTTCATGGATGTTAAAATTTGAAGCTGTAATTGCAATATCAACGGAGAGCAATATATGATCAATAAAGGAGCCTTGTTCTGAACCTTTATAGGTTGGGGTTTCGTAGATAAAGGAATCCTCTTTCAGGGTCATCGCATTTCTCAAGTCTAGGCCGTCTATTAGATTATTCATGTTAGAGCCTCGTGGGCAGTGCACAAAATGAAGGCCTGATCTGTTTCCACATCCCAAGGATCCCAGGGGTGACGATGTCGGGTGACCGCAGATATGCACATTAACACTCCCAGTTCCCAGAGTCTGGTACCTGTTTCCCCAGAGGAGGAGTATAGGTTGAGATTCAGGGGCAGTAGGAAACTGTCTCACCAGTCTTGGGGGGAGTTTGTGGATGAATGTCAAGGTGCACTGGCTGAATGGTTAGAGGTTCACATGGAATCTGAGTTTGACAAACTATTTGATCTGGTTCTAAGAGAGCAGGTGCTTAGTAGTTGTTTGCCAGAGTTGCGCCTACACCTGTTGGAATGTGGGTTGACTGATCCGGACACCCTTGCAGAAGAAGCAGAGCGCTGGGAGAGTGCCAGAGGTTCTGTAGAGTCATTGGAGAGTGAGTCCAACAGTAGTGGTACAGGTATCTTCCAGCCCAGCGTGGTAGAAGAGGCTCAGTGTAGCCCAGCTAGGTCCCAGTATAGTGAGAGAGGTGGAGGGGCTGACTACCTGGCTCAGTGGAGCAGGAGTCAGTGGGTGGCTGAGAGCCCCCAGAGGCCCGAAGCCCTGTCTCAGAACTTGGGTGGTTTCTTGAGGGAACACCAGGTTAGGGACCTAGGCTGTCCTGGTAGTACATTTGAGGAGGATCTCCCAGTGAGTAGAGGACCTGGAGCGTCTGTAACCAGAGCTCCTGTGGTTCTAGAGGCTGGCAGTACCGCTCCGGTGGGGAGGGTACAGGAGTCCAGCGTGAGGAGTGATTGGGGGATGAGTTTCCCAGTGGATGCACCAGTGGACCAGAGACTAGCCAGTTGGGCTAGATCTTCTTGGGTGGACCCGGGTGGCGCCACTTCTGGTCTGGGGGATCTTTGCGCACTGTCAGGTGGACAGGAGGCGGGAGATCTGCGCCAGACAGACAGTCACACGACACATGGGTCATGTGTCAGCCTCAGGGGGATTGCGGGTGAGTCCCCAGAAGTCCTGGAGTGCCAGGCAATTATTCCACCAAAGGTTTTAGACCGGAGGTTGGGAGGCCAGGTGCAGGTTCGGCCTGACCTGAAGGGTAGGACGACTGTAAGCAGTGTCCTGACCGGTTCTTCCAGGGGAACTTCTCCAGTTGGGAGAGGGCAGACCTCTGGAAGGGGGTGCAGAGGGTGGGAAAGCCCACCTCTGACCCCGGTGCAACCTGAGGGGTTAAACCCTGGGTTGGAGTGGCGTTGTAAGGGTACCCCTCGCAGGAGGAGGAGGAACCCTGGAAGACGAGGTAAGGGGAGGAGAGCCTTCCCTGAGACTCCTGGTCCGCCTGAGGTTGTAGACCAAAGGCTGGTGAACCAGTGGCAGTCTAGTCCTGTCTTGCAGACAGGGAGAGTGGAGAATGGGTACTATGTGCCAGGGGTTACTACCCCCCGCTCTGCGAATTGACAAGGACCGGTGGCACCTGGGTGGCCCAGGGCCTGGTCCTGGCCGCGGACAGCTGAGGAGTACCAGTGGGGTAGCCCAGTTGGTCCTTACAGTAGCTTTAGAAGGAACCCTAGGGGTTCACCGTGGCATAGAACAGGAGGGTGTCCCGGCAGTGGCGGGCCTGCGTCCGTGTTCTATCGCCCCAAGCAGGGAAGTCCATCACGGTGGTGATTGTTCTCCCCTGCGTTTTCGCTGGAAGGGGGTTGTGTTGGACTTGGCCCGCAGGGCAGGTTCACCCCTAGACTTTTTGCCTTATTTGTGACCCTGTGTCAGTGATTTTTGGGTCTCTGCGCACTTTTCCCTGGGCCCCAGAGTGAAAGTGCGCGCATGTAGTATGGCTGGCCTGCCCTCCCATAGGAATGCATGGGGAAGGTGTGTGTCCCTGGTAGTTCCTGATGCGTGGGGAGTACAGGCTCGAGTTTAGTATGTATAAACTCGTGAGAGTGAATGCTGCAAGATGGTGTCTGCGGCATGTTTGTGTCTAGTTGGGAAGGGCTACTTCTGGACATTGAGATATGTGTGCAGTGAGGGTGCTGGAGCGTGATTGGCTGGAGCTGGCTGGCATGCCAGGCTCCAGGAAGTCTGGATGGGTCTGCCCGGTGGTGAGTGGGAGATTAGCATGAGGGATGTGTGGGAGGAGTGTACCTGGGTCCTGGATGGGCTGGGTTTTCCCCACACAATGCTGGCTCCGCCCCCCTGTGGTGTGTCTAATGACCCTAGCCTCCCCAGTGAAAGGAATGGGTGGTTGGGCCATCAAGAGTGCTCCAGAACCAGCTGCGACTGGTTTCCCCCCCACCCTGCACATTGTAACAAAGGATTTGTTGGTATAAGAAGGGGCTGTGTCCCCACTGAAAATGTTCTTCTTTTGGAATCCTGCCAGAGGGGGCTTTGGCCGCTGCTGGGGCCAGAAGGACCGCCACTTGGGGAGTCTCCCTGCCTGGAGACCCAGTGTGCTGGCTCTGGCCCAGCCTTGCCCCCCCTGCCTGCCTCCAGCCCTGCTGGAGCCCTGTCCTGTCCTCCAGTGCTGGGGAGCACTGAGGACGCCTGCCTGCAGCCTGAGAGCGCTGCTCTCTGCCCTTCAGCGCTAGGAGCGCTGAGATCGCCTGCCTAGCGCTTGGAAACGCTGGATTTTACCCCCAGCGCCTGGGAGCGCTTTGTATTGCCTTTTTGGCGCTTGAGAGCGCTCTGTGGTGACCCAGCGCTTCGTAGCACTTTATTTGCCACCTTAGCGCTGGGAGCGCCTTACTGGCCTTTATAGCGCTTGGGAGCGCTTTGTTCGTGAAGGCCGGTGCCCACCCGGCATTGCCCAGGTCCGTGATTTATTGGATTCACGAGGGAGCCCACTCCTCGGATCCTGGGAAGCCGCCTGCCTGCCTAGGAAGCGAGCCGCCGCGCTGCCCGCGGCGACCCGGAAGCACTGGGCCGGCTGACCAATTGCAGCGCGGCCCGAGACCAGCAACCCGGAAGTCCCGCCCCTCGCAGCGGAGAAGCTGCTTGCCGGGTCCCCGAGGCTCCCCGAGAGGAGAGGAGAGCCCCGGGACGAGAGAAGAGGAGCCCCGCCGCCCAGGAAGAGTCCTGGACCTTCGAGGCCCCAGAGGAGAGGTGTGGAGAGAGCCCCCGAGGAGCGGGAGCTCTCGTGCAGGAGCCGCCGTCCGGAGGGAGGAGCCCAGCAGCCGGTGAGTGAAACCCGGCCCGGGGAGAGAGGCGCGAGGTCGCGCACCCTCTTCCCCCCCCCTTCTGCCTCTACTCGAGCGGCCCCACGTGACAGCGGGCCGCTCCACCAGGATACACCTTTGTTCCCCGAGTCCCCCAGAGGTGGGGACTCCCCCCCGAAGCGCCCCACGTGGTCGAGGGTCCCCCGTGAGGGGCCGGACGCCCACATCACTGTTGACGAGCCAGAGAGGCTCTGAGGGGCCGTTTCGTCCGTGAGCCTGCGAGGCTCTTGCCGGGCATTTGTCTTTGCCTTGGGTCCCCAGAGAGAGGGACCCCACAGCCCAGCGAGGCTGCACCTTGTGTTGCTGGAGCCCTGAGAGGCTCAGCAGCACCCTTTCTTGTTTAAGAGCCTGAGAGAGGCTCACCAGTGCCACAGTGGTGGTTCCTTGAGCCCAGAGAGGCTCCAACTTTGTGTTAACTTTACCTGCTCCAGTTGTCCAGCACTTAGTGGACAACTGCCACGTTTAGGCCCTGACATTGGGACACCGGGACAGTCACAGGTGGTGACTTGTGAGTATGGGGTAATGGTTATTGATTCTGCACCGCTGAATGTATTGCTTATGCGTCATGTGCCTTTACACCTCTGAATGTTGATACATCATGTGTTTTATCCTTGCACCCCTATAGGTATTGTGACATGTAGGTGGTTGTTTTCTCCCTAGTACAGGTGGTGCTAGAGAGGTCCTGTTACCAGTGATTACTGGTTGTATGCTCTACTGTTATATTTTTGTGCTACAGTAATTATTTCTAAAAGTGCTGATACCCTTGACAGTGGTCCAAGTGGCCCTGTCCTGTACAAATATCCCTTGTAAATTCCGCCCGTGTCTGTTGGCACCGGGTAATAAGATGTGTGTTTTATCTGATGTATATTTTTATAATACAAAGGCTATTTTTACATAACCTTGTGTGGAGTGTTTCTTTGTGGTGGGCCTTGGGTGTTGTTGCTGGGGTGCGTGCGCAAATACTTAACTTACATCGCCTCCAAGTTTAGCCTTGACTGCTCGCGCCACGTTACCTAGAGGGCGAGTAGGGGTTGCCTTGGTGTGTGACTCCCTTGCCCTGACACTTAGAACTGGCGATCCCTGACTGACCTCGACGCGAGTCTTGGCCGGCCAGGGTCCCGGTTCTAGTCTGCCATACTTCAACTCATGGCACGCAGATCACACCAGTTGTCAGTTCGAGCTAAAATCCACTGACTCACATATTCTGCTTGTATCTGTTTATTCTGCCTTTGTGAGGTAAAGGCAAGGACTCATGTCTATCCCTTTGTGCCCTAGTCTAGTCACTTGCTCTCTCTGTCCTGGTATTATCTGACTTTCTTCATTTCATGTCTTTCTATTTCACAAGGCAGTCTGGTTTTGCCCATGTTCTCCAGTTTTTCCTTCCAGCCCCCTAACACTCCCTTTTCATTGAGGTCCCCCATGTCATTCCTTTTCTGTGGCCTTTCCCTCTGCCTCAATCCATTCCTCTCAATGTTTTAAATATAGCCATTCATACCACACATCTGTCTGTTTTTAAGAGCTATAATTAACAGATGTTACTGGGGCTCAATTTTATGGTACTCTATTTACTGAACTTGAACGATGGAAGGTGGATTCTTGCCAGGATTTCAATTGCCACCTGCATATCAGACCAGTTGTCAGAGGTGAGCCCTGACCCAGTGAGCCATCTTGCCGGTATGCAAATGTTGCCTAGCACTGGTGCTTGTCTCCCCACTGTGGCATGATTCAATCTCCTCCTCTTCCATTGTCCCAGGATTCTTCCACTTCCTACCCTTTCACACCCTGTACCTGAGTTGTATACCTTTTTTTCTCTTGGTTCCCATTCTATTTCTGCCCCTGCTCTCAACACTGCATTTTCCCATTCATCAAGTCACCCCTATCTTCGTGTCCTAGAACTATGGCAGACATCACATTCCTCAAGCCAACCATAGTAAAGTAAGTACATTTTATTATGTATAGTTAATTAAAACCAGTACAATCGTTGCATTTAAAACAATTTCTTAAAATATGGTAAAAAAATGTAGTCTGTGTAATCGTCCTTATCAAAGACCATGCGGTGATAGACCGAGGGTAGTTGTCTAGCAGTGTTCCCTGAGCCGGGGCGGGCTAGGCATTTGTAGCCTAAAGTTCGTCCATTAGGTGCCAGAACCAATGGTTACCGCCAGTTGTAGATTTGGCAGTCTTTGCTCTATCGTAGTCAGAAACTTGACGTATCTACAGTTCAGTTTTGTATTCGCAGGGTTCAAGCATGCAAGCACAGCCTGCCTTCGCATGCTGGTCCCTATCTGCTTGAACTGGTCCCTTAGTAGCTGTTGGAGGACTTGTCGAAGCTCTTCACAGAGACAGGTCATGTGGAGTATGTCTCCCGTTGCCAGATTGCAGAGCGGACAGACTTCATGGCCATTGCTCCTGAGCCATGGTGGTTGGTGCTCTCTGCTGGGCAGGATCCCTAATCTATATTTCAGAAACTTCAGTTTTGTGAGTAAGCCAATCATAGGATCTCCTCGCAAGTCTCTCAAATTGCCCCTAACCTGTCTGCCCTCACACTATCCTTCATCTTGCTTGCTGGTCCCCACTTTCACTAGGGAATAGGGAATTGAGCTTCCTTTCTCCCTTTAACTTGCTCAACACTTTCAGTTATGCTGAATTGTCAGATATTTGTCCCATGGCCATGCCCTCACTGATGCAGCTAGTAGGTTGCTGGAATAGCCACTCTCATCACTAGCCTGCCCAGTGTGGTTCAGTATTTACTTTGTCTCCCTTGATCATTCCATATTCCATATTATGCTTTTTGCAATTGACCTGTCCCTTATGCTGCTTCCTTCCACCCAGAAGACCGTTATGCTGCTTTTTCCACCTTCCTTTTACCTGGTTGTTTTGTCACAGAAGTATGTCTCCAGCCATGAAGCTTTGCTTGTTCCTGCTGATGGCCAACGTCCTGTATCAGCAGGAAATTACTGGACTCTGTTTCAATGAAGAATGCATACTTCTATATTAGTTTTATTTATGCCAATCATGTTAGTGGGCCTAAACAGATCTTTTGTCTTCAAAATTTTGTCACCTCTGTACTCATCACTTATTAAGCCTATTCTTCCTCGAACAAAACATCATTTATAGCATGCCAGCATGCCTGTAGGACTGTGGTTGCTGTAGGGGCAAATTGCAGGGCTCATAGTGTACAGGAAGGAGAGGGGTTTGGTGAAGAGGTATCGACTATTGGCGGACTTTCTGTTAGCCAAGCACAACTCACAAACCTTAAGAAATGCAGGCAGCCTGTTGTCAGAGACTGGACGGCAAGGGATTCAAAGCACTTAACAAAACTACAATAGAGCACTTTGGGGTTGAGATAGGTTATTGGAGTGGAAGAGGTACGGAAACTGTAGAGTGGAGAAAGGGGCATAGAACATGTAGTAAGCTGGAGGCAAAGAAGCCAAGCATGAAACCTGTATGGTGTGTAGTGGATGAAAGGGCATGGAACCTGTGGTCTGTAATGAGAGAGTGAAGGAAAAACACTATTCAGTCTGTATTGAGAGTAATGGGTAAGGGGATAAAGCTTATGTGTGAAAGCTCAGAAGCAATGGGTGATGGATCCCATGATGAGTCTGTGGAAGGGTTATGGATTGTAATTAAGAGGGAATGGGACCGGTTTAGCATCTTTGGTGAGAAGAATGTGGAAGCTTATAGGTTGCTGTAAGGAAATGTGTGTGGTTGCTTATAACTGATGGGCAGAAACAGAGGGCAAATTTACTTAGGAGGCTGTTCCTGATTAATAAAGCAAGCGTGCTGCCTCATCTAAATGATTTAGGTAGTACAGGGGACAAGTGGATTTCATTACAGGACAAGAAGATTTCTGTAGCACTTTGTCCCTTGGACAAGTAAATTTTTTCAAAAATTGCACACCCCTGGGGGTACAGGAGGCTGCAATTCCACTCGCGACGAAAGGCGTCACCGAGCGAGTGCTGCCCAAAGGGCAGAACTGCTGACATTGTGCTTTCTCTTAGGTGGGGAATGGATCCAACCAAGGCTCTCCCCACTGCTGAAAGAGACCTTGTACCACCTCTGAGTGAAGACACCATTCATGATCCACCAAGCACTGGCGACTGAGTTTGTCTGCCCTGGCGTTCAGGTAACCTGCCAGGTGTTGAACCACCAGGGATATTCCCTGATGTTCCAGCTGTGTCTAAAGGCGAAGAGCCTCTTGACATAGGGTCCACGACCCCACACTGCCCTGTTTGTTGCAGTACCACATGGCAGTGGTGTTGTCTGTGAACACCTGCACTACTCTACTTTTAACAGAAGGAAGGAATGCCTCCAGTGCAAGACGATCGCCTGAAGCTCCAGAAGGTTGATGTGGAGCCCGGACTCCGCCGGAGACCAGAGGCCTCTGATCTCCGCCTCTTCCATGTGGCCGCCCCATCCCAGGAGTGATGCATCTGTCACCACTGTGAACTCTGGTTGGGGAAGGGAGAGGGATCTGCCGTTGACCCAATCTTGGTTTATTAGCCACCACTGCAACTGACCCGCAGTCCCCTCCGAGATCTGGACGACATCTTAAAGATTGCCCTGATGCTGCGCCCACTGGAACTTCAGGTCCCACTGTAGAGCCCGCATATGCCATCTGGCATGATCTACCAGCAGGATGCCAGAGGCCATGAATTCCGGGATAGAGGCTGAAACATCGGGATCATAGCCCGAATATATATCGGACTCCCTGCTCGGCAGGATAGGCCCGAAACTGCGCTGTATCCAGAACTACTCCGATGAAAAGGAGCTTCTGAGAGGGATTCAGGTGCAACTTCGGCATGTTGATAGTGAACTCCAGTGAATGTAGGAGGTCTGCCGTAGCTTGGAGGTGGGAGACCACAGCCTGGGGCAATCCCGCCTTCAACAGTCAGTCGTCGAGATAGGGAAAGGCTGGAACCCCTGATCTGCGTAGATTAGCTGCGACCACCACCATCACTTTCGTGAACACCCGAGGGTCGCTGGTAAGGCCAAATGGGAGCACACTTAACTGAAAATACCGTGAACTGTAGGTAATGCCTGTGGGCGGGCAGGTCGGGCATGTGAAAATAAGCGTCCTGCAAGTCCAACGCAACCATCCAAGCCTCCAAGGTCGAGGGCAGAAAGGACCTGAGCCAAGGTTAACATTTTGAACTTCTCCTTCCGGAGGAAGCGGTTGACGTCCCTGAGGCTTAAGATAGGACCTTCTTGGGTACCAGGAAGTAGTGGGAGTAACAACTACGACCTACTTCTGGCACAGGGAATCGTTCAATAGCTCCCTTGGCCAAGAGAGCTGTAACTTCCTGGCAGAGAAGGGCCAAGTGATCCTCAGACATGCGATGGAGTGTTGGTGACATGGAGGGAGGGGTAGTCTCTTGGGGAGGGAGTAGCCCCTTGGGACTATCTGCAAAAACCACCTGTCCAACGTGATGTAGTGCCAGTGGGGGAGGTGATGGCGGATCCTGCCGCCTACTGGCAACTGGTGGCCCTGAAAAGGTGGACTAGGAAGGTTTGTAGGCTGCTGCAGGGGGGCATAAGCGGACTGGCCCGCCTGCTGGCCCCAGACGTGCAATGCTGGGTCCCACGTCCCTGGCCATGTATAGACTGGGTAGCTTGCGTGGACCTGTGGCTCTAGCTATGCTTATTCACCGCACTTTGGATAGTTCGCATTAAATGAATGTGGGATGATTCACAGAAAGAGCAGACTGCGTCACTTCACTACGTTGCAGGCACGTAACTAGTTTTGATGACTTATGATCCTCTCTTTCTTTACAGGTTTTTTGCATTTTAATGTAACCACTTCTGGGTTACATTTTTTTCACCCTCTTAACAACTAGTTATTTGGGTCAAAAGGGTTGTGGGTATGGCAGGGTGTTAGTGTACCCTGACCACCCAACTCCTTTATTTTATGGTCCTGAAGAAAAACTGGTAAATCCCTTTGTTGGTTTGAAACATGTAGACCTAACACATATCACAGATACATTTGGTCTTAATTAAGCCTTCACTGTATCGACATACACTGTTTTTATTATTGTCCAGTAGTCTTAGAATAAATAATTTTTGAATAAGTCATACCAGGACAATTTTTAAACCACTGACCCTTTTTTTCTTTACATTCATCACTCACATACCCGCTCCACTGTATCCCAGGTGTTGCAGCACACCTTGACGGCACTCGGCTGTCAAGGTGGCCCCGATGATGAAGCATGTCACCGACCAGGTCGGTGAGTGAGGGGTTCATTAAAAACAAAGAAGGACTTCTTCTTTTTCTTCATTAGAATCTCATCCCACCTATATCGCTCTTCAGCCTTATCTATGGTGGTACTCCTTATTTTGTTATATAGTTACCTAACCTGGGGATCGGGAGTACCCTTCCGTCCACCAAGGTGGATAAAATCCCTTTGCTCTCCATTTTTGTTTATAATATACCTTGGCAGCGCACAGCTGCGAGAGTTTATTTGTCCTTCTTTGATCCTAAGTTAATTTTTTCAGACACTTCACTAACACACATTTTGTCCAACATGGGGGAAAACCAAGGCCTCACATATTTCACAGAGGAGATAGATGCCATCATGGGCGAGATCTCTGGTTTTGCAGATGCAAGCATTTCTCAAACAATATCACAGACAGGCGATTGGGAGAAACTCACAGAAATGAAGAGGGAACGTATAAGAACGATACTACATGGCACCATCCTGAAAGAATATGTTACAAATAACATGGCCCCAAAGGGCCTTCTGGTGACAAATGCTCCACTGATTTTTCTAAACGATGCCCAATTTAGAAAGGACTGGGCTCTAATAGCCTGGCACTGCACGCACGATTGGATTGTACTAATTTTGAAGACAGCCTTAAGGTTATCAGAAGCTATTCAAATCGAAATCCAAAAGACTGAGACACATATCAAGACGAGCATAACCGGATACAAAAGAAGACTTGATGAAATAAATAAGGAAATAACTGAATACAAGGACAACCTGACTCAACAAAAAGTCACGAAATTCCAAAAGGATTTGAAAAGGTTTTCGTTTGTCAAAACATACCCCTACTCTGATCCTGACTACAAACCACCAGAAAACTCTACATCTGACTCTGATGCGTCAAGTAATTCTTCAGGCAGTAGTAGTGGGTCAAACACCAGTGTTAATAAACAACGAGGAAGAGGAGGTAGGAGAGGGCAAGAAAACTTTTGGCCTGGATTTAATCCACCTATGTTCCAAGATCCTTTCAACCAAACAGCAAATTTCCAAATGTATGGATGGCAACCTCCTTTTCAGCCGCATTTCCAACCTCCCCCTTTCCATCAAAATCAGTTTCGGCCCCCTTTTTTTCACAGGGGCAGACGGGGAAGAGAAAAAAACAGACAACCCAATCAAGTGCACTGGGAGGAAGACGACCCAGTGAGCAACAGAACGAAGAGCAAGGCAGGCACGAGCAGTGCGAAACCCTAGTCACCAACCTATCCTCAAGACCCCTAACAACCATTGAAGAAAACGTTCTTAACAAAGGACTTGGTTATGTTCCCACAGCCCGGTTGGATAAATTCCAATTACACTGCGAATTGGCCAGTTTCTTGAGGAAACTAAGGTTGAAAGCCTTTTTTGAAAAGCAAGGCCAACCGAGGGATTGTGAAGTGGAGAATGAGAGTGGACTAAGGCTGAAATCCACCTTTATGCCACCGCCACACACCACCCCAGTTGAACTAATGGCTTTTGAACAAGCTGTTTACAATGATGTGGAAAAGATGCAGGCATCCTCCCAATTCCAGAACCTAAGCAATGCAGAAAAGACAGCAATAAAAGAACTACGTACTTGTGAAACCACTATAATAAAACCAGCTGACAAAGGTGGTGGACTGGTAGTTATGGACATGACCGCCTACCGCGAGGAATGTGTCCGACTCCTTAGCGATACTAGGAACTATCAGACCTTAAACACTGATCCCACAAGTGATCTGAAAGCTGAAATTTGTCAATTAGTCAAAATGGCAGAGTCCAATGGGGCAATATCCAAACAAGAAGCAGATTATTTATGCACTACCGAAGGAAAAATCCCCTACTTTTACATCTTACCTAAGATGCATAAGGGTAGGTTACCCCCCCCAGGACGTCCAATTGTTTCTGGCATTGGCTCCTTATTAGAACCTCTCTCAAGGTTCTGTGATTTTTTCCTTAAGACTATTGTTCAAAAATCAGCGACTTATCTGCAAGATACAAAGAGCCTACTGAATCTATTACAGAATGTAGAGGTTGATGAAAATACTGTGTTACTGAGTTCCGATATCGAGAGCTTGTACACAAGCATACCCCAGGACGATACCATCCGAGTCCTGGGTAACACCTTAGAGAATGCGGACTGGCCTTTTCATACACCCAAGACCTTCATTTTGGAATGTGCTACTTTGGCCCTAAAACGCAATTACTTCGAATTTGAGGGTACCCTGTTTTTACAGACCGGGGGCACGTCAATGGGAAGTGTTTTTGCCCCCAGCATAGCTGGTATGTACGTTTATGATTTTGAAAACAAATTTGTTCTGAACGACACAAATCCTTATCGCAAAAATGTGACCTTTTGGAGACGTTACATTGATGATGTCCTTGCCATTTGGCAAGGACCGGTTGAACACCTTGATCAATTCATCGCTTGGATAAACACATGTGACAACAACCTCAGGTTCACCAATTGCTACGACAAAGAGGAAATTGTTTTTCTCGATGTAGTTATCAGCAAAGAAGGAAATCACCTGGAGACAAGAACTCACTACAAACCTACCTCAAAAAACAATCTCCTAAGGTTCGAGAGTTTCCATCCCCGGCCACTAAGGGAGAATTTACCCTACGGACAGTTTTTAAGACTGCGCAGAAACTGCAGCAAATTGTCTGAATATAAGAAACAAGCGAAGGACCTATCTGAAAAACTAGGGAACCGTGGATATCCTAATAAGATAGTGAAAAAATGCCAAAAGAGGGCCAGAAACCAGCCCAGAGATGCACTCCTTGAAGATAATACCAAGACCAATGAGGAAATACCTCTAACATGTGTGACCACATTCAACTCAATATCAAACCAGGTGACCAGAAGCATAAATAAACATTGGACTATCATAAACACTGGGAATCTACACTGGGAAAAACCTTTGTTTTCTTTCAAGAAGTCACAAAGCCTAAAAGACACTCTTGTCAACACCAGACCAAAAACAAAGATGGCTTCTACCACACCATCCATTACCAGAACTTGGGGTCTACCGGATGTAACCGGTCATTATCGCTGCGGAGACTGCAGTGTGTGCCATCTGACCAGGAACACACAAACACTGGACCTGGAAACTGGGAAGACCTGGAGGCAAGTTTCACATACTAACTGCAACAGTGAAAATGTGGTATACTTGATCGAATGCACATGTAAGAAACGGTACATTGGAATGACGACTCGAAAAGTCAAACAAAGGATATGCGAACATCGCAGCACCATACGCTGCAAGAAAAATGCGACCCGACTTACTGACCATTTTCTTGAGAAAGGCCACACACCAAATGATATGTTTTGGACTATCATTGAGCAAGTGACTCCAGGACCAAACATGCAGAAACGTCTGTATGAGAAGGAGCAGAGATGGGTATACAGACTATCCACCCACAAACATGGTCTAAACGATAATATACCCTGGGCGAGTGTACTTTCCTGAACACCCATGTGAGGTTGAAGTCCTTGGGCATTCTACCCATGTTTTGATTTGTTTCTTGTCTGCCCGGATAGAAAATGAAAATAACCCCTTCATGTTATTGCCAAACCTACTGTTGCACAAGTTTGAGTGGGTTATGTATATTTCTATGGACACAACCCTTATGTCCATTAGTTTTATATAACCCTTCACATGGACCCATTCCCGTTTTTGTTAAGACCCCACTTTATCGAGGAGTTTTTTATTGTAATCACTAAGCCATGGGCTTCGACCCTTTCACTTTAAAGACACTCCCTACACGGGTCTCCTTAGTTGTTTACATAGCCCAGATCAGGATATCCAATGCGCCTGTAGTATTATAAGATACAGAGTCATGTTTACCTCCATTCCTATGACAACCCCTTTCCCTCAACGGGTCTCCGTATTTTGATCACATGGCCGCGTGACGTCAACGCGCCACGCTAACCACGCCCACCCCATCCCCGATGGCGGCTGCCTTTACCTTCGGCGCCGCTCCTGCTTCCTTACGGGTGTGCGGAGGGGCGGAATAGGTTTACGGTTGATGTTGAGCATCAGAAACTGTAAGTAGACTGCGATTGCAAAAATAGGAAACGCGTCTGTTTCCTTTTCTCCTCACTCGAGCAGAAGGATGGCACTGCCTAATATCCCGCCAGACTTCAAGCTGATTTGTCCCATTTTTTCAATCTACAGAATACGTTTCGAGCACTGTGACCCCTCCCCTCAATTCCCGTGCAGCCATTAAACCCCTAATGAGGAGTGAGCATTTTTAAACTTTGGCATTATGTGTTATATGTGTCGTTTGTTTTGTCCTGTACGTAACTTTGGATCAAGTTGAACTATTATCACGTCGGTAATCCCTGGCACCATTAAGATATGGATATTACTTAGGCACGCACTATCCAGCCTATAACGAACTAGCTACAAAATATATGTGCGTGTTCACCTTCACACTTACATTGATAGGTGTGTTTTTAATACAATCCTAACTTCCACTGACAAGCTATGCTTATTCACCGCACTTTGGATAGTTCGCATTAAATGAATGTGGGATGATTCACAGAAAGAGCAGACTGCGTCACTTCACTACGTTGCAGGCACGTAACTAGTTTTGATGACTTATGATCCTCTCTTTCTTTACAGGTTTTTTGCATTTTAATGTAACCACTTCTGGGTTACATTTTTTTCACCCTTTTAACAACTAGTTATTTGGGTCAAAAGGGTTGTAGGTATGGCAGGGTGTTAGTGTACCCTGACCACCCAACTCCTTTATTTTATGGTCCTGAAGAAAAACCGGTAAATCCCTTTGTTGGTTTGAAACATGTAGACCTAACACATATACATAGATACATTTGGTCTTAATTAAGCCTTCACTGTATCGACATACACTGTTTTTATTATTGTCCAGTAGTCTTAGAATAAATAATTTTTGAATAAGTCATACCAGGACAATTTTTAACTCACTGACCCTTTTTTTCTTTACATTCATCACTCACATACCCGCTCCACTGTATCCCAGGTGTTGTAGCACACCTCGACGGCACTCGGCTGTCAAGGTGGCCCCGATGATGAAGCATGTCACCGACCAGGTCGGTGAGTGAGGGGTTCATTAAAAACAAAGAAGGACTTCTTCTTTTTCTTCATTAGAATCTCATCCCACCTATATCGCTCTTCAGCCTTATCTATGGTGGTACTCCTTATTTTGTTATATAGTTACCTAACCTGGGGATCGGGAGTACCCTACCGTCCACCAAGGTGGATAAAATCCCTTTGCTCTCCATTTTTGTTTATAATGCACCCCTTCCATAGCCACGAAAGGGGCAAAAGGCAGACTGCATGGGCAAGAAGTTGCTGCTAGGCCCAAGGATCTGGCCGTGGCCCTAGAGTCCTTGAAGAGCTCGAGCGCGTCGTCCGCCTTTCATCAAACAGGTGACGGCCATCAAAGGGCATGTCCAAAAGTGTGGATTGGACAGCCCCAGTGAAGCCAGACGTTCTCAGCCAGGTGTCGCGCCTCAGGGCTACCGACGTGGAAACCGTCCTACCCAGCGAGTCGGCAGTAACCAGCCCACACCGGATGGTGAACTTAGCTGCCTCTCGACCCTCAGCAACAGTGTGGGTGAGAACGGCCCGGGCCTCCTCCAGGCACTGTGGCTGCACTTGCGTGACCGTATTCCACATCGTGTGTGTATAATGGCCCAAGAGACATGTGTTGTTCACCCACTGCTGTTCTAAGCTGGCGGAAAAAAATATCTTCTTCCCAAGATGGTCCAGCTTCTTGGATTCCCTATCTGGGGAAGCAGTAGGATATGCGGCTTATGAGGATTGGACCACCAAGCTCTCAGGGGTAGGACGTTGGGAGAGTTAAAGTGGGTCGCCCAGGGCCGGACGATGGCACTGGGCAATCATCCTGTCCATAGGAGCCCCTGTGCTGGGCTTGGACCAAGTGCCCAAAAGGATGTCTGTGAGAGCCGCATTAAAAGGCAGCAGGGGCTCCGTAGAGGCTGCTGCCGGCTGAAGCACTGCAGTCAGGTTGGTCCTGACAGCAATTGTTGGAAGCTTAAGGCCAAAGACGCCCTACGCAACACCACAGCGTAGGAAGCTTGCTCCTCCGTAGCCAAGGTGGGGGGAGAAAGCATAACAAAATTTGAGGAGGTATCCAGACCACTGGCGTCACCCAATTCCTCTTGCCAGTCTGGCTCCTCAAGTTGGTCTGCTAGAAGGTCAGCAGACCCCTCCCAAACCTCCTCACCCTCCTCTGGCTGCCACTAGAGGCGATAGGGAACTCCAGGGATAAACAGTGGTACAAAAGTACCCTCCGGCGCCGGTACAGACGTTAGAGGACGTTGGTCTGGCACTGGGTCCAAGTCGGGAGAGAGGCTGGGGTCGACGCCGGCTAGGGGCACAACCGGCGTTGGGACGTCGTCACTGGAATCTGCGCCGGAGAAGGTACCGCGAGGTCAAACTGCACCAATCCAGACCCAGGCATGCACCCATGAGGGCTCTCCGGCGCGAAGCCGCCGGCATTGAAGGCCCAGGGCCCCCAACCGAGTCCATGGGGCATGAAGGCACACCAGCTGAGTTGGGCTGCCCAAAAATGCTATGGAGCGCTTCGTAAAAAGGTACGAAGTTGGGCAGGGGACGCTCAAGCTCCGGGAAAGGGTGGGAAGCGCAGAGTTATCCCAGCGGGCACCAAAGATGGAGCTGGAGAGCGACGATGCTCCGGGTCCCGCTCTGCGTAGGCCGTCGGACGGGGAGAAGAAGGCGAAGAGCAACAATGCTTCTTCGCCTTCTTTTTGTGCTTCGACTTATCAGAGTCAAAGACTTTGAGGAGAAATGGTGATGACTCCGCAACCGGTCCCGCGACCTTCCTCTCGATGGGGACCTTGAACAGCGCAGAGTGAACTGCCGGGCCTCCAAAAGCTTTCGGGACTGCTCCCCCAAAGACTTCTGGTTCATGGCCCGGCAGTCGGAGCACGACTTTGGATCGAGGTTGCGCTCCAGGCACCAAAGGCACAAGAGGTGCGGATCGGTGGCCAACATCAACTTGTGACCAGATTCACAGGGCTTCAAACGGGTCCAATGATGGGCCATCCCTCATGCACCAGGAGTCGAAGTCTCAAAAAAGGCGTTGACAAAAAGTAGAAAAACGGTTAGTCAAAAAAGACTTCAGGCACGCTCTCTCCGGATCTGAACTGACGTCAGCGCACAGGAGCAGCGTCTAAATAGACACTGCAACGTCATTCCGGCGGCGACGAACAGGGAGTCGATCGACGTCACCTACCGATGCGCAAGAGTATTGCTACGAAAAAAAATCCCCAGATCCAGTCTGACGCCTGGGGATAATTCTAAGGTAAGGAATCCATAACTACAGTCTCTTTCAGTTCATAAATGCTACATTGAAGTAATTAAGAAGTAAAAACAACAAAAACAAAGGCACAGACCTTGCTTGTGTGCGCATACTCTCCAAAGGGGGGGGGGAGGGGGAGGGTGCAAAATGCAGTCACTCAAAGTGTATCTTACTAGTAGGCTGAACCACTGCCCCATGCTAAATGCAGTACTGGGCGGAAGCAAAATGTGAATGACACAACTTGCCAAAGAATGACGAAAGGTGGCTGAAAGCCCCTATATATATATATATATATATATATATATATATATATATATATATATATATATATATATATATATATATATATATATATATATATATATATATATATCTATATAAGTACATCATACATATTTTGGTAAAATCAAAAGGTTGCGGTTAATTCCAGACCTAAAAAGCATTATGATACAGCCAGGGCTAATGCACTTTTTTACTTAAAAGAGCATTAGTGATGGATGCATTATAGTCATTTTTTTATTATTATTAGCCATGCTGTGCAGCAGCCACACTGACATGACTACAAATCATTGCCAAAGTCGGCAAAACCTATGTTGTACTGCATGAACAAAAGGGAATGGCAGAGGCAGCATGCTCAAAGGCAAGACCTATGGGCTTTGCAAATACTTTTGAGGTCTTGGCACAACATTCCTGTGATTTTGAGCAAGTCAATTAATCTTTTCAGGTGTCAAAAATAAAGAAAGCAATTGCATCCATGCCTTAGTGAAAATACTTTTGGAAGCAAATAACAGCGGATCTCACAATGACGGCAGATACCATCTGTTGTCCCAATAAACATCAATTTCAAAGGAGACTGCTAGAGTGGAGTAGAGTGGCATAGAGTGGAGCGGCATAGAGTGGAACAGATAGGTATAAAGTTAAGTGGCGTAGAGTGGAGTACAGTGAAGTAGAGTGGCGTGGCGTATGGTGGAGAGGTATGGATTGGAGTGGCATAGAGTATAGGGTTATAGAGTGTAGTAGAGGGTCGTAGAGTGGATATTTTAGAGTGGAGGGCCATAAAGTGTTGTGAAGTGGAGCAGAATGTGTGAGAGAGTGTTGTAGAGTGGTGTGAAGTGGAGGGGCATAGAGTGGAGTGACATAGAGTAGAGGGGCAAAGAGTGGAGGGGCGTTGAGTGGTGTAGTACAGAATGGAGTAAAGTGTTGTAGAGTAGAGTACAGCAAAGTGGAGTAGCATAGAGTGGAGTAAAGTGTCAGAGTGGAGTGGCGTAGAGTGGAGTGGCATAGAGTGGAGTAAAGTGGTATAGTGCATCATAGATTGGAGTGGCAGAGAGTATCGTAGAGTGTCTTAAAGCGTTGGAGAGTAAAGTGCCTTAAAGTGGACTGTTGTAAAGTGTCAAAGTGTTATTGTTGTAACTTTGTTTAGTTAATAAAAACCATTACAATCAGATAAAATCAGCTGTCTATCTAAACTCTTTGTGCAAAAAAGGCTGAGTGCAATTAAAATTAGCAGTCAGTGCAATACAGAACAGTTAAGTGTTAAGTGCTTAGCGGTCCAACCTCCAAGTTCCAGGTCAGTACATTAAAGCCTCAGGTTCAGCTTCTCCATTTGACACTCGTCCAGTACTACTCGGGCAGCATATTTTGTTATACATTTTTGCCCTTGCATGTGATCGCTCACATTGGGTGGAGAAAGCTGCTGCCTGAAAGCATTGATGAACTTGGCACATCCCACCAGTGTCCACGGAGCAGTGTTCTTAAAACAATTTGAAGACGATTCCTGGCATGCTCGCACCCCTAGGGCCAGGAAGCCTGGTCTAATAAATGGTCTAATAAATAGTCTCCTCTGATGGTCTAAAAGAGGGCAACAGCATAGCAAATGTAACCAGTATTAGGCACCTAACCTGCAATCCCAATCATCTGCAAGGCCCACCTACATAGGTTTAAAATCTCTTACTGGCAGTGCTAACAGTCGCATATACAATATCTGCTGGCAAGTTTCCACAATTATGGCATTCTGGAAATACGGTTGTGGTGTGAGAGCATAGTAGACGGTCGTAGAGTGGAGGATTGTGGAGAGTCATAGAGTGGAGTGGTGTAGAGTGTGTGTCGTACAGTGGAGGGGGAGTAGAGTGTCATGGAGTAAAGTGTTGTACAGTGGAGCAACTGTAGCGTGGAATTCAGTGGCATAGCATAGACGGGAGTAAAGTGTCAGAGTGGAGTGGCATATCGTGAAGGGACAGAGTGGAGTAAAGTCTGTAGATTGTCATAGAGTGAAATGGAAGAGAGTGTCGTACCGTGGAGTGTCGTAAAGTGGAGTGTCCAAGAGTGAAGTGGCAGGGAGTGAAGTGGTGTATAGTGGAGTGAAGTGGTGTATAGTGGAGTAGTGTGGTAGAGTGGAGTGTGGTAGAGTGGAGTGGCGTAGTGTGGAGTGACGTAGAGTGGAGTGACGTAGAGTGGAGTGACGTAGAGTGGAGTGACGTAGAGTGGAGTGACGTAGAGTGGAGTGACGTAGAGTGGAGTGACGTAGAGTGGAGTGACGTAGAGTGGAGTGGCATAGAGTGGAATGGTGTATAGTGGCCGAGAGTGAAGTGGCCTAAAGTGAAGTTGTGTAGAGTGGAGTAAAGTGGTGTAGAGTGGAGTGAAGTGTTGTAGAGTGGAGTGGAGTAGAGTGTTGTACAGTAGAATGGAGTAGAGTGGAGTAGGGTGGGGTAGGGTGGAGTGTAGTAGAGTGGAATAGTGGCTGGCCGCTACCCGGGACCTATTGAGGCCAACCCTGAACCATTGTTTCCTCTAAACATATTCTAACCCCAGGTTCGTATTCCAGGGCACCCTTGTTTTCCCTTACTCCCATAGAAACCGATGCACAGTCTGGAGCCTCCATAAGGGGCACTATCTCCTATTACCTCAGACAGGTGCTGGTGGGGTTGGGGGCAACTGGGAAACTTTAGACATATCTGGTGGGACTGCGCGCACATTAAGCTGTTAAGGAAGGAGATCCTCGCCCAAATTAAACGGATTCTAGGATATCCGATTTCAAACACATTAGAACACACATTGCTGGGGCTCAAAGACACTAAGTTAAAAGCACCAAACCCATGAGGATCGCTCAGTGATGTGGCTTTGCCTAGGGGCGGCCAAGATGGCAGTAGCCGCGGCTTGGAAAAAACGGAAGCTCCTTCCATCACACAATGGCACGCTAGACTATGGCCTGCATTGGCAATGGAACGAATGGCGGACATTGTGGAAGACTCCCGTAAAGAGTTTGACTACATCTGGGGGCCACTTGTGGAGTATCTCTCCGAGGGGTTTCTCCTATTTGCGTGTGGTCCAACACTGCGCACTCTTCACCTCTTTCACATCTAGTGCACCCACTAACCTCTTCGAGTGTGTGTAGGGAAAGCCCGGTGCCCACACCCTGTAGTACCTTTTACAGCCTTCTGATATAACATTCCCAGTGGAGATCTATTTATTATTCTTTTGTTCGACCATGACACCTCAATTTATGTTTTCTGTCATGTTCTCTTGGTGTGGGGGGAGGGGGGCGAAGGAGGGGGTTGGGTAAGGGGGAGGGGGGACATGTCAATTGGACACTGACAATACGTGCTGGCAGTTTTCAAAACCCACAATGGAAATAATCATCCAAGAAGGCCGAGAATGGAAAGTGATGTTGCTTAGACATCTTACTCTAGTCTTTAATATATCACTTGCTTCTGGTTTCAAAGTGTGACAACGTGCTGTTTTAGAGTGAGTTTTTTGTAACATCTCTGTACTACAGTGACAGACTTGCTCATAAGTTTGCTAAATATAGATTTACCTTACACCTCACCTGTATCTGAGTCAGTGCTACCTCATTAAACACAGACCCGGTTACAATACTTTTGTTTCCACATTTAGTTGCCACTTACTTTTATCTTGCTGTGTACCAATTTTGCATGCATGATGCACGTGCTATAGATTACTATAGTGACTGACACCGTGGACTTTAAAATCACTTACTTAGAGTTGTTCAGAGTTGTTCAGAGAGTGAGGACTCGACTGGTCACTGCACTGCTGTGCCCCAGCCTGCGTCGTCGATATGCACTCTGCCTCTTCACCCAGGCTTCTGGCCACTAGAGTCGATTCGTCCCGGGCCAGCTGACAGACTGCCGGCTCAGCTGCCATGAGAGTCTATTTTTATTTATTTTATGCGTAGTGAACCACGAGGAACAACCACAATGCCACAAAAGCAAACGCCACCGCCACAGGAGGAAAAAAGTGACGTGTGCATGCCACAAAAGCGCACAAAATACAAGCAGAGGCACAGCACTGCACCAAAGGGCAGACACCCAGAACACAAGAACAACCCCGCCATTCCACACGAGGCAATGGCAGCACCCGCGCATTAATGCAAACAAAATAAAATACAAGAGCGGAGGTGGTCAAGGTGGGGCCTGCAGCTGCAGTGTTTAGCGGGGGGCAGGCGGCCATGGCGCTTGAGAGAGACAGCGACTCGTGCGCAGCCTGCACTCTCTAATCCCCCGCCGCTTCTGCCCTTGACTTCCTAGTTCCTCGGATGTGACGGCACTACAGCGGCCTGCACATCTGGATTTAATCCCGCCCTTCTGGTGCGCCACACGGTGATTAACAGCTCTGAGCTGTAGTATCGACTCAGAGGGCAGCCTGGCCCCCCTGCAGACTGTGAGGATTCTGAGAGTAGCCGCGTGCCGCGCCGGCGCCGCACCATTTGCGCATTCTAGTTTCCAGGGCAACACAGGAGTCGGATAGCAGGCAGCTCCTGGCAGAGACGGAGATACATTGTAGCGCGCCCCTCTCAGCTACACAGAGCTGCAGTCTCAGTTAACTGTTTAGGCACTCGGGCTGAGCAGTACCTCTCTCAGAACAGCAGAGAGAGCCCGGGCACAGGAGCGCCGCTGGCACGCCTGGCACAGGTCGAAAATGCGTGACAATGCATTTCAGTGCAGTGATGCGGATCACCGCACTGAAATGCGTGAGCGTCACACCTGTTGCGTGATGCTTGGCAGGACTGTCTGAGTGCAATGTCCAAAGATGCACTGCGTGAACGAGAGCTAGCTGCTGGAGAATTGCTTTTAAACTTACCGAAAATTGCTGAAGGGGACAGCAGAGCCAACAAAAATTACCATACAACCGATAATGCCTGTTATGAGAAATGAAAGATCGATTAAAGAAACAAGAGGAGACCATCAAAGTTAGAAAGGCATTAAAATGTGTGCGCAATAAGAACGTTTATGAGCAAGGCCACATTTTCACATATGCGCACAAATTCGACAATATGCGTAGGCAAAATGGTTCAGATAAAGTGCTGGGACACAACAAGGAACATACAGTAAGAAGTAGGGACACCAATGCTTCCACCTCAGATATTAGCACGGTCCTGGGTGAAACGGAATCAGAAGAAGGGGGAAATTCTGAATCAGGGCAACGTGAGGATTTAGGTCACATGACACTAGCGGAAGAACTGGATTTTTTTACACAGAGACAGGAAACAATCCCTGAGACCGAGGAATCCAAATACAGCAAAAAACACAGGGGGAATGCCAAAAGGCACAAGAGAAGAAATTGCCGCAAACGCAAGAGGAAGGAGACAACAGAATTTAAGATGGAAGAAACGCGAGCCTCTACGGATAAAACGGTCATCAATCTCACAGACATTCAACTGAGTCAAGCAGAAAAACTAATTTTGGCCCTTGGACTATCGTTCTGTCCAGAAAGTCATTTTAACTATTGCCATACAAGAGTGGATGTCTACAAATTCAAAAGAAAGCTAAAGCTTGCCAAATCCTATGCAATCAAACTAAATGTAGATGTGACTAGTATGGACAGACATACAACTGAATTGAGTAGACCCAAAGGACTTCTGGCATGGATGTTCCATTAATAAAAAACGATATGTGAGCTGCATAATGAAATCAATGATGACATCCATAATACACAAGCCACCACACAACCCAAGGGCATTAAGGTGAATATGCCCGGGCACAGCCCCTTCAAACCCTCTTCGACTTTTGTACCTACCATGCCTCGAGACGCAGTCAATATTTTTCTAGGACTGAGTTATCGATGAACTGAAAACACTCAACAGCAATACTGCCAAGCATAAGACCAGCGCAAAGCACCCGTCCACCAATTACATGAACCTTATGTCAAAATTGAAGAAAAACTCAGCTATTGCGATAAACAAATCAGACAATGGGGGAAATGTAGTGCTGTGGCGTATTGAGGAGTATAAAAGAGAGGCATTTAGACACTTGAATGACGAACAATGCTACAAAAAATCCAATATGGCTCTAGTAGGGAAAATGGTGTAAAACTACAAAGATGACCTTACACTCAGGTAAAGAGATGGCCTTATTACCAACAATGAATTTGCCTTTCTAAACAATAAATTTCCTACCATGCCTACGGTGTATTTTATTCCTACGGTTCATAAAAATGAGTCGCCAGTGCCTGGAAGGCCTATAATATCAGCACAAAGGGCCTCTTCGAAAATAAGTCGAAATATGTTGACTATTACTTGCAAGAATTTGTGACCAGTCTCCCTACATATATTGGTGACATCACAGACTTTCTGCAAAAACTCAGTGAGCAGATATGGGCAGATGACTACATATTTTTCACGATGAACATCCCTGCCCTATATACTAGCATTGAACATAGAGATGGGCTGATAGCGGTCAAATATTTTCTTGAGAAAAGACCTATTGAAATGTATGATCACAATCAGATTATTTTAAGTATGATGCACTGGTGCCTGCCCAATAATGTCTTTCTGTTTGATAGTTTTGTATTCCAACAGCTGAGTGGTGTGGCTATGGGGGCATGCTTCTCCTCTAGTTATGCATGTTTGCGTGTAGGTTGGAGAAGCAGGTCCTCATGGACACACAAAGAAGACTGGTTATTGCAGGTGGTCAAATGGTGGAGATACATCAACAATGTTTTTGTTATATGGAGGAGGCAATTTGTAGACAACATTAATGACAAAGATCTAAACCTTCAATTTACAGCAAATATTGATGCAAAAAAGTCAAATTTTCACGATGTAAAGATATATGTTGAGCATGGTAGAATAGAGACTTGCCTCTTTAGGAAACCGACGGCTGGGAACTCGGTGCTTCATGCACATAGTTTTCATCCACATCACACTATTGCTAGTATTCTTTATGGAGAATTTCTCTGCATAAGTAGAGCATGCAGTACAGAGAAAGATCTAGCTCAATATCAGGCTTAAGCACAACAAAGGTTTATTGAAAGAGGTCATAAGTCCAAACAACTAGATATTTCTCTTAAGTAAGCTAACAGCAAAGACAGGACCAGGCTACTCAATCCCATTAAGGAGAAACATATAGCGCAAACTCTCCCCAGTATGACTATATCTGAGATGAAAAGGACACACATTAGAATAGTGACCACATACAGTAGACAGGCCACTTGGATAAGGGCTGTCTTAAACCAGCAATGACCCATTATCCTCACCTATGCAACACTCAAACAAGTGCTTCCAGCCAAGCCCACTTTTGTGTTTCGTAAGGCATTTTCCATGCGAAATTATCTAGTTAGCCCTGAAACCTGTAAGACCATTAGTTGGCTTACACCTAAGAGGGGATTCTACAAACACAACACATGTAGAGCCTGTAAATTCGCGGTCAACACCATCTCCTATAACACAGCTTTTTCTCATGACAGTATAGATCTCACCGTCCATTACACATGCAGAACTCAACATGCTGTGTATGAGCTACAATGCAATTGTGGATTACACTACGTAGGGAGCACTAAACTGCAAGTGTATGTAAGAATCGTGCAGCATTTACTAGCAATCATTAACTTTGACCCTAAGTATACGGTTGCGCAACATTTTAAAGCGGTCCATGGGATCGACCTGAGCTGCATTCAATACTTTGAAATTGATGTAGTTCAGGTACATAACCGAGGTGGTCACCGTGAGAAATTACTACGGCAGTTAGAATCAAAATATATTATGCAACTTGATACAAGGCCCGTTGGGTCGGTGAGGATCTGTGTAATTATTTGTAATGCTTTTATTAGCCCTTAATGTGTAGCTACTGTATATGTATATCTTTTTATGGTCTAGATAGATTAGATAGATTAGATAGATATTCAGTATTGGCTTAATGTCATTGCATTCCACACTAACAGAAGAACCGACCTGTCCTAGTCAAGCAATTCATATGAATTCGATTAAGCTTGTCAACAGTTTTAGCTCTTAACTTTGTACACTAACAGATTGTATACTTCTGTTTTAACACCACACAATAGTATTTGTACAATTTTTTAACACACAGTATTTTTAACACCTACAGCACCTTATAGTGAATGCAACTTATCTCCCTATACTCTTTAGAATAGGATATGTAGGCATGGCATTGCGTATTATGCACATCATATTTGCACATTTTGATTACTGCAGCACTTTATGTTGGAATACTATCATTGTACTGTACTTTGTAATTTATTTTAACATCCAAAATTAGGAAGGTCATTTGCACAGTAGACTGTGGTAATATTCTGCAGTTAAGTACAAGTGTACTAGAATTTGCACACTGGGTATTGCGTATTTGCAGTCGATTATTGCGTATTTGCACACTTTCGTTGTTAGCACGGTCTTCGCCGTACTGCTCTATGCTATTAATATATAAGACGCAATAAGACTGTTTATATATATTTTTACAATAATTATGGTAATCCATGTATGAAATGTTTACTATAATATCCAGTGTCTGTTTGCTTACATATATAATATTATTGGAATCTTTTCTCAGGTAGTCGCTAATAGGTCATTCCCTTTGAAAGTGCGGTAGTACGTTTTCTATGGCTATTGTAGTCATCACGAGTCACATGGAGTGTTAATTTTCCTTTAAATGCATTATAAAGATGCAGCGTGGTCATGCGCTCAAGGCCACAGAACATGGCTGAAACGAGTCTTGGGCAGCACAAGCTTGAAATAAACTTGCAATATCAGCACCAGCAAAATTGGAGTCCGTTAATCGGTTTAGTGCATTACAGGAATTTGTGACTGCTAATCCTAACACTACCAAAACCATCTCTCAGTTCCTTACAAGTAGCTCTACCTTTGTGGTATACATTTTGGAGTGGCCCTGCAAATTGAAATATGTGGGTAACACCACACAGATGGCCCTCGTGTTCCAGTACTTTTTTCTTGGCCATCACTAAGCAAGACATTTTGGTCATAAGCATTTTTCTGATAGCTCTCTTTTGACCTATTAGGTCATTAAACAGATACCCAACTGCACCAGGAGTGGAGCTAGAGTATTGAAGCTCAGAAAAAAGGAATCCAGGTATATTAATGATGTACAGACTAAAAGTCCTGAAGGGCTCAACCTGGATGAAGAATTAAGATTTCACCTAAGGGAGGAGTTCTGATTCCTCTCAGATATTTCCCCTTGCTGTTTATGTGCTCACTGTTGTGCCCCCGCTTTCAGTGGTCTTTATGTTGTGCCTACCATAGGTTGGAGGAGCCCCGGTTTACTCTACACTCATCCTCTTCCATAGTGCCTGTTGTTGGGGTACTTGTACATTTTGTATATAATGAATGCACCATGCTTTTTAAAATCGATTATATTTGGCTTTTCTTATCCTTTTTGATTTAAGAAGGAATGGAAGGGTCCCACTTGATATCAGTGGGATACATACATGGGTTCTCTACCCTTTTCTTCGAAGGCACGAGAGGGTGATGAACCAGCAGATAAGACTTTGTCACTTTTTAATTTTTGTTTAATATAGGTTACTGGATTTCAACTCTCTGGAATATCCCATTGGAGCATGTGTTCTTAAGTTCTAATCATGGCATTTGAAACTATGAGATGATAATATGATCACTAGTATTCTAGTCTATTGCATCTATTTTTTGTTTTCTCATAACTTTTGAGCATCCATAACAATTAGGCACTAGTCCCTGTATTCGATATTACGGAAGTTCCGTTCTGCATTTAGCAAAGATACCGGTCAGGCGGGCTGCTATTTTCCAATGATACTCTGTAGAGATCTTTTGTACACTAGCATCAGCAAATTACATCCACCTGTCATCTCTATAGGCATATGTGCTAACACTTGCAGCATCCCAAGTTTGAGATGTAAACAATAGATATTATCTGTTTATAATTCTGACATTGGTTCAATATTGAAAGAATGGGGGCAACGTTGCTTACACCTTTTATAGAAAAATGTGATTCCAATACATTTGGTTATGTGTATCTATGTGATGATTGCCACAAGTTATTTTATTTTGTGAGACCTTCCAATATGGCCCACATTGTTTTGTATTAATTACCCAGACCTGTCAGTACGCAAGTCTGTTGTCGATGTCCAGTGCACTGTTGATTTAAAGCACTTCCTTGGTGAAACATTCTCATGTGATCAAGGATGCGTTGCAGCCGAAACGCATAATGATGGGAAAGAGGAATTAAAACCTTTTTGCTTCAAGCTAAAATCAACATCCTGAGAGTGCGTATTTTGCGTGTACATCAACAACTTTATTACCTGCTTACTCCGCCGGGATACACACCGTGATCAAGATCGGGTTTTTGATCGAAATGTGTCATGGAGGACACTTGCCTGTTATTATGATTTGAGGTGATGAATTAGGAATAAAGCACCGTTTTTGAACAGCAAATTTTGGACTTTGTGGCAATCTGTGTGGTCTGTACCTGGGGCATCCCATCGAGTTGAGAAGGTGGGTGGCCTTCAGGCTCCAACCAGCCAGGGAGGAAGGCCACTCGCTCCCCTCGCTTTTATTTTTTAAAAAAAAGGAATGGCCGGGCCCCAGGAGTTTGGGGCCCTGGGGCCAAAATCGGCCTAGGAGGGTGGCCAAGCAGCCCCCCTCCTTAAATTGACATTTAAAAAAAAGCTAAGCACCGAGGGATGGAGTCCCCGGGGTCAAAAGTGGCCCAAGAGGGGGAGGCGCTCGGCCCCCCCTCCCGTAAAAAAATGAATAAATAAAAAAAATGGCCGGGCCCCGGCCTGGGAAGGGGGGCCCGACGCCCCCCCCCCTCCCTTAAAAAAAAATAAGACAAGTAAAGGCATAGCCACGAGGATTGGATCCCCAGGCCGGAATCGGCTTTGGGAGGGTGGCTCCACACCGCCCTCCCTTTGCTTTTTTTTTTTAATGAAAAATGGGTCTGGCATGGGATCCCCGGGGCCCAAAGGATCAGGGGAAGGGGGCCATACAGCCCTCCTTCCTAAAATAAAAAAAAAGGAAGCCGGCAAATAGCCGGGTGCCCCGCCCCACCCCCTTTCACCACTACTCTGCAAATAACGAGCCTCCTATCGCGCTCTAGGTTGGGGTATGAAGTCCCCTTCGCTATTGAGGATCATTAGGGGTCAACTAGCTCACCTCTTACCTCCAGTAAGCCCCACACAGTGGGATTGCGGAGAGGTGGTCGGAGGCCACGCCCTTTTTTCTACCACTTTGCAAACGCACCTCTTGGCGCACTGCTGGTGGGGCGATGAAGTACCCTTGCGTCCTGAGGGCTACAGGACTAAAGTGGGCTTTAACGCAAAAGCAGAAGTGCGCCAGGAGGTGCTTTTGCAGAGTGGTGTAGAAAGGAGGTGTGGCCTCTGACCACCTCTCAGCAATCCAGCTGTGTGGGGCTTACTAGAGATAACAGGAAGGCTAGTTGGCCCAAGGACCCTCAAGAGGCAAAGGGACTTCATACCCCAACCAAGAGCGCGCCAGGAGGCACGTTTGCAGAATGGTGGAGAAAGGGGGAGTGGCCTGCGTCCACCTCTCAGCAATCCCACTGTGTGGGGCTTACTAGAGGTAACAGGTAGGCTAGTTGGCCCCTAAGGAACCCCAGCAGACAAGGGGCCTTCATCCCCCAACTAAGAGCGTGCCTCCCTTGCCTCTTTCTGCACCTCTCTTGCCGCTTTCTGCACCTCTCTTGCCGCTTTCTGCACCTCTCTAGCCGCTTTCTGTGCCTTTCTTCCTCTTTCTACACCTCTCTCGCCTCTTTCTGCACCTCACTCTTCTTTCTGCAACTCTCTTGCCTCTTTCCCCGCCTCACTCTTCTTTCTGCACCTCTCTTGCTTCTTTCTGTACCGTTCCTTCTCTTTCTGCACAAGCCTTACCTAAGTAGGTTTAGTTAGATATTAGCATTTTAAAAAACCTTAGAAATTCACTGAAAAAAACACAGGTTTCAGGAATGTTATAGATAGAAATTAACATTTAAAACAACTTAAATATTCACTGAAAAATCCACAGGTTTCTGGGAGGTTATTGTTACGCTGACTTATACATAACCAGAGAAATTGAGCTGTTATAGTTATCTGTGTTGAGTTTCAATGGGGTATACCCTAAGAACTCTCTGACCTGGGTCAGTTAAGGTAGATACAAAAACAATGGTCAGAGTCTATCGATTCGCTACAACATCCAATGTATTACATGCGTTTAATTAGGTATGAATCAACAGTATTTCATCCATAGTGTGCATATATTTTTATTCATTTTTTAGCACATTGTTAGCTAGGTACTCAATATTAATCAATAAGTACCAGGGTTAATGAATTTCCAGTTATTCAAATGAAAAGGTAAGTAACTCAATTACTTCATTGAATCACATCAATGCCTGAGGACACAGGTCTCATTCGGATGCATAAATACAAAACTTCATATGCAGAAAACATCACAAATAATATCTGTATAATAACATTTCAACGCGCTCAAAGTGATGGAAAAAGGAAGTAGTTAGGTGGGATAGGTGTGATGGGAAGGAAGTGAGGACTGGGTAAAGGTTGTTGTGACCATGAAACAATCACAGTGATAAATAATACGCCCTTTACAGTCTATATTTAGATCAATAGTTCCAATACACTCTTTTGCATAGGATCTGTTTTACTCCGTTAATTAGTCCTGTGGCTAGAGAATAGGTATGCTCTGGTCTACATTTCGACCCCCTGTTTTAAGGGTTGATTGAATCCTCATGCTGGGGTCTTCTTCAGGACAAGGAGAAACAGGAGCGCCTATAAATAATAAGTTGAAATGAATGTATCAAGTCTTAAATACACTCAATATTGCACATGGATGGGACGTGGGAGTTAAAATTCTTACTTTGTAAAAGGCCGTTCAGTGGCCATGGTGGTTGGACCGTCGTTGGTTCCTTTTTCAAGATATAATCCCTGCATTCAGCAAAAAGGGTTTGTGTTACTATCGGGTACCATGGGCACCATACACACACTTGTATTGTCAAGGCATCCCAAAGGGGCACTTACTAGGACAAAGGGCTATCCAATCTGTTCATTGATAGATCCGGTTATGTATTAGTCCCACAGGGACCGACGTTGGTGCGGGAAAAATCAAACAACCCTCGGGGTTCTGAAGGAAAATGGAGAATGGCCTGGTGTTAAAGACGGGTACATCGCTAAATTGGGTTCACAATTGTCTATAGTTGAACATAAGACAGTGATTAGGAACATTTCTATGCTTATAAGTTGTTTAATCAGGTAAGGGAAGTGTCGATCAATACGGGCACATGGTAGGGGGAGCCCCAGATGTTAATTAGTAAATTTATTGAGTTGGGTTGAGTAAGGTCCGTATATATATAAGTAATTGCCAAAAGACGGCACTAATCATATATGGGTTTGTTTAAAGAAACGCGGGTAATCCGCGTTCATATCACCGTGGGTTACATAAATCTATCATAACTAGGTGCTCACTAGTATGGCGGGAGCGTTACCGTGCAGGCTCTAGATGGCCAAGTATCTCACCGTTCAATGTTGCTCCGAGGCGTGTGACTGCATCCTCGCTTGACAAGCCGTGAATGATCGTGAATGAGCTAACTATTACTTGCGCCCCCGCAATGCACTGCTGGTTACATCACATATTACATCACTCATGACATGGTCAGTGACATCACTCGAGACATAATCTCTGATGCACCTACTCACACCCCAATATAACCTTTCATATACCCACTCTGAATTTCAGACTACCATTCTTGAAACCACTGACACACAAATACCAGTACGTACATACCCACTCACTGATGCATAGGTCTACATACACATCCACTCACTAACCCATATATGTGCTCATACAGCCAGTCACTCACTAATACAGCCACTGATATATCCATTCATACACCCATACAGCCGCTCATACACCCTCAATAACCCATATAGCTACTCACACACCTACTCACTCAATCACACAGCCACTTAACCATACAGAAACACAAGCACACTCACTACTCATACAGATATTAACAAATACTTACTCTCCAATACAGTCGCTGACACAAGCACACACTCACCCATACAGCCACTCTCATAATCCCTCACTTACAAGTACAGTAACTTATATACTCCAACACTCACATATACTACCTTTCACATATGCAGTTACTCACCCATATACCACTGAGACATCCATTCACTCACCGACACAGCTATATGCACACACACCCGCCCCTACTGTCCCTCACAGACACACTCAAGAACCCATACACCCAAGCATTCACACACACTTACATCCATGCAGGGAGTCACACACTCCGTCACCCACCCACACAGGTACTCAGACAACTAATCAATAACCGATATAGACACTCATGTACCTACTCACCAACTCATGCAGCCACTTACACCAACTGACAGACATACACACAGATTAGTCACTCACCCATACATTCACTAAGCCACATTTAATCACTCACTTATACAGTCAGTCACGCACCCACTAAACCATCCATACAGACACTCATACACCCACTCATTCTTCAATACACCTTGGCGTGCATATAGAGATATATATATATATATGCTCATTACTCCAAAAAAATGGAAAGTTGACGCTGTGTCTTGCTCACTAACTTGAATAAAGTTTTCCTTCAATTTAACTGTGTTAAACTAAAAACAATGGAAAGTGAAGACATACTCGTAGTTCTTTATACATCAAAATATTTCATCAGTCATATATTACTATACTGTAGTATTTGCTTTGCCTAAAACATTATTAATCGTTTTTACACAAAAATCGAAAACCATGCGGATTTGCTGGATTACATTTACACATAATTCATAATCATTTACTTCTGCACTCTATTCGATTTTAGAATGCACGTAATCCTGTGACAATTGGTAAAAGTAAATTTCAAAAAATTATTAAAATTAGAAACTTACATATTTCGGAAAGCGTCAAAGTATTATATTTGCTTCAAAATCTAAATGTAAAGAACTGATTTCTTGAATTAGTTCTTTACATTTATATTTCGAAGTATGCACTTGGCGACAGGAGGTTGCTTCTGGCGTCTCCCACTTTGTGCCACAGGCTCAGGCCTACTACATTTTACCACACGTTTGGATGACAGCTAGACAACGTGTCCATCATGATATTAAAGCAGCAACAATGATCAGGCTCAGTTTCCACGGCTCACATATCTGTTTCTCTATTACTCACTCCTCGGGTCCTCAGACTCGAAGATGCTCGCAGCCAGTACTTCCGGCAGCTTTTTTCTCCGTGTCAGGTCGCGGGTGCCGCTCTCATGCATGTACTGTTGGGAGGGAGGGGGGGGGGGGGGTGGAGGGGGGAGGGGGGAGGATATCACCGCCTTAAATTTACTAGTGTCATCAGCAGTACAGAGGTCAACATCCTAGATCTAACGATCTACATTTCACAGGGAAGAATTCACACAAAGTTGTTCCGAAGCCCACAGATGGCAACACATTGCTCCACGCGACGAGCTTCCATTCAGTTAATTTGGTAAGGAGCATTCCCTATGGGGAGTGTCTTTGAGCCATGAGGAACTGCAGTACCAAGGAAGACCTAGAGTCAGAACTAGACTGTCTGAAAGAGGTTTAAGAAGAGAGGATATTCGCAAGATTTTATTGGGGCAGCAATACACAAGGCCACGCAACAGTCTAGAGAGCAGATACTTTTTAGACCAAGTAAAAAGAAGATGATTGCATTAATAGCAAATTCCCAATGCAGGATGATCACAACATTCAGTAATCAACAAAATGAGCTCAGACACATCCTACAGAAACATTGGCATATTATTTGTAATGACCCTATCTTGAAGAAATGTATACAAAGAAGGCCCCTTATCACTTTTAGAAAGGCACGATCCCTCAAACAGGCCCTAGGGAGTAACATGTTACCAAGTAAAACTAGGTCCAAAGCAGGTAAAACATGGATAGCCAGAAAGGATGGGTTTATTAAATGTTCCAAGTGTAAGGCCTGTACCTTCGGTGAAAATACCAGCAGCCATTTTCCAGGGTTTACCAGGAGGGAACAGAAAATAAGGGGTCAATTCACATGTAAGACGGAATTTGCTGTCTACGTGCTTCAGTGCCCTTGTGGCCTGAGGTACGCGGGCAGCACGATTCTTCCAGTGCACAAGCGAGTGTTACAACATTTGCGAGCCATCAAAAATGCGGATAAAACATATTGAGTTGCCCGCCACTTTGAGGTTTGCCACAACAAGGATGTAAGTGGTCTTACATACTTTGTTATTGATGCTGTCCCGGCCAACACAAGAGGGGGTGACAGGCAGAGAACGTTACATAGATTGGAATCCAGTTATATTATTAAACTGAATACCAAGACCCCCGTGGGCCTGAATATGGAAGAAGATTTGTACACATATCTGTAAACATCAATTAAATATAGATACATATATGCTGCTGTCCGTCTCGATCCTTGATTTTTCGTTAAAGATATTTTTATTGAAAGTACAAGAAGGAAGAGGAAAGGAAGTAAGAAGAAGATAGAAACACAGTAAATACGACAAGAGCCCTTGCAGGAGCTCACTCTACATGGCAGAGGAGACTGAATATTGCTGAAGATTGGTCCACGCGGCCACCCTAGCCAGGATGATTCTCAAAGTCCGCCAGCTAATAATGTTGCCCCAAGGGGGGAGTCCATAGAAGGCTTAGGATCACAGTGGCGCCAGGCAGAAGCCACCTAAGTCAGGGGCTCAGTCGAGCAGTCTAATTTGCGCCTCCTCGTCTCTCCGCCAAAAGAAAAACAATGCAGCGAGGCGGAACACAAAAACCCACCACCCAAATAAATAGAAAGAACAGAACACCCTCCCCCCAAAACTCCTTCAACCCTCCATCCCCCCAGTGGTGGCAGCTAAGTAACAGGCACACAGCAAAACATCCTCTCACACCTGGAACAAATGGAGTGCACGTAAAGTGGGCGGGCAGACCGCCGACGGCAGACCCTGAGAAAGGAAGCGGACCAGGGGGCCCCATCTAAAAACGAAGTTTTTGAAATCTCTGAAAACATCCGCCATACGTTCCATACTCAGCAGTTTCCATAACCTCGCATACCAGAGGGAAAGTGCAGGGGCCTCCTTCTTTTTCCAGGCCGCCGCCAAGGTCAGCTTGGCCGCACCAATGCAGAGCCAAAGGATTTGTTTATCCGCTTTGGTCTGATGCTCCAGGAGCGGATCACGGAGACCCAATAGAACGAAACCTATCGATTCAGGAACCGGGTAACCCAGCACGTCTTTGAGTTGGGAAAGTATCTCCTCCCAGTAGGGGCGAATGACAGGGCAGTCCCACCAAATGTGGCGAAAATCCCCCAAGAGACCACATCCTCGCCAACATCTATCCGATGTGGAGGGAAAAATCTTTTTCAGCCGGGCTGGGTAAAGATACCAGTCCAACATCGTTTTCATGTGGGCCTCCCTGAGGTCAACGGAATGATTAAATCTGTGCAAGTCACGCCAGAGGTGAGTCCATTCCTCGTCGGAGATATCCCGACCCAGGTGCTCTTCCCACAAACTCATATATCGAGGGCGAGGCGAGATAGCCGTAGCAAGCAGAAGGCCATAGAGGAATGAGATCCCCCCTTTCATGGACGTGGTGCAGGTGATAAAGGATTCAAAATCTGTGGGGGGCCTCGTCGCTGCATCCCGCACCTCCGGTGACAACGCCCAGTGTAGCATTTGGGTATGCCGGTAACGCTCGGATGGTAACACCGCATAGTCACGCATGCAATTATGGAAGGTGAGTGGCTCATATCCGTGAAACAAGTGCGTGAGAGCGTGACACCCCCCCGCCCTCCACACATCAAAGGGGCCCTCCACAAGCGCCGGCGGAAAGGCCGGGTTAAAATGTATAGGGGTGAATGGGGACGGGAAGGAGGTCCACCTCTCATCGCTGGAAACTGAGTCCCAGACCTTCAGGGTAGTACTCGTAGCAGTGCTAATATAGGCGTTCCGAGGATGATCCCCCTTCGCCTTCCAGACCAGGTCCCATATCGACCTCCCCGCCACACTCCTATCCATATGCAACCAGTGCTTCTCCGATTCCATCTGGGTCCACTCGACCAGCACTCGGAGTTGCGCCGCCTTATAATAAAGGTGCATATCTGGGAGGCCGACCCCACCCTTCTTCAAAGGCCTTCGCAGCGTGAGGAAGGAAAGTCTAGCGCGACCCCCTTGCCAAATGTAGTGTAGGATCATGGTCTTAATGCGCCTAAAAAAGCCCCCATCCAATGTAATAGGGAGTGCTTGAAACAGATACAGGAGCTTGGGGAGCATCTTCATTTTAATAGCATGGATTCGGCCCAGCCAAGAAATGAACATGGGCTTCCACCGATTAAGCTCAGTCTGCATCTGGGTCAACAAAGGTGGGAAGTTGGCCGCATACAGAGTGGTGACGGACGAGGTCAGCCGGACCCCAAGGTACTGTATAGAGGAGCTGGCCCACGACAGGGGCGGAGCGGCCGGATGCGGTCCACCTCAGCAGATGGTAGCGTAAGGTTAAGGATGTAGGACTTGCTAGGATTGACCCGAAAACCCGCCACTTCCTCAAACTGAGAGAGTACCTCCTGTACCCGCGGAAGGGAGCTTCCCGGGTCCGCCAGTGACAGCAGAACATCATCAGCAAAAAGGGAGATTTTATGCTGCTCTCCCGAAAAGGGGAGAGCACTGATGTCCGGGTCCTCCCGTACCCTAAGAGCTAGGGGCTCAATGCTAAGCGCAAAGAGTAGGGGAGATAAGGGACAGCCCTGCCGCGTACCCCGGGAGTGCGCAAAGAAGGGTGAAACATGGCCGTTAACCATGACTCTTGATCGAGGACTGTGGTAGTTGGCCCGCAGCATATCTATGAATTTGGAGGAGAAACCATAGGCCGCCAGCGTACCAAAGAGAAAGTTCCAGTCTACTCCGTCGAACGCTTTTTCAGCGTCAAGGCCCACCAAGACCGCCGGGATCTTGAAGCGATTGGCCTTCTCAATCAGGTGAATCAGCCTTCTGGTGTTGTCGTGGGTCTGGCGTCCCTTTATGAATCCCGATTGATCGGGATGAATGAGGGCAGGCATCAGGTCCTGGAGACGTGCAGCCAAGATGGAGGAATATAATTTGGCATCTACATTCAGTAGAGCTATGGGCCGGTAGGATTCACACTTCGAGGGGTCCTTCCCGGCTTTGGGGATAATCGAAATCATCGCCTCCGCCATGGAGCCGTAGTCTGACCCGCCTCCCTCATGCCGTTAAAAAGTGTCACCAAAAAGTCACCCAACTCAGAGGCAAAGGTCTGATAGAAGGGTGCCGTGAAGCCATCCGGGCAAGGCGCCTTAAGTGGCTTAAGGGACTTAATTGCGGCCAGCACCTCCTCCCTAGTAAAGGGGGCCTCCAAAAGGTCATTCCACTCCTTGGAAACCTGCGGAAGTGGATGAGCCCTCAGGTACTCCTCCTGATCCTCCGGCACCAGGCTATCCGCCGAGTACAGGGCGGCATAAGATTTGCCGAAGAGCTCCGCCTTGGCCGTGTCTTGATGCGCCCGGATGCCATCCATATATATTCTCTCTCGCGCTTATCGCGAAGCTGTCGAGCCAGATGTTTCCCCACTTTGTTGCCTTGTGCGTAAGAAAGACGCCGTAAGCGCAGGAGGGTATACTCCGCCCTGTTATTATAGTGGGCCCTGAGTTTACCCCGCACTGCCGCAAGCAGACGCAGCGTCCTTCGAGAAGGATTCTGCTTGTGCGCAGTTTCAAGTGTCGTCAGCTCCGCCTCCAGCGCCTCCCTTTCCTCACGCCTAAGTTTGTTCAAGGCGGAGTTCAACGCAATGCACGTGCCGTCGCCTTAAAGGCGTCCCATTGGGTGAAAACCGAGGTGTCCCCTTCTTTATTAAACTCAAAGAATTCACCAATGGCCGCCCTGAGTTTTGTGCATGACTCCTGATCTCGCGTAAGTGAGACAGGGAAGTACCATTTGCGGTGGGGGGACGTCCCCGGTGCCCAAGTCAGGCACACTGCCAGGAGGCTATGATCCGATACAGAGAGCGGGAATATCCTACTTTTCCTCAGGTCCCCCTGTAATGACTGGTTCAGAAAGATGTGATCAAGACGCGAATACGTGTGGTGAACATGAGAGAAGAACGTGTAGTCTCTAGTGTGGGGGTTGAGGGCGCGCCAGCTATCAATGAGACCCAAGCTTTCCATAGCATCACGCGACTCGGAGGAGAAGAGGCCTGCCTCCATCCGCTGCTGGTGCGAGCAATCAAGTTCTTTGTCCCAAACCAAATTGAAATCCCCCATTACTACCAAAGCACCCTCCCCAAAGTCCCCCACCTCCCGCAAGAGAGCCTCAAGGAACCCATTTTGGCCCGTGTTCGGCGCATAGAGAACCACCCACGTGCAGAGCTTGCCAAGGAGCATCCCCTTCACCATCAGCCATCTACCCTCCTTGTCGCTACGCACACCAATAGGTTGAAATTGCAGTGTAGAGCGGAACAAGAGTGCCACCCCCCGGTGCTTAGTGGCGGCCGAAGACCTGTAAATCAGTGGGTATTGCCTATTCTTAAGCCTGGTTTCGTCCCTACGGGCCAAATGAGTCTCCTGCAGTCCTACCACATCCAAATGTGGATCTATAATGTATTTCCACACCTTCTGACGCTTTTGGGGGGAATTAAGGCCCTTAACATTCCATGAACCTATCGTGACGGGCATCATTTAGACATTCCCCTCCCCGCTCCACATAGTGCCCCCTGTAGACCAGAAACAGCCCGAATACACCCGCAATCATACCAGATCCACCGCTACCACCACTGAGCCCATTCCAATTCAACACCCCCCCAACCCAAAGGAACTCCAAAACGCTATACATAAAAAACAGCCCCAGAACCTTAAAGAGAAAAAACAGACCAAAAGAAGAAGCAGCTGGACATGACCATAAGGGTCGGGGGTAGAAGACCCGGGTAATGCCCCCTCGAGTTCAGGGTCGGGTAACCCTCCAGTGGAGCACGGTCCCTTAATGTACCTGAGGTGGTAGAGCCCCTCCGGCCCCACAGGCCGATGTTTGGGGAGCTTAGGCTGCCGAAGAGCTGTCTATCCGGCTCGAATCAGTCACCAAAGCCACCGAGGCAAGGACCTCTCCCCTCTCACTTTGGCTCGCCGATGGATTCGGGCCTTCTGCCATACCAGTGCGGCCCGCCATGCCGGGGAGCGGGAACGGCGTCGTGTTCTTGGGGAAGCGCTGGCGCCAGCCGACGCAGCCTCTTCCTCCATGCCCAGAAGGTCCCTGGCAGCCGCCAGGGATCGTATTTGTACCAGTCTGTTCTGCCATCTAAAGATGAGCCGAAAGAGGTGGCCCCATGAGTAGGACACCCCGTGCTCCCGCAGGAAAGCCGTGACCGGGCGGAAGTCCCGCCGCTTCTGCAACGTGGAAGCCCACAAGTCCTGAAAAAGCTGGGGGCTGTGTCCCCGAAATTGTAGGTTGTTGGTATCCCTGGCTTTTCGTTTTCATGGACACAAACTAAAATATCCGGCGGCGGTGAACGCGCGCCATGTGGCAACCCAACTCGATGAACTCTGTCCATGCGGATCTCCGTGAGGTCCGCATCAGCTAGAATCTGCAGAAAAAGGGCCTCCACATACTCCCGCAAGTTTCCACCTTCTCCTTCCCAGGGCACCGCTCGGATTCGAATGTTATTACGGCGGGACCAATATTCCAAATCTTCGCAGTGGGCCTGAAGGTCTAAATTCTGCTCCCGGAGTCTGAGCATGTCCTGCTGTAACTGGTGGACGTCACCAGCAAGGCCTAGATCGTGATCCCCCAGGGTCGCCACCCGCTCTCCGATGCCATCCACATCTCGGCGGACCTCGCGCAGATCGGAGGCCAGCTGTGACTTCAGCTCCGTGATGTCGTCCTTAATGGATGCAAAAAGTTCGATCAGGAAGGCCTTCGTGACAGGGCCATCCCCGTCCTCCTTCGGAGGTGACTTGCTGGAACCGGGGGGCGATCCAGATGGACCCTTCCCAGGGCCGTCCTTCCCAGGCCTGTTCATGCGGTTCCTCGTCGTCATGATGGGGAGCCTCGGCTAGCCCTTGCGCGCTCCGCGATTGCCAGGAGCATCCTGGGATATCAGGCCACGCTCCCTCGCACCCTCCGAGACCCCCGCTCCGCCGTCACCGGGAGGCCGAAGCTATTAGGAGACAGCAAACGCCGTGCACGCTCAATGGTCGTTGAGTCGCCCCCGAGCTGTATGGGGTAGGGTCGGATCAGCACCGCTTCTCCTCTCGTCCCTCTGCGCTGTCCAGCAGCCTCCAGACAGGTCGGCGCCTCCCCGCCACCTCGTCCAGGCGACGTTAGCCGAGACGATCCACAGGGGGGTAGAATAAGCTTGTGACGGTCCCAGTTGGGGGCCCTGTATTGCGATTGTTCTTCTCCGCAGGTCGCGGTGGCCCAGGGTCACCCCGGATAATGGCAGCAGATGCCCTCCAGGTGATGCAGTGTAGGCCGCACCAGCCTTGTGCGTCGCCGCCTCGTCACCTCGGCTAAGTCCGCCGTTCTTGGTCGTAACTCGACGGGGAAAGGCTCAAAAGCATTCAGGGCACCTCAGTAACCCCAATAAAGGCGATTCCGGAGCAAAGATCGTCCCAGGACAGCTATACAAGGCGATGAAGGGCTCGAGGCGCCGGAGGAGCTCGCAGGCACGTCTTACTCAGTCGCCATCTTGGCCCCTAAATCGATCCTTGATGTTTAACTGTTTTTAATATTTTGCCCAATTCACCAGTGACACTAGGGTGGGGAAGACAACTCAGAAGATTATATTACTATTTAGTATATGCAGCAGTAGTGCAGGTGATTATGCCCACTCGGGTGTTATTATGTATGATCAAAGGCTCTAAACGCACTAGCGTAGAACCTGAACGCCTAGCTCAGCGTGTACCTTGCGGAAACTTAAACACAAATGATCATATAAAGAAATTGTATTTTGGTATGAGAATCCTAGCCCACATGGGCAGAATTAGACAAACAACAGAAAGCGGTTTGACTGATTCACATGAGCAAATATAATATTTGCAAAATTTGACGCTTTCCGTATTATGTAAAGTTTCTAATTTAATAATTTTTTGAAATTTACTTTGACCAATCGTAACAGGATTACGTGCGTTTTAAAATCGAACAGAGTGCAGAAGTAAACGATTATGAATTATGTGTAAATGTAATCCAGCAAAGCTGCGTGGCTTTCGATTTTTTCGTAAAAACAATGAATAATGTTTTAGGCAAAGCAAACACTGCAGTATAGTAATATACGACTGATTAAATGTTTTGATGTATAGAGAACTACGAGTATGTCTTGACTTTCCATTGTTTGTAGTTTTACACGTGACACGTAACTTAACACAGTTAAATTGAAGGAAAACTTTATTCAAGTTGTTATTGTCATGGTAAAAAAACATTCAGTATTACACTGTATGGAATAATATTGCCATTTTAGAACGCTACACACTGAAAATGTAAATGTCTTGTGTCTCTTGCTTGGCAAAGTTGTATTTTTTTATGTTTTCTATTCTGTTTTTTAGAAACTAAACATTTTAATAAACATCACGCAAATTTGAAATTTAGTGTAACAATAGTGGAAAAAAAGTGTTTTCTTTTCATTTTAAGCAAATTTCATTTGTTTTACATGTTATTTTTTGGGTGACTTATACTATAGGTCTTTTTGATAGCTCAGTTCATACTTTGTCTTTTAGACCTAACAGCTAGATTCATCAAGCTTAAATCCGCTCGCAAAGGGGCAGATTCTCAGAATCTGCCCCTTTGCGACCAGGATTTTTGCATTTGATATGCATCATCCCAAATGCAAAAATCGGTAAATAAGAATTTGCTAAATCACGATTCTTTGCATTTAAGGATCTCAAATTGAGAATCCTTAAATGCAATGCATGGACCTTTTAAAAATTGCGAATTCGCAATCTGGGGCCGCTATTAACCGCGAAGTCTAACTACATGGTAAATAGCAAAAACTCAGAAAAATGCATATATCTTTATATTAGGGCATTAAGAATGAAATTGAGTTCACAAGGCCTTTTTTCCAGTAACCATTTCTAGATGTACATATACTATATATTTGTATTTTTCTTATTCCATGTATAATTTAGTTACCTGCAAGTTGTTCTCGTCGACACCATAGCTGCACTTTTCCCACGGGCCACAGCTATCAGATGCTTTTCTCAGCTGGATTACAGCATTGTGCTTGGCGATGCAAACATTGACTTCATTAGGTTTCAGTTTATTTCCATGATAGAAACGAACAAACAAAGAGTATACCATCCGAGTGTTCTCTGAAGTAAAGCAGATGTTGTAATGGCTAGTCCCTGCATAACTTTTCAATGTCTCCTTATTGATTTGAGCAACATGGATTATCACAGTAACTGAAATATCGTCTTGGGTGCACTGGAATTGTGGGCACAGGGAATCCGCCTCCTCTGATACAGGCACTTGCTCTTTATGATGGACTGTAAAACATGGCTCTCTAGGTTGTTCTAGTATTTGAGCGTCTCTAGGGCCATTGTTATTGTTCAGCACAATATTTTCTGTTTCTGCCAAGGTCAGAACATTGCGTTTTTCTGTTGTCTTCCCAAACACATCGGGAATTTGGGTGACAGATAAGTCCTCTGACTCCGGGATAGACAAACTCTCTGTCTGAGTGACACCAGGACCCTCAGACTCTGCGATACAAGGGCCCTCAGACTCGGCGAGACAAGGGCCCTCAGACTCGGCGAGACAAGGGCCCTCAGACTCTGCGATACAAGGGCCCTCAGACTCGGCGACACAAGGGCCCTCAGACTCGGCGACACAAGGGCCCTCAGACTCGGCGACAATCAGGGTCCCAGAGCTAAGGCTGCCATTGTCGTTGTCTCCTAAACATCTTGCTGCCTGTTCTATTTCCCCATCTATGGTCTCCGCCGTGAAAGGTTGTCCGGTTTGAGAGCTCTCCGGTGTACTAACCGTGGGCTCTTGAAAAATAGTTCCATCGCAACCTTCCTCCGTATTAAGCTCTTCGACAAGTTGCTTACTCTCGGAATTACTGGCGTCCTCTTCTTCGGCATTCAAAGGACTCGTTTTCACGAAGGCCTGGCATTTCTGTACCACGACTGGCAGCGTAACCAGCAACTGCCTCTTTGCCTTGTTGAACTTGGCGCTACCGAGGGTTTCATCAACAGGGTAAGGGAGGGGGACCCGCAGACTGTATGCAGGTGTCTGTGACTCCAGGGTCAGCAGCCGTTCATGGATATCCAAGTTGGCATCACTAGCTGATTTCAGAAGAGGCAGGTCAATGGTGACCAGCAGCTCTTTGGGCACAGGGCTGGGCACAGCGTCCCTGGAAAGGCGGAAGTCCTGCAGATCGACGTAGGACCTGTGGGTGATGGTGAAATGGGGTTCAGTGGGAGCAACTACTGAGGTTTGAGGCTTAGGATCCTTTCTCTTCGATGAATGCCGGTCCGCCACAGGTTTATCCTCGCTGCTTGTGCCGTTCGCCTTTACATAAGGATATGGGAAACGGAGAGGGTCATCGGGGTCCTGGCTTGGAGGCTTGGGGACCCCCGGTAGAGGTGTTCGCAGCACGGTGGCCTGTGGGACCCCTTTATACTTTGCCTTCAATGTTTTGACGTTACGTTTGTCCAGTGTGACCTCAAACTGCTTCTCTACCCCTTCTAGCGCAGTGGAGTCTACCATTTCCTTGAACTTGGGGTTGCTGCCGGCCATGCGCAGCGTGTCTGGGTGGAAGACCACATCGTAAACCATATGCTTCTCCGAACTGCCCTTGGCTAGGTCCTCCCGTCCAGGTGAGAGGCTGTAGGGCAGAGACCACTGCTGCCCACCCTGGGCCGGCTTGCACTCGGGCTGGCCCATGAGCGGGTTGCTGCAGACATTAACGTAGCAGCGCTGCCGACCGCCCAGGCTGGTACGCAGGACATGTCCAGGCTGCGGGTGAACAAATTTGGCGTCCATGCCCCTGTCCTGCTCCATCATCCGAATCTCCTGCTCGTAGAGCCGCCGGTTCTCCGGGTTCGAGATCTCTTCGGCATACTCGCGGAAGAGCTCCTTGAAGCGCTCGTCCTTGAAGGCCCGGCTCAGGCGCTCCACCTCCTCCGAACTCAGATCCAGGTCCTCCAGTTTATCTCCGCTGCTGTTGGTAGCCATCGCTGTCTCTTTGAAAGCTGCGCTTCGGTGGGTAGTCGGGACGCCGAATCCGTTGCTATCTGGGTGCACAGTTATGACGGCAGAGCGCTTCAACCAATCACCGACCTCAGAGAATGTGCATGGGCATAAAAGATGGACTACTAGCCTAGGGCACACTTCAGACGTTTTAGATACGCTACCTGTTGACAAAAGTTAGGTCCACAAGTGTCTACATTGGTTTAAATTTGTTTTCATTAATTTACCTTTTAATTTGGAAAGCAGCAATGTGCCTGTCGGCTTCTATTACATTTCTAAAAACAAGCACCTGACATATGTTACTACTTTGATTAACAATGATTTTGGATTCTGTAGCGTCCTTCCCAACCTGGGTACTACGCCACACACTGAAGTAAGTAGTACATCTCTTTATTCTTATGCCCCGAAACTTCAAATTCGACATTCAAAACCAGCCTTCCGTGCATTCTCTGTAAGACTTACGCCACAGCTCTACGGAGTCCACCACGAGCTAAAAGAGTTGTATTTTTTCCCCAAACTTTTTTTATTGAGTCATCAGATAAAGTAATCACACATATTACAAAGAAAGGAAAGTATACATTAATCAGTATATCGGTTTCCAAGCAGATGACTACTATATAGCATTTTCTTTAAGTTTGAAAAGCTTTATTGAGTTGAAGAAAACATCTCCCACAAATTGAGACCACTCGCTTTCTCATAGCAGAAAAGGCCACTTTATTCAGGATATGTATATTCATAAATTTCCCAACAGATCATCAAACATGTAAATTTGGCAGTTGAACCGAAACCATTTCTTTATTTATTTATTTAATTTCATTATAAATTTAGACTTTATACCGAAACCATCAAATAATCTCTTTTCTTGTATTGAACTCATCATAACTTCCCCAACATTTTCTTTCCATTTTTCCCCTCCATTTTTCTGTATAATTCCCCCTATCTAACTAATAACTGGAGGAGCCCGCTCTAGACTCCTCCTCCCTGGGGATTTTATGCCACCCAGGAAAACCAAGGAGTTTTCCTGGCCCCACCCAAAAGAAGACAAACTTCCTTCACAATTTTGAATTGCACCATAGATTTACCTATAGTTCTTGCACGAGCATGTCTCTGATTTCAACTAAATAGTAGGCCATGCCTAACTGAGACAAGTGGACTCCATCATCTCGAAAAAGATGACTCTCGCTACTCGAGATGTTTTCATGTTGTAAAACCCCAATCTTCATCACTTTACAAAACACCCTCATAGCTTTGTTTATTTTCCGTCTGGCCTTCTCAACTGCTGCATGAGACCTGGCCTGTCGCCAAGATTGTCTGTATATGAACTCTGTCCAAAACAAGCGAGTGGTCGGCCAATTCGTCCTCAGCACCGTCAAATCAAGTTGCATCTGTTTGATGAGCGCAAGTCCTGACATTCTAACCAAATCGTTCTCACCTACATGGATGATAAGGTGGTCCGGACAACCTCGCATGTGGAACATCTGCGTTAATGTTGGAAATAGCTCGGCCCACTTCATGCCTCCTTTACCCTTCCAGACTACTTCGTGCTGCGCACTAGGAATACCCAGTGATCGTCCATAAATCTGCTTCTCTGCAAACAAGGCTGCCCACTTTACAAACAAATGGCCTACCATCCAGGTCTGCCGTTTAAACTTCGAATTTGCACCCCGCACAGTACCTGAAATGAAACAAGAATTAGGCCAACGCACCCCATCGAGGTACCCAAACAGCAGTCATTTTCGCACATAACGTTTGTAACTGTTAGACTTCCATCTGCCAATGTGTTTTAGTACATCCAAACCCAAACCCAACCTGCCAGCCTCTGTAGCAGCCCCTATACGAAAAGAGTGTGTGGCAAAAAATTTTGGATTTTCCCCCAAGCATGTCAGAGCCCTTCTCAATACCGCTAAAAATTGGGAACTAGTAATCTTCTCTCCAGATTCATGAATGAAAATATGGCCTGTTGTAAGCGGTTCCCTATAGACAAATTGAATCCACTCCTGCACAGGGCAACAGTCTGCCATCCCACTACTATTCAGAAAGACCCACGTACCTCGGCCTAGCTGATCGGTTTTAGACTTCCTCACCCATATCCCCAATCTATTTTCTCTTAATGAAATCTCTGCACTGGATAGACCTCTGTCACTTCCAACTCCCAACACCTCAGAAACCCTGAAAGCCCCAAAGAACATCCAAATCATAGCTAACCTAAAATGCCCAACCTCCCAAAGATCATAACAAAACAACCCTAACTGTTCTAACAACTTCTGCAACAACTCAAATGTAATGGGAGCTCGTGGCCGCTGCAAACCAATTGACCCCCTCTGCTAACCCCTCAACATTTTCTTTACTAGCTGGTCATCCACCGGGTCAAAACCCCACAACAATTGACCATAGAAGGATAAACCAGACAATTTTCCTGCAATTGTGGTGTGAGACAAACCTTTATCAATTAGAGTCAAAACAAAATCGCAAATACTACCTTTGACCTTCCCCACTGACTCTGATCCGCACAAACTCTGTTTGTAATGTAAAAACTCCTGCCATGCTTGCACATAACTTCTTCTAGTCGAAGGGGCAATGGACTGCTCGACTAGCTGAACGATCCTCACTCCCCCAGGGCCCAAAGGTTGTGTGGCACTTCTGTTTTGTGGAGATCCGCCCCTGGCGCCAATTCGCGGAACTTCTGCCACTGAAATCGGGAAAGAGCATCAGCAATGCAATTATTAACCCCTGGGACATGCCTAGCTTTGAACATCATGTTGAATCGTAAACTTAAAAGCATGAACATTCTCAATAATTGTAAAACTCTAACGTCTTTCGCCTTCTGGTTGTTTATCAGGTTCACCACTGCCATGTTATCAACATGAAATAACACCGACCTGTTCTGAAATTCTTGGCCCCACACTAGTAATGCTACAATCAGCGGAAACAGCTCTAGAAAAGCGATGCTTCTTCCGTGACTCTTCCAATGTTCTGGCCAACCCTCTGCGCACCACCTTCCTTCCCAGAAGATACCAAAACCACTGGACCCCGCAGCATCAGAATATATTTGAACTTGCCATACAAACTTGTCATCCACAAATTGTAAAGGAATGCCATTGAAATTGTCCAGAAAACACAGCCACACTCGCAAATCTTCTTTGATGTTTTTAGTCACTCGAACTCTGTGGTGTGGGAGATATGCACCAGATAAAGCCATGCCTAGACGTCTACAAAACGTCCTTCCCGCCCTCAGCACTCGACAAGCAAAGTTCAAATAACCCAACAATCGCTGCACCTGTCTCACCTCGATCTTATTTGTGTTCATAACTGTGAGGAGAAAAGCCTTAATCTCGCAAATCTTACTCCGTGGAAGGCGTGCTGTCATGTGTGTGGTATCTAATTCAATGCCCAGAAAAGTTATGACTGTACCAGGTCCTTCCGTCTTGTCTGGTGCTAAAGGGACCCCCAGAACCTCAGCAAGCCTCTGGAATTGCGTCAGTGCTTTTTGACATTGTCCCGTGTTTGCCTTTCCTATGAACAGGAAATCGTCAAGTAATGACAACTGACACCCTCTGTACACGTCTGAGAAAAAATCCATTGTATGAATGTGCTGAACATTTCAAAAAGAGCACAAGAGGCCGCACAGCCCATTGGCAATACCCTATCAACAAAATAATGTCCTTGAAAGAACATCCCCAATAGCTCAAAATCAGTAGGGTGAATTGGCATCAAACGAAAAGCAGATTGAATATCACATTTTGCCATTTCAGCCCCTTTTTCCATCTTTGTCACTAGCTCCATTGCTTCATCCACTGTTGTGTAAGACACTGATGTGTCCAACTCAGATATAAAATCATTTATAGATCCCCCTTCTGGCCAGGATAGATGCTGAATCATACTATATTCACCAGCAGCTTTTTTAGGAATGACTCCAATAGGGGACACAATCAAATTCGGTAAAGGACAATGCCTGAAAGGGCCCGCTATTCTACCTGCTTCGATTTCAGTTGCCAGTTTTTTACTTACCACCTCCGGCATCTCCTTAGCCGAACGCAGGTTGTCAGCCCACCTCTGTTGTCTAGGTCCCTGATACCCCAGTTTGAAACCTTCCCGAAACCCCCAGAACAAACGAGATGCTGAATCAGTATCGTGATATCTATTCAACCAGGGCACCAAGCTATTCAGTCTAATTGGAGTAGGCGCCTTTTGGGAAAGTAGGGAAAGGTGCGCCTCTACCTCTCGCTGCCCAGCCACCCTGCTCTGGAAACCGCTGTTGGTCACTGACTCTGTGCCCACTGAAACCCCCGCTGAGGAATTACAGTGCGTGAGCGGATGACGCCCCCCACAATGGGAACAGTCGTGCTTGAAACGACACAATGGTCTGTTGCACATTCCTCTGTTATAATTCCAACAGGCTCCTGTACCTGATGAAAATCCTCTTCCCCATGTACCGGCTCCAGAGTGAGCGGGACGCCATAGAAAGGGCCGCTAGGGGACTGGCAAGCCACTTGCTGTGTGTGTCGTAGCCGATGGATGCGATGTGCACATCCATTGAAGCCAAAGCTCCGAATCTACGTCACCCCAAGGCTTCTCTACACAAATGCTAATACGGGCTCGAAACTCCTCGTTTAGGGAGTATCCCCCAAAGTGTAACTGTGCCTTCCTAACTATGTCAATGTATTTGTAAAGAGCGACAGACCTTTCCGGATACCTTTCACAATAAATGCTTGCGTATATCAGGAAGGCTGAAGTCCAGTTCTCAATCGTACGAGGCACCCTGGGACGTCGCGCTAACTCCCATTCCTCCTCTTTTGAACCCTCTTTGGCCTGTACATCTCGGTGCAGCAACTTGAATATGTCTACAAACTCGTAATTCCATATCCGCTGCTTAGTTTTGTCTGACAAGTGGGACCCCAACGGCATCGCCAAACCCATATAAGGAAGCCGCTGCCTAACATTAGTAGCCACCCTCTGCCCCGATGCTGCATCTTGAGCATTCCCTCCCGTTATAACCGGCAACTTCTGAGGTAAAACTCTTGCATTTAACGCATTAATCGGAAGCAGTGTACCAGAAACCGCCGAAGTACCTGGCAAAATCTTTTTCCCGCCTTCCCCTCCCCCAACAACTTTCACCACAGGTAACTCTCAAAAATTCACCCTGTCATCCCTTCCCTCATCCCACACTGCCCACCATTGATGCTTACCGCATGGTAGCTGTCCTGCACGTTGCTGCAATTCGGTCGGAGACATCCGCTCTTGATAGTCTCTTGGGGTCACATTCACCACAGAAGAGTCCGCACTTGACCTCTGAAACAACAAAGAAGAATTTGTTGCCCCCCCCCCCAACCCTGACCTCTTTCCCCTCCTTACCCACTACACTCTGTTTTGAATGGACACTCTTTTTGCTTTTCTTTGAATTTCCAACCTGACCCTTTGCCTTCTGACTAAACTCACCCCTCACCTGAACCCCGCCACTAGTACCTGGGCAAGCTCCATCCCCCACTCCCCCATCAAAATTTGACCAAAGCAGATCAGAACTCCGCTCCTGAGGCCTGTCTGATCGCAAAAAATCCACTCTGGATTTGCTGGAGTATACGTTACCAAGCTCCGCAGTATACCGTGACACGGTAGGGGCAGCCGCCTGAACAGATGGCGCGTTCTGAAAACTAACCATCTGCGCCTCAGCCATGTCGCGTGGTACTCGTGAGGTAGTAACAAAATCCATGGAAGCATGGCGCATAGCTGGATTGTCAGTGAACATGGGGCGCTCAACCCAAAGCGACTGACCGTCTCCGCTCCCGACCTGTGTGCTCCTCGTGTGTGGTGCGTCATACGGTGAAGGGCGGGCACGTGGAAACAGATATTGGGTGTCCCACCGCCTGGCTTCCTGCTCTGCGGACAGTGTTCCATGTCCTTGCTCCTGTTCAAACTCTTCTTCCGTGTCAGTACCCTCATAATACTCATCCTCTACCTCAGAATCACTCACATCCTGTGTCCCTTGAAACTCTTGAACTTGCTTAAACGCCTGAGGAACCACGACTAAAGCCAAGGGCAGCTCTCTTGCGCCAGACTCAATAGTTCTAGTCAGCATCGAACTATTCTGAGGTAGTTGTATAGGAATCATTTGGAGAGGGGGGGCACGGGTGGGTTGCGTATCATAAACCACTTCGTCATCGCTGTCACTGGAATAACCACCAACGAACCCGTCCTCCCTCTCACAATGAACTTCTGACTGACATTGTTCTGTCCATTGTCCATACCCGTTGCATCACGGACAGGAATACAATTCAAGGGATGAGGAGGTAATGGAAACCCCTGCCCACCCAAACTGTCCTGAGTAAGGGCCACCTTCTTAACAGCCTTTTCCTTCCCTTTTCTCTTCAGGGCCACTTGTGTACTACTCTTAACGGCTCCCGAAGGAGTTCCCGCCACTAGCGTATTTACCTCAGAGGCGTTCGGTCCGTTGTCAAAGTCACTCGCTGGCTTCTGACGTGTGAGGGAAGACGCTCTTCGGACTCTCACGACCTTACTTGTCTCGCCAGGTCGCAAAGACGCCTCCACACCAGCACTCAAAGAACGGGCACGCCCATTCCGTTTCCTGACAGAAGCCGGTTGACAGGCTTCAATGGCATACCTCACCCCTTTTGCCGCCTGTCTTTGTGGTGGGCGTTTCGGGGGAAGCATTTCATCGAGCGCTGCCTGTGTCAGCATGTCTTCTCTGCCTTCTTGCTGTATCACTCTCAACGCCGCTATCAGCTGTACACTCATTTCCATTTTGAGAAAATAAACGTTCTCTGACTAAACTATCCTTCGCTTCTATACCACCAAAGTGATTAACCTGCCTGAAACTAGGATTTCGCTAAAGAAGAATAAACCCCCTCTCTAAACTACCTGCGCCTAATCTCCTCAGAAACTACGCACTGATACCTGCCCTGACGCTCCCTCTATATCACGCTCCTGGACCCTACCATTATGCGCGAAATCCGCAGGGGGAGACGTCTCACGCCGCTCGCCCTGCGGAGCCAATGTAAAACATCAGTACAGGGCGTGGCCAAGATGGCGACTGAGTAGGACGTGTTTTAAGTCCCCTCCGGCGCCGGGCCTTCTACAGCATTGCTCAGCACCGATCCGGGGCTCCTTTACAGCCCCCTGGCAGCGCCTGCACTCACTGAAGGCCGTGTGGGGCCGGCAACCCTGGGTTTGCGGCGGAGATAAGCCCGGAGCAACACCGGACCCGACCCGACGCAACGCGGGATACGGGCGCGGCACTGTGGGCCGCGGTGCACGGCGGACAGCCGAGAGTGGACCAGCTCCTGTGGCGACGTTGCAGAGCCTGAAGTTGACGACCGGTCCCACGAGGGATAGCCCGGTCCCCCTGCGTATTGCCGTGCCGGAGGTTCCCGACTGTTGGAGACGGCGGGGCCCGAACTGCTGCGGGTACCCGCCCCTCGGCATGTGGACTACGCGAGCCCCGGGGATTGAGGCCTAGTTGCGGCCGGGACCCGTACAGTGCTGAGCGGCGGTGTCTTGGCAGCCTGAGGTGGCGGAGACTTGCACCAGACATCGCGGCGGCCCCTGACCGGGTTCCGAAGGCTAGAGGTGGAGGAGGAGCAGCCTGGATATCCCGACAACGCGTGGTACGCTGGCCTGAGAACTGCGGCCTAGTAGTCACGAGGAAGCAGAGCGGGTGCTGCGGCCTACGCTGCAGTCGGCTCCTGACCCCCGCGGAGTCGTGTGCTACGGTGCATGTTCCTGGAGCGCTGCACGCAGGGGAGTGGCTGAGGGGACCGGGGCCACGTGCGCACGCTGGGGACCACTGGCCAGTACGGCGGCTAACTGACGAGCTGATCGGCTACCTTGAAGTGTGCCTTTCCCACGGAGGGTGGAACCGGGTGCAGAGGAGCCGGCACCTCATCTGTGATGATCGCTTCTAACCGGAGCCTCACTGCAGGGCTGGAATCTTTGCCCATCGGAGCTGACCCGAGGACTCGCGGAGCTGCGGACTTGAGCTGGTGGTGCTGATTGACCTGGTCATCGGGCTCCTTTCTGCCTTAAGGTACAGTGGATGTGTGGCGGCAGGCTGCGAACGGCGACGCTAGGTGGCATCTGGATTGCCAGCTTCAATACAGGGCCCCGGGGATAGCTGGAAGACGAGGGGGCAGTGTCCTGGTCTGAGACACGGTATCCACTGGGGGGTGCTAGGAGGGACAAGGAAGCGAAGATGTCTGCCTCGCAGCGCAAGGGGAAACCTGGCAAGGAGGGCCAACCCAAGGGACCCCAGCAACCGGCGTCGCCGGGAACTAGCTTGGCTTCCGGGCGTTCGGACGATGAGGCCCCCCGCCACCAAGGCCTTCATGACGGAACTCTTCACTTCGATCAAAGCGGACATCTCTGAGCTTCGTACTCAGCTGGCGTCGGATCTTCGTGAGGTACGCAGGGATGTCGATGGCATCGGTGAGCGAGTGGCCACCCTGGAAGATCACGACTTGAGCATGGCGAACGATGTCCACCAGCTGCAACAGGACGTGCTCAGGCTTACGGAGCAAAATCTAGACCTCCAGGCCCACGCGGAGGATTTGGAGAACCGTTCCCGCCGGAACAATATCCGCATACGTGCTGTGCCGTGGGACGGTGAGGCGGGAGATCTTCGTGGTTATGTCCTGGCACTCTTCTTACAGATTCTCGGCGAGGACGATCTCCATGACATCAAGATGGACAGAGTTCACAGGGTGGGACTGCCCAGGCGGGGAGGGGGCCCTCCCCCAGACATTCTAGTCTGTGTGCATGATTTCCAGCTAAAAGAGTGAATCTTGCGGAAGGCGCGGGACCCTCCATCCCTGCAGTTCCGTGAGCACCGTCCCCAACTGTATCAGGACTTGGCAACTTCAACACTCCAGAAGAGGTGCGAGTTCCGCCCGGTGACCGCCTTCCTGAGAGATCGTAACATCTCCTACTCGTGGGGTCACCCTTTCCGAATCGTCTTTCGATGGCAAAACAGGCTGATGCAGATCCGTTCCCTTCAGGCGGCAAAAGAGCTTCTTGGCATTGATGACCCAACCCCTTCGTCGGCGGCTGGCGACTCTCCTTCCCGGAGGCGGCGGCGGTCCTCCTCCTGGCATAGAGTTGGCTCGGAGAGGATCAATGGGAGGCCGGACCGAACCCTCAGCTTACAGGAGAGGGGTGCGGCGGTGGCTTCAGTGGCCTCGGTGACACTGGCTTCTTCCCAGCAGAGCTCCGGAGCGGCCTAACCAGTGGCCTGATGGCCGAGGGCGCCGGAGGGGCACAGGAACTCAGGTACCGGGGGTATGATTGTACTTTTTGTGAAGACACCCCGGACCGTGGCCCTAGAGACTCCACCAGTGGTGTCCCGACCCCAGCTGGAGGAGGTCTCTTCGGATTACTTTCCTCTGGGACTGTTGAGTTTAACTTGGTGGGCTCTTTGTATGTTGGGGAATGGATGGGTTGGGGGTCCTGGGGAGGGGAACCGGGGGAGGGGGGGACTGGTGGGAAGGGGACTGGGAAGGGGGGATTGGTGGTGGCGGCCGTCGGATGCTTGCTTTGAGTTTTGCTTGCCCTGGTGAGGCGGTTCCTTGGTGCTGGAATGCTAGAGCCCTTAATCAATACTATCCGGTGGGTCTGGCCGAGAATGTATGGAGGGGGCCTGGGGTGAGAGGGGGAGTCTGGATGTTTATGGTACGGAGGGGGCAGAGGCATGTAGACTTAGCGAATGTAAAGCGGTGGGGACTGGACCTTCATTATGCCTCGGCACATGGAATGTGAAGGGTCTCAACTCCCCGCAAAAACGCCAAAAGATTTGGAAATACATGTCGGACCATCACTTAGATGTGGTGGGTCTCCAGGAGACCCATCTGGCGCGCAGAGATGAGCTTCGGCTCCGCCACAAGCACTTTCCCCTCATCTATAGATCCTCTGCCTCTACCAAGCACAGGGGGGTGGCTCTTCTTTTTCGAGCGTCCCTCCACTTCCAGCCTATGGGGGTCTGTTGTGATAAGGAGGGCAGGTGGTTGATGGTCAAGGGGCTGCTGTACGGCCGTTTGTGTACGTTTGTGGTGGTGTATGTTCCCAATGCTCAGCAGAACACCTTTCTTCAGGGCCTGTTGGATAGGATGGGAGATTTTGTGGAGGGGCACTTGTTTCTCTTGGGTGACTTCAACATGGTATGGGACAAAGCTTTAGACAGCTCTAGGGCCCAGAGGGCAGATTCCGGGATCTTTTCTGTTGAATCCAAAGACCGGGTGGGCGAACTGGGGTTGATCGATGGTTGGCGCACTGTGCACGCCCAGGCCCAAGATTATACATTCTTCTCCCACGTTTACCAGTCTTACTCCCGTATAGACCATATCTTTTTGAGCCAAGCCCTTAGGGGAGATGTCCGTGATTCCAGGGTCTTTCCGCTCTCTGTCTCAGATCATAGTCTTCTGGTCCTCGTGTTGCAGTGGTCGGTGGGGGGAGATGGCTTTCGGAAATGGTATTTCCCGGCGGCGCTTATTAGGGATGATACCTCTTGTAAGGAACTCAGGAAGGCTATTAGGGAATTCCTAGCTCTCAATCCCACGTCAGACACGTCAGTGTTCAATACGTGTGATGAATGCAAGGCCTCACTGAGGGGCACTTGTATAGGCCTCAATGCGAATCTCAACAAATTAAGGAGAAAGGAGCGGTAGGAACTGGAGGCAGAACTTGCCGGCTTGGAAAGGGCACATAAATTGAATCCATCCCGCACAACCCTTCGACCGCAAACGGCTGTCAGTGGGAAGTTAAGGGCCCATTACACCAACCGCGCTGAGTTCACCCTCTTGCGATTACGGCGCGTGTCTTAGTCGCAGGGGAACAAGGTGGGGAGGCATTTGGCCCGACAACTTCGAGAAAAAAGAGAAAGGGAATATATTGGAGGGATCCAGGGCCCGGGAGGCTCCCTGCAGCATAGGGACAAGGATAAGGCGGACATCTTTGGCCGGTTTTATGCTGCACTGTATGATGGTGACTCACTGGATCAAGGGGCACAGGACGCATTCCTCGCGGACCTCCCCATTCCGCAGGTCTCTGGTGAGTGGAATGAGCAACTGGCGGCCCCTTTCTCCAGGGAAGAGGTGCTGGAGGCTATTAAAGCCCTGAAGCCTAACAAAGCTCCGGGCCCGGACGGTTATACTACTCTTTTCTACCAATCATTCGTGATGGAACTGGTTGACTACCTGGTCTCACTTTTTAACGAAATGGTGGTCACTGGAACGACCTCTGGGTCTATGGCCGAGGCCATGATAACCGTGATCCCCAAGCAAGGGAAGGACCCCTCCAAGTGCGCGTCGTACCGCCCAATAGCACTCCTCAATGTGGATGCCAAATTGTACTCCTCTATCATTACCCGTAGGCTTCAGGACCTGATGGCGGCTCTTGTCCATCCGGACCAGTCCGGGTTCATTAAGGGTCGACAGACGCATGACAACTTGCGACGGGTAATGCATTTGATAGAGAAGGCTACCAGGTTCCGCATTCCGGCGATACTAGTTGGACTGGATGCGGAAAAAGCGTTCGATCGTGTCGATTGGGGATTCCTGTTCCGCACCCTGTCCGCCTTTGGCTTTTCGCGCCAGTTCATCAACATGCTTCGGGCTAATTACAGCAGCCCTAGCTCGAGGGTGATGATTAACGGACATCGTTCTGCCTGTTTTCCTCACTCACGGGGTACGAGGCAGGGTTGCCCCCTCTCCCCTCTCCTCTTCGCATTGAGTATCGAACCTCTGGCAATTGCGATACGGGAGAGGGAACAGATCGAAGGCATTCCCTTTACAGGCGAGCAGCACAAGATTTCCCTATTTGCGGATGACGTGCTGTTGTCCCTGGGGGATCCAGTCCACTCACTGCCACATGTTCAGGAGGTACTTTACCGATTTGAGGCAGTGGCTGGGTTCAAGGTTAACTTTGACAAGTCCTACGTACTGAATCTGACTCTCTCCCCTGCGGAAGTGGAGCAGGTACGCTTGCTCACGACCTTACCGTGGGCATCTGCCTCCCTGTTATACCTAGGAGTGCGCCTGACCTCTACTATAGGATCTTTATTCGCGGCTAACGTCCCCCCAATGCTAGCCGCGATACGAGCGGATCTGGACCGGTGGAAACCGAAGTTTCTTTCGTTGCTTGGAAGAATCCATGCCCTTAAGATGGTGCTTCTGCCTAAGTTCCTTTATCTCTTCCAGGCCCTTCCCATTCCTATAGAGGTGGATTTTTTCCGGCGCTTGAAAACCTTGATGTTGAAGTTTGTCTGGCAGGGAGGGCGAGCACGGATCCCATTCTCGACACTGCGCCGACCGAGGAAGGAGGGTGGAGTGGGTTTCCCGGACATGCATTTATATTATAAAGCTGCGCAGCTATGTGTACTACTGGAATGGTCCCAGCAGCTCTCAGAGAAGCACTGGCTACACATGGATAGGAGCGTGGCCGGGAGATCGATCTGGGACTTGGTCTGGAAACCTAAAGTGGACAGGCCTAAGAATGCCTACATTAGCACTCCGACTAGCACAGTCCTGAAGGTGTGGGACATGGTCTCCAGCGACGACCGATGGACCACATTTCCGTTCCCCTTTACCGCCATTCACTTCAACCCAGCATTCCCGCCGGGACTGCGGGAGGGGCCCTTCCGGCTATGGAGAGAGGGAGGCTGTAGAGCGCTCACGCATTTGTTCCATGGAGTGGCCCCACTTACGTTCCACAACTGCATGCGGGACTATGGGATCCCGGTCACTGAGCGCTTCCGCCATAACCAACTTCTTCACTGGGCGACTTCAGCGGGGATGAGCGAAGCTGCTACCCGGCCGCCTTCTCCGTTCGAATCCTTCCTTCTCCGCACGTCCACTATGAAAGGGGCGATCTCCTTCTTGTACGGGCTGCTATTGGCCACTGCGAACACTGGGAGGTCCTTCTGGACCGTGTCATCTCCGATGACGAATGGAAGCACCTTTGGAGCGATATCATGACGCACAACCATTCAATGACCCTTAGGGAAGCCCACTTAAAGACCATGCACGATTGGTATCTCTACCAGCCCAAGCTCCACCGCATTTTCCCAGCATCCTCGGATAAGTGTTGGAGGGGTTGTGGCCTCCTGGGGGATTTCCGCCACATCTGGTGGGACTGCCCGATCATTCGCCCCTTCTGGGCGGAAATCCTAGCCCATGTCAAGGACGTCCTGGGGTATCCGATTTCGGACTCCATGGCCCATGTTTTGTTGGGACTCCGTGACCCGCTGTTAGAGCATCAAACTAAAGCGGATAAACGTATCCTGTGGTTGTGCTTGGGGCCCGCTAAGCTCACGTTGGCGGCGGCGTGGAAGAAGCCACACACCCGGCCTCGTCACTGTGGCATGCAAGACTATGGGGTCTACTGAGCATGGAGAGAATGGCGGACATCTTCCTGGGCAATTTTAAAAATGTTATGTTCCGATGGGGCCCCTTGGTTCGCTTTTTGTCACAAGGCTTACCATCTGCGGTCTGCCCGCCCACGGTCCGCGCTCTTCACCTTTTCCAGGTTTAATCGGATTACATGGATGTTGCGCCTTGTCATGCATGAGAGTGTGGTTGCCACCACCGGGGGGGGGGGCGGGGAAGGGGGGAACCAGTTGGATCTGTAGGTTTGTTATTGTTGCGACACTGTTTACCCATGGGGGTTGTTAGACTATTGAAACCCTTGCTGCGCTCTTCCCTTTGCCGGGCATTTGGCCAAGCACAAATTTCCGCCTAGAACTCCTTGGCGTGCGCTGGACCTATGAACTGAACTTTGCTATACTGCTTTGTTGCCCCGTCTTGCAATCTCTCATGTGTTTTTTTTTTTTTTTTTAAAAACTTTATTGGCAGGAAGGAATATTGGTTAAACAATTGCATACATCCAATCTGTATAAGTACGTACCATACAAGTCGCCTGTGCAGTAATACATTGGCTACCTTTTTGCAGTCAATACATAGGTCCTGCTGTATCATGGGTCTCTTACAGGCTTTCAACATATGACATTCGGACTCATAACGTGTTCCCTCGGTACCCTCCCCCTCAAGCTTAGTAACGGTGACATTTCCTTTCAATTACCCAAATAAACTAACTACCCAACAAACCCCCCCAGTACATGTCATCGCCTCCCACAGACCTTCTCCTACAGCACGTAACACCCTGCGCTGTTGTCCTGAGTATATTGAATGGCCAGTACATCATCACGCAGTCAGCCATGTCATATGTCCAGGTCTCTCTCTCCGCATCTGGCCAGTTACTCCTCCTCCCCTCCGGAGTCAGATTCCTCTCCCTCTGGCAAGGGCTCACACAGTTCCCCTCTGTATGTGTTCCATGCCGCCCATACCTTGTTCCATTTCCTGGGTGCCGCTCGTAGCACATACACCGCTCTCTCAGTCACCATTATGATGTCCATGTTCTTGGCCCACCTGCTGGCGGTGGGGACTTCTGGCGCCCCCCATTTCTGCGCTATATCCCGTTTCGCCACTGTCAACGCCAGTGACGCCCAAATCAGTTCATATCTACCCAGGTCATTCGGGTCCCAGATGTTAAGAAGGCATTTGCGTGGTTCGGGCAGAATGGAGAGTTTGAGGGCCTGGGAGATGGATCGGAGCACCTGTTTCCAAAATTCGCGTATTTGCGGGCATTCCCACAGCGTGTGTAGTAGTGTCCCTTCCTCCCCGCAACCTCGCAGACAGAAGGGGTGTGGTGCTCTCTGTATTTTGTGCAGCAGTGTCCTGGTGTAATAGATACGGTGGAGGATTTTAAGTTGTACTAGCCTGAGCTTACTAGAGATTCCCACCTCCTTCGGGGATGCCAGGGCCTCATTCCATTCGAATTCGTCTGTCTCTCCTAGTTCCTCCTCCCATTTCCCTTTAAGCTTCAGAGTCGGGTCTTTGAGGTTGTTGATCAACTTTTTGTATGTAAGGGATGTGGCGCTCTGGAGCATGTATTCAGTTAGCAGTCTATCTTCCAGAGGAGAGGAGTCTGGTAATGTGGTGTCGGCCGGGATTGCCTGCAGTAACGCATGTCTAATTTGGACATACCTAAATGTTTCTGTGGGACCGAGGTTGTACTGCTGCTGTAAGTGCGGAAATGGTAATACCGTGTCAGTGTCCCATAGGTCCCCTATCGTAGATATGCCAATTGCGTCCCACCTTTCAAACCCCTTACATCCTCTTAGGTTCCCCAACGCTTTCGTGTCCCACAGGGGGGTCATTTTAGTGAGTCGGCCTGCCCACCCCAGACGGGCCTGCGCCATGTGCCACAACGCCGCCGTGTGTTTGGTCGGACCGATCAGGTCTTTCAGTTGCGACCTATTGTACAGCACGGACAGCATGCAGACTGTCCCGAGTTGCGACCAGTCTGCCCGGTATGCCGGGTCGTCCTTCGGGGCGTGGATCCAGTAGTTTATAATCTTAAGTTGGGCCGCCCAGTAATACAGCTGGATGTTGGGGAGTGCTATGCCTCCTTCGTACCAGCTCTTCACTAGCTTGTCGTATGCTATGCGTGCCGGGCCCGTGTCCCATAGTAGGATCGTGACCAGTGCCACAATCTGTTGGAAGTAACGCTGTGGTACCAGGTGAGGAGTATTTTCCAGCACGTAAAGGAGTCTAGGGAGGGCCATCATCTTGTACAATGCCGCTCTGCCTAACAGGGTCAGAGGGAGGGCTGCCCAGTGCCTAACGTCTGCGCGCAGGCGGTCTATGGGTGGTTTCAGGTTGTTCACAAAAAAGGCCGCTTCCCCACTCGCGACAACAATGCCTAGGTATTTGAAAGAGGCCGTTGTTTTAAGCAATGGGCAGGTGCCCTGTAGGCTTGGCTCCGGGCCTTTTAAAGTGTATATGGTGGATTTCGACCAGTTGAGTGTGTATCCCGATGTGCGCCCATGCGCGTCACAAAGGTCCAGTAGGGCAGGGATGCCCGTCTCGGGCGCGGTCATATATATAAGCATATCGTCCGCATATAGCGAGATTTTGTCCTCCCATCCCTCCTCCCATCTGATGCCCGCGAACAGAGTTGTCGATCTGATTTGTATGGCCAAGGGCTCAAGTACAAGTGCGAAGAGCAGGGGGGACAGGGGGCAGCCCTGTCTGGTCCCCCTGCCGAGTGGGAATCTCGGCGATGTGTGGCCGTTGGCCACCACTTGCGCCACGGGGTTTGTGTATAGCAGTCGTACCCACCGTATGTATTTCGGCCCAAAGCCCATGCGCTCCAGAACCGTGAAGAGGTATTCCCACTCTACTAAATCGAACGCCATTTTGGCGTCGAGGGAGAGGATCACTGCCTGTTCCTTAAGGAGGTGCGCACGGGCCACCACCCCATGGACTCGTCGAAGATTCAACGCCGTGCTCCGGTGGGGCATGAAGCCCGACTGGTCAGGGTGGATTAGGGTATTTAGGTGGGGCAGCAATCGGGTGGCCAGAAGTTTAGCCAGTATTTTGGCTTCGATGTTTAGCAAGGAGATCGGACGGTATGATGTGCATTCTGTCGGTGGTTTCCCGGGTTTGGGTATTGCTACGATCGTGGCCGTGCGCTGATCCAGTGGCAGCTCTAGTTTTTCCCTACTCTCCAAGTACATGTCTAGCAGTGGGGCACTGAGGTCTGCAGCCGCGGACTTATACCATTCTATCGGTATCCCATTAGGGCCCAGTGCTTTACCCGACTGTAAAGCCATGATCGCTAGTTGTATTTCTTCCCCCGTCGGGTCTAGTTCTAGGGAGTCCCTATCTTCCTGCGTAATGCTAGGGATGATAATGTCTGCTAGCGTTGCCGCTGCCATTTGTTGTGTGACCCTCCTCTCCGGTGTATAGATTTCTTGATAGTGTCGGGCTAGTTCGCCTACTATGTCCTCCGGGTGTATCAGTGTCCGCCCATCTCTCGTGTCCAGCCTATGTATCCCCTTTGCTCCATTCCCTCTCTTGTCCAGCCACGCTAACATTCGTCCCGCTTTGTCGCCCACATCATAGATCCTATGCCGAGTGTTTGCGATGTATCCCTTCTCTGTGGTTTTGAGGTGGGCTAGGTACTGCTGTTGCCTGAGCATGAGTGTGTGCGTTGTGGTCTGGGAGGGGTTCGTCATATGTGCGTCGTTAGCCGTGTCTAGTGCAAGTTCTAGGTCTGTGAGTTCCTTACGTGAGTCCCGCTTGTGCCCCGTGATAGCCGCAATAGCCGCCCCCCTGAGGACAGTTTTGTACGCCTCCCATAAGGTGGAGGCCGACTTCACTGTGCCCGTGTTTTCAGCAAAATATAGTGACGTTGCCAGTTTTAATTTCCTTCGAATCTTGGGGATTTTTAGGAAATTGGGGTAGATTGGGTACAGTCGGGCATTTCGTTTCCCTCCGGTGGTCAGCGATAAGATGATTGGAGAGTGGTCCGAGATCCCCCTAGGCAGCGTGTCCACCCTCTCCACCATATCTAGTCCCATTCCCAGTGACATGAAGTAATCTATACGGGATAGGCTGTTATGCACCGCTGAGTAGTATGTGTAGGGGGTGGCATCTGCGTGTATTGCCCGCCCCAAGTCTGTAAGGCCTAGGGCCTCCGCAAAGTCTGACAGTGGTGTAGCACCCCGTGGTCTGGCTCTGGTAGGGAAAGTGTCCTGAAGCGGGTCCATGACTGCGTTAAAGTCCCCCCCTACAATCATATCGCCATCAGGGAGACCAAGAAGGAATTTGCCTAGGGCTGGTAAGGCCACCGAGTGTAGGGCTGGGGGAATATACACTGAGATCACATTCAGGGCCCTGCCCTCCCACTGGCCGTGTATCGCGGCGTAGCGACCCTGGTCGTCTGCCACGTGGCTGGATACCATAAGGGGGGAAGATCTTTTTACCAGTATGCCTGTTCCCCTGGAGCCAGTAGTGAAGTCGGCGTGGACTATCATTTTGTACCCCCTTCTATCTAGGGCCTTGCAAGTGGATCCCGTGAGGTGGGTTTCCTGTAGGAGGACCACATCCGGGTTCTGCCTCTTCACTGCTTGGAGGACCAAGCCTCTCTTGATTTTGTCCCCCAGGCCCCGGACATTCCATGTCAGTATTCGTAATGGGGGAACCTTTCCGGCCTCGGAGGGGCCCCCGGCGGGTGTGTGATTAGGTGGCCTGGCCATTAGGCTGTTGTAGTGGTCCTGCACACAACGTGTGCTGCGGCATAGGCCATGCGTCGACTGACGTCGCGCTGTGTAGGAGACGTGTTAACATTAGGGTGACAGTGCTGTGGTGAGCGATGACTATAAACAAAAGTGAACATTTCAACAAATAAACTTCAAACCCGTCCCCCCTCCCTGCTACCCTGCTCCACGGACAAACCCCCGCCCGCTTCCCCAACTGTGCAGAGTGCTTCAACCCACCCCTTAACATCTTACTTGCTCGTAGGGTTGGTGAGTCCCCTTCGGGCACTGCCTGTGCCCGCCCTACTCAGCTACGCTCGAGCCACGGTTCCGCGGCCCACACAGTCCTGAAAAAGTAAATCAGTGAAATGTCACACCGGAGCCACTTGTCCAGAGTCTAGTGGATCTCTCTCGAGGTCCGATTCTACTTCTGTTCCGTCTCCCTGGTGTGGTCGAAGGGAGGACTGGCTGGATGGTGTCCGGTCAGTACGGTGTCGCTGCCTGTCCTGCTGTGAGCGTTGCCGTCGTCCCACTGGTCGCCAGCCCTCTAGCCATTCTTGGGCAACTTCTGGAGTGTCGAAAAACCAGGTCTTTCCCTCGGCTACTATTCGCAGCTTGGCTGGGAACATCATGGAATACGGCAGTTCTCTGTCGCGCAATGCTTTCTTAACCTCCGTGAAGGACTTGCGTCGCCTGGCCACCTCTGCTGTGTAGTCCGGGAAGAACGCCAAGGTTGCGTTCTGGATCCGTACCGGTGGTGAACTCCTCGCTGCTTGTAATATTGCGTCCCTGTCCCTGAAGTTGAAGAGCCGGGCTAGCACCGGTCTTGGAGCCGCCCCCGGCTTTGGCGGGCCCCCCGGGACCCTGTGCGCCCTCTCCACCGAAAAGAAATGTGATAGGCCCTTGGGCTGGAGCTTGTTTTTGACGAGGTCCTCCACATACAGGTCCATGGCCCCCTTCCCTTCCGTCTCGGGAAGGCCCAGTATGCGGACGTTGTTGCGGCGTGAACGCCCTTCCTGGTCGTCCAGCTTGTCATGGAGGAGTTTGGTAACTTTCTGCATCTTTTCCATGGCCAGTTGGAGCTCCGAGGTGTCCTCTACGAGCGACTTAGTGACCACCTCCACCTGCGACACCCTCTCCGCCATTTTGTGAAAATCCGCTCGTAGCAGAGATACTTCTGAGGAGATGGCGCCCACTGTGGTTTTAACTTCCGTGAGCGTCTTCATGATATCTTCCAGTGTGATTTTCGTCGTCTTCTCTGTTTCTTGGGTATGGCCTGCGGAGGCCCTCCCTGTGGTCTGCTGTTGGCCTTGGTGTCCGTATGCGAATTTATCTAGTTTGGCCTGCGTGGATCCGCTCCTAAGGCCTTTTCCTGCCATGATGCTGGATCCTGCGAGCGCCAGAGAAGCGCCCCCGTTGAACGCTGCCGTCTGGTCAATGGAGGTGTTAGATAGGCGGAATCAGCCAGGTTGCAGTGGGTCTCACTGGACGTTGGTGTGAGAGCCTAGGGGGCCACTGGTGTGTGCCGTGACGCGGCTCTTGGTGGCCTCTTTGCAGAACTGAGCGGGCACCGTGTACCCCCCCTCGATGGCCTCAACTGCCCCGGGTCTCGTGCACTGGACCGGTTACTGTTTGGTGTGGCACTTCCACTGTCTCAACGCCGCTGGTGGCGGGCCTGGGGGTCCCCCCGTGGCCCCGCGTATTTGGCCGGTGTTGCGCCGATTCCCCGGGGTACCTTCCACCCGGCCTCTGCTCCGGCGCAGCGCGTGAGCCCACTGCCTCCTCGCTCCTCAGCAGCGAGTCCCCTTACCCCCGCAGTGCCACTGCGCCAGTTATGTTCCCCGCGTTGTTCCGTCCACGTCTGGGTTACACTGACCGTCTTACTATGCAGGTCTCGCTCAGGGTTCGTGGCAGCCCGAGTGCCTCCGGAGGACTCCGCCAGCAGCAGGAACCGAGTGTTGGTCTCCCCGTGAGATTCCGAGGTGTGTTCGCTTTTCGGGCCGGCTCTGACGCACTGCCGCCGGGGTCCGGATCTTACTCGAGGCCGGTGCTTCACTCTCGGATGTAGGCCCCAACTTTCCACACGGTGCAGCTCTGGCTCCGGTGCTTCGATTGCTTCGAAACTTGGACCGGTGACACCGCTTGTGTCCCGGACCCGAGCGCTGCCGCTTCAGGCGTGCTAAAAGGCGGATTAGTGTGACGGATTTATAGAAAGGCTGCAGTGCCTTCGGGAGCACTCACACTAAGCGGCCGCCATGTTTGGCTGCTAGCCACGCCCCTCCTCATGTGTTTTTTTAGAGCTTTTTATGGCATCCCCTGTGAGGGGCTTTTGACGGAAATGTCGCTTGTATCTCTCTTCCTGCTTTTTCTTCACTTTTTTTTCTTCTCTTTCTCTTGCAAAAACTCTAAATAAAATTTTTACAAAAAACATCAGTACAATAGCACAAATAAAGAGCAATAAAAATTAAAATAATTGTGGAGAATAATATGCCAATAAACAAGAAAGGCCCCAAAAGGGGAAAACGCTATACAAAGAAAAAATGCTTTTATAACTTTTCATTTTGTGGGGAAGGAAGAGAGAAAGAAAGAGGGAAGAAATGGAAAAAAGGGGGGATGGAAGGGGAACAGCAATAGAAAAATTTATGGTAAGAGAAATAAAGAGGTATGAAATACAGAGAAGGTCACAGTAATAATAATAACAGTAATACTAAATATAACAATAACATGTGATCAAGAGGCACTTTTAGATAAAAAGTCTGTTAAAGGGGACCAAAGTAAATCACATTTTATCAACAATGGAGTAGAAGAAGCACATGCACGATCTAGTCTATGATGATGGCAGAGCAAATTCCACCAAGCATTATAAACCACGTTTGTAGTGTCTTTCCAATTAGTTGTTATAATTTGAAAAGCGATAGCTATGCAAAGATCAATACATTTACGAGTATGGAGTGGGACATCCCAAACTGGGGCCAAACCACCCAGGAATACAGAAGAAATAACAAAGGGAACATTAGTAGATAAAATCTTATTAAGTGTAGACCAAATGTGGGACCACATAAGTTGGACCTTAGGACAAAGAAAAAACATGTGAACAAAGTCACCAGGAGTGCATGAACAGGACCAACACTTCTTAGTGTCTAACAAATTTAAACAAATCACAGGGAGTATAAAATAATCTATTATAAAAAAAATAAAGGGTTTGTGTGGTACTAGCGGAACGAGAGGTGGAATGAAGTTTGGACCAAATAGAGTCCCAGGTAAGTGAGGGGAAAGTTTGATTGAGGTCCGATTCCCAGATAAGTTCAAGATTAGTTTTAGACCTGTCAATAAGTGAGGGAGAAAGTAATTTATAAATAGCAGAGGCCTTAAGGGGAACCTGAAAGTTAGGTGGAGAGGCAAGGAGGGGAGGTGAAGAGGATGAAGGCGTATTGTGTAGGATAATAGTGGATAGTTTGGGCAGAAGTTCATGAAAGTGTGTGCAGTATTTGTTAGAGATACCGAAGGAGTCACGAAGTGCTGGAAAGGTTAATAAGATGTTGGTAAGTGAGAATTCCTTTGTCAATCCATTCCTTCCAAAAGAGTGCACGATTGCGTAATTTAAGAGATTTATTATACCAAAGTGGGGTATTCATATGAAGAGTAGATGGTACAGAGAATGAATGAAAAAGGGCAAATGTTAAAGCTTTGGAGTGTTTAAAAATAGGAGAAAGTAGCTTAGGAGGTGGATGAGTGAGATTGGAGGCAATAAGGAAGGAGAAGGGGTGAAGTTGAGCCAATTCCAGAGAGCTCCAAGCCGTAGTAGGAGGAGACGAGGTTTCAAGAAGAAAAGGCCAAATTTGCTTGAGAGTAAAAGCAGAATGAAAGCGTGAGATATTGGGGAAGTTAACACCACCAAGATGTTTAGGTTGTTGAAGACGGAGGAGAGAGACTCTAGCCTTACGCTTATTCCACAGGAATTTGGAAAAAAGACTATTGATAGACTTAAAAAAGAAATGTGGGAGAGAGATAGGAAGCATGGAAAGACAGAAGTTCACAATAGGAAGGGGCATCATTTTAATAGTGGAGAGACGACCCCACCAGGAAAGAAAAAGAGGGGACCAACGTTCTATAAGAGAAGAGAGCTTTTTAAGGATATCGGAGTGATTAATTTTGATAGTTTCTCCAATAGTGTTAGCATATGAAACGCCAAGACATTTGATAGAGCCAGCGTTCCATTGGAAACCAGAACCCTGAAACATGTGAGGGAGACAAAATTTATTGAGGGGAAGGAGTTCAGTTTTATCAATATTTAATTTATATCCAGAAACAGAGGAATAATCATGTAATAAAGAAAAGAAAGCGGGAAGGGCAACAACAGGGTTAGAAATGTAAAGCAAAATATCGTCTGCATAAGCAGTAAACTTAATCTCAACATCTTTATAAAGAAAGCCAGAATAGGAAGGGGATTGTCGAATTTTCTCAAGGAAAGGTTTGAGTGCCAGAATAAAGAGAAGGGGGGAAAGTGGACAGCCTTGTCTGGTTCCTCTATGAAGGGGAAAATAATCAGATTGCATACCATTAATCCATATAGAAGTGGAAGGAGCAGAATAAAGCAACTGAACAAATTTAAGAAAAGTGGGACTGAAACCGTGCCAGCGAAGGGCGCCAAACATAAAATCCCAGTTGACACGGTCAAATGCCTTCTCGGCGTCTAGAGTAATGGCAGCCAAGGGACTGTCCATTTTAGCAGAGAGATGTATGATATTGAGAAGGGTCCTAGAATTGTCTGTAATGGATCTTCCCTTAACAAAACCGGATTGATGAATGTTAACCAAATCAGGGACAATGGAATTAATCCGTAAAGCCAGAATTTTCGCATACAATTTACAATCAGTATTAATGAGGGAGATGGGTCGGTAATGTTTACATAGGGAAGGGTCCTTATCTTTCTGGGGAGAAGAAGAAGCATAGCTTGCGAAAAAGAACCTTTAGATTCACCAGAGGAGAGAAAATGGTTAATTAACTGAAGAAAATCAGGAATCAAGATAGATTTAAATTGGAGAAAGAAACGAACAGTAAAGCCATCAGGGCCAGGTGTCTTATCTTTCGGGAGAAGAGAGAGAGCAGCAAGAATTTCCTTTTCTTAAATCGGGGCATCAAGAGAAGAGAAATCCAACGAAGGATTGGAAGATTTAGGGACAGAATTAAAGAAAGAGTCTAGTTGCTCTGCAGAGGGGGAAGACTCAGGAGTATAAAGAGAAGAATAAAATTGAACAAAGCAATCCAAAATTTTGGCATCAGAAGACTGGAGCGAGCCTTGTGAATCTTTAATCAAGACTATTTTCGATTTCTGTTGTTTAATTTTGAGATAATTTGCCAGAGCCCTACCAGCTTTATTGCGACCACCATACATCTTCGCATTAAATTGAAGAAGCTGATTGGAGGCCGATTCCCAGGAATGTTTATTAAATTGCAGTTTAGCGGAAATGAAAGAGGACAGAGAATCAGGAGAGTTGGAAGTGTAATAAAGATGCTCTAGTTCTTTAATGCGTTTAAGATAGGAGGAAGCCTGGGATAGTGCTTTCTTTGTTTTTTACGTGAAACAAAGTCAATAATACTACCCCGAGCAGTGGCCTTGAAAGCATCCCAAAGAAAGTGAAAGTCAGAGGTGGAGTGTAAGTTAGTAGTGAAAAAGTCATCCATGAAATGAGTGAAGTGTTCAATGAAAGTGGGATCAAGTAAAAGGGAGTTGTTAAAGCGCCATCTGCGGGCCTGAGGCGTGGGAGAGGGGTAATCCATATCTAAAATAACTGGGGCATGATCTGAGATGAGGATAGAGCCTACTTCTGAGTTGGTCATAAATTGGAAAGCATGGTGGGAGAGAAAAATATAATCAATACGGGAGAGGGAATTATGCACAGGAGAAAAAAAGGAAAAATCCAGAGAGTCAGAGTGGGACAACCTCCATGAATGTATAAGGCCTCTGGAGGAGATGGCTTTGGGGAAGGACTTTTGCATTTTGTTGGCAATGTAGCGAGCTTGTGATTTGCGTTCCAAAAATGGGTCCATCAATTGATTACAATCTCCCCCAACAATCAAATCTTCATTAGCATTAGAAGAGCGAAGGGAGGAGAAATCATTCCAAAAGGAAGAATCAATGCCATTCGGATCATAGACATTACAGAGAGAGAGATGAACATCATTAACAATGCAATCAAGGAGCAGCCACCTGCCATTGGTGTCAATGGTTTCATTTAGAATTTTAACAGACAACTCTTTATGAAATAAAATAACAACACCATTTTTGTGATTAATAGCAGGAGAGCAAAAAACATCCCCAACCCATTGTCTACGTAACATCGATAACTCTTGAGTAGAAAGATGTGTTTCTTGTAAAAAATCAATTTGACATTTTAAACGAGCAAGATGAGATAAAACACGTTGTTTCTTGATAGGGTTACGAAGACCCTTAACATTCCAGGAAATGAGTCGGAAACTTTTCATATGAGGAGATTAAAGGAAAGTAAAAAGAGAGAGTAATACAGGTAAAAAGAGAGAATATATAGAGAAAATGGCAAGGAGAGATGTAAACTAGCTAGATGAAGTAAAAAGAAGAACGATGGAAGTAGTAGAGGAGCCCAAGTAGAGAGAGCAAAAGGAAAAAGGAGCAAGGCCATCATAGGAAGGTGAGATGAGAAGAAGTGAAGAGATAAAAATGGAGGAGAAAGGGAAGGAATGACTAACATCACAGTGACAAAAGAAAGGAGGAGAGGAGCAAAGTAAGGTGAATAAAGTCGAAAAAGCCGAATAGGGTAAAAAAGGAAAGGGAAGGAGAAGAAAGTGAAGCAAGAAGGAGGAAAGAGGGAGCCAAAAGCAACCCAAAAGAAGACAGCGAAAAGTAGGACAGCAAAAAGAACCAAGGTGGTTCTAGCCATACAGAACATGTAACAGAGAAAAACAATGAGGTGAGAGCGGGAGCAGCAATAAAAGACGACCAAATAGAAGGGAATAAGTCAAAAACACAGTCCAAGGAACGAAAGAGAAAAAACCAAAGGAGAGAGGAAAAAATGCACGGAGAACCTGGGACTGAGAACGACATAAGAACAAATGAAGGAGACTTACCAAACAGATATGCAGGAAAAAACAGCATACTAGGATGACGGAGACGTACGATAAAACAAAACAATGCAGAGGAGGACTTTCGAAACATCAGGAAACGCACCTAAGAAATAAAGGAGAACAAAAAAAGTGAGGTGATGTGAGGAAAAACAACAAGCCATAACAGACAATAAAAGAAACACAGAAAGGAAACAATAAAAGAGAAAAAAAAAATTAGGAGCTGCTTTGTTCCATGGAGTCCTCTCTGTGGGAGTGGATGAATCTGTGGAGGTCAGCCGGGTCTTCGAAACTGTAGGACCATTCCTTGTATGTAACTTTGAAAAAACAAGGATGAATCAAACCGTATCTGGCGTTCATGGTTCGAAGTGTAGGCCGCAGATCCAGGAATTCCTTACGACGCGCCGCTGTCTGTTTGGAGACATCCTGAGAGAAAAAAAGTTTATGGCCGGACCATATCAGTTGCTTGTGTTGTTTAGCTGAGTGAAGTATAGTCATAAGGTCAGAGTAGAGGAGAAAATAGGCGATGATACCACGAGGTTTCGATGAAGTGGAAGATGTTTTGGGACCCAGACGGTGCGCTAGTTGAATATTGGCATCCACATGTTTCGGCAGGCCAAGTATCGGTAAAACTTGTGTCTTCAGGAATAAAATGATGTCCGACCCTTCAGAATTTTCCGGAACACCATAAATACGAAGGTTATTGCGTCTATTTCGATTTTCCAAATCCTCAGACGTCTTCTTGAGGACTTGAATCTCTTTGGTGAGGGTATCCACCTTGGCAACAACATCTTGTGCGTCACTGATTTACTGTTCAACTACGGTGACACGTTTATCAAGGTTAGACCACTTATCGTCCAGCCTTTGCAATGTAGCAGTGGTGTCCGCTATAAAAGGGTGGATTAATTTGAGTTCCTCCATTAAATCCTCAAGGGTAACGGGAAGAGGAGATTTGGAGGGAGATGGTGGGTCCTTCTTGAGGCGTTTGCCCGCAGGAACAGAGTCTTTGCGTGTAGCGGTAGCCACATTAGAGGCCTTAGAGGCGTATCCGTGCTCCATGATGTAAAGGCCTGAGAGAGGAACAGCTTGAGGTAAAGAAGGAGCGACGGAATATGGTGAAAGGCTGCAAAGTCCTCTGAAGAAAAACACTGAAACTGTGAAAAATGGAGACCACCGTCAAGGAGAGTCAAACTGGATATCAACAGAGCGCAAAAATGAAGAAATGATGCGTGCAGAGGAAGCAGAAAAGCAACTGCGTACAGACAAGTCAAAAGTTGAGGAGAGAAAAAACTGAAGCGGAGGTCCAGCAAGCCGAGGAGAAGCAAAAAGGACTCAGAACGACATATTAGATGTCAAATAATCGTGGAAGCACTGCAAAATTGAAGGAGCACAGCCAGGAGACAAGAAGCATCAGCAGGTAGAAAAATAGAATCATTGGAGAAAAAAATCACCAAAAACGATGAAGATAAAAAAACAAAATGGTGGCCGTTTCCGAGGAGAAAGCATTCGTGCAAATTCTAGCCTCAAAAAACGAAGAAGGCGTACAGAAACATACCCAGTTGTAGAGGGGCAGTTCCGACGCACAAATCAGCCATTTTCAGCAAGAAATGCAGCCCAGAAGCGGTCCCTTCGTGTGAAAAGCACCGCCGAAATCACGGAGCTCAGGGGGGAGCGGCCATCTTGTTTGCCGTGTCGCGCGCCCTCCACTATATAGCATTTTCAAAGCAAGAAAATAAACCATTCGGGTCTGTAAACGACAGACCCTATCATCCGCAACATCTGTATCTTATACCGCATAGCGAAACTCTGGTCATGCCCATCAAGCCCCTCCATGTACATCATATCTGGTGTAACTACATTACTGTCCATTGATATATCTCTATATAAACTTCTGCAGGTTGAGGCGGAGGCCGTTCCAATTGCAGACTCCTAAAATCCGCTCATCGTTTCCATATTTTAAAGTGCTTCTGTGGGCACCCCTGTGCTTTAAAAATAGGCTGTTCCTGCCCCATACACCAGTCGAGGCCTGCCCTCCAAGCGTCCAATTTAGGCAGAGCCGGATCTTTCCATGCCCTTGCTATATCCCTTTTTGCTAGAGTAAACCCCCCAAACAAATGCCTTTTGTAGATATTACCCCCAATTTCACCTGTGATATGCAGAAGAACAAGCTTAGGAGAGAGAGGTATGTCCCAGCCTAGTACTTCAGATAAGCAATAAGTAACCCCCCTCCAAAACCAGCCCAGTGTGACACAACCCCAAGTTGTATGTAGAAGTGTAACTTCCTCACTGCCACATCGCAGGTACATAGGGGAATCTATCAGCCTCGCGCTCCAAAGTCGGGATCTGGTAAAGTAGGCACAATGTAGATACTTAAATTGGATACGTCGGAGACTAGTTGCAATTGCAGGGCATCTCGGGGATTCCAGGGCCTCTGGCCAATCATCGCTATATAGGGGACCTGTCTGTCTGCCATTTCTCCGGAAGTGAATCTGAAGTCATGGAAAGGTTTGTCACTAATGTTTGGTAGATCTTTGCGGTTTTATGATTTCCTAAATCCCCATAAAAAAACCTTTGCCTCAATAGGGTTAATTCTGGAAGGGATTCTAGGTGTGTAATATATGGTAATAGGGCAAGTCTCAATTGCAAGTATTTCTAAAATTGTGTATGTGGCATGGCATATTCATGTCTTAGCTCCTGGAGGATCTCTTCATGGTGCCATGAATGACATTTCCCAGCATGGATATACCTATAGCGTCCAATTGTTTGAACCCTACTAGTGCAGACATTTGCAGCATAAGGCCGCTGTGCCAAAGGGGGTCTCCCTTATCAACTGCCTCCACCACCCCATCTTGCGCAGTGAGACTGTCCACACACCGAAAACCACATGTGTAGCAGGTGGTAGCTTCTGCAACTCTTTCAGCATGTATAGTAGTTTGTGTGGCAATACATCCCCCATAAGCCATCTCTCTACCCGATAGGCTGGATCCTTGCTAATCCCATACCACCAGTCATTCAAAAGCAAGAGGTGGGATGCTGCATGATATGGTTGAATATCAGGAGTCGCTATACCTCCACAATATGTTGATTGAAAGCATGTTTTAAGTGGTACTCTTGCGGCCTGATCATGCCACAGAAAGCGGCTCAACCTGGAGTTAAACTGCCGGAACCAGGAGATTGCTATCTGAAAAGGGTGGTTCTGCAGTTGGTAGAGAAGGCAAGGGAGAGAACATTTTGAATATTGCTGATCTACCCAGCATGAAAAGGGGCATATGCGCCCAAGATTCCACTTCCGTCTGAGTGCGCATCCAGATGGGGGCAATGTTCTTATCCCACGACACCGATTGACTGTCCGAGATGTAAACCCCAAGGTATTTCAGTCCGGTTGTGGCCAGTGTTACATCCGCTGTCAAGGTGCCCATATCTGAGCCATCACAGATGGGCCAGAAAATTGATTTCTTAGCGTTCATATATAAGCCAGAATGCTGACCAAAAACCTGCTTAATGCGGAGAATACGAAGTCCAGTCCAATGCGGATCCATGAGGAAAAACAGGACATCATCCGCATAAAGGGCGATCCGATCCAAAAATCCCCCGGCCATTCGAAGCCCCTCATCTGGATGTCGATTCGAACCCACGAGGCTAGCGGTTCCATAGCTAAGGCAAATAAATACGGGGAGAGGGGGCACCCCTGCAGAGTGCAGCGTCCTATAGAGAAGGGATCTGATATTGCACCGGCCACCTTAACCGAGAGGTCAGTATATAATAGTCTAATATAGGATATGAGTTGTGGGCCTATGTTTAAGCGCTGTAAAAGAGCAACAAGTAGGTCCAACCCAGCGAGTCAAATACTCCATCTATGTCGGCCAGCAATAGAGCTGCCGGGCCCTCCAGGTGATCAATTGCTGCTACTGCATTGTGTACCCGGTGAATATTGTGACGGGTCGCCCAATGGGGCATAAAGCCGGCCTTATCAGGGTGAACCAGTTCCAACATATAAGGGAGGATGCGATTGGCCAAGGCTTTAGCCAATAATTTGGCCTCCACATTCAGCGATGAAATAGGGCTGTACGAAGAGTGTTGATATGGAGGTTGGCCAGGTTTGGGGAAAACTGTGATTTCGCGGTGTCACCAGTCTGGCGGGAGTCTCCCCTCCTCGAGGGCTACATGGATCACTTCCAAATAATGAGGATTGAGATTGGAACGGTTTAAAACCTCACACAGGAAGCCGTTCGGACCTGGTGCTTTACCAGAACGCAAATCGACCAGGGCAGCACTCAGTTCCTTGATTGTCAGCGGGGCATCAATATCCGCCTGCGCCTCATCTGAAATGGCCTTGGGGAGTAAGTCGTCAAGATATTGGTGAATCTGGGGTTCCGGTAGGGTGTCATTGGGAGCATAAAGCTCTGCACAATAAGTCGCAAATCTAGAAGCAATTTGGGTAGGATCTGTGAGTATTCCACCGTCATTATCGAGAATACCCGGTATGATTACCGGACGGAGGGCTCGCTGGTACAAGCAGTGTAGAAGGGAACTTGATTTATCACCCCATTGATAAATTCTACTGCGAGAAGCCAGCCAAGCCTGTCTGGCCTCATCACGCAGCATAGGTTTGCTGCAGAAGAAGCATTTGGTGAAGAGTCTTCCCGCCGTCCACACCCCAACAACTCTGCTCCAATTCCAGCAGCTGGGCTTCGGTCCCTTAGCAGCACCTCCCAGCGTTTCTTCCGTTGAGCGGCACAATATGCAATATCCGCCCCCCTAATGGTGGGCTTCATGACCTCCCAAATAGGGACTGCAGAACTCACTGTGCCCAGATTATCTGCAAAATAATCAGTGAGTGTCTGACACATGTGTGATTTATATTGTGAGTCTTCAAGATACCACGGCGACAGGCGCCATCTAAAGGGGGACAAGCCACCCCTAGGAGCAGAGTCATGACCAGTGGAGAGTGATCCGATAAACCCCATGACAATATATCTGTTGTAACGATTCAAGAATAGTATTTATTTGTTATAAATAAATAATCTGGAGAAAGAGTTGTAAACTGCAGAATAATATGTATAGCCTTATGTAGTCGGGTGTAGGTGTCTCCATGTATCTATTCATCCCATGTTTCCCACCAGCATCTACAGACATGTATCCCTCAGTGTTTCCGGTGTGGCGCGCGGCCTCCACGTATCCTGTGCCACATTCACTACATCGTTCCAGTCCCCACCTATTACAGAGAGGCCCATAGGCATCTCCAGCAGCGTTTTCATCAGATGCTCTACAAGCAAGTCAGAGAGCGGGGCAGGGGTGCAAAGATACTGCCCAGTGTAACGACCTCTCCATGTAGTGATCTCTTCACAATAATGTACCTACCGTGGGGGGTCAGACCACATTTTAGCATATAAATAGGGGACCCGGCTGTGAATGAGGACTGCCACCCCACAGGAGCCTCTGGTGAACCCCACATGAAAAATTTGAATATAGCCAAAGCAAGCGAGACAGAATGCCTTGGTACCCATAAGATGGGTCTCCTGCAGTAAGAGGACATCAGCTGCATCACGTTCAGCCTGTCGAAGGACCGCACCTTGATTGATCTTATCTAGTGCCCCCGAATATTACAACTGACGATGTGTAGCCTATCAGCAGCGTCCATCACAGGGCAGGGTATCTAAGTGAAGAATGGAAATTCGGCCTGTCACAGGGCATATAGACCATAGAAATAAGCGAATAGGACCCAGCATTTTCAATAACATTTGACAAACCCAACCCCTTTGAATACCAGCCCCACCCGATACCTCAAAACTACTGAAGCATCTGTTGTCTTAGGTGTCGTACCTCTGCCCCAATGGGAGCAGGGCACAACCCCATACCAAGGGTTCCCCAAGAAATTGTCCCCTAATAAAGATAAAGTTCTCAGATACTGAGAAAAGAGTTATGGGGAGAGACCTCACATAGGCCAGTGGAAAATCTCATCAACTTAGCAAACGTTGCAGTTAGAGTTTTCAAACCCCTGGTCATGCTGGTGATGGGTCTCGCCGAGTATCTGCTATCTGGGAGGCAAAGGCACTCTGCAACTTAGAACGGCGTCTTGAGCGTGATCTACGGGTAGGCTTCACCTGGGCTTGGCCGCATGTCGCGTGACCTCCCCAACCGATGATTCAGAATCAAACCGTGGTGGGGTATGCGGCCTGGGTCTCGGTCTCTCATCTGCCCAAGCGGAGGCATCTTCTGGAGTGTCAACAAAATGAGTATGTGACTTGTAGACGACTCGCAGGGAATGTCATAATTTGACAATGATCGGGTTAGCGTTTAGCTCAGCTACACGAATTTCTCCTTATCTTGACCACGTTTTTCGGACGCCATTTTGAATTACTGGCTTCCATTTACATGAACTTGCTGCCTCGTGGTCAGCATGCCCTTTTGTCCCTCCTCTGTACCAATGACCATCTAACTTGCCCAGCAACAGGCTATTTTTAGTACTGGTCAAGCTTGCACATGCGCAGTCAAACCCTCTGTATTAGCGGACAGTCATCGCTTAGGAATGTTCCCCAAACTGACCAGTGGTGTTAAAACTCCTCCCTTAAGCTGGCTGTGTTCCAAAAATGTCCTTATATGTACCTAAACTGAGTAAATGTGTTCCACCCACTCTTTTTATTACTGCAAAAACTGTAAAAAAGAGGTCTCGCACCGATGTTCGGGGTGATACTTCTTGCATTGCCGAAGGGTGCTGTAGGAATGTACCACCACCCCATGGGGTCTTAATAAACTTGTCTTTTGCATTTCCAGTTTCCGTGCCAACTTCTGTGTTATGGTGTCATGGAGTTTTTACAGAGTATGTAGGTCTGAAGAACCCAATACCACAAATTGGCGACCACGAAGGGACTCATCGGCGACTCGGATGCCCGAAGGAGAGGTCGTGACGAAGGATTGGAAACTCGCCATGGACGCGTACGCTGCCACTGAGTAACCCGAGTCTTGGCACCCACGGTGTTTTCTTCCTTTCCTTCTGAGCTGACCTTCCAGGTGGCGCCGGTCCTCGACTGAAATCCTGATCGGTTGGGTTGTCGTACAGTGCCTGTTTGGCTGATTCGATTAAAGAACTTGGCAGCTGGAACCTGGATACTTGAGAATTTGGTAAGCTTGTGATTGGTAAGATAGTCTACGGATACTTACTGTGGCTTTTTGGATTTGTTTGAGTTAGCTAACATTTGGTTCTATGATTTGAGTTATATGTGGAGTGCACCTCACATAGGCAGGCAGTGTGAGATATTTCTCTGATTTTGTATTTGTTTGAACGGCACACCATGTGTAAAGTATATTAAGTGCCATTTTATGTAATATCGCGTTTTCGTGATATTTTGACATGCCTGTTTTAAGCACACTTCGAGGAATGCGCTGTCTTGGAAAAGGTACCAATTATCGATTAAATGAATCTCAGCCGGCTCCCCCAGAGGGGACACCTAATCGCGAAATGTATATTAAATTTGGCCTTCCCCCTATTATGTATAGTACGCTGTGGCATAAATATACCAAGACAGATCGTGAATTGCAATGGCCACTACATGGGTCATTTGACTTACGAGAAGTTCAATATGTGGAGCAATGTTTGTTTCAGCGCAGGTCTAGACAGGATATGTTTGATTGTGTACGTATGTGGGAGAAAGCGGTGCGTGAGCGAATGAAGCGTGAACAAGCCTTGGCGGACAAGGAGCAGCGAAAGGCTGCCCGTGATAAAGCTTTACAGCTGGAGGAGAAAGAGTTGCAGGAAAAGAAAGAGAGGGAGGCACGAGAACGTAATTTGCAAATTAATGGTCAATTTCCTATTCGACGTCCTCTTTACCCTGTCCTTACTAATGAACCCGATGATTTTTTATTGCTAGACCGTTGCCCGCCTCCGTACGCTTCACCTACGGCTCCGCATGAGGAATCGGATGAAGATGATGAAGATGATGAAGGGCATAGTCGTACCAGGCTAAGTGTTGATCGGGCTGCGGAAAAACCTTTGTTAGCATTGTTGTCCAAAACTACACCGATCCCCCTTGAATGGACAGATGAATGTCAGAATGCTTTTGAACAATTGAGACAAGCCCTTTGTTCTGCACCAGTGCTAGGTACACCACATTATACAAAGAGTTTTACATTATATGTACACGAGAAGGATGGGTGTGCATTGTCAGTCCTAGTGCAGACACACGGGGATAAACAGAGACCTTGTGCGTACTTTTCAGCAGTACTTGACCCTGTAGCACGAGGATTACCTGGGTGTTTTCGAGTAGTTGTAGCAACAGCAGTGGCTATACGACAGAGTGAGGGAATAGTTCTGTCACACAAATTGTTGAATGAATGAATGAATGAATGAATGAATGAAATGTATCTTATCATGCGCAAACGTAGCCCGCATGGGCGTCAAGGCGCCTACTTCAAATAATACAGCTCGCCAAATCTGACAGCAATCTCTCATTGGTAGGCTCTAACGAAGAACCAGGTTTTAAGAGCCTTTTTAAACAGATCAATTGAGGGTAGGGTTTTAATCTCAATTGGGAGGGAGTTCCAGAGCTGAGGAGCGGCTACAGAAAAAGCCCTTGCTCCCCATCTGGCCAGCCTAGTGCGGGGCACTACGAGTTGAGAAAGGCCGACCGATCGAAGGCATCTTGTTGGAACATAGCGGGTAAGCAAGGTACCAAGTGCATCATCGGGGCCCGCCATCAGTGCTCTGTAAGTCATACTTAAGATCTTAAAAGAGATTCTATGCTGGACAGGAAGCCAATGGAGGTCTTTCCTAGCAGTCGTGGCCGATGATGCAATAGGAAGCGCCAGAACAAAGCGTGCTGCAGCGTTCTGCACAATTTGCAATCGATGTATAAGGCCCTTGTTGAGCTCTGCATACAAAGAGTTGCAGTAATCGATTCTGGAACCAAATCGACTGCAATCTGTTTGCGCGCCTGAAGGGAAAGGTAGTTGCAGATTCTATTTAGGATCCTAATGACACCCCAGCACGTAGCCACAGTCCTGTTCACTTGGAGAGTCATGGAGAGTGAGGTGTCGAAGACAATACCCAGATTTCTGGCTGATTGGGAGGGAGTGGGGCAAGTGCCAAGAGATAAAGGCCACCACTCGCTCGACCAAACATCTTGGTCTTTCCCGAAGACCAAGACCTCTGTTTTATCACCATTTAGCTTAAGGGAGTTGATGATCATCCACTCTGCCACATGCTGCATGCATGACCTAAAGCTAGAGGCAGATGTACTGACAGAGGAGTGAGCCAGCGATACCATGATCTGGGTGTCGTCTGCGTAAGACACCACCTCCATCCCCTGTGATCTTACTAGTCTAGCAAGGGGGGCCACGTAGATATTAAACAGGGTCGGGCTCAAGGCCGACCCCTGTGGCACCCCGCATTGCAATGACTTGGCAGGGGAGAGGAAATTTCCAAGCATTACTCTCTGTTCTCTCCCATGGAGAAAAGAGTCAAGAAGACTGAGGGCCGGCCCAGTGACCCCTGCCTCCCTAAGCCGAGATGTTAGAATGGTGGGAGACAGGGTATCAAAAGCGGCTGTAAGATCCAATAGGACCAGAACTGTGGTTTGGCCACTATCAACTTTGCGGCGAATATTATCTACCACAACAGTGAGAGCGGATTCAGTACTATGATACTTTCTGAATCCGTGCTGCGTGTTATCAAGGTACTCACTGGACTCAAGGAAGGTGGAGAGATGAGTGTTGAGGTGTGCTTCTAGTATTTTTGCCGGGGCAGGGAGCAATGAAATAGGCCTAAAATTTTTAAGAAGACCAGGATCTAATGACGGTTTTTTAAGAAGTGGCTTCACTATAGCCTTTTTCCATACTGATGGAAAAGAACCCTGAACAATGGCCATATTCATAGCTTCCAGCATAGGCGGAAGAATGCTATTTCTACATTCTTTAAGTTTTTTAAGAGGTAGAGGATCCATGGGAGATGAAGATTTAGTCCTGTCAAGTAAAAGGTTAAGCCCTTCCAGAGACAGTAATGGAAACTGCGTGAATGATTCGGATGGGCCTTCACCCCGAGTATCCAGACTGGCTATAGCAGGAGGAACATCACTACCCAGAGAGTGACATTGGGCTTCTAGGGAGACATGAATGTCCAAGATTTTACTGTGAAAAAAGTCCGAGATATCATTGCAGAGATCCTGAGAGCTAACCACTGGATCAGGTAATTGCAGAGAGCATAATGAGTCAGCGATTTTAAAAAGTTCCCTAGATGAGGTAAGGGAGCCTGTGAGGTTGGAGAAATACTCCTGCTTTTCCATTACAACTCTCCGTTTATATTCTCGCAAAGCGGACTTATGGACCTCCCCATCCTTCGGATCCCATGATTTCCTCCAACTTCTCTCACTGCTCCTGCACCCCTGCCTTAAGAGTCTCAGATGTTCGGAGAACCAGGGTGCAGTAGGCTTCTGCCTAGCTACATAGCGGAGAGAGGCGGGGGCAAGCATTTCAACAGCATTGGTAATAGAATCCATAAGTTCTTGTGCTGCCTCATCCGCCTTTTTCAAGGAGAGGGACTCCGAGGGCAGAACATAAGAGGTAAGGGCCTCATCCGTGATGTTTCTAAGGTTTCTCCTGAGGGCAAATGAAGTGGCGGCCTGGTTCACTGAGGGCAAGGCAGGGAGAGCAAGTTCAAGAGGCACTGCAAAATGGTCTGTCCAGACCAGCGGCAAAGGGGGGCCAGTAGATAGTCTTAAGTCACTAGAAAATACTCCATCCAGGATATGGCCTGCCTTATGTGTTGAACTACTCACCAGCTGGACAAGATCACAGGCCGCAAGTGTCGCAGTTAGTGTCATGGTATCCTTAGAGTTGACTTCGTCAAGATGGAAATTGAAGTCACCCAGAATGGAAAGGTGGGATTTTCCAAAATAGGGTTCAAGGATTCTAAGTAGATCTGCAGAGAAGTTGGTCCTAGTGCCAGGTGGTCTATATATAAGTATACCAGTGAAGGATACAGATGGAGCACACAGAATGCAGAAATAAAGTGCCTCAAAACGATCTTGAGGCATAGATAAAGATTTGATCGTGCAAGAAAGGGAGGATTTAAAAAGAATGGCAATTCCTCCTCCTCTACGCAAAGGTCTGTCCTGCCTATGGAGAGAGTATCCATCAGGAATGGCCAAAAGTAAATCGTGGCCAGAGGAATCCGAAGTCCAGGTCTCCGTAATAAAGACCCAATCCGGCTGTCTATCTTCCACGAAATCGTGGAAGGCAACATTATGTTTAATGAGCGATCGTGCATTCAATAAGAAACCAGTTCTAGGTGGAATGGAAGGATTATTTTTAGAAAAAGAGTGGGATCTTATAGGACTGGGTTGGTGTTAGTTACCCATGCGGTAGACGCTCTGCTAAACCAAGCAAAAACCCAGTATCTAACGAGTGCATGTTTAACAGGATATGAGTTAACACTGTTGGCGCCACATATTACATTGAAGAGATGTGCCACTTTGAACCCTGCTACTTTATTGCCGTATCCAGTTGCTGAGGGCCAGGAGGAAGAACACCATGATTGTGTTTTCCTGACTGAAGAACAAACAAAGGGTCGTATTGACTTACAGGTTACGCCATTTCCAGATGTAGATGGGGAACTGTGGGTTGATGGATCGTGTTTAAGGCTGCCAGATGTTACAACTTCTGCAGCTTATGCGATCACGACACTTAAGACAGTGGTAGAAACAGCACGAATACCGCAGAAATCGGCCAAAGCAGCTGAATTGATAGCTTTAACAAAGGCATGTGAATTAAGTGCTGGTTTATGTGTGAATATTTACACTGATGGCCGGTACGCCTTTGGAGTGGTGCACGATTTCGGCCTGCTCTGGAGGGAGCGAGGATTTTTGACTTCACACGGAGTGCACATTATGCATGGAGAATTAGTACGTGACCTCCTGAATGTGCTATTACATCCAAAGAAAGTAGCGATAATCAAATGCAGTGCACATAAGAAAGTGACAGACAAAGTAGGACAAGGAAACGCTTTTGCAGATCGCATAGCGAGGGAAACTGCTATGTTACCAAATGTCTCGCCAATATATGTGGTGAAATCACAGGCTGAGCGATGGCATGATGCTACAGAGGAGATCTTAGACATTCAGAAATCAGCGTCCGAAGCAGAACTCGCAACCTGGGCAACGGAGGGAATGTTGGATGATGAGGGTTGCTGGAGGAGCAAGGACATGGAGAGATGGAAATTGCCTGCCGCTTACTTGCAAGCAATGGTTCAAATGACACATGGATTGGCACATGTTGGAGCTCTTGCAATTACTAAATTGCTTACACGAGTTTGGGAGCATCCTGAGATTGCCAATACGGCCAAAAGAGTAGTGCAGACCTGTCTGATATGCTTACAGTACAACCCTGCTAAAGGGACTTATACTCCGAAAGGAGGGTTTGTTCCACCTACTGCACCATTTGAAGTATTGCAAATGGATTACATCCAGCTTGAGCGTTGCAATAACCTTAAGTATGTCTTAGTGGTGGTGTGTGCTTTCAGTAAATGGATTGAGGCCTTCCCCACGAATGATAATACAGCGTTGACAACAGCTAAGGTTTTGCTCAAGGAGTACTTCCCACGCTATGGTGTTTGTAAATTTTTGTGGAATGAGAACGGTCCTCATTTTGTTGGGAAAGTAGTGGAGTGCTTCCTGAAAGGGTTGGGGATTCAGCAAAAGTTTCACGCTGTATTCCATCCGCAGTCAGCAGGTTTGGTAGAAAGGTATAATGCTACTCTGAAGTTGAAGCTAGCAAAGATCGTGGCATCTACGTCTTTGAAATAGCCGGATGCTCTGCCTCTAGCATTGCTATCTATTAGATCAGTACCCCATTCCCGAACTGGCCTCACACCTTATGAAGTGGTGTTTGGAAGGCCTATGAACATATGGGGAGTTCCTAAGCCTAGTTTGCTACATGATGTGCCTTGTATAATGATGAACGATTATTTGGCACGATTAACAAATGATTTACTTTCTATTCATCAACAGGTTCGAGAAGCGCTCCCCGACAATTCCATTGGAGAGGCTCATAATCTTCGTCCTGAGGATTATGTAATGATCCGCTCGTTTGAGAGAACCAGCAGCTTGGAGCCGAGGTGGCGTGGCCCTGAGCAGGTGTTGCTGGCGACTCGAACGGCTGTGCGAGTCACGAACAAGAAGCGGTGGGTGCATTCTACTCATTGTCGTCGTGTCTCTCCGGATCTGGTGAACCCCACTGTGCTGTCTGATCATCGAGACATTTTGGACGCAGAGAAGAGCCCAGCTGCTACGTCTACTGAATCGGAGGGAGCCTTCCCGGACCACACTGTTTCTGGTGGAGAGAGATATAATCTACGACCAAGAAAAGCAGTTGTTTTGTGCGAGACTGGTTGAGTTACCGCTCTGAGGTTTGTGAAAACGGAAGCCGGGAATATCAAGGGGGGGGATCAGTTCTGCCAAGTGTAGCGACACCCGTCTTGAATCTCGGAGAAGAAACCAACGGCTACCTCGGAGCTCAGCACTCATATTTTTATTTTTTAGTTGTTTTGTTTTGAGACTTTTATGCTTTGAACTATGGCACCTACTACGATAAGAAATAAGAGAATTCTTGGTGCAGTGCTTTTTGTTACGACCATAGTGGTAATAGCAGTAATAGCTTGGGTTGTAGAACAATTGGTTCCGGCAAGAGAATACTTATTGCCTACTACCCCAGTCCCATCTGAACATTTTCATTTCACCTTGCCCTATCATGAAGAACGACATAGACCGACTTACCTAAATAACAGTTTCATTCAAATTTTACATCACACCCATAATATGACGAACACTTCGAACTGTTGGGTATGTGGAATGTTGCCTGGACATCAGAAGAAAGGAGGCACTCCGCTTATTCCTCTTCCGTTCTCTCATAATGGTTCTTGCAATGCTTGGTACACTCTTCTGTTTACTTTGAGATGGCCGACAAAAGGTGGACTACTTTTCCGGCTTAATAAAGTTTGCTATAATGACAGAGATGGCTACCCGCAAGCAGAAGGAACTAAATTCGAATGGGAAGAATATCGACCAGATAATGTGTCGTTGCCTCGAGTTTACACTAACCAAACACGTATAAATATGTCTAGTTTACATGTGATTACAGTTATTGATACCAAAGCTGATATATGTGTCCGAAATAAAGGTACTATCCCAGTAGGGGGAAGTGAATGTAATACTACTCTCACCTTTGACACTCCAAATGGTATCGCCTTTGTGGCTTCACGAAACACTTACTTCATTTGTGGAAATAAAGGTTATCACCGTCTTCCTATTGGATGGTTAGGAACATGTTACATATCCTTTGTATTACCCCCTGTGTTTATTGCTCCACCCATGTATCATAATGACTTTGTGTTATACCATGATTTTATATTAAACAGAGTGAAGAGAACATTAGCAATTGACGAGATTGATCAAACAGACACCTCCCTGCAGCAATATGTTGATTCTAATTTAGGCCTCCTTTCATTTGTTGGTGCTGCTCTAAATAGCAGAAAAATAAGACGATTGACACGTGTTGTGGAAGCTGTTGCTAATGAAACAGTTTTTGCTCTAGGGAATTTGACTGAGGAACTTCAAATTACCAGAATTGTAACGCTCCAGAACCGTATGGTTCTAGATGTAGTGTTAGCTGATCGTGGGGGTGCATGCCGCATTATCGGTAGTAGTTGCTGTGTATATGTTCCTGATAACTCACCTTCTGTATATGATGCTATTTCTAAATTGTATAAAATAGCTGCTGAAATACATCCTGAAAACGGAACATGGACATTTTCAAGTTGGTTCTGGACTTTGCTCAGTACTTGGAGTTGGAAACTGTTAACAATTTTAAGTATAATAATTGGGATACTCTTCTTCCTTTGCCTATGTATTCAATGTGGCCCAATGTTATGTTCTATGTGTATTTCTGCTTGTATTCCATCCAAACGAGCCATTGCTAAGAATGAGCAAATGATTAATCGAGAAATAACGAATATTATGTTGATTAATACTGACGATGAATATCCCGATTACGTCCATTATGAGGTAGCTTTAGCTAAACGCTAAAAGGGTCGTCTGTCGTAATTTGACAATGATCGGGTTAGCGTTTAGCTCAGCTACACGAATTTCTCCTTATCTTGACCACGTTTTTCGGAGGCCATTTTGAATTACTGGCTTCCATTTACATGAACGTGCTGCCTCGTGGTCAGCATGCCCTTTTGTCCCTCCTCTGTACCAATGGCCATCTAACTTGCCCAGCAACAGGCTATTTTTAGTACTGGTCAAGCTTGCACATGCGCAGTCAAACCCTCTGTATTAGTGGACAGTCATCGCTTAGGAATGTTCCCCAAACTGACCAGTGGTGTTAAAACTCCTCTCTTAAGCTGGCTGTGTTCCAAAAATGTCCTTATATGTACCTAAACTGATTAAATGTGTTCCACCCACTCTTTTTATTACTGCAAAAACTGTATAAAAGAGGTCTCGCACCGATGTTCGGGGTGATACTTCTTGCATTGCCGAAGGGTGCTGTAGGAATGTACCACCACCCCATGGGGTCTTAATAAACTTGTCTTTTGCATTTCCAGTTTCCGTGCCAACTTCTGTGTTATGGTGTCATGGAGTTTTTGCAGAGTATGTAGGTCTGAAGAACCCAATACCTCTGGAAGAGCAGTGCATATTGTATTTTGAGGTAACCTAGCCCGGCCTTAGTAGCCGTTAAAGACTGGCGGCGTTGTTATACCGGTTGCGTATAGTCTGGAAAAATTAGGATATGATGGGATTCGAATTGAAGTTTGCCAGCCAGCCTGGCCTGTACTAGGATGGTCTCATGGCCATGAAAGTTCAAGAGTCTGGAAATAACAGGTCGCGCCGGGTCTCTGGTGGGGGTTTTTGCATTAGGGCTCGGTGAGCACATTCAATAATAAAGCACTGCGATAAATCCTAAGGAGGGACCCAACTTGTTATCCATTTTGTGAGAAATTGCACCATATTATTGCCTTTGCATCCCTCCAGAAAACTCACAAACTCAAGTTTGTTTCTCCTGCTCTACCTTTGGCGTCCTCCGTCCTGATTGCCAGCCCCTTCTTAATGGATTCCAGAGAGGTCATCCGCGTCTGAAGGGACGCAATTGTATCTTCCACGGTTGAGACGCGAGTTTCAGCCTCAGTGATCCTGTCCACCACTTTCCGAAGATCCTGACGGATGAGAGCAACATCAGAATCCACTTCTCTGTTCTTGGCCTCCAACGCCTCACAAGACTGGGTTATCGCCGCCATCAAAGCAGCATTATCCAGGCTGGCAGGACTGTGGCTCGATGACTTGTGCCCCAGGCCCTGCATAGCGATCCAGGATGCTCTGCTTCTGTAGCTTGTCCCAAGTCATTTTCAATGGTGGTGTTTGGGCAATGACTCAGTGAGGAAGGATATGGCACCACCAGGTATATTCGTCTGCTTTCACCGCAACCGCGGCAGGCAAGAGACAGGGAGCCCAAGCCTCAGTTGGTTTCAAAATTGGCAGGAAGACAGGCACTAAGGCAGCGTGCACACAGGCCACACCAGGTCTAGCCCGGCCGCTTCCACGTACAGGTGCCCGCATCCCCTATTGGGTGTCACCAATCCGCCTAATCATCGTGGAATCACTACAGCGAGTGGCCACCACTGGGTCCCAGGCAAGCAAGCACGCCGATCTCCCATGTACCTCGGTCAGGGCCTGAGGGAGTAGGGTAGAACAGTGCACAGCCCAAACCTCTGACTTACAACATATGTCAGAGGGCAAATCCCTGCAGGCCATAGATTGTGAAGGTCACAGCGCCAAATCCAGTGGGTCACTAAAACTAGGCAACCAGGCACTTCCCTTTCACAATCCCTTTTGTGAGAGGGGAGGGGTCCCGATATAGGGGGTGTTAGAAGCTGGCGTTCCCAAGCGCACCGTTGTTGTCAAGTGCCCGACCCGCACCCCCACTCCCACATTAGGCCAAGAAAGGACACCGTCCGAGAAAGCTCTGCTCACCACATTAGTAGCTTGACAAGAGCAGCCAGGCTTATCTCCAAGGCAAGAATGTTCAGTATGTGCAACCACGCCCACAGCAATCCCAATGATGTCACCACAAATGGACTCCACACAAGTTTGGATAAAACGAGTATACTTTATATAAAAAGATATACAAAATGACCACACAATACAACTCCCACATATATAAACTGGGTAATATTGTTTCCGGTGGGTTGGGCGGTTCTCTCCCCAACCACTGCTTCTAACCTACAGTTACGCTGACTTTTAACCGTTCTCAACATGTTAGGTAAGTCGTACCACTAGATTCACACACGTTGCAACATACAAGGAATACTGCACTACTTAATGATGGGTTCCTGTACAGTGCCACAGTGAAACAATGCCATGCATAGCCTCAGGACCATGTACTGAGTTAACACAAGATAATGCCCTGTTCAAGGAAGAAATACGGCATTGAGTCACACTGCAATTACGTACAGTGCAATAGGAAGACAATGCAAAGCGTATCACCACCAGCATGCCCTGCTCAAGAAAGTAATAAGGTAATGCATTACAGAGCAATTCAGTACAGTAAACAACTAATGCAGTGCGCTACGCTATGATCCTATCCTGCAAGAGAAACAACGTAGTGCGTAGCGCACTAACCCCTGAGTTTGTTAAGCACCTCTAGTGTCAGGCGTTGACCAATAGTTTGATAGTTCGTTAGCAGCAAATATGCAAAGTGTTATACGACTGTTTTTAAAAGTTGTGCGACCGGTTGTCCCCAACAGTGATCAACAATGTCACCCAAGTTTCACTCCGGGCCCTGGCCCCTGTACTGCCCCATCCGCGACCAGCACTGACGAGATCTGGGCCGAAGCAACAGGCGCACACAGCTGCTAGCAGCGAGAGGCCGAGAAAGTGTCCCTCCAGGCCCGCACCCCACCTCTGGCGTTCGTCCACTTTACCTGGGGGGGCAACCCCATTCTCCTCTCCTGCAGCAGCGGCTTGGCCTCACTCCAGAACCTTGTCACCATGGGCAAGGCACGCTCGGGCCGGTAGTTCAGCTCCTGCGGGGCTGCCGGTCCAGGCCGCCAACGTTCAGCAAAAACTCCTGCCACAAAGCCTTCCACACGACGCTGGTGCTACTTCACGTTGCCTTCGAGGGCTCGATCACTAGGCCCTCCTCTCCAGTGCTGTTAGGACTTCTTCACTCCCTGGTGCTCACCGCTCCCCGGCACTTCTCTCTTCCTCTGGTGGCACCTTTGGCACGCACCCCCAACGCCTCAGAGACTCACTCCATCTCCTGGTGCGCACGGTCTTCAGGCGCACTCCACTAATGCCCGGGTCACACCACGACACGCACACTGCATGTCTGAGTCTCACATCACCTCCTGGTGCACACGAAGTACCAGGCACTCTCCACTAACGCCCTGGCTGCACCACCACAAGCCGATCCACGTGTGGGAGACTCACTCCTTCTTAGTGCCCACGATGTCCCAGCACTCTTCACTAGTGCCTGGACTGCACTGCGACACGCACCCCCTGCATGTCCCTAACTCATCTCTCTTCCACGCTGTCCACAATCCACAAGCGCTCTAACACCTGCAGCCGCACCAAGACGCACCCTGCGGGTAAAATTGTAAATTGATACTTGTATAGCGCACTACTCACCCGCAAGGGTCTCAAGGCGCTTGTACGAATACCGCTGTGGAACCCATCCTGGCTTTCCCTGTGAGGCGTCCACTCCTGGGCAACCCCAAGGTGGAGGCCAGGCATCCTTAGCGTTGTGGGGGCCGTTGTGGAGATTAAGCAAGCTATTGCCCACAGTTGCAGAGTGGGACTCCATGATTGGAATAGGCACCGAGGCGAGAATTATCAGGTCCGTGGAATTTTTGAGCCCAAGACCCGCCGAGGCGAGGAATTGAACCCTGGTCCCGGGCTAGACTTCTGAATCAGGGTCTGCCGCTCTAACCATTGAGCCACACTTCTCCGCGTCAGAGTCTTGATTCGCTCCGGGTGCCCACGATCACCTTAGGCACCCCTTCGGAGGTCTCAGGCTGCCACAACACGGTCCCACCACTGCACCACTTGAGACTTCCTGGAAACTTTTTGGTTCCTGTGTTTTCGAACAGGGACCCAGCTCACCTTGAGCCCTTGGTGTACAGGACACAGCACACAGCAAAGTCCTGCTCAGGAAGAAGGGGGGACACGAACCACTGCAGCGCCCCTTTAGTCTCTCCTCGGTCAAGAGCTACAAACTGCCCAAAAGGCCCAGATCACGAAGCAAGGGTCAAGTGTTTCCCGCAGCCTATTCAGCAACTCTTCCTGAGGCAGAGGTTTTCTTCCCGATCGCGGACAGGTCAAAGCTGCCAGAGACTCGACCAATCCACGTCTTCAAAGCGCTCCCAGCACTTCTCTGAACGATACAAGACCGTTCTCGACGACATCATCAACATAACCAAAGTCTTGGGGTTACAGTTCTTTTAGTTATACCCCTCATTGTCTTTAAAGTTTTCTTGTGCTCAGGGGTCCCGACCCCTCCCTAAATCAGTCTTGCGTATCTCCCCCCAGTGTCCCCATCCTCTCTTTGATACTGGTGGCCTAGATCTTTAATCACTCAGAGGGAGACGGGTCTATTGTTTTATGTATCTGAACCAGCCTGCCTCTTCACCTCAAAAGCCTCTCCTTCTCCCCACTCTAGGTGCAGGGCAGCCGGGAGCAGACTCCACCCCTCCCCTGGGGCACGACCTACCTCAGCCTTTCTTACCTCTCTCAGATCCAGGCAGGCAATTCACATTCTGCTAAGACGCACAAAAAGGTCTAAAGCACAAACTCAGCCATTTTCTCAAACAGTGGTTTCTGGACACACAGCGACAAAACCATCTACCCAAAAAGATGCATTATGACGCTGTGAGTTCAGACATACCAAACTTCACTGTTCCACTTCCAATTCTTGGGAAACGAGGCTAACAATACTACACCCATCCTCCCCATTCTGTCCTATGGACAGGATGGCCTTTCACCAGGGAAAATGAAATGGAGTATTTTCCACTGTTAGGGCCTAGCACCCACACTGGCACAGGTCCTGCCTTTTACCTACACTGCACCCTGCCTAGGGATTACCCAGGATGTCCTACAGAGGTGCCCCATGTGTACGCAAAAGGGAAAGTAAGGCCTGACAAGTGGTAGCACTTGTCAAGACAACATGTTAATTTAGCATAATGCGCGCAGGCCCTACACTGAAGACCTGTATTTCCTCTCTACACATTTCTTCAAGTACTAGCTCTGGCACACACAGTGCACATCACTTAGAGATCTTGCTAGTAAGGCAAATAAACCAATCAGAGACAACCAAACACCACTACAATTTATGTATTAAACATCTGTACTTCATTGCCTCGGTTTTTGTATATCCGGGAAAATACACCATACCCGGTAGACAAAAGATATTTTGGAAAAATATTGGCATTGATGGCAGGCCTCATGTGGAACAATCGACCGGCGCGAATAGCCCAGGCTAAGTTGCATAGGGGGTGGTACGACGGCGGTATTGCATTGCCGAACCTGCACCTCTATTACATGGCAGCGCAACTAAAACCCATAAACCAGTGGCTGCATGCACCTCAAATAATTATAATAATAAAGATATTTGTAAAGCGCTATGGCTGCGCCATCTCGGCGTGTCCCCGCGCTGTGAGAGCAATACTAGCCAGGCACTGTGACTGACCCACATCCGAGACCAGCACCCAGCTCACCTTTGGAACAGGTGAGTTTTTAACATACACCGAAACTTAGTTTCCGATTGTTGGAGGCGAAGACTGAGCGGGAGTTTATTCCAGCTTGTGGCGGCCATCACTCTAAAAGAGCGACCTCCCATTTTAGCCCTCTTAAAATGGTGGGTAACTAAGGTGCCCATTCCGCAAGACCGCAGCGCTCTCCTCGGCTCATACCCAGTGATCAAATCAGTAAGGTATGGGGGAGCCTTCTGCCATAGGATACGGTGACATGTCAGGAGCGCCTTAAACAGTATCCTTTCCTTTACTGGAAGCCAGTCGAGGGTCGCCAATGCGACTCTGGATGTCGCTCTCCTAGGTAGTCTAAGCACTAGACGTGCCGCTGCGTTTTGTAATACCTGAAGCCGCCCTATACTTTTGCTGGAAGCTCCCAAGAAGAGGACATTCCCGTAATCAATGTATTGCAATCAACATAAGAGTGTCAAACAAATGAAAATAAACAGCAAAGGATGAAACACAAAACCAGTTTGCGCAAGAAGACAGAGTAGAAATTTACACCGACTAAGAGTTCTGAAATTTAGTAAAGAGATAGGGTGCACGTGCTTAGTGTAGAAAAAGGACCCTCAGGCACCAACTGAAAAAGTCGGTAGCCAGTTGTCTTCATTGGGTCCCTAAGAGTTTTTTTTTTTTGTTATTCCCGTAATCAAGCCAGGATGTAACCAGGGCCTGGGTCAACGTGCGTCTAGCCTCCAAGGGGAGCAGGTCCAAGGTTTTATTCAGGATCTTAAGCACTCCAAAACACTTCCCCACCAGCCGCCCAATATGTGCCTCATAGGAAAGTGTGGGATCTACCCAAATCCCTAGGTTTTTAGCTTCCGTACACGGGGTAGGCGCTGTACCCAGACAGCTTGGCCACCAGTCGCACGTCCATTTGAGTTGATCACCACCGACTACCAGCACCTCCGTCTTTGAGCCGTTCAGCTTTAGGCAGTGGTTATCCATCCACACTGCTAAGGCCTGCATACATGCTCTAAAGTTGTCGGCTCCACCTGACGGTGCCTGGGAGAGGGTGAGCAGCAGTTGAGTATCGAGTATCAAGAAGACCCAGCATACAGGGCGGACAGGGAGCAATTAGGTACCCATAATATATTGGCACCTCTATATGACCAAAGGAAAGTGCGCATACTCGTGGGGCCCACAGGACTTACTGCATCGCTGTGGCATACAGCACAGGCAAAACTGGGATGGAAAGGGAAAATTACCAAACTCACCCCATTGTGGGACACGCGGGCCCTGGGAAATCTGAGAAGCAGTAAGGGGTTTACTTTATGGGATAATATTGGACTATCCACAGTGGGAGATCTGTGGGACAAAGACACTGTGATCCCCTTTGACCAGTTAAGGCAAAAATACGAGCTGGGGCCCACAGAATTGTTTCGCTACATACAGGTGCGACACGCTTTGCTAACAGCCATCCCACACGGCACGAAAGTCCCAGAGGCATCGCCACTCGAGGATCGCCTCCTTACGGACTACATGCAGGAAAGAGCGACGTCCCTCACATATCGTAAACTGATAAACAACCTAGAGGATCCAACAATAAAACTGAGAGCTAAATGGGTTGAGGAACTAGGGGAAATGGACGAATTTGAATGGAATGCAGCATTGGCATCTCCTAAGGAGGTGGGCATATCAGCAAAGTTCCGACTCATACAACTTAAAATCTTACATAGGGTATACTATACGAGGAGGATGCTCCACACAATACAGAGGGCACAACATCCATACTGTCTTCGCGGGTGTGGGGAAGAGGGGACTTTTTTGCACACCATTTGGGATTGTCCTCGCATTCAGGAATTCTGGAGACAAGTCATGTGTACCATCTCGCAAGTTATGGAGGTATCCCTGGTTCCGGAAACACGGAAATGCCTGCTCAACATATGGGGGACCAACGACCTTTCCAGACAAGGACAGCAATGGTCCACGATAGGTATGGTAATAGCCAAACGTGACATAGCACAAAAGTGGGGAGCGATAGATATTCCAACACTAACACAGTGGTGCGAAAACATGGACAGAGTCATGATAGTAGAGAGGACTGTATACACTAATAGAGCATGCCCGCGCAAATGGAACAAGATATGGACCCCATGGAACACATTCAGGGGGGGGACATATGTGAACCACTGGAGGAAGATGACACCTTGACATCAGATGAAGAGTGGGAGGATGACTAGGGTATGGGACAGGGGGGACCGAGGTAGGGATTCGAGGAACCAGCGGGATGTATGTATGGAACAGGGAGATGAGGGGGGGGGGGTACATAAAGTAACAATTGATCATCATGCAAAATGACCCCACCATGGCGGAATATAGTGATAGTAAACTAAGTGGTCTTTGAGCCACCTACACAAAACGAACGCTAGGCGATCTAACCAGATTAGGGGTAATATGCTCGCTCTTGTGGAACTGATGACCGAATGTGGTAACTTTATGTTTATATTGTTTATTGTTATAAAATATAAAATGAGACCTACACGAATCCATACTTTATTCACGGGCTAAATACACACATAAATGTTTCATGCCGCCGCACCTCCGGGTTGGCGGCTAATGGGCTGTGTACTTTTGAACATACTGCTTATGAGAAATAAGATGGCGGCCGGCCCCGGAGGTTGTAGGCCAGAAGCTGTGTATTGTTTGTTAATAATAAATAAAGGTCTTTTTAAAAAAAAAAACATCTGTACTTCCACACTGATTAGCAGTGGCAAGTACCTACAGCATCTAACTTCGCAGCTCTCTGTCAGGAAAACGGTCTAGGGGAAAAGCAAAAAGTTTAAGAGAACTTTAGCCAACAAGGCCAAGTCCAACAGGGGGGCTCCACCAGGGCCACGGATCAGCCCTTCCACTGCAACACCCGACTGCACACCAGGTGATGCCTGTTTATTTGCAAAAAGAGGGGGCACACGGGACAGCAGAAGGCCCAAGGGTAGTTTCGGGAGGGAGCCCCTCCAGTTCAGCCACAGTTCCAGGTGGGCTTCCACCACACCCCACTCGCACCCTATGGTTATGGGGGAGTATGTTGCACTCACTGCTACAGCGTTTGGCCACAGGTGGAGACCCGGGTTGGAGAGGGTCAAAGGCTACCATTCTCCAACCTCTCCACAGCTAAATCCACAGATCGGCAACGACCGCCATCCGGAGATCAGGAGATGACTCACTGCACAGGATTTGCCTGGTACCTCGTACCAAAAACTATCAGGATGTGACGGCATCCAAGCCAAGAAGACCCAGCATTGACATCAGCTGGATCACTACAATGCGGCTGCGGGCTCCAGATCACTCGGCCGCCCTCAAGATCTGAGCTAGCACCAACCGCCGCCGGTGTGTTGGCAGCACAGCAGTAGTCAGCCACGCGGCGCGAGTCGGGTCACCGCCTCACCAGCTGTAATTGTCTCGGAACAAACCACTGGCAGCTCCACGATTGGTCCGGTATGGAGGTAGGAGATTGGGGGTAAAATATAACAGCTGATGATCAGGATATGTGAAGGATTTCAAGCAGGTCCACTGAGCTCGCTAAGGTGCGTCCACCATGTTGCTCCTCTTGGCCACAACCTCTCGTCATTTTTGTTGTTGTTGCAGATTTATATAGCGCAAACTCGACCCGAAGGTATTGGAGCACTTTACATGAGCACCAGTTAGGTTACACAAGGACATATTCATTTCTTGGTAGGCACGGGGAGATGAAGTGATTTGCCCAGAATCACAGGAAGCTGAGTCGTCGCCGAGGCCGAACCTGGTTCCCCAGCTCCAAAGTCGGCAGCTCTGGCCATAAGACCACAACCTCTCCCATGCTAACCTGCAAGCCACTACATACATCTCCATAGCTGCCAAGGTTTCAGCTTGCTGTGTGTGATATTTTCATAATTTCAGTGAAATCATGAGTGACATTTAACAACTAGGATTGTCACTATCCCGAGAAGGAAACATGAATATCAGAAATTACATTTGTTTGAGCAACGAGAAACTCTAAGACAATCTGCAAAGCACCAGAAATGGAAGAACAATATCCGACACGACACACAGACTGCAATTGATAAACTCACCAGACTGAGAGTGAGAGAAAACAAGCATTCGCAATGCAATAGGTCTCACAATTACGAGAGTTTGAGCTATTGGCATTGTAAATGACAATAGCTTAAATTCTCGCAAATGTGAGATCTATTGCATTGCAAATATTTGTTGTTGTTTACAAGCGCCCCATGGCGCGCTTTCATGTTAATAGAGCGCTGCACCCCTTTCTTTCAATGAGCTACGTCTAAAGAAAGGTGTGTTGGCGCTATTAAAGTGAAGGCAGGGTATGGAGCGCTTTTACAAAAAAAGCATTTATTTGTCAAGTTGACAAACAAATGCTTTTAAAAGCAACCCATGCCACGGTTTCACTTTAATAGCAGCTTATGAACTTTCTTTAGACGCGGCTCGTCTAAAGAAAGGGGTGCAGCCTCTATTAACATGAAAGCACCGCATGGGGCGCTTGTAAACAACAACAAAAAGTGTACAAATAGTTTAAAAAAAACATGCGGTCGCATTCGGCACCACAAATAATACAAAGGCACGGCCGCCACTGTGGCATGCTATGCTATTAGAAAACGAATAAAGCGCTAGGAGAGAGCATGTCTCGCCTGAAAAAGCAGGCAAGTGAAAACCATTAAACTAAATAGTGCTCGGAGGCTGTAATTAAAGCCTGCTGACTAGCAACACAAGTAACAGGGTCAGTCCTTATGGGAGGTTACAAGATGAGACAAGGCAGTACTAAGGAGGGACTACTAAGCCTATTGACCAATGAAAAGCTACAGTTTACAAAGGACAGTAACACAAGCCAATGAATAATATGGGCAGAGTGTGGGTGGAACTTCAAGTTCATACCTGAATACAGCATTCCTCACAGAGCAGCACATGCGCTCACAAGCTCAACCTAAAACAAGCATTGGCATAGCCAATAGGTCTCGCCTTTGCAACCTTATGTGTTTAGCCAGAACTTTTGGCTATGTTTCTAGAGCATTGTGGCTGCTGTGCATTATGTTGAAAAGTTATAATAAAAAGTGTAAAGCATTTTTGTTACCTTTATAAAAACGAAGACGAAATTATATATAACTGAAAAACCTGATTAAAAAAAAACATAAAAAATGTCTTCTATTTTTTTGTTGTTCTTGCACCGCTTGCAACTTCTTCCTGCCTGTTCTTATGCTTGTTTGTTATAATTTATTTGTTATGGTGGAGCGGGACATAAATAACGGGGGAGTGGAGGTTGGCAAACAGTAATTTAATTACAAAAAAAAGCCCTGTGCACATATTAGGTTAATATAAGTAAATGTCTGTTAGAAGTGAAAAATTGTAAAAGCAGGAATGGAGACAGGGTCGACACCAGTAGATGTCTTTTTTTGGGTGAAATATATTTGAGCCTTCTTCTTCAGAAGGAGAACATCAAAGGGAAAACCAACCGACACGTGTTTCGTCAATCGGGCAGTATTCCCGTGACTCTTCAGGGCTGGGATAACAAAATAACATGGTACAGTACAGGATAGGTAGTCCAAAAGGGATTCATAAACAGGGAAGTGTAATGCGCAGAAAAAACACCTCATGTGAGTGGAAACCTTATAAGTGAAGTGGAAAGAACAAAAAAAAGTGTCTTCACGCAATTAGAAGATCAAACCTGTGGTGCAGTGAGTATTCAGGCATTGACAAGGTAAAAAATAGAGTGAAAAATGTAAAGGAAAAAGTTCTTGAAAAATATACTTCAGATCAATGGTACAAGGATATTTCATATGTTATCAATAACGGTGATCTAATGGAGCGATGATGGTGGTGTGGCAAGTGAGTGTGTGAATAATATGACATCAACTAAAGGCATTAGCTAAATAGGGTGGTTAAAAGTTTAAAGTTCAAAGACTAAGGCCAAAATTCACGGTTGATAACCACAGGAAAAGCCTGGTACAGAAAAGACAAGAAAAGGAAACAAAAAACAACACCACAACCGGAATGAATGTGTTAAAAAAAATCCAGACTGAAAAGCGTTCAAGGTGAAGCATTCGAGCCGTATCATTACATAAATACCCTCCCATTGTAGAGAAAACAGCATATAGGGTGAAGCATATCATTACATAAATAACCGACCATTGTTGAGTAAACAGTTTTAAAGTAGTCTAAATAGCGTGTTCAATCACAGTAGTTATCACAAACTTAATAAAAAATACAAGTTCGTACAGCAAACTTGAAAGGAGAACATTAAGAAAGGAAGGTATTGGGAAAGGGATCTGTGTAAAACTATTGAAGGTGAACATGCGACTGCCGTTGTATGTGAAGTGATGTAGAAAGGCTAATTAAATACCTGAAAGTTAAGTGGTAACTCACGTGAGGTGTTTTTCCTGTGCCGTTACACTTCCTTGTTTATGAATTCCGGTGGGGACTTTCATTGTCATTTTGAGCCCCTCATGGCTTGATACAATGTATAACTAGTGACGAGGATGCCATATGGTCAATTCCGGCTTCTAATACTTACCCAACTAGGGGGTGGACACCTTTAGCACTTCAGCTAACTTCTTAAACACTGACTTTCTCCCTAAGGGCCTGCAATGGACGGTTTCCAGGCGATAACCCGGGGCGCCCCACTTTTGAGCGACTTGGCCGAGTTTTAACAATTGACTATCTCCTCCTCAGTGTAGAGCTCTGGCATAATGCAGCCGATTTCAGCATTGAAGTACGCTGTGAAAGCGATCACAACCCTTTGGTCGTAATGCTAGATTTCCAGATGGGGGGAACAGGTCGAGCACGCGATAACACGCAACAAAATAATTTGGTCGTTGTCGAAGGAGGGAGACGAATTCGTTGGGCTAAAATAAATCAATCGCAGGAAACCATGCCAGATTGGTACACAAGCATTATACTGTTGCTAGAGAAAGTTAGTCTTATATCAGATAACATATCAACCTTAGGCCCAATTAGTGATTTAGGGAAAGTCCACAAGGAAATGGTCCGGATTTTGGCTGACTTTTTCTTTAATAGTGGGCCTAATAATCATAAATCCGTCAGCGATAAAAAATCCTGGTATAAGAGGAATTTTAGTGAAGCAAAAAAAGCTGTGTTGCTCTCACTTAAGGGGGGCGACAATGACTTTATTCGGGAAGCTAGAGCCGCTTTTAAGAAAACAACTATAAGAGCTAAATCTGATTGGGAAGCAGATAGATGGCAGGCTATCAAGAATGCCCTAGATCAAAAAGATAGGAGAAGTTTTTGGAACTTGGTCCACTCGGGGAAAAATGAGGGTAGGACCACTATTGATCCAAACATTGATGAGGAAGCCTGGCATCTATATTTTAAGGAACTATACTCAAGCACGCCCATTGATTTAAGTAGTAGTAAGGCTCAGTTGTGTGATTTTAACTTTGAATCCTCACTGGATATACCCCCGTGTACTATGGGTGATGTATTATCTGCTTTAGCAAAGCTTCAACCCAACAAAGCCCCAGGATTGGACAGAATCCCGGGAGACTTGTTTAAAAATGAGCAAACGGTCTGGGCTCCATATTTATTATTACTCTTTAATGCAATATTGCATGGCCTTCCAGCGCCGCCCACCTGGGCAGGTGCGAAGATTGTCCATATGTATCAAAAAGGATCCCCGATAGAGCCCGCGAATTATAGGCCAATCAGCCTTATTGATGTTACACCGAAAATCTTTGGGAGGGTACTATTGGGTAGGTTGCAGGACTGGATGGAAGACCGTGAGGTACTAACCCCGTTGCAAGCAGGTTTTAGAGCTAAAATCTCAACTGTAGACCAATTGTTTAGGCTCCAGTTAATTTACTGGAAGCATGTGGTTTTGGAAGGTGTGAGCTTGTATCTTACTTTTGTGGGTTTGAAATCTGCGTTCAATGTGGTGGACCATGACCAGCTGTGGAGTATCCTGCTGGACATGGGAGTTCCGCCCTATCTTTGTTTCCAACTTAAATGCCTTCACGAGGGCACATAAGCCAGAGTAAGATATAGCAAGAATGCCCAATTAACAGCGCCCTTCCCTGTCGGAAAGGGGGTAAGGCAAGGGTGTGTGCTAGCGCAACCTTATTTTCCCTCTTCCTAAATGGTCTAATTGAAGATCTGCTAGCCATAAAGGATCTGGATTCCCCTAGAATATCAACACACAAATTTCCCGCAATAATGTTTGCGGAGGACACCCTGCTCCTTTCAAAGTCACCAATGGGTTGCAGCGGGTGTTAAAGGAATTCAGTCAGTTTTGTAAAAAGAGGAACCTCGTAGTTAATATAAATAAAACAAAATATATGGTCTTCAATGCCAAGTCTACTAATTGCCCACATCCAGTGATGGATGATAGGCCCCTTGAGCGGGTTCATATTTTTGATTATTTGGGCCTATCGTTAAATGATAAGATGGGATGGGGCCCCCAAAAACACTTCTCAGGGATGTCCACGACTAACAATAACACGATATACATACACAATGATAATCCCTTCAACTTCCAAAGTATTAATGACTTTAAGGACACTCACTTACATTTGACTTTAACTGACTTTGATGACCCCCCCCCACACTTTGAAGGATCTTTTTCATGATTTAGATATTGACACCAACCAGGCTATTGTAAGTGGCCTCAAAACTAAGTCTAAATGGACTCCCACTTTACTGGGTGGTAATCCAGGAGACACTTTCTACAATCTAGTTTTAGAGGACATTGATAGACATGAAAACAGACTGATTGCCAACAAACATAAATGCTTGGACAATCTTTCCAGGAATGAACGTCTAGCACTTAAAACTCTAGGCTCAGACCCTGAGATTATAATCAGGGAGGTGGACAAGGGTGGGAACGTGGTAGTCATTGATAGATCCGACTACCATAATGAGGTACTTATGCAACTACAAGACAACACATGCTATGAACTCCTCAACCACAACCCCTTGGGCCCCATCACCATCTTAATTAACAAACACCTGACTGACTGGCACACTTTAGGCCTTATTGACGAAGATGAAGCACTCTACATGAAAGAACTGAGATCCACTTTCCCGTGGTTGTACACCCTCCCAAATATTCACAAACAAGCAGCTTTCCCTCCAGGCAGACCCATTGTGTCAGGCATAGGGGGGACTACTGAGAGACTTTCTCAATATGTTGACCTTTTTTTTAACCCCATAGTCAAGAACCTCCCATTATTCATACAGGACACAAAACACATCTTGAGTGTCTTGGCAGAAGTACATTGGCAACCAGGCTTGGTTATGGCCACTTTGGACGTTGTGTCCTTATACACTTCCATTAAACCTGACTTGGGCCTACAGGCAGTGACCAGATTCCTACATAACAGACCAGCTACCCTCTGGCAACACACCAACATGTGGATATCCATGAGGGATATCATCCTTAATAACAACGTCTTCATGTATGAAAAACAGTGGTATAGACAAACCAAGGAAGTAGCCATGGGATCTAAATCCTCCCCATCCTTTGCGAATCTGTACATGGGCTCTCTTGAATCCAAATGGATTTGGGGCAAGAGGGGAGCACAGTGAACTGACTGTATCATTTACTGGGGGAGGTACATTGATGATTGCCTCCTTCTCTGGACTGGCACCCAAGAGAGACTACAAGAATGTTGTGACCACCTGAATAACAACGACACGGACATGAGATTTACATGCCATTCAAGTACCACCAAGGTTACCTTCCTTGACGTAGAACTGTACATGAAAGACAACTCCTTACACAGCCGACAATACCGCAAGGAAACTTCATGCAATGCTGTCTTGCATGCAGGGAGCTCGCATCCTACACACCAAACAGAGAACATTCCATATGGTGAGTTCATCCAGGCAAGAAGAAATTGCAGTGAGGATAGTGAATTCCGTAAATGCATCAACGACATGGAAAAGAGATTCTCTAACCGAGGCTGCAAACCCCATGTTATCCGTAGGGCGAAATGAGAATTGAAAAAGTGGATCGTGAATCCACACTCAGGAAAAAGGAACACCAGATTCACACGACGCAACCAGTTAGGCTGATCATGGACTACAACAATATGAGCTTCATTGTTAAGAAAAGTCTCAACAAACATTGGAATGTGCTTCTAGCTGACAAGACCCTTAAGGAGGTAATCACATCTAGACCTCAAATCACATAGACGGGGCAGAAACCTCAAAAACAGATTGAGCCAGATGGTATCACAAGTCACCAGAACCACCACATGGCTCACTCGTCACTCCAAGGGCTTTTTTAAGTGCGGTTGCTGTGGAGTCTGTAAATGGGCATGCCATGGGACCAGGAACTTCTCTGGCTTCAACGGACATAACTACACCATTAACCATAACATTACATGTAACACCAAATATGTGACTTATGTTCTGGAATGCACATGTAAGAGTCAGTATGTGGGCAGCACTATTTGACCCCTTAAAGAACGCATCAGTGAACATGCTAGAGCGATCCATCAGCAAGACGCACGTTATCCAATGGCACTACATGTAGCATCCTGTCCCACACAGGGCCCCCTCAAGAGATTCCATTTGTTTGGAATAGATGTCACGAAGGCTAACATAAGAGGGGGCAATCGTGAACTTAGACTAAGACGCCAAGAGGCCACCTGGATTATGCATCTTCATTCCGTTAAACATCGTCAGAATTCTGAGTACAAGCTCCAGTACTTTTTAGGCTCATGATCACTTGATTCTTTACAGTTGTGACTTAGTTTCTGTATGTATCCATGAAGTCACCCCATGTAGCCTTTTAGTTTCATCTCTTTTGAGAAACTAAGATATTTATCTAAACCTCCTTTTTCCCTTGTTTTTTCTTTATTTATCTTTATATACATTTTTGTATTGCTCACAAATCAAGCCCATAGCCTAATGTGAGAAGTTTTGAACTATTTACCCTGTTTCGTTTAGACAACCCAGAACAACTGCTTTCTTTGATAATATTGTTGCCTTATGTATAAAAATAAAAAAATATATTTATCTTTATCTGCACATGTTTTATAATGACAGCCTTAAGTGAAAAGCTTTTAACCACTCACTCAGTATTGGTTAAACAACCCATATTATGCTTTATTCACTCTGATAATGTTTATTGCCTCAAATCTCATGGCCTCGGCACGCTAGTATTTTCGAGATAACCATGTCATATTAGAGTGTGTATTTGCCTTTGCTTGATTGTATCTCTTTCATCTATTGAAACTTTTTTACTATCCACTATTTAGTACTATCCTCATTTCTTGTTATCTCTATTCTGAGGATTTCCTCACTATCTTCAGTCACACTGATTTCCTACTTCCGGTCCATGCCCGGTTCTGGGTTTGTGCTCCAGTAGTTTCTGACTATTTCCCGCTGCTTCTTTAATCCATCCTCGCTCTGTCAGCTCCCTCCACAACCGGAAAGAGCAAATTTCCTATTTTCTCCTGGACTTCCAAGGTAAGCGCAACTTCCCTAGGAAGGCTTCATGCTAATACGTGAGCTACAAAGTGATACAAAAGGGGATGATGGACGGAGCGTTTGAGCAAATCAAACACTCACCCCCGGTCAACTGATCTGGGTTTAATCCATCACCATTCTTTAGCTCACTCAGCCACCCCAGTTCAGACATGTCCATATGCACATCAGTCTAACCCTGTGCCTCATGGGAACAGTCCAGCCCGAACTGCCAAGCCATGTGTTCCCTGGACCGGAAACAAGCATCCTGGGACCGGTTTCAGATTCATAATCCTCATCAGCCAGGCTATCTTGAATCCAGTGGCCAAGTGAGCAAGGGACTCACGTCTGAGCATACCCTGCCAACTTAGGACAAACAACGAGATACAAAAGGGGATGATGGACGGAGCGTTTGAGCAAATCAAACACTCACCCCCAGTCAACTGATCTGGGTTTAATCCATCACCATTCTTTAGCTCACTCAGCCACCCCAGTTCAGACATGTCCATATGCAAATCAGTCTGACCCTGTGCCTCATGGGAACAGTCCAGCCCGAACTGCCAAGCCATGTCTTCCCTGGACCAGAAACAAGCATCCTGGGACCGGTTTCGGATTCATAATCCTCATCAGCCAGGCTATCTTGAATCCAGTGGCCAAGTGAGCAAGGGACTCACGTCTGAGCATACCCTGCCAACTTAGGACGAACAAAGCGATACAAAAGGGGATGATGGACGGAGCGTTTGAGCAAATCAAACACTCACCCCCAGTCAACTGATCTGGGTTTAAACCATCACCATTCTTTAGCTCACTCAGCCACCCCAGTTCCGACAAGTCCATATGCAAATAAGTCTGACCCTGTGCCTCATGGGATCAGTCCAGCCCGAACTGCCAAGCCATGTCTTCCCTGGACCGGAAACAAGCATCCTGGGACCGGTTTCGGATTCCTAATCCTCATCAGCCAGGCTATCTTGAATCCAGTGGCCAAGTGAGCTACATACTTTGATCCCACCTTTGTTTACATATATTTAACCCTTTCTGCTCTGATAGAATTCTCCGGTGACGGTTGAACCCGCCTGTCATCCCACGTTGCTGCTTCACAGAGCAGTGACTGACTTGTCCTCCCCGTGTTTCCCCTCATGATTTTGTGCCACCACTGGCCCCTTCCAAATTTCCAAAACGCGATCTGGCCAAGTTGGAACTATCACCGGTCATGCGGTGAGTGCGCTTTCCCCTTGGTTTCATGCTACCCGTTGTTTCCTCACTGACAATTTAGAGGTTTCTTGCTCTCTGTCATTGTGACTTGTATTCCTTGAATTCCTTTCTCCTCCCAGATACTGTGCTTACTGCTTAACTTTCAGGTATTTACTCAGCCTTTCTACATCACACCGCATACACCGGCAGTCGCATGTTCACCTTCAATAGTTTTACATGGATCCCCTTTTCCTTATACCTTCATTTCATAATTTTCTCCTTTCAAGTTTGCTGTACGAACTTGTATTTTTTATTAAGTTTGTGATAACTACAGTGATTGAACATGCTATTCAGACTACCTTTAAACTGTTTACTCAACAATGGTCGGTTATTTATGTAATGATATGCTTCACCCTGTACGCTGTTTTCTCAACAATGGGAGGGTATTTATGTAATGATATGGTTCGAATGCTTCACCTTGAACACTTTTCAGTCCGGATTTTTTTGAACACATTCATTATGGTTGTGTTGTTTTTGTTCCCTTTTCATGTCTTTACTGTGCCAGGATTTTCCTATGGTTATCAATCGTGAGTTTTGGACTTAGTCTTTGAACGTGTTAAACTTTTAACCACCCTAACTAGCAAATGCCTTTAGTTAATTTCATAATATTCACGCACTCACTTGCCACCCCACCATAATCGCTCCATTGATCACCGTTATTGATAACAACATATTAAAAAACTTTTACCATGACATGTGGGAAGGCGTCTTTCAAAAAATAAATGCAGGGTCTTAATTAATAAACAGAAAATAGAGTGTACTAATAGTTTTTCGTATTTGGGCATAGTCTTTGCTAGCAGAGGAAAATGAGGGACTGCAATACAGTCTAGAAAGCAAATGATGAAGAGAGCAATTGGGGGGGGGTAACCAGCTTTGCTGGTAAATTGGGTGAAAAGCCAATTCCTGAGCTGATATCTATATATAAAGCCAAATGTATTTCCACAGCAGTATATGGGGCTGGCATCTGGGGTGTAGCTAACGTTAAGAGCTTACAACAATGTGAGAATGCCTTTTTAAAATAATTTATTGGCAGTACCTAATTCCACAACTAACCACATATGCCACCTTGAACAGGGTTTGTCAAATATAGAAGACATTATCAGGACTTATACCCTTTTATCATGGCACAAGCTCTGGGTGACAGGTGAGGCGATTTTTAACCGTAGTGTTATCAAGGATTGTATGAAAATGGACAGGGCCACGCGCATCCCATGGCTGAGCCATATTAGGGATGTGACTAGTGAGATTGGACACCCAGAATATTTTGAAGAGCCCAAGAGTCTGAACTCTATCACCAGGAAACAATTAAAAAAGGAATATATGATACACCTGGAAAATAAAAATGGTCCATAGAGAGAGGGAAACAATCAGTAATGGCAAACTACCGGTTATAAACAGGCTCAGGAATTCAGGCTTATTTATCTCAACTACGGGGGAGCTATGAACGTATGCTGGTGACTCGCTTCCGCCTGGGTATAGTATTCAGATTAGTTACCTATCCTGAGATTAATGACTGGTCGCGTGATCTAAAACCCTGCCCTTGCGATGATGTTTTAAAACAATCAACTATCCATGTTACTTTTTTCTGTACATTTTATATTAATCTGAGGAAAAGATTTTTAATATCGTTTTTAAAAAACAAAGGTTTGAGACAGTGTAAAAATGCTCTTACGATGCTACAACGCATGGACAGTGAAGTATGTATTAGTGTGATGGTGCCTTACCTGAAAAATGTAATAAGATTTAAAAATTCAATTTAGGGAACTTACCGTCTGAATTAGTTATGGGGATACACAAAAAATTGAGGCTGCTGCTCATAATACAGAGAGTGTAAAAATAGTAGGATTTGACCTGTATAGGTCTAGTATAATTAATAATATTATAATATGAGTAGCTGCGATTTCACTGTAAATGTTTAATCATGTTTCTATTGTGCTTTTATGGATTTTTATTTCAAAATTCGAGTAGCGCGATCTCACTGTAAATGTTTAATCATGTTTTTATTGTGCTTCTATGTTTTTTCATCAAAAATCGAATAAAGCTAGATTTGATTTGATAACAACATATATAATATCCTTGTACCATTGATCTGAAGTACATTTTTCAAGAAGTTTTTCCTTCAAATTTTCCCCCCTATTTTTAGGTCTCGTGTTGAGCAGCGCATGCGCTACATGCGCTGTCTCAGCAAGACATAAAGTAATCTAAATGTTGAGTGAAACTCCGCCGATTGGCAGCTAACATGTGCTGCTGCTCACCATTTGTTTAACATTGTATTGCTCTTTCTTATCTTGCTTATGGTTGGTTTGGGATGGGAAACGTCACTTCCTTTGTGCTGCCGTTTTGCAGGAAGCAGCACCGACTAACTACTGTTTAGTTACGCTGCTGGGCTATAATTAGTATATTTATGGACTACTTTTTCTTAGCGCAGCTCCCATTTTACAGCCGCCATTTGCTTCTAGTTGCTTACGGATGTTTTGCCCTCCCTAGCCCCCGTCATGCTCCTTTGTACGACTGGCACGCTCGTGCTTGTTTTTTTTGGCGCCTCCCCGACCCTATGTGCGAAGGTGGCAGGGCTCACCAACCCCGGGATGTACTCCGCTGGCGCTGCTCCGACTAATCTCACTCCGCGTCCAAGGGGGACGGGGCTTTCTGCTTCGCCATTTTGCTTGTGGCTCCCATTTCACGGACGCCGTTTATTTATGCTTCCGTGCCTTCTGTTAATGTACGTGTATGCCTGGCTCTAATGTGGCTGCAGCTCCAGACTCGCCCCCCCTCAACCACATCTGAACTCTCTAACAAAATCTGGGAGTACCTGGAGGCAGCCGGGCAGCGCTGGACATGCTGGAGTGAGTGTAAGTTTCGGGAATGGCGGCACGTGTACAGTTTGTAACTTGAGCGAGATGCTACCTGTAGATGGTGTGTTTAGGTAGTGCGCGCCTGCGTGTATATTGTTCTTTACTGTTGCCTCACTTGCGCTTCTCTTCCCCGTGCAGGCAGCAGCCGCCCGCCTCCCCCGGTGCAGCGAGTGGAACATGGCTCTCAGCTGGATGTTGCTGCTCTCCATCTCCACCTTCTCAGCAGGCAGGGAACGAGTCCTGAGACAGGCAAGTGCGGGCAGGCAATGTGAGTATCCATGCCCCACCAAGTCCACACCGGGCTCTCCCTGTCAGGAGTCAGACTTCATGTGGGATTCTTGCACTACATCACCCAGAAAGAGTAGAGGCAAAGGGAGCGTTGTGCACTTTCCCATACTGCTCTGGTTAGGTCATGTGAGGGGGAGGATTTGAGCCAGCAGCTGCAATCACTAATTGCTTGGATTTTCGGCATTCGCTGTATTCCGGCCTAGCTTCCCCTGATCTTTGGATTCGTGTGACCTGTTTGGAGAATCTTGGATTCGTGGCATTTTTTGTTCCTTTCAGTCACTAATTTCGAGTGACTTGGTACTTTATTTAGCGTTGGTTAACCTTGGAACTAAGCTTCTATTTTTGGATGTTGCGAGTCTCAGCCTTTTCTGTCCCGGGAAGGCTCATAGACCTACTGTTCTTCCCCGCCCTTCTCCCGCCTTCTTCCCTAATTCAGCCTTCCTCACAGCGCGATTGTGGTGCACTCCTATTTTTCCCGGTTTCTCGTGTTGTTAATATAGACGAGTCCGCACCTTTTGGTTACGTGTGTTTTTTTAAGTACTCTGCTTCCGACAGCACTTGCCTTTCAGCCTCTGCTCCCTGGTAACTCGTCTGCTTCCCTTACGCGGGGGACGCCCGCCTCCTCTCACTTCGCTCCGTTATTTTGGGAGAACTCCAGTCCAGTTTTTCTTTTAGACATTTGGTGACTTTGCCTTATATTTTTTTAACGTGCGGTAGAGCGTCAGCTTGGGCTTTTCTAATCTGCATTCCTTTTTTCCACAAGACTAGCGCAGGAGCGCATGGACTCTCTTTGATGAATAAAGATATTGGGTGATTCCATAAAAGACTAAGATACGCCGATTTTTGTTCTATTTTGATGATAAAGAGGATTGCTACAAACTTTGCTTTCAAGAGACCATTGCTCAAGGCTCTCCCAGACTTTTACCGGGTAAGTGTGGCAGAGTGCACAATTTGTAGAGACAGCAGAGGTGCAAATGCTCATTAGTTCGTAAAGTTATATCTGTTAACAACCTTGTTGTCTCTTTTTATTTCCTTAGTTTTCATTTGGAGGAAGCTGGCCTTTTTGTTATTGGCGGTATTTGGGACTTCTCTGATGGTTCCTCTTGGTCCCTTCATTTCTTGGATATATTAGCTCTGGGTTGTGTATTCTAAAACAAGACACACTGGGAGTTGTATTTCTGAGAAAGGAAGGGACATTCTATTCGCTCCCGTGGAACGGTATAGGGGAATCAACCTTGGTGTTGGTCAAGACAGTGTGCTAACAGAAAGCCAAGCCAACGTTTTATGCTCCACCTGAGCGAAGACTTAAGTGTCCTGGGGTGGCGGGTATGGATGAGACTATGACCCCTGATAATACTGAGAGTACAATGAGGGAGTTAGCCGCAGCGGTTGTGAACCTTCAAACTGAACTCAAGTTAGTTAAAGGAGAGAACCAACGACTTATCACAGAACCTAATGTTTTGAAAACACACAAACAGTTAGATGTCAGGGTGCCTGACACCAGTCCTAAATTCAAACGCAGTTACATTCAACCTGCACATTTCCAGGTCCCTTCCACTTTCTCAGACCATACTCCTCCAGCCTCATCCCCTTCACCTGTTAATGCTACAGTAGTCACACATCCTCAGACCCCTTTAGCAATGCCAGAAAGGTTTAGCGGAGACAGTAACAAATATGGTATCTTCATGAGCCAATGTCACCTTCAATTTTTATGTAGAGCGGCATCCTTCCCAGATGACGCAGCCAAGGGGGCGTTTATAATCTCTTATCTAAATGGTAACATAGCACAGTGGGAGGTGCCCCTTGTGGAGAACGATGATCCTATTTTGTATGACTTAACACTATTCAAAGAAAGAATGAAGAGTCTTTTTGCGCGTCGTTCCTCCATGCAGGCCAGTGATAACGAAATATTAAACCTGGATCCAAAGATTTATTTACTTATATTACCACCTTTAATAGGTTGGTGACCGAGACACAATGGCCTGAAGAAAAGAGGACCTCTCTGTTTTATCGAGGACTCAAGGATGAGCTTAAGGATATACTCTCTCAAATCGTGAACCCTCCTGAAGATTGCTCTGCTTTCATGGACCTTGTAGTCAAGCTAGATCATCGACTTTCGGAGAGAAAAGGAGAAAAAAACCAGAAGAGACTATTCTCGCTTATTTGTGGCTAGAAGCGACAAAAAGGAACTGAAAGACACTAGAGAACCTATGCAAATAGGCGGGATTCGAGGGCCCTTGTCTAGGGAAGAAAAAGAAAAATGTAGTAAACTGAATAGTTGCATGTACTGTGGCAAAGGTGGCCATTTTGCTAAAGAGTGTCCAGCAAAATCAAAGACAATTACAATAACCCTCCCCAGTAAGAGTGGGCTGGTGGTGCAGTCGGAAAACTAATGGACTTGGGGAAGCTAAAGGTCACTCCTCCAAGTCTCTCTGATGTATTGACCTCTCAATATCTGGGCAATACTATGGCTCCTGTTCCGAAACATTTTACTATTAATGTCGTGTTCCTTAAACCCTCTCAGCTCAGACAAAACCTGGCAATTTTACTTGATTCCGGAGCAATTGGAAACTTTCTAGATATAAGAGTTACCCGAGCCTTAGGGTTAGAATTTCTCCTAAAAAAACACAGTGAGAAGGTAGGAGAGGTAGATGGCTCTGAATTATCCTCAGGGTTTATCAAGTACCATACCTCTGATATTATCATGATGTGTGATAAGGGTCATTCTGAAGTTATTTCCTTTGATTTAATTGACACCCATACTTTCGGAGCCATCTTAGGAGTCCCGTGGCTCCAGCAACATAACCCTCAAATTGACTGGGTATCTAGGAAGGTGTAATCCTCTTTAGGCCTCAGGGTCGAATAGACAGTCAAGGAGAGCAACCAGCGTCTCAGATATATACAGACACTAGAAAGTACACTGGACCCCCCAATGAAAGCAATCAAGTATTTATTTATGTCACAACAAACAAGGTAATCAGGTCTAGAGTTAGGCAGTCTATCGCAATAGCCGGAACAGGGTTAACTCCACCCTCCGTAAACCAAGAAAAGAAAGTAAAAGTACGATACCAGTCCCCAGGCTGCTAGACTCGACGGAACCCTCTTTCAGCCGACAATGCTGAACGGTAATCAAGGACCCATCGTCCTCCGCATGAGTGCCGGTCCTGGCTACTCTCCAACGGAGGGCACTGTGCTAATTAGTGGCCGACAATGCCACTCGAGTTCTGCCTGACGGAATCAAGCCCAGCAGTTCCTGGAGGCTGAAGGCTCGTAGATGCAGCCTCACTGCGTGATGCCAATCTGAGTCCAGGCAAATGGGCATCCTTCGCGCAAATGCCAGTCCTGGCACTCCCTCGCGTGGCCCCACAAGAATGACAGCAAGGGAGCAGCCGCTCGACCTTGTTGTCAGAATCCGATTCCCAGTGCCTTGCTCGGTCTCCAACCAAGTGAATGTTTTTGGGATTCCCACGCGCAAATGCCGGTCCTGGCACTCCCTCGTGTGGCCCCACAAGAATAACAGCAAGGGAGCAGCCGCTCGACCTTGTTGTCCGAATCTGATTCCCAGCGCCAGAGAAACGGGGCTATAGCTATGGAGACCCGCGTCTCTCCTACAGCCTCCGCAATCCTAACCCAGCGTTCGGCCCAATATCCGACGCCGGGGCGCTGCAGGTGACGTCCTTTTAGGTGTAGACGGCCTGGGCATGCTCCGCGCTAGGCCCTCCGAATATGTAGTTCGTCAGGCGGCCGGCTCGCGCTCCTCAGCGAACTGCCACCGCCAAGTGTGCAAAACAGGGAGGGGGTGTGGGGTGCGAACCTGACAGAAGGTCACGTTACGTTCACCTTACTGTATGACCCATTGTTACCGGGAAATTATCCATTGGCATACTCCCTTATGTTGTTCCATTGCTACCTCAGACTCTTGTGTGCTACCTATGGAGTACAAAGACTTTTCTGACGTCTTTGATTAAATCAAAGCAGTAGCCCTTCCACCACACAGGTCCTATGATTGTAGGATTGATCTGGTACCGGGTGCTGACCTGCCTGTTAGCAGAGTGTATTCCCTCACAGAACCCGAGACCAAATACCTGTATGATTATCTGCAGGACATGTTAAAGAAGGGATTTATCCGACATTCAACCTCCCCTGTCTCCTCCCCTCTCTTTTTCATACCTAAGAGAGAAGGAGGTTTGAGAACATGCCTGGACTATAGAGCTTTGAATAAAGTGACTATAAAAAATAAATACCCTCTTCCACTTATCTCCAACATCTTAGATCAGGTTAGAAAGGCCACCATATTTACCAAACTGGATCTGAGAGGAACGTACCACTTAATCAGAGTCAGAAAAGGAGATGAGTGGAAGACGGCTTTCAGGACTAAGTTTGGCCTTTATGAGTACTGCGTTATGCCCTTTGGGCTGTGTAACGCTCCTGCCGCCTTTCAATTTTTCATCAACGAGATACTGCGAGAATACCTAGACATCTTTGTTATAGTCTACATAGACGACATTCTGATTTATTCACATGATGAGAAAGATCATGTGCAACACGTTAGTCTTATACTGCGCAAGTTACTAGAACACCATCTGTTTGCGAAACTTGAAAAATGACACTTTCACACCTATCAAGTGGCCTTTTTGGGATTCATAATCTCCCCAGAAGGCATACATATGGACCCTGCTAAAGTAACTGCAATCACCAACTGGGCTAATCCTTCTACTGTTAAAGAAGTGCAGTCCTTTTTAGGATTTGCTAACTTCTATCTGAGGTCTATCAGTCATTTCTCAACCCTAATAGCTCCCATCACTAGGCTCCTGAAAAAGGGAGTAGTGTTCCATTGGGATCAAGCAGCAGACACTGCTTTTAAGGCTCTGAAGGACAGTTTCACCTCTGCACCCATTGTACGCCATGCAGATGAAACACAACCGTATTATGTAGAAGCTGATGCATTCACAATATGCGGAAGGTGGTGTGTTATCACAACGAGACATCAATACGAGCCCTTTGCACTCAATAGCTTATTTTTCCAAAACATTATCTCAAGCGGAACAAAACTATACCATTGGAGAAAGAGAACTTCTGACCATTAAGGTGGCCTTTCAGGAATGGAGGCACTACCTTTTAGGGTCCCCTCATACTATCACCATCTATTCCGATCATCGGAATCTTCAATACTTCAGAACAGCTAGAGCACTTACACCTAGACAGATGAGGTGGGTGTCCTTTTTCTGTGAGTACGACTTTGTGATCCAGCTTCGACCTGGGGTGAAACAAGGTAAAGCTGATGCTTTATCATGCCTAGGGAAGGAACATAAGGACTCAATTGAAGTACCTATACCTAATATTCCGGAACATAAGCTCATTGCTGTGGGAGAAAAGAAAGAAACCAGCTCTGACAATTTCTATTTACTCCTAGAAAAAGAACTAGCCTCCTTAGATTCCCATGATTGGCTAACTGATTCCAAAAAGCCAGATTAAAGACGGTCTTTTTTCATGAGGGTAGACTGTTTCTCCCCACCACAGAAACACGGGAGCTGATAATGCACTGGTGTCATGCTTTACCTATGGCAGCTCATCCTGGGGCTACAAAGACCCTACAAACTTGTCAACTTTGGTTTTGGTGGAAGGGCATAACTCAGGACATTACTAAGTATGTTAAAGCCTGCCCTACTTGTGCTAGACAAAAACGTTACAATGCGCTCCTGCTGGGTTATTGCAACACTTGCCTGTACCTAACAGTCCATGGTGTGCCATTAGTATGGACTTCATCACAGATTTACCTTCCACTCACGGATACACTACTATATTAGTGGTGGTAGACATGTTATCTAAAATGGCTCATTTCATTCCTCTCAAAAAATTGCCCACGGCCATAGAACTTACAGATACCTTCATTCAAAACATTGTACGTCTTCATGGATTACCTTCTATGATAGTTTCAGATCGAGACCCTCAATTTATATCCAAGTTTTGGCAAGGGTTATGTGAGATTCTCCATATTGATCACTGTCTCTCTACAGCCTTCCATCCACAAACAGACGGACAGACAGAGAGGACTAACCAAACCCTTGAACAATTCTTGAGATGCTTACTCAGCACCCATACAAGAGACTGGGTCAGGGCTTTACCCTTGGCTGACTTTGCTTATAATAATTCCACACATTCAGCCGCTAAAGCATCACCTTTTTTTTACCACTGGCTATCATCCTAAGTTTCTTCCTTTAGAATTACCTCCTTCTGATTTATCCACACCTGCGGTTCTAGACCATCATACACTTCTCTTATTCATTTGGGATAAAGCCTGCCAAGAATTGATGACAGCCAAAGAACGGATGAAGGAACAAGCAGACAAACATAGACTACCTGCTTCTAGTTATAAGGTAAATGAACAGGTCTGGTTAGCCACCCAACATCTGCGGTTACCTGGGACTCGTAAACTACAACCTCTGTGGTTAGGACCTTTCACAATTAGCAAGATAATCAATCCTGTGGCAGTAAAATTAGCACTTCCACCCAAGTTACAGATACATCTTGTGTTCCATACTTCTCTAATAAAACCTTATATCCTTCCTTCTTGCCCTGAACTCCCTTACGCGGGGAACGCCCGCCTCTTCTCACTTCGCTCTGTTATTTTGAGAGAACTCCAGTCGTTTTTCTTTTAGCCATTTGGTGACTTTGCGGTAGCGCGTCAGCTTGGACTTTTCAAATCTGCATTCCTTTTTTCCACAAGACTAGGGTAGGAGCGCATGAACTCTCTTTGATGAATAAAGACATTGGGTGATGCCATAAAATACTACGATAGTCCGATTTTTGTTCTATTTTGATGATAAAGAGGATTGCTACAAACTTTGCTTTCAAGAGACCATTCCTCAAGGCTCTCCCAGCCTTTTACCGGGTAAGTGTGGCAGAGTGCACAATTTGTAGAGATAGCAGAGGTGTAAATGCTCATTAGTTTGTATAGTTATATCTGTTAACAACCTTGTTGTCTCTTTTTATTTCCTTAGTTTTCATTTGGCGGAAACTGGCCTTTTTGTTATTGGCTGTATTTGGGCCTTCTCTGATGGTTTCTCTTGGTCCCTTCATTTTTTGGATATATTAGCTCTTGGTTGTGTATTCTAAAACAAGACACACTGGGAGTTGTATTTCTGAGAAAGGAAGGGACATTCTCTTCGCTCCCGTGGAACGGTATACGGGAATCAACCTTGGTGTTGGTCAAGACAGTGAGCTAACACTCCCACTGTGACTCGGCGCTCAACACCCCCTTCCCGGATCCCGATTAACCCGTATATACTGCTGCCGCCTATAACCTGAACACGCACAACTCCTTCCAAGCCCTCCCCTGAAATTGCATGGCTTTTATGTGGGCACAGTGCTTTCTTAAAACACGTTTTCCCAATTTAAGTTTAACTTCGCTTAACTATAAAGTGGTATTCCAAACTTATATTTTACGTGCATCAGCCTGCGTTGCCTTCCCCGGTTCTTTCAGAGGGACAATAGTAGGGTTTCGGTCATAGCGGGGCTAGGGTGGTGTAATTACTGTACGTATCCAGGAACTTCCAGGGTTGGGAATGTGAGAGCACCGGTAATTCTGCTGTTAAAAGGGCGCTGCACTGAGATGTGGCACCATGTGACAGGTGTGGAGGACAGTCCCAGCGGTGGGGTTTAAGAGGGCACAGCTGAGGAAATGGATTTTAAGGTGTTGCCTGTGATGAAGTGCTCCAGACTCGTCTAAGAACAGTGTTTTGGGTGCATGCCTATAGTTGTTGGCGAGGGGACTGAAAGAAATCTGCCACCTGAGGCGTAACTGAGGTCTGAGCACGAATAGTTTCAAGGGTGGCTCTGCTGTCTAAAGCCCAAGCATGTAAGGTCTGTGTAACCTGAGGGATAGCTCTGAGGCCTAAGCCTTTAGGAGCTATTTTACCTGACAGAGAGCGCAGCTGTCCGAGAGGACGCATGTAAGATTTCTGTAGCGTAGGGATTACTTAAAGAGCTATTGGTCTGTAGCCAGAACGATAGCTCTGCAGTCTTAGGCCTGTGTTGTTGGAGTGGGTACACAGTGGTGGTGAGGTTCTATAATGTGCTGTGCTATTCTGTGTTGGTTTGTTAACCAGGTTTTTGTGTTGATTTCTCCACAGGTCGAGGTCGAAAGGTGGGTCACATGGCCTCCCTTGTACAGGAGGACCTGCTGCGGCTTTACAACATCCTCCTCTTCACACTGCCACGAATGCCTTTTATCAACTACGGAGACGAGATAGGACTCAAGGATGTCCCAAGGCAGGTAAGGCTGTCCCCGGGAGTATCCCATTGCATGTGTGCGTGCTGCATCACAAGGGAGCGATACTCTTCAACATAACTGTGTGCGGGTGCTCTGTGATGTCACAAGGTGCAGCTCTTATGACCATGTGATTTCAGAAAGCATCCATGACTGCCTAAAGAAACTGTAGAACACCCCACACCCTGTGATGGTATATAGAGCCTTATTTGTGATCCAACTTCTTGTGACATCAACAGCTTTAGGTGTGTTGCAACTTCACAATGCGTAAGTATTTTGTGACATCACAAGGTGGACCGTTAAGTGGTGTCCCAGGACATGTGCTCTATATCACTAGGTGTAGACTTCTATGACGTCACATGGCGCGGGTGTTCTGCCACTTCCTTAGGCATGAGTGCTGTCTGACCTCAGGTAGTGTGGTTCTCTGTGGCACCACATAGCAATGGATGTCTGAGGTCAACACCTTGGCAGTCTTTGATGCCACAATGCGTGGGTGCTCTCTGATGCCACTCTATTGGGGTTTAAACATCATGCTGCAGGGAGCAATCTAGGGGTCTCTGTGACGTCACACATTTTCACTGTGTTTGTGTAGTGAAATAAAAGTGCGGCTTCAAGTCCAATTATCTGTGAAGTAGAACACAAATAGAACTGCACTTTCTCACATCCATAGCCATGAAGCCTATTAAGATTAATTAGGTGCTTGATGTTTGCCATTTGTAGGCGGTAGAAGTAACGGCTGGTACTATTACACATTTAATGTTACTTAATTTACTGACCTTGGATGAATGAAAGATTGAATTGACCCCGTTATAATTAAAATGTATGACCTGCAGATGGCAAAGGGGGCGATCATGTGTCTCACTGAGCCATTTTAGCAGCAAGAATAGACGCACACAGAAAGTGCCCCTGCACACCTAGAGCACACTGGTTCCTGCTTCATGGATCTCCAGGGCTGCTTCATTTTTTTTTACTAAGCACTTAGTGTTCGTTTGTTTGTATTTGTGTATGTATGTACGTATGTGTTGGACTTGGCCTTTTCCCCCAAAATTGTTCGCTTTTGACCCCCTTATCTAGGATGTCTCCCCCATGGGATTAAACCTGTATAGGCCATGAGTGGTGTGAGACACCTTGTTGAAAATGTAATTACATGTAATATTGTGAGCACTTGTAAAATCCCCCATTTTAAAACTGCACCTGACTGAAATGTAGTGTTCCTAAAATGGATGCCATGGCCCTGGGTTTTGCCACTGGACTGCCATAGGTCAGCGGACTAGATAATATTACCCAGCTACCCCTAGCTTTTGGAGGGAAGCCTGGCACCCAGGGTGCTCAACCCCTCCCCTTGAGCCAGTGTGAACCAGTTGTCCCCAACATTCCGAAGAAGTGCCACCAGAAAGTCAGTCAGCGCTGGGACAAGGAAGAGAGGGGACCTGCTGTGAGGTGCTACCGCCACATGGTTCTGTGAGCTGGGCCCTGCACCCCTATAAACCCCCCCTCTGCTGTCCCCATGGGCCCCTGACAAGGGAGGGCCCCTATCCAGGTCACTGACGCTATTTGACCGGGTACCACGCCAGCGCTGTGTGAAGAAGCGCCCAGGAGGTGAGGAGTGTGCCCCTGAGGAATTGCTGTGGGATTGTCTGCCCCTTTGAGGCACCATGGGGAAGATTGTGCCCCCAAAGGAACTGCTGCGGGCTGAGGTGCTGTGAGGCCCTGTGAAAGCGCTGGGCCCTGGGACTGTTGTGGCCCCTTAGTGCTGTAAAGCCCACCTGACAAACGCTAAAACTGCGAAGCGCTGAGGAAATGCTAAATTCCTGCCCCCTCTGCGTGGACTGAGGAAGGAGCTAAGGTTGTGGGCAGAGGTAGGAGCAGTGCGCTGTAAATAGCACCATTTTCGCGGTTTCCTGAGTAGACTGTGGCAGCTTGTAAATAGCTCCATTTTCGCTGTTTCCTGAGGAGACTGTGGCAGCTTGTAAATAGCGCCGTTTGTGGAAGCGCACTTTTGCCGCTATCTAAAGGAATAATTAAAAGGGAGCCTACCCCTTATTGTTGCCATCGTCACCGCCGCGGCCCGTCGCCGCCAAGGGACCCCCACCGCTGTGGGCATCGTCGCGGCGGCCCCCGGTACCAGGGGAGGGCCGCGCTAGGCCCTGAGGCCATCAGGTTCCCCCAGCACATGACGGGGGCCCGGCCGCGTCATCGGCCCGCCCCCGCCGCGCACTGATTGGCCCCAGATCTAATGACATTTTGATTCCATCCTTTTTCTCTTTCAGCATGGACTACTTCCTATGTAAATAATTTCCCCCCTTTATTCACTTGGCTCTGGCGCCATTTGGCGTCCTGTGTGACACTACTGTTTTGCATTCTTTTGCCTTGCAGGTTGGAAACCCTACTAAACTACGTATCTTTTTCCAACTCAAACTGGTGTCCTACCTCTTTTGTGGTGTGCCTGGTGTGTTGACTGTGGGTACTGCGTGAATGCTTCACATGTCCTCGAAGTTTGGCCTGCCCGCTTGATGCCATTCTACCCCCTTGGAGATTTGGGTGACCCCCATTTCTTACATTGGTGGCAAGCGGTGGGATAGGACTTGTGTTTACGCAGTGCCACGGCGACCACCGGTTACACCACAGGTAGAGCCTTGTGGTGGGGATTATTGTTGGATTGGTCGCTATATTGCTTCCTCCTGAAAGTGTTTTGTGAAATTGTGTCCCCTTGTTCCACTGTGGGTGTGTTCCGAGAGTCCTCGCCACGATGGGGTTGGTTTATGAGGAGGTGGAACTGATGGAGTACACCGAACAGGAGGTGATAGACTTCCTCCTGGAGAGAGGGATATCCCCAGTAGGAAACATTAGGAGAAAGCTGTTTCTTTATGAGGCCCTCAAGAGGGGGGAGCCCTTAAAGATCGGTGGGGACCTGTCTGATTGCCCCCCTGAGTATTTGAAGGGTGGATTCGGTAGAAGCCAGTGGGAGGGCTCCCAATCCATATCCCTGGAGGGTAATTACCTGGATGGAGAGGAGGAAGAGTTTAATTTATTTATTTATTTATTTATTTTTTAAATTTCTAAAGCGCGCAAATACCTTTTGGTGTCTCGGCGCTGGAGTTTGCAGATTGCAGGGGTTCCACTGACGTCTTACTGGTTAAAGAGCCAAGTCTTGAGATGTTTGCGAAATGAAAGTAGTGAGGATTGATCTTTGACAGAGGAAGGGATCTGATTCCATAGTTTTGATGCTGCCACTACAAAACGTCTATCTCCCCATGATACTTTTTTGTGCATGGGATTTGGAGCTGTTGGGCCGAGGAAGAACGTAGTGTTCGGCTGGGTTTGTACAGTTTGAATGCTCTTTTGAAAAAATCAGGTCCATTGTTGTTCAAGGCCTTGTGAATGATACACATGGCCTTAAACTTTATCCGGCTTCTTATTGGTAGCCAGTGGAGCTCACGAATTGTGGGAGAGATAGAAGCGTGCTTGGGTATACCCATGAGAATCCTTGCAGCAGCGTTCTGGACAAGCTGTAATTTGCTCAGAACTTGCTCTTGTGCGTTAAGCAATAGACCATTGCAGTAATCCACCTTAGATAACACCAGGGAGGACATTAAGGTTTTACCTGCAGTTGGGGGAAGAAATGGGAGCAGTTTCTTCACCATTCTCAGGGTAAAGAAGGAGGCTGACACCACCGCGTTGGCATGGCTTAGAAACGTAAGCTTATTATCGAAAAGCACGCCCAAGTTTTTCACCTTGGCTACAGGTGGTGGGGGAGCTCCCAGTTCCGAAGGCCACCAGACCGGAGACCAAGACGGAGTTAGTTCGCCAAAAACCATCACCTCCGTCTTGTCGGAATTTAGCTTTAAGCAATTCCGATTCATCCATGAGCTGATGGCCTTCATGCCCTCCTGAAAGTTCGCTGCCACTGCTTCTCCGTTTTTGTGTACCTCCAGGACCAGCTGTGTGTCGTCGGCATATGATGTTAAACCAATACCGAACGACTTGATTACCCTCGCCAAGTCCGACATGTTGATGTTAAAAAGTGTCGGACTTAGCGAGGAGCCCTGTAGCTGTGGAGGACACCGAAGATAGGGAGTCTCGCACTGGGTCCAGTCCCGGGGGCACTGCCCCATCCCTTTCCCTGTCCCCAGAAGAGTGGGTAGATAGGAGGGAAGGGAGGGAGCATCAGCTAGTGCTGGAGAAGCTCAGATTTGAGCAGGCCATGGAGTTAGCGCAGCTGAGGATTCAACAGCAGAGGCTAGAGACAGAAATGGTCCTAGCCCAGGAGAGGATGCCGGAGGCGGAGAGGGCCTTCGCCAGAGAGGGATCAGCTCAGGTGGGTAGATTGTCCCCTGAGAGTGGTTTCAAGAGCCTGGATACGCCTGTGAGGGTGGGATCCAGTGGTGGCAGCGAGTGTAGGTCCAGTGCAAGGAGTCCCACTCCCGAAGCCCAGGAGACCGCGCCTGATTCCCCGGAAGAGGAGGACGGGTTAGTGTTCAGGGGCAGGGGAAAGCTGTCCCATCAGTCCTGGGGAGAGTTTGAGGAGGAGTGTTGGACTGTACTGGAGGATTGGGTGGTGAGGAGAGCAGTGGAGGATTGGGAAGGGCTGTGCCATGCCGTTATCCGGGAGCACATGCTGAGGAGTTGTTTCCCAAGACTGCGTCACCATCTGTTGCAGTGCGGGTTCACAGACCCCAGGGAACTTGCACGGGAGGCAGACCTCTGGGTAAGTGCCAGAGCGTCTGGGAAGGCTGAGGGGAGTGATCCTGAAGGGAGTGAGACGGGGAGGTGTCCCGAGGTGCCCCAACTGCGGTCACCGGGCCTGGAGTGTTCTTTAAGAGAACCCCAGGTTGGGAGGCTAGGCTGTCCCGATGTGTCACCCAGAGGGAGGGATCCCCTCATGTCAGGAGGACCCGGAGCATCAATAATTGGAGCTCCAGTGGTTCGGGGGTCTGACCAGTCACAGGGTTTAGATCCTGGACTGGGGTTCCAGGTTCAAGGGTTGCCTGACCTGGAAGGTGGGGTACCCGTAATTCGGGTCCGTACCAATTTCACTCCCAGGGGTACTACTCCAGTCAGGAGGGTGCGGAACTCTGGGAGGGGGTGCAGAGAGAGGAAGGTCTCTTCTCTGTCACCGGCTCAGCCACAGGGCACAGATCCCGGGTTGGGTGGCCAGGGACAGGAGTTGCCTGCCCTGGTGGGAGGGACATCTGTAACCAGAGTCCCCCCGGAAGTGACTCCCAGGGGTACTTCTCCGGGTAGGAGGGTGCGGAACTCTGGGAGGGGGTGCAGGGAGAGGGAGGACTCGCCCCGGTCACCGGTTCAGCCTGTGGGTTTCGACTCCAGATTGGGGAGAGAGTGGTTGTGTGAGGGTGTCCCCAGGCGTAGGAGATGGAGGAACCCTAGGAGGAGAAGTAGGGGGAGGAGAGCCTCGCCCCTAAGGGCTGGTCAGTCTGAGGGTGTAGACCCCAGATGGGTGGACCAGTGGCAATTTGGAGAGAGGAGAGTGGTCCAAGAGAATTACAAGCCTGAGGCTAGAGCCTCCCACTCTAGGAAGGAAAAACATCCCACTAGGGAACACCAGTGGGGTGGTTTTGTTGGTGAAGGGAGGGTTGCGAGAGAGAACCATTGGGTTCCAGAGTGGAGGAGAGACTGCAGGTGCTCCTGTAGTTGCAGGCCTGCGTCCACCTTTTTCCGCCCCAAGCAGGGAAGCCCATCAAGGCATTGATCGGTCTACCCTGGCTTTTGGCTGGGGGGGAGTTGTGTTGGACTTGGCCTTTTCCCCCAAAATTGTTCGCTTTTGACCCCCTTATCTAGGATGTCTCCCCCATGGGATTAAACCTGTATAGGCCATGAGTGGTGTGAGACACCTTGTTGAAAATGTAATTACATGTAATAATGTGAGCACTTGTAAAATCCCCCATTTTAAAACTGCACCTGACTGAAATGTAGCGTTCTTAAAATGGATGCCATGGCCCTGGGTTTTGCCACTGGACTGCCATAGGTCAGCGGACTAGATAATATTACCCAGCTACCCCTAGCTTTTGGAGGGAAGCCTGGCACCCAGGGTGCTCAACCCCTCCCCTTGAGCCAGTGTGAACCAGTTGTCCCCAACATTCCGGAAGGTGCTGGCTCTGTGAGGGAGGAGGGTATAAATAGGGAGAAGTGCCACCAGAAAGTCAGTCAGCGCTGGGACAAGGAAGAGAGGGGACCTGCTGTGAGGTGCTACCGCCACATGGTTCTGTGAGCTGGGCCCTGCACCCCTATAAACCCCCCTCTGCTGTCCCCATGGGCCCCTGACAAGGGAGGGCCCCTATCCAGGTCACTGACGCTATTTGACCGGGTACCACGCCAGCGCTGTGTGAAGAAGCGCCCAGGAGGTGAGGAGTGTGCCCCTGAGGAATTGCTGTGGGATTGTCTGCCCCTTTGAGGCACCATGGGGAAGATTGTGCCCCCAAAGGAACTGCTGCGGGCTGAGATGCTGTGAGGCCCTGTGAAAGCGCTGGGCCCTGGGACTGTTGTGGCCCCTTAGTGCTGTAAAGCCCACCTGACAAACGCTAAAACTGCGAAGCGCTGAGGAAATGCTAAATTCCTGCCCCCTCTGCATGGACTGAGGAAGGAGCTAAGGTTGTGGGCAGAGGTAGGAGCAGTGCGCTGTAAATAGCGCCATTTTCGCTGTTTCCTGAGGAGACTGTGGCAGCTTGTAAATAGCGCCGTTTGTGGAAGCGCACTTTTGCCGCTATCTAAAGGAATAATTAAAAGGGAGCCTACCCCTTATTGTTGCCATCGTCACCGCCGCGGCCCGTCGCCGCCAAGGGACCCCCACCGCTGTGGTCATCGTCGCGGCGGCCCCGGTACCTGGGGAGGGCCGCGCTAGGCCCTGAGGCCGTCAGGTTCCCCCAGCACATGACGGGGGCCCGGCCGCGTCATCGGCCCGCCCCCGACGCGCACTGATTGGCCTGCGCGGCCGTGACCTTCGAAGGCCGCGCAGGGATTGGCTGTCGGCCGGGAAGGCCAGGAGAAGGGGAATCGAAGCCCCGGGTCCCCGTGAGGTAGGAGGGGGACCCGGGTGAAGCGCCGGAGCGGGGCCCCCGTGGTCGAGGGGGTGCCCCGAAGCAAGAGCGACCGGAGCGGGTGCCCACCCCGCCGGTGAGTGCCCCCGCGCTGGAGGAAGAATTCGAGTCTAAGCCCCGGGTCCCCGTGAGGTAGGAGGGGGACCCGGGTGAAGCTCCGTTGCGGGGCCCCCGTGCCAAGGAGGGAGCCCCGAGAGAAGCGACCGGAGCGGGAGGCCACCCCGCCGGTCTGTGCCCCACGCGAGGGGCCGGTGAGGTAGGCGGGGCCGGGGCACACTGTCGGTGCCAGCCCCGCCTCCCGACCTGAGGCGGCCGGACTAGAGAGACTGTGGGGCTCCCGTGAGGTCGAGGGAGCCCCGATTGAGCTGTCCAGGCCCCCGTGAGAGGAGGGGGGCCTGAGTGATGCCACAGGGAGGGAGGGGCCTCGAGGCACATTGCCGGTGCCTGTCCCTTCCCCTGGAAAAGAGCCCTGCGTCCTGTTGTGTAGCGGGGCCCCCATAGTGAAGAGGGAGCCCCGGTTGCAATGCTGAGGCCTGAGTGAGGCCTTGTGGGCCCGAGTGATCGGCGCAGATCACCGGGGAGACCCGCGACTCGAGGCACATTGTCGGTGCCTGGTCCCACCCTGCAGAGGAGACCCCAAAGAACGCCTGCAGGACCTACTGAGCCCCGCAGGAGCCATCGAGGAGAGTCCGGTGAGTGGGGCCTGTCTTAAGTTGGTGGAGGGGAGCAACGGGGTACATTGCCGGTGTCCGCCCCCTGGGACTGTGTTGCCTTGACAGGCGCCCCGTTTTGCGGAGGGCACCTGTGACTTGGGCTCCAGATTTGTTGAACTGCCCTAACTTTCCTGCAACTAACTGCCCTACCAGACAACTCAGGAGCAAGCCGGTTGCCCTTATTGCATATTCTGGGGTAGAGAGTCTTATTCCCCCTCATTGCAAATATAGGTACCTACCTTATGGGTTGTCCTGAGGTCCCCAGTTAGAGAGGAAGTCTGGGCAAGGAAATGTCTAAGGGAGTCTAGAAGTAAGGAGGGTTGACTGCTGTGTACACCCTGATGTTGATACCCCTAGTTTGATGGTAGAGGGAGCCTAGTTGATTCCTGACAGGTGTTCCTGATTTATGAGAAGGGCCTCTACCTGATATTTATGCTGGGCGAAGTATGTTCCGCCTAGGTTGGTCAATGGGTTGGCCTGATGTGTTATTCCAGGCCCTTGTTTATGTACCAGATTGATGGGCCAGACAGGCTGATTTATTACAGGTGTTCCTGTCCGTGTTATACCGTGATACCGTGATGCCCTAATGTTTTCTTTCCCTAACAGGGGTTGGGTTGGTGTTAATGTGCATGATGTATAACTATGCTAATGCAGAACTTTTGCAATTACAGCCTTCCCTTTAGGATGAGAGTCTGAGTTGGCCCCGCCAGATTGGCCCCAGATCTAATGACATTTTGATTCCATCCTTTTTCTCTTTCAGCATGGACTACTTCCTATGTAAATAATTTCCCCCCTTTATTCACTTGGCTCTGGCGCCATTTGGCGTCCTGTGTGACACTACTGTTTTGCATTCTTTTGCCTTGCAGGTTGGAAACCCTACTAAACTACGTATCTTTTTCCAACTCAAACTGGTGTCCTACCTCTTTTGTGGTGTGCCTGGTGTGTTGACTGTGGGTACTGCGTGAATGCTTCACATGTCCTCGAAGTTTGGCCTGCCCGCTTGATGCCATGCTACCCCCTTGGAGATTTGGGTGACCCCCATTTCTTACAGTATGTATGTATGATTACTTGTTAAATGGCATCTTTTCACTCCAAAGGATGAATGTGTTGTGGTGGGATATGATTGTGTGCCTTTTCTCCTTTAAATGTAGATACTTTTTCTTTCCCAAATATCTCCATCCTTCTCACCCTCCGCCTACCTCAGTTTTGCCTTAAGCAGTATAATAAATTATTTCATGGATAATTTTTGGTTTGTCTAATCCCACAGCCTGTAAATCCCATCACGCACTGGGATGATACGGAAACACACGGGTTCTCCTCCAAGTCTTCACACGACCATGCGGGCGTGAACCAGAACTTCTCTGTGAAGGTGGGTGCGGTCCTGAATGGATGTGAGCTGGGAGTCTGGAGAGTAAGGAGCAGGGGCTGGGGAGAATGCCTCATCTCCAGTGATATGTTCAGAGGGTGCAGTGCAACCCCTGTGCCTCCAGCACGCAAAGACAGGGTGGGTCTTGGAATTGGAGTCTGTTGTGTCCTCCTAAGTTCCATGACATGAGATGAGCCTTTTGTAATTCTAGGAGCTTTTGGGAGGGGTGTTAAGCCTCCTCTTCTGCATTGCTGGATATTGTGTTTTCATTGTGCTGGGATGGCTGTCCAGTCCCTCACAACTGACTGAGAGCAGGACTTGTACCTCACTTGTCTCAATCAGCAAAGCTATCCCTCGCTTAGCAAGCATATTCTGCCGATGTAGCGTTGCTCACTGTTGCCAGGAGTTACTTGCCACAAAGAGCAAAGATTTGTCTTACTTGTTCGTCAATCTCTTAAGTGCAGACAGACCAGTCTAACCATACACCTCCATGTCTCAAATCAATGTCATTTATCTTCTCGAATTGCTGTTTACCATCTATCTACACAAATTTGGAAGAGGTACCCTTCTAACCAAAAGGGACAGAGCCATCTATCAATTGAAACAAGAAAGGATCTCATTTGTATCACCCACTCTCAAAAACCACCCACCACAATATGTCTTATTTAAACTCCACTTCCCCCACCAGCATAGCTTGCCCCGGTCAAGTGGGTTAGTCTGGAGGCCGCAAGATCTGCGGATAGGGAGCATTTGCCTTTAGGGGGTACCATTGTCCTAGAATACACATCACCCACACTTTCTCCTGCCAGGTGAAGGTGGCATGTGCCACCTACCCACACAAACGCTTCTTTGGATAAACTGACAGTTACCTCTCTCTGCCCCCAAGATCCTAGTGCTCCAATGCCAGTGGATTGATAGTGTACGGCAACAGCACAGAGGGGAGCGTGTTTGTTGAGGCAGATTGTGGCTTCCGGTCCGTTCCCTGAGTACTTCAGAGAAGGGAATGTTTGTTCAGGTTTCACCCCCCTCTGGCCTGGAAGTTCCTGTGAAATCTTGAGAGAAGAAGGGGACGGAAGTTGGGTGGGAGTTGACCTTTTGAGAAGGAAATTAACAGGCTGAAGCTGGCGAAAATATACAGCGGGGTGTCGTTGCCATTTGTAAAGTAGGAAAAAGCCACCTTTGTCGCACCACTTTCACATATATCCGGTTTGTTTTGTGCCCATTTTACTCGTGCAGACCTCGTCGAAACGACAAGGAGAAACTTTACTTTTACCCACTGGTATTTATATAGCGTCGCTAAAGGTGCCCAACACATCCCTTTCCAGTACAGGACCACCAAGAGAAGTAAAAAAAATGCATACATCAAGTTGGGATTTTTGATGCAAGGTGTGACTCTTGTATAGAGCATACTGTGAAGTGAGTCGTGTCTAGTTGAGATCAGGGTGTGGATGGGTGTTTAAGAAGGACACACTTAATACTTTGAAGTTGAGACAGAAAGAAGTGTGAGTTTCCCGCAGTGCCTCTCTGGGAGTCATAAAGGTGTACAGCCTATATGCTCATCCAGTCATTGCCCTCTCTGCTGAGCAAACAATAATGGTCACTTGTGTGCATTTCGTAACTGTAGGAAAATATGTGAAGGGGGTACTCAACTGTTCAAATATGGCCAGTGCCAAAGGAAAAGAAAATGCTGTGTTTACAATTTCGTGGGTGGGTTGTGTTTGGAAATGTAAGTGGACGAGTTGAAAAGAGATACATGCAGATGGGGATGGGCATAGGTGACTAACAGAGTGCAAGACTCTAGGGGAAAGTGCCCTAAAGGGGATAAGAGGAGTGACTGGAAAACCTAGAAGAACCACTACCCCTTCTACACAGACCGCAGTAATGCTTAATCTACCGTCCCATATTTCCACCATTGAAACATTTGCAATTCTAAATATTCACAACAGTCCTAGTTATTCAGATGTGCATTTGCACTAAGTTGAACACGAGCTAACATTCTGCATTGTCAATGGTTATCTACAATTGGACTTAATTTATAAGTGCTTGGTGGGGGGGACGTGCTCTGCAAAGCTGACCGCTGACATGACGGGTAGCATGGAGCAGAAAAGGTGAAGAGAAAGGAGCATTCAAACAAGGATATACTCTAGAGAATTAATATATTATTTATTTTAATTGCTTGGTATGAGGAAATAGCAGAAGAATCCTTCCTTTTTGTTCAGAGAAGAGTGAGGGATACATTGGTGTCTCTCATTACTCATATTCCTGAAAATCCTTTGCGGTTAGAACAGTGTGTGATGCCTTGGATTGTGCCTTTGTTTATTTTTGTTTACATTTCTTTATTGATTTTAGGATAGACATATCACACACAAGAATGGCATACATTCCATAAACCCTACATAGGCTACAAGTTCAGTTTTACACATCTCGCAAATTCATTAAATCCATCTTCCATTTTACGACGAATCAAGCATTTGCAATTCAATAGGTCTGGCGTTACTGAATGTTTGAGCTATTTGTGTTGCATTATTATTAGCAATGCCAATAGCTCAAACTTTTATAATGCGAGACCTATTGCATTGCAAATGCTTGTTTACCTTGTCAATGCCTGAATACTCACTACAGCACAGGTTTGATCTTCTAATTGCGTGAAGTCACTTGTTTTTTTGTTTCCACTTCTCTTATTGGGTTTCCAATCACGTGAGGTGTTATTTTCTGCTCCGTTACACTTCCTTGTTTATGAATCTCTTTTGGACTAAATATCCTGTACTGTACCATGTTATTTTGTTATCCCCAGCCCTGAAGAGTCACGGGTATACTGCCGATTGACGAAACACGTGTTGGCTGTTTTTTCCTTTGTTGTTCTCCTTCTGAAGAAGAAGGCTCAAATATATTTCACCCCCCAAAAAAGTCTACTGTTGTCGACCCCGTCACCATTCCTGCTTTTACCATTTTTCTCTTCTTACAGACATTGACTTATATTAACCTTAAGTGTGCACAGGACTTTTGTTGCATTTACTGATTGGGCCGTTGCCACTCCCTTCAGGGGTTATTGGGGTTTCCTCTGACCTAGTAGCACAGTACCATTTAGTGCTGTATATTGCATAAGGATTAGTTACTTACCTGTAATCCTAGTTCTCTTCCAGGGGTATCCTCATCAAAGTCATAAGCATTAGAATATTCCCGCCCATGCGCGGGACCCCGGAAACAATATATTATATGTGCCCCACATATATATAGACATATATATATAAATATATATATATATATAAAAATAAGCAATTGCAGCCAAATAAAACAGTAGAGCTGGAATATGCTGTGAAGAATTTCCACCATACATGTGTATTTGCATTAGAAACATGAGAAACAACACCAATGCTTGTTTAGAAACTGTTTTAATGCTTAGAAAGCAGTAGAAATTCTTATAACACACTGTAAGCATATACAGCTCCCAGGCTGCATTGCAAATACCCAGTCTAAAAAGACTGAAAAGCTAACCTGTAGCTGAATGTACTAAAACTGACGCTGTGCCTTTAAGGCACCTCTGCCCCTAGCTTCCCATCATGCCTCAGGGGTTACAGTTAGGTCAGTTGTTCTTTTCGGAGACTGAAAACCAAACCTGGTAATAACAGGTTAAAACATCTCCTACTTAATAAACAAAGTCCTTTGCCCGGGAAGGCGGGAGGGTTGCTTATGACTTTGATGAGGATACCCCTGGAGGAGAACTAGGATTACAGGTAAGTAACTAATCCTTCTCTTCCAGGGGATCCTCATCAATAGTCATAAGCATTAGAATAGAGTAGCGAGCCTCACCTCATCCCTGCGGGCAAAGGAATCAACAGATAACATTCATATTCGTAGGCCCAAACAGTAGGCCTTATTCTACCCAAATAGGTTTCTCAAGGAGGCTTGCCCTACTTGAGACTCCGCTCTGGAATCAGACTCTAGGCAATAATGCCTTGTAAAGGTATGGACTGATTTCCATGTTGCAGCCTTGCATATTTCTGACATAGGAATGTCATGTAAAAACGCTATTGTGGCTGCTTTTCCTCTAGTGGAATGAGCTTTGGGTGATTGTAACAAAGGTTTGCCAGCCAGCTGGTATGCTAGCCTGATACAGGAGACAATCCATCTGGAGATGGATCTTTTGTTTGCTGCAAACCCCGTCCTCATTGAACCATAATTGACAAAGAGTTGGTCTGTCTTTCTGGTGTCCTTCGTCTTTTCTAGGTAAAACTTTAGTACCCGTTTAAGATCTAACGAGTGCAACAACCTCTCAGCTGGGGTCGATGGGTTAGGAAAGAACGAAGGAAGGGTAATCGTTTGATTTATATGAAAATCCGAGACCACCTTTGGTAGGAAAGATGGATGAGCCCTCATTACCACTCTGTTGTGGTGAAACACAGTGTAAGGTTCCTTGGTGCAGAGTGCTTGTATCTCGCTAACCCTGCGAGCAGAGGTTATTGCCACCAAGAAGGCCGCCTTCCAAGTGAGATGCTGCAAGGAGGCCTTGTGTATAGGCTCAAACGGTGTAGACATCAGCCTGGAGAGAACCAGGTTCAACTCCCAGGGAGGAGAAGGATTTCTCACAGGGGGATAGACCTTCTTTAACCCCTGAAGGAAATCCTTGACCACTGGGACTTGAAAAAACGATGTTTGTGTAGGTGACTTCCTGTACGCTACTATGGCGGATAGATGAACCCTAATAGAAGCGTATTTCAACCCTGATGTAGCCAAGTAAAGGAGGTATGGAAGGACTACCTCTTCTTGTCCTTTGGTGGGATCAAAGCCATGGTCCTTACACCAAATGAAAAATCTTTTCCACTTGAACGCATAAGACGCCCTTGTGGAAGGTCTCTTTGCCTCTCTTAAAATATGCATACATTAAGGAGGCAGATTTAAGTGCCCATATTGCAAGACCTCAGGAGCCATGCAGTCAGGTTCAGCGACGGGAGGTTGGGATGCAGGATCCTCCCGTTCATTTTGCTCAACAGGTCTGGCCTGCACGGCAGGCGTCTGTGTGGACACAGCGACAGATGTAACAGGTCCGGATACCACCATTGTCGCGGCCAATCCGGAGCAATCAGGATCATGTCCATGCTCGATCTGATGAGCTTGGCCACCACCTTCGGAATCAGTGCCAGAGGAGGAAACGCATAGGCGAACATTCCTGTCCACTCCAGCAGGAGAGCGTTCCCTTGCGTCCCTGGCCGGTGGAACCTGGACGCGAAGGCGTGGCATTTGGCGTTTTCGTCGTCCGCAAATAAGTCTATGTCTGGACGACCCCAGCAACCGAAGAGTTCTTCGACTACTTCGTCGTTTAGCACCCAGTCTGGCTGATCTTCGAAGTGCCTGCTGAGTGCGTCCGCTTTTGTGTTTAGCTCGCCTGGGAGGTGCACTGCCACCACCGACAGTCCCCGAGCCAGAAGCCAGTGCCAGATTGTCTGGGCCTCCAGAGACAGAGGGCGAGATCGAGTTCCTCCCTGCTTGTTCAGATAGAACATAGTTGTAGTGTTGTCCGTCTGAACCAGGATTTTGTCCGTTGTTATTACTGGAAGGAACGCTTTGAGCGCCAGATGAACTGCTCGAAGCTCCAGCATGTTGATGTGGTATGTCTGGAGGTTGGTCGACCAATGACCTTGAATCTGAAGATGACCCATGTGAGCACCCCAGCCTTCTAGAGATGCGTCCGTTACCACAGACAGCGAAGGAAGAGGTTGCTGAAAAGGGACTCCCTGCAGGACATTCCGAGGGCGAGTCCACCACTGTATGGAGGTCAATGCTGCTTGAGACAGGATGATTCGATCCTCCCAATCTCCTGTCGCTTGGTCCCACTGATCTTCCACAGACTCTTGTAGAGGCCGCATCCTCAACCTGGCGTTCGGTATTAGGAAGATGCAGGACGCCATGGAGCCCAGTAGAGATGCTACCTCTCGCACCTTTGGACGAGGAAACTGAAGTAACTTTTTGCATTTCTGCCCCATGGAAGATAGTCTCTCCTGCGAAGGAAACGCTCTTCCTAACTTTGTGTCTAGAACTGCTCCCAGATAGTGTATAGTTTGCGTGGGCTGCAGGACCGACTTTTCTGTGTTCACGTGGAGGCCGAGCCTGTGTAGTTGTTGGAGACACAGGTGACAGTCTTTGGTGGCTTGACGAGGGGACGGACTCTTCAAGAGCCAGTCGTCTAGATATGGGTACACAAAGAGACCTTTTTTGTGAAGACATGCCGCTACCACTGCCATGCATTTGGTGAATACCCTTGGTGCGGATTTGAGTCCGAAGGGAAGCACTTTGTACTGGTAATGCTTGTTCCCTACCAGGAATCTCAAGTACTTCCGATGACCTGGTGTTATAGGAATGTGGAAGTACGCGTCTTGTAAATCCACCGAACACATCCAATCTCCAATTTGTAGATGAGGACATATCTGATGAAGTGCCAGCATGCGAAACTTCTCTTTGACCACCACCTTGTTGAGGGTTCGAAGATCCAAAATCGGTCTGAACTTGTCCTCTTGGTCTCTTTTGGGGACTAGAAAATATCTTGAATACACTCCTCTCCCCCTTTGGGATGGGGGTACCTCTTCGATTGCGTTTTTCTTTAAGAGGCCGTTCACCTTTCTTTTGAGGAGTTTTAGATGGTACGAGCGAGTCTTTTTTGGAGGAATCGGTTGTGGACTCTTCCGGAAACGTAGCGCATATCCATTGCGCAGTATATTCAGCACCCACTGATCTTTTGTGATGCTGACCCACTCTGCCAGGTGTTGCGAAGCACTTCCTCCCACTGGAGTGGGTAACGGCGCCAGAGGAAGCCACTGCTCAGGCCTTGCCTCCTCTAGGTGTGGTAGAGGACTGATGATGTCCGCCTCTGCCTCTGCCCGATTTTCCTCCTCTGTATTGCGCCTTCCCTTGTGGCTTGTTTTGAGACCATTGAGGGGTTTGAACCCTCTGTTGGCCTCCCCGGTTCTTGTTGGTCTTGAAGCGTCGTTTGAACGGCTCTTTCTTTTTCTCCAGACCAACCGCCTTCACTGTGTCCAACTCTGTCTTCATGCGGGTCATTTCCTGATCGGCATGCTCCCCGAAGAGTGAAGATCCGGAAAAAGGTAGATTGAGGATGCGCTGCTGGGCATCTGGTTTGAGACCAGCTAAACGCAGCCAAGATGATCTCCTCGCACATACCCCATGTGAGTAGGCATGTCCTGCTAGAAGGGCGTTATCTGCTGATGAACTAATCATTTGGTTCGCCACCAAACAGCCCTCCGTCACTGTCTCCTCAAAGTCCTTCTGGTCCTCCTTGGGCAATTTCTCCTTGAATCGTTCCATGGAGTCCCATAGGGCTCTATCGTACCTTCCCAGAAGGGCTGATGCACTAGAGACTTTCAGGGATGAAGCTGCTGTGCTGCATACCCTGCATCCCCAAGAATCTTGCGTCTTGCTGTCTTTGTCAGGAGGGACCGAAGAAGAAGGAGCGACTGTGTGATTCTTTTTAGCTGAGGCTACTATGACTGAGTCCGCCGCAGGCTCTCCCTTAACAAAGATAGGATCTGAGTCGGCCGGCCTATATTTCTTCTGGATACGTGCCGGTACCGCCCTGATCATTGCTGGCGTGAGGAAAACCTCTTTGATTGGGTCCATTATCCCTGGAACCAATGGGAGTAAAGGCCGGGTATATGATTTGTGACGAAGGGTCTCAAAAATCACAGTAGTGGACACCTCTGGAACAGCCATCTCTGTATTAAGTTTGTGAGCCCCCCTTTGTAAGACGTCCAGATACGTGTTGACGTCGTCAAGTGGGGAAGCTCTGGAGCGAGGGCTGTCTGCCAGCGTTGGAAAGTAATCCCCTTTAGAAGATCTAGATGAAGATGAAGAAGAGGATGATGGAGTTCTCCTTCTCCTGTGGTGAGATTTCTCCTTCCTCACTGGTGATCTTCTCGGTCGTTCTTCCCTTCGAGGAGAACGTGATTTTCTCTGATGCTCCCTTCGGGGAGATCTCGACCTCTCCGCCCGTTCCTCCCTTCTCGGTGTTCGAGATCTGGGCTGCTCCCTCCGTGGTGATCGGGAGACCCTGGGGGTATGCGACCTTTCCGCTCTCCTCTCCCGAGAGCGTGATCGGTGCCTGATAGGACTCTGTCTGTCTGCCTCTTCTATCAGTCTCTGAAGAGGTGACCTGTGGAGTGGGCTTACATATCTTCGTAGCCTCTCCGTCGCTCCAGAATCCTTCCACTGGCTCAACGGAGCATTCCATCTTGGCGAGAGTCTTGTCTGTGTGACATACCTTCGCTGGGGCAACGGACTCCTACTCCTAGAAGAGGACCTCGATGAGCCAGAGGTACTTAAGGAGGAATGGTGAGAAGCCGATTGCGTCACTAGAACAGTTGAAGGCACTGAAGGAGATCTTCGTCTCACCGGTGTTGGAGGACATCTCAAAAGTCTTTCCCTCGCCGTCGAACGCCTCTGCGGCGTCGACGGAGTGATAACCTTCGACGCCGAACGCCTCGACGATGACCCGTGGTCCCTCGACATCGACCGGCGATGTTGAGCCGACGACGGAGTCTTCTCCCTCGACGTCGAACGGCGTTGCCCTGCCTTCGACGGAGGTCTCGACGTCGAACGGCGTTGCCCTGCCGTCGACGGAGGTCTCGACGTCGACCGACGTTGGTCTGCCGGCGACGGAGATGGCAATCGACGTTGCCTGTCATCGACGATGCCCTCGACGTCGACCGGACACGTGGCGACGGCGGAGGATTAGACATCCTCGACGTCGAGCGCCGACGCGCCGTCGACGATGATCCCTTCCTCGACGGCGAGCGACCGAGGGGGCTCTTGCTCCTCGACGCCGAGCGCCTCCGGAGGTGTCACACTCTTCGAAGCCTGTCGACGTTGAGACGACGGCGAGTGTGATCTGTCTCTCGACGCCGATCGTCGCCTGGTTGACGACGGCGGAGTTGACTTATGTCTTGACGCCGATCTTCTCGTCGACGGTGATCTCGTGGCTTCTCTCGACGCCGATCGTCGCCTAGTTGACGACGGCGGAGCTTTCTTCGTCGTCGGTGAACTTCTTTTCGACGACGATTTCTTCATCGACGCCGGTCCCAACGTCGACGGAGTTTTATCTCTAGAACTGTCCATCAGATGTCGTTTTTTCAGCGCCGAGCCCGGCGCTGAGGTTGATGGACGCTCTGACTTGCCTTTGGAGGGAGTTCTGGGTCTCTTTGAACTCTTCCTCTCTGTAGATCTTCCCCTGATGGATCTCTGGGCCAGACCATAGAGCCTGTTCCTCTCTCTGTCTTTAAGAGTCCTGTCAGACAGATTTCTACAATGTGAACAGTCTTTAGGATCATGATCCTCTGGCAAGCATAAAATACAGACCTCATGAGAGTCTGATTTTGCCTTCTTGTGGCCACAAGAAGGGCAATTATCAAATAGTGTGGGCATCCTGACAGGAAAACCTCACAAAAAATCGACTGCAAAGCAGTTATTTACTTGACACTGTTGTTAAAAGTCAAAGTAAATGAAAAAAAAATTGTTCTTTAGAAGATTTTCTGACTGAAAAAGGCAGAAAAGTGTGGAGCTGTGTATCCAGGGTCCTTCCTGAAGGAGCCGGAAAGAACAACTGACCTAACTGTAACCCCTGAGGCATGATGGGAAGCTAGGGGCAGAGGTGCCTTAAAGGCACAGCGTCAGTTTTAGTACATTCAGCTACAGGTTAGCTTTTCAGTCTTTTTGGACTGGGTATTTGCAATGCAGCCTGGGAGCTGTATATGCTTACAGTGTGTTATAAGAATTTCTACTGCTTTCTAAGCATTAAAACAGTTTCTAAACAAGCATTGGTGTTGTTTCTCATGTTTCTAATGCAAATACACATGTATGGTGGAAATTCTTCACAGCATATTCCAGCTCTACTGTTTTATTTGTCTGCAATTGCTTATTTTTATATATATATATATATATTTATATATATATGTCTATATATATGTGGGGCACATATAATATATTGTTTCCGGGGTCCCGCGCATGGGCGGGAATATTCTAATGCTTATGACTATTGATGAGGATCCCCTGGAAGAGAACTTACCGCTACCAGTTTAGGGCGCCATTCTTCCTTCATACTTAAAACCCTGCACAGAACTCTCTGTAATTTAATTAGAACACGAGCAGTGGATAGAAACTAGGGGAGAATCAACAGATGCCAGATTCCAATGGCAGACTGATGCTTAGGTGGTGCGCTGATGCAAAATGGTGGTGGGGAATGATGTTTAGTGCTCAGGTGGTGACACTATATGGTGTGTATTGGAGGTATGTTGTGGACTGTCGACTTGTGAATTTTAAATGTTGTTTGGTGTGTAATTATGTGGTGTGTATTGGAAATGTGTGGAGTTGAATTGTGTGGCCTTGAACTGTGGTGTTGAGTGAAATTATGCTTAGTTAAATGGTGTCATGGTGTCGAGTGCATTTATGTTGATTGGTGGTATGTGGTAGAGAGTGCATTTATGTGGAGTGTATTTATTTTGCATTGAGTAGAGTGCGATTATGTGGCGTGTAATTATGTGGCACTGAGTGGTATTATATGGAGTGTATTTATGTTGCATTGAGTAGAGAGTAAATATGTGGCATGTAATTATGTGGCACGGAGTGGTATTATACGGAATGTACTTATGTTGCATTGAGTAGAGTGTTATTATGTGGTATGTAATTATGTGGCACTGAGTGGTATGTGAAGTTTATTTATGCTGCATTGAGTAGAGTGTAATTATGTGGGTTGTAACTATGTCGCACTGAGTGGGATTTAGTGGAGTGTATTTATGATGCATTGAGTATATTGTAATTATGTGGCGTTTATTTATGTGCCACAGTAGTATTATGTGGCGTGTATCTATGTTGCATTGAATAGAGTGTAATTATGTGATGTGTAATTATGTGGTATTGAGTGGTATTATGTTGAGTCTATTTGTGTTGCATGGAGTAGAGAGTAAATATGTGGCATGTAATTATGTGGCACTGAGTGGTATTATAGGGAATGTACTTATGTTGCATTGAATAGAGTGTTATTATGTGTTATGTAATTATGTGGCACTGAGTGGTAATATGTGGAGTGTATTTATGTTGCATTGAGTAGAGTGTAATTTTGTGGCTTGTAATTATGTGGTACTTAGTGGTATGTGGGATTTATTTGATGCATTGAGTAGACTGTAATGATGTTGTTGAGTAGAGTGTAATTGTGTGGCTTGTAATTATGTGGTACTTAGTGGTATGTGGAGTGTATTTGATGCATTGAGTAGACTGTAATGATGTTGTGTGTAACTGTCACACTGAGTGGTATTATGTGGAGTGTTTTTTTGCTGCATTTAGTAGAGTGTAATTATGTGGTGTGTAATTATGTGGCACTGAGTGGTATTATGTGGAGTGTATTTAAGTTGAATTGTGTAGATTGTAATTATGTCGTACTTTTTGGTATTATGGGAGTGTATGTTGTATTCAGTAGAGTGTAATTATGTGGCACTGAGTGGTAATATGTGGAGTTGATTTAAGTTGCATTGAGTATAGTGCAATTATGTGGTACTGAGTGGTATGTGGCGTGAGTGCATTTTTCATTAAATCCGCCACTGGCATCAGTGTTTGTTTAATGTGCGAAGAAGTTTTATACCAAACTTCCTAGTTTTCAGTTAACCATTATGGTGCAGTGGAGTTCATAATGACAAACTCCCAGCACCATATACTCTTAATGGCATTACTGCACTTACAGTGTCTAAGAATTGGTTTAGACATTGTAGGGGTACAGGGCTCATGCACCTGTACCCCTACCATCTAGAGGGTAGCTGACCTATGCTAGGGCAGTGGGTTGTAGGCATGGCACACAGGGATGTGTGCCATGTAGAATCTTCACTTTGTACTGCACCAAAACACGCAGCCTGCAATGGCAGTGTGTGTGTGTGTGTGTAAAGGTACAGGGCCTCTAAGGGTGGCACAATAAGTGCTGAAGCCCTTAGAGGCCTTTCCTGGCCACAGTGCCCTTGGTAGCCATGGTAGCTTTTACAAGGGACTGACATGTGGCCAGAGAGGTGCAAACTGGGGGTACAATGGACCGTTTTGAGAAATAACACAGGCCCTGGGAACCTGATTGGCAGGGACCCAGGGCACATCAAGTCAAAGTGCATCAGTAGTCTGGCAAAAAGTGGTGGGGGGTTATTGCAACAGAAACCCAGCTTCCTACACCACACCCTTCAGTTACAAGACCATCCACCGTGCCTACTCCAACAAACTTGGAGGTGGAATCACCATCTTTCACAAGGAATCCATCCACTGCACCACCACAATGGAGCACCACACACCACACACCGATCATGGAACACCTCAACTTCCAGCTCAGAATAGACAACAAAACCATCATCAAGGGTACCCTCACCTACCGAAACCCAGGGCCCTGCTCCACCTTCAGGGAAGCCATCCTTGAATTAGTCGCCCCCTCACACAATGGACACTGAACACTACATCTTCCTCGAAGACCTCAAGTTCCACCTAGACGACCCCATGACTCCAACACATCCAACCTTCTGGAAAGCAGGCACAACATCCATCTAACTCAGATAGTCACCTACCCAACACACATCGCAGGACACATGCTGGATCCCATTGTAACAGCCAGCTACAGAGTCAAATACAGCCACACCACCAAGCTCACCTGGTCAGACCACACCATTGTCTATTTCACTTACACTACGACCCCCAGCCACACCACCAGACCAACCAGCACCGCCCACCGCAATAGAGTACCCTCAACTCCTAACCCACCCACTCATCCCCAACACCTCCTTGGACATCGAACAAGCCATCTAAAACGTCACCAACTGGATCTCTGACACGGCTGACAGTATCGAATCCACAGCAAAGAATTTCTTCAGCATCATCAGAGAGTTCTTCAACTACTTCTACGACAATATATCCACCATCCACAGAAACGTCACACATCAACCCAGTACTGCAGACACACTTAACTTCCTAGACCTCACAAACACACATGCCAACTTCAAATTCACCAGATGGAACCTCACAGACATACCGTCCAACTTCAAATTCACCAGATGGAACCAACTGACTACCCAAAACACCACCAACCTTACTCTCCATCTATTTGGGATCCCCATCAGACCCCTGTTCACACTACATGTTCAACCTTGTCAGCAACGCCAGCAGCAGTAAACTAACAGACCTCTTCAACACATCCATCACCTCAGCCACCTACCCCGATGACTGGAAGCATGGCAATATCAACCCCGACTCAATAAACCCTATGCTGACCCCAACAAACTCAAAAACTACGGACCGGGCGTGTCCAAGATGGCGGCTTGATAGGACGCAGGTCTCCGGAGCTCCCTGCCTGAGCCCTCCTAAAAAGCACAGAATTGCGCCACCCGATCTCCCTAGAGCATACAATTACGGGAGTCGAGAGCGGAACACAGCTGTGACCCCGGAGACCCGTCGCTGAGCCTGAACACCACGGAGGGGGCTGCGGACAGCAGAGAGCATTAGCTGCGGCCCTGTAATGGCGGCCACCTCGGGGTGCTGAGAGGCCTGAGCGCCCCCTTGCCCCGTCCTGCCTGGCACCGAAACCAGCTGTCTGCGGAACCGGCGGATATAGCCCCCTATCGTTGGCCCAGGGGACGAGACCCTTGATTGGCGCTGAACGCCGTTGCCACGACCCAGCCGGTAGTGGGGGCAGATAGGCCGGGAGCCGCAAAAATTGAGACCCCGGCTTCGGCCCTTCTGAACGAGCACTCACGGCCTACTGCCCCGTGGTGCGGGGGCGGTGACCGCCGCCGGCTGCTGGAAGCGACAATCTACTCCCGCGACAGACGGTGCCTGTTAGGGAGCCCCACATTTGACCGCAGGTCCGGAGGAGAGAGCAGTGCTGCTGATCCCCTGCGGAGAGGTAAGGGGAGCCAGAGAACCGGAGCCACGGCGGAGGGCAGCCCGGGTGCCGGCCAGCGCAGAGAGGTGAGGAGAGCGAAGGCGGGTGCCGCGGGGAGGGCTTGGGGGGCATAATCGAGCTCCCGGCGAGGGGAACGACTGGCAGGGCCTACGGGCCAAGCTGTATTTACGGATTGGGTACTAGACAACGCGCCTCCCAATCCAGCTATCGAGGATCTGGGCCCATTTGTCTGGGCTGCACTGCGCGGGCGGCCGCCAGGAAGACGCCTGAGAGAGAGTGTGGCGGTCAGGAGGGGGGAGCCCGCCCCGCTGCGCACCAAGCCTGCTGCTGTTGTCTGCCCCCTGGGGTCCCCGAGCCCGGGGCTGGGTCACACGAATAATCGCCTGGTTGCACCTGGTGTTGCTAGGTCCATTGTCACACTTCTGGCCCTTGGGCCCTGACTGCCCCAAGAAGACTAGCCTAGACACGGCCAAGAGAGACAGCGCACAGCCCTCGGGCGGCGCAGGTATAGTCCGCCCCGTCCCCCATCGGGGCCCGGACGGAGTGGCGGGCGTGCCGACTCCTTGATAGCACAATCTGCCTTCATCCTGAACTGTCAGACCTGCGCTTGCTGCTGACCCCAAAAGATCGCCGACCGGGCCACCTCGGAGGCCAATCACAACATGGTGGGTCTCAGGGGGAAAAAGGGGCCCCAGACACTTCCCAAAATGCTGGCCAAGACACAACCTAAGCCCAGCAAGGATCCGCCCTCCCCTGTGACCATGAAAACCTCGCCGGAATCATCCGATGGCCAAATACCCATCACCAGATCCTTCCTAGAGACACTGTTTAATTCCCTCAATGACGACTTCAAGTCCCTAAAGCAGGAGGTGGCGGGTGATGTCCGAGAGCTTCAGCGTGACATGGAGGGGCTTGGAGAACGAGTGGTTGCCATCGAGGAAGCTGACCAAACCAGGAGCGACGAAATCGAGCAACTCCAACAGGAGGTCCTGCGACTCACGGACCAGCAGCTAGACCTTCAGGCCCACGCAGAGGACCTTGAAAACCGTTCCCGTCGCAACAACATACGGGTCCCGGGGGTCTCTCAGAAAGCAGAGGGGACTGATGTCGCGGGATACCTGCAAACCCTATTCAGGAGCATCTTGGGGGAGTCAGCAGACTTCGCCATTCGTATTGACAGAGCGCACAGAGTTGGGCTGCCCCGGCGCGCCTCTGCCCCGCTGCCGGACATCTTGGCCTTTTCCCTGACTTCCCACTAAAAGAGCGAGTTCTCCGGGAGGCCCGACGAGCACAGCCTCTTCAATTTCAAGGAAACCCCATCGCCCTGTACCAGGACCTATCAACCATCACGCTACAAAAACTAAAAGAATTTAAAATAGCGACAGACTTCTTGCGGCAACAAGAAATCCCTTACTCCTGGGGCCACCCGTTCAGACTGATATTTAAATGGAACGGAACTTTACATCAAATGAGATCACTTAAAGACACCTGTACCCTTCTAGGAATTGACCAAGAAGACGATGTGCCGACAGTGAAAACATTGCAGCGGCCCTCTAGGGGGTGTTGGCAGACGGTGAGCCGGCGGCGATCCCCTTCACACCACTTGAAGCCCGACACCTCCATCATCTCGCAGGAGCGGGCGACAGCGATGGCGGAGGTGGCCAAACAGATCTCTTCCTCTGAATGATCTCTATTTTTGTTAGGGAGATTGCTCATAGCACACACTTGGCTCGTGCAGTGGGGGGGTATCGGGTGGGGAGCTGGGATGGCCGCCATCGGATATGACCCTTGTAAGTAACTTTACCACAGCCCTGTGTGAACTGACAGGACTGGGACTATACATTTTTCTGGTTTGGGGGTTGGAGGGAGGGAGTTGGGTGGGGAGGGATGTCCGTTCGGATCTGAGGCATTGGGTTTTGCCTTTGAATAAATGGTTCGACAGTTTGGTTGTTGGTGGGGGGGGAGTTGGGGGTGGGCTAGTGGGTGGGAACCAGTGTGCCGAAGGGGAATTGTCAGCGGTGATGTTGCTGTGTTTCATACTTGTCCCCCGTCGTTCCGCTTATCCCGCCGCACATTTCCAATTATGTGTCTACTCGCACAAAATACTTCCTGCACACCTCCCTCGAGGGCTGAGATGTCTAGGAACTCCCTCACACTGACCAATCCGCTGCACTCTTACTCGCCAGAGACACGCACCTTCACCTTGCGCTACCCCGCTTACTCTCCTTATTATGGCTGATCCTACTTTGAAAATACTAACCCTTAACGTGAAAGGGTTGAACAACCCTATCAAGAGGAGAGCAATAATTTCCTACCTAGAAAACTCCTGGGCTGACATATGTTTATTACAGGAAACCCACCTTCTGCCCAAAGACTGGCACAGAATGCGCTCCCGTGCCTTCCCCCAGCAATTCTTTTCCTCCCTTCCAACGAAAAAGGCGGGGGTGGCCATCTTAGTGTCTAGGCACTTCCGGGGAAAGGTGGGGGACAGGGCAGGAGAAGTCAAGGGTCGCCTTTTGGCCCACACCTTTGAGATAGGCGACAGGTATCTGACGATAGGCTCCATCTACGCCCCGAACACAGGACAGGAGGCTTTTTTGAAAAGCGCAGTTTCGGAATCCCTTCAGCCATCTAACACGCTCTTGCTCATCGGGGGGGACCTCAACTTGGTCATGGACACGAACAAAGATAGGTCATGGCATCGTTATGGGGATACAGGCGCCATCACGGCGGCTGGAATAGAATGGGTACGAGACAGGGGCCTGGTGGACCTATGGAGGGCCACACACCCTACTGCAATGCACTTTACCTTCTATTCTCACGTACACCAGGCTAGATCACTACTTAGGATCCTCCGAACTGCTAACTACCCTTAAAGAGGTTAGTATAGTGCCGGCGGCACTTTAAGACCATGATGCAGTGGAGCTATTGCTCAACATCCCTGTGTCCTCCCGTCCCCGAGGATCGTGGTGCCTCCGCGAAACCCTCTTGCAAAGACCGGAGTTCACCAAGCGGCTCCACAAATGTATTGTCGACTACTTGACTATCAATGACACGCCAGAGATATCACTGTCAGCTTTATGGGGGCCCCTGAAATCAGTAGCCCGCGGCAAACTCATCACAATCGCCGCGGCAGAGGCCAAAGACCAGAGAACGAAGAGAGACGATCTCACTGCTCAGGTTGCTGAATTGGAGAGGGTACACAGCCACACTTGCGCTCCACGGGTCTGGAGACAGTTGAAAGCGGCCAGGGCCCAACTGGCAAGCCTGGACACTGACAGGGCAGAATTCGCTGCACTCCGTCTTCGACACACATATTACGTCGGGAGTAACAGGACTGGCCGCTTGCTTGCCAGCGCTTTGAAGGCTAAAACCCAACGCTCAAAAATCTCCGGCCTTACAGACTAATCTGGCACCGTCCTTGTTGAGGAAACTCAGATTGCGGAGGCATTCCGGACGTATTATGCCTCACTATACAGGGCCGAGGAGGTGCCCCTCGGAGGGGTCGACACCTATTTGAATTCGGCGGCAATCACCGAACTGTCTCAGGCTAGTGCAGATGCTCTGGATGCCCCCATCCGCCTGGAGGAAGTGGCGGCGGCTATTTCCCGCCTTCGCCCCCTTAAATCTCCGGGACCGGACGGCTTCTCGCCGGCTTTTACAAAACCTTCAGCCAGCTGCTTGCTCCTGTCCTCACCCGGCTCTTCAATTCCTTTGACGGCCCGGGCTCCACCCCCCCCGATATATTGGCGGCCGAAGTGGTGGTGCTACCTAAACAGGGTAAGAAGCCCACACATTGCTCGGCATTCCGCCCAATCTTACTTCTGAATTTAGACCTGAAACTCTTCACTGGAATTTTAGCCGCGCGCCTTGGTCCATGCCTACCTGGGATCTTGGAGCCTGACCAGTCGGGATTCGTGCCTAATCATCAATGCAGTGATAGCACCAAGAGGGTGCTCCACCTGATAGACAAGGCCCACTTTCAGGACTCAGATGCCGCACTGGTGGCCATTGACGCTGAGAAATCGTTCGACAGTGTCGATTGGTCCTACCTCCAACAAGTCCTGACGCGGTTTGGAATAGGAAACCGCTTCCAGTCCTGGGTCGCCTGCTGTTACCACCGCCCCCAGGCTCGGGTTCGTTTGGGTGGTCTGCGATCGGACCCGTTTGAAATCCAACAGGGCACGCGACAAGGGTGTCCCCTGTCCCCCCTTCTATTTGCCCTTTACATAGAGCCCTTAGCTCAAAAGATCCGGGATAACCCTGACATCCGAGGTATCACCTTCGGCCGAGAACCACACACAATCAGCCTCTATGCTGACGACATCACAGTCGCTCTCGACCGCCCAGACCGATCGGTGCCTGCCTTTTTGGAGGAGTTAGACTCATTTAGGGCTGTCTCGGGTTTCCGAATTAACAGGGGGAAATCCTTGATATTACCCCTGGGTGAAAACGCCCACCCCAGTGGGCCTGCCTCTACATTTGGGAGTGATCTCCAGTTGGCCGCAAAACTTCCGTATTTGGGGATCACCCTCACCTCCTCGACGGAGTCGACGATAGCTCTTAACTACAAGACCCTCACAACCCAGATTCAGGCGGACCTTGCGCGCTGGTCTAAGCAACCCCCCTCCCTTTTGGGAAGAGTTGCCGCAGTAAAAATGTCAATCCTACCAACATTTTTATCTCTTTTAGACCCTCCCAGTTGCGCCCCCTGCAGGCGCCATCTCGGACCTACAAGCCGCCCTCCATCATTTCATCTGGGAAGGGAAGCGAGCAGGCTTACATAAACAGCTGACGCACAGGAGCATAGATGAGGGGGGCCTCGGGGTCCCCAATCTACTGCAATATTTTCAGGCTGCTCAACTCCGATATCTGGTGGAATGGTAAAGGCCAGAATCCGAAAAAAGATGGCTCTTCCAAGATAGGGCTATGGCTCAGACGTCCCTCTGGAGAATTCCTTTCCTCTCCCGAAAGCACCGGCCGCGATACATGTCTAATTCACCTATCACCCGCACCGTTATGAAGGTATGGGATGTGGTTGCCGTCAAAAAGGGCCTAACCACCTTTCCTTCCACATTTACCCCAATCCTGGACAACCCGGACTTCCCACCGGGAAATGATCCTCATGCCTTCTTGCAGTGGCGAGGCACCGCCTGCCGATGTGCCGGTGACCTCTTTGACACACAGGGCTTTCTTTCCCTCTCGGACATTAGACAGGGCTACAAGATCACTGACCCTCACCTTTTCCAATATTTCCAACTCCGGCACTGGCTCACCGACCCAGCCATCACCGCCCTAGTGGGCCGGCCACTGACAACTTTCGAGAAATGGCTGCTGATAAAAGAGACGGATGGGCATCTCATCTCAGACATATAGAAAATGCTTACGCCACCACCCACCTCAGGTAAAACAGCGGGTCAGAAACAATGGGAGGCTGAACTTGGTAGAACACTAACATCTACAGAATGGAGGTACATATACTACAGGGCCTCACATACCACACGCAACACGACAGGTAAAGAGACATCCTTTGGGATTGCTGCGAGGTCCTGGGATACTGAGAAGCGGTCCTTGATGACATTGACTCCAACTTTGACACCGAAATACCGAGATTCCCTGCCTACACCACCCTAGGCCTGCCCAATGGACTCACCTTTCCCTTGAAATCTATTCGGGCCGCCAAATGGGCATCACCATCCAGGCAGCTACGCAGCACGTCCTATCGCTTTGGGGATCGACCACCAAGCCCACACATGTGGGCTGGCTACACAAACTCTGGTTCACCTTGGGGATGGAACGCATCCAAGCCACCCTCACACACACCACCGCTACATTTCAAAAGGTTTGGCTTCCGTTGATATCCCTCTTGTCCAAGGAATTTAATGAAATAACATGCCCCAAATACATTTGAATATTGCGCCTTACTGAAGCTGCTAGTGAAACCCAGGGGTCTCATGATTGATTGCAACATCCTCTATTTGATCGACTTTGAAGTTATTTCCCGCGTACGACACACTGGTTGGGAGGGGGGGGGGGAGGAGGGGAAGGTGAGGGGGGACTTTTGGGTTTTGTTATTCCAGTTTTGTTCTCTTACACTGCCCATCATTTGCTTTCTTGGTATCAAACTGCTATTGTGGCATTTCCATCCCATCTGCAATTCAATGTGCAGAGAAGACGTGCCAGTCTGTCTCGCTTGCTTTGTTTGCCTGATACATTTGCATTGTAGCGCGATGCCTATTTCTACTTTCAAAATCATTAAAATACATTTGAAATTAAAAACTACGGACCAATCCCTCTCCTCCCTTTTCCTGCCAAAGTCCTCTGAGAAAGCTATCAACCAGCAACTCACAGATTGCCTAGAAAACAAAGATCTCCTGGACTCATCTCAATCCAGTTTCCACTCCAACCACAACACCGAAACTGCCCTTACCGCCGCCATGGACGACATCAGAACCCTCCTGGACCAAGGAGAATCAGCCGCCCTCATCCTTCTAGATCTCTTAGTGGAATTCTGCAGTTTCCCACCACACCATAATCAAGAGGCTGCACAAGATAGGCATCCAAGGTGACAGTCTCAAATGGATGGCCTCCTTCCTCGCCGATAGAGCTCAGAGCATAATCCTCCCAACTTTCTCATCTATACCCAAGAACATTATCTGCAGCATCCCTCAAGGCTCATCACTCAGCCCCACCCTGTTTAACACCTACATGGCCGCCCTGTGCAACATCGTCAGAAACCACAGATTCAACATCATATTCTACTCTGACGATAGCCAGCTCATTCTCTCGCTTTCTAAAGACCCCTCAACTGTGAAGGCCAACTTCCACCTCTGCATGGCTAGCAGTGCTACCTGGATGCAAGACAACTGCCTCAGACTCAACCCAGGCAAAACCGAAGTCATGATTTTTGGAAACACTGCCTCACCATGGGACAACTCCTGACGGTCCGCCAACTTGGGTCCCCGCTCCTCCTCCCCCACGGATCAAGCCTGAAACCTCTGCATCATCCTCAACAATAAACTCACCATGAGGAACCAGATCAATGCAGCCTCCTGTGCCAGCTGCCTCACCCTCTGCATGCTCTGTAAGATCTTCAAGTAGCTCCCAATCTCCTCCAGACGTACCGTCACACAAGCCTTCATCACCAGCCACTTGGACTACAGCAACACTCTTTATGCCACAATTACATCACACCTCACAAAGAGACTTCTGGTCATACAAAACTCAGTAGCCACAATCATCCTGAACCTCTCCAGACTGACCCACATCACCCACCACCTGAGGAAACTCCTCTGGCTCCCCATACACAAAAGATGCCAATTCAAGGTGATGACACACACCTACAAAGCCCGTCACGACCAAGGACTTGCATACCTCCACCAATGCCTGAGATTCCGCCTTCCCTCCAGACCTCCTGTGTGCCGCCTCTCTTTTCCTTGCCAACACCCGGCACATCTGCCACTGCAACAGTGGAGGCTGATCCTTCTCCTACCTTTCAGGCAAGGCATGGAACAACCTCCCCATCCACCTTAGTACTTCCTCCTCTCTCCAGGAATTCAGAAAAGGACCAAAGACCTGGCTCTTCAACTGATGCATCTAGTAGCCTTACCAAGTGCCTGGGTATCCTCACGGGTGATGTGCGCGCTCTACAAATCTATTTTGATTGACTAGCCCTGGAACAGGTATTGAGCGAAGCACTTGTCCATTGTGTGGTCATCCTGTTAGTAGTTTCTGCAGCAGTCGGCCAACTCTCATTGCGTTGCTGCCTGTGGTTTTAGCATAGGTCTTCCTTTTATTTCCTCTACTATTTCCACCTCAATAGGTGTTACTATTGCCATGCTCGATGTCCACAGTGCCCATGTTTGGGCAACTTCTGTTTCTTCCACCAGGATGGTTGCTAGCTTTTGGGATCTAGCTACGATTAGGATATCCTCCAGTTTGATTCCTGGTTGTTGCAGGATGAGGCATTGTTGATGATAGACACCCCTGTATGATTTGTGCACTTCTTTTGGCTGGTCATCATCAGTGCACATGCACGCCATTTCTCTCAGTTCTGGTGTAAAATCAGCTCATAGTCTCTTCTTCCCTCTGGTGGGTTTGTCTCAGCTTGAACTACTCATAATCCCCGGTTGAGCTGGGAGTTGAAATGGGCATTGAGGGCTACAATGGCTACATTGTAGTTGTGGTCAGCCTCCATTCTTGAAAGGTTACTAGCGCCCATTGATGGAAACCCATTACCTGTTTATTTATCACTTTTTCTGTTTCTCCTTCTAGTATGATTGTGATGCGATTTGATTTACTTCCCTTTCCTTTTTTACTCTACTGCTTATTACCCATTAACCAAAACTGTACAAGAGAACTGCCTATTGCTATTGAAGTTTTTACCATGTATAACCAGTATTGTTTTTCTTTTGTTCTTTTTGTTGAAAAACGCAATGAAATTCTGTGAAATAAAAAAAAGGACTTACAGACAGACTTTTTATTGGTCCGTATGCTTGCCAGTTTGATTTCCTCTGTTTCTATTGGTTGCGGTCTGTCCTCCCTTCTGTGTCTCTCTTATCAGTTTCCTGTGGCCTAACTACTCATTCCCATCAGCATTGGTGGTTTGAACTTTTTTTTTCTTTTGGTTAACGCTGCATACAATTTACTGTTTAAATATTATCTTTCCCTCTAAACACCTAATATTGCTATATTTTACTACTAAACAGGCTGTCACAATTTCAGTTACCTTGCAGTTGAAAGGAGCTTGATTTAAATTGTGCAGCAGGCGCAGTGGCACCTGGGACAAAAACTCTAAGGACCCCACTAAGCACAGATTATTGAAAAATTGTATTGCTAAACAGTCACAAGTACAGTTATCTAGCAAGCACTAGGGTAATTATTAAAATGGTGCAGCAGGTGCAGTGGAACCCGTGCCAAAAGTGGCCATAACTCCTCTAAACTACTAAACAGGTGGTCACAAATGCAGTTTTCTTGCAGGCACTAGTGTCATGAGTTGAATTGTGCAGTAGGTGCAGTGGCACAAACGTTGTGGAACTTTTTTCTTACATTAAGGCTGCACAGCATTTACGGTTACTAATCTTTCCCGGCTGCACCCCTTTAAAACGTGCTTGTTTAGCTCTGCTTTAGTTGGTGGAATGCATCACTAATTTTCAAATTTTTTATGATACTGTTCTGATAATAAAAAAAATTCTGGCATGTTTGTCGCAAATAAAATAAATGTTTTTCTGTGTCATGCGTTTGTTGCTGGCACATTATGTGGCGCGAACCTGAATGTAGTGATAGCAGTGCTTTACATGAGCATGTTGTGTGGTACTCTGAAGGGATGTTTCAATCTCCTTTATCCAGTGGGACAGTTTCTGTAGAACATACATCACGAGACAACTGCCGCAGAGTCTTGGATTGTAAACACGGCAATGTTCTGTTCTAAAAGTATTCCTCGCATTTTGTGATTGCAGCCTGTTCCTTGTACTGGCCAGGAAGGGAGGCTGTATAGTTTCAAGAGCAGTGAATTAGAAAATTCCAGCTGCTGGGCTTTTTGGTCGCATTGCGTCAAAGCTTGTCTCTGTGAGCAAACATGTTTGGTGACTGCATGGGATTTCTCCTGCTGTTCTTTTTTCAGAAGGTATCCATTACTTTGGAACACTTTTAAATGAAAAAAAAGTGTTTTTCTTATTTGGTGCGAGTTCTCCACTTTTTTAATACTAGGCTTTTAGCTTCGAAAGCAGGTAGGTGGTAATGCTGTTTTTTTCTGACTGGCATTTTCTGTGCAGATTGTATTGTACTAGCACCAAAAACATTATATAATTTGCTGTATTTTCCATTGGTTATATGAATAAACAACCAACGTGGTCATTGAGCGATACTCTGTAAACTGAAGCAGGAGTTATTTTCTAACAGTGAGAATTTTGCTGTTCATCTTTCCGTGGATGTAAAATCCATTCATATTTACTTGCATACTTTTAACGTGTGGTATTTTAGCTTACTAATTGCTAAAAAGGGTTTGAGTTCTCCAAAGTAATTTAAACAGCCTCCTGTATTTTCGTTGATATATAATATAAAGAACATCAACTGCATATTCTTTAAACAAAAGCTTTGTCTAATTTAGCTCGCTTTAAGCTTGATATTTTAGCTTAATTGCTAAAAAGGGTTTAAGTTGTCCAAAATAATTTAAACAGCCTCCTACGTTTTCGTTATTATATAATATAAAGAAGGATCATGATTTTAATGGTGCAACGGTGCAGCAGGTGCACTGGCACCGGGACTTATTATAACAAATGCCTTGAAAAATAATACAGTTTTTGTTACAACATACAAACTTCAAAGTATTTTGCACAATAATTGAAAATGTCACAGTCTACTGTTCAAAAAAACACAAATTGTAAACCATAAGTAACCCGATGCCAATGACAATGCATGTGCAAATATTTACTATGTGCTCATTATTGTTTAAGAGTTTATGTTCATGTTTGCGTTTTTTTCCAATAATAAAAACTGCAGTGTAAAATTAAAAAAAAATTGTAAGAGAAATCTGTAAAAAAAAAACTTGCACATCTCAATAAAACAATCTCACTTTCAGTGTGTTTCTTTCACTCAAATTGCACAACTGCTCATTTGAAAATTAAGTTAATTTTCAACTGTTTATCTTAACAATGGACAATAACTAAACAACACCTTTTCATCAAGTTTTGTGTAATTTTTTTTCACCAAATTTGCAAAAACAGCGCTTACGCTGTACGCTGTATATTCTTTCATCCACCCTTTACATATTCTCCCCAGAGCTTTCAAGCCTCCTTATCAGCTACATGCTTTTTTCTATCTTTGTCCTTCAACATTTACCTAATCTCCCCACTTTATAATGTAAAGATTGTTGCCAAGGACAGAAACTTGGTATTTGGTATCTGAAAAGGAGGCCTTTTCTGTGGGCTGGCCCATCGTTCATCTGCTGAAATGTCACCTACTGTAACTGAATTATTCTCTGGTACAACAGCCCAGGAGAAGTTGGAGATCATATTCTCTTCACTCCCTGGTAGTAGATGCAGACCAACGTCCTTCCCCTAACGCTGTTTCTGTTAAAGTGCCAGCTATTAATTTAACTATGAAGGAGAATGGATTTTTCACACGGATTTCATCAGAGGTGATGAAATTAGTGCTTGCAGCTTTAGTTAGGGTACACAAAATTGTACGCAATGAAAGTAATGCACACACTTTAATTGTAGAAAATTTGTAAGCACAGGCAAGAGAGGCGCCAAAGGAGCTTAAAGAAATGTAAATACTTTTGTAACCCAATCATCACGTGTACACTGTGCGGTGAGCTGCAAGGACAATCACGAATGAATTTGAAAGTAGCTGTTACCCAGAAGGGTATGGATGAGGAGACTTCTTGGAATGTATTTTTGGAAGACTGCTGTTATTGAGGATGAATGTTGGCTGGAAATGGTGTGCTCTTATGAATAACTAAACAGGATGGCAAACAAGGTGCGAGAATGCTTTAAAAAAAAGTAATTATAAACTGAATGACTACCCTCTGGCGACACATAAAAGGTTCCCAACAGCTAGCTCAAAAGTAAAAGAGAAAGGCAATGTCACAACCAATGAAACTGACAAATCTATTAACAATTTTTCTCAACCTGTTTCCTGCATCTGCATCCAAGAGCCTCCTCCTAGTTTAACTGAGAATGCATTTTTCTCTCAAAATCTAAAGTAAACAAAAAGGTCTCTCTATTGAAGCTTTAATTAAACCTCGTTAAATTAATCCAATTGATGCTTTTAAAGCTAACCAGGATGTTATCCTTAACTTTTAATGGCTCTCATTTTCCAGTTCTAGGGTATCTTTAGAAACCTACGATGATACATCCCTTGCATATGATGCCACAACTTTTTGAGATTTTAACGAAATAGGTCCCTGTGATATCACTCACGGAGAAACAAAAAAAACTTAGCATGTTCACGAGTACTATTATTTTTTAAAATACCATGATGTTATACAACTGGTGCTGCCCAAGTGAAGTAGCTCGATAAGTGGGGCAGTGATATCCTCCATGCTGTCCACAGTCTTTGAACCAAGGTGGTCTGGAGACAAGAAATGACTAGTGGCTCTATTATGACAATAGCAGCTCTTCCTAATTCTTCCCTGATAAAATACTTGTATGCAAAATGCTTGCATGTTAAAGTATCAGGAGCATGACCATCAAAACTATGATAACAGCTAATCATTCGACAGGGAAGCGGCAGTTTATGATGAAACGCAAGATATTTTTGGAGCGAACATTTTTAACTCCTAAAATGGGCACCAAAAGTCAATTAATAAGACGGTACTTCATTAACTCAAATTCTTGGATACTAAATAAATGAACTCTGAATACCGGTTAAGAAAACCACCATTTAAATTAGACTCTTAGGGACGGACGCTACTGGTCTATGTAAGGGGAAGGACACACTATGCCGTTTCCCATGAGAGACCAGTGTGGCAATGATTTTTCGCTCCGCAGACCTATATCGTATTACACAATTGTTGCACTGGGCGCGTACAGTGGCGACCGCAGCACAACAAAAGTGGGTGGGGGCATAACAGGGAATGGGGGAGAATTGAGGGTAAAAATAAAATCTAAAAAAAAACTAATCTTTCGCTGCACCGACGCAGTCGGCAGCCTCGACGCTTCACTTCTGGCAGTCTCTGGGAAGGCACAGGCTGCCCAGCTAAACAAGATGCTGCGCTCATGCTATGAGAGCAGCGTCAGATTGGTCTGAGAGGCCTGGTCTGCCGCTCAGACAATGCCTGGGAGCCTACAGCTTTTCTCTAACCTGGCTGTGAACACAGCTGAGTTAGAGAAACAGAAATGGTCATGTCACTTTGGCCAGACTAAGAAGGCCGAGCAAACTTACATGTTCTCTTCTAAGTGCCCACCACTCCTGTCTGTTATGGCCCGGTCTAGCATACATGCACCGTCAGCCACAGCCCCGCACAGAAAAATAACTTATAGTTTTAATATCATTTTATTTTTCTGTGACAGACTCTAGCCAGTGGGGTGACTCTCCTCCACCATTACGGAGGAGACGGCCCATTGCGCGTAGCCCTCAAGTGAGGAAAGAGTGAGAAGAGAGAGACGACTGGGGTTGAAGATATGATAACAGACAGTGTCACGTACAAACCTCTCTCTCGAATGTTTCGAGCCCTGGACAGACCTACTGCTCTAACTAATGTCTTACGTGGCTCATTGGTCCCAAGATCTTACCCTCATGTTGACAAGAGTCTGACTGGATTTTGATTTGGGGGAGGGATGGAAAGTCCTCTCTCTGCCTTCAATATAACACCTTTAAGCTTATGTACAGCGGTATCTGACCACAGTCTGCCGAAAAGCGATGTATAATACACCTGGCAATTGTTGGAGGGGGTTAGTGGAATGGGGACAAACATTCACATGTGATGGGAGTGCCCGCTAGTGCGTTCGATTCTGAGAACAGGTGTTTATGTGGTTATAGAGAATCATCAGCTTACCTCGATTGACCCAGGCAGCGCTTTTGGGGCACATGGATGCAGAGGCCCTGCCTTCCCCTTCCCCGGCAGAAGGAAAGTTATAACTACTTTCCTCGTGGCCGCTTGCCTAGTGTTAATCCAGAGATGACAGAGTACTGGATCACCAACAATAGACCAGTGGTGCGCAAAGGTCTCGTCCATCTATGCGATGGAATGACCGACGGCCATCTTGAGGGACACAGTCAGCAAATTCAAAAAAATATGGACACCGTTACTAATATTTGTCAAAAGAAATAGAGATTAGACACAGCCAAATCCCTTGATTCGGCAAGCTGGAGATGGGGCGCTGGACGAAGGTGCAGATCAGGAAGCAGATGATTGTAAGAACCGATTGCTATTGTTATTTTAGAATCATGCCTTGTTGTATCATTCGTCACTGTGTGTATGCTCATATGTATCTGAAAATGCTCTCTCAATATTTTGCAGTGGCCATTTCATGGTTTCAAATGTCTAAATACAGTTGGTAAAACACATTTGGGATGTATCTTCTTACATGACTTGGCTCCTAATGGATAGCGATCATTCTCCATAAACTGCTTCTAGTTGGTGCAATTTGGAGAAGTGTTGCGTTCTAAGAAAATATAAGAAAAGGTGGCTCAGACGAATCGGAGTTTCAGTTAACTCAGCACATTACTATAAGAAAACAAGTTACTTACCTGTAACTTTGGTTCTTCAGTATTGGTAACTTTCATAGATTCCCATAGCTTGTATCATTCCCCGTCGTGGAATGGGAGTCTCGGTAACCAAAATAACATAGCAGTAGATACAAAAGAGAAAGAATATGGCCTAGGCCTCATTCCCTTTTGTAGCATATCCACCTCTTTTTGCAAAAGAGACCAAAGTAAAGCAACAACCAATCAGATTAACGTCACCCCATAGAACCCTCCTGCAAGAACCTCAGATTTTTGTAGACGTTAACAGTATAACAAAACCTGCTGAGGGCTGAGCTTCACCAGGGGAGGAGGGCAGGCGCATAGGTATCTATGAAAGTTACCAATACTGGAGAACCAAAGTTACAGGTAAGTAACTTGTTTTCTTACTCCAGTATTGGAACTTTCATAGATTCCCATAGCTTGTATCAGAGTAGCTAGCAGTCAGAAGCACATTTTGTTCCCTCATTGTCATCTCTTTTCTCTATTCTATTTTTTTTAAAATTACATCAAGCTAACACATTAAAAAACAGTGCAATAATATTAAGGACATATAGCAAAATGTGCTAATAACAATAAAGAAAGGAAGGAGGGAAGAAAGGAAAGCTCACCACTCAATGGAAGAGGTTCCTCAGGACTGCCTGTCCTACAGCCGTGTCTTCTTGTGCTGAGGTCTCCAGGCAGTAATGTCTTTGGAAGGTGTGCGTGCTGCTCCAAGTTGCAGTCCTGCAGATATCTTTAATCTGGGCTCCCGCAAAGAGAGCCGTAGACGAAGCCCTGGACCTTGTAGAGTGTGCTCGGACTCAGCCCTCTAGAGGCTTGCCCGCTGCTGAATGACAGAACCGTATAGCACTGGATACCCACCGAGCAATACCCTGCTAGGACAGGGGTAATCCCTTGTGGGGGGCACTAAATGAAATGAACAATTGAGAAGATTTCTGAAATTCTTTAGTACGGTCCAGATAACACTTCAAGCATCTCAGCACATCCAGCGAGTGGAGTGCCCTTTACGCCGGAGTAGAAGGCTGAGGAAAGAAAGCCTTAAGAATCACCGGCTCTTTTAAATGAAAGTTCGTAGGCACCTTAGGTATGAACTTTGGATTAGTTCTTAGAATCACTGTATTTCTCTTGAATTGAAGGAAAGGTTCCTGGATTGTTAGAGCTTGTAACTCACCAATCCTTCTTGCAGAAGTGAGAGCTAGAAGGAGCGCCATCTTCCACGAGAGGAATTTCATATCTGCTCGATGAATCGGTTCAAAGGGATGCTTCATCAGCTGGGTGAGAACCAAATTCAAATGCCAAGTGGGAGGCGGAGGCCTCACTGGAGGAAAGACTCTAAATAGGCCTTTGAGAAATTGCTTAATAATCCTGGCTGACCAAAGACAAGGTCCAGATGCAGTGCGTTTATAGCGAGAAACTGCAGCCAAATGAACCTTTATGGATGAATGAGCCAGCCCCACCTTAGCCAAAGACAGAAAATAAGGAAGAACCTGGTGAGGTTGAGACGAAAAAGGGTCGATACCCTCCTGCTGACACCAGATACAAAATCGTTTCCATTTTAAACTGCATGTCTTCTTAGTAGAAGGAGCTCTAGCCTGAGAGAGAACCTCCCTTATCTCTTCCGAGAGATCTAGCCCAAGAAATTCTTGCAACTCAGGAGCCATGCTGACTGATGTAAGGAGTGAGGATCCGGATGCCAGACCTGGCCCTGGGACATCGTGAGAAGATCCGGGACTGTCCGTAGAGGACGTGGAGGGTCCAGAGAGAGGAGGTGAAACTCTGTGAACCAAAATTGTCTCGGCCACGCTGGAACTATGAGGATCATCCTGCACGGCTCCGTTTTGATCTTCCTGAGTATTCTAGCTATTAATGGGGGGAAAGGCGTATACAAATGCGCCTGACCAGACTATCGAAAGCGCATTCCCTAACGATCCGCGATGGTGTAGCTTACTTGCGTAAAAATTGAATTTTTTTGTTCTCCGGGGTGGCAAAGAGATCTATTGAGGGTTTGCCCCACCGGTCGAAAATCTCATCCAAGACAGTCTGGTTTAGTGCCCATTCGTGGCTGACTGACGAAAGCCTGATTAGCATGTCCGCCTTTTCGTTAAGCTCTCCTGGAAGGTATTTTGCTTGTGGCAATATTCCTTGTAGGATCGCCCACTCCCAAATCTCCTGGGCCTCCTGCAACAACGGAAGAGATCTGGTAACCCATTCTTTGTTTATATAGTGCATGGTCGTGGTATTGTCCGTGCGGACGAGAACCGCTGAACCCTGCAACCGTGGAAGAAAGGCTTGCAGTGCCAGACTAATCGCCCTGAGTTCCAGGAGATTGATATGAAGAAGGCAGTGCTGAGGAAACCAATGTCCGCTTACATGCAAGTCTTGAAGCACTGCACCCCAGCCTTCCAGCGAGGCATCTGTAGTCACTACTTGAGGAGCTGGATTGATTACAATGGATAGACCTTGGGATACATTTTCTTCCTTCGTCCACCACAAGGCTGCCTTTTTCATTGCCGCAGTGATCACTACCTTGTCCTCGAAAGATCCGTGTACTAACTGCCATTGCATGTCGAGCTGCTCCCGAAGTGACCCTATCCGCAACCTGCAGTGGGGTATCAGAGGAATGCACAAGGAAATAACTTCTAGCAGGGATTCGTAACGGCGTACTGAAAGACATTCTTTTTTTTTTTTCAACAGATGAGCCATGGACATCAGTTTCTCTTGCCTTTCAAAGGATGAGAAGCCTTGCTGAGAGAGGTTTCCAGGATGGCTCCCAGGAATCGTGCTTCTGTGGACGGGCAGAGAGATGACTTCTCCCTGTTGAGAGTCAGGCCCAGATTGCTGAACAAATTTGTACAAGCATCGACTGTTTCTTCCGCTGCACACCTGGTCGGGCCTTCAGCAACCAATCGTCCAGGTAGGGGAAGACTTGAAAATGTTGCCTCCTTAGGAAAGCCGCCACCGGTGCCAGCACCTTGGTAAAGACCCTCGGAGCAGACCGAAGTCCAAAACGTAGAACATAGAACTGGAAGTGGCTCTTGGCTACTGTAAACCGTAGAAACCTCCTGTGGGCTGAATGAATGGGTATGTGAATATACGCATCTTCGAGATCCAGAGTGGCCATGAAGTCTCCCGGGTTGAGGAGACGTAAGATATCCTGAAGACACACCATCCGAAAGGATTGACTTATGAGATAGGTGTTTAGCTCCCTGAGATCTAAAATGGGGCGCCACTTCTCCAGCGCCTTGTTGACCGGAAAAAATCTGGAATAGAAACCTTCTCCCTTCTGAGAAGAGGGGACCGGCTCTTCCTCTAGGAGCATCTGAAGAACTTCGAGCTGCAGAAGACGCAAATGTTTCGAAGGCATGGTGGTAGGGGTCTTGGAAGGTGGAAAATGAACAAACTCCAGCGTATGGCCATATTGAATGATGTTGAGTACCAAGCGGTCCGATGTTATCCGTTTCCAGTTGTGGAGGTATTGCAACACCTCGCCTCCCACAGATGTTGTCAGGAGGGGGGTACAGCAGGCAGAGCCAGAAGGCCGCTATTGTCCTTTAGTGGTGTCTCGCCCCTAGTGATTCTGCTTTCCTCTAGAGTTAGACCTAGAGCAAGAAGAGGTCTGGCCTTGTCTTTGATGATAAGACGGTCGATAAGACTCAGGCGTTGAACTATAAGGAGGATACTGTTGCTGCTGGTATGAACCCCTGTAGGATGTGGTACTCTTTCCTCTGGTTCCACAGAAAGGAGCCATCCGAAATTGTAGAGTTCCTAGGGATCTTGCTGTCTCTCTATCTTTTTTTATGTCCTGGAGGACATCATCAATATGTTCGCCAAATAATGCCTCACCATCAAACGGAAGGTCCAGGATTTTGTTTTGGACCTCCGGCCGGAACCATGTCGCCCTGAGCCAGCCTTGGCGACAAAGAACAGCTGCGCCTGCCAGAGAGCGGAAAGCCGTTGTGGCTATTTCCATAGCGCAGTCGATCACCCTCGCTTATGTAGCCTCTCCCTCCTGCAAAATCTACTTTGCTTCCACCTTGGACTCCTGCGGCAGCTGGTCTAAATATGGTGTGAGGTCGCACCACATCTGGCGATCGAATCTGCCAAGAATTGCCAACGCATTAGCCGCTCTAATCAAAAGACTCGCCATCGAGGAAAACCTTTTCCCTGCATTATCTAGGTGTCTGCCTTTATCAGGAGTAGTAGTCAGGGTCGCAGAAGGGTTGCATTATTTTCTCTGAGCCGCCTGCGATATTACCGAATCCAGTTTCGGCTGACCTATTAAGGATGCTGGACTATCACTCAGGGGCCTTGTATTTTTCTCCAGGCGTGGCAAGACTGGAATGACAGTAGCCGGATTCTTCAGTGCCTTTAATCCTTCGTACCAGACATGGCTGACAATAGGAATGGAACGGGCCATTTTCCGATAAGGTTCTTTAAAATCATAAAGAAAACACTCTGAACAGAAGGCATGGGAAGTTTAAATCTATTTGAGGATCTCTTCATTAGTTTGTAAAACCCCCCAATGTCTGCCGGGGGTGAATCAACTGTATCCGGAGTAGGAGAAGCTGGGTCCGGTATCACATAGTCATCCCACTCCACACACTTGTCAGGCCTGTTGCTATCGTCGTGATCCTCGTCCGAGGAATCGTCCTGTACCTCTGGAAACACAGGAGGTATGACTGGGCTGGTGACCTGTGGCTGTAATTTCATCTGGGATGGTGCTCTTGGCGAAACCACCGAAGAAGCTGGCGGAGCAGGCACATCTTGCACCGCTGAAAATGAAGGAGGAGGAGGGTGATACAATCTCTTCCTATAGTCCAGAAATATGACCTGAAGATCTGCCAAGAGGGAAGAAGGAACAGAAATCACCTCTTGGCCAGCGTCCTCCTGACGATGAAAAGAATGCTGTTATGAGTGCTCATGAGGTTATTCACCTTCAGAATCAGTGTCCTGGCATTTGACTAGAAGCTGTGAGGGGCTATTGGCATAGTCAAAAGAATCATTTTCATCTCCCTCAGAATCTTCTTCCTCTTCCAGCAACAGTGCGGGAGGCAAGGGGGCAACCTAGCTTGGAGAAGTCCTATCCGGCGTTATTCTCTTCAAAGAAATGGTGACTCTCTCCGTCGACGAAGATGTCGTCGACAGTACAGTCGGCGGAGATGAAAGAGAAACCTTCATCGACGAGGTCGTCGACGGGAGATCCACCGCCGACGGGTGGATCGTCGACGAAGAGATGGGTGTCGTCGACACTACAGTCGACGAGACCGTCAACACTCCTGCCGTCATCGTTGTAGATGCCTTTGTCGACGACACAGTCATCAGCGCTACAGTCGTCGGCACTCTTGCCGAGCTCTTCGTTAGCGTTGCAGTAATCGTCGTTGACGAGCCCGATGACATGGACGGCGAAATGTGGAGACTTGAAGGCACCGTCGACGAGCCCGTCGACGGTGGTACATTTTTCACCTGTATCTTTGCAGTCTTCGTCGACGGAGTCTTCCGCAGCATCGTCGACGATTGGGTATCTTTGTCAGACTTCTCAGATGTTCGAGAAGAGGGCTTTTTGAAAGCTTTAGCAGACTCAACCACTGATCTAGCTCAAGTCATTCCTTCTCTCTCCTTTACACCATGGTGAGGAGATTTGCTAGGACTCCGGCTCTCAGACTCACAAGGGGTCTTTTTTGAGGCCTTTGGGTGACGGTCTGTAGATGGTGAAGGGGAAGCCCTACACCTCTTCACTGACCTTCTGGACGAAGTGGGAGATGATGAATCCTCGCTGTCACTTGTGTTTCCTTCCTCGACTTCAGCTTCTGGAGCCAGGTGTGGAGGCGACCCTCGCGGTCCCGGAGTCTTTGTTGAAAAGGTGTGGCAGATCTTGCAGTCCGCTGCCTTGTGGTCAGAGTACAGGCAATATATGCAGTCCTTATGCCTGTCTTCCAAATACAACCTTTTCTTGCCACAGGTGGAACAAGCCTTAAAAAGGGCTTTCTTCTCCTTGTCAGACATTCCTAGATGAAATATCAAACAATTCTGAAGAAAAAACTGCTGAAAAATAGTCAACTAGAGTTGATGTGAGCAGAGCTCAAAGGAGAATCCTTAAGCACAACGTGCAGTAGAAAATCTGAGGCTCTGAGGTTCTCTCAAGAGGGTTCTATGGGGTGAGGCTAATCTGATTGGTTGTTGCTTTACTTTGATCTCTTTTGCAAAAAGAGGTGGATATGCTACAAAAGGGAATGAGGCCTAGGCCTTCTACTTTCTCTTTTGTATCTACTGCTATGTTATTTTGCTTACGAAGACTCCCATTCCGACGACGGGGAATGATACAAGCTATGGGAATCTATGAAAGTTACAATACTGGAGTAACTGCTGTGAAGCAGGTCCTTCCTTACAGTTGGTATCAGAGGAATAAGCATAATGTGCCAGATAACTTGTAGTTTGAAAGGCAAGACAAATGATCACCACAGAAACATGAAACGCTAGATCAGAGTAAGAAAGGGGACTGGTTCTCTCAACAGTTGGGAAAATGTATGACTTTTACTCTAATTAGAAGAAGGCCTAAAACACTGCTGTTCCTAATGTGCTGTGCGAGAATGGTGTAAGACATCCCAGACCCATTGTTTGCGTCAGGAAAGCTGCCCTGAAGTTTGTGATCATGTGATTGGGATACTATTTGTGATGGCCAAAATACTGATCCACTGGGTAGGGTAGTACGGTTCATGGTCTTTCATAGGGAAGCCATTAGTGACGGTTAACAGCGGGCAACGGACAACACACGAGATGATGCATTACTTGGAGAAAAATGGAATGGCTCATGAAACATCTGCACTGATCATAATGGAATGTGGCCGCATAGCAGGGAGAGGAGGACCATAATGGGACGAAGAGGTTGATCACATAACAAGGACATACAGTTTAACAGTTCATACAAAGAGAAGAGGTACCAAGTGAAATGCTGTAGAGATACAGTCTAACTCCTCTGTGCCCTGACTAGATAACACTAGCTCCAATAGTGGTAGATAGATGGTGTGGCTATCTGTACAAGTGCTGAATTGGCTAGAAAAGGACAAAATAATATTACGACATGCACAAAACTTCATGAGCTGTGCTTGAGAAGTCAGTGATTGGATAAGTGAGACCTCCACGCAGGCGATAGGAATGACCATCTTGTGCTTTCTACAACATACAGGGATTTAGTGTTTTTTAGGAATGGTGTTGTGGAGCACAAAATGGTTTTACTACTGACTGTGAGAAAGGAGTTTGGCAGAGCTAAGAGTTAAAATGAGCGTGGTAATGATTGTTGGAGAAGCAGTGTGAAAATGATGAGACGTCATTTACAGAATTGCATATAAATCTTTTGCGTGACTGTGTTGTTAAAAAAAATTCTACGAACGGTGGCAAAGTAGTTGTATACGAGTAGTGGCTTGATGCTGGAGGTGTTTGAACAATGCATGGATAATTGGTTTATTCAGTTTGAAACCACTGGCCTGAGCTGGGATAACTTGAAAGGCAACGCTAAAGGGGGTAAGATGGTCTGGTCTCTGCTCCTGATGGGAGGAGAATAAAGTCTTTAATAAATCAAGAAGGCTATTACCACTCATATATTTGTGCTTATTACAACATTCCTGCCTCATTTGGAAAAATAAACAAGAAAACAAAAGTAAAAAACATATTTTTCCTTTAAGCCACTCTACAGTATTTCCAAAATATGAAAAAGTGCTAAGCCAAAGCGAATACATTCATTATTATGTTTTATAGGAAATCAAGACTCAAATTGATTTAATTTGTACACTTTAATTACAAAATGCATTATTAACAATATATAAAATACACAAATAATTACACGATGATTTGGAAAACTGGCTTGCTGACAAAGTCAACAAAAATAGATAAATGTTCTGGTTGCTGATCCGGTGAAAATGTATTGCTGTATATGGTTGGCCTTTCTTTACCAATAAAAAGATGTATTTATAAATAATCAGAACGTTGGACTGCTTTCACAGAGTTCAAGGAATTCACGCGTTTTGAAGTTTGCTGGGAAAGAAAACAAAAAAAATTTTTTTATACAGGAAATCAAATGCTATAATACATGGAACGGTGCAGTTGTTTACATTTAGTAAAGGCATGCTGTTTTACGTTATTAAAAGACAGTGTTCATCTTAAATAATGCTGCGTGTTGTTACAATGGGATGCACCTTGCATATTTCGTATTCCAAAAGTTTGAGAATATCCACCTTCTGATTAATGCAAAACTGATTCTCAAATCCATTATTTCTATTCCATGTGCAGTGAGCATAATAATGCATAAGCTTCTCTATCTTGTGTGGTTCATGAGAGCTCCCTGCAAGCACCGTTCCCGATGAGCAGTTATATTCTTGCTTAAAAAAATATCTGGGTTTATGATTTGTCAATAAGAATTGTTCCAAGGATAAACACCAGTAGAGATAAGGTAATGAGGACGGCTCCTCTGTCTGAGCAGCGTCGACCCACAAACAAAAGCCCCAGGTCAGAGCTGAGAAAAAAAAATGGTAATAAAGTTTATTTATTACCATTTTATTTTTCAGCAACCGAACCGAGCATCAGGACGGGGCCAGTTCATTCCTGCTGATTGGCAGCAGGGAGCTTTGTGCTCTTGCATGTCTCTTTGACCGGCGTCTTGCGATAGCCAGCCAGGCGCACAAGTTACTTACCTTCGGTAACGATATATCTGTAAGAAACAGTAGTTAGTGTTAGATTCCTTACCTTAGAATATCCCCAGGCGTCAGGCTGAATCCGGGAAGTCTTCGTCAGCAGTACCCTTACCGCGTCGGTAGGCGTCGTCTGCGGCTCCGCGTCCGTCGTCGGCGTTGTGATTGCCGGGGTGATACTTAGACGCCGCCCTCGCGCGCTGACGTCAGTTCTGTACATAGCTTTCCGCGCCAGGAACGCAGAGCCATGATAGAAACCGACACTGGTGCCATAAAACTAGGGCTCTGAAAGGGATGTCCTTAACCCTAGATATCGGTCTGCAGAACGGGGAGGATGGGTGGGGCGGTAACGAATCTAACACTAACTACTGTTTCTCACAGATATATCGTTACCGAAGTTAAGTAACTTGTGCATCTGAAAGAAACAGGTTAGTGTTAGATTCCTTACCTTAGAATAGATACCCCAGCAATACCAACCCCGGTGGTGGGTCTGCGGACCAAGATCACACCAAAAAGTCCTGGAGAACGGAACGGCAGAAAAAGCCATCTCTTCGGACTTGGCTGTCCAGGCAGTAGTGCTTAGCAAACGTGCGCAACGAGGCCCACGTAGCTGCCTGACAGATGTCATTTAAGGGGATTCCCCGACCCAGGGCAGTAGTAGTCGCCGTAGCCCGAGTGGAATGGGCGCGTAGCCCCACAAGAGGCTCCTTTTTCGCCAAGGAGTAGCAAACCTTGATGCACAAAACAACTTACCGAGAGATGGTCCTCTTGTGCACCGCCCGTCCCTTCTTAGGGCCCACGTAACCAACAAAGAGCTGGTTGTCCACCTGGAACTGGCGTGTGCGGTCTAGGTAGAAGGAGAGCGCACGTTTTGAGTCCAGATGGTGGAGCCTCTCTTCCTCTTTCGAGGGATGCAGAGGCGGACAGAAGGTGCGCAAGGTGATGGACTGCCCAATATGAAAGGCTGTAAACACCTTGGGCAGGAAAGAAGGACGAGTCCTCAGAACAACCTTGTCCGGATGGACAGAGAGGAAAGGAGGGTTAGAAGATAGAGCCTGGAGCTCACTCACTATCCTGGCAGAGGTGATGGCAACCAGGAATGCGGTTTAAGAGTCAGAAGACGTAAAGGACAGTTATGAAGTGGCTAAAAGGGAGCACACAACAGATAAGTCAGTACAAGGTTTAAGTCCCACTGAGGCATCATGAAAGGAACAGGAGGAAACATGTGTGTGATGCCTTTCAAGAACCGATTTACAACAGGGGACTTGAAAAGAGAAGACTCATCAGGAAGCCTCAAGAAGGCTGAAATGGCTGAGAGATAGCCTTTGATAGTGCCCAGAGCAGAGCCCCGCTGGGCAAGATAAAGACGAAAGAGGAGAACCTCTGAAAAGGGGGCAGAGAGTGGATCCACAGCCTTCGCTGTGCACCATGCCACAAATTTGTTCCACCTGCAGGCGTATACCGATTTTGTGGAGGGACGCCTGGCTGCCAGAATCACATCACAGACTTCAGGAGGCAAGTCAAATGCCTCAACTGTCGCCGCTCAATCTCCACGCATGTAAACATTGGACAGGTTCGGGTGGAGGACCATCCCCTGCTGCTGCGACAGAAGGTCCTCCTGAAGAGGCAGACAAATCGGGGAATCGACTGACATGCTGAGTAGCTCGGGATACCAGTATCTTCATGCCCAGTCCGGAGCCACAAGGATGACTTGGGCCCGGTCTTGCCTGATCTTCTTCAGCACTCTGGGCAGAAGTGGTATAGGCGGAAAGATGTACAATAGACCGCAGCTCCACTCGCAATGAAAAGCGTCTCCGAGCGAGTGGCGCCTTGGAAATTCCAATGCGCAGAACTGATGACATTGCACGTTCTCTTCGATGGTGAATAGATCTAACCAAGGCTCTCCCCACTGCCAAAAGAGACCATGCACCACGTCTGAGTTCAGACGCCATTCGCGATACATCATGCAACGGCGGTTGAGTTTGTCCGCCCTGGTGTTCAGGGAACTTGCCAGGTGTTGAACCACCAGGGTGACGCCCTGGTGTTCCAGCCATGTCCAGAGGCGCAGAGACTCCAGACAAAGGGTCCACGACCCCACCCCGCTTGTTGCAGTACCACATGGCGGTGGTGTTGTCCGTGAACACCTGCACTACACTTTCCCGGACAGAGGGAAGGAATGCCTTCAGTGCGAGACGGATCGCCAGCAGCTTCAGATGACTCTGATCTCCGCCGCTCCCATGTGGCCCCCCCATCACAGGAGGGACACATCCGTCACTACAACGTGCTCCGGTTGGGGTAGGGAAAGGGATCTGCAGCTGACCCAATCGCGGTTCGTGAGGTACCACTGCAACTGACTCGCAGTGCACTCCGAGATCCGGACATGGTCGGACAGGTTGCCCTGATGGTGTGCCCACTGAAACTTCAGGTCCCACTGCAGAGCCCGCATCCACCACCTGGCGCGATGCACCAGAATGATGCAGGAGGCCATCAGCCCCAGGAGCTGCAGCGTCAACCTGAACGAAACTCAGGATAAAGGCTGAAAGATCGGAATTAGAGCCTGAATATCCCGAACCTGCTGTTGGGGATAATAAACCCAAACCTGCGCCGAGTCCTGAATTGCTCCGATGAAAAGGAGCTTCTGAGAGGGGCACAGGTGTGACTTCGGCACATTGATGGAGAACCCCAGCGAGTGCAGGAGATCGGCCGTAGTCTGGAGGTGGGAGAGGACAGTCTGGGGCGAGCCCGCCTTCAACAACCAGTCGTCGAGATAGGGGAAGACTGAAACCCCTGATCTGCGCAGAAAAGCTGCGATCACCGCCATCACTTTCGTGAACACCCGAGGGGCGCTGGTAAGGCCGAAGGGGAGCACGGTAAACTGAAAGTGCTCGTGGCCTACTGTGAACCGCAGGTAGCGCAGGTGGGCCGGCAGGACGGGGATGTGGAAATATGTGTCCTGCAAGTCCAACGCTACCATTCAGTCTCCAGGGTCTAGGGCAGCCAGGACCTGAGCTAAAGTCAGCATCTTGAGCTTCTCTTTCAGGAGGAAGCCGTTGACGCTCCGGAGGTCCAAGATAGGGCGCAGGCCTCTTTTGCCCTTCTTGGGTACCAGAAAGTAGTGGGAGTAGCAACCACGTCCTATTTCTGGCCCAGGAACGCGCTTAATGGCCCACTTGGCCAAGAGGGCCATAACTTCCTCCTGCAGAAGTTGCAAGTGATCCCCGACATGCAGTGGCACTGTGGTGGCATGGCTGGAGGGGTCGCCTCGAAGGGGAGGGAGTAGCCCCTTCGGACGATTTACAGCACCCACCTGTCCGATGTGATGGAGCGCCAGTGGAGGAGGTGATGGCGGACCCTGCCCCCCACTGGTGTCGAATGGGCCTGAAAGCTCGGACTAGGAAGGCTTTGAGGCAGATGCTGCGGGAGCGGATGTGGACTGACCTTGCCTTTGTCCCTCAGCACCGCCACAGTGGTTACCGGTGCCGCGTTGAGGCTGGTTTTGCGGCCTGTGGCTGGCAGGACTTGTGGGGGCGCCCCTTTCTTGGCCACGAAAGGGGCGAAAAGCAGAAATTTGCTGACGCTGGCCCGACAAGCCCAAGGACTTGGCCGTAGCCCTGGAGTCCTTGAAACGCTCAAGCGCACTATCTGCTTTGTCGCTAAAAAGGCGAAGGCCATCGAAGGCATGTCCATGAGCGTGGCCTGGACATCGCCCGAGAACTTGGCGGACCTCATCCAGGCGTGGCCGCGAATCTCCGCTGTCGTGGAAATCGCCCTACCCAGCGAGTCCATGGTATCCAGTCCACATCTGATGGAATAACGCGCTGCAACCAGCCCCTCCGCAAGGGCTTGGGCGAGCCGGGCCAGGGCCTCCTCCGGGCACTGGGGCAGCACGTCCGCAACCGTGTCGCACAAAGAGTGGGTATAACAGCCCAAAAGGCAAGCGGTGTTGATAGACCGCAACCCCAACCTCAATGAGGAGAACAGTTTCTTCCCAAACTGATCAAACCTTTTGGATTCCTGATCCGGGGGAGCGGTAGGGAATGCGGTCTGGGTCATAGAGGCCTGGGTCACCAGGCTCTTGGGGTTGGGATGTACGGACAGAAAGCTAGGGTCGCCCGGAGCCGGGTGGTGGCATCGGGCCACGTTCCGATCCACAGGGGGCACTGTGGAGGGCTTGGACCAGGTGCCCATCAGAACGTCTGTGAGGGCCTCACTGAACGGCAGTAGAGGCTCCGAGGAGCTTAGTGGCGGCTGAAGCACCTCAGTGAGGAGGTTAGTCCTCATGGCCGCAGCAGGGAGCTCAAGAGCCAAGGACTTGGCTGCCCTGTGCAACACCACGCCATATGTAGCACCCTCCTCCGTAGCCACGGAGGGAGGAGAGTTGAATCCAGTGTCGGGAGAGGAGTCCAAACTACTGGCCTCCTCTAGCTCATCTGCCCAGTCCTGGCTCAACTGGCACTGCTGTTCCAGAGGGTCCTCAGACCCCTCCCAGTCCTCCCCTTCATCCGTGTCCTGGTATACAGGCTGGAATGAGGGAGCCGGGTCATAGGTGATGGCCTCACCCATAGATGCCGGAGACGGCGTCGAGCGGCACCGTTCCGACGCCGGACCTGGACCGGGGCTGAAACTAGGGCCGACGTCGTCCGAGGACGGCGCCAGGAGTGACACCTTTGGGGTCGGCACCAGCGAAGGAGTCATAAGGTCAACTGGCGTCGACCAGGATCCAGGCCTGGATCCCCTGGGCCCTGCGGCGTTGGGACCGAAGTCGACGACGGCGTCGGGGCCGAAGCACCCGACGGCTCTGGGGCCGGAGCCACCAGCTCGCCATGGCCCCCAGTCGGGTCTGCCTGGTCCGAAGGCGCACCGGCAGGCCTCAACGGAGGGAAGTGAGTCCTCATGGCAATGAGGAAATCGGCGTCGCTCGCAGGCCAGGGACCGAAGGGTATGGGCCTGGAGGCAGTGCATGCGGCTCCGACGGAGCTGCGTGGGCGGTGTCGCCCGAACCCTCAGCCTCGTCGCGCGAGCGGCGAGGGGAGTCTGAAGAGCGATGTTGCCTCTTCGACTTCTTCTTTGAATGCCTCGACTTACCCGAGGCCGTGGAGCCAGACGAGTGATGGTGATGACTCGCCGAGCGACGACTGCGGCTCCGCGACCAGTCCCTCGACTTCCTACTCGACCAGGACCTCGAGCGGCGCAGAGCCGACTGCCGGATCTCGAGTAGCTTGCGGGAAGGCTCCCGCCTAGCTTTCGAGGTCAAGGCCTGGCAGTCGGGGCAGGACTTGTTGTCGTGGTCGGCCCGTGGCAGTAGAGACACCGATGGAACTCCGTGACCTCCGCAAGGAATGTAAAAAAGCGGAAAGATCGTGGAGGAAAGACTGGCTGCATAGTAAAAAAGATGCCTACAACACAGCAGTTAGACGCTATAAATCGGCCATCAAACTAGCCAAGTCCTCTTTTTATGATAATAGAATTAAAAACGCGTCCAACTCTATTAAGGAATCCTTCCTGATAGTTAAGGAACTACTTAACATCCCCTCTGCTCCCGCAGCCTCTCCCCCCCCACCGGACAGATGTAAGGACTTAGCCTCATTTTTTGACTCCAAAATCACGCGGATCTTGGAATCCCTCCCCCCAATCAGCCCCCCCATCCCGGTGGAGTTAGACGCCCACTCTACCAACCCGCGGCTGTCCTCCTTTAGAGAAGTCTCCCTCGATGAGGTTACCAACACGCTGGCTAGAATGAGAAGTGGATCCCCCCTGGACCCAGCACCCGTCAGATTCTTAAAAAACTGTGTCTCTCAGCACCGCACCTATCATTAGGGATCTCATAAACACCTCTCTGGCCCAAGGCATTGTGCCTTCCTCTTGGAAGGGCGCAGTCGTCAAAGCCCTGCTGAAAAAACCCAACCTCAACCCGGACGATTTGGCCAATTATAGACCCATTTCGCTCCTCCCCTGTTTCAGCAAGCTGGCGGAGAAACTGGTCAATGTGCGACTCTCCCAATTCCTCGAGTCGAATAAAATACTACGGCAGTCACAAACCGGATTCCGGCCAGGCCACGGCACAGACACCGCTCTCCTCTCCGTCATCGAGGAGGCTAGGTGTATCCTGGATTCAGGAGGATCAGTGGCAGTGATCCTCCTGGACCTCAGTGCCGCATTCGACACGGTGGACCACCGTGTACTGCTCCACCGCCTGGCTAAGGCAGGAGTTGTGGATACCGCACATGCTTGGATCAAATCCTTCCTCACGGGACGCTCATTTCAGGTGTGGGACGGTAACTCCCGATCAGACCCCCTCCCGCTCACGCGTGGTGTGCCCCAGGGGTCCTCGCTCAGTCCCACCCTGTTTAATGTCTACATGGCCCCTCTGGAGGACGTGGTTACCCGCTATGGGATAAAAATAGTCAACTATGCCGACGACACACAACTCGTCGTCTCCCTGTCCCAGTTGGACAAGAACCCTGAAATCCTACTTAACTGTCTACAAGACATACATACCTGGATGTGTGAATCCGCGCTGAAACTGAACGGGACAAAAACAGAAATCATGCTGCTGGGCAACAAATGGTCTTCTGTCCCTCCTTCAGCCTGGCCAGACTCCTTCGGGGACATCCCCACGCCCAAGACGGAAATTAAAACTCTGGGCTTCTGGCTGGAGCAGGACCTTTCCTTGAAGACCCAGGCAGTTAAGACCGCGGGCACATGCTTTGAGCTTCTCCGCTCCATTCGGAAGATCCTCCCCCTCTTGCCCCCCATATCCAGGAAACTCCTGGTGCAAGGGCTCATTCTATCACGCCTGGACTACGGCAACGCCGCATATCTCGGTGCTCCTGAAGCCACCCTGACCAAACTTCAGCGCGTACAAAATGCCGCAGCGAGACTCATTCTCAACCTTCCCCCTAGAGCCCATACCACACCGGCCCTCAAATCGCTGCACTGGCTACCGGTCCGCCAGCGAGTGGAGTTTAAGGCCTTGTGCATCACGCACAAACTCATTAATGGGGTTGGACCTGATACCCTCAAAGATATGATCACACCTTACAAAGCCCACAGAAACCTCCGCTCGGACAACGAACATCTGGCCACTGTCCCAAGATTCAAGAAGGCGCGCACCGGTGGACGACGCTTCTCGGTCAAGGCCTCCTCCACATGGAACGCACTCCCTCGTCTGCTGCGTGTGGAACCAAGCCACACGCTGTTCCGCAAAAGACTCAAAACCCTCCTCTTCCCAAAATAGTTCCTGGTTCTCGCCCGTCCCGGATTTTACAGTATTATAGCGCGGGGATGCCTTCGGGTCACCAGGCGCTTTACAAATCTCAAAATCAATCAAATCAATCATGGTGGGGGTCGGTCACCCACATCAGGAGGTGACAGGCGTCGCACGGCTTGAAGCCAGGCATCCCTACGGCACCAGGAGTCGAAGTCGACTCGAAAAAGAGACCAAAAAGTTAGTAAAAAAATGACTAGAGTACTGCTCTTCTCGGATATGCGCTAGCTGTTGCGGAAAAAAGAACGGACGTCAGCGGATGAGGGCGGCGTCTACGTACTCCGACGATGTCATCCCGGCGATCACGACGCCAACGACGGACGCGGAGCCACAGACGACGCCTACCGACGCGAAAGGGTACTGCTGACGAAAACTTTCCGGATCCAGCATGACGATATTCTAAGGTAAGGAATCTAACACTAACCTGTTTCTTTCAGATATGCACATTTTACACCTCTCTAAACCAGCTGTCTTAAGACAGCTGGGTTAGAGAAAGCAAAGGCCTCCAGTGCTTTTGTGAGCGCTGATAGAGGCCGCTTCAATCAATCCTAGTGTTTTTCTAATGCTGCATAAGAGCAGCGACAGGTTTGGTGACGAGTGCCTGGGTTGACCGTCTTCCTGGTTTCGGTGGGGATTCATCGAAAGATTTTTCGGAGAATGCGCAGGGTGTTGAAACAGGATGACGAGACGGCGTTGACTTGTTTGGTCATCGAGAGGGAGGAGTCCAGGATGAAGCCCAGGCAGAGGGGGATGATCCCAGGATGAGAACTTCCGTCTTGTCTGAGTTCAATTTCAGGCGGCTGTTCTTCATCCACTTGGCGACGTCTTTCATTCCTTGGTGTAGGCTGGCTCTGGCGGTGGCGGGGTCGTTGGTGAGGGAGAGGATCAGCTGGGTGTCGTCGGCGTAGGAAATGATGTTAAGGTTGTGTTGGCGTGCGATGGCCGCGAGGGGGCTCATGTAGACGCTGACGAGGGTGGGGCTGAGCGAGGATCTTTGAGGTACGCTGCAGATGACTTCGGTGGCTGCGGAACGGGGGGAGGCGGACTCTCTGGGTTCTTCCGGCGAGGAACGAGATGATCCACTCCAGTGCCTGCTCTTGGATTCCGGTGTTGCTGAGGCGCTGTATTAGTGTGCGGTGGCAAACTGTGTTGAACGCTGCAGAGAGGTCCAGGAGGATGAGGGCAGCTGTTTCCCCATTGTCGAGCAGGGATCTGATGTCGTCGGTGGCTGCGATGAGGGCGGTCTCGGTGCTGTGGTTGGCTCGGAAACCGGACTGTGAGGGGTCGAGGGATCCGTTCATCTCGAGGAAGTCGGCGAGCTGTTTGTTGACGGTCTTCTCAATGACTTTGGCAGGAAAAGGGAGGAGCGAGATGGGGCGGAAGTTCTTGAGGTCGGTGGGGTCCGCTGTCGGTTTCTTCAGGAGAGCGCTGAGCTCGGCATGCTTCCAGCTCTCCGGGAAGGTGGCAGTGGTGAAGGAGATGTTGATGATGTCCCGGAGTTGGGGTGCGATGATGGAGTCGGCCTTGTTGAAGACGTGGTGGGGGCAGGGGTCGGTAGGGGAATTTGCACATATTGTTTATATGCTAGTTTTATCAATAAAACTGGATGTTAGTGGGAAGGTTTGTTGCCATTTCAATAGAAAATGTGCTGTCTGTAAATGGCTCTCATATGAGATATTGAAGACAAAGATGGCTCCATAAAATAAATACTGGCCTAGAATCACACGATTTGAGATAAGGATTAAAAGCAGCCTGCGAGAGGGTTAAGGTGGTCTCGGGCAATGCCCGATTTAAATTGATTAATTTCGATTTTTTGCACCGCACCTACTTGACACCAATCATTCTCAGTAAAATGTATCTAACCAGATATGCAGGATGCCAGAGATGTGGGGTGGAAGGAGCATATTTCCTGCACTTGTCATTGACCTGCCCAAGACTTACAGACTTCAGGATAGAGGTCCTCGCAAGGTTACATAGAGTGACATGGATCCATCTAACGCTTTCTCCGCAACATTGTTTGCTAGGTATGATTTTCCGACCAAAACAGAAGATGATGCACTATAAGTTCCTACAGCTGGCATTATTGTTGGTTAAGAGGCGCAGTGCTATTGGATGGCTGGGTAAACGGAACCCAAGTGTTAATCAGTGGGAAAAGGATGCACTGGAATAGGCACTAGCTAAGAAAATACATATTAAAAGGTCCAGGAGAGATGACAAGGTGGATGAAAAATTTACAATATGGGGGTATCTAATGCTAGATTTTTCTGAGATGATACCAGTGAAGCACAATCTTGTAGTTGCCGTGACTGCGGAAGCATCCACTCCTGTATAGGTTATATGCACAGCCCTGGAAAAAGCTCAAATTGGAGGACTTCCATTGTCTCCTGATCAACACACCTCTTGCTCACACGGATGACGTTGCAACTGGGTATACCATCTTTTGCGCTTGGATTGTTAAAGTCCTTGACGTATTAATCCCAGCCGGCTGGAGTAGGAATCGACATTCTCAGCCTAATCCCTGGTACACGGAGGCACTCAGGTGTATTAAAGCTACCTGCCGACAAGCCGAAAGAGCATGGAGGAAGAATTATGATAAAGACCTGAAAGTATGCTACCTGGCCAAGGTAAAGACATACCACAGAGCTGTCTGCCGGGCCCGAGCTGACTACTATGCACGGGAGTTCCAGGCGAGCTCTAATCCGTCCAAACTGGTTTTCAAAGTCTTGAAGGAGCTCACAGTGAACAGACTTCCTATTACGGAGATCTGTTCCCTTGCCCACTGTGAGTCGTTAGCCAGCTTCTTTGTGGAAAAAGTAAATGCCATCTACCGCTCCTTTCCCAAAGCTGACCCTGACAGTACGACCTTGACATTGCGTACTTCTCAGTGCTTGGCCTCTCTCTCTATACCATCGGAGCAGGAGTTTAATCTCCTAGCGGCCAAGGTCAAGTCTGGTTTACCGGATGACCCTTTGAGACCTGCCCAGTTTATGGACTCGGCGTCCTTTTGCCTTCCTCCGATCCACCATCTGGTGGAGCAATCCCTTACCATCGGTTTAGTTCCACCTAGTTGGAAGGCTGCCTGCGTCATGCCCATCATAAAGAAGCCTGGATTGGATCCGTTGAAGCCGGAGAGTTATCGACCCATCTCCCTCCTTCCCTGGGTGGCAAAAATTACAGAGGCCCATGTGAATAACATCTTAACAAACCATCTGGAATCTGCACATCTCCTAGATCCTACACAGAATGGTTTTAGATCTGGACATAGTACAGAGACGGCACTTCTATTCATGGTTGAACATCTCCGCTCTGCACTAGATGCAGGTCAAACGGCGGCACTGGTCCTCTTGGACCTCAGTGCCGCCTTTGACACTGTATCTCACACCATTCTTATTCGAAGGCTTGGTGAGGCTGGTATTTCAGGCAGGGCGTTGGATTGGTTTCAATTGTTCCTTTCGGAACGATCCTTTCAGGTTGTAGTGCCACCGTTCAGATCCAAGCCCCACGCCATCACTCAAGGAGTCCCGCAGGGCTCGGCGTTGAGCCCCACTCTCTTCAACCTCTACGTTCAACCTTTGGCGGAGGTTGCGAAGAGTTGGGGTCTCACTATGGTATCATACGCCGATGATACCCAGTTGGCGGTGGCTCTTAACGGGGACTCTGACCAACTGGCATCGAACTTTGCGGATGGTTTGAGGGCCGTTGCTAGTTGGCTTACGTCCAATTGTTGACAACTCAACGCCCTCAAAACTGAGGTGATGGTGCTGGGGAAACATCCTAATCTGTGGGGTGCTAGCTGGTGGCCTAAGGAGCTGGGACCTCCCCCAAAACCTGTCTCCGAACTCAAAAATCTTGGCGTCTGGTTGGATTCCAAACTAACCTTCTCGTTCCACACTAAGAAGGTGGCATCCATGTGCTTCGGCATTTTGCGTGGCTTCTCAAATTTTTTGATGCTCCCACCCGCCAGATGGTGATCCAAGCTAGCGTACTATCGAGGCTCGATTACGCGAGCTCACTGTTCTTGGGCGCCAACCAGGCGGAAGTCTTGCGACTTCAACGGGTGCAGAATGCGGCAGCTAGGGCCCTGGTGGGCCTGCCACACTTCTGCTCAGCCCGTAGCACAATTTTCAATCTGCACCGGCTGCCAGTAATCAGGCGCATAGAGTTCAAGGCCCTCTGCTTTGCGTTCAAAATTCTTAAATCTAACACCCCTATCATCCATCAGCACCTTTTGTCCCCGTACACCCCTTCGCGCAGCCTTCGTTCTGCTGGCCAAAATCTGGCACTTGTCCCCCGATTTCAAAAATGTATTTTGGGTGGCCGATCGTTTACGGTCTTGGCCTCTAAACTATGGAATGTACTTCCTACCTACATTCGCTCTTTGGATGACCTTGCTTTCAGGAAAGCTGTCAAAACCTATTTCTTTCCTCTGTCTTATTAATCACTCCCTATTTTTTCTGTGTTATTAGTTATGTTACTTTTTCCAGTTACAGCGCCGGGACGCCCCTTAGCTGGGGCAGCTGTGCGCTTAAAAAATCCAAATAACATAACATAACTATGAGCTGAAGAGCTCACTCACAGCCAACAGGTCACTGCACTGAATAATCATGTATTACACGCTATGTTAGCGAAGCCGCACAGGGGGAGTGTTGGAAGGTGGGGGTAAGTTCACGGGACAACGTGCTGTGTAACTGTAATATTTAGTTTTGTTTGTTGTTTCAGAAACTACAATAATTTAAGAAGTTAACAAAAATATAGTTCATAAAAAGAGATGCCTTTTGAATGGCTTTATAGAAAAGATTTTTCTGTGATCCCCTAATTGGCTCGAGTTATTCAATGCCTAAAAAATATAAATGAAGATCCAATGATCAAGAACAGTACACAAACGAAGAAGAACCTTCAGACATGGTTCCTAGCACCTAGGTGGAGGTAAAATATAAATAAAAGCAATTAAAAGAAGTAAGATCAAGGCACGCAGAGGATTACAAGTAGGGCATGGTATCTGCTGCCTTACAGAATTTAAAATACCTTTATAAGCACTATCCTCTAATTGACTGGAACTCACCTTGTCTTGCCGACACCGCCAAAAGCCCAGAACGTGCAGTGGAGGGACCATTTTCACGAGGCCAGAAGTCCCACTGGATCACCTGACACTACCCGCACCTGTGCCGCAGTTGACATCCGCGTCGCCGCCCCGGACTGCAACTCCCGGCTTCCTCAGCGGCGGCGCGTGCACAGGTGACGCGACAGGACGTGCCAGGTGGTGCATTTAAACGCTCACACATCGGTGGAGCGGGGGGTGCTCACCTTGTCTTGCCGACACCACCAAGAGCCCAGAACGTGCAGTGGAGGGGCCATTTTCATGAGGTCAGCAGTCCCACCGGCTCACCTGACACTACCTGCACCTGTGCCGCAGTTGACATCCACGTCACCGCCCCGGGACTGCAACTCCCGGCTTCCTCAGCGGCAGCGTGTGCACAGGTGACGCGACAGGAGGCACATTTAAATGCCCACACATCCGCGTCGCGGGACGCCGGGCGAAGCCCGGGCCAAGGGCGGACCCGTTTTAGCCCATTAATGACCGAGCAAGACCGGACTGGGCCTACCCTCTAACTCCTGTGTTATTTTTGCGAATTGTATGTACATTCCACTTCCTTTTTAATTTACTTTGTTTTAAAACAGTTTTGACTGGTGATTGAATACTGTACATACCTTTTAGTATGTCCACACGAGGGAGTAGGAGCAAAACGGCTGCGGGGGGGGGGGCTATGTTAACTGGCACTCTAGATAATTTTATTACTAGGGCAAATTCAGTTATAGACCAAGGTATCATCCTCATGGAACGTAGAGTGTGCCAAGATTTAGCTCAGGCGAAAAGATCATCCATGGGCCATTTTGCATCAGCTAGAACCCCGGAGCAGGTTAATGGAACAGGTTCCACAGAAGTTCTCGCAGACGCACATAGCATGCCAAATGTGGTAGACCTGTCAACGTCACAACTCTTATCTGACACACAATTAAGTTTAGCACTAGAAAGGACCCCGGAATTAGTGGTGAATATCACGCTAGATGAAATAAGTACAAGGCTGCTGCGGGGAGGGAGGGAGGGTGCCATATCGAATAAATCAAATGTATCAAAGGCTAAGGAGACCAGCGCGTTACCTAAAAAACAAGGGAAGGGACCAGTTTACACTTTACAGAAAGGGCATGAACAAATGCGTACAGATGCGTTAAATGAGATTCTGATCCCTGGGAGTGCAGAGGCTTCGGCCAGTATGCTAGGGGAAAGTAATATTGATGAAGCTTTTTAAAACCCACCTTTCTCCAATAAAGATTAGATTAACTCACATAGAAAAGCAGTTAGCGGAAATGAGCGCTCTTACCAAGAATTCCTCCAACCTTGGCGTACCAAAGGTAGGAGGAATCAAATCGAACAATAACAAACCTGTATGTTTACCAGCTAAAAAAACACCAGCCCCAGTGGTGAACGCAAAATTGAAGACACCATTGGCCCCAGAAAAGAAACTCGTTGACAATCCCAAAGACCCTGATGTGCATACTAGGCAGGAGGATACTTTATCTAAGGCCTCCGTTCCACACCCTAAAAGGGATTGGAACAGGGAACCTGCAGGGGGTAGATTCGCTGTTAACTTGCCCCCTGAGGCAAGCCCTTTTGTGGTGGTCATGACTGGGGTCCCGGAATTGGCAGAATTCACAGAGGAACCTAGTTGGTCATTAAAGAATAAAGTTCAGCATTGGCTCAACATTAACCGACCCTTACCGCCTCTCTGCTCGAGTAAGATCTTAATGCTGCGTAGGGTGCCATGGGTGGGGCACGAGAAGAAAACAACTAAGGGGGACTGTGTCTTAGTTAATTTTGAGGACCCACGTACGGTCAATCATATATGCTCATGGAGAACGCAAACCAGTAGTGAAGGCATAGACACTAAACAACTTTCCTTTTTTAATCCACCTAGGAGACGTTTTGGCCCTGTCTATGAAGACGAGAATTGGTGCAGAGTAGGACACCGGGACTGGGGAGGAGAGTGGGGGGAATGGGGAGGAAACCTTATCAGGGATATAGCATACAGGGATAGTTGGAGAGGAATCCCGATTGAAAACAGGTATAGCTGTCTGGAGATGGTTGATTGACTGCCACCGACTATTGGGTCTTCGAACGGTCGTAGGGAGCGCAATTGCAAGCCAATTAGGAGAGTTAACCAGATGACCCATCATCATAAAAATAAAGTACCTGAAAAAAGGGATAAAGATGATGTAGAAGCCTCCACTATACCCTGCTCATCAGAAAAGGGAATAGGACTAGAGATGGTAGAGAATAATTTATTTATTATTTATTTTAAAGTTTTATATAGCGCGAACAAGATCTTTGCAGATATCAGAGCGCTTTACATAGAAGGGTACATGAGGGAACATAGTCAGACAAGTAAATCAATATATCACACAGTACAAATAGTACAAATAAATGAGTGCAAAGCCAATCATATGAATAATAAGACAATATGAATAATAAGACAATAATATGAATAATAAGAGAGTATGAATAATAAGACAATAATAAGACAACTCAAACAAATAAGTAAAGGGGTCAAACATGTAGTTCAGATCGGTGCAGGGTGTTAATAGGATTCGAGAAAGTAGTTCAAGTGTATTTAGCCATGAGGATAGCTTTTACTTCTTTTTTAAAGAGTGTAGTGGAGGATATAAGCCTGGTTTCGGGAGGGAGTGAGTTCCAAATTCTAGGCGCCATTCCCGAGAAGGAGCGCTTGTATGTTTTTCCTTCCGGAATCTTCGAGGTTTCAGCAGAAGATTGTTTGTGCCTCTCGTGTTTCTAATTCCCCCAGAGATTGTCAGTTTCTGAGCAAGGTAGCCGGGTGAGTTTAGGTGTACCGCCTTGTGTGTCATGCAGGCGATTTTCAGATGTATTCTGGCTTCAAAAGGCAGCCAATTCAGGGATTTCAAGTCAGGGGTAATGTGGGAGTGCTTTTTTGACCCAGTGATGAGTCTCGCTGCAGCATTTAGAGACGCTTTTAGTGGTGCGGTTGTAGTTAGGGGGAGTCCGCAGAGGGCGGTGCTGCCGTATTCAATTCGTGGGATGACTAGTGCTTGTACTGCAGTTTGGAAGTCTTTGGCTGGGAGGTAGGGTTTAAGTTTCCTCAGAGTATTGATCTGGAAGTTCGCTCCCTTTGTTGCCTTGCTGATATGTTGCTGCATGCTGAGATTGGTGTCGAGTGTTATGCCTAAAGATTTTGCTGAGTCCACAATGGTGGGTTGGACATTGAGTGCGGTTAGGTTTTTAAGCCAATGTTGAGTGGTGGATATCTTCGCTGGGGGTGAGATCAGAAGGAACTCTGTTTTCAGGGCATTGAGTTTGAGGTGATTGTCGGCAAGCCAGGATTGGGTGTATCTGATTGTAGAGTTCAGGAGCAGGATGTCATTGGGTGATTGTAATTTGAGGTAAAGTTGAGTGTCATCGGCGTACATGTGGAAGTGTACATTGGATGCTTGTAGCAAGGTGGTGAGAGGTTCCATGACTAGGTTGAACAAAGTTGGGGATAGAGAGGATCCTTGGGGGACGCCTAGCGTTACAGGTATTGGCGAGGACATCCGGTTGTTGCTCTTGAATTTCTGCGACCTGTTGTGAAGAAAGGAAGTGAACCACTTGAGGACAGTTCCAGATAGGCCCATTCTTGTGTTTAGTAGTTCTAGTAGATTCTCATGTTTAACGGTGTCGAATGCTGAGGAGAGGTCAAGAAGGATGAGGAGGCAGGTGTCGTTTTGGTCTAGCATTTGAAGTGCGTCATCAATTATGTGAGTCATAGCAGTTTCTGTGCTGTGTCCGGCTCGGAAGCCTGACTGGTGAGGGTTGAGGAGATCGAATTGCTCAATGTGTTTAGTCAATTGTAGTTGTGCGCATTTTTCCAGCAGTTTGGCGAGAGTGGGGATATTGGTGATGGGACGGTAATTATTGAGATCAGAGGGGTCGGCTGTTGGTTTCTTTAGTAGAGGTGTGACCTGACCAATTTTGAGGGAGTCAGGTATGCTTCCTTGTTGGAGAGAGCTGTTGATGATTTTAGTCCAGAGAGGGAGAAGCAAAGGGGTAAAGTCTTTTACTGCGCAGGCAGGGAGGGGGTCCGTGAGGTGATTGGATGGTTTCAGGGTGTTGAGTAATTTGCCAATTTCTTCTTCCGAGTATGTGCCAAAGGTTGACCATGTAGCATTGTTTTTTGGTTCAGTGGGTGCTAGGCATTGGGGTTTGGAGTAGAGGCTTGCGTCAGTGAGGAGATCGCTTTTTATTTTGTCAGTTTTTTGGGTAAAGAAAGCAGCGAAGTCTTCACAGGAGGGTGCCTCACGCCCAGTGTTGAGTGGTTGTGGTTGCTCCTTGGATTGTGACTTGATTAGCTCAAACAGTTTTCTCGGGCGGTTTTTTGCTTGGTCGAGTTGGAGGCTGAAGAAGTCCAATTTTGAGCTTTTTTTTTTCCTGACGTAGGGTGCCTCACGCCCAGTGTTGAGTGGTTGTGGTTGCTCCTTGGATTGTGACTTGATTAGCTCAAACAGTTTTCTCGGGCGGTTTTTTGCTTGGTCGAGTTGGAGGCTGAAGAAGTCCAATTTTGAGCTTTTTTTTTTCCTGAAGTAGGCGTTTCTCTTTTTCTTCAGATCTTTTAGGTGCATTGCGGAGGGAGCTGATCTCCAGGTCCGTTCTGCCATTCGCATGTCTCTTCTATCCTCGTTGAGACTCCCGTCGTACCATGGTTTGGAGGTTTTAGTATAGACTCTTTTTAGCTGCATAGGTGCAGCCTCATTAATTATAGAGGTCATAGCGTTGAGATAGTGGTCAGTCAGAGTTTGGACGTCCGTGGCGCCTGTAGGTGGGAGTAGGAGATTGCAACTGTTAGGGGGCAAAGAGCCTGGGTTGAGCTTTTTCGCGTCTCTTTTCCAGACTTTGGGCTTGGGGAGTTGAGCCGGGTTGACTTTGACTTTTTCATTGATAAAGAATGTGATAATATGATGATCTGACCAGTCACAGGGTTGGATGGATTCGAGTTGGATAGAGTCCTGTGTACCTGGCATATTTTAAATAATTGGAATGAGACTATAGCGCTGCGCGCTCGCGTGTGCATTTATGCAGGCTAACTCGAACCTTCATTGATACTCTGCTGTTGAGGAACCTACCTCCATCTTCTCGCTCTTGACCCCGGTCCGCCCCGGCTGTGTGCCGTTTGAGCGGAGGGTCAGCCCACGAGCGACACTTCCTGCCTGGTCCTGCTCCACTTCCGCCCTGCCTCTCCACCGTGCAGGTCAGCGGTCTAGTGGCTCACGGCAACCAGATATATATGGCAACCTGGAGCAAGCGCAGCGGACGAGCGCAGCGGGAGCGCCGACTTCGCGCCGAAGTCGCGCATAAGTCAAGCCTGTCTGCGCCCGTCCGCGGCCGGCCGGGGCTAGGGGCACGTCATTCTGCCCTTTCGCTCACCTACTCCCCAGTAGACCTTTGTAGTCTACAAGGCCCTTGGCCTCTAACCGCCTCCATCATTTCCCTGATATCCTCACTTGGCTTGTCCCCGTCACATGTTTCCTCTCCCCCCCACCATACCCCTATTAATCCTCCGATGGTTACTACCAATTTGGTACCCACCAAAACTCTCAAAGCCTTTTATCTTAATACCCGATCCGCTGTAGCACACTCGCATGAGTTATCAGTGCTGCTGGACCTTCATGCCCCAGACTTGCTGTTTCTCACAGAAACTTGGTTTCGTGATGATTCCCTCCCCGCCCTCTTAGCTACCCTGCCTGCTTCATATTACGCCCTACGCTCGGACCGTCTTAACGGCAGGGCTGGGGGAGGAGTAGCGCTTATTGCCCGAGCTGACCTTCCCTTTCAAATTCTCCCTCTGCCTGATATTGCTACGACCGAGTACCTGGCCATTCGGACCACCTCTATTTCTCCTCCTCTTACTTGTTTACTTATTTACCGTCCCCCCCAATCACCTTCATTGTTCCTTCCGTCCTTTCTGGAAGTACTAGCTACAGTTGCTATTAACAACTCTTCCATCCTGCTCCTGGGCGATTTTAATTTCTGGCCGTTGGATCCGGCTGAGTGTACTTCCTCTAAGGAATTTTCTGAAACCCTCTGTTCTTTTAACTTTACACCTCACATCCACTCCCCCACCCATGTTAAAGGACATGTGCTTGACCAGATCTGGTCTTTGAACTGCCCTGTAAACTCTGTTTCTATTTTACCCTGCTCCTGGTCGGACCATCATTTGATTTCTTTTACCCTTTCTATATATCCCCCGATCAAACCTCCACTTCCTAAAAACGTGTGGGTCCGGGCTTGGGGACGAGTAGATCTAGACAACCTCTCCGACTCACTTATGACCTCCTGCCCCTCACTACAGGGGTTATCCACCCTCTCCCAAGCCGCCTACATCAACCAGTGGCTCACTTCTGGGTGTGACTCTATTGCCCCACTCAAGCGGGTCACATCTAAGCGGGAGAAGGATGCCAACCTGTGGTTTAATGAGGATCTTAAGACTGCCAAATTAGCGGTACGCAGAGCTGAGCGTGCCTGGAGGAGAAATTACTGTCCCCTACTAAGACTGGAGTTTATCAACACCTTAGCCCAGTATAAGCAGGCCATCTTAGGGGCTAAAACAGCTTATTTCTCCTCCAAAATCCTCGCCGCAGAGAATCAATCGAAAGTAATTTTTTCGATTGTTAACAACTTGGCATTCTCTGACAGAGCTACATTGAAACCCACTCCCTCACCTGAACTCTGTCACTCCCTTAATAATTTTTTTATTCAGAAAATTTCTATTATCAAGGCCAACATTCCCCCTCCTTCTCCTACGTTCGTGGACCCTCGATGTCCTCCCCCTAAGGGTCATCTTGACACTTTTCCCCCGCTGACTAAGGAATGTTTCATTTCAATAATTCCCTTGGTCAAATCTGGCTCCCCTCTTGATCCCTGTCCCTCCCACATCCTCCGTCACATTTTTTCCTCATGCTCTGATCCCCCTCTTCACCTCCTCAACAGTTCACTCTCCCAGGGTGTGGTGCCCACCCCTCTGAAAACTGCTATCATCGTTCCCATTCTCAAGAAACCTGGTGCGGACCCCTCGGTCCCAGCCAACTACCGCCCCATCTCCCTTTTGCCATTCTTAGCAAAGGTGCTCGAGCGCCACGTTACTCGCACCCTGAGCACTTTTGTGGAGATGCATGGGGTCTTAGCCCCCCGCCAGGCCGGTTTCCGACCCGCACACTCTACGGAGTCTGTGGTACTCTCGGTCCTTGACAACCTCAGGGAGGGAATGGATACCAATAAGACCCAGGCCTTGTTACTGCTCGATCTCTCAGCCGCCTTTGACACGGTTGATCATACCATCTTACTCTCCCGTGTCAGGGCGGCGGGGATCGGAGGTACTGCACTGGTCTGGTTATCCTCCTTCCTGAGGGACCGCACCCAGGCTGTTCGCCTGGGTGATTTTACCGCAGATTTCCGGAAAGTTCAGTGCGGGGTCCCCCAGGGCTCTTCTCTCTCTCCCCTCTTATTCAATCTCTACATTGCCCCGCTCATCTTCTCTCTTCAGCAGATGGAGGTCTCAGTATATAACTATGCTGACGACCTCCAACTTGTTTTTGATCTCTCTTCCTCTCTGTCTTCTATTTCTAATTTCCAATCTACTATGACCCATATTCGTGACTGGATGAACCACAACCATCTAAAACTTAACCCAGATAAGACCGAACTGGTGTTAACAGGTGGTTCATCCAGCCCCTGGTCTTCTTTGTTCTGGCCCCCTTCTCTCGGTTCCCCACCTGTCCCTTCTTCCTCAGTAAAAACTTTAGGTATCAAGCTCAATCCACAACTCACTCTTCACTCCCAGGTTAGTTCCGTGGTGTCCTCTGCTTTTCTCTCACTGCGTACTATACGCAAGGTGTCCCGTTTCTTTTCTTTTCAAGCCCTTAAACTGATCACCTTGGCGATGGTCATCTCCCGCCTGGATTACGGCAACGCCCTGTATGCTAGTATACCTGCATATAGTCTTAGGCGATTGCAACAGGTCCAAAACCAGGCGGCCCGCCTGGTGTTCAAATTACCCAAATTTCACCATGTCACCCCCCTCCTTAAATCTTTACACTGGCTCCCCGTTCGCGAGCGTGTCCAGTTCAAGCTAGCTTCCATCACTTTTCAAGCGAGACTGGGCACGGCTCCAGCTTTCATCTCTTCTGAGATTACCTCCTACGTCCCCACTAGAGACCTCCGTTCATCCACCCAGTCCCTTCTTACGGTCCCGCGTTTTCGGAGGAAGAAATGGGGCGGTTCGAAATTTGCGACCCTTGCCCCTCTCCTCTGGAATTCCCTCCCCCTTGAGCTTAGGACCTTGACTCTTTATCCCCAGTTCAGAAAGCAACTCAAGACCCTTTTGTTTTCTAAAGCCTTTAATTAAACTACTCCCCCCATAATCTGAATTATTTATCATGTATGGGCTTGCCCACCCTGTTTCTGTTTGTTGTAGCGCCATGAAGCCGCTGGCGAACGTGCGCTTTAAAAGTAATTTTAAATTCAAATTTAAATTCAAATTCCTCTTTGGAGATGATCAGGTCTAGGGTAGAACCTTTCTCGTGCGTCGGGCTGTTGCAAATTTGGGTGAGGTTAAGGGCATCGAGGAAATTTTTAAGACTATTTACCACCGCGTCGTTGCGGTCATTCCAGTGGAGGTTGAAGTCACCAAGGTATATTTGGGTGAGCTGCCGTCCGGAATTGGTTGAGATCATATCCATGATTTGTTGGGAAAAGGTGAGGTTGTCCCTGGGTGGGTGGTAGATGCTGTGAAGAGAGCATATCGGTTTGCCCTCACTAATAATGTCAAGGCAGATGTATTCCCAGGATGTTGGGGATGGTAGGGATGTGGAATTGACTTTCTGAAAAGAGAGGTTGTCCCTGTATATGCATGCGATTCCACCACCTATTTGGCCTGTTCTGTCGAGCCTGATAATGTGGTAGTTGGGAGGAACCAGAATGTCCATTATGGGTGTCGAAGATTCAGTTAGCCACGTTTCAGTCAGGATGATTAGGTCAAGGTCCCGCGATAGGAGGAGTTCAGCAATGGCTGCGGAATGTTTCGTGGCCGATCTGCAGTTGAGAAGAATGCATTTGAGACGGGGTGTGTAGAGGGTGTTAGCTGGTTCTATCGAGAGAGGGACTTTTCTAAGATTATTGGGGATGGAGAATCTGCTGTTTAGTGTGGGTGGTCTAAGGGGATTTGGGTGTATCGTGGGAATGTTGCAGTGTGGGGTGCTTGTGTCAATTTGGGGGGCTGGGTCATAGGAGCGGAGAAGGGTGAGTGTGTCGAGGTCAGAAGAAGAGTTGTGGGTGCGGTGAGGGCGGTTGTTGCGATTAGGAGCTGGGATTGAGGTCAGATTGGGGGATAGCTGAGTGCGAGAGTTGGTCGGATGGGTGGGGGACAAGTTTGGCGGGGGGTGTAGGTGTGTGAGGGTTTGCAGGGGCGATGCGGGGGACGAGGGCAGTAGCGCCTATGAGCAGGGATTGACGCCAGGTGTGGGGCGTGATGAGGGTGGGAGTCCGCCGGCGGAGTAGGGGACAGGTTGGTAGGGGGGAGGAGGTGGGTGGGGGGTGTGTGGGATGTGTGGAGAGTAGTTCTTTGATGGCGTGAATGTCTTCTTTGATCTGAGTGAGGGTGGCCGTGATGTATTTCATCGTAGGGTAGGTGGTGGGAGTGGCAGTCAGGGGTGAATGGTTGACCAGGGAATTTGTGTGCAGGTGGGAGGGAGGGCTGGTGTTCGAGCAGGTCTGCGTTGTGTTGGTGTGCGGGATGGAGTTAGGGAGGTGAGAAGTTTTGGGCGGGAGGGGTGTGGATGAGGTAGGGAGGAAGTTGGCGTTATGGTTGAGGGCATTGGTGGTGGGCGGGTGGGTCAAGGTGTAGGCTGGGAGACTGGTAGCCGTGGTGGGTGTGTAGGGAGGGTAATGGGGGCTGAGAGTAGGAGGGGAAGTGAGATTGGAGATGGTCCTGTTGAAGGAAGGTGGAGTTAAATTAAGAGAGGGGGTATGTTCTGCGACGTTGGTTAGAGGGTAATGAGGACTGAGGAAGGGGGGGGATAAAGGAGGGAAATTGTTGGAGTGCGTGTTATTCTGGTGCTGGGCTAAGTGAGGTGTGTTATGGGTGGGAGCTGTGCTGTCAGCGGCGTTATGGTTTAAATCAGGTGTGTTATGGGTGGGAGCTGTGTTGTCAGCGGCGAGCGGGGTGTTACTGCCCGCTGTAGTTGTGATAGGAGTGTTGAAGGTATGTGTGGAGGTCCGCAAGTTGGTAGAAGTGGCGGGGGAAAGAGCGGTGTATGAGGGGGAGCGATCTGTGTCTGTGATTGAGTGCTGAATTGGGATAGTGGGGTTGTGGGTAGGGGATGGGAGGTCAGGGGTGGTAGGTGTGTCCCTGCTTGAAGAGTATGTAGCTGTGAGGTCAAGGTTGGTGGGACTGGGGGAGATATGAGTGTTTGCCCGTGAATTGGAGAGGTGTTCTTTGAAGGTGGGGAACATGTTGTCTAGCAGTTCCAGGTTCCTGTCTGTGGATTGTGATAGGACAATCCCGTTATTATAAATAGTGATGGTGGCACTGCCTGTAAAGGCTTGGGATGGTGTGATGGAGAGAGTTAGGCTGTGAGCGGATTTTCTGGTGGAGGAGACGGTGAGTAGGGTGAAGAACGCTTTTCTCCATTGAGCTCTGCGTGTGGTGTGGAAGATGATATCGGTGTTCAGGGATCCATTGACCGGTGAGAAGTAGGTGTCAGCAAAGGGCGTTTCCGAGTGTGACCTAAGGAAGTTGTGTTTAAAGCGTTTGGCGGCTTTTTTGGTGAGTGATGGTGGGTAGTTGATTTTGTATGTGTGTTTGCCGATGGGGTCCATGTTGCGTTGAAGGATTAGGTGGGTATGGGAGGATGCACTAGTGTACTATAGTGGTACAGATGTGCAGAAAAACAAGTGTGCAGAAAAACAGGTGCATACAGTAGGATACACAGTAATAAGTTATAAATTACCAAAGTGACATTAGTAATCAATCAGCATAGCCAGGATATAAGAGTGAGCAGTAGGGCAAATACATACGGTAAATTGTAAGGAACAAGGTGTAAGAATAGGCATAATACTGATAATATATAAGGGTAGGGTACAATGGGAGAGTGCACCGATGCACTAAAGTGGTACAAATGTGCATAAAACAAATGCGTACAGTAGGTTACACTGTAAGGTACAAGGTGTAAGAGTAGGCATAATACTGATAGTATATGGGGTAGGGTACAATGGGAGAGTGTACTAATGCACTATAGTGGTACAAATGTGCATAAAACAAATGCGTACAGTAGGTTACACAGTAATAAGTTATAAATTACCAAGGTGCAGCGTACAAGGTGTAAGTGTAGGTGCAATACTGATATAGTATAAGGGCAGGAAGCAAAAATCTACGTAGATACGTGATACGTAGAATAGTAGGAGTGGGTGTATGTTGAGGAAGTGAGCAGGCAAGTGCAGAATACGGGTGAAAGTATAATACTGATAGAGTGTAGGAGCAGGATACAAGTGCAGACACCAATTTACATAAATCAAAAATCAAGAATCAACATTGACCTTAGTTAATAAACAAGTTATATGAGGTAGCAATCTGTGCATTACAAATGTTTAAAAATAACATGTAGAGGTGACACTAGTGAGCAGCAAGAGATATATGAGGTAGCATTACAGGAGAGAAGAGTGAGAATGGATGCAGTTTGCAGAACTGTGCAGAATAATGCCGATTAAAGAAGAAATATATGATATATGAGGTAACAGTAGGTGCCTATCAGGATAGAGAAGTGGAGATGAGTGCAAGTTGCGAGAATGTACAGAATACTGCAAGGTACCAGTTTAAGTAAATTACAGGAACAGAATGCAGATGTAGACAATAACGTACGTAAATCCCACATTCCATCAAAAGTGACACTAGTTATCAACCAACGTATATGAGGTAGCAGTCTGTGCATTACAAATGTTCAAAATACCGGTATAAGTATAATACTGCAAAATTAGGCATTAGTTATCAACCGACGTATATGAGGTAGCAATCTGTGCATTTACAAATGATCAAAGTACAGGTATAAGTAAAATACTGCAATAAAAGGCAGACATTTTTTCATATATGAGGTAGCAATCTGTGCGATACAAAAAGTTCAAAATACAAGTAGAAGTATAGTACTGCAATAACCGGCAGCCATTCTTACCCGAGAAGGTATAGATACATAATAGAGCAAAGTATTCGGTAAAAAGTTCAAACAATGAAGCCCACCCCGGAGAGAGACTAGTCAGAGATGGCCGCCATCTAGGTGAGCTAGAGATAGTAGTCCTCTGTTTATTGCTGTTGCTTAGATAGCAGGGAAGAGCTGCTTCCCTTCCCATTAATACAAGCAGTGGGGATAGAATTATTAGTCCTCTGTCAATTGCTATTAGGGGGAGGAATTGCACTTATTGTTAGAGCCAGCAATGCTCAAGGCTCGCTGTGAGGAATGCTTATCTCTGTGTGGGGGAGTAGGCTGAGGAGCCTCGTGGACAGAGGTACCGGAGGAGATTTATGGCTACAGTTCAATGGCTCCAGCCATTTTGAACAAAGGGGTAGTTTAAAAAGTTTAAAAATGAGCCAGAGGGAGGGAGAAGTAAATACCTTAAGTCTCTGTGTTCCTCTTGAGTCTGTCAGCAGATTTTTGCAGAAAATACCGGAGGAGGTGTAGAAAGTGTGCTAACCCTAATTAGTCCCTCAAATGAAGTAGTGGGGGTTGATGGATTAAGTATAGTACCCGTACTACAGTCAAACGGTAATTCTGACGTTACTCCACTAAAGCCAGGTATTTCATAGGTGGATCAAAGGGGTAGGATGGCTTTACTATCCTGGAACATAGCGGGTTTGTCAAATAAGGTAAAGGACCCTATCTTCCTGGCATTCATAGACAACTTTAACGTAATTTGTCTTCAAGAATGCTGGGTACAGTCCGAGATTCATCTAAATGGTTACCGCACATATTTTACCGCAGCACGGCAGACTAATAGGGGCAGGTGCTCTGGCGGGCTTTGTACTTTTATATCTAATACAGCCCACTTGACTGTTAAGTGCCTACCAAATGGGGGGAACAATTATTATCAGGTACTCTCTCTCAAGGGGGGAGGAAATTTGGAAATCATCCTGATTAATCTCTATAACAACATCCCAAGAGATGATCAAAAAAGGGTCTTGGATGAATTAGATAATGTTCTATGCAGTGGATCAGGACCAGAGCAAAAGGAAAGGTGCGTTATAGTGACAGGTGACTTTAATTGCCATCTATGCCCCCATAGTAGTCTAGATATATGCGGAATGGTTAATCTTAAGGGAGATCCTTGTACCCACCTTGAGCATTCTATGCTTGGGAATTTGTTTAATAATTTACTATTCAAGTGGGACCTAGGATTTGTGAACGAGCTTTGTAACCCTCAAGTGAATTTCCAACCCACCTTTAACGGGCGGGGTCTACGGTCTGTTATTGACTATTCATTGGTCACCACAAGCTATCATCGCAGCGTCCTGTCGTTCAAAACAGAGGATATTGCACTCAGCGATCACTTTCCGATTAGTTCAATCTTTGATATAGGGTTGAGCCATAGACAAGCACTTAATGTAGCTTAAAATGTATACTGCCATTGGATCTCTTTATCTAGAACCAATGGCTATTCAATAAAATGGAACAGGGTCGACCCTACAAACTTTCTCAATAGTCTAGTAGCGGGTCAATTAAACGATTTTATGATCTGTCTCGCGGAAAATCCTGATCCAACCGCCGTTATTTCAGCATTCCAGAAGATCACAGCACAAATTAGCAGCAAACTTACAGGGACAATACCAGAAGGCGCGAGGGACAAGGCCGAAGGTTGGTTCAACTCCGAGTGCAGCAAAGCACACTCTTATTTAAAACGAACCCTAAAAAAGATACCTAAAAACATGCAAGATATTAGGTCTGCTAGACTATTTTATAAACTCACTTTACAAAAGCGGATAAACGAATTAAAGGAGGCTGCCTGGGAAACTCTGCTCAAAACGTGCTCCCTGAGAGATAACACTGCTGTTTGGAGAGCGGTAAATGCCCCCTTCTTCGTCGATAGGAAATCTGACTTGGTAGAAATTGCCATAGATGAGATGGTATGGGTCGACCACTTTACCGAGCTGTACAAGAAAGATGATCTGGTTAGATCACATAGCCGTAGTGCTGGACAGTTGATAATTGCTGAGTCTGCCCCTTCTGACTTGTTTCCTTTGGAGATAGTCTTTTCTATATCCGAAGTGGAACTGGCAATTGTAGAAAGCACAAATAGTAAAGCGCCAGGGCCAGATGGTGTTCCTATAGACATTTATAAGGATAATATCACCTTATGGGCACCGCTTCTGACAAATGTGCTCAATAGCTGTAACTATAAAGATTTTCCACCCACTTGGCAGGAAGCGATAGTTGTGCCTAAATTCAAAAATGGCAATCGTAACGATCCTAAATGCTACAGGCCAATTTCATTACTCGACTCTTTAATGAAAGTGGCAGGTAGAATCATATTAAATAGATTACAGATATGGGCTAACGACACAGGTGTTCTTTCTAAATTCCAGTATGGATTCAAGTCAGAAATAGGCACTGTCGAACAAGGACTAAATCTGGTTATGCTAACAAGCAAATATATGATGGCAAAAAAGGGCAAATTGTTTATGACGTTTGTTGACCTTAGCTCAGCTTTCGATTGCTTGAGCCACGAAGTTCTATGGGGTACTCTATCAGGTCTCGGAATTGATCCTAATATTCTCAACTTCCTCAAAGAATTATATAGAGGGGCTGGGGCAAAGGTGCGCTACGGAAAGAGGGGTGAGTGTACACCACAATTTTCAATATTGAAAGGTGTCCGTCAGGGTTGCATCCTGGCACCTCTACTTTTCAATTTGTACATCAATAGCGTGGCAGACCATTTAATTAAAGTAGACGCAGATTATCCCCAAACCGATGGTGTTGCAGTGCCCATTTTATTGTACGCAGATGATGCAGTCATAATGGCGAGAACCCAAGAAGGCCTCCAGAAGGCGCTAACTAGTTTCTCAGCATATATGGAAGCTAGGGGCCTAAAGATTAATATTGGGAAAACTTTTACCATGTGCTGCTCATCTAAAAATAAGGTCTCCTGCAATACTTTTATAGATCAGTCAAAGATAGGATCCACTAGTACTTTTTCATACCTAGGGATTGTTTTTAACAAAAAAGGTACCTGGACTTCAGCTATTACCTCCAGGAATTTCGTTTTTTCGCGTGCTATTGGCGCATTGAAACAGTTTGCCAATAAGTTGGGGTGGGAGGCCCGTACGCATTTTGCTCGATATTTACAAGGCCAAATGCGTGTCAACGGGCACATACGGGGCTGGCATTTGGGGGGTTGCAGACTGTCAGGAAATTCAAGTAAAGGAAAATGCTTGCCTGCGTTATCTGTACCCAAATATATCTCCACCTATGTTTGCCACAGGGAACTTGCCTTGGTCTATATATCAGATGTAATCAGGATAAGTCCAGTGTTGCTCTGGTATAAGATATGGACCTCCTCTGCAACTGACTTCAATAGGGCGATCATCAAGGACTGTATTAAACTTGAGGGGTCTAAAAATATTCAGTGGCTTTCCTATGTTAAGGAATTCTTGACAAATTTAGGTCACCCTGAATTCTATAACATGCCCTCCTCACTATCCACTATTTCCAGAAAAGCACTAAAAGAATGTTGCTTTGCTTTCTTGGAAGACCAACGTTGGTGTGTAGAGGAGAAGAAGGCTTCCATTATCCAACATCACTCCTTATTGCAGGGCCAGGGCCTGCAGATCTATTTGTCTCCCGAGCAGTCCAGTTATAACAGAATGTTACTAGCAAGGTTGAGAACAGGTAGTTATTATAGGCTGGTTACCTTCCCAGTCACAAATGACTGATTGAAAAATGTAACTAATTGCCCAAGCGATGACTCCTCCACGCTATCAATAATTCATTGTGTATTAATTTGCAAATTTTACGCGTGGGGAAGGAAGAGATATTTAATACCCCTGTTAAAGATTTGGGGCATGAGACAGTGCAGACCCGCCCTATTTAAAATACTACTATTGCAAGATGAAATTACCATAAATGCTGTTTCAAAGTTTTTAAAATGTATAATCAGATGAAGATCCACCATGGTTCCACCTTGATGGGTGAACTGATTTGTTAAGAAAATGCCTCTAGAAGACTGTACTTCACCTATACAATATGAGGCGTGGTACCAATGCACTTTTAAGAGAATGTCCGATTATGAATAAAAAAAAATAATTATATTCTGATTGTATAATCGAGTTTTATTGTGCGCATGTATTTTATTGTGCTTTTAAGATTTTAACATGAAATCTAATAAAGCTATCTTTGACTTTGACTTGACTGCAACTAAGGAATAACACTGCAAGGCAAATCTTTAAGATTCTGACACATCGAAAAGGCTAAAGTTATGCAACAAAGTTCACTGTGTTTTCCAGATCACTTGGACATGTATAAAAATAGTTTAAAGGCATAACTTACCTCGATTGAGTGACTACTGAAAATACGATTGCTGCACTGTAATGGTAGTGAAAATCTAAACAACTGTTTCCAAGATGTCAGTTAACCATCCAGTAAAACAACAACTTCTAGTTAACACAAGGTACTTAAAACGAGAGATCTATAAAATCTCGTCAGCTATTATCATTGGATATCACAATTGTGGCTAATTAATCCAACAAGGATATGTAGAGTCAGCGAAAGTATTTTAAAGTTTATATTAACAGGAGAACGATATCCATTTTCGTTATTCATAGCCAGTAAAACTTGAATATTTACCTGTCCTCTACTGTTTTGTTGGAGGGATAGAACACTTTGAAGGAAAACCCACTTCTTGGGAAAGAACCCTGCAATACAAATAAAGCCGTTTGTAAATTAAGGGTTACCAAATCTCATACGATCTTCTTGAAAATATGCAGTTGCTGAAATAAAACACCATATGTAGTTAGTGCTCAATACCACAAGGAAGTTTATACTGGGCCTGCAGAAAGTTGTCAGATATTGGATATGGGAAAAAAATCGTTGCTTTTTTTTTGGCATTTTTTTTGGGGGGTTTTGAGTTTTATATAGCGCGAACTAGACCCGAGACATCAGGTATCAGAGCGCTTTACATGAGCACCAGTTTCATTATAGAAGAAGATATTCGTTTTTTACTGGGGTGAAATTGCCAGCAGGTTTTGTACATACGGAAAGATCAAGCCTTCGATGCGTTTTTAATTGGGGCAACGTTGGCTATATTATTGGGGTACCTGAACTCTGTGGACCCTCCCCACTCCAGGGGACTTCATCTCCCATCATCAACCGCGCCAGGAGGTGCTGCTGCTGAACGTGGCCTTTGAAGGGGCAGCGTGCGTCCCTTAACGAGGTCAAAAGCACTCCTGCAAGCCAGCTATGCGGGATGTGCCCGGGCCGAGCCCGAGCCAAGGGCAGGCCCATCCTGCGCCCATCAGCGCCAGGAAGAGGCAGGGCAGGCCGGGCCACCCCCTTGGCTTTGTTCTCGACATCAGTTGGCCATTGATTGGTAAGCTTACTCTCTGTGACTCTTTCTAAGCAGGGCATGTTTTCTTTATTCTCTTATGACCTTGAACCACTTGACTGCTTGATTGCCTGACTGGCTCGGTCTGTCTTGCCTTTGCCCTGCATATTACCCGTGCTGCTCTTAAACGCTATACGGAAAAGAAAAGCGTCTGATAACCCTCTGGGTGCTGGGAAGGAGCCCGAATCTGCAAGCGCCACTCAGCTGGGAACTGTACACTTCAAGTAATTAATGAATTTATTGTGGAAGTTGAGGACATGATTAGTAGTGGGAGATCTGTCGCTGCCACATCTGTACCGAGGAAAGTGAAAACCAAGATCACTCAATGTTACAAGGGGAAGGACAATGTTCCAGTTGCTCGCCTATGTGACGAAGATTCCTCTGGACCTGAAATTCATTTGAGGAAAGAATCAGGACTTGTGGACACAGTTATGTACCCTTTGTCCTCTCATCCATCATTGTAACTGGCCCCTTGTCAGTTGTTGGGCTGTGCGCTCAAGATCCTCAGGATACTTCACTACCTCCACCTTCTCATGCCCCTGCCCTTATTGATCTAACTTGTTCCATTACACAGCAGGGAGCTGGTCCTAATCCAGTTGTTGTCGACCCTGGCTGCCCAGATGACATCAAGAGCCTGGCTGTACATCTTAGAGTCGAGCTTATATTTGTTAAAGACGTGGTCCTTTCTTTGAGTACAAGGGTGTCGGAACTACTCAGATTCAATAATGGTCTATTGGCTAATCTTAGGGAAAGAGTCTTGCTCCATCCATCCCACTATTAATGCACCACCTTCCTGCACAACTGCCGACCGGCACCGGGTCCACACTGATGGACGTCCCCACCAATGTGTGTCCTCATGTAACGTTTGGATTAGGTGACGGTAGCAGTGGTCCGCTTCCAGTACAACCATTATTCCCGCCAAGGTAACGTGGGTACCTGACATTTTGAAGAAAATCGAAGAGAGCTCCGAGCCTCCATACCAAACCTCTGAATAATTTGATAGAGGCCACGTTGGTATTATATATTTCCACCACCACCGGAGTGCCTGTGGGGGCACCGGTAGGACCCTGCAACTCTTCCACGAACACTGGCCATGTCTACTAGACCAGGCTGAATAATCAACTATCTTTACATCAGATCACCATCAAGCTACTAGGTGACTCACCCCCCTGAAGCTTGGACGGAGTTTATACCTGACCAGCTCCCCCGGTGTTCGATCCAGACCAATTGTTGGATCACGGCGAAGCTCCCCTTCCATCCCACCCCCTGTCCCTTGTCCTGAAGAAGACCTGCAGCCGAGGTCCCAAATACCCCAGGAGCACTAGGGTCAAAACGTCGACGCTTTTCAACTGATGTGCCTGTACCAATCTTGCCCCAATTCCCTTTTTTTTTCCCCCCCCTCAATCTTTGTGGACAGGCCTATATAACAGCGGAAGGTTTCCCGCTTTTTGGTATTGTAAATATCATAATTGTACATTACAATTGCTTTCCTTCCTCTTTCTAATCACTTGAGCACCCTTTTTCTTTTTCACTGACTCTACTTTGATAGTCTTTGCGCCGTTCATGACCAGAATTGTTTTATGAAATTGTAAATAAATATGTATATTTTGATAATACAAGTACCTTGAGTGTAGTCACAATCTCTTTGGTTCTGCTTTTTGGCTATATTCATCATTTTTGGGTACTGTTTTTTCTTTACATTTAATGTGTACACAATCAGTGTCAAATTGAATATATCTCCCACACCTTGATTGAGTCAAAGTATGCAGATTTAATCGCATTATCGAATTAGAAATGATATTCATATAAGCATGATTTGATTGAAAGTCAAGGACCACTGTTTTTCTTTATATCAATTCATACCCAGGTCCTTTGATTCTGTGGGTGATACCCCATTGATTTAATGGACAAATAATCTTCAACTGTGCACATAGCACAGCCCTGCAGAGCAAGAGGTGATTTAAAATGCAATAAATCTGACTAACGTACTTGGGATGGGTTATCAACATCCTCTTGAGCACGGCAGGTAACAAAAAGGGACCACAGTGCAGAACATATTGACTTGGGTTGACCAAATGACTTCAACAACTCCTGAGAGCAGGTCAAAGGAACTCAAATTGCTCTGCTTAGTTTCCAGAGGGGAAGGTGGAGACCTTAGAGGTTAAGGTGCAAGAGGGGAGATGCTGCATCAGGATGCCACCTATGAGTGGAAGTGGACGAGTGGGCAAAGCAGATCCGAGTGCCACACCCCACAAAACCAATCCTGCTCAATCAAGGTCATCTTCTCTTAGTCCTGATGCAGCTTCCTCTGCACACGTAAATTTAGAGAGACGAGAAGGAACACATATTAGAGATGGAAGTTACACTTGAGACGAACAAATCCGTCTCTTAGGGATCTCTTCCACTAAAACTGCAGCAAGAGGCATCTCAGGCAAAGTTTTTTCTCTCGAGTAACAAAGAGATCCACCAGAGAGCAGCTCTATAAGTTGTAGACAGATCGCACCACCCAATGTGTAGAGGACACTCATGGTAGGCAAGGTGGTGGCAATAGAGGTAATCTACCCGCAAGTTCAGGGTACCTGCCAGATGGCTCCCTACCAGCCAAATGTTTTGAGCCTTAGTCCTTGGCCACAGCCTCAGTGTCTTGAGACTCCTGGAGCACAAACCCATACCACCCTGCTTGCTGGCATACCACATAGTGGTTGTGTTGTTTGTCAGTACTAGAAATGACCGACTGCAGATCGGCGGCAAAAACGCCTTGCCAGGCACATGGCACAGAGTTCAAACAGGCTGATGTGAAACCTTTGCTCAGAAGGAGACCAAAGGCACCAAGATGACCACCCAGCTGAAGTAAAAGGCATCAGCCACTACTGTGGTCACTGCCACAGGTGGACCTGAGCATTTGCGCCCCGTGAAGTGCAGTTCCCTCAGCATCCATATTTGAACGGTTTCCCTGTTTTGCCCGAGTCCTGATGAGGCCCAAGACACGGGCTGAAACGCGTTGACTCCACCAATTGGAGAAGCCCCATACAATTGGAAATTATGCTAAAAGAAATTAGTATATATAGTGTTTAAAACTAAAGAGGGTAAAGACTTCCCCTCATTCTATACTTTATTTTGATAGGGCTATCTCCACAAAACAGAATGCTAAAGATAATTAAACTGTTTAGAATCCGCAACATAGGGTAAAAAGGAAAGTGTTATATGTATAGATTAATTTATTTTGTTTATATTTATGTATATTTCTGTATATATGTATGCAATTTGTTTAAAAATCACAGATGTCCAATCTTCCCAAGACCTCTGCAACAAACTCAGCATCTTCTTCCACCACAAGATCAGGCAGATCTACGACTGCTCCGACACCCAAGACCCTGCCACTGCGCCCGTCACCACCGGACGCCCCCACACCACACCCCAACAAATCCTGCCCCTCTGGACTTTGCTTACCAAGGACGACACACTCAAGACCATGAAGAGCATCCACTCGGGAGCCCCATCTGACCTTTGCCCGTATCACATCTCCCATTGAGCAGCCACCTCTATCGCCCCAGAGCTTTGCTGGACCATCAACTGCTCCATCAAAACCGCCACCTTCCCAGATGACTGGAAACACACCAAGATCAACCCCCTGCTGAAGAAGCCATCTGCCGACCCAACAGACCTCAAGAACATCAGACCCATATCCCTCCTCCCTTGCCAAGGTCATCAAGAAAGCAATCAATGCCCACCTCTCGGAGTTTATTGAACAGAACCACGCCCTGGACATCTCTCAATACGGCTTACAAAGCACACACATCATGAGACCGCACTCTTCGCCGTCACTGACGGCATCCGCTTCCTCCTCAACCACGGCGAAACCGTAGCCCTTATCCTTCTGGACCTCTCGCCGTCTTCGATACCGTCTCCCACCGCACCCTAATCACGAGACTCCACGATGCCGGCATCAGCGACACAGCCCTGGACATGATCAACTCCTTTCTTATCGCCGAACACAGCGAGTCAGACTACTTCAAGTCCTCTCAGAACCTACAGAGATCAGCTGTGGAGCACCCTAGGCTTCCTCCGTGAGCCCCACCCTCTTTATCATCTAGAGCCTGATGTTCAGTCTGAAACCAAGTTGGTAGATTATGTTCCGAAGTTGAGATCAAGCAAAACCCACCATGAAAGCACCTAACTGGCACATTGCGGATGCCATGGTTTACTGGAATTCGGGCCTAAGCTTCATGCAAAGGGCAGCTTCACCTATCATGACAACCAGTGACCCCCAATGAGCATCTCATACACTATTTGACAACCTACCTACAGAAGACAAAAGAAAGAGGTCAGGTATTTTAGTGTGAAAGAAACAAGTAAAAGATGCAAACGTACATAGCTAATATGGAATTATTCATACAGGGAGCCCCTCTACAAACTGGTACTTCTTTCAGTGATTTTTGAAACAACAGGCACAGCAAAAAACCTCACAGATACAATAACACACTATGTTGGAAGCTTATGCTAACAAATGATTGATGAGTGACAGTTATTGGATATATGGACACCTATTCTATGTACATATAAAACACATGTTTCATTTAAACACAAAACACTCATAAAAGTAGGAATACAGTAGGTAAAATCTAGTTCCATGTCACTTAGTAAAGTTTGGCTGTTGAAAATAGGTGATTATAAAGCTTTTTTTAAAACACTCCTAAAAAGTGGTGCCATCAATGTCAGTGTCCTAACTTAAGTTTTACCACTTTACTTCATCTGAAATTGATGTCTTGCAATTACCTCGACAGGAACTTTTGATTGTCTGCTTGAACTTAGTGATACTATTAGTTAGCCCAAAGCATCAAATAACTTCAAAGGTAAGCATAATATAGTTTTTGGGGTATTAGCAAATATTTGTAACCAATGTCCAGTTGTTTAATTTGGAATTATCATAAGTATCACTGAAATCAACTAAAATGTATTTAAAATGAATGACAGCTTATTGTAGAACAACATTATCAGCTGAAGATTATTCAACGTGAAATAAAACAATACCATTTACAGTTAGGGTCAATTTTAGTGTTAGTATTTTAAATGATTACATTTCAAATGAATGCATTGAATAATATATATGGTTTGGGTTTGAATTCTGTTTATAATCAATTCATGCATTTAATGATGATTTAAGAAGGAAAATAAGATCATATGATTTTATTTTATATGAATTCAATAAAAGTGGATTCATTCTGTAGCTAGGTTCTGCAATACAATTCTTGTAAGATTAATAATTTCTTTTTTAGTTTGAGTAGAAAAAAGAACAGGTTTCAAGTATTAGATAGTATACTTTCTTTTATAATAAAAAATAATTTAACTTGCTACAGCTAGTGTAAGACTAAAATAACTAAGTCATTTTGAAAAATAATATTGATGGGGGAAAATAATAATGTTATACATAAAGTGCCTGTTTTGAGTGGATTGATGTATGTGAATAGCTTCCACTCTGTACTACATTTCTAGGGAAAGAAATTGCTGGTAAACGTAGCAATGTAACAAACATATTTAAATAATGAGTACTGTTTGTGAAATAAGGAACATATAAACAAAGCACATTCTTACAGGATTAACGCAGAGGCAGTCGGTATTACTGATGGTAAATGGATCATATTTGTCTGCAATGACAATCAGATCAGGCACTGGGTACAGTCGTAAGACGTAATCATACGCCCAATATACAGGGCTGACGAAAAGCGGAAGAGGGGTCAGATGTCCTTGTGATAGTATAGTCTTGACAAACTAGAAGAGAATAAAAATAAAACAAGTGAAGAACAGTCAATTTCCACCTTGTGATTTATTTTTTATGTGAAAATAAACCATTTGCTGTTCTTAATACACAAATATAAACACCTACTTCCCTACTAATGTAAATCTCTAGATACCCTTAGCTTATCTTCACAAAGTGAACCACATTTCGCGCGTTTAGTAATGCAACAGGCCAACTAAGCAAAGTATATACCAATCTCCACTCGGTACTCATAGTTAGGACCACGTTTACATGGGAAATGCATTTTTTGTGTTGCTAATAACTTTGGCGCTTTTTGACAAATCTCCACAAACCTTGCAAAAAAGTGCTACTTTTTGTCTAGTTTGGTCATCAAATAATTCGAGGTGAGCCATCAAGGGGGTGGGGAGAAAAAGGAGAGTCCTAAAACATATTTTCCTCATTCATTTTTCCATAGGAACTTTAGACACCACTATATTAAAACTGCTGAACAAATGTACACCATATGTAACGGAAAGCTGAATCTTGGTTGAGAAAATGTTGTTTTTGTGATTTTGAATAAATCCATTGAGTAGTTTTTGAGCAAATATTGCAAAAAAAAAAAATTGTATATACCACGCAGCAGAGAATCCGCAGTGCCGACAGATCTCATGGGGAAATCTTATTGGCTGCCACCACATCCATCAACAAGGATGTGTCGGCAGCCATCTTAGGATAGGACTCAGTACTCATTCCCGAGTCCTAAGACAGAAGTGGGGGTAGGGTAGGCATATTCTGATCTCCTAGGTCTGGTGGTGGGGGCCAGAGGGCAGGTGGGACGGATATATATATATATATATATATATATATATATATATATATATTTTATTTTTTAAATTTTGCTGCAAATTCCCCGTAGTTGTTTTTTAAAGTGCACACTTGCACGTTTTTGGAAAAAAAACTCAGGGTGGGCCTGGGGAGGAGGGAGGAGGTGCATATTGTGTTTAGGGGGTTGGGGTGCATGGCCCTCCTCCCCAAGCCTATAACAGGCCTCGGGCCCCCATCCACTGGCGCAGGTATCTTACTCGTTTACAAAATCATTTTTGGCATTTTTGATAAAGTACAGTACATCAGCGTCAGTATCATTTAGAATGTATGTCATCCATTTAACTTCTTATCATGAAATAGAATTACATCATATTGAGCGCCCCCTGAACGGTTCTGGAATTGGTAAAGTTGATGTGGATCGATAAGTGAGGCGAATTCTGTGTTCATTCAAGGTAGTTTGCGATCTGTACTGGAAGTTGGGCTTTGCTCTCATTGTCAACCCTATGCTAAAAGTAGTGGTAAGTGACAGCTTATAATATAAACGGGAACAAATAAGGGAAACATAACTGGGATACACTGTCATATATTGCACAACTGGGTATGGGCCACCTGATTACTGCATTATGGCTAGGTCTCGGACTACGCATGCGCGGGGGGAGAGTCCTGGAGTGTCGCATGAAGAGTAATGCACCTATCGGCCATGCTTAGCTGTCAGCCTTGGCCCACCGAGCGTCTATTCTACTTGAGGATTACTCTAAGTTGTAGCGGGGCTCACCTGTACCACGGGGGAGCGGATAGCCTGGGACTCTGGTGCATCTGATGTTTCCTGCATAAAGGAATGGAGTAACATAGCCCACGGCATAGATATAGGATATTTGCGGGCTCCCTTGACCTCTTCAGACCGGAGTACCTCCTCCTCTGCTGTGCACCTCTTCTTGACTGCTCCTACTCATGCCGCTAGGGGAGGACCCTCCGGCGCCTTCCAATGCATCGCTATGCACCGCTTGGCCAGAAGGAGCACCAGGGATGCAAAACGCGTCTCAACTTTCATACTCGTGCGGCGTTTGATAATGCCCAGGGCGCAGACCTCCCATGTCTGTATGTCCGGAAGCCCTGTGACTGCAAGGAGGGCAGTGTGGATTGTGGCCCAATAGACGCAGAGCGCTGGACAGTTTCAAAACATCTGTTTAAAAGAGGCGTTATGTTCTGGGCATCTGGGGCAAGTGAAGGATCCCTCTGGATAATATTGCTGAAGCTTTTCAGGGGTGAGGTATGCGTAGTGCAGAATGTGCAATTGTATGTTTTTGAAGCGGTAGCTGCAGGACACCTTTTTAGGGAATTCTAGGGTCTGTGGAATTTAGTTTCCCATTTCTCCCGGACGGTGCAAGGGTGGGTGGGTTAAGGGCCCGTATCGCTTAGTATATCCAGGTGATCAGGTGTCGTCCCGGGCCCATTTGTAATAGGGCATGAATTACCGGGTGTGTAGGGGGTTCTGTGTCTATCGTGTGCCACACTTTGCAACAGTCTTCGAGCTGTTGCCGATGCAAAAGGAATTGTCCCCTAGGGAGGTCCTTTTCACCCGATAAATGCTGCAAAGGTCTGCAGTTGTCCATTGAGATGGAGTGTGCCTGCGTCCGTCAGTGAGTGCTCCGTCCATGTTTGGAGCATTGCTCTGTGTAGGGTGCCTGACCCTTGGGGAATCCCACCAACGGCAGGATGGGGGAGTACAGAGGTGCCATGCGGTTTTTCCTATGTATGCGTGTCAGACCGGCATGTGCCACTGTCACTTGGAGAGGCTTATTCTGAAGCAGTGTTGCCCCCGGTAGCAGCATATGGTTGATGGTTGGGGTCTGGATCGGCCCGGCTGTTGTGGTCAGTTCCCCCAGTGCCTAGCCCGCTGTCCAGCGTGATACCCATTGGAGCTGGACGGCTAGAGAGTATGCCTTCAAAAGAGGGGGCACCAAGCCCTCCCTGGTCTAGGGGCAACTGCAGTTTGGCGAGGGCGATGCGTCTAAGTCCCGATCCCAATATAAGCATCCAGAGGAGAGTGTCCAGCTCCCCGAAAAAGGAATGCAGGGGGACCACCGGAAGGTTAGCAAAATAGAATAGCAATCGTGGGACGAGGATCATCTTAGCAACTGCTATTTTGCCAGTGACAGCTAAGGGGAGATCCTTCCAAAAATGTATGGAGGACCTGATGCCAGCCATTGTCCTGCGGTAATTTCCTACATAGAGGTCTTGTGGCGTGCGGTATACCCGGACCCCTAGGTATCGTACCGCTTGGGGGCTCCCGGAGAGTTTGATGCCGCCTAATCGAATTGGACACGGGGGGAGATGCTGCACAAGGGGGTATACTGTTGATTTGGACCAGTTTACTTTTAGTCCCTCCACTGCCTCGAAGTCCTGCAGTGTGCGTAGTATGGGGGAGTGGTCTGCTGTAATATAATGTAGATGAGCACATCATCCGCGTAAAGCGATAACGCATGGGTGGAGTCTGCAATTGGGATGTCCCAGCTCTCACTCCCGTTGCGAAGGTGGATCGCCAAAGGCTCCATCGGCGCAGATATCTTACTCAAGTAGACGTGTTTGCACGGCCCCCTCTCAAAGCCTAAAAAGGCCTCTGAGACCTAAATAAAAAACATTAACCACTTCGACGCTATTGACGGAACCGTTCCGTCACGCCCCTCAGGTGGGCTGTGTTCATGACGGAACGGTTCCGTCACGGCCCGCTCGCCGCACCTGCGCGGCGCTGATTTCGCACCTGCGCGGCGCGTTTCATTAAACGGGCGGGCCGTGACAGAACCGTTCCGTCACAAGCCCAGCTCACCTGCGAGCCGTGACGGAACGGTTCTGTCACCCGCGCAGGTGAGCCGCGCCCTCCTGCGACCGTTAGCGCTGCGGCGGAATAGACGCGCAGCGAAGGTGTTAAGGGTAGGGTTTGCTCTGCCCCCCCTCCCAAAGGACCCTATACCCTGGGGCCTCATATCAATACATTGGGGGGTGGGGGTGGGGGAGGGGAGGGCCCTCACCTCCCAGAGTCATACCATGGTCCTGGGGACACCAACCCCCGGTGTCAGCTGAGAGACTGTACTGGGGAGTCCACTCCCGGGACACTGACTTTGCTCACTGGCAGGAGAACTAACCTTTTCCCTGCCTGTGCTCTTGGGCAGGGAAAAAAACAAACACTAGCTCCCACCTCGAGGGAGCTAAGGAAAACTGCTTCTGCAGATAGAAGCAATGCTGGCTCTTGCTGCACTCAGGAAGGGTGCAGGCAGCGGAGCGGGTGGGGATGCGAGGGCCCTGCCTCCTTCCGCAGCCCCCAACGAGGGAGTACCTGTGGGGTGCTCCGGGTGGACATGGGGGCATCCAACTTAAAGAAAAAAGGTTAGTTCCACAGTGGAGACATGGGGGCCCTGGAGCTCCCCCCATAACCTCCAAAAAGAATAATGGTCTGGGTAAATAAAGTTTTTAATGCTAGCTCTTGCGCAGACACGAGAAATGGAGCTTCTTGCAGGGAACCAGCTGGGTTGTGGGGGCCCTGGGACTCCCCTTCACCTCTATAAAAAAAACAGTTGGGGTCCTAAATGGGACCAGGATACCCAGATTTTTTTTTTTTTACTCTCAAAAAGTGATTAATAAACAAATGGCCACATTCACTGATCCCTCAAGGAACGCCCCATATTGACCTGCTAGGGCCATTTACATATTTATTTGTTTTTGGTGATGTCCCAAGAAGAGGCAGGAGCACCACAATTTGTTTTTTTATGTTGTGGGGGGATACAGGGAGTTATGCAGCCCCCAGCAACATTAGAGAAAAAACAGTAAGTCTCTGAAACCATGACCCCAGGAGAACTTACCATATATTTTTAAAGTACTTCACAGGCTGGAGCTTTTGTTCTACAGATGAGAGTGCTGCACCTTCTACGGCAGTGGTCTTCAAACTTATTAATACCACACCCGCCAAGTAAAGAAAAAAAATCATCCGGGCCCCCCTGAGAATTGTTTTACAATTATTCTATTAAATAGACAATGTTTAAATATGTTTAGACTTATTTAAACATTACAGTTAAGTTCAGTTACTGTTTTAAAAATACAATCAAATATGATTGGCAAACATACAATTCTGGTCAGGCAGGCCTTCTAACATATAAACGTATCTACAGTGAGATTATTAGAAATGGGGCGGGGGTGAAGGCTTTGAAGAATATTTGGAGTCCTTTCCTTTTTTGACACACACTCCCAACTAGGATATAAACTGACAAGCCCATTACAAAGAAGCTTACTTTCGCTCATTTTTTCCAAAGCACTCTTCTTATCATAATGTTTCTTTTGGCCAGAGGGCCCCCCCCCCCCCCACCCCCCCACCCCACCGGGATAACTTGAGACCCCATGTTGAAGAACCCTGCTCATGGGGCTGGTTCTATGGCTGCATTTTATGTGGCTTGGCGATATATAAAAAGGATACAAGCCTCTCTCGTGGTTGTTTTAATGATTGCGTTTTTTGGGCTGAACAATAATAAAAGAAAAACATGTGTCTCTGACTATTTTTCACATTTTTCACCTATAAAATTTTATTTTAAAAACGATGTAAACAGAAACAGTCTAAGACATGTATTTTAATACAACTTTATTAAATATTTTTTAATAGTCAATATTGATAAACGTTGAATGATGTGAATTAATAAAATATACATTTGGTTAAAATTTTTGGTGTGTTCTGGAGAAAGAAGATAGATCTGCTTTATATATAGGGGGTTATGTGCCTGAGGTGAGGGGAATTCCGCTTGCAGGGGAGGGGTTGGATGCAGAACCTGGCCGCAGGTCAGTGTTTGAGACCAACCCCAGCCGCACAAAATTGGAGGCGGTCAGCTTCACGTATGGTAATTGAATATTTCTTTACGTTAACAAAAACATAGAAAGTCACTAAAAAAATCACAGGTTGGAGAGTTGTTATAGTTTGATGAGAATGTCAGTTAAAAATTACTGCTTTAAATATACAAAACCACTGAAATTCACCCGTTATAGTAATCTCAACAAACTGTAACTCATATCTTAAGGGAAGGAAGGGGGGCCTTAATTCTATCGCTTTGTAAACAGGGCGTTACCTCATGCAATACTCGGCTGGCAATATCTGCAGGGGAATCTTTGTTTGGATGCATAAAACGATTCTCTGACATACATCCATGAAACATTTAGCGGATCCCCGCTTTCTCCTCCCACTTTAATGTAATTTCTTTTCATTTGAACACAGGTTGTGTTCTTTGGAATCCTCCCTGCCGGGTGCCATTTTGAGTTTTAAACATTGATAAACACTGTGAGTACGCCATGAAGGTCAGGTACAGATGGCTGCAATTTTCATCAGCTCAGATGCATGCCATTTTTATGTGATTTATCATAGGAGGTTGTGCATTTTCAGGGGGGTGTGGTTACCTCTAATGCAGCAATATATTTTATCTAATACTTTTGACGGTTATCCGTTCATAGCATGAACAGGGCGGTTGGTTCTATGAACTACCCCAGGGGTTTATTTTATCCAAATAGCCCTGGCAACTCTGTTATTAAGGGGGACATTGTATAGACACAAGACAGTTGGATACCTTCTATGGTGTCCAATAACATGCATGATACATGTAAGCATACGATTTATTGTGCTTCTTTCCAGTATTTGCATTCCGTAATGGTGGGATTTTCCTCCACACGTCGTGATCGATTTATGATCTAGAGAAATCTTTTTGACCACCAATTGACCGGACTGAGGTTAGGTGGGTACCAGGACTGGGAGAGATAGACGTCCGGAAGAAGATCGGGATGACCATTTTGGCACAGTAAGTCGGTCGAAATATGTTGGCACAAGCAGTACCAGGAGGGGTGTTGTGAGAATCTAACAGTCTCCCTGAACACGGCCCATCCTTCACATTTTTAATCCTGGATGTGGAACCTACAAATACAGGTTCATATGGTATCCACAAGCCAGTTTTAAAGCACATTCTCATGCTGCACTTTGTTCTATCACCATACCCAGTCACAGGGTGATATTCACTGGTCTATCCCTGTTTTGGCACATTTCTGTTGTGTTTTGTCATTGTGTCTTATTTTGTCTCTGTTTTTTTCTCCCTCCCTTATGCTCCGCCCTGAGCGTGGCTACGCCAGGGCGTTTTGTGAGCAGACCCGATGATGAAGCATGTCACACACTTGTGTGTGTGAGTGAGGGCAGTTTTCAAAACAGATTTGTTTTGTCTGTTTCGTGTTGTCTTGCTGCACGTACATATAATCTTTGTTCTCCCCACCCCTTTTTGTCTTTACAACTATAACTCGTGCCCTTGACATAAAATGCTAATTACCCCACATATTACATCACTCATGACATCTTCTAAGACATCGTTGATAATATCACTGCTATATTTGCAATCAAATTCTTGATGAGAAAACTGTGCATGGCAGTATTTGTTCGCAAAAACCGATCATTAAATCCAGCTGTCCAAATTGTGTCTACTTTAATTTGTTTTAAATTATTTTGAACCATACAGATCCAAATGCATAGTCAGAAATCATATGTGTAGAAATACATATATTAAATAACAAAGAACTAGGTTTAATAAAAATTTCTCTTCAACAGAGGACACAATTTTCTAACTATGCTATTAGTACATGTGCAACACCATCAAAAGCAATGTAATGTTAAGAAATAAATGTCATTTTCAGGCCACTTCCTTTAGAATGACATTTTATACTAAAAGTAGCAACAATGTTCATAAAAGAATATCTTTTCCAGAGACTTGGAACCCATTACCCTATTGTAGGCCGTCTCTAAAATAATGGTGAAGCCCCCCTTCCAAGTGACTGTCTTCCATTCTCTTCAATAATGATGCTCTTGCCAGGTCATATACAGCCTTAAGATTGAGGCACAGCACAGGAACGTTGCTTGTGACTACCATTGATGAACTACGGTCCATCCAAGATCAGGGTTTTCGAGACGGCCTTGTGCTTCTAGACCTGTTGGCAACCTTTAATACTGACAATCATACTACCTTAGTCGATCGTTTCAGTTTAGTTGTGGCAGAAATACACAAAATTCCTACAACCCAACGTTCTCCTGATAAAAATGCTACCTCACTTTTGTGGCTTGGCCTGGTGCATGTAGCAGGCATGTATCAAACCAAGGTCAATGGGACTCTCGCAGAGTTACTCTTATTGACCCGGTTTGAGTTGTGCCTGTTGGGGACACTGGGCCAAGTCACACAAGTGGGGTAGCATTTCTATTGGGACAAGTAGGGGAATGCTGAGTGGTAGGAATTTTGTGGATCCTTGAGTTTTCCAAGTTTATGTCTTAGAAATGCAGGGGAAAAGTGTGATTTTAGTCAAAGTTTGAGATTTGCACAGCATTGTGGGTACAATAATGTTGTGGAATCCAAGTGCGGCACACCACCCTGGACTACCCAGGATGTCTAGTTTTTTCAGAAATGTCTGAGTTTGGTAAGATTCTCTGTGTCGCCACCAAGCTCGGGTCAAAACACTAGAGCTACCCCTATTGGCGTTTTCTCTACATTGCATTTTGGGGCTTTTGTACCAATGACTCTAGGCCCAGCCATACAAGTGAGGCAACACTTTTATTGGGGCAAGTGGGGGAAGGCAGGGTGGTAGAAATGTTGTGGATCCCTGAGACTTCCGGAAGTTAATGTCATAGACATGCAAGGAAAATGTAAATTTTTTGTCAAAGTTTAAGATTTGCAGGGCATTGTGTGTAAGAAACTGTCATGAGATCCATCCAAGGCACACCATCTTGGACTGACCTTGGTGTTTAGTTTTCAGAAATGCCTGGCTTTGGTAGGTTTCCCTAGGTGGCAGCTGACCCGAGCCTGAAAATTGAAGTTATTCAGCATAGAAGTAGGGCGATAATTGAACTTCGCCCAATTCAGGTACCAATACAGTAGCAGCTCCTCCACTTAGGCAGAGGAGCGTCACCCCACTGCTTCAACTGCAAGCTGAATACAAAATATAAAATGATAGTAAATTTTGTTATCATCATTTAGTTTTCTGTATTCAGCTTACAGCTGAAGCCAGAGGGGTGGCTCTGGGCTCCCACGTCACAGGGGGAGGAGTGGTGGCAGCACCTAAAGTGCGCATGATGGTTTGGCCGGCGGTCTCCGGCCGGCCAAATCCTCATGTGCCCTCTGCATGTAATACAGCCTGCATGCAGAACATGCACAGCCTGCCAACCCCTGTCTTAGCACCGAACCACAGCGCTCAGACTAATCACAAAGCTGCTATGGCAGCGTTGTGATTGGTCAGGGGATTCTGAGAGGCTGTGTGCTTCCTGCAGAAGGAGGACAGAGGGAGAAGAGGCGGCGGTCGGCGGTATAGGTAAGTGCTTTTTTCAAAGGTATTTTCATTTGTCACCTCCTCCCTCCGTCCCGCCTCACCAGCCCTGTTCGGTAGCAGCGGCTACTGTACCCATATAACATAATTTTAAGAAATAAAAAAAATCCCTTCAAGCCATAAAGATGGGGATTATTTAGTTCTCGGGGGCAGAAAGGCAGTGAGGGTCATATGGAAGGAGGAGGCTAGGTCTGATATGTGGGCGAGTGGGCAGGCCATCCCCAAACCTTGTAGCACTAAAAAACCTCCCTTCATGAATTGGTACATTCTTAAGCATTGCAATTGTAGCAGCTTTGCCTCTTGTGGAATGAGCTCTCGGCTTGCCCGGGAGCTGCTTTTGTGCCAACTGATAAGATAACATAATGCATGACACTATCCATCTAGAAATTGACCTTTTAGAGGTAGGAAAACCTGTATTCAACGGACCATAGTTCACAAACAATTGGTCAGACTTTCGTACACTCTCAGTTTTATACAGGTAGATCTTCAACACTCGTTTTAAATCCAAAGAGTGCAGAGCTTTCTCAGCTGGAGTGCCCGGATTGGCAAAAAAGTAGGAAGAGTGACTGACTGATTAATGTGAAAATCGGAGACCACCTTAGGGAGGAACCTCGGGTGAGTACGTAACACCACTCTATTTGCATGAAAAACGAGATATGGCTCTGTAGAGCATAAGGCCTGTATCTCGCTTACCCTGCGCGCAGAGTGATTGCCACAAGAAAAGCAGTCTTCTATGACAGGTGTTGCAGGAAAGCCTTTTGAATGGGTTCGAATGGGGGGCCCATTAGTTTAGATAGGACTACATTCAGCTCCCAGGGAGGAGAAGGGGCCCTCACAGGGGGGTCGACTTTCTTGAGACCCTGCAGGAAATCCTTCACAACTGGCATTTGAAAAAAAGAAACCTGAGTGGGAGACTTTCTGTATGCTGTTATTGCTGCCAGGTGAACTTTTATGGAAGAATACTGTAAACCTGCTTTGGCCAAAGAAAGTAAGTATGGCAACAGTACCTGTTCTTGACCTCGAATAGGGTCATGACCTTCAGCAGGACACCACATGAAAAAACGCTTCCACTTAATAGCATAAGACTTCCTCGTAGAAGCTCTCCTAGCCTCTTTTAAAATTTACATGCAGTCCTGAGAGAGGCCTAAATGTCCGTATTGGATGAACTCAGGAGCCATACTGCTAACTTCAGGAACAGCAGGTTGGGGTGGAACACCTTGCCATTCGTCCGGGTCAGCAGATCCGGATGACATGGCAGCCTCCTGTGTGGTACTTTAGATATATCCGGATACAACCACTGGCGAGGCCAATCTGGAGCAACCAGGATCATGTCTGTCTTGGACTTGTACAACTTCCTGATCACCAAGGGAATGAGTGGAATTGGTGGAAAAGCGTAGAGTAATGTCTCTGACCAGTCTATCCACAGAGTATTCCCCTTGGACCCTGGTTGCGGGTATTTCAGTGCTTATGACTATTGATGAGTATCCCCTGGAAGAGAACAGTGGTTACAAAGTTTATGCAAAATCTCCTTTTCTAGATAGAGAAAGCCTCCAACAGATGTTCTCCAACACAAAACCACCCTTCTACCAAAGTGAGAGTACTGACCACTCAGCAAAGAAAAGCATTCAGTACACAATTTATACAGGTGTGGGAGCACATTCTTCACTTACATGGTTTGGAATGTCCAAGCTGGAACTTGGAAACCGCACACAATTTCTGCACATTTTGTTTACAATATCTTCACGAAAGAAAATCATCTCCTGAGTGCAATACTGGATTCTGAGAAGAAAAACATCACAGATGTCACTCACACTTTTCACATCGCACAGAATCATAGATGAAGGCAGGGGACATGCACATAGGAGTTTCTGGTCAACACTGCAATGTGATAGCTGGACTGCTTTCCTAGGTTGTGACCAACTGATTGTAAGCCTAGTAATCACTTTCAATGTCTCTTCATCCCACAGACGCTGTTGTGATCATGTGTTTACGCATCGATACATACACTTCTTCTCAGATTCCTGTGGTCCTGACTAGAGTCAGTAAGAAAGAGGGGCTAGTTAAGATCACAGGTGTGCACATGCACAAATATTATATATCACAGGTTGAAAACTCAGACAGAGGCAATCAGCCTTTTAATTTCGATAAATACATAAAGAAGTGCCAAGTACACAGAGATATAGTATTATGGCTAAAGAAAGAATTCTGGACAATACTTAAGAGATTCTGGCCCAGTTCACAAACGGCTGCTGACAAAATCGGACATTTTCATTCCCTGGTTTAACTTACACATTAGGAGCCAATTTTCTACTTCCTTGGAATTCTGAAAGATTTTCCGTAATCCTCAAAAAAGTCGGACACAGATTTCCAGGAGTTCTTACTTGTGAAAGCATTTTCGTACACAGAATTGTAAGAGGTGTGAGTAGATGCATAAGACAATCTGATTCAAAAGTGCCTAATAAACTTGTATTTTTTCGTTCTTGCCTAATATCCTGCCTTCTTCCACCCACCCAAAAAACAGTTCTCTTCATATTTCCTACTGTTAGACCTGACATCATTGGCTTGGGTCTCTCCTCCATTTTTTCTGTTTGCCTCCACTGTTTTACGATGTTTTGCTGGATAATGCTTTGGGCGCTGTGCCACTGCTGATCAGTGCCACCGCGCAAGTGCTCCCTATGTTAAATTGATGTATTGATTGTATTCCATGTTTGGCTTATTTGGTTTACTCTCAATCCCTAGTCTAGTGCACCAGGAGTGCTGGGGCTTGTAAATCCAAATGCCGCTCGTGGGCTTGCAGCACGTGTTGTGCCACCCACAAGAGCGGCCTCGTAAAAGAATGTCTACGGGTCGGTCATTGCGAGACCTACGTGCAGTCTGGTACTGTCACGCGGGCTGCGCAAGTATACCTACTTGCCAGTCCCTCAAACCTTCTCTTAACTCCATGTTAGTCACCCCTATGGTAGGCCCGCGGGCAGGGTGCATTGTAAGTATAAGGTAGGACAAGCCTGACCAAGTTGGCATGTCCTAAATAGTGAATGACAGCCATCTTCGTTCTTCACTATTGCGAGGTAACCCGCTCTCCGTTAGTTAGAATGGGCCGCCGGGATTATTAATGCTATGATCCTAGCTGGCTCGGGGAGCATGATGCCATGTCGAGTTTGGTATCCCTGAACTCGGGGTTTAATTACGCATCCGTTGGCGTGGATGGATTTTGGACTCTGGGTTTGAAAATAGCACTTTTAGAAAGTGTCTATTTTCTTGTCTAACCATTTCTGGTTTCTGCTGGTCTTGCGTGTGTGTGACAGGAGCTGGGTGGCTCCAGAGGTCTGAGTGAGTCAGTGTGGGATGAGTGGGACATTTGTGTTGAGAGTAGGGGGAGAGTAGTTGCTGATAGCTTGCCCTGCCTGATACAATGCTGGCTCCACCTCCTGCCAAGCGGCTGATGGCTCCGTGCCTGCCATGGACGATCCTAGCCCTACCTCCTACCAGGAGGCCGATAACTCTGCTCCTGCCGGTAACAATGCTGGCTCCACCTCCTGCTGGGCGTCTGAGGAACCAGCCCTGCTCAGTGAATAGGCCAGGTGCCACTGCCTGGCTCCACCCACAACAGACCCAGGATGTTGGGGAACCCCCCTGCATGGACAAAGGGATCAAAGCCAAAAAGGGGTATAAGAGAAGGACCCCTGAACCAAGAATTTAGATCACTTCTGACAAGGAACCCTGAAACTAAGGACAAGATGCCTGCTGATCCAAGGACTTGCCTACCCCTTCTGCCAGTGTGCTGTTTGCTGGGGGGAATCCTGCAGTGTTTCTTTATTTTTGCCAAGGAACCAGGAGAGAGGAACTGTGTGTGTACTCTCACGCTTGCTAAGAAAATCTCCAAGGACTGGAAGAGTGCCAGTCTCCTGTTGAAGTCACAGGGCTAAAGGACTTCATCTGCTACAAGTGCTATTTGCTGGAACCTGTGAATCCAGCGCCTCTGAAAGACACCAGCAATCTCGACGCCGACGGACGTCGCCGAATCCAGCTCGACACCGTGAGTAACGGCTCAAGTGTCCCGCTTCCTCGACGCCGGCCGCCGGGCCTGATTGACGCCAGCAGCAACGCCAGTGAGTAGTGAGTTCGGCTCCAGCTCCAAGGGACCTCGTGTCTGCACCGCTGCTGATCGCATCGCCCTCGTGACTCCGTGAGCGCTGCTCACTCTTGCAACAGCATCATCGACTTCGACGACTACTGAGGCCTGATCGACACAGAAGACGCGACGCCGGATTGCTCGACGCCGCTGATCATCGTGTGCTTCATTCTCCAAGGTACTGTGTTGTTGGGGGTCCGAGTGACTCTGGGCTCGACGTAGCACTCCTCGCGGTCGACGCCGAACCTTTGGATTAATTTTGCCTCGACGTGGTGTAACTCCCGTGTGGGTTACATTGTTGCCAAGAACTGTGTTTCCAGGAAGAAGAGTTGCTTTTGATACGAAAGACTTTGTGCTAAAGAAGAAGCCCCATTTGAACTATTATTTTCCCTTCCAAGAATATTTATTGAGATTGTGTATAGTTTTGTCGTTATTTGGTCTTGTGCTAAGCCTTATATAAAAATCCTTATTTTTATAATACTACTGTGTCGTGTCCATTTGTAGTGTATTCACTTTATTACTGTATGTGGTCATAAATGCATAACACACAGCCTCTGAGATAAGCCTGTCTGCTCTGCCAAGCTACCAAGGGGGTGAGCAGGGGTTATCAAAGGGTGTGATCCCCTTGCCCTGACTAGAAAAGGTGTGTCCCTATTTGCCAGAAGTGCATACCTCTGCCAACTAGAGACAGCCGGTTCTAACACCTACTATGTGCACAAAAAGCTTTCATATATCATCAACTTGAAGTTGATGGTAATTTGTGAATCCTTAATTCAAAGTAGCATTCTCAGAATGCTTCTTGCAGTGTATTTAGGTAATCGCACATTGCTATTCCCTAACTGCATTCGCAAAATAGGTCATCGCAAAAATTGCGAATGTACATCCCAAAAGGCTAATTACATGTCGCAACCGGGCCGATTCTGCGAAACGGTCCTTTTGCGACAGCTAATTAGCTTGATGCATGTACCCCATAGATTTCGATCTTAGAATTTAGCTGATATTTGCACAATATCAAACGTATCAAATACTGATTGGCTGGACCTAGTAATAGATTATGATTTAGTATGTTGTCAATAGACCTGGGTGACTTCTTACTTTTGCATTGTTGTTTTCCAGGTCTATTGTGATCTAGGAACCCCAATACCGGCAGGTAGACCAAAAACGGGTTTAGCTATTTTAGTTTTTGATAAACTTGCCGGTATTGGTGAGGAAACTGTGTGTTGCACGCCTTGGTTCCAAATTTTACACCCATCTTTGCAAGGCCCAACAGACCAGACCTTTCACCTATTAATTTTTATTATAAGTTTGATAGTCGGTCAACTGAAGAAAATGAGCAGTAAGACCAGTGCTTCTTAAAGTTTTGATTTCGAACCCTTGGCCAAAACAATTCCTATAATTTGAGCCTCAAAACAATACAAAACAAGTATACACCATTCAAATGCTCAGATATTGAAATACTTAGTTCAATTCACAAATATAGAAAAAAGTTGCTTTTTTATCTATAAACTTTATTCATTTTAATAATATTTAATTTTGTAAACCAGCTGTGGACCTCATGAGTAGGCCTCGTTGACGCCCAAGGGATCTAGGACCACAGGTTAAGAACCACTGAGTTAGGCAATGCTTTGACAAAATTGGCCATCAAATGTAATCATCATATACTATTTGTATGAGCAGGTGATTTTACTATTACCACTTGTAATTTCAGTAAAGAGCCAGTTTGTGGATTAGTTGATACAAAGGGAGAAGATTCTACCCATTTTATACCTACCTCCTCGGTAGAAGCTTTAAATGGGCTTATAGTAAAATTAATTACTTTGTATTTGCCAGAGATTTTTTATTGGCAAGTGAATTGTATATTCCAACCTTCACTGCCTCCGGCCAAGGCTGTATTATTAATTTCAGTTTGTTACCGCATGATTTAAGTGCTTTACTTGATGATTTTAAGATTATAGCAAGTTGTATCAGCAATCATAATCCCCTCAATGTAGTTTTTAGGTCTCGCCTAAAGCGTAGAGCTGCTCGATGAATGATCTTTAGGAATCGGTCAGCTCTTTTCGAGCACTCGTGCTGGCATCCACCTTGAGGGAGCGAACAGCGGCGCGCGTGCTAATTGAAAACAGATGGCCTGCGCGCCACTGTTCGCTACCGCAAGGTGGATGCCTGCACAAGCACGAGTGCTTGAAAACAGGTGTTTGCATTTGCCAGGTTTTTTCCCCCCATGTTTTGTCTTGCCCTCGCTATCCCTTCTGAACTGCTTGTCTTGCCGTCGCTTTGTCGAAATGTCTAAGTCTGGTCCATTCGGTCTAATATCAAAATTAGATATTTAAGTACATGTTTTCATGCACCAAAAAAACAAGAACAGTTTTGTATATTTGTGATTTCCTCTGCTAATACTGAATCCTTTTCTGTATTTATGCTGTCCCCGGGTTTGCTTTCCTCAAACGGTGCAGTGAAAATGTTAGATGTGTGTTTACGGGTCTGCTTCTGCTGTCATCGCACAGTTAATATCCCCCATATAAATTTGATGCTCTGCCTTAAATTTACGATGTGTTGTTTATGCTGCTCTGCTATAATTTCACTGCCCACTGTTTCTTTACCCGTTTGCTGCTTCTGCTATAATTTCACAGGTGTTGCACTATCTACGGCATGAACACAACTCCGCGTCAGCAGGCTAATCAACCTGAAAGTAAAAGTTAAAGGCTTCATTTATTTGCCTTTTGAAAACAACATAAATAGACGTAATATACATAAATGATACATGCTGTTCAAACCTGTGTTTACGCTGAAGGCCACTGATTCGTATATATTTTTTTTTGCAGAGTTTTATACAGCGCGAACTTGACCCGAACCGAATCGGGTATCAGAGCGCTTTACATAGCAGTAGTTACGTTACATGAGGACACACATTCATTTTTGTTGGGCACGGGGATATTAAGTGATTTGCCCAGAATCACAGAATGTTTGGCGTCATTACCGAGACTCAAACCCAGATCCTCAGGTCCGAGGTCGAGCGCCCTAGCCTTTAGTCTAGTGGAGCTCTCAATCCATTCAAAGCGAGACATATGTGGGCTAAGCAGAAACTTGGAAGGCCTAGTATCAACTATTTGAATACATAGCTCTTCAACTTCATATGTCTGCAGAATAATTAAAGGGGCGACCTGCTTCCAACAGACTATACTTTTGCATTAAGGTCAGAAATATGGTGCACCACTGCTTTTCACAGGGGCTACCTTTAAAAGTTACCAATGCCCTCAAGGAAATAATTCGCCTTTTTTACAGGCTGAATATGTTATAATTAACATTTAAATCAATTTATAAACACATAACTTCAAGCACATGTGGTTAAAAAATTGTCAAGTACAAATACCACTGTTAAACGAAATGTGACTGGTGGCTCTGTCTTCTTACTGATGTTTGTAAACACGCAGCTTCTGTGCTGCATGGCTAACCACTTATATGGTCCCAAAGGCGAGACCTATTGGCAATGCCAATGCTTGTTACTCTAGCTATTAGGACCGTCAATGAAGACAGAAGAACGGGGGTGATGGATTTTTCAGAACACAAGGGTTAAGGATTAAGTGGAGTAAAACAGCCCCACAACTTTTTTTGAGGGATATGGTAGCCACTAATACAGACTGTAAATTTAACCACATCGCTGCTACAGGAATTTTCCTGCTGTGCTGCTATTTTATGAACAGGGTGTGGTTGTGACGGAACCATTCCGTCATCAGCACAGCTCAACCGTGACTGATGACGGAATGGTTCCGTCAACAGCATCGAAGGGGTTAATTGCTTGACCCTGATGCTGAACCTAGTACTAAGAGCTTTGATATTATTATCCAACATGTATCGCTACTTACAGTAATTAAAACTACAAAATATCCGGATAATATGCCACCACATAGATGGTTCAATTCAGCCTGTTCGACAGTGCACACGAAATGTAAGAAAGATCTTAGTATGTGTTAGACCCGTCTGCTTCTGAGAGTCCCCTCACCACTATGATTTCTTTTGTTCCCCTGTACCTCCCAAAATTTGTCGCTTTTCTTTGTCTACCAGGACCTTTTGTGTGCTGTTTCATGGGGCTAGATGTTCCTTGACGCCCAGTTGTTCACAAGGTTTTTGGCACCTATTTACAAGGACCCTGTGACATTATAGACTGGGATTGGCAACCTGTATGAATGACCTCAAAATGGTGGCCATCCATTTTCCTCATGTGAGTGACTCCCCATGGAGCCTCCATGAACCTTGACCTTTCAAGGTTTTGGCGCTCTTTTACTTGGCGCGCATTCCTGACAGGAATTACTTTATTCCTCTCAGATACACAAAATGGCTGCTCTAGAACCCCAGTATGGTGGCTGTTAGAGACCCAAATACCCCAGAAGTGCCATGTCATTGGCCTAGCCCAAAGAAGGTTCTAGAACCTACTGGCACGAGCCAGCACCTCAGGGCACTGGCTATATAAGGTCCAGTCCCTGGCGGCCATTTTGGTAGATGACCTGAAGACTAGATAGGATAATGATGTTCCAGATCTAGGTGAAGAAGGAGATTCCAGACTTGACACCAGATTGACACCTGCCCTGTTGACCCCCTTGAGGCAGCTGGTAGCGCGGGCAGTAGAGCAAGCAAGAGTCACTGGCGTGGATCCTGACTGGCGTTCCAGTCAGCCGTGTGTGTGGTGACCTCGCGCCTACAGCGCCTGCCCAGCGAGTGCCTTGTCACCCCCCAAAAGACTGTGGCCGTTTTCGTGTGCCTTCCCCGCCCGCCCCCCCCGGTGGTGAATTTCGACTGACTTGGGTCGCGAGGCGAGAGCAAGTTCGCCGCGACCGCGAGCGTCCTCTGTGCCCCTTGTGTGACCGACACCTCCAGCGAGGAGCTCGGACGTCTCCGAGCTCCACAGGCGTAGAGTGCTTCCTGCGCAGATTGAGGTGAGGTGGTGCGCCGGGGCGGGGAAAGGCCGACCTACGTTGGGCGGGACTACTGTCTCTGCCCCTCCCCAGTGAATCGGCGGCTGTAGCTGTGGGCGAGAACCATCCCTGTTTGAGGAAGTCGGAGGGAGGTCCGTGGAGCCCCTGAGAACCCGTCGCTGGCGAGAGAAGTGCTGAACCCGACTGAATCGCTTTTCGATTGCAGCCGATGTGAGGTGGGCTCGTCTCTACAGGTGGGAAGCGCTGTTAAAAAGGAACTGTGAACCAGCATTTACTTGACTGAGCGCGAAGATTGTGTGACCTCTTCGGCAGCCCCGTTCGTCAGTCTAAAGACTTTGAACTGGTGCCGCCTGAGTGCTAGTGGTAACAAAGCCCCTAGGCGCGCTTAGACCCCACCGGCAGACAGAGAACTCAACCCGGTGGCAGCCGAGTGTAAACGAAGTGCTCACTGTGTTTCCTTGCTTTGTAGATGTATGCGCTTATCCCCCGAGTGATTCTCAAAGAGTCCCAACACCCTTTTGTGCCCAGAGAAGCCTGTATTCGTTAGCAGTGAAGTCTTCATAAACTGTAAGAGTAATCTTTCTATCCTGAAACGTATTGCAAGTCAATGTTCCTGACATATTTAATTGGTGGCAGCGATACCAGAATGAACATGTGTTTGTTTATCTAAATGAACCAGTATTTATTCTGCTGAACAAAAGTGATATTTATTCCTGATATTTATTCTATTTATTGATGATATTTATTCCTGATATTTATTCTATTTATTGATGATATTTATTCCTGATATTTATTCTATTTATTGATGATATTTAATCCTGATATATTTACTGTATTCATCCCGAAATCAAAACCCAGCAAATTGTGGCCAAAAGAAATATGTATGTACTTTCCTAACTGATCCCCATTCAAACAGAGAACTTTTTACATAAAGGAATCGTATTTTTCTACAACAGTGGTGTGGTGTCCTTATTTTTGGTGGCTGTTCAAGGAGATATTATTGGGTCAAAGCCGGCTTAACACGATAGCCTTCACTTGCCTTGACACTTGAGCCAAGCTACCCCCTTTGTGCTGGGCTTGCCCATCACAGGTCCAACAGTATGGTCCCACGTAACATCGATCTGATTCTTCAAGCCTGTAAGTTTAAGAAGTCAGTCCTAATTATGCAGAGGGAGAAGATTACGAGGACATATCCGACCTTGAAGCAGCAAGGTGTGTGATTTGAATTCTAATCTGGTATTGGTACAGTAGAGCAATCCCTAAATCAATCACTTTTAATTCGGGAAGTACGGCAAAGGGGAGGCTTCTTGCATATGGCTTTCACGGACTTCTTCTGTGCTTTTGACAATGTAAATCGATCTTAATTTGCCGGGCATGTTGGGAGATATGGGTGTGGAAGAACCACTGATTACTTTATTGAGAATAATAATCCACATTTGTAAAGCGCGAACAATCACCCATAAGGGTCTCTAGGCGCTGGGGGCCGTCGGGAAGATTAAGCAAGCTATTGCCCAAAGTCACCTAGTGCTGGGCTAATCTGCTGCCGGCGCCGGGGAATGAACCGCGATCCCCAGATGCCGGAATTAGTCGCCCTGGGCGCGGCGCCACACCTCTTACACACGGACACATTTGTTAGGATACGCTATGGATCCACACGGGGCGTCCGGTAGGGGTATATTTTGACCCATTTTAGTTTTTATTTTATATAAATGTTCTTAAAGCTACTTAGTTCAACAAGGGGCCGATTTATCTCAAGTGGGGAAACGTCCGATTCAGACACTGCTCTATGCTGATATTGCAGGTTTTTTTGCAAGAAATGCAAATGGCCTCCAATCTTTGCTGGATGCATTCACCGTTTTTATCATTAGTCTAGATTTAGAAGTGAACTTCATGAAATCTTCTGTTATGACAAGTGGCCAGCGTCGGATTGGTAATGAGGGCACTCGGGCAAAGCCCGAGGGGCCGGTGTCAGAGCTCCAGCGGTGGGCTGCTTTTTTGAGCAGCCTGGGGGCCGATTTGGGCGGTTTCTGAGTTGTTCCATGCCACCAACGGCCCAGTTGGGTTCTGAGTGGCCTTTCTGGAGGTAAATGGGCATCCATTACCTCCATTTTACCAAGGGGCAGAGGTGTCACTCCTTTTGTTTTGCTCGGCCGGCCCATTAATGTATGTATTTTGAGCAAAAGTGGCCATCCCTTGTCTTCAGGTGTGTTTCACCAATGTTAACTAATCCTTGCATTTTCTTTTTAACGCTTCCCCCCCAACACCTTTTTAATAACATTTCGCTGAAGCAGTGTTTTGCGGCAACGAAATATGCAAATGTGGGCCACTTTTTTTTGCGTGTCCGGGCCGATTTTCAATCCCAATCCAACCCTGCAAGTGGCCCCAAAAATTTCAAATCGAAATCACATTTTATCAGGGGGTGGTGGGTGGAGGGGTTGTAGTGGGAGAGGTTAATAATTTTAATTATTCAGGTATCACGATTGACACTTTGTTACATTGGGTCCTTTTCTAAGTATGAGATCACAAAACACTTTCCAGAGCAATAGAAGGAATCCTTCGTTTTGCAGCTAGGCTGGGGCACAGACCAGTAAATGAGTTATTGCAGCTATTCAAGAGTAAATGCATTCCAGTGGGTCTTCATGAGGTCGGAATTTGGGGCATGGCAACCCTGAGGCACTGCAAAGAATAGAGAATAATTTCTAAGGTAGACTCCTCCTCTTCGTCCCAAAAGGTGCTACTGCGCACATTTGTCACACAGAACTGGGGATGAATTACATTCAGAGTTCCGTTAGAATATGTCCCTTGATTTTATGGCTCAAGTTCTGGCTCACCGCTGAAGCATCTTTTCAAGATTATTTCCAAAGATTGCCTTCCGTTGGACAATATGTTGTAGATCCCATGGCTTAATTATATAAAACAGTCCTTTTATGATCTGGGAGTTCCCAAACATTGTACCAAACCGGAATCTATTGAACCAAACTGCAAGCTGCATATCAAAAATGTGTTTTCTAATCATTGCAGCGAGAAAAGGACACCTCATGCTTCAAACATGCAGTCATTTTAATTTTATTACCCTTTAATTACTACTTCAAGTCTAGAACTTTATTTGGCCCTTATTTGCAATCCACAATATAGATTGTATCTCACGTGATTCTTTTAATGTACCTTGCACTCTATAATAGCGTTTTCACAGCAGGGTGATTAATTTATGACCTACCAAATTGCCCTTATGATAGCATCCCTCCACAGAGCACTATGCACTTTATATTATTTCGCACATTATTCAATGCACAACGTAAACAGACGTAACTCCTAACGCGCTATCAGGAATTATGTCAGGTTTACTCATTATATCTACAGCGCCTTAAGTCCCCTGAAATTTGTTTGGCGGTGATTACTTTTATACGGGAGGCCTTAGCAGTTAGGAAGATACGAAAGTTTAAAGTGATCTTGCCTTACGGATGTATTGTATCCATTTTAAAATTGTTTAACATTTTACTATTATATGCAGTAGAGGTGAATCAAGTGAATTTTTCTTTTATGCCATGTTTTATGAAATTTGTTTTAATATAATGGTTCGAAATGTTTTTCATTTGAGTGTATATTCTGTTTTGAGTTTTACACATGTTTATCTATATTGTACTTTTATTCAAGTATTTGAGAATAAAGTTGATGATGAATGAAAATTAAGGGGCAGTGCCAGTTCAGCACTTGTGTTGAGAGAGTGCAGACCAGAAATCAGTCCAGGTCTCATACTTGTAGCTAGTAGAGCAGATCAGGGTGAAACTTTGGGGGAGAGGTCCATCTTCCTCAAAATTGCTACAATCCTGGAACCAAGCCAAAAACAACAGTACTCTTAACCTAAGTATACAATAGCGCTATATAAAACCTTTCAAATAAATAAAATAAATAGTAAACTGAGAGAAGATATATTTAAGGGGTGCAGTAGTAGAGTGGCTATGAAAGCAATAAAAAACAATGAAGCACTGGCAATAACTAGATGAACGTGGACATGAAGTGCATCAAAAGTGATTATTCTTCGTTAAATTTATTTAAAAGCAGTTACATGATTTCCTGCTTCTCCCTCCCCCAATGTAAAAACTGTGCAACTTACCGACAAGGATTTGTGGTGAACATAGAAAGAGGTACGCGCTGCCTGAACTCGTGAGTGATATTCTCCGCAATTGGCGGCCTACAAGAGAAAGTCATTTGTGCAAGTAAATAACAGATCTTTCTTCCTGGTCAGTGTAGTCAATACTGTTCAACAGTGACCGATCTTACCTTGGTAAGATGCAGCTGGGACCTGGGTCTTCAGGACCAGGAATGAACACAAATCGACTGCTGCAATTCAAATGTGGTAGATTATTCTTAACACACTGTGTATGTCATGTAAAATGGCAACAGACACAGTGGATGTATTATAGACTTGAACTGCTGGCTGGTGTCCATATTTATTATGGCCCACAATAGTACACTGTCACTTAAAAAACAACCTGACTTTAGATGCTGTTGATTTATAACTGCAATGGAGCCTGAATGCTGCTGCTTTCGTGTAGAAGCGCACACTATGTTGTACGCCCTGGAGTCTCACATGGTTTATGTTTCCGTTCTGTTGATCACAATACTTAATACTGAGGACAGCTGAAGGTATTATGCAGTGGAAAGGGCTCCTAGCAGCATTTCTTCTATAGACAGATTCCTTTTTAGCTAAGAGCAGGGCTTTAAGTGGGGTGAAAAAACCTGGGGAGGGTCTCTCAAAGTGGCATGGCGATGTAATTAAGGGCGTGGCTGAAAACACAGAAGCTAAAAATCTGTACTTAGCAAAGTGTGCTGACGTCTATTACAGGAGAGAGACGGTATTGTCTTTAAGAGATTGGTGCGTGAATTTACACCAATGGTGTTTTACATTAAGCCGTGGCTATTATGCATCTCTTGGGAGCTCTCATGATACGCTAGCATTTTATTTCCTTTACTATTTTTTTGGGTGTCCATTAAGTAAGGCGCTAGCTTTGTGGAGCAATGGAACACGGAAAATAAAGAAAGAGAGATTGTTCGAATGGGAGTGTGGGAAGGGAGTTCATGGGACAAGTAGTTTGCTTGGGTGCAGGGAGTACAACAGGCCCTAGGTAGCACAAAGCTCAGAGACTTGCCCTAATACTGAAACCCGAATGGTCACATTGGCAGCTAGAGAATCCTTCACATCCTTTCTGAATTACAAGCAGGGGTGGATGCGCCCGATTTGGAAGAGGATAAAGTGGCGTAGACTTGGTGGAAATTGAGAAATCTTGTTTCTGAACAAGAAACCAGTTTTGGTTACTGCCTCGTGCCACCCGCCTGAAAGAAGTTCCTTGACTTGGCTAATCGAAATTAAACTATAACACTGATCCAGCATTAACTGGCAAGGCAAGAGGTCAGAAAGACAGTCATTTTGATTCTTAGTCAAATACAGTGCTGCTGACTAGTCGGCTCACTGGCAGTGGTATCGGATGTTTCTGCACCCACATATATAACAAGTCTTTGCACAGAACACAACATCTTATTCCCAGTTGTTTATAGCAGTACGGCTCTATCTGTTTAAATCAATGTCTGTTGCCATTGGCTTCGTGGAGCCAAGGTCTGGAGGGATAAAGACGTGCTTGCTTTTTAAAGTAATAAAGGAGATTTTCTGAACCACCAGGGCAACAGCCAATGAACCCATCCCGAGATTTCTGTAACAGGGTAGCAATCTACTTTAAGGACAAAGTCCTTAAGATCTTCCACAAGTTCACCCCTACTGAAGATGATGGCTCAATTAGTGGGGAAGCTGTGGAGGATGGAGTTGCACCGGTTGCTGGGGAACTCTTACAGGCCTCCAGGAAGAATGTCTTTTCCTTTTTTCCACAAATCTCGGTTCAACAAACTAAAGAACTTTTACTTGGCCTAAAATCCAGGGCTCCCTCGGACCCCTGTTTTCCCTTCTCACTTAAAATGGCGCCTGATTTAGTAGCCAACTTTCTGTGTAGTACTCAATGAAATACTCTTATCCGATAGCTACTCGGCTATCTGGAAGGAAGCCATTGTCTCACCGCTTCTCAAGAAACCCAATGCTGACCACTCAGAGCTGAAACATTTCCGACCTATTTCCCTTCTCCCCGTTCCTGCTAAAATCTTGGAGAAATTCATCAGTATCAAACTGATGAATTAAGCTGAATCCCAGGAAATCCTAGGTTGTTCCCAGAATGGATTCCACGCCAGCTACAGTCTGCGCTTATGGTGGCTACTGTTTTTATTTCTTTGTAGGTTGATCTGGGTTGTTCAGCTGTGCTGATTATGCTCGACTCGTCGGCAGCATTTGACACCGTCTCCCCGGTGCGCACGGTTCAGCGCCTGCGGGAAGTGGGGGTTATGGGAAAGGCCCTGCAGCTTCTCCACTCTTTTATGACAGGTCAAACGCATATTGTTAGCTGCGGAGGCTTCAGAACTAAGGCTTTCGGCCTTCATTGTGAGGTCCCTCAGGGATCCTCACTTTAACCTCTATATGACCCTTCTGGCAGAGCTGGTCAGATCATTCGGATTTCAGGTGTTCTCCTATGCGGACGACACACAAATCATTGTCTCCATCTTGAATGATTTGCAATTAGTCGCAGAGAAGTTTAATCAGTGTTTGTCAAGCATTATTTGCTTGATGAAGGGCAACTCGATAAAGATCAATGCAGATAAAACCGAGGTGCTAGTATTCGGCTCACAGAATTCCATCTGGTCTAATGTCTGGTGGCCTGCAGACTGAGGTCCCCTTCCTGTCTCCGGTTAGGACAGCAAAAATCTGGGAGTAATTTTTGACGAGGGTTTAACCTTTGATGCCCAAGTCAGCCGTACAGTCAGCACATGTTCCTATATTTTAAGAATTCTTAGAAAGGTGCTGCCGTATATTCCATCTGAACTGCATCCGTCCACCATCATTGCATTGATCACCTCCCGTCTTGACTACTGCAATGCCCTGTACCTTAACATCAATGCGGCATCACTGAATAAGCTCCAGGTGGTAAAGAACGCAGCAGCAAGACTGATCCTTAACATTCCTAAGCATCAGTCCGCCAGTGAGGGGATTCAAACCTTGCAGTGGCTCCTCATCCGGAAGCACATTTCCTTCAAGGTCCTGAGCACGGTATACAAGGCTATGCATAGTATAGGTTTGCCTCACCTAAAAACCATGTTACAATGGTACACTCCTGGGAGGACCTTGAGGTCTTCCACACAGAAACAACTGGTCTCTCGCAGATTTCGCATGTTCAGCTGGGGCAGTCGCTCCTTCTCTGTAGCCACCGCCAAGCATTGGAATTCGATGCCCCTCTTCCTTTCCAGTAAAGACTGCCTCTCGTCTTCAGAAAACTTCGGAAAACATGGCTTTTTTTTCTCAATTGGCTGATAGCGTTTCTCTTGTTGCTTTCGTCCGCTCAGCGCCTTGACACCTTAGGGTACAGTGCAGCTTTATCAATCCTATCCTATCAAATCCTATCCTATTGCACTCCCCCTACTCAGCTGTATACCAAGTTTCACTTTTCTGGAGACCACGGACAACTGGTGCAGAATCTTCCCACATATGTTCCTTATCCGCATGTGAGGCAGACTGTTACATACAGTTCTTATACGTTTCAGTTCAAGGCAGCGGTGAAAATTGAAAGCTTCTGTAAATAACTAATTTCATTGCACATAATTCTGACATCAGTATGTACACAGATTTTGTATTCTGCTGAAAGTACCAGGTTCCAGCATCACACAGCCACCTCTGAATGACTCTGTTTTTAGACACACATAAGATAAAGAGGAAAGCTTGGTGCCATCACTACCTGCTCCGGGGGTCTCTCAATACACGCAAGATCTTTAGGCAAGCAAGATGCTGAGTAAAGGGTCTAGAGTGTGTCTCAATATTCCGAGAGATAAGGAGTTCAGGCAGCCCAGTCTGACAAAACTGCCACAGAACAAGATGATTGATACCAACTTCCTTAAGGGAGGGGCTACAGAGTCTGACAGAAGACACCGGGTAATTCTTGTGTTAAGCAGACCTCTACCTTGAGTCCATCTCCTCCAAAACGCAATGCTAGTTCAGGGAAATGGCGCGGGAGGAGAGGGAAAAGCGATAGTAGGCGAACCTACACAATATAACATTGTGAATGTCTTTACTACCCACAATTAGATTTCAAACTCAACGATTTCAATTATACCAGATAACTTATGCTTCACTCTACTTGATTAAGGCACACACTCAATCTCTGGACGGAATATATCCAGACTCTCCACTACATCAGGTAATACAAGCAGTGGCAAAGCCAATAGGTCTCACCGTTGCATGGAGTAACCTGACCTTCTGGCTTTGCCAATACTATTTGCCATTGGTTTTCCACATCGTCAAATGGAAAAAAAAGCTTGTTTGTCAATTCGGGTGGGAAGAAAGGTAGTCGGGGTTGGACAGTGCAATGCTGAATATTCATGCATGCTTCATCATGCATGAGCATTTAAGTATCTTTACATTACAGCGCTCCCAGGGAGATCGCATATATGCATGCATGATCACACATTTGCACACATCACAACGCACCTGCCACTCTATTTTAATTTACGACTCCAAGATAGCAGACTTCCATCATGGAGCAACAAAATCAAAAACAAGCATTGGTAAATGCAACAGGTTTCGCCTATGTGATTAACATGCTGTTTTGTGTTGTATGTTGTAGCTTGGTGAGCAGTTATGTGTGATCGGAGTGGATCGTCAACAGAAATGGATTTATGTGATTTCAATGTGACGCCTCCGGTTAATGTCTCCTAATCTGATTTAATAGCCCAAGACACCTCTCACAAGCAACATGAGAGGTACAGGGTCGTCACTTTATAGGGAGGAGGGAGAAGCTGCAGTTCCGACAGTGTGAAGAGTACGTTGCTATGAAAGGGGCTATTTCAGCGGATCTAATATGTAACTACTCATTTGATGGGACTGGCTCCCCTCTTCATTCATCATTTTAACTTTAAAAATTGCTTTGCTAAGCTAAAATTTGACCAATTGAACTTCTGTTTCATTTATGTTTAGAAGTTATAGCAGACATTTAAAATAAGAAAAAAAAATGTAAGTTGTAGCAGAAACAAAGAGACAAAAAGCGGAAATTATGTCATCAAAGGCCTGGGTTTGCAGGGAAATAGTATAGTGCCCACTCCCCCCTTCCCAGTACTAGTCTTGGAGGACACCACCCAGTAGGAGGGTAAGGAAGGAGTACAAGGAGCTCCTGGAAACAGAAAAGGAGCAATAAGAGAATAGGAAAAGAACTAGTCAAACAGTAAGCCTACAGTTCCCAGAGACAAGAGTGCATAGCATGGTGCGATGACTGACAGGCTCAAATGCGGTGGGAGAATTTGGTAAAAAGTGGACATGATGGACTTTGATGAGGAAGTTGGATACTTGTGAGAGAGCGGTCCAAGTGGAGGAAATGGGGGATGTAAGGTTGAACTCTTTTTAACAACGTGTTAAAAGGTTTTCAACTGAGGATTATGTGTTGGTTTAGTGAGAAAGGAGACATTAAACACTAAAGTAAGTGCTATTTATTTTATGCATTGTTTTGTAAAGCACACTCCACTTTTGTAAATTGGCTTCAGTGAGCAGTACAGACAGATAAACCATTTACAATGGCTTCAAGTGTACACGACAGTTGTAGCTGCAGACAGAGATAATGGATGGTAGCAATTCTACAGCATTCATACTGAAACAGGGCAGCAAAAAGCAAATAGTCATCACATTAGGTTGCAGTTGCACAACAGAAGAAAGTGGTGCATTGGTACGGATTGAAGTAGCCAAATCACAAAGTCATTTTTCAATCAGAAATAGCTAAGTGTGATGGAAATAGTCAGGGCAGACAGCAAACATATTTGTTTGAAATCTTCCAGGTGAAAGGCATATTAGGAGCGTAAAATAGATAAGTCTGGGAAGAGTCTGATCCTGCACAGAGCAGAAGCAATAAAGGGGTGAGAAAAAGAACTGGTGGGAAGGAGTCAACGTACAAAATGTGCTGGAGGGTGAGGGGAAGGAACGGTCGGAGGGCAAAGGTGGAATGTCAGCAGGGTGCTACAAGCATACCTTAAGAGGAAGAATCTGGAGGCAAATAGGGCAGAGTCCAAGAGCATACCTTAAGAGGAAGAATCTGGAGGCAAATAGGGCAAGGTGCTAAGAGCATACCTTAAGACAGAGAATCTGGAGGCAAATAGGAAGAAACGTCTTATTAATGAGGTAGGTAAGTTGTTGGGTTATGAAAGTGATAATCATCTGAGGCTGGAAGGGGCAGGTGGTGGCCAAAACTAGGGTGAGTCTTAAAATGAGGGCCAGGAATGGGAGATGTGAACCTCTGGTCCATACCGAAAGCAGCCCCTTCTGTCCATATATTAGAGACTGGGTTCAGACTCCTGCTGGGCAAACCTTTGTTTTCTCAGTAACAGCAACCTGTCTCTAATAGGACAGCAGTTTGGGTGCTCATGCATGAAAAGAGTCAGGAAGCTGGCAGGTCGTCACACAAAAAGAAACTGGTTCGCTGTACTTGTAACTAACGCATGAAAGATACAACACGCCAGCGCTGACTGAGACAAACACACAACACCTGTGTGCCATCTTGCATATGCACTGAAAGGCAATTTTCAGTCAGGCCTCAGGATCGGGCCAGATGCCAGTATTACACAAGTTGCATTTTAGAAAGCTTTTAAATCAAGAATGTTATACAAGTCGTGGACGATTAGGAAACAAAGCTAATGGAAAAGACTGAAGCCAAAAAGCCTAGAAGAAAATGTAGAGACAATGACGCAGTTTAAAGAGGAAACTGTATATTGGTCATAAGGAAAGAAGTGAGCGCGATGGGTAATACAGAAACTACCAAGGAACTGACTGGACGGTGTCCCATGTAAGAATCCATGATGATAAATATAATAAATGCATGGGACTAACTGCTTTTAATCTAGTGCAGCCACAGGGAGATTATGAGGGCTGAACAAACAAAGTGCAATGTAGCCGAGGTGAATACCGGAGAGCAAGAACGCTGACCTTTGTCTTCATCAAGAGAGTAGCCCCACAAAGACGTTCGACGGATGAAAAGGAGTACTTGGGCCTTGGATCACTGATAAGAGGAAACAAACGAGCAACAGGAAATAGTGTGCAACAGCAAAATAACGGATGAATAATAAGTGGCAAGCACACGAACCAATAAAAAGTGAGGGTGGGATGTAAGTCCCTTTTAAGATTTATATTAAACCCAATAGATTTCACAAAACATAAAAATAAATATAATAAATGCAGTAATGTTTTTTGTGACGTGGCCTTGCAGCAAATTGCTACAGGGCACTTCAAAAAGGGGACACAATGGGGAGGTTGTGGATGTTTGAAAAAAAGGTGGAGTGGTCAGAGGAGACAAACATTGACGAGCAACAGAGGTGATAGGTTAGTGGGTGTTTTCAAAATAAATGTTGAGCGGGATAAGGATAGGCAGGGAAAGCAATAGATGAGTTTGGGAGAAAAGGGGAGAAAAAGAGAGAGCATGTGGGGCAGGAATGTGAGATGGAAGTTGAACATAGGAAAGCAAGTTAAAGAAAACATATGTACTCCTTAGAGAGTTGGAAGAAAGGCAACAAAGAAGTATTCGGATGAAGAGCTGTGGAAGGATACAAGTCATCCAATAAAAAGGATTGTAAAGACGCTTTGCTCCAGGGGGAGAGATAAACACAAGAAGAGAAAGAAAATAAATTGAGTAAGATGCAAATAACAAGCAAGCCAACCAATAGTAAGCAATGGGTTGACTGTTATTATGGGTATAATCTGCAATGTTTCTTCAACAACAGAGAGCTAAAAATGAGAACATGAAAGTTTTTTTCTGTGACTTACTCCTGCATCCAAGAGACTCTTGCGTCTCTCTCTTTTTGTTTTTAAAGCAATTTGATTGATTTTCATCATGGTGGTACAATGCAACACTTTTTAACATGTTGAACCCCTTGCAGGCTATGTACAAATATGTCAAGGTCAGCAGTTTAGCAGCAATAATAGGTTCAGAACATATGTATATAAACAGTTACAAACGTTATCTCTAAACAGTGGGAGTCCCGCTCGAGTAATCCTTACTGCAGTGTCGAAAAACCATCCCCCATCTCGAATCCCCTCGGACTTACTACACTATTCCCCAATGGGCATGTTTTCCGTGCACCCCCAACCTACTCCCCTAGTGCAGTAGGGGCTTAACCAAATGGGAAAGAGAGTGGGAAACCTATGCAGAAGGAAGTGGCAGGCCAATGAGTGAGATTGCGATGGTAATCCGCTGAGCTTCCATCATGGGTGTAATCTAGTCAGTGAGAGTCTCCTTAAACGTGTTCAAGTCCTGCATTAGGACATCCCATGATGCTGCTATGGGGCTCCTGCGCAAGCCTCGCCCTTCCTCTGGTATAAGTGCCACTGCTTCGCTCTTACCCCATTTAAGTGTCGCAGCACACTAGTGTTGCAATCCGAAGTGTATCTGCTTTCTAATGCATTGCAATGGACTGACGGGCAATAAGTAGCACTGGGTCTATGAAACGGTAAGTTACTCTTTGAGTCTTGTTCTACCTGAACAGGCCCAGCAGTGCCCCCTCCATTGTGAGCAGATCTTCACGGCCTGTCACTTCCGACAATGCATCTATAACCTCCCTCCATAGGATCTCAATTGCCGGGCAATTCCAGAACATGTGCATTGGCATTCAGCGCGCAACATCTAGACAGAGAGAGGTGGATCCAAACATTTTATGTAAGCATGCCGGTGTGAGATAAGTTCTATGAGCTTGCTTGTCTGTTTTCAATCAACCTTTTCACCTAAATTAATACTCTATTTCTTTGTAAACTTCTTGAACAACTTCTAATATTTTTCTTATACCCATTTCACACATTTTCATATTAAATTATTAGCCTCCAACTACCGGTTCTACACTCTCACGTTTCAACTGCCATTGGATGACATCCTTCTTTAAACTCTTTTTAAACCGTTCCAGAATGGCCGTTATTTCGAGCACATTTGCACACAAAGTAATTCTCTAGGAGTCCTTAAGAAAAATCATGTTCATATGACCACCGTGCGTTCTAGTACATGTCTGTCAGCCAATTTATAATGATTTTCTTAAACCTAAAGAAAAACTATTCTAAGATGGCTTTAAGGCTGAATTTTGTGGTGTCTTTACACCCAGTGGCCATCTTAGAATGAGTTCTCTTAAGGCACATGAAAAATCCTATCTAAGACGGTTGCCTCGGATGTATGCACATGCCCAGTGGCTATCTGGGAGACAAATGATTGGGGAAGCTAAAAGGTCTGCACCCTAGTTTCACAAGCAAGTCCTATTGGCTGTGCCGATGTTCCACTTTGGCACCTAAGGACGTTATATCAATTCAAATACAAGAGACATTGTTTAAATCTATTAATAAATTGTGACACAAGCATGAACAAGTTGTAAGCATGGAGTACAGATAAAGCCCAAAATCAGTGCTTTAGTTTTAGGTTTCCCTTAAATTAAAAAAAATCAGAAGATAAAGCAATTACCTCTTAACAATGCTGGGGTAATCACAGATGATGTCCGCAAGACCTTTTAAAGAGTCTAGATTTAAAAAACAAAATGAAGTGCAAAATAATGTATGGTGGGTAGTCTACGGCACGAGAGAACAGTGATTCCCACCTGCATTCATACAAACAACATAATCTGATAAATAAATGCATGTAGTATAACGTAAAAAATTGTCTTACATCAGATAATGCATTTCATTAACAGGGAAATCTAGCAAGTTGATATGTTACTTGACAAATGAATACATGCTTACATATTATTTTATTGTAATTTTCTAATACTAAGGGAATGAACACGTGCTTATATATATATTTTTTTAAATGAAACAGAGACCACAAATTCTTTTGAAAGGAAATAAGATAGGCAGAGAGGATAATGGCAGCTGATAGGTTTTATTACGCTAAGAGTATAACAGTTGGCACTGTGCATTTAAGGAGACAGTTAGGTCAGGCTATTTTCACAGATTTAATAGGATCCTGGATGAGAGCAATAAATACTATATTCTCGCTTGTCTTGTGAGGGTTATATACTAAATAAAGACACTGGACGTTGAGCTGGCGGGAAAAGAACTGGGAGCTAGGTGGATTTTAACACAGCCGGCTGAATTTTTCTACTCTTTCAATCATTTTTTATTTTTAAAACTGTACACAATGTGATTTGTGCAATCTTTTAAAGATATGTTTTATATCTAAATAAAGGAATTATTATTATTATTATTTGTGAGGGTTATTTATGGCCTCCCCTGGAAGAGAACTAGGAACCTTTCCTTCTCTTTCAGGGGATCCTCATCAATAAAAATACAGCATTCATCCTCATCCTAACAGATTTCTCAACGAAGCCTGACCTACTTGAGCATCTGCCCTGAAATCTGAATCCAAACAATGATGTCAAGCAAATGTATGTATGGATCTCTAGGCATAGTCTTTACATATCTCTGAAATCGAGATGTTTCTTAAAAGAGCTGTGCTAGCTGCCTTTTCCCTCCTTGAGTGTGCCTTAGGCCTCCCTTGGTGTGTGGTGCAGCGGCCAGGGCTGCTGACTTCGGAGCACAGGGTTCACGGTTCGAGCCCCGGCTCCGGCGGCAGCTCAGCTCAGCACCATGCGACTCTGGGCAATAGCTCACTTAATTTCCATGTCGGCCCTCAGCGCCTTGAGACCTGTAAGGGTGAGTAGTTCGCACTTTACAAATATGTATTTACATTTACCTGGGAGGGCTTTACTTGCCAACTGGTAACACAGTCTAATGCAAGAAATTATCTGCCTAGGATTTGAGTATTGAGTAGTAGGCAAAAAAAACAGTTCTCACCAGACCATAGTTTACAAATAGATAGTAAGGTTGTCTTTTATCCTTTGTTGTATCCAGATAGATCCACATAGAGCCTGTATCTCACTTACTATGTGGCCACTAAGAAATATGCCTTCCATTTCAAAGGTTGCAGAGCAGCCTTGTGTATTGGCTCAAAGGTGGGCCCCTTAATTTTGACAGAACAATATTCAATTCCTATGGTGAAGGGATTACACTAAAAATGCATTACACAGATCATTGGATGCTTCATAAGTTAATGTACTAAGAAAGAGCTACACTTAAACATCACGAAAACCAAGGTTATGTTTTTTAAACCATCACTGCATCTAAGAAGGAAACGTGGGCCCATGATGCACCACTGGAGTGTGTATCATAGTACGATTATGTGGGCATATACACTGAAGATCAGCTAAGGGGGAAAGCCCAGACAGGTCTAACCTCCACTGAGCTCTTACAAACTCCAAGGGTCATACTTGGCTTTAAACAAAAGATGGGTAGCCAATCCTTTAGCATAATTTGGCAAATGTACCAACAGAAAGCAGAAGCTGCTGCTGCACTATATGGAGCAGAAATATGGGTGTATGGGAACTTAAAGAAGCTTCAAGTGCTAGAGGACAGTTTTTTAAGGTCACTGTTGCTGCTAAGCCCTGGGACTTTATTGGTGCCAGGTATTTACACTCCACACCACTGAAGTCAAGCTATCCTGGCTGATAGCCAGAAACCGGTCCTAGGATGCTTGATTTCGGTCCAGGGAAGACATAGCTTGGCAGTTCGGGCTGGACTGTTCCCATTAGGCACAGTCTGATTTGCACATGGTCATGTCTGAACTGGGGTGGTGTGGAGTGCAAAAAAATGATGGATTTAGGCCCAGATCCTTGTACTGGGGTGAACGTATGACATTGTTCTGCATTCTGTCCATCAACTGTTGTTTATGCATTTGTCACCCCGAGTGGGATGGGTATGCTCAGACGTGAGTCCCGTGCTCTCCACACCACTGAAGTCAAGCTATCCTGGCTGATGACGGCTGATAGCCAGAAACCGGTCCTAGGATGCTTGATTCCAGTCCAGGGAAGACATGGCTTGGCAGTTCGGGCTGGACTGTTCCCATGAGGCAGAGGGTCAAGGCTGATTTGCACATGGTCATGTCTGAACTGGGTGGTGTGGAGTGCAAAAATACGATGGATTTAGGCACAGATCCTTGTACTGGGGTGAATGTATGACATTGTCCTGCATTCTGTCCATCAACTGTTGTTTTTGCAGGTATTTACACCATAGCAGGTCAAGCTGTGCTGGAACCTGCACTGTATTGGGTTCCCTTACATAGAAACTCCTGCACAGCAATATACTTGAAATCAGTTTTGGAAATGGCTACATATGTAGGTGGGGTGGTAGACATCGGATGAGCTATCTTAAAAACCTCCCAATATCAACGTCCTATAGATTTTTGAAATATGATCTTTCCTTCTCCATCCATGTCCACTTTCTGTGTTGCGTGTCCATGTGAGTGTCCCACTCTAGGAGATGTGTCACTAAGGTGTGCTCTGGAATGTCCTGAAGTAAAGGAATCCCTTTAAAAAGACTGACTGGTCAACACCACCATAAAAATGATTGAAGTGATTCTTGAGTTACCTTCAGCTTATTCTCTCAGGTTGTAAAGGCCTTTTGGAAAGTCTGCCATGTGTAACTAGAATGATGCATGATGTAATCAACCCCAGTAATAAAGAATTCTGTTGAGCAGTTGAGTGGTGTGTGTAACAGACTGCAACATTTCTGACTTGTAGTAATGAGTCTGCCCTCCGAAGAATACATTTTTGTGGCCTGGGTGTCTAAAGTTACTCTAAAGTAGTGAATCTTTTGCACAGGAGTAACTGGTAGCTGTTGACTTACTGATGTGCAACCTAAGATGTCACAGGATACCTGCCACTTGATTTAAATGCTTCATTACTAAGTCTTGAGATTTGCCTTTATTAACCAGTGGGTCTCCAACGAGTAGCTTGGGAGCTACTGGTAGCTCACCAGTACCTTCAAAGTAGCTTTCTGAGGTGATGTCAAGTCCAGCATTAAATTCAGAGAGTGGGTGCCTATTAATGAAGGCAGCACTGATCATCTCAAGGCCCATAGAGTGATAGCTAGCCAAACGTATGACAGTCACTCATACCAACACTCAGTTCAGTTCAATAAACTTTATTTCGATTCAAAAGCAGAATCATAAAAGTATAAACAGATTAAAAGAAACATTACGAAAATCAAGAGGGAGAGAGAGGACCAGAAAGCTAGTCCAGATCCCCGGTTATATGTTTGTTTATCAAAAGGAGACTAGCTAGAGAGCAGAGGTTAATCTGACATTATTATTATTGTTTTCATAGCGACTCAGTATAGTTTTGCCAATTAGCAGTGGCACCTGTTGGGTGTCTTTGGAAAGCCCTCACCCACCAACCTAGTTGGTGGCATGCTTCATCATCGGGCCCACCCAGTAACACCTAGCGTGTCCCGGGTGTGCTTCGACGCCTGATTACAGCGGAGCAGGTATGTCACTGTGTGTGCGGTGTAGGGTGTTCAGGTATGTGAAGTTTAAAACGGCTTGGCGGATGGTCCCTGGGGTGAGGATACTTTATTAAAAGGGCCTCCGTCAGCGGTTAAAAATAAGGCTGTGGGACGTTAGAGGCGGGTTACGACCTCCTACATCCTTAGAGTGTCAACATGTTTCAGCCAGTGCCTTATTACTAATCTGGCTTTCATCAGGACTGTAAAATATGTGTGGGTTAAAATAGGGGTTGTGTAGTGTAGTCTATGTGTCTACACGCCCTAAAGTGTATCTAACTGTGAGAGGGGGGATTCCCTTCTCAAGATCACCTGTACATTTAACATTGAGGACAGGTACAAGACAAACATGGGAGAGAAAGAGTCACTAGAAGGTATTGATCAAATATTGTGACAGCCGACTTAATAGCGAATTGGTGCAGGCTATGGGCGGCTCAAGTGTAATGATACTGGTGGTATCATTATTGTGGAATCGCACTAGAACTTCGAGGGTGTGGTGATTTAAAACAGCGGTAAAAATACTGCAGTGAATGGTGAAGAATTTTGGCGCAAGGACCATGTCTTACGCTTTCAAGGCTTGTTTTTGCTCCAAGGGTATTGAAGTGGCAAGGAGTGGCCCTAGTTGGGAGAAAGAGGTAGGACCACTAGGGTTAGGAGACCTGTGGGAGAAAATTTGGGAAGCGCTTACCTATTGTAGTGATGTGCAGCATACTCACAGGATTTCTGGCCAGCAGAAGCGTGGGACCTGTTGTGCCTCCTTCGCAGAACCGGTAATGAATGGCTGCTGTTGCCGGTTTTTATACTGTCATTGATTGAATCATTGAGGGCACCTGAGGGAAAAGCAATGGTAGAAAGACTCGCGAAGCGGGTCTAGATAGCGCTCAGGTATGTGCAGAGGCTGATCTTAAGAGCCTGCGTGGGCGTGAGATGCTGCCGGGTGCTGGAGCGGCCATGACTCGCGCATGCGCGACCGGGAAGTGGTCCGCGCATGCGCCGGAGTCAGCGTTACAGTGATGAGTGCATGCGCGGCCGAGAAGTGGTCCGCGCATGCGCCGTAGCGTGTGTATTGGTGCGCGAATGGGCGGGTGTCCCAGCTCGCGCTAGCACTTAGTTACCAGATGCCTTGGCTACTAAAGGATAAACGGGGCAGTTTGCAAGGCGAAATGAATAGCGCTTGAGACACATGGTTGTTCTCAAGTGCTAGTATGGGTGAAGTGGCACAGAACATGTTACCTAAAGTCCTGGCTCCTAATAGGTAACCAGGGGGGTCTTGAGACATCAGATAGTTCTCAAGGGTTGGTATGGATGAATCTGCACAGTATAGCCTTACTGGGAGGTGGTAAAGACCAGGGGGCATAGTTTATAAAGGGAGGCAATGTTAAGTGTAGGTCAGACTGGGGTACTCAATAGAGTTCTGGTGGGTGGCTCGCCAGGTGATGTGATAGTCATCATAGGGTCAGGGAGTTCCAGGGGATGGCATCATTCAGCCCATCTGTGGCTGTAGACAGACGGTATATCCATCTTTGTTTAAAAGTTTTTTGTCGTTGTTAATCGGGCTGACTGGTATTTGCTCAATGACTGTCCAGGTGAAGTCATTAGGGGTGTGACCGTGAGTGATGAAGTGATTTGTCAGTTTGCTTATGTTTTTCTTGCATCTCATTGTGCTGCGGTGCTCCGTGATCCTGGTCCTCACTTTGCGGGTGGTCATGCCCACATATCTGAGTCCACATCTGCAGGTTAGTAAGTAAATCACATTCTGTGAGTTGCAGTTAGTGTGGCTCCTCTGGGACCATACTTTATTAGGTTCCAGGTTGAGAGTTTTGGTGTGGGATGTCAGGTGACAAACACTACAGTCATTGCATGGGTAGTGTCCGGTTACTTTGGGCATTCCCCACGCATTAAGGATGGTGTTGTCAGGTTTAGGTGGTGGTTTGGGTCTAGTACTGACTAGTTGGTCTCGGAGATTGTGACACCTTTTGTAGGTGAACCTAGGGGGTTCCCATTTCCTTTGCCCTGAATTGATGATTCTCCAGTGCTTTTTTATGATTTTAGCCACTTCATTAGAGGCAGTGTTGAAAGTAGTCACACATGTTGTCGGTTGTGTGTCGCTTTCTCTGGTGACGTCTTCAAGTAGCGCGTCACGGTTCTGGTTCCTTGCCCTCTTCTGGGTTTTCTTGATGATCGCCTTTGGGTAACCGCGATTTTCTAGTTTTTGGGCTAGGTCCGCTGATTGTGTTTTGTAGTCGTTTACATCCGAGCAGTTCCTTCTAATGCGGAGAAACTGGCCAAAGGGTAAGTTTTCTTTTAGAGGCCGGGGATGGAAGCTGTTGAAATGCAGCAGTGAGTTTCTAGCCGTCGGTTTGTAATAGGTTGTTGTGGTTAAATTTCCGCCTTTTGCTGTTATTTGCAAATCCAAGAAAGCGAGTTGCCGGTTGCTGGCTGTGCAGGTAAACTTAAGGTATGGGTCTCTGTTGTTGAGCCATTGCAGGAAGTTATCTAGTTCAGGTTGTGAGCCGTCCCAGATGACTAATATGTCATCGATATATCGATGCCATTTTTGTATGTTGTTCCTGAACGGGTTGGCTTCCGTATTGATGTGTGTGCTCTCAAAGTGGTGGACGTAAAGTCCAGCTACACTCGGCGCGAAAACACTGCCCATTGAGGTTCCGTTGGTCTGTAAATAAAAGGTGCCCTCATATTCAAAGTAGTTTTCTTTGAGGGCAAGGGCTGCACAATTCATGACGAAGCTCCTGGGAGTCTGGTATGGCCAGGGAGATACTTCCAGGATATCATGTAGGACCTGTAAGGTGGCGTCTTGTGGGAGGCTGGTGTATAAGCTTTCCACATCCAGTCCTACCAGTAGCTGTGTCTGAGGGTCAAAGGTGATGTTGTCGATGACCTGTAATAGGTGTTTGGTGTCCCTGATGTAGGTGGGGGTCTTTTGTACCAGGGGGTTTAGGTAGAAGTCACAATATCTTGAGAGTGGTTCTAGAATGGAGTTGATGCCCGATACAATTGGTCTGCCCGGTGGTGGAATTACCCCTTTGTGTACCTTGGGTACTGTGTAGAAGTATGGGGTTCTGGTATTCTCCGGGCAGAGATATTCGGCCTCCTGTTTAGAGATGTGTTCTTCATCTACTGCCCTTTTGACAAGGTTGTGCACTGTAGTGCGTAGTTGTTCTGTGGGGTCCTGCTCCAGTCTGCGGTAATTCCGGCTGTCGCTGAGTAATCTCCGACATTCCGCATCATAGTCTGTTTTGTCCAATAGCACGATGCCACCCCCTTTGTCTGCTGGTTTAATTACTAGGGTGGGGTTATTTTGCAGGCGTTGTATCGTCTGTCTATCTTCCCATGACATGTTGTTGTAGTGGTTGGTGGGGTTGAGTTTCTCAATGTCATTGTAAACCGCTTGCTCGAAGGTCGTTATTTCTGCTGGCACGGTGGATGGTGGAGGGACAAAGGTGGATTTCACTCTGAGTCCTGTGGTGTTGGGGTTCTCATCAGTTTGGGGGGCATCTTGGTTTGTTTTTTCAAAGAAGGACTTCAGTTTCAATTTTCTGAAGAATTGTGCTAGTTCCGCTTGCAATTTAAACTTGTCCAGTCGTGTGGTCGGTACAAAGGACAGGCCTTTCTCCAGGACTGAAATCTCTTTGCAGGATAGTGGGGTGCTGGACAGGTTGAATACCAGTGATGGCTGGCTAGTAGGGTTGTCTACTTGCTTGTTCCCGGAATTGCCTCTCTCGCCTTCTGGCGTGTGTTGGAACTCACCGGGTTTTCGTCTTCCCAGTGTACCTGTGCGTTGTTGTATTGGGTTGTTCTTCTGCGGCCCCGGGGTCTCTGGCCCCGTCCTAAAAAAGGAAAGCTATTACCCTGGTTACCCGCAAAAAACGGCATTGGCCCCTGGGGGTACATGTTTGGGAAACCGAAGTAGGGGTTTTGCATGTGGCCTAAGTTAGGCGGGAAACCAAAGAAATGGTTTGGTTGTCCTCCTTGCCAGTGGTTGGGCCATCGTTGTCCTCTTCGCCCTCTGCCTCCTCGTTTTTGTGATCCGCTGCTGGAATCACTGGAGACGGAGCTGTCGTCCCCTGAGGAGTTGGGTGTGTTGGTTTCCTTGGCAGGCGGGGTGTAGTTCTCCTCTGAGTATGGGTATACCTTGGTATAGGAGAATTTTTTGAGGTCTTTCTCAAATTTTTTGAATTTCGCCTGGGTCAGGTAGTCTTTGTACTCATTTATCTCCCGGTTTTGGTCATCAAGTTTCTTTTTGAAGGATGTTATTGTGGCTTTAAAGTGTCTTTCTGTTTCTTCTATCTCAATGGATAGGGTGTCTGACAAACGTTTGGCGGTTTTTAAGATGAGAATCATCCAGTCTCTGGTGCAGTGCCATGCGATCTGTGCCCAGTCCTTCCTGAACGTGGGGTCGTCAAGGAAGATCCTGGGTGCATTGGATACTAGTAGCCCCCTTGGTGCAGAGTTGGTTCTAAGGTATTGGGCTAGTATTGTGCCGTGGAGGATGGTGCGTATCCTGTTGCGCTTCTTTTCTGTTAAGGTCTCCCAGTCCGTGGTCTGTGCGATTGTGTTAGAGATGTTAAAATCAGTTTGGAATGACGGGTCAGACAGTATGTCTGTTAAGTCACTCTCAGAGAAAGTCAGTCCATGGTTTTCGGCCATGGTCGTGTATTCTCTCACAGCTGTGCGCTGCCAATGATTGCGAAAATCAAGAGGGAGAGAGAGGACCAGAAAGCTAGTCCAGATCCCCGATTATATGTTTGTTTATCAAAAGGAGACTAGCTAGAGAGCAGAGGTTAATCTGACATTATTATTATTGTTTTCATAGCGACTCAGTATAGTTTTGCCAATTGGCAGTGGCACCTGTTGGGTGTCTTTGGAAAGCCCTCACCCACCAACCTAGTTGGTGGCATGCTTCATCATCGGGCCCACCCAGTAACACCTAGCGTGTCCCGGGTGTGCTTCGACGCCTGATTACAGCGGAGCAGGTATGTCACTGTGTGTGCGGTGTAGGGTGTTCAGGTATGTGAAGTTTAAAACGGCTTGGCGGATGGTCCCTGGGGTGAGGATACTTTATTAAAAGGGCCTCCGTCAGCGGTTAAAAATAAGGCTGTGGGACGTTAGAGGCGGGTTACGACCTCCTACATCCTTAGAGTGTCAACATGTTTCAGCCAGTGCCTTATTACTAATCTGGCTTTCATCAGGACTGTAAAATATGTGTGGGTTAAAATAGGGGTTGTGTAGTGTAGTCTATGTGTCTACACGCCCTAAAGTGTATCTAACTGTGAGAGGGGGGATTCCCTTCTCAAGATCACCTGTACATTTAACATTGAGGACAGGTACAAGACAAACATGGGAGAGAAAGAGTCACTAGAAGGTATTGATCAAATATTGTGACAGCCGACTTAATAGCGAATTGGTGCAGGCTATGGGCGGCTCAAGTGTAATGATACTGGTGGTATCATTATTGTGGAATCGCACTAGAACTTCGAGGGTGTGGTGATTTAAAACAGCGGTAAAAATACTGCAGTGAATGGTGAAGAATTTTGGCGCAAGGACCATGTCTTACGCTTTCAAGGCTTGTTTTTGCTCCAAGGTTATTGAAGTGGCAAGGAGTGGCCCTAGTTGGGAGAAAGAGGTAGGACCACTAGGGTTAGGAGACCTGTGGGAGAAAATTTGGGAAGCGCTTACCTATTGTAGTGATGTGCAGCATACTCACAGGATTTCTGGCCAGCAGAAGCGTGGGACCTGTTGTGCCTCCTTCGCAGAACCGGTAATGAATGGCTGCTGTTGCCGGTTTTTATACTGTCATTGATTGAATCATTGAGGGCACCTGAGGGAAAAGCAATGGTAGAAAGACTCGCGAAGCGGGTCTAGATAGCGCTCAGGTGTGTGCAGAGGCTGATCTTAAGAGCCTGCGTGGGCGTGAGATGCTGCCGGGTGCTGGAGCGGCCATGACTCGCGCATGCGCGACCGGGAAGTGGTCCGCGCATGCGCCGGAGTCAGCGTTACAGTGATGAGTGCATGCGCGGCCGAGAAGTGGTCCGCGCATGCGCCGTAGCGTGTGTATTGGTGCGCGAATGGGCGGGTGTCCCAGCTCGCGCTAGCACTTAGTTACCAGATGCCTTGGCTACTAAAGGATAAACGGGGCAGTTTGCAAGGCGAAATGAATAGCGCTTGAGACACATGGTTGTTCTCAAGTGCTAGTATGGGTGAAGTGGCACAGAACATGTTACCTAAAGTCCTGCACAGCCAGCAACCGGCAACTCGCTTTCTTGGATTTGCAAATAACAGCAAAAGGCGGAAATTTAACCACAACAACCTATTACAAACCGACGGCTAGAAACTCACTGCTGCATTTCAACAGCTTCCATCCCCGGCCTCTAAAAGAAAACTTACCCTTTGGCCAGTTTCTCCGCATTAGAAGGAACTGCTCGGATGTAAACGACTACAAAACACAATCAGCGGACCTAGCCCAAAAACTAGAAAATCGCGGTTACCCAAAGGCGATCATCAAGAAAACCCAGAAGAGGGCAAGGAACCAGAACCGTGACGCGCTACTTGAAGACGTCACCAGAGAAAGCGACACACAACCGACAACATGTGTGACTACTTTCAACACTGCCTCTAATGAAGTGGCTAAAATCATAAAAAAGCACTGGAGAATCATCAATTCAGGGCAAAGGAAATGGGAACCCCCTAGGTTCGCCTACAAAAGGTGTCACAATCTCCGAGACCAACTAGTCAGTACTAGACCCAAACCACCACCTAACCCTGACAACACCATCCTTAATGCGTGGGGAATGCCCAAAGTAACCGGACACTACCCATGCAATGACTGTAGTGTTTGTCACCTGACATCCCACACCAAAACTCTCAACCTGGAACCTAATAAAGTATGGTCCCAGAGGAGCCACACTAACTGCAACTCACAGAATGTGATTTACTTACTAACCTGCAGATGTGGACTCAGATATGTGGGCATGACCACCCGCAAAGTGAGGACCAGGATCACGGAGCACCGCAGCACAATGAGATGCAAGAAAAACATAAGCAAACTGACAAATCACTTCATCACTCACGGTCACACCCCTAATGACTTCACCTGGACAGTCATTGAGCAAATACCAGTCAGCCCGATTAACAACGACAAAAAACTTTTAAACAAAGAACAAAGATGGATATACCGTCTGTCTACAGCCACAGATGGGCTGAATGATGCCATCCCCTGGAACTCCCTGACCCTATGATGACTATCACATCACCTGGCGAGCCACCCACCAGAACTCTATTGAGTACCCCAGTCTGACCTACACTTAACATTGCCTCCCTTTATAAACTATGCCCCCTGGTCTTTACCACCTCCCAGTAAGGCTATACTGTGCAGATTCATCCATACCAACCCTTGAGAACTATCTGATGTCTCAAGACCCCCCTGGTTACCTATTAGGAGCCAGGACTTTAGGTAACATTTTCTGTGCCACTTCACCCATACTAGCACTTGAGAACAACCATGTGTCTCAAGCGCTATTCATTTCGCCTTGCAAACTGCCCCGTTTATCCTTTAGTAGCCAAGGCATCTGGTAACTAAGTGCTAGCGCGAGCTGGGACACCCGCCCATTCGCGCACCAATACACACGCTACGGCGCATGCGCGGACCACTTCTCGGCCGCGCATGCACTCATCACTGTAACGCTGACTCCGGCGCATGCGCGGACCACTTCCCGGTCGCGCATGCGCGAGTCATGGCCGCTCCAGCACCCGGCAGCATCTCACGCCCACGCAGGCTCTTAAGATCAGCCTCTGCACACACCTGAGCGCTATCTAGACCCGCTTCGCGAGTCTTTCTACCATTGCTTTTCCCTCAGGTGCCCTCAATGATTCAATCAATGACAGTATAAAAACCGGCAACAGCAGCCATTCATTACCGGTTCTGCGATGGAGGCACAACAGGTCCCACGCTTCTGCTGGCCAGAAATCCTGTGAGTATGCTGCACATCACTACAATAGGTAAGCGCTTCCCAAATTTTCTCCCACAGGTCTCCTAACCCTAGTGGTTCTACCTCTTTCTCCCAACTAGGGCCACTCCTTGCCACTTCAATAACCTTGGAGCAAAAACAAGCCTTGAAAGCGTAAGACATGGTCCTTGCGCCAAAATTCTTCACCATTCACTGCAGTATTTTTACCGCTGTTTTAAATCACCACACCCTCGAAGTTCTAGTGCGATTCCACAATAATGATACCACCAGTATCATTACACTTGAGCCGCCCATAGCCTGCACCAATTCGCTATTAAGTCGGCTGTCACAATATTTGATCAATACCTTCTAGTGACTCTTTCTCTCCCATGTTTGTCTTGTACCTGTCCTCAATGTTAAATGTACAGGTGATCTTGAGAAGGGAATCCCCCCTCTCACAGTTAGATACACTTTAGGGCGTGTAGACACATAGACTACACTACACAACCCCTATTTTAACCCACACATATTTTACAGTCCTGATGAAAGCCAGATTAGTAATAAGGCACTGGCTGAAACATGTTGACACTCTAAGGATGTAGGAGGTCGTAACCCGCCTCTAACGTCCCACAGCCTTATTTTTAACCGCTGACGGAGGCCCTTTTAATAAAGTATCCTCACCCCAGGGACCATCCGCCAAGCCGTTTTAAACTTCACATACCTGAACACCCTACACCGCACACACAGTGACATACCTGCTCCGCTGTAATCAGGCGTCGAAGCACACCCGGGACACGCTAGGTGTTACTGGGTGGGCCCGATGATGAAGCATGCCACCAACTAGGTTGGTGGGTGAGGGCTTTCCAAAGACACCCAACAGGTGCCACTGCCAATTGGCAAAACTATACTGAGTCGCTATGAAAACAATAATAATAATGTCAGATTAACCTCTGCTCTCTAGCTAGTCTCCTTTTGATAAACAAACTAAAAGAAACATTACACATTACACAAATAATTTAAAAGGACCATACAGTTATGTTGACATCCATAAACATAATATATATCCATAAGTTGATTTGCAATACATTTGGGATACATGTAAGTTAAAAGATCACATATATTAAAAAAGAGATTTTGTGAAGTGCATGTGTAATCCATAAGGATACCAATCTACACACTGATCCCATAGATATAAATCAAAGAATATTCCATGATGATAGTCAATATCGATTTCTGATGGTGAGCGCCAGTCTAATAAAACTAAGCACAGCACTGCATATGGCTGGAGTTGATAGTGAGAGTAAATATTCGTATCCCTCTTTGTAATAGCGGGATCCAAGGGTTAACAAAACAGGCCTAATAAATCAATTTCTTGGATCTTTGTACAAAGTACAAAAAAGAATAAGATGCACAGTGTTTTGTGAAACTTTGTTGTTACAGGGGCAAGGGGGTAGTCTCTCACACCACCCCACTTGCTTAGGAAAAGCAAATAGGAAATGCAGTGTGTTAAGACGAAACCTAGTCAAATAAAAGCGCCATTGGATATGCGCAATATATGAAAGGTAAGGCCGCTGCTGCAACCTTCCCCTTTCATATACCACGCTGTCGCTATTTCTCAACATGCCTAACCTGGTGCGAAAGGCCTCTTTAATTATTAACTTGGTCTCCCTACCAACAGTTTCTGTGTTTAAATGAATATGACCCACGCCTATCTTAAAAAAGGTTTCCCTGACATATAATAACCATGGGATCTTCGCAGAATACTCAAGCTTAAGGCAATTTTGCAATATTTCCTTTGTAAGTTTCAATTCTTCAGAACTCCAAACCTTGCTCCAAAGCAGCAAGGGGGAGACATGGATAATGTCACTCACAAATTCGAGGCCCATCTCAGTATGGCAGAAGATGTTTGAGGTACCAGATAGTACAGATAAGAGGCGCTTTCGAAACTTATTTTCCATGATTTGGATTTTATTACAGGTTTGTGTACCCCACACGCTCGCGCCGTATGTTGCAACAGGGATGCATTTTGCTTTATATAAGGATTTTAGTTCTGCAACCGGCTTCTGACCCAATTTACTTGAGAAACGGAAAATGGCCTCTATGGATTGGGTAGCCTTTTGCACACGGGCTGGTATTAGAGGATCCCAGCTCAAGGATTTATTAAATAGATTCCCCAGGTAATTGAAACTATCAACTTTCACAATAATTGAGTCCTTCACCATAAGCCTGGGAGATTTTACCCCTTTTGGGCCGCAGACCATGGTAAAGGACTTTGTGAAGTTGACCCTTAGGTCTAATCCTTGCATAAAAGTTTCAAAAGCATTCAAACAAGTTTGCATGCTGTTGGCAGTTAGGGTCATTAACACCGTGTCATCTGCATAAGATAACATCGGTATCCGTTTACCGTTAACCTGGGGGAAATCTACACAACCTTCCAACAGAAAGGCTTCCAGACCATTGGTGTACACCAGGAACAGGATGTATGACGTTACAACGCATGCTTTTACCACGCATGCCTTTACAACGCGGTTTTTACAACGCATGCCTTTACAATGCATAGTGCTTTGGGGCGCTGGATAGTGAATAATTTAATTTACTATTCCAACTCCAGTCCCCGTGGATAGTAGGGAAGGTGTTGGATAGTACATTAAACCTATTCCCTATCCTAGAGCGCCCCCCAGAGCAATGCGTTGTAATGGTTTGCGTTGTAAAAGTTGCGTCGTAAAGGCACTGCGTGGTAAATGTTGCGTTGTAAAGGATGTTCCCCCAAGGAACAGGAAAGGGGCCAATATACACCCCTGGCTGACACCTTCAGTTGATGGAATGGACTTTGTCTTCTCCCCGGCAGGGCTAAATCTGATCCTTACTGTTGTGGCAGCATGCAGTCTGCGGAGGGTGACCAACGGTTCTTCAAACCCCATGGACTCCATCATTTGCCACAATTTATTTCTACATACAGTGTCAAAGGCACTGGATAAGTCCATGAAGGCCAAGTGGATACAACCATGCTTAGCCCTCATGTACTTACCCATGATTAGAGCCAAATTTAGGCACTGCTCAGTGGTTCCTTTTCCCCGCCTAAACCGTATTGGGAATACACAATAATACCTGTTGACTCAGCCCAGGTTTCCAGGCGAGCCAAAATCACCCTACCCATCAGCTTACAAGACGCATCTATTAGCGATATTGGTCTGTAACAACGGGGGTCGCATTTGTCGCCCTTTTTAAATATCGGGACCGGGGGGCGTGGCCAAGATGGCGGAGTGAGCGGACGCTTCTTCTCGCAGCTCCTCCAGCCCGACTAGGCCCGAGCCCTTTTTCGATAGCTTCTCTTCCCCCGCTGGAGCACAGCGGCCGCGGGACGGGTAGCGGTGACCTTGGTGCATGAGCTGGTGACAAAACTTGGTCCCGGGTGTTGCTATAAGCGGCCATTTGGTCGATGGAAGATTGACCGCGAGGCGCCGCTAGGCCGAGGCAGGCGCGAGCAGCGGGAGGCGTGGACTCGAGGACAGAGCCCCATAGCTAGACTCTGGCATGGAGACCTCGACTCGACTGCGGCACGTTTGATTGCCACACGCAGCGATTTTGTATCTTTGAAGTAGCTGGAGCGGATGAGAAACCCGCGGGGGACACAGCGGAGAGAGATAGTCGCTGCATGGGGGTTGCGATACTCGAGACCGCGGCTGCGGCCTAGAATGCAGCGCATCTCCCGGTCCCGAATGAAGCTCAAGACGGAGTGCGGATCAAGGGTGCAGCGCGTTTGGCCCTACTAAAGACCAGAAGATCTCAAAGCGGCTTCATTGCTGGAGCCCTCAGACTGTGTAGAAGCTTGGACAGTGGACATTGGAGGAGGAGGGTCTTCGCGGAGACGCCCGGCCGCCATCTTGTCCTCGAGGGGACGAAGGCGACGGAGCCCTGAGGTCGCGGCCTAGACTGCAGCGCCCCCCCGGCCCCGAATAAAGCTCGAGACGGAGTGCGGCTTGAGGGTGCGGCACGGTTGGCACTACTAAAGACCGGGAGGTCTCAAAGCGGACTCACTGCTGAAGCCCTGGGACTGTGTTGAAGCTTGGACATTGGATATTGGAGATTGAGGGTCTACACGGAGACGCCCGGCCGCCGTTTTGTCCTCGAGGGATCAAGGGAGACAAAGCCCTGAGGTCCCGGAACCTCACCCTAGCCACATCGGCCCCACGCGTGGGGACCCTGCGACACCAGGGCCTGCTATTGGAGATCTGGAAATCCTCTCTACATCGAGCGGTGAGCTGCGCCCACAGAAGGCAGATGGCGGGCAACCGGGGCGGAAAGAAGGGGGAACATACGCTCCCTGACATGCTCGGCAGGGCCCAGCAGCAGCGGGATAAGGCACAATCGTCGCCGAGCTCCTCCAGAGGCTCCGGAGACCCGGCTGGGGGGGGGAGCCCCCGGTCACGAGATCTTTCATGGAGGCACTTTTTAGCTCGCTCAAAGAGGACTTCCAGACGCTGAAACAGGAGGTGGCCAGCGAGGTGCGTGAGGTACGCAGGGAAGTGGAGGGCCTGGGAGAGCGCATGGAAACGGTGGAGACGGCGGGCCACCGACGGGACGAGGAGATTGTCCACATACAGCAGGAGGTACTCCGCCTCCAAGAACAGCAGGTGGACCTCCAGGCACATAACGAGGACTTGGAGAACAGGTCGAGGCGGAACAAAATACGGGTCCGGGGGGGTCCCATCCGCCGACGAGGGGACTGATGTTGCCGGCTACCTGAGGGACATGTTCAGGGAAATTCTGGGCGAGCCAGCGGACTTCCCAATCCGGATCGATAGGGCCCACAGAGTAGGCCGTCAGCGTCAATCGACGGCACCTCCACCGGACATTTTGGCCTACCTGCCTGATTTCCTTGTGAAGGAGCCCATAATGGCGGAGGCGCGCAAAAAGCAACCTCTGAGCTTCCCAGGGCGCTCCGTCGCGCTGTTTCAGGACTGGTCTGCCATCACGTTACAAAAACGCAGGGCCTTCAAGATTGAGACGGACTTCCTGAAGGAGCATGAAACACTGTATACTTGGGGGCATCCCTTCCGCCTCATTTTTCGATGGAACGGCACGATGCACCAACTGTGCTCCCTGCAGGAGACATGTGGGGTCCTGGGTCTCACAGCGACGGAAGAGGACAACGCGACGCCGAGCCGGAGGCGCTCTGACAGGAGTAGATGGCAGAGAGCGGCGAGGAGGAGATCGGTGGCAGGCGCCGGGAGACCCGATTCACCCACCATCAGAGCCGAAATGGCCAACGCATTGAGGGAAGCGGCCAGGGACACTGCGGCCACGGACAACGTGGCACTGACGGCGTAGCAACGCTGCGGGGGGAGAAGGACATAGCATCTGAAGACAGCAGGTTTGGGGCCAAAGGGAGGGGGGGGGGGGGGCGGGAAGAGCGAGTGGCCGGACGTCCACTTAAAGTACTTTCCACGGACTTGTCCGTTTCAGGACATGACTGGGACATTGGGTTGCACAAGTTGGGGGGGGGAGGTGGGACTGTTGGCCAGTTGCTGCGGGGTTGGTTCGGGGAGAATTTGGGGAAGAGGGAGACACCGTCCAGTGCCTTACACATTCTTGCCTTTTTTCACTAGAGCACCTTTGCGCTGCCGCCCCGTGACCTGTCCTGCCCGGGTGGGTTCCCGCTGCTTAGCGCACACTGACCTTCACGACCATGGCGACACCTAAGGTGGTGACCCTTAATGTCAAGGGGTTAAATAATCCAGTTAAGAGAAGGGCAATTCTGTCTCTGTTGGAGGGAACAAAGGCGGACATTTGTCTCCTGCAGGAGACCCACTTGTTAGCACAAGACTGTCACAGGATGCGCTCTTGCAAATTTCCCACGCAGTTCTTCTCCTCAACTACTTCTAAAAAGGCGGGGGTGGCCATATTGATATCGAGTTCTTTCAGGGGAGAGGTGCTGTACAAACTCGCAGAGCAGAAAGGAAGGCTGTTAGCGTACCGACTCAAACTGGGGGGCATGACGTTCTCCATTGGCTCCCTATACAGCCCGAATGAACATCAGGAGCGTTTTCTAGACTCAGCACTAGTGGATATGACGGCTTCCCCAGACAGGCACATCATTTTAGGGGGGGACCTGAATATGGTTTTTGATTCCACACTGGATAGGTCCGCACAGAGATACCCGCAAACTGGGGAACTCTCACAGGCAGGGAAGGCTCAGCTAACTGATCTGGACCTACATGACCTCTGGCGCACATTGCACCCCACTGATAGGGACTATTCTTATTATTCGCATGCGCACCGGACGTACGCGAGGCTGGACCATCTATTGGTCAGCGGACCGCTGTGTGCCTTGGCCACAGCTGCAGACATAGGAGTCCTTTCATTGTCAGACGATGCGCCGGTTTCTGGCACATTTGCGTTGCCGCCGGTCTCTCCCTCCCGTGGAGTGTGGCTCAATGGTTAGAGCGGCAGACCCTGATGCAGAGTTCTGGTCCGGGACCAGGGTTCAATTCCCGCCTTGGCGGGTCTTGGGCTCATAATTCCTCGGTCCTGATTTCTCGCCTCGGTGCCTATTCTAATCATGGGTCCCACGCTGGAACTCTGGGCAATAGCTTGCTTAACCTCCACACCGGCCCCAACAGCGCTGTGGATGCCTGGCTTCACCCTGGGGGTGCCCAGGAGTGGACACTTCACAGGGAAAGCCAGGAGGGGTTCCACAGCGGTATGAGTAATAGCGCCAGGAAACCGCTTTGTGACAGTGCGCTCTACAAATACCTTGACATTTACATTTATTTACATTTGCAGTGGGCGGCGCTGAAGGCGGTCCTGAGAGGGGAGTTTATCTCTATCTCCTCGGCTGAGAATAGGGAAAGACAGCGCAAGAGGGAGGAGTTGACTTCCAAGGTTAGAGAACTGGAGCACGTACACCGCCGTACAGGAGCCCCTAGAATATGGAAACAACTGAAGGCAGCTAGGAAACTCCTGTCGGCGCTAGATATGGATAGGGCAGAATATGCGGCGCTACGCTTGAGACATGCATACTACACGGGGGGGATAGATGCGGCAAACTTCTGGCAAATAAGCTTCGGGTGGCGCATCAGCGGAACTTGGTCAGGGAACTGTTGGACTCTGATGGGGTAGCTGTCTCTGGAGACGCAGCTGTGGCGGAGGTGTTCCGTAAGTTCTATGCGGACCACTACGCAGGGGAGCCCCCTTTGCCGCAGGACACCGCGGACTACCTGGAGTCGGTGGCCCTTCCGGCCCGGACCCAAGTACAAGCGGAACACCTGGAACGTGATATTCATGTAGAGGAGGTGATCACCGCCATTTCCAGGCTCAAGCACGGGAAGGCCCCGGGCCCGGACGGTTACACATCCCTGTTTTATAAGACCTTTTGCCCGGCTGTGGCGCCCATCCTTGCCCGTCTTTTCAACTCCTTTTCTGCACCGGGGGTGATCCCACCTGACCTACTGAGAGCTACGGTATCGGTCATTCTTAAACCAGGAAAGGACCGGACCCAATGTGGCTCGTACAGGCCAATCTCCCTCCTGAATGTCAACCTCAAACTATATACAGGGATTTTGGCGTCCAGGCTGGCTCTTCATCTACTGGGCCTGGTGGAGGCTGACCAGGCTGGTTTTGTCCCAGGGAGGCAAACAGTCGACAACAGTAAGAGAGTGGTGCACGTCTTGGAGAAAGCCTCGCGGATCTCCGGGGAGAGAATGTTGCTTGCGGTGGATGCTGAGAAAGCATTCGACCGAGTGCATTGGCCTTATCTTGAACAGGTGCTGGGGAAGATGGGTATTGGAGAGAAGTTCTACTCGATGATTTTTAACTGCTATAAGTCCCCATCGGCGACGGTTAGAGTTAATGGCTGTAGCTCCCGCAGCTTCGAGATAGAAAGGGGCACTAGACAAGGGTGCCCGCTCTCCCTGCTTCTCTTTGCCCTCTACATGGAGCCGTTTGCCCAGAGGATACGCCAGAACCCAGATGCGATAGGGGTGACGATGGGACAATATGTCCACACGGTTAGTCTCTACGCGGACGATGTACTATTGACCCTGGATGACCCAATGAGGGCTCTCCCTGCATGCATTAAGGAGCTGGATGACTTCTCGAAGGTGGCGGGCTTCAAGATGAACATGGGCAAGTCGGCGGCCCTGGATGTGTCCCTGGCGGCTAACACGAGAAGAGACCTGCAGAGGCTTTTCCCTATGCAGTGGTCATCGACCCTGGTACCTTACCTGGGGATTCTCTTAGCACCTACGCTACCAGCGATGGTGGCGGCCAATTATGCAGCCCTGGGCAGGAAAATCAAGGAGGAGCTGGGCCGCTGGGGTAAAGGGATGCTGTCTTGGCTCGGCAGAATAGCTGCGGTCAAGATGACGGTCTTGCCCCAGCTTTTATATCTTTTTCGGGCCTTGCCGCTTCAGCCGCCCACTGGATGGATCAGACAGACGCAAGCAGATATTGCACGCTTCATCTGGCAGGGCCGTAAGCCGAGAATGAAGAGGGTTCTCTCCACACTAGCCCCGGAGGAGGGAGGCCTTGGCATCCCAGATCTTCGGAAATATTTTCAGGCGGCGCAGTTGCGCTACCTGGTGGAATGGAGCAGATGGGAATCTGACAAGCATTGGCTCTTTCAGGACCAAGCGGTGGCGGGGCGTCCCTTACAGGAGATACCGTTCTTGCGACGGGTCCACTGCCCTCCCAATCTGTACGCGTCCTTTTTTTACACGAGTTCTCATGAGAGTGTGGGACGCTGTTAATGAGGTTCACGATCTCACCACGTTCCCCTCGCCATTTACGCCGATAGCAGAGAACCCTGATTTCACCCCGGGTCTTGAACCGGGTGCATTCAAGCGCTGGAGAGCTGCGGGCTGCCGTGCGCTCTTTCAGATGTACGACGCGGAGGGGGTGGTCCCCTTTCAGCATCTTAGACAGGAATACCAACTAGCCAAAACAGAGAGGATGAGGTACATGCAGGTTAGACATTGGGTGCTTCAACCGCAGGTACGCGAGACAGCGGACCGTAAGTTGAAGCTGTACGAGAGGTGGTTGGTGACTCGCACCTCAGACGCTAAGCTGATCTCGGACCTGTACAGGTTGCTGCAACCTCCCCCATTTCACTTTTATAATCCTGGCAGGGAGCCCTGGAATAGGGAGCTGGGGAGGACGCTTAGTCGTGGGGAGTGGGATCAGATTGCGTACCGCGCGAGACACTCGGCATACCACACGGGGCTCCCCGAAACACTCACGAAGGTGTCTACATATTGGTACTATACCCCTGAGAGGTTGAATGAAATGAATAGGAACATCGGGAAGGTGTGTTGGAGGGAATGTGGGCAGACAGAGACTCTCACACATGTGCTCTGGGATTGCCCGTTGTTGAAGGATTACTGGAAGGAAGTTATAGATGAGGTGGACGCTCACTTTGGCATAGAATTGCCGCGCTTCCCGGCGTACATTTTGCTGGGCCTTCCGAATCAGCTGATGTACCCGTTGAAGTCCCGTAGGGGCCGGCAAATAGCGATAGCACTGGGTTCTGCGATCCAAAACATACTTATTCACTGGCGCACCACCACAGCCCCCTCCATCACGGGTTGGCTCCACAGACTTTGGCACGTCTTGGGCATGGGAAAACTATCGCTTACGGTGGCGGGGGACGTGGAGCAATTTGATGAGTTGTGGCAACCTTTTCATGCGTTATTGACCACGGAATTTAGAGAACTTACCTGCCCGAGATACCTTAGACTACTGAGATTAACGCCACCCTTAGAACCGATTGCTTAAACAGACATTGGGTGGGGGGGCTCACACTGGGTGGGGCGGGGGAGGGGGGGTAGGGCGGAGGAACAGACCAAGCACTGGACGAAGGAAGTTGGGGGGGGGGGGGGAGTTTGGGGGGGAGTTGGGGAGTTTGAGGGGAGGGGGATCAAGGAGGGACGGGGGTTCCATCTATTATTTACTTTTTTTGGCTTCCAATCCAATTGACAATGGCAGACACATCAGGACTCTCTTCAAAGGAACTTTATAAGCTGCCGCCATTGTCTATCACTACGCTCCAGCTACTAATGCCTTATATTCCCTTGTATTTCTCAAACCCTATACCTTCCTTGTCCTTTTTCTTCTGTAATGCCTTAATAAAATGCTTTAAACCTAAATATCGGGACCACTATCGCCTCTTGCCAGGAAGTCGGAATATGTCCTACCACAACTGCTCTGAACAAGAGTAATAGGAGTGGTGCCCACACCTCAATATTATGTTTAAAGAGGTCCAAAGGGACTGAGTCCGGCCCTAGGGCCTTTAATGGAGTGCCTTTTCTTAATGCAGCCTCTACCTCTGAAAGGGGCAATGAGAGGCTAAGCGTATTCGCTGACTCCAAATTAAAATCACAGATCCCCTCATTAGCAGTTGGGAGGGTCGCCCCTTTTGGATTAAAAATTTTCCCATAATGTGCTTCCCAGGTGTCTCCTGGGATATGGACCAGCATGTTATCCTTTTCTTCACTTCTTAAAAGAGGACGGTTTGTTACCTCCCAAAAGAGTGGGCTGTCCTGTTCTGAGGCTTTTCCTAAATCATCCCATGCCTTTTTCTTTAAGTCTAATTTACGCTTAATAATAGCATCTCTGTACATTTTCCTTGACCTTCTAATTAACACCCTATCCCGTGGAACTTGGTGTAGTGCCTTCGTTAGTCTAGTTTGTGCTCTAGAACATTCTGCATCAAACCATTTACAAGCATTTCCTTTTTTTCCCTCCCACAGTTTTTAGGAGGTAAGAAGCCACATTACCTAGAAGAGCCTCAACGTTCTTAATTATTACATCCGGCTCATTAGAGGGGGTTAAGCAAGCATCTATCTTTTCTTTGTTTGTTTTAAAAATCTCCACCTCTAGATGACTTGCATCTACCATATCCCACTTTAGGGTGATCCCCTGGTTCTGGCTGAATTTGATTGGATAGGCCACAGTCTGAGCTCTCTTAAAAACGGGACACAGACTCAGAATTAGGGGGTTATGATCACTAGCTGGATTTGCCTTAATCTGAAAATCATACCAACACTCAAACACACACTGTGTCTGCTTATAGAGCCTGCTACATGACAGTCTGTATCTAATCTCAATATAATTAAACCACAAGGAGATTGACCATGTTGTAGTCCCTCCTTTATCAGTCACAACATGTGTGAACAGTGCACCATCAAAAAAGTATGGCAGCAGTAGCCTGAGCTGTATTCAGTGCTGACCCACCAAAGTGCGGGACTGCAGGAGTCTGAGTGAAAATGTGTTAGTTGGATGCATTATCAGCTGAGGAGAACAGGGTATGATCCAGACCAGAGAAAATTAAGAGATTCATCAACATTTATGTGTGTGTCCATAATAAACACTATTGCTTCCTGAAACTATGCCTGGTGCCAATAACTGCCAAATATATATGCTAGCCCCCATCATAACAGTGTTATCTCTGGCATAATTGTGTCCATTCCTGGCATAATAGTGCCAATGGCATAATAATGGTCATCCTTGACTATTTTAGTATGTTTTCGTCTAGTTGTGGTATACTGTCAGCCACCATAGACATACTAAGTGCATGACTGGCATATACGTATCTTTTCCTGGCATATTAATGCTCATGACTGATATATGGTTTGATCCCTGACCCTTATGGTTTCCACCCTTGGCACAACTGTGGCCCTAGTATAATGGTGGGCATTACTGGCATAATACAGGCATCAGTGGTGCTATGGTGAGCATCCATGGCATATAACTAATACCTAGAAATTCAAAATAGTCAGTACATATGAGGCATTTGTACATGGGAGTACATGATAAAAATGACAAAAGGTTGTTTTAGAAAATGGAGTTTGTTTGCACAGAGTGGAATGTGGTATTGGATAGAAAATTTGCATTTTCAGAAACTGGTGAATGATAATTCAAGCTGAGCTGGGGAGACGTACTGCCAAGTCAAGGGGAGGCATTTAATATTGATAAATTTTTCCTGCTGGTAACCGCACTTGGTATACTGATGGTAACTACTGAAAATCTTGCTTTGGATAGTCATAGAGTAGTCACTATTTTAAAGTTATAAAATGTGCTAGTAGCTCGGGAAGACTTTCCTTGAGCAGAAGTAGCTTTCACAACAGAAAAGGTTGGAGACTCAAGTAATGGTAGATCAAAATATTTAGCTTTCTTAAGTACACCACTGCCATTCACTTTTGAGAAAGTGTGAGGAGCGGACTTTACGCCCAGAGAAAGGACCTTGAACTGGTCAAACTGCAGAAACTTGCAGTGTTTTCTTATTATTGGAAGGGAAAAGTAAGTGTCCTATAAGTCAATTGTGCACATCCTGTCCCCCCTAATGTAATAAAAGATAACACCCTCAAAGGCACCGACACAGTTTCTTACTCCATGCTTAGAGCAGCTTATCTGCAGGCATTGTCCTTCACTCCCTTTCTTTTTCAGTTCAATAAGGTATGTGAAAAATATTTTCTGTACACTTTTCTTAATGTGGTGACTATTTACGTTAATTGATCTACTTATTTAAATGAAAAGTCTTTAGGATACTGCAGAAGCAACTGTTTTTCTACTTAAACACACCTTTCCACTCAAAAGCTTTGTACATATGTACGTTTTATGTATATGTTTGGCAAAGTAATCTGGGATCCCACTCGTGGGCAGGACATTTCAGTGCTTATGACTGTTAATGCGGATCCCCTAGAAGAGAAAGTACATTATAATTGTAATTACATGGTGTAATAAAGTGAGATTCACACTGGATTAAGTTCAGTAGGTTATATTTAATCAGCCCCAACCAACAGTCAGCTAACATCTGACAAACATGGAATTACAAGATATGGGAACCTTGGTATCATGTGGTTCCAAACTCTAGGTTCCAACATGGAACCAGAAAACCCAGGATGACAGGTCATCACACTTCTCCCTCTTAAACACTAAACAGGTTTACATGTCCAGCAATGAAGAAGGCAACGGAAAGAAAAGGTAAAGCAAAGAAGAAACTATCTAGACATAATCACGCAAGTGAACAGGTGGCCTACATACTCTCACACTCTTGCGAGAATAATTAGAACGCAGATCAGGAACAGCAACAGCATCATCACATTTCCCCTTTCCACCAAAATGAGAAACACGACTATTGTTCCAGATACGACCATCCTCCGTCTTTACAGCATTTTTGAAAATTTTCACAATGGTTCTAGGAACAGAAAACTTCGACCAGTTTTGACAGCCCACAGGAGCCCTGATTTTTACTACCTCACCCACCTTGAACTTGGAATCCTTAGCAGAATTTCTCCTATCCACATAAAATTTCCTTTTTCTCTGAAGTTCCAATTCCCTTTCTCTCCATGCACCCACCCCATTATTTTTAACACCCTTGTCTGCAGCCATCCAGGCAGGACACAAACAAGTATTTGGTGCTCTACCCTTGAAAAGTTCAAACGGGGTCTTTCCTGTGGTAGAGTGAGGAGAGAATCGATAAGCTGAAATTCTGTTCTGTAACTCTTTTCTCCAGTCCAAATTGTTAACCCTCGCCAACTGAATGCTTTCCTTCAAAGTTTTGTTGAGTCTCTCCAAAGCACCATTTGCTTCTGGGTGATACAAAGAAATCTTCTTGTGAACTATGCCACACTCACTGAGATACTCCTCGACTTTCCCAGAACAAAATTGAGGCCCATTGTCAGAAAGAATTGAGTTCGGAAAACTCTCACGTTTAAAGATAGACTCCAAAAAGGAGATAACAGACTCACTTGTAATCTCCCTTACCAAACTGACCTCAACCCATCTAGAATACAAGTCCAATAAAACCAACATAAATGGAGTTTGATGCTCGCCATGTAAGGGCCCCACAATATCAACTGCAACTTCATCCCAGGGGGACCTGGGCAATCTCCTGCAAACCATAGGAGAAGACCTCGTCCTCAAAACTTTATCACTTGCCTGACAAGAAGAGCAATCCCTAACAGCGCGTTCCACCAACAAATCGATACCTGGCCACCAGAAGTCCATACGTATGCGTTCTTTCGTCTTGGAAATACCCAAGTGACCCTCATGAGACATGTCCACCAGAACACTTCTGAGGTTAATAGGAGGAACTAACCTAGTACCTCTCATGAGTAAACCATCTACCACTGCCAACTCATCAGCAATCAAAGACCACGGCTTCTTTAAAGAACAAGACCTACCATCTTCCAACAATTTAATGACCTCCAACAATTCCTCATCCTTACTCAGCTCCTCTCTCCAAGCATCTTCTTTCACCGCCCCCAAGGTAACATCACACACCTTTAATTCAGCCTCAAAATCGTCAGCCAAAACCTCCTCAACATTTTCTACAACATCCACCAACCTAGACAGACAATCTGCCGAGACATTAGTTTTTCCTGGGATATATTCAAACTTGAACATAAACTCCTGCAAAGAAATTACCCATCTCCTTATTCTTCCCGAGATGGAGTCTAATCCCTTCTTTTCAAACACTTCCTTTAGCGGTTTGTGATCAGACCTGACGGTAAAGGAGGAACCCCAAACAAACTTCCTGAACTTATTCACAGCCCAATATATACCAAGCGCCTCTTTCTCTATGACAGAGTAATTCAACTCTGCCCCCTTCAAACATCTCGAAGCACAAGCTATAAGGACCTCCTTGCCTTTCCTCAGCTGTAACAACAAGGCACCCAGACCCTTACTGCTAGCATCTGTTACAATAAACGTTGGATCGCCTGGAACAAACGCCTGCAAATTTGGTGCATTCCTCAGATCCATCTTCACCTGATCAAACTCTCTGCTACACTCCTCAGTCCAATTAAACACAGCATTTTTACACATGATCTTCCTCAGATTAATAGTCTTATCTGCAAAGTTTCTGACAAACTTATTGTAAAATTCTGCCATGCCCAAAAATGAAGAAACCTCTTCTTTTGAACATGGTTCCTTCAATTTCTCAATTGTTTCAACAAGATCCTTTTTTGGACAAATGCCCTTCCTAGAGATATGGTGGCCCAAATAATCTAGTTCATTGACACCAAACTTGCACTTGCTCTGACGCAGAGTCAAACCAACTTCCAACATTTTCTTCAACACCAGGCAAACCCTCTCATCATGTTCCTGTTCGTTCTTACCAGAAATGAGAACATCATCCTGATAACATCTTACCCCCGGTATTCCTTTGAACAGATCTTCCATAATTCTCTGGAATACCGAGGCTGCCGAAACCAGCCCAAAAGGCATTCTTAAGAACTTGAATGCACCCATTGGTGTAATAAAACTAGTAAGCTCTTGACACTCTTCTTTTAGCGGAACTTGGTGATACGCCGAAGCCATATCTAAGGTGGTGAAATAGCAAGCCCCATCTAACGTAGAAACCAACTCCTCTATGTTTGGCAAAGGGTACTTGTCAACTATTACCTCTTTATTTAAAGCACGAAGGTCAACACACAGCCGAATCTCATTATTAGGCTTCCTCGCGACCACAATTGGTGCGAGCCACTCAGTTGCTTCTACTGGTTGTATAACCCCAGTCGACAACAACTTCTCAATCTCTTTACCCACAGCATCCTTTACACAAATTGGAATGCGTCTTACTTTAGCAGCAACAGGCACCGCACCTAACTTCAGTTTGATGTTGTGATTGTAACCTTTTATACATCCTAGTTTCTCACTGAACAACTCTTTGTAGTTCTTAATGAACTTGTTCTCAACATTGTCTACAGCCTGTACCTGAATAACTGGATGAGCATTTGGATTGAGACTCACACCCAACCTTGCCTGATGAGACCAACTCAACAAGTTGTCACCCCTGTTTACCACATAAACTTTTGCTTCTGTATACCTCCCTTTATATTCAATGCAGTCAAAAAAGTAACCCATTATTTTTATGGGATGTTCTTGATAACCTGTTGGTCTTATATCCGGTTTACACAAAGTTTTTTCCTTCCCAAACACATTTTCAAACACCTCATTTGAAATAAAAGTAACATGTGAGCATGAATCAAATTTCATCAACACACTTGCTTCCCCAATCAACACATAATCAGAAGGATGTTCTACAACATCATCATTAATCTGAAAGCTGACCAACTTAGTCTCAGTCTTCATATCTCTCCCAACTCTTGTTCTACAATTTCTACCAATGTGTCCCTTTCTGCCACACACATTGCAATTGAACCTAAGAGCAGGACACTCTCTCGCATTTGCCATATGCCCATATTTCCCACATCTATAACAGGTTCCTTGAAAAGGAGTTGTGAATTTCTTACTCGACTGTATTTTAGAAATTCCACCATCAACCTCCCCTTTCAACCTTTCCTCCTCACACACCTCTTTTTTTTTCTTCTCATCCTGTCTCTTCACAGCCTGACACACCACTTCTTGTGTTGAAGAACTACTTGGTTTGTCATCCTTTTTCTCTTTGCTTAGTTCCCCAACGCATTTTAACATATGTTCAACCCTTTTTGCAATACCTACTACTTCTTCAAGTGCAGGCTCATCCTTTAGCCACAACTCTTCCCTTATCTTATCACTCACGCATCTCAAAACGAACTGATCTCTAATGCGTTCTTCCACTAAACCTCCAAACTTGCAACTTGAAGCCAACTTTCTTAGAGCAGTAATGTACTCCTCAACACTCTCTTCCTTACCCTGCTCTCTTAACCCAAAATAGTACCTTTCCATGATTGTACTCACTTTAGGAAGATAATGTAAATCCAACTGCCTAGCACACACCTCATACTCATTCAATCCTCTTTGTTCTGCTTGAGGAATGGCCGGAAGAGTCTCCAAAATCTCTTGGCCTTCTCCACCCAAACAATGCATCAATAAAGCATGCTTCCTTTCACCACTCAAATTTGCACCACACACCCTTGCGTAATTTTCAAAGATCTTTTTCCATTTTTTCCACCTAATCAGTGGTTCACCCGGTTCCATCAGGAAGAAAGGTGGTGCAGTTACATTCTGCATTTTACAGCACCAATTCCACTCAAAACCCTTACACTTGTACCACTATTAAATCTTTATCAACAAAGTACCACCGCCCTTCCCTCAAAAAGGTGTGCCCATCACCGTCGACAGGCTTCAAGTTCCTCAATGTGGAATCTGTCCGCCAAGCTCCTCCGACTTTTCTCTCCCTCGCGTTTTCACTCGTTTTCCTTACAACGGATCCTTCAGTCCTCCTTCTCCATTGAAGTATATAATCTTTTAATGCCACGCTCCAAACCGCTGCTTCAGTTGTAACAATCCTCTTGAAATGACAGAAAAAACAAAAAAAATCGAGAAAAAAAAAATCCAAGATGGCCACCACTAATCCATCACAAACATTCAGGCTGGTTTCCAAGGTGGATTGGGCTTTCTTTTCTTCTTTTTCAAAACCAAGTCAAAATGGCCGCCACAACATTAAATGTTTCTTTCTTTGGCTATTAGAGCTTGTTTTTTTCCTTTTCCCAACCTAAAATGGCCGCTAGGAAACAATCGTATCAGTTTCTATGGGCGATCTCGCTTGTTTCTTTCTTCCATGAAACACGCCCAAACCAAGATGTCCGCCACCTTTTTCTCAAACAAAAGGACTTATTTCTTAGGGAAATCACCCTCGAAAATCGACGTCAGTTACAAACTCCGTTTTTTTTCATTTTCTTCCAAAAAAATAATTGTAACAGTCTACCTTTGCTGATTTTCGTCACGTGTTCGATTTCCTCAACGTCCTTCACCGTGTTTCCTTCGCTGGGCCACAGTTGTACCTTGAAGATGTTGGTTGATCTTCCTTCACCGACACAGCTGTCATGTGAGATTTTCACTTAATGTTCAGCTATTCACCTGTTGTTGAGGCTATCCTGCACGAGTGGATCCGATCCAGAAACGTCGCCAGTGTAATAAAGTGAGATTCACACTGGATTAAGTTCAGTAGGTTATATTTAATCAGCCCCAACCAACAGTCAGCTAACATCTGACAAACATGGAATTACAAGATATGGGAACCTTGGTATCATGTGGTTCCAAACTCTAGGTTCCAACATGGAACCAGAAAACCCAGGATGACAGGTCATCACACATGGCACTTGATTAAATTTACGAATTAGGATAAGTACTACTACATTGACTGTAGTTAGGAAGATTAATTAAACAAGATAGCATTTTAATAACGTTTAATTGTAGTTATATGGAATGGAGCGAAAATGGGGTGAAGTAAAGGGGTCAGAGTAAAGATCATTTCAATATAATAAACAGGTATGCAAAGTAAAGGTAGGTCAAAGTGAAAGGGGAGTACATTTATGTCCAAAAATAACCTAAACTGTGATCACTAACAACGTGAGGATAATAGCACGCCGATGGACTTTACTGAAAAACATTTCAGCAGTGTTTACACTTTTTTGGGTTGTGTGTGCCAACTGGAAGTATTTATGGGCAATCCAGAAGGTCGGGTTTTCAAAGTGAGATACCAACCCTTTAACGAGGCCTGGCAGACTACTAGTTATGGGTACAACAGAAGGGACTCCCTGAGAGAAGATATTATGTAAATGCCTACTGTGCCCTAACCAGTTTCCCGCCCTGTCCCTGGTCTAGCAGGGTGCACTCCGTCGAAGGCCAAATACGGTTCGAGCACCAGCAGCTACAAAAGCTTGCATACATCAATGCCGCGCTTCAACACTATAAAAACGATTAAATACAGAAATCGATTAATAATTGTGTACCCGAAAATGCGCATTTCTGTTCACATTTGTATCCAACGCTTAAAACTCGGTAACATAACAATAGCTGCAGAAAAAGCGTTGGCTCCAACACAATCAGTATTTAGATGGCACACGGCTAGGCTAGGGTTTCATTTTACTGTATCAAGAGGTTTTTTAATGAGTTTACAATTTAGAGAAATTGAACCTCTAGTGCCATGCAACCCGGATTCCACGTTCGAATGTGATAGAGTCAGACACACTTTAAAATGTAGAATCACAGTACAATAAACCTATTGTTAAACATCAATAATTCATATCATGCTCTTCAGAAAATAGCAAATACCTTTCAGTAACTTGATTTGGTTCTTTCCGTATGGCGTAGACAAAAAGTTTCCACAAAATATAAAGCATGTTGGGGGCACAGCAGAGTATCCTGTGAAAGAGAATAGTTATTGAGTTTCCTGTAAAAATTGCACACAACCATTCCTATTTTTAATTAGTTCAGGAATGTTTATGACTTGCATGCTAGGCACATGTGATAATGTAAATGAATGCACTTCCCACATAGGCGGAACAGTACAGCAAACGCAAACCTAGGGATAGTTCAAATTTGACCTCACGTACAGCCCTCATATTACAGAATGATCGACTACAGGACAGCAATTCTGGAAGTTAGGTCAAATCAATCAACTGTTCCAAGAGGGTTCTAGCGAGGTTGACCTTTCCTATGTGGACACTTTCAAACTTAGAAATTAAAGGATTCTAAAAATCATTTCATTTGGCCACTTATCCTTATTAACAAAACATTTAGTCTCTCAATTCGATTTTCTTTGAGTTTTATACCTCTGTCACAGTGTATGTGTTTGTAAGATAAGAATAAGGTGCTAGGCAGGATGAAGGCTCCCAAAGTAATTCAACTATTTTAATCATCTTAAAAATAGGGGGAGGAGCTACGCTAGCAAGCAAGATGGCCGCATAAGCTCCCGGCTCCGCCGACCTCCGCCAGCAGCTTGCATATCCTGCAAGTTATCCTGTTTTCCAACCGGACTCCCGTATGTATGAGGAGTGACTGATTCTGAAGGCGCAATCCCGAACTTTTTATCACACCGGATGACGGAGATACGCTGTGTTTCATTTTCGGCCTACCTTGGAGTGGAAGCCGGGGCCTCGATTTCTAACCCATCCGGGCTGGAATTGAACAACATCGGCTGTGAACCTTGGGCTCTGTCCGGTCTCCCGAACAGGGACATAATCTACCTGTTTTTAACGGCGATTTTGTATCCTGCCTGCAACGCACACGCCACGGCGTGACATATCGTTTGCTGCGGCCCTGTATCCGACGCCCGGAGGCATGGTAAGCTTGTCGGGGGGGAGGGGGTGCGGACGGGAGCCCTGATCAGCGGCGAAGGTGCAAAATCGTGAGGTGAGAGCGCCCGTTGTTGGTGTCCGCTCCAGATTTGCTTGCTACCCCGGAGTTGCCGGCCTCCGGGGTCTGCATCCTGATCTGTTGCTTACGAGAGGAGATGGAGGAGACGAAAGACACACCACCGCTGCACGCTGTAATGGCGGCCATTAGAGCGCTCCACTCACAGATCATCGTCAACTACCAGGCACTGTCGGTAACAATGGACGATCTGCTTTTTGCCATAATCGCAGCCAGCGATGCCACCAACGAAACATCGTGTATCCAACTTCGAGGTCCCTGTGCAGACGCCGGGTCTCTTTTGCGCTGCTGATTCCTATGAGACAGATCGCGCGCCCATGGACACTGTCAGCGTCCCTTGCTTGAACCCTATCTCGCCGAATATCACTATGGACAACCTTGACTGCCTTAACAAGATCACCTGTGACTATTGGAGAGTTTTATCATCCTTCCACGCTTTTCCTCGCTTGCTCTGTGGAGATCGTGAACTTTTATCCTTTATTTGGCTTGCTCATACTGACTTGAACTTTCATGAAAACTTTACCTCTCTCATTGTTGCTGTGGCCTGGGTTATAAGTGCTCCAGTGAACATTCGTACTGGCCAGGGTTAACTTGTGGGAATTTTTAGGATACGGGAAAATAATTTAATCTGCTGCTGGGATTGTGACCGGTGAAAGGCGGGAGTTGGGTGATGTGTTTCGTACTTACCCGGATTGATTGTGCATCTCGCTACATTTATTTTGCACTTGTTTCCGGGTGGTCACATCTGGTGGAGGGTAAGGGAATCCGGGAGTGTTTTTTTTTGTTTTGTTTCTCCTCCTCCGCTTCTTTCTCTCTTTTAGGGACGTTTCTGGGCGACAGGCAGGCTGCTAGTGGTTTAGGCCATAGCCATTGCAGGGGTGCAGGGTGGCGGGGGGGTTGTTATTTTGCCTTTGTTTTGTTCTATGGCCCCTTTTTTCTTCTCTTTCTCTCTCTTTAGGGTGTTCCTCTGGGCGACGGGCACGTTGCTAGTGGGGTAGGCCGTAGCCATTGCAGGGTGAGGGGTGCGGGGGGGGTTTGTTATTTTGCCTTTGTTGTGTTCTATGGCCCTTTTTCTTTTTTCTCGCAGGGTCCGGTAGCGATACTTTCGGTTTCATCCTGCAGCATACGAGTGGGCGGGGTTGGGGTGGGTGGCTATGATGATAGATAGGTAGCTTTGTTCTTTTCCCTTAGTTCGATACTGGTGCTTGCATTTTTACTGTTGGTCAATCTTGATCCATGACTACCTTTTAACGCCTACCAGCATTTTTTATACCTCCAGGGTGTAGCTCCGGATTCCTGTATCTTCTTCTTTATCTTGTTTTTTGGGGTGGGGGGGTTAGGGGGGGGTTAAATATAAAATGAAACCTTATGCATATCCTTGATCTCGAAATGTTTCAATACATCGTCTATCCTTAACCGCTGCCGGACCCATGGGTTGTCGGCTGAAAAGCTGTGTTACTGGACTTCCTGATATGTTCTGCATACATGTGGTGATTGGCCCCTGTCGATGCAGGGCTACTTTTGTATTTTGTGTTGAACGATATGATAAAGGTTTTCAAAAAAAATAATAATAATAATAATAATAATCTCAAAAATGATAAATGGTTACTCTATGCTACCTTTCGGCTAAGGTTTATGCTATTTACATATCACAAATGTTAACATTTGTTATACTAAATACTTTGTGCAACAGAGCTATACAATGTGATATACATAACCTATTAGGGGAATTTGATGTTAATATTTGTGTGATAAACTAATTTTATTCATTTTCTCCATAAGACACTGAGCATATACAGAAGGTGAATGGACATCCACCCATTTGAAATTAAAGGACAATTTGCATTTGAATATTACAATCAGTATCACTCATTTTCCAGCCCATGAAATGCCCACCATTTGCCCCACATTTTAGTACATTTCTGAGGACATCCTCTCGCCTGGTAGACCGGCAGTTCCATTCTGGCATCATTACTGTCGGCACATAAAAAGCAAGTATGGTGAAGCAATTTACCTGCATACCATAGGCGTTGGGTGTAGGCATTTCAGTTGGAACAGACTGACCCTAGATGGAATGACTAGTTTTCTGGGAACCATTTGGGCATCTCGCCAATCAGCCTCATCGAGAGTCCCCACCCATTCCTCCCATTTCATTTTGAGGGTGTTGCACACCTCTGGTACATTCACCACTAATGGCCGGGATATTTTGGAGATCACTCCCCTTCCCAGACGCCCCATAAGGAGGTGAGCCTCGAGAGGGCTGTATTCCAGCAGGTTCGTTCCACCACTAATGTGGCTCTCCAGGGCATGTCATAGTTGTTAATATTTATGGAATTGCAAGTATGATAGTTAGAACTGCACCTGGAGGTCTGGAATGGACTCCATGTGGTCGCTTAGCCAAACACCCCCCAGGGTTGCAACTTCATCCCAGGCCACAAACCCTTCTAGTCGAGTAGAGTGTTGAAGCCACTTTCCTGTTAATAGTGGAGTCTTGTGGAAGATTTAGGATAAACTCTTAGTTCAAAAACATTAACGGAGACTGGAGATGCTGTTCTAAATAGAGGCCTTGGGTTTGAGTCAACCTTCGTGGGTGACCCTTTCCAAACACACATTGAAATGGCTAAATACTTCCGCAAAATTAGGCTACATTTCTTCTTTATTGAAACACACCAGAGATGGGATGGAATCAATGAACACAAATACTGGTTTAAGAAAGCAATCTACCTTTAATCCACCCACGCACGAAATGCCTACTAAAGTATTAACATTTGAGCAGGCGGTGGAGAAAGACATTACCATATCGTGCCAAAGAAAAAACAACTCATTTTTCAATCTACCTAAAATCGGAAAACAAGCTCTCCGTAGTCTTAGGTCTGATGAAGACTTGACAATCAAACCAACTGACAAGGGTGGGTCGATTGTCCTGTTAGACACCACCACCTATCGTGCTGAGTGTCTGAGACAATTAAATGATAAGAAAGCGTACCGTCCTCTGACCACGGATCCAACAGCAAGAATTAAAACTACCATTGCTAATATGGTAGAAAAAGCTATGGCAGAAGGTTGGATCACAACACAAGAGGCGGGATTCCTGCGCACAGAACACTCTATTATGCCATATTTCTACATTTTGTCGAAAGTGCATAAGATGCAGAGACCATCATCTCACGAATAGGTTCTATTTTAGAACCTTTGTAGACTATTTCTTGCGCCCTATGGTTAAGGAGATGCCCACCTTTCTGCTTTCTTACAGGGGGGCGGTTTTACAGCAGTGCTTTAATATCAGCCCCCTGTAAGAAAACCAGGAGCGGTGCTTCTTGCTAGCCCCCCCTGTCCCTCTCGCTCACAGGGCCTGTCAAGCAGTAACCTACCAGGGCTGGTTGCTGTTCTCAGTCCGGCCCTGGACCCCAGGCACTGACTGGTTTCCCATGGAATAATACACCACCTACAAAGAAACTCTTGCCCCACATCTGTTTGTGGTTTATCATAAGGCGCTCAACCATGGATCTCTTCCCAGGACTCTCCATGAGGACCCATGGTGAGAAGCTAACCAAGCTGGGCAGAGACCCTCTTGAGTCAAGTTCCTACCGCCCTTTCTCAATGATGAACATGGACTACAAAATATTAAGCAAGGTCCTCGTCAACAGACTAATCCCGGTGCTCAGCTCCTTAGTCCACTCATAGCAATGTGAGCTTGTGTTACCACAGGCGGCACACTCCAATATTCGGCATTTGTTACATATCATGAACTCTGTATCCAGGGGGTCTGACCTTCTAGTGGCAGTCTCAATGGAGTTTGAGAAAGCGTTTGATACGCTGAGTTGGTCCTTCTTGCTCCAAGTGCTGTAAGCCTTTGAGATGGGCCCTGGCTTTTTACACTGGATCAAGATATTGTAAGATACAGTTTGTCTGTTTTTTTCCCCATTTGTGCCGTATAACACCAGTTTTTTTCTCACCTGTGCTGTTTTAATCTTTCTTCTCAGGTCTTGTTATTCGCATTGCATTTTTGTTTCCCCAGTGCTGTATTGTATTGTCACTGCCCGCCCCGCTCCCCGCCGCCGTGCTCGCGGCCACACCCCCTTTTTCTTCTGTGCCCTCCCCGCTCCCGCCTCCCAGCTGCTCCTCCCTCCCTCCCACTTCGCCATAAATGGCGACCGCGCGGACGCGCAGCGGGCGCGCCGATTGAGCGCCGAAGGCGCGCCAAAGGTAAGCCTGTCGCGCCCGTCCGCGCCTGGACCGCGCCCAGCGGCAGGACCCCTGGCCCCCACCGACGATGCAAGACGACCCGACATACCTACGACGACGCCGCCCTCAACGCACTCAATGCCGGCCGGAACCCTGCCTGCTGCCGAGCCGCCCCGAAACCCTTCACCTGCACAACCTGCAAGTTCACCTGCCTCCCAACATGCACCGCGCCCGCAAAGCCAAACCCCAGCAGCGATCTCAAGTGCATCCTGCTCAACACCCGCTCCATCCACAGACACGCCGTCGAACTCTGGAACCTGCTCGACACAACATCACCAGACGTCGCGTTCCTCACTGAAACATGGATGAACGCCTCCTCAGCCCCCGACATCGCCATCGCCATCCCGGATGGATAGAAGATCATCAGGAGGGACCGCGTCAACCAGACCGGAGAAGGCATCGCCATCGTCCACAAGAACACCATCTGCATCACGACCGACTCCAACGACACCTTCGCCGCCGCCGAGCACCTCCACTTCCAGATTCACACCTACCCAAAGACGACCCTCAGAGGCACCCTCATCTACAGACCCCCGGGACCACGCACACAATTCAGCGAAGACATCACGGACTTCATCAACCCACACGCCCTCCCCTCCGCCGACTACATCCTCCTTGGGGACCTCAACTTCCACCTGGAGAACAACAAGGACCGCAAACCTCGGACTCAAGCAACTGGTCAACACCCCCACCCACTACGCCGGCCACACGCTTGACTCCATCTTCCCATTCAGCAAGCACATCGCCTTCAGCCACTCCACCGGACTTCACTAGACCGACCACAGCTGCGTCCACTTCAGCTTCAGAAAAACCACTACCCACCACCACCCGCTACAGGTTCCTCACAGAAGCTGGAGCAAGATCACCACCGACCAGCTCACCACCTCCCTCAGCCAGAACCCACCTGCCAGCACACCGGACCCCAACGAAGCAGCCCGTAACTTCACGCAGTGGCTGACAGCCTGCGCCGACGACCTCGCACCACTGAAGAACCCTCCCAGCAAACCCAGAAGCAAGAATGCCCCCTGGTTCACCGACGAACTCAAGGACTCCAAAAAGACCTGGCTCCTCCTCGAGAAAGCCTGGCTCCTCGACCGGACCACTGACAACATGACCGCCCTCAAACACGCGACCCGCAAGCACTACCAGCTCATCCGCACCACCAAGAAGAAATCACTGAAGGATCGACTGGAAACAACGCCCGCGACAGCAAGGAACTCTTCAGTATCGTCAAGGAGTTCTCCAAACCCAGCACCGGCAACAACAACATCACCCCTTCACAAGATCTCTGCGACTCCCTCGCCTCGTTCTTCCACCGCAAGATTGCCGACATCCACAACAGCTTCGGCACACCATCCTCGCACCCAACCGCCGAACCAACGCACCCCACCACGACCCTCCGCACCTGGACCGCAGTGACCACCGAAGACACAGCCCGCATGATGAACACCATCCACTCCGGATCTCCGACTGACCCCTGTGCCCACCACGTCTTCAACAAGGCCGACTCCACCATCGCACCCCAACTTCGAGACGTCATCAACACCTCCTTCGACACCGCCACCTTCCCGGAGAGTTGGAAGCATGCCGAGCTCAGCGCCCTGCTGAAGAAACCAACAGCGGACCCCACGACCTCAAAAACTTCTGCCCCATCTCGCTCCTCCCTTTTCCTGCCAAAGTCATCGAGAAGATCGCCAACAGACAGCTTGCCGCCTTCCTCGAGACGAATGGATCCCTCGACCCCTCGCAGTCCGGTTTCAGAGCCAACCACAGCACCGAGACCGCCCTCATCGCTGCCACCGACGACATCCGAGCCCTTCTCGACAACGGGGAAACAGCGGCCCTCATCCTCCTGGACCTCTCCGCAGCGTTCGACACTGTCTGCCACCGCACCATAGTCCAACGCCTCAGCAACACCGGCATCCAAGAGAAGGCATTGAAGTGGATCATCTCGTTCCTTGCGGGAAGAACACAGAGAGTCCACCTCCCCCCGTTTCGCTCCGAGGCCACCGAAGTCATCTGCGGCGTCCCGCAAGGATCATCACTCAGCCCCACCCTCTTCAACGTCTACATGAGACCTCTCGCAGCCATCGCACGCCAACACAACCTCAACATCATCTCATACGCCGACGACACCCAGCTGATCCTCTCCCTCACCAGAGACCCCGACACCGCCAGAACCAGCCTCCACGAAGGGATGAAAGACGTCGCAGAGTGGATGAAGAACAGCCGCTTGAAACTGAACTCAGACAAGACGGAAGTCCTCATACTTGGACCATCACCCTCCGCCTGGGACGACTCCTGGTGGCCCCCAGCCCTGGGCACCGCCCCCAAGCCGACAGACCACGCACGCAACCTGGGCTTCATCCTGGACTCCTCCCTCTCGATGACCAGACAAGTCAACGCCGTCTCCTCTTCATGCTTTCACACCCTCCGCATGCTCCGCAAGATCTTCCGATGGATCCCGATCGAAACCAGGAAGACGGTCACCCAGGCCCTCGTCACCAGCCGGCTGGACTACGGAAACACCCTCTACGCCGGAACCACAGCCAAGCTACAGAAAATACTACAGCGCATCCAGAACGCCTCCGCCCGACTCATCCTTGACATCCCTCGAAGCAGCCACATCTCCTGCCACCTGAGGAACCTGCACTGGCTCCCCGTCAACAAGAGGATCACGTTCAGGCTCCTCACCCACGCACACAAATCTCTCCACAACCTGGGCCCCAAGTACCTCAACGACCGCCTGACCTTCCACACGCCCACCCGCCAGCTACGGTCCGCCAGCCTCGCCCTCGCCGCAGTACCACGCATCCGTAGAGCCACCGCCGGAGGCAGATCCTTCTCCTACCTGGCGGCCAAGACATGGAACTCCCTCCCCATCCACCTTCGGCTGACCCAGGACCACCTCACCTTCAGGAGACAACTCAAGACCTGGCTGTTCGAGCAGTAGCGGCCCCCTTCCCCCAAGCGCCTTGAGACCCTTCCGGGTGAGTAGCGCGCTATACAAATGTTTTGATTGATTGATTAAGATACTATATACCGCTCTGCAGCCGATGGTCCACATGGCTGTCAGATTTCACGTTCTTTCTCCATTGGAGGGGGCCCTGACGTGTGCTCCCTTTCACCAGTGATCTTTGCACTAGCCATGGAACCGCTAGCCGTTCAGCATCGTACCAGACGCTTGGCATGGGTGTCAAGATTGGATTGGATTGAAACGATGTGTCTTAATATGCAGATGATGCCTTGGTATTCCTTAGGGACCATGCCCTTACCCTAGTGTGGATACCTGATCCTCTGCATCGGTCAGCCTCTTGGCCAATTTTTGCTTGAGTAGTGCAGTTTTATTGTTCTGAGTGCAATAGTTAGTTTATATTGCTACTCGTCGATGTTGCTCATCATTTATGTAAAAAATGTATTTGTATCATTAGGCAATTTAGTTGGTGCAATATCACTGCACCACAAGCCGTTTGGTTTTCAATGCATTTCCCATGTAGAAACATTAATATTTTCACTCAGACCGCAGAGCCTGGTTCTGATGGAGTGAAGCTGGTGAAATAATGTAATCCTAGATTGAGAGCTGGCCTCACCGCACTGCCAAACGTTTTGGAGTGATGCTGCTGGTCTTTCAACTCTTAAACTGCATTGAGGCCTGCTAAGCAGACCTGAGAGCCAGCGCCGATTTGCTTATACCCAATTGGCATAAATTAATTTCTTGTAAGTATCTAGTATATGGAGCCATGGGTAGACATGGCCTGTAAGTAAAAGTGTCTCTCATGGACTGCAGCACTTATAGTGTCCCCATGTGTGTGACAAAGTTAAAACATGTCTCCCAGTGTGCCGCTGAAGACTGGTAGAGCAGTTCTAAATTGCTAACTCGACTTTGCCATTTTTTTTGGCACAGTTTTATATAGCGCAAACTTGACCTGAATCGGGTATCAGAGCGCTTTACATAGCACCAGTTACGTTACATGAGGACACACATTAATTTTTGTTAGGCACGAGGATGAGTGCCCTAGCCGTTAGGCCAACTCCTCTCCCCATTCAAACTAATGACCAATTCCAGACCTTCCTTTTTAATATAACTTACCTCTAAAGTAGGCCTGTCAAGCCCTAAGGCAGGGGGCTACATATTAAAAAGCAGGACATGTGTTTTCATTGTCTTTTTTACTGTGTTAAGGCTAGTAGCCCCGTTGGCTAGTACAGAGTTACATGCTGACAACTTAGCTGTGCTAACTTCTGAATGGGACTACTTAAGTTGGTACTTCCAGGTATCCCCAGAATTTTTGCATTAAACGTGACTTGATGCCCAAGTCGAATTGAATGCAACTTTTGAGTAAAAGGCAACTTGGCAACTTCAGAAAGCTGCCACTCTGTTGCCTAAGATGTTATTGGACATTTACAGTTCTTGCAGTATGAATTAAAAACTATAAGGAATACTTTTTTTTACCTGAAATCCTAGCTCTCCTCCAGGGGAATCTTCATTATAGTCAGAAGCATGGAATAGTCCAACTCAGGCATGGGATCCTGAAGCAATTCTTTTAACAAAAGCATTTAGTAAACAAAACTGGAGACTTATTTTTAAAAAATATCTTTTTTTTCAATAAAGAATAAAAGCTTTGGAACAGCCTAGAACAGGCTACATTGGCCAATTTACAAGTACCTACTTTACAAAAGGTGACTATATTTAAAATATGTACTAAGTCACCAAGTGAACTGAAAAGTATAGGAACTGGCTGTTTTCATAACCAAAAGTATATATTTATATTTAATATAGGATTTAGAAAAAGGTTCCCTAGCATCCCCAATGTGGATGGGACGATTTAATGGTCTATAATGGAGTTTCCTTGACAAGAACATATGTTTAACCAAGTTTTGTAATGTAATTAATTTGGTGTGGCTATGAACGATTTATTCTGAAGGCAACCTGGGCACATTCTGTAGCCAGAACAAGTGGGCTCCAGGTACAGGGCATGTTCTATGGCCACACCAGGTGCCCCTACCCCCAGAGTGCTTTATGAACTGCCTTTGGCTGTTCACACCAGACTATGGGCACATGGCATGTCCATCAGACATACCCTGCATCCTACTGCACACAGTTCTTGGTCATATGAGCATATCAAATGGACACAGCCATTGCCCTATACAGCCCCCTTACCTTTGGGATATTGATTATGAAAATATATAGGTTACAGGCATGTTATAGTTAGGCTCAGATTTCACTCATACAAAACCAGTGAAATTCAGCAGTTATAGTAACCCGAGCAAACTATAACTTACGCCCCGCAGTGCACTGCTCATGACCTTACATATTACATAACTCATAACATGGTCAGTGACATCTCAAATTACATCACTGGTGACATCATCAAGTGAGTGTGCGTGTTTTCTAAAAGTCTTAGGGTCTTAATCATATATAGCCAGGTACTACATAAGATATTATCCTTTCTATACCACTAATGAGTGATACTATATCTAACATATATTATGTATGTGGCTGTGTGACTGTGTGTATCTGTGTGTGAGTGTCTGAGTGCAGAATGGGTGTGCGAGTGGGTGTGTGAGTGTCTGCATGGGTGTATAAGTAGATATGTGAGTAGCTGTGTATGTAGTGAGTAGCTGTGTGAGTGACTATGTTAGTGTCAGTGGCTGTATGGGTGGGTGAGTGAGTGAGTGGCTGTATGGATGGGTTAGAGGGTGTCTGAATGGCAGTATGAATGAGTGACTGGCTGGTCAAGTGGCTGGCTGTATAGGTGAGTGAGTAACTGGATGTGTGGTTAAGTGAATTGGTGTGTGAGTGGCTGTATTGTAAAGTGTCTGTGTGAATGAATGTATGGGTGAGTGAGCAGATGTGAGTGCTTGTATGGATTCGTGAATGGATATGTAAGTGATTGTGTGGGTGTGTGAGAGTGTGTGAGTGCTTGTATGGGTGAGTGAGTGGCAGAGTTGAGAAGCTGTACGGGTGAATGACTGGGTATGTCAGTGGATGTATAAGTGAATACATGGATGTGTGAGTAGTTGTTTGGTTGATTGTGTGAATGTGAGTGGCTGTATGGGTAAGTGACTGGTTGTATGAGTACATTATGGATCTGTGAGTGGTTATGTGAGTGCCTGTATGAGTGAGTGAGTGGGTGGGTGTCTGAGTGGTTGTATGAGAGGTTGTATTGAGATAAGATAATAAGCTTTTACAGCAGGGAAAAGAACATGACAACAGTTGTAGACAGTCAATGGAGCATGAATCACGTTCAAATAGAACGTCTTGCAGGACACAATCTCAAGAAGAATACAAAAACAATTACAAAAAGTGCTTAGCATGCAGGAGAACATGGTCAAATATAAGGTACAAACCTTTTATTCTAAACGTATGGTGTAAGCAGCAGGGTTTAGTTAAAAGGAATTGTAAAGTGCACAAAACATGATGTAACATAGTAAGGAAGGAAAAACAACTGTATAGACAAACACAATTTTGCAAATGCCGGCTGCAAATAAAAAAATGGTAGCGATTTGGAGTGGGGTGAATATGGGGCCTTAATGGGGTGGTTGAATGGAGTGAATAACGAGGGAGAAGGGAACGGGTGTGTATGTTTAGGGAATGTCTGGCTAGATAACAAAATTCTGTCCGCCCCATCCACCCCAACATATACACATAAGCACAATCACCTACCAACAGACCCTTATATGAGAAAAGGTATGTGTGTAGTGGGATGGGTGATGTGTGCTTCAGATGTATATAGTGACCACCACCATACACATACATTCAATACCATGGAAATGGCAGATACATAATAATCTAACACCCAAATGATTCGACTGATCGCCACTACCTGGAATTACAGACATATGCCAAAAGGTTCACAAACAAACAAATATATATACATACCCAAAGATCATCCAGACGCAAAAATAAATAGACACAAACATTGTGATAGACCTGATGGGAACAGAACACATGAATAGCTGGTCTACTGGGTAAGGGCTATTTTAATTTTCTTACGGTGTTGTGCATAAGAATTATATTCCTTCATACAAAGTTCCATGTGCAAATTTCTCAAGTTATACTAAAACCTACACAACTGCTTAGCTTACTTTCTGGAGACTCAGAGTCACACAAACGTATAATAGACCCTTGCCTACCCAAGACGTGCTTGGTTATGAAAAAGGCACAAAATGAATTATCTGAAAAACAAGAATAACCATTCTACGCCTGCAGCTACTAGTGTCTATTGAGTAGCAAATAATAGGAGAGCACTGCTAGCAAACAACAGACTATTTAGGTGAGCAGAATGTGAAAAAATATGTGTCTTCTATCTTAAGGTACAGTCCTGTGCTGCACTCAAAGAAAACTAGAGATGAAGATCTACATAGTGAATAGTATTTGTTGGGAGGCATGGGTGATGTGCAGGTGGAGACCGGAATGCCAAGCACCACAAACATCTATAGTATTCCTGGTTTCAGCAGGCTCAGGAGAAATAAATGTGACTGCTTCTTCAAGGCAAGTTATTTCTGTACGAGGCGGAACATAACTAAATGTTCAGTGTTTTTGAAACTCTGAACAAAATCAAAAGGAACAACAATTACAGCCTATACATGTGGCCAACAAATCAGAGGCAAGAAGGTCTGATCACCGCTTAAATACTTATAGTAGGGTCACAGAATCCAAAAATACATAGCTCTGCTATCTTTGTTTGCAAAGTTGTGGTCAACTACAAGGGAAAAGGAGGTTTAGGGTCTACAGAGAATAACATGGGCTATTAGGTGGAGAGGATATGCGCATGTAGAAGACAGATTTCCTAAAAACACATTGCTTCATATCCTCAAATTCAGGGGATTCATGGGAATGAAAATGTGGGTCCTCCATCCTCACTTGCATGTACCCAACAGGGAAGCAGAAGCAAATGATTCCCTTTTGGGTGATTTCACACAAAAATACACAACATCCACATTGGACTAGACTTTTGTTAGCAAGTCAAACATACAGGAGATCTATTCCCCATCAAACTATTTCTTTGGATACACAAAATCAGAAAATTGATTATTTTACAGGTTTCAGCAGAGAATGTTTACCCCAAAACCTACTCCTCAGTTAACATCCTCATTGAAATGTTCTTGAGAGAATGACAGGTGAGGAACTGAAGTTGTAGGAATTGGCATTGTGAGAATTTTTTTTGTGGGATCACAGGGGTGTGAACCCTGGTACATTCCAGCAGTGATCACCAAATTCTACAAAACCATCTCCAGGATGATACCGATTGCCCCGGAGTGGCTGCACCAGTGGTGGTACCCGGATCTTCTTCAACTCCACATCTGAGGTTGCCTTGCCACCCGGACCTACAGTCCAAGAGCCAGGGGAGAGTGTTTCATCCCTGCCTTTCCTCGCTGAGATTAACAGCATGGCTCCTGAACTCTTGCAATATGGGCATTCAGACTTGCCAGCTGAATGTATGAACATCCTTAAGAAAGCCAAGAGACCTTCTACTAGAGCTTCCTACGCTTTTAAATGGAAGCGCTTCTACATATGGCGCTTGAATAATGGACATGACCCGTTTAGAGGGCAGGGACAGGTAATTCTGCCGTATCTGTTGTATTTGGCTAAGTCAGGTATGCAATTTTCATCTATTAAGGTACATTTAACTGCTAACACAGCGTACAGAAAGTGACTTACGCAAGGTTCCTTTTTTAAGATGCCAGTAGTGAAAGACTTTCTAGAAGGCTTACAAAAGGTGTTTCGGTCCAGTCCGAGCTCCTTCTCCTCCATGGGAGCTCAATGTGGTCCTTACCAAGCTAATGGGAGCACCTTTTGAACCAATACACAAATCTTCCTTACAGTATTTGTCTTGGAAAGTGGCATTCTTGGTGGCAATTGCGTCCGCTCGTAGAGTAAGCGAAAAGCAAACTCTGTGCTGTAAGGAACCTTACACGGTATTTCATGCAAATAGGGTAGTTCTTCGAACTCATCCTAGTTTTCTGCCGAAGGTGGTATCAGATTTCCACATCAATCAGGGAATCACTTTACCCACTTTCTTCCCTAATCCTTTGACTCCCCCTGAAAGGGCTTTACACTCCTTAGACCTTAAGAGAGTGTTGAAGTTTTATTTGGATAAAACGAAAGATGTTAGAAAGACAGATTGGTTATTTGTTAATTATGGTCCCATTAATACTGGCTAAGCAGCCTCTAAGCGGTCCATCTCGAGATGGATAGTCTCCTGTATTTCCCTGGCTTATCAGTTAGCTAATAAATCTCTTCAGGGGAGACCTAAAGCGCATTCAACAAGGGGGAAGGCCTCTACCACGGCCTTACTCCGAAATATTCCCATAGCAGAGATTTGCAAAGCAGCTACATGGCGATCTGTTCATACCTTTTCTCGTCATTACTGCTTGGACTAAGACACTCAGGCAGATGCTCAAGTGGGTCAAGCATCTCTGAGAAATCTGTTTGGTTAGTTGTTGCTAGCAACTGTATTATAATTGTTCTTTATTCCTAGTGCTACATTGCTCCTCCGCGAAGTGAGGGGTATGGGCTTGCTATTCTATTCACTGCTTATGACTATTGATGAGTATCCCCTGGAAGAGAAGGATAAGTTACTTACCTGTAATCCTAGTTCTCTTCCAGGGGTATGCTCATCAAAGTCATAAGCACCCACCCCCCTCCTTCCTGGACGAGCAATGTGGGTACAAAGTTTCAAATTGTTTGATACCCTTTACAAAAATAACTGACCTGTCACCTGTGGTGCATGCTGGGAGCAGAGGGCTCTCTGAGGTTCTTAAAGGCAAAGTGCCTAGGTTCTTGTGAATCTTTAAGGCAAGGTGCTAGTTGTCTTTTCTGTCTTAGGACAGTTATTCCTATGCACCCCATGGGCCAAACTGCATTCAATTACTTGGTTTTTTCCTTGTTCTGGAAAATAAAAGATTTGTGTATGAAGCCATTTGGGTATATGGTCTTTATTGCAAGTAAGCTGAAGTGTTTTAGAACTACAAGTATTGCTAAATTGTTTTCTAGCTGTTTTTCCCTATCTTGGTTAGAATTCTTTCATTGGGCTGCATAGTTACATATATGTAGGTTCATACATATTTAGGTTTATAGGATTTAAAGTTTATAAACTTTAATTTCTGAGCTTACACCTGTATATGTATGTACTATATATATATATTAGTATAAGCTCCGGGGTCCTGCACGTGGGCGGGGATTATTCACTGTTTATGACTATTGATTAGTATCCCCTGGAAGAGAAGGTCCGGATACTACCACTGGTGAGGCCAATCTGGAGCAACCAGGATCATGTCTGTCTTGGACTTTAGCAGCTTCCTGATCACCCTGGGCATGAGTGGAATCGGTGGAAAAGAGTAGAGTAATGTCTCTGACTAGTCTATCCACAGAGCATTCCCCTTGGAACCTGGTTGCAGGTACCTGGAGGCAAAGACGCAGCAATTTGCGTTTTCGGCGTCCGCAAAGAGATCGATGTCTGGTGTTCCCCAGTCACGGAAGATGTATTGTACCACTTCTTGTTTTAGCACCCAGTCGTGTGCGTCTGCGAAATGCCTGCTTAGGTCGTCCGCTTGGACATTGAGGACGCCCAGTAAGTGAACCGCAGATATTCTCATGTCTCAAGCCAGAAGCCATTTCCAGATTGCCTGTGCTTCCATCGACAGGAGTCTGGATCTGTTTCCGCCCTGCTTGTTCAGATAGTACATTGTTGTTGTGTTGTCTGTCTGAAGAAGCAGAGGCCGATGTTACTGAAGGAAAGAACGTTTTGAAAGCTAGATGTACAGCTCTGAGTTCCAGCATGTTTATGTGGTATAGATACTCTTTCTCTGACCACATCCCTTGTGTTTGTAATGAACCCATATGAGCGCCCCATCCCTGAAGGGACGCATCCGTCACCAGAGTCTTCTGGGGCATGTCCTTTTGAAACGGAACTCCCATGATTAGATGACTCAGTCGCATCCACCATCGGATGGAGAGTCTACTGACAGAGGCATTGATAACTTGTCCTCCCAACGATTGGATATTTAGGACCACTGATCCTCCAGGGTCTGAGGCAGAGGTCTCATGTGAAGCCTGGCGTTTGGAACGAGAAAAATGCACGAGGCCATGGACCCCAGTAGAGAGGAGATCTGCCTGGCCGTGGGCCGAGGTGTCTTCAAGAGAGTTTGACACTTGAGGAGAATGGATGATAGTCTCTCCTCCGAAAGATACGCTCTTGTGTTGACTGAGTCCAGAGTTGAGCTTAGATAGTGAACCCTCTGTGTTGGATTGAGGATGGACTTTTTGAAGTTTACATGCAGACCGAGCCGATGCAACTGGTTAATGCATTGCGTGAGGTGTTGTTGCAGAAGAGTGGGAGACACACTCTTGAGAAGCCAGTCCACTAGGTGAGGGTAGACGAATATGTGCTATTTCCTCAAGAACGCAGCTACTACTGCCATGCAATTTGAGAAAGTGCGAGGGGCTGACTTCAGACCGAAGGGCAGGACCGTGAATTGGAAGTGGTTTGATTGGATGCAAAACCTTAGGAACATCCGATGCTTTGGAGAGATTGGTATGTGGAAATAGGCTTCTTGAAGATCTATGGAACACATCCAGTCCCCTTGATGTAGAAGCGGTATTATTTGATGTAATGCCAGCATTCTGAGTTTATCTCGTAGAATGAATTTGTTGAGACGTCTGAGATTTAATATAGGCTTGAATTCCTTGTTTGGACCTTTCTTTGGGACCAAAAAATAGCGAGAGTAGATCCCTTACCAACGTTGATGCCATGGGACCTCCTCGATGGCGTTCTTTAGTAGTAGAGCAGACACCTCTTCCTTCAAAAGATTTATACGATGGGTGACCGTCTTTTGAGGAGGAATGGAAGGTGGAGGGGACTTGAACTTGATGGTATACCCATTCTTTAGAATATTCAGAACCCACTTGTCTAGTGTGATTTTTGTCCCCTCTTCCAGGTAGAAACGTACACTTCCCCCCACTGGAGTGGGTAATAGAGATAGGGGAAGCAAGCACTCACTGCTTTTGTTGTTGTTGCTTGGCAGCAGGTGTGGACTGTCTGGAATGACCACCTCTTCCTCTACCAGGACGACGCTGGGAGAATTGTGACCTCCCTTGATTTTGCTGGGAGGACCATTGAGGGGTTTGAACCCTCTGTTGGTTTTGTCGCTGATCGTAAGGGCGATACCGTCGCCTGAGGTCCTTCCTCTCCTCAAGCCCCACAGCTTTTACTATAACCAGCTCGGTCTTCATTCTAGACATTTCATCATCGCCATGAGATCTGAATAGTGATGTCCCATCGAAGGGGAGATTGAGAATGTGATGTTGCGCTTCAGGTTTCAACCCCGTCTATCTCAGCCAGGCAGAGCGTTGGGCACAAATCCCAAGAGAGTAGCCATGAGCAGCAGGATCTGAGGCATCTGCTGCTGCACTGATCACCTGATTGGCTACTAAGCCACCTTCATGCAGGATTTCAAGGAAGTCTTGCATGTCCTCTTTTGGAAGCTTCTCCTTGAAGCGTGAAAGAGAGTCCCATAATGAGCAATCATATCTGCCCAGCAGGGCCGAGGCGCTGGCTACTTTCATGTACGAAGCTGAGGTCGTGCACATTTTCTTACCCACAGAATCCATAGCCTTACTCTCGTTATCACAGCTGATGATACCGCCCCTTTCTGATTCTTTCGTGCCGCTGAAACAATAACAGAGTCCAGTGGAGGGTCAGCCCTCAGAAAGAAGGGATCATTTTCAGGAGCCTTATATTTCTTGATGATCCTAGATGGTGCAGCCCCCTCCGATGCTGGAGTGAGAAATTTCTGTAGAGCAGGCTCCAGCAATCCAGGCACTAGAGGAAGCAAAGGTCTTGAGGAAGACTTTTGGTGCAGGGTTTCAAAGCTCACCGATGTTTTGGTGGTAGAGACCGGCATTTCAAATTGGAGTTTCGCAGCCCCACGGCAGAGAACCTCATTAAAGGTCAGAATATCATCAATGGATGATATTCTGCTTGGAGGAGAGGAATAAAGAGTCGGAGAATAGTCCGCCTTTGAATTCGACGACCATGAAGAGGACTTACAGCTTTGTCTTCTATGGGATCGGTGTCACGATGCCCGACTCCTAGGACAGCATGATGATCGCCTTCTTACCGATGGGGACCTTCTTGGCGTGGTACGTTCGTGCCTCCCTGAAGAATGCACTGACTGGATCAAAAGTGACCCGGATCTTGAAGGAGACCGTGGTAGATTAATCCTGCAGATCTTCAACTCTCTAATATCTCCTAGCCGTCTCGGCGAGATATTAGTTGGCTGAGCTGGAGATGGTACTAGTGAGGGCTCTGGAGATACTTGCACAATCTGAAGCCCTGGGGAGGAAAAAGCACTCCTTGATGTCACCACCTGGGTGTCCCGCGTCAAACGGTCCTTCGACGTTGCCCTAGGTCTCTTCGCTGGGGGAGAAGCTGATTAAGATCTCCTCGACGTCGACCTCCTCGATATCAACCTCCTCGACAGTGACCTAGATCTCGACCTCTTAGACCCAGAAGGCCTTTTCCTAGATCTCGAAGTCGATCTCCTCGACAGTGATCTCTTTGACGTCGACCTCCTCGGTGACAACGTCGATGGCATGAGTCTCGACGTCGAATGTCTGGGTCTCTTCGACGTCGAATGTCTGGGTCTTTTTTCGGCGTCGAAGCCTTTGATGTTTGGCTCTATGTCGATGCCATTGGACCTCTCGACGGCGATCTCGAGCCTCTTGGCGGCGAGCTGATGTGTCGACATTGAGCCCTGACCTCTTGACGTAGTAGACGAGCCAGACTTGGACCACCTACGCGTGGAAGACAACCTCATCCTATGTCTCTTCTCACCTTGTCTTGACGGCGAAGGATGTCTCGACGACGACAGAAGTCTCAACGGCAAAGGATGTTTCTGCGTCGATTTCGACGCCGACTCTGAGCACAAAGGTAATCTGTCCCTCGACGGGGTAGGAGACTGATGCCTCCTTTTCTCACCTTTTTCTTTGCGCTCTCTTGGTTGAGAGGAGGGCTTCCTTGAGTGATGTTCTTCTCACCCACTCACTGTTTCCTTTCCTCTCTCCAGCAAGAAATGCAGATTAATCTTCTCCCTCTCTCTAAGGGTTCTCTTGGAAAACTTGCTGCAGTGGTAACACTGGTCTGGCTTGTGGGATGAAGGTAGACAAGCAATACAGACCGAATGAGGGTCTGACTGAACCATCTTTTTTCCACAGGCAGGGCACTTACTTAATAAGGCCGGTATTTTGACAGGAAAAAATTGCCAAAAGTCTGAAAAAATGTGTAGAATTAGTCAACTAAGGACTAAAGACGTCGAGTGAAGTAAAAAACATTTACTTTTTACCAGAAAAAAGTGATAAAATATCATCAACTGGCGAGCTCAATGCTCCAGGATCCTCACAGAAGGAGCCGGAAAAAAGAACTGACCTAACTGTCACCTGTGGTGCATGATTGGAGCCTGGGGGTTCCTGGAGGTCTCAAAGGCACGGCACCAATTTTTCCAATGGTTTTCTATGCAGCCTGTCTAGGCTAATTCTGCCTCTATGATCTTGCCTTTTTACCTTTGAAAATAAAGGTTGTGTGTTTCAAAGCAAACTTAGCGCAATTTTCTTTATATATATATATATATATATATATATATATATATATATATATATATATATATATATATATATATATATATATATATATATATATATATATATATATATATCATATGTTTATGATGACTTATGTATCTTTATTTTGTCAAATGGAAAAGAAACATGCAATTATGGCAGTTTTTGGAGCCTAGCTGTGTGTTTTCAGGCTGCATATGTATATGTATATGCATATTATCTATAGATATGGGTATTTATGTATATATATATATATATATATATGTAGATATATGCATATTATTGGCTACTGCTCTGGGATCCCGCACGTGGGTGGGACTATTCAGTGCTTATGACTATTGATGAGTATCAAATCCAAATCAACAGAAGAGTGACTAAAAAGACAAAAGCACATAGGAAATGGGGAAGTAAAGACATTCAGTTACTACCACCCAAGTAGGAATACTGCATAGAAAAAAGCAATCAGGTAGGTAATGCATGCACAGTGCAGAAAAAGAACCCTCAGGCACCAACTAAAAGTCGGTTGCCAGTTGTCTCCATTGAGCTCTTATTTGGAATACGTAAAGTGGTATCCAACAGTGATGAAAAGTGAGTTTAAAAGAAGCGTGGACTACTCCCCAGACTAGAAAAACTCTTCCAATAAAGGGGTAGCTCTAACTCCATTAAAAACATTAGTGAAAGGCAGACGTAAAAATGGTTGAGGTAGTTTGAACCAAGAAGTCCTATACATAAAAATACAAAGGTCGACATGTTTCTGCTATGAGGAGCCACTAGTCAGCTCAGCATTCGTCAGGACCAAACAAATCCTCGCCTCGTGGGTGAAGCACGCTAAGGCGCCACTACCACCTGGGACGGGAAAAACAAAGATTACAAACTTGAATGTAACCGGTGCACAGGTACTTCCTCGTGCATCCCCTCCAATGCGTGAGGGATGGCAAATTCATACGTGTTAGGAGCGGTGCCCCTTAGGCTCGTGGCAGGGGGAACTCTTCACGCCTGGGACATTGCTCTCCCGGCGACTGCCCTCCAGGGAACCTAATGTATCCACATCCACGGCCCAAATATGTGATGATATCCCCTGGAAGAGAATATGGCTGACCACGATAGAGCGTGGTCCGGATACAAAAACTGGATTGGGCCCGGTCAGCGCTTACATTCAGACTTGGAAGAAATTATGAGAAGGTAAAGTTCAGTAGAACAAGGCTGCAGGAGGTTTCCGAGGAGGGAGCGTCGCCATCAGATGGCTTAGGATTAAAGCTGCTGTGTAGATTTCTACTTTCAAACGTAGATGCCAAAATGAAAGTTGCAAATCTCTAGCTGGACAAGGCAGAGGGATGTAGTAGAAGACAGTTCTATGAGGTTGGATACCCCTTTAATGAAGGACCGCTGAAAGGGATTTGCAGCTGCAGAGTAGAACTTAGCGGAGAATCTGCCAACTCAATCCAACCGGCGATGCACCTAAGGCACATAGGCAAGCACGTTGGTCCCGGTCTCCTCCCCATTCTCAAAGCAGTTTTTGGCCAACGGTGTTCTAAGTCATCAGTTTTGGGACTTGGCCATCAAGGCACCTTGAGCATCACAACCAAGGTTCCAGGACTGGTGGGACACCTCATTGGTGTTCAGGACTCAATCAGGCTTGTTCTAGGTGGGGGTTTGTAGTGGTGGGGACCTTTTGTGTCCCCATGGCACTGAACAGGAGGCCAGCAAACTAGCCCTTGGTGTCACTGTGGTAGTCCTGGGTTCAAGTGAAGATAACAGACTTAACAGCTGGGCTGGCCTCTGAGGACTTAAGGCAGGTTATACAGAGCAAAGCAGTCCACCCAGGTGCAGCAGCAACCTTGCACAGTGCATAGTAGCAGGCAGTCCACTGAGAGTCCTTCCGCAGGTCGGGAGTGAAATGAAGAGTCAATCTGAAGGTCCTGTTTTATACCCGGTGCCTTTCTGGAAGGTGGGGGACATTTCTAGAAATGTTCTTTGAAGTGCATGCCTACCCTGCCGTGGCTCCAAGCTGGCTGTAGTGACAATGTGAGGTTATTTGGCCCTTTGTGTGAAGGCAGAGCTCACCCTATTCAGTTGCAAGTGGGGCAGTGCTCAGCTCTGCTGCCCTAAATCCTGCCAGCAGATGGACCATTCAGGCACACCTAATCCCTCTATTGTGTGACTGTCTGGGAAGAATTCAAAAAGTATAACTGGCAGCTACACCCAGTCATGTGACCCAAGACAGGCTACAGGCACAAAGAGCTAAAGGCCGGAAAATGCCACCTTTCTAAAAGTGGCCTTTTCAAAACTATAATGAAAATTTTAATATTCCTATTAAAGAGGGTTTAGCTTTACAATTTCATAGATACCAAGCATCATATAGCTACCTGCTTCCAAATAGGAATGACAGCTTATTATATGTACTAGGGAATCTCCAATGTAAACCCATGAGAGGGGTAGGCCTAACAGTAGTGAAAAACAAATGTAGGAGTTTTTCAATACCAGGACATTTACAACTTAAAAGTACGTGTCCAACCTTTTAATTACACAGCACCCTGTCCTATGAGCTAACTAGGGCCTATCTTAGAGGTAACCTATATGCAATAAAACTGGAGTTTAGGGCTTGGGAAGGGGGTTTAAATGTCAAATCGACATGGCAGTTTAAACTGCATTCAGGCTGTAGTGGCAGGCCTGGCACATGCTTTAATACCACTCTAATAGAAACTTTAAAGTAAATTAAATATGCCAATCAGATGTAAGCCAATCTACCATGTTTAGGAAAGTGAGCACAAGAATGTTAGCACTAGTTAGTAGCAGTAAAGTGCACAGGGTTCCAAGGACAACAAAAACGTATTTCAGCATCAAAAAAGGCGGTAAGTAGGCAAAATGTTTGGAGGAAGACCACCCTAAGACGGACAGTCTAACAGGCATTTTTACCAAACTTGCTTTATTATTAATTGAACATATGGACAGCTCTGAATAAGCAGAGAACACCATCTGCAAAACACGTGCTGGCTAGAATAATAAGTATTGGTATGTTAATTTTATTGGCTGTCATCCTTCATCCGCAAATAAAGATTTTGATTTAAAATGTCTTCTAAATTTTAAGACTATAGTAATGTCGATTTTGAAGATGTAACTAAAATATTGTATTTTTAAAAGTTCTTGCATTTATTTGTATATACCTTAAAGTTAGAAATTGATATAGAATAGAAGGAACATTTTGTACAATTGATTCTTTGCTCTTCACTTTCAATAGGTTACAACAATACAGTTTAAAAATAATGTTGTCACACATCAGGTTCATCATGATTTATACAGTTCTTTATTTGATCGAAGTAGGCTTAAAATATTGACCAGACTTCCGCCAACAAAAATATAGCCTCTCATAACTTCATTAATTGTTCAAACTTGTAAAACTATATTGTTCTAATAATTGCAACAAAAGATGAAGTTCTATTTTAGCCAGCATATGAATACAAAAACCTCATCTATTTAAATAAATTCAGATTGCATAAGGTTGAGAAGCTGTACATTTAACCTCTTTTGTGCCCCCCTTACCTGAAAACATGGTGCGTAATTTCTCTAATACTTCTGCGTTGTCGAACCACACATCTGAGGCAATTACAAACATGGCATCTTCGTTCTCCTCTTCCAACTGTTTCAGTTTTACTGATGCTTTTACAGATGTTGCAGAAGGACCACCAAAAAAATTAATGTTTCCATAATATGCCCTACAACAATAAAATCAAGGATTAGGTTCATTACAAGAGAACTTAATTATACGTGATATCTCATTTTGGGCTTTGGTCCAATTTCCACTCCACAGTACGTAGATAAAAGGTCTTTTAAATATAAATATTCTGACTATCAAGAACAAGGTGGCTAAAAGAAAAAGTTACTTACCTGCGGTAATGAACTTTCTTATGGATACTCTATTTAGATGCAAATTCCTCACCTGTAGAACAAACTCAGTCTTCAGACTGGATCCGGAAACTTCAATCTCACAAGTTGTGGGCAGGTGGTACTGGCTTCGTATGGGTGGCGGAATTGTCATTGAGTGGCGTTACCGAAGGAATATAGCCCCCACTTTGGTGCAACAACACCAGTTTAAATCCATTGTTTCCCAAGGCTTCGAGGTAATAGGATGGACTGGCATCAACAATGAGTAGTGCAGTATCAAACTGTAACTGAAATCTTATTAATCTTTCCCTGAAACACATCCATCAAACGGAAGGCAGGTGGGATCGGTGAGGATCTGCAGGTAGATATGTGTATCCACCAGAAAGATCATTCTCGTAGGTAACTATTCTTCTGATGATTACTTCTACCTGCAGATTCCTCACCTGTAGAATAGATTCTGATGCAGTACCCTTCTTTGGAGGAGGGTTGATGGGTGGTTAAATGAGGTTGTCCGACAAGACAGATCTAGCTAAGTGGCCATCCCTACGCATTTCGGAATCCAAGCAGTAATTCTTAGCAAATGTGTGTAGGGATGCCCACATAGCTGCTTTGCTGATTCCTGCAATCAAAATCCATCTGGCAAGGCCAGAAGATGATGATTTGGCTGTGGTGGACTGAGCCCTGATTCTGTCTGGAGGTTCTTTCGTGGCAAGAGCTAACCGGTCTTAATTCAGAGGATGATACATCTACAGCTTTGCTTTTTTTGGAACCACAGTACCTGATGAGGAGCTGGTCATCCAATCTCTAGTGAGGTCCAGGCAGAAGCTGATCTCCTGTTTATCAAATCTGTGAAGCCACTCCTCTACCTTTTTGGGATGAACAGGGGGAAGAAGGTTGGCAGCTTGATGGATTGCCCTAAGTGAAAGTGAGTACACAACCTTAGGGAGGAAGGCAGCAACACCTATTAGTCATGGAAAATGGATATGAATGTTAGACAGGAGCTCAGGGCCTGAATGTTTGATACGGATTAGCCAACCCCTTCAGAAATATGACCACAATAGGGAATTTAAACAGGGAAGGCTAATCTGGGAGACACATGAAGGCAGACAACGCAGCCAGGTACCCTTTACAGTACACTTTGGGCTCAGGATTAGTGGTGAATCGCAAAATCTTGTGTATGTCTATGACTGCCCCAATGCTGTACAGTGATATTGTGTAGGGGGTCTAATACCCTAAACACACGTCTAATATGTTATGAGGTATTTATTTTTATTTTATTTATTTTGAAAGTTTGATATAGCGCGAACAAGATCTTTGCAGATATCAGAGCGCTTTACAAAGAGAGGGTACATGGTCCTAGTCAAACAGGTAAGTCAGTAAAGCTAACAGTGCAAATAGATGTAAGGCAATAATACAAATAATACAAATAAGCAGAGAGGTCGAGCAGGTAGTAAAGATCTGTGCAGATTCTTTAAGAGTCCGAAGTAGTAGTTCAGGTGTATTTAGCCATGAGGATAGCTTTTACTTCTTTCTTAAAACGTATAGTGGAGGAGATGAGCCTGATTTCAGGAGGGAGTGAGTTCCAGATTCTGGGTGCCATTCCTGAAAAGGAGCGTTTATAAGTTTTTTCCTTCCAAAATCTTCTAGGCTTCAGCAGAAGATTGTTTGTGCCTCTGGTGTTTCTAGAGCTGCCAGAGATGGTCAACTTCTGAGTGAGATAGCCGGGTGAGTTGAGGTGTACCGCCTTGTGTGTCATGCAGGCAATTTTCAGGTGTATTCTGTCTTCAAAAGGCAGCCAGTTCAGGGATTTCAGGTCAGGGGAAATATGAGAGTGCTTTTTTGACCCCGTGATGAGTCTCGCTGCAGCGTTTAGGGAAGCTCTTAGGGGTGCCGTAGTGGTAAGGGGGAGACCGCAGAGTGCGATGCTGCCATATTCTATTTGAGGGATGACTAGTGCTTGTACTGCAGTTTGGAAGTCTTTAGCTGGGAGGAAGGGTTTGAGTTTCCTCAAGGTATTGATTTGGCAGTTCGCTCCCTTAGTTGCCTTGCTGATATGTTGCTGCATGTTGAGATTGGTGTCAAGTGTTATGCCTAGAGATTTAGCTGAGTCCACGATGGTGGGTTGGACATTGAGTGCGGTTAAGTGTTTAAGCCAAGTTTGAGTGGTAGAGATCTTTGCTGGAGGTGCGATCAAAAGGAACTCTGTTTTCAGAGCATTGAGTTTGAGGTGATTGTCGGCAAGCCAGGATTGGGTGCTTCTGATCGTTGAGTTCAGGAGCAAAATGTCTTTGGGGGATTGTAGTTTGAGATAAAGTTGGGTGTCGTCGGCGTACATGTGAAAGAGAACATTCAATGTTTGTAGCAACGTGGTGAGAGGTTCCATAACTAGGTTGAACAGAGTCGGGGATAGGGAGGAACCTTGGGGGACGCCAAGCGATACTGGTATTGACGAGGACATCATGTTGTTGCTCTTGAATTTCTGCGATCTGTTGTGTAGAAAGGACGTGAACCATTTGAGAACAGTTCCAGATATACCCATTCTTGTGTTTAGTAGTTCGAGTAGCTTCTCATGTTTAACGGTGTCGAATGCTGAAGAGAGATCAAGCAGGATGAGGAGGCAGGTGTCGTTTTGGTCTAGGATTTGAAGTGCGTCATCAATTATGTGAGTCATAGCAGTTTCTGTGCTGTGCCCAGCTCGGAAGCCTGATTGATGAGGGTTGAGTAGCTCAAACTGATCAATGTGTTTAGTCAATTGTAGTTGTGCGCATTTTTCCAGCAGTTTAGCGAGAGTGGGAATATTGGTAATGGGACGGTAATTGTTCAGATCAGATGGGTCGGCTGTAGGTTTTTTAAGTAATGGTGTGACTTGTCCAACTTTGAGGGAGTCAGGTATGATTCCTTGTTGAAGTGAGCTGTTGATAATTTTAGTCCAGAGTGGGAGAAGCAAAGGGGCAAAGTATTTTACACCGGCAGCTGGAAGGGGGTCTGTGAGGTGATTGGATGGTTTCAAGGTGCTGAGTAGTTTGCCAATTTCTTCTTCGGAGTAGGTGTCAAAGGATGACCATGAAGCATTGTTTTTTGGTTCAGTGGGTGCTATGCAATGGGGTCTGGAGTAGAGGCTTGCGTCAATGAGGAGATCGCTCTTTATGCTATCAGTTTTTTGAATAAAGAAGGCGGAGAAGTCTTCACAGGAGGGTGCTTCGCGCACCGTGCTAGGTGGTTGGTGTTGCTCCTTGGCTTGTGTTCTGATTAGCTCAAACAGTTTCCTCGGACGGTTTTTTGCTTGGTCGAGCTGGAGGCTGAAGAATTCTGATTTTGAGCGTTTAATTTTCCTGAAATAGGCGTTTCTCTTTTTCTTCAGGGTTTTTAGGTGCAGTGCAGAGGGAGCTGATCTCCAGATGCGCTCTGCCATTCGCACGTCTCGTCTATCCTCATTGAGCCTCCCATCGTACCATGGATTGGAGATTTTGGTGGAGACTCTTTTTAGCTGCATCGGTGCAGCCTCATTAATTATTGAGGTCATAGCATTGAGATAGTGGTCAGTTAAGGATTGAACGTCCGTCGTGCCGTTAGGTGGGAGTAGGAGTTTGCAGCTGTTAGGAGGCAGAGAGCTTGGGTTGAGTTTTTTCAGGTCTCTTTTCCAGACTTTGGGCTTGGAGGATTGAACCGGGTTAAGTTTAACTTTTTCATTGATGAAGAAAGTGACAATATGATGATCTGACCAGTCACAGGGATGGACTCGAGTTGGATATAGTCCTCTTTGGAAATGATAAGGTCGAGGATAGAACCTTTCTCGTGGGTCGGGCTGTTGCATATTTGGGTGAGGTCATGGGCATTGAGGAAGTTTTTAAGGCTATTTACCACCGCGTCATTGCGGTCGTTCCAATGGAGGTTGAAGTCACCAAGGTATATTTGGGTGAGCTGCCGTCCAGAATTAGTTGAGATCATATCCATGATTTGTTGGGAAAAGGTAAGGTTGTCCCTGGGTGGGTGGTAAATGCCGTGCAGAGAGCATATCGGTTTGCCCTCATTGAAAATGTCGAGGCAGATGTAATCACAGGATGTAGGGGATGGTAGGGAGGTGGAGTTGACTTTCCGAACAGAGAGGTTGTTCCTGTAAATGCATGCGATTCCACCGCCTAATTTGCCGGACCTGTCAAGTCTAATGATGTGGTAGTTGGGAGGAACCAGAATATCCATTATAGGTGACGAAGATTCAGTTAGCCAGGTTTCAGTCAAAATGATTAGGTCAAGGTCCAAAGATAGGATGAGATCAGCGATGGCGGCGGAATGTTTCGAGGCCGATCTGCAGTTGAGGAGAGTGCATTTGAGGCGGGGTGCGTTGAGGGTAGTAGAGGGTTCTAGAGATAGAGGGACTTTTCTAAGGTTATTAGGGATGGAGATTCTGCTGTTTAGAGTAGGGGGTCTAAGGGGATTTGAGTGTATGGTGGGTATGGTAAGGTGTGCGGTGGATGAGTGGGGGGCTGTGTCGTAGGAGCGGAGGAGAGTGAGTCTGACAGCGGATTGCAGGGGCGATGAGGATGAGGACGGTTGTTGCGATTGCGAACAGTGGTTGAAGTCTGGTGTGGGGAGTGTTGAGTGAGAGAGTCAACCGGAAGGGTGGGGGGCATGTTTGGAGGAGAGGTGGAGGTGGGTGAGAGTTGTATGGGGTGTGTGGAAAGTAGTCCTTTGATGTTGTGCACGTCTTCTTTGACCTGGATGAGGGTGGCCATAATCTTGTCCAGCGTGGGGTATGCAATGGAGGTGGGAGCGGAGATCAGAGGTGCATGACTGACCAATGAATTGGCGAGCATGTGGGGGAGTAGGCTGGTATTCGTGCAGGGCTCCGTAGTGTCAGTGTCAGTGTACGGGATGGAGTTAGGGAGGAGAGAGATTTTGGGCGGGAGGGGTGTGGATGAGGTAGAGAGGGGGTTGGTGGTATGGGAGAGGGCATTGGTGGAGGGCGGAGAGAGCAGGGTGGAGGATGGGTGTATGTTAGTGGTGGTGGGGGTGCAACAAGGGTAGTGGGGCTGAGAATGGGGGGGGGGGAATGGGATTGGTGATGCTCCTGTTGTGAGGAGGGGGAGTTAAGTTGAGAGAGGAGGTGTGTTCTGCGTATTTAGTCAGAGGGTAGTGGGGACTGAGGATGGGAGGGGATAAAGGGTGGGAATTGTCATTGTGAGTGTCGTTCCGGATCTGAACTAGGTTGTGGGTGGGAGCTGTGATGTCAGGGGTGAGAGGAGTGTTAATGGTATGTGTGGAGGTCCGAGGGGTGGAAGGGGTGAGAGGAGTGTTAATGGTATGTGTGGAGGTCCGAGTGTTGGAAGGGGGGGAGGGGGTGGGGTTGTGGGTGAGAGCAGTGGAGTCAGGGGTGAAAGGAGTGGGGGTGAAATGAGTGGAGGTCCGAGAGTTGTACGGGGGGAGGGGGAGGGGTTGTGGGTGAGAGCAGTGGAGTCAGGGGTGAAAGGAGTGGGGGTGAAATGAGTGGAGGTCCGAGTGTTGATAGGGGGGGTGGGGGTGAGGCTGAAGCAAGTGGGGGAGAGATCTGTGACTGTAATTGAGGAGTGTGGGGTAGCCACAGCAGGTGGGTGAATGACTAAGGTGCTGGGGGTAGGGGTGAAGTGCCTGTCGCTCTGGGGTTGGGCTACGTTAGAGGGGTTGAGAGTGGGGGCTGTGGAGTCAAGGGTGTTAGGATTGGGGGTGATATGCGTGGGAGTCCTAGGATTGGAGAGGTGCTCTTTGAAGGTGGGGAACAGGTTGTCTAATAGATCCAGATTCCTGTCTGTGGATTGGATTAGGACAATCCCGTTATTGTAGATAGTGATGGTGGATCTGCCTGGGAAGAGTTGGGATGGTGTGATGGAGAGTGTTAGACCATGCACGGATTTCCTGGTGGTGGAGACGGAGAGCAGGGTGAGGAACGCTTTTCTCCAGCGAGCTCTGCGTGCGGTGTGGAAGATGATATCAGTGTTCAGGGATCCATTGACTGGTGAGAAGTAGGTGTCTGCAAACGGGGTTTCAGAGTGGGACCGCAGGAAGTTGTTTTTAAAGCGTTTAGCGGCTTTTTTGGTGATTGCGGGTGGGTAGTTGATTTTATATGTGTGCTTACCGATGAGATCCATGTTGGAATGGCGGTATAGGTAGGTGCGGTTAGGGGACAGGGTACAGGCGCAGACAATAAGTTACAAAGAACTCATGTGACTCTAGTGAGGAGCCAAAATACACGGGGTAGTCATCGGTGCATTACAGGATTAAAAGTTAAAAGTTAAATGGGTGCAGTTTGCCGAAATGTACAGAATACAAGTAGAGGTATAATGCTGACGGTATACTGGAGCAAAATACTAAAGCAGCAGTAAGTTACATGAATCAAAAGCGACATTAGTGAGCAACCAAAAAATATATGAGGTAGCAAACGTTGCAGTACAGGAGTTATATGTATCAAGCGACACTAGTGAGCACCCAAAAGCTACACTCATAACTATGGACAGTGTAGTCAAGAATGGCTGTAAACGATACGCTAACACTTTTTTGAGGATATTATAGTCTAATTTGAGCATAGACACATCCAACTTATCACTCTTGGGTTTAGTAATTGAAGCAATTAGGGCTTCCCTAGTGATATTCGGCAATGTGCCACCTTCTTGTGCCCTCTTAAGGAGGAAAAGCGTACAGCAATGTCTGGGGGAATCTGGACGTGAAGACGTGGCATTTCGCGTTTGCCGCGTCTGCAAACAGATCTATGTCTGGAACGCCCCATTGTCAAAACACCTCCTGCGCGACCTCTTCGTTGAGCACCCAGTCGTGCGCTTCTACGAAGTCTCTCGTTAGGCCGTCCACCTGAACATTCAGGATTCCTGGAAGGTGAACTGCAACAATGGAGAGACCTCTCGCCAGAAGCCACTGCCAAATGGATTGAGCTTCCAGAGACAGAACTCATGACCTGGTGCCTCCTTGTTTGTTCAGATAGAACATCGTTGTTGTGTTGTCTGTCTGAACTTGAATGTGGCTGGAGTGTAGAGACGGGTACAGGGACTTGAGCACCAGATAGACCGCCCGTTGCTCCAAGAAGTTGATATGATAGCTTCTGCAGCTGGTCCATATGAGCACCCCAGCCGTGCATTGAGGCATCCGGGACCATTGTCTGCGTTGGAGGCGACTGATGAAACGGAACTCCTTGCAACAGGTGAGAACGTTTCATCCGCCATCTGATGGAGTCTCTGGCTACTTGATGAAGAGAGACACGATCTTCCCAGTGGCCTGACCTCTGAGACCATTGGTCCTTGAGTGCCTGCTGCAGAGGCCTCATGTGAAGGCGTGCATTGGGCACAATGTAGATGCACAAGGCCATTGATCCCTGCAGTGACGACACTTGTCTGGCTGTAGGACTTTGGGTTTCGAGCAGTGTGCGGCACTTCAGAAGCATTGATGACAACTTCTCCTCCGAAGCACACACTCTTGCCTCTGCGGAGTCCAAGGAAGGATAATGTATTCGTTGGGTGGGGTTGAGGACCGACTTCTTAAAGTTGACTAGCAACCCCAAAGAATGCATCAGGTTGAGACAGTAAGAGATGGCTCTGAAGCAGAACAGGTGTGGAGCTTTTTAGGAGCCAGTCGTCTAGGTAGGGATAGACGAAGATCTTCCGCACACGGAGGAAGGCAGCCACTGCCGCCATGCACTTGGAGAATGTCCATGGGGCGGATTTGAGGCCGAACGGAAGCACTCGATACTGGTAGTGGTGACGGGCTATCTGAAATCTGATAAATTTGCAATGCTTTACTGAGACAGGTACATGAAAGTAAGCGTCCTGCAGGTCGATGGCACACATCCAGTCTCCCTGGTGAAGGTGCGGAAAGATCTGGTGCAGGGCTAGCATACAAAATTTCTCCTTTCTGATAAACCTGTTCAGCAGGCGCAGGTCGAGTATAGGTCTGTACTCTTTGGCTACTCCCCGCTTTTGGACTAGAAAGTAGCGGGAGTATACTCCCTGATTTCTTCGTATGGGAGGGACCTCCTCTATGGCATTCTTTGTGAGAAGGGTAGATACTTCGTCTTTCAAAAGTTGACTTTGGATTTGAGGAAAGTACTTGAATTGCGGGGGAACTTGCGGAGGAGGAGACTTGAACCTCAGCAAGTAACCATGCTGCACAATATTCAGCACCCATTTGTCTCTTGTTATGGCTTTCCACTCTTCCAGGTGATAAGCTACACTCCCTCCCACCGGAGTGGCGAACGGCTGCGGAGGAAGCAACGACCCAAGGCTTGGGAGGCTGCTTGAAGGTGGACTGTTGTCTGTTGTTGTTGTTGTCTCTACCTCTCCCAGGGCATCTTTGTTGATTCTGGGAGGACCATTGAGGGGTTTGAACCCTCTGTTGAAACAAACGTTCGTCGCCCTGACGGAAACGTTTCTTGAACTCCTTGCGATTCTCCAGACCAACAGCCTTGACAGTGTCCATCTCAGCCTTCATTTTGGTCATCTCGGCATCAGCGTGAGCCCCAAACAGAGATGATCCATTAAATGAGAGGTTCAGAATTTTCTTCTGGGCATCAGGCTTGAGGCCTGTGAGGCGCAGCCAGGCCTAGCGTCGTGAACAGACTCCATGGGAGTACCCATGAGCAGCGAGATCTGAAGCGTCCGCTGCAGCACTTCTTACCTGATTGGCTACTAGCCCTTCTTCCTGTAGAATTTCAGTGAAATCCGGCTGGTCTTCTTTGGGAAGCTTCTCAGTGAAACGTGTGAGGGAGTCCCAAAGAGATCTGTCGTATCTCCCGAGAAGGGCAGAGGCACTCATAACCTTCATTGATGACGCTGAAGTGTTGCACATCTTCCTCCCAAAAGAGCCCATCTGCTTGCTATCCTTCTCAGGAGGAACAGGGGATGAGGTATAAGCGGAGTGCGACTTCATGGCTGCGGCCACTATGACCGAGTCCGCTGGTGGGTCAGCCCTGAGAAACAAGGGGTCCTCTGCTGGAGCCTTGTACTTTTTGGCGATTCTGGATGGCACAGAACCCACAGTCGCGGGAGTGAGGAAGGTGGCCATCGCCGGTTCCAAGAATCCAGGCACCAGTGGTAGCAGCGGTCTAGGAGCTGCCCGGTGATGCAAAGTGTCAAAGATGACAGACGTGGGAACCACCGGGGTATGCAAAGTGAGGTTGAGTTTCATTGCACCCCTACTCAGAACATCTGTGAAGGTTGAGATGTCATCTATGGGCGACACCCGTGATGGAGGCGTTGAGGAGAAGGTCGGAGAGTAGTCCCGGACCGTAGATCTTGTAGAGGAAGACCATGTAGGTGATCTTGAGCGCCTCCTCTTATGGGGCCGGTCGTGATGACGGCTGTGACGACCCCTGGACCTAGACCGACATGTAGAGGGCGATCTTGGTCCGGAAGGTGATCTTGGCCTGGAAGGCGATCTTGGTCTCCTAGGGGGAGACTACGAGAGTCCAGCCGGAGAGCTTGTCCGAGGAGTGGGCCCGGATGGTGAATACGTGTGGGAGTAATCAGAGTCCGGACTACTGCGGCCACCTGACACAGCACCTTGCGGACAGCGAGGTGACAGACTGCGGGCCCTCCCTTCCGCAGGTTTGGGGGATGCTTCTGGTGAGATCTCTACAATGTGCAGTCCTGGAGACGATGACCGGTCTCCTGACGATGATCTGGACCCGGGATCTGACTGTCGCGGGGACTCCGCAATTCCTATGACCTCTTCTCTCGACGTCGAGTGCTTTGACGGCGATGAGGTCTGGGTCACCAGCGGCGTTGAATGCGGTCTCGATGGCCTTGACGTCGATCTTCGGTGTCGAGTTGGAGACCTCGACCTGCTACGGCGTTGAGTCGGCGGTGACCTGCCATGACGTTGAGTCGACGGCGATCTTTCTCGACGTCGTGTCGACGGCGACCCTCCTTGCCGTCGTGTCGACGTTGATCTTCTCGACGTCGAGTGATGGGACCTCGACGATCCTCTCAACGGCGGAACGCTGTCCGGCAGCGAGATGTTAGCCATCGTTACTCTCGACGCTGACCCCCTCGAGGGTGGCGGAGAGTGTCTCGACGTCGACAGAAGCCTCGACGGATACTTAGGTCTCTCAGCACCCACAGCCTTTGAGCCCGAAGTGTGGTGCCTTGACGTCGACTTACTTGCATGCGGCGGAGACTATCAACGTCGAGGTGGTGTTCCTGAAGAGTGCCTGGGCCTCTTCGACTGCGACTTCGACGTCCACGGTGAATCTCTTGTCCCCTTTCTCTTCCTAGGGTCAGGAGAGGTGGAACGTCGCCGCTTTTGATGTTGCTTGCTGGAAGATGATATCCTGGGGCCTCCATGGCCACCCACCTGATGACTCTTGTCCTTTTCCAGCAGCGCATGAAGTTTAATGCGTTCCCTGTCGCGCAGGGTCCGCCTGGAGAACTTCTGTCAATGGTGGCACCGGTCAGGATTGTGTGAGGATGGAAGACACACAATACACACCGAGTGTGGATCTGCCAGTGCCGTTTTCTTGTCACAGGAAGGACATTTCCTGAATAAAGCTGGCATTCTGACTGGAAAAAATTGATGGAAGTCCACAAAACCAGCAGCTGAAGCCTTTAGAAACCAGAAAACGTTGAACTTTTAGAAAAATTCTCTTCAAAATCAGTTTTAGTGAAAAAAACTGAAGAGCTCAAGCTCCAGGATCCTCTCAGAAGAAGCCGGAAAAAAGAAGTGACCTAACTGCCACCTGTGGTGCATTTTGGGAGCAGGGTGTCGCCTACAGGTCTTAATGGCACGGTACCCCTACTCTAATGGCTTAAAGGCAAGGTGTCAGTTTTCTTTGTTTCTTTATACTCTACTGCAGCCTACTGGCCAAGTGCCTACAATTACAGGTTTTTCTATGGCAATAAAGCAATGTTGTATGACAAATGTTTACTGCTCTCTTTCTTCCTTAGGGGTTGGGAGAGTATAAGTGCTACTATGCAAACCTATGTAATTTCAGCATCTTTGCCATTTTGGAAATATTTTAGGCTGCATGTATATGTTTTCACATATGCATATATATGTATATATATGTATTTTCTAAATGCTCCGGGATCCCGCACATGGGCGGGGATTATTCATAGATTATGACTATGGATGAGTATCCCCTGGATGAGAACTTGCTCCTGCGACTGCGTGAGGAGGTCTGTCCTGTAAAGACCCACAGTGCGAAAGTAAGACCGAACGGAAGGGCCACATACTGGTAGTGTTGATATCCCCGCCGTAAAATGGGGATTCTTCTGATGCGACTTCAGGATGGGTATGTGAAAATACGCATCCTGCAAATCGATCAACACCATACAGTCTTCCTGTTCAACGCCTGAAGAACCTCAGCCAGGGTCAACATCTTGAACTTCTCCTGCCTGAGATAAGATAAAAATTCAAGACCCTGAGGTCTAGGATCGGCCTCAATCAACCGTCCTTTTTGGTAAACAGGACGTACCGGGAGTAGCATCCCTGATCCCTTTCCTGCAGTGGAACCATCTCTATCGTACCTTTCTGCAGCAAAAATCGAAACTTCAGTTGTAGAAGCAACAAGTGGTCCTCTGAGCACCAACCCTGGCGAGGGGGAAACTCCCAGAAGGGAAGGGCCTACCCATTTTCTACGAGATCCAATACCCAGAGAGCTGAAATAACAGACCTCCAATTTAGTAGAAAATGGGGCACCCGTCCTCCAATATATATGTGACAGTCACATGTAACAGGCAGCATGGCTGTTGTAACATTATGCACATGGTATGCCTGGGGTCCTTTAGCTGGCAAATATTAGCAGCATGCCAATATATTTGGTATACATTTTCCGTTGTTAGTAGAGTATTACCAGCACAATTTAATACTATAATCAGACTGCAAGCATTCCTGTGACACAGTTACTCATGAGTTGGAGTAAACATCTAAAAATGTAAACAAACAGTAACTAGACACTATAAGACAGCCTTATACACTAAGCAGTAGATAGACCCCAAGTAATACCTCGTCTCGCCCGGTGTCAGCCCCAGATCTTGTTCGGCCCAAGTAGTCTGTCTATATTGTTCAGGCTTCAAGTCACTTCCAGAGCGTTCAAATGGGTTGAACCGCACTGACCCTGCTCTGGATAACTCTTTGCGACACAGGTGGCTCCTGATGTCCCTGAACCCTCTATCCTATGGCGTATCCCCATTTTATTTTGATCTCACCTGCTATAGTGTCACTACTGGGCTATTGGGTATTTGCGCAAACCAACTGTCTCCTTTTTATGTAAAGCAACACTTTCCGCTTCTGCCCAGACCAAAAGTGATATATTCCAACAATTTGAAGGGGGAGGGTGATTATTTTTCCATCTCCGGTGACATGTCTTTTGGCCACTATAAGGCCTAGATCTATAAATCTAGAGGTTGCTTTATGTTTTTTGGGCTTAAGAAATAATCCTAATATACATTCTTCCCATGCGTGAAGACGGGGGCGGACTGTGTATTCCGATAAACAGAACCCACCCTCCTGCCAGTAGTCATATAGAAGAGGGCAGGCCCACAGCATATGCAGGATATCTGTTCCAATCTGGTCACATCTGGGGCATGCTGCTGAGGTTAACTGATAGTATTTATTAATTTTGTCTGGTGACAGGTATGCTCCATGGATGATAAAGATTTGAATGATGCTGAAAATTTGCGTTTCGGCGATCTGGGTAGCACTGGCTTTGATGACATCCCATTCCTTGTCCTCCCATGGCTTCCCCTGGTCTCTCTCCCAGGTTTGACGCAGGCATGTAAGGGATCTTAAAGTGAGTGATAGTAACACATCTGCTAGCCAATGTATAATGTGACTGCCCGTGCCCATGACATGTAAGTATTGTATGACTAGGTGGAGCTGGGACTCCGTATTCATGTCTCCCCAGGACTTTGTTGTGCTAATGTTATGGAATTATATAACAGGAATGGGCCTGGTGGGATACCTGTATCCTGTGCTAATTTGTCAAATGGTAGCAGTATTCCATCCTCATATAAATCGCCTAGCGTACGCACCTCTACGGCATACCATGGTTCCAATGCCCCTATTGTTGTGCCAGTTCCGGTCCTTGGGGTACCGAGGAGGTGGCGTGCATGAGCATAGGGGGTTGTGCGTCTAGTGAGTAGCAAGCATCATCTGTAGCAGCGATAGGCTACAGCTAAAGTGCTCGGTTTTGGAGTAGGATGCCTGGCGATGGGATGAAACAGATGACAGACTCTAGATAATGACCAGGGGGGTTGGATAGTGGCCGTATCAGAAACTGCAAACCTGCCAGCCATTTTGTTAACCATTACAATTGCACAGCCAGGTAGAACAGCTCCATCCTTGGGACAGCTAAACCTCCTCTTTCTGTAGGCACATAAAGCTTCCACAGGGCCACTCTATGACGTCCTATATTCCAAATAAAATCTCTGAGAAGCTGCTCCAATTCCCAGAATGTTTTGGACTGAACGTATACAGGCAAATTCGCAAAGAAAGAGGCGCAGAAGTATGATCATTTTGGACAGAGCTAGCCTGCCCATGACGTTCAGCAGCAGCGTTTTCCAGAACTTCATCTGGGACCAGGTGGAGTAAATGGCTCTGATGAGGTGACCATCTAATACGTCATTCGTGCTGATATGTTTGTATGCCCAAATATTAGAAGGAGGATGGTTGCCACTTAATGGAGACTTCATTAATCATCAACCTGGAGTCTTGTGTCTGCATTAAAAGGGTATGTGCATGATTTATTCTGCAGGGCTTCATAAGGGAAATCCCTACCCAGGGGCAAGTGCAGGAAAATAGTGATAGCCTGGACAGGGAAATAGATGTGGATGAGATCGTGAAGGCCATAGGGTAGTGTGGTAGGACGGCGAAACCAAACCGCTTCCCTGCAGAGTTCTTTAAATGTTTGGGTGAGTGAGCTCAGCGAGCCCTTATTGAGGATGTATCAGGCTGCTTTGTCTTTAGGCTGGCTAACCATAGCTGTTCAAACACTAACTATTGTCCTAATCCATAAACCAGGAAAACACCCAAACGACTGTGCCTCTTATAGGCCCATGTTGCTATTGAGCTTAAAGGGGAAGATCCTGGCAAACGTTCTGGCCAACCACCTTTAAGAAGTGGTGGATAAACTGATTAGGGCAGACCAATCAGTGTTCATGTTAGATAGGACTACAAAGACAAACTTAGCCCCATACACGGAATCCTGGCATGCAGTAAATTCCTTCAGGAGCCAGCAGTGACACTTTCCCTAGATGCCAAAAAGCCATTCGATTTGCTCAAATGGCCCTACCAACTGGGGGTGCTTAACAAGATGGGCTTCGGCCAAGCAATTATTGTCATGGATCCAGCTATTGTACACAGTGCCTCTCGCTAGAGTGCAAGTAAACAGGGAACTGTCTTGAGAATCTGAATTGGGAAGGGGCATTTAGCATGGATGCCCCTGTCCCCTCTGCTGTTTGCCCTGGCCATCGAGCCTTTAGAAGAGTCGGTGAGGAAAGAGCCCCTAATGCGGGCACTGAGGGGGATCAGGAATAGGCGGACACAAGCTCATTCTAGGCTGAAGACATACTCCTCTCTTTGGCAGACCCCTTACACTCTATTTCAAGAGTAAAGGAGAGACTAAATACACTTGTGAGCTATTTGGGAATCATAACTAACTGGCATAAGTCAGTGGGTTACTCGCCCACGGGGTGGGATCCTCCAGAGTACTGGGACTGTTCACAACAGTGGTCCATATCAGGTTTCGAGTACATATCACTATGGCCCGACAGACTGTATAAATAGAAACTTGGGGAGGATCCGCACTCAGAATAAGAATGATGTGGCCCTATCGAGAAAGTTGCTGCTGTCTACGTCGGGGAAGACTTTAAGCTATAAAAAGATATATCTTCCAAAATTACTTTATATGTTACAAATCCCACCATGTAAAATCCCCAACCCCTTTTTCCGTGCAGTGATGGAGACAACCAGAGTACTGCTAGGGATGGAGCCACTCCTACAATTGCCTTATCTAGCCTAATTGCGTGATCAATTTGAGGGGGATTGTGTTATTAAACCATAATTTGTACACAATTGACAGTGATCAATGATTAAGCCTTTGCTGAGTAGAGAGACCCTGCTCTAATGGCGAACTCAGCCACAGAGAGGATATCCTAGGGCACTCTATGGTCAGGACACCCCATAGGGACAGCAAAAGTGCACAGCCATAGTGGTCCAGATATGGAAAGAAGCAATAAAGGCAATCAACTGGAAGAGGAAGATTACCCTGGAGATGTCCAATGGGACTCTGATATACTGGATGATTCGAAAAACCTGACAGGTCTCAGTCAATGGGATCTGATAAGCCTATCTAAGGTGGGAGATTAGTGGGGCCCAAAGGGTATGTTATTTGAAGTGCTCATGGAGCAGTTCAGCCTTGTGGTCTCCCAGAGATTTAGGTATCTCCATGCTTTGGTCAAACACACAACACACCTGGGAGAAGTGCCTGATGAAACCCCGTTAGAATATATGTCTTGGCATCCCCCTTGCATAGACATGCAATATCTCAGGTCTATACAACCCTTAAGCCGAAACAGTATACAGCCCCTCGATAAGCTAAAAGATAGGTGGGAGCACGACTTAGGGATCACTGAGGACACAGAATAGGAGGCAGCATGGAGATACCCAAGGGCGGTTGCAATCATATTACACACGAACCACATCACACGAAATGGGTAGGATCCTCACAGATGGCTGCCTCTGTAGCTGTAACCACAAAGCCACACTCATCCATACCCAGTGGGAATGTCTAAAATGACAGGCCCACTGACAGGACCTACGTGGCCAGATGGAACGGGTGATTGGACAACCAGTTCATTAAACAGCTTGGCTGGTGTGCCTAGGTATGAGGGGGAGAAGTCAATACCCCACTATCCCCTTATATTATGAAATGTAGTGCTGATGATGGCCAGGAGGGATATCATACAGCTGTGGGACAGCGAGACACCACCCCGGATGACTCAATGGGTCCGCAATATAGACATGTACACACCAAGAATGGTATACCAAGCATTGGAATGCCCAAGGAAATTCAATAAAATCTGGGGTCTGTGGAATGAAATACAGGACCTGGAGGACCAAAAAGGGACAGGTAGAATGTGATCCCATCATAATGTATAAAGGAAGAAGGGTGTCAGGACCAACAAATCATGGTTATGCCTAGGCCGATGTATTACTGGATTTTGAGTGGGAAGGGAGATGAGCTCCTGATATGGATGTGCCTCCAAGATGCCAGAGTTCATATACTATGTTCCTGTATGGTATGCTGTTCCTGTTACCAAAAACGAATAACATGTTTTTTTTTTCTCAAACGTTGCTGTTTCTGTCTGTGTCTGCTCCCCAAGTGCAAGTCCTCCCTTTGCCACTGCACTCACAGACGTGTGGAGCATTGTGTGTGCATTGTGTACAAAGTGGGCACTTTGAGTAAAGCATTCCAAACATCCATCCCCAGGTCGGAATTACAACTGCTATCCGTCCAAAGCAAATAGAAGCAATACAAGAGAAAAAGAAAACCAACATTTGCAGAAATATCATAGTGACCCCCGTGGCTATCAGCCGAGAGGGTTATGAGGGTATGCAGCCTAGAAAAAGATTCCCAACTCCCCAATAATTTGTTCAGGAGTTCGCCAACGGCCCAGAGCCCATGTAACTCCAGGTATTACACCCGGTAATGCCAAGCCACAATCTGAGAAAGGCTGTTCTATCCTGCAAGCATAACCAACTGACCAATGTCCAATATTCAATCAAATCTCGCATACATATTTGTCAAGAACAGTTCCATGTCGTTTGTTGAGCATGGCAAAACTGTTATGCAGAGGCGGTGGTGTACCTCCCATTGTCATTTCGGAGTCCGAACTACCAGAGTGCCGCTCAGAGTTCTATCTGCTAGAGGTCCTCTGCGATAAGATCCCAAATTAGTTTGTTATCACCAGTACCTCGATTCACATCCTGTCCACTTGATTTTCACAGCGTTGTTGCCATTGGCCAGTCTCAAGCACCTTAAACAATAAATGATAATTGTCCACCATATCCTTGACCCTGGCAGGAAAGAGAAGCACATTTTGTGCCTTCGCCTCTCTTAATGCTTTTTTCACTTCCAGAAAGGATGCTCTTCTGCATTTTACTACCAATGAGTAGGAGGGAAAAATATCCACTGTTGCATTTTCACTCTGGAAGTGGCCCATCATGTGGGATCACTGTAATATAAAGTATCTGTTCTTATAGAGAGGTAAGCATGCCATAACTGGCAATGGCTGCCCTTCCGTAGGCGTAAGTCTAGTATGCACTTGTTCACACTTTCCAAGGCAAAAAAGGGTGACAGTCTATAGTGTACTACTTCATTAGCCAGACACTTTTAAAGAAAAGCCACCATGTCTGTACCGTGCACTTTATCAGGCAGCCCCTTCACTCTTGAAGTTATTCCTACGACTGTGCCCTTCTGCATCTTCAGCCCTTTTATCCAGTACTTCTGCTCTGCGTGTAACCTCTTTGACCGGTCCTTGCAATATCATCATGGCTGGGTGCACTTCTCCAATGATGCATTTGTATCCTGTGATCCTAGAGGCCAACTTGCTGTGGTCGTCCTGCAGTATACCCAGACCTATGGCTACCATGTCAACTTAATTCTCTAAGACTTCTCTGGATTTGATGAAGGTTTCCAGTAGTTGGCTCAATCAATCAATCAATCACAGGCATTTATAAAGCACACTACTTACCCGGAGGGTCTCAAGGCGCTATGGGGGGGTGGGGGCGGGGGGGGGGTCATGGAGTGCTGCTACTGTTAGAATAGCCAGGTCTTGAGCTTCTTCCTGAAGGAGAGGTGGTCTTGGGTCAGGCGCAGGTCGGTCGGTAGGGAGTTCCTGGTCTTGGCGGCCAGGTAGGAGAAGGACCTTCTTCCCGTTGTCATTCTTCGGATGCGGGGGACGGCGGCGAGGGCGTGGCTGGCTGATCGGAGATGACGTTTGGGAGCGTAGACGTTGATGCGGTTGTTGAGGTAGCTGGGGCCTTGATCGTGTAGGGCTTTGTGTGCGTGGGTGTGGAGGCGGAAGGTGATTCTTTTGTTGACGGGGAGCCAATGCAGGTCTCTCAGATGTCCGGAGATGTGGCTGTGTCGTGGGATGTCGAGGATGAGTCTGGCTGAGGCGTTCTGGATCCGCTGGAGTCTCTTCTGGAGCTTGGCGGTGGTTCCGGCGTAGAGGGCGTTGCTGTAGTCCAGTCGGCTGGTGACGAGGGCCTGGGTGACCGTCTTCCTGGTCTCGGTGGGGATCCACCGGAAGATCTTCCGTAGCATGCGCAGGATGTTGAAGCATGACGAGGAGACGGCGTTGACTTGTCTGGTCATGGTGAGGGAGGAGTCCAAGATGAAGCCCAGGTTGCGTGCGTGGTCTGTCGGTTTGGGTGCGCTGCCCAGGGCGGGGGGCCACCAGGAGTCGTCCCAAGCGGAAGGTGAGGAGCCCAGGATGAGGACCTCCGTCTTGTCTGAGTTCAGTTTCAGGCGGCTGGTCGTCATCCACTCGGCTACGTCTTTCATCCCTTCGTGAAGGTTGGCTCTGGCGGCGGCGGGGTCGTTGGTCAGGGAGAGGATCAGCTGGGTGTCGTCAGCGTAGGAGATGATGTTCAGGTTGTGTTGGCGTGCGATGGCCGCGAGGGGGCTCATGTAGACGTTGAAGAGGGTGGGGCTCAGCGAGGATCCTTGAGGGACGCCGCAGATGACTTCGGTGGCCTCTGACTTGTACGGTGGTAGACGGACTCTCTGTGTTCTTCCGTTGAGGAAGGAGATGATCCAATCCAGTGCCTTCTCCTGGATTCCGACGTTGCTGAGGCGCTGCACTAGGGTGCGGTGGCAGACAGTGTTGAATGCCGCGGAGAGGTCTAGAAGGATGAGGGCCGCTGTTTCTCCGTTGTCCATCAGGGCTCGGATGTCATCGGTGGCAGCGATGAGGGCGGTCTCGGTGCTGTGGTTGGCTCGGAAGCCCGACTGTGAGGGGTCGAGGGATCTATTCGTCTCGAGGAAGGCGGCCAGCTGCTTGTTGACGGTCTTCTCGATGACTTTGGCTGGGAACGGGAGGAGCGAGATGGGGCGGTAATTCTTGAGTTCGGTGGGGTCCGCTGTAGGTTTCTTGAGTAGAGCGCTGAGTTCGGCGTGCTTCCAGCTCTCCGGGAAGGTGGCGGTGTCGAAGGAGGTGTTGATGATGTCCCGCAGGTGGGGTGCGATGACCGCGTCGGCCCTGTTGAAGACGTGGTGAGGGCAGGGGTCGGTCGGAGATCCGGAATGGATGGAGTTCATCGAGCGGATGGTGTCTGCGGTGCTGGTCGGAGTCCAGGCGCGGAGGGTGGTGGTGGGGGGCGGTGGTTCGGTTGTGGCGTGCGTCGGTTGAGTGCTGAAGCTGTTGTGTATATCCGCGATCTTGTTGTGGAAGTAGGAGGCGAGGGAGTTGCAGAGGTCTTGCGATGGGGTGATGTCGTTGTTTCCGGCGTTGGGGTTGGAGAGCTCTTTGACGATGTTGAAGAGTTCCTTGCAGTTGTGTGCGTTGTTGTCCAGCCGGTCCTTGAATGCAGTTTTCTTAGTGGCGCGGATCAGTTGGTGGTGCTTCCGGGTGGCAAGCTTGAGGGCGGTCATGTTGTCCGGTGTTGGTTCCCTTCTCCAGGCTTTCTCAAGGGCTCGGCAGTTCTCCTTGGAGCTCTTGAGTTCGTCGGTGAACCATGGGGCCTTCTTGCTGCCGGGTCTGCTAGGCGGGGTCCTCAGTGGGGCGAGTTCGTCCGCGCAGTTGTTGATCCACTTCGTGAGGTTGTTGGCGGCCTGGCTGGGGTTCGCTGATCTGGCGGGGGGGTGCTGGCTCAGGGAGGCGGCGAGCTGGTCAGCTGTGATCTTGTTCCAACTTCTTCGAGCAACCGGTTGCTGGTGGTGGTGGATCGTCGTTCTTCTGAAGGTGAAGTGGATGCAGCTGTGATCCGTCCAGTGGAGTCCAGTGGCGTGGCTGAAGGCGATGTCTTTGCTGGATGAGAAGACGGCGTTGAGTGTGTGTCCGGCGAGGTGGGTGGGGGTGGATACCAGCTGCTTGAGTCCGAGGTTGGCGAGGTTGTCGAGCAGGGTGGTGGTGTTGCGGTCGTTGTTGTTCTCAAGGTGGAAGTTGAGGTCCCCCAGGAGAATGTAGTCAGCGGAGGGGAGGGCATGCGGGCTGACGAAGTCGGCGATGTCTTCGCTGAATTGTGTGCGTGGCCCGGGAGTCGGTAGATCAGGGTGCCTCTGAGGGTGGTCTTCGGGTCGGTGCGGATCTGGAAGTGTAGGTGTTCGGCGGTTTTCAGGGTGTCGTCGGTGTTGGTCGTGATGTGGATGGTGTCCCTGTGGATGATGGCAATGCCTCCTCCCATCTGGCTCAGGGATACTGTGGTGTCCTCCCTCGATTCCCTTAGGCAGGGACCGCTCCATCAGGTCAGGCCTCTCCTCTGCATGCGGTGGTGTTCTATCGGTTCCTGATCTGAGCCACCTTCAGTGCTCTTTGTGGCTGGTATCGGATCCAGGGCTGCTCATGTAAGATGGTGATGTTAGCAACTCGATTATGCTTGATTATTTATAGTTTGCTGCATTCATGCTGGTTCTCGGGGCTACAGTGGATGGGAGGCAGGCACACAAGTGTAGTAAGACTCAAAGCAGTTTTCCAACAATATGGTTGAAGGCATGTGAATTACCCAGTGTCTGCTATTACTTATAAATACTAGGTTGTCTTCACAAGTGTTCCATAGTAATCAATAAATGTATTGAATGCTAAACTCATTATCATATACTAATATTTGCATACTTACTTGTTCTATAGAAAAAAATCACAATTCATAAGCGTGGCAAATGTTTATAAGTACGCTTTTATGTTGAAGCCACTCACCCTTAACTTTGTGAAGGACATATTAAGCAGCTGTGTCTGTTTCAAGAGAAACCTAATGTAACCGTGTGAGGTACTGCACCTTGGTAATGCTGGTTAGTCAATTGCTTCTGGCTTGAGTGGGAACGCTTGTAAAGTTTTGAAAAGCTGCAACTATATTAAATGCTTCAGTTGTTGCTTCTGATTCGAGAGGGGCATCTAGTAATGACTTGAGGTACTGTAGCTAAGTGAAAGGTTAAGCGTTATGGCTTTACCAATGTTTGTTTAAAACACAATTTTCAAACAAAGCTTGAACATCTACAAGCAGCATTTTCTTTAAAAGACAAATAGACAGTGTCGTGGGAGAAAAACATCATGGAAGGAAAGAATACAAAAGTCAAAACTTTACCTCTAGGTAGAACGTTTTCAATATGAAGAAATATATACAAAGAATTAAGAATACACACTTCTCCACAAGATTACATTTGAAATAAAAATAAAGATGAAGAAGACCCCAGAGGCCAGTATTTAGGATTTCTACTTTAACGAGACAACAATTCAACTAATCCAATTATGCACTCTGGAATAGTACCCTTAAAGTGGAAGTGCCAACGTTCTCTTATTAGAAGAGAACCTAACTATTGTAGTAGTAGCCTTGTGGATTGTCAGGATCACAATTTGATTTTAGTTGGATTGTAGCACAGAAGGATAATGAAAACGTGTAGATAGTCATGTTTTGCATTTAAGAGAATGTATTTTTTTAAATATACTTTTCTTAATGTAAATATCTTTCTGGCTCAGACAGATGGAAGGGTTACTCTAATGTTTTTTAGACATCAAAGACACAATTCTTGAGAACTCAGCAGTTCTCACTGGCCTGCCTCCAAGTAGAAAGAAAAGCTGCAGTACAATGTTATGGGTTCATGCACAAACTCCATCTTGCTCTCCCCTCTCCCTAAAAGTGCTTAAAAACTAAAATGCATCACAGAGCGCTACAGCAAAAATCTCCTCTATTTCTGCATCTCACAAACAAATATTGCAGGCAAAACGATCTTCTCAAACATCGGTCAAGACCTGCGCTTACCTTGTTGTGGATGATGGTTCCGTTGGTGGGAAACCAAACGCATTGATGTGGAGCACTTTGTCTTCATACCATCCTATGATTCAAGAACTTCAAGAATTAGATAAACCATAATACAAACATGCCTTTCCAATGCAGTACATAGTTTCACTTACAAAATCAAATGAAACATAACGAAGCTTCAAACTGTGGACGTTTTATCTTAAAGACATTTTGGCTGAACAAGGAACTGGTTCTCTTGTAGGCAGTAACAATGTAGGGCTAGTGAAAGGGCTTTCAGTGACCGTGCTGAAGAATAACATACTCAGGAGTAATGCAAGCATCCTATTGACCAATTACACCATCTATTTTGGACATGGTTGATTTAGAATTCAAGTTCATGCAAACCTTGCCCTCTCCCCACATAGATAATGAGGTTATCAAGTGTTCACATACTTAGACAGCAAACTAATTCCCCCTAGCAAACAGCACAAGACATGGTGTGCAAGGTACGCGTATAAATATAAATAAAAACAATTAAATATATCAAACAAGTCAACACAATGCAACAAGCTTTGGTCTTCACCAACCTTATTTAAAGGGAAACTGCAACCTAGTTGGGAACCCATCTGCGACCATTACTGAGCTCACTCCCAGGACACCAAGGGCCTGATTCACAAAGTGTGTTTTGTTGTATATATTGAAGTCCTACAGAAGTACTACTTCCATTCTACAAAATGCAACTCACAAATGTATCGCCAGAGACCTTCGCCTTTCCACACTGGCAGAGATCTCCGTATATGGGGCAATATGAACTAGTGGTAAATGTGGAAGGTACCAGGGGAACCGTGGGAGGGCGTTTCTGGAAAGTTAAAGAGGGATTTGGGAGGGCATGCACATAAAGAACACACATCCACAAAAGATGAAGACCACTGCAATTCACAAAATACACTTCTAAGAATACTAAGCAACTAAAGGTTTCAAATGGCCTCAATTGTTCTCCAGCCCAGTCTTGAAGTAAGTCCCGCACCACACATGACCAACCACTAGAATTGCAAAAGAGTCCCATAATAAAATAGCAGAGATAGGGAATTAAAATAACACCCATAGGAACTAATGTTTAATAAACTAATTCAACATTTAAAAATTTAAAAAATATAATCATTGATTTTTTTAATTAAATAATAAACCTAATTTAAAAAAAGTAAATCTTTTTAAAAATGTAAAAGTTTTTAAATTAAATACATGACTTTTATCCAAGTTTACATAATAAATAGAAACAGACTGTTAGTGACAATGAGTATTTTTTATAATTGTTTGAAAGTTAACATTTATGGATGATCAAATGTTTCAATTATTTTATTATTTATTAGACATATCAGTTGATGTACCTTATTTATTTAATTTATAAAAAGTAAACTTCATTACATTTCCATATACTTGCCCATAGGGAGACCTCCAGGTGGCGGAGATCTCCGTGAACATGTGAAAAGTTACTAGTAGTAACTTCACACCCATAAATTCAGTTGTAAAAGGCTCAACCCGTCATTTGAGGAAGTGGAGATATGTAAGTCTACACGTCCTTTTAAATCTATCTAGGCTTTAATTCCCTTTTTTCGAAGGCATAAATACCCAACATTTCAGCCAGAAATTCTGTTTGCTTCCTTAGCTAGATACAGAGGAGCATCACTATAGTGTTCCTTTTCTTTGAAGATTACTTTTTGTTGGATATTTTTGCATTTTGGATTCAGTGTAGAAAGGTCCTGTATCCCCAAGTGTCAAGTGAACATTCTCCCAGGGCAAGTGGTTTAATATTTTGGGTTTAGCAGGTATTTATTGGAATGCAGATCGATAGTTAATAGTATCAAGTCCTCTATGTGTATCAGGGACTACACTGGTTTTCTACTTACTGTATTAGGTGTCTGAAGTTGGCTGCAGGATGTCAAGGCTATAGCTTTATTGGCAGAATGATCTGGAGAGAGCCTATGTTGTTCTGAAATGCAAATGCTACTTATCAGTATGCATCTGTTCTTGGCATGTAGGGCTGCTGACATTCATATCTGTTTAACGTCAAGGGTGTGGAGCATCCGCTCCGCCAGTGACTCAGGATTTTGAAAAAACACCGGCAACTCAATTGTTTGGTTTATGTGGAACTGAGACACAACCTTGGGTAGAAATTTAGGGTTAGTGCGGAGAACTACCCTGTTAGCATGAACCTGGAAGAAAGGCTCTTGGATTGTGAGGGCCTGCAGCTCACTAACCCTCCGTAGCGATGTAATTGCTACTAAGAAAGCCACTTTCCAAGTCAAGAACTGAAGTTCGCAAGAATGTAGTGGCTCAAAGGGAGGACCCATCAGTCTTGTAAGAACCACATAGAGGTTCCATTCTGGAGCTGGTGGGGTCCGTGGTGGAATGACCCTTTTGAGTCCTTCCAGAAAAGCTTTGATAGCAGGCACTTTGAAAAGTGAAAGGTGCTGTCTATTCTGGAGGTATGCGGCCATCGCAGACAGGTGAATGCGGATGGAAGTATATGCCAAATTACACTGGTACAGATGGAACAGGTAACAGATGATGTTCTGAATGGAAGCATCTAGTGGATTAATGTTGTGGTTTGCGCAATAAATGACAAACCGCTTCCATTTGGCAGCATAACATGCTCTAGTAGTGGGCTTTCTTGCCTCCCGAATGATGTCCATGCAATTGGGAGGAAGGTTAAGGTAGCCAAACTCTAGGACCTCAGGAGCCAGATCGCCAGGTTGAGCTGTCGCGGATCCGGGTGCTGAATGTCGCCATGGCTCTGCGTCAGAAGGCTGGGTGTGAGATGAAGCCTTTGATGCGGTACCACGGACAGTTCCAGAAACGTGGTGTACCATGGTTGGCGAGCCCACGTCGGAGCAACCAGGATGAGAGTCATCGAGTGTTGCCTGAGCTTGCGTGCCACCAGCGGTATCAGGGGTGCTGGGGGAAAAGCGTACGCAAATTTGCCTGACCAGTTCATCCATATCGCATTGCCCTGCGATTGCGGGTGTGGGAACCTGGCGGCGAAGCTTTGGCATTTTGCGTTCGCCCTTGTGGCGAACAGGTCTATCTCTGGATGACCCCATCTTTGAAAGTACGGCTGGAGTACTGATGGATGTATCTCCCACTCGTGCATTTGGTGGCTGTGCCTGCTGAGCAGGTCCGCCATCTGATTGTCTTTGCCTGGGAGGTGTTCTGCCATGAGGAAGATGTTCCTCTGAATGGCCCACTTCCACATGCTCTGAGCCAGATGAGACAGCTGCGGAGAGTGTGTTCCTCCCTGTTTCTGAATATAGTACATGGCCGTCATGTTGTCCGTCCGGATCAACACGACCTTGTTGCACAGATGTACTTTGAACGCCTTTAAGGCCATGAAGATTGCCATCAGTTCTAGCACATTGATGTGCATCTTCTTTTGCTGTAGTGTCCATAGTCCCTGCACTGTGTAATGGAGTACATGCGCTCCCCAACCCTGGAGAGAAGCGTCCGCCGTCAGGATAATCTGTAGCACAGGCTCCTGGAACGGTCGGCCCTTGCAAAGGTTTTGTGGATTCCACCAATGCAGAGAGTTGTATGCCCGACCGCTCACCAACACTAGGTCTTTCAATTGCCCGTGAGCCTGAGTCCACTGACGTGCTAAGCACTCCTGAAGCGGACGCATATGTAGTCTCGCGTGCGGGACAATGGAGATGCAGGAGGCCATCATGCCTATCAACTGCATGAACACTCTTGCTGGAAGCGAGTGCTGAGGTCTGAATCTTTGGATCAGCGACTGAATGCTGGCGACTCTCACTGAATTGGCTGGATGCGCAGTGGCCGCCAGAGTGTTTATGGTCGCACCCAGATACTGCTGTATGTGGGCGGGCTGGAGATGGGATTTTGGGTAATTCAGTGAGAACCCCAGATCGTGCAGAAGGTGAATGGTGTGGGACACGTGGTCGGCGCACTGCTGGTCTGACTTTGCTTGAATGAGCCAGTCGTCCAGATAGGGGTAGACGTGGATGTTCTGACGTCTCAGATGCGCCGCCACCGTCGCTAGGCACTTCGTGAAGACCCTGGGCGCTGTGGTGACCCCAAAAGGCAGAACCTTGAACTGGTAGTGCTGGTTTTGAATGGTGAACCTTAGGTATTTTCTGTGTGAAGGATGCAGGGGAATGTGAAAGTATGCATCCTTGAGATCCAGAGTCGCCAGGAAGTCCCCCTGCCGAAGCAGTGGGAGAACCTGCTGCAGCGTGAGCATATGGAAATGTTCTGACAGAATGTACAAGTTGAAGGGTCTGAGGTCTAGGATGGGCCTGAGGGATCTGTCCTTCTTTGGAATTAGAAAGTACAGGGAGTAAACCCCTGTACCCCTTTCTTGCAGTGGAACGAGCCCTATTGCCCCTTTTTGCAGCATGGCGTTGACTTCCTGCTGCAACAAGTGCAAGTGCTCGCCGGACATAGGACGGCTTTTTGGAGGTATGTTGGGTGGAGTGGATGTGAGCTCCAGACAATAACCGTATTGGATAAGAGATCTGACCCACCTGTCCGTGGTGATGGACTTCCACACGGGCAGGAACTGCTGGAGTCTCCCCCCGACCGGTGTTGCGTGGTCGGGGGGCAGTGACAAGGCGTCGCTGTTTGCTGGCGGTGGAGGACCTGGAGCTGTTATTTCCACGTCCTCTGCCTTTGACGTTGTTGCCACGGTATCCACCCCGACCCTTGTTGGTATATGAGGATTGGGTGTTACTCTTATAGAATTGCGTGGATTGTGACGCTTGACCCCTTGAGGTGCCTCTGTTATTGGAGCGGCGAAAGGAACCACTCCGAAACTGCTGGGACTGTTTAGCAGTGTCAGTGTCTTTTTTCATTTTTTCGAGGGTGGCATCCACTTCTGGGCCAAACAGGTGGTCTGGATTGACAGTTTGGTTTAGGATTGTAGTTTGAATGTCTGGTTTAAAGCCTGATATTCTGAGCCATGCATGTTGGCGCAGTAGAACACTAGTGTTTATTGCTCGTGAGGCGGTATCAGCCACATCTAGAGCACACTTAATTGAAGCATTGGTGATAAACTTCCCCTCCTGAATCAACATTTCAGCTGCCTCCTTATACTGATCTGGTAAGTGCTGTAGAAGGGTCTCTAGAGTGTCATAGTGTGCCCTGTCGTAGCGTGCAAGTAGCGCCTGCGTGTTGGATATGCGCCACATATTGGCTGCCTGCGCAGCAATACGTTTCCCCGAAGCCTCAAACACTTTTGATTCCTTGTCTGGGGGAGGAGCATCACCCGTAGTCTGAGTTGGCTCGTTTGCGTGCGTTGGAGACAACCAAAGAGTCTAGTGGCAACTGTCCTTTGATATATGTTGGATCAGTGGGCGCTGCCTTGTACTTCTTGTCAATACGAGGATTAATGACTCTTGCCCGGGTGGGCTCCTTGAAAACCTCTGGCGCATGTTTTAACACTCCTTTGAGCATTGGCAATGTCTTAACAGTTTTTTCAGCCACTGAAAAGGTGTCAAAAAGAAAATCGACGTCCACTGGGTCTGCATGGAGGTCGACGTCATGATTGGCTGCAGCTCTTTCAATTAGAGCGTTGAAGGCTGCAGAGTCTTCTGTTGGGGAAGTCTTTGCAGCAAAAAGCTGCGGCTCCTGTCCCGAATGAGGGTCCCCAGGGTCGCCCCCGGCAGACCATGGCTCAGTCACATCCTCTGGGTCGGAGTAAACTGGATAAGCATACTCATACTCATCGTCTCCATCACCCTCCCCAACATTAGAATGAGTGGGTGAGAGTTCCTGACTTTGTGGAGATGCAGGCTCCATAGGGTTAGATGCACCTGCAGAGTCCAACTTCTTTTTAAGTGGGATGTGGAAATGTTATGTTATTTATGTTATGTTATTTATTCTTTTGTATAGGCGCAACGGTTACTCAAAAGGAGTGTCCCGGCGCTTTAGGTAAGGAGAACTGATTTCAGCATAACACAACACAGAGAAGAAAGTTGAAAAGCAAACAGACAAAAAAGAGAGGAACTGCTAGCAAACCTAATGGGTAAACAGCCAAGTTTTAAGACCTCTTCTAAAATCAAGGAGAGAAGTCGCCCCCCGCAGTGGGAGCGGTAGTGAATTCCACATCTGTGGAGCCAGCAAACTGAAGGAGCGGCCGCCCAAGCGAGCCCTCTTAACACGCGGAACAGCGGCCAAAAGTAGAGATTCAGACCTCAGCGAGCGGGCCGGGTGATAAAAAGCCAGTCTTTTTTGGAGATGTTTTGCTCCCACAGCATGGAGCGCCTTGTAGGACAAAGTCATAGCCTTAAAGGCGATCCGTTTGCGGATGGGTAGCCAGTGCAGCGTCACCAATAACCCGGAGACGCTGGAGCGTCTATTTAGGCCAAAGATGGCCCTGGCCGCCGCGTTCTGTGCAACTTGAAGCCGCTGCAACAGGTACTCTGGCAGGCCCAGGTAAAGAATGTTGGCATAATCCAACCTGGAGCCTATCAGAGCCTGCACAGTCAGCCTCCTGTGCTCCTCAGACAAGAGAGGCAGAAACCTCTGCAACATTTTTAAAAGGCCGAAGCAGGTGCCGGTCACCCCCAGGATCTGGGCTTTCATCGTCAGCCCCTTGTCCATCTTGACCCCCAGGTTTTTAGCCATGGGGGAAGAACCGGAAGGAGGGAACATGTCGATGGGCCACCAGGCCTGCCAGCTCGGCTTCGTATCGCACCCGAAGAAGAGTACCTCAGATTTGTCGGAATTGCACTTGAGGCTGTTCAGTTGGAACCATGAAAACACAGCCCCAAGGCAATTCCAGATACTCTCCCCGTCAAAGTCAGCCCCTCTCTCGCAAGAGAAGAGGAGCTGGGTGTCGTCGGCATACGACACGATCCGGGCACCAAATGACTCCGCCACCGCCGCCAAAGGGGTCATGAAGATGTTAAAAAGGGTCGGGCTCAATATAGAGCCCTGAGGGACCCCCACTCCCAAAGGCGGCATCACAGCGGTGTCAGATGATGTCCAGACCGTTTGCCGGCGGCCGGCTAAAAAGGACGAAAACCATCTGAGCACCGTCCCCCGAAGACCAATCTCAAAGAGTCTTGCGAGCAGGCCCTCATGGGGGACGGTGTCAAAAGCCGCCGACAAATCCAACAACACCAACATGACTTTGCCCCCGGTATCCAACACCCCCTTGATGGTTTCAGAAACCTCAAGGAGCGCGGTCTCGGTGCTACGATTTGAACGGAAGCCCGACTGGGAGTCATGTAAGATCTCATGAGACTCCAGAAAATTGGAGAGCACCGACTGAACGTGCTTCTCCAAGATTTTTACAAGGGCCGGCAGCAGCGAAATTGGCCTGTAATTGGCTGGAGCTTTCGGGTCAAGTCCCGGCTTTTTCAGCAACAGGATGACCATTGCCTGCTTCCACACTGCTCCAAAGCCGGCTCCGGGGTGATCTTCCGTTTAAGGAGAGAGAGCTTGCCTGTGTTGACGTCGATGATCACCTCTCGACGCTCCTCCTCCGCCAGTGGTTGGTGGCGCGGGCTTGGAACCACCAACGAAGCCTTTGGCGTCGAAGTCAACTTCAAGGGCACTCCGGCCCCAGGGTTCGCAGTGAAAGCCTTCGGTGCCGTCTTTGGCGGCAACGTGAAGAGAATCGGCGTCTGCGCCTTCAACGGTTTCTGTAGAGGCTTGGGCAGCACGGTGTTTTTTGGCTCGACCGCCGCGGCCCCCTCCCGAATACGCTGAAGGGACTCCGTGACCTTCTTGGTGAACGAGGCGGAGGGACGGACCGGCTCGAGAGAGTCTTCCGACGCCGGGTTCGGGTCGGCAACCAAGGCCGCAGTCTTCGGAGCCGACGCAGCTCCCCCCTTTGCCTTGTCAAGTGGAAGCGGTGCAGCCAGAGACTTGGGGTCGTCCTGCCGCTTCTTTGGGGCCTTCTTATGGTCATCGACCTTCTTGGTGTCGACGCGACTCTTCAGAGCGTCGACCAACTTCGGCGCCGACGCAGCCGCGTCGGGCGTCTTTGCCTTCGGCTTCGACACCGTAGTCTTCGGATCGGCCATTTTGGCGTGGCTCTTGAGCTCGACGGCCATCTTGGATTTTTTCGGCGCCGAGGCCTCCGAAGTCTTCGACCCAACCAGTGCGACTTGCGCTTTCGGTTTCGATACGGGTGGCGTCGACACCGATGGTTTCACTTTCGGTTTCTGCACCGGGAGTGGTGCTGCACCAATGTCCGTGGCCGGGCCGGAAGGCGGAGCCGTGGGACGGGTATCGAGATCTTGGGTAAGGCCCGAAGGCGATCCCTCGACCTGGGCCTCATAATGGCGGATGGCCCCGGAGTCAGTCTGAGGAAGCTCCTCCTCCGAGCTATCCTCTACGGTGGCAATGGCCCCGTCGTCGTCCCCTACCTCCTCGACGACTTCCTCGAACTCCTCTTCTTCCGCGTCGTAGTTTTCCTCGACCTCCGAAGCCGGGTTAGAGTCCGAGACATTCTGGATGGTGTCGTCAACATCCTCCTCGAAGATGTTCGCTGGAGGGGGTGCCGAACTCTGGGCCTGCAGTCTTGCGGCCCGGCGTAGCTTGAGAGTCTTCTTCGACCGGAACTTGGAGCAGGCCATACACTTGGCCTCGTCGTGGTCCGGTGACAAGCACTTATTGCACACTGGGTGCACGCCGATGTGCGGGTACTTCGAGGCACACACTGGGCACCTCTTAAATGGACTTCGTTCCATGATGAAGTAGTCTGGAGCATCGTGTAGGCCCGTCCGCGCCGAAAGCACGCGGAAGGGCAGCAATGGTTCGGAGCCGATGAACAAACAAACCCGAACGATAGACAATACCGACGAGAGTCCTAAAGACCTTTTGGTCTCAAGTAAAGAAAGTTAAACAATTATCGATTCCGACAGAGGGAACCGAAACACATCCGAACCCAATGGCGGAAAAAAACAATCTGGGGATGGAGTCGATGCCCATGCGCACTGTAGTCCAGGGGAGGAGCCACCTATCTCGTGATACTTCGAAGACTCTTCCAGGACAACAATGTGCAATCATCCGGACCCAACACTAGGCGGCGATCTATGCACAGATATGAATTCAGCAGCCCACATGCCTCGAACATACAAACCTTACTAGGCAAAGAGGATGGAGACTCGCTTTGAAATGTGGCTCCATTTATTACTGATAAACAAATAATTGCCATTTTGTTCCCCACAAGTTGGATGGAGCCTGTTTTCAACTGAATGTTGCTGTTATCCAGCGATATACCAGGGTAACGCACCTGAGTCCATCATCACGGTGACTAAAAGCATTTAACTGTTAATCTCTCCGCAGCCTCGTCTGTTTTCAGAGCACCCCCAGTAGCCCTAAGTCATTCCTCCCCGGAAGAACATGAAAATAAATTTGTACCAGGTTCTAGTCCTATCTAAAATGCCACAGAAGAGGTGACGTGTGTTTAAAAAAAATATATATATTATCTTTTATACATGTCAAAGATGCAAAGCCTGTAAATGTAGTGACAACGTTTTTGAATATTCTGTTTTATCTGAGGGAAGTGGAAAGATCACTAAACATGTTACATGTAATACGGACTACACATTCTATGTCCTAACATGCCCATGCAATAAGTTTTGAGGCAGTCCTATACACCCATTAAAGAATAAGTATTGGGACATATGCGTACAGCTCAAAATGTTGATTTCCTTTACGCAGAAGGCAGGCAATTCAGAGATAGGCACAAAAGTTATTGTAACTCGCTTAAGTTCTATGGAATAGACCAGTGGGTCTTAACCTTTTGACTTCTGTGGTCGCGCACCTCAGTGGCGGCTGGCAGGGAATGGAGGTGCGAGGGGGGAACAAAACATAAAAAGCATTTTAAAAAACACTCTTAGCTCCTCACCGCCGCCTCCGCAGTTGCTTCCTGATGAGTCCCGGAAGCACACAGGCTCCCCATGGCCAATCACAATGCTGCTATGCAGTCTTGTGATTGGGCTGAGTGCCGTGGTACGGGGCTAGATGGGGACAGGGAGTCTGTGCATGTTCCCCACCAGGCTGTGTATTACTAAATATTATTATAAAGTGCGCATGACTGTTTGGCTGGGCCGAGATGGCCCTCCAAACAGTCAAGCACACAGAGTGTGCATGAACCACTCCTCAGATGCTCTGACACCAGCCCCGCTCCGCAGGGTCCGATTGGGATCCCAATTTGGCCCGGGCACTGACGAAAAAAGTGGCCCACATTCAAGGGGCGTGGCCCACAATTCAGGGCTGTGGCCCACATTCAAGGGGCGTGCCCTTTCATGAAACACCAGTTGGTTACACACGTCAATGTCCTTGAATATTAGATGTAAATACATTAGGAATTTGGACAAGTATGGTAGTGCACTGTCCAGTGACCAGCTGAAAGAGGGCATCAAAGAGCAGAAATTGGATTATAAATTCAAATCTGTTCCGAACAGGGGCCCAAAAATATGTTTGGCCCAGGGCCCGCAAAATCCTTAAGATGTTTGGCACAGAAATGAATTAAAGTGAGAGGATACTGTTCTTGCACAGGAGACACGGGGGAATGGTGACAATTGGTGCCATGCTGAGCAACTAAAAAAACAGCAAGGCCCCTTTCTGTCACAAAATTATTCGAGTCCTTCAGGGAAGGAGCACCTAATAAGCAGCGAAGCCCCTGCTATTACTAACCTACTCAGCCCTCCCCAGTCCTTTAGCTCAGGAGCACATGAACAGCAGTGAGGCCCCTGCAATTAGTAAATTAATCAGCCCTCTCCAAACTTCCAGGCCTCAGGGCAATGTCCTGGCAGGGGAGCACAAAACACAGCTGCTGGGTCATCCATGGTAGCCAGGGGGAGGCTGAGGTGAAGATGGTGCAAGTTGCAAAGATCACCTGGCCCCCACAGCGAGACCCATTCTTCCTCGCCCACTATTCCCTCAGCCATTTTTCTCTGGACCCCGACCCGCCATCTTGTCCATTCCCTCGTCTTGTACCCTTCTCCCTCGTGTCCCCCTTGACGATCCTCAACTGTTTCTTCCCTTTTCTGTTTTGCCTTTTCTACATACCCTTGCATCCCTCCCACCGTCCCTTGGTGCTGTGACTGCATCCCCCCTCGAACCCCCCTTAATGGAACTCTGCCTGAGAAAATCTACTATGTGTGTATATATATATGTATATAGAGAACTCGAATCACTAGTATATGAAGTAGACCTTTGTACTATCTACCATTCCTATGTGACTCTTGGAGTATATCTATTCGTATCCCTTCCTTAGGTATTTAGAGATAACTCTAGTATATGCAGCAGACCTTTGTACTCTCTACCATTCTTATGTGACTCTTAGAGTATATCCATTTGTTTCTCTTCCTTGAGTGACTTTACTACTTGTACATTTGGAATTTTTCTTTCTGTTTGTATCTCTTCCTTGTGTGACTTTACATCTTGTACATTTGCAATTTTTCCTGCTTGTATAACGCATGTAATCCTAAGTCCTTATGTTTCACAACTATTTCTTATGTAAAGCGCTCTGACACCTTCTGGTAAAGTTCGCGCTATATAAAATCGCATTAAATTAAAAAAAAAAAAACTAACACTGTTTATGTGCTGCGTGGGCCCCAGGGGGGCCGAGGTGAAAATAGCTCAAAGGCCTGAGCAACACCTGGCCCCCAGGAAGGCCGATCTTTGCAAACAATCACCCCCTCCCCAGCCACCCTCAGCCTGATTGCTTTGCTGGGCAGGGGGTTGAAGGAGAGGCCACAGTGGATAATCACTGCACAGTGAAGCTGCATTCATTTCTTTGTCTCTGTCTCCGTGCCCTCTGTGGGCCGTTTATTTTTCTCCCCTTTCCTAGTCCACAGAGATCACGGAGACAGAGAAAGAGAAATTAATGCAGCTTCACTGTGCGGCTGAGAAAGGGGAGAAAAAAAAACGGCCCACAGAGGGCACGGAGATACAGGCCCTTCGGCCGATGCCTGAATGCGCGAATGCCCGCATTGCCACCCTGTCCTGTAGCGAAGAAATATGAAATGATAATAATTAAGTTATTATCGGGTTATTTTAATTTTTTTCTGCTCTGAAAGCAGTGGGCAATGCTCCTCCGGAGGAGCCGCCCCAGGCCCATATAATCATGATTGGAATCGAGGAATCCCCACTGAATCACTATCGGAATCAGGGGACCCCCTACTGAGTCATTACTGGTACCCAGGGATCCCGGCCTAAGCAATTTTGATGATTTGAACTGCAAATTTAACAAAAGTACAGTCACAAACATTCATCAAATACATAAATGCTGAAATATTTTATTTGATGAACAAAGATAATATAATCAAAGTTGAACTTTAATGGCCAGGTTGGAGCTGAATTCAATCAAGGCCACCCATCATCCATATTATATTCTGATGGACTTGCATTGTCCCCCCTCACCCTGCCCCCCGGGATCAATCTGAGGATGCAAACTAATTTTTTTGCCTCCAATTTCAAATTTCTTCCCAATTACAGAACATTTAAACATTTTAATTTTTATATGTTTCTTCTTTATTTATATTTACTTTATTAAACTAATTTCATTTTCTAAGTAGCCGTGGACCACCTTTGACCCCAAAGGGTCCCTGGACCGCTGGTTAAGAACCACTGGAATAGACCATATTCCCAGAATCTGTAAGAGGTGGTAATTGGGACCTAACCTTAAGGAGATTTGAGAGTTCTTACATTATAGTGTTGGATTCTAAGGTCCCATGGGGCCTTAACATTGAAGAGGAATTGCATATAAATGTAGGTGTGAATTAACATGCATGTAGGTCATTTTATTTACAAGAAACACATGTTTAAATATGTAAATGATATTCTTTGCAGATTAAGCATCTGCCATCCTGGTTTGCGGTTTATATTTTTTCACCAGGTCTTTGAGACAAGACTTCTTGTTCATCTCCTGAAGCAAAGATCATTTTGTCTTTCAGTTTAGAATGTACTTTGTAATTGTTGACACATGATGATATTTTGAATTGCATCTAATGATGTAAAAGGAAATAAATTGGTACTTGCATGAGTGGAGGAGGCCTGGAAATGAACATGGATTGTTATGTTTGATTTTCCAACCATTTGGCTTTGTCAATGTTTCTTAGACATAATGCACAGCAGTGTTGGCTACTGTGCAACATGGCTTAAAGAAAAACAAAGTGCCATGAAGTGGTCAACATTGCAGCGTCATATCTCTTTTTTTCTTCACTTAGAGCCATGTTGTACGGTAGCCCTTGGTGCTGCAAAATATGTCTAAATAAATATTGACAAAGCCAAAAGATCTCACGGAGGAAGATCCTATTGGCTTTTCCAATGCTTGTTTGTATCAAGTTCGAAATATTACATGAACCTTGAGCCCCATCCTCAAAGTGGTGCACAAGCCATCACTATGCACAGGACAAACTTGTGGTTGATGTTTTTAAATGCGGTCCGGACGTGGAGGAGAGATCCCATCATCAAGGAAACATGGGGCGTAAGGTAAAAGAACCCTTCTTTAACTTCATCGACACAGCAGTTTTGCAAATTTGACTGAGTAAGTGACAATCTGAGGCCCACTGAGGGTTTTAAACAATTGTAATTATTTGGCTGCAATTTTGCTAATCTTATTAAAAGGAAGAATCGGACTGGGTAAACTACGGATACCAGTATTCTTTGTATAATACACTCACCTGAGCCCACTGGAGGGAATACATTTGTTTGAATAAACCACGTGAGTGAACCTGGGTTTCTGTTGCGAGTTGCAGGCAGCCTTTGAGAAAGAAGCTTGGGGCTTTGAAACGCGTTAGGCATGAAATACACTCGGAATGCCACTTGCCGGTCCCCCTGATGGAAAATGATTTGGATGAATCACCTGCCGTGTGAGTGCTCCCATATGCACAGGACAAACTTGTGATATATATATATCTCCAACAACAAATCCAGCATGCGAGAAATAAACTCACTGGTACCGTGGCCTCAGTTTTCAAAACGGTTTTTATTTTTCGGCAACGGGTAAACCAGACGCGTTTGGAAAAGCAGTGAGGTTAACTGCGAAACACGTCGGGTTTACCCGTTGCCGAAAATAAATACAGTTTTGAAAACTGAGGCCACGGTACCAGTGAGTTCATTTCTCGCATGCTGGATTTGTTGTTGGATATTTTGGGAGTGGCGTCCCTGCCGTGTTGCCTGCCATACGAAGCGGCTTGTATTTGCTACAAACTACGTTGGGATATATATATATATATATATATATATATACACATTTTTTTAACAATTCTATATAGCTGTGTGTTGCCTCAAATACTTCAGAGTGCTGCACAGTGTTCAGATAACAAAATCGAGATTTGGATTTAGCAGAGGTCCATCAACACTGACTAGCCATTATTCCTTACTTGCTGCTAAGGTCATCACGAGTAGCCCTTTAATTCTCATGAGGACAGTAATAGCACTCACCAGCCCCATAGGAATTATACGTTTTATTCCCTTAGCACAGAGATTTCAGTTTACAAAAACAGCCGAAGACTGAAATCTCAGTGTAAATGTCCTTTGAAAAATTAAGAATTACAGGAGGACTTGAATCCATTTCATAATCAACTATCAGGGTCCAACTCAAAATTGGCCAGATTTTCCCCACCCCCAGTGTTACCAGTACTTCCTATACTGATAACTCTGGGGTAAGGAAAATCGGGCTCATTTTACAGCCCAATCATAACAAGCATTGGCATAGCCAATAGGTCTCGCCTTTGGGATCTTATAAGTGTTTAGTCATGCAACAGGTGATGTTGTTGCACCAAGGATATTGTGCTGCATAACTAAATACTTATAAGGTCCCAAAAGCGAGACCTATTGGCTATGCCAATGCTTGTTTAGGAGTTGTGCCCTGCCTCTGAGGATCAAACTGTGCTGGGGGTGGCGCCTCTCACCCATACAAACCTGGAGGGTCAACCCTAATTACCTATGCGAGCCTGTTTTCAAACTCCCCAGGCTGAAATAATTGTAGACCATTTTGCCAATAACTCGCATATGGCATCCCATGCCAACATGCAGTGGTATGCCTTTAAGGTCGTTATCCAGGGCCACTGCCTAGGGTCAGTCAGGGGGGGGGGTCTCTCCCTGCAGGATGAGTTGACTATGTGACAGGGGACCATACAGCATGCAGAAAATGAGGGTGTGTGCTGCCCTGAGACCCTTCAGGCCCTGAGGGAGGAGCGCAAAAAACACACAGAAGTGCAGAGAATACCTCGATTCCGCACATGTAGAGGGGCGACATGCCAATGCCGAGTGACTGCTGGCATAGCTCATTCAGGCAGAGGAAAGAGGGAGACACATTACGCCACTGACAGCCTCGACTCGGGAGAGGGTATTCTCCCAAATTGAAATCTGTGCTGTATTCACAGCACATTACAGGGAACTGTAAAGATCTGACAATCCAGTACAAGGAGAGACGCTTGCCTTCTGGTTGAGCTGGGGGACTCTTCTGCAGCTGCCGCCAGAGGAGAGAGGCATTGAGTGCCCACAACACGGAGCCTAAAATCAGGTCTGCCATTAAAGACTTAGCCTGCGGTAAAACGCCTGGGACGGATGACCTCCCAGCTGAATATTATCAGGCTTATGCCACCCAATTGGTCGCACGGCTGGCTCAAATGTATGCTAAAGCATTAGACTGCTAAGGAGGCTCCTATAGTCTCTTTCCCTAAACCAGCAGGAGAAGCGCTGGAGGCGATGCACATCAGCCCCTATCAATGCTTATCCTCGACAAAATGATCCTTAGCAAGGTCCTGCGAAAAGAGTCCAACCTCACCTTGCAGCCCTAGTGCATGAGGACCAGAATGGTTTTATCCCTAATCGCAACACCTCCAACAATATCAGAAACTTGTAGCGAGTTCTTGATTAAACTATTGTACAGCAGCTCCCAGAAGCATGGGTATTTTCGGAATAAGTGAAGCCTTCGACTTGTGGCAGTGGATTTATCTTCAAGCGGTCAGGACTCGGATGGCCCCAGGAGAGGTATGGACTTGGTGGGTTGCGCTATTATATGCTAAATGTGAGAGGCTGTATGAGCACTGGCAGGTGAATCTCGGACCCGACTCGGGTCCGCCGCAGTTTGATACAGGCCTGTCCACTTACCCCCCTCAGCTGTTCACGCTGGCGGTCGAGACGTTCACAGGCTTAATGTGGGCGGAAGACCGAGGGAGTGGAATCTCACTGTATGACAGGGAACAAGTGATTTCGCTCTGTGTGGACGATATGCTCCACTTCCTGAGAGACGCAGGTACGGGCAACCCGAGGAGGTGGCTCTTCTGGAGGAGTTCAGACGAGTCTCTGGTCTTCAACCAAATGTTTGTGCCTCCCCAGTAACCCCTGCACTGGTGGAGTCTCCAGAGGAGGTGCTAAACATTGGAGTCCAGTGAGAACCGAGATACTTTCAGTATTTGGGAATGAGAATCAATCTGGATTTGTATGGCACGGCTAATCACCTGTGAGGTTATATAGACTCTGCTATCTTACTGGCAGCGGCATTCGAGAGAGTAACTTTAGGGAAGTGCTCCGTCCTCCTCATGGCTCTGTAGCATTTTAGAGGTCGCTGAAGCATCTCATTATGACTTTCATGGCACTGGCTTAAATGCTCATGTTGTACCGAGTTCTTTACCACTTTTCAAATTTACCAATTTGGGTGCTGAAGGCATGGTTTAACCCCTTCCATGCTGGTGACGAACCCCAGCCGTCACGCTCTGCGGCGCTCGTATGCTGATGACGGCTGGGGTTCGTCACGGCCCCGCCCTGTTCTTTTGTTTACCGCACAGCGGCGGAAACGGCCCAGCATGGAAGGGGTTAAAGCCAACAATGGCTTGCTCGGGGAGCTGATTTTTCTGATGTCTACTACGCGCCGGTGTGTGCACTGATATATATAGAACACAATGTCCCAATAGTTACCAGTAAATAAGGCAATTTAAAGTATGCATGCACCAAGCATTACAGACGAAGGACAACAAGGAGGCTCAATTCATTAGTGTAAGGTTTGTTATTCACCGTTTTTTCATGTGGGAATACAGTTGTAAAGCAGCACTGTACATGAAAACATTCATGTGACAACCCAAATGGCACTTGGTGACAAGGTGATAATTAAGTGAAAGTGACGACGCAAGTGAACGGGGTGAACAGCGTGGACGGCGCAGAGTGACAAAAATATATACAGTGTAGGCTCAAGAATAAATTCAAATTATTTCAAATTGCAAGTAGGACACAGTTATGAGGCAAAAGTAGTGCGCCAGAGAATTGCGCTGCAGTGTCGACGGCGTTTCGATTCACAGTTGTTTGGGTGTGTGCACTGAAGCAGTCTATGTCAGTGTTAGGAGCGGAGGCTGAGCCTGTCCTGCGGAATGTCACCGAGACACGGACGGTGTCTCTGACTCTGCCCCGACCTAGCGGCGCGAGCAGAACCTGCGGTCCTGGCGCCTGTTTATCACAAGCCCCATGTGTGGAGGCAGGAAGGGGATGGGCGAGAGCAGGGCAGGGACCGCAAGATAGATAGATAGGTATTTGTGTGTGAATGAAGTAATAAGAAGAGAAGGAAAGAAAAATGGAAACCATAGATGCATTGAGACATAGGGGAAGACGGAGGAATAGAGAGAATCGGAGCTAGTGAGGGGGGAAGCAACAGAGAAAGAGAGAGGAGGGGACGAGAAAGAGAGAGAGAAGAGCGGCTGTGGGAGAAAGAAACAAGGACAGATGTCAAAAAGAGTGAGGCAAGAGGTTAACAGAGCAAGAACAAGAGCGACAGAGAATGGAAGCGACAGAACACAGGAGAGAGAGAAGAGAACAAGCATTGGCGACGAAAGTCATCGCGATCACCATCGCTGTGAAAGTGATCGCGATGACGCGCTAAAAACACGCAAAGGATGCGCGTGCTTGTGCACGTTCTAGCAAGCTGGTTGTCGCTTTGGGAGCCCTTCTCCGAGCAGCGCATGCGCGCTCACTCAGCGAGACCTAAAAAGGGCATAAATCTATAGTCTGGTATCCCTGCCCTAAACCGATGCTAAAACTTGATCTGATATGTCTTTGTATTTCGTTCGCCTGCAGGAGTGCAGTTGCACCATATTTTCATGGCCAGGAGATAGTCAGATCCATGTTTTGAAGCTATCTGGGTCCTTGCTTCTAATATAGCCAGTAGGTGGATATATTCAAATTTATCCTTGAAAGTTCTGATTGGCACCCATTATTTATGACCTTGCCTCTACCACCCTTTTGCTTTTCAAATAATTACAGGTACATATTTAGTATATTTTTCTAGTATGTAATGTGTTTTTTCTTGGTGCAAACCATTTCTTCTTGTACACTTATTTCCTGCCTTAAATATTAAAAGCCTTCTTGCCGATTAAGACTCCTATAATATTCAGCTTGACGTATGTACCCACGCAGCTTCACTTTTTGCAGACAAAACAAAACCTTCTCTTTTTTATGGTTCACTTTTCACAATTGTTGCCCTCTTCATATATTAGGTTTTCTTCAGTTACTCCCACACAATGTGCATTATGATGCTTCTTTGTTTATTCGTCTGATAATAAAGGCAAGCTTTCTAGACGGCAGTTTCCATGGTCACTTGTTTTATATTCCATTTCAACTTCGTTCGCTCTTCACCAGTTTTAAGCTGAGAGGATTATGAAGCACTTTAATTTGCACCGGGGACGCCTTTTTTTCAAGGTACGGGGTTTTAAGGTTTTGATTCTGGAATGGCCTATAAAAGCACCTGTTGAGTGAAGTGCCTGAGGTTCGAAGGCGTGCTGCAAACATGGTGCACTGCTGATGCTGCACTATAGAACGGCGATTTGAAGAAATATGTGACAATGAAAGATGGCTGTCAAATATTCAAAGTCTTACTTTTAGAGTTCCATATCTTCAGGGGCATAGCTTGGCCAGTGAGACTTGGGGTTGTGAGTGTCAGATTTCCCAACAATCACGTTGGCATATCTTTTTGAAATACAGTACACTAAAAGCAGGGAACATGAGATAGACTTAAGGGGCATTGGAAAAGGAGAGGAACACTGATTGGAAGGACTTCTAGGTGGGAGAAAACAAAATAGTTTTGTAACTAACCTCTTTGAAGACATTCAAAACAGAGAGAGGGAGGCAGAGAGTGTGTTTGCGTTTTTGTCTGCGTGCATAGTAGACATTCCTGCTGAATTTCAAAAGACACCTCACCATACCAGATTGAAAGCAACAGTACTTAACTATTGAACAGAAAATACATTTATATGGAGGGAATGTAACAGCCCAAACATCCTCCCTAAAGCTAAGCCCCTGTATATCTTAAAAACTGAAAAGGATTTCACCAGTTCAAGATTTGTTAAAGATGGGACAAATAAAAGTGGAGGCAGTGTAGATCAAGGTGTTCTGGAATTATTATTTGAAGGAATAGATAAGCCAAAGTCTGAGGGAAACATTACAGAGGGGTGGGGCGGGTGAAGAGATGATGGATCCTTGAGGGACTTTTGTGTTCGACGAAAAAGGTTTGGAGCAGAGAGAAGGGAGAGGTGCAATTAGATTACGTTGGTATGGAGGGAGTCGATTTTAAGGATGGTACATCGAATTCCAATTGATTCCAGTAAAATGACGGGCCATCAATTTCATATCAATATCCAGAGCACCTGATGGCAAAATAGGCCTAGGCTGATGCATTTTGACATAATCCTCACCTTTAGTTTTGATGGTATCTATCACAAATTGTATTTGATTTTGTGGTTTGAGCAGGTGAAGCATAGTCTTTTGTTGCACAGTGATAATCTATGAAATATTAGTGATATGGGTCTCCTCTGTGTGGATTATACAAAATTGCCATGTGCAAATTCCACCATTACATTTTCTGAGGACATTGCTCAAAAAGCGCACTAACCACATGGTTTAAATATAAACCAGCACATGAAAATCTATTTATATTTTAGCTTGTAATGAAATTCATCTAATATTTATAATTTCAAACCTATTTTATTTTCTTCATTAAATGCAACCTGTAAAATAACACACAGGAATATGATACACACAGGAATATGATTATCTTTGTAGGACTGTACCGATAACTAGATTATATCCAGATGATATTGTGCCTTTCTACAACAGAAAAAAGACCGTAAAATGTTCTAAATTTTAAGTCTGAAAATGTTTAATTACATCACTGAAAACTTCTCAGCTGCTCAAAAGCATCCTCTATTTAAATATAATCTGGACAAGAAAACACACTATGGATACAAAAAAAATTCAATAATCCATGAATCGGCAGGAAATAACTACGAAACACATGACCACTATCTATGGGCAATAACAGGCCAGCATCGTGATATCTTTTTACACAATCCATTTAACCTCTTTATTTGCCGCAAAAAGCAAAGTAAATATAACTGAACCATAAATTAATCTGCTTTTGTTCAACATTTCGAAAACTAATATCAGAATCAAACTCCAATTGTAATCAAAAACAAAAAATGATCACAGTCCTAAACAGAAATATACACCTTCAGATGTGAAATATATGAATTGTTAGATTCTATGGCATGACCATAGGCGAGGATTATGCCTCATCAAATGTAATCTATAACCAGTGATAATACAAAATTGGTTTAAAATAAAACCTTTCGAAAGTATATTCTGTCGACCAATTCACTTGACTTCATGTCTTCCAATCTCACTTCTGTTTGCAGAGCCTTAGTCGCCATAACACCAAAACCGTTAAGAATCTATTGCAGCCGCTGTAAAAATGGGAGCGCACATGGAAGAAAACAATTTTCTAAAAGATATTTAAGGTCTTTAAGTTCCCCAGGGCCCAAATTACCTGTTTAAATGCATAAGACTTCAAAGACTGAACTGCACAAGGATTAGAGTTCCCTGGATCATATGAGCAAGAAATCACTAAAAGCATGGCATGCTGTTGCTGCCATGTCTAAAGACAAAGCAAAAGTACGTCAAACTATTCCTGAATTCTACATCAGGAGGCACTGGTGATGCATACAGTAGCCAGATGATGGCTGGAATGAGACAGTCTGGAGTACAAAAAGCAGCGACCACTGAAAATCCGTATGTTGGACGCACTGTGAAAACTGCGATGGCGGACGATTCCAAACAGTCTCATGACCATCTGTGCAAGGAGAGGTTTCCATGATTTGAAGAAATATTCAGATGCCATATAGCATGACAAGATATCACTCATAAAAAATACAAAGAATACAGCTGTTAGGACAGCCCTGTCAAATCTTGTCTTCCCTACTTCAATTGGTATAATCCAACAACTATAAAGGCAAAAAGATACCACCACAGATCGCCCTGCTGACAAGACAACTCCTGCCCCAAGACAACTCCTGCCCTTCCTCTCTGCCAGTGTGTAGAAATCAACCAACGCAATACTATACCATATATTTGTTCCTTTGTTTACTGTTTTAGTTTTAGTTTTTTTCTCCTTCTCTCAAAAACTATTATTTGATGTCCTCTCTATCAAATTATTGTAAAGCGCTCTGATATCCTTCGGGATCTTGTTCGCGCTATATAAAACTTTATGAATAAAAATAAATAAATAGCCTGGCAGATAACTTCTTCTGAAAAATGTCCTTATTAGAGGAACTCAGAACAGTGCTGGCATCGAAGGAACTAGCATTTCAAATTTCAGGAGGTATTGAAAACGTAATTCTTCTAAGCAACTAACATACTAAGTATGTTCGCCAACAGGACAATTAGCTACTAAAAAAATGACCTGTAGATAAGGCGGACAGTAGGAATTTGCCTTTCTTTAGGTCAACCATTGATGAGCGAGTAGTGACAAAAAATCAGGACACTGACAAATCTATACTAACAGGATAGAAACCCCTGTCAGCAGTCATGCCCCTTACTTCAAGTAGAGTTCAAATCCTTGTGAATGCTTGTGGCCCATGTTTGGGCGATTTAAAACAATGCTTATTCTGAACTCCCTGTACTTTCATTGTCACCCAAAATATTCCAAGCTATCAGTCTCTGCTAGGCAGACACCCAAGTATACATAAGTCACTGGGGACTCATCCTAAGAAAGGAAATCAAAGATAGACAGGTTTAAAAATACCAGTGGCGGTGCGTCCATTAGGGGCGTTGGGGCGTTGCCCCACTAGCCATGGACGACCGTCACGTCATGCATTCAATTAGGAAGTAATAGGGATTCAAAAATAAATTATTCTGAGCGCACTCACAGTCTGCGGCAGAGAGACCCAGCTGTACCAGGACAAGCCCGACAGAATCGGCCATTGCGGAAGGTTGTGGGGGCGGAGCTGCGGCAGTGAGTGACAGCGCAGCCAGCTAAGCAGGAATAGCGCAGCAGGCAGCAGCTGTGTGTGCGCATTTTGGACAAGTCATTTTTATGGCTGGCCCACGCATGCGCACACGCAGTAGTCCCTTCCCTCCTCCTCCTCCTCCCCTACAGCACGCAGACAGGCAGGGACCCGAGACACCCGGGTCTCATTATGGTCATATTTAACCCTGCTCTTTAACCAATCCTGGCGCAGTGGCGCTGTTAATGCTGCAACCTCCTATCTTAAGTGAACAAAACACTTAACCTCCGTGCACTGTTGCTGGGGTGGTTCTACTCTAGAACAACACTTGCGTTTATACAGTATCACAAATTAAATAAACAAACTGTTCGTGTAATTTCCACATATATTTTTTCAATTTTCACGAAAAAAGTATATTAACACATTTCTGGGCTAGGCAAAAGCCTAACATACATTTACAATATCAAAATGACATTTAAATGATTACAAAATCTCAAAATCAATCATATTCTTGTATGCTTCAGGGAAGAATTCTCTCGATGCCCAATGCATTTCGAGCTCAAAGAGCTCTTCCTCAGGGGCCTGTAAACTAAACATGTAAATGAGTTTAATTTGAGCCTTTACACAAAGAAATTCCCTTTTAAAATCATGACTCCCGAGGTGCGTGACTCCTTCGCCCGGGGGATGAAGGAGGTGGCACGCTGGATGGCAGCCAACTTCCTGCAGTGCAACGTCTCCAAGACCGAGGTTATGCTCTTCGGAGAGGCCAAACGTTTATGGACTCCGGACTGGTGGCCCCAAGATCTTGGCCCCGTCCCTGAGCCCAAAACGGTGGTAAAAGATCTGGGAGTGAAACTGGATCATGAGCTCACCCTAACACAACAAACTAATCAAGTGGTGGGTTCATGTTTTCATGTTATTGGTCTTCTCAGGAGAGTATTCCCTCTGCTACCGGATTTCACCAGGAGAACGTTGGTCCAGTCACTAGTGTTAAGTAGGCTGGACTACTGCAATGGTCTGTTGCTGGGTGCCAATGAGGGTATCTTGGCTAGATTGCAAGTTGTGCAAAACACTGCTGCACGACTAGTTTTAAACGTCCCGCCTCGTACTCCCTCAAAACCATTGTTGGCCAAACTGCACTGGCTCCCGGTAAGGCAGAGGGTGATGTATAAGATCTGCTGTGTCATCCATAAATGCCTTATGGGAAAGGGTCCTGGCTACCTCACTGAAAAATTCATCCCTTATGTCCCATTTAGATCCTTGAGATCAGGAGATCAGGAATTGTTATGTGTTCCTAGGGCCATGAAGGCTAGAAAGGGGGGTAGGGCCCTATCTGTAGCCGGCCCTAAGTTGTGGAACCAACTCCCGAAGGAAATCAGAGTATGCAGGGAACATTTCCCTTTTAGGAAGAAACTTAAAACGTTCCTTTTTAATTATTAGCTGGTTTAGGGCTTTGAATTAAATTATGACGAGTTGCTGTTCTTTAGTTGCTGCCAAAGGCGCGGAGATACTCCTCCGGGAGTCGATTCACAGCGCCATACAAACATGCAAATAAATAAATAAATAAAAAAATTCAGTGTGCAAGGCTTTTATTCTTTGTTAACCATATGTCGTGTGTGTGTTCGTGAATGTTGTGTGATGAATAAGGAAAACCCCTCTCCGCACTACTCTTGTGCTCAACATGACAAATAACTGCTTCTATACTCACTCTCCGAGTGGAAGAATCCTCAACACACTTCCTGTTTGCAAAAAAAGACCGGTTTCAACACAAGATGGACAAAATGACCGTCCTTGAAGGCTACCCTACTTTTACCCTGATGATTCTGTCGTGACAAGCTTTCTTGACCATCTTACCTTACTTCAACTTGACAAAGACTCGCTGTTCCCTGCTTCATAGAACCCAATTACAGACTGGTCCTGTCTCCTGAAAAATCGGTAGAATAACATGTTCACCAAACACGCTATCAACAAACGCTATGAAAAACGCTATGTAAAAACTCCCTCAGAGAGCACCCAACGCTCCCATTTACCGCTATAAAAGCCCTTGGCCGTACCTGCTGCTCAAATCTCTCCTTAAAGTCTTGACGAACTCCACCTTTCCACCACCATCAACAAAGTCTTCTCATACGAATACAACCGTTTACGCTTTTACTCGCGCTAAGCTCAAAGTGCGAAGGAGACAGAGAACGGACTTCCCGTTACCATCACCACGGGCGCCATCTTAGAATGGGACTCATCAATGCGCTGTATGAAACAAAACTAAAACGAAGTCTCAAAACTCGATCGAAACTTTCCCTAACTGGAAAATAATAGTAGCACATGTGAATAATAGCTGAAGAAAAAGAAGATGAGGGTAATTTTAGTACAAGGTGAATAAACAAGTGTGTAGTTGTGAGGAAATTCTGGAGGGAAATTCGGGAGGGGTGTACCAAATCACTCACTCAGTTGACAACTGGTTTCAATGATACTGAAAATCACGACATCTTGTGGATGTAACAACATAATAATAACAAAGAAGTTGCCTTAATTACCAGAATACATTTCTAATAAAACACTTTCCTGTGAGTGCATGCATCTTTCCTACAGATACAGAGTGAAGTGAATTTTTTTTTTATTGAACTTCATAGGAAACAAATCAAATCTACTTTTTCATTGAGCCCCCTTGGCTCCTGCGTTTCCAATTTCTTGATCCAATAGATCTCTCTTTGAAGGAGGGATCTAGTTAGATCCACTCCTTCATAGGTTTTAACTTTCTCCAGTATTGAAAACCTGATCTGGGATATGTTGTGATGATTTTCAATTCAGTGTTTAGCTAAGTTGCTTTTCGTGTTTTGGTTCCCGATAGTGCTTTTATGTTCCGAAACTCGAATTTTTAGTTTCCTCTCTGTTTTCCCAACATAAATTTTGCCACATGGGCACTTTATGTAATAGATCAAGTTGTTGGAATTGCAATCTCCATCATAATGTAATACAATTTCTTTCCCAGATCGTGGGGGATGTAAGGTCCCTCCTACAATTACGTTATGACAATGCACACAGTTGGAACATCTTTTCATTCCTTTATGAGCAGCCTCTAATTCCCTTTTAGGTGTCATCAACAGTTCTTTCAAGTTTTTAGATCTCGTGAAGGCAAAGATTGGTTTTTGAGAAAAAATTCAGTGGAAATCTGATTCATTCTGTAATAATTCCCAATGTTTGTTCACGATGTTCTTAATTTTTGGCGAAGATGTTGAAAATTTTGAGACAAAGACATGTCTTTCGGCTGTTTTCTTGGGTTTCTGTTCAAGAAGGTTTTCTCGGTCACAAGTTTGTATCCTCATTCTTGCTTTCTCCAGAACTTCTTCTGGATACCCTCTCTCCATGTATCTTTGATGTTGCAATTCTAGATGTTCTTTTAAGTACTCCTTTTCTGAACATATTCTCTTAATCCTCATGTATTGTGAAACAGGCAAGTTGTTCTTCAGATTTGGGGGCTGAAAAATTTGAAACAGTACGGAATTGTTCACATCCGCCTCTTTCCTAAAGGCTTTAGTCTGAATCTTGGACTCCTTCATGCTTATGGCTACATCCAAAAATAATATTTCTTCATCACGAATGGTGTGAGTGAATTTGATTTGTTCCACGCATTCATTGAGTCTTTCTATTTGCCTTTCTAGACTTTCTCTCGGTCCTGACCAGGATTGGCTGAGTAGATGCCGCGGAGACTTCAGCACTGGTGCCGCTCGTGGGTGGTGGCTGTGTGCTAAGTGCAGCACTGTATGGCCAATCACATGTGGCTTATGTCGAGCCATGCAGTCGTGATTGGCCATTTCCTTACTCCGTCGGCACGTCACCGCGCCTGGTGTGCCACAACAACACGACGAGTCAGAGTCACAAGGAGAGTGTGTACAGGGTACCCTCGTGACTCGTGCCTGCTGCAGTCGGTGAGTGTCTTCATCTTGTCTACAGTCAGTCGAGTCACACAATTCCTCATAAAACGTACGTTTTTTTAAGGTATGTACACAGTTCAGTGCAGAAGTGCGTGTGCGTGGCATGTCATGATGATAATTGAACTGCACTTGACGACAGATTATTTTACGCTCACTGAAGCCAGTTAGCTAGGCCTCGGAGGGAGGCAGCATTGAAAGGCGATGGGGAGGCGAGACAGCAGCAGGAGGAGTACGTCATGATCCTCATCATCTTCTCGGCAAGGGCTGAGGAAGCAATCTACTCCGGGCCCACAGACACTGCGCCGTCCACCAGATCCCTCATGGCTGACAACCTGGCCCGGCCCCCGAGCCCCCCGATAAAAGCTCATATCCTAATGAAATATTTCTATAATTCATAGGGGACTCGTGCACAGGGGAGCTCTGCTGAGCTGTACTTACAGCTCACATCTGCCCGCAGGTCGACCAATTTATGACTTTTGGCACCGTTAGCCTCGCGGGCCTCGGATACAGGACACCTCGGACTCGGAGTTCATTAGCGCACAAGTGGTCCCTTGAACCGCGCCAAATGCGCCTCTGGCACGGAGCGCGCCGGGTGAATTAGCAGGAAGTGCTCGAGCAGCCAGCGCTCCAATCCCGTCCTCGGAGTCAGCAGCCCTAATGCCCCGGCTCCACCGGGGCCTCTTTACTCATCCATCTTCCCAGCTCTCAACGTCAAGGCCTCCCCAGCTCCCTGGTGGAAGCGTGCCATTCCCTGTTGGCACTGGGGAGTGGGCGCAGATGCGCGGCGCACCCTTTCCGTACCTTCGACCGTGGGTCTCTGCCCCAGACCGGAGTGCAGCAGTGCCAACCTTAGAGGCTGATGCCACCATGCAGCGGCGGCTTCCTCCACTTCCTGTCCATGGGCACCCACATCCCAAGGCATCAGGGTGGGTCCCGCCAAGGGCACGACTTCTTGTTGGAAACTCAAGGCCTCCTCCGTGTCTTGGCTGGAGCTGTCCACGCACTGGCACAAAGTGTCAAGATACTGAAAAGTAAAACAAAGAGTTTTCCCTATGGGAATGTATTATTTCCTGCTCCTAGATCAGGACTCAAACTGACAAACACAAATCACACCATTCATTTTGTGGAACTGGAGAACACTTACCAGAAAGGAACACACCCAATCTAATTATAATTAAAAAGTGTACAATTTATTATAAAAAAATACAAAGATATCAATGGATCATCAATTAAAAACATGAAATACACAAATAAAATACACAATTAAAACCACCTAATGTGGACGTGGAGAAATTAATCAAAAGAGACACTAATATCTGTCTTTGTTATATCATTTCGGGCCCTAGTTTGTCAACAATGGGAGGAATAATATTCCTTTGGACCAGATTGATTATTGACAACGCCGAATATGACTTGGGGATTGGCGTCAACGCGTTTCGGAAGCTTTAAATGATAATGGCTCCCTTCCTCAGGACAGTTTGTATATATATTCTCCACAGGTTAAATGTCAAACCTAATGCACAAATAAAATACAATGCAACTATTAGATTCTGACGTAATGTATGCCGGTTACACATTTTTTCACATTTCTTTATCTTGTCCCTATCTTAAGGAGGACTGAATTTGTACTTGAGTTTCAAACCTGATATATGATGACAAAAAACAACTATATATGACCACAGACAGTCTATGGGAAATCCACAATTCTATGTATTTGTTATGATTTTTACCACATTATTCATGATTCAGTCATGGAAAAAGATGTTTGAAACAATTATACTTGAATGTTTTCCAATCCGAATACAATTATCAATCATAATTCGAAAAATCAAGGGGAGGCCTATTTGTAATCACAAGGGGTCTATGTGCATGGATCAGTCTCTTTTTTAGTACTGTATGTTTTGCACTTTTGGGAGTAATAGGAGTTTTTTGGGAACTACAATGACATAAACATGTGATTGCAAATGCTACTTACCAGTATGCATCTGTTCTTGGCATGTAGGGCTGCTGACATTCATATCTGTGCATAGTCCGCCACCTAGTGTTGGGTCCGGATGATTGCACATTGTTGTCCTGGAAGAGTCTTCGAAGTATCACGAGATAGGTGGCTCCTCCCCTGGACTACAGTGCGCATGGGCATCGCCTCCATCCCCAGATTGTTTTTAGCCATTGGCAGAGATGGAGTGAAGAAGTGAGTGATGACCATGCTATGAGCATATGTGTGTATATGAATACATACTTCAGCTGCTACAGGCGCCGGGGAGGAGGGTGGGCGATATGAATGTCAGCAGCCCTACATGCCAAGAACAGATGCATACTGGTAAGTAGCATTTGCAGTTCGAGGCATGTGGGCTGCTGAATTCATATCTGTGCATAGAATACATAGCAGTCCCTCCATTAGCGGCGGCCGCCCGTGCCAGCTGCAGCAGTCTGAAAAAGCGTTTTTAGAACAGCTTGACCAACAGCTGCCTGTTGTTTTGAATGCACGTCTACACAGTAGTGCTTAGTGAAAGTATGAGTGGTAGACCATGTGGCTGCTCTACAGATGTCTTCTAAGGGAATGTTACCTAAGAAAGCCATAGAGGCCCCCAACTTCCTAGTGGAGTGGGCCCTCGGTGGGATAGTGAGAGTGCGCTTAGCTTTAGCGTAGCAGATCTGAATGCACTTTACTATCCATCTAGCGATTCCTGCTTTGGAGATTGCATTTCCCTTGTGTTGTGTGGCAAAAGCAACAAAAAGTTGTTTGGTTTTGCGGAAATCTTTTGTCCTGTCCACATAATACATCAAGGCCCTCTTCACATCAAGGGTGTGGAGCATCCGCTCCGCCAGCGTCTCTGGGTTTTGGAAAAACACCGGCAATTCAATTGTTTGGTTTATGTGAAACTGTGAGACCACTTTGGGTAAGAACTTAGGGTTAGTGCGGAGCACCACCCTGTTAGCATGTACCTGGAAGAAAGGTTCTTGGATGGTGAGCGCCTGCAGTTCGCTAACCCTCCGTAGCGATGTGATTGCTACTAAGAACGCAACCTTCCAGGTTAAAAACTGCAGCTCACAAGAGTGTAGTGGCTCAAAGGGAGGACCCATCAGCCTTGTAAGAACCACATTGAGGTTCCATTCCGGAGCTGGTGGAGTCCTTGGTGGAATGACCCTTTTGAGTCCTTCCAGAAAAGCCTTGATAGCAGGGACCTTAAAGAGTGACAGGTGCTGCCTATTCTGGAGGTATGCTGCCATAGCCGACAGGTGAATGCGGATGGAAGAGTAAGCTAGATTACAACGATACAGGTGAAAGAGGTAACATATGATGTTTTGAATGGAAGCGTCTAGCGGGTCAATGCTGTGCTCCACGCAGTAGACGACAAACCTCTTCCATTTAGCCGCATAACAAGCTCTAGTAGTGGGCTTCCTTGCCTCCCGAATGATGTCCATGCAATCGGGCGGAAGATTGAGGTAGCCAAACTCTAGGACTTCAGGAGCCAGATCGCCAGGTTGAGCTGTTGCGGATCTGGGTGCTGAATGTCGCCATGGCTCTGCGTCAGAAGGCTGGGAGTGAGATGAAGCCTTTGATGCGGTACCACGGAGAGTTCCAGAAACGTGGTGTACCATGGTTGGCGAGCCCACGTTGGAGCAACCAGGATGAGCGTCATCGAGTGTTGCCTGAGCTTGCGTGCCACCAGCGGTATCAGAGGTGCTGGGGGAAAAGCGTACGCAAATCTGCCTGACCAGTTCATCCACATCGCATTGCCCTGTGATTGGGGGTGTGGGAATCTGGCGGCGAAGCTTTGGCATTTTGCGTTCTCCTTTGTGGCGAACAGGTCTATCTCTGGATGACCCCACCTTTGGAAGTACGGTTGGAGTACTGATGGATGTATCTCCCACTCGTGCATCTGATGGCTGTGCCTGCTGAGCAGATCCGCCATTTGATTGTCCTTGCCTGGGAGATGTTCTGCCATGAGGAAGATGTTCCTCTGAATGGCCCACTTCCACATGCTCTGAGCCAGATGAGACAGCTGTGGAGAGTGTGTACCTCCCTGCTTCTGGATGTAGTACATGGCCGTCATGTTGTCCGTCCGGATCAACACGACCTGGTTGCACAGATGTACTTTGAACGCCTTTAAGGCCATGAAGATTGCCATCAGTTCCAACACATTGATGTGCATCTTCCTTTGCTGAAGTGTCCATAGTCCCTGCACAGTGTAGTGGAGTACATGCGCTCCCCATCCCTGGAGAGAGGCGTCCGTCGTCAGGATGATCTGTGGGACAGGCTCTTGGAATGGTCGGCCCTTGCAAAGGTTTTGTGGATTCCACCAATGCAGAGAGTTGTACGCCCGACCGCTCACCAACACTAGGTCTGTCAGTTGCCCATGAGCCTGAGTCCACTGACGTGGCAGGCACTCCTGAAGCGGACGCATATGTAGTCTCGCGTGCGGGACAATGGAGATGCAGGAGGCCATCATGCCTATCAACTGCATGAACACCTTCGCTGGAAGCGAGTGTTGGGGTCTGAATCGTTGGATCAGCGCCTGGATACTGGCGATTCTCACTGAACTCGGCTGCGCAGTGGCTGCCAGAGTGTCGATTGTCGCGCCCAGATACTGTCGCACGTGGGCGGGCTGGAGATGGGACTTTGGGTAGTTCAGAGAGAATCCCAGATCGTGCAGGAGGTGAATGGTGCGTGACACGTGGTCTACGCACTGGTGTTCCGTCTTTGCCTGAATAAGCCAGTCGTCTAGGTATGGAAAGACATGGACGTGCTGGCGACGGAGATGCGCCGCCACAGTCGCTAGGCATTTCGTAAATACTCTCGGTGCCGTGGTGACCCCGAACGGCAGGACTCTGAACTGGTAATGCTGGTCTAAGATCGTGAATCTGAGATACTTTCTGTGGGAAGGATGCAGGGGAATATGGAAATAGGCATCCTTCAGATCCAGCGTTGCTAGGAAGTCCCCCTGTTGAAGCAGGGGAAGCACCTGCTGCAATGTGAGCATATGGAAGTGCTCCGAGTTGATGTACCAGTTCAGGGGCCTGAGGTCCAGGATCGGCCTGAGTGATCCGTCCTTTTTGGGGATCAGAAAATACAGGGAGTAAACTCCTGTTCCCCGTTCTTGCAATGGAACGAGCTCTATCGCCCCTTTTTGCAGCATGACCAGTACTTCTTGCTGCAACAAGGTCAAGTGCTCGTCGGACATAGCACGGTTTCTTGGCGGTATGTCCGGTGGAATGGACGTAAGTTCTAGACAGTACCCGTACTGGATAAGAGACCTCACCCACCTGTCCGTGGTGATGGACCTCCACGCCGGCAGGAACTGCTGGAGTCTCCCCCCCGACAGGTGTCGTGTGATCGGGGGGAAGTGACAAGACGTCACTGCTTGTTGGAGGTGGTGGACCTGGAGGCATTGTTTCCACGTCCCCTGCCTTTGATATTATTGCCTCTGTAGCCACCCCTGCCCTTGTTGTTGTTATACGAGGACTGGGTGTTCCCCTTGTAGTATTGCGTGGACTGGGATGCCTGGCCCCTCGAGGTGCCTCTTGAATTGGAGCGGCGAAAGGAACCACCCCGAAACTGCTGGCTTTGTAAAGCCCCCATAGACTTGGCAGTTTCGGTATCTTTTTTCATCTTTTCTAGGGAGGCATCCACCTCAGGGCCGAACAGATGGTCAGGATTCACTGTTTGACCCAGCATTGTGGTTTGTATGTCGGGTTTGAACCCCGAAATTCGAAGCCAGGCATGGCGTCTAAGTAACACGCTTGTATTGATAGCCCTGGAGGCAGTGTCTGCCACATCTAGGGCACATTTGATGGATGCATTCGTAATGAGTTTACCCTCCTGAATGAGCATCTCCCCCGCCTCCTTGTATTGGTCAGGCAAGTGTTGCAGGATGGCCTCTAATGTGTCATAATGGGCCCTATCATAACGTGCAAGCAGGGCTTGAGTGTTAGAGATCCTCCAGATGTTCGCTGCCTGTGCAGCAATGCGTTTGCCTGATGCTTCAAAGACCTTGGACTCTTTGTCTGGGGGAGGAGCATCACCAGTAGTCTGCGAATTCGCCCTCTTTCGAGCGTTGGACACCACCAGGGAGTCCAATGGTAAGTGTCCCTTAATATACGTGGGATCCGTGGGCGCCGCTTTATATTTTCTGTCGATGCGAGGATTGACCACCCGCGCCCGGGTGGGCTCCTTGAATACCTCCTGGGCATGCTTCAGCACCCCTTTAAGCATCGGTAGTGTCTTGACTTGTTTTTCGGCTACCGAGAAGGTGTCGACTAAGAAGTCCGCATCCACGGGGTCCGAGTGCAGTTCGACGTCGTGGTTCGCTGCAGCTCTCTCTATTAGGGCATTGAAGGCCGCCGAGTCCTCTGTCGGGGACGTCTTTGCGGCGAAAAGTTGAGTGTCCTGACCCGATTGCGGGTCGTCTGCGTCGCCTCCCGCTGTCCAGGGCACATGCTCCTCTTCCGGATCCGAGTACGCAGGATAGGTGTACTCGTCCTCGTCCACATAAGGCGCGGGGGAATGGGCCGGCGAGTGTTCCGGGGCTTGTGGAGACAGAGGTTCCATCAGAGCCGAAGAGTCCGCAGAGTACCTCTTGTTCTTGAGTGGAATCCTAAAAGGTTCCAAGGCCGGCTCCGACGTAATCTTTCGTTTGAGGAGCGACAATTTTCCGGTGTTTGCGTCGATGATCACCTCACGACGTTCCTCCACCGCAAGCGGCTGGAGCCGAAGCTTCGACACCACCAGAGCAGCTTTCGGCGTCAATACCTCCTGTGAGTGTCCGCCCTGTTTCGGCGCGAAGGCCTTCGGCGTCGTTTTGGGTGGAAGGGTAAAACGAATGGGCGTTTGTTCCTTAGCAGGCTTCTGCGTGGGTCGAGGCACTACAGTGTCCTGGCTGGGAACCACAGTGGACTGTTGGATCCGCTTTAAGGATTCCCCCACCTTCCTTGTAAGGGACGCCGAGGGCTGAACCGGCTCGAGCGACTCGTCGACTTCGAGAGCCCGATCGCCGATAGGCCTCTTCTTCGGGGCCGACGCCCCATGGCCAGGCGCACCGTCGGCGTGACGCTTCTTCGAAGACGTCTTCGGGTCCACGACCCCTTTCGGTGCCGATGCAGCCGCGTCGGAGGCCTTCACCTTCGGCGCCGACCCAGAGGGCTTCGGGTCGGCCATTTTGGCGTGGCTCTTCTGGTCGGCCATTTTGGCGTGGCTCTTCAAGTCGGCCATTTTGGGTTTCGTGGAAGTTGACGCCTCCAGAACCTTCTTCACCAACGCCACTTTCGGTTTCGGTTTCGCATCCGAGGGTGCGAGACCAGTTGGCTTCACTTTCGGTTTCTTCGTAGAAATGTCCGTGACCGGGCCCGGAGGCGGGGACGTAGGACTCATAGTTAGATCTTGGGTAAGGCCCGAAGGCGATCCCTCGACCAGGGCCGTATAACGGGGAGTAACCCCGGAGTCTTGTTGGGGATGCTCTTCCTCCGAGCTATCTCCCATCGTGGGACAAGCCCGTTCGTCGTCCCCTACCTCGTCGGAGACTTCGTCGTAGGCCTCATCACCCGCGTCGCCGGTCTCTTCTTCGGACGCGGGGCCAGAGTCCGACCCTTGTACGTCGTCTTCTCCCTCAACAGATTCCTGGAAGATGTCATCAGGTGGGGGTGCCGAAGCCGACAATTGAGCCTGGAGCCGATTAGCCCGGCGAATTTTTAAAGTTTTCTTACTCCTAAATTTCGAACACGCCATGCAGGTGTCTTCACGGTGATCCGGTGACAAGCATGTATTGCACACGGGGTGCACGTCGAGGTGCGAATATTTAGAGTGACACAGCGGACACTTCTTGAATGGAGTCCGCTCCATAGCAAAGGGTGTAGTGTAGGCCCGTCCGCGTCGAAAGCACGTGGAAGGGCAGTAGGAGATCGGAGCTGAGAGTCAGTAAGAAACCCGAACGCAACTATACCGACGCCCAGCCTAAAGACCTTTTGGTCTCGAGGAAAAGTAGAACAACTATCGGTTCCGATAGAGGGAACCGAAAACACATCCGAACCCGATGGCGGAAAAAAACAATCTGGGGATGGAGGCGATGCCCATGCGCTCTGTAGTCCAGGGGAGGAGCCACCTATCTCGTGATACTTCGAAGACTCTTCCAGGACAACAATGTGCAATCATCCGGACCCAACACTAGGTGGCGGACTATGCACAGATATGAATTCAGCAGCCCACATGCCTCGAACATACTGTCTCTGTGTGTAAAAAATTCCCCCTGATGATTTTTCGAGAGACAATGTGGTAAAATTGTATAATACCTAAAAAAGAGACTGATCCATGCATATAAATACCTAAAAAAGAGACTGATCCATGCACATAGACCCCTTGTGATTACAAATAGGCCTCCCCTTGATTTTTCGAATTATGATTGATAATTGTATTCGGATTGGAAAACATTCAAGTATAATTGTTTCAAACATCTTTTTCCATGACTGAATCATGAATAATGTGGTAAAAATCATAACAAATACATAGAATTGTGGATTTCCCATAGACTGTCTGTGGTCATATATAGTTGTTTTTTGTCATCATATATCAGGTTTGAAACTCAAGTACAAATTCAGTCCTCCTTAAGATAGGGACAAGATAAAGAAATGTGAAAAAATGTGTAACCGGCATACATTACGTCAGAATCTAATAGTTGCATTGTATTTTATTTGTGCATTAGGTTTGACATTTAACCTGTGGAGAATATATATACAAACTGTCCTGAGGAAGGGAGCCTTTATCATTTAAAGCTTCCGAAACGCGTCAGCGCCAATCCCCAAGTCATATTCGGCGTTGTCAATAATCAATCTGGTCCAAAGGAATATTATTCCTCCCATTGTTGACAAACTAGGGCCCGAAATGATATAACAAAGACAGATATTAGTGTCTCTTTTGATTAATTTCTCCACGTCCACATTAGGTGGTTTTAATTGTGTATTTTATTTGTGTATTTCATGTTTTTAATTGATGATCCATTGATATCTTTGTATTTTTTTATAATAAATTGTACACTTTTTAATTATAATTAGATTGGGTGTGTTCCTTTCTGGTAAGTGTTCTCCAGTTCCACAAAATGAATGGTGTGATTTGTGTTTGTCAGTTTGAGTCCTGATCTAGGAGCAGGAAATAATACATTCCCATAGGGAAAACTCTTTGTTTTACTTTTCAGTATATTGGCGCTCCATTTCCCTATGGGTCATTAAGAGCCCCTCTCTTCCCTTTATACTTATACAAAGTGTCAAGACACATGTGCCCTCGTGGGGGCCATGGCATCACCCCTGGCACACAGCAGACACCAGGCCTGGGTCACCAATGTCCCCGGCAGAATCTCATGACAACCGTTTTACGCCTCACCACTTTCAAATGTCACCGTCCACCACTGATAAATACCAAGAAAGCTCCAGGAGAAAAGGATACCAAATGTGACATGACCTGGCAACACTATGATTAAACCCCTCCTCTGTCTCTGGAGCAGTGTAGTGTTCCTCTAGCTCTGGAAGAAAAGAAAGCTACGAAATAGCTCTGACCTGGCCAATTGTTGCATCTGTGTGAGCTTTAGTAACTTTAGAGAGCTTGCTCTATGAAGCAGTTGGAAGTGTGCCCCTTGTCCTAAAAGGGCTTGGTTGAAAAGCATATTTATTGATAAATGTGTCTTGTCTAGTTTTGTGAAAGTATTAACAAATGTTCCTAACACTTTAATGAACATATTCCAATCTGCAATAGGCCCAGAGTCACAGAATTCGATCCCAAAATTGTGTTTCAATTAAAAAATTGTTCGATGGTCTATTTTTTATGAATATCATAAAAATGTTGTGTATCTTTTCATCTGGTGTATTAGGTTGTACCTGCATTTAAAAATAGAACTAGTGCAGGGCCTGTACCAAAAAAAACAATTTTTCCCTCTAATCACTCCCCTTCTCCCTCCTTTTTTCCATTCATGGTTGTCTGTCGTCAATATATGTTCACCAATGTCTGTCCGAAAGTGTTAGTCAATTCGTGGTTGATTAGTTTGTATTAGGTACCCCCCACGTTCTTAAAAGCCCCCTTAACACTTATGTCCACCCCCCCAATGTCAATCACATAAGTTGAGTCCAATTTCAAAGCTACTCAAAATTTTTTATCTTGTGTAAGCTTGATCATTATAATTTTCACATGATGAAAGGAAAAAAATAAAAATAAAAATAAACAGATTTGATCAGAGAAACTTGTGACTGAAAAAGTGGTTTTTGAATTGAGTGATTCGGACCTCAATTTCTTTGTTATTTACTAAATTGATTGCACAGTACTGGCATTCAGTTTGTTCATTGGTATCGACAAAGAAGCAGAGTTCCCTCTGTTCCCGTCTTGCCAGAATGTCGGTGTCCATGGACATATCCATGTCCTCAGCCAAGATGGCTCAGACTTTTGATGTGGGGCTTTCCAAGTCCAGAAGCTTATTCTAGCAACCTCTTCATTAACTATCAATCAATTTCTTTGGCTTGCAAGAAAATGTCAACTTAAGCGCGGACATGATGGTATGTACTTTGGGGGTGGGTGCTATTCTCCCTTCCAAATAGGGCCTGGATCATTCAGCTAGAAATGTATTCTTTACCTCTTTGTTTATTGTTCTATGTAACTGCATCTGAGCATACGCACCAATTTAGACAAATGTGTCCACTCCAGGGATCGGCAAGGCACTGTATCATCAAGATTAAACATAACCTACAAGGCCAATTAAAGTCGACCTTTTTTTTTCTCTGTCTAGCAATGAAGAGAAGTCACCATTAAGCCGTCCCTATGCTCTGCAGACGTTGTTATGTTATGTTAGTGGTGATTTATAACGCACGCGGCTACTCGGAAGAGTGTCCCGGCGCGAGCTCCAGGAGAACATGAACAGAGTACAGAGATAGAGGCAGAAGGAAACCAGTTTTATTGAATAGGAAAATTTTGAGTTTTTTCCTACACTAAGTAGGGTTTTGAAGGCTACGGAGCTCCGGGGAAAGAGAGTTCCAAAACTTAGCAGCCAGATAGGACAGGGAGCTGCCCATCATCATCAGGCTTCACTGGCCATCCTTGCCAGGTTAGAACTTGTGCATCTTTCAGTTATGCGCCCCACTGTGGCCCACTAAATCATCATGTCATGTGAGAGGGTCCTAAGAGCCTGGCTGGGAGGCTTCCCTGAGTTTCTCTAATGCATCCACATGCAGGGTGTAATTTGACTTAGCTATCATTTAGGTAAGAAGGGTCAAACTGATTTGTCAGACTTATCAGGCTTGTATTTTTCCTCTGGGCAATTAATTATGGTTGTTTAGGAGCTTCCCCAAAGACCCGAGGCGCAACAGGCATTGCATTTTGAACTGATGCCTGTGGCTTGGTGAGGGCTTCACTCATGCGATCTCTTCCCCAGCTAGACTATTGCGTCAAACTAATATCATGCTCATCAATGTCACTATATATGATGCACCAAAGCTACTCAAGGCACTAGTACAAGGGACATAATTGAAACACAACTCACACCAGCTACAAGGGTGCAATCGCAAAATGATGAGCCTCCAGAGAGATAGAGAGGGTCCGCAGGTGGTCAGCCCACCGATGGGTGGCTCTCAGAAATATCACACGCCCACATTGTCCAGAGTCAACACTCGGGGGAAAAAACAAACTGCCACTGCCAGTGCACAGAGCTAAAGGTGTTTCACAGAGCTCCAATGCTGAAAAGCTGTGGGGAAACAAATCTATTGCGTCTGAATTGCTCTGATGCTGCATTGACCCTCTAGCATTAAAAGACATTTGTGGGAACTGAAACCACAAAGTACTGATTTGGAACTATTTACAAGCAGAAACCAGTATGATAAACTGAATTAACAAGTAGTCACAGAGACTTATTATGTTAAAAGAAATGACAAACCGGCAGGGCACCCCAATGTGTAACCCAAAGGAGGGGATCCTGGTACCTCACTCCTGCTAATACCGGGCCAGATAGTATGGCCCCAGTCACGTGATTGTAGTTCAATAAAGCGACTACCGCGGACGTGGCGTCAGGCGACGCGCGTACATGCCAGCCATCAAAAGCACCACACTTGGCTCCGTGTTTTATTTAATAGACCCAAGCCCTGATCCCTGGGTTACGTTCCCACATGTACCGGGGCATCCCAGAGCAACCCAACACTGGCCTGTAACCGCCGTGTTCCTGTGCTGAGGCGGCCACGCGCTGTACCATCCAGCCCCGCGTTGCTCGTTACCCAGAGATTCTGCTGCCAGCGCCCAACGCCTACAAATCAGGTCAGGCGCCATTTCACCACCGGACCAGGTGCTGAGCTCCGCACACCCAAGCGGCAGGTCGGCTGCATCTTCACTATCGGAGCAGACGTTACGCTCCGCGCCCAAATGTGTCGGCTGGCAGCGCGTATGCGCATCGGCTCTCTGTGGGAGAGAAAGGCTCGGTCGGCTGTTTTGAGGCCTGCACACCAGTGGCACCGCCGCTCGGGAGTCCTACTGTGCCCACAAGCTGTGAAATATGGTGCAGTGCCACCCAGCCTGCAACATGCCTAAACTCAAGAGAGGCAGCGCCCAAGGCCCGCAGTGTGCTAGCTCTGAGAGAGTTTACCCCAGTCACAAGGCGTGGCAGTTCCCCAGGCCCATTGAGAGGGACGAATGACAGCGCACAACATCGCCGCAACAAGCTGCACTGCAGAGGCTCAACATGTCCACCATTCCGTCAATTGAGCCATTTGTGGTGGAGGGACCCCCATCTGGCCAGGCTCCCACATGGACGGAGTGGGTGGAACGCCTCATCATATACTTCGAGGCCACGAAAGTCCACAAAGACCATAAGAGAGCTATGCTGCTTCACCAAGGGGGCAAAGAACATTCATCGCATCACGAAAACGCTTGCGTAAGCGACGCCCAAGACTCACCACACCCTCAATAATGCACTCACAGGCTACTTCGAACCCATGGTTAACCAGGATTACGAACGCTTCATCTTTCGTCAGGCTAGGCAACTGACCAAAGAATCGCTCGACACATTCCATGCCAGACTCAAAAACTTGGCATCCACGTGTGGCTTTAGGGATGAGACGAAGAGATTAGAGGGCAAATAATCCTAGTCTGGGCCTCAGCAAAGCTTCGCGAAGGGATCCTGGAGGAGTCAGGCAAGCCACTAACGGAAATTATGACCCTTGGACGCACGAAAGAGTTGTCCAAAGCCAGAGGAGCGCAGATACAGGCGGCACTGCAATCCCCTGTCAAAGTGTAACCGGTGAACGCAGTCTCAATGAGACCGGCAGACCGTCGCAACAGGAAGCAGCACGCAGGGGACCCAGCGGTACTGTGGATACTGCAGAGGCCGACCTCACAAAGCAGCTGATTGCCCAGCAAAGGGCGAGAAATGCACCCGCTGCGGCAGATTCATCACTTTGAAAAAGTATGCCGCTCGAAGCAGTATAGAAAACCCAAGCCAACAGTCAACTTGGTACCCGAGGGTGGCGGTGAATCAAGTGACATGGATGACGACGAAGAAGAAGTAAGAGCGGTACACAAGGTGCACATGATCGGAGCAGCGTCAAGTCGACGCAGGCAGCTGCCTCAGTGCCGCATTCAAGTAGGACTACACGACGTCATGACTGTCGTGGACACAGGGGTAACCATAAACATAATGGCGGCCGCTCTCTACAAATCCATGCACCCAGCACCCGCTCTACAGCCCACAAAGATCACTGTCTTTGCCTATGGGCTGACAAGCCACTGGAGATGTGAGGAAAATTCAAGACGACGGTGACACATGAAAACAGGTCGGTCGCCACCATGGTGTATGCCAACGAAGATGGACAAGGCATGCTTCTGGGATGTCGAGCATTCAGAATCCATCAAGAATCGGTCCAGCACATACTCACTGAGTTTGCGTCGGTCTTCGAAGGAATCAGAAAATACAGAGGACAGGAAATACACCTCCACATTGTCCCACGGTGTAACCCGTGGCTCTGCGACACTGACGAGTGGTCTTTCATCTCCGCCTATTAGTGGAACAGGAGCTGCTCAAGCTGGAACAGGCTGGCATAATCGAAAAGGTGACAGGCCCCACGTCATGGGTCTCCCCAATAGTCATCACCCGAAAACTGAAGCAACCTGGGGCCGTCAGAATATGTGTCGACATGAGATTGCCAAATGCAGCCATCAAAAGAGAGCGACAAATCACCCCGACCATTGATGATTTGATCGGCGAAATGGCAGGGGCGTGCTGGTTTTCGAAGCTCGATCTGCGGTCTGGGTATCACCAGCTGGTCCAGGATCAAGCCTCCAGGAACATCACGACATTCTCCACTAATGTCGGACTCCGTAGATACACCTGCTTGAGTTTCGGAGTGTCATGTGCAGCAGAAGTGTTCCAGAATGTAATCCACGAGCTGATCATGGACATCCTGGAGTCCTCAATGTGAGTGATGATATCATGGTACATGCCAAATTCATCCCTGTACACCACTCCTGACTAGTGCAAGTCCTCCAGAGGATCAGGGACGCTGGATTAACATTGCACCGAGAAATATGTGAGTTCCTGAAAAACAAGTTGCAATTCTTCAGATATACCTTCTAAGTCGAGGGGGTGAATCCGGACCCTGATAAGGTCCGAGACATCAAGAATGCACCATCCCCAGTCAACGTCACAGAAGTCTGCAGCTTTCTCGGCCTGGTGAATTACTGCGGGCGCTTCTTCAGAGACCTCACGACCCTCCCTCAACCCCTAAGGGATCTCACCAAGGACTCAGTCCCATGGGTGTGGGGTGAAACACAGACCAAGGCCTTCCAGGACATTAAAGATGCCCTGTCAGCCGCCACTACCCTGGCTTTCTTCGACCCACAGAAACTCACGCTGGTTGCGGTAGACGCAGGCCCAAAGCGACCGGGTGCAGTGCTAATGCAATGCTGCAATGCCGAAGAGGACTGGGCCCCGGTGGCCTTTGCTAGCCGCTCGCTCACTGACACCGAGCAGTGGTACTCCCAGATTGAAAAGGAGGCCATCACCATTCACTGGGGGTCTCGCCACTTCCACCTCTACGTGTACGGCAGGCCATTTGTGGTGGCCACCGACCACAAACCTCTTATGTCCCTCTTCTCTGACACCTCTTCAAAACCGCCGCCGAGGATAGAAAAGTGGATGCGCTGCAGCTGCAAAACTACAATTGTCGAGTTGAATACCAGTCTGGAAGCCGCAATCCTGTAGACTACCTGCCGAGACATTCTAGAAAGGCTACTGTGCAAGAGGAGGAAGACGCAGCAGACACGGAGGAATATGTCCGATGCATCACGGAAAGATCATGTCCCATTCCCCTCTCAACGGATAGTCTGAAGAATGAAACTGACAAGGATGAATGCCTACAAAGGGCCAAGCAAGCTGTGTAGCACGGAAACTGGCACAAAGCCAGGGAAGAGTGGAAGATACTCACCGTGGAAGCACGTTGAATATTGAAGAGTCTGTATCACATCCGTGAAGAATTGACGGAAGACATCACTGGATATCTCATGCGAGGACACCGGCTGGTGGTTCCCTCCTCATTGACTGCCAGAGTCATACAACTGGCCCATAGTGGACATCAAGGGATGGTTAAAACCAAATCCAGGCTGCGCACCAAAGTTTGGCTTCCCTTAATGGACGAGCTTGTGGAGGCTGCTGTCCGTGAGTGCCAGTGGTGCCAGATGACCGGGGTAGATCCCAAGCCCGCTCCCGTGATCACTGAACCGAGGCTCCCACGTCCATGGGTGAGTCTCAGCCTCGATTCCGGAAGCCTGCCGGATGGGAGACATACCTTTGTGGCCATTGATGATTACTCTAAATATCCTGAGATTGAGATTGTCAACACATCGCGTGCTACTGAGATAACCCAAAGTTGGAAATGGTGATAGCAACTCATGGCATCTTTCAAGAGCTAAAAACAGACAATGGGCCGCCTTTTCAAGGACAAGAAATAGCTACCTATCTAGCCTCTCCGGGTATCAAACATCGGTGGATCACCCCTCACTGGCCGCAAGCCAACGGGGATGTGGAGCGGTTTATGCGAACATTAAATAAGGTCATCCGCATAGCACACGAACGCCACTAGCCCATGGAGCTAGCTCTGTTCATGTTCTTGAGAAATTACTGGCAAACTCCTCACACCACGACGGGTCTGGCCCCCTGAAACCTGTCAATGGGATGGGTCGTCCCTGACTCCATCCCACATCATCCCCAGTGGTGCCCGGCACAACCTGATGACCACAGGATAGATGAACAGAGACGGAGGGCGCATGCTCAAGTCGGTCAGCGCCGAGGAGCTCAACAGGTGCACCTGGAATGAGGACATAAAGTATTACTCAAGAACCGCACGACTAATAGCAAGTTTCATCTCCCATACGAAAGACATCCCTGGACTGTTATCACATTGCAAGCCACGCAGGTGATTGCCCGGAGAGGTGGGGAGATTGTAACGCAGAACATTTCCTACTTCAAATAGTTTCATCTCGCGGAGATCGCATCGTCGGACAGTGGAGCCGGGAGACTGAATAGGTTCCCCGCAGACACTCCGCCGACTCCCAATCTCTCGGAGGAAGCTGGCGAGTCACCTCCACAACCCGTCGGAGTGGAGCCTGGCCTTTTAATGGACCCTGACACCTCAGTGGCAGGTAATGCTGAAGCACCAAAAGCCCCGGGGGGTCCTCGCATCGGACATCGAGTGAGGAGGCAGAAGGAGAGGCCAGTGGGCGGGGGAGCTCCCAGTATCAGCTCTGACGCAAACCTGAGCCGACCTGGAAGCTGAAAGACTACTTTATGTAAGACTGTTCTTTTTCTATTAAGCATTATGGGTGGGGGGTCTAGTCGCCTAATCCCTCGGACTGTTGTTGGATTGAATTTCTGTTTTTGGGAGGAATTTTATGTCGCAACCGTAAGGTAACGGCTGCGACTGGCAGGGTGAACCCAAAGGGGAGCCTGGTGCCTCACCCCTGCTAGGACCGGGCCAGATAGTATGGCCCCGGTCATGTGATGGTAGTTCAATAAAGCGACTACCGCTGACGTGACGTCAGGAGACGCATGTACGCGGCAGCCATCAGAAGCACCATGCTTGGCTCCGTGTAATATTTAATAGGCCCAAGCCATCAATCACAGGTTTACGTTCCCACATGTACCGGGGCATCCTAGAGAAACACAACAGCATCATCGATCTGGTGAAATCTGTGGTTTGAGAGAGCTGCAGGAATGTATTGTTTTTCTTTATAGCTGGGTTTCTAATGACACCTTCTGATTTTCTCAGTCAATCTATCCGATCCTCCATGCAGACATTATAGGCGCAGATGGCAGGTAAACCATCCAGCAGAGAAGTCTTTTTGCTTCTGCTCGCAAAGAGAAACACATATTTACTCCCCTTCTACTCTCTGAACTGCTTGCCTGGTCTTCATATCTGACACCCTGCTTCTTCTGCAGCAGGGAACTATACTTAAAGTCATTATTGGACCAGCTGGATACAGTGGCAGCCAAATAAACAGGCTAGCGTTTTTACCACATTTTCAGACATTTCACTGATGTAGGATAAAGGGCTTAGCATTTGTTCATCAGGTTTTGGGGGACCTGGAGCATGATGTTTTCTGTATATGTATGCACTGTGCTTCTCCTGGGGGGCTACTTTACTTCCACCAAAGACAGAACAGAGAGGACACTGCTGTACGTTGATGGTCTGTGCTGTGTTCAGTCTCTACAGTCCCTCTCCTTCACCCGCTTCTTTAACAAAACAAAAAAATTTTTTAAAGTGCTATGACGCGGCCAGCATTGACTGCTTCATAGCCCTTTTTTTTTTTACTTTACGTCATATTGCACAGCAGAACAAATGCTGTGCAACATGTAAAAAAAAACTGACAAAGCCTTGAGATTTCACATGGGTGTAACCTATTGGCTTTGACAAATGCTTATTCATTGAATGTGAAGCCAATGAGTTCTTTCATCAGAGGCACGGATTTTGTGCGGCCTACAGTGGGTAGAAGTCTATTATACTGGACTGCTGAACAGCTCTACCCAGAATATATTTAATCAGTTATACAGTTTTAAGATATGCCAGTAACATTCATTTAGTTCAAAATCCATCTGGAAAAAACTTTGCCCATTTAATGCTGAGGCAAACGATCGATTGCAGAAGTCTCCATTAATTGTGTACTAGCAATGAGGCAAATGAACATTTGTTACACTAATTTGATGCATATGCATTCTTTGATATCTAGGATTATTCTGTGGAATGTGTATCCTGTAAAACAGAGAATGAACTATGGGCCTTGTGCGACATATTCCGCAAACGGCCCACATTTAAAATTAAAATACAAAGCATACAAAAGGTAAAAACAAATGAACTCCAGTACCTTACCTTCTGCTAAAACAAAGCAGGACTCTGTGTATAGGCCACTGTGGAACTGGTACAAGAGAGTTAAGGAATCTACTTTATTAAGGCAGATTACCACTGGGCATACAATACGACATTTGACATGGTACACAACAAAGGACTACAAATAAAAGAGAAATACATGGAGCATTAGTGTGCGAAGTGCCTCACTGCACCTACTTCTTGGCTACTCCTCAGCACCCTCTTCCAAAATTCCAAATATACCTATTACGTGAGGCATACTTGAAGTTTATTTTCCCTAGGATTTGTGAGTCAGATCCATCTGACTATTGTGCCTTGCGTTTTATGGGTGAATTGCCATGTAAAATACAACTGTACAAAGCACCCCACCGCCAATTAGTCCAAAGGAGCACACACTATTGAATGAATGTAGTGGCTGGCTGTTTGGGGTGTCGACATCTGTTCTCATCTCTGGCTGCATACAGCCCTGTAGATTTTTGCAAGAAGCAACTATGGGTTGATACTTCTTCTCCCATTGGTCCCACTGTATTTCTACAGGACTGTTGCAATGTATGAGCTAGGAAGGACTTGGCCTGCCTGCTGGAGTGGTTAGAACCAATGACTTAGTAAAGAGAGGCAGAGGTACAGAAATACACATTTTTGGCAAAACCTGGACAACATCCCTTACATTGCCCTTTTCAATGCTGCATAGTGCAACAAAAACATCAGTCAATTTTTTAAATAAAATTAGTTGGAACTGTTTTTCCCTGATTCAATTCATAGATAATAGGCAGTCATTAGGTTAAGGCAGACTTTTGAGAATGTCAGACATTTAATGAATTTAATTAATTAGCCAAATAGATTGTAATGGTGTTACTTTTCACTGCTAGAATTGGCTTCTATTGCTTAGAATGGGGATTTAATTTGCTAGTTTTAACTTCATAACTGGGAGCCAGTGGAGGTTCATCAGGTTTAGAGTGATGTGGGTCCGTTAGGGCAGGTTGAGGATCAGTCTGGCCGCTGAGTTCTGTATCATCTGCAGGGAAATAGCCTTTACTCCGAAGTTTTTACTTCATAGTACATTTTCTTTGCATTGTTTAGATCGTAAAGACTGTTGTCAGGCAAGTCTTTACATCGCAAGACAAAACCACGCATTTGAGGATAATTGAAAAAAGTGGGCTGGGGGGGTCTCCCTCCAAAAAGATAACATGTTCAATTACTAACAAGCAATTGCAATGCAAAAGGTCTCGCATTTGCAAGAGTTTGAGCTATTGGCAATGTAAATGACAACGCCGTTTAATAGTGTTTTGAAAATTTGCAAGCAGTGCATAAACACGCACTTATGAGAAGCAAGGCTGGAGGTAACTGTGCCTTTGTTACTGCCAGCTTTGCTTCTCGTAAACAAGGGCTATAACTACTAAGTGGGTGTTTAGGCACCACTTGCAGGTTTGAAAAATACAAATAAAAAGCATTGTCATTACAATGCCAATAGCTCAAACTCTTGCCAATGCGAGACCTATTGCATTGCAAATGGCCGTTACTCATTTACTGTGAATCGACCACATTCTTTCTGCAGTCCATCCTTCTTACAGCACTGGAACAGGACACTCTAGCAGCACTATGTATGTTACTGCACGACACTCAGACGTTATTGCATGTGATGCTGTAGATCACTAGGCGGTCCTAGGTGTGTTACTGACTGGACTCTCACGTAACGGTTACTGACTGTGCAAAACGGCGAACTCCACAGAAAGTTTTTGTCCATGGTGGACATGACCAGGGTGGATATGACCACCTGCATGTTTCTGTGCTCAGAAACTTCTACCAGCAACAAGAACTCCTTCCTGTTGGGTTGGTGAACGTTGCTGTCCACTTATTTGCTTACAAAAGGATCCACTGCCTCTCCACGCCCTCTTTTTGCCCTCTTTCTATCTGTTACGTAGCAAACGTGGGTAACTTCGGCTTGGCTTGGTCTGAATGTAAAATTTAAGCACACCTTGATAATTCCCAAGTGGTCTGATCAGTGACTACCTGCACTAGGAGCCCCTGAGTAGTCTGTACAAAGTGGGAAGTTTTCCCTGATAAGGAGAGAATTTCAAATTTTGAACACAGCAGAATTTTCGGTGGCCTACGCTTCGTGCCTGTACCTTCATGCTTAAATAAAGGCCATTCAGGCTAATAACTTGTACACAGCCTGAATTTCGAGAAGCCCCTTGTTTGCAAGATGTTGTGCTTCCTCGGGCTAAAGCCAATCCAGGAATCTTAAAACGCTTTGCCAATATAAGCATAGTGTTGGGGAGGGAAGCTGGTTTGTCTTGCAAGAGGATAAGCTGACCCTAGACCAATAAGCACAAGGCCCCACTTACGGCTACATCCGTACAGATGGAACCAGAAAGAAGTTAGACCACCCAGGAGCCATGAGATTACTGCATTGCTGCTGGACTTGGAGAAACGACTGAGATCAAAAACTACAGATTGTGCATCACCAGGATGTGCAGGGGCAGAAATGCTTTCCTGCTTCATTGCTGATGAGCCTATGCACTTCTGCACATCATGCCCGTGGTGTGCACTATGCAATCCCAGAGTTTTCACACATTTACATTCTGGGCATAGGGGTGTCTGGTTTCAATGGCTGTGGGTGGTTATCTAGGTTCTGCAGCCATTCGATCCGTCATTTTATCCTTTACAATTTCCGAGATATCACAGTTTTGAATCTGATTCATCCAGCTAACCTACTGGAGGTGGGCAAGCCGTTTAAGGTTGGAACCAGAGGCCTGGCTATTGCCAGCTCGAGGTCTCTTGGACCATCAAGCCCAAAACAAGCCCACCTTTATTGTGGCTGCTGCCTGCCCCCACGCACTATCATGAAGAATTAAACACGTATCATAAACCTTTTGTTTTAAAAAGGAGAGAAAAAGGTTGCCATCTAGTAGGTGAATTGTAGAATGTGAAACTAGAAAGCCTGGGACCAGTCCTGGTTTCCCCACATGATCAACTTGTGTGATCCTATGCAAACAATTTATTTTACAAAGCCTACTTTTTTATGATCACATATTGGAGCACCTTTGGTGTGCGCTGTACAAAACAAAAAGGTGATGTACTTAGATGAAATGTTCCTGCGATGAAATCCTCTTTTTTCATTTGAAAGAGACTATCATATTTTCCCATGATGTTTGTTGTATGATTTAGATGCTGTTTTCAAGGCGCGGCTCGTGCACAGGCTCTATAAGCAGGCACAGCCCATTGGCTCGGCTCTCCCTGTTAGTTTGAGTCCACCACCTCAATAAGATGCTGCAACAGTAGATATTTCGAGGTGCTACATTACATTTTTGTGCCCAGCTGCAGGCTCCAAGGGAATTGCTAACAAATACTACAACTCCTTAATTAATGTTCTAGTCCCTGTGTGGTGGGTGCGGTCCCAGCAGACCAGCATCTATTTGGCTTGTTGACCTATTACCCCAATGCTGAACAATACTACGGCCTTTTCCTGTGCTACGTAGAAAATATTGGCACAATCAGGAAATTCATTCCACACAAACCTGTGCACATACAGATACATGGAAGCTTTTGGCAACACAGCCTTGACTAAAGCTATATATACAAGCATGCCACCTAGCCCAATCCAGACGGGATACTCACGATTTTTAAACACAACACACCCTCCGTCCCCCAAACATGATTTTAACGGCCCCCTCCTGAAACTGCCTGTGTTTCAACATAAGTCAATGGGGAAAATGCATTCCCACATTTTTTTTCAAAATCTTACACTTTCCTGGTCTAAAATGTTGCAATGTTTGCTCTGTATGCACCGCCATGTGCACACGCTCATTTACTCCGACAGCTATATATACAAAAGAAAGTTTGTACACGCAAATCCGTGCAACGAGAAATGCATAGCCATACTGAGACAGCAAATTAATATTCTAGAAAATATCAATAAATGCTGACACAGGCAGAAGATACAGACCCCTACCACATGACTGCAGTTGAGCGCAAGGGACGTGCCCCAGTTTACATATAGCGCCTTGTGACTTAGAAAAAAGAAATGAGGGTGACAACAACATACTGCGAGGTGTCAGGGGAAACATACATGAGAAACAGATCACAGGGCTGGGGGAGCACACGGGGAGAGAAGGAGAAAGCTGAGAAGTTCCCTAAAAGCAATTCCCATGCTTTTTTAACGCACTCCGACCGCTGGTTACATAGCAAATAAACAGACAGGTTGTTACGCTATGAATGATACTACGTGACATGGAAAAAGTTAGTTCACAAGCACATAGGCTGTGAGGGGGCAGACTAAGGCTAATTTTATTTTGGCGGCATAGTTAAATATCCACTCTTTCATGGAGGTACTCTTGCGTTTGAGAGAAAGAAACTTGAAAAAACCTGGCTACCGCTGGGATGTTCCAAGGAACGGGTGTGCGAATAGGGGAAAGGAGTCACGAGCATACAGACTGTAAAAACAGTGCGTAGGCAGTTACAAAGGATACCTTGGTAATGCTCCGAGGAGTCGTGCGGTTCCGGTGGGCGGGGCTAAAAAGGCGAAGATTATGCAGTAGAAACCAGGAAATGTAAACCCAGTGTATCTCGTACCTTCAAACATGCTGGCAGCTGTGCGTGCCCTCGTGGAGGGTGGCACGGATTGGTAATCAGCTGCGGGTTGGCATGTTCCTTGCAGCTGAGCTCTGAAGGTGGGGCGCCTCCCCCACGGGCAGAGGAGGCTGGAGTCCCGGAGGAAGTTCAACAAGCACTGGCAAAGAAAATAGCTCTGGTGTTTACTCACAGCCTTTTGGCTTTTGTCATGGTCTTTGTAATACTTTTTTTGGTCTCGTTTATGTTGAGGAAGTGGCTTCGCCAGTACAAAAGAAAAAAAAAGACTGCCTAAAATCAACAAGAAGCACACAAGACATCAGCGGTTCTTTCATTTAGTTGCTTCCCTGTGAAATGGATCCAAAAAAACACAATCTCGCGAGTGGTATGCGAGTGCGCCACAGCGAGACATGTGTTATTTAATTATCACCCTCGTGTTTGGGCACGATAATTGAAACCACATGACAGCCGGTGTGCGTAATAGACACCAATAGGCCGTGGACGGAGCGATGCGCCCGCCTTTGGCCAATTGCATGCAGTCTTTCATAAAAAGACGCACGCAAAGGCCAATAGGGTGGCCAAAAAGGAAAAGCAGACGCACGAGCGTGTGCGATTCCTAGGTCGATTTCAAACCCTCTCCAAGAGGTCTCTTGCTGGGGAGAAGTGCTACTCACTGCATCGCTAGGCGCGAGACCTAAAAAAAGGTGTAAATGACAAATGGATTGAATTAAAAAATGTATTGACATAGGGGCACATGCATCAAAGGAAATTGCATTCATAAATGGTGCAAATTGCAAAATTCGGCTGTTTGCGAATGCGATTCCCATTTTTGGGATGCATTAACATTTTTGTAATTTTCGCATTTTAAGAAATCGCAAAATTGCGATTTCATTTAAGGAATCTCAAATTGAGATTCCTTAAATGCAATGCATCATACTCTAAAAATTTGCGAATTCGCAAATAAGGTGAGCAAATTACCATGAAGTTGACCTTCATGGTAATTTGCGAAATGCACTGTAGTGCAGTTTTCAATGTTCCATTTTACACACACACATGCCCTTGGGGCATGTGAGTGTGCAAAATGTACTTCTAAGCAGATTAAAGGGGTGCAACAGGGTGTCCTTTGGACACCCCTCCACCCTTGAAATTGCATTCTTAATTTGCGAATTTCTAATGGTGAATTGCAAATTAAGAATGACTTTTTATTCATTCCTATGGGCCTCTAGGCCCATAGGAATGGATGGGGAGGTATTCCTTAATTGCGATTCTCAATTAGAGAATCGCAACTAAGGAATTTTAAGAAATTGCTATTTTCATAGCGATTTCTTGATGCATTGCAGTTTGCAATTCCTTAATTGCGATTTCTTATTTTTCGCAATTAAGGAATCGCAAAATGCAATATTGATGCATGTGCCCCTTAATGTATACATTTTCAACAGTAGGTGGCAGTGTTACACTGTGATAGAATTTTTCAGAGTCAGCATGCATGGTGAAAGTATGCGTGGTAATGGAATGCGTGGTGAAGGTGTTTGTAATGTGAATGGATGTAAATGTGTGGTAGTGGTATGGGTTGTGAAATATGCGATGTAAAGACGTGCGTGGTAATGTCATACAACCCATCTGGATCCTTCTCATGAGTTTGGTGGTGGATTCTGCATACAGTGCGTTGCTGTAGTCCAGCTGGCTTGTGATTAAGGCGTGCATGACTGTTTTTCTCGTGCTGATGGAGAGCAATTTGAAGATTCTTCGGAGCATGCGGAGTGTGTGAAAGCAGGTGGCAGAAACTGCATTGATCTGTTATTTCATGGTGAGTTTGCTGTCTAGCGTGATGACGAGGTTGCATGTGTGGTCATCACTGTAGGAGTGTGTCAGAGTTCGGCGGGCCACCAGATGTCGTTTCTTTGGGAGGAGTGGTTGCCAAAGATCAGCACTTCAGTATTGAGCTTCCAACAGCTGGCCTTCCTCCAGTCTGAGACATTCTTCATGCAGTTGTATAAGTTGGTCTTAGTGGTGGTGGCATCTGCTGAGATCGGTAGGATGAGCTGAGTATCGTCAGAGTAGGAAATGATGTTGAGGTCGTGGGTTCCGATGATGTCGGCTAGAGGTGTCACCTAACCAAAAGATCAGCCAAATGCACTGGCTATCTTGGTGAGCAAAGGTTTATCATTTATTAGATCTCAAGACTTAAAATTGATTCTTTTGAATCTACAGCAACAAATAACTCCTGACATCTTGATGTTGAGATTCCGCAGGTAGGTAAATTCAACTTAAAAATGGACAGCACACATGGTCCATAACTTAAAAGTTTAGAACCCACACACATGAATATCTATTCCTAAATAGATCTCGTACCTTTTAGGAAATCGATTTGTTGACCTACACAGCATTGAGCTTATTTCAGGATATTGCTGATAGATACGATTATTAATATTAAATTTAACTTCCAGCCAGGGTTCTTACTTTTGATAAGATGCATACTGGTCTTATCTTCAAAAGTCAAAATTCTTGGCTTTACGGAAGAAGATTCTTTTCTTTTTTTCAATGTATAGATATCTAAACTAGAGAGAGGTTTGCTACTCATATGTTATTTATCATTTACAAATGATAATTTCTAGGTGACAATCGGCAACAAGTGAGAAGACAACCACTTCTCTTCTTGGTGTTTTGCTCCACAGACTCAAGTCCTTTACTAGATTTGTTTACATAGAAACCTGGGGACTCTGTCATAGTCGAAGATATGAACCTGTGAGAAACCTCTTTCTGTAGGAGGTTTTAAACATATCTGGGTCAGACTAAAACAACTTCTGATGCAGCCAGATCAAGGAGAATGGATCAGTGTAGCGGCACTGGCCATCTCACGTTTTCAATTACAATTTTCCCTTAGGACATATCTTGGTACAGCCTGTTCTGCAGGGGCGTAGCTATCAATGAAGCTGCAGGCCAGTTGCACCAGAGCTCTGACGGGCCCTCTCAACACTAACCACCCACAAATTGGGCCATGGGCGCACATTTTCTTTGCTTGCATTGTGGCCCACTGCATCATTGTTACGCCACTGCTTGTGTGCCTGTCTTGCACCATGTTGCAATGTTTTTAGCTCTTTTAGGAACCTTCCAGTGAAGGAAATATAACCGGCGAAGATTCATTTTATCAGCCGGTAACATTATTCTTAATATGTTGAGGTGCAAGGTAAAGCAGGACGCCTCCAGGACAAATATTTTTCTATACTGAATTTATCATGAATGCTAGACTTATAATAGACCTGTCAAAAGAATATTCTGAAAAAGTAAATGAAGAAATTCTCTCTAGCAATAACTATGGTTAAAAAACCCTGAACATCTCTTTGAACATTGAGTAAATTGGTTCTAGAGTCCAATGAGAAATAGGCATCACATGTGCTATTAAAAATACAATTTTTCAATTAAATGAAATACATTTTACTATGAAAATGATAGTACTGAAAAGCAACAAAGTGATTGCCTAATAGTGATTATTTTTCCAGGATACTGCATCTGAGGTCATTTTAAAAAAAAAAAGCACAAAATGAACAGCAGGTGAATGTATCCTTATTCGTGGCATTAGAACCCTTGGGTTAAGAGTTAACGTGGATGATGACTATTCTTGGGAGCAAATTAAAATGCAATGGGTTTGTGTATGCACTACAAATATATTTCGACGGAGGCAAACTACTTTTAGGATATTGCTTTACTGAGGTCCAGCTGAACAGCTCCAGTAGGATCTTCCAGAAAATACTTTCCCTAAGACAAGAAAAAAACACAAACACAGAAATCAAATTAAAGATAATGAAAAATATAGGCATCATTAAACATTATCATCAACAGATACACCAGAGATAAGAGCTTCTTTTAGTCAATGCATCAAGGTCGATGCCATTACAAAGCTATATAAAGTTAGTGATCTTGCGGCAGTGCACAACAGCACATTTTGAAATCCAGAAATACAATGACTAAAAGGATCATTTTAATTAAGGAATACATTAAATATGTTCTTCCTCCATCAGTCCTTTCACTTTCAGACAATTTTTTATAAAAAACGTACTTTTCTACACATTTTCCCCAGTAGCAGAAAACCCACTGATATAAAACATAATACTAACTGTGAAAGGAAGCTGATGAAGGAAAGCACTCAAATGATAGATGTAAGTAGATGGCACTGTCTTCAGCATTACAGATTAAGATTGAAAATGATAATTGGGATTGTTTTTATATAGCACATACTACCTCTAACAAGGTGTTGAAGCGCTTTTTGGTGAGTAGCACGCAACTCCAGAACCCAAAAAGGATTAGTGGTGAATTAGTATAGTGAAATATGAATTTGTTTGAGCTGTGGACATGTGAGTCTGTTAGGTGGATTGAAAGGTTAATGGAGGGATAGAAGAGGGAAGGGCTTAGACAGTGCTCACTTGGAATATCATAATAGTAGGAGTAAGTGTGGTATGAATAAAAAAGAGATGAGGTGGGAAAGAGTCTCTAGAAGTGGACTAGGGAAAAATGGATTACTTTAAGGAGGAATAAATGCCGGGGGGGGGGTTAGAAAGGGTTGTTTAAGAGGTCTGAATAGTAAAATGAGGTTTGAGGTGGTGCCAGGAGGGATAGAGGAGAGAGGAGTCTATAAAGGGTTATTTTGGAGATCATAGTAGTAGAGTGAGATTTGTGATGAGTCAGAGAGTGGAGGTAGAGGATGTACTGAGAGAGGTATAGGGTGAGGTATAGGGTAGTACAGTGGAGAGGCTCAAAATTATTTTTCTTTTAGGCAAAAGGCAAAATTACAAAAGCAAGATCGCTTTAGACAGTGTTTACAGTATTGGCCCGAAGGACTCGAGAGCCAAAAGTCCAGGTTTCACCAATGAGTCAGTCTCTAGGTTGTTAACTGAACAAGCCCTTCCTTTGGGGTTAATGGAGGGTATTACAAAGTTGAGGGTTGTGGGCAGCTGTTACCATATAGATGCCCCAACACTTTATCTCTACGTGTAATGTCAAGTTGTTGCACACCTTGAATATATTTAGGGCCTGGAAGATGGACAGACAATTTCATTCAGTGTTATTTGCCCTGTCATCCCAAAGTCTTTTCAAAACCTCAACACTTAAAGGACTTAGCTGGTTGCATTGTACACCGGTATTCAAAGCAACTACATGATTTGAAGCGCATGCCTGGAATCTGGACGAGATTAATACAACATGAACAACCTCTTATCCTAGTATTTGTCCCCTGGTCCAGGACATTTAAGTTACTTGCGAGACGATACTCACACCATACTGTGGCGCCAGATCTCAAACATCCTTTAACAAAGTTGAGATCCATCCTACTCTCCTCCAGGGCTAGAACCAACAGCATACATATATGTAGTTGCTGCATTCATATTTCCCTTTGTGTGTAAGCTTACGGAAGGCAGGATGGAGACGGAGGCTTGCGCTGCAAGTTGAAGGAGCTTCTTAAATACTACCTGTAGTTCCTTCCTTTTCACAAAAGATTCAGAGATGCGATCAAGATCCTGTGACCATCAAATAGTACCTCTTTCTAATAGCCACTGCCTTTAACCGCATTTCCTAGAGCCCCTCTTCCTGCAGGACTTCTAGAAGTGTGATTCCACCTCTATCTCCCAACTTACATACTTTTTTATTCTAATTTAATCATACACTAAATGTCCACATAAGTACATAGTGCCAATTCAGAAGACACATTTTTTAAAAACCTAACTGATATAATACAGCTATTAGAAATAATGAAACAAATACTGAGGTATAGATGTGTTCTAAAACTATTTTAACGTTCTTCATACCTTCTTTTTTATTACCGGTTTCAAGTATCTTTTGCTTTAAATCGAATAATTAGGGCATAAGAGTCACATGTGTTTCAGCGTTTGGAAATTTCTGTATGCATCTACAGAGGGGCTGTGGTGAGCCACTAATATATCTCTTGCCACACCAAAAGTAAGAGCGAGCAGCAATTTACATAGGGATTGTTTAATGATAAGCCAATCGTTGCTCTACAGTGGCAAGTGAGGAGGGCCCTATAGCACTAAATACAATCTACGTCAGTCTAGTATGATAATTCATCTCCAATAAAAACCTCTTCAATTACTTTCAATCTGCTTTCTGTTCCAAACAATTCAGGTACTAGATGGGGCGCTCAAAATCCTGAACGAAGGGGGTGCATGTCTGTTGGTATTGCTAGATCTTTCAGCAACTTTCAACACCCTATAACACCAGACTCTTAACCCCTATGATATTTAAGAACGGGGTTCATAGGTACAGTCATAAATTGATTTAAATTCTTTATGGTCTCAAAATCTGACATTATGAAACAAAACTTATTCTAATTACCTACAATCCTAGCCAAATGTGGCGTTCCTTAGGGTTCTGTCCTATCAGGATACCTCTTTCACTTTGATGTAGAACACCTTTAGCCACAATAAGCTAAGACTGCAACAACTGTAAACATTAATAAGGTGAAAACGCCCAAATCTACTGAAGGCTCTCCAACACAGTCAGCACAGCTAATCTGAAGATCGTCCATCAACAGTAAACCAACTGGGTGCCTCTTTTCCTTCTGAAACTGAATTTAACTAAAATTGAATTTATGCTCCTAATACTCTCTGCCGCAAATACAATGGTGAATAGAATGTCTATGACAGAGGTCTTTAAACTTTTTGATGCCGAGACCCCCCTGTCAAAAAATGTTAGGCAGAAGGACCCACTCCGACAAAAAATTGTAGAACTTGGTACTCATCATCATCGACAACCAAAAGCGCTCCCAATTACCACGGCAAATCATTTAACAGTGGGGAAATAGTATTAAACAGTGTTTAGCAAATCAAAGGTTTGTTGGCGACTGTGGTTCTTCACAGGGTGAGGGTCAGAAGAGAGGTTGTGAAAGGTAGCAAAACACACTCGTCTAGAGATGGAAGCCAAAAGACACCAGTTGTTTCTTTTTTGTGGGTGAAGTTCATTGTACCCAGAGGCCGGTAATCTAACATACAGGTAAACTAGATCATTCAAGATCACACAGGCAGTCGGCGAGGAGCTGAATAGCCTCCAAATTAGCACACACAGCGAATCTGTGAGAGCCTGGCCTTGACATGAGACAGACAGCTGTTTACTGCACGTTTGTCTCCTCCTTCTCCCCTCCCTGGTACCAGGGTGATTTATGACGATTTATTGCTGACAAACTTATAGACCAGTCATGGAAAATGATGCCACGAGAGAAAGTTTAAGCACACATCGGTTTTCAAAACCACAATGACAACAGCATATATGCAGAGGAACAATATATCGTTGAGTTACATGTGCTTAGTTTAGGACACAAAATCCCATTGCAAACAAAATGGCGGATGTGTTCTATATTAACTGATGATCCACAAAGCATTTACTGCTGCAGTGTTTCAAAGATGTTGTATTGTAATTGCATTTATATAGTGCTTACTACCCCCGACGAAGTGTCGAAGCACTTTTTCAGCGAGTAGCACGCTTCACCAGAACCCTTAACGGATTAGTGGTGAATTAGTATAGCGAAAAAGGAAAGTAATTTGAGTGGTGGATATGGTATTATGTTATTTGGATTGAGATGGGTAGTGGAGGGATGTTTTGGAATTCAAAGCAGTAGTAGGAGGCTTGGGATAAGTAAAAGGGAGACGGAGAGGAAAGGGTTTAGAAAGGCTTGTTTTGGGGGGGGGGGGGTCAGAATAGTAAACGAGGTATGAACAAGTTAAGAATGAACTAAATGGATATTTATAGAGTTAGTGCTTTGCCACGTTTGCTGACTAATGCTATGATTTTACTCATCAGAAGATACTTATGCATTGAAACTGCAGTTGTATCTACATGGTTGACCAAATGTTTTGACATATTTTTATGTTTTGCTGTATTACCGCAAATAGTAATTCAATTGCTTGTCGTTTATAGAAGCTTTCTTAATACATTTGAACTACACAATTTAAAATACTCCACGTTTTGGAATCTTGTTTCTTTGCAAAACACATGAATAAAACATAATTTTGTAATTACAAATGTTGTCATTTTTCTAATGTGTATAGCAACAATATCTTTAAAATACATTTCTTTGCAGGACATAATTATCTGTTTCTAACCAGAGCTGAAATTCAGAAGGCCATTAAGGTTTCCATGAGCCCATACTCACCAATCTAGTGATTAGCGAAGTTATAAACCACAACAAATGCCCTCCTTTAGGTGGAATCTATAAGTGGGTGGAACACCCTATGCATATTGAGACTGCCTCAGGTGTTAGATCGAAACCTAGACAGTTGACCCAGTATATATAAGAACCTGCAGCTAATATATGAGAATTGGGACAGTACATAGAATGTGGATCCAGTCTACATAGCCTAAACATCTGGGACATGATTGTGTGATCACTTGTTTACATTTATGAAGATATACAAGGATATTATAGATCAGCCATTGGTTGCAGGTTTCTGCAATTTGCATCACGCAGTATTTTAAGAGTGATTACAAGCTTCATTCCAAATTACGGAGTTAATTTCAAGGACTGCTTCCTTTTCCCGTGCCTTTAGAATTCTCTCTTGTCTCTGCAACATCTGCACTAATATTTCATTGCACCTCCTAGTGAATTTAATAAACGTTATTTCACCTATTTAAAAAATACTACTACATGTAATAAAAAGACATGAGACGCTATTGAGGCCACCAGTCTTATATATTGTGAATATTTACTATTTAGAACTTTTTGACAAAAAAAAAAGGTTGTCCTCAGATGAACTTTCCCAGGCAGTTTTTAAATGATTCCTCCACGTGATAACGTTTTTGGTACTACAAAAACCACCACATCAAGAAAAGTGCAATCATGGATGCTTTACTACAAGAATAAAAACGGAAAGAACACGGAAAATAAACATTTCAATGTCAAACAAATGAATATGAAGCTGCTGTTACAAAAACAGAAAGTACACCGAAAATAAACACCATTCCAGAGTCATAAAAATGTCCCCCACCCCCTACCCACATGGCTCAATCAAGGAAACAGATCAGAATCTGTGTGTGTGTGTTTTTGCGTGCAAGATAGTTTCAGTGCATGTCATCTGCAGCTGAAAAGCCAGGGCAAGGGGGATGAAGGGGGCTTACCTAATTATTCCTGAAAGCTTCGGGTTGCCTTGGAAACCAGCCCGGAGGCAGCAATGAGCCACGAAGAGGAGTTTGAAAAAAGAACACGAGGTGAAAGCTGCCAGGGTCAGGAAAGACAACTGGATCCAGTGAAAGGCAGCAGTGACGGCGCAGAACTCAGTGGAAATACAGCCTGCATTGCGAAGGTGCTGGTCCATCTTTATGTACAAAGTTCGCGGGCATTTCCTGATGTGTATGCTGCAGTCTCTCTGATTGGAGGACAGGCATTGGTGACTATCCACATTTTGATTGGCTTATTTTTCCCTGTCTTGCAATCAGAGAGGCTCCAGAGATGTAATTCTTTCTAATCCAGAACGAAACGTAAACGTTTTGGATTCGAGGCAGGTGAATGCGCGACCCCCTCCCAATGACCATGCTCCCCCTGGGGGTCGCGCTTCATAGATTGAAGACCTATGGTCTATGCCCTCTAGGATTTGTCCACCATCTGGTCCCTCATAACAAATTACTGAGCTTTCTCATGGACCAACATCTCAACCAACAGACCCATCACCAAATTGACAAGATACTCCATATTTCAACTCCACCTGCTGGAGGAAATAAAGCCACACATTTCTCAGAATTCAAATCGACAGTTCAGGCCCTAGCCCTGAGCCATTTGGATGGAGGTAATGCAGTCGTGGAAAGGTTGTGCGAGAAAGTGCCATCTTTCTTGCATGGCATTTCCCCACTTTTTGCTGAATTGCGGATGTACTTTGACTGAGTGTGCCCTAGGTTCCTGCCAATCAGGTACAGCCTGTGTTCCTTCCCTAAAAACTGCACTGAAGCCTAAACCCAATTGGCATCTCTGGCCACATGTCGGCCCCAGGTAAATGGTACCCTAGGTGCCTAGGGCCCTGTGACCAGAGAAGACCCCTAAGGGCTGCAGCACTTATTGTGCCACTCTTAGAGGCCCTGTACCCTGACACACACACTGCCTTTGCAGGCTGAGTGTCTTAGTGCAGAACTAAACAGATAGTCAACATGGCACACACCCCTGTGTGCCATGCCCACAAACACACTGCCCTGGCATACCTCAGTCACCCCTCTAGTTGGGTGCACTATGCCAGTGGTGTGGGCACAGGTGCATGAGCCCTGTGTCCCTGCAGTACCCAGGGCCATTCCTAGGCACTGTAAGTGCAGTGATGCCATTGAGAGTATATGGTGCTGGGAGGTTGTCATTACGAACTCCACAGCACCATAATAGCTACACTGAAGACTGAGAAGTTTGGTATCAAACTTCTCAGCACATTAAATCCACAAAGATGCCAATGTGGGATTTAATGTAAGATGCACGACAGAGGCAACTTAGAGTTTCCCCCTGAAACTAACCCACAACTAGTGTCCTGACTGAGAGGCTGCCTAGGCTGCCACCCAGCAGACATGTTGCTGGACCCCTGGGTAGAGAGCCATCCGCTCTCTTGGGTCTGCAACAATGCACATCCTGGGGCGAGGTGCTAAGCCTCTTCCCACAGGATGGGCAAGGGAAGCTTCAAATGCATGCCTTGTTTGTGAGCTTCTCCAGGCCATTTGCTGTACTCAGCAACTGGCCCCCACCGGTTCTGACCCCCACTCTGGTGGGAAGAGAGGCGGGGAAAAACAAAGGAAGGAAAGGGGGTGTGCCAGCCTCTGCCAACCCCACCCCTCAGGTGGGGGAGGCGAGGTAAAGCACAACTCTGGGCTCTCACCATTTTGAGAATGGGGAGCCCTAACCAATCAGAGCTAGGTCCCTGACCCCCTCCCACTGGAGAGTGGCAGGATAGGGGGTGTACTCAACCCAGGACAGGGACCCATTGGTCCCTGCCCTTGCCCTACCTGTAACGTCCTTAAATTTAGTATTTAGGGGCACCCTGAACCTTCCTTCCTCAGATCCCGATTTTGAAACAAGAAGAACAAGAAGAAAGAAGACCTGCCGTCCAGCTGCTAACAAAAGGATGACACCAACTGACTTGTTCCCAGCCTTACAGGCCTGTCGACCCTTGAACTTACTCCTGCTAAACCCTGGCGTCTCCCGCGACCAGCAACCTCGGAAACCCCGGAGGACCTGACTGCCTTGCTCATCTAAAGACTGGGACTCCCAAGAGCAGTGGTTCTGCTCAAAGATCTACAACCCCTGGTGCCAGCCAGGAACTGCGAATCCAGCACACTCTGCTCCCGCCGAGCCCGGCCTGTGCCTGAGTGGACAAAGACCACGAGGACGTTTCCCCGGCGATTATGACCACGAATCCAGCACCCAAGGACCCTCCTCGATGTTCCTGACGACGCCTGCAGCCTCGCGACCAGCTGAGGGTAAGATTTCCCGACGCCAAAAGATACCACTGAACCCGACGCTCCACGGCCACCTGTGCCCAACTCCTGGGTGTCTACCTAACCTCTAGCTCTCCAACTTACCTCTCGAAGTGGTGGTCGCACCTGAAGACTCTCCGTCCCCGAGCTTGCAGCCTTTGTTCGTTTTACAGCTTTCCCATTGAAACCTATTGAGCGCCTGATAACTCAAAAGCACCCTGCACACAGCCGCCAGAGTGCCACTGGAAGTGCAGCATCTGCCCTATCCTACTTCCCCACTTGCCCTGTGTAAGTGACCAGGAGCTCAGCTCCCACAGCCGTGTGGCCTGCCTGCTAGCAGCCACCAACCAAATACCCCCTATTCTCCATAGGATAACATTGGGCCTACCCACTCTGCACCCGGTTGCCCATGTGCCGCTGAGGGTGTAACGACTGTACACACCTGACCCTGGGAGACCCCTGAGTCTATGCCCATAACCTTAACTCTGCCAGTCGAGTACTTACCTGAAAGCCGATAACTTGCATTTTCTCCATACAGTAACATTGACTGGTTTTCACTTGGAAATTCTTCTAAGTGTGGAGTTCTGAAACTTTAAAATATTCACTAAAAATCAACTGAACAACGAAAACGAAATTACTCACCTGTTATCAGGAGAGATCCCAGTGCTGGATCTTTGTGCCCAGCACTGACCCTAAAAAGTAATCACAACTGTAACTTACTGTTAACTTGATTTTCCTCCATAGGATAACATTGGAGGGTTTTTGCCAGAAATTCTTCTAAGTGTCGATTTTCAAAACCTACAAATATTCCTTCAAAATCACCTGTGTAGGTGCTAAAGGGCACACTGCGGAATGGCTGCCTCTTGAGACAGCTCCGCCGGGCAGGTGCTAAATATGTAATTAGCAGCATTTAGCAGACATGAAAATAACAGAAAACAGCTAAACTGCAGCTAATAAATGGTGAAAGTTGCTGAGAGCGGGTCCTGCGCGGATGTAACTAAGATGGCGGCGCCCTAACTAAAAGGAAACCCCCTAAAATTAAAATGGAACTGTTCTTGGCATGCTAATTAAGGAGCGCACAGGCAACGCTGTTGTTTGCGGTGGGATACACTGAGCTTAAAATGGCGGGCGGACAAGAAAACAGCAACTGTTGAGCTCTATATAATGCGTGTTGTGGATAACACGGTGCCGCCTAATATTGCTACGTCTGGGGAGTAGAACCGTGGGCATACATGGAGTTATAGAGCTGAATAGGCGAGTGGTGTCCTAGCGAAGACACTAACATTGTTCATACCCGCTATATATAGATCGTGAGGTTCCGTGAGAATCGTAATGACGTTTTTGACTCGCTCGAATATGGACAAGTTTGGTATCTATGAACCGCAAATGACGAGTTTAGTGGGTGTACGCGTTTTCGCTATGCTGCCTTGAACTGTTAGTCTTATTCGTGGGTTTCTCCATCTGAACCCACGGGTTCCATTTTAGATACGGCATCCATTTTTGTCTCTTGCCCTCAAGTAGCCAGCGAACGGACACTGTCCACTTCATGACCCTGGGATTCCCAAGCTCTAGCGGAAGACATGTGTTCCTTTGAGGATATCTTTATGACGAGGGGGATGACCCTGCAAAGGCAGATGGCTCCGCTCGAGGCTCATCTTGCCGTGCCGGTCTATTGTTTCAGTCGTGCATGCATTAGGCACGAATCCTTTGATCCTGCAATCACGTTACCGATACTGCCCCCTACACTCTTTTTCAATCTGTTGTCTATCTTTGTCTTCCTTGCACCTGTTTTTGTCTCTTTTCTTAACTCGTTTACAGCCAGAATGGAATGTACCTAATGATGGGATAACGTGCTTTTACAGTTGGGAACCGGCGATGCTACTGTAATTATGTTCCGGGCTCCTGAAGACATGAAAGCGACCCTTTTGAAGTTTACTGTGGGAACTGAGTTGTAACCTTTTGTTCGCCATGTTGTGTTATGACTTAAATATGTATAAAAGGAGCGATCCACTGTTGCAATTCGAAGCAGTCTCTCAGAACCTACACGTAGTGTACTTCTTGCGATTTCTGTATCCCTGCAGTAAATAAACCTTGATCTTTGACGCCGAAGGAAGTGTCCCGTGTCTGTGATTTGTACGCCGGAACAGGTAACCCACGAAGGTTTCAGGTGTTGTCCCCTGGCACTGCTGGGTCTTAGAATAACCCAGTCCTTCAGTTGGCGCCCAACGTGGGGCGACATCAGCGGTACCAGTCCAAAGCCCGACGATCGTGAGGAACTTCGTGTGAAATCTCCGAGGGAAGGTGCACCCCGCTTCATCGATCCTGTTGTCGAAATAAGTGGTTCGAAGACTTTTCCCGCGAAGATTCCCGCCTCCTGACGGCTGCGACGGACTGATGCCCTGACTGTCGACCTGTTTTGGCGCCTGGCGTAGTCCTTTGTACGGCGAGACGATAGACGGGCCTTCCTGGTGACGCCATTGTTCCCTCAGTTAAGTACTTGTGGGTCGCTCCCAGAATCCTTGGTTGTTACTTGGTTGTTTGCATGGTTCCATTGCATTTTGGGTTCTTAGTTGTTGGTTCTTAGTTGTTGGGTTTTATTTGACGATTGCAATTGCCAAAAACCGAGGGTCTTGCATTTTTGCGAGGACATCGTAATTCGATAACCCTTGAAGTTTGTAAACTCGGTTAGTGTGCACGATGCCTGGCCGTAGTTCTTTGTTTGGTTTCTTTAGATGTTGCGGTACGGATTCCCGATTGGAGGACTCATGTCCGATACCTCCAGTTGGAACTCCAATTTATGAGCTCTATAGTCGCCACAGAGTAGGTCCTATCGTATATAATGATTATTGGATCCGTTACACCAGAGATGATGGTGTCCTTAGTTGGCCACCTCATGGTAGTTTCGAAACTGCAATTTTGGACAATCTCGAAGCAAAATTGTTTAAAAAGAAAGCTAGGCCGGCCATGTTTGATTCCTTTCGGTTATGGCGCAAAGAGGCCAAGCAGAAAGAAATCAAACAGATTAAGAAAAATAAGAGAGAAGGTATCATTACGGTGATGAGAAATGCAGAGCAGTTTCAGCGAGACAAAGAAGAGAAGGAAAAGGAAGTTTTTGCTAGACTGCAACATATGGCGGTGGATAAGTGTTATCCTGTTTTACCGTCAAGTTCTGATAAGAAGGGAGAAGAAGCGGTAGAGGACCCTTTGTTGTCCTATCTACTGAAATCACCACCTCCATACGCTCAGGATACTACAGCTCTTGTGGTTCCTCCTGTCCCTCCACCTGTTGTTCCGGCAGCTGCTGGTCAGCCTGCCGTTGGTCCTGTTCCTCCGAATCCTCCTGTTCCTCAAGCTGTCCCTGCTCCCTTACCTGCCCTTCTTCCTACTGCTCCACTGCCTATACTTTCTCAGTCTATTGTTCCCGCTACTTCTGCTCTCTTGGCTACTCCTACTGCTCCTACGTTCAGCCCTCATGTTGTTGCCCCTGTACTTTTCTCCTCTTCTCCTGCTGTCCGTAGTCGCATACCTAATGCTGTTGCCAATCTTTACTCTCCATTTGGACCGATCGTAGGGTCCGATGTTTCTGATGTCTCTCAGAGACGAAGTCAAATTCCTGGTGGTAGGGAAAGTGAGACGTTGGTAAAAATGACACATAAATGGATTAGGCATCCTGCTAAATACACCCCGCGCATAGTTTGACACTTTCTCTCAATTTAATGAGCCCACACAAAGATTTGTGTTTGAGGAAATGTGTAAATCCTTAAGAGAAGAGTGGGATAATGATGAGGTAGACAATGTACCGTCTGAAATGACTGAACTCCAGAATCAGTTTTCGAACGGTATGATTGTGGGTGGTAATGTTCGACGTGCTTTAGAGCGTATCTTATCCTTTCGACCTACAGTACAACCTCGAGCATTGTTTAATGACGAAACTGAGGAGTGGATGGCACAACCTGGTCAGTATCCCATACGAGAAGTTCCTCCAGTGTGGATGCCAGGTGATGCTACTGTTAATCCTGCTATTTTGCCACACTTCCAGAGAGTCATGAATACACCTCCCATGGAAGCGATCAGAAGTTTTGCAGGTGAAGCAAACTCTGCCTGACCCCCGGAAAAATCCGGCAGGTTATTATAAGGAGTTATCCCAACTTGTGGATGCTACTATTATGAACCTCGCCGACATTGACATGTTGTTCGGTAACGTAGTACCTCAACCAATTTGGGCAAAAATCCGTCAAGAGAATCACGTAGCCGAGTTAGGAGGTGATTGGGCTGCTCTTGCGGCGGCTGACGGACGACAAGTTGGTGGGGCTAAGCCTGAACAGATCATTACGGATCTGCCACAAAGAATAATTACCCTTATGAAGACACTTATGCCAGCAATGAGAGTTAATTGGGATAAACTGTCTGCGTGCAAGCAAAAGAAGGACGAGAGTGTCTCCGATTTCTTTACCAGATTTGAGGAGGCATTCATCGATCACAGTGGTCAGGATATGAGCACTGAGGGAGGTCAACGATTGTTTGTAGATAAATTTGTATCGAATTTGTTGCCTGAACTCAGCAACAAATTGAAGAATTCTGAAAGTTCGTGGGCTGTTTCTACCACTGCTCAAATATTAGCCACGGCTCAATACTACGAAAATAGAGAAAAGGAAGAAAGTGATCGTGCGGATAAAAAAACGAAGGATCTTAAAACTAAGGTTCTGTTGCAGCAAGCGTATCCTCCGCGCTCGAATCAAAATGACTCCCAGCAGCAGAATAAATCGCAATCACAGTCTTCTAGGACGCAGTCGCGTACTGACTCCTCTACACCGAGATCTATGCTTGGATACAATCAAAGTGCATATTGTAGGGGTGAGGGCCATTTGAAGTTTAATTGTCCGGTTTTACGTGACCGAAATAATGGTGTTTCGGCTCGAGGAGGTCGTAGTGGTCCTCAACAGGCATCACGTGGTAGAGGTCGTGGTGTTACTCAGACTCACAATGAGCGTTCTACCACTTCATCAGACTCGAACAATTGCTTTGATCAGCGCAATTCATCGTCTGATAGATCTGCACAGTATCATGTGGACGACTATTACGTCGAGCATGACATTGATGCTGACGGTAATTACTAGGACAGCCACAGACAAAGAGAGGGAGTAGTATCAGTTCCGGTTGATCAGAGAGGGCCTTACGTCGCAGTTGCCACATCGGGCGTAGTTGAGCCTTTTCTGTTGGACACCGGTGCAGCGAAAAGTTCCATCATGCATTCGAAACTCCCTGGCGCACCTTTGTCTGGCTTAACGAATGTTTCAGTTGGATTCTCTGGCGCCCCCGTTAGCAATCCGGTTTTTAGCACTTTGCCCCTTACAATTGGGCCTCGTGAGCTAGAAGCTCCTTTGATTTTAACTACTGGTTGTGGTGAGAATCTTTTGGGCCTGGATTTGCTGAAACGGTTATATGCGACTCTGTACTGTTCTCCTGCGGGAGTGGAGCTTACATTGGGTCAGCGAGTGATCTCTCCTATGTACTTGTCAACTGATAAGCTCCCACCGGAATTGAGTTCTCTTCCTGAGTCTTTGTGGGCAACAGGTCCCAATGACGTGGGCCTGCTGGACATATCACCTTATGTTGTCCAATTGAAATCAAATGTGCGATTACCACGTATTCCCCAGTATCGTATCTCTCTTGATGGTGAACGAGCACTATTAGCGATCATTTATGACTTGGTCAAGAAGGATGTCATTGAGGAAACTCGGGTAAATGTGTGTAATAGTCCTGTGTTACCTATTTTGAAACGAACTGATCCATCCAAGCCTCCTGTGTATCGTTTTGTTATTGATTTACGAGAGGTAAATAAAATTGCGATTCCACAATTTCCTGTGGTGCCTGACATTACGGCTTTACTGACTGTTAGAACCGGCTGTCTCTAGTTGGCAGAGGTATGCACTTCTGACAAATGGGGACACACCTTTTCTAGTCAGGGCAAGGGGATCACACCCTTCGATAACCCCTGCTCACCCCCTTGGTAGCTTGGCAGAGCAGACAGGCTTATCTCAGAGGCTGTGTGTTAAGCATTTATGACCACATACAGTAACAAAGTGAATACACTACAAATGGACACGACACAGTAGTAATATAAAAATAAGTATTTTTATATAAGGCTTAGCACAAGACCAAATAACGACAACAATGTACACAATCTTAATAAATATTTTGGGAAGGGAAAAATGATAGTTCAAAGGTAGTTTCTTCTTTAGCACAAAAAGTCTTTAGTATCAAAGCAAATCTTCTTCTTGGCAATACAGTTCTTAGCAACAGGGTAACCCACACGGGGGCTACACGACGTCGAGGCAAAGTTAATCCAAAGGTTCGGCGTCGACCGCGAGGAGCGCTACGTCGAGCCCGGAGTCACACGGACCCCCAACCACACAGTACCTTTGGAAAATGAAGCACACGATGATCAGCGGCGTCGAGTGATCCGGCGTCGCGTCTTCGGTGTCGATCAGGCCTCAGCAGGCGTCGTTGTCGATGATGCGGTTGCACAGAGTGAGCAGCGCTCACGGCGTCGAGAGGGCACGAGGGCGATGCGATCAGCAGCGGTGCAGACACGAGGTCCCTTGGAGCTGGAGCCGTACTCCCACTCACTGGCGATGCTGCTGGCGTCGGTCGGGCCCGGCGGCCGGTCGTCAAGGAAGCGGGACACTGGGGCCGTTACCCACTACGTCGAGCTGGATTCGGCGACGTCCGTCGGCGTCGAGATTGCTGGTTCTTTCAGAGGTGCTGGATTCACGGTTCCAGCAAATAGCACTTTTAAGCAGATGAAGTCCTTTAGCCCTGTGACTTCAGCAGGAGACTGGCACTCTTCCAGTCCTTGGAGATTTTCTTAGCAAAGCTTGAGAGTACACACACAGTTCCTCTCTCCTGGTTCCTTGGCAAAAATAAAGAAGCACTGCAGGATTCCCCCCAGCAAACAGCACACTGGCAGAAGGGTTAGGCAAGTCCTCAGATCAGCAGGCCTCTTGTCCTTGTTACAGGGTTCCTTGTCAGAAGTGACCTAATCTCTTAGTTCAGGGGTCCTTCTCTTATACCCCTTTTCGGCTTTGATCCCTTTGTCCATGCCGGGGGCTTTCCCAACATCCTGGGTCTGTTGTGGGTGGAGCCAGGCAGAAGCACCTGGCTTATTCACTGAGCAGGGCTGGGTCCTCAGACGCCCAGCAGGAGGTGGAGCCAGCATTGACACTGGCAGGAGCAGAGCTATCGGCCTCCTGGCAGGAGGTGGGGCTAGGATCGTCCATGGCAGGCACAGAGCCATCAGCCGCTTGGCAGGAGGTGGAGCCAGCATTGTAGCAGGCAGGGCAGGCTATCAACAACTACTCTCCCCCTACTCTCAACGCAAATGTCCCACTCATCCCACACTGACTCATCCAGACCTGTGGAGCCACCCAGCTCCTGTCACACACACGCAAGACCAGCAGAAGCCAGAAATGGTTAGACAAGAAAATAGACACTTTCTAAAAGTGCTATTTTCAAACCCAGAGTCCAAAAACCATCCATACCAACGGATGTGTAATTAAACCCCGAGTTCAGGGATACCAAACTCGACATTGCACCATGCTCCCCGAGCCAACTAGGATCATAGCATTAATAATCCCGGCGGCCCATTCTAACTAATGGAGAGCAGGCTACCTCGCAATAGTGAAGAACGAAGATGGCGGTAATTCACTATTAGGACATGCCAACTTGGTCAGGCGTGTCCTACCTTATACTTACAATGCACCCTGCCCGTGGGCCTACCATAGGGGTGACTAACATGAAGTCAAGGGAAGGTTGGAGGGGCTGGCAAGTAGGTATACTTGCGCAGCCTGCGTGACAGCACTAGGCTGCACGTGGGTCTCGCAATGACCGACCCGTAGACATTCTTTTACGAGGCCGCTCCTGTGGGTGGCACAACACGTGCTGCAAGCCCACGAGCGGCATTTGTATTTACAAGCCCCGGCACTCCTGGTGCACTAGACTAGGGACTGACAGTAAACCAAACAAGCCAAACATGGATACAATAGATACATCAATTTAACATAGGGAGCACTTGCGCTGTGGCACGGATCAGCAGTGGCACAGCGCCCAAAGCATATACCAGCAAAACATCGTAAAACAGTGGAGGCAAACAGAAAAAATGGAGGAGAAACTCAAGCCAATGATGTCAGGTCTCCAGCTGAAATGTGGGGAGAACTACCCTTGACCTAGGGAGTCCTCATCACTAAGGCGGAAAAATCTGGACAGACCATCAGCATTGGCGTGATCGGTACCAGGGCGGTGTTCCACCGTAAAGTCCATCCCCTGTAGAGAAATGGACCACCTCAACAGTTTTGGATTCTCACCCCTCATCTGCATCAACCATCTGAGGGGCCTGTGGTCTGTCTGAACCCGGAAGTGAGTCCCAAACAGGTAGGGTCTTAGCTTCTTCAGCGCCCAGACCACAGCAAATGCTTCTCTCTCTATCGCACTCCACCTCATTTCCCTGGGAAGTAACCTCCGACTGATGAAGGCTACAGGCAAGTCTCGGCCCTCTTCATTCACCTGAGCTAGAACAGCCCCCACGCCATGCTCTGAAGCGTCCGTCTGGACAATAAATTCTTTCGAGAAGTCGGGTGCCTGGAGTATAGGTGCTGTGCACATTGCAGTTTTCAGGGTGTCGAAGGCCGTTTGACAGGCATCCGTCCAGATCACGTTTCGTGGCTGCTTCCTGGAAGTCAGCGAAGTCAAGGGGTGCACAATGTTGCCGTAACCCTTGACAAACCTCCTGTAATAACCCGTGAGTCCTAAGAAGGCTCTCACCTGAGTTTGGGTTTTGGGCGGCGCCCAAGCCAGGATGGTATCAATCTTGGGTTGCAGGGGGGCAACCTTGCCGCTCCCTACTTGGTGCCCCAAGTACACCACCGAACCCTGCCCAATCTGGCACTTACTGGCTTTGATTGTGAGGCCTGCTCCGCGCAGGGCCAACAACACTTCCTGGAGGTGGCGCAAGTGTTCCTCCCGGCTGGCGCTGAACACTGCGATGTCGTCCAGGTAGGCGGCACTGAAATTCTCCAGTCCAGCCAAGACCTGGTTGACCAACCTCTGGAAGGTGGCAGGGGCATTCTTCATCCCAAAGGGCATCACCCGGAACTGGTATAGCCCATCTGGTGTGGAGAATGCGGACCTCTCCTTTGCCCCATCAGTCAAGGCGATCTGCCAGTACCCAGACGTTAGATCAAACGTACTAAGGTACCGGGCAGCCCCCAACCGATCTATGAGCTCATCAGCTCTGGGGATGGGGTGCGCGTCAGTCTTCGTGACCGAATTGAGTCCTCGGTAATCCACGCAGAACCGGAGTTCTGGTGAAGCACCAGGCGCTGCAGCCTTCGGGACCAAGACCACTGGGCTGGCCCAAGGACTGCTAGAGGACTCAACCACCCCTAACGCAAACATTTTGGAGACCTCCTCCTTAATGTATGCTCTAACCTTGTCAGTCACCCTGTAAGCCTTGTGCTTCACAGGAGGGCTGTCTCCGGTGTCAACGTCATGGACACACCAATGAGTGACACCCGGAACCAAGGAAAACAGATCCGGGAATTGTCCCAACAGGTGGCGACAATCCTGTTTCTGCTCAAGGGTCAGTGTGTCAGAGAGGACCACACCATCCACTGACCCGTCTTGCTCTTTAGCACACAGGAGGTCAGGAAGAGGCTCACTCTCCTCCTCCATTCCAGCATCTGTAGCTAGGAGCATGCCCACTTCGGACCTTTCTAAGTGGGGCTTCAAACGGTTGACATGCAGGACCCGCAAGGGGTTCCTGGGAGATTTCAAGTCCACCAAGTAGGTGACATCGCTCTTCTTCTCCACAACCTTAAACGGTCCAGTCCACCTGTCCTTGAGCGCACAAGGTTCCACAGGGGACATGACCCACACTTCCTGACCAGGCTGAAGCTCTACCAGAGTGGCATTCCGGTCGTACCAACGCTTCATCTCCTCCTGGCTGGCCTCCAGATTTGCCTGAGCAAGTTCTCTGAAGCGCCGAGTCTGGTTCAGAAAGGCCAGCATGTAGCTGTATACATCCTGGGGAGGTTTCCTGGGAGATTGCTCCCAGCCTTCCTTGACCAGACTCAAAGGCCCTCTTACCGGGTGACCGTACAGGAGCTCAAAGGGGCTGAACCCTAGAGACTTCTGCGGCACCTCACGGTAAGCAAACAACAGGCATGGCAAGAGGACGTCCCATTTCCGCCTCATTGGTTCTTCAAGACCCATGATCATGCCTTTCAGGGTCCGGTTGAATCTCTCAACCAGCCCATTTCCTTGAGGGTGGTAAGGAGTGGTGAACTTGTAGGTTACCCCACACTCCTTCCACAGAGACTTCATATAGTTCGAAATGAAGTTGGTGCCCCGGTCTGACACCACCTCTCTGGGGAACCCCATCCGGGAGAAAACACCCATCAGTGCCCGTCGCACCACGGGGGCCGTCACTGTTCGGAGAGGGATGGCTTCCGGGTACCGGGTGGCATGGTCCACCAAGACCAGGATAAACCTGTTGCACAGGGCTGTCTTGGGGTCCAGGGGCCCAACAATGTCAATACCCACCCGGTCAAAGGGGGTACTGACCACTGGAAAAGGTTGGAGGGGAGCCTTCTGCTTCCTTCCGCTTTTCCCACTTGCCTGGCAAGTGTGACAAGTCTTGCAATGGATGTCTACATCCCTTCGCATCTGAGGCCAATAAAAATGGGTGACAAGCCTGTCATAGGTCTTGTCCTGCCCCAGATGTCCAGCTAACGGAACGTCATGAGCCAACCCCAGTAGGAAGGCTCTGAAGCGCTGGGGTACCACCAGCACACGGGCTGACCCAGGCTCAGCAGCCTTAGGCTCGCTATACAGGAGGTCGTTCTCCCAGTACACAAAATGTGACCCTGACTGATCACCTGACGATTGGGCTGAGGCCTGCTGCCTCATGCCCACAAGAGGAGGGCACACTTTCTGTTCCGCACAGAATTCCTCCCTGGAGGGACCACCATCCTGCTGCCAATGGGTCAGCTCGGGCAGGTCTCCCAGTTCGGCAATTTGTTCCCCTGTGGGCTCCAGGGCATCCCCCTCGGGGTCTACCTCCTCCTGGACCACGGGAACTACGGGGGACGGTTTCCCGCGCCCCCTGCCTCTTCTCTTCACAGCTGGGTCCTGGGCCGTACTTTCAGGCTCCGGGACCCCATCAACACCCTTACTCGCTGTCATCGATCGAGTGGTTGCACACACCCACTCTGGCACGCCCAACATTTTCAAGTGCGTCTCCCTCTCCACCTTAGCCCAAGGGGAGTCTTCTAAATCATTGCCCAGGAGACAATCGACAGGCATGGCGGGCCTCACAGCAACCTGAAGAGTACCTCAAACTCCCCCCCCATTCAAAGGAAACCTGAGCTACCTCACACTCTTTCTGGGAGTTATCAGCAGCTATCACAGGGTAGAATGCGTGGGGAACCACCTGCTCCTTGGACACCAAGTGACACTTGACAGCTGTCACACTCGCTCCGGTGTCTCTGAGAGCTTCCACTCTATGGCCATTAATGGTCACCCACTGCCTATATTTACTAGTGTTACTAGGCAGAGGGGGTGGAGGGACCATTTCCATGTCTCCTAGCGAGACCAGGGACATTTCTGCGGGACCCCTCCCACCATGGACAACCATCTCCTCCCCTCCCAGGGCTACACTCGCCAACTGACGGGGGGGTGCACGCGGCGGTGCATTCGAATCCTTTTTGGGACACTGGGGGTCCTAAAACCGGTGTCCCACCTGCCCACAACCGTAGCAGGTTAGGGGGCCCCTATGAACAGGTTTACCCGTCGGGGCCCCTGGCTTCTTCTCAGGGGGAGGCTGGGAACCTTTCCCTTGGTTCCCTTGGGGATTACTTTGGGGCCCTTTCTGAGACTCCTTCTATTTACCCTTGTCCCCCCCACTCTTCTGCTGGGGACCCTGCCCACCTTTGGCTGAGTCTCCCACTGGACCCTTGTGGACCCTGGTACTGACCCAGCGGTTCGCCTCCTCAGCAAGTTTTCTAGGGTTAGATATCTTGCTATCAATCAGGTGCTGGCGCAGCTCTGGAAAACAGTTATTAGACAAATGCTCCCAAGCAAACAAATCATAAAGAGCTTCATAACTTTCCACTTTGCTGCCCTTTACCCAACCATCCATGGCTCTGCAAAAATAAGACACATATTCAACCCACGTCGTACCAGGCAACTTCTTACATTCTCTAAAAGCTTGTCTGTACTTCTCGGGGGTTAGGCCATACCGCAACATTAAAGCATCTTTCATATGAGCATACGACATCCTATCCGCAACAGGCAGGTCTAACAGGGTATCTCTCCCCTCATTCACAAAGCGACCCCACAACCCCGCTCCCCAATTCTTCTCAGGGACCTGGTGGGCCAACAATGCTAGCTCATATGCTTTAAACCACTGACCAATATCTTCGTTCCTATGATAATCTTTTATCACATCTTTGGGAAAGTAAAACTTACTTTCTGCAGGCCCAGATGGAATGCTGCCACCAGAGGGATTCAATTCTAACTTCTTAGCTTGGATGTCCAACTCCCTCAACTTGGTTTCACGCTCCAAAGCTAACTTCTCTCTTTTAAACTCTTAACTTTTTGATCTTCTCTTCTCCCTCTTGCATTTTCTAACTCCAACTGCCCATTTATCTTTAGCCTTGCCATTTCCATGTTGAATGCACGCTCCTTCGCCCTTTCTTCTCGTTCTTCAGGGGAAAGACCTTTGGAGGAAACACTGCTTCCGGGAGAGGACTCGGGCCCATTCGCTGGCGCCTCCTCATCCCCTTCCACTGGCGGTACCACCACCAGATCAGTGGGATCTCTGGCCTCTAACCAGGCTTGCAATGCTTTGAGATATTCCTCCTTAATCTTGAGGCCCTTGGTAGGAACTTTAAATTTCTTGCAGAAGGATTTCAGCTCCTCCAGTTTGTAGACGTTTATCTTCGCTCTGTCGAATTCCTCCACGACAACAACAGGGGTAGTGACTCCGGTGTCACTCATGGTCAAAACTGGCAGTGTTCAAAAAATCAAGTTTCAGAAAAGCGGAGAACCAAAAAAGAGGATCCTTCCCAATTAGATTGTGGCTGCGCTATGGTCTGCTTTCACTATGTAGCGCACACTATTCACTGCACATGGGTCATAAATGCAAGGTCCAAATCCTCACCGCTGCGACCAATGTTAGAACCGGCTGTCTCTAGTTGGCAGAGGTATGCACTTCTGACAAATGGGGATACACCTTTTCTAGTCAGGGCAAGGGGATCACACCCTTCGATAACCCCTGCTCACCCCCTTGGTAGCTTGGCAGAGCAGACAGGCTTATCTCAGAGGCTGTGTGTTAAGCACGGGAGCTTGTTTCCTTCCCAGTGTAAGAATTGGCTTTTGTAGTTTGGTTTGCCCTGTTCCCATCATGCACTGGGACAGGAACAGACTAATTTGCATACAGCCAGGTTCTGAAACTGGGATGGTGCAGTGAGCTAAAAAACGGTGTTGGATCTAGCCCTGATCTCTTGACTGGGTGAGAGCTTTCTGCTTAATTCAGAGACTCTGTCCCTCACCACCCCTTGTTGTAAATATTTTTGTCCACCCTAAGCGTGGAAGGGTATTCTCAGATGTGAGACCCTTGCTCATTGCACCATCAGGATTCAAGCAAACCGGGCCGAAGACGGCTGTAATGCCAGAAACCGGTCCCCGGGAGCTTGTTTCCTTCCCAGTGTAAGAATTGGCTTTTGTAGTTTGGTTTGCCCTGTTCCCATCATGCACTGGGACAGGAACAGACTAATTTGCATACAGCCAGGTTCTGAAACTGGGATGGTGCAGTGAGCTAAAAAACGGTGTTGGATCTAGCCCTGATCTCTTGACTGGGTGAGAGCTTTCTGCTTAATTCAGAGACTCTGTCCCTCACCACCCCTTGTTGTAAATATTTTTGTCCACCCTAAGCGTGGAAGGGTATTCTCAGATGTGAGACCCTTGCTCATTGCACCATCAGGATTCAAGCAAACCGGGCCGAAGACGGCTGTAATGCCAGAAACCGGTCCCCGGGAGCTTGTTTCCTTCCCAGTGTAAGAATTGGCTTTTGTAGTTTGGTTTGCCCTGTTCCCATCATGCACTGGGACAGGAACAGACTAATTTGCATACAGCCAGGTTCTGAAACTGGGATGGTGCAGTGAGCTAAAAAACGGTGTTGGATCTAGCCCTGATCTCTTGACTGGGTGAGAGCTTTCTGCTTAATTCAGAGACTCTGTCCCTCACCACCCCTTGTTGTAATTAAGCATTTATGACCACATACAGCAACAAAGTGAATACACTAAAAATGGACACGACACAGTAGTAATATAAAAATAAGTATTTTTATATAAGGCTTAGCACAAGACCAAATAACGACAACAATGTACACAATCTTAATAAATATTTTGGGAAGGGAAAAATGATAGTTCAAAGGTAGTTTCTTATTTAGCACAAAAAGTCTTTAGTATCAAAGCAAATCTTCTTCTTGGCAATACAGTTCTTAGCAACAGGGTAACCCACACGGGGGCTACACGACGTCGAGGCAAAGTTAATCCAAAGGTTCGGCGTCGACCGCGAGGAGCGCTACGTCGAGCCCGGAGTCACACGGACCCCCAACCACACAGTACCTTTGGAAAATGAAGCACACGATGATCAGCGGCGTCGAGTGATCCGGCGTCGCGTCTTCGGTGTCGATCAGGCCTCAGCAGGCGTCGTTGTCGATGATGCGGTTGCACAGAGTGAGCAGCGCTCACGGCGTTGAGAGGGCACGAGGGCGATGCGATTAGCAGCGGTGCAGACACGAGGTCCCTTGGAGCTTGAGCCGTACTCCCACTCACTGGCGATGCTGCTGGCGTCGGTCGGGCCCGGCGGCCGGTCGTCAAGGAAGCGGGACACTGGGGCCGTTACCCACTACGTCGAGCTGGATTCGGCGACGTCCGTCGGCGTCGAGATTGCTGGTTCTTTCAGAGGTGCTGGATTCACGGTTCCAGCAAATAGCACTTTTAAGCAGATGAAGTCCTTTAGCCCTGTGACTTCAGCAGGAGACTGGCACTCTTCCAGTCCTTGGAGATTTTCTTAGCAAAGCTTGAGAGTACACACACAGTTCCTCTCTCCTGGTTCCTTGGCAAAAATAAAGAAGCACTGCAGGATTCCCCCCAGCAAACAGCACACTGGCAGAAGGGGTAGGCAAGTCCTCAGATCAGCAGGCCTCTTGTCCTTGGTTACAGGGTTCCTTGTCAGAAGTGATCTAATCTCTTAGTTCAGGGGTCCTTCTCTTATACCCCTTTTCGGCTTTGATCCCTTTGTCCATGCCGGGGGCTTTCCCAACATCCTGGGTCTGTTGTGGGTGGAGCCAGGCAGAAGCACCTGGCTTATTCACTGAGCAGGGCTGGGTCCTCAGACGCCCAGCAGGAGGTGGAGCCAGCATTGACACTGGCAGGAGCAGAGCTATCGGCCTCCTGGCAGAAGGTGGGGCTAGGATCGTCCATGGCAGGCACAGAGCCATCAGCCGCTTGGCAGGAGGTGGAGCCAGCATTGTACCAGGCAGGGCAGGCTATCAACAACTACTCTCCCCCTACTCTCAACGCAAATGTCCCACTCATCCCACACTGACTCATCCAGACCTGTGGAGCCACCCAGCTCCTGTCACACACACGCAAGACCAGCAGAAGCCAGGAATGGTTAGACAAGAAAATAGACACTTTCTAAAAGTGCTATTTTCAAACCCAGAGTCCAAAAACCATCCATACCAACGGATGCGTAATTAAACCCCGAGTTCAGGGATACCAAACTCGACATTGCACCATGCTCCCCGAGCCAACTAGGATCATAGCATTAATAATCCCGGCGGCCCATTCTAACTAATGGAGAGCAGGCTACCTCGCAATAGTGAAGAACGAAGATGGCGGTAATTCACTATTAGGACATGCCAACTTGGTCAGGCGTGTCCTACCTTATACTTACAATGCACCCTGCCCGTGGGCCTACCATAGGGGTGACTAACATGAAGTCAAGGGAAGGTTGGAGGGGCTGGCAAGTAGGTATACTTGCGCAGCCTGCGTGACAGCACTAGGCTGCACGTGGGTCTCGCAATGACCGACCCGTAGACATTCTTTTACGAGGCCGCTCCTGTGGGTGGCACAACACGTGCTGCAAGCCCACGAGCGGCATTTGTATTTACAAGCCCCAGCACTCCTGGTGCACTAGACTAGGGACTGACAGTAAGCCAAACATGGATACAATAGATACATCAATTTAACATAGGGAGCTCTTGCGCTGTGGCACGGATAAGCAGTGGCACAGCGCCCAAAGCATATACCAGCAAAACATCGTAAAACAGTGGAGGCAAACAGAAAAAATGGAGGAGAGACTCAAGCCAATGATGCAAGGTCTAACACTGACTCTGATTCCAGCCTCTGCCTCTTGGTTCTCGGTAATCGATTTGAAGAATGCTTTCTTTAGCATTCCGATTGCTGAGGAAAGCAGAGATCTATTCGGCTTCTCATTAGGTGGTCGCAGCTTCAGGTTTAAACGCGCTCCTCAGGGCTACTGTGAGTGTCCATCGATCTACAGTCAAGCCCTAAAGAGTCAACTTGATGCGTTTGTGTTACCGGCTGGCGCGGCCTTGATTCAGTACGTTGATGACTTGTTAGTGGCTGCTGATACTAAAGAGATTTGCAGAACTGCTACAGTATCGTTGTTACAGCATCTATGTGACTTACATCACAAGGTGTCACCTTCTAAGTTACAATATTGTTGTCAAGAAGTAACCTATCTAGGTCACTTATTGTCAAAGGAGGGAAGAAGGTTGGCCCCAGAAAGAATTGCAGCGATCGCTCGAATGACTGTGCCAACAACTCAGAGAGATGTGCGTGCCTTTCTAGGTATCACGTCATACTGCAGGCAATGGATTCCAAATTTTTCATTGCTAGCGAAGCCATTGGTAGCCCTCACGTGCAAGGATGTTCCGACTCCTTTGCCATGGACTGAAGAGTGTCACAAAAGTTTTTCTGAACTGCGTGATGCGTTGTGTTCGGCTCCTGTGTTAGGTACTCCTGACTACAGTAAGCCGTTTAGACTATACGTTCACGAGAGAGAGGGTTGTGCGTTGAGTGTCTTGACGCAACAATTTGGCGGTAAGCAGCGTCCATGTGCATATTTTTCCTCGACCTTGGACCCAGTAGCTAAAGCATTGCCGAGTTGACTAAGAGAGACAGCGGCAGCTGCGGTGTCCATCCGGCAATCTGCAGGACTGGTCATGGATAATATGCTTACGGTGATGGTTCCGCATGCAGTTGACACTCTCTTGAATCGAACAAAAACTCAACACTTGACGAGCGCAAGGTTGTCTGGTTATGAGTTGACGCTTTTGGCAAGTCATATACAAATCAAGCGCTGTAATGTGCTGAATCCGGCGACATTGTTGCCGACTAATATGGAATCAGATGATGTACCACCACATGATTGTTATCTACGAACTGAGGAAGAAACGAAGGGTCGCGTTGACCTAAAAAACACTCCATTGGCAGATCCCGATGGTACTCTGTATGTTGATGGTTCATGTTTTAAGTTGCCGAATGGTGATGTGACAACTGCGTATGCTGTAGTGACGTTGAGTACGGTTGCGGAAACTGCGAGATTGAGTCAGAATTCAGCGCAAGCGGCAGAGTTGATTGCGTTGACGAGAGCGTGTGTTTTGTCTAAGGGAAAGCGAGTGAATGTGTTTACAGATAGTCAATATGCGTTTGGCGTTGCACATAGCTTTGGTTGTTTGTGGAGAGAAAGAGGATTTATGACATCGCATGGCACGAAGATCCAACACGGACAGCTCGTGAACGATCTTTTGGATGCACTTACATTGCCTAAGCAGGTGGCAATCATTAAATGCAGCGCGCACCGAAAGGTTACGGATGATGTTGGTCGTGGTAACGCGTTTGCGGATGAGATTGCTAAGGAAACGGCTAAGAATCTTGCAACCCGAATGTACGTTACGAGTTCAGTAAGGTGGCCGGCGGAGACTGGTATGTGTGAAGACACTGTTGAGAGCGTGAAAGCGATTCAGAATGAGGCCACTGAAACTGAAAAGACTAAGTGGAAAGAAAGCACGGGAAAGTTAGACGCGCATGGATGTTGGATTGATTTGTCGGAATGTCAGAGGTGGATGTTACCGGATGCATATGTGTTACCCGTTGTGACTATGGCTCACGGCTCGTCACATATTAGCGCGAAAGGTATATGTAAGTTGCTGTCCCCTGTATGGAAGAATGAGGGTATTGCTAAATGTGCTGAGAGAGTGGTCAAGAATTGTATGATATGTATGATGTATAATCCTGGCAAGGGCACCCCCACTCCACCTGGCCATTTTGCTCCTCCTACATGTCCCTTTGAAGTCATCCAATTGGACTTCATCCATATGGAGTGATGCAATAACCTGAAGTACGTTTTAGTTGTGGTTTGCGCGTTCTCCAGATGGATTGAGGCCTATCTTCAAAGATAATACTGCCCTGTCCACAGCGAAAGTCCTACTGAAGGAATACTTTCCTCGGTATGGAATGCCACGGATTGTATGGTCAGATAACGGAAGTGAGTTTGTGGGGAGTGTGATGAAGAGTGTGTGTAAGGGCCTTGGAATTCGACAAAAATTCCATAGCACCAATCATCCCCAGTCAGCGGGTTTAGTCGAAGGATACAATGGTACCCTGAAACTGAAACTTGCTAAGGTTCAAGCTACGACTGGTCTGTCATGGCCTGATGCCTTGCCTCTAGCTCTCTTGTCGACCAGGGCGACTGTACACTCTCGAGTAGGGCTTAGCCCATATGAGATTGTGTTTGGCCGTCCTGCGAACATTTGGGGAGTCCTGAGGCCTAAAGCCTTTGATAGTCTTGAGTATCCAATGTTAATTGATTATCTTCATGATCTGACTGCTAAACTAAGGTTAATTCATCAACAGGTCTTTGAAGCTCTACCAGCACAGACAGAGGGTCCTGGACATCGGCTCCAACCGGGTGACTGGGTTGTCACCCGCAACTTTGACAGAAAGCGTAACTTGGAGCCGAGATTTGTGGGTCCCTTCCAAGTCCTGCTGGCTACAAGGACTGCAGTTCGGTTGGAAGGCCGAAAGAATTGGGTGCATGCCACCCACACCAAGAAAGTCCCGATCCCTTTGCCAGCAGATTCTTGGGTCCGTACTGGTATTGCCGCATCGGAAACTGAGACCCCAACACGTTTTGTGCCGTTCAGTGATGCTCAACCTGTAGGAGACAATTCATTGCAGTCAGACACATCTGTTGAACCATCAGCATTGGAGAATTCGAGGCTTGAATTGTCATCTGATTGATTGAACGCTGTTCCACAATCTGAACAATTATTTGAAGAACAGACTCGACCTGGGAGAAGTCGATATTTCCTTCGTTCTCGTAACAAAGACTAAAAAAAGGAATCCCTTTTTGTTTTTCCTTTTTGAATTTATATTACCCCCTTACTGTTGCCGTGAACATTATGAACAATTGCATCCTTTATTAATTTTTGAGTTTCTTTTTACGTGTGTTCCTCTTTTTCCACAGCTAGGAGATTTGCATTAAAATTGAATGTTTGATTAAAGAAAACCTTACATCCGGGTTGACCGTAGGGCCGTGCGGGTACTTCCTTCTGTTTAGCAGGTTCCTGACACTAGGTCGGTTACTTTTGTCGATTCCTGGGAACTCCTGGGAATTGATAATCGCTACTCAGAACGAAGTGCGTCAAGAACGTTACGGACGGTTTTTAGAGGATGGCGTTTTCCAAGCTGTCGGAAGTAGAGAGGATGTCAGCTCAAAGATCAAAATTACATAAGACTGTACGAACAAAATGCTTTCTGTTTCAGGTATTCCTGCTGTATCTGACTGTTTCTATGCTATTGGTGGGTGGAGTGTATTTTGGAATACAGTTGTTATTGCCGTCCGCTTCACCTACTTCTTTTTCTCCTGAACTAAATTCTATTCCCACTGTTTCTCCACATTCCTTTCATCCTCTGCCCCAACATGAACAGGTTAGACGTGCGGAATTCATGAACAACTCTTTCGTCCAACTCCTACATCAGCATCAGTTGGTGATGAATACTACTAACTGTTGGGTGTGTGGGTTAATGCCACATACCATGGATAGGAGTATTCCGTATTTGGTTCTTCCTTATAGCTTCCAGGGGTCAGCTCGAGCATTCCAAACTATGTTCCGTAGTGCACTAGATTCCTACCCCCATCGAGAGCCACGCTCTGCAGATCCTGGTCCCGGCCCGTACCACAAGCCTTTGGCAAGATCGATTGTTGACTTAGATAGAGATATTTTTGATGCATCGCTTATTCCAGAGGAAGAGGTGGGAGCATACAAGGATCTGAGTGAGGCGGAGTATAGCATATCAGTGGGTGATAGACAGCTTAAGAGCTCGTCTCCGATCTGGATCGTACCCAATCTCGGTAATTTCTGCTTGCAAGGACTTGGCCGAAATCCGCGAGCCCAGCTTGGGAAGAGTGCTTGCACTGAAACGTATGTTTTACCAATGCTCTCTTCCCCTGTTTTCCTGACTGCCAAGGGTAACTACTTTGTATGTTATGATCGCGCATATACGTGGTTGCCCCGTGACTTCTCGGGCACCTGTTATATTGCGAATCTTTTGCCACCAACTTTCACAGTTGCCTCAGACTATTACAAGACCAGAGTTGTGAGAGGCGTTATTAGCAAAGAGGACACTGCCGGTCAAGAAGCAGGAGATTTCTTTAAGGGTTTCCTGCCGTTTTGGGGACCTATGGTTAATAGTAGGAACCTGAGACAGTTGACTTGTGTGGTAGAATCGACTGCTAACATAACTGCAAGTGCTCTTGGTAATCTGACAGCAGAGCTTCAGGCGGATAGGCTTATGACGTTGCAGAATCGTATGGTTCTAGACGTTGTTCTTGCAGATAGAGGTGGTGTGTGTAAGGTGATCCATTCGAGTTGCTGCATTTTCATTCCTGATAACGCTCCAACTGTATATCAAGCCATCTCGAAGTTGCATAAGATCTCCGAGTCCATACACGTGGACGTAGGTGATTGGACGCTACTAGGATGGTTTTGGGGCCTAATGTCGACGTGGGGTTGGAAGATTCTGATGATCATCGGGGTTGTTGTGACGTTTCTGTTCACGTGTTGTCTTTGCGTGCAGTGTGGTCCTGCCTTATGTGGCCTCTGTGCTACAACGTGTATAAGACGGCCATCTGTTACCAAGGAAGCATTGATGGATAGAATAATGTTGCAGCAACATCTGAACGATCTGATGAATATCGACATTGATTCTGATATCGACTAGTGCTTGCCTATATGAGGGCCAAAGGAGCGTCTGAGGTTCCGTGAGAATCGAAATGACGTTTTTGACTCGCTCGAATATGGACGAGTTTGGTATCTATGAACCACAAATGACGAGTTTAGTGGGTGTACGCGTTTTCGCTACGCTGCCTTGAACTGTTCGTCTTATTCGTGGGTTTCTCCATCTGAACCCACGGGTTCCATTTTAGATACGGCATCCATTTTTGTCTCTTGCCCTCAAGTAGCCAGCGAACGGACACTGTCCGCTTCATGACCCTGGGATTCCCAAGCTCTTGCGGAAGACATGTGTTCCTTTGAGGATATCTTTATGATGAGGGGGATGACCCTGCAAAGGCAGATGGCTCCGCTCGAGGCTCATCTTGCCGTGCCGGTCTATTGCCGTGCATGCATTAGGCACGAATCCTTTGATCCTGCAATCACGTTACCGATACTGCCCCCTACACTCTTTTTCAATCTGTTGTCTATCTTTGTCTTCCTTGCACCTGTTTTTGTCTCTTTTCTTAACTCGTTTACAGCCAGAATGGAATGCACCTCATGATGGGATAACGTGCTTTTACAGCTGGGAACCGGCGATGCTACTGTAATTATGTTCCGGGCTCCTGAAGACATGAAAGCGACCCTTTTGAAGTTTACTGTGGGAACTGAGTTGTAACCTTTTGTTCGCCATGTTGTGTTATGACTAAAATATGTATAAAGGGAGCGATCCACTGTTGCAATTCGAAGCAGTCTCTCAGAACCTACACGTAGTGTACTTCTTGCGATTTCTGTATCCCTGCAGTAAATAAACCTTGATCTTTGACGCCGAAGGAAGTGTCCCGTGTCTCTGTGATTTGTACGCCGGAACAGGTAACCCACGAAGGTTTCAGGTGTTGTCCCCTGGCACCGCTGGGTCTTAGAATAACCCAGTCCTTCAATCGTAATGACTGTCTTTACTGCATAGTGCTCAGCGGATGCGTTTTGGTGTCCACTATGCTATAAGTGAGGAGTGTACATGCTCACGATGATGGAATAGATGCCCTGAATGTGAACACGCTACACTGTAGTGCACATGATATCCTTGTAATGGACTGTTAAACCGCGTCGATAAGGCGGATGTGTAACCTAGAAGGCGATTGGGCAAGGTTGTGGTGACTTGTGACGACTATGATATGAGCCTGTAATGCACGATGTGACAGGGAAAATAGCAATAACTCTTGCATATAAACAGAGCATGTTGGAGGTATAGTGCATAGGACAGTATTGAACACTGCACTGCCACGATAGACAAGTAGTGAAATACAAGGAAACACCAGAAAGGTCGGGACACTGCGACTGAACAGAACGAAGCACATCTAAGTACTGGAGGCCAAATGATGTGTGTGTGAGAATGAAGCAGTGAGAATCTGAAGCACTAGAGGAGAGTAAAACACAACACTTTCACTCCATCAAGTGGGCATCAAGTATATAAGCTGTAATCCCATCCTGTATCTAAGGCATATCCATAAGCGAAAATGGGTAAACCGGACAAACAACAGACCAAATTGCCCTTTAAAGCCAAAAAAACTACCAGAAATACGGCAACTAATTAGGACACTGAACAAGACACTGAGGGTGGTCCTGGCACCAACATGGAAGGGGTACTGCAGGCTATCCAACAAAGTCTACAGGATATAAATGGAAAGCTGGATACCATCACTCTAAGGGTCGATAACATGACGGCTAAATTGGACAAGCATGGTGAAAGTCTGGTGGAGGCTGAAAAGCGCATATCCGCGGTGGAAGACGAATCACACGGCACGACCACAAAATGCAAAGAAATTTAAAAAATACTACATAACAAAGAGTAAAGCTGAAGATTGTGAAGCGCGGTCTCATTGAAATAATATCAGAATTGCGGGAATTCCGGAGTCCACAAACACAGGCCGAATGGAAACATATGTTGAAGACATGATCCGAAGTGTGTTTGGTATGGAACATCTCTCAAAAGTCTTCCTAATGGAACGTGCGCACAGATCCCTGGCCCGAGACCTAAACCCGGCGCCGCTCCGCGACCAATAATAGCTCGAATCCTCAATTATAGAGACCGAGATGCGGTCCTACGACTGGCTCGTGAAAAACAGCAGATAAGTTATCAAGGTAACAAACTAGAGTTTTACCCAGACTTCACAATGACAGTCCAACTGGCGAGAAAGGAATTCAACCCTATGAAAAAGAAACTACACGAAATGAGACTAGAATATGCCATGCTATATCCAGCTAGACTGAGGATTACACATGAAGGTCGAGCTAAAATTCTACATACACCGAAGGCAGCGCAGGACTATATAAAGAAACTCGAGGCGGAAGGAACAACATAGAGCAGAGCAGAACCAGGACTAGGAGTAACAAACTCTAAAATGGCAGCACTATATGGGCACGCGATAGTTTGGAACAGTAAGATTTCAATCTGCACAGGAGTAACAGGCTATGTCACAGAACAAACTGTATAGAATTACAGACACGGAAAGTGCATAATGGCTGATATACCGGCCACAAGTGACTTTAACTGCTGTATACAGAAATAGGTAAGCAAGACTAACTTAGTATGGATCATCAAGATTTGCATATTACTCATTGGATTAAATGACGATAGCTGCTCAAACACTGAGAAAGTGAAGGGATAACATTGAGACCTTGACCTCTGTAAATTCATGCTAATGTACAAGACTATGGTCGGGGAGACGAAACCAGAGGAGATTCATAACTCTCATGTTATAGAGGCTATAGGCTTTGAACTGTGAGGATCGATAAGTATATGCTGCCATACTGAGCCTGATTGCTGGACTTTAATGTGGGTTACGAATATTTATTTATTTATTTATTTATTTATTTTTTGCATTGGGAATGCGCACAGATACCCACAAAGGGTTTCCCGGCGCCAGGGCTAAGAGGTCAAAACATAGAGGGCAGTAACTGTCAAGAACCCAAATTATTTATTAAAAAGCCAAGTTTTAACGTTTTTCTTAAAACTGGCAAAATTCTCCTCCTTCCGTAAGGCTAAGGGGAGGGAGTTCCAAAGAACTGGTCCCAGATGGGAGAAAGATTTCCCCCCCACTCGGGCCAGTTTGAACCTGGGAACCACGAAATTTGCTCCATTTAAAGAACGGAGATTGCGTGTGGGAACATGGGGCCTAATATGTACAGTGAGATACAGGGTATTTTGCTATATCTGTTTTGTGATTCCAATATGCAGTATAGCTCAATTGTGAAAGATACCTATTGGTTGCGACAAAAGCAATGTCTGCAGATATGTGGTATACCTGGCCACATCCACTAAGTTGGAAGGAGTTGTGTGAACTCGGTGGACCCCCTAGGCAGGTGTACCCAATTTAAAGTTAAGTTATGTTGTCAGTTCTTGGGGGACCATGTCTTTGGCACAGTTGGGATGCTAAAGTGGGTGGGGGAGGAGGGAGGGCTGCTGGAAATCGTTTAGTAGACCAATGCACTTCAGACACATCGCTGTAATCCACACACATATTGTTCAATACTGCACCAAAAGATATACTCTGGGAAATAAGAATGAAGAGTACTATGGACACCATGAACCTTCATGTAAGATAACAATGATTAGGAATGTCTACTGAAAAATTGCAACCTAAAACATTGAACTTGCTAACTTGGAACGTAAGAGGGCTAAACAACCCTAAAAAGATAAGACAGGTATTTGCGTATCTAGATAGACAGCAGATAGCTATTGCACTCCTGCAGGAGACACATTTAGCACCGAACATTAATAGTAATATAGGACGTAGATGGGCAGAATCAATACATATGTCATCATATTCCTCATACTCTAGGGGAGTTATTATATTGATTAAGAAAGGAGTACAATTCCACATAGATAATACTGACTCTGATGAAATGGGGCGATATGTGATAATAACTGGCACACTAAGAGGCCGTAAACTCCCTATAATTAATAATTATGGACCAAATATTGATGACCCTGATTTCTATAGAGCACTGGAGAGAAAAGTACACGATTTACCAGAAATCCCAATAATCTGGGGGGGGGACTTTAATATTGCATTACAAGATAACAGTGATCGGTCAGGGACATCAATGGAGCCTCATAAACGAGCATTGGGTAAATTACGGGCTATTATGACTGTAAAACAACTTACCGACATATGGAGATCCCGCCACCCTGAGCAATTAGAAGCCACGCACATATCGGCAGCGAATAATAGTTGGTCGCGTATCTACTATTTGCTGGTTTCTGATTATATCATGTTATGGGCAAGGTCTGTGAGGCATATGGTTAGGACATTGTCAGATCATAATCCAGTCATGCTCACAGTGGAAATACCACATTATGCACCACCACCGTACAGTTGGAGGTTTAAGGCGAAAGCACTGCTGGACCCTGTATACACAGACACGATTAGTCAAGCTATTACTGACTATTTAGATTTTAACCAATCATGCACTGACGATCCTGAGCTATTGTGGGAAGCATTTAAGGCCACAATTAGAGGTACATGTATAAGCACCACTGCTGGTATTCTTAAAGATATAAGGAGACAACTGTCAATGCATGAAGACCAACCGCGTACGCTACAACACGAATATGAGTGCACAGGATCTACGAAGATACTAGGGGATATTAGAGTTATTTTGTCAGAATACCAAACATATGCAGAAGATAAACTTAAATATATAACGAAGCGTCAGGTAGCGAGATCTTATGGGGACGGAGGTAGACCAGGCAGAGCACTAGCTACAAAAATATGTTCAGGGCATGCACTCCGTATAGTAAAAGCGATTAGAGACATAAACGGGAACCTGAAACACGACACACAGGAAATACTACAGGAATTTATGTACACATATGGGAATTTATATGCAGCGCAGCATTCAGTTACCTTAGAGGAAATATTAGCTTATCTGGCAGCTGTAACCATAGCGTGGTTATCTGACGCACAAAGAGAATATCTGGGGTTACCAATCACAGTAGAGGAGGTGGCCGAAGAAATAAAGTCATTGCCTAATGGTAAAACGCCAGGCCCTGACGGATTTATCTGAGAGTTTTATAAAACCTTTGTAGATAAGCTGGCGCCTCATTTGGTGGAACTATATGGGAATGCGCATGAGAAACCACTATTACCGCCGACAATGAGAGAAGCAATGCTGATCCTTGTTAACATTTCGTAAGCAGTTAAAGACTTGGCTTTTCAATCAATAATCCTTGCCATACAGTTAGTGTTTCCACAAACGCCAAGACACCTACGGGTATTTGTGCGCTCAATAAATCTCCTAAATAAATAAATAAATAAATTGCACTTTTAAAACCAAAGATCCAGAATACTGCGAATCATATAGACCACTATCCCTAATAAATGTAGAAACCAAAATTCTGGCCAAAATACTCGCCGCTAGACTTCAACCACTGATGACTAACTTAATTTTGCCAGACCAATCTGGATTTATCTCCTCACGCTCTACAGCCCACAATACTGTAACATTATTTGCACTATCCCACTATCTGATTCCAACTACTAAATCAGCAGCGATTCTTTTAAATGCTGCTAAAGCATTTGATTCTATTGAATGGGAATATTTACACACGGTACTACTAAGAATGGGCTTCCCCCCAATTTTCCTGCAATGGGTAAAACTGCTGTACACAGCTTCAACGGCACGTATCAAAGTCAACAAATACGTATCAAGTGCCATACCATTTACCAGGGGGACAAGACAGGGTTGTCCACTATCACCCTTATTATTTGCAATAGCACTAGAACCATTGGCCTGTAAAATAAGACAGAAACATCACTATTCGGCGTTACAATTCCCGCAAAGCCCCTTGCATATATCACTGTACGCGGACGACATGATGTTGTATGTGTGAGAACCGGAAACCCACTTAAACCCTCTATTGAGAGAATATATCAGGTTTGGGCAACACTCAAGCCTGAATATAAACTGGTCTAAGTCATTAATTATACCATTAACGGACACTACATCCCTACATACCACAGACTATCCACTGGAATGGCAAGAGGACCCTATTCGGTATTTGGAGGTTTGGTATCACCGGGATCCGGAGGTTGTGATCCGTACTAATCACGGTAGAACACTTAGTATATTAGAGGAGAAAATAGAAAGGTGGATCCAGCTGCCATTGACTTTGGCAGACCGGTTAGCCATTGTAAAAGTGGTTGTCCTGCCGAAACTGCTATATCTGTTTAACAATATCCCGATCAAACCTCTAGCAGAAGTATTTCGCAGAATATCCACCCTGGGGCTCAAACTCATATGACACGGTGTCATATGAACTTTTTCTCGGCCGATTGAGAGATGTGGGCATAGGAGGTGTGGCTCTGTCATGGTTGGAAAGCTTTCTTTCGGGTCGTTCACAAGGTGTCAAGTTGGGCTCCCACTTCTCCACCTTTAGGGAGCTCACCTAGGGAGTGCCACAGGGCTCATGCCTAAGCCCCACGCTTTTGAACGTGTATGTGGCCCCCTTGGCAAACATTATAAGATCTTATGGGTTCACCCCGGTGTCATACGCTGATGACACCCAGCTTTTATTTCCTTTCCATACTCTCACACCCGCAATCCAAAAATCATTTGCGGACGGAATGAGAGCAGTGGCACACTGGATGGCACAGAACTGCCTCCAATGCAACGTGACCAAAACTGAGGTGATGTTGTTTGGGAGGGCAACTCTAATGTGGTCCCCAGACTGGTGGCCCTTAGAGTTAGGACCTGTCCCAAGTCAGAAACAAATAGTCAAAAATCTTGGTATACGGCTGGATCAAGCACTCCTACTTAAGGAACACACTACCCAAGTCACAGGTGCATGCTTCGTGTGGTTGGGCTGCTTCGGCGCGTTTTTCTATTTCTGCCAGACAACCACAGGAAAACGCTTGTTCAGACTTTAATAATAAGTAGGATGGACTACTGTAATGGCCTATAAATATCGGCCAATGAGGAACAACTGGAAAAATTACAAGTGGTCCAAAACACTGCAGCGAGGCTAGTTCTCAATGCCCCCCCCAGAACTCCCTCTCGTCCCCTTCTTCACCAACTCCACTGGTTACCGGTAAAGCAGCGTGTTAAATTTAAGATATGTTGTACCATACATAAATGCTTGTTTGGCACTGGACCCAGATACTTAAAGGAAAAATTTGTTCCATACACCCCTGGACGTACTTTACGTTCCAGTAGCCACCAATTGCTTCAGAAGAGCCAGACAGGGAGGTCGGGCCCTTTCTTACAAAGGCCCTGTCCTTTGGAACTCCCTACCCCCTGTGCTGAAACAAATTACCAGCCTTGAATCCTTCAGGAAAAACCTAAAAACCTATCTCTTTACCCTGCCTTAGGTAAAACTTCTCTTATAAAACAGCTAAAAACTCTGATAGAGACTAACCAGTAGAAGCACAAGCGCAGAGATATCCCTTCGGGAATTGAATCAGGCGCTATATAAGGAAATAAATAAATAAATAAATATGTGCAGGTAAACATGCCCGAATTAAGCTACGTAACCTGACACTACCTTACTCACAGGGGGGGGTTTAAAGTACCAGATTGTTTACTATATAGCTTATGTGCCCAAGCACAATATGCACATTACTGGTATCACACAATCCCCTATCTAACGCATGTTGCAATTGAAGAAGGAGATGCTGCGCCAATTCCACAAGACGCCATCTTAACGCACTGCAGACCCCGCTGCATAACAGAGACATAAACACCATAGACACAACAAACAATGTGTGACAAATAATCGGCCGCAAGGCGAATAAGTTGCCACTATATGCTCCCTCTTTGCCACTGCATTATCATCCAGAACTCTCGGTTACCCAGGAAAGAGTGGGAATGACACTGCTGCACTAAGTGGGCATAGATACAATGGGAGATTTATATAGTAATGGAGTTTTTAAGACAATTGCGGATCTACCATATATAAGTAATCAAACATTGCTGTTCAGATTTACCTATCATCGATTACAGGGTGGGATAAAAAAGCTATACCCATCCTACTCTACAGAACCAGCACAACTAGATACACTACAGATGCTTATTACCACTCCCAACGCTAAACACATGGTGTCTAAACTATACACTAAGTTGCAGGAAGAAATAGCGGATACAACCCGCGAGGCAATGGGGAGTTGAAATGAATGAACAACTGACGGAGGAGGAATGGTATATCACTTGTTCATTGACGGGTATGCTGACGCCTAACGGAAACTTAAGGATGTTACATTATAAGTATTTGCACCAAACCTATTACACCCTGGCAAGGCTATATAGATACGGGTTGCGAACTGAGTCTAGATGCCAAGTGGATAACGCAGATTTCTTGCATTTAGCATGGTCATTTGCTGCAGTGGCAATCTTTTGGGAAGAAGTGACTCGGATGTTGAGGGAAATGTTGGGCATTGATGTTACTTGTTCTGTGTGTACATGTTTATTAGGACTGGTGCTAAATGTACGAGCAACTAAGAGAACATTTTGTGTAATAGCACTGTTAATAGCCAAACGCCGAATATCACTATGCTGGGGTAGTAAAAAGACCCCAAAGGTTAAACAGTGGTTAACAGACCAGACATATTGCAAAGATACCTTGAAGATGTATGAAGAAGAGCTGCCCACAGGTTCGAAACCCAGAGATTACTGGAACTTCCTAGTTGCATACTTACAAACGCATCAAGTGGACTAAATATGTGTAATAGACATGTTATACTAGTACATTCCCAGAAGATAAGATGTGTACAGGACTGGATGTAGGATGGTGTTGTGCAAAGGTTTATATATTTCTTACAAGTTGGACATTGTATGTCTTTAAAATGCCAATAAAGAAAATTACAATAAAATCGCCTGTGTAAAAAAACGATTTCTTCCAACTTTTTACAGGAGATGCACCAGGGCTGAATCCAGGATCCAGCTCTGAGTAAGGAAAACCTATGCAAAGTAATTAATATTGCCTTTTACTTTAAATTCCCATTGAGCTCAATGTTATTATTGTGTTGACATTTGTGTTGCATATTGCAACAACTGTATCTATTGCAGTTAAAGTCTATTGCTATTTGAAAGTATTCAATTGCAACATCTCATTCTGAGAAAGTATTTATGATACCTACTTGTGGTTCTAAAATAAACAACAATATATTTTTAAATACAAAACAATTGGCCTAGAGTTCAGTTCTTGAGTGTGTGAGAACATTTGCTGACTAAGTGTGTACAAAAAGTGCTTTACACTGTCCTCTGATACTGCCTTACTGCTCGACCAAGCTACCACTTTAGAGAGTAAGGTTATATTTAACTTTAGCCTCTGCCATACCTCTGGAGACTGTGGACTCTGTGCACACTGAACCTTACTTGGTGCAGTATGTAGAGAGCCATTTTTTTACACTTTCTACATCCACTCTGGGCCCAGAAAATCTGAGTAACATCCAGCTCCTCCGTTAGTCAGACCACATCACACCCACTCCAAGTGCATACTTTAAGTTTGGTAGTTTAAACCATAAAGCATTAAGAACCATCCAAACGTTATACCTGAATGACACACTTAAACTCAGAGGTCACAGAAACATTAGGAACAATTTTGACAATTCCAGTATTCAAAGAGCAAAAGCATCCAAACAAGTTTTCCTGAATTGCCTCCACGCTTTGGAGCTTGATCCTGGATAGCATTACAGTGCACCAGAATGTTCTACGCTTCCATAAACAACTGAAAACCTACCTCTTTAAAATTTATCTACCTAACATTCTCATTTCCTCATTTTCATCCCTCTCATCAATGAGAATTATAGGTATTCTTCTCCTAGTTTTAAGTGCTCAGTTGCCCTAGTGGCTGGGTCAGCACTATGTAAATACTATGAAGATTGGATCAACTGAAAGAGAAGCAGAGACCTGCTGGAGCTTTAAGGAGGTTTGAAAGAGGCCCTCTTAAATTTTGAAAGCCAGGCCGAGGTGCTTGAGACCCGAAAGAGTATGGCTTATATTACAGTGCTGTGTTTACTACCTCTCCACTTGAGGTAGCACTTGTGTTAAGGATGGAACAGTTGATTGCTAAACACATCTGTCATGACCAACCGCCCCTTCAAGATAGTGCGCACTGGAGAAACGCCTATGCAGACTCCCAGCACTGCAAACAAAGCCACCACATAAAAGCACAAACGGCACTATTATTTGGCTCCTTGAAGACCCTAATATGAGCCACTCCATTGTCAGGAAGATGACACCTCTGAAAAATAATCTTCGAACAATGATGAAGCATGTCACCTAGGGGCAACCCTTGGTGAGTGAGGGAACTCAAGAAGAGAATTTTCTCTTCTTAGATTTGGAGAGTTATTTTGCACATATAGCGGAAGCCCTTCCCTTTGGTTAGGTTCTCTAATCTGTCATTTACAGATTTGTTAATAACTATACCCAAGGTCATAGACCAGTGTAATGAATTCCCCATGGACTCTGGCCGATTTCCCTAGAAAAAAGCTTGAAAATTCCGCCACCCTTGAAGCACTAAGAGATGCTGCCAGCCCGGAGCCACGCTCAGGCAACATTATGATTCAAGGAAATTCAGAAGCCCTCATATATATTAAGTGATGTCATCCGCACAGGGCACATTAAGCAACCTGTGGTCTGGCTCAAGAGGGCACATTAAGGAACCTGCGTTCTGGATCAAGAGGTGATGAGGAAGCGCCCCGTCAGTAACCCCCAGCGTACCATCTGGGCTCCAGGAGTGAGTGAACCATGGTGGGTACATGGCCCCGTTGGCGCTGACCCAACTCTTACAAACCCTGAATTTAGCCTTTTTTATTAACGTTTTTATTAGATTTCTAAAATTCTGCATTTCATTTCAAAACTAGATTAAAAGAACGAAGGACGGTTTCAGCAGTGATTGCATTCCATAGTTGTGAATAACTTGCACACAGTCAAAAAGTCTAATCAGTGCTTTAGTTGGTTGTACCAACCTTCGAGAAAAAGAGCATAGGTACTTCTTTAGCCCCTTTTTTATAACCCAGTGTGCACAATGACGCCTCCTGCCCAAAAATGAACTCCCTTAACTTTGTTAACAGACAGCATTAAAATGAATCAAGTCTTGTGCTACTGGTATTTCAGCTCATCTCTAACCAATATTCCACATCCTGCTACATTAAAACACCAACAGCTGTTGACATAAATCTAAACCTCCACCCCTATCATGTTTATAATGCAAAGCTGCCAAGTTACCGAGGTCCATGTGCTACTTCAGTCCAGGTTTTTTTTTCTTTGAATTTGGGGAATTGTAGTCCTGTTTTATAATGGAATAAATCGGACTACAAGTCCCAGAATTTTTTTTAAACGTGGACTAGAGCAGCACATCGGGAAAGACCTGGGAAACTGGCAGAGCCGATAATAGGTGGCCAAACTATTGCAATAACTAGCCACAAACATTCGCACACCACCATTAATCTTCCTGGATATTCAGTTTTGCTTCCCTTTGAGATAACTCTAGTTCATGCTCCCTTTCATCTGGCTACTCACCATTTGCATTTTAAAGGTAGAGCACGAATCGACAAACGTAAAGCAATACAGTGACGTCACGAAACTTGAGCCCCCCCCCCCCTTCCTCCCTACAAAGTACAAGGAGGGGGCCCACTCTCACCAGCCCACCAACTACCACTTTTGCAGAAGAGGCCCCCTCCGCACCACAGGGGTTTATCATACGCCACTAAAGCACTAGTTCATGAATAGGATCATTTTCTTACCTCTTTAAGTTGGGTCAACATTCCAAGAACAATCACGTCTCCAACTTTTGCTGTGCTGCCAAGTAGAGTCTCGACTGTTTTAAGCTGAAATAAATCAACAGATTGGGTGCTGCCATGAAGGTTCAATGCTCAACACTCCCATCTATGCTTACACGAACATAAAGAGCAAATACTTAAATAGTGACTAAACAGCATGATTATCTGAACGCAAAGGGAGAAACGAAACACCATAAAATTGTTTCCTTTACAAGGCTATTTTCATGACTACATTATGGGCTTAAGGCCCAAAAGTAAAGCATTCAAAAAGCCATCCATTGGAACTGCTGAACCCTTAAGGAGGCAATCCCATCATGAAATCAATGCAATAGGGGTGGACTGGGCTCTTGCACACTCATACTGCCAGTAGTGCAAAGCCGCCTATCACGCAAGGGTGGTGAGATGGCACGAGTACTTGATTGCGTTTTTTTCTAAGAGACAACCCAGTTTAACTAATCCTATGTATTTGGGGTGATTTTAACGTAGTTACTGACTACAGATTCAATAATGTAATGCAAAGGGTATGCAGTTCCTAAAATGGGGAAAACAGGTAAGATGTTGGAGTAGGAGCTTAGAAACCCGACCGGGGGAGCGGTTTGCTAAGAAGCGAGGAATTCACACACCCAGGTGGGTGTCATGCTTTATCCAATGGGAGCTCCTCATTGGGCTGGTTCTGCAATGCTTAACGGGCCCCTCGAGGGGACTCTTTCTCAGGGGTCATTTTAGCATAAAATGTCAATGTGAGGCGTGGTTGCAGGTGCACTAGGTGTAGATTGGAGTGGATTAAATTAAAAATAGCAAAGAGATACCCTAATGTGTTTTAATAGGTGGGTTCTCTTGTTATGGGTAAAAACAATGAGTGGCCGAATGTGGAGGTAATGATCCAATGCAGCTCATATGATAATGTGTGTAATGGTCGGCATGTGCCTTGCTATAAATGTCATTATTGATCAGCGCAATTCCTCAGGACCGAAAACCTAATCTACTGATGATTGGGGAAGAAAAACAGATTCAATATGAAATAGCACAGTGACTAAATTACTTGAGAAGGGGTCACTGCGATGGATAGAACCAGGAAGGCACTGAAACATTACTCATTGTTCACATGAAGGATGTAATGAGGAAAAGAAATCGAAATACAGAACAAAAAATGTCTTCCTTACTAGATACAAATCGCACTCCAAAATGGACGTGCACTATCTCGTTCAATATCTTAGAGCGGTGAAACAAAACATGTTTTTTTTTGGCATTTGTCATAATCACAGTAAGTCAGATGCAGTCATTAACAATTTTTCACTTACCCCACATATTGGAAACAATACAATTACAATTTAACCAGAGTCCTTTCTCCCTATGCGGGCTCGTCAATCACGGCATTTATCTAAAGATAACAACTTACATAGCATTCAGCGTGCTTCGAATCATTATGAGTTGCTATACATTGCAAGAATTTCCCTCTACTACGAAAACCTTCTTCAAACCGCTTGTACCTATGCACGGTCTATTGTCTGACATATCTCAAATAGGAGATCTCCTTTATCATGCCTCCTAATGGTAACTATTAATGAACTCATGCAGGGTGGTGTGTTGTGTCCCAGGATCCAAGAAATGCCCTTTCCCGACATGTGTCGTAGTGGCCAGTAAGGGGGGGGGGGGGGGATGATACGCTCAGCTAGATGCCTTCTCACCCTCTCTACAGATCCTGACACTTCTAAAGAAACCACTCAGGTATACCCACTTCCTATGTATACCATCTTGGTCCCAGCCCATCGATGCTATCTCTCTGAGAGCCTCCCTTCTATTGCTTGTTATTATCTTTAGTGTGTATCCTCTCTCTGTCCAGGTTCTTGGGCTGTAAATGATCTTCAGGTTCCTGTTAGATAGAGAGGTGCACTTCAGACAAATGCAGGGAGCTTTGTCAAACCCTTATTGCTTTATAGTCCAAATATCAATTTGCTAGAACAAATCTAGTCTGTGAATAGACTTGTACTGAAGCCAAAGCGGTTTGAGCAATATTAATAAGGAAAAACATGACTTTTTGAACATCATAATTTAGAATCAGCAAATAGATTGGTCTTGTGAGATGCAATGAACTGGCTTATTAAAGAGGAGACATTACCCCATACTCAACAAAGAGACAGAAAAAGGGAGTGCCTCCAAGATTAATCATTCAAGTTAGACCATAGGTGGTGAACTGCACCAAGAGAACCAAAGGAATCGCGCTTAGTATTATAGAGGTCTTCAATAACACGTTGACAGGCACCACAGAAAGGGACAAAGGGCGTAAAAGCTCATCTGACACAACTAAGAAAGCAATGTTCCCTCAGTGGCCACAATGTTTCAATGCTGGTATAAATCCCATTCTTAATATAATGCAGGTGACAGATACAACAGTCTTCTTTATTTTCTTCAAAAGATATAAAGCTTTTTATTTTCAATTTATCATTGCTTTTATATTTTTATATTTTTTCGTAATATTTGATTCATGAGGAACATTTTATCACATATATATTTCATAAATAATTTCATGGTTCATACAATAGAAAGAACACAATATAAAGAAAATATGGCAATAGCTATATACACAAAAACTATTTACCCAAATATTTGTACCCCTGGTAGCACACAATCAATCACAACATACCAACACAATCATACCCTCACTGCATTCAAAACCACAGCATCTGAAAAAAGGAAACTCCTTTTTCTACATTGGGGGAGCCACAGTGGAATCTCCTTGATATACTATTACACATGGTTCATTCTTGTGACATCGTCCTCCATGGACTAAGACTAACAAACTGTTTTTAATCGTCCCTTGGATATCTGGGTTTGATTGTCTGGAAGAAGTCCTGAGGAAGGTGGCCTTGTGCCGCCGAAACGCGCGTCGACCAAGTGCGGGGTCTCATACTGTGTTCTGAGACCTACTAATTGGCGGGGTGGTTCTGCTAATTAAGATTCAGTTTCCTTTTTAGGTCTCGCCTCTCAATGCGCATGCGCATTGAGCAGAGCGAGACTAAAGCGACTTAAACAGACTTTACCCAACTAGTATCCCAACTGGCGATTTGGTGCTGTGCCCGTGCGCTTTTAAGTCAATGCGCAAGCGCATTGACCTAAAATGCGCGTGCACATCATCAAATCGCCATCTGTTCCCCAGCAGCACTCCTCCCACACCTTTGAAGTGAAGCTTAGCTTCACTTCAAAGGCCCCTGCTGCTTCACACCCTCATCGCCGCTCTCCCCGCTCGGTTCCCTCCCCTGCCCGCCGTGTCGCATTTCTCCTCCCCCCTCCCCTTGTCTGCCTTCCCTCCGTCTTGTTTTTTTTTTACCCGCTCCGCCCCCTCCCCTGCCCGCCGTGTCGCATTTCTCCTCCCCCTCCCCTGCAAACACTAGCCGTTCTCGTATACAGCTGTAGATTGTTCACATTCAGATACAGTCACCTCAAACTGTCTTATCTTTTAGAAAAGGACAAATCGCATTTCCCGTTGCATATTCCGGCTTCACGTGAAAGTAGTAAAACTAAACCCGACATACGGCCCTGTCGCACCCCAAATCGTAGGTTAAATTCGCACTTCTTTGCGCTGAATGTACCCTCGGGCACACATCTACAACCGCTTCGCTGCGGAATTCGATCGGGGTCCAGCCTGGACGGTCTGTTTCAAAGTTATATTTTTGTTCTTGTTTTGTTGTTTAGTCTGATTCAAAACGTCCACACCTCCCACGCATCCCCGCAACTGCAGACTGCCTCCAAACATACACACACCCTCTCTAAAAAGCACGAATTAAAAACAAATCTCCTCTTTCCCTTGATGCCCTAGTTTTACAGAGGACACCCTCCCTTCACACTGAGTGAGCTGCGGTCATGTTTATGCAGTCACTAAAGTAGCGCCGGGGCGCACGTCTGAAAATCTTAAGCACTCAACTGAGGTCAGATTTAGTAGCAACAGAATGGAGGCTTGTGGCACTTTTAATCGAATCTTTTTTGTAACAATGTAACTTCATTGCCACACGGGCGCTCAGAAATGATGTGGGGCCGCTTCTGGGCAAGCTAGCCCCCTCCCAGCCCCGAGGCAAGTGCGTCGACTGGCGAAAGTAGAGCTGGTGCATCCAGTGATACATACACGTCTCCCCTATAGTGTAGGCGCTACTAGAAATATTCTTGTTCCACTGCATCCACTCACAGCCATTTTAGTCGCCTGAATGTGGTTGTATGCCACAGGGGCAGGATCTGGGCGAAGGCAGACCACACCAGGCTTGGGGTGAAAGAACTCATCTATTTGGGTCAAATTCCAGTTGCCACATATTTGAATCTGGTGTTTATTACAACTAAGTAGTGTATTTAACAAAGTAAATGGAGAACGTACAGCTCTACCCACTCTACCTTGCGTTCTTGGTGAGAGGACACCCCCTCTTCGACCGTAGAGAATACTTTTTAATTTATAGGTTCTCCGAGTAGTTTGACGCGTGTTTCTCTCCACTTCCCCACAATGGAATTTCCCTTCCCTGCCCTTCTTGGCAGGCATTCGCGGCCACACGGAGAGGTAGGTGGTCTGCTCCATCTAAATGTCAGGTGTGGGGCCAGAAGAGGCAGGTGTCTCCACACTGCGTGATCCTGGGCAATGAGCTTCATTTCCCGTGGCCTATGTTACAAAAACATGCAGCGCTCAGAAATGGCGTGCATCTGATGTGAGGCGCTGTACTTTAACAAGTACAGAGGCGGGAACTTTGTCTTATTTCCTTTAGCTCATTATGGTAGTTGTTTCGTACTTCAGCCCGGATGTCACTTGGACGTGTCGTGCAGCAAGTGCACGCGCCTGGCGGAGGTTAGCCCGAGACATGGCACTAGTGCGTACAAATTATGCAGGGACTTGAGGCTCAGCGCCCAAGCCGCCGGAACCGCAGGCATAGCGCCCAAGAACAAACTCAGGCCGCTGCTGCTGTTACGGAAACATGAGTCTACAAACGAGACATCTGCTGTGTCTCATTTCTCCTCCCCCCTCCCCTTCTCTGCCTTCCCTCCATCTTGTTTTTTTTTTTTACCCGCTCCGCCCCCTCCTCTGCCCGCCGTGTCGCATTTCTCCTCCCCCCTCCCCTTCTCTGTCTTCCCTCCGTCTTTTTACATAGTTATTCAATCATGCATCAAAGCTGATTTTTACAAAAAAATAACTGAACACGCATGTGCTCTTGGAATGTCTGTTCTCTTTCAAATCCCATCTTTTAAGTAAAATTATGCTCCCTGTGATGTTTTAATTTAATGAAGGTGAATATTTTTATGTCATTAATTTGTTGAACTCATTCAGAATTGGCGTGACCACGATGTCCTCGATCCGATACAATTACTTGCGTGTCTCCTTCTATTGTGACCGGGGTGGCTCTAATAAAATCACCCGTCTGTCTGACCACAGTAACTAGATCAGTGCTGGCCAGGACACAATAGGGGAATCGCTCTCTTCATCTACGCCCCTTAAACACGAGCAGGGTCACTGAGCGTAGCTGGTGGATGCTGGGGCGGCCCCTCTGAACGAATATTCTTGATTACAAGGCTCTTCCTGGCTCAGCTACTTGGTCGGATATCTGCATTCAAGACAAGTGATGTGCAGTTTTTCTTGTAGCTTTTAATTCACACTCAGTTCCGTTTACAGTGCCATATTTTTTTATCAGGATTTTGTTTTCTTAAGAAGATGAACAGGAAAATGATGTGCTGATGGGCAAAAAAAAAAATTGGCATTCATATACTGTGCATGTGCATTCTTTTGGAATAACAAGATTAAACTTACAAATTCTGCCAAGTACATCTGGACTAGTTCATTTTAGAGCGTGGTTTGTTGTTGTGTACGCAAATCGTCTTTTAGCAGTCTTTTATTTAAGTATTAATTAATAAAAAACATTAAAAGACATTGTTATTTGTAATATCAATACATGTAAGTCACGTAAATACAACACATTGCATTACAAAGGCTATCGGTGTCACATTTGCGAAAGTTATAACTATTGGCATTGTAAATGACAAAGCTATTAATTTAGATATTTTCAAAACCAACACAAATAAAAAAATTGTCATTTACAAGACAAATAGCACAAACTTTCCTAATGCGAGACCTATTGCATTTCCAATGCTTGTTTCAGATGCTGTGGTTTTGAATGCAGTGAGGGTATGATTGTGTTGGTATGTTGTAATTGATTGTGTGCTATCGGGGTACAAATATTTGGGTACATTGTTTTTGTGTATATAGCTATTGCCATATTTTCTTTATATTGTGTTCTTTCTATTGTATGAACCATGAAATTATTTATGAAATATATATGTGATAAAATGTTCCTCATGAATTAAATATTACGAAAAAATATAAAAATATAAAAGCAATGATAAATTGAAAATAAAAAGCTTTATATCTTTTTGAAGAAAATAAAGAAGACTGTTGTGTATCTGTCACCTGCATTATATTAAGAATGGGATTTATACCAGCATTGAAACATTGTGGCCACTGAGGGAACATTGCTTTCTTAGTTGTGTCTTTTTCTTTCCCCTCTGTTCCCTGGCCGTACTTAACTTTGAGGGGGTGCCATCATACTTGCTATTTGTAAAAGCTCATCTGTCCATAAATGCTCATCTGGTTGGGATGAGATGAAGAGGTAGGTATATTTGTGTGGATGGAAAGGAGCTCCCATAGACCATTCACGGCAACCAACAAGCAGGAGATCAACTGACGGCAGCCAGGTGAACCTCCATTTACAGTTGCAGGTGTGTGAGCAAATTACCCAGTACATTACCAATAGCATCCTCATACAGCATGTGCGTAATACATATGTGTTACATTACTGATGTACGCACTTGACAACTTCAGACATTGTCACAGCAGCGTCCAATTTGTGACGTCACTAAAGTGCATACTCCCTTCCTGAAGACGCACAGGCCATTTTACTTCCAAAACAACACCTCACACCCACTAACCTCTAGGACAGACTGTGGTGTTGACAGCTACCTTTACGAAATCCTTGAACCCAATGTAGAGTTAAATAAATGCCAGAAGGGTGTGCAATATAGCAGCAATTGTTAATCCTAGGCGATCTCTATACAAGTTCAAGCCAAAATGTAACTCACCACCAACATTTGGTGAGATGAAGAGGCTGAAGTCAGCACCAAATGCTACAGGTAGTTTTTTTTGTTGAAGTATAGAAGCTCCTGGAGACTGATTATACCAAGCGAGCAAATCATCAACAGTCCACAACCAGTTGGAAACTCTATATAGAGCCACAGGTGAGTGAGCATAACACCAACAACAGTCAACCAACAGCATTCTCAAACGGCATGGAAATACCCCAATGAGAACAAACTTCTGTGTATACACTCAAACTATAAAACGTACCATACCACACATGATCTACAATGGGGGCAGCTGTGAGTCGACTTAGTGTAGTCAACCAAGCAGGATGGACGGATACAAAATCATGTTACTTAATGGGTGTCTGTTATAATCTACTGTTTGCCTTTCCCCTTATTTATGTATCTCTTTCCTACTGCTCAGCCAGAATGAGTGTTGGAGATGTCTGGAATGTTGGATGATTGATGATGTCGTGGGACGCATGGTTGCCTGGTGAGGTTGGGAATGTCAGTTGGAGTGAGCAGGCTGAGTAGCGGGGAGGCTGCTCCTGGTGGGGCATCACCTGGACTACACATCTACCAGTAACTTATCTGAAGCAGTATCTATGAATACACCTTCAACGTACTTATACATGATTTGGCTACAGGAGTATCTTTTATTTACAACATTGTCCAGTCAGCTCTGAAGAGCCCGGAACCCTAACAGCCTCTCTGAATCTTGCAGAAGCAATAAAAGTGGCTGGGCATAGCACAATTCTGTTTCTCCAAAGTAAATATGTACCCAAAGTGTATATCAATGCAACCAAACGTTATGAACTCTAGCTACAAATGACTGACAGTAATGACGTGTGTAAATGAGGTGCTTAAATCTTAGATACTAGAAGGATTAACCATGAAGGGCATTTTCCAAGAATTAAATGCTTCAGGAACGGCATTCCCTGTATTCAGGAACCAGCGTGAGAAACACCACCATGCAGGAAAAATCTCTCTTAAGGGAAACAAAATGCCAGGGTGAGAACTGGCAGTATGTACTGTGCAGGAAACTGTTTTACCAGTAAGGCCACGTTCAGTATTCAACACTGAATATGCTAGATTCCGCTAGCATGAATATACTGAAATGCACAAAGAAAAGAGGACTACAATGGCGAAGGGCAGAGGGGCATAAATCCGGCCCTGCATTAGTCTGTTTTGAAAAAAGAGATCTTATAGCATGTTGTGATCTCTTTCCATTCTGAGTAGGCCATCCAATCATCCTAGAAGGAAATAAATGTGAGGCTAATGCTTGCATGTAGAGGTTGTTTCAGCTCAAATGAACCCTTTAGAAGTAGGAGTACGTAATTTGTTTCCTTACTTGGAATTTACTTCTGCTTTCATCGGGATGAGCACCAATTACAGGAGGAGTAAATAGTTCATGCCGGTGTGTTCGCTAAAACAAAAACAAGGTTAAATGTTTATGAGCAAACGCTTTGATCATTCTCACAATGTCTAGACTCAAAACACTGAAATATAGTACTTCATTCCCCATTTCAATTCTAGCCATTAGCATTAATGTGATACATGAAATTAGAATATCCACACAGACTAGAGAGATGTTTCAATGTCACAAAATAAAATATTGTTTTGACAAAACAAAGGTTTTACATTTTTTAGAGCATATATTACCAAGTCATATATATACTGTTCATGCTTCCATCGAATAATTTCTCTTCATTATGATGTAGACCCTGTTAACAAAGCTGCAAAGATAGTGAACCAGTGCGAAAAAATGGCTAATTAGCCAAGGACTTCCATATACCACAGAAAGCGAAATGTAATGAAACATTAATTAGGAATTCTGATGAGCTCCAGCGTACTGTCACTAAACCGACCATGCAGCTGGCTATACAGACTCACAGCTAGAGCGTACATAACAAAGAAAAAAGAAAACACAAGATGTCTTCACATGTAGCCTGGTTCTACAGTAATTCCAAGCCCTTCTCACTTTACCCTTCAGTTCGACTATCAATTTCCCTTGCATAACGAGCAAAAGACATGCTCAGTTTGGTTGTTTGACAATAAAGGCTGATTGAGAGCAATTTCTTTAACACTACTGGTCCTTAACGTCTACATCTTGCTCTATCATGAAATTTATTCGCAGCTGTGTCCTCAGCCCATACAAGGGCAAGGGTTTGTCTACACCATATTGGGGAACACATAGACCCCCTAATGTCCAAATTATCTCTATACTGCTGCAGAACACACATCTCTGCAGGTCTGTAGTGCTAGAGGCACTCTTTGTCGACTGACACCCAGTGATGACTTTTGACTACCATTATTTTAATTGACTTTGGTGTTTTACGTTACCCTAGCCTGAATGTACAACGTCCTGAGTTGGGAGCTCACTTACAGAGTAGACGTACTGCTGTAAGACAAACGGACCCGGAGTCTCGGTCGAGAGTCCAAGCCAGCTGTGAACGAACAACCCCCCCCCCCGCATAAATTGGCAAAGAACGATCGGGTGAGGTGATTTGTTTCTGACTAGTGCCATTGTGATGTGTGGTCCAAGTGGATGTGATCATTTGAGGTGTTTGTGTTTTGATTATTGCCATTGTGATGCGTGGTCAGTGGCACTGATCATTTGAGGTGTTTTCTTTCTCTTTGTGATGTGTGAATGAGTGAGGTATTCATCCAAAGTAATAATTTGATGTATCTAGTATTATTCATGCATTTAACCGTTGCATTTACCAAGTGTGCCATTATTGCGTGCATATAAATAGATATAAATATAGCACTATATATATTTCAAAGTTGTTCATTTTGGCATCTGGGAAAGCCTTTCTGTTACAGAGCATTGTGTAAAATAAAACCTCAAGCCTTATTTTGTAAAATAAAACCTCTTTTCTAGGTGGTGTTGAGTTTTACGATTTGCTTTGCAATGTTTGAGCCACCGTGTGGGAGATTCAGTATTATCTGAAAGGAGAAGCAAGACAAGGTCCAATGTTCAACTACATCATTTTTCACAGCCTCAAATTTCCTCTTCAACAACCTCCACTATCCAATCCTGCTTTTGTTGATCTCTTCGAAGATTTCAACTCAAATGTCATTTTAGAACATCCTTGCATCTGTCAATAATGGGACTGCACTACCTGATGTAAGAAGCCTACACTGACATAAATGAATTCTATCTACCCAGCCTAAAATCAATAAACCTTCTACAAATTGTCTCCTGCTCTACCACCACAAATAGGCATACAATTGATTCAATTTGTAGCTACACATCTTCATCAGTTCAGGCCAAAAGTGACCAGGTCTGATTTTGTTTCCACATAGATTTCCCAGCTAATTCTCAGGTTGTAATTCCTACATCTAAACTATAAAAAAGCTGTACGTCACAATGTACACGTTCAACTAACCACCTCCTTACTTAAATAACGGATTATCTCAGTTCAACAATTCCATCATTGAATGACCTATGCCCTTGACTTCATTATTTTTAAGAAAAACACCATTAACTCCCATGCACGCGGGAAGAAAGGATGGATGCTACCATGTTGAACACCCAAATCTAACAAACTATCTCTGGAAAGGCAATGGAAAAAGTCAAAGAACACTAACGCCAAACTTAAATTATGAAATCACACCTGACTCTCTAAAAACGTAGAAAAGCAAGAAGGCTTTACAACACATAACACGCTATTGAAGCTGCTTCACAAGACTATCACCAAACCTGGTATGCTCAACCTCCAAAATCATTCTCTTACACAAACCTTGAAGGCTATCTTGGAGCAAAAAACAGGAGGACTTGCAGCTCAACTCAAACGTCTTCTTGACATCTTTATACATTCTATGCGCTTGCAACTCTATATATGGGGGATTTCACCTGCCTCACCAGAGCCTATCGCAAAACAATTATCACTGGCATCCCACTTCCAGCACACATATTTCAAGACATTCTCATTAACAGCTTAGCTGCAATCTCAACCAGTGCTATAATATACACACACTGGAATTTGGCCTGTTTCCAAATATAACTCGAAATTGTCTATATCAAACAGATTCTACAATTTAAAAAAACGAGTACTATCCCATTATTATCAACTACTAATTAATTTGCAATGGAGAAGAAACTTGGGGGACAACAGTGACCACCACCAACAAAGTCCAGGCCTTTTATCATCAACACTTGTCTGAGGAAAGTCCTTCAAATCCACTGGCCAAGCACCATCAGTAACAACTACCTTTGGCAGCAGACTTTCCAATTCCCTGCTCATGAAAAAATCATTAAAGACCCTGGATAAGTCACATCATCTTCAAGCCTGAACTATGCACCGCCAGGCAAGCCCCAACCTGGAACGCTCAAGGGAGAGGAAAAGAGGAAGGCCAAGAAACACTTGGCCCCAAGAAGGACTGCAAGGAGATGGATTACATCTGGAGTCAGATTGGAAGAAAAGCCCAGGACAGAGACAGCTGCAGAGTCCTGGCTGATGGCCTATCCCCAGGAGGAGTAGTAGGCATAAGTAAGTAACCAATTTGTAATGGGCTTCCCCTAGGAAAAACGATAGAGCTGCATAAATACAATTACCAGCCTTCGTACAAAAAAACAACCTTACCTCTCACATGCAAACTTAATTACACCCTGGTTAGAGCATCATATGGGAAGACATCAAGATTAATATGGACTCAAATGAGTAGCAGAACATAACATGTATCTGTTTACATCTAGATTTTTATATTTATCTACTTATTCATTGAAAACCCCAAAGTAGATTACAGGGACGTTATAGTTAGGCTCAGATTTCACTCATACAAAACTAGTGAAATTCAGCAGTTATAGTTAGCTGAGCTAACTAAAACATTCGCCCCCGCAATTCACTGCTTATGACCTCACATATTACATCCCTCAGAACATTGCCAGCGAAATGACTCATGATATCACTGATTACATCATTGAGCGATTGTGAGTGTTTTCTAATTTACTTTTCTAATGTATTTTTGGATTTACTGAGAATGTCAGACTTCATTCTCATATTGCTGAGAAAGGTAGTGTGAATTTACTAAAAATATGCTCTCATTTCAGCTTCTGGAGCACCTTCCATAACCTCTATGTAAAAATCATAAAAAACTGTTTTCTCTCAAACATGACTGATGAAATCCCAGCAGAAGTCTTTTCACAGGGTAAATCACCTTAGAACACACCACAATTTCTAAAATGATGGTTCCCTCAACAGATGATTTATGATGTAACTAAAATCTGTTATCACCTTTTATAAGTTATCATTTTTGTGACCCTCAAAACATGCCATTCACTACAATGCATTTCAATGAGATGCTATCATGTATATTGGTCCTAAGATGGCTGCCAGCACTTCCTAGATGAGGTCTCGGCAGCCAATCAGATCCCACCATGAAATCTGTACTTATACTCCAGCCAGGTACACAAATTTGAATTTCCTTTCATATCTCAAAAACTACTAAACGGATTTACACCAAATAACAACAAGCATTGGCATAGCCAATAGGTCTCGCTTGTGGGACCTTAGAAGTATTTAGTTATGCAGCACAATATCCTTGGTGCAACAACATCAACTGTTGCTTAGCTAAACACTTATAAGGTCCAAAAGGCGAGACCCACTGCACACATTCAAGATTTTGCGGCCACATCTGAAGCTGTTTAAGAGAGGCAAGCAATAGTGATAAAGTGCAGAGTACAGAGGTGTGAAAACCGAGTCTTTTCGAATTCCAGCACGAGTGTCTGGTGTGGCGGAGCGGCCTTGGACAAAAAGCTAACACTGTGTCTATTATATAAAGCAACACTGTGGCTGGACTACCAAACCAAAGAAAAGTTTCAGAAAGAATTGTGAAAGTTAGTAGTGTGTAATTTTTGTTGACATATTGAGCCTACATGAGGCATCAGAGCAAGGAGTGAGGAAGATGTAATCACCAACTAACATTCAAAGCAAGACCGGCAGAGTAGTGTGTGAACCTGTCTCCGACACAACACAAACCAGGCTGCTCCTGTGCGGCTCATCATCACCAAACATCACTACAAGCAGCTACTGAGCCCATGTGAGACTCAACTGAGAAAAGATACATGTTCGGAAGCGCTATATAAATGCGATTATAACCTGCAGACGGATGCATAGTACACCTTTCATGCAAGAACAAAAGCCTTGCTGCACACAGTGTCACCAGAAACCAACATGCACAAGCATTTCTGGATCTCAGTGCATGCACTTGAAAACCTAACGGAGGCCAAAATTGATTTTAAAGTCATCCGAATATCTGTGGACTTTTGACTCCGCTAAATTCACACTGGGAGCCATCTGCAAATCCCACTTAGAGCACACACAAATGCACTGGGGTCCACGATTCAAGGTTACATGTTTATGTAGGCCACGTCCTCAAAATTCCATGTCAATGTGACACAGGGCAGCTGTTGTTCGCGAGTCCATGGAGAACAAATATGGAAATGCTAGTGTCGGTATGACGTTTACCCACATACTGGACCCCGGACCAACAGAAGTACCAAACGTCCACCATTGGGGTATTTCTTGGACTGACATCCATTGCAGCGAATGGGTGACCAGCAAGAATAAGACTGCCTCTGCATCGCCAAATGCTCTCTACAGCACGCGCCTCCTGTGAATAGGCCAGAGGGGAATAACAGGGTTCACTACTGAACCACACCCCCAATGGAACACACTGGAAAACCCTTCCGTTTTTTTTTCCTACAGGAGGGAGGGCACATTTCCTGTACCTAACCGGAACTGTACTCCCTAGCACGGGCCCCTGCACAAGCAGAAAGTACAACACGCAGCAACACAAATGTGTATTTTATTTAGGCAAGATAAATACTGTGTGAAGTAATTATTTGCTCAGATGGCTGTTAATGCTGAAAGTAAACCAACAATAATCATTTTAAAACCAGTCAGTACTTGAGGCCTACAGTATGGGCAGCGCATTCACTGATAAGCAATGGAATGTGGGGGCGGGCCACCGGAAGAGAATACCATAATATCATGTTGGCCCAAGTAAGGAGAGGTGTGAAAAAAAAACGCCTCCAGCTGTGCCTCGGTTTTTAGTGAGGTCGACTTTGTGTGGGCAGCGCACACTGACATCACCCAAGGGCCACTGCAAGTAAGAGATCTGAGGTCTTCTTTGGCGGCCATCTTGAGAGAAGGCCAAGAATAATACAAATGGGGTTTGCATCACAAAGCACCTATCTACCTCAGCGAGTCTGAGTTCTAACGAGATTGAAAGAAAAAGTGCCCAAACACACCCACATATTAAAGGGCCCTTCCAAGCTATCACTAAGTCTACCAGATCCCACATTCATAAACTCAAGATAAAACCTCCTCCCACACTGGGATTTGAAACTAGTGGTTTAAATCATGGAAATTTCTCTGTGCAAGACAACGGCTCATCCTTCCTCAGTGGCTTCAAAAAAAGCACACATCCCCATTAATATGTGTTAATACTGCTGCTTCTCTTTCAACGTACAGAACAGGGGTGCACACTACATCCAACCTCATAACTTCACTACTACCACAACAAGCACAAGCGCGCCCGGCTGCAGGGGGAGGGGAGAGAGGAGGGGGCCTGCGCCATTCACTTGCAGGAGCGAGCGGCTGGCGCCGCGATAATTGATAATATATGGCGCCGCGGGCTCCAGCAAGTGAATCGCCACACTTGCACACGTTGCCATTGAAGACAATGGAAAGCGTGCATGTTTTTGGCTGAAAAGCCAAAGTGAGAGCTAAAGGTCTTTTTGCCTAGGCAGCGCATGAGCTCTGCGTAGGCGAGACCTAAAAAGGTGGCTTTCTGGACCAAGACCTACCTTTTTGCCAAAAGTGATGTAATTCCGTCCAGCGGTCTAGGCTGTAGTTGTGTCTAAAATCTCTATGGGAATTAACATGGGAAACCTACTTTATTTATTCCATCTTTTTCTTGGCCCTCGCTTGAACGATTCCAAGCACAACTAGAATTAGCGGGGCACTGTGTTTGGAGTATGTTGCCAGGATTCGTTAAACAGCGACAAAGATATAGGCAAGTCAAAAAACGCTTTTCTCTGGAAACATAGTCTTAACGATAACTACCTACTGGTGACCGCCAGTTGGTAATATACATAAATATGTATTTTAAATCAAAGTTTAAAGTCACACTGATTGGAGGATGTCATCAGTGATTTCATCATTTGTCATTTGAGATGTCATCAGTGATATCATTAATGATGTCATTGAATAGGTCATGAATGAAGTAATATGTTAGATCATAAGCAGTGCATGGTGGATGCACAATTTATTGTTAGCTCAGAAAACTATAACTGGTGAATTTCAGTGTGTTTTTTTATAATTTCACATGGTATATTTTAAGTGGGATTTTCAATTAACTATAAAATAATTTTAACCTTTGTTTTTTAACCAGTGAATTTTTGAGTTTTTTTTAACAAAGTAAAATCTTATTACCCTTCCGAACTATAAACTCACTATAACCTTTGTTTTTTCTGTGAATTTCTAGGGTTTTTTCTTTTTTTTGGCCTGTGGCAGACAAAGCCTGAATTCAAACAATATAATGGTTGTCATTTTAAATAATGCAGGTCTAATGACTTTCTGAAAGAGTACTACACAAATACATAAAACGCAGGCCTATTTGGCTTCATCAAGAGGAGACCACATCAATATACAAGGCAAGCCCATTTGCTGGTCAAGGGATCACCACATCATTATATAAAGGCAAACCTATTGGCTTAGTCTGACTGAAGCCCGTAAGGTCCGACTCAATTTTATGTAGGCCCTGACTCCATCTTAGATAATGGCTTTACTATCGTCTCAATGTTAGACAATTGAGGTCTTCATTTTCTCCGATTTTTGCAGAATCATTGCCATGTATGCCATTAGACGCAGATAATGTCTGACCTTATGTTTAAAAAATTATGAATGTTCTTAGAAACATAAGGTCAGACGTTATCTGCGTCTAATGGCATACATGACAATTCAATTATTGATATAGATCCCACACTTGATGCAACATTCGTCTGGGAAAAATGTCTACTTTTCACCATGTCAACGTTAAATAAGAACAAATGCACATATATTGCCGAAATAGTGTAGGCTGAATTGACGTCCATTTACCTTATATGTTTAGAAGGAAATGCCTAAGAAGCACACCTTGATGCATATAATCTATGTCACACATTCCTAAACTTATGTCATAAATTACAATCTCTGATAAAATGTAATATATAAGGATTGCCACTTGACCATTTGTGAGGCGAGATTCTACGCCCAGATTATCGCACAGCACACTTCGCACTTTATAAATGCTACATCTCATCTGACACCTTTGAGCCGATAAAGCGGAGCCCCGGAGGAAGACTGCTGCAACAGTGTATGTCTGCCCTTTGCAGCGAACAAGACCTCACTCCTCCGCTGATAAAGATAGCTTTTGCTAACAAACAAGATATGCAGTGCATTGCTTCTCCCTAGGAAACTCAAGACTGCAAGTTGCTCTGCTTTCTATCCTCTCTCAGAGTAGCGCATAGAAGGAGGCATTTGGGTGTTAGGTTTTAGACTACATTTTAACTATGCTAGAAATTTAAATTTTATTCTTGTTGTTTATATTGGGACTTCTTGCTGTCTTTGGTATATTTGTGTAGTTGTTTTAGATGTACTGAGAAACAGACTGCTCCTGTAGCAATAAAGACTTTTAACTTAAGCAGTGGGGTGTGATACTGCGAATAACAAAATAGGTCTGTTACCACGCTGTCTATTATCCCTTTATAGCAATTGTTAGAAACCCAAAAGCAATAACTATTTTAAAAACACAAAGTAGAGTTCTAAAGGGCTACAATTACAATTCTTTCTCATCATTGGTGCATTGAACCAGGTTCTCCCATGTCACCTGTGGATTGGACAGTACAAGTTGTAGATCAACACCAAAGTCGTAGCTTACGCAACATGTCATGGGGTGACCACATTGTTATAGAACACAAGCCTATATGCTGTGTCAAATGGTGACTGCATCAATATACAAGGCAAGGCCTATTGGCTTTGTCAAGGTAGGAGCACATCATCACACATGAAACGTCTATTGGCTCTGTCAAGGGTTGACCGCATAAATATACAAGGCAAGCCTATTTGGCTTGCCAAGGGGTTACCGCATCATTACATTACGGCAGAGTCTTTTGAAAGTTGTTACTTACCTGAAGGGGATTTTTGTGTGCTTGGTGTGGTTCTGCCCAGCGGAGATGCCGCACTTTTGCCGACCACCGCCGAGAGAACCATCTGGAGAACCTACCCGTGCCGGGACCACAAATCCCAGAGTCCCTAGCGGCACCACTAGGGGAGCGCCGCCCACGTCACGCTATTGTGCCAGGAGGCGCTCCTAAGCGAAATAGGGCTCCCGCAGCGCGGGAGTCTTTTGAAAGTTGTTACTTACCTGAAGGTGATATTCGGGTGACTGGTGTGGTTCTGCCCAGCGGAAACGCAGCACTTTCGCCGACCACTGCCGAGAGAGTCATCTGGCGACCCTCCTCGTGCCGGGACCACAAATCCAAGAGTCCGTAGCGGCATTACCGGGGGAGCGCCGCCCACGTCACGCTATTGCGCCAGGAGGCGCTCTTAAGCGAAACAGGGCTCCCGCAGCGCGGGACACGCACGGGCGCTGCCCGGGCGAAGCCCGAGCCAAGGGCGGGCACGTCCACGCCAGTCAGAGACCGGACTGGGCCATCTCCCTTTCATCTGGTAATTGCTGACCGCAATCCCTTATAGGTGAGCTAAGGATATTTTCTTTTCACACCAAATAGATTTGTATGTTAAAAGCGACTATGGGGAAGCGTGTGGGACAACCGGTATCCAACAACAAGCATTGACAGCATGTTGGAAAGAGCAGTCAGTATTGTTAGTAATGAGATTGAACTGACTGAGAGGAGTCTTTCTCTTGGCTTAGGGTTACCACGTCAAACCCTGACCTCAACAGCTGAAGTTAGTAATTCAATTGTGTGTGATTGACATTCCAACAACTGCTTGTGAGGAATCCAGAGGTGGTATCATAACCAATCCCCCTGTATCAGATACCCCAACAACCACTGTTGCACCTATTGGGTCAAAACGGAAGAGGAAGCCAGCCAAGACAGTAAGTGCTAAGAGGAAGCAACCAATCCGCCCCTGTTCTACTCGAACAACACTGAATTCTTGGATTTGTCCCTCTTCCAACCTTACAACAGTTGAGGCTCAGGTGCATGCTTCACTAATTCCTCCTATTGCTCTATTGGAACCCAGACTGAGAATGATCAGTTTTTTACTATTAGTAATGGCAGTAGTAGTAGCGAAGTGGCCATGAGTTATGTTATGGATACCATTACTGATCGTGTTAAGTGTGTTCTTGACAGTTTTCTTTCATCTATGAGGGATCGCCTGCCTGTTGTGTCTTCTGTTTTGCCTGTGCCCCAACTTATGATTCCCAATATTGTCTCTAGAGTAGACCCTAATGCGTCTGAATCTATTGCAGTAGGAAAGCCAACCATGCTAAATTTGCCCCCTAATAACACCTGTACTCGCCAACAGAGCTCAAACGACCTAACTAATTTGAATTCAGGCGCCAATGATTGTGTTATGTGTAACAAAATTTGCTCGTGTTTTGAAATTGGGGGTATTAGAAGGTCAAATAGGAATACAGTGCGGGATGATATAAACACAACCAATGATGGAAACCTGATAAGCACCACATTATCTACCAGCAATCCTTCTGCTGTTCCACTTAATAGTAATGGTGTGGATGACACACCACAAGAGGGTGCTACTGATTCTATTTGTCCGTCATGTTCCGGGGGTAACCGGGAGGTGTTAAACCTACCCTCTTAGGCGTGTCCCTATGTTGTAGTTTTAGCAGGTGTCCCCCCTTTAAGATCTGATCAGACAGAATCTTGGGAGCAACTACGTTGTAAGAGTGTGGACTGGCTGTCCAAACATAAAAGATTTAGGCCATCACTGATTGAGAACATCATCATGGTACGTAGAGTGGGATGGCTTGGCATATCCCCAAAATCCATCAAGGGGGACTGTATAGCCATCAATTTTCGCAGGCTGTCTGTGGCAAAAGCTATACTATCGCCACAGATGGAGGGGGCTGATCTCATCACTAGCATTTGGGCCTTGCCATTGGGCTACTTTTATAAATCCACACCAGAGGCATCCCGCTCCAACACGCCTTATCCCCTCCCAACCCTCAATAGATTCATACCCCTATCAGGTTTGGATTGCCAGGATTGACTGTCTACTCCATCGACGAATCAAGTATTAACTGAGGCAGCAGAATTAGTATCCCCTCGAACTTGTTCCCAGCCCTGTAAACCTGACATTCCGACCACAAGGAATGAAGACGCGTCACTTAAAATATTGAGCTGGAATGTTGTGGGTTTGGCATCTAAATTAAATTTACCAGACTGGCAGGAGTTAATCAACAGTCAAGATATTGTAATGCTCCAAGAGACTTGGGCAACCCGGGAGCTGTTTATGGAGGGGTTTGAATGTTTTAATACCTTATCCCCTATCCCTGAATCAGGAAGGCCTGCTGGCGGCCTCTCAACATGGATTAACATTAGGGTAGGTGGTCATGCTAGAGCTCTGTGTACTAATAGTGATACATTTCAGGCTACCATTTATACACGGGGGACCTCACTTTATTTGATTAACTTTTATAATGATGATTTTAAAACTGTCCCTAATATGAACTTTGAGTTGTTTAAATGTATTTCAAAATTACAATTTGTTAATTGCGACACCAAAGCCAAGGGTATATGTCTAGGTGGTGACTTTAATGTTAACCCCTTCGGTGCTCATGGCGAGCTCAGCTCGTCATGGCATATACCTCTCAGGTGCTCATGACGAGCTGAGCTCATCATGACCACACCCGTTTTTATTGTGGCCCAGCACAGGAGAAGGATATCATCAGCAGCGATGGGGTTAAAATTCCAAAGGGTATTTACTCAGCCATCCAATCTATTCATACGGGTCTGTTGAGCCACAGAAAAGACTAGCTAGTGAATCTTCTAAGCTCCAATAACTTTCTAAATGCTATGGAGTTTGCAGCTGTGCCCTCTAGGGATGGTCGCATAGAACCTACCTATAGAGGAAGGGGCTCAGCTTCTACCATTGACTATATTTTCATAACTGCCTGTTTAGAAAATGATGTGTTAAAGGCAGAGGTAATCCCCACAGTTCAGGGGGGGCACAATCCGATTATTATGACCCTGAGCTTTACACACAGACCAACTTATGACCATGCGCACAGTGCTAGTGATTTTACACCCACAACTGATAACCTTCGACTGGTGTGACGTGGCATAGATAATAGGGTAGTATTTGAAAGGATGGCAAGATCTTACCTTGATTTGATCGACACTTGTCTGACATTTAGAGAGTGTAACCCGGAGGTAGTTGGTGCCTACTCAGAGCTTTGCATTGGCATTAAATTCTTATTGTCTAAGCCCAACAAGAAAACTAACTTAGACCCAGGTTGGTTTAATGCTGATTGCTCTGCAGCTAATAGAGCCCTTCGGAGGGCGCTTGCAAGCAAACCTAGAGATAGCTCTCTTGTTACATCGCTTAGGATAAGTTACAAGAGAGCTATTACAGCCAGAAAAGAGGAGATTATTAAAGACCACTGGGACAATCTAGTTCGGGCAAAAAGTCTAAAAAATGGCAAGAATTTTTGGCAGACCGTTAAAGGCATGAGATCTCTGGGAAACCCAGTGTCGTCAATTAGTTGCAATATCTCTAGTGAGTCCAGGGAGGCTCACTTTTGTAAGATCTATGCTGCCCCAGTCCTCTGTCAAGCTATTGAGGATAACACTCCAATCACTGGGATCTGGATTGAATTATCTGAAGTTGAGGAGGCAATTACTCAGAGTCTGGGATGTAAAGCCCCCTGGCCTGATGGCCTCCCCATTGATCTTATTAAAAGTTACCACGACTTTGGGCGCCATTACTTTTAAATGTTTTTAATAACCTAACTGACTCCCCTATACCCCAAACTTGGTCCTCCAGTATCATAGTACCAATTTTTAAGAAGGGGGACCGGTCGAATCCAAGTTGCTACAGGCTGATCTCCCTGATCGACAATACCCTGAAAATTTTAGGAATAGTACTATACAATAGGATCAAGTCGTGGGCCGCAGAATGCCAGGTTTTACCTACATGTCAGTTGGGGTTCAGGAGTAAAGTTGGCACGGTAAAACAATGCCTTAACCTCAATCTGATCATCAGCAAATATATTATAGCCATTAGACCAGCTGTATACCTGGCATTTATGGATTTTAAGTCGGCCTTCAACTTTATTAATAGATCCCGGCTGTGGTCAACTCTTCTAAATTATGGACTGGAGAAGTCACTGTTCTCTTTTTTAGCATATCTACGTAAAGATCTACATGCCAGGGTACGCATTAGCAGGGACGGTGAGGTCTCCAAAGCCATTGAAGTTGGCAGGGGAGTCAGGCAGGGTTGTGTCCTGGCCCCCCTCCTATTTATTTTATATATGAACGATCTAAACAAGTCTTTTGTGACTCTAACCCAGGATGTCCCATTTATTAATGGTAACAAAATACCTGCATTGTTATATGCTGTTGATGCAGTATTGATGGGGCGCACTCCGAAAGGTTTACGCGTTCTGGTTCATGGCTTTGTAGAGTTCATGGCAGCCCTAGACTTATGCACCAATTTTAAAAAATCCTTCTTGATGACGTGTGGGTCTAAGAAGCATTTTAACTCATTAATAGTTTTAAATTCAAATCAATTAATGAGCACTCGCACTTTCCCATACCTTGGTTTGGTATTCCCATCCAATGGATTTTGGAACGACCTTGTGGCCTATTGATGGAAGTTTACAAATTCTATTAATACCATACTTGGGCTTCCTAAGCCAAGGAATGCTGAGGTGGTGCCCTCCACCGTTAAGATCTACAGACTTCAATGTATACCAGTTGCAACCTATGGTGCGGAATTCTGGGGACACTCGACCAGTGTTTGCATCCAGGGTGAAGAGAACAGATTTTGTCATAAAATCCTGGGTGCACCCATCTCCTCATCCAAGTATGTAGCCATAGTGAACTTAACCTCCAATATATAGAAGATTATGTTAAGGCTCGCCCAACTTTATTTTGGTTGAGAGTTTGTAAAAATCCTGCAGCATTGTTGACAAGAGAGATAATTTTAGATTGTTTGAAATGTGACAAGGGGATGGACATACCATGGTTGGCCGCAGTTCACAAAAGTTTAGCTAGTGTGAACCTGGAATGTGTATTCCTAAATCCCATTAGTAGCAAATTCATTCAAAAGACACAGTACACACTGTATAAAAAAGCAAGACTAGCCACCGAATGTAAAAAAACCTCAGTGGCCAGATACATGCAAATTGAGACTGCACCCCCAACGGTACCTAGATATCTGTTAAAACCAGTTGGCTGCTGGGAAAGGGGCCTTCTCTTTCGGCTAAGGACTGACACTATGAAATATCTGTTGTCATTTCCTGCGGGTTTTATTACCAACCTTGATCTCCTACCCTGTCCCTGTAATAACCGACACAAACAATCAATGCTGCACTTTTTATCCTTTTGTTCTTATTATTTACTTCTTACCAAAAGATTTTTGATTCCTTATTATAAAGTCTTACACGTAATCGATTATAAGGCAGCTTACGGGATGGTGCTGGCTCTAAATACCAATGAACTCATCTTTCGGGTTGGATCTTTTTTGAAAGCGGCGGTGCATACCCGTAACTCTATGCACCCCAGCTAAATCATATGTATTCCATCTCATGTTTTTTTAAGTTGAATGTTTTTTATAGATTGTCTAACTATGAATTATGTACTGTACTACTGGAGGCCCATATTGATCCTAATGAATGTTTTTTTAACTTGTACTTTTATGGATATGTTGTTTTTATCCGAATAAAGTTCATATTGATTGATTGATTGAAAGGCATAGCTATTAGCTTTGTCAAGGAGGGATTGTACATCCTATAAGACAAGCCTATTGGCTATAAGACAAGCCTATTGGCTTTGTCAAGGGCTCACCACATAACATCAATACATAAAATAAAACCTACTGGCCCTATCAAAAACAATAGACTTTGTCAAAGTCTTTCTTCTACACTCTTTAAGCAACATCATGTAGTCATAACACCATCCACAAAGGTGCCCCTGCAATCCCAGCTGAAGAGCAAAAGCTCCAGCTCTGTGAATGCTTTGAAACACTATGAACATTTCCTAGGGTCACGTCATATACACCCCAGGAGAAACAGGATCACTTTTGATAATTGATTTCAGGGGGCTTCTGCACGCCTTGCAGCCCCAACAACATGTTCGTAACATGTTAGTGGTGCTACTGCCTAGACTGAAGCACCACAATGCAGGACAAAATATGTAAATTAGCACATGAAGGGCATTATGGGGAACTTCTGGCCAGGAGCACAAAACAGTAAATAAGCAGCTCCGGCCCCACATTTATTATTCATTTTTTTTGGCTTCACAATGAACTTTTAAAAAAAAATGTGGGGGGTGTTCCAGTGCTACCCAAGACATCCACAGCCTTGATTTTTATTAGGGAACTGGGAGGGGGGGGCAAGGCCACAAGTGGCCCTGCTGCCACCCCTCAAGGAGTGACTGTTCAGGCTGCATGGGAGTCAGGTACATCCACTTTGTGCTCCCGCTATTGGGAGCAGTGTTTTGTCTTTGCTCCTGCCGTCAGGAACAAAACACTTTTTGCCAACCTGGCCTGCGGGGTTGTGCCGGCCACAGATTGCCCTGCCTACAGTAACACTACTAGTGGATACATTGCAAAATACCAACATTATTATTCATGAAATACTATACATCGAGATAGCTCTATCAAATTTGTAAAATGGCTTCTTCCTCACTGGAACTTATCTTACCATTTTGAATTATTATTTTTGTCATCTTAAATGAACTTAGTTTAGGCCTTTAAGTTCTTTATTACTTAAATAGTTTGCCGTTTGGTTGTACTGTAGTTACACATAATTCCTCACACATTTGCTTCTGCCATTGCCCAAACATCCAGTTTGTTACAAAGACGGATTGGCCCAAACAACCTTAGCAGTTACTTACTGATTCTGCAACCCTTTAAGAAACAGGTCTGTTTTATCCATTAATGACGTAGAGCAACAAAATCTCTACAATTGAGGAGTCTCTTTTCTGCCAGTCATCGATGAACAAACATTCTATCAACTATCTTTACTGCATCCGTCTGAAAAGAAGGGTCTTTGATATAACTGGATATGGTCTCAAAGATTTAAAAAAAATATTCCTTACCACTTACTTCTATTCTGAATACTTTCTTTTTGTAACTCCCTCTCGATATATACCTTCGCCAGAGAGATCTAAAGACCGAGGTAATCTGGGATCTTAGACGGTGAACAACCGTTACAACGAAACTTTTACAACGCACTACCATTACAACGCAGGCATTACAATGCAAACCATTACAACGCATTGCGCTGGGGGGGGCGCTCTAGGATAGGGAATATGTTTAATTTTCTATCCAACACCTTCCCTAGTGTCCACGGGGACTGGAGTTGGAATAGAAAATTAAACTTTTCACTATACAGCACCTCTAAGCGCTATGCGTTGTAATGGATTGCGATGTAAAAACCGCGTTGTAAAGGCATGCATGGTAAAAGAATGCGTTGTAACGTCATACATCCATCTTAGACTGGTGATGGGAAGAAGGAAATTATAAGACACTACACATTGATATGACCTACACATCTCAGTGCCTGAAAGTGTGCTAGGCAACTGTACGTTCTAGAGAACTTCGCGATTCTGAAGGATTTTTTAATTTGCGTTAAGTTCCAGTAATTATTAGAGACTGTACAATTGAAGCTCTGCAGTTTTAAGTAAAGCCAGGAACAAAGATGCCACTTAAACGTAACAAATGTCCCCTCTATAGTGACAGTATTGTTTAGCATATGTATATGAAAAACCTAGAATAGACAGCCCAGTTTAGTTTATGTTGGATGTTTATTTCTATGCCTGTACTGACATGTCAAATCAGCCGCCTGCTGCATTAAACCTACAGTTTTAATAATAATTAGATACAGTGAAGAGTAAAGCGGCGGGGGAGTATGACAACACATCAGGATTGAATATCAGGAGAGGTGTCACTGGTTTGTCTCAATAAGTTGACACCAACATTTGTTTGGAAAATAGGTATTAAAAACTAATTTTCCTTTTTTTTTTATTGCGCGCTACTTGAATGTCATTTTTTTCATTTTTGGATCTTACTATGTACAACAACAGATTGATACTTTAAAAAATAGTTTAATTGGCCGATTCAATATATTTGAGAAGTGTCCACAAACAATTAACAATCGTTGCAAAGACAAAAGAAAACATTTCATTGGTGGCAGCTGTTGCAGTTCCTAGTCGAGAAGATTTTAAAAAGTAATTCTCGGTCTCAAAAAATCATGTTCCCTTACCTGTTGTAAAATTGTATACCGCTCACGGAAAAGCTCAGCTTTGTCTTTAGCCGTACCAAACAAATGTGGCACCGGGTGGCTGGTCATTGCCAAACTGAAAAACATGAAACATTGTCTCACTGAGAGATTCAGTGTAAGCATAATACTCCATAACACTAGTCAAACATTTCCTATTGGAACTATACAAAGATCAGTGCACATGAAAGCAGAGAGCAGAAAAAAAACATTCTTAATAAAAATATCTAAGAATTAGGGCCTTCAGTGATTTGTCAACACCGTTGATATAGAGGGAGAAGTAGGGTACCAACACGCACCCCTGCCTCACCCTTCTTCTGATATCAAAGGGTGGATTTAGTTCTCATTTGGATCTAAAAAGCACATTGGGTGTTAGGTTTCTATATAAATTGGCCAACAATGCAACAATATCCTTTGGTTTCCCCATGTTGTCCATACACTCCCACAATCTTCTATGATTAACTAAATCGAAAGCACAGCAAAGGTCGAGAAAGCATATTTATAATGCTTCCTCAGTGGCCTGGCAATACTTACTCATTAGAAGGCCCAGGTTAAGTGACTGCTCAACCGTACCCAGATCTTTCCTGAATGCATATTGGGCACTTGAATGGACTTTATTTTCCTGTGCCCATGAGTTAGAAATGGGATCTCTTTTTGGCTGAGGCTTGCGCCAAGGCCAGGCAGAGACCACCACTCTAGTTAGGGCAAGGGAGTTACACTCCAAAGATAACCCCTGCTCACCCCCTTGATAGCATGCCACGAGCAATAAGGCTTATCCCGGAGGCAATGTGTAAAGCATTTGCGCATGCACCCACCAGCAACAACATCCCAGGTCCCCCACAAAAGGAACTCGACACAAGGTTATATCAAAAATAGCCTTTGTATTCTCAAAACACATTAGAATAGTAAACACATTATGTACACTGTTGAAACTGGCACGGGGCAATATTTACAAGGGATTATTTACACATGACAGGGCCACGTGGGCCACTGTCAGAATTATCACAGAGTGAACTTGGTAAAGAAATAGTAAAAGAATATATATGAACTTAGAACACAGCCAGTAATCACTGGCAGACACTAAACTCAGCGTCAACCTGTAATATAAATCATAACAGACTCAGTACCCCACAAGTCTAAATACATTAGACTCTAACCTCCTAAGTAAAAATTACACTAGGGGCGTAAATCACACAGGGAAGTATAATCTCCCTAACACAAACCAAGATAGGTAAAACAACCTCATAATCATAAACCATATTTTAGAGGCATTAGAATAGGGTGCGCAAAACATACTATACACACTACATTTCCTAGCACCCAAAACATAGTTAGCACACCAATCACATAAGGGCCTGGTGTCCTATCAAGGTAACCATCCCCCTGGCCAACTGGCCATCTCAGAAAGGGGGCTCAAGTGCCCTAAGTCCCAAAGTCAGGGCTGCTGTCTAAGTAGCGAAGGTCCAGGGTGTGCCACTGTGCAAAACCTAAACGTTGCAGCTGCCCACTACTTGCTGGGCAGCTGAGAACAATAACATCGAGGCATAAACGATGCTGCTGGCACTATTTGCTGCGCAGATGGGGAAGGCTGGCACCTCTGTTCCTCTCAGGGACTCTCACAAGACTGTGTCTAAACGGTGCAGCTGCCCACTACTTGCTGGGCCGCTGGAAAAGTTAGCAAATGCGGCAGGGGCTCTCACTGGCCCTCAGAACGAATGTGCCACATGTTGAAGCCCTCTAGGCTCTGAAATCAATTATGCCCCAGGGAGCACACTGGCTCCTTAAACAATGAGGCCTCTCAAGGGGAAGAACTGGCCCTCCCCGATCGGCTTAGTTGCCGGTTTCGAAGTACCGACGGACAGAGCGGTGCTTCCCCTTTTTCCTGAGCCGTGGCCAGGTGGGGTGAGGTCCATACCTCTTACAAGTATGAAATACTGTACAAGAGGGAACAGAACACCTAGCAATATCAGGTGATCTCTGTATCTTATCTTTTGATTTTGAGCACTTATTTGTATTCACTATCACGTAGTTTGCAGTAGCTGTTAGTCAAAAAGGTCCTGAAGAAAGCAATGACGAAGTTGTCACGAGATTGCTGAAACAGGTCGACCACATAGTAAATTTGCACAGTCTACATACTTGAGACTGTCAATAATGACTACTTTTTAATAGTGGGAGGTTGGGTAACACCTGAATAAAGTTATGAGTACCCCCCTACCCTATTTTAATATCACCTATTCTTCTTATTTTTTTACTTATTTTTTCACTTGTTTGAGCACTGCAACATCAATCCCCTAGCTTTGACATCAGAATCCTCACAACTTGAGTAGCAAGATCACCTTAGACCTTACTGACCGGCGGTGGAGTTCCTCTCTACACCTGGACCCCCGACTGTGATAGTTGTATGGCTATTCCAGTGGTGGTCTTGACGGAATCCCAAATGATAAAGGGCGGTTCCGAGTGGTGACTGATGGGCATCCCTCTATGACCATCTCGGGGATGACCATGGTTAGATACACATAGTTTGAGGTTGTCTTATGGTACCCCTTTAGGTTACAACTGAGCGTAGTTTAATGCTAGACCCTCTGATACACAGGTTGTTATAACCCTGAATAATAAAGCCTGGGCCCCCCAGGGCCCGGGACCACAAGTATGGCCAATTGTGGGAGCCATCAGGCCTCTAAGGACAACCAGGCCCCCAAACGTGGAGCGCACTGCCTCTGGGTGTACAAGGGCCCCCGGGACCTCAGGACCCCCACGGGGCCCTGGAAACAAAAGATGGCCATCGGTGGAGCCATTCAGGCTCGGGAAATACTGGGCAACGTTTGGAGCCATCTGGCTCTTGAAATAAAAACGCCCCCTGTTGGAGCGGCCCACTGGGCACAAGGGCCGCTCTGACTCTCTGCCCTCTTCGGTGGAGCGAGCCCTCTATCAGGGGGGGACCACTCGGGAAAGGATGCAGCCATCCACCCCCCCACCCCACCCCCCCCCCTTCCCAGCCCTCACCCTCAGTCACCGGGGCTCCTGTGCAGGAGGGGGGGGGGACTCCTCGTCTGTCGGCTCCGGTCTCCTCTTCACCTGCGGCGGCGCTTGCTGGGGTCTCTCTCCTCACGAGAGCCCCGCCTTTACAGTGCCAGTCTTCACCCGGTCCCCCATCTTGTGACCGGGACTCAGGATGTGGAGCCCTCAAGGCTCTGGGCTAACTCTTCGTTCGGGGCTCCCCCCAGCTCAGGGGAGCCCCACAACACGTGCGCTGCTTCCTGCTTCCCTTCCGGGGGCGGCCACGGGGCTTCCTTTTAAAACTGGCAGTCCTGCTCGCCGTCAGGCACTACGGTGCCTGACTTACTGTTTTGCCGCGGGCTGCGGCGGTGAAACGCGGGGTGGGCACCAGCTCGGGATTAGAATACAGAATGCAGGCAAAGTCACTGGGTGGGCACCTGCGCACTAAAACAATTAAATAAGCGGGGTGGCACACTTAATTAAGTATGAAAAAGCGGCCAGAATGTAGGATGGGCACCTGCTTAACAACAATAAAAATAAGCGGGGTGGGCACCCGCAGTTAAGCAATTTCGGGGGAATCCCTACGCTGGGGATTTCCTCAGGGCAAAGGGCAGCTCAGTGCTGCCAAGCTCCAGGGCTCCTGTTGGAGCGAAATCTGAGCGCTCCCAAGGCACACAAAGGTAGCATCAATTCGTGGGGCAAAGAAAAGGGAAGCAGGAGGTCCCAGAAGTCCTAGGCATCAGGAGGGACAATGTAGGGCCCAGGGACCAGCACACAGGGCAATCCAGCAAGGAACAGCCCCCATGGCGGTCCCTCCTGGGCCCCACCAGCAGCAAGCCCCCTCCTGTTGGGATCTAGCAAGAACTCCAGGCATCCAGGGGCAGAGCAGGGCACAGGGGCCAGCACACAGGGTCCTCCAGCAGGGAGGCAGCTCACATGGCGGTCCCTCCTGGGCCCCACCAGCAGCACACCCTTGGTAGATTCAAGTATCAAACAAGAACAAATTCATGGGGTCACAGCCCCTTATTTATCCAGCAAAAGCCTTTGTCACCCAGCGCAGGGCTTAGGGAAAACCAGATGCAACTGGTTTGGGAGCACCACTTGATTTGCTCAGCTCCTCTTCTCCTATGCACAGGATGGGTCAGGGACATCAGACGCACCACAGGGGGTGGAGCCAGCATTGTGGAGGGAAGGCCCAGCACTATTCAGGTCCCAGGTGCAACTCCTCCCTTCCATCTACATGCAGGTCTCCCCATTCACCACCGGGCAGACCCATCCTGACTCCTGGAGCCAAGCACACCAGCCAGCTCCTGTCAATCACAAGCCAGACAGACATTCACATTCACTGCACACAGAAATGCCAACTTCTAAAAGTGGCGCTTCTACACTAGTCACATTAAATCTGTGCACTCCTCCGTGCAGCATTTAATCTCACCAGTTTGCACATACCAAACTCGACCGTGCACTCCCCACACATCAGGAACTACCATGGACACTCATATCACCCATGCATTCCTATGGGAGGGCAGGCCAATCTCACCACACACACTCAGAGAGCGCACGCACTTTACACTGGGCCACAGTGCTAAAGTGCGCAGAGACCAGAAATCAACTAACATCATGTCACATTAAAAGGCAAAAAGTTCAGGGGTGAACCTGCCAAAAGTGCCAAGTCCAACCCGATGCTTGTAATCTCTCCAACAAGACGCTTTCCAATAATTTAGCAGAAGAGTTGAGAAGAAAGATCAGACAATAACATTTGGGGTCATCCTGGATCCCTTTTTAATTATGGCAATAATGAGTGAGGTACGCCATGAGGGGGGGTGGAAGACATATCCTGCTCCCACTGCATTAAATACCTTAGTTAAATGTAGGGCCCAGAGGTCAGGATGTTGTCTTGTAAGTAACCATTGGCACCCCCTCTGGACTGGGGGCTTTGCAATATAGGGTTGTTAGAGATGGCCTTCAGCACTTCTTCTTGGGTGAATACCAAATATCGTCATACTACCCCATCCTCATAGTTTAGAAGTTCCTGTTCTGGGTTAGGGTTGGAGAAAGTTGCACCAAAAAGGCCTACTCATTGAGTTGGAGCTATTGAGGATTCCAAGGCCTATGCCCCCAGAAAAAAGTTGCGCTTTCACCGTTTTCCAGAAAATTGCACTATCCTTAGTCTTTGCTGCTTGTAACAAAATGGACCAGGCTTCCTCCTGAAGCTCTTTCTCCCTATTCTTGACAATCTTTTTACAGGAGGATCTTGCTTCCTGGATCAGGGTGTCCCTTGGCACTGATTTAATAGCTTTGCCAAGCGACTCCGTGCCTTTGAACACTGGTAGCCAAACCATCACTTGGAGTTTTTGTCTTTATGGTTAGGCTTTGCAACCAGGTTAAGATAGACGGAATTTGAGAAATAGATCTGGGCTTCCAGGGATTCTTTATGATTAGGATATGGGGCTAGGGCTATCATAAAATGCTCAAAGTTACTTGATATTACATTTTTCGAGAAACTTGCTGGGTCAACCCCAGTCCATTTAATTCTTGTTCCATTCTTACCAGTGGGAGTATATTACTGATTTTCCTTCTGTATGGATTTTCGGGTATATTGAACCTTATAGTCAGGACCGGGGGTTATGACACCTCACACTATTTGCTCCCACCCGATTCCCCAAGATGCATGCTCTGATCATTTCTCAACCTCAGACTATGATAATCAGGCTCCACAGCCTCTACCTATGAATGTTGGTAATGGGGTATATTTGCCAATGCTTCCATGTTCCACATATTTCAAGCTAAATGTAATAAGATGTTTAGGGAGAGGCTGCTGGAGCTATGTTTAAAGTGAGTCATAATGGACCCCCCCCAACACCCTCCCATTTCCGCACGCCCGTGTCTTGAAACCCACTAATGTCCTTCAGATCCGTGGTACATGTTTTTATGTTAAAATCCCTAGCCCAGATGACATAGAAGTCACCCGTTAGCCCATCCAAAAAGCAGTTCAAATCTGCTTTTAAGGACTCTACCACATCCACCCTTGTGTTATCAAATCTGTTATAGAATTGATAATGAATGTCTTGCTTCCTTGCTAGAGTGAATAATATGAGCTGATACTGTGATGTGAGGGGACTCTTTTTCATTTGTGGGTCTTAGCTAGTAGAAATAAAAGTAATAAGCCCACCCTTGGCTCTGCCCATGCTTGAAGGAGTCGCCCTGGTGTTAAGAGAGAACAAAGCCATTTAGATTGATCTGAGCAGTTCCCCAGGTCTCCTGAATACAGTCAAATACATATATTTTTGCCAGTCCTGCATGTCCATTTTGTTGGTGATCCCAGCTATATTCCATCTGTTAACCCTAATCGTTGTCATCTCCTTCCCCAGGCTAACCATGTTCTTTAGATCTGCACGAGGCAGACTTTACATAGAACATACAGGGAAGGATTGACAATTTAGTCATCCCTGCTAATCCAATTAACTCAGGTGGGAAAAGCTGTTCAAAATTGGCACAGGAAAAAGAGGCATTCCCAGAGGACTGTAAAAGAAGCTGAGTGGTAAGACCTTAACGGAAGATAAAGATAATGCCCATCTAGCTGCCGTTCTGCATTCTCAGCCCCTTCTGCAGGCTCTTCCACAGGCACAGGGGCATTTCTTGCTTCCACCCTGGCCCTCAGCGCCTTTTGGTACTCATCCCTTTTGGTGAGGCCTGGAGTAGCAACTTTCAATTTTATACAGAAGGCTTTCAGCTGTTTCACATTGTAGGCCTCCAACCTTTCTTCCTCAAACTCTAGATCCATAGATGCAATAGATGCTGGTTTGCTCATGGCAATAAGAACTGGCAGTCTTTAGCAAAAATAACAGTTACAAGGAAAAAGAATTTTACCGAAAAAATTTATGTGGTGTTGTTTGATCTGCACTCACTAGTAGTGTACACCAATCACTGTATATGAGTCACAAATACAAGTGCAAATCCTCACTGCTGACCACCAATGTTAGAACTGGGTTCTCCAGTTGGCAATGGCTTGCACCTTTGTCCAAATAGGGACCCTTGTTTCTAGTCAGAGTTAAGGGGGCTACACTCCTAAAATAACCCTTGCTCAACCTTGTGGTAGCTTGGCACGAGCAGGAAGGCTTATCTCAGAGGCAGTGTGTAAAGCATTTCTGAACACATACAGTAATACAGTGAAAACACTGCAGTTGGACACAACACAGGTTTTATAAAAAAATAAGTATTCTTTATATAGACTTAACACAAGACCTAAACGACAAAAATCCACAATACAATAGTAAGAAAAGGACTTTAAGATGGTAGAAATAACTCCGTTCACTTTAGATGGAAAATGCAACATATTTCCCACAAAGTACCTTTGGATGCGTCACGCAAGATAAACCAAAGGTTTGCAGGGCGAACGATGCGTCAGTTCCTTGCTTCGGGGGAGGCGATGCGTCTGATAGTCAGTGCTTGCGCAAAGTAGGCGATGTGTCTGTTCCTTACCGGAGAGGAGGTGATGCAACGATCTTGAGGTGCAGCCGGGATGCGATGCGACAAAATGGCACCTTGATGCGATGCGATGATTCGTGCGATGCAGGAAGATGGCGCCCTTGACGCGATGCGACGACGAAGTTGATGCGTGCACGTGCGGCAACTCTGTACCTTTGGAGCCGCGACAGGCCCTGCTACATGCTTCACCGGTGATGCGACGGTGACCCTTGCAGTTACGACACGCTTCTCCGGTGATGCGACGACACACAGCTGCAATGGAGACACGCTCTCCGGTGATGCGACAGCAATCCTTGCAGTGGCGACACGCTTCTCTGATGATACGACGTCTGCGGATGCGACACGCTTCTTCTCTTGGAGTCGCGATTCCAGCTCCCAACAACACGCAGGCTTCTGCAGACAGAATTCCCAGCAAGGAAATTCAGGGGGGAGCTGGTGGTGAAGTCTTGTATCCCTGAGACTTTAGCAGGAGGCAAGCACAGATTCTTCTTCAAGATGATTAAAGTTGCAAATAAAAGTCTTTCTCCTTTCCATGGCAAAAAAGAGACCACTACAGGCCAACCCCAGCAATTACAACTGGCACAGGGGAAGTGCAGATTCTCTGGTTCTTTTTGATGTCCAGAAGTGATCTAAAGTCCTGGGGTCTGAGTCCCCCTATTAATAAACACAAATCTGTTGTCTCTGAAGGCAGAGAGTGTCTGTACCTAGTCCAAACCAGTTCTGGGTGCATTCTGACAGGGCACAACTTATTCCTTTGTCAGTATGGAACAGGGTCATCAGACACACCACAGGAGGTGGAGCCAGCATTGTGGAAGGCAGGCACAGCCCTATTCAGGACAAGGTGCTACTCCTTACACCACTCCCAATGCAGATAGGTCTATTCAGCCTTGTGCTGACTCACACTGTCTCCTGGAGCCCTCTCAGCCCGTGTCACTCACAAACCAGACATGGAATACACAACCTAACAGAGGCAGGCTTGGGTGGTTAGGCAAGAAAAGACCTACTTTATAAAAGTGGTATTTTCAAACACAGAATGTTAAAACCAACTTCACTAAAAGATGTATTTTATGATTCTGAGTTCAGGCATACTACATTTATTTTTCTACCATGTTCCCTGGGTCAGTTAGGATTATAAAATGTTATAATCAAACTGTCCATTCTGGCCTATGGGGACAGGTAGCAGTGCAATAGTGTAAAACTAACTTGGCTGTAATTCACTATCAGGACATGCTACACCCATCAGGGCATGTCCTACCTTTCACATACAATGCACCCTGCCCAAGGGCCTACCTTAGGTGTTGCTAACATGTACAAAAGCGATGGTTTACGGACTGGTAAGTGGGTGCACTTACCAAGTCAACATGACTGCACACAGGCTCTGCAATGGCAGGCCTGAGACACACTTTACAAGCTGCTTCTGTGGGTGGTACACCAGTGCTGCAAGCCCGCTAGCAGCATTTGATCTACAGGCCCTGGGCACACATGGTGCACTGTACTAGGGTCTGACAGGTAAATCAAATAAGCCAATCATGGAGTCACTAATCCAGTACAATAATTTACAATAGGGAGCACTTGCACTGTGGCACTGAATAGCAGTGGCAAAGTGCATCTAACTAGCAAGATTAGTTGGCGTGACCAAAGGTGTGGATTTGACACCCAAGGGAACTCGAGCTCGGCGGTGAAGGGTAGGTCAAGCAGCCGGGGCGCAGGAGACTAGAGTCTTGACTATTTGACTCATCCCTGATGCCTCACCCCGCCGACCCCTCATGTGGCAGTTAGTTCTTAACTATTAGGTATAGGACAACCAACACAGAGGTAATACAAACACAAACCCACACATGACACTAGCATGTGGTTTAATCACCTTTTTTAGGTCCTGATGAATCGCGGGTTACTACAGCCCACCGCGAGAAACATGTCGACCGTTGTACACTACTAGCCCCATCTAGGTTCACCTGAATTTACTCGTTGACTCCTAGTGAGCTAGCCCCCTGTTTTTAACTGCAGCGAGGGACCCCCTGAATAAAGTTCGTTCCAGGTACCCTTAGCTACATTTTAATATCCCTTTTTCACTACCACACACCACCCTGCCCACACACCCGCACCTCACCATAAGGCAGTTGGAAAAAGATCTCCGCCAAAGAGCCCCTCTTTGAGGTGAGCCCGTCGGGGATTGCACCGCCTCCCCGACGAGGAGCAACCGCCGATGATGAAGCATGACATCCTTCGGGGTGTGTGAGGCCAATCCATCCAACAAAATGGATGCCCTTGGGTGTCAAATCCACACCTTTGGTCACGCCAACTAATCTTCCCTCTAGTCACGCTCAGGAACAGTCCAGTACCCCCCTTGTTGCAACCATTGCCACGGGCACACACTGAGACTGGACCTTCCACTCCCTTGAGTGGTAATTGGTGCCCTTTGATCTAGCGATCTACCTTCTCCCCTCTATTTTAAACATCTAACTAGCAAAACATATCAAAACAGAGGAGACAACAGCAAAAAATGGAAGGGAGACTCACGTCATTGGTACCAGGTCTAACACCACCCCTATAGGATCTTCTATTAAGGCTAATGGGATTTCTTTATGCACATCTTCAGGAGGCTTGTACATAATTTGCTCCATTGTACAGCTTATAGAGGGTGTGTCATCTTGGGAGAAAGTTTCAGTTCCTTCTGCCAGAGGAGGAGTCGGAAGAGAGAGGGACAGGTACCTTTCGGCGAGTTCTATTTCTTTGTTCAAGACACTCACCGCCCTTTTTATATAACTGTCCATAGTTGGAACTTGTTGCAAGACTGATGAGGGGTGATGCCCAGAAACTGGTCCCAGGATGCTTGTTTCCGGTCCAGGGAGGACCTGGCTTGGCAGTTCGGGCTAGACTGTTTCCAAGAGGTTCAGGGTCAAGACTGATTTGCATATAGCTAGTCTAAACTAGGGTGGCATCGTGGTCAAAAGTACGAGGGATTTAACCCAGATCTTTCGACTGGGGGTGAATGTTGGATTTGCTCTGCATTCTGTCCATCATCTTTGTGTCTTTTGACAATTTTAGATATAGCACCCAGCCCTGTAGTCTTAATCTATACATATAAAAAGTAAAGTAAGTCTGTCTGTTTGTCCTTTATGCATTACTACACCATTCATCCGATCGGCATGAAACTTTGGGAAGTTGTTGAGTAAACTCCTGCGAAGGTTTCTGGCAAAAGAAAAAAAATGTGTTAAATATCGGCCCCCACACCTCCCAGGGCCCCTCATAATCTTTCCAATACTGAACGTTTACAGTTTAAAGTGCGACTCGCATTTGCAATGACCATCAACAAAGCACAAGGACAATCGCTGCAAGTGTGTGGACTAGATTTGTAGAATCCGTGCTTTTCACATAGACAACTGTATGTGGCCATCTCACGCGTCGGAAAACATTCTGACTTATTCGTGTACGCACCAGACGGAAAAACAAAAAATACTGTGTATCCACAAGCACTCGAATAAATAAACAGACTTCAAACAACACTTTAAAATGTTTTCCATATTAAAATGAATACGTTTCAATAAAAATGACACAACGTAAAGCTAGTATATATATATATATATATATATATATATATATATATATATATATATACACACACTTTTTTTACATGGCACAGTCCCTTTTTCATGACATGAGTTACTGCAGTGCCTTTAAACTGCAGCTCAACCACAGCACAATGGAGGTCTCTGGCGCTGTACATTTAAAAATGACTCACGGCGGCCCACATTTGGCGTATGAACATCAGGCAACTAGTGCAATTTCTTTGCTAAATAACACAGTGATATAATGGTAACATGTTGATCTAAATGTATTACGATAAAATAATGTCTTCTGTCATATGCTCTTGTTTTTAATCCTAGCACTTGGTAGCCAGAATAAAAAAATGTGGTAAACCCGTAGCTAGTTTTAACACCACATCATTCCCTGCACTGCACCTCTCACTATGCCAGGTTAGCTCACATTGGGTTTTATTAATAACCCCTCTCACGAAAACATCCCTGAGCTCCTCCCAAGCAGCAAGGGGTTGTAGCCCGTATCATGACTAGGCTTCATGAAGCGAGGAGGATTCCCAATGCTGAAGCATGCCACCTCCCGTGGGTGAGGGAAACCGTTCTTTAAAGGGTCGCCTTCTTATAGCCAACTTTTGTCATTTCTCAACCAATTCTTATACATCAGAGGGTGTTTTGTGTTACTGAAATTGGAGAGTGTACCCTCGCTGGTCTTCAAATCGCCTCTGGCCCTCTTTGTGTGTACAAATACACTATAAGAACATACACATTTTTACACACAACATCCAAGAACTTTGCAGTACATGTATCCCTATTTTAACCATGTCGTTGAGTCAACACTCCCAAAAAAAGCGAGAAAACCTTATAGGAAAGGGATAAGTACCACAATTAAAGCTGGCTAAGGAAAACACCATTTCTTCTAAGAAGTCCTAACAAGGATTTGCACAGTATAAACCTTCTATATCCAATGTTTGTCACAATGGGGTAGCCAAAACTAAAACTACAGCCTTCTAGGATAATCTGTAGACTTTAATATAAAGTAATAATAATCCACACTTGAATGCCTATTTATTTGGTATACATTTTCACAATAAATACGTCAAGCCTAGAGTCTTTATCAGAACATGTCATAATAAACAAGTCAGGCCTAAAGCCAATATTATTGGCTTGCCACAATTACCAACCCCATCCCGCTGGTCAAGTATGAGCTTTACACTAAACCAAAATGAGCAATACAAACAGCCTGTTTAGTGGAACACATATATCCAGCCCAATCAAATTGTGTACTCAGGCGAACCAACATTTGAGAAAAGCCTAAGCCAATTTCTCAGTAGTACTCGGAAGGCTATTTTTGGTTAACCACATACGCAATAGTTGTACTGTCAGCCAAGACCTAAAAGTCCATGTAGATTAGTGAAGCCCAGGGTATTCTATTCTGCTCTCAAAAACAAAACTGTACTCTGAAGCCTGAAGTTAATGATGGAAAGGGAGGGTGCCTTGTCTGGACCTGCGAGTCATTCCTCATGACGGCCCTCCTCCAATCTTTGCTGCTGCCACGGAAAACTAAACACTGTAAATTACCTAGTTTTCTAAGACACTTTAGCAGCATTACAATGTCACGTGTATTCCCCTGAAAGATCAAGCTCAGGTAGCCATTCTGCTGCTGGCTCAGGCAGTTGGATAAATAAAGAAAATAAATCATAATTGAGTGGAGGGGGAACAACTTTTTTCATGTGGAAGCACAGAACTTCTGCAGAATCAAAACATGTACTCTTGGTTGCCAACATGTATGTGAAGTCAAATCCCTCCCTGTAGAACTTCGGGGAGCTCTTTTTTAGGTTGATCACATTACGTCTGGCGACAGGTGCGCTGTCAAGCCAGACCTAAAAAGGAGTGAACAAAGAAGGCATCCCTGTTTCTGCCCATTCTGGATAGCTATATGGGCTGTAAACCCCATTACTGTTCAGCACCAAGTATCAGAGTGCAGAGCAATTAAGAGTTTGAATAAACATGCAGTGATTCCTAGGGTAACTCAGCTCGCCATAAAGTGGGTCTACTTAAACTAACAAAAACTGTGGTAAATAAAAGCAACGTATACTGGCTGTTTTTTTTACATCAAATTATATTCATATAAAATAGTATGAACTACAACAAAATGATACAAGACAAAAAGGTGGAAGAGAAAGCCAGATTGTTCAATGGAAAGAATTTCCCTCTCATTAACCCACACTTGAAGATGTTCTAATGTACAGATTACCACTAGCATCCACAAGATCAACTTGTCATTAATTCAGTGGCAAGGTTCTAGAGACCTTTTTATGACAAGCAACAATATTACTTCCTTTCCAAGAATTTGGAACAGAACTTGACCAATGGCATTCTCTAAACAACGGACATAAAAAGGCAACCCAGCTAACTGAGTCCTTTTAGATCTGGGCTAGTCAAAACCTTCAGATTTTACTAAAATTATATGTTTCCTTAATTAAAGTGACTTTCAGCCACCTCTCTTCATCCGTGGGTCTGTTGTGTCATTCACATTTTGCTTCTGCCCACTACATCATTCAGCCTGGGGCTGTGGGTCAGCCTACTTAAATCACTGGTTATTCTCACTTTGAGTGACTGCATTCTGCTCTCCCACAATGAGCACGTCTGCATACAAGGTAGTTCTATTAAGTGTCAGTGTTTTTGCTTCACTTTATAATTACTTTAGTGCTGCCTTTGTGTTTAGGTTATTATAAAGCAACAATGGTCCTGGACCAATTATTCCTGGAAGTATTAGATTAACAGGATTATTATTTCAACCTATTTGACCTTACATTAATCAGCTCACAGCTGTCTGTAAATCGTTAAAAAATTCAAAACAAACAGATGTGCAGAAAAACCACTAAGTATTATTACAATACATTTATTTACTCATTTAAAGGAACAATTTTTAGAGGGTCTTAAAAGAAGGAGAATGTTCTTGGGAACGTGTAAGAAAAAGTGCTCAAGTGTGTATATATAAAGAGTCAAGAGAGCTAAAAGTGTGTAGAAACGCAAAGGGCATACATTTACAAGGATGTACAAAACGGATATCAAATAAACAGTTGGATGCAACCTGGCCACATGCAAAAATGTTATTAGAATTATATTTTCCTAGAGTTGTAAGGAGAGTTTCCTTAAGGCTATAATAAACAGGGGTAATGGGGAAGGGGGAAATGGTCCAGGTGCAGTAGGGGGTAGCGTTGACGTTTCGATCCAGCTTATCAGCAACGGAGGGACTTTAATAACTCAGCCATGCGGATCTTCCTCAAGACAAGGGGACAGGTGAAGTGACCCTACAGAATAAAAACAAGGAACTTAGAACCGGGACCTAATAGGTTACCAAGGCGTGGTGTCTGCACAACAAACGGCAGGAGTAATGTGTTAAACCCATCTCATCAATCTTGCAATGCTCAATTGTAGTCCAAATACTGGTTACACCAATGCCTGCAATTTAATAATAACAACAACAGTTGTTGTCAAGAATCCATAAGGATTGTTCAATAAAAGCACACAAAGAACTGACTGTGGCAACTCACCCATAAAGTGGCAAGGACCAACTAAGGACAAATCCCATTATTCAGTTGGTTTAAACAAAGATGGTGGTACCCAAACCATCCAAGAAGCTTAATATTCAGGCCTGCATGTGTGGCAAGAGTTTGCTGAATGAATCAAGCAATCCAGGGCACAGCGTAATGTATACGACTAGAAGAAAGGAAGGGAATTCTTATTAAGAATACTGTCTAGGGAGCGTGAGGCGTCCCTGCGTTGTGGTCGGTTGTGAAAGATAATTACCTGGAGACGATCTGATCGACATCCTTACTCCAACGTGGTAGCAGCCAAAAGACCAGCAATCCTCTGGAGCATTTATACTGAAAAAAGGGGCGGTGGCTTTGAAAGGGGGCAGTGTCTACCACATGCGAGTAAAAAGGTTTGAAGGACTCAATGAGCTCGCAGTTCCTGTAACGTCTTCAATATAATTACAAAAAGGCCTCAAGGTGCGATGTCACAATTCTAATATTTAGATAGATTCAATCGTTTTATTGGTATTAAACCTGACAATGTACAATTAAACAAAAAACGCTCCTCAATATACAACATGCCTCAAGGTGCAGTGTCACAATTCAGATATAGGAATCAGTGTGTATCGGCAAATAGCGACCAGTGCTAACACTTGGATATATTCACAGATTTAAGTACCAAACTAGTGGTGCGCAATTATTCCAAATTAATCTAAATATAACTTATAAAGCCACAATTACATTTCACATTGAACATAAATACGGACATTAGAAAAGAATAGACACAGTAAGTCATCACATCTTAAGGCATAGGACGCCAATTTACAGAAGGAACAACCAGTATTGGGTTAAAAATCAACCTGTACATCTGTGTTATACAGCAGATTGCCATGAAATTATGCATTCAGAACCTACTGTCAACAAGCATTGCTGAGTGTGGACACCTGTCTGGTGATCTCCTCGTATTCATGTAATCCTCTCGTTACTGTATCAAAGTGATGTATCCATCTACACTTGCATGAGCTCAGAACTCTACCAGAGTCCCCTCCCAGGGGGTTTTGGTGTACGTTCTCTATTACACATCAACGTAGGCTCTCTGGTGTGTGTCCAAATGATGTAAAATGTTTCACGAGGGGTGCTCCCTGTACCTGGCACCGTATACGACTGCAGTGTTACAGGATATGGGACTTTACTTTTTGTATTGTTTGTCCGATATATACAAAAGCACATGCACAGGAAATTGCATAGATTACCCCGCTGGAGTTACAGTTAGTGTGATCTTGAAGTGTGCGTTTGTAGTTGTTGTGTGTGAAAGTTTTCAATTCATTGGCCATGGGACACGCCCTACATTGCCCACATTTAAAATGTCCCTTCACGGGCGGGATGTTCCATAGTGTCATCTGTGAAGTTCTCGGTTCTATGGGTAAACATGTTCCCTTACTTTCATGCCTTTGCGGAACGCATGCATCGGGGGTGGAAGTCCAACAAGTTCATCTGTCACCAGGTGCCAGTGGTTGTTTATAATTTTCTTGATGGTATTGCTCTTTGTGCAGAATGTAGTCACACAGACTAATCTGTCTTGATCCTTAGATCCAGGTCCAGGGACCATTGAGGAATACCCCATTGTTAATAATGGCCTTTGTGTTTAGAGTCTGATGGGATAGCAGGACTTTTTCCACCACAGGGCACATCACAGCTTTATCAGTTCCTTTTTCAGCCTCCTTTAACCAGACTAATTGAGTCCATTTGAAATTGCTCTATACTCAATTCTCCTCCTTTCACTGTGTCTGCAGTAGACAAAGCGAAAAGCTTCAATAGTATACGATATGAATTCACAAGCGCACAATTCTTAAGAACACATTGATTCTGGACTCAGTTTCACCATTGGTTCTTTAATACATTTTACCCAGAAAGAAACCAAACTTTATTGGGTTTAATTTGCATCTTTCCTGACTTCTTTCCTTCTTTGTTTCTTTCATTCCTTGATTCTTTCTTTCCCTTTCTTTTTTTCTCTGTCCTTATTTTCTACTTTCTCTCATTCTTTCCTCTTTTTCATTTTGGCTTCTTTACTTTTTCACTTGTTCTTTTCTTTCAGTCTCTGTTTTTCTTTTGGTTTTCTTACATTCATTTTTTTTCCTTTCATTTTTCTTTCATTCTTTTGGACCTTCTTTATTTCCTTCTCAAAGACAGGAGGCTGACAGGATAACTGGATTTTTTTTAGGTCTGTGCTAGCCAAGACCTTTTGAAATTATGTGTATAACAATTACTTTTTCAGCCACACATCATCCATTTGTCCATGGCTGTGTTATTCTCATTTTTAGGTCTCGCCTGGCGTTAGTAGCGCGCATGCGCTGCTCTCGCCATGCGAGGAACGTTTGGAATCAAAACGGATTCCAAAGCGAGCACGCAAAGGGACAGAAGATGTGCACGCGAGGACTGGATGCTTCACTTGCGGCGTGACACACTGGGGACTTTTTTTATTTAGACATCCTTCTGACATCACTTGTTTTTTGAGGGTCTGCAATCCCAAACGCAGTGCACATCTGGAAGTGATTTACCGTCCAGGCCCTGTTTTTCTTTCATTTGCACGTTTAACCTTTCGCTTTATTTGGATTACTCCGCATTGCAGCGGTATCATGAAAATATGGAATGAGGTCAGTAGGGGGAGCGCACGCTCTTTCATAAATGTATGCTGGGAGTCCATCCGCCATGCAGGACACCTCGAAAAGACCCGCTGCTACCACCAGAGCTGCTGGACGTCTCGTGGGAGACAGAATTCAAACTAGCTGCGGTACAGCGTAATGCTCAGGCAGTTTGTCAGGATTAACATCTTTCTAGTTAGTGGTTCGCGTTACCTTCAGCATCATGTTACCGTCTTGAGCTCTCCAAAGTTTGGAAATTGATGAAGGCTGAAGGTAAGGAAGTAACGGGGCTGGGGGTGGTCACCGGGACTGGTGCCTGATGGATGCTGGAAGCTGTCAGTGATGGGGCGGAAGGGACTGCGCACCGTACGATAAGGGAGACCGATTTTGGTGCAGTGTTACATTGAAATTGTTGAGGGCACTATTTTTTTAATAAAATAGCGCCTTTTCCCTTCTAGTTACTCACACTACACTGAATTGGATGGTCTCTTTTATTTTCTTTGCCTCGTCTATAGTTTCGGATGGAGGCGAGTACGCACCTTTCACTTTACTAAAAACTCCCCTCCATGTTTAGAAATGCAGTCTTCCTACTTAAACCAAAATGTCCACTTTCCGTGAACATTTACGTTTTAGCTTCTGCCTCACAAAATAGCCCTAAGTGCAACGGAAGTCAATTAAGAAACGCACCGAGTTCTCAGCCATTTTACTGCCAGCCCGCCAGGTGGAGCGTTCCCCTACCTTTTTTTATTTATACAGGTGAATTCTCATAGACACCTGTCTGGGCTGAAGATATTTTCAAATATGGAGCTTGTCACATGCTGCAGTGTTCCTAACTCCGAAGCAGGCGGCAGAGGGAAGCGTGCCCTCTGCCTGCACCTTTGCCAGACCCTCTCCCTCCCTCCTTGGATTGTTGGACAGCCCTTTGTGTCTCTGGCTCTCGTCATGTGACCTCTCTTTTCACAGCCAGACAGCAGCCCTCCCAGGGCTTTCGAGAGTTGTTTGCAGCGGGCAACTCCAACCACTGTCAAACACACATTTCCCAAATTCTCAAGGCGCTTGTTTCGTGCAACCACACACACATGCCCCTGCTTTGGACTTTATCGTCTCTGCCAAGGTGAGCAGGCTTTTGTTTCTCTCTGAGTTAACTGGATTAAAACGCATATATGTTTTTTGCTATCTTTCCTACTCCTGTCTGGTGTTACTCTTTCATAACAATGTATTTTCAGCTCGGTGCACAACAAATATTGTGTTCTCCTTTATTTTCTTTAACAAATCCTCATGAGAAAGAAATAACTGCCTGTGATTGCTAAACATACAGTGTTAATGTTTACTTTTGGGGTTTGACTATAAATCCAATTACTTGGCTTGCTCTTTCTTTTATTAGTATTTGGCAGGATAATGCAGCTGTCAACCATGTGTTGGTCCTATTAGGGCTCTTTTAGAGTTTATTTAAGGAGTTTTCTTTTTTCATTTCTCACATCACCACAATATTTCAGTACACTTTATCCGATTTAGTTCTCAGCCACGCGTTTTCCAAAGCTGTTTGGGCATTAACTACAATTAGCAGTGCCCACTTCTCATCAGATAATTATTGGTAACAAACTATGCATACACCTTTCAACAAAGGATCCCCTTTTTCCGGATACAGTATCCTATGTTATCGACTTTCGTAACAGCTGTTCACCAGCCACTTCCTGCTACTGTAGTGTTTTGCACAGCCAGAAACTGTACATCAATTCCATGTCATCTTTCTATGTGTTGCATTGTTTATTCACTTCCCAGCTTGTTGTCACTTTGCACTTGTTTCACTTGCTTCAGTGACGGGATTTATTGTTGTCACTGTACACACAAACATGTGGCATTACACAAGGAAATGCACACAGGGAAGTACACCACATGAATCTGAGCAAATTTAAAGACTTCTCCCATACTTTTCTAAATCAATCTTTAAACTTAATGGAAATTAAGTTAAAGCCATTACCTTTGCTATACAATACCATTAGCAAAGCAAATGGCTTTAACTTAATCAAAGGCAAGACCTATTCCATTTTCAATGCTTGTTCTTCCACCCACTCGAGTATGCATCTAGGGGCAATGCATCAGCCCACTTCAGCCATTGGCTGACTTGACAATGAATTATGGCATGCTGCCCTTTCACAATGACCTCAACCCCACACAAACGTATTTCCTATATTGCCAGGGAGTACCTATTATAATATGAGCTTTTTTGAGACCCCAAAAACATTTTTACCTTTTGACATTTTTGCCTTTTGACAATTTTTTTTGTTTTGATTGCCGAATGCCCAGCAGCTTCTTTAACAATAACATTTAGCAAAAATCAGGTTTATACAAGAATTGACAAAAGGCTGGCGGCCAACACCAGACCTATAGGCTGTGCCCATACTTGTTTATTTATTGTCTAGCCTTGTTTACGTAATTCGACATTTCATTAGTAGAAAGGCAAAAGAGGGCAGGTGAAACTATATAAGCAGCTTAGATGACAAACAAGGTATTAAAAATTAAATGTGCTGGGGTCTATAATAAAATGTATTTTTTGTGGGCTACTGATTGAGTGTCAGTCAACATACAAGTTTTGACAAGTTTGAAAAAGGAAGGAAAGAAATGGAGCACTGGTGAGAAATCAATGATTTTGACATTTTCAAGAACGCCCACTCTAATAGTTTTGATTAAAGTTTTTTGTTTAAATGATTGTGGTATGCAGTCTGGTAACAAGGAACCGAAAATGACCTAAAAAAAAAATCCCACTTTTTTAGCTTAATATTAGGTCAGGTAATATTCACAAAGCTCAACATCATCCAACGCCAACCTTTTAAACAACACTTGTTATGAAAAGTGGTACAAAATCCAACTCGAGAAAAATTCTAATTTCTGTATCAGAGCAATAAACATGAACAAGGACTTACGGGAGAAACTTCTTTCTTTCCGCATGATACACGTAGCGTGGAACATCATATGCCCCAATGATGTTAAAAATCTGTTCTCTGAAAAACAATGCAATGCAAATAAGAATTATTCTCTGAACTGAAGGCCAAGTGTCACTTCCACATTGTTTTACAGTGTATATAGGGAGATGGGAGAAAGAACTGTTGGACTTATAACCATTGTAAAGATGTTCACCAAGGAAGCTACAGGGGGACTTCTACAGTCTAGTGAGAAGGCTGCAAACATTGAGATTGTCCTGTGCAGGATGGAGTGGTGGCCCAAGCGCACAATGGCATCTGATGCCATGGTCACTTTTTAATTTTTTTATTATATTTTGTTAATTTTATCTAGTGTAAAAATAACTTTTAATCAGAACCAATGTGCCACTCACGCTGAACGTGATTGTGCTGGAAGCGGAGTCTTACATCTTACTTACAAATATAATTTGAGGATTAGCTCCGAGGGATTGATAGTATAAACTGACAGAATGGATGAAGGGGGCGTGGCTTGACTGTGGGCGATGGCGGACGCTTAAGTGAGGAGCTCCACACCAGACGCCCATTAATCCTGTTGCCAGAGCTCATCGGGGCTGCCCAGATCTGCCCTGCTGCTACGACTGCACCCGGAAGGTGATAGAGCACCGCGGAGTGGGTTGCAGCGATTCCTGGTGCCGGGAATCGAGACAGGCGCTTCTCGGAGCGGTCTTCGGGGGGAGGACCCTAACTTCCTGCATGCCTGCGGCAGTCCGTCCGCTACGCGACGCCCAGGCTTGGTATTGCACGCAGGCCTCGGATCACGCTGCTGCCAACCCCAGGGGCTTCCGCCGAGCGCGCTGAATGGGGGCCCGGCTGAGGAGGAATTGAAGGTCTTGGAGGGAAGGAGCGGAGCGGTGTGCACTGGGAGAGGAGTCTGGAGTACTGAGGTTCGCGCTGCCCAAAGGTGAGACACGCGCGGTTGTGGCTCCGATCAGAGAAGACCATCACCCTCACCTGAAGCAACAACATTTCACAGTTTGTGGTACCGGCAATATAAGGGCACGACACAGGGAGCTAGGGAGCGAGTGTGCCTGGGCTCTGGCTGCGGGTGCGCGACACGACCTGGCCGCCATATTAGGATTGCGCTGTATGCTCTGGACTGTGCCTGCTGCTTCACCATACAAAAGGGGGTGGTGATGGACGGAGCATCAGGACCAATCAAACACTCACACCCAGTCAACAAATGTGGGTTTAATCCACCACCGTTCTGTAGCCCACTCTGCCACCCCGGTTCAGACATGACCATATGCAAATCAGTCTGACCCTGTGCTTCATGGGAACAGTCCAGCCCGAACTGCCAAGCCATGCCTTCCCTGGACCGGAAACAAGCTTCCTAGGACCGGTTTCTGGCATTACAGTCGTTTTCAGCCAGGCTTGCTTGAATCCAGTGGCAAAGTGAGCAAGGGACTCATGTCTGAGCATACCCGGCGAACAAAGCGGTACAAAAGAGGGTGGTGATGGACGGAGCATCTGGACCAATCAAACACTCACACCCAGTCAACAGATCTGGGTTTAATCCATCACTGTTATTTAGCCCACTCTGCCACCCCAGTTCAGACATGGCCATATGCAAATCAGTCTGACACTGTGCCTCATGGGAACAGTCCAGCCCGAACTGCCAAGTCGGGCATGATTGTTGATGTTACTGGTAGTGCGTGCGAGAGAGCAGTATCTATCCTGCATGGGTTCGTAGGATTGATGATCCCACTGACTGCTTACACTGGGGGCCTGATAGTTGCAGCCACCTTGTAGCAAAAGCCGCGTATATCTACTTGGGGCTCAGAGCTTCCCCTACTGCGGACTGCACTGCCATGGGCACACCCAAGAATAAAATCACCGGGTCCACGCAGGATCCAGATGGCAGGGCAGCTGAGCGCCTACAGACGGGCTCGGGAGATCCGCTCCAACGGCAACTGCAACAGATTCTTGATGCCATCTCTGACACCAAGGCCACCCTTCACCAGGATATAAGTACAGTGGCGGTGGGCCTGGGCCTTCTATGCGAGGAGCACAAGAAATTGTCAGAAAGGATCAGGCATAATGAGACTTCTGTGCCAGATCTCTTGCCGGCGCAGAAAGCGACAGATCAACAGCTGAGTGCCGTCACAGACAGAGTCAGTGCCCCGGAACGCAGGGCTGAAGATGCGGAAGGCCGCAATCGACAGATCAACGTCAGAGTGGTAGGTTTACCAGAGGGAATCGGAGGGAGTGATATGGTGGCTTACCTGGAACATTGGTTCAAAACAGTAGTGGCCCCAGAGGGGCTGACGTCCTTTTATACTCTGGAACGCGCCCACAGAGTGCTGGCTAGACCCTTGGCTCCAGGGAGGCCTCTGAGACAGATAGTGGCCCGCCTGCTTCACTTCTGGGACAGGGACATTCTGCTGCAGAGAGCAAGGATGGAGGGCCCCTTTCAAGTGAGCAATAGTAAGGTCACCCTCTATCGGATTGCACTCTGGAAGTTCAGCGCAAGTGAGCTTCCTATATGGAAGTCAAAAAAGCTCTGCGAGACGAGGGACTGCAGTACTCCCTGATGTTCCCAGCCCAGCTGCGCATTGTGCTCAACAACACCACTCGCTCCTTTGATTCTCCTTCTGAAGCGTGGGCCTGGCTGGAAGGCTACAAGGGGGGACCTGGCGGCTGACATGTCCGGAGAGGGGACGACTGCAAAGACCAGACGTTCTGGATCACGGGGACTACGGAGATCAAGGAGGAGAGCCCAGGTACCGCCTAGAGCAACACAATCTACGAAGGAGCAGGCTGCAGCATTACAGGCGGTGATATCCTTATCCCAGACTCAGAGTCTGCCTCCAACGGATGAAGATGCGGGGTCCGATAAGGACTCTGCAGACAATGACTCTGACATGTATGTCGAATGGTAGCAGCCTGAAATTACCAGCGGTGACACCACAAAGTGTAGATGACATTGTGTGACCTAGCTATTAGTTCCTAGCAGTAATGTTTTACTTTCCCTCTATTACTATAATACCCTGAGTGGGGTCCCTGAGCTTGCATTGATTCTTCGCAGCTGGTGCCTCACGAGCTGGGAACATGTCCCCGGTCAGTCGCGTCCACCACTGCCTCTGAAGTAGTCGGATGTTTTATTTAATTTTAGGTTCTTAAGGTTTGGATGGGAGCTTGTTTTATAGTTACTGTCCTTGGGACGGGGAGTTGGGGTTGTTTTCTGGGGACCCAGGCGTGGCACCACTGGTACTCGGCATGACTGTTGGGCACAGATATCACTATGGGATTGTTGGTGGTATTAAAATGCATATCTTGGAATGTTAGGAGCCTGCACACAATGGGCCGCAGTTATAAGGTACATGCTTATTTTATACGTAGGGGGGATTCAGGTAGCCTTTATCCAAGAAAGGCATATCACAGGCCAAGAGGGTATTGCAGGCTACAGCGTAGATGGAGGGGCCAAGTTCATTATGCCGCTTATTCTGCTTTTGCGCTGGGTTTCTTAATTTGGGTTAGAGTGGGGGGTCTCCTTTCAGCTAGTACAGCAGCTCACGGACCCCGAGGGCAGGTATGTGGTGGTGTTGGGCCTTCTCAATGGCAGTGATATTACGCTGTGTAGCGTTTATGCGCCTAACATTGATCACCCGTCCTTCTTCGCTCAGCTCTCTGGGAAGCTGGCGCCTTATTTGACCAGCCCTGTTCTTATGTGTGGGGACTTTAATTCGGTCACTGATGTCTTGCAAGATAGGTCTCATACGCCCCTCTCTACTGCCCCTACCAATAAGATAGCTAGAGCTAGGAAGGCCTGGCAGGAACACTGGGGACTGGTAGACACATGGAGAGTGCATCACCCGACTGACAGAGACTATTCCCTTTTCTCTGGCCTTCACGAACTTCATGTTCGGATCGATGCTATACTCTGCTCCCCAGAACTGCCCACTATGACCACGCATAGTGAATATCTCATCAGGACACTGTCAGACCATAACCCATTGCTGGTCAGGGTTGGGTGGTCTTGTGTGCGCTCGGTAATTCCGAAATTGGCGGTTAAATTCTGAGCTTTTAGACGATGGAGTCTTTCGGGAGGCTATGGACACTGGGGTGACTCAATATTTTTTAGAGGACGAGGGATCGGCGTCTTCGATTGCTGTGGAATGGGACGCCTTTAAAGTGGTGGTGAGGGGTCTGTGCATTTCCAATGTGGTTAGGATCAGGAAGACCTTACTCCAGGATCTAGATTCTGCTGATGGATTCTTAAGAGAATAGGAGTGCGTTCGACCTGATCAGCCTCAAAGACACAGGGCCTTACTGGAAGCGAGAGAAGCAGTCGCTGTGGAAGTTGAAAGACTGCGCTGTTTCGACTGTAGGAAGTATGTTGCACGCGTTCATACTGAGAGAGATAAATCTGGCACCCTCCTGGCTTGGTTGGCCAACCCATAGCGGCAGCGATTGCCTATCTTAGAATTATAGCCTATCGGGGGAACTTTGTTGCACACAACAGAGAATAAATGAGCAGTTACATACATATTACACTGAGCTTTACCAGAGTAAGGTTGTGATGAATGAGGTGATCTTCAGAGAGTTTCTGGAAAAGACCAATCTCCCAGTAATTGCTAACTCAGAAGCTGAACAACTTGGTCAAGAAATCACACTGGGGGAAGTGAGAGGTGCGATTAAACATATGGCGAGCAAGAAGTCCACCGGAGCAGATGGGTTGCTGGTCGAATTTTATCTCACCTACATAGATCTAATTGCCCCTAAATTAGTGACTCTCTATAATGAGCCAAAGAAGATGGGACAGCTTCCTGCCTCTACCCGTGAAGCGAAAATAATCCCCCTTCTGAAACCGGGAAAGTCACCCTCAGATAGAACCGCGTACAGGCCACTGTCTATGCTTCCTACAGATTATAAGATTTTGAGTCGGATACTGGCGGCCCTGTTGCTCCCCCATATGACCCACTTGGTCCACGCAGACCAGGCGGGATTTATTCCAAAGCGAAACACAGCGGTAAAAGTGCTACAGCTACTCCGCATATTGGAATCTGACACGTATTTGAGGACATCAGCTGCCATATTCTCAGTAAATATTGAAAAGGCCTTTGATAGTCTAGAAAGGCCTTATTTATTTCATGTTATGTGCACATTTGGACTGGGGGAGGACTTGGTGAATTGAACAGCATTGCTATATAGATTCTCTACGGCCTGCGTTAAGACGGGGGGTTTGATCTCAGATACATGTGCGGTGAGCAGAGGGACACGTCAGGGTTGCCCACTCTCCCCTCTATTATTTTCTTTGGCTATTGAGCCATTAGCGGCCCATGCCGGGACGTCGATACAGGGGTTTTGATGTTCATGGCGGTATTCAATACATTGCGCTTTATGCTGATGACCTACTTATGTTCTTAGCGGACACAGAAGCTGCCCTCGTTGGGGCGATACGCTTGCTCCAAGATCTCAAATTGATGGCGGGCCTTAAGGTGAATTGGGAGAAGTCCTGCCTATTTCCCGCTGCTCCAGTGAGGGAGGGTCCTTCGAGTACTGGTGGAGTTTGTTGGGAGTATAATAGCTTGACTTACCTGGGGACTCGTATTTATCATACTCAGGCAGATCTGTTGGAGGGAAACGTAGGCAGGGCCATCTGGCGGCTTCAGGGCAGTATGGAGTTCTGGGTGACGTTCCCACTATCTGTGGCGGGCCGAGTTGCCCTGCTTAAGATGGTGGCATTACCTAGACTCATATATTATTTTGGGACCCTTCCCATCTGGATCCAGGTAATGCTCTTTAAGTGCCTACAAACGATGATCATAAGATTTATCTGGCTCACGGGCAGGCAAAGAGTGGCCCTTAAGACCCTCTTGCGCCCGAGAGGGAAGGGTGGACTGGCAGTGCAAGACTTCGAATCTTATTATTTAGCAGCCCAACTGCAATGGGTTACCCAAGCGGTGGCTCTGGAATTCAGAGGAGTGGGCAAGAGGGAAGACAGATGGGTTCCTAGGCAAATATTGTCCTCCATTATTTTACAACAATCGGTGTGTCTCAAAACACTACCTATGGAATACAAAACTTTCAGGTTGTGTTGGAACAGGAGCCGGATGAGAGCGCAGATTGCACGCCCTTATGCTCCTGAAATCCCCATCACTGTGTGTATGATACTCCCTCACGTGGGTAACTGGGCAGCATTACACCAGTGGAGTGACCTGGGCCTGACCACGCTAGGAGACCTGTATGATGATAGTGCCCTTATACGGTTCGAGACTCTGAGAGACCGACATGATCTGCCTCGCAGGGACTACCTGCTCCATTCGGCCCTCACAGCGGCCATTCAGAAGCACTGGGGAGACTGTCTTTCTGAGCCGCATACTTCCATGGTCTGCCAATGTGTGGTATTGGCGGCGGGTACTATCAAAGCAGTCACGTGTTTATATAGACGAATGACTCAAGAGAGGCTCGCCCCATTGGCGGACCTGCAGCGGAAGTGGGAGGAGGACTTGGGCAGGGAGATCCCTGAGAAGGTGTGGTCTGAATTACTGGAATGACCTTGGAAATGCACTAGAAACGCTCGATTTCAGCTGGTTAAATTTTTTATCTTACGTAGGGCGTATCTGACCCCAGCAAAAATTAACAAATATTTTAATGTGTCCACAGCGCTCTACCCACAATGCAACAAGGAGGGGGCAGATCTTCGCCATATGCTTTGGGACTGCCCCAAACTGACAAGTTACTGGCTTGAGGTGATGGAGTTGCTCTGTGACATCACAGAGGATTGTAGAACTAGCGCCGGCCCACTGCTTACTCCACTGGTTCCCTCGCACATCCAAAACCAAGATCACTAGCAAGTTTATAGACTTGGGTCTGGTATTAGCCAAGCGAGAGATTACAGCGCACTGGAAATCTAAACGAGGCCCGAACTTTAAGAGATGGAGGGGTGTTTTTCTCCGATGGGGGGAGGGAGGAGGGGGGACAGGGCGAGGGTACTGATAGGATTCAAGCAGCTAGTCGCACACATAGTGAGAAGGCTTTGGAAACTGCAAGAGCTGGGAGGCGCTCACGCTTTCATTGAAGACATCAGAGGTGGGTTCGGATGTAGACTCCACCACTAGTGATCAGACCGTACAAACTTGATGTTAACGCACAAGTTACTACTTGTGTAACGATATATCTGTAAGTGAAATTAGTTAGTGATAGATTCCTTACCTTAGAATATCCCCAGGCGTCAGACTGGATTCGGAAAATGTTTGCGTAGCAATACCCCTGCGCGTCGGTAGGCGTCGCCGGCGTCGTGAGCGCCGGAATGACGTCGTCGGAGTACTTAGACGCCGCCCATGCGCGCTGACGTCAGTTCTGATACACAGCTTTTCTGCGCCAGATACGCAGAGCCATGATAGAACCAACACTGGTGCCATAAAACTAGGGCCCTGAAAGGGGATGACCTTAACCCTAGATATTGGTTCGCAGAACGGGGAGGATGTCTTTTACAGATATATCGTTACACTAGTAGTAACTTGTGCATCTGAAAGAGACACGTTAGTGATAGATTCCTTACCTTAGAATAGATACCCCAGCAATAACAACCCCGGTGGTGGGTCTGCGAACCAATATCACACCAGAAAGTCCTGGAGGACGGAACGGCCAAAGAAGCCATCCCTCCGGACTTGGCTGTCCAGGCAATAGTGTCTTGCAAACGTGTGCAGCGAGGCCCACGTTGCTGCCTAGCAAATGTCCTGTAAAGGGACTCCTCGGCCCAGGGCAGTTGTTGTTGCCGTGGCACGAGTGGAATGAGCCCGCAGTCCAGCAGGGGGCTCCTTTTTCGCCATGGAGTAACATGCCTGAATACACAGATGATCCACCGCGAAATGGTCCTCTTGTGTACTGCCTTTCCCTTCTTCGCGCCCACGTAACCAACAAAGAGTTGGTCATCCACCCGGAATTGGCGTGTGCGGTCTATGTAATAGGAGAGCGCAAGTTTTGGATCCAGACGGTGGAGCCTCTCTTCCTCTTTCAAGGGATGCGGAAAGAAGGTGGGCAAAGTAATGGACTGCCCGATGTGGAAGGCCGTGACAACCTTGGGCAGAAAGGAAGGTCGTGTACGCAACACCACCTTGTCAGGATGAACAGATAGGAAGGGTGGAGTACAAGAAAGAGCCTGGAGCTCACTCACTCTCCTGGCAGAGGTGATGGCGACCAGGAAAGCAGTCTTCAATGTGAGAAGACGGAGAGGACAGTTATGTAGCGGCTCAAAGGGAGCACACATCAGATAAGTGAGAACAAGATTCAAGTCCCACTGGGGCATCACAAAGGGAACAGAAGGAAACATGTGTGTGATGCCCTTCAGAAATCTACTTACAATGGGGGACTTGAATAAAGAAGGCTGATCAGGTAGCCTTAAGAAGGCAGAAAGAGCAGAAAGGTACCCTTTAAGAGTGCCCAGAGCAGAGCCCTGCTGGGCAAGGGAAAGAAGCAGCACTTCCGAAAGGGGTGCAGAGAGAGGATCCACAGCCTTTGCTGTGCACCATGCCACAAATCTGTTCCACCTGCAGGCGTATACCGACTTTGTGGAGGGACGCCTGGCTGCCAGAATGATATCACAGACTTCAGGAGGCAAGTCAAATGGCCTCAACTGTCGCAGCTCAATCTCCAAGCTTGTAGGTGGAGACTGGACAGGTTCGGGTGCAGCACCGTCCCCTGCTGCTGCGACAGAAGGTCCTCCCGAAGAGGCAGACGAATCGGGGGATCGAATGACATGCTGAATAGCTCGGGATACCAGTATCTTCGTGCCCAGTCCGGAGCCACAAGGATAACCTGGGCCCGGTCGCGCCTGATCTTCTTCAGCACTCTGGGCAGAAGTGGTATAGGCGGAAAGGCGTACAACAGACCGCAGCTCCACTCGCGACAAAAAGCGTCGCCGAGCGAGTGCCGCCTTGGAAATTCCAACGCGCAGAACTGATGACATTGCGCGTTCTCTTCTGTGGCGAATAGATCTAACCAAGGCTCTCCCCATTGCTGGAAGAGACCTTGCGCCACGTCCGAGTTCAGACGCCATTCGTGATCCATCATGCACCGACGGCTGAGTTCGTCCGCCCTGGCATTCAGAGAGCCTGCCAGGTGTTGAACCACCAGGGTCACGCCCTGATGTTCCAGCCATTGCCATAGGCGCAGAGCCTCCTGGCACAGGGCCCACAACCCCACTCCGCCTTGTTAGTTGCAGTACCACATGGCGATGGTGTTGTCGGTGAACACTTGCACTACACTCCCCCGAATTGAGGGGAGAAATGCCTTTAGTGCTAGACGAATCGCCCGCAGCTCCAACATGTTGATATGGAGCCGGGACTCCGCCGGAGACCAGAGGCCTCTGATCTCCGCCTCTCGCATATGGCCTCCCCAGCCCTGGAGAGACTCGTCCGTCACAACTACGTGCTCCGGGTGGGGTAGGGAGAGGGATCTGCCACTGACCCAGTCGCGGTCCGTGAGCCACCACTGCAGTTGTCTCGCAGTGCCCTCCGAGATCAAGACATGATCGGGCAGGTTGCCCTGATGCTGGGCACACTGAAACTTCAGGTCCCACTGCAGAGCCCGCATCCGCCACCTGGCGTGATGCACCAGAAGGATGCAGGAGGCCATCATCCCCAGAAGCCGCAGCGTCAACCTGACCGAGACTCGGGATAACGGCTGGAAGATGGGAATCAGAGCCTGAATATCTCGAACCCACTGTTCAGGTGGGTAAACCCGAAACTGCGCCGAGTCGAGAACCGCTCCGATGAAGAGGAGCTTCTGAGAGGGGCACAGGTGTGACTTCGGCACATTGATGGAAAACCCCAGCAAGTGCAGGAGGTCGGCCGTAGTCTGGAGGTGGGTGACGACTACCTGGGGCGAGCCCGCCTTCAACAACCAGTCGTCGAGGTAGGGGAAGACTGACACCCCCTGCCTGCGCAGATGAGCTGCGACCACCGCCATCACCTTCGTGAACACCCGTGGGGCGCTGGTAAGGCCGAAGGGGAGCACGGTAAACTGAAAGTGCTCTTGGCCTACCGTGAACTGCAGGTAACGCCGGTGGGCCGGCAGGACGGGAATGTGGAAATAAGCGTCCTGCAGGTCCAATGCTACCATCCAGTCTTCCGGGTCAAGGGCAGCCAGGACCTGAGCCAAAGTTAGCATCTTGAATTTCTCCTACCGGAGGAAGCCGTTGACGTTCCGTAGGTCCAAGATCGGGCGCAGGCCCCCTTTGCCCTTCTTGGGTACCAGAAAGTAGTGGGAGTAACATCCACACCCTACTTCTGGCCCAGGAACGCGCTCGATGGCCCTCTTGGCCAAGAGGGCCGTGACTTCCTCTTGCAGAAGTTGCAAGTGATCCCCCCCGACACGCGGTGGCATTGCGGTGGCATGGATGGAGGGGATGCCTCGAAGGGGAGGGAGTAGCCCCTTCGGACAATCTGCAGCACCCACCTGTCCGAAGTGACTGTGCGCCAGTGGGAGAGGTGATGGCGAACCCTGCCTCCCACAGGCGTCACATAGGGCTGAAAACTCGGACTAGGAAGGTTTAGAGGCAGGTGCTGCTGCGGGGGGTGTGGACTGGCCTCGCCGTGGTCCCCGACCGCCGCCACGGCGGTTTCCACGTTGGACATTCTGCGGCGCGTGGCTGGCCGTACGTGTGGGGGCGCCCCTTCCGTGGCCACGAAAGGAGCGAAAGGCACCCGATTGCTGGCGTGGGGCCGTGAGGCCCAAGGACTTGGCCGTAGCCCTGGAGTCCTTGAAACGTTCCAGCGCATGGTCTGCGTTGTCGCCGAAGAGGCGACGGCCATCAAACGGCATGTCCAGTAGCGTGGCCTGGACATCGGCCGAGAAGTTGGCGGACCTCAACCAGGCGTGGCGTCGAACCGCCACTGTCGTTGCCATCACCCTGCCCAGTGAGTCCGTGGTATCCAGCCCACACCGGATAGAAAAGCGTGCTGCGTCTCGGCCTTCCGCAAGGGCTTGGCCGAGTTTAGCCTGGACCTCCTCCGGGCATTGTGGCAGCACCCACTCCCCAAGCTCATATGTCCAGTCCTGTTGAGACTGGCAATCTAGTGCCAGAGGGTCCTCGGACCCCTCCCAATCTTCCTCGTCACCTGTGTCCTGTAAACCAGGATTAGCAGACAGGGCCTCCTCGTGGAGATAAAAATCCCCAAAGGCCGACGGAATCGGCGCCAGCGGTGCCCTTCCGGCGCCTCAGTCGGACCGTAGGAAACATTGGGGGCGGCACCGGATCCGGCGAGGTCCTGCGGCGCCGAGACCGAAGTCGCCGGCGGCGTCGAGGCCGAAGCGCCCGACCCGTTAGAACCTCCAGACGGAACCGTCGGGCCCGAAGGCGCCACTGGAACCGACTGAGCCATGAGGTACCTCTCGACCTCCTCCGGCGTCGCGCCCTGCCCAGGGACCCGAAGATGTGGGGCAGGCGGCGAGGCTAGCGACTCCCGCGGAGCCGCGTGGGCGGTGTCGCCCGAGCCCCCGGCCGCATCGTGCGAGCGTCGGGGTGGGTCGGAGGATCGATGACGTCGCTCCGACCGCTCATGCCTCTTACCTGAGGACTTGGAACCAGACGATCGGTGTCCACTTCCGGAGCTCCGATGACTTCGACCTCGTGACCTGTCCCTCGACCTCCCGTGGGACCGGGACCGGGACCTGGAGCGGCGCAGGCCGACTGCCTCAGCTAAAGTCGCTTGCGGGACCGCTCCCGCCTAGCCTTCGACGTCAGGGCCCGGCAGTCGGAGCAGGTTCGATCATCATGGTCGTGGCCTAAGCACTTCAGGCACCGGCGATGGGGGTCCGTGACCGACATGAGTCGGTCGCACTTCGAGCAAGGCTTGAACCCGGGCATCCCTGGCACCGATGGAGTCAAAGACTCGATAAGAAAGAGCGATCAAAAAGATCAAAAAGTTCAGTCAAAAATTGACTGGGGGTAGAGCTTCTTCCGGATCTGCGCTAGCTGGCGCGGAAAAAAGAAGAACTGACGTCAGCGCGCATGGGCGGCGTCTAAGTACTCCGACTACGTCATTCCGGCGCTCACGACGCCGACGACGGACGCGGAGCCGCAGACGACGCCTACCGACGCGCAGGGGTATTGCTACGCGAAAATTTTCCGGATCCAGTCTGACGCCTGGGGATATTCTAAGGTAAGGAATCTATCACTAACGTGTCTCTTTCAGATTTGATTAACACACATATGGAGGTGTGTGGGTCCTCCTGTCGACCTGTCACCGTTCATGGTCTTGTTGCAGGCCTGCACCACTATCCAAAGTAAAGCTGCATATTGCCCAGTGGAAAGAGGTATTAAGTTAGACTAATGTATCTATTAGTATTGCTGCTCTATGTGCCACGCCTGGGGGAGGGTGGGTTAGAGGGCGATGACGGTGAGGGGGTTCTTCTTTTGGCTGGGTTTATCTCGGATATGGTCATCAGTCTTATTTGTTATGGTCCATGGTACACGCCAACAATTAGTTCTGGCCATCACCAACAAGGGAATTTGGAGGGTCCATCATGTATGGTTTGCTTGATATGGTATCCCCAACTGAAACCCCTCCCTATGTAATACACTATGGTCGTTGGACTTGTTTAACTGCCTGTATGAGGACTGCGGCAATCACATTCTGTATGTGTTAGATGATTTCGATGTTACTTGAATAAACATTTTTTTTTTTTATAAATAGACTGACTGGATGGATGGATGTGTCCACCTTGGGTTGCACACAAAGGAGAAATGTTAGCACAACACCCCAAAAACTGTCCTTTTCTTTCACGTACATGGATTCGTCTGAAGAGCGACTGCACTCCTGGACCGCTGTTTCCACCACCGAGAGTTCGATCATATTTGAAGACACTGAAAGGGAAATGAGAAAATTAAGCAGGAAACTGGTTGGCTCATAAATGGATGCTGGGGGCTAGGGCAGTACAGAAAGAGGGCAAATGAAGCAGCAGGGGTGTGAACCTGAGGGGAAAGCAGGCCAGAGACAAGGAGGAGGAGGTAACAACACAGTTCACAGTAAACGCCTGTGAGGAACCTTCCTGTGTACTGAAGGGAATGTGAACTAAGGAAGATAGGCAGGCACTTCTAGTTGCTTATGTTGTGATTGGGATTTTGCATGTCTCCAAGACTATGGTTATGCACACCGTTTTAAACTTAGGGTGCAGACTCCTTGCTGCAATTTGCTAAGTATATGTACAGATAGAATAGAGACATTGGTACTTAAGCACCTTTGTCAAGAAAGAGGCTTCTGCTTCAAGGGCGTGGAGAATGGTTTGAAAGCCTTGTAACGCTGAAGGAATAAAAACAAGCATTGGTAATGCATCGGTTTCACCTATGTAATGAATAAAGAGCTGTTTTCATCAATCACGGTCTGGGAGAAGGACAGTTCCCTGACAGGTAACACGGGAGTCGAGAGGATGCGGTGCAGTGGCCAGGCCTGCTGACTCGAGTGCTGGGATCTCGGTTCGAGTCTCTGGGGCACCCTGCAACATCCCATTTATGTGCCATGGACTCAGATAGATAAAGAGGGGTAAGGACAAAGTTACCGCCATTGCTAGATGTATCAGAGAAATAGATTGCATGTTTTGAGAATAACACTGCAAGAACAGACCTAGTAATAGGCGATATTAAAAGTCTGCTAAGTAGTCTTATTGGAGAGCAGAGTAACTTGGTGTTCGCCCAAATTTGCATCACTGCAAGTACGCTGACAGACACAGAGCATGAAGGGCCACCTTTAATTCACACAATCACAGAATATGGACGGCCCGAGAGAGATGTTCCCTGACTATCGTGAAGTAGGAGGGTTAATGGCAGGGACTATGAAACTAGTGGAGAGCATCACTGATTTCTTGGATAGAATGAGGGAATAATGGGGACAAGAGACAGGACCACCATGAATCGCTACGGGCCCACAAGTTGCTTACTTTTCAATATTCACAAAAAGGGCTGTTCACCGCGATACAGAGTGGATTGGCAGGGTGGGTGGGTTTGACAGCGAACCCTGGCAAGAGATACAAGCCCATATATTACATTACCACAAAAAGGAACAAGAAAAAGATAGGGAAAAACAAGCGCATGCCCAGAGAGACACTGCTAAATTAGTCCAAAACAAACTATAAAAGACCGCCTGCAAATGGCACCAGTGTTAAAGGGAACTCTACCACAGAACCCCATATGGTTCCATATTAATTTTGACGGTAGAGGACAGTGAGGATGGCAGCAACCAGACCCTGGGGAGTGCCATAGAATGGACTACCTGGTAGAAAGGTGCCAGTTATAGGCATACCATGAGCAGAGATATACAAGCCAGGGCCAATCACCACAAAACTCTATGAATGTTGACCCATAAAACCAAGCACAGGGGAATCACAATGCACCCTACATCAGCCGCAGGGAGGTTCACCAGCTGCCACACCCCGCAGCAGGGATCGGGATGCTCGACAAACACATGGCAGTATCCACCACAGACCGGGAACTCAGCACCACAGGGATCTGGCCGCAACACTGGCAGGGAGGGACAACTGTTTGGAGAGCTAATGACTTAATGCACTAACAGTATTTACAACAAGGGGTGGTGAGGGACAGAGTCTCTGAATTAAGCAGAAAGCTCTCACCCAGTCAAGAGATCAGGGCTAGATCCAACACCGTTTTTTAGCTCACTGCACCATCCCAGTTTCAGAACCTGGCTGGGAACAGGGCAAACCAAACTACAAAAGCCAATTCTTACACTGGGAAGGAAACAAGCTCCCGGGGACCGGTTTCTGGCATTACAGCCGTCTTCGGCCCGGTTTGCTTGAATCCTGATGGTGCAATGAGCAAGGGTCTCACATCTGAGAATACCCTTCCACGCTTAGGGTGGACAAAAATATTTACAACAAGGGGTGGTGAGGGACAGAGTCTCTGAATTAAGCAGAAAGCTCTCACCCAGTCAAGAGATAAGGGCTAGATCCAACACCGTTTTATAGCTCACTGCACCATCCCAGTTTCAGAACCTGGCTGTATGCAAATTAGTCTGTTCCTGTCCCAGTGCATGATGGGAACAGGGCAAACCAAACTACAAAAGCCAATTCTTACACTGGGAAGGAAACAAGCTCCCGGGGACCGGTTTCTGGCATTACAGCCGTCTTCGGCCCGGTTTGCTTGAATCCTGATGGTGCAATGAGCAAGGGTCTCACATCTGAGAATACCCTTCCACGCTTAGGGTGGACAAAAATATTTACAACAAGGGGTGGTGAGGGACAGAGTCTCTGAATTAAGCAGAAAGCTCTCACCCAGTCAAGAGATCAGGGCTAGATCCAACACCGTTTTATAGCTCACTGCACCATCCCAGTTTCAGAACCTGGCTGTATGCAAATTAGTCTGTTCCTGTCCCAGTGCATGATGGGAACAGGGCAAACCAAACTACAAAAGCCAATTCTTACACTGGGAAGGAAACAAGCTCCCGGGGACCGGTTTCTGGCATTACAGCCGTCTTCGGCCCGGTTTGCTTGAATCCTGATGGTGCAATGAGCAAGGGTCTCACATCTGAGAATACCCTTCCACGCTTAGGGTGGACAAAAATATTTACAACAAGGGGTGGTGAGGGACAGAGTCTCTGAATTAAGCAGAAAGCTCTCACCCAGTCAAGAGATCAGGGCTAGATCCAACACCGTTTTTTAGCTCACTGCACCATCCCAGTTTCAGAACCTGGCTGTATGCAAATTAGTCTGTTCCTGTCCCAGTGCATGATGGGAACAGGGCAAACCAAACTACAAAAGCCAATTCTTACACTGGGTGTGGCAGGGTATACTCAGACATGAGTCCCTTTCTCACTGCTCCATCAGGATTCAAGCAAGCCGGGCCGAAGACGGCTGAAATGCCAGAAACCGGTCCCCGGTAGCTTGTCTCCTTTCTGGTGAAGAATTGGCTTGGTAGTTTAGTCTGCCCTGTTCCCATGATGCACTGGGCCAGGGACAGACTGATTTGCATATAGCCAGGTTCTGAGCTGGGATGGGGCAGTGAGATAAATAACGGTGATGGATCAGGCCCTGATCTTTGGACTGGGTAAGAGTGGTCTGCTTAATTCAGACACTCTGTTCATCACCACCCCCTTTTCTGTATCGTTTTTGGCCACTATAGATGTGGCAGGGTATACTCAGACATGAGTCCCTTTCTCACTGCTCCATCAGGTTTCAAGCAAGCCGGGCCGAAGACAGCTGAAATGCCAGAAACCGGTCCCCGGTAGCTTGTCTCCTTTCTGGTGAAGAATTGGCTTGGTAGTTTAGTCTGCCCTGTTCCCATGATGCACTGGGCCAGGGACAGACTGATTTGTATATAGCCAGGTTCTGAGCTAGGATGGGGCAGTGAGATAAATAACGGTGATGGATCAAGCCCTGATCTTTGGACTGGGTAAGAGTGGTCTGCTTAATTCAGACACTCTGTTCATCACCACCCCCTTTTCTGTATCGTTCATGCACTAACAGAGCCAAAATGCGCCAATAAGATAAACCCACCACAAAAGTAAAGAATTAGCAACATTTTCCCTCTTTTCCAAAATTTTTACCAACACCAAAGAAGGACAAATGAGACATCGAGAATCAAAACTTTTACTTGTGTTCAGGGATTCAGGGCTCCTGTATGTGTTCTGTCAGCCAGGTATCCTCACTAAGTTTGACAACAAGTGTGCCTGCGGGAGCCAAGGCCCCACTCTGCTGCTGATCCCCGAGGGTGGGGTCAGCTGGCCACACCCTGGAGGAAGGGCAGGATGGCTCCCAGATAAAGTACTTAAAAAATAGTCACTCCACTCTGGGGCCCACAATAGTCGATCACGCATTGACCACATGTTCACACTCGCTCAAGATATACAAGTTTTCTCTGATTATGTGCCTCACGCGCAGAATGTCTGATCAATCTCCTCATGAACCTAACTAAGGGGAAACCAAGCACTGCACTACCATCACAATAAATCCCTGAGCACTTAAGTTACCCCACATTAGGGAAACATTGCTCAAAGACACTGACTACTATTTTACAGTAAATGTGGGATCGTCAGTTCAGCCTGTGCGTTGTGGGGGGCGTTCGGGCCGTTATTAAGGGCTGGGCCCTGTTGCTGATAGTGGGGCATAAGAGGGAACTCACTAAGCGTGTAGCAAAGCTAAAGGAGGAAATCCTGGCCAAGGACAAAGCCCTGGCATGTACTCCTGACTTGGAGGCACAACACTCACTAGATATGGTGCTCCTTGATTACCAGCAGCTTCTGACGTAAGTGGCCAAAGCAAGATATAACACCATCTGACATACAATATACGAACATGGAGAGTGGACGGGTAAACTCCTGGCCTGGTTACAGAAAAAGGAACCAGCATCTAGGTGGCTACACTCGATATCTGGGTCCGACAGAGAACTGCTCACTGATCCCCAGCAGATTGCCGAAATGTTCACCTCTTATGTCTCATTGGTGTAAACGTCTGCTGAGGTGTCCCAGTCCTCCATGGCTGCGGAACTCGTATCGACTATTAAAGTCACCTGCCTATCCGCTCAAGATAGAGACTCCCTAGAGAGCGACATAACAGAGGCCGAAAAAAAGAAAGCAATTCATGATGTGCGTTCCGGCAAAGCCATGGGACCCAATGGGCTCCCAATTTAATTTTTCAAGCCAATGGCCTCCAAGATCTCTCCCCACCTACTGCAAATGTATACCGAAAGTTTTGATGTTGGAGTCCTACTAAATGACGTTAGGACGGCCTCAATCGTGGTTATACACAAACCAGGCAAACCAGAGGATGATTGCAGATCATATTGCCTCATATCCCTCCTCACAGTTGAAGCGAAAATTCTAGCAAAGCTATTGGCCAATAGACTCATCCCTTATATTACAAAGCTGGTGCATACGGATCAATCCAAGTTTATGCCAGGGCGGAATACAGCCTTGAACTTAAGGCGATTGAAGGGGGTCCTGGGCAGAAGAGACACAATCAGGGAGGATGCGGTCCTGCTGTCTCTGGACGCCTCTATGCGTTTGATACCATCGAGTGGGACTTTCTTTTTGCAGTGCTGACTAGAATGGGGTTTGAAAGCAATTTTATTAAGTGGATTCAACAGCGCTCTACCCAACCGACTGCACAGGTAACAGTCAGCAATCTTGTTTCTAGGCAATTCCCACTGCACCAAACAGGGATGCGCTCTATCGCCCCTGCTTTTTGCCCTGGTGTTGGAGCCCTTGGCTGTTTGGGTAAGGGGAGACCCGGAAATTAGAGGCCTGAAATGGACAGAGGATCACGAGAATCGCATCTCACTGTATGCTGATGATAACTTCCTCTATTTGGCTAGTATTCCCGGTCCCTCAGTTGAGTTCTTCATATATTCCATATATTTGGCGCCCACTCGGGGTACTCTATTAATTGGACTAAGTCCCAACTTTACGTTCTGTGGAGTGACCCGTTGCGTAATCCTAGGGGCTACAAAATACCGGTGGCATCACGGGGCTTCAAGTACTTAGGTATCTTTATTTTACGAGTCCAACCTAGTAATGCCCTTGACTCTTCTTCATTCTGACGCTAAGCATTGGCGAACCCTACCCCTGTTGCGGGCCGCACTTTTTAAAAATTTTGCACTGCCGCGTTTCCTATACGCACTGCAGAGCACCCCCAACTTGATCCCTGACACCTATTTCGCCAGTATTGACAGCATAGTGGGAGGTCTGCTGTGGGAGGGACGGGTCCCACGCATAGCTATGAAGAAACCGATAATGTGGTGGTATGATGGGGGTATTGCACTGCCTGACATGCAGCTCTATTACTTAGCGACTCAACTGGTTGCAATCAATAAGTGTGTGCATGTGGAGCATGACAACCCAAACTTTCGTACAGACCGTTGGCTCTTGGGACGGGGAGGATATAGTAGAGCTCTCTATACAAACCCCTGCAAGCGTCACCTTACGAGACCTACAGCATGCACTGTGGAGATCTGGCATGGAGTCAATAAGAAATGGGGCTGGCATAACACACTTATAAAAGCCACACCCTCTGGAAGACAGATATACTGAGTCAGCTCAGCAAATGACCTGGATTTGACAGGGGGTACATGATAGGCGTCTCGATAGTGGGGGACCTGTGGGTAAAGGGTAAACTGGCCACATTTGCAGACCTACAGACCAAGTATCAGCTAGCGCAAACTGAGACTTTTAGATGCTGCCTTGCCCAAGGATCTTCCTCTGCCCGAGTCCTCACCACTGGAGGACAGGTTGATACTTGACCCTATGCCTACAAAATCCATATCCCTTACCTATAAAATGTTGTTGAACAATCCTCCGGACTCCATGCAGCGTCTGTGGCAGAATTGGGAGGCGGACCTGGGGGGCCTAGATGAGGAAGACGTGCGTGACGCACTAACTTCTCCTAGAGAAGTGGCTATTCCAATGAGATTACGCCTGGTCCAACTGACAATCCCCCACTGTGTATATTTGACGCAAAGATCTTGTTTAAAATAGGTAATAGGCCTGATCCCCTGTGCCTTCAGAATTGTAACCAGCTGGGCACTTTCTTCCATATTCTATGGGACTGCCCCACGGTGTGACAATACTGGGATAAGGTTACAAAACAGATGGAGAGACCGAGTGGTAAATCTCTGGAAGCCTCCCCCTAGTTGTGCCTTCTTAATGTGTGGGAAGCTACAGATCTCGAACAAATCGAACAAACATGGGCCTCAATGGGGTGGGCTATTGCAAAACGCCACACTGCGCAGAAATGGGGAGTGGGGGCAGCCCTGTGCTTGTGCGATTGGGCCCTTGATATGGATAGGGCAATGATCGCCGAGAAGGATGTGTTCAAGCACAGAGGGTGCCCTAAGAAATGGGATCATAAGTGGGGGAGGTGGAATAAATACAGAGATGATATAGGTTTATTCCCTTCTGTTGAATTACAGCTTGAGAGACATTTGCTGTTGGAGGAACCTGGTAATGATGCTGTGCTCCCACCCTAAACAGTATGAAGTGACTGCTCGATTACAAGATGCCAACTGGTGTGCGTACCTAGTCTGCACAATACTCCAGCTCTGTACTAGATGCTTAATAGACATGCTGGTTATTGCTATTCTGTGTAAATATGGAGTAGTGCACTGTGCTTACCTTGCGTCCTCAGTGTCGCAATTTGTAACTTTGTACTGTGGACCCAATTATTGCCTTGTCATTGCCTTGTACCTTTCTTGTATTTCCTTAATGAAAATTGTTTCCAAAAAAACAAAAACTGACGCCCAGATCCCCGCATCCAAAGTCAATGGGTGCGGGTTCCAATCACCAAGTCGAAAAGTCCCCAATCTCGGGCATTTGGCCCGAGACCCATGCTTCCTTCATGGTGTGGAGTTCTAACCGTGCCTCCAAAAAGCTAGAAGCCTCCGCCTAAAGGAGGCCCCCTTTCAGTTCTAAAACGATGCTGTCCTAAGAAACGGGAATCCGGTTCCTCATGGGCCTGGGATGGTGGAAACCCTACAATCTCCACAGCACATGCACAAAGAACCGATACGCTGCAAGGCGTCCATAGGGCATCGAGTCAGTTGGAGGGTTCACCAGGGTGACCAGGCGTTCCAGAATTGCTGAGGCAGCCCAGTTCATCATCATCATCATCATCAACCCAGCAGACTTCTACAAGAGTTTTTTGGTCAAAGCCCCAGGTTTTTCACGTTTTTGTGTTCCCATCCCGGTACTTCCGATTTACAAAGTCTGACCACTGTGCAATACCCTTCCAAAATAGTGACAAACAAACATACCAGTTTGTTAGAATACCCTAGCCTTAAGTCAGGGATAGCAGGCCCAAATGCACTGAAAGGAAGTAGAATTTGGTCTGAGGGAGAGGGGGACGCCTGGGAGAAGGGGGATTCTTAATGTCCACTGCAGCTCCAGACGAGGGTAGGACATCAGATGCATTCACCCCCATGTAAGGCCTAGCAACTAACAGAAGCTCCAAGCCTTGCATGTAGCATCCAGGCCACCACGACCCTACAAACCACAAGATGGCATAAGCAATGGTAAATGAGGACCACGGAGTAAACGTCAACCCCCTCCGCCTCATGAGAAATGAGGTAGTAGAGCATGCGAGATCTAAGAAGTGCCCAAAAAACAACAAAAGCAGCCCAAAGCTAGCCCAAAAAGAAGTCTCTAGAGAAAAGGGCGGGTCGAGATATCTGGCGTCACAAGGGAGGATCACATTGCACACCACATGCCGGAAACTGAGAGATACACAGACACGTGATCTCAGGGCAGAATGCAGCCTCCAACAATCAACAGCAACACGCCCTCTCATCACACAGTCCCACACTCAAGTAGGCTGAGAGACGCAACTCACACCGATGGTTTTTTTATGTGTACTCCAGGCGGACCACATTCTTGGAAAACTAGTGGCGCCCATGGAGTCCTTGCTAAAACACGAGGCGATAAAAAATCCCCATTTTTGTAAAGCGCACAATCACCCGTGAGGGTCTCTAGTCGCTGGGGGCCGTCGGGAAGATTAAGCAAGCTATTGCCTAGAGTCACATGGTGCTGGGCTAACCTGCTGCCGGTGCCAGAGATCGAACCGTGATCCCCAGATTCCGGAGTAAGTCGCCCTATGCTCACTAGAACCCCAATAAATATTTTGCACCGTTCAAGCATCCAGTTAGGCATTTGAGGAGGGGGTGCTCAGCGGCTCATTAAAGAGATTAATCTGTCTGATGACTAATAACCACCCTTAAATTTCCCTAACACTATCAAAAGATACCCCATCTTGGGCCACCTTCCGGTGCCTCATTGAAAATCACAACTAGTGGAGTGTGAAGAACACGTCCCTAAGAAAAATACAAGAAACCCGAAAAAAACGTTAAATACGGCGCACATGTAATGTTTCTACATTAACAAATGAACCAAGTTCTTAGTCAAAACAGGTCAACCACAGAGTCTCCAAGTGCACCACTACTCAGCTACCATATGAAACACCCCAGCGCAGACAAGAGGTGTACAAGCCAAGATTTTGAACTGTTACGGGAAACCACTATCACCAGAGGACCACAGAAGTCTCTTTGGCAACCCATACCAAGACCTGCAATGTCCAATAACAAGTTATGCATTATTACAGTTCCATATACTTTACGTATATTATGAGTGCTAACGCACCAATTTAGTGCTAAGGAAAATGCCTAGCCAAATGGAGTCTATTAAAAAATTAACACAGCGCTTGCGTAGCGATCACTCCCATGTCACCTACAATTGCACTAAACCAAACACTAGCATCCCACATGCACTACACAACTGCCTTTTGCATAATAAATGGTATCAGCACATGACCGCAGTGAGCTCCCATAAAGTCAATCAATACAGAGCACACACAGTAGTAAAGTGGTCCCCTTGCCAGACATCTGGACACGTTACCTATTCGGTACATTATGTCCACGCAAGGTCGAGGCCCACCTGGATTATCCATCATATATTTAATTTATCACTCCAAAGGCAGCAACTTACATTCCTAACCATACAAGGATCACCGGAAGCTTTTATGGCACACAATGAACTACATATAATAAAGTCTCAGATAGATTGTAAATTCAGACAGTCCTCAGACCCTATGCCTGCAACTGATATCCTGGCCACAATGTTTAATTAAATTACCTGTTTCTGTTTTGGCCAACGCCTCTTGTTTTTTAAAGGTATTTTATGATCAAGCAACACATATGTTTTTGTTGTCGCGGAAAATCCACTAAAAAGATTTATAAAATATAAAGACATATCAACAATGTCAATCCAATCTTTAAAAAACAAAAACTAACTCCAACTTTCCCAGTTTAAGAAAGTAAAAAAAGCAATGAACTACTGGCTAGCTGTTTCATTAATAAAATCAAATTGCAATATGTAACTTTACAAGAAATTCCAAGGAGTTGACAGTCTGCAGATTTAAGCAATACCCAGCCTTAAAAACATGCCGGCCAATGGGGCCCATTCTATCTGTATCCTTTATTTTGATGGCTGTTTTTTTAGGTCTATTGTTAGGCCAAGACTTTTTGATTTGACTAAACGTATGTACTTATAAGGGCTTTCAGGCGGCCTTCTTCATCCACTGGTCTGTAGTTGCGTCAGTCATATGTTTCTTTCAACCACTACATGATTCAGCATGGGGAAAACAGGTCAATCCATTTTGGCCAATGGCTCACTGTGAGTGAAAACATTCTGTCTTTCACAAGGAGCACATCTATCCATACACAAAATAGTAGACAGACGCTACTAAAGTAGTGAGTACTTTCTAAGACCAACATTTTATTGGCTGTTACCCCTGCAGCATCTCCAACAATAACATGTTACAATAGCAATGATGAAAGAAAGCAAGCCCTGACAAAGCCAAAATTGCTGGCAGCCCACATCAGACCTTTTGGCTTTTGCAATGCTTGTTCAGAAAGGACTGATAATATGAAAATCAAAAAATCCTAAAGCTCGGAGGATCCCACTACCGGGTTTGTGATTCCCTGCGGTGGTGGTCTCCAGCAGGCTGCCCGGGACCGGATGTACTGACACCCTGGTGAGTGGGGCAGCTTGGAGGTGTAGTGCATACTCCTGAGGGGCCTGCGCATGGCTCTAGCGTCTGCGGTGATTCCGGTGCCCTGGTGCCCATTCCCCCCTGTACATTCACGCCAGGGGCACGTCTGTCAAGGGGCGGGTACGGCTCACCGTAGGACGGAGTGAGATACCACCTAGCATTGGAGCCCAGATTGCGGGCCCTGGATTGGGCTGGCCTGGGGTGGCTGGGGCTGCGATCTCCCCCATTAACCAGTTACCAAATACCTGGCCAGCATACACTGCCTTCTACCCCCCAGATCAGAGCAAGATACTCACATCAGGATCATGTGGCACGGCGGCGCCTGCAGCACTGAATGACGCGTGGGAGGACTCTGTGGGTAGGGGTCCGGCGAGTCTGATCTCCTTAAGGGACCTACTTGGCAGGCCATCAAGGGGTGCGAAGGCGGTTGGGCTAGCTAGGCCCAGTGCGGCTTGTGGCCTGAGACGAGACGATTTCCGTGAGGCACGGTCCGCGGTACTATCTCCTTTCTGGGTGACACCATAGTGAAACTGGTGGCGGGGTCTTGTAGTCTGCAGTGGGGTTAGGGAGACGGGGAGGTGACCCCCCCGCCGTTTCGGGACCTTGGAGATACCTGATCTGACATCTGCCTGCCCGCCGCCATGGGCAAGAATAAGCCGGGGGCCACCAGTGCTAAACCGAATACCATCGACCAGTATACCACAGCCCACAATGGTGCTACTGGGGGAGATGCCAGGGGCACGATGCCTGACAACACAACCCTCTTGGCGGCAATCACTGAGGCGAAAAACACACTTGATGGCAAAATCTGAGCTGTGGGATACGAGGTCTCCTTCTAGAGATAAGATCTCCGAAAGACTGTGGATCGCATTACCAAAGCGGAGACACGCGTGTCCACAGTCGAGGATAATGTAACTACCATGCAGAAAAAAGTCAATAAACTCATGGCGCTGTCATAGGAGTTGGCCTTTAGGGTAGAAGACACCAAAGGCCACGCGAGACAAAACAACTTGCACTTTACTGGTTTTCCAGAAGGTTGCGAGGGCTCCTCCATGGCACATTTCCTCACCCAATGGCTCATGGGCCTCCTGCCAGCTGATAAACTATCCTCATGCTTCGACGTTAAAAGGCCTCATCGTGCATTAACCAAAAAGTCACCTCCAGGTGAATGCCCAAGACCAATCATTGCAAAGTTTCTGAATTATGCTGACCGAGACGCTAATCTGCAATTTGCCAGGTCCCACAAAGACAAACTCCTCTATGATTCCAAGTCCATAATGATATTCCCAGATTATGCCCGTCTGGTACAATAGCAGCATCAATCCTTTATGGCAGCAAAGCGTAGATTGCAGAAACTTAATATACAGTACATGTGCTGTACCCGGCTCGCATGCATGTTATTAAGAACTCCAAATCCCACTTCTTTGACTCGCCAGAGGCTGTTTTCGCCTGGACGGATGAGCGTACACACCCGAAGCCACGCACCCCGCCATCATTGGATTTGGACAGGTCCCAGAGCTCACAGTAAACTGGACCAAAGAGAAGTATCTCAAAGACGCTACCGATCTGGTTCAACTAGGAGCTCCTCGGATCCGGAAGAAGCATCCTAACTTCCACAAAGTACGCTTTCCCCCTGCAGTGGGGTCACTGTCATCGCTGAACCATAAGTAATATCCTGCTCCGCATGGAACAACAAACTGCCGTGGATGTCCAGCCACAAGATTCAACTCGCCCCGGACAGTTCTACTTTTTTCCTTTTGTTAATGTTACATGGGCAGTTTGGGTACCATTGGCGGAGGTGATCTGGGTTCCCCTGTTGGGGCCCCGAGATTACTCTTCACCGTGACAGATACTCCGCGTTCAAGGCAGTATCTGGTGGGGAGTTTGGGGGTTCCTTATGATGTTCTGTTAGTATTATTTTAGTTTTCACATGCGCGCAGGAGTTTAGTCTTAAATCCACGCTATCAGCTTTAACACACACACACCTTCAGAGTTTAGATGACCGCACACGAATGCACTTCCCCATCCGGGGATTTGACCATAGTGCCTACTTAATAAAGTTAAGAGGGGTGCTATTCTCCGTCAAACCAAGCGACATGGGGCCGACATTCTCTTTCTTCAAGAGACCCATCTTCTGGGTGCCAAGGCTCTCTGTCTTGCCAGGTTTGGGTACAAAACAATATATCATGCGGGGTTTACCAGGGACTGCCATCCGCCGCATTTCCTTTATACACACCAAGCATTGGTTAGACCTTGGTGGACGTTACGTCTTTTTATTGGGCGCACTATATGGGGCACGTGTCAATCTTGGCAGCACTTATGCCTCTCCTCCACTGGGTAATGCCTTTGTAAAATAGATATCTCGATGATGGGGTGACTCCCAGAGGGCTTGACCCTCCTAGGAGGGGACTGGAATAACGCTAAGACATTGATGGATAGAAGGCGCGCACCAGGAAGAGAACCCCCAATAGATAGATCCAAACTTCATCGCGTGGCTACTACGTTGGGTTGGTCGGACATATGGCGAGAGTTCCACCTCTACACTCTAGGCTACACCTACCAGTCTGCAGTCCATGGATCTCTGTCCTGGTTAGAATATATGTTCATTCCAAATAATTATATACACAGGATCTCCCATATATCTCACCTCCCCAGAGGTCTGTCGGATCATTTGCCTGCCTGTGTAAGGTCCGCATCCATTCCCACAAACATCCATTTAGGTGGAGGATGTCTCCCTGGCATCTGCGGGACCCAGAATATATGGAGACGCTATCCACAGCGGTCTCGGATTATTTGGAATTCAACGCGGCTTCTGCCCCTTCCAAGTGCATTTTTGGGGAAGCTTTGAAACCTACAGTTCACAGGGTTGAGATTAAGTTTCGTGCTAATGCTAAATGTCAGCAATCGGCGCAATTGTTGGAATTAGGAACTGTTGGAACAGGGGTCACCAGTCCCCTAGGGTAGCATGGCACGAGCGGGTAGGCATCCGAAAGCACATGTGTTAAGCGATCATGCAGCACACACTCACACTGAGACAGAAACCTAGGCACGCAATAAATGACTCCACTCCAGAGCTTGTATAAAAACAAGTGATTTGTATTAAGATAATAATAATTATTATTATTATTATAGGAGTTTATAAAGCGCCTGGTGACGCCTCCCGGCGTGTCCCCGCGCTAAGGAGAGAGTGTTGCTTGGGTGGAGGGGCAGCGGGCAGTGACTAGATAGTGAAAAGATACGTTTTTAGTTGTTTCCTAAAGGATGTTTCGTTTTTTTCCTGTCTGATATTCATGGGGAGGATGTTCCACTTTTTGGCTGCGAGAGTACGAAAGGACCTGCCTCCAAGTCTGGCCTTTTTTGGGCACGTTGTTTCAAGCAGACCTGTTCCCTTAGAACGTAGGGATCTGTGGGGTTCGTAGAGTGAGGCTAAGTCAGACAAGTAGGAGGGGGCTCTTTGATGAATGATCCTGTGGCACCATAAGAGTGCCTTGAATACTATCCTCTTGCTGATGGGCAGCCAATGCAGAGTATCCAAAGAAGGTTTCGAGGGAGCTCTGCGCGGGAGTCTTAGCACGAGACGTGCCGCTGAATTTTGCAGGACTTGCAGTTTTCTAATATTTTTTTCGGAAGTGCCCAGCAGCAGCACATTCCCATAGTCTATACGGGAAGTGATAAGAGCCTGCGTTAGGGTACGCCTGGAACCCAATGGAAGCAGATCCATGGTGCGGCTAAGCGTCTTCATAACTCCAAAGCACTTTCCAACTGTTTTTTTGACATGACTGTCATAGGAGAGTTTGTTGTCTATCCAGACACCCAAATTCTTGGCCTCCTGACTAGGGGTAGGTACTGGTCCCAGACATGTGGGCCACCAATCTTGGGTCCATTTGGTGTTCTTCCCCCCTATTATGATCACCTCTGTTTTTGTTCCATTTAATTTGAGACAGTGCTCATTCATCCATACAGCCAGCTTGCACATGCAGGATTTAAAATTATCGGCCTCAGAGGAGGGGGCTTGAGACAGGGAGATCAGGAGTTGGGTATCGTCGGCGTAGGAGACAAGCTCTACGCCGAACGATTGGACCACCTCTGCCAAAGGTGTCATATATAAGTTGAACAGGGTGGGGCTCAGGGCAGAGCCCTGAGGTACCCCCTGTTCTAAGGTCAAGCTGTCCGAGAGATAGGTCCCTCTTTGGACCTGAAAGCTTCTGTTGGTAAGAAAAGCTTTCAACCAACCTAGAGCCTCTTTTGTGACTCCCGCTCGGTTTAGACACTGTAGCAGTATGGAGTGAGCTACAGTGTCAAACGCGGCACTGAGGTCCAGCATGATCAGGGCCATGGTTTTACCCTTGTCAGCTCCCTCCCGCAGAGTTTCAGTTGCTCTGAGGAGTGCTGTCTCCGTGGAGAAGCCCGATCTGAAGCCTGATTGTGAGGAGTGAAAGGTTTTTTGGGTTTCAAGATGGATCATAAGTTGGGCATTAGCCACTTTCTCAGCTAGTTTAGCGAGGTAAGGGAGTAGAGAAATTGGACGTAAATTCTCCAATATATCCTGGCTCAGGTTGGGTTTTTTCTTGATGGGGAACACTATGGCTTTTTTCCAGTCCGCGGGGAGAGTAGCTGTGGAGAATGATATTTGCAACATGTGTCTAAAGTGCGGTTCCAGGACCGGGAGGCTAGCAGTTAGAATTTTAGGAGGTCCGGGATCGCGTGGCGAACCAGATTTGATACTTTTGCAGATTTTTATCAGCGTTTCAGCAGGAGGTACAGAGAAGGCACATAGGCGGGCTTGAGTGCCTATATGATCTTCGTTCTCTGTAAAGTCAGTGCCAGATTTTATATTGCTGGAAAAATTTGCATAAATGTTAGTAATTTTATCAGAGAAGTACTTGGCAATTTTATTGCAGGTATCCACTGAATCATTCTGGGAGGTGGGATTGGACTCAACTACAGAGATTTCCTTATAAATCTGGAAAAGCTCCTTAGAAGAGTTTTCAGCTTCTAAAATTCGATTATTATAATAGGAAGCTTTTGATGTGCGTACCATTTTGTAATAATCTTTTTGTGCTATTTTGTATTTGGTTTTTATTTCTGGGCAGAAATTAACGCGCCAATCTCTTTCGAGCTTTTTACATGCCGTTTTAGCAATCTGGAGCTCCTGATTGAACCACGGGGCAGTTTTTTTGGTTCTTGTGGCATTAGTTGTAGTGCGAATGGGAGCGGTAGCGTCCAGCGCTTTTGCGATGTTTTCCTGTAGGTGAGCATATGCTGTCTCACTATCGGATCCTTTTGGGGGGTCCACATCCTGAATGATATTAGAGAAGGAATCAATGGAGAAATTTTTCCATCTCCTATGCTTGAACCGTTGTGAGCTTTGTTTGTACTGCTCGGTCCTTTCTAATTGGATGGATATAGGAACTATAAAATGATCAGACCAAGGAATTGGCTGAGGAGCTAAGGTCTGAATTCCCTTCCAGTTTCCAAATACAGGATCTAATAAATGTCCGTGTTGGTGTGTCGGATCATTATTTTTTAACTCTAGTTCTAAAGAGAGTAGCTCTGATTTGATGTCAGCTGCTTCTTTGTCGAGCGGATCGTCAAAATGGACGTTCAAGTCACCAAGCACTATAATGCGAGTTTTTTTGAGCGCAAGATGAGTTATGGCTTCCACCAGAGTAGGGGTGAAGTCATAGAGTCGTCCAGGGGGGCGGTACACCAGAATACCAGAAAGGGAGTGATTAGGACCAGTAGTAATAGTAAAGGTAGCTGCTTCACTATGGTCAATCACGGTAGAAGAGAGGGTACATTCTAATGGGGTTTTAGTGGCTATAGCAATGCCCCCCCCTCTGCCATCTTTCCTGTCCAACCTAGAGAGGACGAAACCAGGTGGAAGAGTCTGTATAATATCGGGCTCTGAGTGTTCGTCCAGCCACGTTTCTGTAAGAAACAGAATGTGGATATTATTGTCTTCGAGTAAATGGAAGATTTCTAAGCTATGTTTTCGTAGGGATCTGCAGTTTAGCAGAGCTGCCTTTAGTGTATTAATGTCACTGGCCGAGTTCAGATTATTGACCGGGGCAAAAGTGCATGAGGAGCAGTTTACTAGCGATAAGGCATGCATCGAATGTTTGCCACATATGGGGATGTTAGGCAAGATGTCCAGCAACTCTTGTCTGCCATACCTTATGATAGTCGATGTAGGCGAGCCAGAGTTTGTGGCCCCGCGCCCCGTCCAGTCGCGGACGGGCGCAGACGGGCTTGACTTTGGCTCGACTTCGGCGCGCTTCCGGCGCGCCCGCTGCACGCGTCCGCTGCGCGGTCGCTGGCCAACACACATTTATAGGCTGTAGGGGCCACTAGAACGCTGACCTGGCCGCCCGAGCCCGGAAGTGCTAGGCTCCTCCTCACCCTCCGCAAACAAACGCCCAGAAATGGACGCGGCGGACCAGGGCGGGAGTCGGCAGTCAGGTAAATAACAGAAGTGAAATTATGCACACCGATATATTTAAAATTAGCTTTTGCTCGCCAAAGTAAAATTAGCGCTATAGATCAGCACTAAACAGTGTTACACTTTAAAAACACCCAGCGCGTGCGGATGGAGCCTGCCACCGGCAAGACTCTTCTCCACAGCACGAGTGAAAGAGGCTGCTGATTAAGTACACATGCCGCCTACAGCGCCACTAGAACGCTGACCTGGCCGCCCGAGCCCGGAAGTGCTAGGCTCCTCCTCACCCTCCGCAAACAAACGCCCAGAAATGGACGCGGCGGACCGGGGCGGGAGTCGGCAGTCAGGTAAATAACAGAAGTGAAATTATGCACACCGATATATTTAAAATTAGCTTTTGCTCGCCAAAGTAAAATTAGCGCTATAGATCAGCACTAAACAGTGTTACACTTTAAAAACACCCAGCGCGTGCGGATGGAGCCTGCCACTGCCACCGGCAAGACTCTTCTCCACAGCGCGAGTGAAAGAGGCTGCTGATTAAGTACACATGCCGCCTACAGCGCCACTAGAACGCTGACCTGGCCGCCCGAGCCCGGAAGTGCTAGGCTCCTCCTCACCCTCCGCAAACAAACGCCCAGAAATGGACGCGGCGGACCGGGGCGGGAGTCGGCAGTCAGGTAAATAACAGAAGTGAAATTATGCACACCGATATATTTAAAATTAGCTTTTGCTCGCCAAAGTAAAATTAGCGCTATAGATCAGCACTAAACAGTGTTACACTTTAAAAACACCCAGCGCGTGCGGATGGAGCCTGCCACTGCCACCGGCAAGACTCTTCTCCACAGCGCGAGTGAAAGAGGCTGCTGATTAAGTACACATGCCGCCTACAGCGCCACTAGAACGCTGACCTGGCCGCCCGAGCCCGGAAGTGCTAGGCTCCTCCTCACCCTCCGCAAACAAACGCCCAGAAATGGACGCGGCGGACCGGGGCGGGAGTCGGCAGTCAGGTAAATAACAGAAGTGAAATTATGCACACCGATACATCCAAAATTAGCTTTTGCTCGCCAAAGTAAAATCAGCGCTATAGATCAGCACCAAACAGTGTTACACCTCAAAAACACCCAGCGCGTGCGGATGGAGCCTGCCACTGCCACCGGCAAGACTCTTCTCCACAATCAGATAGATAGAGCAGGATCAGGGAAATCACAAATTCATTAAGAATAATTATTCCATATAACAAGGTTGGGCATCCCTTTGGGAGAACTTCTCATTGGGCCCAGCTAACCATTGCATTAGCCAGCACTAACTAGGAGAAAACATTGCAATCTAGGTAACCATCCCCTTGTGCAGGTTTAACTGAATCAGGGCTACACCAACATTCCATCAGGGAAGTAGAAATCCCTACATTGAGCAGGTGTAAGTAGATCTCTGTTATAGCAGGGGTATGAGACCCTTCCCTGGGCAGGAGTAAACATTGCCTCAAATGAGGACAACACCTTTCATTAGGCATAAAGTATTTCTTTAGGCATCACACACCATCCCATTACCTGATGCCTGAACAGGCAGGGCCTTTCCCCTATTAATCAGGAGCTTACAGGTAAAACATTTCCTGCAATAGAGATAATCAGTTTAGCAGAAGTAAAACACTTCACTGAGGGTAAAACATGTCATTAACCATTTCCTTAGGCAGGAATGAAACTCCTATGGCAGGAATAAAAACACGCCACTGCGGATAAAACATCTCATTAGGCAGTGTAACTATATCCTTATTGCATTAACGTTCCCCTACTCAGCAATCAACAGTTAACAACTCTTCAAGGCAGAGATAACCATTTTTAACAGGCAAGCCTGAGCTTAGAAGACTTGGTTTATGCATGTAAAGCCTTTTAGTAAATGTAAACATTTCTTTAAAGCAAGGAGCACCTCACTCCATAACTGTGGGCATGTGCTCCACCTTTCAACCAACATGAATAAATGTTTCATTAGTCAGCAGGCACAGTTCATTATGCAGCTGTTGGCGTTTCCACCCCCAGGCCAGAATCAACATTCTAATTCCTACATTAAGCAGGCATAAACCTTTCAGCACCCAAGAGTAATCCTGTAAATAAGTAGAGGTTATAACACTGGGGCAGGGGTGTAATAAAACTTCTATAGTTCAGAATAATCCTGGTTCCAAGCAGGAATAACCACTTCAAAACTCTTCCCCAATCATAGGTAACATCCCCCTAATCAGGAGTTAACATTACAGGGAAGGAATCGGGCACAGGCATTTCATTAAGTAACTTATAAATAGAACATTACTCATTGCTAGAGAGCAACATCTCATTAAGCAAGCACAGGCCTTGCTTTAGACTAGTAAAACATTTCTGTTAATTAAGGTGAACATTTCAATAAGCAATTCAGTAAAGCATTCTCAATGAGCATTTTACTATGCCTTGGACTCCCCTATGCAGGGCTAAGCCATCGCAGGTGAACTCAGTATGTCTTTAGGCCTATGCCGGAACCAGGGCCCAAACAGTTAATGAATGGCAAGCCTGTCCTCAGGCATAAACAGTAACTTAATGGCCTCCACGTCACTAGAGGCACATAGGGGCCAACAGGTGGGCACTTAAGGTCAAAAATACAGCGTTTCTCTGGGGCCTACAAGAGAGCGCTTGGAGGCACAATTACAGCGCTTCTATGGGACATTCAAGAAAGCGCTTGGAGTGAAATTACAGCGCTTCCCTGGGCACTACCTCAGTTCCTCACATGACAGCGCTTGGCCACAGGCAATGCTGGGGACAGCGCTTCAGCAGGCAATCAGGTTTAGATAATAGCACCCTGCAGGTACAGCACTTCACAAGGCAGCAACCCCCTTCAGTACCTCAGCACTCTTCACAGGGACAGCAAAGGAGCGTTGGGGGAGCAGGGAGTCAGCGCTTCAGAAGGCAGCAACTTCTAGAGCCACAGAAGTTCTTGGTGACACAGCGCTTCAGGGGGATAGCGCTTTTCAGGATTCACAGCGCTACGATATAGCAGGCAATTCACAGCAGAGGTAGCGCTCGACAGACAGTTCATTCCAGGTAGCGCTGCTGAAGGGCACCACAGAATATAGAGCTTCAGGCAGGAATCACGCCCAGGATTCTAGCGCTTCACAGACAGCAGGGTGCAGGGCTATAGCGCTTTGGCCCACACGAGGTGGGGGCAAGACCAGCAGGTCTAATAACATTCAGTTCAGGGCGCTGCAGTTCAGGCAAATATAGCGCTTCAGAAGGCAGCAACCCCCTCCATTACTTCAGCGCTCTTCACAGGGTCAGCAAGGGCAGCGCTAGATATACAGGACAGGTGACACCCCAGTAGCAGGTTAGCAAGGGAGACCCCAGGTGACATCAGGAAACGCAGGGTCAGTACCGCGCCAATACCTGTTTGCTTCTTCAAAAGTCCTGTGATGATTTAATTTCTTCTTAGCGCGTTAGGTTTCTTGCGCCCTTGTAAATAGAGGCTTAGTTTCTTCTTGGCGTGATGTTTCTTGCGCTCTTGTAAATAGAAGCTTAGTTTCTTGTTGGCGTGATGTTTCTTGCGCCCTTGTAAATAGAAGCTTAGTTTCTTGTTGGCGTGATGTTTCTTGCGCCCTTTGGTTTCTTGTTTCCTTGAAGAGGGTTAAGTTGGTGGCTGGTGTTAGATCTCCTCAGCCAATCCCCTCAAGTGGTCCCTGGGGGTTCCCTGCCGCGGGGCTAGGTCAGAGGGGGGGGGGGGGGGGGGGTACAGGATACCTCAACACTTGAAAGGCAGCTCCTAGGCCCTGTCTCTTTCAGTATCATAAGTCCCTGTCCTGACCCTCACTGCCTATCCTCCTGCGTAGGTTCTTCCCCAGGTCTTCCCCTCAGTCACTCTGACAGGAAAGTTTACCTTCCTTTCCTTATACAGTGCCAGTTGACAGTTGGCAGTGGCAGTTGATGTCACCTCACCTGTTCCAGAAGGTTCCAGGGGGTTCTAGGAGGTTCCACCATTCTACCTGTGGGCAGGCTGGCAGGCTAAGTTGATACATTGTTTGGAGGGTTCCAGCCAGGCCCTAGCCACTAGAATGCGCCCACTAAACCCCGCTGCAGCAGCAGTGGTCAGTGGCAGCCATGTTAGGGGTATAAGACACCTGCATCTTAACATCAGTTTCACAGTACACAGGGCTTTCCTCACTACACAAGGCCTATACATTGTTGTTACCATGAGGGCATTCTGATTTAAAAGGGAAATAAAAGGCGAAAAATGTTGGGGAAAGGGCCAAGTCTCACAGGAACCCTCAGAGGAACAACCTGAAGGCGTAGTGCGTAGCTGACCCAACCCCACGTCTCTCACGCAACCTACTTCAGACACAGCAACACATTCAGCAACATCTTATGGGGAGGAAAAGGAATTCTGATTAGCATTGCAGCATCGAATCTACCAATGGAGGGGCAAATCAAGTAAAATGCTTCATAGACTATGGCAAGTAGAGAAGTCCCCCACAAATGTTCCGGTGCTCCGAGATGAGGATGGTGTCTTGTGCTCATCCCCAACAGTGGAAGCTGAGGAGTTTGTGCGCTATTTCTCACTCCTTTATGCTCTCCAAGAGCATTTATCTGAGGCCTCTATAGCCGAATTTTTGAGAGACATACCCCTCGCATAAGCTTAAAGGTGATGCACGGGAGCAACTAGACGCGCCCATAATCACAGACTAACTTAGAGCACCATTGATAGCCATGCACCCGATTCCTGCCCCTTGTCCTAAAGGGTTCCCTATGGAATTCCTTGGACAACATATGAATATACTGGGTCCACACCTATTGGAGGTTTTACATGAAGCTATCGACCAACACCAGCTTCCCCAAGACTGATGACATGCAGAGATTATCATCTTCTTGAAACCAGGTCACCCACCAGAAGATCCCTCGTTGTACCGGCCCATCTTTCTTATCAACTTCGAGCCCAAACTATTGGGCAAAGTCTTTTCTGACCACCTTAGGACCTGTGTGCCGGATCTGATCTACCCGGATCAGTCTGGGTTTATGCCACACCGTTCTATGCGTCATAACATCGGACGGGTGCATAATGTCATGGCAAGAGCCCCAGAACATGGAAGCCCTGCGGCGCTTCTCCTGGCGGATATTGACAAGGCATTCTGCTCCCTCAGTTGGTCGGATCTCTTCCAACTTCTTGAAGTTCTTAACTTTGGTCCGCGCTTCTTGGCCTACGTATGATTGCTATATACAGGGTTGACGCGTCGGTCAGGATCGCAGTGCACAGCTCGGGCCCGTTCCCCATCTGTCGAAGCACGAGGCAGGGTTGCCCCTTGTCACCATTACTGTTTGCTCTCGCTGTGGAACCCTTGGCAGCATGGGTGTGGAGTGACCCGGTGCTCCTCTCAAACCCTATCCAAAATCGCACCGGCCCTCCTCCCAAACCTGACCACAATTTTTAATCTCTCACTATCTCAATCCACTGTACCTTCCCACTGGAATGAGGCCATAATCAGACCAATCCTAAAAAAAGCCTATAGCCGACCCTAAACAGCTTGCCAACTACCGATCAATCTCCCTCCTGCCTCTTTTCGGAAAAATCATGGAATCTCTGATCAACAACCAACTATATATACATCTAGAAAATAACAAGCTGTTGGACCCATACCAATCAGGATATCTGGCTTTTCATAGCACCGAAACAGCCTTACTCGAGATAGTGGACTACATTCGGCTTGCCTTGATACCAGACAATCCACCATCCTGATTTTACTTGATTCGTTGGCTGCCTTTGACACCATCTCACATGACATCCTTTTGCAACGCCTAGCTGAGGTTGGTGTTGAGGGTCCAGCACTACTTTGGATCAAGGGCTACTTGACAGATCAGTACTCCAAGGTCCAAATAAGTAATTTTTCTTCTAAGAGCCAGAAAATTGACAAAGGAGTTCCCCAGGGGTCCATATTGAGTTCCACACTCTTCAACCTATATGTGTCCCCACTGGCAAAAATAATCAAAGCACATGGGTTTGAAACAGTGTCCCATGCTGATGACACGCAGTTGTCAATCACCCTAGGACCGGATACCAAACTTAGATTCCAACAGTGCATGATGGCCATAAATGACTGGATGACAAACAACCACTTATTACTTAATGCCAGCAAAACCGAAATAGTGCTCTTCGGCGATGCACATAATCAGTGGACAGATGACTGGTGGCGCCAGCCTTGGGACCCTGGCCCCCCCCCCGCCCAGTCAGCAGCTCGAAAACTGGGGATAACATTAGATAACAAACTCTCCATGGCTGACCACATCAACAACGTACCAGCTAGGGGCTAATGCGCAATCTTAGGAAAATCTTCAAATCTATTCCGACCAGGCTGGACCTACACCTCCTCCCCTCACCCCCACCGCGCCCAGTTTGAAGACCTTACACTGGCTTCCCATTAAAAAAAAGGATCAAATTCAAACGATGCTGTCTACTCCACAAGACCCTTAACAGCAAGGGGCCAAAATATCTAGCCTGATAAAATACCGACCGGCTAGGACCCTTCGCTCTAACAGTAAGCATCTCCTAACAGTTCCAAAAGTCCAAACAGTAAGGAATGGGGACAGATCTTTCTCTAAAATTGCCCCTGAAACGTGGAACTCTTTGCCTCCAAGCCTCTACACCTCAGACTGGAACCTGATCATCAGAGGTTCCGAAAAACCCTGAAAACCGGGCTTTTCTAGTTCTGCCTAGTTCCCTCGTCTGTCTTCTCTTAGGATCTGCCGGCGCTATGAGACCTAAGGGTGATATACGCGCCTAACAAATATCATATTGTTTCCGGTGTGTGGGAATCATGGGCAGAGCAGTTATCTTGCGCTACTACAGGATTTATGTATCTCAGTATTTTTATGTCGTCCTGCCTGCCCAAACATTTCCTGGGCACACAATATTAACCCACTCACTACAAGCCTTAAGGAGGAAACTGCAATATGGTCTCCCCTCCCGCTCTCATTGTATGAGCGCTCAGTAATTTTTAAAATGTTCTCACTGCCCAAAATACTTTATAGACGTCAAAATTTCCCATATGCTATACCGCAAACTTTGTTCGCACAAATCAACGCCATCCATAACAAATTTATCAGGAATGGCGGCGATGCACGTATTTGCTTTGAGTATGTGTACGCAGTCACCTTATTAAGGTGGGATTGCGGATGTGTACGCTTACTACACTTGTTAATTGTAAATGAGTGGTGGTATAACTTGCCAACAGATCCAGTGTATGCACTAGAATATAGGGCAATGGAGGGTACCCCCCTCCTTCAACTCCTGTGTAGCATATAGAACTTGGACTTACTACCTGTTAAAAAGGGTTCCAAAGACAACCGGTAACCAAAGACCCTTTTATGTTGCCCGGCGGTATCGCCTCTATGACCCACCAATATTAATCAATGAAGAAGCAGGCGCTGGAGACTGGAAGGCGGGAAACGAGGATTTTATTCTCTCCGGAGGAGAACACATCAATTCAGACAGCAAGTATCGTCACGAGGTGCTCTAACCACATCTCTGAGGCCGGGCCTCTTATACTAGAGTTTACGACCTTTATTGCACATAACACATTCTCGTAATATTTTAATACTTGAAAGAACATCCTCGGAATCTCCCCTCCAGACCCGTTCCCACATACATTTACAGTTGGATTCCCCACCCCGGTCACAACAGGTGATGGTGGTCGCACAGCAGGGCATTCCGCCGATTCACGGAATGCGTGGGATTGATCGGATCTCATGGGGTGGGGGCTTTGATAGGTTCGGGGGTCTTTTGATGGGGAGGGGAAGCTTCCTACTGTACGGGGTAATAAACAGTATCCGCAGGGTCAGGTGGCAGCCTGGGAACGAGGAAGACAAACGGGGACACAGGAAAAGGGTTTTGCATCAAAAGGGTTTGAGGCCATGAAAGGAATGAAGGGAGGTGTCGCGCTGGGAACAGGATGGGGTTCCGTGGTGAAGCTGCGCTGGAGAGGGGTTTATGACCCAAGGCATGAGAGAGCGGGGGGGTTGTCGGCGTGCGGGGGAATGCTTGCGAGGTTAAGAGAGAGAGAGACGCGCTGGCTATTAGTGAGGGGCAGGGAGGCCATGGTGCTCAAAATGGCTGCCGCTTACGCGCACGAATGGGCCTGGAAAGGGGGCAAGATGGCGCCGATAATGTTGACGTTTTGCAGTCTAATCTTTAACAGTCCTCCCTTTTCAACATATCTTAGCCAACTTGCTTACTCAATGTCAATCTTCATCAAATTCCTAACCTCGGCATCATATATTGCTCTCATACGTTCGTTTTCAAAGTCCACAGTCTTAGGGCAAATACAATTTGCACATAATGAACACAGAGGTGGCAGACATTGAATTCCTAAGCATAGACCGCATATCACAACTACAGGAATCAGGATAATGGTGAACAGTCTCCAACCCCAATTCTTAACGGTGCTCCAGAACCAACCACCAAGCGACCATTCTTCTTGTTCCTGGTGTACTTCTGAAGAGAGTCTGTGGAGATGTTCGATGGCTTTGTACACTGAGGGTGAGTTGTCCGGTATGTATGTACAGCAGCTGGACCCAATGATGCGGCATGCTCCACCACGGTCCGCAAGAACCACATCCAGGACAAGGCGGTTCTGGAGAGCCACCAAGCGGACCGCTTGAAGTTCAGCGGTGTTGTTAGCAAGGATACCAGCCGTGATGTTCATTGTTGTCTCAACTGCTTGAGTCAGATGTCGGATGGCACGGCTGTTTGCCATCGGGCCCCAGAGGGGGACCAGTCCTTTCATAGCATCGATGAATTGCGCTCCTGTTGAATCGGCTTGTTCGATGTCCTTGGCTCGTTTTTGTCTGTGATGATTTGCTGGTGCCACATATGTCGGAGGAAGAATGAAGGAAATGAAACAAGTGCCCCCCCAGCCTTTGGGGAGCCAGGTGTAAGCCTTTGTGCCGCAGACGAAATACGTGTTTGGAGATGCCACAAAGGAAGGCGGGTCGATGGAGTCCAGAGTTCTGGAAAACCGGCAGGCACTGTGGCCTACCAGCTGAGTCCCAAGCCCTTCCATGCACATGTGGCCAGTGACGTTGATGACTGACAGGGCCACAGTCAGAGTGGCAGCCGTTCGTTTTCGCAGGTAGGAGAAGGTGGTTCTGGTTGGATTATTGAACACTTGCATTTCAACTTGTTCTTTAGCAGGGATGTCCAAGTGGATGGTGTTGTTGTTGGTCTGCGGGCAGAAGTGTGTCTTTGTTCTGTTCCGCCAGACCCCGTGGTAGAAATGCGTTACCGTTTTGCTGGAGGTGGCATTGTCCTTAAAGCTTTCTTGCAGAAGCATCAGCCAGGCAAGACAGGAACCGTGAACTGAGAAAGGTGAAGGGATGAATGGTATCGAGTGTCCAGTGGCGTGGGGTAGCAACCCACAGATCCAACAGTTGGTGGCATTGGTGGCAAGGTTGTGCTGGTGAAGTAGTTGTACGAAGGAGTTATTCCAAAATTCCTTTCGCCTCTCTCTGAGTTGGGGAGAGAGCGAGATCAGATAATGTTCCTTCATGGTGGTAGGCTGGACAGTGGTCAGGAATGTTTCGTGAGCAGGTGCATTTTCTTCCACAATCCAGAGTGTGGTCATGAGGAGAAAGCAGAAGAGGATTGTGATGAAGAGCGCAATAGTCTTTGGGCTATGGAGTCTGTCTGCTTTTGGGTTCCTGCGGTGGGTATTTCCTGTTTCCTTCATCATCTTCTTATTTGGCGCTTCCATCATCTTCTTATCTGGCGCTTCCATCATCTTCAAGGGGCTCGGTAGCGGGCAGAACCACAGACTTTGCTTTGCTTCTCTCCGGGTAACCCTCGGTAGTGTTTAGGTCACCGTTCTGAGATTTAACTCAGTCTGTGGTCTACTTAGCCGTAACTCCCTCCTTTCGACGCAGGAAATACCCTTCTCTTGATGGCACTGTGGGATCAGAGAATTTTGAAAGTTCAAGTGTTTCGGTATCGGGATAGCAGGATAGTGACGGTCGGTCCTTGTTCAGGAGCTCTTCTTGACTGTTGATGGTTTCGGTCAAGGTCAGGGTCGAGGAGATCTTCTTGCAGTGGTGTGCATGCAGCCAGTTGCGTTTTCCCTCCACCCGGAGTGCTGTTCGGGTGGTGATGAGGACTTGCCAGGGGCCCGTCCACCGGGGTTCCAGACTCTTGGCACGCTGGAAGTTCCGGATCAGGACGAAGTCCCCAGGTTGGATGGTGTGTCCGGGACCCCTGGAAGCGTCAGGGATGGCATGCAGCACCTGTTGATGGATAACAGACAGTGTTTTAGTCAACTGGCATAAGTAATCAGACATTAGGACGTCCGGGACGTCATGAATGGAAGTTGGTTTCGGCGCAGACCAAACATTCATAGGCCGGCCGAACACAACCTCGTATGGTGTCAAGTGGTGTTTGGTGGGGGTGGAACGCATTGAGAGCAATGCCAGGGGGAGTGCGTCTGGCCATTTCAGTCCTGTGGTAGCTACTATTTTGGCCAATTTTAGTTTCAGTGTGGCGTTATGTTGTTCAACTAGTCCAGCAGATTGGGGGTGGAAGACTGCGTGGAACTTTTGTTTTACACCCAACCCCTTCAAAACGAGTTGGATAACTTCGGCTACGAAGTGGGGGCCATTGTCGCTCCACAAAATTCGACAAAGGCCGTAACGGGGGAAAAACTCCTTTAACAGTACCTTTGCTGTGGCCATAGCAGTGTTGTCACGGGTTGGATATGCTTCCACCCATTTGCTAAATGCGCATACCACCACAAGTACATATTTCAGGCCTTGACATCTGTCTAGTTGGATGTAGTCCATCTGCAGGACTTCAAACGGGTGATTTGGGACCCCAAACCCTCCCCGGGGTACTACAGTTCCTTTCCCGGGATTGTGTTGCAGGCATATCAAACACTGTTGGACCAAGCGTTTGGCGGACTCTGTGATCTTATCATTGTGCCAAACTCTGGAGACAAGTTCAATCATGGGGGCTGATCCTATGTGGGCAGGGGAGTGCGCCATAGTCAGTATGGGAATCAGATACGAGTCAGGTAGCAACCATTTGTCTGTGTCTTTTGTCCGCCAGCAGCCTTCGTCATCTTTTAATCCCACCCGTGTCCATTCAGTCAGTTCGTGTTGTGTGCTAGCCATTTGAATGTCTCTGATAGTGTCCCTAGCGTCAGTCCATTTTTCTGCTTGTGACCTGGTCACGTACATGCGTGTTGTCGTCCTATTTTCAGCTGTCGCTCGGGCAGTGAGGTCGGCTAGTGCATTTCCCTGTCCAATAATGTCTGTCACCTTTTTGTGTGCCTGGCATTTGATGACTGCAAGCTTTTCGGGGAGAAGGACGGCTTCGATCAAGGCGGAGACTAGGTCCCCGTGCAAGATGGGGGTGCCGTGTGAGGTCAAGAATCCCCTCTCCCTCCAAAGGAGCCCGAAATGGTGAACCACCCCGAAGGCATACTGGCTGTCGGTGTAAATGTTTGCTGTGGTACCTGCTGCTAGAATACAGGCTCGTGTCAGGGCAATCAGTTCCGCTGCCTGGGCAGATCGTTGCGTTATGCGGGCTGTCTCGACTACAGTTCGAGCCGTGGTGACTGCATAGGCGGCCGAAGTGGTGCCATCGGGGAGCTTGATGCAAGAACCGTCCACCCACAGCTCTCCGTCGGGGTCGGGGAAAGCCGTGTCTCTGAGGTCAACCCTACTTCTGGTCTGTTCGTCTGTGAGGGTCACACAGTCGTGTACAGGGTGCGCATTGGGATCGTTTTCTGGTAAGGGCAGCAGGGTTGCTGGGTTCAGTGTGGTGCATCTCTTCAGTGTGATGTGGGGTGCGAGCAGAGTCAGTTCGTACCCTGTCAGTCGTGCACTTGTCAGGTGTTGCGTTTTGGTTTGGTTTAGGAGGGTGTCAACTGCATGGGGTACCAGTACTGTGAGGGAATTCGAGAGCACGATCCCCTCACTCTGTCGGATAGAGATCGCGGCAGCAGCTACGGCTCGAAGGCAAGCAGGCAGGGCTCTGGCTACGGGGTCAAGAGTGGCTGAGAAGTAAGCGCATGGTCGTTGCTTTGGGCCAATGGACTGGGTCAGGACAGATAAAGCGCACCCCTCCCTCTCATGGGTGTAAAGGGAGAAGGGTTTTGTGTAATCGGGGGTACCCAACACAGGGGCTGAGCAGAGGGCATCTCGTAGTTGCACGAAAGAAGCCTGACACTCAGGGGTCCAAGGGAGTGGGAGAGGGACGTCCTTTGCTAACAATGAAAGCAGTGGTTTTACTACGAGGCTAAAGTTGGGCAGCCACTGTCGGCAGAAGGAGGTGAGGCCTAGTAGGGAGCGGACCTGTTTCTGGGTCTTAGGGACGGGGGTGTCGAGAATGGTTTGGATCCGGTCAGGAGTCAGTTTCCTTCCGTCTTTGGACAAAAGGTGGCCTAGGTAAGTGACCTGGGGTTGGCAGAATTGCAACTTCTTCTTAGAGACCTTGTGGCCATTTCCTGCAAGGAAATGCAGGAGTTGAATGGTGGCTGTGACAGCTAGTGGAGTGGTGTCGGCTGCCAAGAGGATGTCGTCGACATATTGTACTAATACCACTCCATCGGGTAACTGGACTTGATCCAGTTGTCTCTTGAGGGCCTGGCTGTAGATGCTAGGGCTTTCTGTGTAGCCCTGGGGTGCTCGGCAGAACCTATATGAGCGGGCTTTTAGGGTGAAGCCGAAGAGATATCGGCTGTCTGGGTGGATGGGGATAGAAAAGAATGCATTTTTGAGGTCAATGACAGTGAAGGTGGTGGCAGTGGAGGGAATCAAAGTCAGGATGGTGGTAATGTCTGAGACCACAGGGTACTGGGGTACCACCACTTTGTTGATCTCTCGAAGGTCAATGATGAAGCGGTATGCTTTCTCATCTCCTTCTCCCTGTTTCTTAATGATGGGCAAGATTGGGCTGTTGCAAATGTTGCTAACTACTTCCTCTACCACTCCTGCGTCTATCAGTGATTGGATGATTTCTACCAATGCCTTCTCGCCCTCGGGTGATATTCGATATTGTGGAAGTTTTGGGAGTGTTGCATCTGGTCGAACAGTGATGTGTACTGGGTCGATCATCATGCGCCCTACATCCGAATCCGTTTTGGCCCACAGATACGGAGGCAGAGTGTCGAGCAGGGAAGTGTCGGCGTCGGTGATGGAAAACATGTGTCTGGGGGGGCACTGTCTAAGCAGAACAGGATTGTCGTAAAGAAAAACTCGGACTCCATCTTGAGAACATCTAATCGTTGCTCGGAAGTGTTTCAATAGGTCGAGTCCCATAATTGCGTCAGGGCTATTGGAGGAGAGTAAAAACGTGGTGTCAGTGGTGTTGTTTTCTAAGTCAAAGAGGATTGGGGCGGACAAAGGGTTAGTGGAGGGCGTCCCATCGAAACCTGTCGATGTTATTAGTAAGCCAGACAAGGGTGCCCTTGGAATCAGTCGTTTAGATAATGCACTACGTGTTGCGCCAGTGTCTACCAGGAATGGTGACTTTGTACCCAAGACCTTAGCAGTGACATAAGGGCCTTGCTGGTCAACATGGAGCTCGACTGGATCCCTCCCTTGCCCTAGGCAGTCCTATGCAAAGTCATGAACGTCATCGTAGTCAGATTGCTGGCATTGGTTTTGTCGGGGTCGATCAAATGTGTTCGGTCTACTGGATCTATCATTAGTTGCGTTGTTTGGGGGCCCTCGCTGTGGTCCCCTATTTCTTGGTTCGTTTGCTGAATCTCTAGGATCCCTATTTCTGGTAAGTTCCAGAAGAACCGGGCACTGTGATTTCCAGTGGCCCGATCCTTTACAGAAGGCACACTGGTCTTCCCTAATGTCTGTACGTCCAATGTGGGGAGTTGAAGCACGGTCTTTGGGAGGTGCCGTTTTAGGGACGTTCATCTGATGGTTTCCCCGGTATTGGTCTCGTCCCAGAGTAACCCCTTGCAGTTGTGCTATCATCACCCTCTCCTTTAATTCTTTCTTCTTTCTCTCTGTAGTTCTGTCGTTTTCGTTTTTCTGATGTTCATAATATTGGGCCATCTGAAGGATAGCCGTAGGTTTGGAGGCTGCCCAACTACTTTCACTGGCCTGCAGTTTCTGCGAGACCTCAGGTGATAAGCCCTTAACGTAATTCTGGACAAACAGATGGTGTCCGGTTGCAGTGGTCAGGTCCTGGCCGTTGTAATCGGAGAACACCGTTTCAAACCGGGAGAAGTATTCCGATACATCTTCCTGGGGTTTCTGGCGACAAGCCGTTACTATCGACCAGTCCACTTTCTTTTCTGGGATCATGGTTTTTAATTTCTGCACAATTTTATCCGGGAGGTCCAAAATGGCTTTTAAAGGCTTTTGTCCGGGTTCTCGTTGTCTATCTATGCCATCAAGTTGTGACCAGTTATGTCCGAACAGCTCAGTGTGGTCGACTTTCCGGATTTGCTTCCACACATCAGCTGGCAGACATAACCCGAAAAACAAGTCGATGTCGGCTAGAGTCATAATCGTCGATCCTAGGGCCGTACCCAACTCAGTATAGAAGGCGGTGGGGTTTTTACGTAGGTCTGGCAGAGATTTCCGGAAGGTCAGAATCTCTTGCCGGTCCCATGGTTGGTAGACCCAATTGTACACTACCCTTCCCTTTGCGTCTTTGTTGTTTGCATCATCGTGAGTCCCTTCACCTCGTGGAGGAACCCAGTAAGGGGCAGCCTCTCGTATCGGCATCATAGTGTTAGGTCGTTCAGTTTGTGGGTTGATTGCTACGGAGGTAGTGGATTCGGTTTTTGGCTTTTGTTCAGTGAGGTGGCGGAAAACCTCAAGCGTACGCGTAAGGAGGTCCGTCACATCACTCTCACTCTCATCCCCGATATCAACCTTCCGGTACAGAGTCGTTAGGCTCTGTGGACCTTTTTCTTGATATCGGTCCTCGTATGCGTTTAAGACGTGGTAACACAGTTGTACAGTAAAGTGTCGTCTGTGACTCCCAGTATAAGAATTAAACACATCCATGACGGATTCTTCATCCTCCCTCTTCTCTACCAGTATCTTCGCTATCTTATCGACCCCTGCTCGTTCATGTTTGCTTAGTCTATATGCTCTAACAGGACCAACCCTTCGGGCTTCTGGGTCGCCCGGCGTTGTCGTTTGCGTAACATCTAATACGAGGAGTTCAGCCGGCACGGAGGCCATGGGGGCTGAAGCCGCGGGGCTGCTCTCGCTGGTACCTGGGGATAGTGGGTGTTGGGCTGAGGGTTGGGAAGGGGCATATGGAGGGGGCATGTGGATGATCGGAGGACCTAGCAGCAGATCATCGTTGGTTCGCTGTTTCGAGTGCAAATCAGGGTAGAGCGTGGAGGGAGTTCTAACCAGGCACTGGCTTGATGTTTCTATTTCTAGCTTCTGTTTGGTATCCTCTCTTTCTTTTATCTCTTTCTCTAATTTCTGGGCTGCTAGGTGGGCTGCTTTCCGCAGCTCTTTTCCCAACCTACTCTCAGTTCTCTTTTTGCGTTGTTCGGCTTCTTTTCGCCACATGCCGAAGCTGTCAAGCATAGTGGACGTCGTCTTGTTTTTACCAAGAGCTGTTTCTAGTGTGATTATTCTATCGTCTTCGAAGGATCCTATCAGTGGCCACTGACTTTCTCGATCCTTTTTCGTGTATTTATGCCACAGTTGGCTATAGGCTATAGCGACTAATCCATGCTTTGTGAACATGTCCTTATTAGGGGTGCCTTCCAGCGGAGCCGGATGGTTCATCTCTAATAAGCGGTCCGGGTTAAACAGGCTACTGACCAGTGGGGAGAAGACAGGCATGACGGATCACAATGGGATAATAGTCAGCACTACCTATCTTATCACTGCGCGCAAAGACTAGACAGAATATTTCTATTCTACGTTGTTTGCACGTAGTGAATACCTCATGAACCAATTCTGAGCAATCGATCAACGTTAGGTCAAAAATAAAAAATCAATATGGTCAATGGGGAGAATAAGTAGGCTCGCAAAGGTTCGCGTCACCTACCCTTTCACTATCTGCAAAGAGGGGACCTAATCTTCCCTGTTTTCAGACAGAGAATCTCCAGAAAACAATCTATAACAGTTAATCAATGTTAGGTCAAAAATAAAAAATCAATATGGTCAATGGGGAGAATAAGTAGGCTCGCGAAGGTTCGCGTCACCTACCCTTTCACTATCTGCAAAGAGGGGACCTAATCTTCCCTGTTTGTAGACAGAGAATCTCCAGAAAACGATCTATAACAATTAATCAATGGGGGGGGGGCAATTGTTCAATGGGGAGGGGGAAAATAGGTCCGACGGGTGCGTACCTATCCTTCGCTGTTTATAAAGGGAGAGCCTGTTGTTTCTCCGTTTGCAGACAGCGAATCTCCAATAAATTAACAAAGAGTAATACTAGTATTTTCACAACAATTATCAATTACTTCCAATTATCTATCACTATCGCAATTTCGTCGTGTTTACACGACCTTACCCGGACCGCATGGACAGTTTCTCGTCTTCCGAATCCAGCGCCCGATCGTCCTCTTCTCTTCGTACTTCTCGTGGCACTCCTGATGGTTCCCAGTCAGGACCGCAGATCACTCGAGAGAGGTCTGTTCGGAACCAGTGAAGTTCGGATGATCGGCTGTCAGACAAGGGTCTATCGGACAGGGTACCTTCCGATCGTTGCAGTCGTTCACTCTGTCGTCAGGACCTCTCCCACTGGATCCACGAGTCGCTGATGGGCCCCACGTTTGGGACGCCAATTGTTAAAAAGGGTTCCAAAGACAACCGGTAACCAAAGACCCTTTTATGTTGCCCGGCGGTATCGCCTCTATGACCCACCAATATTAATCAATGAAGAAGCAGGCGCTGGAGACTGGAAGGCGGGAAACGAGGATTTTATTCTCTCCGGAGGAGAACACATCAATTCAGACAGCAAGTATCGTCACGAGGTGCTCTAACCACATCTCTGAGGCCGGGCCTCTTATACTAGAGTTTACGACCTTTATTGCACATAACACATTCTCGTAATATTTTAATACTTGAAAGAACATCCTCGGAATCTCCCCTCCAGACCCGTTCCCACATACATTTACAGTTGGATTCCCCACCCCGGTCACAACAGGTGATGGTGGTCGCACAGCAGGGCATTCCGCCGATTCACGGAATGCGTGGGATTGATCGGATCTCATGGGGTGGGGGCTTTGATCGGTTCGGGGGTCTTTTGATGGGGAGGGGAAGCTTCCTACTGTACGGGGTAATAAACAGTATCCGCAGGGTCAGGTGGCAGCCTGGGAACGAGGAAGACAAACGGGGACACAGGAAAAGGGTTTTGCATCAAAAGGGTTTGAGGCCATGAAAGGAATGAAGGGAGGTGTCGCGCTGGGAACAGGATGGGGTTCCGTGGTGAAGCTGCGCTGGAGAGGGGTTTATGACCCAAGGCATGAGAGAGCGGGGGGGTTGTCGGCGTGCGGGGGAATGCTTGCGAGGTTAAGAGAGAGAGAGACGCGCTGGCTATTAGTGAGGGGCAGGGAGGCCATGGTGCTCAAAATGGCTGCCGCTTACGCGCACGAATGGGCCTGGAAAGGGGGCAAGATGGCGCCGATAATGTTGACGTTTTGCAGTCTAATCTTTAACATACCCCCTGCCAACGGCACAATGATCTCCGCTCTGTGTCGGTATTAGTGGGATTTCGAGGGTGGGACTTAGTGGGAATATCCACGTATGGTGACGTAATGTGAGATACGACCTTAAAGTCATTCCAACAGTTGATATGTGTACGTGTATTGTTTTGATGCCATTTAGGGGGGGAGGGGGGGTTGTAACTGTAATAATGTAAAACTTGAAAATAAAGTTTAAAAAAAAAGTCATTCCAACAGCTACAGACTACAGTATCTCCAGCTGTGGCATGCTCTAACTCCCCTACTTCAGACAACTGAGAATTTGCCAGAATTTCACCTTTGGAGGGACGTTGATTAATGGGTGATTCAGGCGACCATAAGATCCGCCAGATTTACCAAATGCTGAAGACGCACACTTCCACAACCCTACACAAGACTAGACGTGCTTGGTTAGCAGACATACCAGATATGACCGATGATGACTGGGCAGAAGCCTGGGCTAGCCCACGCAGTGCGGCGGTGTCATCACGCTTTCGTCTCACGCAATTTAAATATATACACCGTATATACTATACAAGGTCCCGTCTTTGGAAGAAGGGCGTCATTCAGTCCTCCTTATGTCTGAGATGTGGGATAGAGGAAGGGACTTTTATACATACTCTCTGGACCTGATCAGCACTGCAGCCATTCTGGGGGAGGATTGTGGCATGTCTGGGCGAAGTGCTGTTGTGGGATCTCTCACTATATTCGAGATTACTCTTGTTGCATAGTACTGATGGGATAGGTGGGAACCGGTACAAGCAACACTTGTTATTTTTAGCTGTTACCATTGCTAAACGGGATATTGCACAGGCATGGAAGGGTACGTCCCCCCGACGATCGGCAGGTGGAAAAAGGCCATTGGCGACTGCATGAGTGCTGAGATTGCGGTGTTTCAAGCACGGGCTGCTCCAAAAGCATAGGAGGTCTTCAAACTGTATCCTTTGGACCATGGCCTGGTATGTATCATGCAAACGTAAAAATAAAATATATTGTAAAAAAAAAATTGCTAAAGCTGTCCGAAGCCAGACCTAAAAAAAAGGATCCCTATTGTGAATTTATTATAATGCTTTACAGTGTTGAGCTTTTTCTTGTAATGATTTATTGTAATGATTGTGATTGCTTTACATGATGAACCAACTACAAGTGGAATGAGGAAGAATTCAAGCGGGGAGAATTAGAACGCTAAGGAACTACACCAGCTGATTGCCAGATGAGGATCCAGGCCAAACAGACAGGCATGCAGTGATATCTGCACCATACACAATACATGCATGAGGAATGATAATGATACAGGACACAATCGCACTCAAAATCGTCAGGTACAAATTAGCTTTTTACTGCAACTAAGCAAGTTACTTACACGGCTGCTTCTCAACAGCATCGATGATGCTGTCTATCACATCTTCAAGTTCCACTCCATTGACCGATTGCAGAATTTCTGTCAGATATCTACTGCCTTCACTACAATCAAAAAGAAAAACATAAAAAAACACTATTTCAATTCAGAATAGAAAACAAAAGACCCTTCTCATAGATTACTCTGCATTTTATCCTCATTTTCTCAAAGAGCACACACTTAAAAAAAAACATCAACCGGTGAAAAGAAGCATGCACTAGTTTGTGACAAGGTGTGTTCAGGGTCCTCCCTAAAAAACTGCCCTTTAGCATTAGGCACTGCTCTATCTCTCTCACTACCTTGGTTCGAAGTTTGAAGCGTGTCAGACAGGTCTTTTATTCCATCGGGCATTTGCCAGTGGGCTGGAGCCCTTGGGGGCTTGTTTTGAAATCCCACGCCAGCTCATGGTGCTTCTGTCACTTCCCCCAGGTCCCCGAGGTTAATAGCAGAGAGGCTTCAAGAGAGAGAGAGGAGGATGGGGGGGATTAGGGAGAAAGTAATTCGTGAGGGAGGAGAGAGAGAGTGGAGAAGGGGAGAGAAAGAATGGATGGATGGAAAGAGAGAGCGGGGCTGGTTTGGGAATTTTTTGCAAGGACTGCTTTTGACTCGCCAGCTGAGCCCCAAGTAATAATTTTGCAACTCAACTACCAAATATGCCTTTCTATCTCTGCACTTCTACAGTGCCTGTACACAGCTTCAGTCAGCCATGGGCCACTTAAACCGATTAAAAGACAACAGTATTAATTTGATGTCACTCCAAACAATGTCAAATGTTTACAAGGTCTCCTGCCTAGATCTAAGAAAACAAAAGTGAATGGCAGATTTTTTTATCTTTTTTTTAATCTAGCACTGATTAGATCCAAAACACAAATTGCCATGAGGTGGATATTAAAGGCTCTCCCAAGATGTAGAAATGGGTGAAGAGGTACAACAGTGGGCTGAGGGGACATTCCTAGCAAAGGGACAAAGAGCCAAAAGGTGTACCTGAGATGAGTTTGTGAGGTAACTGGTGGGCAAGAAGCAGTAGCGGCTGGTGTATTTGCAAAGTGGCAGGGAGAGGGAGACAGACAGCCAAGCAAATTAAAAATTAAAAAGAACTTACCTGCCCCTCTGACGCTCCTCTTAGGCTCCGTGCACTGCAGACACAAGCTCACAGAATCCCCTGAGCCCAATTGGCAAGTCGGCACACTGTTGGAAGGCGGTGACCCCAGTGGTCAAGATGACTCTCCTAACCACCCGGGACCTCCTCTCCCACAATTACTGCCGAGTCTTATCGAGGGGGAGTCCCCGCCGGGGAGGACTGATCGTACACACTGTCGACACACCACACTTACGAACGGACACCACACCGTGATTCTTTATCAAATATGAACTTTATCAGGATAAAAGTAGGGAGCAATACACAGCGATCGAGGGATCGCGAAAGTCTCGTAACGAGGGATCGGGGAAGCGGGACAGTCTTAGAGGGCCAGCTGGCACGCCACGCACCCTGCGCACAGTTCTCAATCCTCGAACTGGGGGGTATGGGGGCTGGCGATGGGACTTGCTGTCCTACTCACTTCTGGTTCAAGATGATCGTGAGGGTAGCGTCGGTGGTCCAGCCGGACCAGAGAGTTCTTCAAGCCGCGACGATGTCAGCAGGGCTTGGTCAGGAGTACTCCGTCGTACTCGTAGGCAGGTGGAGCCGCGACAGCGTCAGCAGGGCTCTGGATGTTAGCAAATGTCTCTCGTTCTCAAGAGTGGGCCGCGACGAGGTCAGCAGGGCTCCGATGGTTCAGGTCGTACTCTTCGAGAGGGAGCCGCGACAGCGTCAGCAGGACTCCGGTGGTTCAGGTCGTACTCTTCGAGAGGGAGCCGCGACAGCGTCAGCAGGACTCCGGTGGTTCAGGGATGAGCCGCGACGTCGTCAGCAGGGCTCGGTGGGTCAGAGTCTGTTCTCCTCAAAGTCAGCCGCGATCAGATCAGCAGGGCTTTCTTGTCCAAGATACAACCGCCGGCTAGATGGAGTGCAGGCTATCTTATAGTCCAGGGGCTCTTTGATGTCCGGACCCTCAGAGGCAGGAGGCCGGAGGTCCGAGGGCCAGGCGCCTGATTGTCTGGGCGGCTGGTTCTTTGATGCTTTGGACCATGCGTCCAGGGAATCCCAGACGCCCATCAAGGCCTGGAGCCAGCTCACTAGGAAGCCAAAAGGTGCGATCAAAACCAGCCCCCAGGGATGGCTCGGAGGTGTGAGGACGACCAGCTCCTCGGGAGGGGGCCGGAGGTGTGATGGAAACCTTGGTTTCGGGTACTTGGTGAGTCGTTCACCCCCCTGGGCGAGTCGGGGCACGCCGGACGCGCACGCCTGGCTGCAGCCGGGAGCGACCAGAGGCTGCCGAAAGGGAAGAAGGCGACTGGCTGGCCGGGGTGGCCAAACATGGAGTCTGCCGGTCACGTGCATGGGTGCAGGCACGCGGTCGGGAGGTCGTTTCAGGTCCGATGTAGGAGTCTCGGGTATAGTTCTGGGTGGACGGAAATTAGTTCTGTCCGTCGTTCTGGGTCATGGGGGGTCAGCGAGGGCCACGCCACGAGGCCGGGTCCAACATGCGTCCCCTCCAGCTGAAAGACGAGGAGAACTACCCATCCTCTAGGGGGTTCGCTTCGCTGAGGCAGAAGAAGCGGGACAGGCCGTCGGCGTTGGCGTGGTCTGCACCCGGCCTGTGTTCCAGAGTAAAATCCATCCCTTGGAGGGAGATGGACCAGCGTAGCAGTTTAGGGTTCTCTCCTCTCATCTGCATGAGCCACCGGAGAGGACGGTGGTCGGTCTGGACCCGGAAGTGGGTACCGAACAGGTAGGGCCTCAGCTTCTTCAAGGCCCAGACTACGGCGAAGGCCTCTCGCTCGATGGTGCTCCATCTCTGCTCCCGGGGTAGTAGCCTCCGGCTGATAAAGGCCACTGGATGATCAATCCCCTGGTCGTCCACCTGGGAGAGCACGGCTCCGATGCCATGTTCGGAGGCGTCCGTCTGGACCACGAATTCTCTGGAGTAATCAGGGGCCTGTAGTACTGGAGCGGTGCACATGGCCTGCTTTAATTCCTCGAATGCCTTCTGACAGGCGGGGTCCAACTAACCTTCTTGAGGTTGGCCTTGGCTGTCAACTCGGTGAGGGGGCCTACAATACTCCCTTACCCCTTGATGAATCTACGGTAGTACCCTGTGAGGCATAGGAAGGCGCGCACCTCGGTCGGGGTCGTGGGGGTCTCCCAGGCATTGATAGCGTCTATCTTGGGTTGGTGGGGGGCTACGAGGCCGCTCCCGACCTGATGCCCGAGGTATACCATGGAGCTTTGTCCTATTTGGCACTTGCTAGCTTTAATGGTGAGCCCGGCGCGCCGCAGGGCATCCAACACCTCCCAGAGGTGGTGCAGGTGTTCGGGCCAGTGGGCACTGAACACCGCAATGTCGTCGAGATACGCTGCGCTAAAACTTTCCAACCCGGCCAGGACCTGATTGACCAGTCGTTGGAAGGTGGCGGGGGTGTTTTTCATGCCGAAGGGCATCACTCTGAAGTGGAAATGGCCATCTGGAGTGGAGAAAGCAGACCTTTCTTGGGCCCGCTCGGTGAGGCCGATCTGCCAGTAGCCACTGGTGAGATCGAAGGTACTGAGGTACTGAGCCGACCCTAGGCGGTCAATGAGTTCGTCGGCTCGGGGGATGGGGTGTGCGTCGGTTCGGGTGACTGCGTTGAGTCCGCGGTAGTCCACGCAGAACCTCAGCTCAGGGACGGTGTCGGGGGCGGCGGCTTTCGGAACCAGGACCACGGGGCTAGCCCATGGGCTGTTGGAAGCTTCTACCACTCCTGGGTCCAGCATTTTGTCGACTTCGGCCTTGATGCAGGCTCGAACTCGGTCGGGGACTCGGTAGGCTCTGTGTCGTACCGGAGGGCTGTCCCCGGTATCCACGTCGTGGACGCACCAACTGGTGACGCCGGGGGTGAGGGAGAAGAGGTCTGAGAATTGTCCCAACAAGTGGCGACATTCTTCCCGCTGCAAGGGAGTGAGGGAGGAGAAGAGACTCATTCCCTCTACGGAGCCGTCTTGATCCTTGGCACACAGGAGATCTGGTAGAGGGTCTGTTTCCTCTTCCTCTCCGTCGTCGGTGGCAAGGAGTAATCCCAACTTAGAACGCACAAAGTGGGGTTTGAGCCGGTTCACGTGCAAGACTTTCAGGGCGTTCCTGGCTGATTTCGTATCAACGAGGTAGGTGACCTGGCTCTTGCGCTCTATCACCTTAAAGGGTCCAGTCCACTTGTCCTGCAAGGCACAAGGTTCCACTGGGGACATGACCCAAACCTGTTCGCCTGGTTGAAACTCGACCAGAGTGGCATTCTGGTCGTACCAGCGTTTCATCTCCTCTTGGCTGGCCTCCAGGTTGGCCTCGGCCAGCTTGCAAAACTTCCGCGTCTGGTTTCGGAGGGCCAGGACGTAGGAGAACACATCGGGGGGGTGCTCGGGGAGGCTGTCTCCCAGCCTTCCTTGACCAGGCTGAGGGGACCCCGGACGGGGTGCCCATAGACTAGCTCGAAGGGGCTGAACCCCAAGGATTTCTGGGGGACCTCTCGGTAAGCGAACAGGAGGCAGGGCAGGAGGACGTCCCACTTGCTCGCAGGGGCTCCTCGAGACCCATGATCATCCCTTTCAGGGTGCGGTTGAACCGCTCGACCAGGCCGTTACCCTGGGGATGGTATGGGGTGGTGAACCGGTACGACACCCCACACTGTTGCCAAAGGGACTTCATGTACCGGGAGATGAAGTTTGTGCCTCGGTCGCTCACTACTTCTCGCGGGAAACCCACCCGGGAGAAGATCCCCATGAGGGCCCGGCCCACGACCGGGGCCGTCACGGTCCGGAGGGGGATGGCTTCGGGGTATCGGATGGCGTGATCGACCAGAACCAAAATGAACCGGTGACCTAAGGAGGTCTGGGGGACCAGAGGTCCGACGATGTCGATCCCCACCCTCTCAAAGGGGGTACTGACAACGGGAAAGGGCTGGAGGGGAGGCTTGCGCTTTCCTCCGCTTTTGCCGCTAGCCTGACATGTGGGGCAGGACTTACAGTGGTGTTACACATCGGCCCGCATGTGGGGCCAGTAGAAATGGGTCACTAGTCGCTGGAATGTCTTATCTTGGCCCAGGTGTCCCGCCAGGGGCACATCGTGGGCCAGGTTGAGGAGGAGACCGCGGAAACGTAGGGGTACCACCAGCACGCGGGCTGACCCTAGTTCGGCGGTCTTCTGTTCACTGTACAGGAGGCCGTTTTCCCAGTAAAGGTAATGGGAGCCGGACTGGTCTCCAGCGGCCTGGGCTGCGGCCTGTCGCCGGAGCCCCTCAAGGGCGGGGCAGGAGGTCTGCTCTTGGCAGAACTCCTCTCGGGACGGTCCTCCCTCTTGGCGCCACTGGGCCAACTCGGGGAGATCGGCTAGGGTAGGGACTGGTTCGACGGCGGGTCCGAGGGGACCTTCGTCGGATGCGTTTTCTTCGATGGAGGGCTGGTTAAGGACCGTGGGGTGCTCGCCACCCTCGGGGACATCAGGGGCTGAACTGGGGAACTCGGGCTCTTCGTTCCCGGGGTTGGACATTCTGGCGGTCATGGCTCGGGTGCTCACACAGGCCCATTGGGGTAGTCCCAACATTGCTAAATGGGTCCTTCTCTCTACCTCTTTCCACTGGGAACTCTCTAAGTCATTCCCCAGAAGGCAGTCTACAGGCATGTCCGTGTGGACCGCTACCCGCAGATCGCCCGAAACTCCCTCCCACTCAAACGGGACCTGTGCTATCCTGCAGGTGCGGACGGAATTATCGGCTGCTATCACCCTACAGGAGGTGTGGGGGATGATCATGGACTCAGGGACTAGCGTGTATCTAACAGACGTGATGCTGGCTCCTGTGTCTCGAAGGGCTCCTATGCTGCGCCCGTTAACCTTCACTGTTTGGCGGTACTTTTCTGTGTTGTCGGGCAGGTAATCTCCTGGGATTATCTCGCTATTCCCCAGGGAGGCTAAGACCATGGCTGCGGGCTCCCACTCCCCCTGCTCTTCTATCTCTTCCTCTTCTAAGGCCACTGAGGATATCTGTCTGGTGGAGGGGCCAGTGGGAGTGGATTTTGGTGTCATGGGACATCGGGGATCACCGGCATAGTGCCCGGGTTGCTGACACTTGTAGCAGGTGGAACTGGGGCGGAGCCCCGGGGGTCCTGCACTCGGGGCGGCTCTCGTCGCGGGAGGAGAGCGTGGGGTCTGGTTTCTGGGGGGACTACGCTGGGGCCCTGACTGGGAACCCTGCTGCTTGCCTCGACCTCCCCCACCCCGCTGGCGGGAAGATCCTTGGTCGTTCCGTGGTGGGTCTCCCCTGGGCCCCTTCTGGACTCGGGTGGCCACCCAGCGATCGGCTTCAACAGCCCGTTTCCGTGGGTTGGCGAGCTTGCTGTCCAGGAGATGCTGTCTTAGTTCCACAAAGCAATTGGCGGACAGGTGCTCGTAAGCGACTAGGTAGACTAGGCCTTCGAAGGTGATCACATTGCTGCCCTTGATCCACCCATCTAGGGCCCGGGTGTAGTAGTTCACGTAGTCTACCCAGGTGGTGCCAGGAATCTTCTTGCACTCCCTAAACCGCTGGCGATACATTTCTGGCGTTAGGCCGTAGCGGAATGGGAGAGCGTCTTTCATGTGGGGGTAGGCGTTAATGTGTGCAGTCGGCAGGTCCAGCAGGGTGTCTCTCCCCTCGCTGAGGAAGCGGCTCCACAGGCCGGCCCCCCAGTCCTTCTCGGGGACCCGGTGAGCGGACATGGCCACCTCGTATGCTTTGAACCACTGCTGGATGTCGTCCCCTTTGTAAAATTCCTTTACAACGTCCTTGGGGATATGCACCTTTGTTTCTTTGGGAACCGCCAGTTCTCCAAGTCCCGGTGATCCGGTTGCTTCTGCCTGGCTTTCAGTTCCAGTTCTTTGAGGCTGCTATCGTGCTCGAGCTGAAGTTTCCGACCTTCATGCTCCCTCTGGAGCTTCTTTTCCTCCAGCTCTCCCTGGAGCCGCAACTGCTCAACTGCCAACTTCTTCCCTGCAAGTTTGAGTTCGCCCTCCAATTTGAGGCGCGCCAATTCGAGCTCATGGTTTCGGTCACGTTCTCGGTCGGCCATCTCCTCCGATGACCGGTCTCTCCCGGTTGCTGGGCTCCGGGTCGGTTGCTGGGTTCTCTCACCGGCCGGTGTACCGGGTTCGGTCTGGGGCCTCCCTCCCTCGTCTTCGGTCGGGGGAAGAGGTGCTCCGGACTCTACCCAAGCGGTTAGCGCTTTCTGGAAATCTTCCTTAGTCCGGTACTCGGGATACTCAGTTCTCTGCAGAACTGCTTTAGCTCTCTATGGGTGTAGTCCTCCAAGAGGTCTTTGTCGAATGTCGTCTTCACACCAGATTCCGTGGACGTCATTATTGCTCTTTCTTCCTCGTGCGTTTGCTGCGTGTGGGTTCAGGTAGTGTGTCAGTGGTACGATCTTCAGGCGTAGGTTCGTATCGCGTCGCTGCCACCAATGTTGGAAGGCGGTGACCCCAGGGGTCAAGATGACTCTCTTAACCACCCGGGACCTCCTCTCCCACAATTACTGCCCAGTCTTATCGAGGGGGAGTCCCCGCCGGGGAGGACTGATCGTACACACTGTCGACACACCACACTTACGAACGGACACCACACCGTGATTCTTTATCAAATATGAACTTTATCAGGATAAAAGTAGGGAGCAATACACAGCGATCGAGGGATCGCGAAAGTCTCGTAACGAGGGATCGGGGAAGCGGGACAGTCTTAGAGGGCCAGCTGGCACGCCACGCACCCTGCGCACAGTTCTCAATCCTCGAACTGGGGGGTACGGGGGCTGGCGATGGGACTTGCTGTCCTACTCACTTCTGGTTCAAGATGATCGTGAGGGTAGCGTCGGTGGTCCAGCCGGACCAGAGAGTTCTTCAAGCCGCGACGAGGTCAGCAGGGCTTGGTCAGGAGTACTCCGTCGTACTCGTAGGCAGGTGGAGCCGCGACAGCGTCAGCAGGGCTCTGGATGTTAGCAAATGTCTCTCGTTCCCAAGAGTGGGCCGCGACGAGGTCAGCAGGGCTCCGATGGTTCAGGTCTTACTCTTCGAGAGGGAGTCGCGACAGCAGGACTCCGGTGGTTGAGGGATGAGCCGCGACGACGTCAGCAGGGCTCGGTGGGTCAGAGTCTGTTCTCCTCAAAGTCAGCCGCGATCAGATCAGCAGGGCTTTCTTGTCCAAGATACAACTGCCGGCTAGATGGAGTGCAGGCTATCTTATAGTCCAGGAGCTCTTTGATGTCCGGACCCTCAGAGGCAGGAGGCCGGAGGTCCGAGGGCCAGGCGCCTGATTGTCTGGGCGGCTGGTTCTTTGATGCTTTGGACCATGCGTCCAGGGAATCCCAGACGCCCATCAAGGCCTGGAGCCAGCTCACTAGGAAGCCAAAAGGTACGATCGAAACCAGCCCCCAGGGATGGCTCGGAGGTGTGAGGACGACCAGCTCCTCGGGAGGGGGCCGGAGGTGTGATGGAAGCCTTGGTTTCGGGTACTTGGCCGGGGTGGCCAAACATGGAGTCTGCCGGTCACATGCATGGGTGCAGGCACGCGGTCGGGAGGTCGTTTCAGGTCCGATGTAGGAGTCTCAGGTTTAGTTCTGGGTGGACGGAAATTAGTTCTGTCCGTCGTTCTGGGTCATGGGGGGTCAGCGAGGGCCACGCCACGAGGCCGGGTCCAACACACACCTTATGGCTCATTGTCCCTTTGCTAGGAAAAACGCCCCACAGCTGTACCTCTTCACCCGTTTCTCCATCTTGGGAGTCCCTTTGATTTCCACCTCATGGCGATCTGTGTTTTGGATCTAATCAGTGCTAGATCAAAAAAATATGCTGTTCATGCATGAGGCATTTTGACAAGGGAAAAAGGAGACTCTCTATAAACTTTCAGACAAGGTAGTAAATCATCTTGTTTTATAGTGTAAATTTATGGTCGGAATGATACAGTTGTAAGCAGCACTGCATATATTCAATTTAGATGACAACCATAGGAAACTTGGTGCTCTACAAAAAGTGACTGTGGTGCAGGTGGCGACGCAAGTGAAGAAGTGAAACAGCAGAAACGGCGGGGGGTGTAGTGCTGGGGAAAAAGGACGACGAGCACTTGAAACAGGTCCGAGAGAGACGTAGTATCGCTGCTGATAGTTACCTCGATCATGCAAGTTACTTGCACATACATGACACAGTCTGAAGCTACACAGTTGAATACACTATATAAGGGCTACAGTATGAATTAGCTTCCGGTGTAGTAGTGTGATGTTTAAAAAAATGTCCTCTACTCAATTTGTTTGAGCGGGAACAATGGGGTGCAGTAGGATGTTTTCAGGTCATTCAAATTTTTGAATGCCCTAAATGTTCACTGCAAGATGATCTAAGTCAGCGGTGGCCATGAATAGGCAGCTGGGCCAGCATGGCTTGATCCAGGATACAGTTTCAGAATATGTGTACAGTATACATTTACATGCCGCAAATCTAAATAGGACTCATTTACATATCAGTTACTTTGAAAATATGACAGGAATTTGGAGCTGCATTGGCCGCACATGCTCTAAGGTTTAGTTCAGAAGGTGCACATCTCTGCAAATCAGATGTCACCTTCAGGGGCAAAACACAATCCTCTGTGGCGCAGGTTGGCCCCAAAACCTTTAGGGGGCCCCCATTCAGCCCAAAGCCTGTGAATACTTATGAGATATTGGGGACTTGGGGCCCCTTATCACAATCGGGAGGCGTACCCCATCATTTTGTGTTACGCCACGGCTGTCCTTAGGGTTCATGTGGATGTCCGATTTTTCATGGTATAGGGCAGTCACTGTAATGGGGCGTGGCTTAACACGCAACGAAGATGGTCGCACCCGGGTAGAGCTCCTGTATAAGCTCCCCTACCCCGGGTCCTTTCTCCGTCCACACTTCTCCTACCGGCCTGAAACTGCTGGCGGACCCGCCCGCACTTGTTCCCCGCTGGTGGCCCGACTTTGGGAAGGATCGGTGCGGGGGCTCCGGTCCGACGGGGCTGACCGACTCGACGCCGCCCTGCTTGCGTCCTAGCCGGTAGGCGCTGCTGGGCGAGACCGAGGATCCTGACGGCCGACTAGGCCTTGGTGCGCGGCCTGCGCCGGAACCGCCGCGATCCTACGAGCAGGACTGAGCGGCCTCTGCCGAGGCTCATCCCCGACCCTGCACCCCACCTCGGCCATAGCAGCGACGCCTGGAACCACCATTGGGACGGCACTAGGCGGTTCAGAGTGGCGGCCTTGTCCGGCGGCGGCCCTACGACCCATCCTGACGGCGGAGGTAAGCGGGGACCCCATACCGGGGGCACTGCGACGAGGAATCGACGCCACCCTAGACTGCCCAAGCCACGCGCTATTCACACTGCGCACGCCCAGGAACGAGGGCCCACGCAGGAGGCCACAGCGACCACGAGGCGCCAGAGGTCGTACGAGTGCCCCTCCACCAGTACCTGGGGGTCCCCCCTCCCCCCCCCCTCCTGCATGCTACACACGCTGGGACACCATAGACTGCCATGGACGGTGCCTGGGCGCGAACAAACAGCGCTGGGAAGGCGCGATGATTGCTGGGGACACCCACGCGTTCTCTCCCCCTGCAGAGATGACCGGACCATGCCGCAACTCATCCAACTTCGTACGCTGTGAGGTATGACTTGGAGAGCCCACTTGCCTACCTCGAATTAATCACCGACCTGCTCCTACTGCCTGATGAGAGATTGACCCTACGCACCCGCCCACCCCAGGTCCTACTGCCTGAGAAGCGCGGACTGAGCTGCGGACAGGCCTCGCGCCCGCCTGCAAGATACTTGCCCCCTGAGGCCTGAAGTGACTGCCACGGCGGCAGAAGGAGCCCACTACACATCGCTCGTAACCCGAGACTGAGGCCACTGAGTGGCTACCTGCGGGGACAGCCTGAAGCCTACGGAGATTATCCTTTCTCATCGGATCCATAATCCGTGTTCCTGCCTATCCTCCTCCTGATAGCGGGGTCCACTTGCACGCTTTGCCTGGCCCATGTCTGCAGGGGTGAGATCGCGCTCTGGATTAGGGACTGCGTCAACGAAGGGGAAGCAGTCGAAAGCAACATCCAAGATGGACGCGGAACAGGTGGCGTCGAAACTGGACAGCGTGCTGGCGGCCATGGAAAGGATGGAAGAATCCCTCCAACAGACACGCACTTCCCTGGAGACCAGGATCAATAGTGTGGCCATCGACCTGACGCACCTTCGAGCCGACCACAAAAAACTCCAAGACCGGACCTCGACACTGGAGAGCACGGTAACGACCATCGAACCGAAGATTACCCAGGCGGACAAACACATACGGGATCTCCTAAACAGAGTGGAGTTCCTGGAGGACCGCGCCGAGGATGCGGAAGGACGGGCGCGAAGGAACAACATCCGCCTGGTGGGCATTCCGGAGAAATGGGAAGGGACAGATCCTGCTCGCCGCGTGGAGGACTGGCTGCGCGATCTGTTGCCGGAGGACGCACTATCGCCCTACTTCGTGGTGGAACGGGCCCACCGCGTGCCCACGAGACCACTGCCACCTGGCTCGAACCCCAGACCATTCCTTCTCCGGGTCCTCAATTACAGGGACCGTGATGCAATACTACGCGAGTCCAGGAAGCTAGGGGAAGTTAAAATAGACAATACCACAGTGATGTTCTTCCCTGACTACACTGTACAAGTGCAAAGACAGAGACACTCATTCCTAGCGGTGAAGAGACGCCTACGCCAAGCGGATCTCAAATATTCGTTGCTCTTCCCGGCCAAATTCAGAGTCATCGCACAAGATAAAACACACTTCTTCACAAGCCCGGAGGAAGCAGAGGCCTGGCTTGATGCGGGACAACCGGACGCACCTAGGAAAGCGCAAGGAACTGCCACTGCGGAACGGACTCGAGGATCGAGAAGACGGCGCCGTCGCAGGACTCCCTCATCACCACGGAACCGTGAAGCACCCACACACTCTCCACCCATGGACCAAATCCTACAGGACCAACGAGACGCTCTACGCAGGGTGGTGGAAATCAGCAACTCACCTTCCCAATCGCCACACCCGAACGCCAGCCCGACTGCATCCCTGACAGACGATGAGGCAGTGTACGGAATGCCGGACACACAGGGCTCCAAGGGACTTCCGGAAATCACGCCACAGACAGCAGACCTCTTTGGCTAAACCAGGGGGCCAGACTAATGATGCGCCTCCAGAATGCAGCACTAGCGCACCTAAACGCCTGTATGGATGCCCACCCCCACGCAAGTAACCTGTGCGCTCACCCATGGACCCAGCCTCCCCGGCCCGACGGACCAGGGCTGCACCAATCACTGTGAGTACTCTTTTGCTTCTTTTACACCTGGCCCGACTGCTCACTGCCGGGCACTGGAGTTCGATTTACAGTGCTGCTCATACCAAGACATCACTGCCCTGGTTGCAGGAGGAAAGGGTTCTCCCCCGGGGGCCCTAACCCCCTCACCAATGACACTTGAAACATGCCATTGACACTGTACCGACTGGCGAGGCCTGGGCACCCGCCAGACAGCGACGGCCTTTTTCACACGCCCGGGAGGGACTCTGCACTCCCCACGAACCACGCTGTGAATATTGCTCCTGCACGAATAAGCCACACGAAGCCCCCCAGAACTGTATAGTTTACGAGCTCATTAGAGTGTTTGGACGGCGACATGTTGTGCAGCCGACCTTTTGGTATTTTAGACTTTATTGCCAAGTTGAGGCCATATGTTTTTCCTCCCTACCTTCCCCTTCTGAATTGCTGGAGACTGATTCGCAATACACTTACGACTGGTAACCTCTTTGTATTACGGGCGGGGTGCTGGCTTTGGCGGGGGGCTACACACGAGACGCTGCGGCGCAGAGGGGATAGGGGACACCACATACTTGACAGTTATGGCTGATATACGATTATGCACCTGGAACGTCAGGGGGATGCATACACCGGCCAGGCGCTACCAAATCTACTCCTATCTGAAACGTCATAGGATCAACATTGCACTACTCCAGGAATCGCACCTGAACAAGGCAGAGGTACACGCACTACACCGTAGATGGCGCGGCCAGCTCAATGCCACGGACTACTCCTCGTACGCTCGTGGCGCGCTTGTGTGGGTTCGCCCTGGCACCCCTTGGACAGTCACTGATACCATAATAGACCGGGAGGGTAGATTTGTTGCTGTACAGGGCAGATTAGATGGGCAGCAGGTGGTTCTAGTCTCTCTATACTCCCCTAATGTCGATCAGGGTATCTTCCTGACGCGCCTTTCCACCGCACTGGCGGCCTGGCAAGCGATCCCATGGATACTGGGTGGAGACTATAATTGCACTCTAGACAACACTGGACCGCTCCTCCACACCCGCACTTCATGCGCCCACACGAGCCGCCACAAAAGCATTACTCGGTTGGGCTGCGCAATGGGACCTCCAAGATGTTTGGCGATCACGCAACCCCGGCACGCGACTCTACTCCTACCACTCTGGCGCCCACGACCTACATGTCCGCCTTGACAGGTTCATGGCGTCTGCCGCACTCTTACCTCTAGTGACAGATGCACGATACATGGGCCGCACACACTCGGACCATAACCCACATTTCCTGTCTCTGTCCTGGGAACGCCCGCGCCCCCCTGTACCCACCTAGTGGCTACAACCAGCACTACTGCTTGATGCGGCCTTCCGCGATTCCCTCCTTGCACGCACTGCCCAATACTTCGAGGAAAACACAGACACGGCGTCCTCCCCCCGGGTAGAATGGGACGCATTCAAAGTGGTGATTAGGGGCCACTGCTTGAGAACACAGGGATGCATAGGGCACCAACTGGAGAGAGATCTAACCAGTCTGGAAACTGACTTGCTTGACAGGGAGGAGGAGGCTGTTGGAGGGGATGCTAACTCGCTACGGGAAGCACAGGCGGAACACACGCGACTGCTGGAACGCCTGCGCAACATTAATTATGCAGCACACTCGGCAAGAACACATCACCTGGGCGACAGACCAGGCAAGCTCCTAGCTTTTCTGATATCGCAGGAAAACCGCGTGACCCCTGTAACAGCTATAGACGCGGAGGGGCAAGGCCTCCTGTATACTCAGCGCCACATTCACAATCCGTTCACCACCCACTACACAGCACTATACCGCTCCCGGCTAGCAACCCCTTGCCCTGACATCACTGGCTACCTCTCCCCCCTTCCCATGCCACAGCTCACACCTGCCCAACAGACCGACTTGGGGGCCACACTTGACTCAGATGAAATTCGTGAAGCAATATTTCACTTGTCCAACGGTAAATCCCCGGGTCCGGACGGGCTTCCAGCCGAATTCTATGAGGCTAACTCTGACATCCTTGTCCCGGAACTGTTGAAAATGTACGCTGCTGCCGTGGAGGACGCGGCCTTACCCCCAACGTTAAATGAGGCCACTCTAATCTCCATCCTTAAACCGAACAAAGACAGCACACAGATGGGCTCGTACCGCCCCCTAGCGCTCCTGAATACGGACTACAAAATTCTGGCCTCCACACTAGCCCGTAGACTGGCTCCGCACATACCCCACCTGGTCAACCCAGACCAAAATGGTTTTGTTCCGACGCGGCACACCTCCCACAACATCCGTCGCCTCTTCCGGGTACAAAAATACGCTGTTCAGCAATGGCCCAGGGCAGGATGCCTGATATTGGACCTGGAAAAGGCCTTTGACTCGGTCGAGTGGCCGTTTCTTAGAGCAGTTACTGAGAAGTGCCAGCTGGGAGATGACTATGTGGCTATGGTGGGCCTCCTATATGATAGACCGACGGTTCGGGTCCGCACAGGCGCGCTGCTCTCGGACGTGATCCGGGTTCGGAGGGGCACCAGACAAGGCTGCCCCTTATCGCCCATACTGTTCTTGCTCGCAATGGAACCCCTGGCCACGATTCTCAGGACGAAGGGACCTGAATGGGGGATACCGCTGGCGGATGGCCTACATGCAGTGTCACTCTATGCAGATGATCTGCTGCTGTATGTCAGAGACATCACTGACATCCCGGCTTCCCTTACTGATGTCTTCCGGACGTTTGAGGAGATGTCGGGTCTACGAGTCAACTGGGCCAAGTCAGGGGCCTACCCCTTCAGTTCTGACACACCCGAGTGTGACATCTGCCTGGGCGGCGGGAGACTGCAATGGTACCCTACCACCTTTCGGTACCTGGGTATACAAATCTACCGGGATCTGACAGACGTCCTGGAAGGGAACCTTCTGCGGACGATCGCCTCAATCAGGGCACAAATCACCTTCTGGAACACCCTGCCCCTCAATGTTCCTAGCCGAATAGTGCTGACCAAAATGATTGTACTGCCCAGACTGCTATACTACTTTGCTAATCTTCCCACGTACGTGCCTTTCAGAGTATTCCGAGACCTGGAGGTCCTGCAGAGGAGCCTCATTTGGAACTCGGGCCACCCCCGGGTGGCACTGACCAAATTTTATATGCCCACTGACTCGGGAGGCCTAGCGGTTCCCAACATGGAACTGTATTATCTCTCGGCGCAACTACAATGGGTGACGGGATGGCTAAGCGGCAAACATCTGGATGATACTACCTCGGACACCGCTGCCTGGACGCAACCCCAACTTTGCACACTGTTTCACCCACTCACCAAGACTCCCTGCCCCTCCCAGCTGCACCTTGCAGTAGCACGTAAGTGCTTTCTGAGATGTCTGAAACTCACACGAACAACGACACCATATGCCCCGATACTGCCCCTAATGGGCACTCCGAGCCCGACAGGCGCGCTGACGGAGACACGCCTAGCAGCTTGGACGCAGGCTGGCGTCGACACACTTAGCGACCTGTATGCCGATGGAGAGTTGCTCCCCTTTGCAACCGTGGCGGCTGACACAGGCCTCCCAGCTGGCCAGTTCCTGTTACATGCATCCCTTTTGCGTACGCTCACCGCTTCCTGGGGCGACATGACAGTGGAGCTGCCGATGCACACCTTTGTGCAATACTTGCACGTCATGGGTAACGGCTCACACATCATCCACTGGCTAGCGCAAGCCCTGCAGACAATCTCACAACCACTGACGACGACGCTCCGGGCGAAGTGGATGACAGACAGAGGACGGGACTGGACCGATAAAGAATGGGAGATGATCCTGGCTGGACCGACATACATCCCACGCAACCCCCGTTTTAAAATAATCCAATTTTACATAGTGCACCGCGCTTACCTCACTCCCGACAAAATTAACAGATACTTCGCAACCACGACTGCTACTTGCCAACGCTGCTCCCTGCCCGGAGCTGATCTCCTACACATGCTGTGGCACTGTTCAAATATTCGTCCGTACTGGGACGGCGTCACAGCGCTACTCAACCAGGACGCTGACGAACAACTACCCCACACTTGGGAGGCGTACATCCTGGGTTTAAATAGACGCACGAAACTCAATAAAGTGCAAGCGCGCTTCTGGGACATGGGTCTCATAACTGCGAAACGCCTGCTTACTAAACATTGGAAAGCCGCGACCCCCCGCACATCCGACACTGGTGCACCTCCTTCACCAACTGGGCACGCGCGGAAAGCACAGTCCTTCTCCGGGAGGAAACTGCAGGGGTTCGGAAATTCCCCATCGCCCAGCTCTGGGATGACCTTCTCAAGACATACCAGCGCGCCTGCCTGCAGCGAGGGATAACTTGAGGCGACAAGCCCTGTTGCCACCATGAAGACGCACACGGACGACCCCAAAAGTCATGACTGAGTGCCCCCCCCGTGCCCAATGTCCTACATTACGAGACAACCAGCTGCATCCCACCCTGCTCCAGCCGCCCCCAAACGGAACTCATAACGATCTCCGCTCTCCCCACCCCTTTCCCCTCCCTCCCCTGATCTCACCTGTTTCCCTACTCACGGAAATCTCTCCTTCCCACAGTTATTAAGACATAGGGATTAGTTACCTTACTGGTCAAGTTCCTGACCAGACCCCCTCCCCTATCGCAGAAGGAAGCAACCATTGCATCATGAAACTGATAAGAAGCGGCCATCTAACGGAACTCATACCACCTGCTGCCTACCAAGGACCGCGCCCAAGGACAGCAGTTAGATGCAGACTCACACTAGCACCTCACTTACGATAAGACATGACCAGGACATACAATACATTTTCATCGCCCCTCGATCTTCCACATTGCGCTCTCCTACTCATATCATGGGAAAATCACTTGCACACTGCGCCATCAGACGTCCTGGTCTCCGTGCACACAATGGCTCTGAGCATGCCACACCTAGCTTCACCACTTGTTCTACTCCTCAGTGAGCTATACCATTGCGCATCTTGCTACACCCGCGTCAGCATTACTCACACTCACCTGAGTTACCACCTATAGACAGCTCCCCCACCATTGTTTATCCACAACGGGCACGCGGATCCTCAGGGGGGACCTGAGCACTGAATACAACAGCACTAATGCTTGACCTACTCTGCAATGTTTATGTTCATAATAAAATATAAAATGTAGACCTATCATTTATACAGCTGAATGCCAAACTGTCACCTATGTATATTTCTGAATATCGCCGCCGGACCCCCGGGTTACCGGCTAAATGGCTGTGTCATTCGATCATGGACCCTGCTATCTATACATGGCCTGACCGGCTCATGCATGACACGGAATGTACAATGTATGACAACAATGTTATATACAATAAAGGTCTTCCAAAAACAAAAACAAAAAAACAAAAAAATAGGGCAGTCACTGTAATGAAGACAGTGGCTGGTGACTGTTTTCACGTCTTCATCGCCCTAGCAAGATTCTTTTGACCAACTTTATTTTGTTATATTTCATTATTTTAAACAACAGTTATTTCAGAGTGTCCTGCTTTATAGGTTACGGTGGTAGTGTCCCCTGTGGATGCCTCACATGCCCTCCTAGGATGAATTTATAACATTTTTTTTATGGCAAATTAAGATGCTCAGTTGAAGTGAGCTGACCAACAAGAGGCAAGGGGAGGTGATTTTTGTTTTCAGTACACTCCCTGTCCAAAGGAGTTTCAACTTAATAGTGCCCCATTCGCCATTGAAAAGGCAGACCTTAATACAACCCCACCTTCAATTAGTATTTTGAGACTGTGATGTCATGTGACATCTCACTATGACAGAGAGGATAAACCTTATGCCAGAGGTGCCACTGGAATTATTAGACTCTGCGTCCTAGAATTAATCCACAAAAATATGGATTTGCTGCACTTTCCAAATAATCCGCCATCTGCTATATAAATTGCAGATCTCTACATAAAATGTTTCTAGTTCAAATGCATCATAAGTTGGTGCCATACAGTTTCCAGCTGTAGAAGATCATTTTATTGATCGGATGCCACCAGTGCTAAAGTTGGCCCTGAGCAGACTTTGTGTGGTGCGTCATCAGCTCTGTGGTCAGGGCATGAGGCTGCCTCCTTGTTGACAGTTAAGTTGGGACGTACAAATGACAGGACACGACTGCTTTGCTAACCATCCAAGTGCTAGAGGCATGCGTTTTTAGCTTTTTCACTAACCTGCGCACATCACAAAGCGCTAAACCAAAGCAACCCTGGTGTGCAGGGGTAACATCTGGCCAGATGACAACCAAACCCTCCTTGAGAGTCTCACATGTCGCACTACAATGAATTGCAGGACAGCTCTGATCCCAGTATTCAAATGCACCCCCTCATTTGTCATTCTGTCACACTCTATTTTCATTTCAGAATAACCAACAATAAGATGAGATGTTGCACTGCAGATACATAGCATGAGTAAAGCTTAAAATCATCAAAACATGGGGAAACAGATCAATAAGTCTCCACAGGTCCTTGGACAGCCCAGAGTAGCTTCTGAGAACCTGATGAAAGCAGGATTGGCAAAGAAAATAGACCTGGCCTTGAAAAGTGTGAAAAAAAAATGTTATGTCTTTTTATATAAACATTTGCATTATCCAAAAATAAATTGCCAAATGTATAAAAAAGTGAAACTGAAGCAGTTTCTCAGCAGCCTTGACATACCCCCCCTGATACTGAAGTGCCATCCTTTTCAGGCAGCTAAGCACATACACGCTGTCAATCACAGTGCACATCAGCAAATGGGTCAAGTTGACTGACGCATTGAGCCCATACCATGGTGGGCGGAAGTAAATCTGAATGACAGTAGGAACAGACCAATGGATGAATTGGGGGAACCGAAAGCCCTGTATTTATTTTTTCATTACGTTTGGGATAACATGAGGCGTCTCTAGGCCAGACCTAAGCACATTGACTGCAAAATTATAGGCTCAGAAACGAAGACTGACAAAATCTCGACCACATGTAAATATCTCCCCTCGACTTGCTTCTAAGCACATCATCAGTTACCTCACCGCCCCCCCCCCCCGAACCTGATAATACTGAAGTTTAAGATTAACCCAGTCTTGAAAGAGAGTTTTATTGCACTTATACGTTTCATGCCTGCTAATACCGTCGCTCATTTGCAAGGTAAACTGTTCACCTTTCGGTTTCTTGCATATGAAGCTCCCCTCCCATTCCACAAACAGTGCTCTTTTGGCGGAGGAAGCTTTCTGCCGGTTTTAAATGTCCCGTCCTCGGCTTGCAAGCACCAGGATACCATAGCTGCCAAGGTTTCAGATTGCTTACGTGACATTTTCATAATTTCAGTGTACTTATGAGTGACATTCAACAAATATGAGTGACATTTTTTCGCAACCAAAATGAAGCAATTAGACAAGAAAAACATATAAACATCAATAATTACACCTATTTGACTAACGAAAAACTAAAACAGCTCCAAAGCACAGGGCAGTTGTATCTATTTTTGCAGACATCCAGCCGAAAAACGTGGTATTGCCTGGATGTCAGCAACATGAATTACAACTGCCCTGAAAGTTTGTCAGTTAACAAAAGCAATAAAAATGCTCCAAGAAACAATTTTGTGCAGGACCCATCATTTCACTTTGACGATGATGAATGAAATGTGCTGATTGTAATACAGCATGTTGGGGTTTGTATGCCAAAGGGAGGCTGGCTGGCACAGGTTAATAAAGTAACCACTTTTACAGGAAGGAATTACGCAAGTAGGCAGTGTGCAACGATATTCATGTCCCTTGCATCTAACCTGAATACAATAAGAACACAACGTGTCTTAAAAAAACAATTTTTTTTAACAAAAAAAAAAGAAATTTCTGACCTCTTCCTTACTGAGTCTTCAAGCTTTTCAAGGCGGAAACACCTGAAGTCCGCATCACTGCTGGCTGGCAGACTCCCCGCACCCATCATGCCAGTTATGCTGGATGCAGCCGCACGCCCGTCGCAGTCAACCTTGCAGAAGTTAATTCTGCGTGCCTATTCTAGGTGGTGGTGGGGTGGCGTGCGTGCGCTTCACGCTGCAGGCAGCATTTCAAACGGTCCGCGCGCGCAGCACTGGCGGCCCGTTGCGGCGGCTTTTATAATTTATTTGGGGATACTACTATAAAGTAGTGTTCCCAAATAAATTATAAAGGCCGCCGCAACGGGCCGCCAGTGCCTCGCGGCTGCCGCCCCCAAAATGGTGCCGCCTGGGGCGGACCGCCCCCCTTAGCTACGCCGCTGGGGAAGGGAGAGGGATCTGCCATTGACCCAATCACGATTCATGAGCCACCACTGCAATTGTCGTGCAGTGCCCTCAGAGATCTGAACATTAACGGACAGGTTGCCCTGATGCTGTGCCCACTGGAACTTCAGGTTCCACTGCAGAGCCAGCATATGCCATCTGGCATGGTCCACTAGCAGGATGGAGGAGGCCATCACGCCCAGGATCCAGAGGGTCATCCTAACCAAAACTCGAGATAGAGGCTGAAAGATCGGAATCATAGCCTGAATATCCCAGATTCACTGCTCTGGAGGATAAACCCGAAACTGCGCAGAGTCCAGAACCGCTCCGATGAATAGGAGCTTCTGAGAGGGAATCAGGTGCGACTTCGGCACATTGATGGAGAACCCCAGCAAATGCAGGAGGTCGGCCGTAGTCTGCAGGTGGGAGACGACTGCCTGGGGCGAGCCCGCCTTCAACAACCAGTCTTCAAGATAGGGGAAGACTGGAACCCCTGATCTGCACAGATGAGCTGCGACCACCTCCATCTCTTTCCTGAACACCCGAGGTGCGCTGGTAAGCCCGAAGGGGAGCAGGGTAAACTGAAAGTGCTCGTGGCCTACTGTGAACCGCAGGTAACGCCTGTGGGCCAGCAGGATGTGGAAATATGAGTCCTGCAAGTCCAACGCTACCATCCAGTCTCCAGGGTCGAGGGCAGACAAGACCTGAGCTAGCGTCAACATCTTGAACTTCTCCTTCCGGAGGAAGCGGTTGACGTTCCTGAGGTCCAAGATATGATGTAGGCCCTTGTCCTTCTTGGGGACCAGAAAGTAGTGGGAATAATAACCACAACCTACTTCTGGCCCAAGAACGGCCAAGAGGGCAGTGACTTCCTGCTGAAGAAGCGCAGGATGGTCCCCCGACATGCAGTGGTACTGAGGTGGCGTGGCTGGAGGGGAGGTCTCAAAGGGGAGGGAGTAGCCCCTTCGGACTATTTGCAGCACCCACCTGTCTGAGGTGATATTGCACCAGTGGGGGAGATGATGGCAAATTCTGCCACCCACTGGCGTCTGATGGGCCTGAAAGTTCAGGCTTGGAAGTGGATGCTGCGGGGGTGGAGATGGACTGACCCGCCCGCTGGGCCCCAAAACCACCTCGGCGGTTCCCACAATCACTGATGTTGTTGTTCCGCAGGCCTGTGGCTCTGAAATGAACGTGTTGGGGCACCCCTTCCATGGCAACGAAAGGAGCGCAAAGCAGAAGGCGGAGGAGGGCGAGTGGTCGACAGGCCCAAGAATTTGGCCGTAGCCTGTGAGTCCTTAAAGCGCTCCAACGCAATATTTACCTTATTGCCGAAAAGGCGAATGCCTTCAAAGGGCATGTCGATCAGAGTGTCCAGGACATCCCCTGAGAAGCCAGTTGTTCTCAGCAAGGCGGGGTTCCGAAACACCACCGTCGTGGAAATCGCCCTGCTTAGCGAGACAGCGGTATCAAGCCCACAACGAATGGTAAACTTAGCTGCGTCTCTCCCAGCTGCTATAGCTTGGGAGAGTACTGCCCGTGCCTCTTCCGGACAGTTGGGCAGCACCTGTGCAACTGTGCCCCACACAGAGTGGGAATAACGGCCCAAGAGGCATGCAGTGTTCACCGACCGCAGCCCTAAGCTGGCAGATGAAAACAGCTTCTTGCCAAGCTGCTCCAGCTTGTTGGATTCCCTATCCGGAGGTGCGGAAGGGAACACGCTCTGGGAAGCAGAGGCTTGGACAACCAAGCTCTCAGTAGTGGGGTGTTAGGAGAGAAAGTGGGGGTCGCCCGGAGGCAAGCGATGGCGTTGGGCCACGTTCCTATCCATAGGAGCCCCTGTGTTGGGCCTGGACCAAGTGCCTAAAAGAACATCCGAAAGTGCGTCATTAAAAGGCAGCAAGGGCTCCGAAGAAGTTGCCGCCGGCTGAAGCACTTCTGTCAGGAGGTTAGTCCTGACGGCCACTGTAGTGAGTTTGAGATGTATGTCAGGTGAGGTGTCAAGACCACTGGCATCCCCCAAGTCCTCAGCCCAGTCCGGATCATAGTCACACTGTTGTGTGAGAGGGCCCCCAGACCACTCCCAGTGGTCCCCCTTCCTCAAAGGCCGCGAAATAGGCTGAAAATAAGGAGGACGGACATAGGGGTAAAAAGGCCCAATGTGCGTCGCAATCGCGCTGAGCAACGCCGATCCAGGACTGTGTCCGGGTCGGGGCTGAACCTGGGGCCGACGTCGGCGGTAGCACCGGATGACGTCTGAGGTGGTGCCAGAGGAGGGGTCGACACCGGTGTCACCCGGGATCCGAGCCCGGATCAACAGGTGTCCTGCGGCGCCGGGGCTAAAGCCGCCGGCGATGGAAGAGCAGGACCCCCAGTCGGGCTTGCGGGCCCGAAGGCGCACCGGCAGGGCCAGACGCCTAAAGAGTTGGGCCATGGCAGCAAAAAACGCTACGACACCAGGAGTCAATCGACTCAAAAGAATTGAGACGAAAGGCCTCGAAAAACTCAGCAAAAAAGTGACTGGGGGTACTTGCTCTTCCCGGATCTGTGCTTGCTGGCGCGGAAAAAGAAATATCTGACTTCAGCGCGCGAGGGCGGTGTCTACATAGCTAAAGCAACGTCATCCGGAAAATCACGAAGCCTACGACGGAAGCGGAGCCGCACAACGCGACCTTCCGACACAAGGTTGTACTAGATGGGCCACTTGTGTGGTCGAGTGCCCCATGATGACCGTCAACTATGGTATTTTTTGAGTCTAAACAAGACTCCACTTATGATGCCCCCACATCTGATACCAATCTGAGGTTAAAATCAGCCTTTAACCTTTAACCCACCCCCACATACAACTCCAGCAGAGATTATAGCTTTTGAACAAGCTGTGTTCAACGATATGGAAGCTTTACCAACACCTACAGCCTTTAGGAACTTCTCTGCCGCCGAATTCCAAGCCCTCACAAATCTGAAAAATGATAGAGGAATTACAATTAAACCTGCGGACTAAGGGAGACCGATAGTGTCAGGGATTGGATCCCTTCTGGAACCCTTATCAACTTTCTGTGACCATTACCTAAAACCTATGATGCAAAAGAGTACCACATATCTCAAGGACACAAAGAACTTGCTACAATTACTCGAAGATGTCACTTTTGATGCAGACTCTGGGACGCTCGACATCGAGAGCCTATATACTAGTATCCCCCAAGACGAAACCTTGAAAGTTCTAGCCACAGCTCTAGACTCCATCGTCTGGGAATACCAAACACCCAAGTCCTTCATACTTCAATGTGCGACGATAGCCCTTAAGGAGAACTACTTTGAACATAAGGGCAAACTATACATGCAAACCACTGGAACTTCGATGGGCAGCACATTTGCTCCCAGCGTAGCGGGTTTGTATGTCTATGACTTCGAATCTAGACACATCATACCATCTGACAACCCCTTTTCCTCCTCCATAGGATTATGGAGGAGGTATATTGACGACATTCTCCTAATCTGGAAGGGCAGTCAAGTGTCCTTGGAGCACATTTTGAACTGGATAAACACCTTGGATACTTATCTCAAATTTACACACAGTTACAGCAAAAAAGAAGTCATCTTTCTAGATGTGGAAATCACGGTCAGTGGCACATTTTTGACCACGAAAACACATTACAAACCCACAGCAAAGAATAACCTCTTGGAATTCTCAAGCTTCCATCCTAGACGACTGAGGGAGAACCTTCCCTACGGTCAGTATCTCAGAATACGCAGGAACTTCAGCAGTGTCAATGATTACAAAAGCCAGGCAGTAGACTTAACACAGAAACTAAAATCCAGAGGTTATCCGGCAAAAATACTTGAGAAGGGTAACAAACGGGCCAGAAATCAACCTCGTGAGGCCCTTCTAGAGGATACCATCAAGGAACCTGCAGAAATACCATTAACATGTGTCACCACTTACAGCACCCTTTCAAACCAGATGAAAAAATCTGTGAACAAACACTGGAGTATAATCAGGAGCAACAGAAAAGACTGGCAAAAACCACTCTTCTCTATTAAAAATGCTACCAGCCTCAAGGATACCCTCGTTAACACAGGACCCAAAATTGACAAACTGAACCATCCCAACTCTGGATCTACCACCAATGCATGGGGCCTTCCACCAATAGTAGGGCACTATCCATGCTCCAATTGTAGTGTGTGTCACTTAAAGACCCACACAAAAGAACTTTCCTTAGAACCAGGGAAAACATGGTTTCAAAAGAAACATACAAATTGCAATTCAATGAACGTCATATACCTTATCACCTGCACATGTGGGAAAAGGTATGTTGGTATGACAACTCGAAAAGTCAAACAACGCATCTGCGAACATCGCAGCAACATCAGATGCCGTAAAGTCACAACGAAACTAAGTGAGCACTTCATCCAACATAACCATACACCCAATGATCTAAGATGGACCATCATAGAGCAAATCGAATCAACAACTAATACTGTGAGTATATTATTTGAGAAAGAACAGCGCTGGGTGTACAGACTTGGCACACACCTAGATGGCCTAAATGACTAGATCCCTTGGTCCACAGTACTTAAACGCTGACCTTCCCCTTGTGCCCATGGCCTGTCATTCCTCTTCCTTAATGAAGACACCTGCTAATGACCAATGAATTGGGGTACAGTACCAGCTTCCTGCCCCCAGTCGTGCTACACTTTGTAGTCATTCCCAGTGGTCACAGTGAAGAATTTTTTGCCTTCCCACGCAAATTACTCTAATTCTCGCTTTTCTCTGGACCTACGTCCTTTGTCCTTTCCTTGAAAAAAACTCTCTTTTTTGCAAAAATAATCTAAAATACCTTTTTTCATTAATACACAGACGGCACTAATATTCCATTAATGCTGTCACTGACACTCTCCTAAATCAGGAGTCTAGTGCGAGTCTTCAACCTCCTAGAAATCTAATAGAATTGCTTAGTCCCCCACATCGTCCAAGCCACGCCCGAGTCCAACGCATAGATCAGACAACGAACGAGCTTGCTTCCCAAGCCTCGTTCTGATGGCGGCCCGGGATTGGATAACCATCGGACTTGCCTACCAAGCCTCGTTCTGATGGCGGCCCTCCCATTGGCTGCCACACATCCCGCCTAGCCCGGCCCCCACCGGCACTCCACATTAGTGTCCTCGGCGCTGCGACCCACATCCACGGGGTCCGGAGCAGGAGAAGCTAGGTGCCAAGCGGGTGCTAGGTGTTGCGGGCGAAAGGATCCTTCGCATCAGTAACTATGAGCTAAGTTAATGCCCTGTTTGTTACCACTGTTAGCCGTGTAAATTTACAACGCTTTCCTTTCCTTTACTTTACTTGCAGGGTGTGCCATAGTCGCCTCCACCCCCCTCCCGAGACCCATGGGGCGTGGATCTTTTAGAACACAAGTGAGATTTTTAAACCTAACACTTGTGTGTCACACTAATTCCTTCAGGAGTTAGCACTTCTGGCCGTATAGCAATGGCCAATTGATCGCTATTCACTAGTGCTGTAAATAGAGCCACTCTGTCCTACGGCCTGCATTTCTTTCGCCATAGTGCATGCCCACACGCCTGTAATGCCCCTTGGGCAACCATACAGCGCTTCTGGCACTAAAATAGACGTATGGCACTAGGTCTATCTCTAGACCAATTCATAGCGTTTAAACGCAGAGACTGTCCTGACAATCAAAAACGATTGAGCATTAATTATATGTTTTGTCCTACATGTATGTTTGTCTCTCTTTTTTTCAGACTGTACAGGTTCCTCTGAGTGGAGGTAATTCCCACAACTTGTGGTTTGTGTTCTGTTTTGCACCTTTTCACACATAGAGCAATTTTTAACTTTCACGTCCTTTGGTTAGGGTGGGCCTTAGCGCGCCCATACCGCCAAGGTACACGCTACACGGTCCTGACGAATGCCCACGTAAATCTTACACTTATAAAGGGCAGAAACATGTTGACCCCACTTTAAGTGGAAACTCCCATCATAATCTGTGGTAGTTCTCCCACACATTCCTTTTAACTATGTCTAAACTGACCAGTGAATAAAATCTTTTTGGTTGGTACAGTTTTAGACATTTTTAACATCACTTTTCACATCACTGTCACAAAATCCAGCTCCGCAGTAATCTGGCGTTGTAGTACACCAGGGAGGCATTCGGCTTCTCCTGGTGGGCCCGATGATGAAGCATGTCACCAACCAGGTTGGTGAGTGAGGGCTTCCCATAAATCCCTTGAAGTCTTCCAATGTGTCCATGAGAGGGTATTTTTCTACAGTTTTTTCTACAGTCTTTGCCTCTGTGTTCCTACACAGACCCCTTTGCATATGACACTCTTTCTTTGTTTTGCATACTCAACCCGGGGGACTAAGAGTGCCTCCTACCCTCTCTCTCTCTAATTGTTTCATGACCGTCAACTATCACCATCTTAGACAGATTTTAGCGTGTTATCGTACTCTCGCCTTAATGTAGAGAAATGTTGCAAATGTCTGCCTAGTGAGAATAGTTACAGAGTAGAGCAGTACTCTTCAATATGAACCCTTATTGTCGACTTTGATATGGCTTCATGTCAATCTGGTTCTTTAACTTTATCTTGCTTTACGGCAGTGCTTGCTATTGGCTTTGACATGGTCTCATATCATTTTGCACTAATTCTGCTTTGTTTAAAGCTTCTTTGGGTTCATGACCGCGTTTGCATATCTGACTCCATTTTCTCGTCTGTCGCCATTTTCTGAGCTTCACAAGGTGGGGAGGGCATGTTTTGCGCCTCATTTGTTTTTCGCACCTCACAGACCAATGCAAACTGGATATTATTGATGGAATGTACAAACTCCGCCTCAAAGCCAAAATACAGGGGCTTGGCCAGCCACTGTTTTAACCTTGACGGGGACTGGTACTAGCCAGCCTTGTTTTCTCAGATAAGAAGGGGCGAGGCTTTCTTTTTGCTTGAACAGTTTTAAAGCGAGGGGCCTCTGGAGGCCAGACAGAAGTTCACCACAGAATAGACGTATTGCTGTGGGTGGGTGGGAACTTTGTGTCCTGACTGAAGTCTTGCCTGGCTGCAGTACCGGACTCCCCTCAGCTTGGTTTGGAAGATGTGGATATAGAATCAGTCGGTGAGGTGTTCCTACTAAATTCTTTACTAATTTCTTTCTAGTCTTGCTATTCTTTACTATTCTTTTCCTCGTTATTCCTTATTCCTTTTATTGCGTTGCTATATATATATATATATATATATATATATATATATATATATATATATATATATATATATGGATATAGGATTTATCTTCTTGAATAATAAATCATCCAGCACTCCAAGGTAGATTTGAAAGTCCTTTTATTTATAAATAATGACGAAATAAATCTACGCGTTTCTGGAGTCAAGCTCCTATATATATGTATATATTTATCTAGCTCAAAACTCCATTTCACAGCGCAAATGAAGGGACTGCACCCAACAAGGTACTCCGTTTGTTTTCATTCACCGAGAATTCCACAGAACGCGTTTCGGCTTGCGCGCCTTTTTTCGACTGGTTTACAAAGTGCATTGCAAAAACTATAATTATATCCGGTGCACATTAAGGGTTTCCGGGTCAAACCCAATAGACATGGTAGACAGACTCAAAATATAAATATACATAGAGGTGCCATGAGCGAAAAAAGGGGGGAAATTAATTTCTCCTTTTACCCCATTCGTTTGTTTAAACCAGATTGTAAACAATCTCTTTCATAAAAGAGGAAGAATTCATGTTCTCTTTCTCAATAGGTTTCAACTCAATTATCAACAGTTCATTGTATATACTGCAGTAATCAATCAGTAAAATAATTAATTTGTCATTCATTTAAATCATATCACAGCAATTGAAGAAAAAACATTTTAACAAATGCAGGTAAAGAACACACATAATTGAGCCCTGAATGGGCATAAGTATATTCGTTATCATGGCAACCTGCTAGGGGACAGCAGACCACATAAATCAACAAAATTGAGATATATATATCCATACTAATATACCAAAGAGAGAGCCCAAACCTTTGAGGCAGGTAATCTCAGGAACCACTGCACCAATCACAACACCCAATACAGCGTTGGAAAGGGCAGTTGCAGCAGAAGGACATAGGCTATGCAGACGCCCACCATATACATTTAAAAGGTAAAAGAACCGTGCCAGCAAAGTAGTCCCTTGTGGGCGTGTCTGCGTTGTGCTGTAGGCGTGTGCTGGGGGCGTGACAAACGCTGGAGGTGTGTGGTACTTTCCGCCCTTCATGCCATGTCTCATATCGTGTGCTAATCCCACCCTGCTCCCTTTAAATACCCCTGCACCCCATAATCATAACCCACCTTACTCCTTAACACCTTGGCTGCTAATGGTTTTCCCCTCCTGTGCTTATTCTACTAGAATCTCATTGTTCATGACGAGCTCAGCTCGTCATAAGCACAGCTCCACTGTGCCTCATGACGAGCTGAGCTCGTCATGAGCAGCGAAGGGGTTAAAATACCCCAACACCCTTAAACACTAACCCATCTTAACCCTATAAATATACCCTGTACCCCAAAACCCAAACCTATCCCTAAACCCTAAAAATACCCTTGTACCCTAAAGCACAAACCTAGCCCTGAACCCTATAAATACCACTGTACCCCCAAAACCCAAACCTAGCCCTGAACCCTAAAAATACCACTGTACCCCCCAAACCTAGCCCTGAACCCTAAAAATACCACTGTACCCCAAACCTACCCCTGAACCCTAAAACACCCCTGTACCCCAAAACCCAAACATAGCCCTGAACCCTAAAAATACCCCTGTACCCCCAAACCTAGCCCTGAACCCCAAAATACCCTTGTACCCCAAAGCACAAACCTAGCCCTGAACCCTATAAATACCCCTGTACCCCAAAACCCAAACATAGCCCTGAACCCTAAACATAGCCCTGAACCCTAAAAATACCCCTGTACCCCCAAACATAACCCTGAACACCAAAAATAACCCTGTACCCCAAACCTACCCCTGAACCCTAAAATACACCTGTACCCCAAAACCCAAACCTAGACCTGAACCCTTAAAATACCCCTGTACCCCAAAACCCCAAACCTACCCCTGAACCCTAAAAATTTCCCTGTACCCCAAAACCCATACCTATCCCTAAACCCTGAAACTACCCCTGTACCCAATAACCCAAAACTATATCTGAACCCTTAAAATAACCAAACACCCCAAAACATATACTTCAGTACCCCAAAACATATACCCCTATACCCATACTTACCTTATCCAAATATTTTTTTAAAAACATGCTTTTACCATGCATGCATTAACAACGAATTTCGTTGTAAATGTATGCGTGGTAAAGGCATATAAAATGTAATGCCATGCTTTTTTTTTATTTCAAGTCGTTTTTATAAGAGAAACAAAAGGAAAATAAACAATAAAGAATACTTAAAATACATAAGATACAGAGTACATTGGCTGAAGTTGAAATCAGGCAACTGACAATGGAAAAAGCAAGAAATTCAGGGATGAATACATGCATCAAATCATAGAGGGATTACAGCCATGATCATGGTATAAAATAATTAAACATAATAAAAAATTCAGAATACAGATATAAACTACAAATACAGAGTACCGAATACCAAATGCAGAGTGCAGAAATAGTGCACATCCTATATCAAAGATCGCGGGCATATTTCAGTATTACTTTGAAGGGATGACAAGGATGCAGCAAGATCTTTTTAAGGTAGAATTATACTCCTCGTACAACAGGTCAATGGTCAGTGGTTCGAACAAGTACCAGTGAGCTTGGGTATTGGCAGGTATGTATGTTCCTTTTATCATAGAAGCAGTTACAAAGGATGCGCCTACGGAGGGTCAAAGGAAAAGGAAGAGGCATCGAGGGATTTCCAAAGATTCTTGTTGGAAGCACGTTAAGGAGAGGAATGTAAAGCACTGTTGTCTGCTCCTCTAATGCAAGATACCCACTCTTGCCACATCCTAAAGGAAACTTCGGAGGCGTTCTTCCACTTACATAATATCACCTTACATGCCTGAGTTAGTAATAAGTCCAATAATTGACGGTCATTGTCATTGGTCACGTTTGGGTCCAGGGCACCCAGAATGACATAGACAAATTCTCTTGGAGGTTCGATCTTTAAAATATTTTTAATGCAAGTGAATATTTTCTCCCAATAGTTTCCTAACGAAGAGCAATGAAAAAGCATGTGTGCTAGATCTCCTGCAACCAAATTACAGTTCCAACAATTAGGGTTGTCTTTTAGTTGGAGTTTAAATAGCCTTTGCGGAGTCCAGAATACCCTGTTGAGTAGCATATATTTGGTTTGTGACAATATCGGGGAGACTTTGTTCACAAGGGCTGTGGTGTGAATTTTGGCCCAATCAAATGTAATCCCCGTTGTGTTGGGCTCCACCTCCTACCGTGATTCATTGGGTTTTGGGCTTTCCCCGGCAAAGGGTGGAGAAGTTTGTATACCTTTGACACAAAGTGTCCTGTCGCTTTAATACGTGCCAATCGTGGTTTAAGCCAAGGTTCTGAGGGTTTGAGAGAGCGTGTGGATAGGAGTGTCTTTAGTTTGAGGAAATCATAGAAGTCCATCGGTGTAAGGCAGTGTGTTGCTTGGATCGAGGAGTAAGGTAGCGGGTAGTGCCCGTCATAGAGGTCGCTCACCATGTTAATACCCTTAGCAGATCAGTGCTCCCAGTTGAGGGGTTCCCCATTTAGTCTAAGGGCGGGATTATGCCACAAGGCTATTGAGGTGGTGTTTTTTACCCTAAGGCCAGTCGTGTGAGCTTGGTCCAGCCTTAAAAGGGCCTGTCTCGTGTTCAATAAGATGTATTTTGAGTGAGGAAGATGTGTCAGGTCCATGGTAAGGAGCGCAGGGAGGGGAACATTGCCAACAAGGGATTTCTCTATCTCTACCCAAAGCGGGACATACATTGAATCTTCAATCAACCAGTGTACACCTTGTTTGCACAAGAATGCTGTTTGGTAATTTCTAAAGTTGGGAAGACCCAGGCCGCCTTTGTCTTTAGCTAATTGCAGCTTTTCATGGATACCCTGGGCTTCTTCCCTTGCCACAAGAATATACCAAAGAGTTTATCCACCTTGTGTAAAAAGTCCTCTGAGAACGTCATTGGAAGCATACTCGCTAGATAGTTCACCAGCGGGGTCACCATCATTTTTAGGGTCTCAGCCCTCCCCCACCATGACAAAAACTTAGGAGACCAACCGTCCAGCAGTTTTGACATTTTCTTTAGGAGCTGATCCTCATCAACTCGTAGGGTAGCAATGAGGCCTTTATCAAAGTCTAGACCTAGATACTTGAAACATCCCGGCTGCCAGGTTAACCCAGAGTCCCCCAAGATTTCTTTGTTGCCTTGGTTATTCAACAATTTAACCTCAGTTTTGTCCTTGTTTAATTTGTATCCCGATACTTCAGAGAACTCCTCAATAGTGGACATAAGTGCTGGTATCGCCTCTCCTGCCCTCTCTGATACGACTAGTACATCATCCGCGTATGCTGTAAGTTTTATCGTGCAGTCTTTGAATGAAATTCCTGGAATGTGTTTATTATGGCGGATGTGATATAGGAAGGGTTCTATGGCCAGAAGGAATAACGAAGGGGAGAGGGGGCACCCTTGCCTGGTTCCCTGTTGCAGTTTGAATGATGAGGAGAACGACCCTCCCGCTCTAACCCTGGCTGAGGGACAGGAGTAAAGGGACATGACCAATTTCGCGAATGACGGCCCTTGTCCGAATTTGTGTAAGACAGACTCTAAATATGTCCAATCCACTTTGTCGAATGCTTTTTCGGCATAGAGTGTGATTGCTGCAGTAGGAGTGGCGAGAAGTCTAGCTTTCTCAAGGACATGGGCTAGGGTTCTGGTGTTGTCGCTGGACAGCCTATACTTCAGGAAGCCAGCCTGGGAAGGGTGAATCAATTTTGGTAAGACCTTCTGGAGGCGGCTGTCTAGGATCGAAGGTCAAAGCTTACAATCCAAATTGATAAGTGAGATAGGCCTATAGTTCTTGGGGAGCTTTGGATCCTTCCCCTCTTTGGTAGCACTGCTATGATAGCATCCGCCAATGTACCTTTTACCTCACCCGTCTCGGTAATTTCACGGAAGAGGTGGAGAAGCGTGGAAGAGAAGCATTTATAAAATCTGGCGGTGAACCCATCAGGTTCACGGGCCTTCCCGCATTTTATGAGACTTTACAGCTTCCTCAATCTCGGTTTGCCAGATAGGGCTGTTGAGGCCTTCTTGGTCCTCAATGGAGAGTGACGGTAGAGCGCAGCTCTCCAAGTAGTCTTTAATCTTGTCCTCTTTCACATTCAAGTTCTTGGCATATAGATGTTCATAAAACTCTTTGAAAATTTCTGCAATTTTGAGAGGGTCGGACCAGGCCATTCCAGATTGATCTGAGATAGAACTGATCGTGTTCTTCTGAATCTTGAATTTAAGATAGGCTGCTAGGCTTTTCCCAGCCTTATTAGAGTCACACATTTTAAAACGTTTTTTCCTATTTAACAACACTCCTGCACTTTCGCGTATTTTGTTGTAAGCATATTTTTGGTTAGTTAATTTATTCAGCGTCTCCTCTTTCCTGTCTTTCAAGTATCTAGCCTCCAGGACAGAAATGTCTTCTTCTAGTGTCTCTAGGGCCACGTTACAATTCTTGTTCATGGCGGATTTAAGCTTAATGATAACCCCCCTTACAGTGCTTTTCAGTGCCTCCCAGCGCGTCAAGTCAGTGGTGTCACCCCTCTTATTATCTTCCAGAAATTTTTTTATAGCGGTTTCAATAATGTTCCTGTGTTGCTACTTTTCGAGGATTTCCTCGTTGAGACGCCATAGCGATTGGCGGAGCGTTGGTTTTATATTGGAGACAGTGAGTGATATGCAAGAGTGATCTGAAATGACCATTGGTTCTATACTTGCCTCTTCAATTCTAGCGATGGCGTTCTTTGTGATAAATAAGTAATCAATTCGGGAGAATGAGTCGTGCGGAGGGGAGTAGAATGTATACTCTCTCCCATCCGGATTTTGCAATCGCCAGGAGTCTATCAGTTGAAACCTGCTACAGAGTTTAGTGAAAGTTTTGTGTGCCTTATTACTGCGAAAGGGGCACCTGGAGTCCCTGTCAAACGTGGGGTCAGATGGCAGGTTAAAGTCTCCTGCCAGGATGTGGACGGCCGTATCAGGGATGGTGTCGAGCTGCTTCGTAAGATCTGCCCAGAATGTTAGGTCGCATGTGTTCGGGGCATAAACATTTGTAACATAGAGTTCGATGTCATCTTTAAGTAATTTAGCTGTGATCCACCTCCCCTTAGAATCAGACACAGAGGAGATTATGTCTACATTGGATTTCCAGGCAATCAAGGTAACCACGCCAATCTTTTTTGCGATTGCTTCCGACCCTACGACCTCTGTATAGAATTTATTCCTAAGCATGTGGAATTGTATGGCTTCTAATTTGGACTCCTGCAACAGGACAATATCACCCTTCTGCCTATGCACGTAGTCAAGGATTTTCTGACGCTTGACAGGCTGGTTGAGGCCTTTCACAATAAGCGAGAGGATTTTCAGATTGCCTACCTTCGTAACCCTCATGGGCGTATCAATTGTGGGCGATGTCGTGTGAATACAGAAGAAGGTCTGTGTTCAGAGGAGGGGCATGTGTACAGAGACAACATTGGTGGACCCATATATAGCCATTTTAGGAACGTGTTAGGCAACAATCCCAGTAGTCCTGACTGAGCATCAACCACCATGAGGACAGTAGTGGTTGCAGAATAATTGGTTGTAACACTGAAACATTGGTATTGCAAGTGTTTTGGCAACGATATGTCGAATCTGGAAGAATCAGGAATCCAGGTGTGAATAAAAGCATAACATACACTTACACCTCCCGCAACAAGTTCTAGAATTGCGAACTTTAGAGCTGGGGAGCTACGTTCGAATCTCGGCATCAGCTCAACATCCTGTGATTCCAGGCAAATGGCTTTGTCTCCCTAGCCTACCACTAATGAATGTGTTCTTCTGTAATGTAAATTGTGCTCATGCCATGTTGTCGAGATCGCGCTATATAATATTGCAAGGAAAAATAAAGTAGGGAAACTCGAGTTCACACACTACTGAAGGCGAACTCTTAAGTGTATCAGCAATGCACTGTGAATCGGAGCATTTCACAGGCCTGTCACAGATAAGAAATGCTATCAAAACGAAATCCTACAAAACAATGTACTACTGACCGGCAGCAATTCATACCCGGACAACGTCGGGACGGGCTGCTAGTATATATATATTTTGATTGCACTTTATTTTGCCCATTTTACTCATCTTATTGTTACTTGGGAGTCTGCCATGACTAATGCATTCGGCCTGCCTTTGTTGAAGTAGTGTATTAGTAAATCCATATGTCATATTCCATACGTTTGGATTAGTATTATTATCTCGCCTTGGGGGGGGAATACCTTCCCCATTTTGGAGGATAGAAAGCCCAAGAAGTATCCGAAGGCGATTAATCAGCCTTGGATACCATCGTAAAGTTTGTATTTGGAGGCGCCAGGCCCCTACAGGCAATCTCTTGAAAGGTAAGGAAATGCATCCATGGAACCTTGTGCGTTTTACGCCGGAGGAAAGCTTTACCACAGTGTGGAAAATGACCATGTATATGTACATAAGCGGCGTTCATTTGTGTTCACCATACCCCTCTCTGTAAGCAGAACGAATACCGCAAAGCATTGACTGCATCATCCCGCCAGCGTAGGCCAGTGCACGCACGTACGCGACAGCCATTTTAGGCACCATGGCCTCTCTGCCCGTTTGTTAAATCCCCAGCACGCCCCCCCCCGCGCATTGAACACCCCCGCTCTCTCATGCATAGATCATAAAACCCTCTTCCTCTGCGCGACCCTACTCTGGAAATGACACCCCCGCCTGGCCCACACCCCCTGCATTTCCCCTCAGGAACACCCTTCCCCTCTTCTGATGATTTCCCCTCCCGGCCACGCCTGGCCCCTCGACCCGGTCCCAAGTCATAAGACCAAGCCTCATGGATGTACCACCCCCCCTTTTTAGCCCCGCATAGCAAAACGTGATACACCAACTGAGTGCCCGATCTTATCGCCTGCCCAACCTTAGATCTGACCGCCCCCTCCTGCCCTCGTGTCCTGTTGGAATGTCCGGCTGCAAGATTACAATCACTTGTTACATTTAGGAGGGGGAACGACATCCGAGGAAGGGTATGGGAATAGGCCTGAAGCTGGGATTCCAAACATGCCTTTTTCGTACTTCAAAGTGTCTTTTATTGCAATAAGGAATGTTTGTGCATCATAAACCTGTGTATAAAAGACGAAGCCTCAGTAAAACTTGTTAGAGCACCTCCTGAAGACACTGTGTGCGTGTCCGAAATGACAGGCTCTCCTCATGAGAAATAAAACTCTGTTCTTGTGTTCCTGCTTCAAGCGCCCGTCTCTTTATTTTGTAATTGTTCAAGATGGGAACTAAGAGGCGTCTTGCGCCAGCAGCCTGGGCATCGGTTGTAATCTGGACTGCTTTTCCTCAATTGGCGTCCCAACGCGGGGTCCATCAGCGACATAAGGTCCGGTAAGAGAGGTCCAGACGATGGGGTGAACATCTAAACGATTGGAGTATACCTGCCTTGAGAGGGCCCTCGTCCGGCTGCCGATTGAATGAACTTCACCGATTCAGAACGGACCTCTCTCAAGCGACCTACTGTCCTGACTGGAATCCCACAGGAATGCTGCGGTAAAAACATGGAGTAAGAGAACGATCGGGCGCTGGAAAGGGAAGGCAAAGAACTGTCCACACGGTCCGGTCCGGGTAAGGTTAAGTAGGACGTCTTTACGTCTGATTGGTAGGATGGCTTTATCCATCTGATTGATTGATTGTTTGTATTGGAATCGGTATTTAAATACTGGTATTTTTCATTGATTGGTTCATTTAGCCTTGGTTGCTACTTGAAGTATTGGTTCTCTTTGAGACATTCTCTGTTTGCAAACAGCGACAAATAGGAACGTTCCTCTCTCTTTGCAAATAGGGAAGGATAGGTAATGCAGACTTTTGTCCCCCATTGTAATCCGTCATGCCTATCTTTCTCCCCACTGATTGTTTGTTATCGATTTTTTTATCGATTATCGCTCTTTTGAGATATTCCCTGTCTACAAACAGAGAAGAATAGGAATATTCTGTCTCCCTTTGCAGATAGCGAAGGATAGGAATGCGGACTCTTGTCCCCCGTTGTAATCCGTCATACCTGTTTTTCTCCCCACTGATTGATTTATTGTCTGGACATTTATTGTTCAAGGAATAGTTCTTTTGAGGTATTCTCTGTCTGCAAATTACGTGGAATAGAAATATTCTGTCTAGTCTTTGCAAGTAGTGAAGGGTAGGTAATGCGGACCTTTGTCCCCCGTTGTAATCTGTCATGCCTATCTACTCCCCACTGATTGGTAAACTAGTTCCACCCGGACCATTTATTAGAGGTAGATCATCTGGCTCAACCGGAGGGCACCCCTAATAAAAAGGACATATGTAAAATACGAAGTAATCACCGTATCCTGTTAACAGAAACTTTAGCATGAAACACACTAGAAAAGGAAGGAAAAAGAAATCGAGCAAAATCAGTAGGCCACTGATGAGTTTTTTGACTTCGCTAGAAATGAGAAACGTTAGAAACAGCCCGCAATAAGAAACATGAAAGTGGTGAGAGAAGCCAAGCTTGACATCACGGCAGCCACGAGGTAACTAGGCTCCGCCGCCCCTCACTGCTCCAAACATGTCTGTCCCACCGCCCGCCACGCCCAATAACGGTAACATGAGATAGATACAAGTCAGCAGATACCTACCCCCATTCCGGAAACTCCCGAAGTGCAACAGGTCCACGGTTACGCCCATCCGGAAGACGAGGCCTCGACACGTGCAGGGCGGGGCCCGGCTGGCCGCCATCGGCCGGAGAAGTCGTGGGATGGTCGGCCCGGAATGTACTGGTCCTCCCATCCTCTTCTGGCGCCTTGCAGGCCACGGGGGGGGATGTCTTGCTTATGCCTCCGACCCCCCCCCCCTCTTATCGCCTGGTCCGGCCATCACGAATGTCCGCGCCGGGAAACGGCGTGGGGTGCGCTGGGAGGGAGAGGCGGCGCGGACGAGCCTCTCCCACCTCCCCAGGTGGAGGCCCCCAGCTGCACCCCCAACGCTCCACTCACCCGACAAGGGTTCGTCCACTCTTGCGATGCAGCGGCGCTCCACTCACCCAGCGGGGTCTCGTCCACTGTTGCGGTGCAACGACGCTTCGCCCGAACCAGCCGAGTTCATGAAGTGGGCGGTCAACTCTGCAGGATTGGGCCCGGCATGAGGGGATGGCCCGGTCGCTTGTCAGCTAGAAAATGAGTCCCACGTCCAGAAGCGTTCCCCTCGACTTTGAAGATTCTATGAGAACCGCGGGGGCCCCCGACCCTCCCCGCGGGCCCCCCCGATGTGGAATGACTGCCATGATCACCCACGGAACGACCAAGACGTAGCCACGAGACGTTGGCGCTCCCATGCTGGCGCCAGCCTCAGTTCAAATGACCAAAATCCTGCGGACTACCAATTTGATCAAGTTCCGGTGGGACATCAGTATGACCCGGTAGGAAAGATTGTTGCCTCCCTCCCCCCTTTTGACTGATGGTTCATTTCGCCAGTCCCTTTTGCTACCCTCTAACGAAAACTTTTGGACTGCCGAAAGAGGTTCTGGTCCAACCACGAGTTGGTGGAGACATTTTGACTATACTTGGACCTGCCTGACCTCACCCAAAATGGCGCTGGTACAAATGAAACTCGCAGCTCCTTGTTGTGGTTCGGTTGCTCAGCCTTGATATCATGAGATATGTATGCAGTTTTTGAAGCACATGGCGGGAGGGGATGGGTACTGATTAAACGTTCGGACAATGAATTGATATTAAGTTCTGACGCATCATTGATAACCGTATTATTGAAAGTTCGAATTTTCGACACTTATGGTACTTGCCCACAATGAATTTTCGATACGATTTCATTGCACTTGTCACACTTTTATTATGAAATCACCGACCGCCGACTCCGTTATGTTTTCCACAAATAAATATCCCCTCATGTACAGTTCCAGTCTGCTCCGTGGCCGGCCCACGTGGTTGTAGGCCCGTATTTCTGCGCCAACATTTTTAAATAAAGTTTTTTTTTCTAAAAGCAAACATAGTTATAGCGCTTAGATTGGCAAGTTTCGAATAAATGGCCACTGTCTCCGATATAAGTAAAATACAGGTGAAATGAAACAGCTCGATTAGTTAAAGGATAAAAAGTATAGTACACAGAGATATTACAAATGTGAATGGTCCAGGTTTGATGTATGTGTTTTTCATTTTTGTGCAACGTAAAGCAATCAATAAAGATCCCGGTATTTAGCCTTTACTTTATATGCCACATGTATCAGGGAAGTCGTTTTAGATGCCCTAAGCCACTCCGAAGGAATGCCACCTAGCCCCCTAGTTTCCGTGCCTGACAAACGAAATCGACCCTGTACCACTGTAGACCATCCCTCTTCCTTAAAGGAGAGCACGAGCTCACCCCCCCCCCACTCTACACCGACTGCCCGTTGTTTTGATCCTCCCCTGCACACGATCCGTAATGCCACACTTGGGCGATCTATGCTATACACAGGCTATCAATAATTATCTCTCCTGCACTACCGGTCCCTCTGGGCTTAAACGCCGAGATGGTAGGGACTGCATCCCGCGGAGACAGGTCGAGTATGTGGTAGGTAAAAGCATTTTCGGGTTTATGCGCGCTGATGTGTTTTAAAACGCTGCCCCCACCCCTTCTTTTTCCCCTCTTTCTGCAGGTCACATCGGAACGTCGACTAAAGTATGGAGAAGACCTAAGCAGCACGCCATGGTCCCGCGCGGAAATCGGGCTAGCACTGTGAAAATTATATGTTACCTATGGGGACTGCCCCTGAGAACGTGATGAATTTGTGCGATATGAATGCACGCGTGCATGCCCTGATGTGTATAGCTCGACTGAATACACGTTGCACATGTTTGGATTGATAAAAGAAATGTTTTGTGTATGACTTAAGTGATGATCGAATGACCGATGGAATGGGGAAAAAGGGGTCTGAACATGGTGCCTATACACGATGAACAAACAAAGATATAGCACTCCCTTACTTAGAAATTACTGTCTCTCTCTCTCTCTGAACACAGCGACTGGGAGGGTGAAGCAGAAACTTGACGGGTTATTACAGTATGACAAAATATGACTCCAACCGGCACCCCAAATAATGCAACCAAGAATGACGTGCACCAATGAGTAAATTCAAACTTTAACTAAGTAGGGAAAGGTTAAGGAATATTCCGGGGTGAGGTCTACCCAAGTACCCTCCGCCTGAAAGACTAGGAATGTAGTCAATGTTTAAGATTTACCACCTTCTTCTTGCACCCTCATAGACATAAAACTCAAAGCTGCCCCATTGTTCTCCCGACTGATACCCTCTGTTGCCTCAGCCTGGAAACCCATTCACTAAAAACGATTCGAAGATCCCACCGTGAGTATTAGCCCGACCAGGTTAGTTCCCGACCAATTGACAAAAGTGTAAGTATTTGCAACCGAGGCCACCAGCAAAGGCAGCCAACGAAATGAAAGAAGAAAAAGGTAAAAAGCTCAGCCCCCAGACAAATTAAGTAGGATACTAAGGATGCGCAGCATGCAGGAAGAAATCTTTGTGGCCAGAAACTGTTCTATGTTTTGTCTTGGATTTTTGTATGTAATACATGTACTATCTCCCCCGCCTGAATTCGTGTGTACGTAATGTATGGATCTACGTCGTCCCTCAGCCTGTGTTTCTATATAACTTGACCCCTGCTGTTCTGTGATGTGTGCGCACTAAATGGGCTATTATTGTACACGTCTCTCTCTCTCTCTCCATGTCGTACGTGTACCGAATAGTTCGTTTAGAATGCAGACGACTCTCTCTCTCTCTGAGGGTCCCCCCTGTTCCCTCTTCCTTTGTGTGGTAACGTTGTGCCCCGCCGGCACAAGCCTAATTGGTTTATGAACACAAAAGGTGTTCGGGAAAAATTGACAGAAACTAAAACGATTGTAAATTGCCATATTACTACCTCTCCTTTCTGCAAAATGAAGGAACTTGAATTGGCTAAGAAGGAAAGGACAGGTAAGACGACTGATGTCCCCTAATCTGGCCTTTTTATAGGGGGGACTATATGTCAGTGGCCTTCTGTTTTTCAGTTCGTTAGAAACACAATCCCCAATGCCCAGATTGCCCCACCCCTCCGCACCCAAGTACGGATGTCCAAAGCGTCCTCGCTTCTCCCGATTGACCCCAGCTCCATATCTGCTGTCCCCGAAGTATAACTGATGACCCTGATTAACCGTTGCTCTCCGAGAAAAGAATGTTTAGCCTCTGTCCCTCTCTCATGATGTTAGCACCCCCCCCCCTGTTCGCAAGAGTTAGCCGACTCTGAAGGAAAGCGTAAGACTGTCAGGACTCGGGTTAGAAAGACGAGTCTCTACCGAGGGATTCAATTTCAAGTTTGATAGAATACGCAGTTGATAGGAGTCTGACCACTCTCCATATACGTCATGAATGAACGCCAAATAGACTTAGTCTCACTTACATACTCCATAGTGATAACTTCTGACCGTGACCGATGAACGTATCCCCAACTACTTAAGGATTGGGGGCGGAATTGAAATGTATAAATGTCTTCTCCTACCAGTTCTCTAAAGTTTGTTTTGTACCCATTCAAAGATACCCAATCACCGGAGGAGAGGGGCCGGACGTGACGCACAGCCTGGCCACAGATCACGAAGTACATGTGACCTCGACCAAAGGTGGAGCCGCAGAGCAACGAGACGCGGGACGAGGCACCACTCACAAACACGGAAAATGAAAGGATGAAGGGCTGCCTTGAAGCCCTCTGTTTGCTGACCCACTCGTGCCAAAAGTCCCTGCCCCTTTGAGCCCGATTGATGGGCCTGCCTGCTCGTTATCCTTTGCTCCCTTGGTTGGTTTCAAGGATCTGATCCCACTCCGCCCTCTCTTCCCTCGGTTATCCAGCAACACCCCCCTTTTCCACATGGATTTTGACTCAGAAAAGAAGAACAGCATTTAGGTAGAATAGGGTTTTGCCACGGAAGGAGAAAGAAATGCAGGTGCCCAGCATGAGGCACCCCTAAAAAGATTAGTTAGGAAACAGGACTGTGGTCTAACAGCAGAGGACAGATCGCACCCTGCGATGTGTAAGGTTGGATCCGAGCTGGAACTATAGCTCCACCGCCGGTGCTCAACAGCGCCAACGGAAGAAGACGGACTACTAGAGCCTACCAGTGATGGCTCGCTGCTAAAAAGACACTGTGGTTAAGACCCCCCCCCTTTTTTGAACATTCTACCCCCCCTTGACTAATAGCTTGTATAGAACTGAATTCCCCCCCCCCTCAACCACTTTGTATTGCTTTCAAAATGTTTTGTCGGTTACTTTTAACTGTACATTGATACCACCGGAGAGAGAGTCAGAACATGGTTCTATAATGTGTCGGAACATTTCCTTGATTGACCCGGACTGAGTAGTACACCGATCTCTAGACTTGTATGTATAACACAACAAATGTAAATTCATATGTACTGCACCTCGTCTATCGCTTCGACTGCACATGGTTATATGCAATCCGCCAGTATTGACAAACGCTATTCCATTGACCACACATGGCTATATGTACACCCCGTCAGTTATGATAATCACGGAAATGAACTAACTTATGTTAAAAAGCGGCAACTGTGGAAAATGACCATGTATATGTACATAAGCGGCGTTCATTTGTGTTCACCATACCCCTCTCTGTAAGCAGAACGAATACCGCGAAGCATTGACTGCATCATCCCGCCAGCGTAGGCCCGTGCACGCACGTACGCGACAGCCATTTTAGGCACCATGGCCTCTCTGCCCGTTTGTTAAATCCCCAGCACGCTCCCCCCCCCGCGCATTGAACACCCCCGCTCTCTCATGCATAGACCATAAAACCCTCTTCCTCTGCGCGACCCTACTCTGGAAATGACACCCCCGCCTGGCCCACACCCCCTGCATTTCCCCTCAGGAACACCCTTCCCCTCTTCTGATGATTCCCCCTCCCGGCCACGCCTGGCCCCTCGACCCGGTCCCAAGTCATAAGACCAAGCCTCATGGATGTACCACCCCCACCTTTTTAGCCCCGCATAGCAAAACGTGATACACCAACTGAAGTGCCCGATCTTATCGCCTGCCCAACCTTAGATCTGACCGCCCCCTCCTGCCCTTGTGTCCTGTTGGAATGTCCGGCTGCAAGATTACAATCACTTGTTACATTTAGGAGGGGGAACGACATCCGAGGAAGGGTATGGGAATAGGCCTGAAGCTGGGATTCCAAACATGCCTTTTTAGTACTTCAAAGTGTCTTTTATTGCAATAAGGAATGTTTGTGCATCATAAACCTGTGTATAAAAGACGAAGCCTCAGTAAAACTTGTTAGAGCACCTCCTGAAGACACTGTGTGCGTGTCCGAAATGACAGGCTCTTGTCATGAGAAATAAAACTCTGTTCTTGTGTTCCTGCTTCCAGCGCCCGTCTCTTTATTTTGTAATCGTTCAAGATGGGAACTAAGAGGCGTCTTGCGCCAGCAGCCTGGGCATCGGTTGTAATCTGGACTGCTTTTCCTCAATAGATTAAATCCTATCAAATGACCTGAAGGCATCCGTCTTCGCATGAGTACAAGTTGCCGTGCTGAATATATATACAAGGGTGGAACCTATTTCAAGGCCACACACAGATTTATTATCTAGTCCTGAAGAAGACCCCATACAGATGAGAATATCGCCATTAAGCCCAAGGGTCAAAACGTTGAATCTTTAATGTCAAGTGTTTATGATCACCCAGAATAATTGAAAAATAATAGGAGAAACCTCACACTGGGTTGATACTTTCTTTTCAAGAACCGCACACAGTGTTTCTTTGTTTTTGGAATATATGTTCCTGTGTCATGTATATAATATGATGTGATATGTAAATATATATTTAATTTTTGTGTTCACTTCACGTCATTAACTCAAGTGTTATTACATATAGTGTAACTGTGTGTGTACATATATGTGTTTAAATTGATTACACAAACTTATAATAATTTACTATAAAATCACATTGTGAAAATAGAACACATGAGTTTTTCGTTTGGTTTGGATTTGTGAACAATGATTGTTGGTCTCATCTTAAAAGAGAGATAGAATTGATTGAATGATCCTATGCTTCGTTTAAGCAAACTGGTGGCAGAACCACTGTTCCCTTAAAGTACTAATCCCCAGGTTCTGCACAAAACTGGGTTACCCCATTGTTCTATACTGACTTTTAAAAAAGTGGACATTTCTCTGTGCCTATAACTGTGTGCTTTGCAGCCTGTGTCCAATACACGTCTGTGCTGGGTGACAGCTACACATTGTGCATTCCTTCTAGAAAGCCACAAACACAGGAAGGTGAGGCTCATCTGCATTCTGAGCACTCATCTGCATTCTGGTGGGTCTTCCTGGGCATGGAGAAACTGGAGGGGCTGGCACACTTCAATAGGCAGTGTCCTATCCAAATTCTTGAAAACATGTTTTTTTTTGTTAACTCTACATATTAAACTGTTTTCAACCGTCTAGTGCCTCTGCTAGCGCTGGGATGCTTACGGGTAGCCAGGTGCTCTATAAATATTCCTAACATAACATAACATAGTACACAAGGCACTGATTTACACCTCAGGGTTACACTGCCAGACAGGACTGTGTTGAAAGGGATCCTTGTGCATGTCAGAGAGCTCCTTTGAAGTCACCTCCTACATGAGAAGGGCACTTTTGGGTATAAGTACTGGGTCTCTGACCCTCCTGAAATCAGACACCTCTGAATCTTGAACTGAACCTCTATCAGAAGGACTGCTGTGCTGCTTAAAGGACTGAAATGGGCTGCTTTTCTTGAAGGAAAGCTTTTCTGCTTGTTGCCTGCCGCCTGTGGCTCCCTGAATCTGCTGGAAGGAGAGTTGGACTCTGCCTTCCCTCCAAGTGATCTTCAAGGACTGGCTGGCTTGCCTATTGTTTTCTGAAGTCTGAGGAACACAAAATACTTCCTGCAATTCTGCTGGTGCTGCTGGACTCTGCCTTCTGTTAGTTGTACCCTTGCCTAAGCTGCTTTCATAAAAAACGACGCAATGAATCGACTGCGTGAGAAAGTCCACTACATTGCCCTTTGACGCCGACGCAGAGGCTGCCCAACAATAGCAGATCCACAGCCTGCGCGTCTGGACAATGATGAATTGCATTCACTTTAACAGAGCTCAACAGCAACATGGAACAACCTTTGCACAGCTGGACAACGAAGCAGTAGGCTCTTGACATCAAATCTTGCTCCAGACAAGGTATTTCTTCAGCAGGATCTGTCTAGGTCCTGTACCCGGCCTGCCGTTGATCACGGTCCGTCTGAACTTTGGATTAGCACTGGTCCCTTACAACCTCAAGTGACCTTTTGACCGCTAGTGGCTTCTAAGCACTGGTCCCTTACAACCTCAAGTGACCTTTTGAACGCTAGTGCCTTCTAAGCACTATTTTAGCTTTAATGTTTAAAAATTCATAGCTCTACTTTTACTGATTGGATTTTTGTTGTTTTGGTCTTATCTTGCTCAGATAAATATGCTCTCTTTTTCTAAACCCGTGTGGAGTCTTACTGTGGTGTGTTCATTGTGTTACTGTGTGTGTGTTGCACAAATACTTTACACTTTGCCTGACTTACTGCTCTGTACTAAGCTACTAGAGGGTGAGCACGGGTTATCTTTTAGTGTCTATCTAGCATACACTGACAAGAGCAGTGGGTTCTACATAGCCTAGGTGCATACCTCAGCCAACCAGGAATCCTATTTCTAACAATCATTATATCACCATAATCATCATCCATGTTTAAATGCAGTCACGAGTGTCAATAAAGCATTGTAATATTTATCAGAAATTACTGTCAACCATATATTGGTAATAAAGCATTTAAAAAGAACATAACATTTCTGTGTCTTTGTTTAACACCTTTAGGTCACATAACATGCATCCACAGAACCAACCACTGAAGGCCTCTTTACTTCCAACCAGCAGAACAAAGGTGCCAGCCTTCAAAAAAAGGATTCCAAAATAAGAGAAACTTAGGGTCAATTTTTAAATTCACTTCTGTGGGCTGCTGCAATTCTTGCAGCCCCCGTGACACTTCTTTAATTTGTTGGTGGTGCTTTACCATCCAGGGACCACCAGGCAGAGACTCGTAAGCAAATTAAGCCCACTGGGCATTATGGGGCACTCCCTCACCGGAACAGTGAATATTGGATTAGCGGCTCTTCGCTGTGTGTTCGTCAGAGCCATGTGTCTTATATTTGACTTTTTATTTAACCGGGACAAACCTATGGCAGGTTTTCATGGTGGGGGCCACGGCGAAAGCCTCAAGCCTCCCGTGACCGAGCCAGTTTCCTACACACCTCATTGTTTCTGTTTGGCCACCCCTGCTCCTCCCAGTCACAGGAAGTGAGGATGAGCTCTTTGGTTCTCGGTCCCAGTGATGGGAGTCCTGGACCCCCTGAAAGATGTGCTGGCTTGGGGGAATGGGGGCCCGTCACCTCCCTTGCAAATTAAATAGCAAGTAGTGTGAACTCCAGAAGGCCCCATGCACTCTGTTGCTGGGGGGGAAGAATGGGGGCAAAGGTCAAATCTTCAAAGAATCATTACTCAGGCCAGAGGGGCAGATTTCAAACATTTTGGGCTCATTTTACTCCTGGTTGCTAGCTTTAGCCACCAGGAACATTTTTAGTAGGCCTTCTAGCCTACAAAGGGAAGAATTTGCTGATTCCACTAACTCCCTGTGCCCGCTTTCCTCCTTTTCTTTGGCTCTGGAACTCCTCTTCTTCTGCTGGTGCACAGAAGTCCTGGTCTTCTCCAACTTGCCTTGAATACCCTATTGGGTGATTAGCCTTGTTTTATAAATCCTGATTGATTGACAGGAGGTGTAAGGGACCTGCCTCATTCGTCCTTGAGAGACCCACTGGTCTTGGGGTCATTTGTGGTCAGAGTCCCTAGACAATTAGGGCATCAGGGGATTGTTCTTCAAGCTTTCCATGGTGTTGCTGTTGTCCAATTCCAGTGTCAAACTTTCTTTCTCTTCCTTGTGAGAGTTTCCAAATGGAGATGGAAACTTCTAGATGCCAGGCACCCCTGAACAATCCTAGGGTACCATATCACCCCTCCACATCCCTGTACCAACCCTCCTGCACAGCACGCTGCGACAGTACAAGATCCAGCAGAAAAGAGTCTCTGTTCACATCTCCTCCGAAGGCTTCAGCTCCAACCCTAGCTGACGTCAATGTCAGAGACTTTCCTACCAAAGCTTCAAAGGGGGTGCCCCTCCTGTATTGGCTCCAGAGTTCTGGGCTTCCTCCTTTTTTCAGTAGGCCTGGGCTGTCAGAAACCCTGGTACAGTGTTACTGCTAATGAACAAATACAGATTTTCTTCTCCACCCCTTCCTCCTCAGTAGCCAAGTGAAGCATTTTAATGACTTATTTTGTGAGGGGAGGCCTCTGTTCACTCTGCTGGGAAGCAGAGTAACTATCTTGGCCCAGCAGAGTGAAAAAAGGCCTTAAATCTGTTCCTGAGCCAGAGAGATATGACAATTCTAGATGACCCAATACGGTGTACATGTAGGTTCTTGGGACTTGCGTATTCAAACTTGGCATGCATGTTTCACCTCAGTTTGATACCATACTGGACTTTGTAGGGTTAAAGAAAGTTGAACTGAACGCTAAGGACTATTTCACCCAATATGTAAAATACAGTGACACTGCAGATAAACACCCAAATGAGTGTTCACGAAATGTATAAGACCTACCTAAGGTCAATATCTAACCTTGCAGAGTCTCCTCTATGACCAGGCTACTTGTGCCCAGCAACTGGGCTGCGCATAACAGTAATCTCATATGTTCAGGTGTGTATTCACGTGTAATTAGCCAAGGATTCCTTACACTACCAGCATCCTTATCTTAAAAAATGGACACTGGCAGTAAACAATTACAGTCCATTTATCATGTGATCACCGTGGGTCAGGCAAGTAGTGATCCTCACCCACAGTAAAAAGTCCCAAAAATGGGTTATTAAAAAGTGAAAAATCCTTTAGATTAAATGGGTGGATCAATTTGCAACAGGCAGAAATAGCCTTTCAGATTGAAACGCATTTCACTGCTAATGGGATAAGAATAACACTTGCAGGAAAACAGTCCAAAGGCACTGTCTACCAGAACAATTCAAGATAACAACAGTTAAACTGTCTAGAAACAGAGAGAAAGGAAAAAACAAAGTCCTGTCAATCCTGGTTCTAAGTACATCCTGGTCCTATAAAGTGGTGCGATAGGTAGAGCATTAAGACCACTGTGATGTGGCCTGCATTGTACATGTGCAGCACATGCTGCAGGTGATGTCCTGCAAAGGCTGCCAGTGGATTGCATAACCCGTGGATAAAACGGACATGCTTACGATGTGAGATGATGTTGTGAGATGTATATCAACACAGCCAACTGTGGTATAGGTGAAACTGCTTAAGGCATTGTGTGTTGTAAAAAATATTAATAAAACCGTTTTTTTTTATGTAGTTCCAAATATGGCTATGAAAAAGTATCAGCTTTTTCACTCCACATTCATAATGCACTAAGGTATAGAGGTAATCAGCTATCATATGACGCTCATGAAATGATATAATGGACACACAATCTTCACAATAGAGTGTTATAATTACAAACCATCATCTAAAAAAATGTGTGTGCCCGCCCCAACCAAGCTTTTCTGTTCTGATCTACTTGATGTTTAACGTCAGCCTGTTTGGCTGAGCAAGAGTTTATGAAGAAAATGGAGATTGTTTTTTTCACAATTTCAGCACTGTCTGTTTTACAACTCATATAGAGCAGCAGTGTGCTTGCTAAATCATAAATTCTACGGTTTGCCAATGTTCCTTATGATCTTTGGTTTGCTTTCCAAAGAAAGAGGGGGGAGGGTTTGCATAGTATCCTAACGGATATTAACCAGTAAGAATAAAGAGCAGATGATAGCAATGACGACTCTGAGCACCCATGTATGGTTTGTAGCAGTGGGTGCACACCAGAGCAGCTGCCATTTGTAGGAGCTTCAGTAAACTCTACTCTTGGCTGAGTATGGATGCCAGGACATGAGTGAGGCTGGCAAGCTTTTACTCCAGGAGGCAGAAGCAGTGCGGTCTCTAAGGGGAAGAGATACTTGTAGCACATGATCTACTCGAAGAGTTGAGCGCCCACTCCATGCCTAAGATTCAACATGGTGGTTGGACGACATTGAATCGAGAAGTCATGTAGCTCACCTTTTCCCAGGCATCAATTGTGCCGATGCTTGATAAACTTTGAGAAGGAAGTGAATAAAGATGACACTGTATCCCTCTGTAGGTAAACAGCAATATGAATTTAATGAGTCTAAGCCAAGAAGGACGTAAGAGGTACAAAGAGCGCGGGAGAGCAGACTCAACTGTCTCCAAGTTGAATCATAATAAACATTCCACAACAAAACACTAAAGCATCAAATGAGGACACCTAAGGAAAAAAAATCATAATCTCAATGTAAACTAAAAAGGACACTATACATTGCCACAAGGTGCATGGGGAATGGTTGGACCTTGACGGATTGTGAGGTTTAAGTCATCCTGCACACGTAAGCATCGGAGAGCGAAGAAGACTTAACTGGTACGGAAAGCTTCCCCTGCTGGGAGTTAAAAGCAGCCAACGGAACAAATAAGAATGAGGATAATGATTTTGAATGAGGAGGAAACTATCAGATATCAAAGCCCTCCTTAAGAAGCCCACAGCTGACCTGAACCGATTTAGTAAAGTGAGACCCATCTCCCTGCTCTTTATCCAGCCAAAGTGATTAAGAAGGTCATCAACGCAAGTTGGGATGGCTTTTGAGTCTACTGCAGGAGTGCAGGGTGGAGGGGCGTGTTTCGGGTATTTGTTGGGGGTGGGGGTGGGGGGGTTTGGGTGTGTTTCATTTTGTTTCAAGGCAACGCATTATCTTGCATCTTGATCTGGGTGTTGTGTTCGCTGTGGGGTGGATTCTGCACTTGCTTCTGGGATGTGGGTAGGGGGTTGAAGTTATTGTGTTGGAATGTTAACAGGTTGGGGGACAGGATAAAACGTGGGGTAGTGTTGCAGCTATTGAGACGCCACTCCCCTGACGTAGTTTTACTGCAAGAGACACATCTGATTGGAAAAACATGCCATGCTATGAATCGGCGAGGATATCGTCTAATTGCACATTCTGGATTTACCACTGGATCTAGAGGGGTGGGTATCCTAGTTAGGAGTTCCCTCCCCCTGGACTTAGACGACATAATCCTTGACAATAGGGGACGCTATGCTGCGCTCATTGGTAGGAGGGAGGGGAAGACTATCTCATTGCTTTCTGTGTATGTCCCACCTGGTCTGCAGACTACAACCTTTGCTGATTTGGGGAGAGTAGTGTTGGGGCTCCCTGAGGGCATTCTGGTGATGGGTGGAGATTTCAATTCTGTTGTTTCCGGTAGGGAGGACCGCAGCCCCCCCAGGGACCTCACGAGATCACAGTCTTGGTTGAGTGGCTTTTTGGAGATGCTGGGACTGGTAGATTGTTGGACGCTACTGCATCTGGGACAGGCGCAATACACCTTTCACTCTGGTGCTCACGGTAGTCTCTCTAGGCTTGACTATGTCTTGATGCCAGCAGCACAGGCCTCTTCGGTTAGGGAAGTCAGACACCTAGCCAGGGGTATTTCAGATCACTCCCCACTGTGGCTTTTGATGGACACGAAGATGGGTGCTGAGGGTCGAGTGGCTCCGATCAATCCTTGGTATCTCCGTAACCCCAAAACCCGGACAGAGTTGGTTAAGTCTTTGGATCACTATTTTGCTGAAAATGTGGGGTCTGTGTCCTCTTCTGTTTCGCTGAGGGAGGCTTTCAAGACAGTTATCTGTGGACAGGCGCTATCGTTAATCGCTGGCGCCAAGAAAAGCAAAAATGAGGCGGTGATCCGCCTCGAGACTGAAATAGCTGAGCTGGTAGGGGATTTGGAGTTGGGTTTCACTCATGATAAGGTTCATGTTCTCAGTCTCAAACAACTTGATTATAGGGCCCTGGTAACGTACGCTGCTAGAGCCATGAATTGAGAGCAGCAGGGACGGCTGTATGATGTTGGAGACAAGGCTGGGAAGCTGATTGCTTGGTTGGACAGAAAGGAGAGGGCGAGTTGTGTGGTTCCTGTGGTTGAGAGAGCTGATGGAGGGCGTGTGACTGACCCGGTTGAGATTGTGGAGTGTTTCGCTGAACATTTTCGTAATGTATATTCCCCAGTCTCCGATAGACCAGAGGAAGACTCACATCTGCTGTTAAGGGACATTGCGTTGCCTCGCCTATCGGATCCAGATAGGGATCTGATGGACGGAGCATTTTCTGATGATGAGGTGGCAATTGCTATTCGTTCCGTCCGCTCGGGAAAAGCTATGGGCCCTAATGGTCTCCCCATCGAGCTTTATAAGCTGCGACCTGACAAAATGGAGCTGTACCTTCGTGATATGTTCTTGGAATCGCGAGACATCGGCTCCCTTCCCCGTGATCAGCGACTTGCGACCATCGTGGTGATTCACAAGGAGGGGAAACCGCGGGATCGCTGCACATCCTATAGGCCTATATCGCTCCTGAATGCGGAGCCCAAGATCCTCGCAAAATTGTTGGCAAACCGATTGATAAAGGTGATCGGTGATCTGATCCATCCGAGTCAATCTGATTTCATTCCACATCGTAATACAGCATTGAACTTGCGGCGCCTGCATGGCGTCCTGGCGAGAGCGGCGTCGCTGCGTGAACCGGCCATCTTGGTTTCCTTGGATGCTACAATGGCCTTTGATACAGTGGAATGGCCATATCTCTGGGCTGCTCTTGCAAAGTTTGTAAACAATAAGCAAAAGCACACAGCAGCTGACCAAGGTTTCGCACATCAACTTTGTCTGTTTCAGAGATATTTAGTGGTGCAGCTATTCTCACCATCCGCTGCCGAGGATGTGTATCAGATCAATGGTATAGAAGAGTAGAGAGGCGCACTCAATGAAGTCAGTAATAACAAAGAGTCCATAAAATGCGTAGATCTTCTGTTCTTATTCTAAATATATTCTTTATTTTCACATACAACGGCACAGCCAACGCGTTTCATTCCCCTTCGTGCCTAGGGAATTTCATCAGGGCATGTACTAAATAATCCGGTCCGTGCGATAATCCTAGATGAGGTTCTTCCTAGGACGCTGGTATAAGCGAATGATCACAGTAGACCACAGTGTATTCCTGAAAAGAGTATCACACCCAATTCCAAGTGGAATGGTGATTCGGGTCCCCCGAGTAGGCTGGAAAGTATCAATTTGGAAAGTCAAGAAGAATATAAGTTCCGGACCCCTTAAGGAAACTCCAAGGCGCAGGGGGAGTCGGGATGCTCGGGAAGGTAACCGGCTGTAAGGGTAGTTGTGTTTGCGTTAATACGCGACAGGACCTGTGATAAGGTCTCCGTTCTCCGCCGCTCCTCCTCGTGGATTAATGGACGCCTGTTTCAGGAATACACTGCGTTGGCTGTGCCGTTGTATGTGAAAATAAAGAATATATTTAGAATAAGAACAGAAGATCTACGCATTTTATGGACTCTTTGTTATTACTGACTTCATTGAGTGCGCCTCTCTACTCTTGCAAAGTTTGGTTTCGGTCCTGGTTTCATCAGCTGGGTAAAACTTCTGTATGAGGAACCATTGGCTCAGATTGTGGTGAATGGTCGTGTTTCTAAGTCCTTTGTTCTGGGGAGGGGCACACGACAGGGGTGCCCGTTGTCCCCACTTCTTTTCGCCCTCGCCTTGGAACCCGATGGCTGCTCGGCTGCGGTGGGAACCATCGCTTAAGGGTATTCAGTGGACCCCTGATTTTGAGGAACGAATTATCACTCTATGCAGATGACATCCTGCTGTATCTCACGTCGCCTCGGAAGTCGTTGATAGTATTGTTTGATGTGCTGAACTCGTTCGGGAAAAACTCCGGCCTTGTGATTAATTGGACCAAGTCCTGTGTTTATGTACTCTCGGGGGACCCTCCCTCTTTGCCGCGCGGCTGCCCCATACATGTGACACAGATGGGATTTAAGTATATGGGGGTCTTTATTTCATTAGACCCCGTTGTCCGTTACGAACGTAAACTGCTTCCGCCGCTCCAGCGGTTAAAATCTGACGTTGCAGCCTGGTGTGGTCTGCCATTGTCCCCCCTCGGGCGTGCAGCTCTTTACAAAATGATGTCTTTGCCACGGTTTTTGTACGCCCTTCAGAACACGCTTGATGTCATTCCGGCGAGGTATTTCAAGGAGGTGGAGAGTCTGCAGTGGCGGTTGATATGGGGTGGACGTCTGCGTATCGCCCTCGCCAAACTGACGCTTCCCTGGTATGACGGTGGCATCGCACTTCTGGATATCAAGCGATACTACTGGGCCTCCCAGCTGGGAGCGATTAATCATGGAATGTAAGGCCCTGCGTTAAACCCTGCGTTTGAGATGGATAAGTGGCAGCTGCCGGGTGGAGATTATAATAGGGCGCTTTATTCCAAATCTGTTGTAGGGAAACTTTCGGGACCCACTAAGATAGCGGTGCGAGTGTGGCAATGTGCGAATGCGGCAATGGGGTGGACGGACCGATTGACCCGGGCGACTCTGCTCTATGTGTCTGCAGGGGCGGCTCTAGGCTCATGGTGGCCCTGGGCAGAGAGCGTAGGTAGGGGGCCCTGGAAGAGGGGGTCCAGGCGGGGCGGAGCGCGGAGGCCCTTGAAGAGGGGGGGTCAGGGTGTTTGGAAGTGGAACAGAGCCTAAGGCTGCCAAATCCCTGCCAGGGGCCACCACGCAAATATGTATCCTTCCTCAGAGGATTATTATATTAAGGATATATATTGGTGGGGTGGCCCCTGGGGTTTGGTGGGCCTGTGCAGGTGCACAGCTTGCACATGCCTAAGGCCGCCCCTGGTGTCTGAAAGACTGGGCAGCTTGTGGAAGACGAAAGGCTTTGAGAAGTGGGATATGATCGGTATTTGTAAGGTTGGAGACCTCTGAGCCAAAGATAGGATTAAGACCTTCGAGGAGTTGAAGGTAGAATATGAACTTAGTGACAAGGAGTTCTTCAGCTATGTACAGATCCGCCACGCGTTGAGTTCGGTTTTTCCTGCAGGTGTTGCTATCCCGGAATCATCCCCACTTGAAGATCGGGTGCTAGACGGATATGTTCCAGACAGCACTATCTCTTTGATATATAAGAAATTGATTAACGATCGTACAGATTTGTTGGTGCACCTCAGAGAGGTCTGGACCAGTGACGGTTTAGTGCTGGATGATGAGGACTGGAAATCCGCTATATCCTCACCCAAGGAGGTCGCGATTCCAGCCCGTCTCCGACTCGTGCAGCTCAAGATCCTGCATCGGATTTACGTGACTGGCCCTCGCCTGATTCGTATGGGTTATTCTGTGGATGGGTTGTGTAAGCGTGCTTGCGGCTTAACTGGTACTTTCCTCCACATAATTTGGGAGTGCCCGGAGGTGGTAGTGTTTTGGAATCGAGTGCATGCAGTGATGGAGGAGGTCACGGGTGTTACACTGATGCCCGAAGCTAGGCGTTGTTTGCTGAACGTTTGGGAGCCGACTGATTATGATGTGGTGCAGACTCGGTGGGCGACCCTTGGGAATATGGTTGTCAAGAGAGATATAGCACAGTTGTGGGGGTCCCAGACGCCACCCACTGTTTCGGCATGGAAGGAGAACATGGATTGGTGTATGTTTCGGGAGAAAACGGTGTATGTGGCGCGCGGCAGACTGAGGAAGTGGGGTAAAATTTGGGGCCAGTGGAACTCGTACCGGGGTAATATTTGTACACCTCCCCTCTCCGATATTCCGGATGTAACTCTTTCCCCCTGACCCGACAATCCAAGTGTTGTCTAGTCTATTGTGACTCTGTCTCCCCCCTGCTCCCCCCCCTTTTTCTGCACTGATGATTTGTATTAAATTGTAATGCGCTTTCTTCCCCTCGTGAACATGTATCCAGCGGTATTGCCTTCTATTGCCTTGTTTGTTTATGTTTTATTGTTAATAAAAAAAGAGTTACAAAAAAAAAAAAAGGTCATCAACAAACAACTCGCAACCCATCTCGAACCTCACCATCTTCTAGACAACACACAATCAGGATTCAGAAATAACCAAAGCACTGAAACAGCACTTACCGAGGCCACTGATGACATTCAAAATGTCCTGGACCGAGAGGAAACAGCACCCCTCATCCTGCTCGACCTCTCAGCGGCCTTCAACATTGTCTCCCACAATACCTTCATCAGAAGACTCTGTGAGATTGGCATAAAAGGATCCGCAATCAGATGGATCTACCACATGGGAAGAACCCAAATGGTCAGGCTGCCACCCTTCACATAGGAGGCCAAGAAACGGATATGTTCCTCAGCCCCACACTTTTCAACATATACATAACACCACTAACATCATCCGATCACAAGACATCACTATCCTTCTCTGATGACACACAGCTCATCCTCTCTCTGACGGACCAGATAAATACCACCAGAACCAACTTCACCAACTACATGACCATGCTAGTAGACTGGATATGCACCAACTGCCTGAAGCTCATCTCCAAGACAGAAGAACTGGTCTTTGGTAACAAGACCTCCCCATGGAATTCCACCTGGTGGACCTTCAGAGCTAGGACCAACACCCACACTTACAGACCACGCAAGAAATTTAGAGATCATCCTAGATGATAAGCTCAACATCACGGCACAAGTCAACACATTGTGCACCTCCTGCTTCCACATCCGACGCATGCTGCAAAAGATCTTATAATGGTTGCCTCAGAACATCAGACGGACTGTCAAGCAAGCACTCATCACCAGCAGGCTTTACTACGGTATCACCCTTTACACTGGAATCTCCAAACAACTTCTACACAGACTTCAGACCATCCAAAACGCAGCTGTAAGACTCATACTGTACTCTCGTGCAGCACGCAAATCATAGCGCACCTCAGGAAGCTTCACTGGCTCTCCATTAACAAGTGCTACAAATGTAAACTTCTCACTCACACACATGCAAACCCCTACACAATACAGGGCCAGAATACCTGAACAGCCACATACACTTTCACCAACTCAAATCCATTTTTCTTGATATAGACTTCTTCAGAGATCCACAATATGATAATACAATATAAGCAAGATGTTCAGATCCATAATGCCATAATATAAAAATGCAACATATACAGAAAAAATGATTATTCATAGTTTGAACATCTCTAAAACAACGGAAGAAACGATTTACATTTTTTTTAAACTTTGTAGCAAACAAATTCATCTGGGGAGCTCTTATTAACTGGATCAGATCCAAAGTTCTAGAGATATAATATTTAGTGCAAATAGGTTTTAAAAAACGGGTATGTGCATCAACCAGACAATTATTGGAGCAAACGAATAGGACATGTACCAAATCTTTGAATACCTTCACTACAAAGGACACAGTTTCCAGATGTATCAAAGATGCCGCCCAAATTATTTGTTGAATCTTTTAGTGGCAATGTTCTCAATCTTAACAGCCACACTTTCACCAACCCAACAAACATCTACACTCGGTCTCACTCTCACTCGTGCATACTCCCAGCATTCGCAAAAGTAAAACTGAAGGTCTCTCATTCTCCTACATAGCACCCAAGACATGAAACTACCTCCCTCAACACATCAGAGCCTTCTCCTCACTTCTTGAGTTCAGTACGAAGCTGAAGACTTGGCTCTTCATATAAGCAACTTGGAATCACACATCTACTTACTTTGTCCAAGCGCCTGGATACCCTCTCGGGTGATTAGTACATTATATAAATCAACATAACATTACATCAGTGTATGGAGTTTGTACATATTTCCTTGCAAGAGGAATTGGTTTGGATTCTTGCCCAAGCATTGGTCCAAAGAATAAACAGAAAAAAACATGGAGATGCCAGAATTTATTACACTAGGCTCTCGTCCTCTGCTGGTGAGTAGGGTGACAATCATGAGGAGAACAAGAATGGAAGATCTGAACTTCACCACATGTAAGTCTTTACTGTTGGCAATTAATAGAAACTTCCAAGCTGACTCGCTGGAAATGTGTCCAACTTGACAAGACACCACGTTATTCATATTCGCTTTTGTACATACCTATAGTAGAATTTAGACATGCATATTCGATGTTTAATCAGTGTTCGAAAAGCTGCTGTTTTTAAGGCTCTAAATTGGAAACATTACCTCATATGTTGTGTCTTTGCTCTTCTTTTCTATCATAACAGTGAAAATGGCGTAGACAATCTTTCAACAAATCAATCAGGGGGTTTAAAGCGCACCACTCACCTGTCAGGGTCTCAAGGCGGGTGCATCTCTGAGTCAGCCTAAAATCAGATCTTGAGGCTCCTCCTGTAGCTGTGCAGAGTAGGGGAGCGTCAGCAATTGACCGGTAGCTCGTTCCATGCTTTGACTGCAATTTAGGAGAAGGCTCTTCCACCCGCTCTGGTTCTGACTATGCGTGGGGTTTCTGTTAGAGGTGAGGTCGGAGGAACTGAGGTTTCTTTTGGGTATGTGGAAGGAGACTCTTTCGTTGAGGTATTTGAGTCCGGTGTTGTGGAGGATGTGTAGGTGTGGGTGAGTAGCTTGAAGGTTACTCTCTTTTTGACAGGGAGCTGTGCTCATGTTGTGGGATGCCGAGGACGAGTCTGGCCGCGGTGTTCTGGCTGGTCTGGAGTCTGCGTAGCAGGAACGTGAAGATTCCAGCGTACAGGGCATTTCCGTAGTCAAGTCTACTTGTTATGAGTGCTTGGGTGTCGGTCTTTCAGGCTTTGGGAGATCCACTTGAAGATCTTGCTGTGGATGCGGAGGGTGTTGAAGCAGGCGGAGGTGACGGCGTTGATCTGTCGGGTCATGCTGAGGGAGGAGTAAAGTATGATGCTGAGGTTCCAGGCGTAGGGGTGGGGAGGGTAGCCGAGGGCGGTGGGCCACCGGGAATTATCCCAAGCTGAGAGGGGAGGCTCCTAAAGACAAGGACGTCTGTCTTCTCCGATTTGATTTAGGGTGGGTGTGGCATTTGGGTGGCAAGGGTATTTTTAGGGTTTAGAGAAGGTGTGGGTTTTGGGTGGCAAGGGTATTTACAGGGTTTAGGGTGGGTGCTTTGGTGGCAAGAGTATTTTTAGAGTTTAGGTTAGGTATGGATTTTTGGGTGGCAGTGGTATTTTAGGGTTTAAGGTGGTGTGGTATTTTGGGTGGCAAGGGTAAATGTAGGGTTTAGGTTGGGTATGGATTTTTGGGTGGCTAGGGTAATTTTAGGGTTTAGGGTGTGTATGGGTTTTTGGTTGGCAAGGGTATTTTGCAGGGTGCATATGGGTTTTTGCGTGGAACTGGTATTTTTAGGGTTTAGTGTGGGTATGAGATTTTAGGTGGCAGGGGTATTTTTAGGGTTTAGGGTGGGCACGGGTCTTTGGGTGGCAAGGGAATTTTTAGGGATTGGGGGTATTGTTTTTTGGGTGGCAATGGTAAATTTAGGGTTTAGGGTTGGTATGGGTATGTGGGTGGCAAGGGTATTTTTGAGGTGGGTATGGGTTTTTGGGTGGGGAAGAGTAATTTTAGGGTTAAGGGTAGATATGCGTTTTTGGGACAGTAGGAAATTTGTAGGGTTTAGGGTGGGTATGGGTTTCTGGTTGAAAGGGAATTTTTAGGGTGGGTTTAGGTTTTTGGGTGGAAAGGGAATTTTTAAGGTTAGGGGTGGGTGTAGCTTTTTGGGTGGAAAGGGAATTTATAACATTATGAGTGAGTATAGGTGTATGTGTATATAAGACTGCAGTTGTTCCAGAGGTCGTTGTTTCATCATACAACCCTTTCAGTCAGAATAGCACAACTACAATGCGAATTAAGATAGGTGGCATCAACCATCATGTGGATTTACAGTTGTATAATTAGTGAAGACATTGAGATGGATTTGCAAGGGATTCTCAGATTACGCAAAGAAGGAGGTGATGGCAGAAGTGATATCAGATGGTCTGGAGCATGAAACAAAACTAAATTGGCAAAATGTGGAAGCCCTGTGTATAAGACCCAAGGTGGTCAAGAATGTACCCAGGGTCTTTTTAAGAATCCCATAGTAGGTGATCTGAACAGTCTAAGCTTGGTGTGAAATTTAAATCATATAGAATTACAGAGAGCTAAACCAAGTGACGGTTCATTTATGTATTTATATACATAGGTACCAGGTTATAAGTACTTGTGCTCCACCAATAATGTATGTTAACAGCCCAAACATTAGTCCAGGACCTTTCAAATTTCATCAATTAAGCACATTGTCAGCATCTGCGCAAGGCTCATGCACCGCGAGCCACCTCAGATATACAGGGGATGAAACAGAGTGACCAGAATATATAAAGGTGGCAGGAAGAGGTTGCATCCAGACACAAATCTGCAATCGCATGACATCTTTCATGTATAAAGGAAATGGAAAATATAACTGTTGGCTGACAGTGACCATTACGAGCATTACGCAGAATTCAACAAGCAACTTTTTATTCCATTAGACTTACAGAGTTACACATGCCCTTATTTAATCAGGCCTCAAAAACTCTTCTTACCTAGTCACTATGAAGAGTCAGATTTTATCAGGGCGAACTATTTTTAGGGCCTACTGACCCACTCAGGTGAGAGAGCTCGAGCTGGCAAAAAAACGGTATTCTATTCATTAAGAATGTGAATGAGCAATCAAGATGCACTTAAATCTTGTTTTTAACTGATCACATTTGCTGTGTATTCAAAGACCCAGGTTTAATGTCAGCTTATGTCCTCTCACAAAATGCTACTTTAATCCTGGAGACTGGTGTTTACTTTGCTTTCTGTGACTGCAAAGGTAGAGAATTTTGTAAAATGTACTAACTCTCTGACAATCGCACTAGGGTATGTTAAAGTCTGAAACTAAAAGGTATAGAATATCCGGGTTTTTTCAAATACACAACATTTAAATAGCTTATAAATTAACATAAAATATTTCAAAATTTAAAAACAGTCAGGAAAGCACTTTTTTTGTAAATCAGAATTGTGATGAAAACAAAGATTTGAATAGAATAAATATTTCCTGAAACCCGATTTCCAACACTATTTGTACGCTGTATAGTTTTATTGGTAAAACTCATGTCAGTGGGAAAAGTTGTGGCCTTTTCCAAGGAAAATGCAGTGTCTGTAAATTACAATGCACTACCACCTCATTCTCTAGCAATATATTTATTAAAAGTGAGAGCTTTTGGGGGGGGCGTGGTCAAGATGGCAACCTGAGAAGACGTGGGTCCCGTAGGCTCCCCATGCCGATCTTCCCCCGCCGACCAATTTCAGCATAAGCACCCCCATCGGAACATCGCTACCAGCCAGGAGCGGCGGGGGAACGTGGAGCCCGTCTTGAATGCAAATCGGGGCTTCAACAACGCCAAGAGAATCGCCAAAAGTCTGCCGCAGTGAAGGCGAAATGGCGCCCTAGCAGACGGGACGATGCAGGGCTTAATAACCCTGTCAAGAGGCGAGCCGTGCTGTCATACCTTGAGAACTCAGGTGCTTCGATTTGCTTGTTACAGGAAACGCAGCTCCTCTCCAAGCACTGGCATCGAATGCGCTCTAGAGCCTTCCCTCACCAACTGTACTCCTCCACCACGGAGAACAAAGCAGAGGTCGCCATTCTGTTCGCTAGACACTTTAAAGGCCAAGTGGGGGACAGGGTCTCTGAAATCAAGGGAAGGCTCCTAGCTTATAATGTGCGGGTGGGGGGCCTGGTCATCGGGTCTGTATATGTCCCAAACTCTAGACAAGAGTCCTTCCTTACCGGGGCCCTGTCAGACGTCCATGCTTACCAGACACGGTACACGCTAGTGGGCGGGGATCCTGACCTTGTGATGGACCAAGATAGAGACAGATCGGGTCGCCGTTATGGCGCAACTGGGGCCATGTCCCTGGAAGGAAAACAGTGGTTGACTAGTAGAGGCCTTTCAGATATCTGGCGGGAGGCACACTCCCAAGCTACTAAGTACACTTTCTACTCTCACATGCATCACACTTATGCTCGGCTGGATCACTTTATGAGGACACCCGATCTTGCTGCGGTGGTAACAGACGTAGACATTGTCCCGGCTGCACTCTCAGATCACAATGCTGTCACACTCACGATGAACGCCCCCCACACGAAAACGCAATGGCGTTTGCGGGAGGCCTTCTCACATCGAAGAGGGGTTACACAGCAATTGCACGTGCGCATCACTGAATACATTACGCTTAACGACATACCTGACGTCCCCGTGACAGCGGTATGGGGAGCACTCAAGGCGGTGGTGCGTGGAGATCTCATAGCAATAGCGGCGCAGAGGCCCGAGAACGCAAGGGAAGGAGGGAGTCACTTTCCGCGCAATTGTCGGAACTAGAGAAAGTACACAGCCGCACCGGGGACCCCAGGATATGGCAACAGCTAAAGCAGCCAGGGCGCCTGGATTTAGATTGCGCAGAGTACGCAGTCCTACGACTGCGACACACTTATTATGTGGGAGGCGATAAAACCGGGCATTTGCTTGAGAGCAAGCTTAGGGCACGAGTCCAAAAGTCTAAAATTGCTACTATCCTGGGCGATGGTGGGCAAGCACTTCAAGAAGATGAGAAAATACCGGAAGCCTTTCAGGCCTTTTATGCCTTGCTCTACAGTGCAGAACCATATCTAGACAATAAGGGAGAAGCTTACCTCAACAAGTCGGCGATCACAGCACTTAATGAAGCGGGTGCAGCTTCCTTAGTCGCACCCATTCGGACAGAGGAAGTGGTCTCCGCGATAGCGCGCCTAAAGCCTTTGAAAGCACCATGGCCATCGGCTTCTCTGCCGATTTCTATAACACATTCTGTCCCCTGTTAGCGCCACTCCTGAGGCGGAGAGACTGGGACCGTGCTTACCAGGCATCATAGAGCCTGATCAGTTGGGATTCATCCCCAATAGGCAATGCAGTGACAACACCAAGCGCCTTTTTCATGTAATCGATTAAGCCCACTTCAATAATTCTGACGCTTTACTACTATCTGTCGATGCTGAGAAAGCGTTCGACAGGGTGGATTGGGGTTTTCTAGATAAAACTCTGGTGCGCTTTGCTATAGGGGAGCGCTTCCGGACATGGGTCGCCAGCTGCTATGACGCACCTTGGGCAGCGATTCACGTCAACGGTGTTGGCACACAACCCTTTGACATCCAGCATTTGTGCCGGGACGCGCCCGCGGCTACGCAGGGACCTCGCTCAACGCGCTCCACAGGGAGGGGGATTGAGGATTCCCAACCTGTCGAGGTACTTTCAGGCGACACAGCTGCGCTACCTCCTGGAATGACTAACTGACTGACTGACGGACCGCCTTCACCCCAGGGATGGAGCCACAAGCATTCGACCAGTGGAGAAACTCCGACTGCAGGTCTGCGGGACATTTGTTCGACTTAAACGGTTTTATTCAGTTTGATGCCCTAACAGAAATGTATTATCTAAATGCACCACAGCGTTACCAGTACTTACAAATCCGACATTGGCTAACGCAGCCGGACATGCGATCACAGACCTTTATAAAATGATCAGTCCACCACTTCTCCCATCACACTCTGCTGGCCAGAGAAGATGGGAAACTGAGAGGTTTTACAGACAAAGAATGGCGGGACATTTATCACAGGGCCCACCATACGGCCAGGAACACGGCCAGTAGGGAATCTGCAGTTAAGATCGCGTCGTACTGGTACCTGACGTCTGCCTGCCTCAATAACGGTAACCCAAACCGCAGCCCTATATGCTGGAGAGGATGTGACTAGATAGGGACCCTACCTCACCTGCTTTGGGACTGTGTAGAGGTGACAGACTATTGGAAGGTGGTTCTGGACAACATCAATGCATACTTCGACACAGAGATTCCCTGCTTCCCAGCCTATACATTGTTAGGACTCCCAAATGCACTTACATTCCCACTAAAGTCGATTAGAGGGAAACAAATGGGGTTAGCATTGGGGGCTGCAGTTCAGCATATCCTTTCACTCTGGGGCACTACGAGGCGTCGTACACACACAGGCTGGCTTCATAGACTCTGGTATATATTGGGCATGGAACGAATTCAGGCAACCCTCACTGAGTCCACGGAATCATTTAACACCATCTGGCAGCCCTTCCTCACCTTGCTAGACAAGGAATTTAACAAACTTACGTGTCCGAAATACCTAAGATTGCTGCGTCTCACGGACACAACTTTCGCAGGGGCCACCCCCACATAAGTGGGAAAGCGCAGGGATTCTAGTTCTGCACCTCTACACGACGAAGGAGTGACACACCGGTTGGGGAGGGTCGCGAGGGAGGGGGGTGAGGGAATTGGGGGTTGTTGGGGGGGGGGGGAAGTTGTCATGTTCAGGGGAGGTTGGGTGCGCTGTCGGCTGACGCCTGTTTTGAACATGCTCGCATGGACACATTACTTTCATATGTCTCTCAAGCTTGTATTCCCAGGGTTCCGGGGGAAGGTACGGTATTTGGGCCGATGGGAGCTCGAAAGGAGCTTGTGTTATTGTACTGTACTATACCTGCTGCACCTGAAAATAATAAACAAAGTTAAACAAAAAAAAAAATGAGAGCTTTAAAACATGAACTGAGAAACATTCCTGCCTCCGCCCTGATGGCAATGCTGTTAGCGAACTAAGAGGCAAGTCAGGGGGTCATGTGTACTCTATATGTGAGCTAGACTTGTATTATAACTGGATGCAAATGTTTACTGTAATAAATCAAACAAAATAGTTTCTTTGTACAGCAGACATGCTGAACTCACATATTTGAAGGCGCTATCATATGTGAAAAATGCTGGCTCAGTGAAATATTTGCCCAGGATCACACAATTCGAGACCAGTTAGGGGTCAAGAGCATTACAGTTAGGTCGAGAAGATTATTCAAGTCACTAGAGCTTCAGGTCTGGTATTATTTTTCAAAGCCTGTTAATACTCCATATTTTTGTATTCTATATTATACAATTTTATCTTGGGGGTGGTGATGGTTGGGTTTACATTTTCTTTTTTCTCCTAATTAAAAGAGGATGAGTTGGGTTCTATTTTAATTGTTACCTAAGAAAGCTCGCCTCCATAACAGAATGTGTATACAAGTCGTAGAACCACGTATGATTAACTGCTTAATAGTCTTGCTTGTGATCAGGAATGCAATGTATTCACCATCAACTTTTATTCTTTTGACTACTACAACACCTTCACATTCTTTTGTCTCCCTCCTACATAGGAGGTTTAGCATGTATTTGCAGCCCCCAGAGTGAAGTGGCCAGTATATTGTCACAACCAGTGCTGTAGGGGAGGTGGGGGCCGGGCCTGCTGACTCCGATACACAGCAATAATTAACAAGCATTTGCAAAGCAATAGGTCTCGCATTATTAAAGTTTGAGCTATTGGTGTTGCATTATTTAGCAATGCCAATAGCTCAAACTTTAATAATGCGAGACCTATTGCATTGCAAATGCTTGCTTTAAATGGATTTAGGAAAAAAGGACCGTTAGCAGTTCTGGAATGGGAAAGCAAACTATGCGGAGCCAATCGGCATGCATTAGGGCAGATTAACAGAAAGTGAGCAGTAAATCTTCCCAACCAAGCAGACAAGGTTTGACAATGTGAATTATGTTTGAATGTTTTCAGCTCTATTTAATATCTCCACAGACAGTGCACTGTTCGAGCAGCCTTTGCTGGTATCTGCTCGAAGAATGTGAATGTTGGAAGGTTTTCAGGAGAGAGCATGGCATGTGTAGCCTCACAGACGCCGTGAAAAATTTGCAAAACAGATACCGAACGGAGCACAACAAATTCACTGGGCTCAGTACGGTTAAAATGTCTGCTGAACTGTGGCCGTGCCATTCTGCCTCTATTCACATCTGTGCACACTAGCGGACAGATAAATGGATTTGCAAAGTCGGCCGCGATTCAGGAATGTGATTTGGCTGTCATATTTCACGCATGCTGCATGCAAGCAGGTCACACAGATAATGCAGGCAACATCTGTAAGCCGCGGTGCTGTAGACGATAATTAAAGCGATTACTTTCTCTGAACAGGGCGACAACAAATTATACAAATGTTGACAAACACGGATTTTAAATAGCTCTACTTCTTAGAGGGCACCGGCTCTGGTTTTCTTTCTTTAGCAGCCATTCGGTATATTTGCACATTCTTCCTTGCAAAATGATATTTGCCTAGTAGCTTGCAGCATATTGTATTTTAATTTGCGCTGCTGTTTATCCAGCAAAATGTGCTCATCCTATTTGTTAGGGTCTCCCAAATACAGTTCTTCCACCTCGATCTAGCAGTAGTTTTGCCGAGAAAAAATAAGCACTAAGCAGGGCTACGGCAGGAGGGGAAATGAAAGTTCGATAGTCACTCCCCGCAATATTAGCTGGCTATGGACGGCACAATGGGGCTTCGGAGGATGGGGGGAGCTGCTGGTGTCCTTGGTTTGCTTGCGCGGGACGGTGGGGGTCAGGCATGGCGCTATTGGGGGTTGGTTTTGGACGGTCGAGGTGCGGGGGAGGGAGATATGAGGGCAGCCGCCGAAGTGCATTTTAAAATGCTGTTGGTGTTGTGCAAGCGCGCATGCATATCTCCTGTCCTGGGTGCGCTACACAGGGAGTTGCCTCTCATGGGAGGCAAGAGATGGGCACACGCAAGAGACGGACTGGAAATTAGCCCTACGCACGTGAAAATCTCCTGTTTACGCGCGCATCCACATTTCCAGTCCGTCTCTTGCGCGTGCCCATCTCTTATCTCGCATGAGAAGCAACTCCGTAACAACAGTTCTCGCTGGCGACCGCTTCGCGTTGCGTCGCCAGGCGAGACCTAAAAACGGACTTTAAAACTGATGCCTATCAAGCCCTAAATTCAAGTCCATAACTTTACAGGTAAAACACTGGTCAATTTCTCAACAAAAACTGTGGAAACCCTTAAGGTAATCATTGTTAGCGGTGATGTCCCGGAGTACATTCCACATCTTTTACTTCACCTTGTATTCCCTAGGAGCATTTGCTTTTTGCAGATGATGTGCTTATACAATCATTTTTAGGCAGCATATGACTCTTGTAAAAATCATACTACAAACTGAATTGCCTCCAGGTGTCTGGGTGTTTGTGGCAGGGCAAAATCAATAGTTCTGGAGCTGAGGCTGAATGCAGTGTAAGGTTTTCATAGTGTTGTCTATAGATCATAAACGTGTTCAGACTATGCACAGCTAATTCTAGGCCTCTTTGCAGAGCACCTACAGCAATGGTCACATATGGTATTTGTAATTCTATGAGAAAATGTTTGATGTGGAGGTATACACCGGTCAACATATCTTCTTCGCCAATGGAAAAGAAAATACATTGCTTACAGATGAGTGGGTGCAATGTGTGTATGAGTGGGATGAAGCAGAGGACATAAAAAGAACATGCATGCAAAGGAGAGAGTTAAAAGACTGTGCTATTAAGAACAGAGATGACATGAGATGATATGCAAATACAGAATTTCAGAAAGCTGTAGGTAGGAAAAGAGCCTGCGAGTCTTAAAGCAGTGCTTAAAATGGGCAGTTACTCTTTAACTGCGCCGGTACTCACCGGTACGGAGTACCAGCACTTCTTACTTTTATCACACCGAGACTTCTCTACTGCTGAGAAGATTACTGATGCTCATGAAAGGGTTGGGTCATTGGCTGTGAGTGCTAGTGAGAATGAGTTGAACCTGTCCCTGACAGCCAAGGCACTGCTTCTGTAGCCCTGAGCTGGACCGCCGCTGAGCTATTCAGCAGGGTTCATTTGCATATCTTCCGGGTGCTCACCATCATGCCATGTTTGACAGAGCAAGGGTTCATTTGCATATCTTCCGGGTGCTCACCATCATGCCATGTTTGACAGAGCAGGCTCCATTCAGGCCCTGTGCTGTCAATCACATTCACACTATAATGTAAATTTGTGCAAACACGGGAATCATGGCAGGCCACTAACAGTGCCAATTAAGAAAGCCACAGGAGGAAAAGAGTTTAAAATTGCTTTAATTACACCCGAGTCTGTTGTGTGTCTACTTATGTCTGTGTGTTTGTCTGCATGTGTATGCCTGTTTTTTGCGAGAGAAAAGCAAGAGGGAGAGAATCAAGACACCCTCAGGATGTATTTTAAAGAAAATGCGTGGAACCCTTTTGTGTGTATGTTTGCTTGTTTCTTTCTGTATGTGTGCAAGTTGAGAACAAGGTATCTGCAACAATGTCTCAACAGGTATTAGTACAAATATAATTACACACTTAGTCAATAAGAACACAATCAGGGAAGTTCCAAATATAGGACTGAGTTTATATGAGAATCCCTAAGTAATGAAAAAGCAGAATCAACATTATTCAACAATGGGTGCAGTGAATATAACAAAGGGAACAATTGGGGCCTCATTATGATGTCAGGTGGATGTAAGGGGTCTTGGGAACAACCGACCTCGGGTCGGCGGTCCCGAAACCGCTATTACAATGCAACAGCACATGGTGCAGTCGCATACTCCCATTTCTCTATGGGAGCTAGTGCTGCGGCCGCAAGCCGGCCGTAGCACAACTTCCCATAGAGAAATTGAAGTTTCTGTTAATCCCTGGACTGTGGTGCCTGCCACACAGTGCATGGATTAACAGAGGGCACCAACAGGTGGAGGCTGCAGAGAGAAGGGGGCCCTGCTATGGGCCCCAAAGTTGCTTCCAGGCAGGCGTTTGATGTCGGAAAACCCGACATGGAAAGCCTGCCGGAAACCAACATGGTAATCCCGAGAGCGGAAATGCTGTCCTTAGGGATTACGGTGAGGCCTCTGACTGGTCGACAGGCACCTTGAGCCCATCGGAATCCAGCCGGAACGACAGTCCAGTTTCACGCCTGTTTTGTAATGCGGTAGTCAGAAGTGAAATCTATGATGTGACTCGGAAAGCCTCCAACCGCAGAGTCACATCATAATGAGGCCCATAGTGCTTGTGAACCAGTGCTCGTTAACCAGTACTAGTGTGGCTCATGTGAAACACATTAAAAAACAAAGGCAGGGTGCAAATAAAGACTTTAACGAGATCTTAGTACATGAACACAGTGATGAAGAAATTAATATAATCATGTAGTAAGTCAAAAGAGACACACATTCGCTGCCTCAAGTGTCGACAGCATTTCGACCCCAATTACTAAGGATCATCATCAGGACGATAATGCAGAAGATAATGAAGTGCTAATCAAGAAATCAAAATAACAGACGCAATGGTCAAGGCTGGTTAAGGCGACACCTAGAAACACTCCTGAAAACAACAGTTCTCTGAGGTGGCTCCAGTGGAGATATTCAAGTTTTACATATCTGTATAACACAATAGTAGGGTCCCAGTCCAATTGTCAACCTCATGATAGTTGGCTGGGAAGTCAAAAGATACTAAAGATAGGGACTGTTACTACAAATAAATTACTGATGCCTCAGTTTATGCAATAAAACAGGAGGACAGGGGTTCCAAACACAACCAAAATAAGACATTTCCCAAATGCGACTTAACATACAAATGAATCGAATTAACATATCAATAGCGCCCAAGACAAAGAATCAACCCGAGGGGCTGTGGTATATGTCTTCTACCTCTATTGTAGTTCTCTTTATTTAGTGTTGTAGTTCTTTCATCTCTGTTAGATTCTTAGCTATGTAATATGGAATTCTTCTATTGTATCCTGGTGATCCAGATTCTACTTCAGTGAAGCGGTTGGAACTGAACTGAAGAGATGCCTGGACTCTAGCACCAGTGGGTCTATTTATACCTTTAAGAATAAATAAGTTTTAAACCTATTTCTGCCTCCTCCCGCTCTTTACAGGGGCTTTCTGCAACTCAATAAGTAGCCACGAGCAACACTCAAGATCAAGGGTGTCGTGAACCCCTGCTTTAGAAGCTACAGCTAGAGTGGATTTCTTAATAGGCCTCTTCTATTTGCACCTCAACGACATTCATAAATAATGTAAAAGGTGGGTGAGTGAGTGAAAGGATGGTGGTTGTGCGAGTGAAAGTTTGGATGGATGGGTGAATGAAAGAGTGGAGGTATAGATGGATGGATGAGTGAATGAGAGGATGGTTGAGTGAAAGAATGGATGAGTGAAAGAGAGGGTGGATAGAGTGAAAGAGAGGATGGGTGGGTGGAGAAGTGAAAGAATGGGTAGATGAATGGGAGGGAGGATGGATGAAAGAGTGGATGGATGAGAGAAAGAGATCACGGATTGAGTGAAAGGGTGAATGAAGAAGAGAAAGGGTTGATGGATGGAGGAGCGAAAGGATGGATGAATGAGTGAAAGGATGGATGGATTTATGGGTTTGGAGGTGGATGGATAGGGAAGGGTGGACCTTAGGATTGGTGAAATACTGAACGATGGATGAAAGACTGAATAGACCACAGAATGTAAAGGTTAATTGGTGGACATCAGCCAGTGGATGAAAGTATGAATGGATAGATTGATGGACGAGATAAGATGGGGAGTGTCGTGATGACTTGCTTCATTTACTTGGTGCCATAAAAGCTTTAGTTCGAAGTCGAGGTATTTTCCTTTTCGGACTACTCCCTTGCTCAAAAATATATAGTATTGAGCCAAACAACAGCAATTAACAGTATGGCATTAAGAAGGTGCAACTATTACGAAACAAGGAAATGTTAACATGTCATCGTGTTTGTCTTTTATTTTGTGTAACGACTTAACCGGTTTTATTTATATAAACACATTTCTCATGTGTTGTGGTATGGGCTGCAACTATTATAGAAGTCATTAAGTATCATCATGTCTTGCCCATAGCCCCACTCACTCACCACACCTCTAGCTCATTTTAATGAGTACCTGCACTTATTTTTGCCCATTTAAAGCACTGCCTAAAAGAGTGAAAGACTGCACAGGAAAGTGGCGTAGAAAGAACATGAGTGATGGAGACACCTATCTCACAGAACTTAGTAATATTTAATTCAGTCGCATGTTTTCAAAAATGAAAATTTCTCCAATTACATTTTAGTTTACATATTTTAAGCCAAGACACTTTGAAAGGATTGCAAGATACGTTTCTTTGCCAACCCTTCTTTAAGAATCGTCTTTTTTCCCTACCATCACCCCCCAAAAAGACAATTTTTCAGCCCATTTAAAGCACTGCTGAGAACAATTACGGAAGCTAGGATTCTAGAGTCCAGTAACAACACCAGACACCCAGAGAGAGAATTCTAGTTTCTACACTGCCACCAAGTGCTCCCTCGTAAGGGGTGACACCTTAAGCCTATCTTTACTTTTGAGCAGTTTATAAGCTGTGGTTTATGAGCCCATCATTAAACCCAAAAACTAAACTACAAATCCCAAAATACAACGCGCTTATTGATCAAATGCAAACAATGGGTAAAGGTGTTACACTTAATGAGGGGGCATTCGGTAGCCGTGTCAGGTTGTGACTGCACTGTACTGAGCCAATAGAAGACACAAGACTCAGATTGCGTAGGCTTCCAGAATGTATGATGATCCGAGTTCAAGCTCAAACGCGACTTTACTTCGTATCCGCTCACTCGCACACATGCCGCTTTACCCCTGCCTATCATTCAGATGACACTCACGCTCGCAGGATCAAGCCATGCATCTTGAAGGCAGAAGTCACTTTGCTCTTCAATTTGTCTGTTGCCATCTTCCCGTCAGACTTTCGCGCCACTTCAGACTAGCCCGTCCACATATGGTAGAAATAAAAAAGGCACTAGATATTCTGCTTCACTAGCTATTAGAAAACGGGCAATACTTGAAGCAGAAGCGGAAAACCTATTTCAAACGACCAAGAAATATACTTTTTCGGCATATAACCATTGAAGTTGGCAAAATATCAACGTGCAAAAGCTTTCCATTTACTATAAACTTTCTTTTAACGTGCCCATAATAAAAATAGTAAATAAAATAATGACATCAAACCTTTTCTTCCAACGTAGTACATGTTGTGTACAGCTTCTCTATGATTTTATGGTCGGCTGTAGTGACTTAAAGCAAAAAAAAATACATTCACTTTGAATAAAACTGTTCTTACACGTATTATGTGATTATATTACACACTGCTACTGCCGCGACAAGATGGCGGCCTAATTTACAATCAGTGACCGACATCAAGAAGACGTGCTTCTGTTGAAAGTTGGTTAACATCACATAGGCTATCTGGAAGTGCACGTAGGTTTTTGTGCAATTTTATATAGCGCTACATCGGACCAAGAGCATTGAAGCACTTTATTTGAGCACCTGTTACATTGCACAAGGTTAGATTTACATTTCTCAGTTTAGTCGTTTGCGCAATACATACACTATGCGTTAAAACGAACCAGTTATATGAAATTCAAAAGATGAGTTCGTGGGCTATAGTTTCCAGCTCTATACGATGTTCTATGGTTTCACGTGGTTCTCCTAAGCATTTAATAAAAGAAGAATGTTGTTGTATTTTGTAAGTTGCATACCCCTTCGATTCAGAACAAAATTCTAGGTTGTGAGCAGTATCTGGTGCATTGATGAATATTTAATGCGATTAGAAGTGGGAGTAAAACGGTGTGAAGTGCCGTTTATTATTATTGATAACAAAAATTGTCTTTCAACGAAACCTGCTTTGTTCTACTTGAAATTTCAGTCTTTCCTGACAACTTTTTAGGTCTCGCCTGAGCCACCGCATGCGGTGCTTTCGCGAGACATTTAGTGAGTGGGCTTTAAAAAGCCGACCACAGTTTTTTGGGTGGCCTAGAGCGTGCGGTTACGCGCACAGTAACGCGCATTCCTCACATCGCTCGCGGACATCTATTTCTTTACTTTTGCTATAATCGCAGCACCCGCGCTTTATTTTAACCATGTTAAAGGTAAAGCATGGGTGCCGCGTTTGCTACAAGTGGAGTGTATTCTTCAGCTAGTGGTGTCCGAAAAACCACTAAAATGCGTCTGTGGCTGGATCTGAGGAAGGTGCAGTTTAAAATACTGCAGAAAGCTATTTCTTTGCCCGAGGACACCTGCCGATAGTGCCCTATCACCAGCAGGCGGTGTTCTTTCACCCGCAGCTCCCTGCCTTCATCTTGTTGCATTTGTACCTGTGTACATAATGTTGGTCATCACCACGGATCTAATTTTCCCACTATCCAAGGCTATACCTTTTCATATAGCTGCACTGTGTGGGCACACTCAACGAGCACCCACTGTTACTATCCGACCATTTGAAATCAGGGAGAAATACAGACACTTGCTTCCATCTTCTACGTGGAGCCCTTCTTCTAAGTTTTTAATTATTTTTAACTACTTTTTGTGGCACGTCATGCCTTTACTTCTGACAGATGGTTTGCCAGAATTCTTCACCTTTGGTTTCCCCTTCGGAGCTTGCCATGCATGAAACCATCTCTTTCTTTTGAAACCACATCTGAGCCCTTCACTCCTTAGCCAGCAGCATTCACTCTAATTGTTTTCAGCAGCGACTCCAACAGGAGACCAAGGAGAGGCTTGGCCAATGTGCTCCCTCCCCTCGATTCCCCGGCACTCGGAAGCGGTGCTTGCAACACCAGATTGCATCTTCCTACCCAGTGAGCACGTACAAATTGCCAGTTTTGAGGAGGCCAACGCCTCGGGTGGTTCTGCAGCCTTTCCCCAATTGCAGGCAGTCTACCAGCCCCAACCACTTCTGGGTTCCTTGCACTTCACCTGCACCACCTGTGTTCAATGTCCTGAAGGCAAAGAAAAAAGCTAGTGCAAAGCCTGTTGGGTGAGAGCTATGGAATGTTCACGACTAATATTAAAGGTGTAGCTATTTTAGTGGCGATGGAAAGGGGCTATTGCTGCAAGAGGTCAAAGGCGATCTAAAAGGAAGATGGGTCCTGACACAATTAAAATACTACAATTAAGAGGAACCCGGAAGTGGACAGTGCCATGGAGACAACAAGAAAGTTTGAGAAAAATCCCAGCTGATTAATTTCCAACACTCTATAGAATCACATCAGATTACAATCTAGGCCTTCCCCAAGAAAGATTAAAATGTGTACTTTTCTCATCTACTAACATGTACTAACAGGAGGTGTGCGAGATTGGTGATAAAACATGAAGCGGTTAGTCAACTTAATGGGTGTGTGGAGGATTCGCCATGCAGATAGTGTACACACTATGCTCAGTGAAGCATCAAAAACTCTAGGATAAATTACAAGAAAGATATTGCTTGTTGCAGTTTACACTATAATGATCACTTCAAGGCGTGTGTAGGTAAAATCAAAACAAATTAAATGTATTCTTTATTTGATGCAAATCTATGACTCTTGTATACATCCATAAAAATTGCAGTGGTGCCTTGAACAGAGTGTTAAATGATAGTAGTCTTGGAGGACAACAATAAAAAAATCTAATAGGTTTGATGGAAGAATAACAGCAAAACGATATAGGAAAAAATAAAAAGAAGTCAATAAGAGTTGGTCAGCACTAGCAAAGACAGTAACATTAAAATGTGTACTTGCAAAATTTGTAATCTCCCCAGAAAAAACAACTTTCTTCAACAAGGGAATTTCTGCATGGTAGATTAAAATACTGGCAGAAGCAAAAGACACCTTAAGACACCAAAGACCAGTTATTTCCAAGATGCCACTTACTTGCAAAGTTATTTTTTCAGTAGCAGTTTTAGAGATGTCTGTAAAACCTACTAGAAGTCAAATGTATCTTGTAGAACCAGTGAGTATGTGAATTTCTACAAGGAAGCCCAGATACCAATTTGATCATTGATGCACCACGCTGTGAACTATTCCAATTCCACCACGGCCTAACCAACCTTTCACATGCATGGGCTTCTTGCAATAATACTTTCTGATACTTCAGTAGTCAAACATACTTTGTTGAATTTATTTGAAAAACAATGAACACCGGGCACAGTGCAAGGGCATGTAAACTCTAAAAAAACAATGATATAATAAAAATCATAATAGTTGTAGTGTTGATAAATGTTTAATTTTTTTATTTATTATTCTTTTTGTATCCTTTAGGTAGAAAAAATATATATACTTTACATATAGAAATCTCGAATAGATGAATAAATACACATTCCCAATGATATAGTGCAAATTAGAACCACATGTACAAATATTTTCAGGTATAGCCTAAATAATGTTTCTTCAACAGGAATTCAATACAGTAAACCAGATCATTCACTGTTACGACTTGCAAAATTGATGATTCAAGGTAATTGATAATAAATAATGTAACAGTGTATTCTTTACATAATGTAAAGTATTATCATTATGCAACTTCACATATGATCAAAACCAAACATTCAGACACCGGTGGTATATGTTGAACACCAACGCGTTTCGGCTAGGCCTTCTTCAGGATTTCCATACTAGTTGTTACTCCGCTTACTCAATAGATGTCGTTAAAGGTTAGCAACCCACATCGATTAATTTGTGAAAAAGCGGTTAGCTGCAGTGTATAAAACTTCATAGATATAAGCGTCTTTATGACCTCTATATTGTTCCAGGGCAGCAGGGATGGACAGAAAGGTTTGTGATCTCTCTCCTCTCATATTAAATCCCTTGACTAGCCACTAACTCTGTATCCAGTTCTTTCTTTTTTGTGGGAGGCCTTGGTGGCTTATCAATTTCTTTAAATGTAGGATAAATATCACCAATAGCGTGTTCTCCTCCTATATTAAATCCCTTCACTGGCCACTGACTCTGTATCCAGTTCTTTCTTTTTGTGGGAGGCTTGGATGGCTTATCAATTTCTTTAAATTTGGGATAAATATCACCAATGGCGTGTTCTTAATTTCAACAATTCCAGTGGGTCAAAGAAAATTATTTTGTCCTAGATCCCGATGTGTTGCGAAGATCGCTCCTTGCTCAATCCGATGAACCAAACATACTTTTACCAAGTTCCTGTATGGGTGGGGGTGTCCTTCAGTTCTGATAGCTAGTTCTTTCTGCAGTCAGATAGGACATAACTTGCAGGACAGCGTATTTTCCATGCTTTCCTCAGAAAATAAGGTAAACAATCAATGTCAATGCCATAACGTTGGCTTTCTGCTAATACTTCATCTTGAAGATAATTTTTATTGTGTGATTTATTGTACTCTTGAGGTGTAAAATGATCCCTGGTGCATTTCAACACAAGAGCTGTCAAAGAGGTTGAATACTGAACCAAACAGCCAATAGCATAATGTGCAAGAAAGAATACTCCTTTGGGTGGGGTCAAAGGCCACACAATACATTTTGAAAGTATCGGTAACAATAGGTCACACAGCGGTCAGCGCTGTCAAGCCAGGCCTAAAAGAATGAGAGCAACACGCTTGACAAGAAAATGTGTACTCGAATAATATGGGAGCCAGAGATATCAATGAAAGGTTCACATGTAACACCTTCAAAGGCACTGCATGATTCTGCCCTCTCCTGCAATGGATCCTAGGAGTACTATTGACAAATAGGAGCATGACAAAGAAAACACAGGGTCCCATCTTTATGTATAAGGCAGCAAGGCACTGATTGTAAGTGTGGAATAGGATCCAGAGATCAAACCCTTTCAAACCTTGTCTCAGCATCGGTGGCATATTAATCTGAGCCACTTCCTGCTAAAAACAGAAAGATAAAGCGCACAGCTGTGTAAAGCTGATAAGGAGGCCTGACAAGCACATGGCAGAACCAAGCCAGCAAAACACATCCCAGACATTCACTGGTAGGGAGAGCAGGGCAAACAATTCAACCTGCAAATGTCAAAATGAGGACCGCACCTGCGATCTGCCTATTTTTGTGACCAGCATAATTAGCAACTCTTTGCCTCTTGAGTGGCACTGACCACAATGAAATGATGCTACAGTTGAGGGACCATGATGACGAAGTGCTGAAATACATTTGACCACAGCACTTCTCTTCCTTTTTATTTTTGGTAAAGAAGGTAGGCAGAAGCAAACTTAACAAGCATTGGCAAAGCCAATAGGTCTCGCCTTTAGGACCTTATAGGTGTTTAGCCATGCAACGGTTGATGTTGTTGTACCAAGGATATTGTACTGCATAACTAAATACTTATAAGGTCGCAAAAGCTAGACCTATTGGCTATGCCAATGCTTGTTTTTAAAAGTAGTAAGGAAGAGAAAAGGAACAAGTATGTCAAACTATGCACGACTTGGTGGTTGAGTACAACTTTGCGGGACACTTTGTGTGCGCCGATACATTTGGAGACATTTGTTGGGCACTGAGGGATGAATCGCACAGCGCATTTTTGCTGTTTCATTTTAAATCCCTCACCTGTAATGAGACCATTTATAAAGTTATAGTACAGATTGAGCAAAGAGGTGCCAACTTGGTGGTACACAGAACAGTCTTAGGGAAAGAGAATATGCCCTGGGTGCCGGGTTGGCAGGAACCCATGGCACACTTGGTCAAAAGCATCAACATCATGCAAAAAGTGGGAGACAACCATGCAAAAAGGGTTACTTTCCTACAATAAGTGACTGCATAAATAAGTACATCTTCTATCATAACTATCTACAATTGCTTCATTATTGAATTACAAAGAATAAAAAAGTACAACACTAGAAAGCTGGAGTTTATTTAATGCATCTTTAATCTACATATACTACCTTTCTTTATGCATCTATATACCTTCCAGGTGGTTATGGATCTATATATTTATAACTTTTCTTCTAATTCAGCATATCCAATGCACTACCCTATTTTTCACCCTATACGGCTCTCATTATTTACTCTACCTCAACTCTGACTCATCTCAAACCTCTTTCTAGTACTCTTTCCAATGCACTACCCTATTTCTCACCCTATACTTCTATCAATATATCCTCTACCTCCACTCTCTCATTCATCCCAGGCCCCATGCCACTACTATGATCCCCAGGATAACCCTTTCTTGACTCGTCCCTCCTCTGCCTCTCCTTGCATCATCTCATACCTCTTTTACTATTCACATCTTCCAAACAGGTCTTCATAAACCCGTACCTCTGACTCTTCCCCCTCCCCCTCCCCTTCCCCCTCCCCTTTACTCATCCCAGCCCCCTCCTATTGCTATGAACTTACAAAAAAATCTAGACACTTCTATCCTTCCTTTCCTCTTCTATCCCTCTACTATTCCTTTTCAATCCAAAAAACAGATTAACGTGCACCACTGAAGTTGATTTATTATTTCCCTGTACTACCTCCCCTCCACCTCCCCTTTACTCATCCCAAACCCACTCCTATGGCTATAAACTACCCCCCCCCCCCCCCAAAAAAAAAGAAAATCTAGGCTCTACCCTCTTTTATCTCTGCATTATTCCTTTTCAATCCAAATAACAGACTAACATATTTATTTATTTAGTGGTTTATTGCGCGCAAACATGACTCGTTAGGATATCAGAGCACTGTACAGGGATAACACGTTGTATACAAGTATAAAATAGTCAAAGAAAAAAAATACCATAAGTAGGAGTAGAAGGAGGTGAAACATTTGGGGAATAACAGGGTGTATACAATGTTCTGATCATAATGCAGAGAAATCCAGCAAATACATTTATGGGGGTACAAGGTCAGTTCAAGATGTATAGCAGCCAGTCAGTCCAAACTCTAGCGGCAACAAAAATAGGCAAAGCCACTGAGCGGTGTGTGCAATGCATGATTTATGGGAGAAACCTGCCCATTAGGAAGGTTTTGGCTTCCTTTTTAGGTTTTGCCTAGCAAATGCGTACAAAGTACGAAGTACGAAGTACGCAAGCGCTAGGAAAACCTTATGTTTTGTCTGTGGGGTCGGGTATCCGCCCCCTCCTCCCATTGGCTAGCTCCATAAATGGAGGCTAGCCATTGGGAGAGGGCTCTGTCCGTCAATGCCGGACCAGATTCGGGGGCGTTCCCGAGAATTTTTCTCTTTTGGCGACGTCACGCTACGTCAGCCAAAAGCCGGGAACGCCCCCGAATCTGGTCCGGCATTGCCGGCACCCGCCTTCCTGCTCGGGGCCGAGATGTCCAGGTGAGTGCTGGTTTTTTTTCTTCTTGTTTTTCGTGAGGCCGTTCCCGCCCCGTCCTCCCGCTACTCATGTGTGCAGTTGTTTTTCGTGAGCCCGTTCCCGCCCCGCCCTCCCGCTGTTCATGTGTGCCGTTCCCGCCCCCCACCCCCCCTCCGATGTCTGCTCATCTCGTGCACCGGAATGCCTATTGGAAAGACACGAATCTTTTCTGGAAGCGCTTATTGGCAATTCAGGTGAATGCAGGTTGATTTGGCAGCAACTGAAGCCCTGCAACGATTACAAAAGCATAGGGGTTGTTGTTACATTAAAGGCTGCTGCAGCTGTATAGTTTGCTAAGGCAGAGGTGTGGAAGTTTATAAAATCTACTTGTTCATGGGATGAGAGGCGCCTATTAATGGCGGGCCAGGTTTATGCAAGGCAACTGCCTTTTTACACCTGATACTTAATCATAACACAACGTGTATCTCTTGTTTTTCGTGAGCCCGTTCCCGCCCCGTCCTCCCGCTGTTCATGTGTGCAGTTGTTTTTCGTGAGCCCGTTCCCGCCCCGCCCTCCCGCTGTTCATGTGTGCCGTTCCCGCCCCCCTCCGATGTCCGCTCATCTCGTGCACCGGAATGCCTATTGGAAAGACACAAATCTTTTCTGGAAGCGCTGATTGGCAATTCAGGTGAATGCAGGTTGATTTGGCAGCAACTGAAGCCCTGCAACGATTACAAAAGCATAGGGGTTGTTGTTACATTAAAGGCTGCTGCAGCTGTATAGTTTGCTAAGGCAGGGGTGTGGAAGTTTATAAAATCTACTTGTTCATGGGATGAGAGGCGCCTATTAATGGCGGGCCAGGTTTATGCAAGGCAACTGCCTTTTTACACCTGATACTTAATCATAACACAAAGTGTATCTTGGAGCTGAATAACAGATTTTTATAATTACCCATCTCAATGGTACTCATTCTATCAATCTCAGATGGATGGAAAGGCTAAGTGGACCCGCCGGGATTTGAACCTGTGACGATTAGGTCGAACACAGGCCCATGCAGTGGACGCATTAGTTCACTGAGCCACCAGACCCAGATAATCATTGAATGTGTATGCTTAGGTCAGCTTTCTGATGATGGTAGACGTTTGAGAATGCTGCTCTCTCATTATTGAGTATTTCTGATTATAGCAGATTTTTGATATTTCGGGATTCTAATTGTGCTGTGTTTATCGTGCATTTCTCGAGCATGTTTACGGTTGCGCGATGACTTTTTAAAATGTCACTAAGTAAACTGGAGTATTTATGCAATCCACTGCCTAAATTGTCAACTGAGGAACATGGAGTACGGTCACAGTCGTACCATCTCTGCTTGACCACATTAAGTAACCTACAAATACCTTGATGTCACTCTACCTCCATTTTCTCTTTTGCATTTAGTATGAGCCTTTATTGGTCATTATGTCAAGGATTTATCGTTTTCATTGTACTACAGTAAGAAGACATTTTTAAGGTTATGTCAGAATACAGACAATATGATTTTTACTTGTCGTACATGGGTTTTTCTACGATATTGATTTCCTTAAATTACACATATTTTTGGCTATATTTTATTGTGAAAGCACAAAATCGACAATTTTACTTGCATTTTGTTGAATCCGTGACTCGAATGGGAAATGTATTCTTCATGATTGAGTTTTACATTTACAGTGTGGGTTTCTTGGAACATCTATTAATTGCCTCGATAAGTAATGGCTGCTCAAACTATGTGTTAATTTCTGCACAGGTAACCAAAATAGCTTTGAGGGGCTGGTAGATGAAAGATGAAGGATTTCCTATAAGGGCGTTCCCTGACACTTCTCTCACTCACTTTTGTTCTCATTCACTCTGAAGCATATAGATTCATTCAAGGAGAGGACTAATTGCCAGAATTCCTAGTGCACAGATAGCTTCCGTTTGTAACACAGGACCTGCAGTTCCACTTTTTATACATGCATGTACACCATGTAGGTGCACCCTGGACTCCACTTATCCTTAATATGATACTAATTTGTGGTAAGGGAAAATAGTGTTCTAGATAGCAGGGGCATTATAACTGGCCCCTCTAGAATGAGAGTCGGTGAAAGTAGGGATTCAGAAACAACTGGGGTGATGATACGATCTCACTCTAGCTCTCTCTCTCTCTGTCTTACTCCCTCTAGCTTCCTCTCTTTGTTACTCCCTCTTGCTCCCTCTCTCTGTCTTGCTCTCTCTAGCTCCCTTTCTCTGTCTTACTCTCTGTAGCTCCCTCTCTCTCTGTCTTACTCCCTCTAGCTCCCTCTCTCTTACTCCCTCTAGCTCCCTCTCTGTCTTGCTCCGTCTAGCTCCCTCTCTGTGTCTTGCTCCGTCTAGCTCCCTCTCTCTTTGTCTTACTCCCTCTAGCTCCTTCTCTCTCTGTCTTAATCCCTCTAGCTCCCTCTCTCTGTCTTGCTCCCTCTAGCTCCCTCTCTCTCCCTTGCTCCCTCTAGCTCCCTCTCTCTCTGTCTTGCTCGCTCTAGCTCCCTCTAGCTCTTTCTCTCTCTCTTACTCCCTCTAGCTCCCTCTCTCTGTCTAGCTCCCTCTCTCTCTGTTTTACTCCCTCTAGCTCCCTCTGTCTCCTTCTCTCTCTGTCTTACTCTCTCTAGCTCCTTCTCTCTCTGTCTTACTCTCTCTAGCTCCCTCTCTCTCTGTCTTTCTTACTCTAGCTCTCTCTGTCTCTCTCTGTATGTATAGCCCTGTGTACATATACCTGTGTGTGTGTATAAGTACAAATGCAATAAGTCTCACAATTTCGAAAAATAAAGCTATTTACTACTAAACAACAACACCATTTATTTATCTGTTTACTCAAAAAAAAATAGATGAAAATTTTAACATTTACAATGCCAATAGCTCTAACATTGTCAAAGGCAAAACCATTGCATTGTAAATGCTTGTTAAATATTGACAGAGAAGGAATTTTTCTGATGAAAGATAGCAGCGGGTTCCAGATTCTTGGTGCGGCCCCAGAAAAAGCACAAATTTAATTATTTTCCTTTCGGAAGCCTGGTGGCTGGAGCACAAACTCTCTGGCGGACCTGGAGTTTCTGGCTCCTCCAGAAACCATGATTTTCTGGGCAAGATATGCTGGGGATTTTGTGTGTAGTGCTTTTTGGATGATACATGCCAGTTTGAGTTGGATTCTAGCTTCAAGAGGAACCCAGTTCAGCACCTTCAGATGTAGTGATATGTGGTCAAATTTTTTTGAGCCTGTTAGGAGTCTATACAAAAGGGGATGATGGACGGAGCGTTTGAGCAAATTAAACACTCACCCCCAGTCAACTGATCTGATATGAATCCGAAACCGGTCCCAGGATGCTTGTGTCTGGTCCAGGGAAGACATGGCTTGGCAGTTCGGGCTGGACTATTCCCATAAGGCACAGGGTCAGACTTATTTGCATATGGCCATGTCTGAACTGGGGTGGCTGAGTGAGCTAAAGAATGGTGATGGATCAAACCCAGATCAGTTGACTGGGGTGAGTGTTTGATTGGCTCAAACGCTCCGTCCATCATTCCCTTTTGTATCGCTTTGTTCGCCATAAGTTGTCAGGGTATGCTAAGACGTGAGTCCCTTGCTCACTTGGCCACTGGATTCAAGATAGCCTGGCTGATGAGGATTATGAATCCGAAACCGGTCCCAGGATGCTTGTTTTCGGTCCAGGGAAAACATGGCTTGGCAGTTCGGGCTGGACTGTTCCCATGAGGCACAGGGTCAGACTGATTTGCACATGGCCATGTCTGAACTGGGGTGGCTGAGTGAGCTAAAGAATGGTGATGGATCAAACCCAGATCAGTTGACTGGGTGTGAGTGTTTGATTGGATCAAACGCTCCGTCCATCATCCCCTTTTGTATCGCCCTGTTAGGAGTCTGGCGGCGGCGTTGAGGCACACTTTTAGGGGGGCCGTGGAGATCTTGGGCAGGCCCGAAAGGGTTGAGTATCCGTATTCGATTCTGGAGATAACTAATGCCTGGACTGGCATTTTTAGGTCCAAGGTATCAAGGAAAGGTTTTAGTTTCCTCTGGTTGCTCAGGTGAAACCTGGCAGTTTTAGACATCGCATATTCAGGTTGCTGTGCAGGATTATTCTGAGAGATTTAGCAGATTCCACTATGGTCAGTGTACAATTTAGTGCTGTGATCGAATTGGTCCATCCCCGGATGTCAGTGTTCCTTTTAGGGGGAAATCAGAAGGAACTCCGTTTTTTGTGAATTTAGTTTGAGCTGATTGCTGGCGAGCCATTGAACAGTCAGCTTTAGGGCCACATTCAAAGAGTAGATCGCCTCTAGAGATGAGATTTTGATGTAGATCTGGGTATCATCGGCATACATGTGGAAGGAGATGTTGGCGGTACGTAGTAATTCAGCTAACGGTTCAAGGTAGAGATTGAAGAGGGTTGTGGAAAGAGTTGATCCTTGGGGGACTCAGATCGTTATCGGGGAAGGAACAGATAGATTACTGTTGACTAAGAATCTCTGGGTACGGTTCCGGAGGAAGGATCTAAAGCATTCGAGAATGATTCCCGTTACTCCCATCCTAAATTTGAGGCGTTCAAGTAGTTTCTTGTGGTTGACTGTGCCGAATGCTGAGGATAAATCCAGTAGAATTAGGAGACATGTTTTGCCTTGGTAAAGGGCTCCACAATTTGGAGAATAGTAATTTTCGTGCTGTGCCCAGGCCTGAATCTGGATTGGAATTTGTCTAGCAGATTAAAGTTGGTGATATGTTGGCTCAGTTGAAGTTGCACACATTTCTCCAGAGCTTTCGCTAGAAGTAGGATATTGGTGGCGGAATTAAGTTCTTTTCCTAGGGAGGTAATTTTGGCTGTAAAGAAGGAGGAGAACTCCTCTCAGGTTATTAGGGATTTTCAGGTTTCTTTGAAAGTTTTAGCCAGTTTGTTAGATTGGTGTTTGACCATTCCAAAGAGCTTACGAGGTCTGTTCTTAGCGTTTTTGCTGTTCCGATCTAAAGAACTCTTTTTAGGTTTGGCCTGTCGAAAGCTGCGCAAGTATGGCTGTTTGTCCCGCCCCTGTTTCCCATTGGCTAGCTCCATAAATGGAGGCTAGCCATTGGAAAACAGAGGCGTCCGTCATTCTGCGAGGCGACTCGTGGGCGTTCCTGAGATTTTTTCTCATCCGGCCCCTTTTATCACGTCAGTGCGGCGGTGGGCGGGGTTTATTTTTTTGGTTGTCAAGGTTTGTTTTCGTCGTTTCTCTTAAAATGGCGGCCGGGCAGTAGCTTGTTTGTACAGGTCAGGACATTATTATGTTCGTGCAGTTAACCCGCCCCCCTCCCGCTGTCCGTTTGCCCGTTCCCGACATTATTATGTTCGTGCCGATAACCCGCCCCCCTCCCGCTGTCCGTTTGCCCGTTCCCGACATTATTATGTTCGTGCCGTTAACCCGCCCCCCTCCCGCTGTCCGTTTGCCTGTTCCCACCCCCCCCTCCCGCTGTCCGTGTTTAATGCTTGTTTGTTGTTGGTGCCATTCTGGTCACTCCCTGATGGGACGGGGGTGGCCTCAGGCCCGATTGCGTGAAATGTCGGGGTTTTTTAGCCGGCGAGGTCATTCAGACCCGAGATGTCACTTCTTGAAAGGACTCTTGGTCGCAGGCTTCGAGGTGCGGACCCAGGCCCCCTGCTTGCACGCTTTACGCCGCTTGCTGTCAGCCGAGCCGCAGATGTAAAAGCAGAGTGTCCAGGCGGCATGTTTTTATTTGAGGTTGTTCCTGCTGTAAGCATTTCTGGTCTGTTGGAGAAGTTTTAGTTGGGAGGCTGAGGGGTGCTGTCTCCAGGTTCTTTCTGTAACGCCGCGGGCGGACTCGCGACCCACGGCGCTACCTGTTTCCTCTTCGCCAGCCGTAGTGCAGCCCGCTACGCCCTCCCTCCTCTTAGGGGGTGTCGCTGTACAGTATCATGGCCCTCTGTGGACATTTTAAAGGCGTCGTGGAAAGCACCTGTGACGCCTGTTGGTTTTCGGGCACTCCGCATACTTGCACAGCGGCCCATCTGCTTCCCAAGGCACCTTGGGACATTACACTCACCTGGTAGGGCCGTCTGGTGACCCCCCTTCCTTGGGGGCCATATTGTTGCTCTCCTCTTCACCCTACTCCCAGAAGGCAATACGGGAGAGTTACTTACCTTCCTAACATGGCGATCTTTCTGTACTGCACTTCACTCTTTTCCCTATCCAAGATGGTGTCACCTCTCCTTCCTGTTTTGTCACTTCCTGTTCCTGTACATCACTTCCTGTTCATGTATGTCACTTCCTGTTTTTTCTGTATTTAAGGGATCAGAACCTTTCCTTCCTTGCGTTGCAACACTCCTTGTTCCTGCTGGTGTGTCCTCACTCCTGTTGGAACCTGCTGGTGTGTCTTCGCTCCTGCTGGTTCTGTGGCTCTTCTTTTGGTGATTCCCTCCTGACGTTGGTGCTTATTTTCCCCTTGCACCTTCTGCTCCAGCTTGTCTTCCAGTTTTCATTGGTTCCTTTTTGGGATCCTGGTCTTCCAGTGTTTTCTGGCTCCTTGTCTTCTCCTTCATTCTTGGAGTCTCATCATCAGAGGTTTTTTCCCTCTGGGGTTTTCCTCTCAGGACTCCTTCTGGAGGGCACTGGCTGCTTAGGCTTTCATTGTCAGCAGCACCGTGGCTCCCGGAAGGGGTCGCTCCATCTCGGCCAAACCAGGACTTACAAGAACCGAAGACGGGAACCGTCCCGACGACTCAAGACTGGTAAGAAAGACCCTAAACTTGACAGATTGCAACACCCAAAAACCCGCATGGATACTTCATGGTCCTCTCCTACTGAAGGGTCGGTAGAACCAGCTCAGGCATTAGTGCAGATGGTTCAACAACAAGCCCAAGAACTATAACAGGTACGAGAATAAATCTTAGCCTTACGTCACGTGCTGACAACCAAAACATCCAATGTACCTATGGTCTCTGCCTCTACTCCTCATTACTCTGGAGATCCCAACAAGCTGAAGGAATTCTTGTCTTGCCTTGTCTGGCCCTACCCTTGAATGGGCAACACCCTTGGTAGCCACAGAAGACCCACAACTTTCTAATTATGCATCTTTTCTTGAGTTATTTAAACGGATGTTTGAAAGACCTGGGCTGGAGACATCAGCGGAAGAAGCCTTGTGTGACATACAACAAGGAAGTCAGGCCATCTTGCAGTACATCACATGTTTCAGGCAGTTGGAGGCAGAAACCACTTGGGCAGAACGAACACTGGTAACCTTTTTTCGCAGAGGGCTGTGAGAAGAAATCAAAGATGAGTTGGTACATTCTCCTCGTGCTGAGACTATGACTTAGGTAATGGACTTAACATTATCAGTTTAACATCGTCTCAATGAACGTCGATTGGAGAGACGAAAGATATGACTCCAGCAACATACCGGAGTAACCCGACCTAATGTTCGTAAAACAGAAACCCCTGTGTCCAACACACAGCCTTCCACAGGAGATGAACCTATTCAGATATGCTTAACTAGGGGACCCCTGTCTGAGGCCGAACGTAAACACAAAAGAAAACAAGGACTGTGTCTGTATTGTGGCTTCTCAGGGCACATGATTTGCAGTTGTCCCACTCGTCCTCCTAGGCAGTTGGAAAATGCCAAATCCTGTCCTCTGTGAGAAGAGAGAGGACAGGATGGTCTGGAATCTCTTCGATCTGTACCTCAAACAAAACTTCCACCTCTCTCTTTCTTCTGCCTATGCTTGTTAGGCTGCAGAAGAGAAGATACTAGCATTGTTGGATAGTGGTGCCAGCGGGATGTACTCGGAAAAAGCACGGGCTAAGGAGAGGTGAATTAGTCGTGTCCCTAAAGAGAACCCGGAACATGTCCATACTGTGGACGGAACGCCTCTAATTTCCGGTCCAGTCAAAGACATGACACAGTTATTTCAACTTACATTTGAAAAACACCAAGCCAAGAACACTTGTCTTTTGAACTGATCGCCTCACTGTTAGACTTGGCATCTTTTGGCGTGTTTCCCTTGAGTTTTTGCTTTCTGACCTCCCGGTTTTGACTGGCGTAGTGTTTCTGCGCATTTTTCTCACTGCTGATCAGTGATAAAGTGCATGTGCCCCTGTGGTAAATTAGGTATGGATTGGTGTTTCCATGATTGGATATTTGATTTACTTGTTAGTCCATAGTAAAATACACTGAGTGTGCCAGGGCCTGTGAATCAAATGCTACTAGCGGGCCTGCAGCACTGATTGTGCCACCCACATGAGTAACCCTGAAAAGGTAACTCAGACCCGCCATTGCAGAGTCTGCGCGCAGTTTGTAATTGCCATGTGGACTTGGCCAGTGCACACACTTGCCAGTCCCTCACCTCCCTTTTTCTTACATGTCAGCCCCCCTAAGGTAGGCCCAAGGTACCCCTGTGGGTTGGGTGCAGTGTATGTGAAAGGTAGGTCGTGCCCTGGTGTGTGTGTGGCATGTCCTGATAGTGAATTACGGCCAATTTCGTTTTTCGCTATTGCAAGGCTACTTGTTCCCCATAGGACAGAATGGGGAGTTTGTTTATAACATCTTATAAACATAACTGGCCCGGGGAACTAGGTAGAAAAATACATTTTAGTATGCCTGAACTCAGAATCTAAAGATGCATCTTTTAGTGAAGGTGATGTTTACATTCTGTGTTTGAAAATACCACTTTTAGAAAGTAGGTATTTTCTTGATCAGTCATCCTGTGTGCCTCTGTTGGAATGTGGAGTGCCTGTCTGGGTTTTGGATGACAGAAGACTGGGGAGCACGAGTGGCTCCAGATAGTCTAGGTGGGTCAGGAAAGGGCTGAATAGACCTTGGCTGCAATTGGGGGAGGAGATTTCCTTGCACCTCAAAAGGCCTGGTCTGCCTCTGACCATGCCGTCTCCACCACCTGCCAGGAAGTCACACCAGAGAAGGCAGAACTGGTTCCGGCTGGGCACAGACACTCTCTGCCTAAGAGATCAAAGGATTTTGGGATATAAATACTGGGGCCCAGACCCCTGAGCTTTAGAACTCTTCTAACCAAGAAGATTGCCAAGAAGAAGAGCTGAAGAAGCTGTGAGGAGGAACTACCACTTAGCTGTGTGCTTTGCTGTGTTGGCCTGCAGTGGCTGCTTCTGTCTTGGGCAGTGAAAGGACTGGACTGAACCTTCTGCAATCTACTTTGTGAGTTTCTCCGAGGGCTTGGGGTAGAGCTTGCCTCCTGTTCAAGAAGTCTCAGGAACAGCAAAGACTTGAAGCTCTTCAGCCCCCAGCACAGGGGAACTGTGTGTTTTGTGCTGCAACAGAAGAAAAGCCACCCAACGACATCTACAACGCCTCTGGCGACTCCGTGTCCTGAAGGTAGTGCAGAGGGCACCGCCGCAACACCGCAACGCAATCCTGGTCTCACCGGCGACGTCTGCTGATGCCGCCGCTGCTCACCCCGTAACCTGTGAGCCCCCACTCTGCACCGCCTCGCTTCACGACGACGCCTTGGTATCCCCGTAGACTCTGCTCCACCCCAAAATCAATGCCGCTGCTTGCACCGTAGTTTGAGAGCACCGCTCTTAAAGTTACACGACGCATCGTTCTCATCCCACACCGCAGCCTTGGCCTACCGACTCTGGCGTCATCGACTCAAGTTCGTCAGCAAACAACAACGTTTCAGCAACGGCAACACCGCTGCTTGCACTGCGACCTGCCAGCACCACAACGAGCACCGCCTTCACTTCACACCGTGACCCCGGTCTCACCAACGACGCCATCTGACGCCGTCACCGAGCCGCTGCTCGCACCATGACCTTAGCGCCCCGCACGCCGCGCTGCTGCATGTGACTTCAAGGGCCCGACAACTCCTGCACCGACCTCCGGAACCGACACCTGTGGACGCCGTGCTTTTGGAAGCTCAACAAGAGGTCACCAACGCCCTGCATTTCCAAAAAGTACGGTTTGCGGTTCTTCCCGACACCGTAGCTGGCCTGCAAAACAGCGGTCAGCCAGAACTGTTTGGATTTGTTTGCTCACGACACCATCATAGCCCCGGACGGAACTATCGACATCATAGAACTGTTTTTCAAGCATATTTTGATAACCAAAGGTTTTTAAGTACTGTATTGTGGATTTTTATAGTTTTTGATCTAGTCTTAAGTATATAAAAATATTGGATATTTTTCTAAACGTGTGTGGTGTCCTTTGGTAGTGCTTACACTGTATTACTGTTGGTTATGTGCAAATACTTGACACACGGCTTCTAAGATAAGCCTGACTGCTCGTGCCAAGCTACCATGGGGGGTGAGCAGGGGTTATTTTAGGAGTGTAACTCCCTTATCCTAACTAAAGTGGTGGTTTCAGCCTGGCTTTGGCACATGCCCTAGCCTACCAAAAATCCCATTTCTAACACTCACCCAGCCACGTCATGATCTTAGTTATATCTTGGCTAATCAGACATACCCCGTATATATCAACTGGGAGACAAGAACCATTTCCCTGTCATCTCATTTCTGGCAACAATTCTGTTACCCCACTGAAGAATACTGGTCTCCTAAGGTAATGTCTATGATAAGAAAGGAAGCCTGTACCTCTGTTAACTCCATCCAAGGCGTACTAAGTCACTACCAATCACACCCTGACATCTTTCAGAAGCCTATGAATGCGACATTACCTCATAGGGCGTTTGACTGTGCCATTCCTTTGGAACATGGGGCAACAGTACCCTTAGGAAGAGTATATTCTCTCACTGAATCAAAGAAAGAGACTCTCAGACAATACCTTGAGGAAAATCTCCAGAGTGGCCTTATCATTCGATCCTCGTCATCTGCTGGGGCGCCCCTCTTCTTCATCCCTAAGAAGACTAAAGATCTCCGACCATGTATTGACTTCAGAGGCTTGAATAAAGTCACCATCAAAGACCGCTATCCTTTGCCCTTGATTAAGGATATCCTGGAGTCTGTAAGAGGGGCTCAAATGTTCACTAAGCTGGAACTCAGGGGTGCCTATCAACTCCTTCGAATCAAAAAAAGCGATGAGTGGAAAACCACATTTCGAACCCCGTTAGGGCATTTCGAATACGCGTTATGCCTTTTGGCCTGACTAACGCCCCTTCCATCTTTCAAAGGTTCATGGACAACGTGTTCTCGGACCTCCTACACCAGATAGTGGTTATCTACCTAGACGACATATTGATCCACTCAGCAGCTCCCTGGTTACATCACACGCATGTTATGCAAGTCCTGGAAGGACTATGCCAAAATAGTCTCTTCTTTAAACCTGAAAAATTTGTATTTGGCAAATCCTAGGTAGAATATTTGGGTTACCGAAGCAACAAGACAGGAATAGCTATGGATCCTCTAAAGAGACAGGCTATTTTGGATTGGCCATCACCTTCGACCATTAAAGAAACACAGTCTTTACAAGTGTAGTGAAAGAGGTACTCTTGTGGTTTGGCACCCTATGATGACCTTCAACTGCCATCATTTTAATTGACTTTAGTGTGTTATTTTACCCTAGCCTGGATATATGAGATGGTCCTCCATATGCATGCTTCTCTTCTTTCTTGTAATCTTGTTGTTTTTCTGTGGAAGCTCGCCACAGAATAGACGTATTGCTGTGGAGGTGACGGAATTTGAGTCCTGATCGAACTCCATCCTGGGCTGGTGAAGGGCTCACCCAGCATGAGTTGGCAAGGATGTTGCTTAATCGATCGGTGAGGTGTTCCTAACCATTTTGTATATATTTTCTACTCTTTGCTACTTGTATATACAGCATTTTATTCTAATTGTTAATTTTAGTCACTTGATACTTGGTAATCCACATTTACTGATATATTTGGCCTACCGTTCTAAAATGTTGCAATAATAAACTTGTGTGTGTTATTTTAAATGCACCTGGATTTGTTTTCTTGCCTCACCTAAAGGAAGTGCGGCGTTTTTTCCTCGTCTTTAGGGAGTGCTGCTCAAAGTCTATTATTTAATGGTGCAGTGGTATGTTAAATGCACCTGGATTTGTTTTCGTGCCTCGCCTAAAGGAGTGCTGCGTCTTTTCCTCGTCTTTAGGGAGTGCTGCTTAAAGTGTATTATTTAAAGGTGCAGTGGTATATTTGCCTCCAAAGTGGGAGTGCAGGGTTTGGGTGCGGCTTATTGGTGAGAAGTCACATTCATTACACCTAGGTCTGGCAAACTTTTACCCTCAATTCATTGACAACTTTGCTCACAAAACCAGCACCATATCCAAAACGTTAAGAAAGGAATATCTCCAGCAAGGGTTCAAGTGGACCAAAGCCGACGAACAGGCCTTTCAGTCCCTAAAAAAGGCCTTAACCCAAGCACCCATTTTATAACACACTGACACAACAAAGACATTTTTCGTGGAGATATACACGTTGGACAGAGCTGTTGGTGCTGTCCTTCTTCAACAACAAGAAGACGACGGACTGGAACATCCTGTGTTTTACCTGTCACATGTCCTGTGAGACTCTGCAAGGAATTACTCTGTTCTAGAATGGGAGCTACTTGCCATGAAGCTGGCCTGCCATGAATGGAGGCAGTTCTTAATGGGAACTAAAGAACCCTTCGAAATCAGAACAGACCATAGAAACCTAACAATGTCTCCGTAACATTCAGTGCCAAAATAGCTGTCAAGCCCAGTGGGCTTACTTTTTTAGCCAGTATGACTTTGTCCTCTCCTATATACCAGGCTCTCAGGACACTTTGGCAGATGCCTTGTTTCGTCATTATCCAGAAAGACTTACGCCCCCACAACAGAACATAATCGAGCCACAAAGGATTGTTGGCATGGTTCAATCCTTCCCAGACAGGGTTCATTCTGAATGCAAATCCATGAACCAAGAGGAATGGAAGAAGCTAGTCGATCTGGTTAAGCAACATGACATACACTAGTACCATGGTAGGGCTTTATTTCTTCCCACACAAAAGGTTCAGCTAGAGGCCCTCCAAATGTGTCACGATTCTCCAGTGGCCGGTCATCATGGTTTCAAGGCTACCCTAGAACTGATACTTCGCTCTTTCTGTTGGCCGTCAATAAGAAAAGATACCGAAGTCTATGTGTCATCTTACCCTGTCGGTGCCTAAGCCAAAACATTACATACTAAACCCATGGGATTGCTTCACCCCCTACCTGTCCACCTGCTGATAACCGGGTTATAATGGTGACAATAGATTCTTTCACCAAGATGGCTTATTTCACCGCCCTTAAAAAACTACCTACTGCAAGAGAACTCGGAAGCATCTTCATACAGGAGATATACCGCCTCCATGGCCTGCCATGGGTGATTGTATCGGATCGAGACCCTCAGTACGTATCACGCTTCTGGATTAAATGTTGTAAAGCTCTTCATATTGAGGTGGCCTTGTCCTCCAGGTTTCATCCCCAGACCAATGGCCAAAAGGAACGCTTAAATCAAGGGCTAGAGCAATACCTCTGCTGTTATTGCAATGCGTCTCAGAGCGACTGGTCCTCCTACCTACCATTGGCAGAACACTCCTACAACAGCGCGGTTCATAGTACATCCAAGACTACCCCATTCTTTTGTTTATACGGTTTTCATCCTCAGACCTTTCCTTCAGTTCTTCAAGACAGCCCCTCTGTTCCAGCGGCAGACTCCTTTATTTGCCAACTATAGAGCCATACGATCTAAAGTTCATGTCCATCTCTAAGAAGTTAAGGAGAAAATGAAGGACACTGCTGACGTCCATCGCCGCCAATCTCTATTATACCAAGTCAATGATAGAGTCTGGCTGTCCTCGAAGTGTCTACCTTTTCAGTTATCACATAGTAAATATAAGCCACACTTCTGTGGTCCATTCAGAGTTACTCAAGTGGTGAATTCTGTGTCCTTCTGACTTCCACTGCCACGTGCTTGGAGAATACATCCTGTTTTTCATGCCTCTCAGTTGAAACCCTATGTCTCGGATCCCTATAGGAATATTTTTTCTCGCCCCTTCCTGTTTTCGTCAATGAGGTACCTGAGTACGAGATCCAAGCTATCTGTGACTCTCGGTTTTTTAGGGGCTGTTTGCAGTTTCTTGTCCATTGGAAAGGCTATTCCCTCAGTGATAATACTTAGTAGGATGCTGACTCTGTCCACACTCCTGTTCTTGTCCGCCGTTTTTTTCAGGTTTTTCCTGGAAGCCAGGTGCTTCAGGAGGGGGACCTACTGTTACGCCACGGGCCGACTTGCGACACGTGGCGGTACTTTTTTCCTCACGTTACCACATCCCGGGCCTCTGTGGGCATTTTAACAGCGTTGCAGAAAGCACCCGCGACACCTGTTGGTTTTCGGGTACGCCGCATACTTGCACGGTGGCCCATCTGCTTCCCAAGGCACCTTAGGACATTACACTCACCTGATGTGGGCGTCTGGTGATCCCCCTTCCTTGGGGGCCATATTGTTGCTCTGCTCTTCACCTAGCTCCCAGAAGCCAATAGGGGAGGGTTACTGACCTTCCTAACATGGTGATCTTTCTGTAACGCACTTCACTCTTTTCCCTATCCAAGATGGCGACACCCATCCTTCCTGTTTTGTCACTTGCTATTCCTGCATGTCACTTTCTGTTTTTTCTGTATTTAAGGGATCAGAACCTTTCCTTCCATGTGTTGCAACACTCCTTGTTCCTGCTGGTGTGTCCACGCTCCTGTTGGTTCCTATTGTTTTGTCCTCGCTCCTGTTGGTTCCGTGGCTCCTCTTTTGGTGATTCCTTCCTTCTGTTGGCGCTTATTTTCCACTTGCGCCTTGTGCTCCAGCTTGTCTTCCAGTCTTCTCCTAGTTTCTTTTTGGGCTCCTGGTCTTTCAGTGTTTTCTGGCTCCTTGTCTTCTCCTTCATTCCTGGAGTCTCATCATCATCATCAGAGGTTTTTTCCCTCCGGGGTTTTCCTCTCAGGACGCCTCCTGGAGGGCACTGGCTGCTTAGGCTTTCATTGTCTGCAGCACCGTGGCTACCGTAAGGGGTCGCCCCTATCTCGGCCAAACCAGTAGTTACAAGAACTGAAGCCGGGAACCGTCCCAACACCTTGAGACTGTTAAGAAAGACCCTAAACCCGACACTTTCTGTTAGCCGGAGGGTTCTCCTCTCATTGTTGAGGGATCCATTGAACCAGGGGTTTTTGTCTTTAACTCTGGATCTTTTGATCTTTAGCGGGGCAAGATCATCAATATTGTCAGACATAGTCGAATTGTAGTGTTCTGTAAGGTCATGGACCTTTGAGAGATAGGGGCGGGGGGTGGGGGGGTAGGTCATTCTCGCAAAGTGCAGCAAGCTTCTCGAGATCTAGGCTCTTTGTGTCCCTGAGCAGTAGTTTCGGTTTCACAGGTTGCGCTGGCCTTGTCTTGTGGGTGCCAGGCAATAGGAAGGTAATAGTGTGGTGGTCAGACCAGTCGCATGGATCTATTGAGTTAAGCCTGACCGCAGTTGCCTTAGCAATGATCCAATCCAGTGTGGCGCCTTTTGTGTGAGTTGGTAATGTGCAGGCTTGAGTAAGTGATTGGTCAGCAAGGAAGTCTTTGTAGGCGTTAACCTGAGGGTCATTGAGGTCATTCCAGTTCAGATTAAAGTCTTCGAGGAAAATGTAATTGGAGTGGGGGTAAACCTTAGCTGTAATGTTTTCCATGAGGTGGTCGATGAAGGTGTCGTTCTTGCCTTGGGGGTGGTAGAAGATGTGCAGTTTTCACAACTGGGTAGCGTTGTTACATATGGAGAGTGCAAGATATCCACCACTCAAATTACTTTCATATTTCACTATACTAATTCACCACTAATCCTTTATGGGTTCCGGAGTAGCGTGCTACTTGCGGAAAAAGTGCTTCAACACCTCATCAGGGGGTAGCAAGCGCTATATAAATGCAAACCTTTTTCCCTCCTCTATTCCTCCACTATCCTTCTTAATCCAAATAACTCCCTAACATATCCACCACTCAAATTACTTTCATATTTCACTATACTAATTTACCACTAATCCTTTATGGGTTCCGGAGTAGTGTGCTACTCACCGAAAAAGCACTTTGACGCCTCATCAGGGGTAGTAAGAGCAATATAAATGCAAATACAATACAATACAATATTAAATGTGATTATATTCATACTGTATTTGAGTTCTAATCCCTTTACCATCTCCACTAGCAAGCTTTGACTGCTCGCTATTGCAACGTTTGATGGACAAGTTTACAAAATGAACAACTCTGAAATCCAAGTGAAATGAAACCGTCTTTAGCTTTGAACGTCCAATGGCAAATGTCAGCATATACCACTCATATTGTGCAGCAATCACTTACCACCACAAGACATGATCCAGTGAGTACACTTTAACCACAGTTCTAGTATAAAGCTCAACACACGAGGGGAGGACAAGGCAAAAGTCCTGCACCAGTCAAAGTACCTTATCTAGGCTATATTTCCTATCCTGAGATTGGTGCAGAGGGCTGGGACATGACCTCCATGTGCCCCAAAGAAATGACATGCAAGTCACTTGAACAAATTAAACAAAGGTTGGCCTAGCACTCAAATAAGTGAATTATGAGTAAAGATTGTTAGTTAACCATAGTCACAATGCAAAAGAGAGCAGTCCGTCAAGATCTTCCCAATCAAAGAAAGGCACTTTTTTTTGATTGGGAAGATCTTGACGGACTGCTCTCTTTTGCATTGTGACTATGGTTAACTAACAATCTTTACTAATAATTCATAGTTCAAGGATAGTTGACATCTAATCTTATTTTACCTCTTCACATAAATATGCTGGAAGCTGAGCACAGCCCACCACTCCGTTATATTTCCCTGGGTTGCTTCTTGCCTTTGTCAACAAAATCACTGTAACCCCAGATATGGTCCATTGGAATAGTTGGAAATGCAGAACCAGAAGATACGTTTTTTTAATCCCAGCCTCCCTATTAGACACATTGCAAGCACTTGGGCAATCACGACTTGAATGTTTTCCTTTGCTCCTTTTTTGACATGATTAGGAGTGTATTGTCCTGTGTTTATGTGCATGAAGACTCTAGTGGCCCTCGACAGACTCATTACAGGTATTACATAATGTCACGTTAAGAAGTTGGGGATACATTTAGACATGGAATGCATGGTTATAGACGAATGCGAGTGTATGACTGCACTACATCTCCCATAATCCTGTGGGATCATCGCCTGTCTTTGAATCACAAGCCCTACTTAAGCACCGCCTACAGGCTGCTCGGTGCTTGTCAATAACTTAAGCTTTACTTAGATGTTTGATCTACATTGTGTTTGCAAGCTGCAAGAGGGTATTCACCGTCTTGAACCTATTTCTTGTATGATTCTGCTGCCTTGAGCTGTAAAGGAACGCTTCGCAGCCAAAACAAATGCACCTGGAATTCCGTGACCTCTTTTGAATCAAATGTGCTGGAGTTCGTCTTGGAGCCGTTTCTCAGCTCGGATTTAATGTCCGTTTACTTTTCACTCACTTTCTTAAGCAATTCAAGTACAAGCGCTGGAGCGCGTCTCAAAGCCGCCTAAAAGGCTCGGGTCACGTATTGAGCATTTCACCTGTTTATTCTTGGCATTTCTTGACGAACGTGCTGAGTGCGTCCTGGAGCTGTTTTGAAAGGCTCGAATTCTATTTCAGGACAGGAGGCTCCGATTATGCTTAGTCTCATTTCTTTATTAGAAATGCCCAGCAGCCATAGAAAAAACAGAAAAATCACAATACCCATAAACACTTGGGTAACAACCATAGAGTTTGCACTATATAAGTCCGTGTAGATAGTCCCACTTCCTCTTTCTTTGCTGCTCCGCAGCCAGTTAAGTGCTTATCTTGTTACTTACTTGTATTTTCCTGTATTTGCTTATACTGCTTCATTGCGCTTGTTAGCGCTTTCATTTGTGCTGCCTTTCGCGCTCGCTCGCGCTTTCAGCCGCTTTCGTTTTGCTCGGTTTGCGGCGCTTGTACGGCTGGGAGTGTGTGTCATCTCCCATTTGGTCCGGGCGCTTTGTGCCCGTGTCCGCTTGTTGTGGAGTGGGAGTAGGGGGTTGTAGAGAGCTTGCGCTGCTTGTGCGAGCTCCTCTCGGTGTTTGGGCAGGCAGCCGGTTTCCGCGCATGCTCGGTAAGGATTTCCGGCGCTCTGTGTGTGGAGAGCACCGGAGCTGAATTGAAGGACGTCCTTTGAGAGTCACACGCCCACAGCCTCCCAATTAACCCCTGCTTGACGCTGGTTGCTGGAAAAGGCTGCCGGCTGAATACTTGGCATAGGCTCTGCCTAGAGTGCATTTTTGTTATAGCGGCAAGCCCTCCCTCCACATTAGAAATACTTTTGGGGCAGTTCTCTGCTTTTCCTTGGCTTGCTGAGGGGTTTTTGTCACTCCCCCTGACGTTTGCCTTCGGCAATTGTTAGTTCTGTCATCTTGTGGTCATATTTACACTACTGTGTACAATGAGTGAGTTCTATTATGAAGATGACGCAGAATATGACGAGGAGCCCTCTGAGTCTCTCGAACAGGATTTGGTGGAAGCTCTTGATAGGGGTGTGCAGCACTCCATGAATAAGGCGCTGATTCGTGCAATCACTCCTCCAAAGAGACATTTGACACAGTATGCTCAACAACAAGGTTGGGTTCCGGCTTCAAGAAAGTCTTCAACTTCCCCTGGGAATCCCCCATGCCTCAGACTTTCAGCTGTTGGCAAAATCTTTGGCTGCTACCAAATCAAAATCTGTGCCAGTTGACCCTGACAGTGATGACCAGCTGTCATCTTCTTCTTCGGATCACGCATCCCCTCCTCCGAAGAAGAGAAAATGTAAGGAGCATTTTGTGGATGCCCCCACGCATCCTCCAGTGCTCACATTTGATCACGCAGACATTATTCACCCTAATTCGACGGCTTGGCTCCCGTCCCCAGCGGTGGCTGAATATGTGCAGCAGCACATCCGTCGGCCTTTTGAGAAGGAGGTCCGGGCACGTTTCCGTTCGGAGTGTCCTCGACCAGATCCGGCAGACAACTTGGCGGACACGCCGGAGGTTGACCCCACCATGGTGACATACCTTCGCAAATTTGCAAAAGACCCCAAGAAGGGTCTAGACCGTTCCTGGCGTTCGTGCCAGGACAAGGTCCTTGATATGCTAGGCCCCCTGACTAAGATTTTGGATCTTGGCTTCATGGCTAAAGAATCATCGGCGATGGTGGATCCTGATGAACTCATAGAGTGGGCTCAGAGAGCAATTTGCCAGCTTGGCAACGCTAATTGCGCTCTCTCTAGTGAGAGGCGTAGGTCCATCCTTCTGAAACTTGACCCACAATTGGCGGAGCTTTCCACCTCGGAGTCGGGTCCTGCTGCGCAAGGTTTACTTTTTGGTCAGCCATTTTTGAAAGAACTGACCCAGTTTGTAAGTACCTTCAGTGGCTTGGACAAGGCCCAAGCATCACTCCGTAGAGCTTTTCGTCCGGTTTTTAGCAAGGCCGGATGAAATAGGGGATGCTCGTTCGGCCGTGGTCAACAACAACAACCCAATCAGAGGGGGTACCAGTCTCATAGAGGAGGTCAGCAAGATTCCAACTACTCCCAAAGATCGAACTTCTATTCCTCCAGAAAGGGCCGTGGCCAGTACAAAAAAGGACGTTCCGGTGGTCACTCCGGAGGATATCAAGATTCCGGAACTTTAGGTGAGCCTGATTCTTGCATGCAGTGTTGTTCTGGGGAGCAGGATACGTTTTTTCCTCAATGCATGGGTGCTGGGTGCTGGAGACGGTCCAGGGATGCAAAATAGAGTTTTATCAGTCTCAGTGTCAAACCCATCCTCCATCTCCACTTTGTTTTTCCCAAAAAGATCAAGAGTTCATCACAGAGGAACTCAAGTCGCTTCTCCTGAAAGGGGCAATTGTTCCAACCGTGCGTCATCCACAGGGGTACGTCAGCACGGTCTTCCTTGTGGAGAAAAAGGGAGGGGGATCGAGGTTGGTTCTCAATCTAAAGGAATTCAACGGGGGAGTGGTCTACTGCCACTTCAAGATGGAGGGAATCCATCTGTTACGGGACCTTCTGCGCGAGAAGGATTGGATGGTTCGCCTGGACCTCAAGGACGCTTACTTGTCCGTTCCGATCTTCCGTCCGCATCGCCGCTTCCTCCAGTTTCAATGGTTGGGGACTTGGTACGAGTATCTAGTTCTCCCCTTCGGCTTCTTGTCAGCACCTTAGTGCTTCACGAAGCTATTGAGGCCGGTTGTGGAGTCTCTTCGCAGTCGAGGAGTTTTGTTGATCATTTATTTGGACGACATCCTCCTTCTGGCGGATTGTCCGGTCAAACTGATGTCTCATCTGGAGTGGACCATAGAACTCTTGCAATCTCTTGTTTTTCTGGTGAATGCTCAGAAGTCTGTATTGCGTTCGACTCAGGTGATCGACTTCTTGGGTTTCAAGGTCAACTCTCTCACGTGTCAACTTCTTTTACCCAATCAGAAGATTCGGTATATCAAAAGGGAATTGACTTCTGTTATTACGAAACCGAATGTGTCGTTGAGATCGTTAGCACGAGTTGTCGGTCTCTTGGCTTCTTCCCTTCAGGCGATCTTCCCGGCCCACTGCATTACAGAGCGTTGCAGCGCCTGAAGATTCGTCATCTCCAGAACGGCCTCAGGTATTCGGATCAAATTCCCCTCTCGGAAGAGGCGAGGTCAGAGATGCAATGGTGGCTGGATCATATGGAGGCTTGGAATGGTCGAGCCCTATTCGGGTCCACGCCGGAAGTGGTGATCGAGTCGGATGCCAGCCGATGGGGCTGGGGAGCCCGGTGCGGTCGGTCTCGACGGGAGGTCGATGGTCTCCCCAAGAACTCTCCCTCCACATCAACTGTTTGGAGCTGTTGGCGGGATCCTTCGCGATTCGTTGCCACTCTCCCCTTCAGTCCAGCTGCTGTATACTTCTCCGCATGGACAATGTGTCAGCAGTCCGTTACATCAACAAACTGGGGGGGACTCCGTCGAGGTTACTGGCGGAAATTGCCAAAGATTTTTGGCATTATTGTCTGCAACACAAGATCATGGTTATTGCAGAATACCTTCCGGGATGCAACAACCCCGTTGCGGATTCGAACTCGAGGTACCTGCGGGATTTCAGCGATTGGCGCCTTCATCCTCGTGTGTTCTGTCATCTCCTTCCGTCCTGGGGTCCATGTCAGATCGACCTGTTTGCGTCCCGCTTCAACACCCAACTCCCACAGTTTTTCAGTTGGAGGCCGGATCCGGAGGCCCTAGCCACGGATGCTTTTCTCCAACCGTGGCCGACTGCACTGTGTTATGCCTTTCCCCCGTTCATGATGATCCCCAGGGTTCTGGCTTACACGAAACGTTCAATAGCACAGACGGGCACTGGAGTGAACCAAGTACCCTGAGGGTAGGAAAGGTAATAACCGGAGTATATCCTCCCAGAGAAGTATAACACGAAAAAATACTCCAGTAGACCACGGGTTGGTCAGTTGAGTAAAGTGTAAAAAACCTGTACCTGCGGTCTCAAAAATAGAAAAGTAGGAGCTACTCAGGGAGTTTAACTATTAGGTTGTGTCTAGCGCAACCATGTGTGTTGGAGAAAAAAACGAACTTGTTTATATTACCCTCACACACCCTAGTGGTGTCATGCTTCATCATCGGGTCACCCCGACCCCTACAAGTCGGGGTGGGCTTGACCACAGTATTGAGAAGCTCTTCTGATATATTCAAGGAGGGGGCTTTACATAAAATAGAATAAAATCACCTAGATAGATCCCCGGTATCCCTTTATTATGGGGTCTATCTGGGAGGTTATAATACTGTATAGAAATTATTTATACAAGTGGGTCTCTTCAGGGTATTATGGTCCTATGACCCTAGTGCCAACATGTTTCAGTCCTCTGTGGCCGTGAAGGTCCGGGACTTTCTTCAGGGCAAAAGCAGCCCCCTAAGTGAGGTAAAGAAGGATGCGGTTCCCTATCCTAACAGTATAGTGAGGGCAGAGTAGCTGCTCCTCAAGTATAGAGTGTGCTGTCTGTGTAAACTGCCAGGCTGTGTCTGGGGAGAAAAACAACAACAAACAACATCATATACTTGTGTGCAGATTACTGTTTTCTGCAGGGACATAGGTGGTCAGGAACGTGTGCCGCTGTTGTGAGCATGTACCAGGATTATAGTGCACGCTTGTTTAGAGGTATCAGCCCCTACTTGTGCCATTCAAGTACATGCCTCCGTGACATATCGTGGATTACGTGACGGAATCAATGTCTCAGTGGCGAAGTAATCGCATTCTGATATATTGCATTCATTAGCGACTCGTGTGTGTACACGTCTCAACATAACACATGCACCAGAGGAGTTAGTCTCAATCGTATCCACTCGATTAGTAAAAAACAAGATTCTCAATTAATCTGATACCATTCGCCTCAACAACCATTTTGTCATGCACATATGCGTGATTCAATTACTGTACCCAATTAGGGAAGTCGGCGTGCTTCACACAGGACTGGACAACATGAGGGTGGTCCAAGTGATAAGGAATTATGGTGTTGATCAGTGGGCAGTGGGAAAGGAAGATGGGCGGTATCTGCTCGAACGCGCTACGTGTGGAGGCACGTACTTGAATTGGAGATCTCACCCTGCATCGGTTCCGGTCCTCGGCTTTGAGCAACCGGAGTGATCGGAGAGTTGTTTAATAAAGTTCAGTGAACGGCATCCGAGGGTGCCATGAGTGACGCCCATGCGCGTGCGTGAATGACGTGTTACGTCATACGGTTGCGTGACGTGTGGAGCAGAAGGGTTGGGAATTGTAGTTTTTTTGGGCCGTATGTAGTTCAACGTCACATCAATGCGCAATATGCATGTGGTTAGCGTATATCACGGAAAAGGATGAGAATTGTAGTTCTTCTATAGTGATGCCTGAATTCGTGGCGAACTGACTTGGGTGATTGAGCTTATTATGTGCAAAGAGGGAATTGGTCATTATAAGTAGTTGGACCAAGATGGCCAAACTTGGGAAAGTTAGTAACAACATAGAAGTCATAATAGAAATCAAGGAACACGTGCTCAATCCAGTCAAAGGTTAATCGTCTATGCTCGGTGAGTCATGATATTATAAGAAACACTCAGACTCACTTGTTGAGTTGGCTCCAGGGTATGGCATCGTTAAGACCATTGATATGGGTTTTTAATCGGTAAACCCAACATTGTTCCCTCTGTAGGAGTCTCTTTTGTAGATTGCCAGTACCTTTCACCTGTTCAATTATCGTCGATTGTAGATCTGTATCTTTGTGATGTTTCTCAACATAGTGGGCCGTTAATCGGGTAGCTGTAATCGCTCTCCTGATTGTGCTCCTTTTTTTAATTTTTTTATTATATTTATTTTTTTCCATGTTGCACACACTTTACACATTATACATTGTTCAGCATTATTACTTCATGCTTCATAGCTAAATGAGCTCTATTTCAAGATATACAAACATTTCACTACGCACTTCCACCATCAGTATTTATATTTCATACTTTACCACAATTAAACATTAAACCCCTCTTGGGTCTACCTGCGGCCCAAGTCCCTCCTACCACCTACTTATGGGTTGACATATTCTTAAGCCTAATGTCCTTCCCCTTTTCCCTTTTCGTGCATAAATATTCTTCTCCATATTATATGCGTTCAACAGATTAGCCAGCCAGGTTTGCAATGCCGGCGGATTTTTATCAAGCCATGCCCTTGCTATGGTCAATCTGTATACTGACATTGCCACGAACAGAAATTCCTGCTTTGTGTCAACCCCTTCCAATCCCAGACCTAAAGTATCCGAGCTGGATTAAGTTTAATTTGGATCCCCAATGATCTGTCCAGAAAACCTTCAATGTCTCTGAGTAGCGTATGCAGTTGAGGACAGGTAGCAAATATGTGAATACTATCAACTGCACTAGCGTTGCAGCGAGGACCGTTGGTAACCGTGGTCCCGCCCCATTTAGCTATCTTAGCAGGGGTATGATAGAGTGAATACACAGTTTTATAATGTTGTGACTGCATGGACGATGAACACAATATAGTACGGCCTAGGTCCAGTGATTCCTTAAACCACCCTGCGTCCACGCTAAGTTTTCCCGCCCATTTATTACCCACTTTTCCTAGGTCGTCAGTTTTCCCTTCAACCAAACAGGCATAAAAGGACCTAATCGTGCGGTCCCCCAGAAGTTTAATATTTTCCAGTATCTCATTCCTACTCAATCCAGCTGACCCCCTAGGCTTATTATTCAAAAAACTCCTGACCTGGAGGTACTTGAAGAAGCCTCTATTATCAATACCATGCTTAGTTCTTAAATCTGCAAACTGTACCATCCCCTCTGCGTCAAATAGATCCCCAATCTGCACAATACCGCTGTTTACCCATTCTGACATTACTTCATCTGCAAAGATTGCTTGAGGAAATGACCTGTTTTTATAGAGTCTAGTATATCTGTTATATTTCCCCAGTTTATTTCTTTTCAAGAAGGAAGTCCAAATCTTAACAGCAGCAGAGACTGTCTTGAACCTGGTTCTTTTGAAGTAGCCAAAGTCAATACAATTTAAAAAGCAGTTTCCCACATCTGTCCCTAACACAGTAGCATATACTTTCGTAGACAGGTTATTAACTCTTTGATCCAGATCTGTTCCTCCTATTAGCCCTTGCATGTATTGTAGAGCAGCTGCCATGTAATATAACCTGAAGTCCAGTGCTCCCCACCCCCCCCCCTTTCTCTTGGGAGCGTGATATATCTATATGCCCTACGCATCTTCCCATGTGCCCAGATGAATCTGCTACATATTGCCTCTAATGTATTAAACCAGCTGTTCTCAAAGAATAAAGGGATCGATCTAAAAAAATAAAGATATTTTGGGAGAATCAGCATCTTAATAACGTTGGTACAGCCCACCAGCGATAAGTGTAAATTATTCATCCTTATTAGATCCGTTTTTACCCTTGCCAGTAGTGGAGCCATGTTTATCTCTACCACCATATCAAGGTTTGCTGATATTGGCACCCCCAAGTACACAGCTGATCCAACTACCCTAGCGTCATTACACGCAGAATATCTATTTTCAACAATCTGTGTCATAGAGTTGTTCAGATTGTATCCAGAGATTTGACCGAAACATTGAGCCTCTGCTTCAATCTCCCTAATGGCAACAGAGGGGTTAGGTGTCAAAATGGCAACGTCATCCACATACGCAACAGTTTTTATCGCGCAGCCATTTATATTCATTGCCGAATCTGTGGGTTCTGTTCCAGCCTACGCAGATAGGGGTCCAAGTATAATGCAAACAGCAGGGGGGATGACGGGCAGCCCTGCCTAGTCCCTCTGCAAATCTTGACTGCTGCCGAGTATCCCCTATTGACCCTAATCCTAGCCATTGGTTTGATATACAGGGTCTGTATGGCCTTGATGAAGCCCTCCCCAATTCCACTCCACCTCATGGCTGACCATAGGTATCCCCAGGAGACCCCATCAAACGCCTTTTCTGCGTCTAGAAACAACACTGCCATGGGGTCTCCTAGGGTACCTGCTGTGTCAAACATGGTAATGACCTGCCTGATGTGTTGTGTTGTTCCTTTTCCTGGGATAAACCCATGCTGGGAGGGGCTAACTAAACCCTCAACCACGCCTGCTAATCTTTTGGCCAGTATCTTTGAATAGACCTTGACGTCAGCGTTCATCAACGTAATTGGGCCGTACGAACCTGGTTCGATTATGGGCTTACCCTTCTTGGGTATTACGATAATGTTGGCTGCACCCCAGGACTCAGGGACGGATTCACCCTTTTGTGCCATCACCATGATATTAAACATGTCCCCTATGATCACTGTTTGGAATATTAAAAAAAATTCCACAGGGATCTGGTCCGGCCCTGCTGCTTTCCCCGAGGGAAGACTGCAGAGAACAGTGGCCAGTTCCTCTAACCGGAATTCAGCTTCTAACTCCTCCTTTTCTGCTACAGAGAGCTCCGAAGGAGGCGCCTCGCTCAAATATTTTTCTATCTCTTCCGTGCTTGTTGTTATATCTGAGGAGTAGAGATCTGTATAAAACTGTTTAAAGACATCCCTTACCTGTCCTAGCTCTGTTACCATATTTCCTTGATTATCAGCAATTTCTTTAATATCTGCTGCTGCTACTCTCTGCCTAGTCCGCGCAGCTAGAATATGTCCCACCCTTTCACTGAGCTCATATGCGTTCTCCCTGTTAGCCAGGTATTTCTCGACCGTCTTTTGGGCAACTCCTTCCAGGGCATCTGCTCTAAGCGTTATTAGTTTGAGAATGTTTTGTTCTATCGGGACCTGTTGTTGTATAGCTACCACTAATTCTTCTTCGGCCCTCAACAGGTTTAGTCGTAATTCTTCTGTCTTCCGTTTCTCTTTTTTGTGTGCGGACAATACAAAGCTTAACATCTCCCCTCTAACACCGGCCTTAAAGGCGTCCCACACTACACCTGGGGGTGCTGTCCCTCTATTTATATCCCAGAAGTCCTTGATCCATTTTGTCATGTATACCCGATATCCATTATCTTGCAGTAGCGCCCTTTCAAAGGTCCATTGCATCTCTTTTTTGTGGGACTGCCCTATTCTTAATGTCAAAACCAATGGGCTATGATCAGATATAATTCGGGGTTGTTTTTCAATTTTTGATTCAGCGATTAGACTATTTGAAATTAAGAAATAATCGAGTCTAACCAGTACCTGGTGAGGAGCAGAGAAGAACGTGCTACCATCTAAGTTCGGATGCCATTTTACCCAAGGATTTACCAACGAGTTATGAATCGCCATATCCGACAGTGCCCTGAACATTTTTCTTTTCCTGCCTCGATTTTGTGACCCTGGCTGCAAGAATGAACTAATTGGGTCATGCAAATTAAAATCACCGCAACATACAATTGGCTCAGGCCATTGTGCCAGTTCCACATCCAGGTATTGAAATACGTCTAGGTCATCTTCTGTGGACCCATATATTGTAGCTAAGGTAATCGTCTCCCCCTTAAAGGCTATCTCGATCAGCACCCACCTCCCCCATTGGTCTTCTTTTTTCCTCTTTACAATTGTATCACTGCTCCTGTCCAGCACCGCCACACCTCTAGTTTTGGTCCCTTGATTTGATTTTGACATAACTTCGAACCCTAATTGGCCCAGCAGGTATGCGTTGGTACCCTCTATGTGGGTCTCTTGCAGACAGACCAGATCAGCGTGCAATGTTCTGAGTAGTGCTACTACCTTAAATCTCTTTTTTTGCTCATTGAGCCCACATACATTTATCGAGGCTATTCTACATGCCATATATCTTTTTTTGTTTTGTGTTTCCAAAGAGTAGTACTTTCCTATGCTGATGATTGTCTGTTTTATATTTACTTTGCTGTGTATTTTGTGTTCCTTTCCCTACCCGAGCTTGTAATGCCAGTAACAAAACACCATATACTTGTGCAACATTTCTTCCCTTTCCCCCCTCCCCCTCCTCCCCCTACTATCCCCCCTCTCTCACACCCCTGCTCTCTCTGTGCTCCCCCCGCCCCCCTCCCACCACCCCCCACCATATCTTGAGGCTTCCTGGGTCGTCCAGCACCCAGGTATTGGCGTCCAAGTGATCCGGGCATTGCTGCTCGCTGTGGTCGCCTGAGCTAACCTTGTATATATAAAATTTGAAAAAAGTGCCTAACTTTTTAGAATATTTTCAAATAAGATCAATTATCTTAGTTATTAATTCCCCTTATCTTATGATCTAGTTTGATGTACACAACTATTCCCCCCCCCGGTTTTCCTGAGTCTGAAAGTTCTTGAAGATAGGCTTCCGCTTGAATCTCGCTGGTAAAGTTCTTTGAAGTTCCTTTATAGATTATTCTTAGCCGTGCTGGATTTTGTAGATAAACCGTCGCTCCAATCTGCTCAAAAGGGGCAAAGAGTTGCCGCATCCTCCATCGGCGTTCCACTGTTGCGTGGGCAAAATCCGGGCGAGCAAAAAAAGTATATCCTTGGTATACTCTTTTGATCGTTGGTCGGGCCAAGTCATATATAGCTTCTCGTAAAAGGAAATTTCCAAAACAGACCAACAGGGCTCGTGGGTATGGATTCGCTCGTTGGGAGTGTTTGGGTGGCATTAGGGGGAAGCGATGGGCGCGTTGGACTTCACGTTCCAATTCCCATGTTTGAAGTTCGGGTAGGGCAGTTTTTAAAAGATTGACTATAAAGCCCTTTGGGTCGCTCCCCTCTGCCCCTTCTGGAATTCCCAGAATGCGGAGATTATTCCTTCTGCCGCGGTTCTCGAGATCTTCTACTTTTGACATCAGATCAGAAATAATACCAGCCTGGGCCTTGCCCCCAATTTGTAGTTTCGCAACGTCTGTCTCAAGATTTTCCGTGCGGCTTTCAACCAACACCATTCTGTCTGCTATCTCAGAGCACGTATTGCCCACTTTTTGAATTGCGCCTTGAAGTTGTTGTATAGCATCATGATTCCGTTGACTATCAATTTTTACATCTAAATGGAAGTCCTTGATCGACCTCAGTACCTCACTCAATGAAGGTTCTTCCAGGAAATCCGGATTACCGGAATCTCTAAATGACCTGTTTGTGCCCCTTTCGGTCCCCCCATTGACCGGTGATTTAGAGTCTGCGTCCCCTGCAGATTTAGGGGTTAAGTTTTTCCGTGTGTGCCTGAATTTTTTCTTAGTTTGGTCAGGATTGCTCCCCTGATCCGTGGTTTCTTCATCCATTGGATTGTGAAGACTTCTGTGTTTGGATCTCTTTTTTTCCAATTTCCTTTTCGGAACTATATCTCCACCAGGTTCTCTATTTTCTCTATTTTCTCTTGTGCCCGTTTGATCTAGTATTTCTGCCGTGGCTTCCTCTGGTTTTTCTTCCTCGTTTACTGAGTCGATCTCTTCACTCTCACTAGAAATAGACATTCCAGTTTCGTAGATATCGGAGTTTGATCCATCCGAGGCATCATCGTTCTCTGATTGTAGCATTTTGCTGCTAATGCTAGTTTGTCCCATGGAGTCTGTATGATCGTGTTCTTGGCTGGATGGATCTGAGCCTGTAGCAGAACTTGTGCCACCTTCATTTACTAAATCTTTTGAGGCCCTTTTAGGGAGTGTTTCCGATACGGTATCTTGTTGCTTCCCTTTCTGGTTGTCAATTTTGTTTTCCCTTTTATTTTCCTTTTTGTTGTCATAATTCGTGGTTTCTTTCGGTAATGGGGCAAATATGTTGGAGATCCTTAGTTGAGTTTCCACAGACCGACCAGTTGTCTTTGCTGCAGCCTTCAGGTTTATAATGGTTTGTAACCTTTTAGCTTTTTTGGCCAATAGTTCCACCTTTTCATCAGCCTGATCATCAGCCTGATCATCGGATTTATCTTCAATATTTTGAAGGTGTTGCTGCTGATGCTGCTGACGTTCATTGGTCTGTTCCTGCTTTTTTAACTTCCCCGCTCATTATCTCTCTCATTGTCCTTCCCCTTCTCCTTCTCTGTGTTTTTACTCATAGTTTTACTTTTGGTATTGTCTGGGTTGTCCTTGTTGGCTTTATTTTTTGGTTTACCGTTATCGTTGCTCTCGTTGCTCTCTTTTCCTTCTTTATATTTACTCTCCTGGGCCTTCAGACCTCTCGTTTCTTGTCTCCTGCCAGTGCTAGTAATCTTTCTCTGGCTGCTCCCTGCCAGTTGGTTTAGAGCTTTATCGTGCTCTAATGCAGCTACTATATGTTTTGTTTCTAGTGCTGATCGATCGTCATTTACGTCATTTATGGGGACCGTACACATCTCCTGGATCAATTGTGTACCCCCAGGCTTGTCCGAAATTACTTGAGTCATCCTGTGTGTAGAAACTAGAACCATTAAATCCGTAAATAGTTTCCAAGATTTACTAAGATCACCGATCCTTGGATTATCTACTTTCACCTGAGCCGTCCTGCCGGTCCTGGTATTCACGAAGATAGATGCCTTCAGTGTAATCTTTTGTGGCTTTCTACCAGGTGGCCTCTGGTTAAACTTCTCCTTATGGTTTCTGTAAAGGCTCCTCTCGCGTTTGACTTCACTCCCGGATTTCCAGGAGTGAGCGTTAGGGGAATAGATTAGTTTAGTCACATTTATCTGAATGGACAGTCCCTGAATTTGACAGGCACCTTTCTCCTGATTGTGCTCCTATGTTCACTGATGCGTATCTTTATTTTACGGCTCGTCATACCTATATGCATAAGTCCACAAGGGCACTTAATGAGGTAGACCACTGATTCCGAGTTGCAATTGGTATGGGATATCTGTTCCCATACAGTGCGTAGGCCCAGATCTATAGTCTTTGTTTGTTCAGTGAAATCACAGGCCACACATGAGCCACATGGATAGTGTCCAGTGACTGGTGTTCCATAGAGTTGTTTGACTATCCATTTTGGGTTTGTACGAATCTGTATGGACCAGGACATCTCTCAAACTTTGATTTCTTTTGAATGAGAACATAGGCTTCTCATATGTCAATTTGTTTGATGTTAAAATTGGCCATTTTTTATTTATGATTTTTTTGATGTCATTTGACGATGAGTTGTATGTGGTGACACAGATAATTTGTTGGGGTTGGGTTTTCTCCTTGTCCTCTAGGAGGGCTTCACGTGGGGTGTTTCGCACTCTCTTTTTTGCTTTTTCAATGATGTTATCGGGGTAGTCTTTCTCTTTCAATTTTGATGTTAGTATTTCTGCCTCTTTTTTATAATCTTCAATTTTGGAACAGTTTCTACGGATTCTTAAAAACTGTCCAACAGGTAGATTTTCTCTCAGAGACCGTGGATGCGCAATGTTGAATCTCAGTAGACTGTTTTTATCAGTCGGTTTAGTATATAAAGAGCTCCCCAAGGCTCCATTGTGTGTTGTTATATTGACATCTAGAAAAGGGATGGTTTTCTTGTTCCTGTTCAAGGTGAAGTGTAGATATGGGTTTAATCCATTGATCCAGATTGCAAAATTGTCAATGCTACTATCATCGCCTCTCCATATGACAAGGATATCGTCGATGTAGAGATACCACTTACATATGTTGTTAGTGTAAGGGTTTTGAGACCATATATATTGGTCCTCAAAGTTGCTCATATAGAGACAGGCGATGTTTGGAGCAAAAGTACTGCCCATAGAAGTTCCATGGACTTACAAATACAGTTGGTCTTCGAATCTAAAGAAATTCTCAGTTAGTGCTATTCGCATGAGGGAGGTTATCCACTCGATAGGAGCTGCCCACGGCCATTCCTCCTTCCTTAGGAGTTCTTCACAAACCCCAATACTTTCTGTTTGGGGTATACTGGTATACAGTGCTTCAACATCTAAACAGACCAAACAGCATTCTTCTGGGTTGTATTCAACGTCTGTTAGGAGGTTAAGCAGATGTTTGGTATCCTGTACATAAGATGTTATGCGTCTTAATAAAGGCCTTACGAATCAGTCTGTATATTGTGAGAGGGGCTCAAGGATTGATCCGATGCCGGAGACGATAGGTCTGCCTGGGGGGGGAGGGGGCAGGGGGGGGGGGGTTCCCTTTGTGGATTTTTGGAATTGTGTAGAACATCAGTGTTCTTGGGTCTTCCTGATTTAGAAATCTGTGCTCCTTTTTTGAGATCCATTCGCTCTCAAGTGCATCAGAAGTTATTGTCATGATGGTTTTTTTGAGACGTTGCGTTGGGTCGCGGTTGATCTTTCTGTAGGATAGTAAGGTCAGGCAAGCTGTTCTGTAGGTGCTAGTACTCTGAAGTACTGTCGCACCGCCCTTGACCGCTGGTTTTATGACCACATCAGTTCGCATATGGGGTACAGTATTTGAATCACGCATATGTGCATGACAAAATGGGTGTTGAGGTGAATGGTATCAGAATAATTGAGAATCTTGTTTTTTACTAATCGAGTGGATACGATTGAGACTAACTCCTCTGGTGCATGTGTTATGTTGAGACGTGTACACACACAAGTTGCTAATGAATGCAATATATCAGAATGCGATTACTTCGCCACTGAGACATTGATTCCGTCACGTAATCCACGATATGTCACGGAGGCATGTACTTGAATGGCACAAGTAGGGGCTGATACCTCTAAACAAGCGTGCACTATAATCCTGGTGTATGCTCACAACAGCGGCACACGTTCCTGACCACCTATGCCACTGCAGAAAACAGTAATCTGCACACAAGTATATGATGTTGTTTGTTGTTGTTTTTCTCCCCAGACGCAGCCTGGCAGTTTACACAGACAGCACACTCTAAACTTGAGGAGCAGCTATTCTGCCCTCACTATACTGTTAGGATAGGGAACCCCATCCTTCTTCACCTCACTTAGGGGGCTGCTTTTGCCCTGAAGAAAGTCCCGGACCTTCACGGCCACAGAGGACTGAAACATGTTGGCACTAGGGTCATAGGACCATAATACCCTGAAGAGACCCACTTGTATAAATAATTTCTATACAGTATTTTAACCTCCCAGATAGACCCCATAATAAAGGGATACCGGGGATCTATCTAGGTGATTTTATTCTATTTTATGTAAAGTCCCCTCCTTGAATATATCAGAAGAGCTTTCCAGTACTGTAGTCGAGCCCAACCAGACTTGTAGGGGTCAGGGTGACCCGATGATGAAGCATGACACCACTAGGGTGTGTGAGGGTAATATAAACAAGTTAGTTTTTTTCCCCAACACACATGGTTGCGCTAGACACAACCTAATAGTTAAACTACCCGAGTAGCTCCTACTTTTCTATTTTTGAGACCGCAGGTACAGTTTTTTTACACGTTACTCAACTTACCAACCTGTGGTCTACTGGAGTATTTTTTCGTGTTATATTACACGAAACATTACCAGACAGAGTTGATTTTGATTGCTCCTCTATGGAGAGCTCAGGCGTGGTTCCCGGTTCTCCTGGAAATGGCTTGTGCAGTGCCGTTCCTTCTTCCCCAGAAGTGGAATCTCTTGTTAGATCCGCTTCAGAATCCGCATCCCCTGATTCAATCAGGCTCTCTCCTTCTTCTGGCGTGGTGAATTTCGGGGAACGCTGGTCGGTCCCAGGCCTTTCTGCGGACGCTTCCAAATTCATCAATGACGCCTGGTTTCCTGGTACCCACAAACGCTACAGAGGTTCTTGGAAGCGTTGGAGTGACTGGTGTGCTCAACGGCAAGTTGATCCAACATCGGCTGATGTTTCTGTGATGGTCAATTTTTTGGCTTCGCTGGCTTCTGCTGGTTTGCCATATCGCACGGTGAACAACTTCCGTTCGGCTATTTCTGCGGGTCACCTCCATGTGGACGGCAAACCGGCAGGGGAACATCCTTTAGTTACTAAATTGCTCAAGGGTATCACCCTTGCGAATCCTCCGCGTCCTAAATATGTTTCTTTATGGGATGTGTCTATTGTTTTACGTTTTCTGGAAGCTTGGCCGGTTAATTCTTTGCTGTCCCGGAAACAGCTGTCGGCCAAACTCACTATGTTGTTGTGTTTGTCTCCTGCAAGCGGGTGTCGGATGTCCGGGCTTTAGATCTAGCCGGGCGCAGTTTTACTCCTGAGGACGTCACGTTTCGTCTCTCTAGGCGTACCAAGACCAATACTGCAGTTATTTCTTACCCGTCTTTCCCTGCACATCCTAACATTTGTGTCGTGCAATGCCTCAAGGATTACGAAGTAAGTACTTCTTCTTTTCGTTCTGATATGCAAGGTCAACTATTGATTGCGTTAGAGAAGCCCTTTCGCCCCGTTACCCCGGCTACGTTAGCCAGGTGGGTACGATGGCTCATGGCGGAAGCTGGCATTAATGTGTCTGTGTTTGGGGCTCATTCTGCACGGGGAGCTATTGCTTCTAAAGCCTTCTCTTTGGGGGTAACTTTGTTTGATATTATGAAGGCCGCTGACTGGTCCTCTGATTCTGTTTTTAAGACCTTTTACTTTAAACCTATTGATCGTGTTGCTTCTGTAGTGGTGGATCAGCTTTAAACAAGCATAATTGGAGCCTCCTGTCCTGAAATAGAATTCAAAATTTGCAATAATTTGTGACAAGAATTTTCAATTCTATTAAGGACAAGGAGGCGAGGATTATCCCACCCATTGTTGTATACCTTATTGATACTGTACACATGTTCAAGATTTTCCTTGCTGTTGACATGATGCACTGATCTTCCTTCTCTACCCACCCTTTTTTGTATGCTCATGAATGCACGGAATGTGTATTACAGCTCTGTGTCTCTTTTCAGGATCTGATCCCAAGTGAAGACTCTTCGTTGAGGCCTGGGGTTTCCTGCCTTCTCCTTTGAGGATTATGGTTCTTGCCTTCTTCTGCCGTTGCATTTCTGGATTTTCCTTCGTTGTCCTGGATTGGAAATGGTGTTCATTTATTGACTTTCCATGTTGCCTTTCTGGTTTTTGTTAACAATTTCTCACCAAAGAAAGAGGAAGTGGGACTATCTACACGGACTTATATAGTGCAGACTCTATGGTTGTTACCCAAGTGTTTATGGGTATTGGGGTTTTTCTGTTTTTTCTACGGCTGCTGGGCATTTCTAATAAAGAAAGGAGACTAAGCATAATCCTCGCCTTCTTGTCCTTAATATAATTGAAAATTCTTGTCACGAATGTTTGCAAATTTTGAATTCCTGCTTATCAGTTCTTTTGTATTTACTGAGCCTTATTACTCAAACGTGCTGGAGCGCGTCAAGAGGCTTGGATTACTATGCTGTATTTTCTTCCTTCAGCAGTATTTCAATTCGAATGAACAGAAAGATATAACCAGGATTATTTTGTTGGATTTTTTTTGTGCCTGAAGGTACCTAAAGCAGAGTACACACCTTCTAAACCCTGAGGACGCTTCTCTGAGCGGAGTACTTTTTTCTATTCATTAATTGGAAACTGTTATGCTGCAAGAGAAGGTGCAGGCTCTATAACTTCCAATTAAAAACCAGGTTATTTTTGGATTTGTTTTTTTTATTAATTCGGGTGCTCCAATATTTAACGTAAGTGTTTACACATAATCATTACTGTCTTACACTCGCTACAAAATACAAATTATCCCTTGATTCACTCAATCAACAAGAACCCCCTATAAATAGTGGAATTCTTAATTCATATAAAACAAATAAACTAAAAAAAGATCTCACTCAAAGTCCCTGAAACACTCAAACAATGATACTACTATAACATGTAGTGCAAACAAGTCAATGTATTTCTTTAGTACATGTAATTATTATTAAAACACAAATATTATAAAAACACCTATAATAAAACACAATTAATCATTTCAGCATAATTAAAAACAATACAATTCATCAGATCAGGATAGAACATAACATCTTATGACACTTTTACCACAGAGAACCCTAAAAAAAATAGCGAGGACGAACAATGATAGACAGTATGCTTTGTCTTTTAGCTCATCAATTCCCTGGGAATAATTTTAGCAAGATTAGCCTGGATACATATACTCTGTTTTGTATCTACAGGTCCTACTTGTCCTCGGGATAATGTATAGAAATGCGCAGACGCGTTTAAATGGATATCTGGTTATTCCATCTTTATCAAGACAGTCATTATGTTCACTTTTCTTTGTGGTATATTTGATTGTTATACCCTGTACAAACAAGTATATCAAGAAATATGCATTTAAAAACCTTAAAATACTCTTTACACACTGTGGCTGTTCTATATATGTGTTGTGCTTGTATCCCGTTACAGGGAAGACGGGGATAGACAGCTGGAATAACAGGACAGGAGTGAAGACTACAACTCCGTGTACATTCCTCATCGTGTGATTTCGCAGCCGCATCTTTATTGTTTCCTTTGTCCCTTTTTTCCCTTTCCCCTATAGTGGTGTTGTCTGCTGAGTGTTAGCTACGTACTCACAGGTCACTCCATATTGGGGGTAAGGTTACGCAGCATCATTCATCGCTCCCGCTGTATCCGGCTTCGAAGGTTAGTGGTATCCTGTCGGTCGTCTGACTCCTAATCAGATGGGTCTGGCTCGATGCAGTTAATAAAGATTGTGATGCAGTGCGTTCAGTTAACAGTTGCACTCTGAAGACTAAAGACATGCCCTAAAGAGCTCCATGTATGGGGTGGTAATTTGTATGCTACTGGGAATAGCGTCCACCCCAGCCTGGGTACCCGCTAATGACTACGCCACATATGGAGATTAGTATAACACGTCTTTACTCTTCTGCTCGTAACCGCAAACTCAGCATTCCAAACCTGCATTCACTTCCCTACGCTCTATCACTTAAGTGACAGTTCTGCGGAGTCCCTCAAGAGCAAAAAGGTTTTCGTCATTGCTAACTCAGACCAACACAAAATCTTCCTCTCTGTTAAATAAAAAATGTCTGTTTTTTTCACAAATATTTACAATCATAGCTCTTCAATGAGTCTTCGTGGTGGTCTGATCACACGTCCTAACCATGTCTTTGGAAAGTGAGAACAGGCAGGCAAAGCGCCCATGATCTGCATTTAGCATTGTAGACCAACAGCAATCAGGGGTCTTCAATTGTCCTTTCAGACCCAGTCTCTGCATTGACATAATTGCCTAATAAGTGATGAGCCACATGCTGGAGATGCGAGGACTCGTGTAAAGGACGTCCCAGGACCTTGGGCAGAAACCATGTATCCTTTGCTGGTCACATCATGGAATGACTCAACATCGAAGAGAGCATCAGAGTTCTGTTTTCTATGCTGAGGGACACTTAATCTCCTCTAGAAAACATAAGGTCTTTTGCATGTTGGCGCTTGTCAGCACAGGCCTTCATTTTTCTTTTATAATCCAAGTCTCTTATACAAGTTTCTTCCTCAGTACTTGATCTTCTGTTGGTCCATTGAGGTAACTTGGTGGTCATGACTCTTGTGAACATCAAGATTGCAGGGCTTTTACTTGTGAGCTCGAAGAGTGGAATTCCAGACAGTGTTTATGCTTGTGATCAGGAAAGCAAAAGTCAAACGTTTTTCTTATACAGCATGCTAAACAGCTTTCTTGAGAATACTCATATAAGGGTCGACAATGCTGTTGGCCTGTGGCCAAAGAGGTGTTTTTCTTCGGATGTTTCACATTAAGATGACTGAGAAAGTCTTTGAATTCTTGACTGTTGAAAAGTTGGCCGTTGTCGGATTTTTAGATCGCAGGAAGATCCCATGTCACGTAGATATCGTCTAATCTCTTGATGACTCTTTCTTGAGTTATAGGTTAGAGATCTTCTATCAATGGAAAACAGGAGTATTCATCAATAAGTGCATTCAGGTGATGTCCATTGTCAAAAAACAAAAAGGGGAGTGAAGAGGTACTGCTGGACAAGAGCAGTGGAGGTTGATACTCCCTCCTTCAGTCCATAGATACTACACACAAAGCCCCACCCTTAGATAGATTCAAAAGCCATGACCTCCCAGATTAAGTACGTTTCCTGCAGTGGTGGAAAAAACACACTGTTTATTTAAATACCCCTCACACACCAAAAGGGCCCTTGGTGTCATGCTTCATCATAGGGGTCTTCCTGCCTATGTGTTGTGTAGGAGTGTGAGTGGAAGGATCAGGAGTGAATGGAAAGGTGAGGTTAAAAAATACCTGGCTCGTTGGTCAAAAAAACTTTAATATACCTTTGAGCTGGTATTATTAAAATATGGGGTAGGAGGCGCATTGCCTCAATGAGCTGTGCCTCCTATGTCAGTCAACATGTTTCGAAGCCTTCCCCTGGCTACTTCATCAAGACCAAAAGCATCCCTTCTGCACTCACTTAACAATGTGGTGAATGATTGCCTAATCTTTTTATGAACATGTGTTTGTGCAAAATAAACATAAAGTGCATGTGAATTTTCACTGCACTTATACGATACCTAAATAGGTATCTGTCATCGTTTTTTGATTTTAAATGTAAGAATGCCCCATGTCCCATGAGCCTGTAACCTGGTGCAGGTGCAACTACAGGCACCCCTCCCACCCGTTACAGGCTCATGGGGCATTCTTACATTTAAAATCAAATAACGATGACAACCCCATCTGTCATTCCTGAGCTCATATCGATCAAATGTTCCACACTCAGTCAATCCAGTCACCAGGCATAAGTCATGTTTCTGCACTGGGAAAAAGTTTTTGAACCTCATTAAGGCCAAACACTGCCTGGGCAGCTGCTGGAGTCCTAATGCAAATTAGCCTTCAAGAGCTTCAGACAGGGAAAATATAACTTTATAAAGGTTGATTTTCCTAAATATTTATTAAAAATCTAATATCATCTATTGCCTTGATAAAAATGGCGTGCCTACCGTGCTGTTTATACATCTTGGGGAACAATCTGCATCTAATTCCTGGCAAATGGTTTTGTTCCCTGGCCGTTAAACTTTACTGCTTTTGTTTTTATCTTGGGCGGGAGGTAGGCACAAGGTAGCCTTTTAGCTGCTGCGTAGATCTTCGCTCGACGGTGGTCTCCAGATATTTATCTGTACTACCTAGCTGCTTACCTTGTTCCTATTAATGACTGGTTCACTGGGGGCTGGGATGACCCTGCTTATCAGCTGGAAATCCACACAGTGGGTCTTGATGGTCTGTTGCACCTTCTCTACGGGGCGTGCCTTTCCTCTTCGTTGCCCTCGTGCACTCAGGTGTCCATCGCCTGCTGGAAAGCTGCTCTTCGTTTTACCTGCTGGAACCACTGCCCCACAGAGATGTCACCCTTGTGGTGGGGAACTTGGCTCCCTCAGTCTCTAAATTGGAGGGGTTTGCTCCTATGGACCGGATCGTGATCTCCTACCTGGGGGACATATACAGGGGACGTACCTTGATGTCCTTTCAAGACCTGAAAGGTCGTTATGCCCTGTACAATAAACAGTTTTTCTGTTTCCTTCAGTTGCATCATGCTCTGCAGGCACAGGCTCTCCTAGATAGAAAATACTACCCCCCACAGCCAAAATGTTCCTCGGACGCCTAGGGAGGGGCGCCATCTTCTTAATCTACCGTTTATTGGTCATTCAAGCTCCAGATGACATTGAGCGCACTAGACACAGATGGAGCTCCTGGGTGGGAGACATCGACAAGGCTGAATAGAGGGAGGCATGTATGGCACCCCAGGAACTAGCAATCTCCTTGTGACAGCGTATGGTCAAATTCAACTATCTTCCTGCAACTTACCTTACCCCACGGTGACAGCAACACTTGCCCCTCACTGCCTGCGACCGTTGTGCGCTTTTGATGGCAGATTTCTTCCTTGTGGTATGGGAGTGCCGAGCACTGTGCCCCTTCTGGGAGGGAGTGGGTTGAGTACTCCAATGTCCTGGGGCGCCCCCAAGAGACAACTCACCGTAATGTATTATTGTGGGCTGACAGAGGGTTTTGGAGGCCCGAGGGCAGAGCGCACTTTCTGGGGGGTGGCCTGCCTGGTTGCCAAAAGAGACGTGGCACCACCCACGATTCAGTGCTGGCATCAGGGAGTGGACTGGTGTGCGCACAAAGGGAAACCTATCTTTATGGTCCGCGGCTGTCCTCGTAAACATAAGCGGTATGGGGGAAATGGTGTTGCTACTATGGTTTGTCAATATGATGCATTACTTCTAAATCAGAATGCTGCCATATCTTATTGGATTGCTGTAAATGGGACGTCCATGTTTTGTAATGCAATGTGTCTGCTGTGAAACTCTTAATAAAGTTGGTTATAAAAAACTACAAAAACTAACGTCACCAAGAAATTAGACTTTTAATAAATAAGAAAAATAATCTTTGGATGACTATTTTAACAGTTTCCTGTAAAATGTTACAGATTAAAGTTTATAATCTGTATGTTGAGATGTTATAGGATTCACCTACAGGCCATTTAGTGAGAATAGCCTTTTGGGCATAATCAGTTGAGGAACATGCACATTTTTATTTCACACTTTACACTTTTATATATGAAGCATCCTACCTTGTGGGTAACAAGGTGTAATTAGGGGTGACATTGTCACATTTAAATATAGGGTTTCTTGCCTATCAAAAAGGGTTACTTTATCAGATGTGACAGTTGGATTTTAGTCTACACATAGAAAGATAATTCTAAAATATGTACTTTAACATTGTGTTATTTTAAATGCGATGAACATAGAATTTCCACGGTTTCATCATCTCTGTTATCTCAGAAAATCAAGTCTGATTTACTCTGCCTACCCTTTACTACTTTTTTATCTTCACACTCATCCTTACCCTAATTTCTACTCACCTTTTTTCCCCCTTTCTCTTCTCCTATTCCTTTTCCTTTCCCCTCTCTATCTTCTCTATCTCAAATGTATAAAATGACCCCATGTTTGATATGTAATCTAATCGGTCAGTCAAAATAACTTTATTTGATTCTTAAGAATCATAAAAGTTTACATGTATACATAGTATAGTTCGACTTCCTATACTTCCCAAATTAATCAGGCTCAAAACTCCGCAAGAAAATTGTTTCAAGTGGTTAATCATCTGTCAAACCCCCCTATTCCCCCTTCTGACACGTCTCAATCCCTCTGCAACTCCCTTGCAGATTTCTTTATGGACAAAGTCACTTCTATTTTTTCAGCTTTTCTTCACGAACCTTCTCCAACTATCACAGTTAAACAATCTTCAGCCATCACGGTTCCCTCTTTCTGTAACTTCAAATCAGTCTCTGAGGAACAAGTCTCTCGTCTAATCTCCAGCACCAAATCAGGATCACCCTTGGACCCATGTCCTCCTTCCATCCTCAACCTCATCCCTGATGCCATCTCCCCCGCTTTGACCAATATTTGTAATACTATGTTCTCTACTGGCTCATATCCCACAGTTTGGAAAAAGGCCATCATCAAGCCACTTTTGAAAAAACCCACCCTTGATCCCGGTACCCATCCAGCTACAGACACATTGCATGTCTTCCTTTCCCTGCAAAAAATTTTGAAAAAGTAATGAATATACAGCTCTCCAAATTCATTGATAAAAATAACTTACTGGACGACACTCAATTTGGATTTAGGCAGGGACACGGAACCGAGACAGCCTTAATAAAAGCAGCTGACGAAATAAGAATGACGTTAGACAAAGGCGGCGCGGCAGTATTAATACTGCTTGATCTATCTGCGGCCTTCGACGCGGTCGATCATGCCACTCTGATCGACCGTGTCTCAGCAATCGGCATCCAGAACAATGCCAAAGAACTTCTCAGCTCCTTTCTGGCCAACCGCTCACAGGCTGTAAAACTGGGCCCTTTCTTCTCCCACACGTTCTCCCTTCCATGTGGAGTACCACAGGGCTCCTCGCTAAGTCCGACCCTGTTTAATATCTATGTTTCGGACTTAGCGAGGGTGATCAAGTCCTACGGCATAAGTCTCACAACCTATGCCGACGACACCCAGCTGGTTCTATCTGTACATCATGATGGACCTACAGTTGCAGCAAACTTTCAAGAGGGAATGCTTGCCATCAGCTCCTGGATGTCTTCAAACTGTCTAAAATTGAACTCTGAAAAGACAGAGGTTATGACATTCGGGAAATTGGAACCTGCCTGGTCCCCCCTATGGTGGCCCAATGAGATGGGACCTCCACCAGAACCTGTCACTAAGGTCCACAACCTCTGAGTCAGATTCGATGACAGACTGCTCTTCCACCACCACGTCAACTCGGTAGTCTCCACCTCCTTCTTCACTCTGAAGAAGATCAAGAAGCTTCTTCCCTACCTCCCCACTTCAGCTGGTAAAACTCTGATCAGCACCCTCGTTTTTGCCAGAACGGACTACTGTAATGCCCTCCTTCTCAATGCACAGGAAAAAGTTCTTAACAGGCTTCAGTTAGTGCAAAACGCCTCAGCCAGAATCTTACTGGGCATTCCCAAGTTCACCTCCATCACTCCTTACATTCGACAGCTTCATTGGCTTCCTGTCAGGAGCCGTACAAGATTTAAGGCACTGTGCATTGCCTACAAAGCCATTAACAACTCTGGCCCACAGTTTCTCAAAGATGCCCTCCGTCCTCTCGAAAACCCCAGAACCCTTCGCTCATCCTCAGCTCATCTGCTAAATGTCCAACGCACAAGGAAAGCTAACTGGGGTGACAGATGCTTTGTGATCTCCACAGCCAGACTATGGAATTCACTCCCGCTTACCATCAAAACTGACCCATCTCTCCTAAGCTTTAGGAAGAAATTAAAAACCTGGCTGTTCCCACATTAAGATCTGCTATAGCCATCATCTGATCAGTTAGCGCCGAGACACCCCCGGGTATTTGCGCGCTATAAAAATTGCCAAAACATAAACATAAACATAAAAGAAAACCTATACAAAACGACTGTCACAAAATACATAATCAAGCTTTAAAAATGTAAGATTTCAACACATATATCATCCTCCAGCATCATTCTAACTTCCTCTGCAAAACTGTCATAATGAATTAAATGAATTCATCATATTAGTGTTTCACACATGAATATTAAATAGATCATGCTATAAAATCATTAAAAAACTTAATTTCATATTACGATTCATACCGTTTCCTAATTGATAAGGCAGTTTGAGTAAAGTTAAGCATGGCAATACAGATAGCAGCAGTAGATAAAGAGGGTAAGAAATTAAAACCCTCCTGATAGGAAAAGGGTCTAATATCACGCAAAACAGGTTTGATAAAACGTATCCTTGGATCTTTGTAGAGATTGCAGAACAATACAAAGTTCATCGTGCTTTATTGGGCTAAATTGTTGCACGGACAGGGAGTTAGTCTCGCACACTGTTAGACCTGACATCATTGGCCTGAGTCTCTCCTCCATTTTTTTCTGTTTGCCTCTTCTGTTTACGATGTTTTTGCTGGTATATTACTTTGGGCACTGTGCCACTGCTGATCAGTGCCACAGTGCAAGTGCTCCCTATGTGAAATTACTGTATTGATTGAATTCCATGTTTGGCTTATTTTGTTTACTGTCAGTCCCTAGTCTAGTGCACCAGGAGTGCCAGGGCTTGTAAATACAAATGCTGCTCGTGGGCTTGCAGCACATGTTGTGCCACCCACAAGAGCGGCCTAGTAAAAGTATGTCTAAAGGTCTGCCACTGCTAGACCTACGTGCAGTCTGGTACTGTCACGCTGACTGTGCAAGTGCACCTCCTTGCCAGCCCCCAAACCTTCCCTTAACTTCATGTTAGTCACCCCTATGGTAGGCCCGCGGGCAGGGTGCATTGTAAGCATAAGGTAGGACAAGCCTGACCAAGTTGGCATGTCCTAATAGTGAATTACAGCCATATTCGTTTTTCACTATTGTAAGGTTACCTGCTCTCCATTAGTTAGAATGGGCTGCCGGGGTTATTAATGGTATAATCCTAGCGGGCTCGGGGAGCATGGTGCAATGTCGAGTTTGGTATCCCTGAACTCAGGGTTTAATAACGCATCCGTTTGTGGGGATGGTTTTTGGACTCTGGGTTTGAAAATAGCACTTTTAGAGAGTGGCTAGTTTCTTGTCTAACTATTTCTGGTTTCTGCTGGTTTGGTGTGTGTGTGACAGGGGCTGGGTGGCTCCAGAGTTCTGAAAGAGTCAGTGTGGGGTGAGTGGTGCATTTGCATTGAGAGTAGGGGGAGAGTAGTTCCTGATAGCCTGCCCTGCCTGATACAATGCTGGCTCCACCTCCTGCCGGGCGACTGATAGCTCTGCTCCTGCCAGTGACAATACTGGCTCCACTTCCTGCTGGGCGTCTGAGGACCCAGCCCTGCACAGTGAATAGGCCAGGTGCCTCTGCCTGGCTACACCCACAACAAACCCAGGATGAGGGGAATTCCCATGCATGGACAAAGGGATCAAAGCCAAAAAGGGGTATAAGAGAAGGACCACTGAACCAAGACTTTAGATCACTTCTGACAAGGAACCCTGAACCAAGGACAAGAAGCCTGCTGATCCAAGGACTTGCCTACCCCTTCTGCCAGAGTGCTGTTTACTGGGGGGAATCCTGCAGTTGCTTCATTATTTTTGCCAAGGAACCAGGAGAGAGGAACGGTGTGTGTACTCTCAAACTTTGCTAAAGAAAATCTCCAAGGGCTGGAAGAGTGCCAGCCTCCTGTTGAAGTCACAGGGCTAAAGGACTTCATTTATTTGCAAAAAGTGCTTGTTGCTGGAACCTGAAAATCCAGCACCTCTGAAAGAATCCAGCATTCTCGACACCGACGGACGCCGCCGAATCCAGCTCGACATCGTGAGTAACGGCTCCAGTGTACCGCTTCCTCGACGCCGGCCGCCGGGCCCGATCGACGCCAGTAGCGACGCCAGTGAGTAGGCTCCAGCTCCAAGTGACCCCGTGTCTGCACCGCCGCTGATCGCATCGACTCCGAGCCCTCTCGACGCCGTGAGCGCTGCTCACTCTTGCAACATCATCATCGACATCGACGACGACGCCGTATCCTGCTTCGCCTCGGGAGCGCTGCTCCTACCTGACATCTGTCGACGCTGCTGCAGATTGCCCGACTCCGAGGCCCGATCGACGCCGAAGATGCGACACCGGACATCTCGGCGCCGCTGATCATCGTGTGCTTCACTTTTCCAAGGTACTGTGTTGTGGGGGGTCCGTGTGACTCCGGGCTCGATGTAGCGCTCCTCGCGGTCGACGCCGAACCTTTGGATTAACTTTCCCTCGACGTTGTGTGACTCCCGTGTGGGTTACATTGTTGCCAAGAACTGTGATTTAAAGAAGAAGAGTTGCTTTTGTTACTAAAGACTTTGTGCTAAGAAGAAACTACACTTGAACTATTATTTTTTCCTTCCAAGAGTATTTATTAAGATTGTGGTATATTTTTGTAGTTATTTGGTCTTGTGCTAAGCCTTATATAAAAATCCATATTTTTATAATACTACTGTGTTGTGTCCATTTGTAGTGTATTCACTTTATTACTGTATATGGTAATAAATGCTTAACGCACTGCCTCTGAGATAAGCCTGTCTGCTTTGCCAAGCTACCAAGGTGGTGAGCAGGGGTTATCTAAGTGTGTGATCCCCTTGCCCTGACTAGAGGAGGCGAGTCCCTATTTGTCAGAAGTGTATACCTCTGCACGCAATCATTTGGCCTGGGACGGACTGCTGTTGTTCCACAGCGCTTTTCACCGGGAGCCTGCTCATAATTGCTGCTAGCGGAACCCGCTTCGCGGGTCCCGCGTCGCCCTAGGACCTGGGCTGAAGACTTCCTTGCTGCAGGTCGGGACAGAGGGCTGCGAGCGACGGGGTGTGGACTCCGTTTCCCAGGAGCCCAAGGGAAACCCCGAGCCCGTGTCACCTGGGCTGCTCTCCCTCATCGTCCCGCCCCCTGCCTCTGGGTCGAGTTAAAGTGCCCCGCGAGGTCTTAGAACGCGGGACACGCAATCATTTGGCCTGGGACGGACTGCTGTTGTTCCACAGCGCTTTTCACCGGGAGCCTGCTCATAATTGCTGCTAGCGGAACCCGCTTCGCGGGTCCCGCGTCGCCCTAGGACCTGGGCTGAAGACTTCCTTGCTGCAGGTCGGGACAGAGGGCTGCGAGCGACGGGGTGTGGACTCCGTTTCCCAGGAGCCCAAGGGAAACCCCGAGCCCGTGTCACCTGGGCTGCTCTCCCTCATCGTCCCGCCCCCTCACCTAACTGGAGGAAGCGGCCAATATCAACTGTAGAGCCCTTCTGCGCGGGAGCGCGCGGGAGCGCCCGGGGCGAAGCCCGGGCAAAGGGCGGGCCCTCTGAGGCCCTCGTAGGCCAGAGTAGGCCGGGCTGGGCCCACTCTCCAAAAAACCTTACTGTAGGATTGTGTTACAGGTTAGTTAATGGCTACTCTACCTGTTGGGGGATCACCTGGGAAGAAGGGCAAACTTCGTAATGGGTCACTAGACAATTACTTTCCCAAGGTACTGTCCGAGGGGGAGAAGGAATTGACCATGGCTGAACGCAGGGCTGAGCGGAGACGTTCAATCGAAAGCTTGAAAAACAGATCCCTTCTGGATTCTGCGTCTGTATCCGTGTTCACCGAGGGGGACTTAATTGACCTTGGGAGGGAAACCGTCAGTCAAGAAGGCTTCCCACTTTTACTGCGTGACTGCACATCTTCACCTGGTTTGTCCCTTGATCCTATAGTGATTGACCCCCCTACTCAGATCCCTGCTGCCCCCCTGAAGCCTAAATCACTGAAAGCCAAGCAACTAGTGGTTGCACAGATACACGGCCCACCACCAAATAAAAAAAGGAGGAAATTAAGGGCGGGAAAAGGCAAAGTTAAAATTTCCCATTTAGACTTTGGCAAAGGCCCTAAATTATCTTCACCGCATGTAAGGGCTACCATGGAAGTGGCAACTACTGTAAACCCCGAGGCATTACCAATGGTGGCTACTCCGCTCGTTGAGGTCCCCAATACAGTAGGTTTAGTTAACAGTCAGGGGCCCTTACTTATTAATTCATCGACTCCTCCTCCACCTGCAGGGGATCTCGAACTTTTACTGAGGTCTCTGTTGCTACCCGTGATTGAGAGTCTTAGGAAAGTCGAAAATAGATTGGCCTTAGTAGAGGCTGCCTTAAATAGTATGGCCACGGTGACCAGGCCTCAGGGGAGTGGGGGAACACAACCTATACCTTGTACTGGGGTCTCGTCTACCGAGACTGTAAAACCCCCAGTAGTTACCCCCGCTGCTCTACTCCAGCCGTCTAAGCAGTCGTCTCAGCACCAGGGAAAGACGGCGCCTGCTACTCATAAAGAAAATCTTACAATGACCCCCATCATTTCTGTAGCTGGGAAAGAAGGTGGCGCCAAAAGGCCATTGACAAAGGCTCCCCCAGTAATTAGTAGTGAGAGAAAGGGGGAAGTGGGACGTACTAGAGGTCCTTTAACTAGGGTACCTCAAGTGGAAATTCCACCCCAGGCGGTGCCCTATGTAGTAGTCATGACCGGGGTTCCTCCATTAGCAGACAATAAGAAGGAAGGTTATGGCCAATTGAAAAATAAAATAATCCATTGGCTGAGGACATTCAGGCCTATAGCCCCATATCTGGATGGAGATATTGTACATGTTAGAAGGCTCCCGTGGTTGGGTAACACTAGGAAAGACATTGATGGGGATCTAGTGGTGGTCAATTTTAGAGACCCCCGTGCAGTGGACTACATTTTAAACTGGCCATATGCAGGAGGAGGAAACTCTATTATACCTAGGCCCTTAACCTACTTTTACCCGAGGTCGGTTCCTTACCCCCCCATACGTAGGGAAGAGTCCTTTGCCCCATGGCCCACGCAGTTTGGTTATAATAATACTCATCAGGTATTTGGCCAGCATCAGCTTTTCCCTAATGGTCAGTCTGGCTGGTCTACGGTTCCACAGAGCCATCACTCAAGCCACAATGGTGCAATGGAGCATCTTAGACCGTTCACCCCCTTAGATACTTTCAACAGGTTTTCGCAGCTCAGCGGTATGGAGGACTGCGACTGATGCTTACAGCCTATGGAGGAGGGAGGCGGTAGACAGGGAGTGGACCCCCAGCAAGGAGGAATTATTTGTGTCATTTCCCAGGAGGGCACCACAGAAGACCCTAATGTAATCCACTCGAGTATGCCCCATTTTGATGCCCCGGATATGTCTGGTATTGTTGATTGTGTTGAACCAGACAGGCAACTTTGTAACAGCCACCAATCTAGAGGTGTGGGAATGGAGCCGGGGGGGGTGATCACGGAAGGGTACTCTCTGGTGCTCAAGGGTTCTAGGGTAATAAATCTGATTTCCTGGAACGTAGCTGGGCTAAACAGGAAATTAGACATACCTGAATGGCATGAATTCATCGAGAAGTTCGATGTCTGCCTGTTCCAAGAAACTTGGTGTTTGATTCCGATTGATAAATCTGGCTACACAACCTTCTTTACCCCAGCGATAAGTAGAGGGAAAGGTAGACCAGCAGGAGGTCTTATAGTCTGGATAAGAACTGACCTAGATTGGGACATGGCCTCTAATGACACCGAGTGTAATGATTTAATGCACCTTTCTTCCAAGGGCCATATAGAGGGGATGAGGCTTGAACTATTTAATGTGTACGCTAGAGGGGCTGTGGGGGATAATACATCAGTAACCATTTTGAGCCTTGATTCTGCTCTAGCTAATTGCCCTCCCTCAGCTAGAATTATGGTGGGTGGCGATTTTAATTGTACGTTCGAACCTCTTCTTGGTGATGACCCACTAGGTACTGAGGAGGACGACTCCAGGTGGTCTATCCCCCCCTTGACGGTACCCCCCATCCGGAAATGGTCTGCTAGGGCAATCCAACTGAATGCCCTCACTAGGGAGCACAAATTAAGAGCCCTTAATGGTAGGACCCAGTCTGATATATTAGGTGCAACAACTTTTAACAGGCTATCGTCCCCGTCCAGAATTGATTATATTCTAATGAGTATTAGTATGTGGAAGGACCTTATTGATATGGAGGTGGTACCCACTCAGGATAGCGATCATAATCCGCTTTGCTGCAAGTTTAAATGGGGAAAAACCAAAGAGAAAGGGACGATTGCACCGCTGAAACTAACCAAAGAGATCATCCCCTACGAAAGCAACCGTAGATTGAAGTGGGACAAGGCTCAGTTAAACGCAGACCAACTAGAGACCATTAAATTTAACATCGTTGCCCTGTATAGGGACTTGGAGGCAATGGAACGGGTGGTCGCTGGACCTCCGTACCTTTCTTTACAACTAGACTCTGCATATAAAGGCACGATAGATCAAGTGAGTCTTTATTTCACCTCTAAAGGGAAATCCCGTAGATCTATTAGGTCGCCTCCCATATCCAGCAACCCATGGTATTCTACGGACTGCAGGAGGAAGAGGAAAAGTTTGTCAGTTGCCTTGCTCTCAAAGAACCCTACTCTGGTTAGAGCGGCCAGGCGGGAGTACTTGAGAGCAATTGCTCTGGCAAAGCGTGAATGGGAGGAGGAGCACTGGAGGGAAATAACAGACGCCGTTAGCAGGAGGGACTCGACACTTTTTTGGGATCTAATTAATAGAGCTAGACGGGGTAAATCCCAGCCATTAGCAACCCATATAACCTGTCAGCAATGGTTCAATCACTTTTCATCTCTGTATGGCGGCAGTGAAGATACATCTAGCCCCCTGGCTGCTTGTGGGGTGGGAGGGGATCCTCACGGGGAGACGGAGTGCTTATTTATGGCCTCCGAAGTAGTGGCAGCAATTAATCATCTGACGCCCAAAAAGGCAGCTGGGCCGGATGGGATCCCCGGGGACCTCTTGATTGCTGAACCTCTATCCTGGGCAAATCTAATAGCCACCATAATGAATTTGTTAGTAAAGGGACACCCCGTGCCAGATTCATGGAAGGGTGCCGAGGTGGTCACAGTGTACAAGAAGGGGGCAAGAGATGACCCTGCCAACTACCGACCGATTAGTCTGATAGACGTGGTCCAGAAAGTGGTTGGCAGGGTCATTATCGCCAGGGTGGGCGACTGGATGGAGGAGGAAGGCATTCTTTCTCATTTGCAGGCCGGATTTCGCCAGAGGGTGGGCACGATGGACCAGGTCTTCCGGCTGTTTGGGATCTATTGGAAGGCAGTTACCATCAAGAAGGGGAGCCTATATATGGCCTTCATAGATCTCAAAACAGCCTTCGACCTGGTCCCCCGTGCTAAACTTTGGGAGATTCTGGAAGGTATGGGCTTTCCTGGCCCACTCTTAAGATTAATTGTAAGACTCCACGAGGGGACATACGCTAGGATTAGATGGGGTACCCAGGGCCAACTGACAGACAGGATACCTGTGAGGAGTGGAGTCCGCCAAGGGTGTGTCATGGCTCCGACTCTCTTCTCCTTGTTTGTGAATGGAGTGGTGGACCATCTGAGAGGAGAGGAGACAGATGCCCCAACCCTGGCGGGGGAAAAGATTCAGACCCTACTCTTTGCTGATGACACTTTACTGATAGCTAAATCCCCGATAGGCCTGCACAAACTCTTGCAGCGTTTCGCCTCCTTCTGTACAGAGAGGGGCCTAGCCATCAACACCACTAAAACCAAATTGATGGCCTTTTCACCCTCCAAAAATTTTAAAAATAACTTTCTGCTTAATGGGGCTCCCTTGGAGTTGGTCGAGGCATTCGACTATTTGGGGATCCGGCTAAATAGTCGAATGACCTGGAAGGATCACTTAGCGAAAATGCTATTGGGCCACAAAAGAGTGTCGGGTGTGATCTTACGAGAGCACCGGGCATCAATTAGCAAACCAGTCTCCCCGGTAATGGCCATCTACGATGGCCAGATACTCCCGTCTGCATTGTACGGCTCCGAATTATGGGGGTTCGACAATGTAAACGAGCTAACATTAGCAGAAAATACGTTTTTTAGAGATGTGGTGGCACTCCCTGTTTCCACTCCGCTTATCCCTTTGCGACTAGACCTTGGTAGACGTGCCCTAAAGGATATAGTGAGGCGGCGACCATTGCTTTTTTGGGTTCGCCTGAGAAGGACTAAGGAGTTGGCCAAATATGCCGAAGTACTGGACGAGCTAATTTTACTCGACTCTGGGTGTAAAATTGGCTGGTTGAAAAATTTGAGGCTACTGGTCTCCCAATTGGGTTTGAGAGATAGTTGGGAGTCTCAAGCGCCCCCGCCCAAAATGGTTATCAAGAAATTATATTGGGACTGGGTCCAGGCTGAAGCATTACGTGGTATATCAGGGGGTTCACTTACAGAGTCTTTTCTGGAGTGTAAGAGTGCAAGGAAACTTGAACCCTTCCTTGACTTGATAACTAAGCCTCTAGACAGGTCCCTCTTTTTAAAATTAAGGTATGGTACCCTCCCGGTACGCGAATTTACTTCAAAATGGTCCAACCAGGGCGGCCCTTCGCAATCTTGTCCTGGTTGTGCGGCCCCCAAAGAGTCTGTGGCCCATCTACTTTTTGCCTGCCCCGCGTATAAAGTGGCGCGGAAAAACTGGTTGAAACCAGTATGTAAAAGTCTGGGGATGAGGTGCCATCGCTCGGCATTACGAGTGATTACTTCAGATCTATCATCTACCCCATTGATATGCGGGGTGGCAAAGTTTTTAGGTAGTGCCTGGATCATTAGATTAAGATCTTTGGGAACGATTGCAAGGCCGCTACCCACCTTGAGTGGAGTCGTTTGAAGCTGTTAATTCAGAGTACCTGGAGTATCTTTTTATGTCTGTGGTTTTATTAATTATGTCAGTGTTGAGTCGTATTTTAAGTATGGTCAACCCTTGTTGCTGCTAGTATAACTTGATGGAATGTATTTTAAATGTATATTGTTGTCTTTTATGGTGATCAATTTACCGAATAAAGATTTATACTACTACGTATACCTCTGCTAACTAGAGAAAGCCAAGTCTAACACACACCAACTCACCTGTTTGGAAAAAGCCACAAAAAAGTGCAATGTGCAGAGTCGAAATCTGGTCATAAGGAAACGTGAATGAACTTGGAGAGTAAAGGACAGATAAAATTGAGGATGGTTTGGGCGTCCATCTACACAGTTACGTGTTTCGCAATCCAGACTAGACCTACTTAATTCAGCGTAGTAGGCATTTTTTATCATCAATTTCATATTAGATTGAATGTAGTTGGAATTATCATAATAATGCCCTAACCCAATCTTGTAAAGAATTTCTTTGACATATCTGAGCCAGGGAATGGCTAGGGCCTTTTCGAGGGACATGCAGTCTCTGAGAACACTCCTTGAAAATGATATGTCCTCTGATGGCCACAATTTTCCGCAGAGGATCAACGGTGCAATATTTATTCTATCCCTTACAAATTCCAACCCCACTTCTAGGTGACTAAAAACATTGGAGCAACTAACAAGGATCATTAGTAATCTTTTAAAATTTAATTTCGAGGATTTGTAGCTGATTGTTTTTGTAATGTCCCCATACTCCTGCCCCGAGAGTGTCTACTGATAAACATTTAGATTTGTATAGGGTTATCATCTCCCCTACTGGCTTATGTCCTAGCTTACAAGCAAAGCAGAACAGTCTCCCCACTGTTCTGCTACTGTGTTGGACTCTGGCCACAATCAGTTGCTCCCAATTTAATTTGTTATTAAAAATATTCCCGGGGGCGTGGCCAGGAACCAGCGGAGATGGCCGCCTAAACGGAGAGCTCCGCCAGAGCCGAGCCCTTTACACCATTAAATCCGTCCAAAATCCGGCATGCTGTGCACGCAAAACAGGTTTGATAAAACGTGTCCTTGGATCTTTGTAGAGATTGCAGAACAATACAAAGTTCATCGTGCTTTATTGGGCTGAATTGTTGCACGGACAGGGAGTTAGTCTCGCACACCAACTCACCTGTTTGGAAAAAGCCACAAGAAAGTGCAATGTGCAGAGTCGAAATCTGGTCATAAGGAAACATGAATGAACTTGGAGAGTAAAAGACAGATAAAATTGCGGATGGTTTGGGCGTCCATCTACACAGTTACGTGTTTTGCAACCCTGACTAGACCTACTTAATTCAACGTAGTAGGCATTTTTTATCATCAATTTCATATTAGATTGAATGTAGTCGGGATTATCATAATAATGCCCTAACCCAATCTTGTAAAGAATTTCTTTGACATATCTGAGCCAGGGAATGGCTAGGGCCTTTTCTAGGGACATGCAGACTCTGAGAACACTCCTTGAAAATGATATGTCCTCTGATGGCCACACTTTTCCCCAGAGGATCAACGGTGCAATATTTATTCTATCCCTTACAAATTCCAACCCCACTTCTAGGTGACTAAAAACATTGGAGGAACTAATAAGGATCATTAGTAATCTTTTAAAATGTAATTTCGAGGATTTGTAGCTGATTGTTTTTGTAATGTCCCCATACTCCTGCCCCGAAAGTGCCTACTGATAAACATTTATATTTGTATAGGGTTATCATCTCCCCTACTGGCTTATGTCCTAGCTTACAAGCAAAGCAGAACAGTCCCTCCACTGTTCTGCTAGTGTGTTGGACTCTGGCCACAATCAGTTGCTCCCAATTTAATTTGTTATTAAAAATATTCCCGGGGGAGTGGCCAGGCACCAGCGGAGATGGCCGCCTAAACGGAGAGCTCCGCCAGAGCCGAGCCCTTTACACCATTAAATCCGTCCGAAATCCGGCATGCTGTGCACCTGCTAACCCGGAGAAAACCTAGCTCGACCCAGCGGTACCAGCCGCATTGCTTTGGGGGCCCCGTCTGATCCTGACATGGTGCAGCGGCAGCGACCTCTGCGGCCCGGCTGCCGAATAGAGGAGGTGAGCCTGGAGTCCGGCCCGTGATCTGCCCGAGCCCCCGGCTTTGCGGCCTGTGCGGGGGACGCAGCGCGGGAGCCCTGCGCAGCGGTGGGATCCCTGAGAACGCCGGCGACCAGCACCCGCAGCCCTGATGAAGTGCCGACGGGACACGTAGTAATGGCGGGGCCCTGCGGGCAGATTAGTTGAGCACTCACCTCCCGCCATTTTGAGAGCCTGCTGCGGAGGTGCACTATGGGAGAAAATTACAAAAAACAATTTGATGGACAGAATGTAGATCAATGTCTTACATTCACCCCAGTACAAGGATCTGGGCCTAAATCCATCGTTTTTTGCACTCCACACCACCCTGGGTCAGATAATGGCTTTATGCAAATCAGCTCTGACCCTGTGCCCCATGGGAACAGTCCAGTCCGAACTACAACAGCCATATCTTTCCCAGACCGGAATCAAGCATCCGAGGACCGGACCGGTTTCGAGGTAACACCTCTCATCAGCCCGGCTAGCTTGACTCCAGTGGTGTGGAGGCTCTGGGACCCACGTCTGAGCTACCCCAGTACACTCAGGGAGAAAATTACAAAAAACAATTTGATGGACAGAATGTAGATCAATGTCTTACATTCACCCCAGTACAAGGATCTGGGCCTAAATCCATCGTTTTTTGCACTCCACACCACCCTGGGTCAGATAATGGCTTTATGCAAATCAGCTCTGACCCTGTGCCCCATGGGAACAGTCCAGTCCGAACTACAACAGCCATATCTTTCCCAGACCGGAATCAAGCATCCGAGGACCGGACCGGTTTCGAGGTAACACCTCTCATCAGCCCGGCTAGCTTGACTCCAGTGGTGTGGAGGCTCTGGGACCCACGTCTGAGCTACCCCAGTACACTCAGGGAGAAAATTACAAAAAATCCTCGGATGCTTGATTCCGTTCTGGGAAGGACATGGCTTTTGTAGTTCGGACTGGACTGTTCCCATGGGGCACAGGGTCAGAGCTGATTTGCATATCGCCATTGTCTAACCCAGGGTGGTGTGGAGTGCAAAAAAACGATGGATTTGGGCCCAGATCTTTGGACTGGGGTGAGTGTGTGACATTGATCCACATTCGGTCCATCACCTGTTGTGTTTGCATATTCCGCCCTAAGTGCGCTGGGGATGCCCAGACGTGGGTCCCAGGCACTCCACACCACTGGAGTCAAGCTAGCCGGGCTGATGAGAGGTGTTACCTCGAAACCGGTCCGGTCCTCGGATGCTTGATTCCGTTCTGGGAAGGACATGGCTTTTGTAGTTCGGACTGGACTGTTCCCATGGGGCACAGGGTCAGAGCTGATTTGCATATCGCCATTGTCTAACCCAGGGTGGTGTGGAGTGCAAAAAAACGATGGATTTGGGTCCAGATCTTTGGACTGGGGTGAGTGTGTGACATTGATCCACATTCGGTCCATCACCTGTTGTGTTTGCATATTCCGCCCTAAGTGTGCTGGGGATGCCCAGACGTGGGTCCCAGGCACTCCACACCACTGGAGTCAAGCTAGCCGGGCTGATGAGAGGTGTTACCTCGAAACCGGTCCGGTCCTCGGATGCTTGATTCCGTTCTGGGAAGGACATGGCTTTTGTAGTTCGGACTGGACTGTTCCCATGGGGCACAGGGTCAGAGCTGATTTGCATATCGCCATTGTCTAACCCAGGGTGGTGTGGAGTGCAAAAAAAAAAAAACGATGGATTTGGGCCCAGATCTTTGGACTGGGGTGAGTGTGTGACATTGATCCACATTCGGTCCATCACCTGTTGTGTTTGCATATTCCGCCCTAAGTGCGCTGGGGATGCCCAGACGTGGGTCCCAGGCACTCCACACCACTGGAGTCAAGCTAGCCGGGCTGATGAGAGGTGTTACCTCGAAACCGGTCCGGTCCTCGGATGCTTGATTCCGTTCTGGGAAGGACATGGCTTTTGTAGTTCGGACTGGACTGTTCCCATGGGGCACAGGGTCAGAGCTGATTTGCATATCGCCATTGTCTAACCCAGGGTGGTGTGGAGTGCAAAAAAACGATGGATTTGGGCCCAGATCTTTGGACTGGGGTGAGTGTGTGACATTGATCCACATTCGGTCCATCACCTGTTGTGTTTGCAAATTCCGCCCTAAGTGCGCTGGGGATGCCCAGACGTGGGTCCCAGGCACTCCACACCACTGGAGTCAAGCTAGCCGGGCTGATGAGAGGTGTTACCTCGAAACCGGTCCGGTCCTCGGATGCTTGATTCCGTTCTGGGAAGGACATGGCTTTTGTAGTTCGGACTGGACTGTTCCCATGGGGTACAGGGTCAGAGCTGATTTGCATATCGCCATTGTCTAACCCAGGGTGGTGTGGAGTGCAAAAAAACGATGGATTTGGGCCCAGATCTTTGGACTGGGGTGAGTGTGTGACATTGATCCACATTCGGTCCATCACCTGTTGTGTTTGCATATTCCGCCCTAAGTGCGCTGGGGATGCCCAGACGCGGGTCCCAGGCACTCCACACCACTGGAGTCAAGCTAGCCGGGCTGATGAGAGGTGTTACCTCGAAACCGGTCCGGTCCTCGGATGCTTGATTCCGTTCTGGGAAGGACATGGCTTTTGTAGTTCGGACTGGACTGTTCCCATGGGGCACAGGGTCAGAGCTGATTTGCATATCGCCATTGTCTAACCCAGGGTGGTGTGGAGTGCAAAAAAACGATGGATTTGGGCCCAGATCTTTGGACTGGGGTGAGTGTGTGACATTGATCCACATTCGGTCCATCACCTGTTGTGTTTGCATATTCCGCCCTAAGTGCGCTGGGGATGCCCAGACGTGGGTCCCAGGCACTCCACACCACTGGAGTCAAGCTAGCCGGGCTGATGAGAGGTGTTACCTCGAAACCGGTCCGGTCCTCGGATGCTTGATTCCGTTCTGGGAAGGACATGGCTTTTGTAGTTCGGACTGGACTGTTCCCATGGGGCACAGGGTCAGAGCTGATTTGCATATCGCCATTGTCTAACCCAGGGTGGTGTGGAGTGCAAAAAAACGATGGATTTGGGCCCAGATCTTTGGACTGGGGTGAGTGTGTGACATTGATCCACATTCGGTCCATCACCTGTTGTGTTTGCGGAGGTGCACTATGCCACGGTGACATCGGCGGTTAGGGACTTGGCCGTACGTCCTGGGACCCAGGCAGGAGGAGCACTGGAAGGTACCTGCAGCCCTGACGACTGGCCCTGAGAGTGCCTGGGGGAGAGACTGCAGACGTGGGAGTGCGTCTGAAGGTGGCGCTCTGGATCTGCCGCCTGATACTAGAGAGTGTGACACCCCCCCACTATTCCGAGGGGTCGCGTGGAGAGAGCAGGCATCTTGAGCCCTGGACCTACACACTGGAGGGCGGTAACTGCTGCCATTGCGGGACGGGGAGCACACGGCCATCAAGTGCTTTGAACCATGTGGCTGAGGTGAAGTTACTAGAGTGGGGCCCAAAGACTGACGAGATACAACGGGCTCAGGAGTTCTGCCACACCCTGGATAGCTACCCTATATTGCAGTGGCATATAGAAGTGCGACAAAGGTCCTAGAGTTGGTGGAGAGGGCCAGGGAGGGGGCCCTGGCGGGTGGCCAGGGAGGACAAGCCGGAGCAACACTGCTGAGAGGTGAGACAGAGGGAGTGCTGTGAGTGGCAGCTGTCAGCTGTAGTGGGAGGCCCCAGCAATCTCTTCTGGCTGGTGCTTCACGGAGCTCAACGAGGCAAGTGTGGCTGTAGGTGGGAGCACAGGCCGGCATTATGAAGCCGAAGGGGGTGGCGACTAGGCAGACCAACAAACTGGATAAATATGCGGTCCTAGTGGGGACCCCACAGAAGGGGGGTAAGTCAGGAGAAACGGATGCGTCTAAGAAACCGTCTCTAGCCTCGATCATGTCTGCAATCCAGACGCTAGGTACTACCCTGGAGACGAAAATCGACAAAATGTCCATGGAGGTCAATCTTCTCCGCTCAGATCTCGGCAAAACGTCTGACAAGGCCAAGGCCAATGAGACTGACATGCGTGAACTCCAGGCTTCCTCAAAGAAGCTAGAACAACGGGTGAACGAACTAGTGCATCAGCACCAGCAGGTGGCCCTAAAGCTGGAGGATCAAGAAGGGAGGGCACGCCGTAATAACATACGAGTGGTGGGCGTGCCGAAGGATTTGGAGGGGCCTAGCGTGGACCTTTTCCTGGAAGATTTGATCCTTAACCATCTGCAGCCTAAACGCCTCTCTAACATTTTTACCATTGAACGCGCACATCCGGCGCCCATTCCTAAGCCCAAACCGGGAGCTCCACCCAGGACAATAATTGCGAAAATCCTGAACTATAGGGATAGAGGCGCTATTCTCCAGGCTGCGAGACAGAAGTGGCAATCTGCTCTATGAGAACGTCACAATCCTATTCTTTCCGGACTTCACGCTCCAAGTACAACCTGAAAGGCGATCCTTTGATGGAATGAAGGCGGCGTTGCGTGCCAAAGAACTTAAGTACATGATGTTTTTTCCTGCTAAACTCAAGGTCATCGTAGGGGGCAAATCACACTTCTTCACGACACCAACAGAGGTTCAAGACTGGCAGGACAGGGAGTCAACGGGACCATCGGGCCGAGCGGTGGGTGGCGGATGGAGGGATGCATAGGCCAACTCGCCGGGGTCCCTGGACGACAGGTCGGATGTGGACAGAGCAAGTCAACGCTCCTGGCGGTCGAGATCAGCTAGCCTCAAATGGGGTACTCTCCGGGACATTCCAGGTCTCTGATGGCGGAGGCTCTATCCAATTCGTACCCCTTCGAACTGTAATGTAATGTATGCCTTTGATTTATGACGCTGGGGGGCTAATGTCCTACGTTGGTGTATGGGGAACGGTTGCCTAGCTCTAAGATATGGGAGGCTGGATTGGGCCAGGAAGAGACTTTGAACACTTTCTCCCCCCATTGCCACTTGATGGTTTAGCAATGATTCAAATGGGGCTGGAACAACACTTTGAAAGTGCGGGACTTACTCTTAGAATCTTAGAAGACACTGTTCTGTTGGAGGAGTGTTTGCATGCTTGCAGGGGCATTGTGCTATGTTGGGGGAGGGACACGCAGCGGCTGGAGCTGGTGCCGGTGCATTTTTCCCTTTCAGTAGGTTTTTCGGGAGGGAGGAGGTTTCCTCACTCCTGGGTTGGGCTGGGCGAAAGGCGCTCTGCTAATTGGGGATGTGGGAAGTTTGGAACCTACGGAGCAGGGTAGCAGGGCGGGGAGGGAGAGGGGTCACTAGTTTCAGAGTGGTGGAGGGGAGTGGGTTGGGTTGAGAGTTGGGAGGGATGGGGTGAGTTGGGGGGGGCAGTTATGGGACGGGGTGGGGGCATCAGTTTGGGGGGTCACACCAAGGTATGTTAGTAGGGTCTAGACATGGGTTCGGAGATCACAGGGACGGCATGGTACGCACACATCTGACTGACGATGAAATGGGCTAAAAGTTTGAAGCTGGTCAGCTGGAATGTCAACGGGCTGGGGGACAAACTTAAAAGGAGTATAGTGATACAGTGTATAAAGCGGCACCTCCCCGATGTTGCTCTCCTGCAGGAGACCCACTTGATGGGTAACACATGTTATGCTCTTAATAGATGGGGATACACCCTGACGGCACATGCGGGCTTTACATCTGGGTCCAAAGGAGTGGGTATCCTACTAAGACTCAACTTTCCATTCACAATAGAACACACGGAGGTGGATCCCCTGGGGCGCTTTGTGGCTATCTCAGGAAAATGGTAGGGTCGCCGGCACAATCTGGTGACGGTATACATTCCGCCAGGCCTCCAGACACAGTCGTACCTCGATCTGGGGAGATTGTTGCTTTCCCTTCCAGAGGGGAAACTCCTTGTAGGGGGTGACTTTAACGCTGTGGTGTCAGGGATATTGGACAGGCGCCTGGCCACAGATATTGGTACAGGACAACGATGGCTCCCCAATCTTATGGATGCATTTGGTCTGTTGGACCTCTGGCGTCTCAAACACCCTACTCAAGAGCAATACACCTTTTTTTCGGGCCCACATCACACTTTCTCACGCATAGACTACTTACTGGCACCAATGTACCAAGATGTCACAATCCGGGAGATTGCCCATTTGGCACATGGAATCTCGGACCTCTCCCCCTTGTGGGCACACATCACCGTAGGTGGCCACAGGGTGGGCTGTGTGGCACCTATTAACGCCTGGTATATCAAGGGCGAAGACACGAAGAAGAAACTGTCACAAGTTATTGATAATTACTTTGGGGAAAACGAGGGCTTGGTTGACTCGTCGTTGGTTCTGTGGGAGGCCTTTAAAACGGTGCTGAGGGGTGAGGCCCTGTTGGTTATCGCGGGTAACCGTAGGGAACAAGAAGCCCAGATCGCAACAGTAGAAACAGATCTGCTGGCGCTTGAAAGCGCCGCGCAGGAGGGCTGGGGACCAAGAGGCGATACACCAACTTCAACTTAAAACGGCGGAGTATAGGGCACTGGCCACGGATGAGGCCAAAACACTGGCTCGAGATAGGGAGGGCAGGCTTTATGACCAAGGGGACAAAGCGGGCAAGCCTATAGCCTGGCTAGACAAGAAACCGCAAGCACAGAAAGTGGTGGAGGAACTTAAGACTGACTCCGCGGCCGTTATTATGGAACTGTGCGAGATTGTTAAGGTGTTTGCGGCTCATTATCGACAGGTCTATAGTAGGAAGTCCGAACGATCGGAAGAGGAGTCGATGGCTTTCCTGAGTGACATTACATTTCCCGCTTTAACTGCCGAACAGAGGGAGACGCTTGAGGCACCTATAAAGGTGGACGAATTAATTAAGGCCATTCATGATCTCCGTTCTGGGAAAACCCTCGGACCGAATGGCATACCGGTGGAGCTTTACAAGTTTAACCTTTTCCATGCTCATGACGAGCTGAGCTCGTCATGAGGCACGGTGCTCCAGTGCTCATGACAAGCTCAGCTCGTCATGGGCCGTGGAACGCTCAGGTGCGGGAGAATTCCCCTGCTGTGCTGAGCGTTCCACGGGAGCCAATCCACCTGTGACGAGCTGAGCTCGTCATGAGCACAGGAGTACTGTAGCTCATGACGAGCTCAGCTCGTCATGAGCATGCGGGCGCTGTGAGCGCCCCCCTACCCCCAGCACAGCGGGGGAATTACCCCTGCAGCGAAGGGGTTAAATCTGACAGTATCGGAGCACCCCTCCTTCGGATGTTTAATGAGAGTAGGGCGCAGGGGGCACTACCGAAAGACCAGCACGTAGCCACAATTGTTGCTATCCCCAAGGAGGGAAAAGCTGAAGAGTTGTGTGCCTCTTATAGGCCGATCTCATTGCTCAATGCTGAGCCGAAAATCCTAGCTAAACTGCTGGCCAATAGGCTTAAGCCCGTCCTCCATACCCTGGTACACCCCGATCAATCGGGCTTCATTCCCCACCGTAATACAGCGCTCAACCTGCGCCGGCTTCACGGAGTGATGGGTAGCTGTCATCGAATCCACGAGGACGCTGTAGTTGTGTCGTTGGACGCGGCAATGGCGTTCGATACCCTGGAATGGCCATACATGTTGGCCGTTCTGCGGACGCTGGGATTTGGCCCGGAATTTGTGAGCTGGGTGCGTCTTCTCTATGCGGAACCGCTAGCGCAGGTGGTAGTCAACAATAAGGTGTCGGACGTCTTCGTGCTTGAGAGAGGGACTCGACATGGGTGCCCTCTCTCACCTCTACTTTTTGCTCTCTCCCTGGAACCGCTTGCGGCTTGGATTCGGCAAGCTGCCTCCATGACCGGGATACGATGGGCGGAGGGCTGGGAGGACAGGATTTTGCTTTACGCGGACGACATCCTCCTCTATCTTACGAGGCCGGGTGAATCCCTTGTGAGGGCGCTGGAAATTTTTACTAAGTTCGGCGACTACTCCGGATATAGTATCAACTGGGGCAAATCCCTCCTTTACGTCCTACATGGCGAACCCCCTCTGATTCCGAGCGACTGCCCGATCCAAGTGGCGACTGGGGGCTTCAAAAATCTAGGGTTTTTTATCACCAAGGACCGGACAGTCCGCTATGAAAGGAACCTATTGCCGCCCCTACACCGGCTTCAAAGGGATACAGCCACATGGAAACCCTCCCTCTGTCCCTACTGGGGCGGGCAGCGTTGTTTAAAATGATGGCGCTGCCAAGGCTCCTATACGCTCTCCAGAACTACCCGGACCTGGTGCCTCAGAAGTACTTTGCCACAATCGAGGCAACCCAGAGGGATCTGCTATGGACTGGCCTGCCCCGTATCTCCCTCCAAAAACTGATGCTGGGTTGGTTTGACGGGGGAATAGCGCCCGCTGACATTAGGAAATATTATTGGGCGGCACACCTCTCGGCCATAAACCAGGGCACATACTGCGCGGGGAATGACCCTGGGTACGAAATGGACAAGTGGCTCATTCCGGGGGGGATCTATGAGGTGGCCCTTTACTCGCGCCCAGGTAGATGCCGACTAACGGGACCTACCAACCTACTGAACATTTGGTCCAGCTATGGCACATCGTACAGAAGAAACTGGTGTGGGTGGGAAAACTTACCCTAGCAACCCCGTTCTGGGCTTCGGAATGGTTCGGCTCTCTCAGACGAACCAAAGTGTTTCGGAACTGGGACCTGATCGGGATATCGCAAGTCAAAGACCTATGGGGCCCGACTGGGGTGGTATCATTTGACACATTATAACAAACATACGACCTGGCCCAAAAGGAACACTTCCGTTACATGCAGGTCAAGCACGCACTCCAGACTAACATCCCCCCAGGGACACAACTCCCAGAGTCCTCATCACTGGAGGATAGGCTGTTGGATGGCCACATCCCGGAGAGGGCCATCTCACTAACGTACAAAAAACTCATAAATCACACCCCAGACCTGCTGACGGCTCTTAGGGGGAAATGGGAAGCAAATGGACTCGAACTAGATGATGAGGAATGGAGAGAGACACTAGCATCCCCTAAGGAGGTGGTAATCTCTGCAAAACTGCGCCTCATCCAACTGAAAATCCTGCATCGAGTCTATCTTTCTGGCACTAGGATGGTTCTTATGGAGCGCAGCGAAAATGGACTCTGCCGTAGGGGGTGTGGGGAGGTGGGTGCCTTTTTGCACATATTATGGGAGTGCCGAGAGATACAGGCCTACTGGTCCCGGGTACTACACTGTATGTACGAGGTGTGGGGAGTGGAGTTGCGACTTGAGGCAAAGAGGTGCATCCTTAATGTGTGGGAGCCCTCTGACCTTTCATCTAGGGTAAATTGTTGGTCACGCGTGGTCTAGCGGTTGTGAAGAGGAATATAGCGAGGCTGTGGGGGGCCGTAGCGCCACCTACTCTTAGCTCCTGGAAAAAAGATATGGACTGGAGCATGGTTCAGGAGAAGACAGTGTATGTGGCTCGGGGATGCACACGGAAGTGGGTGGCGATATGGTCTAACCGGAATGAGTATAGGGGAAATATTTGTGAACCTCCATGTACTGCCCGTGACGAAGAGCTGACCCCAATCTGATTATAATAATAATAATAATTAAGAGATTTATAGAGCGCCTGGTGACGCCATCTCGGCGTGTCCCCGCGCTAAGGAGATGAGATAAGTTCAGTGTTATGATAGACTCCTCCACCCATCAGAGTTTCTAGAGATTGTAGAGGTAAGTTTTTAGGAGTTTTCTGAAATTAGCCTCTGATTCTTCCAGCCTAAGGCCAACCGAGAGCCAATTCCAGTTGTTAGCTGCTAACACTCTGAAAGAGCGGCCTCCCATTTTTGCTTTTTTTACACGGGGATCTTCAGTAGGCCTATTCCTACTGAGCGTAGTGCTCTGTTCGGCTCATAAATCTGGACAAGGTCCTGGAGAAAGGAAGGAGATTTGTGCCATATGATCCTGTGGCAGATTAAGAGCGCTTTATACATGACTCTCTTCCTGACCGGCAGCCAGTGTAGCGCCGCAAGAGCGTATTTGGAAGCTGCTCTTTTCGGGACTTTTAAGACCAAACGTGCTGCTGTGTTTTGGAGAACTTGCAGGCGCCCCATGTTTTTTTCTGTGGTTCCTAGGAGTAAGGCATTTCCGTAATCCATACGGGAAGTTACCAGTGCTTGAGTCATGGTGCGTCTGGCCTCCTGAGGAAGTAGATCAAGGGTGCGGTTGAGAGTTTTTAGCACCCCAAAGCACTTTCCCACTAGTCTGTGAATGTGGCCCTCATAAAATAATTTGGGATCAATCCACATTCCCAGATTTTTTGTCTCTTTACAGGGAGTGGGCGTAGGGCCCAGACAGGATGGCCACCAGTCAGCCGTCCAGCTCGAATCGTTACCTCTAATAACCATTACCTCCGTCTTGGAGCCGTTGAGCTTCAAGCAATGAGAATTCATCCATCCTGCTAGGGCCTGCATACAGGCCTTGAAGTTAGCTGCCGCTGATTAGAGAGATCCAGTACCCATTGATTATGATTTGGCCGCATTGTGCTCCCTGTGATTCTAATATTTACTGATGATGTATGTAAACCTTGGTTGTGACAACCTATGTTTGTTTCTTCCTATGCAAATAAAAAGATTTAATAAAAAAATGTAAACAAATATTTCCTAATCTAATCTCTTTTTACTTACCTTATAGCATAAGATTGAATTTTACAGTTTTTTTAACGTGATAGTATTATATTTAGTATTGTATTATCTTTATGATATCTGTTTTTTATTATGTTATCTTTTTTCCTTGTGCTGATTGTACTTCTGTTACTCTTTTTAATCCCAATAAAAATGATTTAAAAAATAAAAATAAAATAAAAATTCAACCACTAAAATTTTCGGATAGCTTTAGCAGTGGGTATTGTGCATGAGCCCCTGAACTGTTTCCTTTCCTCGTGTATGTCATAAATGCAGTAAAAGAGACTTGTAACTGTAGTTATGACACACATGGGGAGAGGCAATGTATGTTAAAGGGTTTAGATCGCTGCAAGTTGCTTGAAATGTACTGTGTAAGTCTTCATTCATTGAAAAAAAACACGTAATTTGATATATACAATTTCAATGTGGGAGCACTTAACTAACCTATTTTTCAATAACAAAAAAATGAAAAAAAAGACTGCGTCTCACTGTGTTGCCAGGCTGGTTTACAGTGGCGCGATCGGGTTTTGCTGCCATTTAGGTCTCAGGATTTATATATATACTAAGTAGTAAGTGTGTGTACCCGCCGTGGCTCAGCACACAGCAGCCCAGAACTCCTGAACTCAAGCGATCCCAAGAAGCTGGGATTACAGACGCACGCCACTGCGCCCAGCAACTGCAGATTGCTGAATAACAATACTAGACTCTGTAGGCACCTGACGTCACTGTCATTTCATCTTCATTCATTGGCTAGCATTTAAACTATATGTATCCAACATACATATGCAGTTGCAGCCATGAAACCCATTTTTAAGAAGGGCTGTGAGCGACGGAATCCCAACACCAAACCATTACCATACTCCCACTGGCCATGATGTGCAACTCAGGAACACAACAAGACTGTCAAAACTGCCTTACAAGAAACGATGCACGGGGTGAATGATGCGGGTTACGGACAGTCTCATAAACAAGCTATAGAGACGACCGTGGTGTTATCAAGACAGACGCCGATTCAATGATGCTCTTAGTCAACTCAACCTAGAAAGCGTCCAGTTTGTAACTACCGATTCCATCAATGTAACAACAGACTGAGTTGTGCGCACAGATTAAACCCTTAGAAAAGAGTTAGCTTTCCTTTCTGCAAATACCCGCCGAATGCCGAAAATAACGTTCAGTACAGGTTGCTGCAGAGGATTAGTCGCTCAACTCTTCCTTCGTGGATCCTGTTCTCTTGTACAAAACGCTGAAGCCTCAGCTTTCGCCGGAAGCGCCACCCCGTGCTGCACGCTAGGACGGGAGATCCTAGGGTGCACGCACTTTCTGATTGGCTCGCCTCTTTCTCGAGCGTTGAGGAACTGAGTGAATGGCGCCGCTGTGTCTCGAGGCATCACGAAGCTGCAGTGCACTGAGTGTAGCTGATGGTCTTTAGCAGAGGCGCAACTAGAGCCAAATTTCGGGGGGGGGCCAAGAAAAAATTTCCTGGGGGGGGGGGGGCTGAGCCTTTAACCCCTTGCATGCTGGTGACGAACCCCAGCCGTCGCGCTCTGTGGTGTTCGTGTGCTGATGACGGCTGAGGTTCGTCACGGCCCCGCCCTGTTCATTTGTTTACCGCACAGCGGCGGAAACGGGCCAGCAGCGAAGGGGTTAATCAGTAGGCAGAGTAGAGCTGCAGGGCCTCCAACAAGGGGTGAAAGGCCTAATTAACATTCAAATGGTCTTTTAAAGACCTGTAAAACGTTCGGGTGCGGCTCTCTGTGTGCCCAGGATCTGTCTCATCCCGGGCTGACACACACAAGGGGGAAGGGGGGGGGGGAGGGGGCTGCAGCCCGGTGAGTCCTATGGGTGTTGCGCGCCTGGTCTTTAGTATGTATGGCATCCGCATATGAGGCTAACAAATGGAACCAAAACAGCCCTGCCATAGCCACCACCTCCTCCCAGGTCTTCAAAACGAACCTCAAAGTTCTCCTCCTCTCTATTATCTGAAGGAAGACCTCCCATTATTGAAAACTCTATTCTATTTCAGGACAGGAGGCTCCGATTATGCTAGTCTCATTTCTTTATTTAGAAATGCCCAGCAGCCATAAAAAACAGATAAAACCACAATACCCATAAACACTTGAGTAACAACCATAGAGTCTACACTATGGGTCCCGGGGGGACTCGGCACGAGCCGATGTCCCCCTGGGAGATTTTGCGCGATGGGAGTCTTCATGCAGCACGATTGGCTGGTTGGGGGGAATGGGGAGGGGCTGGTTCGTGCTCGGGGTTGGAGCGGGAGGGTGACGTTACTCAACAGAGGGTAGGAGCGGTGGCGTCGTGTTTCTTGACAGCTGTGAGGAATTCCTGTCAGCGTTTTTGACAGTTTTAACGCTGTACTGGCATTTTCAGCATCAAGAGGCACGGAGAGGAGATGTCGGCAGAAGACATTGCCAGAGAGGCAGTGCGAGCTTTGGTGGCAGTCGGGGGCACGGACTTACTGCGTCCTGGAGCCACTATTGACTATGCTGAGGAGGCTAAGCGCCCAAGGCGATTGGCGGCGGAAGGGGTGAGTCGTGCTGTGGCAGCATGTATGCCGTGTGAGGCGGAGTGTGAGAAGTTAATGCCTAATATTAGGAATCGCCTGCTCGAGGCAAGAAAGCAGTAATGCCCTCCACATCCGACCCAGGTATGATGAGGGGAGGTCAGGTTCTGCTGGCACCTCAGGCAAAGAAAAAAGCAGGAAAAAGGAGTGGAAAATACAGCACTAGTGAGGAGAACAGTCAGCGGCAAGTTAATATAATCGAAGGGGCGCTTTTGGATGTTTGTACTTCAGGAACCAGAGTGCCTGCACAGTCACCAGGAATAAGGGTTATACATCAGGAGGCAGCATTGACAGGAAGGTCGCCTACAGTGCGTTATGTTATAGAGCAGGATGCGGCCAGGATTGACATAGCGCCTGAGACTTGGTCTGGAGGCCCCGTGTCTGCGTTAGTTGATTACCCCACGGACAGTGATGAAGAGGAGGAGGGGCAAGAGGATGTTTCTGGGGCTGGGCTTGCTGGTCGCGATGAGGCAGCTTTCCCTATACACGGCATGTAGGTCCAGGAGCGTGCAGAGCTTCAGGAGGTCCTGCTGCCTCAACCTAGAGGCCCCGAGGGTGAATTTTGGGCTGGACTACAGACAGAAGGATGAGGATGTCAACACAACGGTATATGACTTTCAGGCAGAAGAGGGGGCTTGTGTGGGCACGGTTGGTGAGGCAAGTTCATCGTGGGTGGGGGGTTGTGTCGCATCTGGGACTAATAACATGGACTGTAACGTGGTCTTCACAGGTGGAGTTTGACTCGGATATGGGTCCACAACAAGGGCAGTGGTTATGGCCTCCGGTACCCATTACAATACAGAGCTTCCATCTGAAGCAGGTAAAAAAAGGCGCACAAATTCAATCCTAAGGGCGCCAAATCTGTAAATCTTCGGCAAAATTAAAAAATAATGACCGAAGCAATTTTTGACCACATTCGTTGTTTCTTTCTGAAGGTATAGCTAACTGGAATTTAAGAGACCAGAACATACCTGATTTTGTGCGAGAAAATTCCTCCAAACTGAGTCAAAGAGGAATCTTAAGAAGTTACACACAGGTACGCTTCACGAATTCTCTTTTTTAGAAGCTACCCAAATTAGTGACTTTTTGTCAACAAGCTATAAGACCTAGCCATATAGCGATATAGTTCAAAATGCTTTTAGAAGTGTACCAGACAGATCCTAACCTTGTATACTGAATGTGTATTCTTTGTGTGTTTTACAAATGTGCCAGAAAAACAGAGATATTAGACAAAAACAGAGATAAAGGTTAAAACTTGTGATTTTTTATAAAAAAGACATAATGTCGCTTTCCATGCACAAAGGGATGTCTTCTAACTGTAATGTTCTTTTATAGAATTGTTAGTCCTGAAGAAGGTGTTATCACTGATTCACCGAAACGCAGCGTCGACAACAACAACAAACTGTGACCCCTCGTATTTATTGTTTTTATTGAAATTGTGATATTTTATTGTTTTTTAAAAATTTCATGTGCATAAAAATGTTTTTAACCTTGTTGGAATTGTAATAAATTGTATATCTTTTACAACAAACACACTATTTAAGGTTCTTATTTATGTTTAAAAATCTGTCTATATTCAATAGGGTACATACTTTTTAGTTACAGTCTGGCATTTTGAAATATATGAGAACTATATTTGGGTTTCTTATAGGCTTAACAGTTCAGGGACCTTCCTTGTTCTTCTTGCCTAGTTCTCCTTGTCCCTTATTATTGAATAAAGGAGGCCTCCCTTCCTTTTTCTGACATGGATTGTGGGCCATTCTTTGGTAAAATGGTCATGAGTTTTTGCCGAACAGCAAATCTGTGGAAGGGGTTTGGGTTTGTATGGAAAAGACCATGAGGTGTTGTGGAAAGGGGTGGGGGGTATGAAATGGCATGATCTATTTCCTTTGCTGTCCAAACTGGCTGCTGAATGGGGAATCCCAGATCTCCTAATCATACACCTGGGAGAAAACGATTTGGTTGAATTATCAGGCCTGACCCTGATAAAGCAAATGAAGCTGGACCTAGCAATACTCAAAAATAATTGGGTGGGAACAACGGTTGTATGGACAGAATCTGTGTATAGGCACCAATGGAGAGGGGCTCGATTACATTCGGCGGTGGAAAAAGCCAGTCGAAAATTGAAGAGAGCGATGAAAATTTTCTGCACGGCAATGGGCATAACTGTTCTGGCGCACGAGCATTTTTCAAGCAAGATGCTTCATTTGTTCAAAGATGATGGGGTACATTTGTCGCAGATGGGGCAAGTGTATTATCTTATGGAACTACGGGATGTGTTGGCAAAGTTGTAGTGTGTTGATCTATGGTGTTCTCATAAGGAAGTTTAATTTTTGTTTTATATTGCAGAGGTTTTGGGTGGGGCAGGAAAACACTTGGGGTTTTCCTGGGTGGCGTGTTTTAGGGGATAGGATAGTCTAGAGCGGACGTATCCTTTCTCTCTGGGGGGTGGGGAGGATAGGTGGGAAAGGGAAAGGAAAAATGGAAGGAAAAACATTGGATTGGTATTAAAACAGTTTTGGAGTTTTGGCAAATAATGAAATCATTGGGGAATGGTGATGTAAAAACCAGTTGGGTAAAAGGTTTTGGGAAAAATTATACAAAGGTTTTGTTTAATAAACGTAAAGTTCGGTGTCTGTCTTTGGCTGTCCTAATAATAAAAGTGTTTTTTTATGCTATATAGCAGAGTTGTGTGGAGTGTCCTTATTTGCGCGATATAAGGTCAAGAAGACAGTCCCACTTCCTCTTTCTTTGCTGCTCCGCAGCCAGTTAAGTGCAATTTCTCTTACCTGAATGATTTTTGCTGTTCTAGTTTGATGTATGTTAATTGCTGATGAACGCTTTGCTCGCGCACTGTCTTTAACGTTGTTTTCAGGTCTGCGCTTTGCTCGCGTTTCTGTATCTCGGGTCCGCTTTCTCAGGTTGCGGCGAGACGTGGCTGGGAGCGAGTGTCTCCTCCCTGGAGGCCGGGCGCGTGGTGCCTGTGTTTTTGCATTTTGTGGAGTGGGAGACTTTGGGGTTGGGTGGCCTCGCGCTTCTTGCGCGAGCTGCCCGTTTTCCTTTGACGGAAGCCGGTGTCCGCGCATGCGCGGTAATCATTTCCGGCGCTTCGAACATTCCTGTCACCGGAGCTTCTAAGAAGGACGTCCTTGCGGCGTACACGCCCACAGCCTCAAGGATTAACCCCTTTCGACGCCGGAGATCGTGGAAAGGTCCCCGGCTGCATAATTCTTGCATAGGCTCTGCCTAGAGTGACTTTTTTGAACAGCAGCAAGCCCTCCCTCCACCCTCTATTGATATTACCGCAGTTTTTCTGCAGAGCTTGCTTGCTGCGGGTTTTTTTCACTCCCCCTGAATTTTGCCTTTGGCAATATTTGCATTTAATCACCTTGTTGGCATAATTACACAATTCTCGTGTACCATGAGTAACTACTAATATGATGATGTGATTTTGATGAGAAGGCTTCCGAGTCCCTAGAACAAGATTTGGTAGAAGCTCTTGACAGAGGAGTGCAGCACTCCATGAATAAGGCGCTAGTTCGCGCAATAACGCCTCTGAAACGCCATTTAACAATGTATGCACAGCAGCAGGGTTGGGTGCCTGCTTCTAAAAAGTCCTCTTCGTCCTCACGCAATCCACATGCCTCTGATTTCCGGAAGTTGGCACAGTCTTTGTCTTCCACCAAACCCAAGACTGTTGTTGAAGATGTAGATAGTGATGACCAGCATTCTTCTTCGTCCTCGGACCCTGCTCCTCCTCCACCAAAAAAGAGAAAATGCAAAGAGCATTTCGTGGATGCCCCGACCCATCCTCCCGTTCTGACCTTTGAGCCCGCGGACATTGTCCATCCACATTCCACTGCGTGGCTTCCATATCCGGCGGCAGCAGCACATCAGTCAGCCTTTCGAAAAGGAGGTACGTGCCCGTCTCTGATCGGAGTGCCCAAGGAAGGCCAGATCTGGCAGATAACTTGGCGGACACACCGGAGGTGGACCCCACCATTGTGACTTACTTACGTAAGTTTGCTAAGGATCCCAAGAAGGGTCTGGACAGGTCCTGGCGTTCGTGCCAGGACAAAGTCCTTGATCTGCTGGGGCCCCTCGGCAAGATTTTGGATCTCGGCTTCATGGCTAAAAACGCTTCAGCGATGGTAGATCCAGACGAGCTGATCGAATGGGCTTAGCGGGCGATTTGTCAGTTAGGCAACGCCAACTGCGCGCTCTCCAGCGAGAGGCGTAGATCTATCCTTCTTAAGCTCGATCCCAAACTGGCAGAGCTTTCTACCTCTGAGTCTGGTCCTGCGGCTCAAGGCTTGCTTTTTGGTCAGCCCTTTTTGAAGGAGCTGACCCAGTTTGTTAACACTTTTAGTGGGTTAGAGAAAGCCCAAGCCTCACTTCGCCGAACCTTTCGTCTGGTTTTCACCAAGGCCGGACGAAACAGGGGACGCTCGTCCGGCCGCGGTCAACAACAGCCCTCTCAAAGAGGGTACCAGTCCCATAGAGGAGGGAACCAATATTCAGGCTATACCCAGAGAACTAATTTCTACCCATCAAGAAAAGGCCGTGGGAGGGGAGGAGCTACGTCAGCAAGCAAGATGGCTGCTTAGGCTCCCAGCTCCGCCGACCTCCGTAACCCGCCACGATATCCTGTACATTATCCTGACTTTACGCCTAGTCTCTGTGTGCATGAACTATTCCGCACTCCGATGGTGAAATCCGAAAACTTTTATCGGCTTGTTTGACGAAGTTCCATCGAGTTGAAGTTTGCGGCCTACTCCAGCGGTGAAGCCGGGGCCTGGAGTACTTTCATAGCCGGGCTGTAGTGCAACAACATCGGCCAGGAGAATCGGGCTGGGTCCAGTCGACCGGAGTGGAGGCTTTAATTCAGCCCGAAATTGGCAGCGATCGTTTTCATTGCTCAGCATCGACCGAGGGGTGAGTCAGCTTGCTGCCGGCTGCGGGTGGGGGCCCCCGTCCCGCGGACCCGGTTTGCGCCCGCCGGGGCTCGGTGTTTCGGGGTCTCTGGCCTGCGGCCTTAACTGGGTCGACCGTGGCTGCGGACAAAGACTGGTCACCCCTCGCATTTGCCCGTTCGTGGTCCTGTCTGTCCCCCCCGAGGATGCCAGATTCACCCGGGGAGGTGATTGTGACTGATATCGGGCATGAGAATATGGATAGAACGGTGCATGAGCCATCGCTGAGGTCAATACTGGCAGAACTTTGGGCATTTCGCTCACATGTGGATACTTTGTTGAGCAAATTGGACACGCGCCTATCTGAGATGCTCCTGGTGGAACCAAGCCTAGCCTTATTGTTGGAACAGGAATCTACAGCCATTCATACCGCGGCCATTTTGACTCCGTGCGAGAACCCCGTGAGGAAACAACTATTGGACTGATTGAGTGCGTTACATGTGAAGTAGGGTGAAAGTACATAGAGATCGACTTACGCGTCGGAGTCGTGTAGAATCTTTAATCTCTAGGGAAACAAGAGTAAATGAGCGGTTAGACGGGGTGAAAACCCAACGTTAAAAAGGATAACGTGGGTCTCAGTTAGAGCTCCAACTTACTTGGGGACGAAGGTAGGAAAAACGACTGGTGGGTCCTCGAGCCGTTAACCGGAGGGTTCACGGAGTTGCGGCGGAGTGGGAACCGCCGATATGTGACACTACGCGAAGTGGGCTGTGGACATTAAAAAAGGACTAAACAGATGATCGCGAAGGTGGCAGCCATCTTAAAAGGGGAAAGTGACAGCTGACAGTGTGTGTAGTGAGTGAAAACAACATGTAAGTTATGACTGTATGCAAGAGTAATGCACAAGCAACAAACACAAAAGATACAAAGAGAAACATGTATACCACAACCCAACGGAACAATACAAATCAGAACTCACAAGTCTGGTGTCTAAAGCCCATGAGGATGGTACCATAGATGACCGCACGAAAAAATATCTTATCATTGAATACCCAAGAAGTCCCACCATCACGATGCTACCAAAAATTCATAAGAATCTGAATGACACCCCTTTCCGACCCATTGTGTCTACGAGGGGATCCCTACATGAACCAACTGGAAAATTTCTGGATCGCCACTTACAACCTATTGTAACGAACCTCAAGAGCTACATTAAAGACACAACTGCATTTCTTCAAAAACTTTCAGAAATAACATTTGCCACAGACGAACATATAATTTTATGCACTGTCGATGTCAAAAGCCTCTACACGTCCATCCCCCATGGAGGTGGGATTGAGGCAATAGAAAAAGCCTTATTGAACAGCAATTTCTCGGAACCTCTCCAGACATTTCTCATGGAACTGCTTATCTTCACGCTATACCATAGCTACTTTACACATGAACAACAATACTATCTTCAAATGTCCGGAATGTCAATGGGCAACTGCGCTGCACCGACCTACGCGAATATCTACATGGCAGAATTCGAAACAACCCACATCTACGCCAACTCCAACTGGTCAGATAACCTTAAGTTGTACGTTCGGTACATTGATGACTTATTCTTTATTTGGAAAAACACCCGAGAAAACTTGGAATCGGCATTGATTGACCTGAACTCTAAAGACAATCGCATTACTCTCACGTGGAACATCAGTGAACACGAAATTACCTTCCTCGATGTTTTAGTCAAAGTCACAGAAACAGGATTGGCAACAGACCTCTTTCGAAAGAAAACAGACCGTAACAACACAGTTCACTACACTAGTTTCCATCAACAGTCGCTCAAAAGAAATTTGCCCTACAGTCAAATGTTAAGAATAAAGCGGATTGTATCTAACCCAGAAACATGCATACAGAAAATGGAAGAAATGGCCACAAGATTCATTAACAGAGGATATCCACAAGAACCTCTAACTGAAGCAATCAAGAAAGTCACTGCTATCACACGTCAGGAAGCCCTCAAAGGCTCCACGAAAAAAGATGAAAAGAGAACAGTGCTGGTGTCGAAATATTCCACCTCCAGCAAAAAATACCAAAAAATCATCTTAAAGCATTGGCACATACTTTCCTCTGAACCCGATTTGGTAACTTATTTGAAAGCCCACCAATTTTTGCATATACTCGATCTGAGAATCTGAAGGAAATTCTGTGCAGAGAACCCATCCAACAAACTACATACACTGGCACACGTCCGTGCCACAACTGCAATAGCTGCCACAACATCATCATGGGTAATAGTATAAACCACCCGATGAGAGGATTTAAAACCAAACTCCACGTTAATGCGACATGCGATTCGACCAACTTAATAAACTTACTGAAATGCCCATGTGGCATGATATATGTTGGCAAAACCACCAGAAAAATAAAGACACGTCTGAACGAACACAAGTCGAATATTCGCACAAAAAACCAGAAATCAAACATTGCGATACATTTCAACGAATTTAACCACAGCGTGGCTCAACTAAAATTCTTGGTGCTTGAAATGATTCAGAAACAAGAAGGGAAAGACAATAATAAGACTCTCCTTCAGCGTGAGACCGCTTGGATATACAGACTACAGGCAATGAAGCCACACGGTCTTAATGACCGGATTGAACTTAGTTGTTTCCTATAATACCCACGGTGGTATACATGTTTCTCCTTGTATCTTTTGTGTTTGTTGCTTGTGCATTACTCTTGCATACAGTTATAACTTACATGTTGTTTTCACTCACTACACACACTGTCAGCTGTCACTTTCCCCTTTTAAGATGGCCGCCACCTTCGCGATCATCTGTTTAGTCCCTTTTTAATGTCCACAGCCCACTTCGCGTAGTGTCACATATCGGCGGTTCCCACTCCACCGCAACTCCGTGAACCCTCCGGTTAACGGCTCGAGGACCCACCAGTCGTTTTTCCTACCTTCGTCCCCAAGTAAGTTGGAGCTCTAACTGAGACCCACGTTATCCTTTTTAACGTTGGGTTTTCACCCTGTCTAACCGCTCGTTTACTCTTGTTTCCCTAGAGATTAAAGATTCTACACGACTCCGACGCGTAAGTCGATCTCTATGTACTTTCACCCTCCCCGACCCCACACCTCCCTTCACTCCTTTCACGTTACCACACGGGTTTATAAAATGCGCATTTTACGTTTTTCTGCCACTTATTTAATGACAATGTATTTTATGCGAATGTAAGTGTACATGTTATGCTTTGGAAGGTAAAAGCGTTTTTTATGCTTTCAGAACTCCTTGATAAAGGGCAATCCATGCCCGAAATGCATTGGAGTATTTCTTTGGAGATATCGGTCAGTATTTTACCACAATAATGGGATATATGAACTTTGGAACTTTTCCACAACTATGCAAACAACTTTTGATCAATTGATGAAGAAATAATCAACCTTCAAAAGTAACATTGGAGTCTGTCTCTACTTGACGAACCACAGAGTGTGCCCTTATGCAAGGATGCATTTACTTCCCATGTAACGCACTCAATCAGTCATTTCTCATGACGTACACGGACGGTTACGTCTCTTGCCGGAGCACCCGAAACCACAACAAAAACCTACAAACATAATAAATCAAACCTAAGCTATCGCTGTGCGCCACGCTACTCATTTTCAGAAACAAGTATTGGAACCATCGGATGGTGCCCTGGGAGACGGTGTTCCCGAGGATGTCATGGTATTGCTGAACCTTCCACCACCACCGGGTTTTGGAGATAACGTCAGGCGTTCCCCTCCCGGAGACTTTTGTTTGTGACTTTCCATTCATTTTGTGGTCATCTTCTCCTTTTCTGGTGGCGCTACGACTCCTGTGCAAGACACATTGGGACTGTTCAACTAGGAGGGAGAGTTTGTCTGCGTCTACAGTTCCTGTGGACTCACTGCCTGCCGGTAGCCATGGGCTGCTTTCTGATGACTCTCTTCTTCTTGCTTCTTTGTGTGCCTTTGGGTCTCGCTGGGAGGGGTTCGTGTTCTTGTTCGGAAGGGCCAAGGTTAAGATCGACTGAGTCGGGAAGGGTTGGCGTGGCTTTCATAAGTGTTGGACCTGCAACTGTTTGCTCTAAGAGGCTGGGCGGTGTCTCACGGTACCCTCTAATTTCTTCTATATTGTTGTCTTAAACTTGTCTTTTAGTGATAGGGGGTGGCTGTTTCAGGCGGGGGGTCTAAAGGGGCTGGGAGCCCACATGGATATGCCCTCCTCCGTTCTTTCTCCTACCTTTGGGGTTTTAGTTATTAGGGGCGACAGGCACGCTGCTAGTGGGGTCAGAGTGTAGCCATTTGCAGGGGTGCAGGGTGGGGGGCTGGAGTTTTTTTTTTTTTGGCCTTTTTTATTTTCCATGGCCTTTCTTTCTTTCTCTCTTTTTCTTAAAGGATCAGTATAGCTATGAATCATTCGGATTCTTATTGTGTGCTTCTATTTCGTGCTTATGCTCTTATGATATCCTGATTCCTGGGTGGGCAGGCTCCGAGTACTGGCGCAACATGGAATGTATATTGTGTGTTCTTTTGTACCGATCTATATGCTCTGGCGCCAATTCTCCATTATAGTGGTTATTACATGCATATCCTGTTTCTTAACCTGTCCCCCGCATTCTGTTTGATTGTATGGCACCTGATCCTTTCTTATAAAATATAAAATAAAACCTCTGTGTCGTCCTGGAACCCAGTTGTGCATTCTAATACAAGTTTTATCCTGAATTGCTGCCGGACCTCTGGGTTGTCTGCTGATGAGCTGTGTCATACTGTGGTATCGGAGATTTTAATTTGTCTAGCGGCCGGCCCCCTCGGTTGTAGGCCCATACTTGTATTTACACTGAATGCTACAATAAAGGTTTTTCCAAAAAAAAAGAAAAGGTTGTGGCCAGTACAGAAAGGGGCGTTCCGGTGGACAATCCGGAGGATATCAAGATTTCACCACTTCAGGTGAGCCTGATTCCTGCATGCAGTGTTGTTCTGGGGGCAGGATACGTTTTCTCCTCGACATTTGGCGCTTGATCTCCAACGATGCATGGGTACTGGAAACGGTCCAGGGGTACAAGATAGAGTTTTACCAACCCCAGCATCAGTCCCATCCTCCCTCTCCTCTTTGCTTTTCTCAAAGGGATCAGGAGTTCATCACCGAGGAACTCAAGTCCCTTCTCTTAAAAGGGGCAATTGTTCCAACCGTGCGTCATCCACAGGGGTTCGTCAGCACGGTCTTCCTTGTGGAGAAGAAGGGAGGGGCTCCCGATTGGTGCTCAATCTCAAGGAGTTCAACGGGGGAGTTGCCTACAGGCACTTCAAGATGGAGGGAATCCATCTGTTGAGGGATCTTCTGCACGAAAAAGACTGGATGGTTCGTCTAGACCTCAAGGACGCGTATTTTTCCATTCCCATCTTCCGTCCCCATCGCCGCTTCCTTCAGTTCCTTTGGCAGGGGACTTGGTACGAGTATCAGGTTCTCCCGTTCGGCCTCTCGTCAGCACCTTGGTGCTTCACGAAATTGTTGAGGCCGGTTGTGGAATCTCTTCGCAGTCTGGGAGTGCGGTTAATCATTTACTTGGACGACATCCTCCTCCTAGCGGATTGTGCACTCAAGCTGATGTCCCATCTGGAATGGACCATAGATCTCTTGCAATCCCTTGGCTTTCTAGTGAACGTGCAGAAGTACGTGTTGAGCCCGACTCAAGTGATAGACTTCTTGGGTTTCAAGGTCAATTCTCTTTCATGTCAGCTTCTCTTACCCAATCAAAAGATTCGGTATATCAAGAGGGAGTTGACTTCCGTTATTACGAAAACCGACTGTGTCATTGAGATCGTTAGCACGAGTAGTCGGTCTCTTGGCCTCTTCCCTGCAGGCAATCTTCCCAGCCCCGCTGCATTACAGAGCTTTGCAGCATCTGAAGATTCGTCATCTCCAGAACGGCCTCAGATACTCGGATCAAATTCCTCTCTCGGAGGACGCGAGGTCGGAGATGCAGTGGTGGCTGGATCATATGGAGGCCTGGAATGGTCGAGCCCTATTCGGTACCACGCCGGAAGTGGTGATAGAATCGGATGCCAGTCGTTGGGGCTGGGGGGCCCGCTGCGGTCCGGTCTCGACGGGGGGTCGTTGGTCTTCCCAGGAACTGTCCCTCCACATCAACTGTCTGGAGCTCCTGGCGGGTTCCTTTGCGATTCGTTGCCTCTCTCCCCTTCAGTCCAACTGCTGTATACTTCTCCGCATGGACCACGTATCGGCGGTTCGCTACATCAACAAGTTGGGGGGGACCCGGTCGCAGTTACTGGCGGAGATTGCCAAGGATTTTTGGCATTATTGTCTGCAACAGAAGATCATGGTTATTGCAGAGTATCTCCCCGGCCACAGCAACCTCGTGGCGGATTGGAACTCGAGATACCTGAGGGACTTCAGCGATTGGAGGCTCCATCCCCGTGTGTTCTGTCGTCTTCTTCGGGCATGGGGACAGTGTCAGATAGACCTGTTTGCCTCCCGCCTCAACACCCAGCTCCCGCTGTTCTACAGTTGGAGGCCGGATCCGGAAGCCCTGGCCACGGATGCCTTTCTCCAACCGTGGCCAGTGACTCTGTGTTATGCCTTTCCTCCGTTCATGATGATCCCCAGAGTCCTGGCATACGCGAAACGCTATCAGGCGGAGCTGATCTTGATTGCTCCTCTGTGGATGGCTCAAGCGTGGTTCCCGGTTCTCCTGGAGATGGCTTGTGCGATGCCGTTCCTTCTTCCCCAGAAGTGGAATATCCTACTCGATCCTCTTCAGAATCCGCATCCCCTGATTCTGTCATGCTCTCTCCTTCTCCTGGCGTGGCGGATTTCGGAGAACGCTGGTCGGTCCCGGGCCTTTCGGCGGACGCTTCCAGATTCATCAGTGACGCCTGGTCTCCAGGTACCCACAAACGCTACAGAGGTTCTTGGAAACGGTGGTGTGACTGGTGTCTTCAACGGCAAGTTGATCCAGCATCAGCAGATGTTTCTGTGATGGTTAATTTTTTGGCCTCACTTGCTTCCTCCGGTTTGGCATATCGCACGTTAAACAATTACCGTTCTGCTATCTCCGTGGGCCACCTCCAAATAGATGGCAAGGCGGTGGGTGAACATCCCTTAGTGGCTAAATTGCTCAAAGGTATCCGCCTGGCTAATCCTCCACGTCCTAAGTATGTTTCATTATGGGAAGTGTCGGTGGTCTTGCGTTTCTGGAAGCCTGGCCGAACAATTCTCTGCTCTACCACAAACAACTGTCTGCCAAGCTGACTATGTTGTTGTGTCTGGTTTCCTGCAAGCGGGTGTCTGATGTCCGGGCTTTAGATCTGGCTGGGCGCAGTTTCACTCCGTAAGGCGTCACGTTTCGCCTTTCTCGGCGTACCAAGACCCATACTGCGTTCATTTCTTATCCCTCTTTTCCTACTCATCCCAATCTTTGTGTGGTACAGTGTCTCAAGGATTATGAAGTAAGTACTTCAGCTTTTCGCTCTGATATGCAAGGTCAGTTATTGATCGCTTTACAGAAGCCTTTTCGCCCCGTTACCCCGGCTACGTTAGCTCGATGGGTACGTTGGCTCATGGCGGAAGCGGGTATTGATGTGTCTGTTTTTGGGGCACACTCTGCTCGAGGGGCGATGGCTTCTAAGGCTTTCTCGATGGGTGTCACACTGTTTGATATTATGAAGGCCGCTGATTGGTCCTCTGATTCTGTTTTCAAAACCTTTTATTATAAGCCTATTGAGAATGTTGCTTCTGTTGTGGTGGATCAGCTTTAAACAAGCATAATCGGAGCCTCCTGTCCTGAAATAGAATTCAAAATTTGCAAACATTCGTGACAAGAATTTTCAATTCTATTAAGGACAAGGAGGCGAGGATTATCCCACCCATTATTTACATGCATTATTGTTAATGTACAGATGTTTATGGTTTTCTTCATGCTGAAATGTTACCATTGACTTGTTTTTTCTCTACCCACCCTTCTTTTGTATGCTCATGTTTACACGGAATGTGTATTACGGCTCTGTGTCTTTTTTCAGGATCTGATCCCAAGTGACGACTCTTCGTTGAAGCCCGGTTCTTCCTGCCTTCTTCTTTGAAGATTGGGATTCCTGTTTTTCTTCTGCCGTTGCATTGCTGAACTCTCCTTCGTTCTCCTGGATTTGGGATGTATTCCTTGATTGATTTTTCCTGTTGACTTTCTGATTTTTCTTGAACGGTATCTCACCAAAGAAAGAGGAAGTGGGACTATCTACACAACCTTATATAGTGTAGACTCTATGGTTGTTACCCAAGTGTTTATGGGTATTGTGGTTTTATCTGTTTTTTATGGCTGCTGGGCATTTCTAAATAAAGAAATGAGACTAGCATAATCCTCGCCTCCTTGTTCTTAATAGAATTGAAAATTCTTGTCACAAATGTTAAATTTTGAATTCTCCATGACTATGGAAGTTCCTTCCCAGTGTGTTCTTGTGGTTGGAGTGTTTGCCATTTATTGCAGTATTATCCTTGTACCTGTGTTTAGTACTCTTTTGTAACGTGCACACGCCACTTTTCTCCTGTAACACACTGTTTACTACCTCTCACATTTTGTTTGCTTTTGATACTTGCACAAGTGCCACCATTGCCTACGTAACGTTTGTTCTTGTGCCTGAGTGTCTAGCATATATTGCAGTATATTACCTCTAATTGTACTTTGTTTTCTCTTGTAACCTGCACACTTGTCACTCTTTCCTCCTGTAATGCATTGTTTGCTACCTCATGTATTTTGTTTGCTCACAATTGATACTTTTACCTCATGTAACTTAATGTCTGCTTTTGTAATTTGTTCACTTGTAATTTTCTGTTCCTATTGTGAAGCGCTCTGATGCCTTCAGGTAAAGTCCACGCTATATAAAAACGCATAAATAAATAAATAAAAATAAAACCCCAACCAGCTAATACCTCTCTTTTCCCTTTTAGTTTAACTCTCAGTCAGGGTTACCTAAACTCAGCTGTATCTCGATGAGCCCTCCCCTCCCACACTTCCACTACCAAGACCATTTGGATTTTCAGAAATCCCTTTTTACTACTGAATCTCTGTCCTCTAAATGACATGCCCAATCCCAAATAATCACGGTCGGTGGCATAGTGTTCGGAGGATTGGTTAGTGATTGAGTCATATTTTCCCACTCCATCATATTTCCAACTACATTTCATCTTGTCTCACCATTTCCATTCACTCATTTAACCCATGCCTTTGTCCCAACTGTCAATAGTCTGCGATTTAACACTTAGCCATGTACGGCTATTCGTCTTTACTGCCCAAGCAGTATTTTCTATTCAGGATTAACCCAAGCAAGCTTTGCTTCACTGTATGTTGAATTGTCCTATTTGTACACTTGGTAAGTCTATTAATCATGTTCATCCAAAAATGTTTTATTGTTTGGCAGTTCCATGCCTAACACTTAGCCAGTGTACGGCTATTCTTCTTTCCTGCCCAAGCAGTATTTTTTCTTCAGGATCAACCCAAGCAAGCATTGCTTCACTGAATGTTGAATTATCCTATTTGTAGACTTGGTAAGTCTGTTAATCATGTCCATCCGAAAGCGTTTTGTTGTTTGGCAGTTCCATGCGAAATGGATGAAATCAGCCTATTTGGTTTGCATCAAGGACATCTAGGAGAGCGCTTGGGGTAAACTTTATTTAGTTTAGTTAGGGTCAGGTATGTTCTATCTAAGTAATTCTATTGTGTAGCGGTCTACTTGCACGTAATGCCAGACATGCTGGTTATTATTTTTGTACATACGGGAAAAGTCAACATTTCTACCATTGTTTGAGTGGGAGCAGGTGCCCCAGGCAATATTGGCCATATTTCTCTGGCTGTGGACACAATTTTAGCATATTGTAAGCAATGACCAGCTCCAATCCCATAGGTTGTCAGAACCTCCATGAAGGTCAACACCTTGTTTTCGAGCTAAGTGACCTGCTACGGCCAAACAACCTCTTCAAATCTATCTGTCCATCGTAATGGTGTGGGCAATCTGCGCAAAAGGGTATATACTACAAATATGCGTGCCAGCCGCAAATGGCAGACGCTTGAAAATCTTTTTAACCATCTGATCCCATATTCCTCAGACTTATCTACTTCTACTTATTAATGGCATTTGACCCTGGACCTCCTTGCCCTTCATCAATAGATTTTATGCACTGTGGATGGTAGGGCGTGGTAAACTTCTTTCCACATTGACGTTATATAAGTAGACATGAAGTTTGCATCTCTGTCTGATAAGACCTCCTTAGAAAACCTCACGCTGGAAATAAACTCCCAGAAGGGCCCTAGCCACCACAGGACCTGTAGTGTTCATAAGTGAAATAGCTACTGGATACCTAATGGCATAGTCCACCACCACTAGGATGTAACTGTGTCCAGATGCTTTTGGAGTGTTTAAGGGACCTACAGTGTCTATCCCTACCCTCTCAAAGGGAACCCTAACCACTGGAAATGGAATTAAGGGGGCCTTTGTAGTGCCACCTGACTTACCACTGGATTGGCTAGTTACACAGGAGCGACAACATTCCTTGGTATCTTCAGACATATGGGGCCAGTGAATGTGAGGGACAAGCCTGTCCTAAGTCTTATTTTGCCCAAGATATCCTGCTAGGCAAAAGTCATGTACAAGGGACTGAAGAACCCCGCTGAATTTCTGAGGTATAACCAACCTCCTGGTGGCACCAGGCTTGGGGTCTCTAAACTGAGTAAACAGGAGCCCATCTTCTCAATAGATTCTATGGGACCCACTGACATTCCTTACCTCACCAGCAGCAGCTTGCTGTCTGAGCTGTCCAATAGGGACAGGATTTCTTCTCCAGACACAATTGTGCTCTGGAAGCCCCCCTGCCCCAAAAAACTCTGCCTTGTCATGCTCAAGTTCCTCTGGAACAGTTCCATCTCAGGGCTTAAGGTTATGTCCCTCAGAAGACTGATCCTCAATGGTAGTCTGAGAGGAGGAGGATTCCTTACACTTCCTGCTCCTTCTCTTAGGAGCCAGCTGGTCCATTTTCCAGGAATCAGAGCTCCCTCTGTGCTTAACTGTTTGGCCTGAGCCCTAGGAACAGCAAATGCAATGGCAGAGATTCCCATCATCTCTGCAAGTGTCCTCAATTCTACTTCAGGCTAGGCTGAAGTTTCTAAATCATTCCCCAACAGATAGTCTACAAGTAGGTCTGGGGAAACCACAACTCTTTTAGGGCCAGTTACCTCTCCCCAGATAAGATTTACAACTGTCAAGGAATGATCTGTCCTGACATTGTTTGTATTGTTCACTTGGTAAAGGTGACCAAGTATGATCCGAACAGAAGACACCATTTTCTCTGCCACCATAGGGACACTGCCCCCTGTGTCCCTGTGTGCCACAGCTTCCTGACCATTGATCAGAGACTGTTGCCTGTACTTGCCCAAGTTAGTGTGACTTACAAGTAAAGTGGCAAGTTCCATGCCACTGTCAAAGAAAAGAACAGCCTGAGGGGGAGTTTTGACTAGGCCCGATCCGCTTCAGAACTCAAGGTTAACCCTACTAATCCCTTGCGAGCACTACTACTACTACTTGTATAGGTGCCAGGGATGCTAGTTGCCTTTGGGCAGTAGTAGTAGTTTATTTGGTGTTAGCTTTAGTGCAATTGGCATCCCTTGCTCTATGGCCTTTCTCCTTACACAGGTAACACCAAGGTCTCTTGTCTTGCCAGAGGAAGAGAAGGGTAGGGACTCACCCCCAGAGGAAGATTTTTGGGGACTGTGAGAAGACTTTTTTTTCTTTACCTTTTTCCCCACACTTCTCTTGGGCCATAGAATAATCTTTCTTCTACTGGTCATCCCCCCCCCCCCCACCATTGTTTTTCTGCTTCACCATGGTATGGACCCATTTGTCTGCCTTCTTTCCCAATTGTCCACCAGGTACTTGTGCAGCTGCTGATTTGGACAGTTATCAAGGATGTGCTCCCTCATTAATAAATTGTACAATCTCTCATGGCCATGCACATTACTTTCATGAAGCCAGCCTTCCAGAGCCTTAATAGCACTATCTACAAAATTAGCCCAGACTAGGGTGTGTGCCCTCTGTGTGAACCTAAACATATCCCTGAATTGCTCAGTGGTTAAATCATACCCATCTATGAGGGCACTCTTCAAGACTGTGTAGTTGCCAGCATATTCTTCCTTGACAGTGAGAAGTTTGTCTCTACCTTTGTTAGCAAATGAGAGCCGCAGGATAGCTGCCCACTGCCATTTAGGACGTTCTATACTTTGCAGGCCCTCTCTAAGGTAGTGATCCATTTATGGATATCCCCCTCCTGGTAAGGAGGGACTATCCTGCTCAGGTTCCTAGTATCCTAGTATCAAAGGTCAGTTCCCTGATCCTAGGCTCGCTAGTGCTGCCACCATGGGACTCTAGTCCCAAATTCTTCCTCACATTTTGTACTTTCAGAGTCTCCTAATCAAGGGCAACTGCTCCTTCTTGAGCCTGAGCTTTGCTCTCTCCAGTTTGAGCAGGTGGTATTCCCTTTCTATGGAGTCCTCCCTATTGCTAGGTATGGCAGTCCCTATGGAAGCGTTAGAGGTAGTGAAATGGACAAAGGATGACCTAGACATCCCCTGGACTCCTTTCACCCTCCCAGGAGGAATAAAGGGGGACCTACCTCTAAGGCCTACCTATGTACTATCTGTACCCTTTCCCTAAGGGGGGAGGGGTCGAAGTTCCCAGTGTGGAGTCATCAGACTCCTCCTATCTGTGCTCAAAATTGTGGTCAATGGGACGAGCCATCCCTGACCCTTCCTCTTGAGCCCCACCCATACCAAAGTCAACCTGCCCATCTGACTCTTCAGTATTCTTAATGTCATACTGCAGGAGCATCTCTAGGAGTTGCTCTTAGTTAGGGTTACTACCTGTCTGTAGCCTTCTGGATGCAGCTAGGGTCCTGTGTTCCTGAAACGTCCGACCAGTGTGCCTAGACGGCTGGACCCCACTGGCCTCCCCAACTAAAGTCATGGTAAACCAGGTGTAGTGTGGTGTTGCACCTACCTACCATAGCGAAAACTAAACTTTCAAAGAGTGGAGAAAGGGTTGTGCTAGACCTTTGACTGCCAATCCAAAAAGTTCATTAGAACTTACTACTTACAAAAAGTAATTTATATGTGCCTAATGCTAGTGATGTTTTTTTCTCCAATCGGACCTCGATTAGCTGGTGAAACAGTGCAGGCTTAAAACCCAACTGCTGCACAATAATGTATGAGGCTGGCGTAGTATATGGTGCACATTTATTTAAGTGAAACACCTTGCACTTATCCAGGCAACCCTTATGGTGATTTTAGTAGTATTAGACAACCACAGAAAGCTCTCTAATTGGTAGCTCTGGAGAGCAGCTTTCAGACTTATCTTGAAGGAGTGTTAGGTACCTTATTTTACCAGATCTAATCATGTAGCGTAGGTTAAATGAAAAAGAAGCACACAGTGTATATATAAAAATATGTCTTTTATTACACAACACTCACTAACACATTATTATATATCCTACCCAGAGATATAAACACAAACACACAACAATACTTCAATTGCAAATTAGGTAAGAAGCACAAAATACAATGGTCTCCAGGGGAGACCAAACCATATACTAAAAAAGTGGAATGCGAACTGCGCCCGAAGTCGAGACGTGGACCCGGAGATTCAGAGGAGCTGGGGACACAAGGAATCACCCAAGGTAACTACCCAGGAACCCCAATGAAAGCTGTGTGCAGAGTGGAAAGACAGCCAAGTGTCCAGTAGAAGTCAACAGGAAAGTCCCAGTTGTAGTTTTGGAGAAGGACCCTTCCCAGTTGACCCTGAAGAAACCTGGTGGAAGACAGAAGGTTGGAGAGTCACCCCACCCGTGGATACCCCAGGAACAAGGAAATCTACACCAGGGAAGCCAGGTGCATAGGTGCGAAGTGATGTTGGAAACCGCCGTAGACCACAATGGGGGACTTCAGGATAAATGCAGCTGGACAAGACTGTGCAAAAGTCTGGTGGAATCCAAGGGTTGATTCTTGAAGTGAAGTACCTGCAGGCAGAGGGGACAGAGTCAATGCCACCCAGAGGTGACCTTGCAGGCACGGAAGAGCAATGCCCACTGATGTCAGATGATTCAGAAGAGTTGACAGTGCCCTTGTAGCTGCAGCTGTGGGGACCAGGCGGCACTGAGGAAGACCAGGAGCTGTGCATGAGCTGTCCCACGTCAGAAGTCCGGAATTAGGGGGTTGGTGTCCGGCGGGAGCACCAACAAACCTTGGCTGCTGCAACAGATATGGAAAGTGAAAAAGGAGCAACGTTGAAACCAGCAAAGTCCAATGAACTCACCACAAGCAGCAGAGTCAGAGTAGGCACAAGCAAGCAGGAAGCTCACTGGAGCAGGAGAAGGCCCTCAAGAGGACCCACAGGCCGAAGGTAAAGGAGTTTTAAGAGGACCTTGAGCAGCTCACCAAAGATAAAGGCTCACGTGCAAAGGATGCGGTGAGGATGCTGATCTTGGCAGGAGAAGATGCTGGAGGCTGGAGCTTTCTGGAGTGCAGAGCCAACAAGCCTTGGCAACGGTTAGTCCACCGTTGCACAGGGGTTCGGTCTCAGAGGTCCGGACAAGGGATACTGGCCACAAAATTGCAGAGATGATAGGCCAGGCCTTAAGGGAGTTGCAGAATCACCACCTGGGTGGGTGAACCTTTCGAAGTCTGTGGGACATCAGCAGCAGCAGATCAGTCAGCTTCATTGCGGTGCCTGCAGATATATGAGAGTAACTCCTTTACTCCAAGGGAGCTTACTTCTGGTGTCCTTGATGCCCACAGGTCTGTTGAAGATCCTGGAAGAAGTACAGACATAGACGACAAAGAAGACTTGCAGAACAGCAAGACCAGGAGCAGCAGGAGTCTTCCATGATGCAGTCTCTGTTCAAGGTGAAGCCCAAGTGTCCATACGGTCAAGGAGTGATGTGATTATAGGCTTGAGTCGGACGACTCAGGGGTCCCTCCCAGAGGAGGGTCTGGACAGAGGGGAGGATACTCATATGTCCTATGTCCAGTTTCGTGCCAGATTGGGAGCAAAGGGCTCCCTGACCTGGCTCAAACCGGAGTATGAGAGGAGGGCACCAAATGTGTCCTTAAAAGCAGTCTGGTGGCGGTGGCAAGCACCTCCACCCCAGCCCAATACACTTAGTTGTGTCTCGGAGGTGGTCACACATCCCTGTGGCAAGAAACCTATTTTTCTACCTTCCCTGCTCGAGCTCAACTCAGCTGCAGAAGGGGAGAAACATGTCTGAGTGTGGCAGCAGCAGTACCTTGCTGGCAGACCCTGAAAGGCTGCGGCTCTGGTATTGGAGTTATGATTCCAACATGTTTGATACCAAATAAGCCGGACATCGGTATTTGATTTAGGTAGTATGGCACCTCTTAGAATAATTGCACAAATTGTTTCGAAAGAACCCAATATTTGACGGTGCTAAAAGGTGAGGAGAACCACCCTACTCCCCAGAACAAGGCCTCCGCCTTTTAGAACAAATGATACTCCTTAGCACACGTATCACTTTTCAATGTAACATAAGTATGTAACGTGTTTCCACAAATTCAAACATAAATAATACGCAGGAGATTATTCCTCCTTCTTTGATGGTCACTTTAATGTGTGTTAGTCTTCCCAGATACTTCTCTACAGCCAACACGTGTTTCGTCACAGCCGGGAGGTCGTCCCGCGACTTTCTCAAGGCTATTTCCTCTGTGAGAACTAATTTTTCTATGTGGTGATAATTCCAAACCGCAGTGGGTGTCTGGTGTGGTGGCGTCACAATTCCTATAGGATTTCTCTGGTTTCAATTTCTTCAAGTCAAAATGAACTCCTCTCAGAGCTTGCTTTAGTCTTCAAAGGATCCTATGCGACGCAACCATGAATCTCCGATGCCGAGTACGCGAGCGTAGCATAGAAAAAGTAGTTCTCACACAGGAGATAGCCTTGAGAAAGTCGCGAAACGACCTCCCGGTTGCGACAAAACACGTGTTGGCTGTGGAGAAGTATCGGGGAAGACTAACACACATAAAGTGACCATCAAAAAAGAAGGAAGAATAATCTCTTGCGTATTATTTATGTTTGAATTTGTGGAAACACGTTAGGTACTTCTGTTACATTGAAAAGTGATACGTGTGCTAAGGAGTGTCGTTTATTTGATACCAAACAGGCCCAGATTCAGCACAGACTCTATTTAAGACTCTAAGACTTTCCACCTCCCTGCCATTCAACCCCCAACTGCCCCCCCCTTAATTGGTTCAACCCCAAGACAACGTGCACTCTGTGAGGTTATCTCAGGACTTGCACTGAATATGTAGAACTGCACTCCTAACCTTGACCTTAATTTCAAAATGAGCTCTTGCTATAGTTTTGTCTCTGGGTAAGCGAGCAGTCTTGCTGGGGGAATGCCCGAACCCCCTGTTCAGATAATTGTACTGTCGAGGCCAGGGAACACCCTGGTCTGAAAGACGCTCAGCACTGACCGTAAGGTTTCTAAATTTTAAGATATGTATGCACAATATTCATAGAAAAAATTCATGACAACTTTCTCCATATTCTCAACTTCGTATATTAAATCAATACTTATTTAAAACGATTACTCAATTGATTGTCTGTTATAAACAAATGAACAAACACATGAGTGAACTTAACTCATAAACGATCAATATTTCATCATATTATATGCATGTCATTGATGAATGAATCAAATAAGTGATAAAAACAAAACCCAATGCATTTCGGGTCTAAATTCAACACTTCTTCAGGGGTAATATGTAATTAACATATGAACATAATAGTAACATGTGTCGTGGTCCAGTTACAATGTTCAATGGAGATTTGGTTTCGTCTCACTGGCTCTGAAAAAATATATACAAAATGCTCTCTCATTCCGTTGCATGTATAATAAATATGCAAACATAGAAAGTAGGGTTTGCACATGCGGTACTCTGTATGTACAGTGCTGTTTAAGGGGGAACCACCCAAAACACCCAAGAGAAACTAAAAAATGGTGCCACGTATCTATCAATGTGTGCAATAAGAAGTGTGAGTTTATATAAAAGGAAAGTGAAAACGTGCATGAATATTCCAGTAAACTCATGTGCTGCTCAAGTAATCTTATTTTCAGTGTACAAGGGAACCCAAGGAAGCAATAGGCTAGGTACCTTAGGGTAGTTATATCTATAAACAGGACAGTGGTCCCTAGACAAAGCAATTGTATCAAATAAATATAGGCTAAATAGACACTATATTCTTGGTCCAGCCGGACAGATTTATTTTGTAATAAACAATTTTAGACAAAAGTTTTTTTAAAAGTGTTACAGCAGGACACCAGCCGATGTCAACTGACACACTAAAGAAAAAACAAACAAGGCAACTTAAACAGTCTGTGTAGTCAATTCACAGTCAGACGATAATACAAACACACTACTGCCGATATTGATTAGTACATTTCAACTGCATATAGTGTGGCACAGTCGACGACGTTTCGAACCTATGGTTAATACAGGTTCATCCTCAGGACATTATATATATGCCTTTCACTTTTTCGGAGAATATAACAAGATCAGAATTAACTTGCTCAGCCTCTATATATAACAAACATTGCCAAACCATACATTATAACATACATAGACAATTGGGAAAGAAAAGGGGAGACAAACAGATTTCATAGATTAGGGCATATAAGAAAACGCTGTACATACACACCTATTTTGATAATAATAGCCTCTAATTTGTTGCAGTTGCCCACAGGTGTAACCGTGAATTCATAGCCATTACTCAACTCTAGTAACCTATAGCATAACGTCCATGCAGGTCTCTAACTACATGCAGGTGAGGATATATAGATATGATTAGCCCATAGCGTGATACCGAAAGTGCAAGACTCAACCGTCATGGGTATGAATCATCTAGTCGACTGGCGGATGTTATACATAACCCAATGCCACACGTTGTAAAAGGTATAAAGGATTATTGCCAAAGATCAAGTGCACTAAGTGGGAAATTTCAGATGCCCGTCACCTCACCACATCGCAACTGGGGCTGCATTAGTTGTACCTGCAAAGAGGCGCAGACGTCAATAGCCTCGGTATTTAAGGAGCTACCTGAATAAGAGGGTGGGTAGGTTAACAACAAGGCCAATATGGAAACAAATTTTGAAGTGCACCGCTCCAGAAATCAGATTTACACCATATATCAGTGATAAAGTCTGTAATTAGAAAGATTGTTCCAAATGAGAGAACGCTGAGTCCGTAATTGCAAAAGAGTGTTCAGAATTCCTTTAATATTCCAATTGAGAAACCAGCCAACGCGTTTCGTTCCGTCAAGCGGAACTTCTTCAGGGCTGTGAATCGTAAAATGAAACATACAAAAAACCTGTGTAAGTACCTTCAAACCAAATACTGTGCTACATACATAAAAAACAAACAACATTAGCTTCACCAAGTCAAACCAAAGTTAAAAACATACTACAGTTTAAAAATGCAGCGATCACATCACATCAAAAAGAATTGTCTTGTCCATTTCAGTGAAATCTTAAGCTGCATAGGAAGTTTAAAAGACAACAGATCTCAACTTCCACCCGCAAGCAATGCCTGGGGGTTAAGCTAGTATTGTCAAACAGAAAAATATTTAGTCAAACACATAGTGTTTTTCCTCAAATACAGTTTGCATATAGTATTGCTTACAAAATTGCAGTTACCAGAAACAGTGTTAACATTATTTATCATTTATATCTAGGTGTATGACTGCAACACAAATCCGCACCAAACATTTGCTTGACCATTCAAGTTATTTCATTGTCCCAAATCAGAGATACTTGTTTCCAAGTTCGAAATTACCAGCACTGTTACAGAGGATGGTATCAAATAAAAGGGTTACGTTTACACAAATGGATACTGTGGGAAATGCTGTATTACCCCAGAGTATAAACCTCAATTGCATCCCTGTTGTAATACATTATAATTGGAAAAAAGCACTCGCTTTTTGGGAAGTGGGCCCGTTATCTATGTATGTCTATGTCATGGACGGTTCTTACATTCCCGTCATCAACCAAACCGGTCCAAACTACACATAGAGCGACAGTATAAGATCTCCATAATTATCTCCAAATCCACAAACTAACGGTCCTATATGAAGTGACCTTTCATGCATAACCCATATATGAAGATAAGTTTCCTACCGTAGTGGTAGTTGACAAACGTGGTTATTTTCTGAGCCGGGATCACGAGATGTAGTAAATATCTATTTCCTCTATCTGGGTTGTGGAGATTAAAGTGAATTTCGGGATGTACGTTGGAAATGTGGTAATCACCTAGAAAAGTATATAATAGACATATATGTACGAAAAAGGAAGATAGTCAAACTCTTTAGATTTATATGTGTAAGGTTGCCAAAAACATATCTTGGCCCTATGCAGTATAAACACATATAGTCAGTAAATACCTTATAGCTTCAAAAAGAAATATTCATTGAGAAGACACTCCTACTTCTTCATCCAAGATAACAATACGTTGTATAATTCATTGTAGAATGTTGACCTGAAACGATATTCAGACCGTAACTAATTCAGTTACAAGGATACATATAAGCTACATTGCTCGTACTTTATTCAAGTGAGAGTCTAAGTTTCGCATGGGGTCTGAGATATTCGAGTAGCATACCTTTACTCATGTGGTGTGCACGTTTTGCACTGTCACTTAGTTAGACTCGTAGATCCCTAGTCGGCTCCGAAGACACAGTCACTTTAAGGTAGTTACCTAAAAACCAAAGTATATATAACTAGTCATGCACTGTATGTAAAAATGTGGTTCATGAAACAAGTAAGGGCGCCATGCGTTCTCAAATAGAAACTTCAGTCCACTGAAAACCACCCGTGTCATCCTAACAAAATACACTTAAAAGAGACACTGTTACCCCTCGTTTAAAAAATGCAAAACACTGCGCAGTTACGTCAGATATTTAACAAGCAGGTCGCGATACTCCTGCTGTCAAGTAACAGGAAAGTATATATATGTATCAACCCATATCATAAATGCATATAAACATTACGTGCTGGTTGGCGTCGACAATGAGAAACGGGATGACTAGGATGTCGGAAAGGTGCCCTTATCACAAAGCTTCCGCTACCAAGTCGCAAGAAGGTATATATTTCTATTCCCATGACACAGACACCCAGAACCATTACATATTAGATGGCGTCAAAAATGTGAGAGGGGATTCCCAAAGTGTCGGAAAGCTGCCCCTATCGCAAATAGAAAATGCGTTCTGTGCTTATTAGCATGGAGATTATATACGGGCGCATTGCAAGCAAAATCGTCTCATTAAGGTCCTACCTGTCAGGGTCCCATTCGATACCCCCAGTCGGCGTCTCTACAGTCCGCGCGCCAAATCTTCTCCAGCCAGTATTACGGCGCACTGTCCCTGAGATTGGTTTAAAACGGCCACTCCCTCTCCACGTGTTGGTGGTAGGTAGAACCCCCGACCTATACCACTACTTCTAGGTCAAACGCGGCCGCCATTTTGAGCTGGTGAATAAAAGCTCAACAGAAAGAAATTTACTGGATGGGCTAGAGTACGTATCATGAACAAGTGGAATGTAGTGCAATATAACACGCGATATGTATCAACAGTGTGTTATATAAATAAATCGGTTTCAAATGAAATGGTCTGTTATGCATGAAAGTAGATCGATAAGTCTAAGAATAAAACAATGTCAATGAGGAGGAAACCCATTGTATATATTAAATCTAAATACATTAGATTTAATATATACAATGGGTTTCCTTTGTCTTCTTTCAGAATATAATTTGGTTGGTCTTGTAAGCTCATATTAGGGTCGGACTTTCCATGTTGTCACAATGCCGGTCCTGGCTTGCGTGGAGCGCCAGCAATATTTTCTCCTCATTGACATTGTTTTATTCTTAGACTTATCGATCTACTTTCATGCATAACAGACCATTTCATTTGAAACCGATTTATTTATATAACACACTGTTGATACATATCGCGTGTTATATTGCACTACATTCCACTTGTTCATGATACGTACTCTAGCCCATCCAGTAAATTTCTTTCTGTTGAGCTTTTATTCACCAGCTCAAAATGGCGGCCGCGTTTGACCTAGAAGTAGTGGTATAGGTCGGGGGTTCTACCTACCACCAACACGTGGAGAGGGAGTGGCCGTTTTAAACCAATCTCAGGGACAGTGCGCCGTAATACTGGCTGGAGAAGATTTGGCGCGCGGACTGTAGAGACGCCGACTGGGGGTATCGAATGGGACCCTGACAGGTAGGACCTTAATGAGACGATTTCGCTTGCAATGCGCCCGTATATAATCTCCATGCTAATAAGCACAGAACGCATTTTCTATTTGCGATAGGGGCAGCTTTCCGACACTTTGGGAATCCCCTCTCACATTTTTGACGCCATCTAATATGTAATGGTTCTGGGTGTCTGTGTCATGGGAATAGAAATATATACCTTCTTGCGACTTGGTAGCGGAAGCTTTGTGATAAGGGTACCTTTCCGACATCTTAGTCATCCTGTTTCTCATTGTCGACGCCAACCAGCACGTAATGTTTATATGCATTTATGATATGGGTTGATACATATATATACTTTCCTGTTACTTGACAGCAGGAGTATCGCGACCTGCTTGTTAAATATCTGACGTAACTGCGCAGTGTTTTGCATTTTTAAAACGAGGGGTAACAGTGTCTCTTTTAAGTGTATTTTGTTAGGATGACACGGGTGGTTTTTCAGTGGACTGAAGTTTCTATTTGAGAACGCATGGCGCCCTTACTTGTTTCATGAACCACATTTTTACATACAGTGCATGACTAGTTATATATACTTTGGTTTTTAGGTAACTACCTTAAAGTGACTGTGCCTTCGGAGCCGACTAGGGATCTACGAGTCTAACTAAGTGACAGTGCAAAACGTGCACACCACATGAGTAAAGGTATGCTACTCGAATATCTCAGACCCCATGCGAAACTTAGACTCTCACTTGAATAAAGTACGAGCAATGTAGCTTATATGTATCCTTGTAACTGAATTAGTTACGGTCTGAATATCGTTTCAGGTCAACATTCTACAATGAATTATACAACGTATTGTTATCTTGGATGAAGAAGTAGGAGTGTCTTCTCAATGAATATTTCTTTTTGAAGCTATAAGGTATTTACTGACTATATGTGTTTATACTGCATAGGGCCAAGATATGTTTTTGGCAACCTTACACATATAAATCTAAAGAGTTTGACTATCTTCCTTTTTCGGACATATATGTCTATTATATACTTTTCTAGGTGATTACCACATTTCCAACGTACATCCCGAAATTCACTTTAATCTCCACAACCCAGATAGAGGAAATAGATATTTACTACATCTCGTGATCCCGGCTCAGAAAATATCCACGTTTGTCAACTACCACTACGGTAGGAAACTTATCTTCATATATGGGTTATGCATGAAAGGTCACTTCATATAGGACCGTTAGTTTGTGGATTTGGAGATAATTATGGAGATCTTATACTGTCGCTCTATGTGTAGTTTGGACCGGTTTGGTTGATGACGGGAATGTAAGAACCGTCCATGACATAGACAAACATAGATAAAGGGGCCACTTCCCAAAAAGCGAGTGCTTTTTTCCAATTATAATGTATTACAACAGGGATGCAATTGAGGTTTATACTCTGGGGTAATACAGCATTTCCCACAGTATCCATTTGTGTAAACGTAACCCTTTTATTTGATACCATCCTCTGTAACAGTGCTGGTAATTTCGAACTTGGAAACAAGTATCTCTGATTTGGGACAATGAAATAACTTGAATGGTCAAGCAAATGTTTGGTGCGGATTTGTGTTGCAGTCATACACCTAGATATACATGATAAATAATGTTAACGCTGTTTCTGGTAACTGCAATTTTGTAAGCAATACTATATGCAAACTGTATTTGAGGAAAAACACTATGTGTTTGACTAAATATTTTTCTGTTTGACAATACTAGCTTAACCCCCAGGCATTGCTTGCGGGTGGAAGTTGAGATCTGTTGTCTTTTAAACTTCCTATGCAGCTTAAGATTTCACTGAAATGGACAAGACAATTCTTTTTGATGTGATGTGATCGCTGCATTTTTAAACTGTAGTATGTTTTTAACTTTGGTTTGACTTGGTGAAGCTAATGTTGTTTGTTTTTTATGTATGTAGCACACTATTTGGTTTGAAGGTACTTACACGGGTTTTTTGTATGTTTCATTTTACGATTCACAGCCCTGAAGAAGTTCCGCTTGACGGAACGAAACGCGTTGGCTGGTTTCTCAATTGGAATATTAAAGGAATTCTGAACACTCTTTTGCAATTACGGACTCAGCGTTCTCTCATTTGGAACAATCTTTCTAATTACAGACTTTATCACTGATATATGGTGTAAATCTGATTTCTGGAGCGGTGCACTTCAAAATTTGTTTCAATATTGACCTTTCCCAAAGTTGTTAGGATATACTCTTTGGACAGGGAGTATTTGAAAATTGCACGCAATTTGATAGACAACTAAAACATAGATAGTGGTGATATATGGATTGGTGCTTATAGGGTGTTAAAAGTGGTCCACTGTCCACATTGTGTTGTAGAAAACAAGGCCAATATGATTGAGGTGTTCGTGAGCTAATATCAAGTTCAAAAGAAGACCGCTTACCAATTGGTGCAACAATGCAGCCTTCGTGATAAGAAAGATGGCTGTAAGGAAAAACACTGTGTTACTTCTCAACACCACTAGTTACATGGCGAGAGAGGGTCATCGAGGGAATTATTCAGAAGCCCACCATATGAGCTCTTACCTGGATAAAGTAGTGTCGGGAGGACAATGCGATCCGCGTCTATGGATAGAATCACCCTACCGGCATAAGTCGAAGGACCAGGAAGTAACTATCGCGCAGTCACATGGTACGGTTTTATCCAACCATAGACCACAATTGCGCCGCCATCTTAGAATGGTCAGGAAGTAAATGCCTTAATCATGTGCGACATTGTCACCAATCAGGTGTGAGTATTATCGGCCCATATATGTTTAGATTGAGAACAATAATTGGCATATTTAAAGTTATATCATTAACATGCCCCTCCCGCAGGGACCAAAACATCATATTTTTACAAGCAATGTTACTATTTACAAAGGCTAAAACTCACATTCACAGGTCGCTATATGGAAAGTAACCATGGCAACACCACGGACATTAATCAGAATGCTTCTTATACCACAGGGTTATGTTCGCAGGGGAGTCAGCACCGCACAAAATTAAAAGCATGACATTATAGTTCACCAATTAAATCAAAGCTATTTGATTCTTTCAGGAATAGTGGACAAAAGCAACAGGCTATACTAGAAGATTACATAAATGTAAATGAACCTAGTGCAATGAATCATTTAACCAGTAATTCTTATATACAGAGCAAGGGGTAATCATAGTACATACATGCGAACCACATCAGAGATTTTTTTACAGAGTTCATAGTAGTGGGGTCCAGTCTTCGGCTCGGTTGAGCCCATTCTGTATACTCTTAGTTTTAAGTATCCAATGGAGCTCTTCTTTATTTAGAAGCTGTTGTAAGTTGGCCCCTCTTGGAGGTATTTTGATTTGGGTAATCACAGTCCACTGAAAATCCAGTTCCGTATGGGCCAATGCACTGAAGTGGTCAACCAACGGTGCGTTGGGTGTCTTACATCTAATACGGCTTCTGTGTTGGCACATCCTTAGTCGTACTTTTTGGGTCGTCTGACCTATGTAGATTTTAGGGCATGGACACAGAATAGCATAAATAACATTCCCGCTGTTGCAATTGGTGAGATATCTACGTTTAAACTTCGCATCCTCATAGCTAAATTCTTTGCCCTCAATGGTGGTCTCACACATAGAACAGTTCCCACATTTGGCATGACCAGTTACCCGAGGGAGGCCCCATAGGTCGTCCAAGGTGTCAGTGTTTTTGATGGAAGGTAAAGCAGCCCTCACTAAGTGATCTTTAATATTTTTGACTTTTTGAAGGCAAACAAGGGTCTGTCTACAGTAAGTACTCCAGCATTAACAACAGGCCAGTGTTTCTTGACACTTTTGGTAATAAGATTCGATGCCGGCAAAAAGTGGTCACACATACAAGACGATTTTCAATGGTCTTAGCTTTTAGCTCAAGCAGGATGTCCCTTGGACAGTACCAAGCTCTTTTTAATAAGCTCCGAATAAGCCTATGTGGATAGCCCCTCACTTTCAATTTAGAGCTAAGATGTTTAGCCTCACGAAAGTAATCCTCCTTCATATAACAATTCCTGCGTAACCGCAGGAACTGTGAATACGGAAGGGTATCACGTAAGGCACGAGGGTGGTGGCTCTGATAACTTAATAGAGTGTTACGCTCTGTGGGTTTACAGTACAACCCTGTAATAAGGCAACCTTCATGGTACTGAATGTTAAGATCCAGGAACAGAATAGATCCATGGCTGGTAGATAGAGTATATGTAAGTCCACTACAATTGCTGTTAAGCCAATGTAGAAATTGGCCAAGCAAAACTTCAGATTCCTGCCAAATTAGAAAAATGTCATCGATATACCTCTTCCATAGGGCAATGCCACTATGGAAGGGGTTAGTCGAAGTCAAGATACGGCCACATTCAAGATGATCCATATACAGAATCGCCAGGTTTGGGGCAAAAATTGCGCCCATTGCGGTGCCCTTAATCTGGCCATAGTATTGATCATCAAAACAGAAAAAAAAATGTGTTAGACAAATTTCGAGTAGCTGTAAAATAAAAAGAGTGGGAACTTGATGAGGCCTAGGACGTCGGTCGAGGACTTGTTGAATGACCAAAATAGAGTCGATCTGAGGAATGTTTGTATACAATGACTCCATGTCCAGAGTACACAGTACTCCGGACGTGGGATCATATGGGAGATTGCCCTATGGAAGAGGTATATCGATGACATTTTTCTAATTTGGCAGGAATCTGAAGTTTTGCTTGGCCAATTTCTACATTGGCTTAACAGCAATTGTAGTGGACTTACATATACTCTATCTACCAGCCATGGATCTATTCCGTTCCTGGATCTTAACATTCAGTACCATGAAGGTCGCCTTATTACAGGATTGTACCGTAAACCCACAGAGCGTAACACTCTATTAAGTTATCAGAGCCACCACCCTCGTGCCTTACGTGATTCCCTTCCGTATTCACAGTTCCTGCGGTTACGCAGGAATTGTTATATGAAGGAGGATTACTTTCGTGAGGCTAAACATCTTAGCTCTAAATTGAAAGTGAGGGGCTATCCACATAGGCTTATTCGGAGCTCATTAAAAAGAGCTTGGTACTGTCCAAGGGACATCCTGCTTGAGACAAAAGCTAAGACCACTGAGAATCGTCTTGTATGTGTGACCACTTTTTGCCCGGCATCGAATCTTATTACCAAAAGTGTCAAGAAACACTGGCCTGTTGTAAATGCTGGAGTACTTACTGTAGACAGACCCTTGTTTGCCTTCAAAAAGTCAAAAAATATTAAAGATCACTTAGTGAGGGCTGCTTTACCTTCCATCAAAAACACTGACACCTTGGACGACCTATGGGGCCTCCCTCGGGTAACTGGTCATGCCAAATGTGGGAACTGTTCTATGTGTGAGACCACATTGAGGGCAAAGAATTTAGCTACGAGGATGCGAAGTTTAAACGTAGATATCTCACCAATTGCAACAGCGTGAATGTTATTTATGCTATTCTGTGTCCATGCCCTAAAATCTACATAGGTTAGACGACCCAAAAAGTACGACTAAGGATGTGCCAACACAGAAGCCGTATTAGATGTAAGACACCCAACGCACCGTTGGTTGACCACTTCAGTGCATTGGCCCATACAGAACTGGATTTTCAGTGGACTGTGATTACCCAAATCAAAATACCTCCAAGAGGGGCCAACTTACAACAGCTTCTGAATAAAGAAGAGCTCCATTGGATACTTAAAACTAAGAGTATGCAGAATGGGCTCAACCGAGCCGAAGACTGGACCCCACTACTATGAACTCTGTAAATAAATCTCTGATGTGGTTCGCATGTATGTACTATGATTACCCCTTGCTCTGTATATAAGAATTACTGGTTAAATGATTCATTGCACTAGGTTCATTTACATTTATGTAATCTTCTAGTATAGCCTGTTGCTTTTGTCCACTATTCCTGAAAGAATCAAATAGCTTTGGTTTAATTGGTGAACTATAATGTCATGCTTTTAATTTTGTGCGGTGCTGACTCCCCAGCGAACATAACCCTGTGGTATAAGAAGCATTCTGATTAATGTCAGTGGTGTTGCCATGGTTTCTTTCCATATAGCGACCTGTGAATGTGGGTTTTAGCCTTTGTAATTAGTAACATTGCTTGTAAAAATATGATGTTTTGGTCCCTGCGGGAGGGGCGTGTTAATGATATAACTTTAAATATGCCGATTATTGTTCTCGATCTAAACATATATGGGCCGATAATACTCACACCTGATTGGTGACAATGTCGCACATGATTAAAGCATTTACTTCCTGACCATTCTAAGATGGCGGCGCAATTGTGGTCTATGGTTGGGTAAAACCGTACCATGTGACTGCGCGATAGTTACTTCCTGATCCTTCGACTTATGCCGGTAGGGTGATTCTATCCATAGACGCGGATCGCATTGTCGGCCCGACTCTACTTTATCCAGGTAAGAGCTCATATGGTGGGCTTCTGAATAATTCCCTCGATGACCCTCTCTCGCCAAGTAACTAGTGGTGTTGAGAAGTAACACAGTGTTTTTCCTTACAGCCATCTTTCTTATCACGAAGGCTGCATTGTTGCACCAATTGGTAAGCAGTCTTCTTTTGAACTTGATATTAGCTCACGAACACCTCAATCATATTGGCCTTGTTGTTAACCTACCCACCCTCTTATTCAGGTAGCTCCTTAAATACCGAGGATATTGACGTCTGCGCCTCTTTGCAGGTACAACTAATGCAGCCCCAGTTGCGATGTGGTGAGGTGACGGGCATTTGAAATTTCCCACTTAGTGCACTTGATCTTTGGCAATAATCCTTTATACCTTTTACAACGTGTGGCATTGGGTTATGTATAACATCCGCCAGTCGACTAGATGATTCATACCCATGACGGTTGAGTCTTGCACTTTCGGTATCACGCTATGGGCTAATAATATCTATATATCCTCACCTGCATGTAGTTAGAGACCTGCATGGAAGTTATGCTATAGGTTACTAGAGTTGAGTAATGGCTATGAATTCACGGTTACACCTGTGGGCAACTGCAACAAATTAGAGGCTATTATTATCAAAATAGGTGTGTATATACAGTGTTTTCTTATATGCCCTAATCTATGAAATCTGTTTGTCTCCCCTTTTCTTTCCCAATTGTCTATGTTTGTTATAATGTATGGTTTGGCAATTTTTGTTACATATAGAGGCTGAGCAAGTTAATTCTGATCTTGTTATATTCTCCGAAAAAGTGAAAGGCATATAGATAATGTCCTGAGGATGAACCTGTATTAACCATAGGTTCGAAACGTCGTCGACTGTGCCACACTATATGCAGTTGAAATGTACTAATCAATATCGGCAGTAGTGTGTTTGTATTATCGTCTGACTGTGAATTGACTACACAGACTGTTTGAGTTGCCTTGTTTGTTTTTTCTTTAGTGTGTCAGTTGACATCGGCTGGTGTCCTGCTGTAACACTTTTTAAAAAACTTTTGTCTAAAATTGTTTATTACAAAATAAATCTGTCCGGCTGGACTAAGAATATAGTGTCTATTTAGCCTATATTTATTTGATACAATTGCTTTGTCTAGGGACCACGCTCAAGTTATCTTAGCACTGGAAGTAGAAATAAACAAGAATGAAACACGGAACCTCGTGGGTTGTGTGCAACAGAAGCGGACTAGCCGCGCACTAAATGAACATGTGATTAAAGAAGCTTACCGATGTGTTGACAGTATACAACCCTGCCGTCTATCCAGTAAATAAAATGTGCCGCAATAAACTTCTACTTCCGGGTGTATGTGATGGAGCAAGGATTCGCATGTAAAGCGACTTGCTCACATTCATGAACCTCGTCTAACCTTTAATAAGCATTAACCAGTCCTGTCCGTCTTAATTTTCACCTTTTCCAGTACACGCGGGTGCCCGAGAGAAGCTCGCATCTATGTTTATTAATTATAATGATGCTTACACTACTGAATGGCCGCTTCGCAGAAATCCAGTCTGCGCATACGTCGGTCATACCCACGTGATGTGACGCACTCGCAATTTGGAGGGATATTGTTGCTCATGCGCATTGTCGCTAAATATGGCCGCTTGTCTTTAACCATGCTCTCTGCTAGCTCATGCCGCTTTTGCTTATCTGTCTTTTCCGCATTAACCCTCAATGCTATAGATATTACGCAGTAAGGGGTGCAGTGAAGCTTATTCATGGTAGACAGTGTATTCATTTTTTCTGTGTTTCTAATTTGTTTTCGCTTACTTTTCATGTACCGCGTATTTGGGGCCTGGGAGTGGGGAGCGACGCCATCTTTTAAACCTCCCACAACCCTGTCACGTGATGAGGGAAAAGCCGAACCGCGCAGAAGCAAACCCAAGCCAGCTGGCTCCTGAAGCTGAGATGCGCCTGAGAACATCTTCCATGCTCTGGGAAGAGAATTCGGCTGTACCTAAAATTGATACAAATGTATAAGTCTTTTGTGTGTTCTATTGTTTTACACCTTTCTCATACCCTGGGAACTGGAATGTAAGGGGTGGGTACTGAAAAATGAATATTAATTATGGGAACATAGAATTTAGGAGGTGACAATGACCAAACCACCTCTCTTGACCAATCGAAAGATGGGACCTTGTCACTTGCAACATTTGTGGGTGGTCTAGGGGTCCCAAAACAGTATAACTAGTCTAGTTTAGCTTAGAAAATTGTCCGACTTGTCCGAGTAGCTGACCTGTCACTGACCCTACGAACTCTATAGGTGATTGATACAGAGCGCTGCGGAGCACTCTGTCTGTACTTTCCACAAACTCCAAGGGGTGGAAATAGTCTTAAGTGCTGGCGAAGCACTTTGCTGGGAGATTCGAAAACCCAATCGGGGTTACTGGCGGATTCCTTGCAGAGAGGGGGTAACACAGGCGTTGCATCCGAAGCTGAAGGTGTTGGTTGTGCCCTTTGTTGAGCCCAGTCCTGACCCAAAACCTGAGGGGTATCCTGTCCTGACTGTCCTGAGCTGTACCTGCTCGCCTACTGGCATTCCGAATCCTTGAGGGTCCTTGTCCCCGCCTACTCCCAAACTGACCCGTGGCCAGGGTTAGTCCTCATTCTGTCCTAGGTAAATATATATGTGGGTGTCTGTCTAACTATACTATTACGTTTCCTTTTCTTAATAAAGCACTCTTGCCTGTGATATTTCCTATCACCTTTTCGAAGTAACTTTATGAAACTGTTTATTTAGTAATGTTCCATTTTTCCCCCTACCTATAGGATATTATTAAACTGACTGCATATTTTAGCTTGTTCCAATATCCCTCCCCTTTAGTATGGTTGATGTGATTTTAGTAAGAATAGCATAAGGTTTAGGAATTAGTTTAAGAATAAGTACACATATTAGGTCTGTCTCACGCCCCCTGCCTTAGTATAAATTCGTACTGAATAGCATGTTCCCAAATGCATACCCAGTAGTTTTTCCTTAGTAAATCTATGGTGCTTGCCTTAATCCATAGCTACATTTTTGTTATGATCTTTACCATTGATGTTCTAATTTGTATCTGCCTGTTACTTATGGCATATGCATTCTGAAAAACTAACTTCCTATATAAACTTTTTAAACTCCATCAGGTGTCTGTGGTCATTACATATCACTAAGTGTCATTAAATATACTGAATGTGTAAGGTATTTCTACTCTGATAGGAAACTTGTTACCTGTCCACTGCTAGCTCCTGATCCATCAGGAGTAATGTGCCTGTGGTAAGTCAGGTACATGAATAGTAAGTGGTGAGAGAGTCACCCCCTGAATTACTCATAGTAGCGTGTGGAAAATCACCCGGTTCACGCAAAACACTGTCATTCGTATGCACGCCAGGGCCCAGTGCGTGGAAATTGGTAAAAAGGTGACCCGGGTGAACTGCGCGCTCTATCAGTAATTTTCTGGTAGCAGAGCTATGGTTAGGACTAGTAAAGATAGGTAGACAAGATAGTTAAATAAATAAACCGTGAAAATAAAAATGTGCTGCTGAGATTTCAATGCTGCTATATTGATTGCATTACTTCAAATATTGCACAAATGTTTTAAAGGATTTTTATATATAAGATTTTGCATTGCTGCTATAAGTATTATATGTGATATTAACAATATTGTCCGTGAGCATTTTGTGTAGTCCGAAATCCCCGGGGAAGTCTATAGCTAACGGTGAGCAGAATCCGGTTAGCTGATGAGTTCGCTTGTTGTGAGTTATTAGTGCATGGTTAGGAAGAACTGGAAGCGCTAATTAGGATTCTTTTTCTGAACATTGAATAAATGATAGTGACGAGACTGCTAATAGAAACTTTAGTCTGATATCACCTAGAAAGGGTCACACTAAAGGAGTAATAGGGTCTCTGAAGCTTGAATGGTAAGCAAGGTAGTCCGCTGGTGAAAGCCTGACTTAGTATATATCCCGGAAAGAAGTGGATAAGTCAGAGAAGTAGCAGGTTCTATATTGCGCGTGTGGGAGGTTAGACAGAGAAGTCTACCCGAAGTGAATGAAAAGTAGACAGAAGTGGCTTACTTGTAGCGAAAGAAAAACTTTCTCTCTTTTTAGAACACTCAGACACAGCGGCGAACGTTACGTGTTATTGACTAAGTTTAGCACTTGCACTTTAAGAAAAATTCAAAGTTACCGTTACCTTGTGAAGGAGGGAGTCAGTCGGAAGGCTGCTCTGACGTCACTCCGTGCCGCGCTGGTATTGGTCAAGACAGCAGGCGTGTAGTGAAGCTGAAATTGTAAGGGAGGGGTGAGTGCCGGAGCGTGAGACCGCGTCTCGCGAAAGGCCGCGCACCCATTGGACAAGGGCTTTTGTAATCACTGTGTTGATTGGTTGTCGCGAAATAAAAGTCGCGCTAGCATTGGAAGCACAAAGGTAAACAAAATTAATCAAGCCGAGTTAGAAGCGAGTCTGGAAAGGTGTATGTGGTATCCTGAATTCTTGCCTAATCCTCAGAATCTAGGTTTTTATAAGGAGCAGATGCTAAGAGGTAGACCTTACAATATGTACGGAGGAAAGAGAAAATTGTCATTTGCCGAAAAGATTAAAAACTACTTCAAGAAAGATAAGCCAATACGAACTAGGGAAGGTGTGATCATTCCACCGCCAAATACTCCCGCCTCCTTCATGATGTTTGATAAAGGGTACCATACCTGTGTATGGTTGGAGAACTGGGTAAGGTACACAGAAGACGATGGAGTCTTAGCATTTCCCATTAATGGTACCTTTAATGGTAGGATCCTGTTTAACTTAAGAACCCGAATGAATGAATTGCATCCCCGACCTAGACTAACTCAATATGAAGCATTAGAGGAGTGGGAAATTGAAGCTCTAGAACGAGACAGACCCCGAATGGATAAGGGAGTGAGTAAGTGGTATCCAAAGGTCCAAAAAGAAACTAAAGAGAAAAAGATGCAACAATGGAGACAGAATATGATGGTTGAGGGACTGTTTCCAATGTTTGGGGTACTCGAAGGGGGGAAAGGGAAGTGTACGGAGAAAAGCCGACACCTCATGGCTATGGGGGACTCCGAAGATGAGCACCTAGAAGATTTATTGATGAAAAACCCACCTCCCTATGTTGCGGAACCAGAATCTTTGGGTTCCCAAAACCCGTTTTCAAAATATCCTAGATGTAGGAGGGCCAGTGAGACAGATGTAACGGGTACGGAAAGTAAAGCCAGTGATAGTGATGGGTTTTGCAGACCTAGTTCCGCAGTCCCAAATTATCGTCCTTTTGGAGAAGACCGACCAAGTTTGGTCCTTCCGACCGCCCCAAATATTTACCCTACATTGGTAACCCAAGTGATGCATGACAATTCTTCAGAAAGGGTTTTGCGTGAGTGGGAAAGGGAAGCCCTGAACAAACAGCGAATTGATTTAATTCAGACCATAGCCCAGATAAATCCCAGTCCAGATTCATTGACTATCCCAGTAACTATTGGTCCTGCTATACCTCTTTATGGGGATAGACTGGCTAGTCCAAGAACTCCCATTATAACTCCAATTGTACCAACTCCTATCATTCCTCCCCCAAGAAAAGAGCCGCTCATAGTCGATGATCAAGAAAGTGAATGTGAGTCTGTGATTTCCTTAATGGATCTGCCTATAAGGGAACCTGGAACCAGTGTACCAAGGGCAAGAAATCCGGCCAGGACAAAAGAGGTCCTGATTGAAACCACTTCAGGGGTCAGGAGTGCCACTGTAGTTTCTCCAGAAGAATTGGATAGATGGACCAAAGAGTTAGAAAAGGACACACCCCAACCGAAACCCTTAGAAATCTATAGGCTAAGGATAGAAATAGAGGAACTAATGGCCGGTAATGTAGGGTTGGACAGGTTAAACTCCTTTAGTGAAGACGAGTTACTGTTTATCAGCAAAAACCTTACCAGGAACACTAGATTGCTCCATGAGAGGCTAATGGACACTGCCACAGACATGGGCATTGATGTTAGTCGTTCTAAAGTCCTCCAGAAATCATACAGAGCAGACTTTTCCGACAAAGACTTAGAGAACATGAATGTGTCAGGGAAACAAACACAGATAAAGGAATTATTGAAAATCCTGCAGAAATGGGGAGACGTGGAGAAATGGAAAACCCGGTGGGCAAAGAAAAGGGAAGATAATAAGACTAAAACCCAGACCTCAGAATATGTACTAAAAGAAGTAGGTCCAGCAGAAAAATTGCGTCCCATGAGAGAGGTACCTGGGGGAAAATATGTCCACGTCCCTTGGTCCCGACAAGACATTGTGTCATTCACAAATGACTTCCCAAAATTGCGGGAGAAACCAGTTGACTGGTACAGACAGGTTGAACGTTTCATAAAAGTTCAGAAATGTCTTCTGAAAGACCTGGACGGGTTTTTCGACATTGTGGTACCTGTAGATTTGTGGACCGAATGCAAAATTGAAATTAATTGGCCCAATGATGAATACGAGAGAGACCCCAAAACCGGAGCTCCCTCACCTGAGGTAATGAGAAAGTATGATCAAGTCATACAATACCTGAAGAAAAAGGTGCCCGCAAAGGAAACTGATTGGACCCGGATAGATAGAACTACCCAAGAGCGCGATGAAACCGTCCACTCCTTTTATGAAAGGTTACTGCAGGTGTTCAAAACTTACAGTGGAATCGATAATGTGGACATGAAAGATATGACCCATTTCAGTTACCGATTCGTGTTAGGATTGAGACCCGAAATATCCCAGTGGATACGAGATAATAAGATCAGTTGGCAAGGGAAGCCCATAGATGATGTCCTAAAATATGCCAAGTATTGCGAAGATGAGATAGAGAACAAAAAGAAAGCCCTTAAAGAAAAGGTCATGTGGGCACAAGTGAAATTGGCGGAACAGCAAGAAAAACAGTTAAGTAAATTGAATAGTAATAATGCACAAAGTCCCGCTGCTGGGGGAGGAGGAAAACCCCGGGTAAAAATGAGTCGGGAAGAGGCTATGAAAAAGTTCCCCTGTCACGGGTGCGGTCAGATAGGGCATTGGAGAGACGAGTGTCCACATTTGCTGGCTGGTAATGCCCCCGTAAATGGTTTAAATCCACAGGTGCAGAAAGAGGGGACACGGAAGAACCAACCACAGGTAAAGCAGCCTCCGTTGCCTCGCGCTCCTAGACAGAATTATAAAAATCAGGCTCAGCAGAATGAAAGGGCCGAAGTGTGGGAAGGAGAGAATGAAAGGAGTGCAGCAGCTTCACAGTTTTTGTTAAACGATTCTTTCCTTTGTGATGATCAATACTGACGGGGCCTGAGGGGGGAGGACAAGGAGTGCGTACTTGGCGCCTCCTTACCGGTAGACCAGATAGGACCATACATTGAAGGAAAGGTTGAAGGTAAAGACGTCACCTTTCTGTTGGACACTGGTGCTACCCGTTCCACTGTTAGAACAGTGGATGTTCCTAACCTACCCCTCTCGGGAGAAGCCATCCAAGTAGTGGGCGTTTCAAATCAAATAATCAGTACTCCAGTAACTGAACCCATGGAGATTTCCATTGGAAATTTCAAGGAAATGCACAGATTTGTGGTCTGTGACTCCAGTCCTGTGAACCTGCTAGGACGAGATTTGTTGTGCAAAATGAACTGTACCATCTTTTGCACACCAAATGGCGTCGAAATTCAGACCCCAGATGAAGATAGCCTGTACAAATTGATGTTACTAAAACCAGACACAGAAATTAACCTCCTGTCCATTAAAGACTTACCTGAAGAACTACAGCTAAAAGTGGTTCCTGAAGTGTGGGATTTCACTGGGAAAGATGTAGGCTTAATGGCAAATGTAGACCCAGTTAAAATAGCAATAAAAACAAATGCTGTTTACCCCAGAACCAGACAGTACAAAATGAGTGCAGAAGTAAAAGCTGGAGTCGCGATTGAAATAAACAGGTTGCTTGAAGCAAATATCATACAGGAGGTAATGAGCAGTCCCTGTAATTCGCCCATAATTGGAATCAAAAAGCCTAGGGGAAAGTACCGGGTAGTGCAGGACCTGCGCAAGGTAAACCAAATTGTTGTACCTTGCTGTCCCATTGTGCCCAACCCCGCAGTGATACTGTATCAGATTCCTTGGAATGCGGAATGGTTCACTGTCATTGACTTGTGTCACGCATTCTTTTCCATCCCATTGCATCCCGAAAGCAAGTTCCTTTTTAGTTTTGAATTTGACAGCCATGCCTGTGATGGCGCTCATTTATTATATGCTGTACCTTTAATGTACTAAGAATCTCTCATGTGGAGATTCTGGAACTATGATGATTTGTGTTCTGCTTGTCAGTTGAAGTGCTGTCTCCTGTGGCTGAGGTTTAATAAATTTATTTACTCAGAAGACACTACATTTTCATGGCGACGATCAGGTGAACCCATTCATCACCTCAACACAGTGAGAAAAGAAGAACGACTCGTCTTCTCCTCCAGCGGCTGTAAATCATATGAAGAAAGGAAGCGGAGCCTTCCCAGCGGGTGTTTAAAGAAAGGCGGTGAGGAGTAAGGCGGGAGGTTTCTCGAGGAGGATAATTAAATAATTGAAAGATGAACAATGTGCGTTTTCACATTTGACGTGTGAAGTTAACGAGCACTGCTCGCGCTTGAGTTATTTTCTCGCGCTACGCTGCTCGTGCTAATCTGGTGACACAGCGCCCTCTGACATCTTATCTTCATAACGCGCTGTCATCAAAAAGAACGTTTCTTTTGCTCGCGCTATTCTATTTGTTCCCTGACGTCTCTGTTTGTTCCCTGACGTCTCATATTTATTTGACACAACGCGCAGAACGTTCCTTTGCTTACAATTAGAAGCTACACGCACAAGGAAAAGGACAAAGAATGTTCATGACTCCATTCTAAGAAGACGTTCTTTCAGCACTAATCTTTGTTAAAAGATTCCATAATCTTCTCTTGCTTAACAATCACTTTTTCTTAGAGTAAAAGAACACGGCAAGAGAAAGGAAGATTCTAAAAACAGATTCTTCTCAATGTGAACATTCTATTTTTACTTCATAAAGAAGAAAGATTCTTTTATTTAAAAAAAAAAGGAAAATAATAAAGATTTTAACATATTTACAGAATCTAAAAAAAAGAAGATAACATGCAAAATGTAACTCAACCCGCATTTTTTTTTAATACTCCAGGAGAACCCAATATAAAATGGAAAAAATGGAAAAATATTTTTGCCAACTATGCAAGAGTTTGTGGAACTAACCTGAGTGCAGAAAGAAAGCTAGCTCTTCTCTTACATTGTTTAGGAGGAGAAGGACAAGACGTTTTAGAGCACCTCCCTGACCTTTCTGCGGGAGAACAACGTAATTTAAATGAATATGAAATTGCAATTGCACAACTGGATAAACATTATCTTCCAAGAGTCAGTACCATTATGGAACGTTATCACTTCGGCTTAAGAGAACGAAAGAGAGATGAAACTGTAGAAGACTTGGGCCCCGATGTAGGTAAAATTGATTTACCGATTTTAAATTACCGAATTTTACCGATTCGGTAATTTAAAATCGGTAAATCAATGGGTCCGATATGTAGGTATTCCAGATGTGCTGGAATACCGAATCGGATGAATTCGGTATTTACCGATTCGGTAAATACCGAATCGGTAATGCCCATTCATTCCTATGGGCTTTGAAGCCCATAGGAATGAATGGACATTACCGATTCGGTATTTACCGAATCGGTAAATACCGAATTTCTCAAGGGTGCAGGGGGTGTCACTTTGACACCCTCTGGCACCCCCAAAACAGGCACGGGTGCCATGTGGCAGGCATACCTGCCCTAAGGGCAGGTCTGCCTGTCACATGGCATAGGTGTGCATGCACACATGTGCATGCACACCGGAATCGTTATTTTACCATCAAATAGGATTTGATGGTAAAATACCGATTCGTTAAGGCTCCTGGGACTCTGAAGAGTCCCACCTACATATGGGTGGCTCCGAATCGGTAAAATTACCGAATCGGTATTTTACCGAATCGGTAACTTTACCGAATCGGTAAAGTTACCGATTCTGTATTTTACCGAATCGGTAACTTTACCGAATCGGTAAAGTTACCGATTCTGTATTTTACAGAATCGGTAACTTTACAGAATCGGTAAAGTTACCGATTCGGTAAAATAGTGCACCTACATGTCAAATCATGTATACCGATCGGTAACGGCCGAAAATACCGATTTTCGGCCGTTACCGACCGACCTACATCGGGCCCTATGTTTCTTCATTAAGAAAGCTGGCGTCCTCCTGCAATTTTGGTTTAACACTTGATGAAAGGATTAGAGATCAGTTTGTACTCAGGTGTGCTCATGATGAAATAAGAAAAGAACTCTGGTTAAAAGATGAACCACCCCTTGAAGAAGTTTTAGCTATAGCTAAACAGGTGGAACATATGACAAAGTGTGTTTGGGAATTAAAAAAAGAAAAGGATAAAACATCCATTGTTGAAAAGAAAGAAGAAACAAAAGTTGAAGAAGTTATATGTCAAGTCAAGAAACATGAAAAGAATGAAACTCAATCTGGCTCAGAAAAGGATAATTTTCAAACAAATGCTATGTCTCAAAATAATCTTCTAGGGCAAAGTATTAAGTTTGCGTGTTTTAGATGTGGTCAAGTAGGCCATCTAACTAATTCTCCAATTTGTCCTGCATTAAGAATTATATGTAATGTGTGTGGCAAGAAGGGACATTATGGTAAGTGTTGCAGAACAAAAGTATTTAGACCTGAAATGTCTAGAAAACGTTGGAATCAGTCTCAACCACAAGTCAGAACTGTTACGTTTGTTATGTTATGTTATGTTACGTAACTCTTATATAGCGCATGGCTACCCCAGCAACGAGGCGTCCCAGCGCTTGCAGACAGGTCCAATCACATAACAGCCGGAGGAATGCGGCAGGATATCTATTCACCGCGGAACCCTAAATAGAAGAAAACAGCCAAGTTTTTACTTGTTTTCGAAATTGTAGGTGGTTTGTGATGGAACGTACACCTAGAGGAATAGAGTTCCAGAGTTTTGGGGCCCGAAACCTAAAAGAGCGGCCACCAGCTCTACACCTCCGAATCTTGATGGTACAGGCAAGGAAGAGGTCCGCAGACCGGAGTGCACGCTGTGGAACATAGAAGGAACAGAGTCCTTGCAAGATTTTAGGACCTAGACAATGTAACATTCTATGCATAACACACAGGGTTTTAAATTGAATGCGTTGTTTTACGGGCAGCCAATGGAGCCTGCGCAAAACCTGAGAGGTATGGCAGCGTCTTGGTAAGCCGAACAGGGTCCGAGCTGCCGCATTCTGCGCTTTCTGTAGTCTATTGATGACTGTCAGATTGGACCCAAGTATTAATACATTGCAATAGTCCAGATGGGATAAGACCATAGCCTGGACAATTGTCTGACGGGTGGAAGATTCAAAGAAGCCAAGAATAGGTTTCAGAGAGCGCAGGCGGCCATAGCAAGTACCAGCTATCCTCTTCGCATGGGAATCCAGGGTGAGAGCATCATCTAAGATCACACCTAGATTCTTAACTTCCTTCTTGGGCATAGGCGGTTTGAGATAAAATGTGAGAAAGGAGATCATCCAATTCATCCTGTAAAAGTAGGAAATGTAATGATTAATTTTAAATTTGACTCATGTTCTCGAATTACTTTAATTGATGAAGAACTATTTAATACTTATTTTGCTGGTAAAGTCAGACTAATGAAATGTGATGTTAAGCCTCTTGGGTATTCAGATAACCCAATTAAAATGGTTGATTGTTTCATGGCTGAGATTGAACTTGGGAGCAGAATAATTGTAGGCAAAATATATGTCGCAAAGAAGGGTGATATCTTATTAGGTTGGGTACATCAAGGACAACTTGGAGTAACTTTAGACCCCAATGCAGATCCGCAAGTACAAATTCATCAAGTAGACATAGTGGAGAACAATGAGTCAGATAAGGAATTGGGTGAGAATTTAGCTAGTAAGTTTCCCAAAGTATTCAGAGAAGATTTAGGTTGTTTGAAAGGTTATAAACACCGCATTAGATTAAGAGATAATGCAGTACCTGTCATAGCAAAAGTGAGGAGAATACCATTGATGGAACAAGATAAGGTAAAAGAGGAAATAGACAAATTGTTAAAGAATGATGTCATTGAACAAGTGGAGGCTACTGAGTGGTTGGCTCCCGTTGTCATAGTTAAGAAGCCAACTGGAGAAATCAGGCTCTGTGTTGATTTGAGAGCATTAAATAAGGAAGTAGTTGTGGACAAGTTTCCCCTTCCGAATATTGATGAAATGGTAAGCACACTAGAGGGCGCCAGATATTTCACCACACTAGACCTTGCCTCAGCCTATCACCAGGTTGTATTAGATGATCATTCCCAGGACTTAACTGCCTTTATCACCCCCATGGGAACTTATAGGTATAAAAGGATGCCGTTTGGCCTTGTGTCTGCGGCTTCCGTCTTTCAAAGAATTATGGCAAGAATTTTAAGAGGGTTATCTGGTGTAAGATGTTACCAAGACGATTTACTTATTTATGGAAATAGTTCAAAAGAACATTTTGGTCGTGTGTGTGCTGTTCTCAAACGTTTGGAGGATGCAGGTATGACACTAAAGAAAAGTAAATGTAAGTTTGGTGTGAAGGAAGTAAATTATTTGGGACATAAAATAACTGACAAAGGCATCTTTCCTAAAAAGGAATTGGTTGACACTATCAACAAAATAAAAGATCCAGAGAATAAGGAGGAATTAGTTTCCTTCCTTGGTATGGTGGAGTTCTATGGAAAGTTTATTCCTAATTTTGCAGACAAAACACAGTCTATGAGAAGGTTGATATCTAGGAATGTGGAGTATGTGTGGTCTGATGAATGTAAAACTGAATTTATTGGAATTAAATCTGAATTGAATAAGGCTCCCTCCCTTCAGGCATTTGTGCCAGGGTTACCTACAATTTTATTCACTGATGCTAGTGAAAAAGGCCTTGGTGCTGTCCTAATACAAAAAAGAGATGGGAAGGACAATTTGATTTGCTGTTCTTCAAGATGCCTAAGGGGTTCGGAATTAAATTATTCTGTAATAGAAAAAGAGTCTCTTGCCATCTATTGGGCTCTGAGAAAATTAAAAAATCTAATTTGGGGAACAAAGATTCTGATTTTCTCTGATCATAAACCGTTAAAAGAAGTTTTTGATAAGAAGGGTTTGGATGCGATTTCATCAAGAATTAGAAAATGGATTGTTTCTTTACAAGAGTTTGATTTCTCTGTTGAATACATTCCGGGAGTATCAAACAAATCTGCTGATTGTCTCTCGAGAATGGTAGGGAAAGAGAATTTTGAAGAAGATGATGTTTTAGGTTGTTCTGATGACTCGATAAATGTATGTGAGATTACAGAAGGAGCGATTGAAGAAAAGGAGTGGAGAGATGAGCTTGAAAAGGATGAAGAGGTTAAAAGAGTAATGCTTTCCTTGAGCAATAATTGTCGTTTAGAGAAACCTTGGACTTTGGTTTCTGATGAACTTTCTATTCATTCTGGGTTTCTAACTCGGGGTACTAAAATGGTTCCTCCACTAGGTATCAGAAAGAAACTTTTATCTCATGCTCACTCTGGGCATCTTGGTATTGTGAAAACCAAAGAAATTTTACGCATGCAATTCTGGTGGCCAGGGATGGATCTGGAGATAGAAAGGTTAGTGAGAGATTGCCCAGAATGCTCTGCCAGTGATAAAATTCTTAAGACTAGGCAAATGCCCATGGTAAAGAGATCCCTTCCAAAGCATCCTTGGGATGAATTAGCCATAGATATAGTTGGTCCTTTGTCAGGTGTGAGTGATACACCTTATCTTTTAGTTCTTCTGGATCTGTATTCCAGGTGGATTGAGGTGAGCGCAGTAAGGGAAATTACTTCTGAGGAAGTAATAAAGTTTCTAGATACCATCTTTAAAAAAGAAAGTTTTCCAAATAGTCTTCTTTCAGATAATGGACCACAATTCTGTTCAAGGGTTTTTGAGGAGTTTATGGAAAAATGTGGAATTTTACATAAAAAATGTTCATTGTATCACCCAGAAACTAACGGTGCAGTAGAGAGGGTCAATAAAACCTTGAAGGAGGCTATACAATTAGCAAGGTCATCTGGCTTGAATTGGAAATCTGTCCTTCAAGAGAGAATAAATGCTTATCGTTATGCTCCTCACTCGACTACAGGTAGATCTCCCTTTGTTTTGTTTAAAGGAAGGGCTCCCAACACCTACTTGTGTCCTGGTTGGATGGATCTTATTAAAGGTCTGGTTGATAATGGAATTGGTGAGTGGCGAAGGAAGGAAGAAAAGAAGCAAGATGAGAGGAAGATTTATTTTGATAAGAGAAATTGTGTGAATGCTCGGAAAATTCTAGTTGGTGATCTTGTTCGTATCAAAGCTCCTGTTGGTTGTAGAACCTGGTCCAAATTCTCTGATGTGAAAGCAGTAGTGAAAGTCTTCAGGAATGCCATTAAAACAGAGGATGGTAGAATTTGGAATAAAAGCAGAGTTGTTGTGGTTAAGTCAAGAATACCTGTACGTGATCTCTCGCATGAAAGACAAGGCTTGTCTCATTCGTTTTCCAATTGCGCTAATGACTTGAATTTGTCCACGTTCCCTTCAAGATGTCAAAGGGTACGTAGACCCCCCTCTTATCTAAGAGACTATGCATTATAACGTAATCACTTTTCTTTCACTTGTAATCTTGTTTTCATGTTCTTCTTTGTTCTTATTTTTCTGTTGGGGGGAGATGTGTGATGGCGCTCATTTATTATATGCTGTACCTTTAATGTACTAAGAATCTCTCATGTGGAGATTCTGGAACTATGATGATTTGTGTTCTGCTTGTCAGTTGAAGTGCTGTCTCCTGTGGCTGAGGTTTAATAAATACCTCCTGACTTCAATCCTTCTGCTCCTGAGCTTTTATTTACTCAGAAGACACTACAATGTCTATGTCTGGAATCGTGTCCCCCAGGGGTACACTGAAAGTCCTTCGATTTTCAACCAGATCCTAAAGAAATGCCTTGAATCTCTAGTACTGCCAAAGGAGTCTGTTTGGGTACAGTGCATAGATGACCTTCTGGTGGCATCCAAAAGCCAAACCGACTGTGTCATTGATACTATTGCCCTATTGAATCACCTAGGCAAGGGAGGACATAAAGTGTCGCCAGACAAATTACAGTTCTGTAAAAATTCCGTGAAATATCTGGGGCACCAGATAGGGAAAGGGATCCGGAAAGTTACTACAGAGAGGATCAAAATAATTCGAGCAATGGATCTACCCAGAACCCAGAAAGAAGTAAGAATGTTCCTAGGAGTTGTAGGGTACTGCAGGCAATGGATTGTAGGATTCGCAGCTCTAGTCAAACCCTTGATAAAAATGACCAAGAAGGGGGTGGAAGATCCAGTTAGTTGGGATGATGAAAGCATGAACGCCTGGGTAAAATTGCGAAATTGCCTGTGCTCCGCCCCTGCCTTGGGAATGCCTGACTATTCCAAGAACTTCGAACTGTTCTGTGATACAAGAGACAATTGTGCACTCTCAGTCCTAACGCAGGAACATGGACTGAATAGGCGCCCAGTGGCCTACTTTTCGGCCACTCTGGATCCAGTGGCTGCTGGATTACCTGGATGCCTGAAAGCAGTAGCTGCTACTTGTGCAAGTCTAGAACAGAGTGAAAACATTGTTATGGGACATCTTGTCACTGTATATGTTCCACATTCTGTTGTGATCTTACTGACCCGAACCAAGACCCAGTATCTCACCCCTAGTCGGCTGACTAAGTATGAGAGGATTCTTATAGGTGCTGAGAATGTAATCATCTCCAGGTGTAATATATTGAACCCCGCAACTCTGTTGCCCCTTCCCCTAGATATTGAAGAAGATGAGGTTGAGCATAATTGCATGGACCTAACTGAATTCAGCACCAAGCCACGTCCTGATATCAAAGAAATAGCCTTACTTGATGAAGATCTAATGGTGTTTGTAGATGGCTCATGTTTAAGACATGAGGATGGAGGTCTGAGTGCTGCCTATGCTGTAGTTACGTTGGAGACCATCTTGGAAGCATCTTACTTGTGCGATGTAAAATCTGCCCAAGTAGCAGAATTAATCGCATTAACAAGAGCTTGTAAACTAGGAAAAGGCAAAAGGATAACTGTTTATACTGACAGTCAGTACTGTTATGGGGTTGTTCATGACTTCGGCCAACTATGGTTACAAAGAGAATGCATGACTTCCGCAGGTACCCCTATCAGAAATGGAAAGGTGGTACAGAACTTACTGGAAGCGATCCAATTACCCCAAGAATTGGCTGTGGTCAAGTGTGCGGCTGACAGGTCTGGAAATGATGATGTGACAGCCGGAAAACGATATGCTGACCAAATTGGCCAATACTGCTCCCGATACAAAATGTCCCTAAAAATCAAATTGTGGGGAGGTGGAAACAGCTGCCAACTTATGATGTTTGAAGGTGTGTCTACCTGGGAGGAATTGAGAGACATACAACAGGCCACAGACCAAAAGGAGAAAGACAGGTGGGAGAAGGATGAATGTACACCGAGGGATGAGGATGGTGTCATGATTTACAAAACAGGTGTGCCTGTATTACCAGACAGTTTGGTAGCCCCAATGGCTAGGATCATACATGAGGACACACACATTGGGAGAGATGCAATGTGCCGTATGTTTGACAAGGTATTCCGTAACACAAAGTTCAGGGGCACTGCGGAAAAGCTTTGCCAGAGGTGCTTGGTGTGTCAGCAGTTCAACGCAGGAAAGAGGACAGTAGTGGAGCAAAGTACGATTGGGAAGGCAGAAGGTCCCTTTATCAGGATGCAGGCGGACTTTATCCAATTGCCCATGTGCAAAGGGTACAGATACGTCCTGGTCATAGTTTGCCTATTTTCTAGATGGGTGGAGGCCTACCCAGCAAAGAAAAATGATGCCATAACTGTAGCCAAGCTACTACTCAGAGAGTTGATACCTAGATTTGGAATTCCAGAGACCATCGAAACAGACCAAGGTGGGCATTTTTCTAACGAAATCCTCAAAGAACTCTGTACAGCATTTAAAATGAAGCAAAGGTTGCACTGTGCATATCATCCAGAGGCTTCTGGAATAGTTGAACAAGTGAATGGCACCATCAAGTCCAGACTGGCGAAAGTGTGTGACTCCACCAAAATGAACTGGATAGAAGCTTTGCCCCTTGTGCTGATGAGTTTGAGAAGTGTTCCAAACCAAAAAACAGGCCTAAGTCCCCATGAGGTGCTAATGGGAAGAGTAATGCGACAGGCATGGGTACCTGGACACAAACTGCTAAGTATTTCTGATGATTTAGTGCTAGAATACTGCAGGCTGCTGGGTGACCAAGTGCGTTCTATCTCTCACCAGATTGGAGAGACTGCTGTCGAATTGCCTACATCTCCAGCACATAACTTGAGACCTGGTGATTGGGTGGTGTTAAAGAAACACACCCGGAAGAGTTGCCTTGGACCAAAGTGGGGAAAGCCGAGGCAAGTGATCCTTGTAACCACAACTGCTGTGAAGTGTGCAGGTGTGCCGAAGTGGATCCATGCCAGCCATACGAAGCCAGTGACAGGAGAAAACGCGACTGAAGCTGAAGGTAGCGCGGCTGAGGAGACTCCAGAAGAGAGTCCAGATCTCGCTGACATCGAACTACCGAGCTCAAGTCAAGACGTTGAGTGGTTCTCTGCCGACGATCAAGTTCTTGACCCAATAAGAACCCAAAAATATTCTTACCTAGATAGTGAGTGGGATAGTGAAGGTGAGACAGAATTAGAGGACGAAGGTCAGGTCATCGAAACTCACAACAAACCTGATCAGGAAATAGGCCAAGTAGGGACAGACCAAGTTATCGACACTCCTCCTGAAACTTCAGAAACTGGAAAGGGACAGATAGTGGTTAAAGCTGAAGTTCATGCGGAAGAAAATCAAGAGATCGAAGTGCATGAACAGGAACAGATAGAAATAGACGAACGTGTTCAGGAAGCAGAGTCCAGATCACCTGAAAATAAAGATCAAATACAAAGTAAACCTGAACAAGGCCAGCTTAGAGACCAGGCAGAAGAAACTTATGAAAGACCTGGGACTAGTCAGACAGGAAGGGAAATAGACACTGCCGAAACAAGAGTGCCACAACGAAGCGAAAACAAGAGAGTCCACGAGGAAGGTCAAGTTTCCTCGACCACTAAAAGCCACAAGAAGAAAAGTGAACCCCGATACATAAAAAGACTGAGACTGAGAATCAAAACAGTTGAAGAAAAACTAGAAGACCGAAAAAGGGCTGCCAGTGAAAGAAAAGAAGCCCGAGTCCAGTCTAACCGACGAGGCTCACGAGTAAAGAAACAAAACAAACTGTATCGGAGCCCTGAATGGACTTACTTGGTATTGGAAGAAATTGATGAGCCGAACCACAGTGGCAATAGTGACGAAGAATCCATTACTGATCGGAGTTCTGACGAAGACCCTCCTTGAAAAAAAAAACCTAAGAGAACCTTTGGTGAAGAGAAACAAAGAGGGGTTGGAAAACCACCTGTAAGCCAATATGTCTGATTCGAGTGTAAATGGAAGATCCAAATTTAGCTGTTGTAAAACCTGCTGTAAAATCTGTTTTTGTAGTATAGCCGTACTGATAATAATATGGATAGGACTAACAGTTTTTATACCTTTTATGATAAGTAAAGACCCTAATTTGTACCCCACTAACCCGGAGACTCTAGACACAGAAACTGTACAGACTGAAGAAACACCACGAAGTGTAGAAAGACGTGACAACACTGCTGTACTGACACAAAAACGAACCGACTTAGATGCATCAGATGAGGGTGGACTACATTTTCACAAGATGAAAAACAGAACTCAATTAAATGTCTTCGCTAAACTTTTAGTGCACTATGTAGAAGCTATGGAAATAGAAGATTGTTACGTATGTATGAAGCTACCTACTTCTGTAGCTGAAAGCGTGACATATCACCATTTACCCCTGACCTATGGAATTTCCTGTAGTATATTAGCAAGCTTATTCTATAGAAGCACTTTACAGTACTAATACTCAAACACTGACGTAATCTTTTCAGAACTTCCTGTTCGAGGAAATCTAAACATTGTACATATTAGAAGCGAGGTAACCCGTTATATGGGAGAATATTTCCTGACCATAGGTGACATAGTCTTAAATGAAGCTAGAGAAAATAATCTGACCTGTTCCCTACAGGAGCAGGAAAAGATGTTTTTGAAAATGGCAGAAAGGAGGAGAGAAAAGTTTCAGAAAAAGGCCACTGACGAGAAGGATAGAATCCCTAGATGGGCAGAGAATATGGAAGGCACCTCAGAAGGCAAAGCTAGTCCTGCATTGTTGCTGGATTTTGAACGGAAAGGGAAACTCTGTCTTCATAGAGAAAAGACTAGTTATTATAACAATGTATTCATCGGTTCCAGCGAGTGTGAACATAATTACCAGGTAATTGGAGGTTGGGGTTTCAAAAAATGGGTCTGAACCTGTGTTTCCCGGAATTTATTATATATGTGGAAACAAGGCTTATTTCAAATTGCCGGATCACTGGTATGGAAGCTGCTACTTTGGCATTGTTTTCCCGAAAATATACCATGTGAACAATGCTGCTGGAAGCAATGAAGATACTAATGGCTTAGTGCGTAGTAAACGTGAAAGTGTAGGAGAAATTATAGGTGATATATTTAGTGCACTGATACCTGGAATGGGGGTAGTTCTGAATACTCACCGTATCTGCAAATTGTCTACGGTAGTGGATCGGTTATCAACTGACACTGCTGCTGGATTCCTGCTGGTCAATACTGAAATGGTTGCGATCAGATCAATGGTTTTACAGAATCGCCTTGCTCTTGAAACCCTATTGGCAAAAGAAGGCGGAGTCTGCCGAATGTTGAAGGCGCAACATTGTTGCACTTACATTCCTGATAAAAGCATGGTAATAAAGAAATATGTAAGAAACATAACTAGTTTGGAAAAAGAACTCAAACCATTGGAGGTTGATAGTGCCTGGACGAGACTGACTGATGGTCTCTCCTCTGTAGGTAGTTGGTTTTCTAACTTGGGTAAAAATCTTTTATGGAAAATACTGATGCCAATAGCTGGAATAGGTGTGGTCGTACTGATTATATTTATCTGCTGCAAATGTCAAAAATGCAGAAAAAGATATTCTGTGAACAAAAGAGGAGTGAAGAGAAATGTTGATGAGCTAGAATTAGAAGAATTGAAGAACGAAATTTACAAGAGAGCTAAAAACTCTCACCCTAATAAGGATGCAGGGAGAAAGCTCAACAACAAGTTTGTGGAGATTGAGATGAATGATATGCAAGAATAAAAGTTGGCATCTGTTTCCAGTTATAGTGATGATAGTAAATATCATCAAAGAGGGGATTGATGGAGCAAGGATTCGCATGTAAAGCGACTTGCTCACATTCATGAACCTCGTCTAACCTTTAATAAGCATTAACCAATCCTGTCCATCTTAATTTTCACCTTTTCCAGTACACGCGGGTGCCCGAGAGAAGCTCGCATCTATGTTTATTAATTATAATGATGCTTGCACTACTGAATGGCCGCTTCGCAGAAATCCAGTCTGCGCATGCGTCGGTCATACCCACGTGATGTGACGCACTCGCAATTTGGAGGGATATTGTTGCTCATGCGCATTGTCGCTAAATATGGCCGCTTGTCTTTAACCATGCTCTCTGCTAGCTCATGCCGCTTTTGCATATCTGTCTTTTCCGCATTAACCCTCAATGCTATAGATATTACGCAGTAAGGGGTGCAGTGAAGCTTATTCATGGTAGACAGTGTATTCATTTTTTCTGTGTTTCTAATTTGTTTTCGCTTACTTTTCATGTACCGCGTATTTGGGGCCTGGGAGTGGGGAGCGACGCCATCTTTTAAACCTCCCACAACCCTGTCACGTGATGAGGGAAAAGCCGAACCGCGCAGAAGCAAACCCAAGCCAGCTGGCTCCTGAAGCTGAGATGCGCCTGAGAACATCTTCCATGCTCTGGGAAGAGAATTCGGCTGTACCTAAAATTGATACAAATGTATAAGTCTTATGTGTGTTCTATTGTTTTACACCTTTCTCATACCCTGGGAACTGGAATGTAAGGGGTGGGTACTGAAAAATGAATATTAATTATGGGAACATAGAATTTAGGAGGTGACAATGACCAAACCACCTCTCTTGACCAATCGAAAGATGGGACCTTGTCACTTGCAACATTTGTGGGTGGTCTAGGGGTCCCAAAACAGTATAACTAGTCTAGTTTAGCTTAGAAAATTGTCCGACTTGTCCGAGTAGCTGACCTGTCACTGACCCTACGAACTCTATAGGTGATTGATACAGAGCGCTGCGGAGCACTCTGTCCGTACTTTCCACAAACTCCAAGGGGTGGAAATAGTCTTTAGTGCTGGCGAAGCACTTTTCTGGGAGATTCGAAAACCCAATCGGGGTTACTGGCGGATTCCTTGCAGAGAGGGGGTAACGCAGGCGTTGCATCCGAAGCTGAAGGTGTTGGTCGTGCCCTTTGATGAGCCCAGTCCTGACCCAAAACCTGAGAGGTATCCTGTCCTGACTGTCCTGAGCTGTACCTGCTCGCCTACTGGCATTCCGAATCCTTGAGGGTCCTTGTCCCCGCCTACTCCCAAACTGACCCGTGGCCAGGGTTAGTCCTCATTCTGTCCTAGGTAAATATATATGTGGGTGTCTGTCTAACTATACTCTTACGTTTCCTTTTCTTAATAAAGCACTCTTGCCTGTGATATTTCCTATCACCTTTTCAAAGTAACTTTATGAAACTGTTTATTTAGTAATGTTCCATTTTCCCCCCTACCTATAGGATATTATTAAACTGACTGCATATTTTAGCTTGTTCCAATATCCCTCCCCTTTAGTATGGTTGATGTGATTTTAGTAAGAATAGCATAAGGTTTAGGAATTAGTTTAAGAATAAGTACACATATTAGGTCTGTCTCACGCCCCCTGCCTTAGTATAAATTCGTACTGAATAGCATGTTCCCAAATACATACCCAGTAGTTTTTCCTTAGTAAATCTATGGTGCTTGCCTTAATCCATAGCTACATTTTTGTTATGATCTTTACCATTGATGTTCTAATTTGTATCTGCCTGTTACTTATGGCATATGCATTCTGAAAAACTAACTTCCTATATAAACTTTTTAAACTCCATCAGGTGTCTGTGGTCATTACATATCACTAAGTGTCATTAAATATACTGAATGTGTAAGGTATTTCTACTCTGATAGGAAACTTGTTACCTGTCCACTGCTAGCTCCTGATCCATCAGGAGTAATGTGCCTGTGGTAAGTCAGGTACATGAATAGTAAGTGGTGAGAGAGTCACCCCCTGAATTACTCATAGTAGCGTGTGGAAAATCACCCGGTTCACGCAAAACACTGTCATTCGTATGCACGCCAAGGCCCAGTGCGTGGAAATTGGTAAAAAGGTGACCCGGGTGAACTGCGCGCTCTATCATATGTTCTAGGGTTCAGCTAAGTTCGCGAAGAATCTAAGGAACAAGAGGTGCTCATGTTCAATAAGTAAAGCGATATTACAGCTGACTTTTGCGTGTTTATGAAGGTCTTTCATCTTACCTAAAAGTCACAGAGTAAGACTTCAGTAAAGAGCACCGCCATCAAGCAAAACGCTTTCAACCGGCCGGCAACTGCCGCAATGAGGGATGAGGAGTAAAACACCTACCTGGGTCACAAGATATTTTAGACCCGCCCACTTAGAAAAAAAACAACTTTATTGTCCAAATGTGACCAATGTTACTTACTCGCACAAGAGTTACATAATGAAGTGTGCGCAATCGGCATAAACATAACATAAAAAAACATAAAAAAACGGAGAGTGTATTCCAAAGTATGTACTCAAATCATATGTGTGCTGCTAAAGTTCCAAAAATGCCGGATCAGTCTATGGATAAGAAAACAGGGAAACAAAACTCAACATAAACCTGCCCTTTTGCTGTGATGCAGGGGACACTACCCGTGCATGATCCCTCTTATCTGGCTAAGTTTCCTGAAAAGTGACTAGTGTGATGTGTATGTCCATTATGACATCTGCTCCTTCTGAGTCTAATTTGAGTCAGCCCAAGAGTATAGGATCGATGAGCAATGCCGCCAAAGAAAGTTGAAAACCTAGACACAATGACAAAGTATGTAGTGTGTAGTGTGAAACAATCTTCCATACTGGGTTTCCGTACGTACAAAACCTTTACACAAGCAAACAAAATGTTGACAGTTATCACAATGTCGTTCGAGCTGCTTTGGCTAATCAAAGCAGCTCGAACGACAGCGAGATTGCGCGCTCAGACGAGCACTCATATCAGGACATTACTCCTTGCCCCCAGCGGAATCTGATCTAAAGACCGCTCTTGCCATAGAGGGATATCTAACCCTGCGGCCCTCAACTTATACCCACAAGATCCAAGTAAATCTTGACTGGTGGAATTCAGAAAAAGAAACCCACTGCGCACCATCCAGATGCGCACACCCCCGGATTGCTAAACCTAAATCCCTCATTGGAGGCGTATTGTTTAGATCAGGCAAAATAACTTTGTTTAGTCCTGAAGATGATCCCTTTGTAATTAGAGCACAGGATCGAAACGTTGACTCCTTATAGTGGTCATACATGTAACCATTGTGGTGAATCATGTGTATGTTCCGCTCTGGCAATACTTATAACACTGACTTAAAAAGTGGCCAGCTTGCTCTGCCTTTTTGCCTGTAAAAAGTATTTGTTTGTAACCCATCCCTTCACCCTCACTTTGTTTCCTTCCCTTGTATGGCACAGGATTGTGCCTCTCTATAACCTTTTGGTTATATATCCAGAATTGAATCCTTTGATAACTAACTGAAGAATAAATTCCTTGTCCGGCTGGACTGGGAACAACATATAGCAGCCTTTACTGGAATATTCATGCACGTTTTCACTCTCCTTTTATATAAACTCACACTTCTTATTGCACACATTGTTAGATACGCTGCACCATTTTTTAGTTTCTCTTTTGGGTGGTTCCCCCTTAAACAGCACTGTACATACAGAGTCCCGCATGTGCAAACCCTACTTTCTATGTTTGCATATTTATTATACATGCAACGGAATGAGAGAGCATTTTGTATATATTTTTTCAGAGCCAACGAGACGAAACCAAATCTCCATTGAACATTGTAACTGGAACACGACACATGTTACTTTTATGTTCATATGTTAATTACGTATTACCCCTGAAGAAGGATCGAATTTAGACCCGAAATGCATTGGGTTTTGTTTTTATCACTTATTTGATTCATTCATCAATGACATGTATATAATATGATGAAATATTGATCGTTTATTAGTTAAGTTCACTCATCTGTTTGTTCATTTGTTTATAACAGACAATCAATTGTGTAATTGTTTTGAATAAGTATTGATTTAATATACAAAGTTGAGAATATGGAGAAAGTTGTCATGAATTTTTTGATGAATATTGTGCATACATATCTTAAAATTTAGAAACCTTACGGTCAGTGCTGAGTGTCTTTCAGACCAGGGTGTTCCCTGGCCTCGACAGTACAATTATCTGAACAGGGGGTTCGGGCATTCGCCCAGCAAGACTGCTCGCTTACCCAGAGAAAAAACTATAGCAAGAGCTCATTTTGAAATTAAGGTCAAGGTTAGGAGTGCAGTTCTACATATTCAGTGCAAGTCCTGAGATAACCTCATAGAGTGCACGTTGTCTTGGAGTTGAACCAATTAAAGGGGGCAGTTGGGGGTTGAATAGCAGGGAGGTGGAAAGTCCTAGAGTCTTAAATAGAGTCTGTGCTAAACCTGGGCCTGTTTGGTATCAAATATACGACACTCCTTAGCACACGTATCACTTTTCAATGTAACATAAGTATGTAACGTGTTTCCACAAATTCAAACATAAATAATAAGCAAGAGATTATTCTTCCTTCTTCTTTGATGGTCACTTTATGTATGTTTGTCTTACCAGGTACTTCTCCACAGCAGGAATGAGAGAGCATTTTGTACATATTTTTTCAGAGCCAGCGAGACGAAACCAAATTTCCATTGAACATTGCTACTGGAACACGACACATGTTACTTTTATGTTCATATGTTAATTACGTATTACCCCCGAAGAAGGGTCGAATTTAGACCCGAAATGCATTGGGTTTGGTTTTTATCACTTATTTGATTCATTCATCAATGACATGTATATAATATGATGAAATATTGATCGTTTATCAGTTAAGTTCACTCATCTGTTTGTTCATTTGTTTATAACAGACAATCAATTGTGTAATTGTTTTGAATAAGTATTGATTTAATATACAAAGTTGAGAATATGGAGAAAGTTGTCATGAATTTTTTGATGAATATTGTGCATACATATCTTAAAATTTAGAAACCTTACGGTCAGTGCTGAGTGTTATCTCAGGACTCACAGACTACGTCAATGCTGCTCAGCACACTTGGGTTTCCGAACCTATTATGTAGAATCCTGCTTTATTGTATCAACCACAAGATAACGTGCAATCTATGAGGTTATCTCAGGACTCACGTACTACCTCAATGCTGCTCAGCACAAACCTATATGTAGAATATGTAGAATACTGCTTATTATATGAATCTTGCTCAAAAACTGTTGTGAAGTGCTCAGATACCCTTGGGTCAGGCTAGCGCTATATAAAACTCCTTAATAAATAAATAAATATTCAGTTAGACATCACATAATGACGAATGGCCACTATAAGTATTAAACTGGCTGACTGCCCTTAGAAAGCCAGGAAAATCGACTCCAGGGTTTGTAGGGTTGTCCTGCTCATGCAGGGGCACCCATACACTTGGATTGAAATACTTGCCTTAGGGGTCACTTATAGGTTTTAATTGTAGTCACCTCAGATATGAGAAAACCTTATCTTGGTCGTGAGTGGTGGTAGCACCAGCTTACACAGGCTGGAATGGCAGGCCTGTAGTCACCGTTTGAGTGGTCTCTCATGGGGCAATACATGGAGCACACACTCAAGAATGATGTTTCAGTAATAAGCAAGGTAAGTGTAAGCAATATACAGTTGTTCGCAATTACGCACAATGTTATCCTATGGAGAAAAACATAGAATGTAATAAACCACAGTGCAGTAGGACTTAGAGGTTCTCCTGCTAGAAGTCGAATGTTAGGGAGCCAGGGTCCAAAGTTCTACCAGTCAAAGCAGTTTCTCAAGAGTGTCAGGGATTCGGCTGGGAGCAGGGTGTGGGGAGAGTAAGTAGCTGGCTCTACGAAGAAGGGGGGCCACCTAAAATCAGGCTGAACAGGGGGACTTGTAGGTAAGTCCGAGGGCACTCAAAATCACAAGGGCCTGGAGACCAAGGAGGCACAAAGGTTTCGGAGATTGCCAGCTGGTGGGCCTGAGTGCAGAGCAAACAAGTGATCCAAGCTCTGGTGCACAAAGAGCACCTCGCATTCAGGGTTAAACACCTCAGAGGGGCTGGTGCTGGACGGCTGGGCCACACAGCGAGTGGGTCTCAGGCGTGCTGACGTCCCTTAACAGGTGTTTGGTCCTCAGGCACTTGGAGTCCAGCTTGGACTCTTGTAGTCGGTCTTGTATTGAAGCGGGTTTGGTACCCCTGGGTTGGTGCAGCTCTGGTCCGGAAGATCCTGGTGCATTCAATCGTTGTGAGAAGGCAGAATTGATCCTTTAGAGCTGTTGTACCTTCTCCTGGGCAGTAGTGATGTCAGCGGTGCGGGGGAGCTGCAAGTTGAGAGTTTGGACTAAGCAATTTAGGTGCATGTAGTGTAGGGGAGTAGCCCCTCTACTACAAGGGAGTTCTTAGGCAATTTGACAAAGTGCTGGAGGACCTCTGGTGTTTGTAAAAGTCTATCAGTGGCCGAATGAGACTGATCAGCGATTGTCAAGTCTTTGGGGTGCAGGCAGAGTTTTGTGCCAAAATCCAGTCCAGGCTCTCTGTTCTCAGGGTCTGCCACTCTTCTTTGTCCTTGGTCTTCTTGTGTCCATCAAATCTGACGTTCAGGGCTCAGGGGTGACACCAAAATACTACATTTAGGGGAGTTAAGGGGAATGCCAAGTATTAGCCCATGGAGTACCTACCCTTAGGGTGACTACACCTTCCAGGTGCTCACTCCACGTGGGGAGTGAACATGACCCTGACAGGTTATTTTCCCCATCTTCAAGATGGTGGAAAGTGAGCTGGGGGTCCACATAACCTTCTCCACCTTAGGGGTGGTGCAGGTTGAATGGGGACCCTCCACCTCATCTAATTAATTGTTCCTCCTGTCTTCCTGCCGAAAGTAGGTACAGGACAGCAGGGTTGCCATCTGCTGCTAGCAGGAGAGGCATGGGTCAGAGTTCAAAGCCGGCATTGCCTTTGAAGCTTCCTGCCCTGGAAAGCTGTTCCTGCTTGGAGGAGGTGTAAAGCACCTCTGACCTGGACATGCATTTTGTTCTGGCCCCTGAGGGCAGAGACTCTCATCCTATGGGTCCAGAAACATGTCTAGAGGTGCAGACTAGTAAAGACCAGTCAGGAACACACTAGGAGTCATTGGGATCAGGGAACCCTTCTAAAGGGTCCTCTGTGTGCAATTATTATTAAATCTGACACTGGAATCAGTGCAGGTTTATTAAGACAAGATGTTTGATAGCAAACATCACATAATACAGTGATGCCACAATGAAGCTGGGAAACTCGTAATGATGAGTGTTTAGTCGATGTACAGTCTATGGCTTGCCTGTTGACTTACAATATCCAATAATCAACATGGATATTGCGTGGGCATATCTCATGCAGATATGTCCTCACAGGAGAAATAGTTCACCCTACCTTAGAGCTAATGCCTGCTAGAGGGGTGTCATACCGTTATTATATGCAGTGTCAGTGGCCATGGCACACAGGGATGTGTGCCATGTCGACTCTCTGGCTTTGTCTGCACCAATGCATGCAGTCTGCAGTGGCATTGTGCATGACATTGGTGAGGGGACCCTAAGGTGGCACAATTCTTGCTGCTACGCTAGGGGCCCCTCTTCACTTTCAATACCCTACCAGGGGAACCATTTACTAGGGACTTACAAGGGGTACTGAAGTGGTGCCAATCGGGAAACAAAAGGTAGTGTTTGGGATGGAGCTCTGGTATAGGACCTGGTTGGCAAGGACCCTGTGCACTTCCAGTCAAAGTTACATAATTTTCCATGCAAAACGTGGGGGCTACCCATGTCCCAACAAGGCACTTTCCTACAGACCTACAGAACCCCTCCTTTTGCTTCTACTAAAAAGTCTCTATTTGAGTTGATGAGGGTGTAGGACCTTCTGAAATACATGGATAGTTTATTAATATAAGGGAAGTAAATCTTGTGAACAAGATATAGATGCAGGCTAAATTGTAAGCACATTCAAGAATTCTTAAGAAGGGCTGTGATGAAAAGTGTGCCAGTTGAGTTTGAGATATTTAGAGTTGGAATTTTCGTGAGGATAAATGTTAAATGGGGGAATGTGTAGGGTTAGGTTCATGTGCATATTTGTGAAGTTTGTGGTAATGTAGTGCGGGTTGATGGTAGGCAGTGGTGGAGCCCAGATTTTTCCAAAAAATACAGAGAGGGTGCCCGACCCTGACATCAGGCTATCTCCAGCACCCCTGAAGTGTTAATAGAGTCTTTTTGTCGCTCCAGGGGGCAGATAGGACGTTTTTTCTGATTGAGGGTATGTCCATAACTGCTTCCCCGGGGATTTGAAGACCAACTAGATACCAGGGATTTTACACTGGCCCAAAAAATGAGTGGCTCGGCCTTCATGGTCCTGGCACTGGGCTATGTCCCCCACCCTAACGCAGCCTTTCTGACTCCGATAGGCAGACTGGGGGCTTTGCCCCTAATCTGTCCACCCTTTAAAATAGAAAGCCCGCTAAACACCAGGTATTTCAAAATGGCACCAAAATAAACAAAAATATGGTGTTGCCTATCCTGGCATCAGGTCATACCCCCAACTCAGAAGGGGCATGAGGAGGGAAGGGCAGAAATAATGCTTTAGATGCCTTGATATTATGGTTTTCAGCGTGTTGACTTAGTTCACAGAAAGTCTTTCAGTCAGACAGAAAAAATATATATATTGTCCAACATGGTCTCAGCATTGGCATAGCCGTCGACAGTCTTAATGATCTTGCATTTTCTTTCCTTTTAGGGTCTCCATGGTCTGGCCACTGACATCCCCTTGTGTTATAATAACGTCCTCGCGATCGGTTTGTTGATTAGTACGCCCACCTCTAGATCGAACCAACGCCTGCATTGCCGTAATGGCACAGAGCATTGGGAAGATCAAGTGAGGGGAAAAAGGAAATGATCAGGGAAGGAAAGGAAGGGGACAGCGGGGAGGGAGATCTGAAAGACATAAACAGAGCACACACATAAGACTATGTTTTCACTAACAGGACTACCATTTTACATATCAAGCACCCATCTATTGCTTATACCTGTAAAGTAAAAATAAACCTCGTAGATATGCAGAGGTATCTGGTAGCATTGGAGTTGTTGCGGTGTAACTACAGCAATACAAAAAGGCATGGAACAGTCAAATGATATATGTCAGATCCCTCACAGGATGTCACTCGAATCACATGTATCACCGATATAAGAACCTACCTATTTATACTTCTACAATGCTTCACAGGGGTAGAGTGTAAGCAATACACCTCCAAGTGACCCCTGTTAATTAGAAGAGGTATAAACAATAGTTAACACCCATACACAATTCAATGCACGCTGCCACATTAGGAAGAGAAATCCAATCCAATGGAAATAAACAAATGAAGACCCCTGGAACACTTAGTTCATCCAAATACCCATATAATGCCTCTTAGATGGGTGGGGGTAGAATCCTCAGTATATACAAAGCACAACCACTAGCGTTAATGTTGCACACCAAAATAACCACAGGTCAGTAGCAGTGTTTCCCTCCATCGGCCGAAAATGCCGACCGAGCCAAAATCCAACTCTCAAAAGGTCAATAAACCCACACCGAAGTAACAGACATTACTGTTTAGCAAAACACACAGTCTTCCTGGATTCAGCGATTCCGATGAAAAGCACAGTGGTGCGAAGCACCCTTATCGCACCGTCGAAGATCCAGAACCATAAACACAGCAAGCCAGTTCTCTAAAGGAATTCCCGACACCGGTCCCCTGCCGCCGACTTCCTTAAGTGTTCTCTCGTGAGATCGCGCTCCGTCGAGGGGGATCATGGGAACAGTAGTTCTGGCCCAGGGAATGCCGGGAACTGTAGTCCCGTACTACCGCGATCTTGACAACTTGTGAGAATGGAAAATTATCCAGGTGAGTACACTATCTATTTTCTATTCATATCTGGTTTTATTTTCCTTCAAATAATTTGTTTGTTCCTTTCCTTTATTCCTTTCTGCTTCCGTAGACAGTTTCTAAGGCAAAACATAAATCCAGGTGAGAAAGGTGTCCGTGTTGTAGGAAAGGAAGTTGCTTCTTTCCCAGGGTTCATGCATTGGGTCCCTAAACTGAACCTAAACTTTTCTGGTAGCGCACAATGCAATATGCAGTAAATAGCAGATCCTTTAATCTAATTTTCACAAACAAAAATCACCCCATGCAATTTATGTATAGCGATGCCTGTAAGCCTGTCCTGTGAAAGAAGAATGGAGAGAAAAGGGACATAGGGGAAAGAAAAACACCATGTGACTGGGTAATCAATGTAGTGCTGTTGGACGGCATTAAAGGACTCACCCTGGTATACCATAGCACTCCCGGGCTTTGTTCTAGGATGAATGGTGCTTGTTAGTAGCATCCACCACTCTTCAAAGCACACATCTTCCTTTGTCTTATCTCTGACCCCTTCCTCGGTTTCATCTGCTTGTAGTGAATATGCTTGCAGTCCTTCTGCCATTTGGTTTAGTTTTTCCTCACTCTCCTACTTGTGTTCGCCTTTCTCCTTCTCTGAGCCTTTTCTGTCTCCTCCTCTTCCTGTTTCTTCTCCATCTTTTCTTTTTAGTTCCTTGCCCCGCTCCTGGCAAAATTTGTCAATTCTTAGGCCGAGCCTAGGCAGCGCATGCGCTGTCTCTCAACATGCTGTATTCAGTCTGGGGGGCTCACAGCCCGCCTCCAGCTTCTGATTAGCTTTTGGCAGTGTCCTTAACAACGTTATGCAAAATTGGATAATGGTTCCTGCTTGCTCCAACTTTTTTCTCCATTGTTGACTTCCATGGATCGCCCCCAGGACTTATCCTCTAGATCAGCTCTCCAGAGCTGTTCATGCATTTCTCTTCCTAATACATTTTAATTACAGCCAGCGCGACAGCTGCTGCGCTTCATCTTTAACCATGGTGGCTTTTATTCGTTCTGCAGGGTGTGGACAGGCTGCTTGTTTAGGACTTTTTTCCCCAGCCTCACAGTTGGCTGTGACTAATGGACTTTTTATTGTCTGCTATTGTGGGGCCAGGACTGCCTAATGTGTGACTGTTTGTTGTCCGTGTTATTACTGGAGAGGTAGGTCCTCGTGCTCCCACCTGCGGCCTCCCTTGTGGTGTAAGGAACGTGGGTCTTGTTATTCAAATAATTTTAGTAAAATTAAAAGGTCTTGGCTAACACTGGAACTAAAAAAAATGTAAACTGGTCTGGGGATGGCTGTCAGCCTCTTGCCTTTGTTAATGCTTTTTTAAAAATCTTTATTTCAAATACAAGGTGAAAAGATCGATACATAGAGAGGCTTGCAAAGACAGATCTATAGATAGATAGATAGATAGATAGATAGATAGATAGATAGATAGAAAGACAGATAGATAGATATGGCTGCATACATAAGTAGTTAGGGAGGGTGACATACATGGAGATGGTTGCATAGATAGAGGTTTGCCAAAGGAGATAAATAAATAGAGTTGCAATAGATAGACAGATAGCTAAATAGATTCATAGATAGATTTACAATGATAGATACAGATTGATAGGGTTGAAGAAATAGAGAGATATATAGAGTTGCAGAGATAGATTTTCAAATAGAGATAGATGGTGTTTCATGGATAGGCAAAGAGAGATAGACGAACAGGCAGGTAGATGGAGAGATAGGTAGCTTGACAGACAAGAAGGTAGAAAGCTAAATAGACAGACAGTTTGAGACAAACAGGTGGATAAGTAGACAAATAGGGTTTCATAGGTAGATTAGAATAAATTAGAATAAACGGCACAGCTTCAATTAGTGATATATTAGTTACATGTCTATATAAGCATGACATACATGGGAGCTGAAAGCAAACTAGAAAACCATAGAAGCAGGACATACTGACTACATTGCTTTACAAATACAACTGTAGTCCTCAATTAAAGTACATACCAGCATGACATACAGGAGTGCAGTTACAAATACACTTCATTGTTTGTATATTAAAAAGAGGATAACTTCATAAAGAACAGTTTCAAATGGACACAATCTGGTGTGCAGTGAAATATCAGCAGTCAAATAAAGGCCACCCCAAAAGGAATTAGTATGAAACAGGCACTGATAAAGCTCGAATGTGCCCTGTCCTTCCATCAAAAGTGTTCTTCTATCACATGAGGATCGAAACATAAAGGCAGCACTCAAGTAATAAAGAACAAAAACACTGACACTGAAGGAAACTACCATGTGTGCAAATGTGCTACTTGCAAAAGAACAAAATGCAGTCACTCGAAGTGAAGTTAGCCTGTGGCTGAGGTAGGTTGCCCCACTGCCCCATGATCAATGCTGTAGTGGGAGTAAACAAAATGTGAAAGACACAACAATGGGATAAAGAGAGGCGCCCGAAAGCCCCCTTAAGTAAGTATATTATACGTATAATTTTAGTAAAAACAAACGGTCTTGGCTAATGCCAGACATTAAAAAGATTGTTTTTGAGTGGAAAAATGTAATCTCTCCAGGTTGTGTTTTGGGACCCTCTCGTGTGCGGGTGCCAGGCCCACTCATACTGGTGGAGTGCCATTTTTATCGGGATAAGTGTGGGAATGCTGAGTGGTACTACATTTGTGGATCCCCCACAGATTCTGGATCTTCCTCTCATAGAAATGTAAGGACAATGCATGTTTTTGTCAAAGTTTGAGTTTTGGAGGGCACTGAGGGTAAGAAATCATGAGATACATGCAAGGCGCAGTACCCTGGACTTCCCGGGGAATCTAGGTTTCATAAATATCTGAGTTTGGTTTGTTTCCCTGGGTTTGTTATAGGGGTGGGTAACCCAATAAACCCTTGCGGGCTTGGGCAATCAAAGTGTTTAAGGAAAAAAGTGCCAGCAAGGGATTTGTTTACTGCTTAAAGTTTAACAGTGTAGTGAAGTCTGTATTATTTAGACTTATCAGCTGAGTGGAACAGCAACTGTTCAACGTATTTTCAATCTGTTTCAAAATTCTATAGAAGCTACCACACTAGCCCCATACCAGTACAAAAACTTGAACAGATTCACAGCAACTTTTATGGTTATAACCAATAAATGAAATATTGGACACAAAAACAAAGGTAGAGCAACACGGAAAGGTTTGTTCTTCAAAGAAAATTATTATTTATATTCTTCCAAATGTAAATTGTCAAAATATCAAGGGTATACAGTTAATGGTGATTGCATATGTATCTTAAGTAAATGGAGCTGACAAAACAATCCATTAATACAAAAGAAAACAATCCAGTCTATAACAAAATAGATAAAATTGACTTCTTTTAAAAGATAATAAATAGAAAGTCAAGTGCGGACAGTAGACTTGGATTGATGTGTCGACGTTTCGGTCTCAGTGGTGAAATCCAGAGACCATCATCAGGACAGTGAAATTAATGCAATGAAGATGACCCCTACAAAAAAATATTTAATAAAATTAACAAATGATCCTAACACGTGTTGCTAACATGTATCAACGATTTTTACATGTGTTTACACTATTTACATTACAAAAGTCTAACAAACTAGTCAGTGTGGTGACAAGAGTGTTAACTAACAAGGTTACTTAAACAAAATAAGGCAGATGCACTTACTTATAGTAAATTTAGGAACAAGCTATAGGTGAGCTGAAGTATAAATTCAAGGTTCATTGCCTGTAGGAAATGGAAAAAGCCCAAATGAGCTGACAAATCGCAAGATGTATTGCTAGAAGTGTCCCTAGCGATATAATAGAGACCTATTTAATAATCATTTACCTTAAGGGAACGTCAAGTCTCCCCTGTGGTTGTATCCATATATTCAGGCCAAATAAGTATTAAATCCTTATGGTGGAGAATCCCTGTATCATCAATCTCAGGATCCAAGTTAGCTGTGAAACGTATAAAGTTTACAGGTTTGGAAACAGATCTGGAAAGGTTCTTGTCTATTATACCAATGTAACGCGATGTATCTGCTTTGAAGTAAAGGGCACTAAGGTGAGATTAATCATGTTGACAACAATTTGTCTCAAACAAGACGGAAGTTATGTGTGAACTCCGCATTACCACTGCTCAAGGTTCAATGGAAAGGGCGTGACGGTGCCTCTTGTATGTTTACACATGCTTAGAGCAATCGTGTAAGCAACACACACTTATACATATTTAATCGTTTTATAATGTTTTTTAAGTATGTTGAAAGCACGAAATTACTTATATAGGAAAGTATCGAGAGATACTCGAGCACTATTGTATGTAAGCATTGCAAAACATAGTTTGTGCTACGTATGCGACACTCAATAAAGTTTTACATTGTACCGCTGCAGTAGAATAATTAGCTAAATGCAGCGATTCAGCATTTAAGTTTAAAATTGCATCGCTGCGGCTGAAAAGAATAATAAGATGGTCGCAGCGGTTCGGCATTTAGTTAGCAGAAACGGCGTCTTAGGGCCGCCGATCTCGAGTTTGTACTTACTTTGGGAAATGGCATAAGGCACGAAGCGTCTCCTCTGCGTCGGGTCAAAGGTGATCAGAGGATTACGCCAGACTAAACCAATATATAGTGATGGGAATTGAAACGGCATAGTCACGTGACACGGAACGGCCGGAAGGCTGTAAGTTAGTAAACACGGCCGCCATATTATAGTGGTCATATCGTCATGTGTCACAGCAAGAAACAAAACTCATCATTTGCATTAGTCAAGCGCATGATCTATTTAAATTGGTTTAAAAAGATTCAAATGGCAAAAGTTGGTCAAAAGCAGTATCTAGGCTATTATTTGGGAAGTTATCAATAACGGGGTAGTCTATTACTCAGATTGTATGGTTGTTTTCAAAGTTGTCTATTTCTGGGTAATGAAAGTGGATTATGCCCAAGGCTCACTTTATAATGAGTGTGCGAAAGAAAATATAAATTGACAATAAATTGACAGCTGTCGCATAATAAATGCGCGCACATTCTAAAAAAACAATTCTAAAAACAAGACCTCGTGTAGACTTAATGTCATACATAATTGAATATGGATCTTACAAACATGTACATAGTGTCATAGACCACAGTTTTTGATTTGACTACAATTTTTGAATTTATGACGTATTGTAGTTCACAAAACAAGGTGCATGTAACCCTGTAGATACACATGATGAGATGTTAGTTACAGAAACATACACACGTCTGTTGCAATACAGAAGCGCTCACAATCTTTGGGGAATCGTGTGCTACTTTATCATAGCGTATCAGGTATGTCAGGGTTTAATAGGTTTCCATGGGTGGCAGCCAGGCTTGGGCCCCTTCTGGTTGCGGATACTAGGCCCACCCCAAGTGGGATACCAATTTTATTGTTACAAGTGTGCAAGGTGATAGAAAACCCACACAGATGGGCATGGTCAGATCATTTCCTGATTCAGTTTACTATTCCAGGATTGGCCAAAAAGCCCCTACGAATTAAGCCGATGGCAGTCAAGCGTAGGCAATGGGGAAAACTTAAGCTGGCCGATTTAGAGCTTGCCTTAAGAGCAGGCAGCTCCCCATTGAAGGAAAACTTGGATGAAGCCTGGATAGACTATGAGAATTGGTTAACTGGAGCGCTGGATGTAGCTGCACCGTGGACAACTAAGGCGCCAGCTAGGTGCTCTAAGTGAGCACAGTGGTTTGACACTGATCTAAGAGCGGCCAAAGTGAGGTGCAAAGGATTAGAGTGTATCTGGCGAACAAAATACGAGGAAACAGCTAAACTCGAATATAAAAATAACATAAAAAACTATCATAGGATAATCAGAAAGGCCAAAAGAAACTTTTTAAATAAAAGAATTGAATCCGCCGAGAATTCTTCCAAAGAACTCTTTGTTATCTATAAGGAACTCACCTCACTTGAGAGGACCATATTCCCAGATGCTCACTTTATAGCAACCTGTGAAGCAATTGCGGACTTTTTTGTCCAAAAAGTTGAGACCATTTACAAAACCTTTCCCGGGGAAACTGATGGTCCGCACATAGACCACACTACTCTTACCGAACTGACAAATACCTACCGCCTCAATCAGATCACAGTGCCGGATAACACTGAGTTGCTGAAAATCATCTGCAGCATTCAATCAGGCTCCCCCAAAGATGTAGCTCGACCTAAGATCTTGAGGAATCAGGCTAAACTCCTTGTAAATCATATAAGCCACATGGCTAAACTGTCCTTTCAGACGAGCTATGTACTGCAAGATTGGAAAACAGCACAGGTCATCCCTATAAAAAAAAGCCAATCTTAGTGTAGCCCAGTTAGACAACTTTCGTCCCATCTCACTTCTGCCTTTCAGTGCTAAAGTAGTGGAAAAGATAGTTAATGCTCAGCTGATGAAACACCTAGAAGAGGGCCATTGTCTTCACCCCTCGCTGTCTGGCTTCAGAGCGCACCATTCTACAGAATCAGCTCTCCTCTTCTCGACAGAACTACTACGAGGAAGAGTAGATGAGGGGAAGACAGCTGCGCTATTGCTATTAGATCTTAGCGCGGCATTCGACACTGTCTCGCACCCCCTACTACTCTCCCGTCTCAGTGAAGCAGGGATTGAGGGTCTGGCTCATGAATGGATGCGCTCATTTCTTGCAGACAGACAATTTCAAGTACACTGTCCCCCCTATAAGTCGGAAGTACGATCACTCAGGCACGGGGTTCCGCAGGGCTCGATCTTGAGCCCTACGTTATTTAATCTATATATGGAGCCCCTTGCTAAGATAGTAGAGACTTATGGGGTGGATATAGTGTCCTACGCGGATGACACCCAATTGGTGGTGACACTGTCCCAGCCTTCCGAAGAAGCCTCAGCAAATTTCTCGGCCTGTCTAAGCAAACTAGCTGGCTGGATGAATAATAACTGCTTACCCCTCAACATGAATAAAACGGAGCTTCTTGTGTTGGGGAAAGCACCATCCATCTGGTCCTCCACGTGGTGGCCACCGGAACTAGGCTCCATCCCGATACCCTCGGAGCAAGTGACAAACTTAGGGGTCAGACTGGACACTAATCTGTCCTTTGAACACCACACTAGAGGGGTAGCAGGTAAATGCTACAGCATCTTGAAAACCCTGCGTAAAACCCTGGACTCCCTCCCTATAACCAGCAGGAGAACTTTGATCCATACCCTTGTGACTCCCCACCTAGACTACAGCAACTCACTATATATGGGCTTGAGCAAAAAAGGTCTCCATCGTCTACAGTGTGTGCAGAAGGCAGCTGCCAGACTGGCACTGAACTTATCTAGAAAGTCCTCAGGGAAACGGGCCTTAGCCACCCTTCACTGGCTACCTATTCGTGAGCGCATTGTATTTAAAACAATGTGTATGGCTCATCGTATTGCGCAAGGGAAGGGGCCAATCTATCTCCAAAAACTACTGACCAAGTATCAACTCAAGCGCCATTTGAGATCTCTGGGTAGTATGCTTTTCTAAGTACCCAGAATCTACCGGGCGCGTATGGGGGGAAGGTCTTTTAAATATCTGGCCAGCAAACAATGGAATGCCTTACCCATTGAACTCCGCATGGAACCATCGGAGACAAGGTTCCGTCAAAAATTAAAAACACATCTTTTTCCGAAATTGTGAGACCCCCTGACCGACCCCAGTCACTTGTAACTTCTCTGATACGGCTCACTTTATTGTCTACACAGCGCGGGGACACACTGTTTCCTAGTGTAACCAGGCGCTATACAAGCAGTTTTTAATAATAATAATAATAATAATAATTCCAGAACTTTGTTGCACAGAAATGTTAGTAACTTGTGTTTTTTGCTAAAGTTTAAGGTTTGAAGAGCACTGTGGGCAAGAACACGTCTTGGCATCTATGCAAGGCACACCATCCAACACTCCCCTGGGTGTATAGTCTTCATAAATGTCTTTGTATGATATGTGTCCAGGGTTGGCAGCTGACCCACGCCCAAAATCCCAGCTACGTACATTACAAAAAGTGTTGGTTTTGAGTAGAACAATTTGACCTGTCCCTTTTGCATTTTGGGGCCTTACCTCTTACAGGTGCTAGGTCCATCAACAGATGTGGGCTACCCTATTTATCGGAAGAAGCGTGGGAACACTAGATGGTAGTAAAGTTGTGGATCTCCGCGGATTCTGGAACTTTCCCTCACAGAGGTTTGCAAGGCCTTCTGGGTAAGAAATTGTCATGGGCCTCACACAAGTCACACCATCCTAAACTACGCTGGTGGTCTAGTTTTCAGAAATATCTGGGTTTGTCATTTTTAGAAATAGGGGTCTCTAGTTGGCAGGTTTGTACCGTGCCCAAGTAGGGACCCTTCCTTCTAGTCGGGGTAAGGGGATTTACACTTCTAAAATAACCCCTGCTGACACATTTACTAGCTTGGCTTGATCAGTCACGCTTATCTCAGAGGCAATGTGTAAACCACACGAGTTTTTAGAAAACTAGCCAATATCTATCCGTGTAAAACAAAACAAAAACAATAAGAATCCAACATACAGTCATAAAGATATGAAATGTGCAAGAATCCACATAAAATACAGTTCCTTGAAGTCAGTAGTTCCATAAGGGGCTATCATGGCGTTGTGAACAAACAAATGCAACAGTTCAGGCTGACCGCGAGGCTGCGGGCCAGCTACAGTGTCGGGAAGACCCAAAAACAGTACCTTGGAAATGCAGGGCATTTGGACCCTGTGACGAGTTCGAGTGAGGTGGCGTCGGTTCCGGGGGTCGGTGCAGGAGTTGTCGGGCCCTTGAGGTCACATGCATTGCAGATTATACTCTCCGAGGTTGAAGTCAGGAGCACTGGCGTTGGCAGGTATTGGGGCTGTGATGTAAAGTGGAGCGGTGCATCGTGCGGTGCCCTCAGGTTGCAGTACAGGCAGTGGCTCCGTGACAGCGTCCAGCGGCGTCGGTGAGCCCAGGGCTGTGGTGCACAGTGGGGTTGTGCTTGTTGCGGTGCTAACAGGTCACGGTGCAAACAGGGCTTCGTCATTGCTGAAGCGCTGTCTTAGGTAGACGATCTGGAGTCAAAGGCGCTGCCGTTGGTGGACCAAAGCTGTGGTGTTGGGGAGGGGGGCGGGTCATTGTGCATTTTTCGAGCCGTGCCCCCAGGCCACACTGCAGGCAGCAGCATTGAGGTCAGCTTGGAGTCCCGTCATCAATGAGACCAGGGCAGCAATGTGAAGTGAGGTGGTGTGGCATGCCATGCCCACTGGTTACGGGTCAAGCAGCGGCTCATTGACCTCATCGTATGGCGTCGGTAAGACCAGGGTTGTGGTGCAGTGGTGCATGATACGGAAACAACAGGTCATGGAGCCGGCAACAGCGTCATAATTGGTTTCTTTTTCCCTCTGTGGCAGCTGAAAAACACATTTCCAGATGGAGGTACCCAGAGGATGGTGAAGTCTTTTGTTTTTCAATCAAAAAAGAGAGAAGGGGGACTAGGAGATAATTGAGGTCCAATATCCGTGCTCCACGTAGCAATACAGATCCTAGAAATGGGTTACTGTTCCTATGGGGACACAACTAATGTCCAGAGAGAAAAGATAAAGTGGGGAAGAAGAGAGTCTAGGTTTTGTTCACACAAATAGAGACAATCACAGATTTTGTCTCTTGTTACCATCACACATCCCAACGGATGTCATGCTTCATCATTGGGCGTTGCTCCTCGTAGGGCCGGCGCTGCAATGCCCTACCGGTCCTACAAATGGTCTCTTTGGCGGAGACCTTTTTATTACGCTGTATGATGAGTGCGGGTGTGAGATTTATTCATAGATGGGTTGTGAAAGGTGGGTGCGTGGGTGAGTAAGGTATGCAGTCTAAATATCGTTTTTTTATCGAATGGAGATAATATCGAGTCAGGAATATCGAGTCTGCAATAATATCGAGGTAAGTAATATCGAGGTAAGTAATATCTATTTTAATAGTGAAAAAAAAATATCGAAGGTAGTAAGTTGTGAATATCGAGTGTGTAAAATATCGATTTTGTTAGGAAATAATTAAGATCGAAAGTAAAAATATCGAGTGTCTGAATATCGATTGTAAAAATATAGAATGTCAGAATATCGAAAGAAAAAATATCGAGTATGAAAATATCGAATGTAAATATATAGAAAGTTAAAATATCGATATTATAAATATAGAGTGTAAGAATATTTAAAAATATTTTTTTGTTATTTAAATATTAAATGTAATTTATTTACTAAAATATATATTATTATATAATTTTTAATAAATAATTTAAAATAAGAATTTTTTTTTAGAAAAGTATTTCAAATTTTAGGAGCGGGATGTGGGTTTTTAGGGGAATAGGGTGGGGAGTGTTTTTAAAATTGGATTTTTATTTTTATATTTTTTTAAAATTATTTTAAAAATACAATTTTATTTAAAATTTTTAAAATAATGTATAATAAAATTTAGGAGCGGGATGTGGGTTTTTAGGGGAATAGGGTGGGGAGTGTTTTAAAAAATTGAACATTTTAAATTTATTTAAAATTTTTAAAAATAATGTATAATAAAATGTAGGAGTGGGATGTGGGTTTTTAGGGGAATAGGGTGGAGGAGTGTTAAAAAAATGTGTATTTTAAAATAAAAACATTTTAAATAATTTTTGAAAATTTTAAATTTAATTTAAAATTTATAAAATAATGTATAATAAAATTTAGGAGCGGGATGTGGGTTTTTAGGGGAATAGGGTGGGGAGTGTTATAAAAAAGTGATTTTAGAAATGTTTTTTATTATTTTCTTTAATTAATTAATAAAACATTTTTTAATAAATGTATAATAAAATTAAGTCGTGGGATGTGGGTGGGGAGTGTTTTTAAAAATTAAAATTGATTTTTAAAATGTTTAAATTTCAAAACTTATTTTTAAAATTTGAAAAAAAATAGAAAATAATTTGGGAGCGGGATGTGTTTTTTTTAGGTGAATAGGGTGGGGAGTGTAGTAAAAATTAGATTTTTAAAGAAATACATTATTTTTTTTAAAAAATTGAAAATATTTACATTTTTTATAAAACATTTAGGAGTAGGATGTGGGTTTTTAAGGAATTTGGGTTGTATTTTTGTAAAAGAATTTGTATTTTTATTAATAAATTTTAAAATGAAAAATAAAAAGTAAAAAAAATACAACAAAATTTAGGAGTGACATGTGGGTTTTTAGGGGAATAGGGTTGTGAATATTGTAAACATTTTAATTATTATTAAAGTTTAAATAATTGTTTAAAAAAGTAGAAAATTTTAAATTTTTTCCAAATGTATACTTAGATTTAGAAAAGTGATGTGTGTTTTTATGAGAATATGGACAGTAGTTACCTTAAAATTTTGAATTTTTAAAAATAAATTTATAAAATTTTTACAATATTAATTACTAGATCAAAATTTAAATAATGTAAATTTAAATTTAAGAGTGGGATGTGTGTATTTATGGGTATAGGATGTGGAGTCTTTTAAAAAATTGAAATTGTATAATATTTCAATAACATGTTAGAATTAAATTGAATGTAAATCAATACTTAAAATAATTAATAAAATATAATTGTTTTGTGTACACTATATTACCTGAGTTTGTTGTTGGTGGAGTGGGCATACTAAATTATATGGATTTTGTGCCCAGCACCTTCCTTGAGTTTGTACTTGGTGGTGTGGGAATAGTAAATTATATGGTTTTTGTGACCAGCACCTTCCCTGAATTTGTAATTGGTGGAGTAGGAATAGTAAATTATATGGGTTTTGTGTCCAGCACCTTCCCAGAGTTTGTACTTGGTGGTGTGGGAATAGTAAATTATATGGTTTTTGTGTCCAGGACCTTCCTTGAAATAGTACTTGGTGGAGTGGGAATAGTAAATTATATGGGTTTTGTGTCCAGCACCTTCCTTGAGTTTGTACTTGGTGGTGTGGGAATATAAAATTATATGGTTTTTGTGTCCAGCACCTTCCGTGAATTTGTACTTGGTGGAGTAGGAATAGTAAATTATATGGGTTTTGTATCCAGCACCTTTCCTGAGTTTGTACTTGGTGGTGTGGGAAAGTAAATTATATGGTTTTTGTGTCCAGCACCTTCCTTAAATTTGTACTTGGTGGAGTGGGAATAATAAATTATATGGGTTTTGTGTCCAGCACCTTTCTTGAGTTTGTACTTGGTGGTGCGGGAATAGTAAATTATATGGTTTTTGTGTCCAGCACCTTCCTTGATTTTATACTTGGGGGAGTAGGAATAGTACATTCTATGGGTTTTGTGTCCAGCACCTTTACTGAGTTTGTACTTGGTGGTGTGGGAATAGTAAATTATATGGTTTTTGTGTCCAGCACCTTCCTTGATTTTGTACTTGTGGAGTAGGAATAGTACATTATATGGGTTTTGTGTCCAGCACCTTTACTGAGTTTGTACTTGGTGGTGTGGGAATAGTAAATTATATGGGTTTTGTGTACAGCACCTTCCCTGAGTTTGTACTTGGTGGTGTGGGAATAGTAAATTATATGGGTTTTGTGTCCAGCACCTTCCTTGAGTTTGTAGTTGGTAGTGTGGGAATAGTAAATTATATGGTTTTTGTGTCCAGCACCTTCCCTGATTTTGTACTTGGTGGAGTAGGAATAGTATATTATATGGCTTTTGTGTCCAGCACCTTCCCTGAGTTTGTACTTGGTGGTGTGGGAATAGTAAATTATATGAGTTTTGTATCCAGCACCTTCCCTGAGTTTGTACTTGGTGGAGTGGTAATAGTAAATTATATGGGTTTGGTATCCAGCACCTTACCTGAGTTACTACTTGGTGGAGTGGGAATAGTAAATTACATTGTTTGAGTGTCCAGCACCATCCGTGAGGTTATAGTTGGTGGAGTTGGAATAGTAATTTATATGGGTTTTGTGTCCAGAACCTTCCCTGACTTTGTACTTGGTGGAGTGGGAATAGTAAATTATATGGGTTTTGTGTCCAGCACCTTCCCTGACTTTGTACTTGGTGGTGTTGGAATAGTAAATTATATGGGTTTTGTGTCCAGCAATTTCTTAGAGTTTTTACTTGGTGGAGTGGGAATAGTAAATTATATGGGTTTGGTATCCAGCTCCTTCCCTGAGTTACTACTTGGTGGAGTGGGAATAGTAAATTACATTGTTTGAGAGTCCAGCACCTTCCCTGAGGTTACAGTTGGTGGAGTTGGAATAGTAAGTTATATGGGTTTTGTATCCAGCACCTTCGCTGACTTTGTAATTGGTGGAGTGGGAATAGTAGATTATAAGGGTTTTGTGTCCAGCACCTTCCCTGACTTTGTACTTGGTGGTGTGGGAATAGTAAATTAAATGGGTTTTGTGCCCAGCACCTTCCCTGAGTTTGTACTTGCTGGATTGGGAATAGTAAATTATATGGGTTTGGAATCCAGCACCTTCCCTGAGTTACTACTTGGTGGAGTGGGAATAGTAAATTACATTGTTTGAGTGTCCAGCACCTTCCCTGAGGTTATAGTTGGTGGAGTTGGAATAGTAAGTTATATGGGTTTTGTGTCCAGCACCTTCCCTGACTGTGTACTTGGTGTAGTAGGAATAGTAAATTATATGGGTTTGTGTCCAGCACCTTCCCTGACTTTGTACTTGGTGGAGTGAGAATAGTAAATTATATGGGTTTTGTATCCAGCACCTTCTTTGAATTTGTACTTGGTGGAGTGGGAATAGTAAATTATATGGGTTTTGTTTCCAGCACCTTTCTTGAGTTTGTACTTGGTGGTGTGGGAATAGTAAATTATATGGTTTTTGTGTCCAGCACCTTCCTTGATTTTGTACTTGGTGGAGTAGGAATAGTACATTATATGGGTTTTGTGTCCAGCACCTTTACTGAGTTTGTACTTGGTGGTGTGGGAATAGTAAATTATCTGATTTTTGTGTCCAGCACCTTCCTTGATTTTGTACTTTGTGGAGTAGGAATAGTACATTATATGGGTTTTGTGTCCAGCACCTTTACTGAGTTTGTACTTGGTGGTGTGGGAATAGTAAATTATATGGGTTTTGTGTACAGTACCTTCCCTGAGTTTGTACTTGGTGGTGTGGAAATAGTTAATTATATGGGTTTTGTGTTCAGCACCTTCCCTGAGTTTGTACTTGGTGGTGTGGGAATAGTAAATTATATGGTTTTTGTGTCCAGCACCTTCCTTGACTTTGTACTTGGCGGAGTGGGAATAGTAAATTATATGGGTTTTGTGTCCAGCACCTTCCTTGAGTTTGTAGTTGGTGGTGTGGGAATAGTAAATTATATGTTTTTTGTGTCCAGCACCTTCCCTGATTTTGTACTTGGTGGAGTAGGAATAGTAAATTATATGGCTTTTGTGTCCAGCACCTTCCCTGAGTCTGTACTTGGTGGTGTGGGAATAGTAAATGATATGGGCTTTGTATCCAGCACCTTCCCCGACTTTGTACTTGGTGGAGTGGGAATAGTAAATTATATGGGCTTTGTGTCCAGCACCTTCCCCGAGTTTGTACTTGGTGGAGTGGGAATAGTAAATTATATGGGTTTGGTATCCAACTCCTTCCCTGAGTTACTACTTGGTGGAGTGGGAATAGTAAATTACATTGTTTGAGTGTCCAGCACCTTCCCTGAGGTTACAGTTGGTGGAGTTGGAATAGTAAGTTATATGGGTTTTGTATCCAGCACCTTCCCTGACTTTGTACTCGGTGGAGTGGGAATAGTAAATTATATGGGTTTTGTGTCCAGCCCCTTCCCTGACTTTTGTACTTGGTGGTGGGAATAGCAAATTATATGGGTTTTGTGTCCAGCACCTTCCCTGAGTTTGTACTTGGTGGAGTGGGAATAATAAATTATATGGGTTTGGTATCCAGCACCTTCCCTGTGTTACTATTTGGTGGAGTGGGAATAGTAAATTACATTGTTTGAGTGTCCAGCACCTTCCCTGAGGTTATAGTTGGTGGAGTTGGAATAGTAAGTTATTTGGGTTTTGTGTCCAGCACCTTCCCTGACTTTGTTCTTGGTGGAGTGGGAATAGTAAATGATATGGGTTTTGTGTCCAGCACCTTCCCTGACTTTGTACTTGGTGGTGTTGGAATTGTAAATTATTTGGATTTTGTGTCCTGCAATTTCTTAGAGTTTGTACTTGGTGGAGTGGGAATAGTAAATTATATGGGTTTGGTATCCAGCTCCTTCCCTGAGTTACTACTTGGTGGAGTGGGAATAGTAAATTACATTATTTGAGTGTCCAGCACCTTCCCTGAGGTTATAGTTGGTGGAGTTGGAATAGTAAGTTATATGGGTTTTGTATCCAGCACCTTCCCTGACTTTGTACTTGGTGGAGTGGTAATAGTAAGCACCTTCCCTGACTTTGTACTTGCTGGTGTGGGAATAGTAAATTATATATGTTTTGTGTCCAGCACCTTCCCTGAGTTTGTACTTGGTGGAGTGGGAAAAGTAATTTATATGGGTTTGGTATCCAGCACCTTCCCTGAGTTACTACTTGGTGGAGTGGGAATAGTAAATTACATTGTTTGAGTGTCCAGCACCTTTCCTGAGGTTATAGTTGGTGGAGTTGGAATTGTAAGTTATATGGGTTTTGTGTCCAGCACCTTCCCTGATTTTGTACTTGGTGGTGTGGGAATAGTAAATATATGGGTTTTGTGTCCAGCACTTTATTTGAGTTTGTACTTGGTGGAGTGGGAATAGTAAATTATAATATATGAATGTTTTGTATTTTGTGATAGTACATATAATGATATTAACTATGTTGAACTCATGTTGTATGGTAAAATTATTATTACAATATTAATTTATTTTAGTAGTTGTTAGTAATTCAAAAAACATTAATTAGAGTCACAGCATGTTTAAAATATTTTATTAATTTCAAAACGTAGGTTGTAAAATAAGAAATCAGAAAATAATTTTATTGACATTTTTTAATCTTATCTGTACATTTTTATTTTCATTAAATCAATAAAACATAGTTACATTTTCATCACAGTTGTACATTTGTCTGAAAAAATTATTGCTAACATAATTTATTACAATTATTTTGAAGTAAAGTAATATTTATTCAGTGTACATATTTTTTGCTTATTTCACAGATTTTAATGTAAAAATAAATGTATTTGACACGCTATATATAACAACTTTTTTTAGAATTTTCTAACATTGTGGTAGTATTTTCAAACATTTTTTGTAGTACACATATTTATAAACATTAATACAAAAGGTAGATTTGGTTAACATTATTATAATATTTACATTTGTATATCTTTTAAATAAATTTGTATTATTAATATATAAAATATTAATAATAATAATTTTTACAGATACATTGCTAATGTTTTTAGGTAAAACATTGCTTTATACAAACAGTAAATAATAGTAATATTATTAACAATATTGTATATTCATACAGTCATGTAAGTAATTTGTAATAAAAAAATGTTTTTGTTTTTAATATAAAGTCATTTAAAATAACATATAGTACATTGGAATTATTTTTATAACAATGTTACATTTTTATTTAATTGAAAAAAATACAATAGTTACATAATGTATATTGTAACATGTGTAAAATAATTTTTAAATGTTATTAAATGTTAATAGAAATGGGACTATTTGTTTGTTTAGGCCTATTTTGTAACCGCGTCATGTTATTTTGGGTCATTTCGACTTGGAAGAGCTCGCGGTTGGAGCCTGCTTCGCGTGTAGAAGGGTAAGTTTAAATTTAAGTACTTTATATAAGTTATATGTTTAGTTTGAGTGTTTGCGGAGTGTGTGTAAGTTTTCTATTGTTTTGTAGTTGTAGGATGTCTGTGTTTTAGGAGGTAGTTACGGTTTCCGTTGTGGTTCCGGTTTACTAATTTTGGGTTAGTATGTTGATGAGGTAGGAATAGGGTTAGAAATGTAACGTAATGTTTTGTATTGTGTTTAATAATGTTTTATATTGTATGTTGGGGTGTATTGTGTGCAGGTGGGTATGTATTTTTTCTATTTTACAGGTACTTTATGTGGATTTCATTTTTGGGAGAAGATTGTGTTTTGGTATAATTGGTAGAATGGTTTTGGGCACACTGAGAATGTGCCATCCATCATCCATGTATCGCATTGGTGTAATTTCACCATATTGTTAGCTGTAGCAAACATTATAATTCTTTTTTCTTTCCATGCATTGTCATATATGATGAAAGGTTCATTATTGGGTTATTGTTAGTTCAGGGGGTATTTGGACTTCCTCAAATGTTTTTGGGGCAGGTGTAGCTGTAGTTATTCTTTTTTGCCTAACTATTGTCCTTTTTAGAGAATCTATAGAAGGGACTTGACTTGATGCATGTTGGGGGAGAGTTCTTAGATGGTCTTTAAGAATAGTTGTAGATGGGCGGTCTGTGTTAGTGCTTGCTTCTTTTAGTGAGTCAAGAATTTGTCTAATTTCTATTTCTGTAACGTTGGGAGGGTGGTTATGTTCTGTTGTGTTAGTTGCAGTTGTTTCATTAGTTGTAGCACGTCCATAACATTTATTACTGTAATATTTACTGCATTTCCAAAACACTTTCAATTGATGTTGTTTTTCTTGGGTATATGTGTAGCCCCTATAACAAAGAAGTATTTTCCCTTTCTGTGAAGTTAGAAATTTAGGGGCCGATTACGATTGCGGAATTTCCGCATCCTCTGGGCCGGCGGAAGCCACCGCCGGCCCAGAGGATGCGGAAAAACCGCAGCGGACCCACCAAAGACCCACCGCCACATTAGGATGGCTGGTGGGTCCTGGTTTCCGTCCGCAGCTTTTCTGCCGCGGTTGGCTTACAACCGCGGCGGAAAAGCTCTAATATGGTGGCGGTGTCTCTCAGACACCGTCCACCATATTAGGATGGGCTTCCAAAGATGCTTTTCCGCGGCGGGTTTTCCGCCGAGGAAAAGCATGTGTATCTTCACTGCGGGGGCCCGTTGCGGGCCCCCTAGGTGAAGGGGGGGTGGGGGGTGCACATGGGGGGTACCTATGGTTATGTTTCTAGCGCCAGGAAGCTTCGGCGTCAGTGCGCTTTACAAATGGCACCTAAGATAAGATAAGACATAGAGAAATGTAGGTTTGTTTTAAGTTTATCATGACATTTATCACATTTGCACAGTATATGTACCAGTTTTTCAGTTGTTTGGAGGGCTGTGCTCTGTGTTTTGATGGTTTTCTTCTCTGTTTCTTTTGTAGATAGCTCTGTTGGTAAAAGAAAAATAATTTATTGTATATGTTTTGTTCTCAAGTATTGGTTTCCTTTTCACTTGGACTTTTTCTTTGTAAGTTTCGTTTTATAACTTGCCTCTGTTATTTCAGTTTGTATACTTACTTTGTTTTTAGAGTTGATAGGTTTGTAAATGTTGGCCTTTTTTTCTTTAATTGTGGTGTATCTGCAATAAATGGTAAAAATTAAAGAAATTGATTAGTTTATTGTTTAATTTATTATTTGTCGTTTGTAGTGTTAAGCCTAGTAGTTAAAGTCAGGTATTTACTTTGGTATTCTTTATCCTTTGTTTGATGGTAGTAGTTTTCTGTTCTGGTGAAAATTTGGCAGAGTTTCCCCTTCTTCACGTTTTGTGGCACCAAGTGGTATCTAATTGTGTGTTTTCTTTCTTTATATAGTGTTTGAATTATGTGTTGGTTGATCTCATTGGTCGATGTAATTGTTTGGTGTGTTTTATTGGTTGTTTGAGGCATTTTGAATTTTTTTGGTAGTTAGTGAATCATTTTGTAGATGGTAGGTAATGATTTTATATTGTTGTGCATTTATAGTTATTTTTTATTATTTAATATAGTTTTGTAATTTGACCTGTATAATGTTTTATATGATTATATCATTTGAACTTATTGTATTATAAAAATGTTTTATATGTGTTAAATGTTGCTGTTTATTTATTGTTTAATTGTAGTATGTTATATGTTATATAAATTTGCTGATTTATGTTATGATTAAAGTGTATTTTTATAGATATATTCCTATATGTATTATGTATATTGCAGTCGATATATTAATTTTCGAAATTTTAGTGGTCTATATTTTAGTTTTCGATATTTTTGATTATTTCTTTATGTGCATTGAAAGTCGATATATTTTAATTGCAATATTTTTTAGGGTCGATAATGTTGTATTCGAGGTTTTTTAGTATATATTTTTCTAAGTCGATATTTTAGTAGTTTTATGTTTAAGTATAGAGAGTCGATATTTTTGTAGTCGATATAATTACGTCGATAATTTTTGTAGTCGATATTCGGTCCGTCCATATTGTTTCAGTGATCCCTGAGTAAGCTGTTTGCTTCAACCCTGAATTGCACTCATTATCATTTGTGCGCTTTATAATTTTATTAGTAAAACTGCATGTCTGTGCCACTTTAGAGGCCATTTAAATGGAAAATATGCTGTCTGTAAACAACAGTGTGCTACCACACCATGCTTTAGTAATATATATGCAACACTGTGCTTCAAAATGCACCACGGACACATACTACATCCTTACCACTGGGTGGCAGGGATGTCATGCCTCCTGTTGCCCAACATGCACATGGAGGAAGGGTACATGCTACTGACACTTAGAAGATGTAACCTCTTTGGTGCTCATGGCGAGCCCAGCTCGTCATGAGTCACAATAGAGCTGTGCTCATTATGAGCTGGGCTCGTCATAACGGTTCTGCACGGCCCACGCGCGATTGATTCCCCGCCTGTGCTGGCGAAATAATCAGTAGGCGGGGTGGTGACGAGCCCAGCTCGTCATGAGCACAGCTCCACTGTGACTCATGACGAGCTGGGCTCGTCACGAGCACCGTGGCGCTGTGCTCACCCCCGCACCGTGGAGGAATTACCCCCGCAGCGAAGGGGTTAAGACAGATTAGGAAGCAAAGGGCAAGCGTTTCCGCATTGATTGCCTCCTCACAGCGGAACACTGCCCAGTCTGCTTGTCTCATGATTATCCTCACATGTGACCGCAAGTGGGGCTACCTGTCTTCACCCATCAGGAGGTGACATTTGTAAGCAGGTTCCAATTTACAACAATCATGCATAAAGCCCTGAAGGAACCCAGGCTGCCAGTACAGTGCTTTGGCACACATTCCTTTCGCATATGGCAGCCACAACAGCAGCGTCACTTGGAATGGGGGAGGTTTGGTAGATGGAATCTGAGATATTAAAGGTGTATGTCAGGCTGGAGATGTGCTAAGCCACCAATATATTTATTCTGAAAGTATTTAGGAACGCATGAGAACAGTATGGCTGTTAGGCCACTCATTTATCACAAGGGCACAGCAATGGGCCTGAGTGAGAAAAACAATACAAAGGAATATGGCTGCACAACACAACCCTGGTCTGCTAGAGCAAGCTAGGGATGAGATGGGCGCAGCTGGTACCGATGGTGTATTGGACCTGGAAACAAGAGGAAGGCCAGGCATGCTTGTGGTTCATCTATGGGTAATGACCTGACAAGCTTAGGGAGACAACAGTTGCTGGAGGGGATGAAGAGGGATCTCAACTAGGCAGATAGTCTCATAAGACCATAGAACATCGTGTGGTCTGAAATCATACCGCAATTCAGGTGTAGGGGAGCAGAAGACCATGATGCGGTTGAGAGATCTAGACTACGGGCCTGATTTTGGTTTTGGGGGACTCCCACTGTCCTTTTATTGCTGCAATTTTAAGTACTTGTTTGAACTAACGGAGTTCCGCCCACCGTGTAGATGTGGGTTGGCTGAACCAACGTCCTCATTAACAGACTGTATCCCCTCACATGAGCTGCGCTCCCCCGTCGGCGTGGCAGACTCCTCTGCTGGCTGACAGTACTACATCACCGCCAGGTCGGTGGTTTTGCGTCTACCCTATTGAGATGTCCCCTTTATGCTGGGGGAAACATCCGTTACAACGTAACTGGTACAACGCGGTACCGACACAGCTTTAACAACGAAAGTCGTTACAAGGACTTTCGCTGGAGGGCGCTCTAGGATAGGGGATAGTTTAATTTACTATCCAACACCTTCCCTACTATCCACGGGGACTGGTGTTGGAATAGTAAATTAAACTATTCACTATCGGGGCCCCCCCCAACGCAAGTTGTAGTAACGACTTGCGTTGTTAAAACTGCATCGTAAAGGGACGCGTTGTAACGGTACGCGTTGTACCGTCATACATCCTTATCCTGGTGTTGTCATAGCAGTGGTTTGCTGATGTAATGAGTCCCTGGGTTAGTGGAGACTGGGAAGTACTACTAATGAATGTGTCAATACACATATATGTTGTGTTTGCTCCAAAAACATATGTAGGTAATGTATTATTCCCCTTTTTTTTACATATTCCATACCACACAAACAACATGCACACACTATTGAGTGTACATCCACAGGCATCACAAGCACAACATCCACAAGCGCCACAACAACAATTCTTTTTTTGGGTGTCAATACAGCTGTGTTAATTTTTACCTAAAAAAATTGTAAAATGAACACTACTGCATTACAAATATGAAAAAGATAGCATTTAACAGCAAAGTGAAAATACACAAGGCTACAGCAATTGTAAAAGAACCTCTCCTTAGATACCGTCATGGTGAAGTAGAAGCAGCAAAGGAGAGACCTGGACAATTGTGTTCAAGCTGGAAACTGAAGTAGAAAACAGTAAAAAAGGTAAGTTTATACATCATTTCCTTCAAATCAACCAACTCAAGATAGGAAGTATCCCCACCACGGTGCCTAGACGGAAAGACACATCATGGTTAGATTGACAGAAATCCTAGCTGAATTCTTTCCACCGACAGCCACTTTTTCCTATGACGCAGTTGACGCAGGCGAACAATCCTGGGGGAGATGGCAGGACTCGGACGGTCTCTTGTCCATAGACCCACCAACATCTCAATACAGCAGGCGGACTGCCAAGTAGGTGGGTGGAGAATCCGACGGAAAAGCAACAGACATTACTGCCAAGATCTAAATCAGGCCCTGTAATCTTTTCCCTTTCCCAGATTATAATAAGAGGCCAAAGGAGTGGTTTTATGTCTGCACAAGGTTATTTTATTGGCTTATATAATAGTTGCTGTAGATATAGTCCATAAGAACAATGGCTCTTTCCTTTTTCCTTACAGGATCAGAGTTAGGAATCTCCTCGCCTGTTCCTTGGGAGGAAAGCGAAATAAATGCAGGTAAGTTACCTATTCTCTTTTTTCTAGACCCTACCACCTTCACTGTGTTTTTTGTACAGTAGCTCCCTTTGGGCTAAAATGACTAGTTTTCCATTAGTGGTACACACACAGGGGAATTTATTGAATATGCTCAAATAATACTTGAACTTGCTCTTATAGGATTACCCTTGATAGCGTAGCCAGAATCAGCTTACAACAAGAGTGAAAAGAAAGACTTCTGACTCTGAATGAATTTGAGAGTATTCCGCGGTATCCCCTTCTGTTACACTACCAGCCCACCTTCCCCGATCGTGCACCTGCATTAACCAGGCTCCTCCTGGAACGCGGCTGGGACAGCTGGCATACCGGCGAGGTTCTTCCTCTGCAAATAGCTCACAACCTCTACGTGTATCTTGGTCTATTTCCCCACAGTTTGCTGGTGGCTAGGGTTCCTCTTCGCCTTGTCCCGAAGCTGTGGCTCCCGTCCCAGTTCCATGTCATGTGGAAACCGTCTCCGAGGCCCCAACTCCTTCTCGGTTAGCGAAGGAAGGTGAGGGAATTCCTTATGAGGACCTGGAAAAATAAATGCCAAATGCGTGCTAATTTCCATCACCAATTCACAGTTGTCACCGACATCCATAAATCTTAGGACAAGAAAGTTCACTTCAATGACTCAAATATGATAACGTTTGCTCATGTAAGTCATTTATCTAAAGTCTCAATTTCAATGGTCAGGTAACATGAAATCGCATTTCATGATCAGATTTAATAACAGTCAATTAGTAAAATTAGCCACACAATGCCATTTGGGGAGAGGCGTTAGGGCGATCGACCTCGTATCTGGGGAACTGGGTTCGAGTCTCGGCAATGACACTGAACATCCTGTGATTCTGGGCAAATCACTTAATCTCCCCGTGCCTAATAAAAAATGAATGTTTCCTCATGTAATGCAACTGGTGCTATGTAAAGCGTGCTGATACCCGAGGTCAAGTTTGCGCTATTTAAAACTCTGTAAAATAAAATACAGATTCTATAAAAGAAAAACATTTGATGGTTACCTAGAAAAAGAATGAGAGAGACTCATGGGAAAAATCGAGATTCAGCATTTAGACCATACAAACCAAATTTTCAGAACTGAAGAACAGTGGTCCACATAAAGGAGTCAGTCAACCCTTCAGCCGAAAGGTTATTTCCTGCACACTTTACCACCTGGCAAAGGGCGGGTTCGAGTCAGTTCAGGAAAGTTCAGTTCAATGGTTTGGCATTAAAGGGAAATCAGTTCAGTCTGACAGCATGCCAGGTAGGGAAATAGTAAATGACAGCCAGCCCGACTCCTGCTCCAAGGCGCAATTATACCTCCAATAGTTTACTGCTTACGCCCACAAAGTATCCTTTTTGTCATCTCATATGGTTTCCATTGGTTGTCCACAGTGGGCTGCTCATGGTGTAATCAATACCTCACAAAAAATCTGGAAGCATTAAGAAATCCTTTTGCAAAATCATCCAATTCTTTTATTTTATATTTCCATCCTTTCCTCAGAAATAAGAAATTTCACTTTGTTTACAGTCTCTCTGTTGCCAGACACTCTCTCTGGGTTTTTAATTTTATCTATACATTTCTGTCAAAAGTGTTGCTTAATCAAAAGTGAGTCCTTTGTCCTAGAGCACAGGAAAGAAACTTCACGAAAAGTTTTCACAGCGTCTAAAATGACTACTTCAACTCGATTTTGCCTTATGAGCAGGAATCATGAGAAAAGCATCTGAGGCGTACAGTGAATTTTTTGTGCATTATTACCACATTATGATTAATATAAAACACACATTATTATTTGCATTTCGTCTCCTTAATTACGTTCAATCATCATTCTTCTTTATAGATTATTTATCAGTATTAAGCACTACCAAAAAAATAATTAGCATATTTATCATTTTTCTCAACATATATTTACTATTCATTATAAAATACACGTTTTTATAACACATTACTAAAGGAAACTGCAAATCTTCTTATTATTCAATCATCTTTGAATTAAACATTTTATCATTTCAGGTGTTTCATTATGCAGGTATTACTTTTATTTGGCACAGTTTAAAAATTATGGTCAGTACATTTTCAATGTTAGCTATTATTTAGTTTCTTAAACGTGATTATGTAAAAGCACATTTCCATTGTTTCTCTCGCTCATTACATTTTCACAATTCCATGTTCCTAAATTCTTCGGCATGCTTTTACGATGGAGTATGAAATTTCACTTTTTTCGACTTAACCAGTTTACATGCCTTATATCAAAAATAATTATTGTATATTGCTTTTGAAAGTGAGAATTGATAGAGGCAACCATCACCTAACTTTTACGCTCCATCAATTTCCCCTTTGGTTGCGAATCAAACCATCACACAATCTTATCTTATCTTTTGATCTTATTCTGATGTCACATTAGAATGAAGTTGTCTTGTTCCAGATTTTTCATATCATCATAAAAACCACATTTTCTATTTTCTAATTCAATTTCTGGTTTATTACTTTTTCACACTCTTGTTTCTTTACAACTTTTTTATGTTTACAATAGCGATACATTAGTATTAGTATTATTACTAATAAGCCAATAGCAATTGTTCTTAATGGTGTTCATATTTTTCCCACAGAGCTTTTTCCCAGTGATACAAACCAGTTTCCCACAGAAGAAAATTCCTTCTCAATTTTCTTCTAAGCATCATTTACTTTTAGTTCAGATAGTTATTTTCCTAAATTGGTAATATTGCTTATATATCCCTTCAAATCTTTACTTTTGTCTGGGGGATATAAGTGCAACATTTGTTGAACCTTCAGCATGCGACAACCTGCCGAACCCTATTCGGATGGAAGAGAACCACCCTAGGTTTAGAAAAATGCTAAAAACTTTCCTATTTCTGTAATCTCTCGGGGGATGAATTGGATCACTGCAGCGCTGGGATGCCTCCGGGTAACCACGCGCTATATAAATGAGTATTCATTCATTCATTCAAGTCGGTTTGTAAAACCATAGATCGAATAGCAACCATTTCCATGTCAATTACTAAACAAGCATTTACAATGTAATGGTCTCGTCATCATTAAAGGTAGAGCTATTGGCATTGCTCATGACATTTCTTTTTTTTTTTAAATCATCAATGGCATTGCCATTTACATTGCCAATAGCTTAATCGTTAAATAAATGGCATTGTCATTTAGAATGCCAATAGCTACACCCTACAAAGAGCCACCCTCACACAGACAGTGCCACCCACACATAGAGCCACCTACAAAAAAAATAAATGGCATTGTCATTTACATTGGCAATAGCACAATCAAGGGGGGAGAGGCAAGAAAAATGGCACAATTAGGGGAGTAGAGGCAAGAAAAACTAGTGTAATCAGGGGACAGAAGGCAAGAAAAAGGAGTGCAATCAGGGGGCAGAAGGCAAGAAAAACGAGTGCAATCAAGGGGCGGAAGGCAAGAAAACCAGCACAATCAGGGGAGCAGAGGCAAGAAAAACTAGTGCAATCAGGGTGCAGAAGGCAAGATAAACGAGTGCAATCAGGGGGCAGAAGGCAAGAAAACGAGCACAATCAGGGGGGCAGAGGCAAGAAAAATGGCACAATCAGGGGAGCAGAGGCAAGACAAATGGCACAATCAGGGGAGCAGAAGCAAGAAAAATGAGAGCAATCAGGGGGCAGGAGGCAAGAAAAACACAAGAAAAATGGCACATTTAGGGGAGCAGAGGCAAGAAAACGAGTGCAATCAGGGGCAGAAGGCAAGAAAAAAACGAGTGCAATCAGGGGGCAGAAGGTAAGAAAACCGAGTACAATCAGGGGGCAGAAGGCAAGAAACAAGCACAATCAGGGGGGCAGAGGCAAAAAAATGGCACAATCAGGGGAGCAGAGGCAAAACAAATGGCACAATCAGGGGAGCAGAGGCAAGGAAAATGGCACAATCAGGGGAGCAGTGGCAAGAAAAACACAAGAAAAATGGCACATTTAGGGGAGCAGAGGCAAGAAAACAAGTGCAACCAGGGGGCAGAAGGCAAGAAAAAAACGAGTGCAATCAGGGGGCAGAAGGCAAGAAAAACTAGTGCAATCAGGGGGCAGAAGGCAAGAAAAACTAGTGCAATCAGGGGGCAGAAGGCAAGAAAACGAGCACAATCAGGGGAGCAGAGGCAAGAAAAACGAGTGCAATCAGGGGGCAGAAGGCAAGAAAACGAGCACAATCAGATGAGCAGAGGCAAGAAAAACGAGTGCAATCAGGGGGCAGAAGGCAAGACAACGAGCACAATCATAGGGGGTAACCAGGGGGTTTGGATGGGGGAAAAGGGAAATAGAGGGGGTTGTCAGGCCATGGGTAGAACATTGTGATGAAAAGTGTAGGGCCAGTTAGGAAAAATAATTTTGTTTTTGAAGTCTGGTGGGTGGTTTTCGATAACATGGGGGGGAGTTAAGGGAGGCCAATGCTTGTGGGGGGTCATAGAGGTACTAGGCAAACTGGGGCAGGCACTATTGGAGGCAGTGAGTCAGGGTTGGAAGTTAAGCTTGGGAATGCAGAAGTATTTAACTAAGTGGGGTGAGAAGTAGTAGAAAGTGTTTAGCAAAACCAGATCCTACCACTGTACATTTGTTAGGTGCATGTTGCCCTGTGGTGAGACGTAGGCAAAAGAAAAAAACTGGGCGTGGCACTGACCAGCCTTGTTCAAATGTAGGGGCAGGAGGTGGACATGAGGCGGACAGTGGTTATGAATCAAAGGCCTGGAGTGAGAAACCAAGGGAAGTCAGTGATTTAGATGCATGCTAGGAACCTATGGGCTGGTTTCTGGTGTCAAGCTGGGGAAAGTGTACGTGGCACGTAGTATTTTTATGGACCTGGAGCTCTTTGCGACGCGGGCGAGAATCAGAACAGGCTCCAAGTGTCCTCTCCTAGGGAACGGGTTTCGGATGGGGGTGTTGAGGGCACTAGTCAACAGCGAGTAGTTGTGTCTAAGCTGAACACCAGTTGACAGAGGAGGCAACAACCCACATCCTTCTAGCCCCCTCCCTTTCGTACTCACCGTTCTGCTCCCCCAGGAAGACCAGCTTGAACTTGCGAAGCAGATTCCCGAAGTCTCCTCCGGCAGACATGGCGCTGCAGCCTGTGGGGAGAGAAGGGGCGGGGTAAAAATAGACGGAAAATACACAGGGAAGGGAGCAACCTCCCCAGAGAGCCCTGGCTGCGAGTCCTGCACGGCCCGGAGCTGTGTTCCGGAGTCCTGGGTGCGTGGCAGGGGGCGCTGCTCGGGCTCCTCTCCCAGCTGCCGCTGCTGCTCGGGCGCCGTGTCTCACCGCAGCTTCAGACCCTCCCTGCGCGACCTCTCACACACACTCAACGCAGGCACGCCGCGCAGCTGACTGACGGTAGGCCAGGCTGAGGGAGCGCGTCAGCTGTTTGCTTGCCCGCAGGAAAAAAAAGGTTAACACACGATTCACTGACTGAGCATTAATAGCAGCTAAAAGGCAGATACTGAAACATTGAGCGAAGGTAGAGGGCACACTGCTACAGATAGAGGAACATGCTACAGATAGAGGAATAAGGCCCCCTGACTTTGAAAGGGTTCAGGTTTATTTACAGGCAACCTAGAAAGTCGCAGGAGGCACCCTCATACACTACATGGGAAGTCAAAGCCCAGAGGTGGGGTAGGATGAAAATCTCACACCAAACCTTTGACTGACACGGACAAAGACACGGACCGCGGGAAAAAGACACGGCGGGGAACGAGATGTGGGGGGGGCGGGAACAAAGACACGGACAGAGGGAGGGGGGCGGGAAAAAGACACGGCGGGAAACGAGGACAGCAGCGGCCTGCCTCATCTTAAGGAGCAGAAAAATGGCGGCCGCAAAGCTCCGAGCATTTTTGGATTCGGGGGCGTGTTTTGGTGTTCTGAGTGACGGGTGACGTCACAGGTGGAAAGAACGCCAAAAACACGCACCCGAATCCGAAAGACACGGGGCTTGTTTGGAGTGATGCCTCTCTCCTCCAATGGCTGGCCTCCGTTTAGGAATCCAGCCAATGGAGGAGAGATGGAGGAGAGAGGCGGGTTCAAGCCCCGTCTAAAAAAAGATCTCCGACCGGAGACTGCGCAAGCACAGCCTTTAGGTCCTCAACCTAAAAATCCACCAGCAGTATCTGTTGATAATCGATCTACTACTGTTGAAAGTTTTCAAGTTTTGTGTGAATTCAATATTTCCCCAACTGAGGGTATTATTGCTACAAAAATATCTCTAATAATTTCAGCAGCACTTATCCCTCTTCTAAAACGTGCAAGTTTTCTTTCATTGATTGCATTGTGTTCATTTACATGAAAGTTTTGGAAAAAATATTCCCATGTAGCAACTTCCAAACCATTGTTTAGGCAATTTATAATAAGCATTTTTTCCACACACAAAATATCCTCCTGGAAATACTGGATCCAATCCAGTCAGAAATAGGGGGTCATTACGATAGTGGTGAATCCGCCATCTGCAGCCTGCCGTGGCGGATTTACCGCCATCGTACAGCCATTCTCCACCCGCTAGGGAAGTCCGTCCGCCACGGGGCCGACACAGGCTATCGTTACGATTGTCTGCTGGACCTAGAAAGCATACCTAGAATGGTGGCGAGGCCAGCAGGCACAGTCGCCAAATTAGGATGCTTTATCCCCGCCAGCCTTAAATGGCGAGTGGGCTGCCGGAGATTGACTTTAGGGGGCCCGCTAGCAGGGGAACTACAGTTTGCACTTGGGCACCTACGGTGCCCCCAACATTTCCCTGCACCATGTGGCAGGCACTGTGTTGTGCCTGTCACGTAGTGCAGAGAAATGCAAAACCTGCAGTTTTACCATTGCGATGGGTGCTGCAGCCTGCAGCACCCATCGCAATGGTAAACATGCCCCATGCACCCACCACCATGGCGGTCGAATTGTAATTCCATGTGCAGGACTGCTTCCATATAGACAGCCGTTCCCAATTCCTGTGACGATGGCGGACGTCCTTAAGACTGTCCACCATCGTTATGATCCCCATAGTCCCCAACCTGGTATGTTCACAATCACTGGAACCAATAAATTAAATATTATGTTCTGTCTTGCATCTTAATATGAAAAGCTTTCCTTTGTGTTGCCAATCTAAAGTCATTGCAGTGTATGTCTCTCCCTTTTTATAATCACCCTCCCCATGTGCCCATGGAGGTGTTCTCACTTGTTTTTCAGATTTCTTCTTTTTTTCCTCCCGCCGATCTTCTACTGAATTAATAAATTCTTTTACTACACTATAATTTGAGCAGTAACATTGAAACTGCCCTTTACAATATAACACACTTTTTAGCACACTACAAGATATGCCATACATTAAAGGAAGGAGATGGTAAGTCACCTCTTCAGACACAGACGTAGGTAGTTGCATGCACACATAACAATTTCATGCATCCATAGTATTGACGTACTCATACAACAATTTTGTAAATATATTTAGTGAAAAATCATGAATTGAACGATCATGATGTAAATCATCACTTGTTAAATCATTAGTTATTACCACTCCTTCTTGCACTTTAGTCACTATAGTAGTTTTGGTCACATGCAAATTAGTATTTTTACTCAAATAAACATGATGAAGTAGATTTAGTATTATCAACAACAAGACAAGGATTAGAATAAAAGCAGTCAAATAGCAAGCACCTATACACTTACGCCTTATTTAAACTGGATTTGAATTGTCCATCTCGTAGCTAGAGGTACTCATTTAATTTATTTTTTACTAGCAGCCCATCCCGACGTTGTCCGGGTATGAATTGCTGCCGGCCAGTAGTATATTGTTTTGTAGGATTTCGTTTTGATAGCATTTCTTATCTGTGACAGGCCTGTGAAACGCTCAGATTCACAGTGCATTGCTGATGCACTTAAGAGTGCGCGTTCAGTAGTGTTTGCTTAATAAAAATGATTTGAACACAAAAAAAAAAAAAGTAGTGTGTGAACTCGAGTTTCCCTACTTTATTTTTCCTTGCAATATTATATAGCACGAACTCGACAACATGGCATGAGCACAATATACATTACAGAAGAACACATTCATTTGTGGGAGGCACGGGGAGACAAAGCGTTTTGCCTGGAATCACAGGATGTTGAGCTGATGCCGAGATTCGAACGTAGCTCCCCAGCTCTAAAGTTCGCAATTCTAGAACTTGTGGCGGGAGGTGTGTCTAAAAGTGTATGTCGTGCTGGCCATCAATGAGAGAGACCTGTGCATTGTTCAAATCGGTGGTGAAAAAATATGAGTATGTTGCTGGAGATGTGGGCCGCAGTGCCACCAATGTACTTACCGGGGGAGGGTAAACACCCATTATTCCGCAACTTTCTTTCCGCATACCATCACTCCGCATACTTTCATTACGAAAGTACCATGAATCCGCAATGCCATTATTACGCATGGCATTACATTTTATATGCTTTTACCACGCATACATTTACAACGAAATTAGTTGTAAATGCATGAATGGTAAAAGCATGTTTTTTTTAATGTTTGGATAAGGTAAGTATGGGTATAGGGGTATATGTTTTGGGGTACTGAGGTATATGTTTTGGGCTGTTTGGGTATTTTAAGGGTTCAGATATATTTTTGGGTTATGGGGTACAGGGGTAGTTTTAGGGTTCAGGGCTAGGTTTGGGTTTTGGGGTATAGGGGTATTTTTAGGGTTCAGAGGTAGGTTTGGGTTTTGGGGTACAGGGGTACTTTAAGGGTTCAGGGCTAGGTTTGGGTTTTGGGGTACAGGGGTACTTTTAGGGTTCAGGGGTAGGTTTGGGTTTTGGGGTACAGGGTTATTTTCATGGTTCGGGGCTAGGTTTGGGTTTTGGGGTACAGGGGTATTTTTAGTGTTCAGGGGTAGGTTTGAGTTTTGGGGTACAGGGGTATTTTAAGGGTTCAGGGCTAGGTTTGGGTTTTGGGGTACAGGGGTATTTTAGGGTTCAGGGGTAGGTTTGGGTTTTGGGGTACAGGGGTATTTTTAGGATTCAGGGGTAGGTTTGGGTTTTGGGGTACAGGGGTATTTTTAGGGTTCAGGGGTAGATTTGGGTTTTGAGGTACAGGGCTATTTATAGGGTTCAGGGCTAGGTTTGGGTTTTGGGGTACAGGGTTATTTTTAGGGTTTAGGGATAGGTTTGGGTTTTGGGGCACTGGGTATATTTATAGGGTTAAGATGGGTTAGTGTTAAAAGGTGTTGGGGTATTTTAAGGAGTAAGGGTGGGTTATGATTATGGGGTGCAGGGGTATTTAAAGGGAGCAGGGTGGACACTTGAAGCTGGAATGTACACAACCTGGGAAGAAAAAACAATGAAATATTGGGCACAACGCTCGCTTTTTTTTCCGTAATCCCGCGCCCCACACACGCCCACGCCCCCAGCACACGCCCACAGCACACGATATGAGACATGGCATGAAGGGCAGAACGTACCACACGCCCCCAGCATTTGTCACGCCCCCAGCACAATGCAGACACGCCCACAAGGGACTACTTTGCAGGCACAGTTCTTTTACCTTTTAAATGTATATGGTGGGCGTCTGCATAGCCTATGTCCTTCTGCTGCATCTGCCGTTTCCAATGCTGTATTGGGTGTTGTGATTGGTGCTGTGGTTCCTGAGATTACCCGCCTCAAAGGTTTGGGCTCTCTCTTTATTATATTAGTATAGATATAGATAGATAATACTCTATAACAATAGGCTTTGTGCTGTAGCTTTATGGCAGCATCTCAACACACTTTCTTTATCCCTTTGCTTCTCTTTTGGCCTTTTTTCCCCACACTTTTTCACAACAGTTCTTTAATGGCAGTTTGTATGAGCTGCAATTCTTTAGCAAAATGCGTAGAACTCTTTCTCCTAGTTGGTCGCAGCAGCTAAATATGTCCACTCTGGAACTGTATATCTTTGACTTGGTATTCGTGCTCTCTTTGTTCAACGTACTGCAGTTTCTTCTTCGTCCGTTTTACTTTGCTCAAACTGACTAGAGACTTCAATCATAGTAGAAGGTATTTTTCCTGCAGTTAATATGTGTCTCAGTCTGTCAGATTTTCTGGGCTAACGGTCTTCCTTTCACACTTGTTTTTCTGGTACACCGTTCAAATCCTTGGAGTCAACATTGCTCACAGTTGAATTCCCTTCTCTTTGACCCTCGTTACCAACCGGGATCAACTCTCTTTGACTCTCGTTTATAACAGCGTCTCGAGACCCAGTAGCTGGCACCCTCTCTACTCTGTGCTCAGTTTGAAAGGGACGTCTCTTTGTTACCACTGGTTTATCCATCACAGAACCCGCACTTTCAAGAGGACATGGGACTCGACGAGTGTGGGCTGCATGCACCCAATTAGGTAGACCACCACATTTCACAGCAGTTGTGATTACAAGAATCACTTGATAAGGCCCACGCCAACGAGGTTCCAAACATGATTTTCACCATGCTTCTTTACGAGTACCAAGTCACCTGGTCGTGGCACTGCTCCTGTTGAACGCTAGTTGCGGCTTCTCCCACCTGGTGAGACACAGAACGTACCACATCTTCCAGTCCTTTAGGATAATCGAGTACCAAGTCATCAGAAAAACTGATTTGCTGGGACTGTAGGCTGCCACATAGCCCTCCCCATAATTATTCAATGAGGGGACAGTCCAGTTCCTCTGTTTGGGATGCTCCGCAAACTCATTAACACCAAAGATAATGCATCAGGCCTTTTCAGGGATGTGGACGCACACACTTTTGCTCGTCTGGACTTAATATTTCCATTTACTTGTTCAACGACACCGGATGCCTCTGGTCGATAGGCACAGTGTAGTCTTTGCTCAACTTACTATGCTGCACAAAGCATTCATACCACTTCATTGTTGAAGTGGGTACCTCTGTCCGATTCCAACGAGACTGGAAAACCAAATCTCGGTATTAACGCTCTAAAAAGCAGTTTGGCAACTGTTAAGCTATCATTGCGCCTTGTGTGGTAAGCCTCTAATCAACGAGAAAACAAGCACACAATCACTAAGACATAATTCAATCCATTAAAATCTAGTTGCATGGGGTAAAAGGTCCTCTCGATTTCCAAATGTGACTTGTACTGACCACTTTTTTCTTACTGCATTTTGTTATGACGCAAGAGATGTAACATCACATCTCTTCCCACATGTGCAGGTCAATGGCAAATCTTTGCCATCGGAGACAATAGACTATCTGGCAACACAGGCCTCCCATCCGTGTATACCCACACCTCATCCTCCTGTCTACGGTTACATCCTGTTTTAAACCACCCTTCTCTCTCTGGTTGCTGTACTGTATTTTGTAATTTTCTGATTTCTTCCCAAGTTTCAACAACTGAAAACATCAACCTGAATTTAGTGTCATCAGACTGTTCCTTCAAAGATTCCCCATTAAATGCATAAGAATTTAGGGTGCAATAATGCGCAGTCTCATCCGTGTAACAATTGACAACTGTGACATAATCATTTCACCACCACAATCTAAGCCGACAGTTGTAGTGCCCTTAGTAGGTTTTTCGCACACTCTCCGTTTCGTATAGGTGAACCTGAAGAAGTCATGAACCAACGTTGAGACCACATCTGCCCGAAGTCGTGCAGCACCCCAAAACCATATTGACTGTCTGTGAATATGGTTACACTCATTTGTGCTGTAATGCTGCAAGCCACTTGTGCTGAATACACTCATTTCAACCACAATGCTTCAACTACACTCACCACAGTGCAGATCGCATACACAGCTCACAAGGTAACTCCTGAATCTCTTCAGAATGATCCATCCACAAATAGGACATGATCTCAATCAGGCAACGGTGAATCTTGGATGTCAGGACGTGGTTTGGTACGTAATTCAGTCACATCAAGACAATCATGATCAGCTTCTTCCATCAAACTTCATGTCCTGGCACTGGCATCAAGTTAGCTAGATTCAAGCTCGTACATCTCGCCACAGTCACATTCTCTGCACCGAAAATCACATGCTCATATTTTGTTAACCGACTACTCGTGAGATGCTGTGTAGGGTTCAAGTTAATAACATTTCAACTGAATTTGACACATACACTTTCCCAGGATGAACCATCACAATGTTTTCACATTGTTCCAAACTCACACATGTTGCAGCAACAGCTTTCAAACATCCAGGTAGAGCAGCAGCTACAGGATCCAATGTAGCTGAAAAATATGCAACAGGTCTGTGTGCAGTTCCATTCATTTGCATTAGAACTGATAGTGCACAACCTTTGCACTCACTGCAAAACAGAGTAAAACTCTTATTAAAGTCAGGAATTCCCAATCCTGGAGCTCGACACAGACTGTCCCGCAGTTCGAGAAAAGAGCACATGCATTCTTCATCCCATGGAAACTGATATGATATGTCTTTGTTTGTCAATCTCTGAAGTGCCTTGGCTATCAGAGTAAAATTTGGTATTCACTGCCTGCAATAGCCAACCATTCCCAAGAACATACAAACTTCCTTTTGTGTACTCAGTGGATTAATCTGCAATATAGCAGTGATTCGATCTTGTGATAGTTTTCGGACTCCTCTTTGAATGTGGTGTCCCAAATAGAGAACTTCTCTCTTGCAAAACTGGAGTTTTGCGGGTGACACCTTATGCCCACTCACTGCCAAATGATTCAGTAAAGCAACAGTATCTGAAACACAAGCTTCTTTAGTTCCAGATGCAACTAATACATCATCAATGTACTGCACCAGCACAGAGTGATTCCGCATTTCCAATTATTCCAAATTTCACTTCAATATTTGATAAAAAATTGAGGGGCTTTCCGTATACACTATATTGTGTGTACTCAGCACCGTGCAAAAACATGGTTTCCGAACCAGAACACAAACAAACATTGGCTGTCCGGATGCAAGGGAATGGAGAAAAACGAAAACCATTCAGCTTCACATGGATTCTGATATGGAATTACAGCAGGATTTGGTACTATTAGACAACAGGGTATCCCACTCTGATACATTTTTCTCAAATCCTGGACAATTTTCTTTCAAAATTCAGTGTTCAATCAGAGTCTCAATCAATCGAGTTATTTCAGCAATCGTTTTGTGACTTAATTATATGCTGGAGTTCTTGGGTAGTCTGCATTTGGTTTTACTGTTATTCAAATTAGAGCTACTCCTTTCATTAATCGAAAAGTCTTTTCCTGAAAATCCCACACTTCAGGTAAAACCTTATCTCTTAACACAGAAGTTTTTTTTCTGTAAGTAAGGGTTGCAAACTCTTTACTTGTGTCATTTATCTGGACATTTTAAACACTACGTCCTCATCTTTGGTATGAAATTCTATTCCTTCTGGAGTACAATAAATGGAACACTTCATTCTGCACAATAAATCTCGTCCTAACAGATTTACCGGACTAGAGTCACATACCACAAATTTATGTATATCCTCAAATGTTACAATCTGTACTTGCACAGGTTTTGCCACTGGGGCTGGAATCAATTGATTCAATACTCCTACTACTTGGATTGTTGCTCTAGAGAGGAGTAGGTTGGGAATTTCCACAGTTCTCACAGTGGATCGGGTAGCACCAGTATCTACAAGGAATGAAATAGGTGTTCCATTTACCGTGCCATTCACATACGGACCCTTCTGATCTACCTCTAAGGATGTACCAAGCACACATTCCTCCACCCCTCTCAGGCATCGTCAATGGGAAGTATCTGAGTCACTGTCATCCATCTGTAACAAATATTGTGAGTTCACTTGTATACATGTGGATTTACCTGCTCATTGGTAGGGAAACCCATATTCACATTGTATTTTGGTACCTGTCCATTTACATTTTGTATAGAAGCTTGAGGCATATTCTGATTCTGACCACTTACGTTCAGCGTCGACTGATTAACATACCATTAGTCACCAGTGACTGTACCATTCCACCTACGCCCGTCACAATTGTCTGTCCATTCAACTGATTAGCCAAATCAGACTTATACTCACGCTTCCAATGCCCGAACTTGCTGCAACTGTGACACGGGTATGTCTTTTTCAATGCCTCTATATTTGATCCACATCCCCTTCCTTGAGGCATCACATTTTGCATGGGATTTACCATCACATCTTTCATTCCAGTGGTAGTCTGACCATTTCCCTGTATCATGCCTGAAAAAACTAAATCAAATCCCACATATCCTTTCTTAGCTGCTCTCATCTGTGCCAACATCAATTTCTGATTCAACCTCCTGTGTCTTATATCAATACTGGCTCCACAATACTTCGCATAACAAAGTGTTTCATCTATAGACTTGCTCTGCCTGCAAATCAAACGCTGTTGAATCATGGCACTAATCTCAGGCCTCAAATCATAGACAAATCGATACACAAAATTTCCCATATCTTTCTCCGACACGTTTTCAATTTTCAATACCACCATACTGTTTGAATGTTTGCAATAGTCTCTCATAATATGCATGTACTGATTCTTTTAATTCTTGGGTAGTCCTATCTAATTTGCCCCAATCTGTTTCTTTTGGCGAAATCTTTCCTTCCTGTCTGCTTTGAGTAAGGAAGGAAGGTGTTGGGAAGAAGGTCGTATCAACAAGAGCTGAAGGTTTTGGAGGTGGAGTTTGTAGCAGTCGACAGCAGCAGTTACGCAGCCGAGTGGAAGGAGCAGGAGGCAGAGGAGACTCGAGTGGCTCGCGCGGATTTGGACCGAGCAAACAAGGCAAACAAGGCAGCCGCATCAGCAAAAGAGCAAAAGAGTGGCCGAAAAAAAGAGAAACGGTAAAGAGAGAGTTCGGGAGAGAACCTGGACACGGGCCGCGGACGCGGTCCAGGGACGAGGACCGCGCGGTCAGACAATCGAGGTGGAGGCGGAAGGAGGAGCCGCGCAGGGCAAGGCCGAGGACGAACAGACGAGCAGCGGAGCAGGTTGGTGTGCCCTCTACGCCTCTCTCATCTCCCCCCTCGGCATCCGCTCTGCCGCTGCCTATGCCGCAGCCTATCCTGCCTACCCTGCCTACCCTGCCTTCCCTGTCACACACTACCTGTAATTGCCGCACACCGGGAAAATTACCGGGAAAATTGCTGCATATCCCTACTTCAGATTAAACTGCCCCACCCCATCTCCCCCTGTGTGCTCCATCTCAAAAATAAGCGGTTGCCCGGTGGCTGCCTGGGGGGAGTAAAGGGAGACCGAGAGTGTGCCTCCCCGGTGATACCCAGGCATTATCGAGCGGACCTCCCCTCGGCGAATCACAGCAGACATATATGGTTTTAAGGAGCATCAAGGAGCATTAGGGGGAATACCGAAGAAAGGGGTGAGAGGAGCCTGAGTCCCCCTGCCCGCCCTGTGAAAGTGAATCATAAGGGAAATCATCTGCACCTGCATCAGCTCCTGCAACCATAATTGCAACTTTCACCGGCCACCAGCAACCAGTACTTTTTGTATCGGTCCACCACGTTGACAAACTGCACGACGGCTAGGGGGAAGCCCCTTTTGGAACGATCTCTGGGGGCCCCGGCCTGAACTAAAGCAAATATCGATCAGGGCACCCTGCCCAATAGAGTACAAAGAACCAGCAAGCGCAGCTGGCATTAGAGGCAGCTGCAAAGTAAGAGCCCGGGGGTAGGGGGCTAAGCTGGTCCGACTAGGTCTGATTTTGCCGGTGGTCTCCCCCTGTGTGCTCCGCTCGCTCTCGCTCTTGCTTCCCTTCAGTCGGTCCCTATCAAAGGTCACGGACGCTGAGAGAAAACGCCGGACCCACCCATAACTGATCCATCCAAAACTGAGGGCATTACATTTTAAGTTGTTCTAACCACTTTCGCACCTTGAAGACACCCCTGTTGCATCCTCGACTAATTACAGCTTAACTAAGGTCTTACTAGAATGCGCACTAGGAGCTGTCTTCAATTGCAACCCACACACCATCCTCATAAGTCTGCCAAGCCCCAGAAATCAAAGCTGTTGTATTCCCAGGTGGCCGGCCGTGGCCACCAGTCTCCATCCCGACCACCACAACCGGAACAAACGGAAGAGGCGGCTGAAAAGCTCTCAAGCGGCTAAATGGAAATCTCCAAGGACGGAAACAAGCCAATCAGCCTCTCTGTGCAAATGGCGCAAACGGCCTGTCCTTCGCATCTACCAAAAGTTAAAAATAGTGGAACTGCTGATATCAGAGATCATTTTCCCTGGATCGACCAGTCAAACAACGTTGCTTCCCAATCTTCACGAAAGAAGAATATGAACACACAACAGCAATCTATAAACTTATCAGTCCCCCCAACTTAATGTCTCTCTATCCTGAAATAACTTTTAGCCGCAAGTCCATAGTCTCAGACTCCGTCACTGTACCAGCAAACATATCGGGTAGTCAATCCCCCCTTTCTCAATCACTACCCCTTCACTCCCTTCCCCCAGAAGAATTTCTTACGCATTCATGCATGAGAAAAACGTCTAATGCGATACCACCCATGTCAATGCCTGCTTCCCCTGTTCCTTCACCTGTTAATGACCTTGTCACCGCCATTGACTTAGAGAAAGAAATCCCATCCTCCCAGCTGGGAAAAGAGAAATACAATGTTAAAGCCATGGCACGCACCTCAGCTGACTCTATAATTTGGATTTCATTGTCAGATTCCTTGATTCAATCACCAAAGCTCTCAACCCAGCAAAGTTTATTACCGCATGAAAATATGACAAATTTGACAAAGGGCGCATCAAACGACTACACTCAAAAACGCAGCCTTGACTTCCTATCACAAACATCTACCCCAATTCCTAATGGGGAACCTCATTTTACTCCCCTCAGCAATATTGCCTCACCCGAGGCGTTGTCCAAAGCAAGCCCACCCATAGTCTCAACTGCAAATATTAGTAATGTTAAAACTGGAATTAAAGACTACTGTTCCAACTATGACCCTAACAAAAATCCCCCAAAATATCAATCTAATCTATCTATCAACTCGTCCTTCGCCTGCAATAATCCCACTGAAAAAAATCCCGACTCGGCAGGTTTTAGACAAAGGCCTTCTCAAGCAAGCCCAGGAATGCCTAAAGTTGAATTGCTTCTCGCAGCCACCAATCAAGCATTGCACTCCATGGCTAATGCTGCCCATATGCATGCCGACAAACTGGAGACACAGATAGCTATTCTACAACTATTAGCAGACTCTATAATGGGTATAGACCCTAAACTGGAACAGCTAAACGCATTGATACGAAGAGTCCAAAATAATGCGGGTCAAAATTACACATCCGCAGCACATTTAAGTCAGGAACTGCCCGCAAATATAATTCCGTATCCAAATCACACTCAGATCAACTGTACTTGCGAGCCTTTAATAAAAAAACTCGAGTCCCTGCCCGAAATAATGTCTACTTTAATAGACGATTTAAGGATAAAGTCTCAAACTACATCGCAGAAAACAAATCCTCCGACCCAACCTCAAACCCAAGAAACTTCTCGAACACCAAAATTAAATCTCATTAACCCAGTCAACCCAGTCAGCCCAAGCGATAATTACAATAACCTGAAACTGGATCAACAACGACTTATTACTACAATAAATACCCAGCTTGATGTATCACCTACCACAACAAGTTCTTCTATGCCCTTAATCGAGACCAAACAAATTCTGAAGGAAGAAACCACAATGTCCAGAAAGAACAAGAAAAAACTGAAGAAATTAAATAAAGCAAAAAAAAGAGTAACGTATTACTGCAATGGTTTGGAACAAACAAGAGGGACCATATTACAAATCAGGCAGAGGAGCCAGAAAAATCAATTGACTTGCAAAAGGACTCCAATGAAAATCCGAAACCATCTCTAAATTTCACGCAGAAATTAATAGATCCAAAGGAGGATAAAGCATCTAAAGATAGCAGTAATAATATAAAATCTTGTATTAATCATTCCATTCAAAATGACAAGTCTATTAAATTCGTGATCAAAAGCCCTTGCGCCGCCACCAACGGAAAAAGCATATCTACTATTGAAGACCTAGGACAAATAAAAAGAACTTCTATTACAGAAATTGCACCACCAAGAAGAGACGAAAAACAAGAGGATGCTCGACCAGACAACAAGACACCCCCCACCCAGGAACTAGTTACGAGCAATTTGTCTACAAACAACTGCTGCACGATTCTAAAGCCAACTACTCAAGATAATCCAGAGCACCTAGGCAATGAAAAGCCCAAAGCAGATCAATTACCATGTAGCTCGACCTGGACACAACCGCACAAAGTCAATAGTAATAACCAAGAGTCTCGCCCCACACAGTTACAGCGCAATAAAGTACTATTATACCCGGAATATGAATCTCAGGGTCATTGGGATATCCTAAACATGGGAAATCTTTTAAAGCTATGCCAGCATCTTTCAGGCTTAGAAAGTGTCAACTCAGCGGACATTGAAACAGTGGCCTTTATAGACCCCGTCATGGGCCATAAAAATGAGTCAACCTTGGTAACTTTTTTCAACCCAGAACTGGCTGTAACTTTATCTAAGAACGCAAAGCAACTGAGCAAATGGAGCTTTCAAGCTAGCCTCCATACCACCATTAACTATCCAACCTTTCTAAAAAACACTTCTGAACCCCTGTTTTTTTTTTTTGGTAAAACAATTTTTATTGCAGAGATCAATGAGAGTAGAACAGCATACTAGCATTATTTGTTGCGGGACCCACAGTCCTTTGGTTCCATCTGGTAATCAAGCACACAGCCATACAACCCACATCCCGGAGGCTGGGTGGCGTTCTCATAACAACGGTAGGCTGGATATTCCATCGATGAGTGCCGTCATCACATTTGGTCTTCCGCGCTCTGCTTTTAATTTTTCTCCCTCCCCCCAAACAACTATGTGGTGCATATACGTTCGCTATCATTATCCTGATTCATCCCCCCTCACCCTCCCCCCTCCCCCCTGATGTCTGGACCTAGTCTGGTGCCGGGAGTTCCAGCTGTAATGGGAATGTCAGGAGTCGTATGCCTAGTGTTGTGTTCATGTGTCCGGTGTTAGTGCCGGGTTCAGGACCGCCTCCCCCAGGGCCCTAGGGTTTATTGCCTCCTCCTCCTCGTCGCTCTCCACTGCATTATCTCTGAGAGCCTGGACCAGGATTTCCCATGCCATTGCTGCTTCCTGAGCCTTCTCATCTGAGCCACGCCGGGCCAGTTGGTACCTAATCGTGCTCTCCGCTGCAGCCCATTTCAGGAACTCGTTCAGCCATCGCCTATGTGTCGGTGCCGCATTTGATTTCCACCCTCTAGTTAGCTCCCTCTTCGCAAGAAGTAAGCCCATGTCTATGAATTTACTTGACAGTTTGGTTTTGCGTGTGTGCGGGAACCAGTGTAAGATCGCAACTGCGCTGTCGTACAGCAGGTCTCTGTCTGTTACTTCGTTCAGGGTGTCGCCCACCTCCCTCCAGTAATCCTGCAAATGCGGACAGTCCCGTAGCATATGTAGGAGGTCAGCTCTCAGTCGCGCACACCTGGGGCATGCTGCGTCCTCCGCATCAAAGTACGTTGCTATTTTGAGTGGGGTGAGGTAAGCCCTATGGATAATATAAAGATGTATTAACTGGAATCGGGCGTTCCTGGTACTTTTCCTGGCTCTCTGAACCAGTTGAGACCACGTTGTGTCAGGGATCTCTCTTTGTAGGTCAGCTTCCCATTGAGTTTTGAGGCGAGTAAGAGGTTGGATGTTCTCCGTATGCATTCTGGAGTAAAGGCATGTAACTGCCTTATATGTACCCGCCGCCATCATCGTGTATTGGCATGCTGATGTTGTTTTGGGCTCAATCAGTCCCTCCCCCCAGTGTGCCTGTATGGCCCTTGTCACAGCCGCATGTAATAAGTAGTCGCCCCTGGGGAGGTCGTAACGCTCTAGCAGGGTCTGGTATGGAGTCATTACTCCGTCGTCAAAGAGGTCTCCTACCATTTGCAGTCCCGCCTCCTCCCAACGTTGGAGTCTCGACCAGTCACCACCATGTGGCAGCGCTGTTAACATGCCTAACGGGATTTCAGGGGCATAGGGGTGTTCAGGACCAGCTCGCTTTTGCATGCGGTTCCAACATAACCTCATCGTCCGTTCTTCTAGGGATAGTCCACCAAGTACCAACCTTTGCTGGAGGGTTATAAACGCCAACACGTGGCGGGGGGTGCCAAGATCCCTCTCCTGATCTGGGCCCCGGTACACCCTCGCCACCTCCTGCGTGAAGTACTGTAGTTGCGCCGCCAGGTAATATAACTCGAAGTCCGGGACCGCCAGACCCCCCTCGTTCTTCGGGCGGATCAGGGTCGTCAGTGCTATTCTTCGCCTGCCTGCTCCCCAAAGGAAGGACACTATGTGGGATTTTAAGCGTGTAAAGACCGCTCTCGGTATCCATATGGGGAGGGTCCTAAAGAAATATAGCAATCGTGGCAGGGCTATCATCTTGAGTAGTGACACTCGGCCTGTCATGGATAGGGGGAGGGTGGCCCAGAAGGACATGGCGCCCTGTAGTGCTCGAATGCAACGGCCTATATTGCCATCTAAGAGGTCTGCGGGTGCGTGGTAAATATATACCCCGAGGTAGTGGAAGCAGTCTGCTTCCCAGCGTAGTAGAGGATGGACCAGGGAGCATTTTTCTGTCTTTCGTATGGGGAAGAGGCAAGACTTCGACCAGTTGACTTTTAAACCAGAGACATCTCTGAACCGTGTCAGGAGCTCCTCTGCCCCCGCCACTGCCTCCTCGGCGTTATCTAAAAACAGCAGGAGGTCGTCCGCGTATAGTGATATATAGTGGTGGGCCCCTCCAACCTCTAGGCCGTGGAAATAACTACCCGTCCTAGCCAGTGCAGCTAAGGGCTCCACTGCTAGCGCGAACAAGAGAGGGGATAGTGCGCATCCCTGTCTAGTACCCCTGTGCACCTCATACCGATCCGATATCAGAGTTCCCACCCTCACTCTAGCACCCGCCGATGCATAAAGCACTTTCGTCCATCGTATGTAACCCTCGCCTAGGCCGAAACTGTGCATCACTTTGTATAAATAGTTCCACTCTAGGCTATCGAAGGCCTTCTCTATGTCGATCGCCAGCACCATGGGGGCTCTCGCATTCGGTGGGGGCTCCGCTATGAACCGAAGTAACCTACGGATGTTGTGCGAAGTGTTCCTGGTAGGAATGAAACCCGACTGGTCTGTATGGATCAGGTCTTGCATGTGGGCTACCAGTCTAGTGGCCAGAATCGTACTTAGGATTTTATAGTCAGTTGTCAACATTGACAACGGTCGATATGAAGCCGGGTCAGCGCTGTCCCTTCGCGGTTTTAAGAGGGGGATCATGATCGCTTCGCGCATGGAGTGGGGTAACATGCCTTTCACTTTGGCTTCGGTATAAAGTATCCGGAGTCTCGGGGCTAGTAGATCTATATATTTCCCGTAAAATTCTATGGGCAGTCCGTCCATTCCTGGCGTTTTATTTCGCGCCATCCTTTTTATCGCTCCCCTGATGTCTGTCAATGTGATCGGTCCCCCGATGGCAGCAGCCTGCTCTTGGTCTAGGTGAGGCAGATGTACCTCAGTCAGTAGCGCTTCTATCGCCTCGTGGCGATCTCCCAGATCCCTTCTATACAGTTGTTCATAATACCCTCTAAAGCAATCTAATATATCTGGTTGGGTAGTATAAACTTCGCCATCTGACCCTTTCAAGGACAGGATCGGAGTGTTTCCTCTGGTAGGGTTGGCGAGCCAGGCCAGGAGCGTCCCCGTTTTATCCCCTTCAGCTAGCGTTTTGGTCAGGTAAGTTTTATAATCAAAGCTACGGAGGCGCTCTACTTCTACTGCTACCGCCTCCCGCGCAGTACAGACCCTCTCTTGGAGTTCGGGGTGATTAGGCCGTTCTTTTTCTGCCTTTCTCAAGGTTTGCTCCGCTCCGTCTAAATCATCTAGCAATGTTCGTCGCGCGCCCGCAAACTTTCCTATGCAGTGCCCTCGTACCACCACCTTGAGCGCGTCCCATTCTGTGGCTCTAGATGAAGCAGTACCCTCGTTCTCTGCAAAGTATTGGGAGATCCTATCCTCTAACGCTGCACGGAACGGTGGGTCGTCCAGCGTGTCAGGCCGAAGCCGCCATGTCGGGATCCGCGTAATACCGTTCATCCAATCCAGCGTCAGGAGCAGGGGGTTGTGATCTGAGATCGTGCGTGTTAAATATTCAGTCCGGGCCACCATCGGCAACACCGGTGGAGAGCACAAGAAGGCATCCAATCGAACATGCAGGTCGTGTAAGCCGGAATAAAAGGAATAGTCCCTCTCAGCAGGATGTTGTATCCGCCATACATCCGTCAGGTCCCATTGCTGTCGCCAGCCTAATCTATGTTTCGCTAGTCTGTGTATCGGGGATGTATGCAGCGGTGGGTGTGATCTATCTAGCGTGATGTCTTCGATAGAATTAAAGTCCCCCCCCATCAGCAGTGGCCCGGTAAGGTAGGTAGCCAATGACTTGGAGAGTCTAGTGAAGTATGACGCTTGCTCTATATTTGGCGCATAAGTGCTGCATAGTGCTATATGGCGTCCTCTGAGTAGTCCCTCTACTGCTACAAATCTCCCATCCGGATCTATAGTGTGCCTATTAAACTGGAAGGGAACCCCCGCCCGAATCCAAATTAGTGCTCCCCTAGCAAATGCTGAATATGAGGTGTAGAACAGTTGCCCCCTCCATCTCTTTTGCAGTGCTATACCTTCTTTCTTGGTGAGGTGGGTTTCTTGTAGGAAGGCTATGTGAATCCCCCTACGGACCAGGTAGGAGTGCACTTTGTATCTCTTCGCCATTGAATTCAGCCCTCGCACATTCCAGGACACACATTTTAATGATCCCACATTATCCATTGTCTTGTTGCAGTTGGATTAAGCCCATTTCCGTTCGCGACCAGACTACAGGTTTGACATCAACCCCACCTGCCCCCAACAAAACCCCAAAACTTTTTCTCTGAGCGTTGGCTTTTCCCGGCTCAGACCCTTCCCCCTCCCCCCCAACTACGCCCTGAGAAACCCCAACTTCTCCAGGCCCCCCCCTCCCCAGAACAGGACCTAACCGCAAAAGAGTTATCCCCATCCAAACTGGAGAGCAACGTGCTCTCAATTCTTCGTATTCCGCAGTTTGTACTGCGGTGGCCTTATGGGCCTCTGGGTGCGTGTATTAGCTTTGTTACGTTCAGTTCGCTTACCCCATTCCCTCGCCCTGGGATGCGTATCAAGGCTTACGCAGTATAGTCTTACAGCTGCCTTGTTCAAGTGTTCGTGAGCGCCGGAGCAGCCATGGCAGTCCCTGTCAGATCCGTACGTCCCATGCTCAGTTGCCGAAGATTTCTTCTGCCGTTTGCGGTGTAACCTTCGGGTCTTTTGTGCTGTCTTCTTCTGACAATTCCGTCTCTGTGCCTGTTTTTGGGTCCTCTGAGTTCGAGTCCCTCTCCGTTAGTATCGGCGTTGTCCCAGAAACCTTCTTCACTGCTTGCAGTGCCGCTTTCCGTTCTTCTTCCGTCTGAGAGTCCGTCGGTTTTTTGGAGTTTCGCCTATACATCCGGAGCCTCCTGGATTGTCGTGCCGGGCGCAGGTGAAGCTCTTCTTCCGCTCTGTGGCGAGCCCCGTCCGCTCCAGCCTTATAGGTTTCCCACCAGTCCCATGCCTCCGCAGATGTCATGAAGAATAGGGCCTTCCCATCTACTAGTATCCGCAGCTTGGCCGGAAATAACAGCGAGTATTGCAGCCCCTCCGTACGCAGTTCTTTTTTGATGGATAGGAAGGAGGCGCGTAGTTTTTGAGTCTCGAAGGTGTAATCCGGGAAGAGCGTGACATTTTTATTGTCGACCTGGAAGGGCCCCACGTCTCTTGCTCGCTGCAGCAACCAGTCTCTGTCTTTGTAGTGGAGTAATTTGATTACCACCGGACGAGGGGGTAGACCCGGCTTCGGAGGTCTGGCCGGGACTCGATGTGCCCGTTCTATGGTGAAGAAGGGGGAGAGGCCCTCCGGGGCCACCACAGTCCTCAACCAATCGTCTAGGTATCCTGCCATGTCCGTCCCCTCCTTTTTCTCCGGAAGACCTACTAAGCGTACATTATTCCGCCGACTGCGATTTTCAGCGTCCTCCGCCCGTTTCTCCAGTGCTTGTATGCGGTCCAGCGCTTCAGTTAGCCTCCCCATCGTCGCAGCATGTTCCGGCACGATGTCCTTCAGGGTGGCCTCCGTCTCCTTCACCCTATCGGCCAATTTTCCGTGGTCTGCTCTTAGGAGTCCTAGCCCTGTCGATACCTGGGCAATATCCCGGTGTAGGGCGTCTTTTGTGGCCGCGATAGCGTTGAGGATCTTGTCTTGCATCTGTTGCAGCTCCGATGGGGGTTGCTGAGTGTTCTCTGGAGTTTCCACGGTCGGGCCACCGTCTCCCTTCGGACCCCGCGGCTTCCCCATGTCGCTCTGGTAGGAACAGCTGGCTCCGACGAGGCAGTCGTTGGTCGCCGGGTCTCCCAGCAGGTGGCCAGTTCGCACTCCCCAGCCCTGTGCGCGTTGCTGGAAGGTGTTTCTCGTGTCGCGGAAGTTGTCAATTCCCTTCCGGCGGTGCCTGTCGGGGCCTCGGGGTTCTGCTGCCTCAGTGGTGCGGTCACCGTTATAGTGAGCAGTAATGGTGTCTGTGGGCGTACTTCCCAGTGTTGGGGCTCAGTCGCGCCTGGATTCCTCTCTCCACTTGGTTCCCGGGCACTGATACTAGGCACTCCCCCTCTAGGCACTCTACCCTGCTGTCGTTGCTGTACGCCTCGACGGCTGCCGCGCTGGGTTCCTGGCTGTATTTTGTGCACAGCAGGGGGGGTTAGTGGGGTCTAAATCCGGGGGATCAAGGTGTCGTGCCCAAGGTGGGCTACCCCTTCTCACTTCTGCCGTTTCTCCGGGTCCCGTACTGGGTAGTGCAGGGGTCCCACATCGGTGGCGTCACCAGCAGCTCGGAGCAGCCGTGTGGACCTTCATGTGTTGCCCCCCCCCCCCCGGTGGACTGCTTGGCGAGTAGTTCGAGGGTGCACCCCCGCGAAGCTGGGGCTTGGGCGCAACTGTCGCGGAGGAGGTGAGGCTCCTGCTTGTCAGTGCTTCCTTCGGTCAGTAAAGTCCGCAGCAGTAGGGCGCACTTATTGGGCAATTGAGCCCGGTTACAGGACTCACACAGCGTAGCACCCGGCTGGGTTGGGCTCCGCTAATGGCGCTGGCTGCATCCGAGTAATCCAGGTAGACTCCCGGGCAATACCGCGCGCCGCCTCCGTTGCTCTCCTACCTTCAGGCCGAGAGACCGAGTCACTGACAGCAGATGGTTGGAGCGGCTCCCGTCACTCAGCAGCCCCGGATCAGGCTCCCCGCCGACTTCGCAGGTATGTCGGCTTGCCTCAGCTGTACTGGTCCCGGCCTGCACACTCACTGTGGGGTTCGGCTGCTAGGATACAGGCCCCCCAGCCGGGGTGTAGATTTCGGCCGCTCCGGGCCGGGACTCCGCCAGGCCACTCGGGCCCCGCCACGCAGCTCACCAACCTCGGATCCGCCGGAGCGCTGAGTCAGGCTGAGGGTTGCGCCCGTCCGTTCACTGGACAGCGGCCGTTGTCCGCCCGGGCACTGGAGCAGTTCTAGTGATTACCAGCAGTCGTCGGAGATCTCTGCGCCGCCATGTTGCGTCTCCCCGGCTCAGGCTCTTTACGCCTCGATTCACCCTTTGGAGACGTCCGGTCGGCTCGTCACTCGACCTGAACATGCACAGACGGTATTTATGGGATCGACCCGAGTTTCACGGGGATCCCTCTTCTGGTTCCGGATTCTTACAGGATTATCGGGCTGTGGGCGAGGAGCCTCGCTAGGCTGCGTCTGTTCCCATCGGCTGCTAGCCACGCCCCCCCTTCTGAACCCCTGTTGACCAACAACATTAGCCCTGACTTAAATTTGGAAGGGAGCAAACAACAGCAACCCCGATGTTACGCGGTCACAGACAGGAATCAAAAGCAGCACCTTGGATTGATACTCCACTTCAAGTAACAGCCACAACAGCAGGCGGCCCACGTAAATGTGTATTTAAATCAAACAAATCCCAAGACTGGTCCTGGCTTTCCAAGGCCTTAGGGTAGTGCACAGACAATTCAGCATGAACACGAACCAAAGTATGACACAGCATGTTGCTTAAACATTTGCTCCTGGAACATCCGGTGCCTAACAAAAGAGAAAATAGGCCGATTAACCACGAATCTCCGGAAGTCACACGATATCTTCGCCATGCAAGAGACCTGGGCCCTGGAGAATACCATTTGGGAAGATTTCACCGTAGCTGAATCCTTTGCTATCCCATATACAGCAGGTGGCCATGCATCTGGAGGCGTGCTGATCGCCGTAAAGAATACATTGGTTGCAAAATTAGAGACACTTTATAACGGCGAAGGCGACTACAGTTTCCTCAGCATTGAGATTAAGAGTCATGTTAGGAGAAAAATAAAACAAAAAATCATTTTTGGCTGTGTCTACCTACATCCCGTTGGGAGACTACTTTAAGCAACTTGCTTCCTATAATAAATAATCTTGAAGCTTTATTCCCAAATGATCTATGGCTGATAGCAGGCGACTTCAACTCCATCCTAATGGACATTGACCCCACCGAATCCTCTCAAATATCACTAGTAAATGAAGAGTGGGCAATCCCGGAGATAAAGTCCCAATACCAACGGAAGGAAGCCAATGGAATAAAATTAGCAACAAAACTAAACCAATCAGGCCTGCGCATTCTTAACGGAAGGTTAGCCTCTGATCAACCAGCTGCATATACCCATATATCGTCATCCCGTATGGCGACTTTAGACCACATATGGATATCTTTCACTGCCTTCCATCTGGTACATCAGCTCTCGATAATACCATCCTTAGACAGCGATCATGCAATTCTAGTATGCAAGATTGCCCTTAGGCAGCAACACCGCCCGACAACTCCCCTGATTGGAAGGGAATCAAACCTTCAGAATGTGAGAAAATTAAGATGGTCTGAATGGAATCGTGAAGCAATAGAAGCGGAAGTTGACAATCTTCTCTCCGAACAGCGTATGGATGGCACTGATTACCTGACAGGATCCTCCTGGGAGACAAGACTAAGCAAATTCAGAGACCAATTAGCATTAAAACTAGCAAATAGCCCTCCGAAGGACCTTCCGGTCCCAACTACCTTGCTAGAGCAAAAACAGCTTATAATTTCCACAAAGAGTAAATTAAATAAGTTGCAACGAGTCCATGTGAGCAACAAAAGTGAATATAAATCCCTGAGGAGTGACATATCTTCTGCCAGAAAAGACTACAGAAAGGCCAGATTCGCCCTAAAAAGACAGGAAGAAGAGCTCCGTTGGGCGACAGTCTTTGAGATAATCAAAACCAAGGACCAAAGGAAATTTTGGAATTGGGTAAATGAGGCAACCAAAGCCACTAAACCACCCACTGCAGCTAATATCTCCCCAGCTGACTGGGAGAATTACGTTAAAATATTATACACAGCACCGTACACATCAAATAACAGCAGTAGTACCCAACTTACGCTCGATCAGCTCATCACTGAGGATGGCACAACCCCCACCATCAAGATAACAACAGAAGAAATAGTAGGACTCATAAAGAAAATGCGCTCCAGTGGTGCCCCCGGACCCAACGGGATCCCTACGCAAGTACTCAAAGCATCCGCACAAAAATGGGCCGGAATACTGACTCCCCTCTTCAAGGATGCAATACTGGGACACACAATCCTGCCCTCCTGGCAAGGATCATTCCTTGTACCTTTCCATAAAAAAGGCTCACGCTCCAACCCGATACCTATCAAATGATAGCCCTGCTCGATGTAGATGGGAAAGCCTATTCACGTGTACTTTTAAAAGAACTTACAAAATGGGTGGAAACGGAAAACTTAATCCCTTTTAGCCAAACTGGCTTCCGAAAAGGTTACCATATCGAGGACAACTTGATTTCCATATTCTCGCCTGGACCTCACGCCACGCCACACTCGTCAGCACCTTGTATTCCAGCCTGCTGAGCCGCTGCTGCTCGCCGGACCCGCTGCGCGGGTCCCGCTTCGCGGACTCAAGCGGCTGGGGTCAGAGTGCAAGGGGCCTTACCTGGACATCCGGCAGGGCTGCGAGGACTGAGCGGGTGGACTCCACGTTCCAGGAGTCCCCGCGCGCCCTTTGTCAGCTGGGCTCCTCTCCCTGCCGGCCCGCCCCCAACCCAGCTCCTTAAAGACGCTTCCAGCATTAACAGCAGTGGTATTCTCGCCTGGACCTCACGCCACGCCACACTCGTCAGCACCTTGTATTCCAGCCTGCTGAGCCGCTGCTGCTCGCCGGACCCGCTGCGCGGGTCCCGCTTCGCGGACTCAAGCGGCTGGGGTCAGAGTGCAAGGGGCCTTACCTGGACATCCGGCAGGGCTGCGAGGACTGAGCGGGTGGACTCCACGTTCCAGGAGTCCCCGCGCGCCCTTTGTCAGCTGGGCTCCTCTCCCTGCCGGCCCGCCCCCAACCCAGCTCCTTAAAGACGCTTCCAGCATTAACAGCAGTGGTATTCTCGCCTGGACCTCACGCCACGCCACACTCGTCAGCACCTTGTATTCCAGCCTGCTGAGCCGCTGCTGCTCGCCGGACCCGCTGCGCGGGTCCCGCTTCGCGGACTCAAGCGGCTGGGGTCAGAGTGCAAGGGGCCTTACCTGGACATCCGGCAGGGCTGCGAGGACTGAGCGGGTGGACTCCACGTTCCAGGAGTCCCCGCGCGCCCTTTGTCAGCTGGGCTCCTCTCCCTGCCGGCCCGCCCCCAACCCAGCTCCTTAAAGACGCTTCCAGCATTAACAGCAGTGGTATTCTCGCCTGGACCTCACGCCACGCCACACTCGTCAGCACCTTGTATTCCAGCCTGCTGAGCCGCTGCTGCTCGCCGGACCCGCTGCGCGGGTCCCGCTTCGCGGACTCAAGCGGCTGGGGTCAGAGTGCAAGGGGCCTTACCTGGACATCCGGCAGGGCTGCGAGGACTGAGCGGGTGGACTCCACGTTCCAGGAGTCCCCGCGCGCCCTTTGTCAGCTGGGCTCCTCTCCCTGCCGGCCCGCCCCCAACCCAGCTCCTTAAAGACGCTTCCAGCATTAACAGCAGTGGTATTCTCGCCTGGACCTCACGCCACGCCACACTCGTCAGCACCTTGTATTCCAGCCTGCTGAGCCGCTGCTGCTCGCCGGACCCGCTGCGCGGGTCCCGCTTCGCGGACTCAAGCGGCTGGGGTCAGAGTGCAAGGGGCCTTACCTGGACATCCGGCAGGGCTGCGAGGACTGAGCGGGTGGACTCCACGTTCCAGGAGTCCCCGCGCGCCCTTTGTCAGCTGGGCTCCTCTCCCTGCCGGCCCGCCCCAAACCCAGCTCCTTAAAGACGCTTCCAGCATTAACAGCAGTGGTATTCTCGCCTGGACCTCACGCCACGCCACACTCGTCAGCACCTTGTATTCCAGCCTGCTGAGCCGCTGCTGCTCGCCGGACCCGCTGCGCGGGTCCCGCTTCGCGGACTCAAGCGGCTGGGGTCAGAGTGCAAGGGGCCTTACCTGGACATCCGGCAGGGCTGCGAGGACTGAGCGGGTGGACTCCACGTTCCAGGAGTCCCCGCGCGCCCTTTGTCAGCTGGGCTCCTCTCCCTGCCGGCCCGCCCCCAACCCAGCTCCTTAAAGACGCTTCCAGCATTAACAGCAGTGGTATTCTCGCCTGGACCTCACGCCACGCCACACTCGTCAGCACCTTGTATTCCAGCCTGCTGAGCCGCTGCTGCTCGCCGGACCCGCTGCGCGGGTCCCGCTTCGCGGACTCAAGCGGCTGGGGTCAGAGTGCAAGGGGCCTTACCTGGACATCCGGCAGGGCTGCGAGGACTGAGCGGGTGGACTCCACGTTCCAGGAGTCCCCGCGCGCCCTTTGTCAGCTGGGCTCCTCTCCCTGCCGGCCCGCCCCCAACCCAGCTCCTTAAAGACGCTTCCAGCATTAACAGCAGTGGTATTCTCGCCTGGACCTCACGCCACGCCACACTCGTCAGCACCTTGTATTCCAGCCTGCTGAGCCGCTGCTGCTCGCCGGACCCGCTGCGCGGGTCCCGCTTCGCGGACTCAAGCGGCTGGGGTCAGAGTGCAAGGGGCCTTACCTGGACATCCGGCAGGGCTGCGAGGACTGAGCGGGTGGACTCCACGTTCCAGGAGTCCCCGCGCGCCCTTTGTCAGCTGGGCTCCTCTCCCTGCCGGCCCGCCCCCAACCCAGCTCCTTAAAGACGCTTCCAGCATTAACAGCAGTGGTATTCTCGCCTGGACCCCACGCCACGCCACACTCGTCAGCACCTTGTATTCCAGCCTGCTGAGCCGCTGCTGCTCGCCGGACCCGCTGCGCGGGTCCCGCTTCGCGGACTCAAGCGGCTGGGGTCAGAGTGCAAGGGGCCTTACCTGGACATCCGGCAGGGCTGCGAGGACTGAGCGGGTGGACTCCACGTTCCAGGAGTCCCCGCGCGCCCTTTGTCAGCTGGGCTCCTCTCCCTGCCGGCCCGCCCCCAACCCAGCTCCTTAAAGACGCTTCCAGCATTAACAGCAGTGGTATTCTCGCCTGGACCTCACGCCACGCCACACTCGTCAGCACCTTGTATTCCAGCCTGCTGAGCCGCTGCTGCTCGCCGGACCCGCTGCGCGGGTCCCGCTTCGCGGACTCAAGCGGCTGGGGTCAGAGTGCAAGGGGCCTTACCTGGACATCCGGCAGGGCTGCGAGGACTGAGCGGGTGGACTCCACGTTCCAGGAGTCCCCGCGCGCCCTTTGTCAGCTGGGCTCCTCTCCCTGCCGGCCACGCCCCCTAGGTTCCCTAGAGTATCTTTAAGAGGAGCAGTCTTTCCCGCCGCGCGGGAGCGCGCGGGAGGGCGCCGGGAGAAGCCCGGGACAAGGGCGGGACCGTCTGTGGCCGTCCGGGGCCGCAGGAGGCCGGGCTGGGCCAGGTCATTTCTCATTTTAATTGTAGTAAGCAGTGTCTAAGCACTTTTATAATAGGGATTGCTAGCATTGTTTTCTAGTCACAATTCTAACCCCACTATCCTGGTTTGTTTATTGTCATCATGAGTCATTCTGCCCCACCAGGTGTGAGTGTCTCTGTTTTGGGTCCCCTTGACAAATTCTTTAAGAAATCTGCAAAGGAGGTTGATATGGACCTACTTCTTGCAGAAAGGAGAGCCGAGCGTAGACGCTCAATTGAGCAGTTAAAAAATATCCCACTGACAGTCCTTAATATCACTAAGGATCTCCCTGCCCAAGGTTTGAGTGTTATCGATGCTGACATGACTGACCTTAATCTTACCCCTAGTATTTTTAGGTTCCCTGCTATTTCCCCGCCTTGTAGCAGTGCTATTTGTGGTAGTCAGTTGGTCTGCCCCCCTGTCAATCATTCTAGTATAATCGAAACAAACATTCCCGAGTCACACAGCGGGGAAGTAGACCCATCCCCGTTGTTGTCCAACCTGTCTCTGGTTTGTATTGTCCCAGGAGAGACCATTCCAGAGGCGAGTGGCCTAAAGCCAGGACCCACGTCTAACGCAGCTTTAAGGGTAGTTCACTCCCCACCTAGGAAGAAAAGGCGGAAGGGGGGGGTAAAAAGGAAAGGGCGTAGTTGCCAGTCTCCACCACCAACGAAACCCAACAAAAATAGTGCGTTGGGTCCACCTCTTGTAGTTGAGCCCTTCCCCACAGATGCTGATGAACATGCAGCCCCTGAGGTAGTAAGACCAGAGTTAGTCACCTTAGGGGTAGGTGAAGTGACTCTAGACATTTTGGAGAAGCTTATCAAATCTTACATGCTTCCCCTGCTAGAGCGTGTAAGAGTTATGGGTGAAAAATTGGATCGCCTCGTGGCGTCCATTGAATCATCTCATATCACAGGCTTAGATAAAAATATAGTCCCTTCCTCTAACCCTGTAAGTTCACCCCATGTTGCTGGCACATCATCCAAAGTAACTAGTCATCCTACCTCCATTACCACCAAAACGCTAACTTCCAATACCACCAAATCAGTGACCATTTCAAACAATGCACCGTTAGTGGCTGCGAAATCCTCAGTAACACTACCCCCGGCGCCAGCTAATCCAAGTGTGGTAAATAGCAAATCAATGGCTAAGGGAGCGGCATCATCGACAAAGAAAGGGATGGGTAAATCCGCCGATGTAAACTGTAAAAAGAAGAATCTCCCACCGTTAAAAAGAAACGTAGACTTGCCACCCGACTCTTTAAATTTTGTCATTGTTATGACAGGTGTGCCACCAGTTCAGGAAGGGGACTGGGAAAATGACGATAGCTTAAAAAACAAAGTCATTTTTTGGCTAAAAACAAACAGACCCCTTCCCCCTAACCTCAATGGGGATATTGTCACGGCTAGAAGATGTCAGTGGGTTGGGGTGCGGCCCAAGGATATTGAGGGGGACATTGTAATTATTAATTTTAGAGACCATAGGGTTGTATCCCACCTTTCTGATTGGTATGTGGGGAACAACGAGGGAGGGATTTCCACAAAGAATTTAAGTTACTTCTACCCCGAAACTTTGATTAACCCGATCAAGCGTCTTCCGGGTAGAACTAACAAACCCAAAAACCCCCCCAGATGGTCCAACTTCACATCAAGCTTCCATGTTCCCAATTTCAATCCCGAAGCGCTTTATCGTTCGTACACCCAATCCACTTACAACTGTCCTGTACAAACGCCGGGTTGGGCTAAGCCATTTATCCAGCCCCATGGTCCTTCTACAAACCAGGTATTGCCTTTTCCAAATAATCCCCCGTACCCTTTGATTCCCTCAACACCAGTTTTTACACAGTCACTGCAGCCTCCAAGCTTATTTCCAGCTCATTCTCATTTTAATAGACCCTCCCATCCTAAAGATCTGTGGAACATTCCACTGAGAAATTTGTATGACCCTCTCTCTGGGCTCTCGTCTATTGATTGACAAATAAGTGAGGAAAACACCGACGCCCAGTTTAATTCTTTTGTGGGAGCGGCCTCGTGTATCCTCACTCGTAATGCTGCAAGTCTTATAGCCCCACACGAGTGTTGTGAGGATGGAAACCCAGTATACCCAAATGAGCGGTCCACTTCACCATCGTCTTACGACACTGTGCCGTCTAAAGCTGCTTCTCCTGCAGGCCCTTTTTCAGTACCGGCAACTCGGGTTGGGTTATGTAGCAAGTCAAAGGATGGGTTGCTTGCTGAGGTCCCCCTATCTGAAGCAAGTTCCCCTCATCCTGAAGACCCCTCTCCCGTAGTTGTAAGTGTCCCGGGTGTCCAAGCTTGCCCTAAAGGTACCACTCTGGGAAGTTGGAATGTGGCGGGCATAGATTCCTGTATATGTATACCTGACTGGGCAGACTTCATCAGTCAAGGTGACGTCTGGTCCTTTCAGGAGACGTGGTCAATCCCTCCGGTCTTTTTCCCAGGTTTTCTGAGTTTTAACAAACCCGCAGTTAGAGGTCAAAGAGGCAGGGCCATGGGGGGACTTACTGTTTGGGTGCGCCAAGCAGTAGGGGTCTCTGCAAAAGAAATCTACATTGACTGTCCTGACCTCCTCGTAGTTAGCTTGAAACTCAATAGTGGGTTGGATATGTTGTTGCTTAACGTCTATGCCAGAGGAACAACGGGTGGTCGTATATCATCTACCCTAACACTCTTAGATGAATTTCTTGGCTCTACCCAACATGGGGGCCATGTGGTGGTTATGGGAGATTTTAATACCTGCTTCGAACCCCTGAGTGGGGAGGATGGGATGCTAACTGAGGGCGAGGACATGATATGGGGCATTCCACAGCTTGAGCTACCTCCGATCACTAAGTGGTCCCAAAGTGCCACCTTTATTAAAGGCCTATGTCTGAATTGGGGACTGCGTGCCCTAAACGGTCGTACGCGATCGGACAGACTGGGCAATCCAACATTCTTTAATGGTAGGCATAGTAGTCGCATCGATTATATCTTAGTCGATGCATCTTTGTGGCCCCTAGTCTCGGATATGATAATCAGACCACGGCCCGAAAGTGATCACGAACCCCTCCTAGCTGAACTAAAGGACTTCAGTTTTGCCGGGTCCTCTGTGCGCCACTCCAATGTCGTACAAGAGGCCTTGGTAATAACATATGATATGAGGAGGGTTCGTTGGCCAAAGGTTGCCGTGGATGAGAATGCGCGTATTAAAATAAGATCCCTGGTTTCTGATTCCTTAAGAGTTCTTGAGGAATGTGACGACCCGAACCAAATATTCCTCAAAACTTCTGACATTCATGCCAGCCTGTTTGTATCCCTAAAGACTTTATTCATTGAAGTAGTAGCCAAAAAGGGCCCAGGAAAGCCGAGGAAGCCTGCGAACTGGTTTGACGATGAGTGTGGTACATCCCATTCAAACCTGTTCATAGCATTAAAATCTAGGAACCCAGCCCTAATCAAATCTTGCAGGAAGGCCTATAATGTAGCTAAACGGCGGGCTAAAGCCGCCTGGGATGAAGAGCGCTGGGCTCTTCTTGTTGAGGCCTGTGGCTCTAGTAATCTAACGAAATTTTGGCATCTCCTTAAATGGGGTAAGTCCTTGGATGATCGTCCCAGCCCTGCTTCCGTCGACCAACAAAAATGGGTGTCCCATTTTGAGGAACAGTTCAGGTGCCTCAGGGTGGGGGAAGCGACTATCGGCTGGCCACTGTCCTTTGAAACCCTTGTGTTTTCGGCCAAAGAGGTGGAAAACGTCCTGAATACCATCCCCAGAGGCAAAGCTCCCGGCCCGGACTGCATTCCAGCAGACATTTTTCAACAGGACCAAGACCTATGGGTACCATACCTTCTGCACCTGGCAAATACGTTGGCTAGGGGAGCAAAGGTGCCTGATTCTTGGGCTGGTGCTGAGATTTTGCCCATCTTCAAGAAGGGTGATCGGTCGGTTCCTTCCAACTACCGACCGATCAGCCTGATTGATGCTGTTCAAAAGATAGTGTCTCGCCTAGTCCTTGCCAGGGTCCAGGCTTGGATCGAAGAACATAATATACTTACCCCTCTCCAAGCAGGGTTTAGACCCCATGTAAGTACCCTGGACCAGGCTTTCCGGTTTATGTTATTACACTGGAAGACGGTCACTCTGGGCAAGGGCAACTTATTTGCGGCATTCGTAGACCTTCGGTCTGCGTTTGATCTTGTTCCGAGGGTTGGGCTATGGAACTGCCTTTTGGAAATGGGTATGCCTCCCTCTTTGGTCCGCATCATAGTTAATCTTCACGCAGAGACTTATGCCTTTGTAAGATGGGGCAAACCTGGTGAGGTGACTAAGAACTTCCCTGTGTCGAAAGGTGTCAGACAGGGATGTGTTTTGGCACCAACCCTGTTTTCCCTATACATAAATAGTGTCACCAAGTATTTTGAAGGCTGTCCCACAGATGCTCCAAGTCTGGCCGGCATGAAAATCCCTCTGCTCATGTTCGCTGACGACACTCTCCTGATCTCGAGAACCAGACAGGGATTACAGCTAGCACTGTCGAGGTTTGAGAGTTTCTGTAGTGAGCATGAGCTGGAGGTTAACGTTGCCAAGACTAAATTTATGGTTATGAGGGGGCACAAACAGGTCAAGGCTAGGGTTACAATGGGGAATACCCCCCTTGAGCAGACCAAGCATTTTACCTATTTGGGAGTTACCTTCAGTGACACATTAAGCTGGACCCACCAGATTGAGCTCATGACCCTGAAACACCAGCAGCTGGGCGGAGTCTTGATTAAGGAACATAAAAGCTCTTTTACGAAGCCTATGTCACCGCTGATGAAGATCTATGGTGGAAAGGTCTTATCAGCGGTGTTATATGGCGCAGAGCTATGGGGTGTTAACAACTTGGATTCCCTGAAACTCGCCCAAAACAAGTTCCTAAGGATGGTAACTGGTCTGCCTCAGTCGACACCTTTAATCCCCCTTTTATTCGACCTAGGGTGTCACTCGGTGGTCGATTACGCCAAATACCGACCGTTATCATTCTGGCGACGCTTGTGGACAACGCCAGCCTTACATCACTATGCTGAAGCGTGTCAGGAGGTAAAAAATATCCCAGGAGCCCTAAAAATAGGATGGTTTAGAGATCTTAAGGCCACTCTTTTATCTATGGGCCTCACTGAGTTGTGGTCATCGCCCGAGACAGCCACATTTCCATCTAAAACAGAGTTAAAAAAATGTTATTGGGACTGGGTGATGTATAATATCTTCTCAAAAATGAGCCCAAGTAGTCTTTCAGGATTATTTATGGTGCACAAAGATCTTCCCAGGTTAGAAAGATACTGGGAAATTATCACCAAACCTCTGGACCGCAAACTCTTCTTTCAATTTAGATGTGGCTCACTCCCTATAGGAGACTTTACCAACAAGTGGGGAAATGCTAGTCAGGGGTTTTGTGCAAACTGTCAGGGTCATGGGGAAAGTCTGTCTCACTTTTTGTTTGTGTGCCCCTTATATTCTGCCCCCAGATCTAAGTGGCTCAAACCAGTTTGTAGTCAACTCGGCACTCGCTCGTGTGCAGAGGCCTTGAGATTGTTAAAAACTAACCTGGATCCACTTATTGTTGTGGGGGTTGCCAAGTTCCTTGGTTGGGCATGGGTGATCAGATGTAGGTATATGAAACAAAATCAGTAGAGATTGCTTTTATCTTGTATTTACTGTGGTAATGTGGTATTTGTGACACCTTTTAAATTATTGCATATTTCTGTATGAAGTCAATTCGATGTTGATGATTTAATATTGATTTTATGTATATTATTGTGTATTTTGTATTTATGTCTTTTATGGTGAAATAACCGAATAAAGACTTCTTGAACTGATTTCCATAGCCCACCTGATGGAAACAACCCTAGCTGCAAAAGGCAAATCAATGTACATGGGATTCATCGATTTTCGTAAAGCCTTCGACAGCATTAGTCGGCCTAAATTGTGGGAAAAACTGGCAAGATGGTGCATCCCACGGGCACTACTAAACAGACTAATAGCCCTACACACGGACACCTGGGTAAAAGTCAGAGTAACATCGAAATGGTCTACCTCCAATAAAATGTTTGCAAATATGGGCCTAAAACAAGGATGCAGCCTTGCGCCATTACTTTTCAATATGTACCTTGCCGACCTACCTGAATGGTTGTCCCGATCAAGAGCTTTCCCTCCAGGAATCGGTCAAAGTAAAATCCAAATTCTGCAATATGCAGACAATACCATTCTTCTAGATCAAACCCAGGAGGGCCTTCAAAGACTGCTCAATTCCCTCGCCCAGTATTGTGAAAACAATATGCTAGAGATAAACGTTAGTAAAACCAAAACAATGGCAATTTTACCTGCGAATGGAAAAAAGATCAAGTGGTTTATAGAAGGGAAACCACTGGAGACTGTCACTGCATATAAATATCTGGGCATCTGGGTTGATCATAAAGGGAGATGCTCGATGCTTACAACAGAGATGCAGGCAGTGACTTGCAGTTTAGAGGGGGCCTTTATGAGAACAAAGAGTGCTCTGCATTCCCAAGATGTTGTCCCTTTGATAAAACTAATCAAAACAAAATTCCTGCCTACAATCTCCTTTGGCGCAATAATCTTCAAAGAAAAAATGAACAACTGGCTAGATAGAGCACAATCATCATGCTATCGCCGGGTCTTCCGATTACCAAATCGACTTCCCATGCCCAAATCCGGAAAGAATTTTCCTTATCCTCTATGCGCTCTATTATGGGAGCAAGATACGTCTCATACTGTCTGAAAGCGAAACAAGCTAACCCCCACACGCTGAAGAGCTGCATATGGCTCCTGCTTAGCAACCCAAATACATCTTGGAATAAATATCTGACATTCTGCCTCAATTCCCTTGAAGCGGGGGACATATGGTCCTCTTCCTTGCCCGATGAAATGAAATCGAAGCTTTTAACCAAGCAAGCCAAAATCCTATCAAATCAATCGGATATGCAACAGGTCCTCCAGCTTTTTCACGGCCCATGGGCTGCCAAACTATATGCCCCGAAAACATTACCATCTTATCTCGCATCAGCAATGAAGCCATATATCAAACATCAATTAATGAGATTTCATTTCGGCTTAATTCTGTTGAAGGCATACAAGTTTGGCCAAGGATACAAGAAAGAAGCCTCCTCTCAGTGCCGTTTCTGCAACCAGGGAGAGGAAAGCCTAATCCACATTCTATGCATTTGCCATCACCTCCGGGCGTAAAGAATATTTTGGCTTAGACCAATTTGGCTTTTTCTAGGCATTAGGACTTGTCAAGAAGCGCTCGAGGCATGTATGAGGGGGGACTCGCCACAATTGGCGACTCGCTTTGTAAAATTCATCACAGAAATTAACTCCTCAACTCAATCATCCGAGCAAGCTTGAATTTTACCCTCCCTAAGTGACATTCCCTTAGCTTTTCTGCTTCCCCTTCCCTTTACCCAATCCATCAATTTTATTGTCTTTTTTAACAGACTTGAATACTTCTTTTTTACTTAAAATGTCATTTTCTGGATGTGCAGATTGCAATGATTTTAAATAATTGTGCAATAAAATTTTTACTTACTTACTTACTTTCCTTTCAAATACGTAATGACCTGATAGTATTTTTTTATCACTTCTCCTGATAGCACACCTGTTTTTGGATCTCTAGTTGGTTCCATCTCTGGCTAATCAACAGCTATTTTACATTCCACCCATAAATTTGTAGGAACCACAATATCAAACAAAGCATCCAAATCCTTTAACAAAACTTTTGCAACCTTCACGAATCTTCCCACCTGTTTATACCACCAGATTGGTTTCTCTCTCAACCTCGGAAAATCATTAGTAAAGGACAATCAGTCTTGTCTACTCCAGGTTACATGTACATAACCCCCACCCCTGGTACTTCTCTCATGGGATATGTAATTGCATCTGCCTCACCCTTTTCCTTTTCCATCATTGAGTATAAGGGTAGAACCACTGTAGTATCTTCTTTCTTTTTAGCCCCTCTGCCTTCCCATCTTTCTATTTCTCCCCATCGCTTCAGAGTTGTTAATAACTCATTTGCAGTCTTTTTCAAGAGGGATTAAAACTCTCCAAATATTTGCCATTAAAATCCAATCGATATGTTTTCTGTAAGGTGTTGGACTTTTCTACATCCATCCCATATTTCTATGATACCTTTGCAAACTTCTCATGAATATTTCTTGTTTTCCATGTTATGTCCTTACACATGAATAGTAATTCCTCAATAAAATATTTTGATAGACTCTCAGGATTAATTGTCCCCATATCATTTCTTCTAATTCCACTTTTAATTTGCTCACATCTATATTAATGCGTCAATTTGTATTATTTAATACACTCCCAGTAGGAACTATATCTCTAATCCAATCATCAAGTTCTTCCAGAGAAGGCCCTATCGAGGTACTCGTGTCTGATTGCTGAGATTGTCCACTAACTTCTCCCATCTTCTGCACTACGTGTGAATATGCTTTTTGGTTTTCGATTTTCAAAACTCGCTCAGTAATCATTCTTTGTCCTCTACTTGGTGTTTCAAGACTCTTTTCTGAAATGCTTATTAATGGCTCTATTCCCCCTTCCATGGTGGAATTCATTCTATTACACATTTCAACACCACTCCCATGGGTTCCAGTTTTTTCTGGTGTAAATAATGTTCCCTGATCTCTCACAATCTCTCTCGTCCCTTGTAAATAATGGATTTCTCCTACAGTTCCAGTTGGAACTGTTTGTGCATGGTTCTGCAAAACTCCACACCCTGTCTGATAAAGCGGAACAACCGGACCAATAGTTATGGGAACTGATAATGCATCAGGACTATTTGTCATAACTACATTTGAAAATCCTGCTCTTTCAGGAGTCTGAATTTCGTCCCAGAAAATTCTTTTATAGGCTGGATTTAAATTTGCAGGTGGAGCTTCTGGCCTTAAACCCACAAATGGATTTGTCCCTGAATTATTCTGTTCTTCATTGTAAGGTGGAAGTCTATTCAATAAAAGTTTGTTCAATAATTCATCATCTGTATCCTCTAGTCTCACCTGTCACAGGAAGTACCTGAGCTTTTGGCTCTTCAACATGTTTCTTTTTCTCCTCACACTTTTCTCCTTCCTAATGTTCAGCTACCATTACTGGATACATTTGGGCTCCCAAAGCGACATCTTGTCTCTATAACTTTTTGTGGGAATCCTATTTTGCCTTTGCATATCGATTCAGTGTATTTCTATATCTTCCCTGACATTTCTCTTTTTCTCTCTGATATGCTTTGTGTTCCCACTCTTCAAGGGCTTCATATTGTGTGGGGCTAGGACTAGGTTTCAGATCATTCATCTGTCTTCTCAAATTTTCTAAAATCCTTACATTAAATGTCCCCTACTGTGGAAATGCGAAGAGACCATCTTACTCTGTATATTTTACCCAATTCTCTAACCAGGTACAAGTGTGATATCCTCTCTCTACTGAAATCTGCAAAGCAAGCGTACCTTCTTTAGCCACAGGAATTCCTTTCCTAGTTGATATTGGCTCATCCTTGTGCATTAAGTCTTTTAACAGTTTAAAGAATTTCATAATTTCTTTACTCTAACTCAATCTGTTTTTAAATCTCCAGACTCTCTTCCATATTATTGTTTCTACCTCCAATCACTGTTCGTTCTCATCCAACAATACCAGCACAGCTTCACACCAACCTCCACTACTAGGGCAACACTTAAATCACATCAGTCTAACTCCTCACTGCAACTGGCCCTCTCTTCACAAACTGTTCATCTTCTTTTTTGGTTCGTCCTTTTAAAACAAAATTTCCCGGAAAGACAAATGCAACATAAAACAACTTTGTCTGTTCCACTAAAAGAATTATGCATACCCACTCATTCAGAAAATCCCATTAGTTTCCAGTGAAACCTCGCCCAGTGCGATTCCACTCTGTGAGAAAGGGAGCCATGGGAGACCGGGACTACTGCCACCAGGATCCTTTGCGCAGAGGGAACAGACACAGGCGGAAACGGGAGAGACACGTACCTGTCAGCCAACACGTACTTTGACTCTCTCCATGCAGCGCGACTCTGTATCGCAAGGGGATGGTGCTGACCCGGGAAACACTTGAGGGCAGCCAATAAAGTGGAACCCAGGACTGGAAGAGGCGTCTTTGACCGGCTGGAAGGCGGGACCAAGAACGCGAAGCGGGGAGCTGGACGCTGAGACAGAAGAGCGAGACGAAGAACCGAGAGCAAGAGAGAGAGAAGAAACCAGCCAGCGTGACCAGGAGATGGAGGAACCCGACGACCACTGGACGGAGGAGTGGTGGATTCCAACCGAGGATGCTGGAGAGCAGCCGTGACTCAGGATAGTTACGGCGGAGCCATGTAAGTGCTCTATAACGGGGAAGAGTGTTATTAAGGGGAGGGTGGGGAGGTGAGGAACCAACTGACACCTGCATGAAAGAGGGGAAGGACACTAACTGTGGTTATACTGTTTAGCCTTACATTACGACACAGTTGCATGGGAAAAGGGGAAGACCTGAGTGTTATCGTATGCACTGCATTATTCAACCTGTCGTTAACACATATGGCGGAATTTGGATTCCTGACAACCTGACCTTAACAAGGGTGCATTCCATATCCACCATCTTCGTAATCCCTTATTCCCCTCACAATCCTAAAATCTTGAGCACTACTGGGTGTAGGTGACGGTCAGAATTCAATAGCACAGTGACCTGATAGGCTTCCTTTCTTCTTTTCTCTTGGGGAAGCCTCCGGGGAAGAGACACCACAGACAACTACGAAGACCACCCCATCCATCTACCACCTGAGAAAGGAGGGAACCCCGGGGCCACTGCGACAAGCCTCCTTGAGAGTGGAAAAGAGACTCGTGATAGCCATATTAAACAGGAAACTGTGTCTACTGCTAATAAAAGCACATTTGTTCGACAATATATCCAGCCTCCACGTCTGTATATCCGCCCTGCACTCCCACACACTCTTCAATTAAAAATCTTTAAGATCTCTCCTGGTGCACTTCCTGAAGAAATCTCAACAATTCCAACTTGTCACTCTTCAAGTTCCCTTTCTCAGTACCGTCAACGACAGTACTCACAAAACAGCAGACAAACACACTTAGTGTATGCCATACTAAGACTGCCCATAGGTGTATCCCGGGATCTTAGGCCTCTATGGACCCTGTTAGATCTGGGGGTCTCTAGTTGTCAATGGTTATCACCTTTGTCCAAATAGGGACCCTTACTTCTAAGTCAGGATAAGGGGATTACACTCCTTAATAACCCCTGCTCACCCCCTTGGTAGCTTGGCACGAGCAGACAGGCTTATCTCAGAGGCAGTGTGTTAAGCATTTGTGAATATACACAATAATACAGTGATAACACTACAGATGGACACAACACAGGTTTTATAAAAATAAGTATTCTTTATAAAGGTTTAAACACAAGCCCAAAAACAACAAAAATCCTCAATACTACACTTAAGATTACTTAAAAGATGATTAAAGTCTCTTAGTTCAAGTTGTTGGTAAATGCGACAAAGTTCTCCACAAAGTACCTGGATGCGTAACGCAAAGTGAACAAAAGGCTCGCAAAAGGGGAGATGCGTCGCTTCCGTGACCCAAGGGAACAGTTGAGTCCTTCCTCAATGCTTGCGCAGAGTAGGGGACTCGTCGTAAGCCTTACAGGTGCTGAGGTGATGCGTAGATTCTCGGCCTGCGGACCGGTTGCGGTGCGCAAGATGGTGCCGCGATGCGATGATCCAGTTGCGATGCGAGAAGATGACGCCATTGATGCGGCGATGCGATGACGATGAGATGACGCCCTGGCTAGCCTGGTGACGACTCTGTACTTTGGAGCCGCGCAGGCCCTGCGACGCGCTTCTTCGGTGATGCGATGGCGACTCTCTCGATGGCGTCACGCTTCTCCGGTGATGCGACAGCAGACAGCTTCAATGAACACACGCTTCCAGGGAGATGCGGCGAAGGCTCGCTTCTCCGACGTTGCAATGATTTCAGCTGCGGCGGCGACACGCTTCTACTCGATGCGTCGCGCTTCCAGCTCCCAGCGGCACGCAAGTGACAGGAGTCAGAATTCCCAGCAAGAAAATTCAGGAGGGAGCTGGAGGTAAAGTCCTTTGTCCCTGAGACTTCACCAGGAGGCAAGCACAGTTCAAGCCCTTGGAGAATATTCTGTAGATAAAAGTCCTTTACAAAGTTCCTTCTCCTTTCCCTTGGCAATGAAGCAACCGCTGCAGGCCAACCGAGCAAACAGCACACTGGCAGAGGGGCAGTCCGAACTCCTGCAGCTTCCTTGGTTCTTCTCCTTGGCAGAAAGGTTTCTTGTTCCAGAAGTGATCTAATCTCTTGGGAGCAGGATCCCAATATTTATACCCCAAAATCCTTTATTCTCTGAGCAGGGCAGAGACATCAGACGCCCCACAGGAGGTGGAGCCAGCACAGGAGAGGGAAGATTTAGCTTTGAAGCACTCTGTTGACATGATTCCTCCTCTCCTTTCACAGTGTAGGGCAGAGACATCAGACCAGCCACCGGGGGTGGAGCCAGCATTGTAGAATGAAGGCCCAGCCCTATTCAGGTCCTAGGTTTAACTCCTCCCTCCCATCTAGATGCAGATCTCTCTATTCACCACTGGGCTGCCCCAGCCTGTCTCCTGGAAATCCCCAGCCCTGTCACTCACAAACCCAGACAAGGAATACACAACCCAATGAGGCAGGCTCAGATGGTTAGACAAGCAAATTCCTACTTTCTAAAAGTGGTATTTGCAAACATAGAATATTAAAATAAACTTTACTAAAATATGTATTTTATTATTCTGAGTTCAGGCATACTAAATTCGAATTTCTACTGTGTTCCCTGAGTCAGTTAGGATTATAAGAATGTAATAATCTAACTGACCATTCTAGCCTATGAGAACAGGTAGCCTTCAATAGTAAAAACATGAAAATGGCTGTAATTCACTATTAGGACATGCTACACACATCAGAGCATGTCCTACCTTATAGTTCCAATGCACCCTGCCCTTGGGCCTACCATAGGGGCGTCTAATATGAAGCAAAGGGAAGGTTTAGGGACTGGCAAGTGGGTGCACTTGGCCAAGTCGATATGGCAGTGCTAGACTGCACACAGGCCTTGCAATGGCAGGCCTGAGACACACTTTACAAGCTGCGTCTGTGGGTGGCACAACCAGTGCTGCAAGCCCACCAGCAGCATTTGATTTACAAGCCCTGGGCACACATGGTGCACTGTACTAGGGGCTGACAGATAAATCACATAACACAATCATGGAATCCAATGAGTATATCAATTTAACATAGGGAGCACTTGCACTGTGGCACTGATTAGCAGTGGCACAGTGCCCAAGGCATAAATCCAGCAAAAACCTATCAAAACAGAGGAGGCAATCCGTCAGAAATGGAAGGGAGACTCACGCCATTGATGTCAGGTCTAACACGTGTCTCCTCCAGCTGAAATGTGGGGAGAAATACTCTTCCCCTTGGTAGTTCTCTTCACTAAGGCGGAAAAATCTGGACAGACCATTAGCGTTGGCGTGTTCTGTACCAGGGCAGTGTTCCACCGTAAAGTCCATACCCTGTAGGGAAATGGACCACCTCAACAACTTTGGGTTCTCACACCTCATCTGCATCAGCCATCTGAGGGGCCTGTGGTTGGTCTGAACCTGCAAGTGAGTCCCAAACAAGTATGGTCTCAACTTCTTCAGCGCCCAGACCACAGCAAATGCCTCACGCTCAATTCCACTCCACCTCTGTTCCCGTGGAAGTAACCTCCTACTGATGAAGGCTACAGGTTGGTCTAGGCCCTCTTCATTAATCTGTGATAGAACAGCCCTCACAACATGCTCTGAAGCGTCTGTCTGTACAATTAATTCTTTTGAGAAGTTGGGCGCCTGAAGCACGGGTGCTGTGCACATGGCAGTCTTCAGGGTGTCAAAAGCCTTCTGACAGGTGTCAGTCCAGTTCACTTTCTTGGGCTGCTTCCCGGAAGTCAGCTCAGTCAAGGGTGCAACAATGTTGCCATACCCCTTGACAAACCTCCTGTAGTACCCCGTGAGTCCTAAAAAGGCTCTCACCTGTGTCTGAGTCTTTGAGGGTTCCCATGCCAGGATGGTATCAATCTTGGGTTGTAGGGGCACCACCTGGCCACTTCCTACCTGGTGACCCAAGTACACCACAGAACCCTGCCCGATATGGCACTTACTTGCTTTGATCGTGAGGCCTGCCTTGTGCAGTGCCATCAACACTTCCCAGAGGTGCTGCAAGTGTTCTTCCCAACTGGCGCTGAACACTGCAATGTCATCCAGGTAGGCGGCACTGAAATCCTCCAGTTGAGCCAACACCTGGTTGACCAACCTCTGAAAGGTGGCAGGTGCATTCTTCATTCCAAAGGGCATAAACCGGAATTGGTAGTGCCCATCTGGTGTGGAGAATGCTGACCTCTCCTTAGCCCCATCAGTCAAGGCGATCTGCCAGTACCCTGACGTCAAATCAAATGTGCCGAGGTACCGGGCAGCCCCTAACTGATCAATGAGCTCATCAGCTCTGGGGATGGGGTGTGCATCAGTCCTGGTGACTGAATTGAGCCCTTTGTAGTCCACACAGAACCGGAGTTCGGGTGTGGTACCCGGCGAGGCAGCCTTTGGGACCAAGACCACTGGGCTGGCCCAAGGACTGTTTGAAGACTCAATGACCCCTAAAGCAAACATCTTGGAGATTTCCTCCTTAATGTAAGCCCTAACGTTGTCAGTCACTCTGTAAGCCTTGTGCTTCACAGGAGGACTGTCACCAGTATCCACATCATGAACGCACCATTCTGTGACACCAGGAACCAAGGAAAATAGATCAGAGAATTGCCCCAACAGCTGGTGACAATCTTGCTGCTGATCAGGGGTCAGTGTGGCAGAGAGGCTGACACCATCCACTGACCCATCTTGCTCTGTTGCAGACAGGAGGTCAGGTAGAGGCTGAGTCTCCTCCTCCATTCCATCATCTGTCGCTAGGAGCATGCCCACTTCGGACCTTTCTAAGTGGGGCTTTAGGCGGTTGACATGCAGGACCCGCAAGGAGTTTCTGGGAGACCGCAAGTTCACCAGATAAGTGACATCACTCTTGCCCTCCACCACCTCATATGGACCAGTCCACCTGTCCTGGAGCGCACAAGGCTCCACGGGGGCCATGACCCAAACTTTCTGTCCAGGCTGAAGCACAATCAGAGTGGCATTCTGATCATACCACCGCTTCATCTCTTCCTGGCTTGCTTCCAGATTCGCCTGAGCGAGATCTCTGAAAAGCCGAGTCTGGTTCCTGAAGGCCAGCATGTAGCTATATACATCCTGGGGAGGTTTCCTGGGAGATTGCTCCCAGCCTTCCTTGACCACACTCAAAGGTCCTCTTACCGGGTGACCATACAAAAGCTCAAAGGGGCTGAACCCTAGAGACTTTTGTGGCACCTCACGGTAGGCAAACAGAAGGCATGGCAAGAGGACGTCCCACTTATGCCTCATTGGTTCTTCAAGACCCATGATCATGCCTTTAAGGGTCCATTTGAATCTTTCAAACAGCCCATTTCCTTGTGGGTGGTAAGTAGTGGTGAATTTGTAGGTAACACCACACTCTTTCCACAGAGACTTCATATAATTGGAAATGAAGTTTGTACCCCGGTCAGACACAACCTCTCTGGGGAACCCCACACGGGAGAAGATCCCTATCAGGGCACGTCCCACCACGGGGGCCTTCACTGTCCTGAGTGGAATGGCTTCCGGGTACCGGGTAGCATGGTCCACCAAAACCAGGATAAACCTGTTGCCCATGGCTGTCTTGGGGTCCAGTGGCCCCACAATGTCAATGCCCACCCGTTCAAAGGGGGTACTGACTACAGGGAAAGGTTGGAGAGGGGCATTGTGCCTCCTTCCACTTTTCCCACTTGCCTGGCAAGTTTGACAGGTCCTACAATGAGTATCTGAACTCTTCCGCATCTTGGGGGAAATAAAAGTGGGAGACGAGCCTTTCAAAGGTCTTGTTCTGCCCCAGATGATCAGCTAAAGGAACATCATGAGCCAAACCCAGTAGGAAGGCTCTGAAGCGCTGGGGTACCACCAGCACAAGGGCTGACCCAGGTTCAGCACCTTTAGGCTCGCTATATAGGAGACCATTCTCCCAGTAGATCCAGTGTGATCCAGACTGATCACCTGCTGCCTGGTTTGTGGCCTGTTGCCTCAAACCCACAAGAGAAGGGCACTTCTGCTGCTCTTCACAAAATTCCTCCCTGGAGGGACCCCTTCTTGCTGCCAATGGGTCAGCTCAGGTAGGTTCCCCAGTTCAGAAACTTGCTCCCCTGTAGGTTCCAGGGCATCCCCCTCAAGGTCTGCCTCCTCCTGGACTGTGGGAACAATGGGGGCTAGTTTCCCGCGCCACCTACCTCTTCTCTTTAAGGCAGGTCCCTGGGCCATACTTTCAGGCTCCAGGGTCTCTTGGACACCCTTAGCTGCCATAGACCGAGTGGTCACAAATGCCCACTCAGGCAGACCCAACATCTCTAAATGCGCCTTCCTCTCCACCTTAACCCAAGAGGAGCTTTCTAAGTTATTGCCTAACAGACAGTCAACAGGCATGGATGGCCTCACAGCTACTTGAAGAGTACCAGAGACCCCCCCTCACTCAAAGGGAACTTAAGCCACTTTGCAATGGCTCTCTGTGTTGTCAGCAGCAACAACTGGGAAGAATGCATGAGGGACTACCTGCTCTTCAGAGACCAAGTGACACTTGACAGCTGTCACACTTGCTCCTGTGTCTCTGAGAGCCTCTACTCTATGGCCATTGATGGTCACCCACTGCCTGTATTTTTTAGTGTTGTCAGGCAACTGAGTTTTAGGGACCATCTCAAAGTCTCCTAATGAGACAAGGGACATTTCTGTGGAACCCCACCCACCTTTAGCACCCATCTCCTCCCCACCCAGGGCTATACTGGCCATCTGACGGGATGGTGCACGGGGTGGCACATACTGTCCTTTCTGAGGACACTGGGGATCATACCAATGGTGTCTCACCTGCTTACACTGAAAGCAGGTAACAGGCCCCCTATGAACAGGTTTACCTGTCGGGGGTCCTGACTTCTTTTCAGGGGAAGGCTGGGAAACCCTTACCTTGGTTCCCTTGGGAATTACTTTGGGGACCTTTTTGGAACTCTCTCTGTTTACCCCTGTCCCCTCACTCTTCTGCTGGGGACCCTGCCCACCTTTGGCGGAGTCTCCCACAAGACCCTTGTGGACACTGGTACTGACCCAGCGGTCCGCCTCTTCAGCAAGCTTTCTAGGATTAATCAACTTGCAATCAATAAGGTGCTGGCATAGCTCTGGAAAATAAATAGCAGACAAGTACTCTGTAACAATCAAATCATAGAGCGCTTGAAAATTATCAACATTGCTATCCCTCACCCAACCATCTATAGCTCTGCAAAAGAAAGACACATATTCTACCCAAGTGGTTCCCTCCAGCTTCTTACAATTCCTGAACCTCTGTCTATAGAGCTATGGAGTTAACCCATACCTTGTCATCAATGCTTCCTTCATGTGGAGATAAGAAATCCTATGCTCACTGGGTAGGACTAACAAAGTATCCCTCCCCTCAGTCAGAAAGCGGCCCCACAACCCCGTGCCCCAATCCTTCTCAGGGACCCGGTGGGCCAACATTGCTATCTCATAGGATGCAAACCACTGACCAATATCTTCACCTTTGTGAAGATCTTTGATGACATCCTTGGGAATATGTACCCTGCCTTCTGAAGGCACAGATGGTGCGCTGCCACCAGAAGGAATGATTTCTAAGCCCTTGGCCTTGATTTCTAACTCCCTCAACATTCTCTCATGCACCATTCTCATTCTTTACCTTTCCAAAGACAACTTGTTATTCTCTGTTTCCCTTTGACTCTCCATTTTAAGCTTAGCCATCTCCAGCTTGTAGCCCTATTTCTCTCCCTGTCTTCCAACTCTCTGGGGGACAGGTCTTGGAAGAGATGCTGCTGCCAGGCAGGGACAGCACCCCTCCCCTGGCTGGAAACACTGGCCCATCAATTTGCCCATCTGCATCCCCAACAGGCTCCACCACAAGATCAGGGACAATGTCTTCCTTCTACCCAGGCCCTCAGCGCCTTTTGGTAGTCTTCTTTTTAGAAATGCCTGGTGTAGCAACTTTAAATTTCCTGCAGAGATACTTGAGCTGTTTCACAGTGTAGGTTTCCAACCTCTCTTCTTCAAAATCAAGATCCATAGATGCAACAGATGCTGGTTTACTCATGGTAGCAAAAATTGGGAGTTTTCAGGAAAAACTAACAGTCCAGGGAAAAAGGAATCTAAAAAAAAGTATGTGCTCGCGTTTGGTCTGCACTCACTAGTAGTGTACACCAATCACTGTATATGAAACACAAATGCAAGGTCCAAATCCTCACCGCTGACCACCAATGTTAGATCTGGGAGTCTCTAGTTGGCAATGGTTATAAGCATTGTCCAAAAAAGGAACCCTTACTTCTAGGTCAGGATAAGGGGATTACACTCCTTAATAACCTCTGCTCACCCCTTTGGTAGCTTGGCACGATCAGACAGGCTTATCTCAGAGGCAGTGTGTTGGAACTGGGGTCACCAGCTCTCCGAGGGTAGCATGGCACGAGCGGGTAGGCATCCGAAAGCTTATGTGTAAAGCGACCATACAGCACACGCATCCACTGAGACAGTAAAATTGGGCACGCAATGAGTGACACCACTCCAGTTAGTTTGTATAAAAATTAGATAACTTTTATATAGAGCAGAGTCAGGGTAATCAAAAATTACAGTATCAATTACTTATTAGTTTTCCTTCAGAATAAATATGTTTCAACACTTTGTAATAAATACTCAGAGGAATAAATATTAAATATCAGATAAATATTGAATATTAGATAATATTAAGTATAGATATCCACAGGCCTGACCTTAACCTTGCTTCTTGTCAGCACCTGTAAGAAATACATTATAAAGGCAACCAAATGACATTGCATCTTATTAGTTCTATACGCATATTACCCACTCCTCACCAAACAAGGGTGAGCGTTCCACAGCAAAGAACATGTACATAAATAACTGTAGGCTTCCAGTAATACAGCACTAAAGGGGAGAAAACATTTCATTAAGGATAAACATCCCCTTGTGCAGGATTAACCATTTTAAGAATCACTCCCAGCAGGAATGAGCATTAAGCAGTTCCATAGTTGAAGTAGAACTTTTCATTAGTTATGCACCAGCATTTCATCCAGGAAGTAACCACTTCTCTGAGCAGAAGTAAACATTTAATAACAGGTAAACCATGCATAAGGCCTAGGCTGAGCAGGACACTAGGCGAAATAGGGATAATCCCTGGGTTTGGGCCTAGCCCTCGCTAATACTCTTCATCCTGGTACTGTAGGCATTCTATTACATCCTTCAATCAGGGGTTAACCTTTTATGAATTGAGGCCTATAAACTGTGGGCCTTGGGACCTCTAAAACAGTCCAATACCAGGGTAAACACCCCCTTAATCTAGTAGGGACCTTTCATTAGGAAGTATCCTGTTCGCAGGTGAGAACAACATTTCATGTAGAGCCATTCATAATCTCATTAGCAGTAACTTATTTCAATAAAGGTTAAAACGTTACATTACCCAGCATTAAACATTTCCTGGAGTTGTACTTAAGGAACATTGCACTTGGCATATAACCCTTCCCTATGCAGACACATTTCATTATATAAATGTAGGTGTTTCAGAGACCCTGGCATCAGGTAGGAGTAGAAAACACTTCCTTAAAGATCAGGCAACATGTCATTATGCAAAAACCCACATTTCATTAGGCCAGGATAACCTTTGCATTTAACTGGGGGTCAACATTTCATTATGTGAGCAAAGGGAGCAAGTTATTAATCCCTGTAGCATCAATAACCAATTCATCAGGAATAAACATTACAGCAAGGAGATATTGCATCACGAATAAAGCTGGCATCAAAGATAACCATTGCATTAGCCAGCACTAACCCGGTATAAGGCCAAAATGAGCACTTAACTTTACTCCCAGGCCGGGGTTAACCTTAGTGGCCCAGCAGCCCCTTAACTTGTTAACCCTTCTCAGTGGCAAGAATCACCAGGGCCATAATAGACCCCTAACCGGGGGTTAATTCTTAAATGGGACCAGGCCCAGTTCAGATGCTTTTATGGGTGTGATCAGGGCCAACAGGGCCCAACTACAGTTTCTCCTCATAACACTCTACACTTCCACAGCGCTCGCACTGGCTGAGGTGTTCTGGGTAAGTATGGGCGGAAAATCCGTTACGCTCGCGGATTTTGCGGATTTTCGGTAAATTCGCAATCCACGAGATTTGCGAATTTCGCGCAAAATCCGCAAATTCGCACGCAGCGGATTTTTTTTTTCTTGCTGATACAATTTTGCGGCGCGCGGCGTTGGTGATACAATTTTTGCGGCGCGCGGCGTTTATCATCATTTGCCGAGTTGTTTTTCTCGATATTTTGCGAGTGCTGCGCCATTTTGGATCTTGCTGCGGGATCCCGCAGGAATTTGGCGAGTGCGATTACGTCATCGCGGCTTGCCAACTTGCACAGCGAGAGTTTGTCAACGCGAGTACGGCGAGATCGCGTCTCGCGGTACTTCGCAATTGCGAGATTTGAGAAGCGACGAGCAGCAACAATCTCGCACAAGCGAAAATATAAAATTTGCAATTCTGCACAAGAAATCCACCAGCAAGCAGCATAAACCTTCTTGAAATGATGATTTTTATCTGAATAACTCCTTAGGTTGACATTTGCTGCACTTTTTTAGCGAGGAGTCCATTTTGGGGAGAGGGGAGGGGGTGGGAGGAAGGAAGTGCCCCACAGTCTTCAACTTCCTGTTCCTGTCCAGCAGGCTCCTCCCAGTGCTTTTTCCATCTCCTGGTCACTTTTCATTTGGATCTGGAGCTGGAAGGATTACTTTTTGTGGATGCTGCTGGATATTTGGATTTGAGGCCTTTTTGACTTTCTTTGGATCACTGTTGGATTAGAAATTTTACAAGTAAGTTTGTTTGGGGCATTACAGTTGCTGCAACTACAATTTTGGAATTTTCGATTTTTGGGCTGTTTTGGGGCCTTTTGCCCAGGGGTACTCAGTGGTGGGTGGACTGAGTCTTTCTGTGGGGTGTCTTGAACTTAAACATCATGGAGGGCATGGATGGATTGGGATTGTGCTGATTTCTCAGTGATTTTCGTTTTTTGGGGGTGTTCATGGGGAGGGACAGGCCATGTGGCTGGGGGCCATTTTGAGTGCTGCTACAGGGCCTGGCCATGTGCAGGGAGGCAAGTGGCCATTTTGAATGTAGGCATTGTTGTTAGGCCTGCAACCATTTTGCCTTCTTTTCAACCTTTATGCCCAGGGGTAGTGAGTCTTGCATGGGCCTAGTCTTTCTGTGGGTTGTCTTGAATTTAAACATCATGGAGGACATGGATGGAATGGGATTGTGCTGATTTTTCAGTGATTTTCGTTTTTTGGGGCTGTACTTGTGGCCTTTTCACCAGGGGTATTGAGTCTTGCATGGGCCTAGTCTTTCTGTGGGGTGTCTTGAACTTAAACATCATGGAGGGCATGGATGGAATGGGATTGTGCTGATTTTTCAGTGATTTCCGTTTTTTGGGGCTGTACTTGTGGCCTTTTCACTAGGGGTATTTGAGTCTTGCATGGGCCTAGTCTTTCTGTGGGGTGTCTTGAACTTAAACATCATGGAGGGCATGGATGGAATGGGATTGTGCTGATTTTTCAGTGTTTTTCGATTTCTGGGGGTGTTCATGGGGAGGGACAGCCCATGTGGCTGGGGGCCATTTTGAGTGCTGCTACAGGCCCTGGCCATGTGCTGGGAGGCAAGTGGCCATTTTGAATGCAGGCATTGTTAGGCCTGCAACCATTTTGCCTACTTTTCAACCTTTATGCCCAGGGGTAGTGAGTCTTGCATGGGCCTAGTCTTTCTGTGGGGTGTCTTGAATTTAAACATCATGGAGGGCATGGATGGAATGGGATTGTGCAGATTTTTCAGTGATTTTCGTTTTTGAGGGCTGTACTTGTGGCCTTTTCACTAGGGGTATTTGAGTCTAGCATGGGCCTAGTCTTTCTGTGGGGTGTCTTGAACTTAAACATCATGGAGGGCATGGATGGAATGGGATTGTGCTGATTTTTCAGTGATTTTCGTTTTTTGGGGCTGTACTTGTGGCCTTTTCACCAGGGGTATTGAGTCTTGCATGGGCCTAGTCTTTCTGTGGGGTGTCTTGAACTTAAACATCATGGAGGGCATGGATGGAATGGGATTGTGCTGATTTTTCAGTGATTTTCGATTTTTGGGGGTGTTCATGGGGAGGGACAGGCCATGTTGCTGGGGGCCATTTTGAGTGCTGCTACAGGGCCTGGCCATGTGCAGGGAGGCAAGTGGCCATTTTGAATGTAGGCATTGTTGTGTTAGGCCTGCAACCATTTTGCCTACTTTTCAACCTTTATGCCCAGGGGTAGTGAGTCTTGCATGGGCCTAGTCTTTCTGTGGGTTGTCTTGAATTTAAACATCATGGAGGACATGGATGGAATGGGATTGTGCTGATTTTTCAGTGATTTTCGTTTTTTGGGGCTGCACTTGTGGCCTTTTCACCAGGGGTATTGCGTCTTGCATGGGCCTAGTCTTTCTGTGGGGTGTCTTGAACTTAAACATCATGGAGGGCATGGATGGAATGGGATTGTGCTGATTTTTGATTTTTGGGGGTGTTCATGGGGAGGGACAGGCCATGTGGCTGGGGGCCATTTAGAGTGCTGCTAAAGGCCTGGCCATGTGCAGGGAGGCAAGTGGCCATTTTGAATGTAGGCATTGTTGTTAGGCCTGCAACCATTTTGCCTTCTTTTCAACTTTTATGCCCAGGGGTAGTGAGTCTTGCATGGGCCTAGTCTTTCTGTGGGTTGTCTTGAATTTAAACATCATGGAGGGCATGGATGGAATGGGATTGTGCTGTTTTTTCAGTGATTTTCGTTTTTTGGGGCTGTACTTGTGGCCTTTTCACCAGGGGTATTGAGTCTTGCATGGGCCTAGTCTTTCTGTGGGGTGTCTTGAACTTAAACATCATGGAGGGCATGGATGGAATGGGATTGTGCTGATTTTTCAGTGATTTTCGTTTTTTGGGGCTGTACTTGTGGCCTTTTCACTAGGGGTATTTGAGTCTTGCATGGGCCTAGTCTTTCCGTGGGGTGTCTTGAACTTAAACATCATGGAGGGCATGGATGGAATGGGATTGTGCTGATTTTTCAGTGTTTTTCGATTTCTGGGGGTGTCCATGGGGAGGGACAGGCCATGTGGCTGGGGGCCATTTTGAGTGCTGCTACAGGCCCTGGCCATGTGCTGGGAGGCAAGTGGCCATTTTGAATGCAGGCATTGTTAGGCCTGCAACCATTTTGCCTACTTTTCAACCTTTATGCCCAGGGGTAGTGAGTCTTGCATGGGCCTAGTCTTTCTGTGGGGTGTCTTGAATTTAAACATCATGGAGGGCATGGATGGAATGGGATTGTGCAGATTTTTCAGTGATTTTTCGTTTTTGGGGGCTGTACTTGTGGCCTTTTCACTAGGGGTATTTGAGTCTAGCATGGGCCTAGTCTTTCTGTGGGGTGTCTTGAACTTAAACATCATGGAGGGCATGGATGGAATGGGATTGTGCTGATTTTTCAGTGATTTTTGTTTTTTGGGGCTGTACTTGTGGCCTTTTCACCAGGGGTATTGAGTCTTGCATGGGCCTAGTCTTTCTGTGGGGTGTCTTGAACTTAAACATCATGGAGGGCATGGATGAAATGGGATTGTGCTGATTTTTCAGTGATTTTCGATTTTTGGGGGTGTTCATGGGGAGGGACAGGCCATGTTGCTGGGGGCCATTTTGAGTGCTGCTACAGGGCCTGGCCATGTGCAGGGAGGCAAGTGGCCATTTTGAATGTAGGCATTGTTGTGTTAGGCCTGCAACCATTTTGCCTACTTTTCAACCTTTATGCCCAGGGGTAGTGAGTCTTGCATGGGCCTAGTCTTTCTGTGGGTTGTCTTGAATTTAAACATCATGGAGGGCATGGATGGAATGGGATTGTGCTGATTTTTCAGTGATTTTCGTTTTTTGGGGCTGCACTTGTGGCCTTTTCACCAGGGGTATTGAGTCTTGCATGGGCCTAGTCTTTCTGTGGGGTGTCTTGAACTTAAACATCATGGAGGGCATGGATGGAATGGGATTGTGCTGATTTTTCAGTGATTTTCGTTTTTTGGGGCTGTACTTGTGGCCTTTTCACTAGGGGTATTTGAGTCTTGCATGGGCCTAGTCTTTCTGTGGGGTGTCTTGAACTTAAACATCATGGAGGGCATGGATGGAATGGGATTGTGCTGATTTTTCAGTGTTTTTCGATTTTTGGGGGTGTTCATGGGGAGGGACAGGCCATGTAGCTGAGGGCCATTTTGAGTGCTGCTACAGGCCCTGGCCATGTGCTGGGAGGCAAGTGGCCATTTTGAATGCAGGCATTGTTGTTAGGCCTGCAACCATTTTGCCTACTTTTCAACCTTTATGCCCAGGGGTAGTGAGTCTTGCATGGGCCTAGTCTTTCTGTGGGGTGTCTTGAATTTAAACATCATGGAGGGCATGGATGGAATGGGATTGTGCAGATTTTTCAGTGATTTTCGTTTTTGGGGGCTGTACTTGTGGCCTTTTCACTAGGGGTATTTGAGTCTAGCATGGGCCTAGTCTTTCTGTGGGGTGTCTTGAACTTAAACATCATGGAGGGCATGGATGGAATGGGATTGTGCTGATTTTTCAGTGATTTTCGTTTTTTGGGGCTGTACTTGTGGCCTTTTCACCAGGGGTATTGAGTCTTGCATGGGCCTAGTCTTTCTGTGGGGTGTCTTGAACTTAAACATCATGGAGGGCATGGATGGAATGGGATTGTGCTGATTTTTCAGTGATTTTCGATTTTTGCGGGTGTTCATGGGGAGGGACAGGCCATGTGGCTGGGGGCCATTTTGAGTGCTGCTACAGGGCCTGGCCATGTGCAGGGAGGCAAGTGGCCATTTTGAATATAGGCATTGTTGTTAGGCCTGCAACCATTTTGCCTACTTTTCAACCTTTATGCCCAGGGGTAGTGAGTCTTGCATGGGCCTAGTCTTTCTGTGGGTTGTCTTGAATTTAAACATCATGGAGGGCATGGATGGAATGGGATTGTGCTGATTTTTCAGTGATTTTTGTTTTTTGGGGCTGTACTTGTGGCCTTTTCACCAGGGGTATTGAGTCTTGCATGGGCCTAGTCTTTCTGTGGGGTGTCTTGAACTTAAACATCATGGAGGGCATGGATGGAATGGGATTGTGCTGATTTTTCAGTGATTTTCGTTTTTTGGGGCTGTACATGTGGCCTTTTCACTAGGGGTATTTGAGTCTTGCATGGGCCTAGTCTTTCTGTGGGGTGTCTTGAACTTAAACATCATGGAGGGCATGGATGGAATGGGATTGTGCTGATTTTTCAGTGATTTTCGTTTTTGGGGGCTGTACTTGTGGCCTTTTCTCTAGGGGTATTTGAGTCTAGCATGGGCCTAGTCTTTCTGTGGGGTGTCTTGAACTTAAACATCATGGAGGGCATGGGTGGAATGGGATTGTGCTGATTTTTCTGGGTTTTTTTTCGATTATTTTGGGGTGTATAACTGAACTGATGTTCCTCTGTCTTCCATTGTTTTTAGGTGCACAAGACTCAAGAGAACCACCAGTGCCAGGAAGAAGTCCTGCAGCGGTGTGTGTGTGCAGCATAACGTCACGCGACGTCACGTCTGGCCTCAGACAACTCTACAATTCGTGTAACTGCGGCCTGCTGTCTGACCTGCTCTGAAGAAGATGGCCCCAAAAAAAGGTCTCCGTAGCTCCTCTAGCAAGAAAGTTGCTAGTAAGGAGCAGAAGAAGCAAGTTACCAAGGAGGTTGGTGTGCCAACCGCCACGTTTTTTGGGAGCAAAAAAAAAAGTACGCCTGCAGCAGCAGGATCTGCTGGGGACCAAGCTGGGAGCAGCACCCCCGCTCCATTGGGTTCAGTGCCTCCACCACCACGCCAACTTAAGTCAAAGCCCTTGAGTGCTTCAGAGGCAGTCAGTGTACTTCTCCAATCACCATCGACCAGTGATGTTGGCTCATCGCAAGAAAGTAGCAGCAATGTCCCTGAATCAACACAGGTTGTTGTAACTCATCTGACAAGTGTTGAACAACCACAGCCGCAACAACATGTGCAAGTAGTACAAGCCCAAGTACATGTGGAAGGAGAGGCAGCGCAAGGAGATGCGCAAGCAGAGGTGCATGGAGGGTCACAAGTGCCCACAATAGTTGTTCCTCCCGAAGTAGGGGCACATCAGGAAATTGACAATCAGACCGAGGTATCATTTGAGGAAGCCACTCCTCCTGATGATCATTCATTGTCTTCCACATCCCTAGCAAGGAAAAGATCAAGGGGGCTGTTACATCTTCTTCAAGCTCACCTCCTACTGATGATCTGGATGACGAATGGGTACCACCACGGCAGCCTGAGAGTGAGGCACACCATGATCTGACAAAGATACCTAAGCGTAAAAGGAAGGTCGTCGAAAAACTCAGAGCTATGGAGTGTGATGATGAGGCTGAACAAGAAGTGACGCATACTGCTGCTGATGAAGCCCTTCACGACGACAATCCAGTCATCATAATGGTCACTGCAGCCCCAGCGGGCATGCAGCAAAGAGACATTTTGACCCTATCCGAGAAGCTGCTGAGCGTGATGATGATGTCGACGAGGAGTCAATGGAAACACAACAATCATTGGATTTGGAGTTAACTAGTACACCAACACCTACCGCTTCCATATTTCTTCCTCGCAAGAAGGGACTTCCATCCACCTCGACCTCAATTAGTGGTGGTGAAAGTACAAAACGTACTGAAGTTCGGCAATCCACATCCTCCACTTCATCTGGCATTAGCAGCAGGACCACCACCACCAGTATCGCCGCCTCCTCCGGCCCCCAAAGACATTTCAAGTCTCCAGTTTGGGACTTCTTTAGTGTTTGCCCAAGAATGGAAAACGTAGCCATTTGTAACATGTGTAAGTTTCGAGTTAGTCGTGGTAAGTTTGGTACCAACTATGGTACCGGAGGCCAGAGAGGTCATCTTAGGAGAGCGCACCCTGTCCAATGGTTTGCGCACCTAGAGGCGGTCAAGGAAGCCCGAATTGCACGTAATGAAAACGTTGATTTTTCATCTGATGATGACGAGGAGGAAGAAGACGATTCAAACACTTCACTTACACCCAGTACCCCTGTCAGCAGCACACCCCATGTGAGCCACACTAAGAGTGTGGGAGAGAGTGAGACATCAAGGCGGAAAAGTTCATCAGCGAGCGTAACTGGGTCGAAGATATCATCATCATCCCGTAAATCCTTGGTCCAGGGCAACATTAAAAAGATGTTGTTTACAGAAGCGCAATATGAACGCAACCACCCACTGACGCGTCTGTATAACACTAAGCTGGCTAAAATGCTAGCTCTGGACCTTCTCCCTTTTTCTTTTGTAGAAGGGGTTGGTTTTCTAGAATTAGTGGCAGCGCTCTGCCCTAAATGGAAGGTTCCTCGCCGGTTCTATTTTGCCCGAGTTGCGGTTCCAGCACTACATGAAGATGTTCTGGAGGTGATTGGGGCAGCTTTGCAGAAGAGTGCTGTTCACACTATACATCTGACAACAGACATGTGGACCAGTGGCGCAGGTGCTGATTACATGTGCATCACTGCACACTGGGTCTCTTTTTCAGGGGCTAAAGCAAAGCTAAACACAGGTGTTGACCCGGACATTGTTTTTAAAGCTGCTCGGAAACATGCAACACTAGCCATGTTTGGTTTGGAGAAACGTCACACAGCAGAAAACATTTTGGATGTCTTTAACACAAAGGTCCTTAACTGGCTGTCCCCCAAAAAACGCCAGGTTAGTTATGTTTCCACGGACAATGCCGCCAATATAGTTAAGGCCATGAAGCTGGGTCACTATTTCAGAGTGCCGTGTTTGGCGCACTGTATAAACCTGGTTGTCCAAAAATTCTTGGGTAATAAAGACAGTGCAGCGTACAGAGTATTAGACACCTGCCGAAAAATGTGCAACCATTTCAGCCATTCTTTTAAGGCCCGGAATCAGCTGAGGAGCCTGCTATATCAACGTCAAATGCCAGTGAAAGCACTCATCCAGGAGGTGGTAACACGTTGGAACTCAACCTTCTACATGCTTGAGCGTCTGTATGAGCAGTATACGGTACTCGATCAATATTTCTTTACAGAGGGTACAGCTCAGGAGGACCTGAGGATGGGTGCGGCGCAATGGAACATAGTTCAAAGCCTGACACGCATGCTTCGTCCTTTTGAGTTCTTCACGCGTGCAGTCAGCAAGGAGGACTGTAATTTGGGAAAAGCTATCCCATTGTTGTACATGCTGGAGCAACAACTGAAGGAGGTGTGTTCTGTGTTTGAAAAAGATGTAAAAAACCAAGACTCTTTTGTTCTGGCTGAGAAATTATTAGAGCTCCTACAAGGTGATGAACGTCTTAAAATGATCCACTCAGAACAGCATTACATTTGTGCTACTATTCTGGATCCACGCTACAAAAAGGCGCTGGCAGGCCAAGCATTCTTTCCTTTTGATGATGAACATGTTCCAAAGTACAAACGTTGGCTAGCCTTGTCAGCCAAGAGGTTTGAAAGAGAACGGCAGAAAATTGAAGGAAATGGCAGTACATCAGCAGGCCATCCCCAGTCAAAACAATCCACTTCTGCACCTGTGGCTGTGGCACAAGTGACCTCTCAGCCGTTAAAGACACCGGCAACCGGATCATCTGCACCAGACACAACAGAAACATTTGAGGCTGAAGAGGATTGGCTAGCTCGGCTTGGGTATGGTTCTCAAAAGGGCAGAGGCACAGCAACAGCTAAGCAAAGTGGAGGAACCTTGGATGAGGACCTTGAGTCGATGGTGAAGGACTATCTGAATGACTCAACAGAGGTCTATGTTAATGCTGACCGATTGGCGTATTGGCATGGGAAAAAAGAATTGTGGCCAGAGCTCACCAACCTGGCTTTAAACTACTTGTCTTGCCCACTCGCAAGCGTGTCTTCTGAACGTGTTTTCAGTGCTGCTGGTGGCATTGTAACTTCCAAACGGAGCCGCCTCTCGCCCAAAAATGTGGAGAGGTTAACAATGATCAAGATGAATCAGCACCTCATACCACCAGATTTCAGAGTACGAGAAAGCGCGCCGGATGAAGACGAGGTGGCCAGCAACATAGATGAGGGAATTTCTACTCTGTCAGGTGACACTGAGCTCACCCTGCCTGAATTCGCAGAGTATGATGACGAAGCCTTATTCTTATTCCTGGACCGTGATACCGAGCCCTGAAAATGAGACAACGAATCAATAACTTTCTTTTTCGTCCTTATTCACTTTTATTCCTGTGTGTCTGTCTTTCTTTGTTGTGCACAGTTAATATATTTCAAACTTTAATCAGATAATCACAAAAACAAGCCCATCAGCAGAACTGTCTTCACTGGTTTGCTAATTGATTTGAAGGTGCCGCAGTCTGCATTCCTCAGGTTCACAAGTTCAGAAGAACATGCTCCTCTATCCTCCTCCTCCAGACTCCTATTTCCATCAAAGCAGAGGGCTGGTTTACGCCCAATGAAGAAAGACTCAGCACTTGTGGGGGTGCTGTTCTACCTCTTTGCAGGTGAGTTGACGGCTCTGGGACCATTGTTGGGAAGCTCTAATACCGGATAAAAGTGGTTTGGACCAAATCCGAGGTGCAAATTTTTTAGTGTTTTTGCTGACTTGCTTGCCTTTGAGGTGCTCTTAGGGGGGGTTCCGTCTGTTTGTGGGTGAGTTTTGGGGTCTGTCAGCACTGCTGGGACACTCTAATCTTGATTGCATTTGCTTTTCAGGAAATCCGTGGTGGCAACCCCGACTTATGGCCTAGCTACGCAGCGCGTTTGGACCGAAGGCCGAGAAATATTGTAAGTAGGAGATGTTGCTTTTGGCCTGTTTGGGGGTGTTATGCTTTTTGGCGGGTGGGTTGGCGGGTCTTGGGGCATTCCTGGGAAGGTCTAATACCGGGTAGAAGTGGTTGGGACAAAATCCACGCCGATTTTTATTGTTGCTATTTCTGACATTTTGCTCAATGTAGCGTTTTTGGGGGCCTGTTTGGGGGGCTTCCTGGTGTTTGTGGGTGAGTTTCGGGGTCTGGGAGCACTGCTGGGACACTCTAATCTTGATTGCATTTGCTTTTCAGGAAATCCGTGGTGGCAAACCGGACCTATGGCCTAGCTACGCAGCACGTTTGGACCGAAGGCCGAGAAATATTGCAAGTATGAGATTTTGCTTTTGGGCTGTTTGGGGGTGTCATGCTTCTTGGCGGGTGGGTTGGCGGGTCTTGGGGCATTCCTGGGAAGGTCTAATACCGGGTAGAAGTGGTTGGGACAAAATCCAGGCCGATTTTTTTGTGTGCTATTTCTGACATTTTGCTCAATGTAGCGTTTTCGGGGGCCTGTTTGGGGGGCTTCCTGGTGTTTGTGGGTGGGTTTCGGGGTCTGGGCGCACTGCTGGCTATATATACTTTACTTTGCAAGAGGTTTGAAGCAAATCCATGGTGGCAGAGTGGAGTTAGGGCCTAGCTGCAGAGCGCGCGCGGAGTGATTTGGGAAATTTGGAAAAAAATGACAAAGTCCCCATTTTTGTACTTTTGCTCTTTGGCTGTTTGGGGGTCTTCTACCCGTTTTCTCCTGGGTTGACGGCTCTGGGGCCATTGCTGGGAAGCTCTAATACCGGATAAAAGTGGTTGGGACAAAATCCACGCCGATTTTTTGTTGTTGCTATTTCTGACATTTTGCTCAATGTAGCGTTTTCGGGGGCCTGTTTGGGGGGCTTCCTGGTGTTTGTGGGTGAGTTTCGGGGTCTGGGAGCACTGCTGGGACACTCTAATCTTGATTGCATTTGCTTTTCAGGAAATCCGTGGTGGCAAACCGGACCTATGGCCTAGCTACGCAGCGCGTTTGGACCGAAGGCCGAGAAATATTGCAAGTATGAGATTTTGCTTTTGGGCTGTTTGGGGGTGTTATGCTTCTTGGCGGGTGGGTTGGCGGGTCTTGGGGCATTCCTGGGAAGGTCTAATACCGGGTAGAAGTGGTTGGGACAAAATCCAGGCCGATTTTTTTTGTTGCTATTTCTGACATTTTGCTCAATGTAGCGTTTTCGGGGGCCTTTTTGGGGGGCTTCCAGGTGTTTGTGGGTGGGTTTCGGGGTCTGGGCGCACTGCTGGCTATATATACTTTACTTTGCAAGAGGTTTGAAGCAAATCCATGGTGGCAGAGTGGAGTTAGGGCCTAGCTGCAGAGCGCGCGCGGAGTGATTTGGGAAATTTGGAAAAAAATGACAAAGTCCCCATTTTTGTACTTTTGCTCTTTGGCTGTTTGGGGGTCTTCTACTCGTTTTCTCCTGGGTTGACGGCTCTGGGGCCATTGCTGGGAAGCTCTAATACCGGATAAAAGTGGTTGGGACAAAATCCACGCCGATTTTTTTGTTGCTATTTCTGACATTTTGCTCAATGTAGCGTTTTCGGGGGCCTGTTTGGGGGGCTTCCTGGTGTTTGTGGGTGAGTTTTGGGGTCTGGGAGCACTGCTGGGACACTCTAATCTTGATTGCATTTGCTTTTCAGGAAATCCGTGGTGGCAAACCGGACCTATGGCCTAGCTACGCAGCGCGTTTGGACCGAAGGCCGAGAAATATTGCAAGTATGAGATTTTGCTTTTGGGCTGTTTGGGGGTGTTATGCTTCTTGGAGGGTGGGTTGGCGGGTCTTGGGGCATTCCTGGGAAGGTCTAATACCGGGTAGAAGTGGTTGGGACAAAATCCAAGCCGATTTATTTTTGTTGCTATTTCTGACATTTTGCTCAATGTAGCGTTTTAGGGGGCCTGTTTGGGGGGCTTCCTGGTGTTTGTGGGTGGGTTTCGGGGTCTGGGCGCACTGCTGGCTATATATACTTTACTTTGCAAGAGGTTTGAAGCAAATCCATGGTGGCAGAGTGGAGTTAGGGCCTAGCTGCAGAGCGCGCGCGGAGTGATTTGGGAAATTTGGAAAAAAATGACAAAGTCCCCATTTTTGTACTTTTGCTCTTTGGCTGTTTGGGGGTCTTCTACTCGTTTTCTCCTGGGTTGACGGCTCTGGGGCCATTGCTGGGAAGCTCTAATACCGGATAAAAGTGGTTGGGACAAAATCCACGCCGATTTTTTTTGTTGCTATTTCTGACATTTTGCTCAATGTAGCGTTTTCGGGGGCCTGTTTGGGGGGCTTCCTGGTGTTTGTGGGTGAGTTTTGGGGTCTGGGAGCACTGCTGGGACACTCTAATCTTGATTGCATTTGCTTTTCAGGAAATCCGTGGTGGCAAACCGGACCTATGGCCTAGCTACGCAGCGCGTTTGGACCGAAGGCCGAGAAATATTGCAAGTATGAGATTTTGCTTTTGGGCTGTTTGGGGGTGTTATGCTTCTTGGAGGGTGGGTTGGCGGGTCTTGGGGCATTCCTGGGAAGGTCTAATACCGGGTAGAAGTGGTTGGGACAAAATCCAAGCCAATTTATTTTTGTTGCTATTTCTGACATTTTGCTCAATGTAGCGTTTTAGGGGGCCTGTTTGGGGGGCTTCCTGGTGTTTGTGGGTGGGTTTCGGGGTCTGGGCGCACTGCTGGCTATATATACTTTACTTTGCAAGAGGTTTGAAGCAAATCCATGGTGGCAGAGTGGAGTTAGGGCCTAGCTGCAGAGCGCGCGCGGAGTGATTTGGGAAATTTGGAAAAAAATGACAAAGTCCCCATTTTTGTACTTTTGCTTTTTGGCTGTTTGGGGGTCTTCTACTCGTTTTCTCCTGGGTTGACGGCTCTGGGGCCATTGCTGGGAAGCTCTAATACCGGATAAAAGTGGTTGGGACAAAATCCACGCCGATTTTTTTTGTTGCTATTTCTGACATTTTGCTCAATGTAGCGTTTTCGGGGGCCTGTTTGGGGGGCTTCCTGGTGTTTGTGGGTGAGTTTCGGGGTCTGGGAGCACTGCTGGGACACTCTAATCTTGATTGCATTTGCTTTTCAGGAAATCCGTGGTGGCAAACCGGACCTATGGCCTAGCTACGCAGCGCGTTTGGACCGAAGGCCGAGAAATATTGCAAGTATGAGATTTTGCTTTTGGGCTGTTTGGGGGTGTTATGCTTCTTGGCGGGTGGGTTGGCGGGTCTTGGGGCATTCCTGGGAAGGTCTAATACCGGGTAGAAGTGGTTGGGACAAAATCCTCGCGGAAAAGCCTTTTGGCACTTTTTGTAACTTAGGGTTCGTTAGGGTTAGCCCTAGCAGCAGGATTGCATGTGTTTCGGGGTGTTCTAGATTTTTGCAACTGAGTTCTGGGGTCTTAGAGCACTCGTGAGAATGTGTAATTTTGGTTGCAAGTCATTTGAAGAAAATCCATGGTGGGAAAGGGGGGATTTGGCATAGTTAAAGAAAGCCTTTGCCACTATTCTTAACTTGGGGTTCGTTAGGGTTAGCGGTATTTCTATTGCATGTGTTTGGGTGGGGGGGTTTTCGAGTCTTGGAGCGATGCTGGCTATGGATACTTTTGCTTGGTTGCTTGCAAGTGGTTTGAATGCAATCCACGGTGGGTAAGGGGTACTTGGGCCTACTTTTACTTTCAAAGTACGTTTTGTCACCAGTTTTCTGCTAGGCCTCGTTTTTTGAGATTTGATTGGGGGTCTTCTACATTTTTGCGACTGGCTTTAGTAAGGGTCTGGGTGGGAGCACTGCTGGGAAGATCTAATTTTGTTCTAAAACACAGTTTACAGGACACCTAGCTTGAGGGGAAAGATCCTCTACATTAATTTGCCCATACTTATTTATCCTTCAAAAGGTGACTCAGACAGAGTACGCACTTTCAAAAATATTGTACTGTCTACTAGGAAAATCAAAGTGTGACTTTTTGCACTCCACAGCCTACATACCTTATATTTATTTATCAGTGGTGTTGTAATATTATATCACTTCCTGTTTTTCGTTGAATAATTACAGGCCGGGTTTCAGTCTGTGCAATAGGGAAAAAAGGATGGAGTCAGGCTTCAAATTAGCGAGCCACAATTCAGCATCAGGCAGGCAGTGGACAGGGTGTCTTCTGGTGACCAACATCGATGGACGAAGCGTCGGCTGCAATGGAGGAGTGCCGCTAATAAGAGGATTTTTTTTCTGCAGGCAACTTACTTACCAAATTCAACAGGACAACTACAACAACATACAGATACAGTATCCTTTGTCTTTTTATCTGACTGTGACTGCATTTCTTGGATCTCTCTCTGCTTGTAAATTGATCCCTTAACACATCACTTAGTCCACTCCACTATCACATCTGCACCACACATAGTCATTTGTAAGTGCTCCTACGTAATTCGCAAGTCGCAGCACGCCCCAGCCCGTAGAGGACTGGGATGGCCCCAATGATGAAGCATGTCACCAAGGGGCAACCCTGGTGAGTGAGGGGACACCTAGAAAAAGAGCAATGTCTCCTTTTCTATCTACTATACCTTCCAGACCAACCCCATTGAGTGTTGTGAATGGATTTATAGTGACCAGCAAGGCTCTCAGGTATCTGGCAACAGAGACCTTATGTTGAATATAGTTATCAATAATTCCACACACGCCCTGTACTGTCGCATTCTTTCTTCCACAGTTGTCGAAAGTACTACTTACTTTTCACTGACATGCATGCAGTAGTGCATGCACTTTCAAAGATTGATGGATAGGTTTGTACCCAAAGATTTGTTTATGTTCACAATTGTTTGTCCATGCTGTGCTATTTTTTCTTGTCTCCCAAAACCTTTCCCAAAAACCCCTGTACCCATCCATTTTTCAAACCCTAACCCTCTTCCCCCGGGCTGTGTGGTTTTCATTGATGTGTGACTAAATTACAGCAATAAATCCACACACTTGCTGGGGAGGATAAGGTGATAGCAACAGGCTGGTGAAGAAATCCGAGGATATATTCTTACTCTGCTTGACAAAGACCCATGGCTAATGTCAAAGAACTTCAACCGAATTAGTTATACTTTACCATTTGTTAGGCTACAATGTGGCACTGTTCTAGTGTACTTCTGTCACCTGCTATATTCTCTATTGTACCGTTGTATTGCTCAGGAGGACAAACCAGATTTCATTTTCTTTTTTTTCATAGGCATGCAACTGCCACTGTGTCACACCACTAGTACCACCGCTATGAGGAAATTTTATCCGCCCAGGATTGCCAACCTTATTCGCTGTTTCCCGTGGAGCCAGCCCTGGGCCTAGCCCTACTTGCAAACAGAAATTACAGGTAAGATAGGCGTTTGGTTGGAGGTAGTATAATGGAGTATTAGGAGAGACGAGAGATTGGATTGACGGTAGTACTACTAAAGTCCTAGGACTATTCAGGAAAACAAACTTACTGTTAAACCCCCACCCACCAGACTCAAAAGCAGTAAAAAACAGCTATGGTCAGATAAAGTTTCAAAAAGTATATTTTTATAGCCCTAACAAAAGAATCTCCCGCAAGACCCTCCCTAACCCCAACGATTGTCCTTCGAAAGTCCCCAAAAAACCCAACTCCCAATTCCCACCCCCCAAAAGTCTCTAAAAAAGGGGCAAGGGACACTATGGCAGGGTGCTGTTGGATTTAGCAGCCAGGGCATCATGCTCCTTGCGGAGGGTGGCAAGTTCGAAGCGGAGGCCCTCCACCAAGTTCTTATAGTTATGGACCTCCTGCTCCAGGTAGGACAGTCTGAGGGATAAGCGGCGCCAGTGTGCCTTGCAAATCCTGTGAGGGGCAGCTGCTTTCTTTGCTGCTCGGCGGTGGCGTTTGGCTTTGGTAGCCCAGCTCCGTACCGCTGGAGCACTGCGCTGGCTGGCAGCCCGCACGGAGGAGGATGCAGCTGTCCCAGTGGACGTTGTTGTTGTACCAGACTGCGTCTCCTCCTCCTCCAGGGCCACCAGCCGCCGATATTCAGCGACAGTGGCATCCAGCCTCCGTTGCCGGGCCATTCGAGCCAGCTCCTTCCTCCTTGATGGTGTCTTGGATTTGGAAGGAGCAACTACATGAAAAAAGAAAGACATAGTCTGTAACCAATGCTCCTTAAGATTAACACAAAATGATTGAGCAGAAAGTTGTCACAGTACAAGTAGCAAATTGAAAGCACAGTACATAACTATTGAGGACAGTATCTATGTAACCTCCGACTTCTTCATCCTTGCTCTAACATTAGTGGGAGTTTAAGGAACAAATTCTACGAGCACTATGGACTTCCATTACAGTCGACTATGACAGTACACCACTCTTATTCTTCTTCTTCTCTCTTGTTTAGGAAAATTGGTACGTTATCTTATGTAAGCCGGCATAATGCCAGCGCAGTGAACTTGCACCCGAGAAAAACAGACGCACACCATGGTGAGTGAGACAGACTTGCGTTACTGTACCGGTCCAGTACATGCAGGTGGTGAAGCTCTTACTTTTCTATTACGGGTGGCACTGAGAATACTCTGTTAAAAGGGCTACTGCTTAATTAATTTAGCTTTCACCCTACAGTGCAAATGAGTATTAGAAAAGGAAAATGAAGAAGCTAAATTATCTGATTATCTATCACTTCACATGGGATGTATTTGATGACATATGGGATGACTTTAGGTGCTTTGCTTATTATTGAGTGAACAGTGATACCCCCACACATGAATGACGTACTACTACTAAACTAAAGTTATTAAGAGAGGTAGGGAGTGTCCACCGTAATAACCGGATATATGCTGTGCTTGCAGTTGCAATACAAACTACTGCTACTATTCATGGTAGTATTTGGACAACGTTACAACTTCTTTTCCTTGCCTTTCCTACACTGGAACGGACGTGCGGGTGCGGTGTTACATGCTCTTCAAAGTAACACTTAGTTCATCCAGTGACCGTCTACTCTCTCTAGATACACATATGCTATCTAAGAGTCAGATAGTACCATGAATGATCCAGGCATCCATCCATTCAAAGTATATGCACACATACAGTTTCTGTCTCACCCACCCAGGCTGTTCTCCTTCCACCCATCCTTGCTTCATCATTCACCCAGCCATGCACCATGCCATATTCTTTCCTTCCCAGCCACCTCGGGGACCAAGCAAACACATATCATTCTTCTTTGCCAGTCATCATTACATTTCTCGTCCTTCCACACTTACTTACACCCTTCTTTCGCTTTTCGTTCATCCCATCCATCAAGTTCACCTCAGATCTGATTGGGATTTTTCTCGCCAAAAACTTCACAGCTAAGTCGAAGTACATTTAGAGGAGGCTACTACCTAGTTTATTTATAATACACCCGTGCAGAAAGCACACTCTGCAGTCTTCAATCTCAATGACTAAGGAATGTATAGCTTACCTCTGCCCGCCACCACCGTGTGAACCCTCACAGGCATGTCCTTGTCCGGCACTTGCACCGCCTCCTCCCCAGAGTTGTCCTCCTCGTCTAATGCCACCACCACCTCCGCGCTGGCCCCGTCTCCAGAGGTTCCACCTACAAAATACATTTAATAATGTTAGAATACACCACTCACTACTATATAATATTTGGTCTAGGAGGAAGAAAGAAATGTGAAAAAAAGAGTATACAATTTAATAATTTATGACTGTGTACTCTAAAGTAAAAATGTCCCTTTTTCCAGGGAAGGCTGTTGTCTTGCTGCACTTTTTGGCACAACTGATGAATGTTTGCTTTTTACTTTTTAACACGCAACACTTTTTCTCCTAACAGACAGAAGCTTGACTTCTAAGAACACGAGCAGGATCAAGTTCAAACCAGGTGAGAGCTCGGCTCGACCACAAGAAATGTGTCCAATTAATCGTCAGCACTAAGCACTTTTCCATTTTCAGTTACACGTTCACTTTTATGACAAACTTGATTTTAATAAATGGGTTTACTTTTAATAAAGCTTTTAAACTTAAATGGACTCTGTGGTTTTTGGTCCTCCAGACTAGAGTGGATGAGCTAAAGGTTTTGGAATTTTTGCAAGCATGAGTCCGTGCCTCTGCCATCGGTGACTTTGGGAGCTAAATGACTCTGCCACACTATCTAGTCAGTAAGGAGATTGGGGGTTCAACTACAAAGTCTGTTATCACTGAGGTATGTGGAAAGTCTAACAGCACCTATTATAATTGATAAGCTAAGCAATGCATTATTTAGTGTCCATAGTTCTGTTTGTGCAGATTTGTCCCTGCAACAGTAGTAGAATGGATTGTCCTCCTATCCAAACCAAAAGTAAAGTAGTATCTTATTCTTTCTTGATGGTCATTCACCTTTTTATTGTTGGCAATGGTCAAAGCATAAACATTTAGAATACTTGAAAAGACATTATGGACAATCCCAGAGGACTGCACTCAGTGCATATAGAGCTATTGCTGACTAGAATGGGAGTCCAATAGAAATGCCAAATGTGCAATCTTAGTTAGCTACACAGACAGACTAATAAGAATATTCTAGTAATACCACACGGAGTCATAGTCGAGGCAGGATAAGAATTTAGATCCTGTCTACAAGAAGATCAAAGACGATTTAGAAAAAATCAAATGAGGAACGCTAGGAAAAAATAAGTACTCTATATTAAAATTAAAACTTACTGGGGCCAGCAAAGGAGCCCTCGCCTGCCCGGTCCTGGCCTGCATCGTCAACAGCACCCTCCTACTCCTCCTCCTGTGTCCTCCTCTTGCCCCTGGGGGAAGCTGATGTACAACATGAAAGAAAGAAAAACAGAAAACATGGATGATATTTCTCAACCAAATCAAACATTTCAAAAGAACTAACAAAATATTTTTGCGAAATAGCAAATAGGGAACGACTCCACGGGATATATTATTGACCAATCTCATGTGGTCGACTACGTTATTACTTTAGTATTGCTTGATTTGCGGACCATCGAATTGGAAACTACCCTATGTAACTCACTATTAAACAAAGTACTAAAAAGGTTTGCCTAGGATTGGCAGGCAGCAGTCCGCAGCACGCAAAGTGACAGCCAAAGTCCATCGTGATTGAAGATCAGCGACAACACTAAAGTTTCCTACTACATTAACCAGTCATTAAAATACTCAAACTATTAATCCACCACCACTATTTCTTCTTATCGCCATGTGTACAAAGGAAGGACTGGACTTGAGTCTGTAGGGGCTGATTTAGAAGCCCCTTGCGGCTCTTTTGCTCCATTGTTGCGTGACTTTTGTGACGCAGCGACAGCACAAAAGAGGCGCAATGGTGCGGCGTATATTAACAACGTGACGCATATGGGAGATGCATCACGTTGTAAAGCCCTGCGCCAATAGGGGGCGTTCCGGCGCAAGGGAGGGCGTTCCTGCGCAGGAACGCATCCTAAAAGTGGCTGAGGGAAATCTACAAGATTTCAATCAGTCACTTTGAGGACAATGATGCGTGACTTAAACCCTGCGCCTGCTTGAAGCAGACGTACGGCTTGACGCAGCATTGGGGAGATAGGGTACCCCAGAGCATTGATGGAGCTGCACCATCGTTGCGACGCAACTCCAGCAATGCGCCGCCTTTACGGCACAGATGCGTAACGCTTTGGTGACGTTTTGGGCCCATGGTGCGCCGCATTGTAAATACGGCGCACCATGGGTGATGGTGGCGTGACGCACAATTACTGGCGCATCCCTGCTACTTTGCAGGGATGCGCCGGTAATTAAAAATCAGAACCTTAGTGTGTAGCATTACGCAGTTCTTTAAACTACACTCATACATAATTTCACAGGCCAATGAAATTAACAAAAAATCTAAAACAAATAAGCATAGTAGCAACACTACTGAGAAGAAGGAGAGCAGTGTACCTGAAATGCACACAAGATTTTGAAATATAATTTACCTACAATGTAATGAGCAGCATTATTGCTCTTGGTAAAAAACAAAAATTTGCAATAGAATAACACAGCAGGAGAAAACATAGTAGTAAAGAAATAGCTACTACTACTCACCAAGCCCGGGGATCTCAAGGCCAAGGAGGTCGAGCAGATCTCGCTCACGGGTCAGGACATCCGTCCAGCGGTGGGTGGCCTGGTTGTAGGTGCGCCAGACCCGAGAGTGGTGGTAAATGGCCTGGCACACCTTCTCCCACCCCTTCCGGCGCTCCCGGACCCCGTACCCGGCACTGATCTTGCCGCCTCCCATGATGGTCCTGGGGAGGCGGCGCTGAACATAAAAAATGAGTTGGCCCACCTCCTCCGGGGTAAAGATCTCCCTGGGTACGACCTCCTCCCCCCTCAAACGCCCGCACGGGAGCCGGACACGGGGTGCGGGACCCTTCCCCTTCTCGGGATGCTTCCCGGCTCCCTTCACCATGGTCTGGGCGGAAAGGAATAAAGAAAATAGAATAGGGAAGAGAAGAAAAGAAAAGAGTTTAAAAAAGTAGTTTAAAATTAACCAAAAGTAGCAGTAAACACAAAAATATAGGGCTAGAAAAATAGAGGGATAGATAATAAGTAAAATAGATCAAAAAAAACTTCAAACAAGCAAAGGATGGCAGAGATTGACAGAGGATACAAAGACCATGCCCAGAACCATAGCAATGAATGAGAAACAAGATGGCCGCGCCCGTTCACGACCGCGCGGGTAAGTTGCGCGCGAGATTTTCCTTGCGAACACGCGCGAAACTGTACTGGCAAGCCGCAGACTTTGCGAGATTACACTTCGCGCCCGGAAACGGAATACGTCAGGCAAACAAGATGGCCGCGCCCTTGAACGACCGCGAGGGTAACTTCGCGCCTTGCGCTACGAGCGGCTCGCAAAAACGCACAAAACCTTGCCAACTAACACGCCGCAAAAAAAACAAATTGCATATTCGCACGGATTTGCGGCTTCTGAATCCGATCTCGCGCGTGTTCGCGCCCCGCGAAATTGCAGAAAAACGAGTTTTTCAAAACTGAAAGCACTCGGCAGGGGCAAGAGTTCAAACTCATCATTAGTAACAATTCCCTGTAGTGCTTCCTGACTGGGGCCCCTCCAGAATTCAGTTGCTAGTTGCAACAATTGTATGACCCTGCTCTGACCCTCACAGCAGGCTCATAGAATAGCTACAAGTAGGCCACAAAGGTCCTGGGGAAAAAAAATGCACTGCAACAGAAAGCAAAATTACAGATAAGGAAGCAGGTGCCAGACTGGAATTTTAAAACAGTGACACATTAATAAACTAACCCCAAATTAATTCATGTCAGTTGAAGCAGGGCTGGTGTGCTTGCTTTTCCCCCCCATAATCTACAGTAATGATGAACCAAAGGGTGGCATTGATGTAACAGAGGGTTGCAGTGGTGAAACAGAGGGTGCTGGGAACCTGTGATGATGAACCAGACGTAGAAACAACATAATCGCGATCGTTGCGTGCCGAAATGTAAGTTCGCAATTGCGAACTGGTACGAAACCCTCGCGAACTGGCAGAAATCCTTGCGAACACAAAAATAAATCCGCAAATTCGCGGATTTTGCGGATTGCGAGTTCGCAAATCCGCAAAATTCGCGAACGCGAGATTCGCAAAATTCGCCCATGCTTAGTTCTGAGGTATAACAGCGCTCTTCCTCACAGTGCTCTCCACAGCCTCAGCGCTCACACTAGCGGCAATGATCTTGGGCACAGGGCGCTTTCTGACACAGCGCCAGGCAGCAAATTCAGGTCCTGGGCCCACAGCGCCTCGCTGATGCAGCGCTTGAAATTAATGACAGATGCTGGATGTACAGCGCTTCACAGTACCTCAAGGGTCCCCAGGCAGCAGCTGAGCTCACAGGTTCACAACGCTTCGCAGTCACAGCGCTGGTAGTGGGTTTCAGGGATCAGGTACACAGTGCGACCCATTCACAGCGCTGGTAATGGATTTCTGGTGTCAGTTGTAGGGGAAGGGAATATGGCAGTCCTGAAGATAGCGCTTCTCTGGTACAGAGCTTCGCAGGGGCCGTTCCCATAGATAAGACAGTTCAGTCAGCACCGGCAGGACAGGTAGTCCAGGATGCTAGCGCTAGGGAATAGGGGCGCTTAGCCAGCAGACAGTTCATTTAAGTTGGAATCAGATCAGCAGGACCAACAGGACAGGCCGCACAACAGTGGCAAACCAGCAAAAGGGGTCCCAGGTGGCGTCAGGGAGCGCGGGGAGCGACACAGCGCGAATACCTGGTTGATTTCTCAATAGTCCTGTGGTGGTTTGTTTTCTTCTTGGCGCTTTATGTTTCTTACGCCCTTGTAAATAGCAGTCTCTGGGTTCCTTGAAGGGGGGGGCTGAGTTTTTGGCTGATATCAAATTTCCTCAGCCAGTTCCCTTCAAGTGGTCCCTGGGTTCCCCTTCCGCCGGGCCAGATCAGGGGGCAAGTTCAGGATCCCTCAACACTTGGTAGGCAGCACCTAGGCCCTGTCACTCCCAGTGTCATAGGTCCCTGTCTAGGCCCCACTGCCTAGAACTCCTGCGTAGGTTCTCCCCCAGGTCTGTGCTCCCTCAATCTGACAGGAAAGTTTCCCTCCCTTTCCTTTTATAGTGCCAGTTGACAGTTGGCAGTGGCAGTTGGTGTCACCTCATCTGTTCCAGAAGGTTCCAGCAGGTTCTAGGAGGTTCCACCATTCTAACTATGGCAGGCTGGTATAGATACATTGTTTGAGGGTTCCAGCCAGCTCCTGGCCACTAGAATGCGTCCACAAAGACCGCGCTGCAGTAGCAGGGGTCAGTGGCAGCCATGTTAGGGGAAGGAAGCACCTGCACCTTAACATTAGTTTGACATTACACAGGGCTTTCTCCACTACACAAGGCCTATACCATTTTATTACTATGGGGGACATCCTAAATTAAGGGAATAAAAAGCGAAAAATTTCTGGGTAAAGGGCCAAGTCCTACACAGTGTGTTAAGCATTTGTGAATATACACAGTAATACAGTGATAACACTACAGATGGACACAACACAAGTTTTATAAAAATAAGTATTCTTTATATAGGCTTAAACACAAGACCACAAACAACACAAATCCCCAATACTACACATAAGATTACTTAAAAGATGATTAAAGTCTCTTAGTTCAAGTTGTTGGTAAATGCGACAAAGTTCTCCACAAAGTACCTGGATGCTGTGGAGAAGTGTGGCTCACGGTGTAGTGGAGAAGTGTGGCTCACGGTGTAGAGCAGGCAGACCCGGAAGCTGAGGTCAGACCCGGGACCAGGGTTCAATTCCCAACGCGGCAGGGTCTTGAGCTCAAATGTCCACGGACTCGATAATTCTCGCTTTGGTGCCTGCTCTAATCATGGGTTCTCACTCTGCAACTCTGGGCATTAAGCTTGCTTAATCTCCACAACGGCCCCCTGCGGCGGGATGCCTGGCTTTCACCTTGGGGATGCCCTGTAGGGGCTATCTCACAGGGAAAAGCCAGGACGGGTTCCCAAGGCAAGCGCCGGGAAACCTCCGGGTAGCTGTGCGCTCAATAAATGCAATAATAATAATAATAATAATGCGTAACGCAAAGTGAACAAAAGGCTCGCAAAAGGGGAGATGCGTTGGTTCTGTGACCCGGGTGAACGGTTGCGTCCTTCCTCAATGCTTGCGCAGAGTAGAGGACTCGTCGTGAGCCTTACCGGTGCGGAGGTGATGCGTAGGTTCTCGGCCTACGAGCCCATTGCGGTGCGCAAGATGGCACCTTGATGCGATGCGACAATCCGGTTGCGATGCGAGAAGATGGCGCCCTTGATGCGGCGATGCGCTGACGCACTGGCAGCCTGGCGACGACTCTGTACTTTGGAGCCACGACAGGCCCTGCGACGCGCTTCTCCGGTGATGCGATGGCGACTCTCTCGACAGCTTCGATAAACACACACTTCCAGGGTGATGCGGCGAAGGCTTGCTTCTCCGGCGTTGCGATGATTTCAGCTGCGGCGGTGACACACTTCTACTCGATGCATCGCGCTTCCAGCTCCCAGCGGCACACAAGTGACTGGAGTCAGAATTCCCAGCAAGGAAATTCAGGAGGGAGCTGGAGGTGAAGTCTTTTGTCCCTGAGACTTCAGCAGGAGGCAAGCACAGTTCAAGCCCTTGGAGAATATTCTGTAGATAAAAGTCATTTACAAAGTTCCTTCTCCTTTCCCTTGGCAATGAAGCAACCACTGCAGGCCAACCCAGCAAACAGCACACTGGCAGAGGGGCAGTCCAAACTCCTGCAGCTTCCTTGGTTCTTCTTCTTGGCAGAAAGGTTTCTTGTTCCAGAAGTGATCTAATCTCTTGGGAGGAGCATGGTCCCAATAGTTATACCCCAAAATCCTTTGTTCTCTGAAGGCAGAGAGGCCTCTGCCTAGTTTGAACTAGTTCCTGAGCACTTTGTTTACATGACTCTCTTCTTCCTTTCACTGTGCAGGGCAGAGACATCAGACGCCCCACAGGAGGTGGAGCCAGCACAGGGGAGGGAAGATTCAGCTCTGGAGCACTCTGTTGACATGATTCCTCCTCTTCTTTCACAGTGCAGGGCAGAGACATCAGACAAGCCACAGGGGGTGGAGCCAGCATTGTGGAGGGAAGGCCCAGCCCTATTCAGGTCTCTGATGTAACTCCTTTCTCCCATCTAGATGCAGATCTCTCTATTCACCACTGGGCTGCCCCAGCCTGTCTCCTGGAATTCTCCAGCCCTGTCACTCACACACCCAGACAAGGAATACACAACCCAGCAGAAGCAGGCTCAAATGGTTAGGCTAGCAAATACCTACTTTCTAAAAGTGGTATTTGCAAACACAGAATATTAAAATAAACTTTACTAAAAGATGTATTTTATTATTCTGAGTTCAGGCATACTAAATTCGCATTTCTACCGTGTTCCCTGAGTCAGTTAGGATTATAAGAATGTAATAATCTAACTGCCCATTCTAGCCTATGAGAACAAGTAGCCTTCAATAGTAAAAAAATGAAAATGGCTGTAATTCACTATTAGAACATGCTACACACATCAGAGCATGTCCTACCTTATACTTACAATGCACCCTGCCCTTGGGCCTACCATAGGGGTGTCTAATATGAAGCAAAGGGAAGATTTAGGGACTGGCAAGTGGGTGCAATTGGCCAAGTCGACATGGCAGTGCTAGACTGCAGTGAGACACACTTTACAAGCTGCTTCTGTGGGTGGCACAACCAGTGCTGCAAGCCCACCAGCAGCATTTGATTTACAAGCCCTGTGTACACATGGTGCACTGTACTAGGGGCTGGCAGATAAATCAAAGAACCCAATCATGGAATCCAATCAGTATATCAATTTAACATAGGGAGCACTTGCACCGTGGCACTGATTAGCAGTGGCACAGTGCCCAAAGCATAAATCCAGCAACAACATATCAAAACAGAGGAGGCAATCCATCAAAAATGGAAGGGAGACTCACGCCAATGATGTCAGGTCTAACTGACCCGTACCAACGTACGCCTCGAATGACCTAATTCAATACACATAAGCATACAATTTTCACAATACGACAATATTTCTGCGATCACTAGTTCATTTCAATCTTCGTCAATGTCAAAATTCACCATCAGTCAGAACCCTACTATTCCTTCTAAAGTACTATAAAAACAATACCCTTTAATCACGTCTCCTCATATCCTAGTTTAATTAGTCAAACTAACCATCTCACAGGCTACCAGAAAACTGATGCAGCGGAAAACTGGGCATATTTTGATCTCACTACAAATTCTTCAATTAGATCATTTACACTCACTCGGCCCATAACATAACTTATTTAAAACATTGGTAAACGCTGCGCCTAACACCACTATAGTTTGGAAGGCCCCTTCACATGCAGGTCCTGAGGATTCCAGAGTATGAAACTAGAACAGTTTCTGACTAAATCTACGATACCTGATCCGGATAATAGTCAACCCCATTCCTCTAATGGGATAGCTCCTTCTCCCCAGATTTCTTCAGATAATCAAGGCTTGAATGTTAGATCATTGCCCAAACACGCAGTTAATATCTGAGATTTGTTCCTTCTAAACACCCACATATCAGATTTCTAACAGTGTAGGACTTGGTCTTTTTGGCTAAAGTTCCAAAAACGTTTTTCTTTCCCCCAGCCCGTTTTCCTGACATAGAGTAGCCAGTTTAGATGCTTTGGTTGCTTTGCCACTGCTGATCAGTGTCAAAGTACAAGGGTTCGCTATTTAAAGTATAATGGTAATTGGTTGTCCATGATTGGTATATTTACTAGTAAAGTCCCTGGTAATGTGCACAGTGTGTGCCAGGGCTAGTAACGCAAAGGTGCGCAGAGAAGGAAAATCAGGCCTGCAGTGTAGGGCCTGCGCACAGTTTGTTAAGTTAGCATATTGTCCTGACAAGAGCAACCACTTGTTAGGCCTTACTTTCCCTTTTGCATAAACAGGAGGTACCCCTATGGTAGGTCCAGGGTCACCCCTGGGCAGGGTGCAGTGTAAGTAAAAGGCAGGACATATACTAAGGTGTGTGTTATGTCCTGACAGTGAAAAAACACTCCATTTCGTTTTTCACTGCTGAAAGGACATCCTGCCCATAGGACAGAATGGGGGAGGCTGGGTGTTGTGTTTGTTAACCTAGTTTCCTATAAGTTTAAAATGGAGAGGTAACGTTTGATATGTATGAACTCACAGTGTCATAACACATCTTTCTATGAAAATGGTTTTGTCACTGTGTGTTCAGAAGCCACTCTTTTAGAAAGTTGCTGAGTTTTGTGCTTTAGCCTTTCTGTGTGTCTCTGCTGAATGTGGATTGACTGTCTGGTTCTGTGAGTTGAGAGGAGCTGGGAGAGGCGTTGACCCAGGGAGGGGTTGAGATGGTTCCAGGCTGCCCTGCATCTGGAGAGCAGGGGCGGGAGAAGCCCGGGAGGTGAAAAGGCCTGGGCAGGTGCTATAAACCAATTGACCCATCTCCTGCTGAGTGTTTTAGAATCCAGACCCCCAGTAGCAGCAGAAGGCTGCTAAAAACCTCACTGTTCTGATTTGTTTATTTTCTTGGCTGGCTTTAGTGATCTATAGCACGGAGATACCCCTAATAAATTCATATTCAAATGGGTCTTTTATGTGAGCTAACAGGGCTTGGATATTTAGAGAACGTGAGGCAATTCCTTATGAGGACCTAGAATAAGAAATGCCAAATACATTCTGATTTCTGTCACCAATTCACAGTTGTCACCAACATCCATAAATCTTAGGACAGGAAAGTTCACTTCAAGAATGACTCAAATCCGATAAAGTTTCTCATGTAAGTAATTTATCTAAAGCCTTTATTTGAATAGTCAGGAAACATGAACTCGCATTTCATAATCAGATTTAATAACGGTCAATTAGTAAAAATAGCCACACAATGCCTTACAGATTCAATTAAAAAAAAAACATTTGCTGGTCACCTAGAAAAAGAGTAAGAGAAATTTGTGGGAAAAATCGAGATTCAACATTTAGATTATACAAACCAAATATGCTGAACTGAAGCACAGCGTGCCACAGAAAGGAGTCAGTAAACCCTTCAACCGAAAAGTTATTTCCTGCACACCAGTGGCTTAACAAAACTTGAGGCCCCCCCCTCCTGCAAAGTACATGGAGGGGGCCCCCATTCTCTGTGCCAGTCAAGAGCTCTCAGGGCAGCGACCCACCATACTGCAGGGGCTCTTGCCGGCCATAAAAAAATGGAATCTTGTTCCTCCATTGGTCACATCAGCCTTCTTATCGGGCAAAGTTACATAACACTGTCTCCAGCGCTAGCGATGATTTTCTTAGTACGGCAAATGTCGGCACTCAGAGGCACAGGTACTCAGCTGCAGCGACCCACAATAGTGATAGCGATAATTCTCTTAGGACGGCAAATGCGGGCACTCAGCGGCCACAGCTCCTCAGCTGCAGCGGCCCACAATAGAGATAGCTATGATTCTCGCAAGATGGCAAATGTGGGCACTCAGCGGCACAGCTCCTTAGCTGCAGCGGCCCGCGATAGAGATGATTCTCATAGGATGGCAAAATGCGGGCTCTCAGCGGCACAGCTCCTCAGCTGCAGCGGCCCACAATAGCGATAGCGATGATTTTGGTAACACAGACAAAAGCGGGCTCTGAGCGGCAGCAGCTCCTCAGCTGCGGCGGCCCACAATACTGAAAGCTATGAATTTGGTAACACAGGCACATGCAGGCTCTCAGCGGCAACAGCTTCTCAGCTGCAGCAGCCCACAATAGCGATAGCGATGTGTAAGGAGTTCAGTGGAAGACCGAATACACAATGAACCCGGGCAAACCTGCAATTGCATCGGAAGAGAGGTCAGCGGTCTAGCGGTTCTCGAGAGGCGGGCGGAAGCGGTCCTGACGTCACCCACAGATGTGGTCCTGACGTCACTCACGGGAGGCAAACAAAGGGAGGGAGACGAAGAGAAGAAGGAGGCCGACAGCGGAAGGAGCGAAACAACGAAGAAATCCAGGACAGAGGCAGCGGTGCGGCAGGAAGTGAGCGAAGCAACGGAGGAGAGTAAGGAGGGAGAAGAGAGCGGAGACCAGAGAGAAAGAGCTGCCGACACCGCAAACCAACCCGGCGGCCCAGAGGAGAGGGAGGACGCCCCGGGTCCCTACGCCACGGCCCGTAGTATGGGTCGTGGCTTCAGGCGAGTACCCTTGGGAGGGGCACTCTGGTGGGGGTGGTGGGAAGGATTGGAGTCTTAAAACACGTTCCTTTGGGTGAGAGTGATACCGGAGTCCCTCCTTATTGCACCTGATCAATTCCCCCCCCCCCCCCACTAGGGCTGGTGACGGTAGCACATGGCAGATAAAACTGAAAACCCATGACTAAAGCGTGTTATTGTTTGTTTTCCCCTCCCTTTTTACCTCTGAGGCCCTACGAAGACAGAGAAACCCGACAATCATCCAGGATGATCACCTGAAAGCCTGAGGAAGCAACCAAGAAGAAATCATATAAGATCCCTTATTTCAGTTATATTGTTACACTCCTGACATAAAGGACCATTTTTTTGTGTGTTTAAATTGAAGACAGTCTGAAACGTATGCGACTGAGACATCAGAAAGCATAAAAGCAGTGCCATTAAAAGAATTTAAAAAAAACAAAAGACTACACTTATAACATACGAGTGGTGTGTCCTTCAGTCACCTACGTCCCCCCCCCTACAGTCTACACAATGATTTTGGTAACACAGGCAAATGTGGGCTCTCAGCGGCAACAGCTCCTCAGCTGCGGCGGCCCATGTGAGAAAGTGTCCTCTTTCTTGCATGGTATGCCCCCACTTTTTCCTGAATTGCTGATGTGCTTTGACTAAGTGGATCCAGGGCTCCTGCCAATCAGGCAACCAGGGCCTGTGTTCTATCCCTAGACCTGCATTGAAGCCTAAACCCAATTGGTATCTCTGGCCACATCTCAGCCCCTGGTAAATGGTACCATGGGTCCCAGGGCACTGTGACCAGAGAAGGCCCCTAAGGGCTGCAGCACTTATTGTGCCACCCTTAGAGACCCTCTGCCCCGACACACACACACACACACATACCTGTGTGCCATGACCACAAAACACTGCCCTGGCATACATCAGTCACCCCTCTAGCTAGGTGCCCCATGCCTATAGTAATGGGGGTACAGGTGCATGAGCCCTGTACCCCTACAGTACCCAGGTCCATTCCTGGGCACTGTAAGTGCAGTGCTGCCATTAAGAGTATATGTTGCTGGGCGTTTGTCATTACGAACTCTACAGCACCATAATGGCTTCACTGAAGACTGTGAAGTTTGGTATCAAACTTCTCAGCACATTAAACCCACACTGATGCCAGTGTGGGATTTAATGTAAAATGCACAACAGAGGGCATCTTAGAGATGCCCCCTGAAACTCGACCAACTCCCAGTGACCTGACTGAGTGGCTGCCGAGGCTGCCACCACCAGACATGCTTCTGGACCCCTGGGTCGAGAGCTTGCTGCTCTCGGGGCCTGAAACAATGCACATCCTGGGATGAGGTGCCAAGCCTGCTCCCCCAGGATGGGCAGGATTCACAAAGGAGAAGCTTCAAAGGCATACCGCCTTTGTGAACCTCTCCAGACCACTTGCTGTACTCAGCAACTGGTCCCCACTGGTTCTACCCCCCACTTTGGGGGAGAGACCCGCGGGGGAAAAAAAAGTGAGGAAGAGAGGTGTGCCCACCTCTGCCAACTCCACCCCTAAGGTGGGGGAGGCAAGGTGAAGCACAACCTCAAGTCCCCACCATCTTGAGGATGGGGGACCCAGCCAACCAGGGACAGCCTCCTGCCCCCCTCCCACTGGAGAGTGGCAGAATAGGGGGTGTACCTACCCCAGGGAAGGGGCCCATTGGTCCCTGACCTTTACCTACCTGTAAAGCCCCTACATTTAGTATTTGGGGGCACCCTGAACCTTCCTTCCTCAGATCCAGCAACCACAACGAAAATAAGAAGGAGATATAGGCCGAAAAGCCGTGCAGAAGCTAACAAGAGGACGACGCCCACTGACTTGGCCCCAGCCCTATAGGCCTGTCTCCCCTCGAATCTGCTCCTGCGAAACCCTGGCGTGTCCAGTGGCCAGCAACCTCAAAAACCCCAGAAGACCTTCCTGCATTCACTTTCCAAGCTGTTTCTTCCGTGAACACTGGACGTGTTTAAACTGCAGCTTCTGGTGCCAGCCAGAAACCGCGAATCCAGCACACTCTGGACTTGCCGAGCCAGACTGTGTTTGAGTGAACAAACACCACGAGGAGGTCCCTCCGGCGATCCTGACCCGAGATCCGGCAACTCCTGACTTGCCTCAAGCCTCCAGACGACACCTGCAGCCTCAATCCAGAGGACCCCGCCTACCGCGACCAGAGCGGCTAAGAAAATCCGACGTCCAAAGGCACCCCTCCACCCGACCCCCACGGCCTTGTGTGTCAAACCCAGCAGTGCCTAACCATCCCTCTACATCCCAATTTACCCCTTTAAGTGGTGGTCACTCCTGGAAGGTCCTCGTCCCCGAGCCTGCAGTGTTTCTTTGTCCCAGAGAATTCCCATTGAAATCAACAGGTCATCCGACCTCAAAACAGCACCCAGCACCCGGCTACCCTAGCGCCGCTGAGGGTGCCCCTTTGGTGCTAACTTGGTCCCCAATTTGCCCTGAGCTTAACCCTAGGAGCTTTGCTCCCACAACCCTGTGGCCTGCTTGGCAGCCGCCACCAACCGGAGCCCCCCTATCCTCCATAGGATAACATTGGGTATCAACACTCTGCACCCAGCCACCCAGCCACCCATGTGCCGGTGAGGGTGCAACAACAGTGCATCACTGACCCTGGGAGATGCCTGTGTCTAATCCTAGAATCCTAACTCAAAAGACTGATTATTTACCTCGAATCCGATAGCTCATTTTTCCTCATACGATAACATTGACACTTTTGAAATGCAATTATATTCCTTAAAAATCATACCTTTAACCACAACACATTTGCAGAAGAATACGGTCTGCTTCCTATGGTCACCCCCACTTTTTGCTGTGATTTTCTGGTTTTTCGACTTTAGTGTGGCTGTGGACCTGCTCGTCAGACCCACAGCCCAGCTGTTCTCTCTCTAAATTGATACCATGTACTTTAGGTACATACCAGATTGGGTATTGGGTCACCTTTGTGAGCCCCTGTATAGTGTAACATAGGTACCCAGGGCATAGGTGCATCCAAGGCCTACCAGGGGCTGCACCATGTATTATGCCATCCTTGGCTAGCCCTCCAAACTGACACCACAGGCTGATCACTCAGCTTGGGTAAGGTGGTATAACCACCCCTTGCTTAGATATAGTATACCTATATCTGCCTTATATATAGACACATATGCACCTATAAGTCACTCATATGGTAGGCCTCGACAATCCTGGAGGCAGCGTGCTTGGTTTTATGTGAGAGGGTGCCCAGGCATGAGCTGAGCCCCTCTGCAGCTTTCGGAACCATCTCCTTGTAGCTGTTCTATGATATAGCCATACCATATACTCTTAAGTGCATTATAATCCTCACGGTTAATGCTAACTTTGGTTTGGCTTTATCAAAACATGTCGTGTAATTCTGGCGGCGGGGGTAGCATTCCACCCTTCTAGAGGGAAAAGACATGTATGTTACTGCTTTACCCGGTTAAAGTTAAACAGAGCCCCTGCATCACAAAATGGATGCTGCTGCCACAGACATATGTCTGGACTCCTGCTGCTGGACGAAACTCCGGCAGGAGAGGCCTGGACAATAGGTTTCCTCCCCAGACAGGCAGATGTGTATTGGGACAGGGAGACCTGCATCAGCAGATGCTTTTTGAGATACTGCCTGGAGCACACAAGGTGCTCCATGCATAGCCCGGTTCAAACCAGTTGCTGGGGTACTCCAGCCCCGCTTTGGCACGAAACTGGACAAAGGGAAAGGGGTGTGACCACCCCCTTCCCAGGTCCACCCAAGGGAGGGACCTAGCAGGTAATCCAGCCCCTTAGCTTAGTATAAGTATAGGAGCTGTGTCCCCAGGACTTTAGATTATCCTGGAAAGAAACGTTGATACAGAACTTTTTGACCTTCGACATTCTATTCTGACTAGAAGACGGAAGACATCTTCCTTGTGGTCAAGGAGTGACCACCCTGTGCAAACCGGCACCACCAGTAACTTGCTGGTCTGCTCTGTTGATGCTCCCGCCAGGAACCCTAAGACTCAGCGACACAGGAACTGGATTCTCAGACTTCTCTAACTCCGACCCACATCCACAGCAAAGCTGAGACCCGTGGCGGACACGAGAGACGTGGGACTGGACACCCTGGACATCCTGCATTTTGCTAACTGCTCGACTACCGAGGTACACATACAGTTGTGCATTGGGGTACGAGAAGCCCCAGACCCGAGCACCATTTGCACCAAAGCTCAGCCCTCCACACTCCACGAGTGCCGCATGGGGCCTGCTCTTGCATTTCAGCTCAATGCGTCTTCCTGGTTGCTAGCCCGTTGGCTAGTGAGCCCCCTGAAGACTTTTCTTTTGAACTAAACTGCTTTCCTGGTTGCTCCAGGCTTGCTCCAGCTTCCCTTCAAAGGAGAAGCGCCACAGACCTTGCTGGTCTGCAACAGAGCCAATCTCGACATCCTGTGTGGGTTGGGTTTGCCAAGGCTTGTTGGGTCCAATCCGGATACCGACACCGCAGTCAACTAGATCTTTTGTGAGACAGCTCGAATCCAATGCCTGGTCATCGTCGATGCCTCCTGGACCTCGTGGCTGAAGAGACAAACTCACCTTCTTCACCTTCAAGCAAGCGACATCGCCTGGTTCCTTCCTGGTCACTGGCTAGTGACCCAGACTCTGTCCCCTCTGCTTTCAGGTTCTTCACATCACCGATCCACCCTTGGATCCACCCAGAAACTTTTCCTCTGGTCGCCTGGAGCACTTCTTTGCAGATCTCCATAGAAAACGACATCGAAACCCGACACGAAAAGACACCTATGCACCCGGCTTCCCTGGGTGAGGTTACGCGAGTAGTCCGGTGCTCCGTGGGTCTTGACTCTCAAAGTGTCCTAGTTTAAAAGGGTTCCATCCTAGTCCATCCGGAAGTGTCCTTAAAGAGTAACTTTGTAACTTCTTCGTTTCCCATTATAAGTCAATGGTAACTTGCAACTGTGTTTAGACACTGCACGTGTCTCCCGTGGGCCTCCTACTTCCTAACCTTTGGCTGTTTAGTGAAGTCCCAGCGATTCTACATGCCCTAGGCCTGCTGTCTAACTCTCACGTGGTTCTTATACCACTTTCTTAGTATATGGTTCGTGAGGCCCCTGGGTATAACCGTATATGTGCAACTTATCGTATGCTAATTGAGTAACTTGTGATGTACTTTTACCTCCGTCCTCATAAAGAGTGCAGAGGGGTTGGGTTAGAAATAATTACATATATATTTGATATATACCTTGTGTGGTGTCCTTTCATTTGGTATTCAAGGGATTATAATTGGTAAAACAGCTTGCTTCACATGCTCTCTGAAGTCTTAGCCTTTGACTGCTGGTCCATGCTACCACTAGGATAGCTTGTCTATAAGGTTGACTTTACAACCACCATCAATAAGGGTCGATTAGACTGGTGCAAGGTGCCCACTAGAATAGTGGACATCATATGCCAGGCTAACTTCTCACAGCATTTACTCACCTGTTTTCAAGAAATGTCCCAGGGCTGAATCTAGGATCCAGTCCTGTGATAGAAAAAGTAATCTGAAAAGTAATTAACTGCATTTTACCTAAAAAGCCCATTCAATTGAATGTACTATACCTGCAATGTTTTGCAAACTTCTTTCTTAAAACTGTAACCAAACCCAGTACAAGTTACACTGCTATTTTGAACTGTGTTCATACAAGTAATTTACTACTGAAAAGTATTTTTATGCTTACCTGCACCAGGCTGGCTTGGTTCTAGAAATAAAACAACAGTATATTATTTATAAAAAACAATTGGCCTAGAGTTCAGTTCTTGAGTGTGTGAGACCATTTGCTGACTGAGTGTGTACATCAAATGCTTTACACTGTCCTCTGATACTGCCTTACTGCTCGACCAAGCTACCACTTTAGAGAGGGGAAACAACCTTTACAACGCAACCATTACATCGCACTACACTTACAAAGCAGGCATTACATCGCAACATCTTTTACAAAGCATTACACTACAACGCAGGCATTGCAACACATACCATTACAAGGTATGACACTACATCACATGTGACTACAACACAGGCATTACAACGCATACCATTACAATGCATACCATTTGAGTTAGAATAGTAATTTGTAATCCCTACACTATCCAACACTTACCCTACTGTTGCACCCCCTGGAGTTAGAATAGTAATTTCTACCCCTATACTATCCAATACTTACCTTAAATGCAATGTAATGGTATGCGTTGTAATGGTATGCGTTGTAAAGGTAGTATGCAATGTAATGGAATGCGTTGTAAAGTTAGTTTTTTAAAATAAATTTTTAAAATGCGATGTAGGGTCATGTGATATAATGGAATGCGTTGTAGTGGATGTTGCGATGTAAAAACTGTGCTGTAAGTGCATGCATTGTAAATGTATGCGTTGTAACGTCATACATTTTTTAGAGAGTAAGGTTCTATCTAACTTTAACCTCTGCCAAACCTCTGGAGACCCTTGGACTCTATACACACTGTACCTCACTTTGGTGAAGTATATATAGAGCCAGTTTCTTACAGCCCATAATAGCGATAACGATGACTTTGGCCACAAAGGCAAATACGGGCTCTCAATGGCAACAGCCCCTCGGCTGCAGCGGCCCACAATAGCGATAGCGATGAATTTGGTAACACAGGCGCCTGCGGGCTCTCAGTGGTAACAGCTCCTCAGCTGCGGCGGCCCACAATAGCGATAACGATGACTTTGGTAACACAGGCAAATGCGGGCTCTCAGCGACAACAGCTCCTCAGCTGCGGCGGCCCACAATAGCGATAACGATGACTTTGGTAGCACAGGCAACTGCGGGCTCTCAGCGACAACAGCTCCTCATCTGCCGCGGCCCACAAAAGCGGTAATGATGACTTTGGCAACATAGGCAAATGCGGGCTCTCAGCGGCAACAGCTCCTCAGCTGCAGCGGCCCATAATAGTGATAGCGATGACCTTCAGCCCACTTTCGCCGCTGTAGAACCAGAGGCTCTGGAATTCTCAACAGAGGCCTCACCTGCAAGTAGAATTCCCCTCAAATAGGAATCTGGACGGCTGATGGGTGAAGTCTCATGTCCCTGAGACTTCGGCAGGAGGCAAGCTCAAATCAGGCCCTCTGGTAGTTGCTTCAGCAAGATGGATGAAAGTTTCAAAGTCCTTTCCCTCTCGTTACACGGACAGAGGTTCGTCTTGACATCCAGAAGTAACACGTTTTTCCTCCAGGAAAGAATTAAAATATAGCCCAGACAGGGCACAGGGAACAATAGCTCAAAAAGCAAAAGACCTCAGCAATCAAGGGGGTAATGCAGGGCCCAGGGATGCAAGCCCTCATGGCAGTTCCTCCTGGGCCACAGCAGCAGCATGCCCAGCAGGATCAGGAACAGCACATCATCCTAGAAGAGCACCATGGAACTGAACAACTTCATGGGGTCACAGCCCCTTTACTTATACCACCAAAAGACTTTGTCCTCAAAAGTCACAAGTCACTGAACCCAGCCAGAACCAGTTTGGTGTGGTCCTGGAGCACTTTGTTTACAAGGCTGCATCCTGGTTTTGAGGAAGAGGGGGTCTGCCATCAGCCGCACAGTGGGAGGTGGAGTCATCATTCACCTTGCCAGGCACAGCCCTGCTCAGATCAAAGGGTCAACCCTCTCCATACTCCAACTGCAGATCTCTCTATTCAACCCACTTCTGTCTCAGCCTGCCCTGTCCCTCCAAAGCCAGACATGCACTTCACATCAGGCAGGCGGACACATAGTACACAGAAATGCCAACTTCTAAAAGTGGCATTTCTCACATAGTCATAATAAATCTGCTCACACCATTGCGCAGTATTTATTCTCACAATTTCATACATAACAGACTTGACCATACTGCTACTCTCATAACAGGAACTACCACTGACACACACTAAGCAGGGAAACCCCCATGCATTCCTATTGGAACTCTCACTCCCACTAAATGTAACAGAGAGCACGCGTACTTTAATCTGGACCACAGGGCTAAAGTGCCCAGCGGCCTAAAACCACTAACACTACACTGAGAAAAAGGCTGGGAGAAATGCAAAAAGTTTAGGGGTGAACCTGCAAAAAGGGCCAAGTCCAACACGCACACACACACACACACACATATATATATATATATATATATATATATATATATATATATATATATATATATATATATATATATATATATATATATATATATATATATATATATATATATATATATGTATATATATGTATATATATATCGTTACACGTTCCCAGAAATCAATTCCAGAAAAAAACGGCCAGCACTCCAATGTCGTAGTTTCTTAAGTTATTTTATTTCCAAACCCCCCAGCACCTCCGACAGACGCGTTTCGCACAAGGCTTCGTCAGTGTCGTCAGTAATCAAACATTTTCGCCATTTTAAACAGTCTGCCCTTTTAGGAGTCATAGACATCAACGATGGTATCAAATCAATTTAGTGGCGGCCATCTTGTAGTGTGTATATACAAGGTTCCTACCATTGTTTAAATCTAGCGATAAATAAAAGTGCTCAGTGCAAAAAAAATATAAAATAAAGTTTGACATTTGACAAAATATGTTATAAGACTGACACATATTTACAGTAATTACAATTTTGATACCAGAAAATGTACTTGACATATTTACAGGCGTCTCAGGTATTATGAGGGGGTGTATCCCCTAATGCGTTCAGGGCATTAAATTATGCAGATTACATGTATGCATATGGTAAGTTGTTCAACCCAATGTACCTAACCTTTAGACGTCTCTGAGGTTGTGTAGGGGTGTATCCCCTAGTATGTACATGGCTCTATTGTGTGCAAATCATATGTATATATACAAGTTGCTGATTGTACAACCCTGTACCCGCAATATACAAATCTACATAATGTATTTACATATCAACGGAACAATTCTCAGCTGGGCTGGTGGGTTGATATTGAGCCCAGTATGGCCTTATGATTATGCCACAGTTAGCCAACATAGTTTACTGGTATCATTGTTACTCTTTACACTCTTGTCACCATTACATATACGAAGGGAATAAGTATTCCACAGGCCTACAGTCAGTTACTATTTACAAATGGACAAGGAGTAATACCATGTTGTTTTCGCAGATTAATTATTTCCTTGCAGATCAAGAATTTACTATAGGTGCACCCACATTTCAGCATCGTTGTTAAGACCCCATGGTGCCATTGTTTTAAGGTCCAGGATATAACGTGATTCCAATATGCGTAGGGATCTTTCTCTATCCCCCCCTCGTTCTGTCTTTGGAACCTGATCAATACAATAGTACACTAGTAAATCCCTATTGCTATGATGTTGTTCAGCAAAGTGACGGGCTATCGGATATGTTTTATCCTTATTCACAATAGCCCTCATGTGTTCTAAAATCCTCATTTTTGCTGGTTTTATGGTGCTTCCTATGTAACGTTTGTTACAAGGGCAGACCAAACAGTAGACTGTGAAATCTGAGTTACAGTTTAGATGTTTTGTGATCTTTCTACTGGGTCTCTCTTCACCTGTTCTGCATGGATACTCCTTGATCTTCTTACTGAATTTACAAGCCTTGCAACGTAAGCAAGGAAAAAAGCCAACTATCTTGTTTGTCATCTGATTGGCATTAGTAGGGGAGTAATGGCTGTGGACAAGATGGTCCGAAAGAGACTGGCATCTCCTATATGTTACCATAGGTCTATCTGGTAACGATTTCTTCAAGATGGTATCAGTTTGTAATATATGCCAGTTTCTTTTAAATGCTTGGACCAATTCTCCAGATTTGTTATTGAATGCCGTAATCATTCTGACCTGATCACTCTCTTTCCTTGACTCTTTCACTAACAGAAGATCCCTTCTGTCAACAGTGTCTGCCTTGGTATTGGCTTGTTCTAAGATGTTTCTAGAATAACCCCTTGCTTGGAACCTGTTGCTAGCTTCTTCCTGAGCTTTCTTAAAATCCTCAGTTCCAGAGCAGTTCCTTTTGAGTCTAAGGTATTCACCATACGGTACATTCCTTATCAGACTTCTAGGATGATGGCTGGCAGCGTGTAATACGGCATTGCCAGCCGTCGGCTTTCTATAAAGTCTGGTGTGGAGATGGTCATTATCCACAAAGACCTCTAGGTCGAGGTAACATACACTCTGATCACTTATGGTGCTGGTGAACTTGAGATTTAGTTCGTTATCATTTAGTGCTGAGACATACTCCTCAGCCGAGGCCCTGTCTCCCCTCCAAATGATAAACAGGTCATCAATATACCTGGTCCACATCAATATTCTTTCGTTCCATCTTTCATTCTTGCCCCCCCATGCTTCGTGCTTCTCCCACCAGCCCACGAAGAGATTCGTGTAACTGGGGGAGAAGCACAAACCCATTGAGGTCCCTCTGATCTGCTTGTAAAGTTGGCCTGCGAAAAGGAAGTAATTATTAAACAGACAAAATCTCATCATGCTTAGAATCATCTTGCTGTGTGCTCGGTATTTCGGTTGTTTTTGCTCCAAAAACCATTTTGTGGCACACAAACCCTGCTCATGATCTATGCATGTGTATAAGTTGACGACATCCATAGTTATTAGTAGCATGTCTTTATCCCAGGAAATATTGTCCATGATGCGAAGAAAGTCCTGTGTATCTCTTACATAAGAGGGCAGGTCTTTAACAATGGGTGCTAAAAAATGTCTATGAAGCGTAATGTATTTTCCAGGAGACTTCCGATTGCCGAGACAATCGGCCTCCCTGGTGGTCGTTTTGCATTTTTATGGATTTTGGGCAAATGATAGAAGGTGGGGAGCATAGGGGAATCACATTGTAAGAAGACAAGTTCATCTTGGCTAATCATGCCCTCTTCTTTCCATTGTTTCAATAGATTCTCGTATACAATGGTGCTCTTAACATATTCTTCTCTTTTCACTGTGATGTAGCATTCTTTATCACTCAACTGTCTGAGTGCCTCCTGTTCGTACAGCTCCTTAGAGAAGATGACGATGTTCCCGCCCTTATCTGAGGGCTTAATCTCAATTGTCTTGTCATCTCTCAAGGATTTTATTGCAGCCCATTCCTTCCTGGAGATATTAGAGGACTTCATATCCATTTTTCTATTTGCCATTTTCTCCAAGTCTGCTGTCACTGCTTTGTTAAACACGTCAATCGCGTCATGGGGTGTATTTGGTAGTTTCCTTGATTTCAGTTTCAGGTTGCTCGGATCTCTGGCTTGTTCTAAAGAAAGTTCAGTCTCTTGGCCTGAATTTTGTAAGTCTTGTGTTGGTGTGATCAAGATTTCCAAGAGATCATCTTCAACTGTTGCAGCGGTATTTTCTGAGTTATTCAAAGCTGCCTTTTCTGGGATCTGCATGAAGATTTTTTTGAACTTCAACTTTCTGATGTATTTGAACAAGTCGATTTTGGCATCCACTAAGTTAAATTCGCTGGTCGGGCAAAAACTTAGACCTTTTTTCAAGACGTTGATCTCATCAGTGGTTAAAATCCTTTTTGAGAGATTAATGACATTGTTGTCTTCTCTGGTGATTACTTTCTTCTGCGATTGGAGGCACTGCGTGTCACCATTGGGGTGGTATTGTTCTGTGAACCTCCCCTTGTGCCTCTTCCCCCGCCTCGTCCTCCTCTTTGATTTTGTTGAGGGGGATGGTTTCTTAATTGCGGTCTCTGGCCGGTTTCCTTCATCACCTGATACTCGTCGAATAAAGGTTCCCCTGTTTCTTTTTCCTTTGTTCCCGGGGCTAAGTTTTGTTCTCCATCTGAGGTTTCTACTTCTGACTCCTCAGTGTCCATATCTGTTGTCTGTATGGCCCCCTGAGCTAATCTCTTGCGTGTGGCGTCAAATTTCCGTGCAAAGGTAAGAATTCTACCAGATGAGTAGTCTTGCTCATCCCTCTGGAATTTCGTTTGCTTCCTTTTACGTATTCCTATTTCATAGTCTTTGATCCTTTTACCCATCGCATTGCGGAGTTCTTCACAGGTTTTGGTGTCTTTATCCTTGGCAATCTCGGCTTCGAGGTCAGTTATATCTTTCAAACATTTCTCATGGTCGCTCCACGCGTATTTCACAAGCAACCTGACCATCCCCTTGGAGGACTCTGCTGTATATTCTGCCCAATCTTTTAAAAGAGCAGGGTCCGGGTTTTCATATGAGGGGATCGTGTAAATGCGCAGGCCTCGGGAACCCTGTTGCACTCTAGATATTTTTCAAGGGAGGTTGCCTCCCACCATTTCCTCACTTCTCGTTCCTGGAGCCGCTCTAGCTTCAGAAACAGACTTTTCAGATTGGTGGTTTCCTCAGTCGGTGGAGCCGTGCCTTTTCCCTTTGATGGTTTGTCTTTCACCGACATGAACATAACATTTGCAGCAGCCTCCCTCTCTCCCGTTAGATCTCCCATAGTTGCCATGGTGACAGAAATGTGCAGTCTCTTTAATATAACAGTTCGGGGGCGGTGGCATCCCACGCTTTCTTTCAGAGGGTTTGGAAACACAGTGCGACACAGTACGGGACAGAGGATAGCTAGTTTAGCGTGTTAGAGACTGACTAAGAAACGCCGCCGTCACTCACCGCAGACCTCGGTGAACTCCGTCGCGCACCCACAGCCGCCGGTGTACTTCAGAGATCCTCGCTCGGTCCGCGGGGAACAGAGGCTCTCCAGACGTCCTTTCCTTGCTGATCGCGCAGAGGTTTTTGTTCAACACTCCGACTTCATTGCATATCCATATCCTCGGGGCAGGCGGCCAAAATTAATTCCTTCACAGCGCCGTCACCGCCGCCGCTCCACAGCGTCCCGGGTGCTTGAAACCAGCGCTGGTGAGGCGCTTTCGTATCGTTACAGGTTCCCAGAATTCGGTTCCAGAAAAAAACGGCCAGCACTCCAATGTCGTAGTTTCTTAAGTTATTTTATTTCCAAACCCCCCAGCACCCCCGACAGACGCGTTTCGCACAAGGCTTCGTCAGTGTCGTCAGTGATCAAACATTTTCGCCATTTTAAACAGTCCGCCCTTTTAGGAGTCATAGACATCAACGATGGCATCAAATCAATTTAGTCGCGGCCATCTTGTAGTGTGTATATACAAGGTTCCTACCATTGTTTAAATCTAGCGATAAATAAAAGTGCTCAGTGCAAAAAAAATATAAAACAAAGTTTGACATTTGACAAAATATGTTATAAGACTGACACATATTAACAGTAATTACAATTTTGATACCAGAAAATGTACTTTACATATTTACAGGCGTCTCAGGTATTATGAGGGGGTGTATCCCCTAATGCGTTCAGGGCATTAAATTATGCAGATTACATGTATGCATATGGTAAGTTGTTCAACCCAATGTACCTAACCTTTAGACATCTCTGAGGGAGTACACCGGTACCCAGATCTGTCACCTCACCGGTAAGGCGCGCTCCTCCTCCCTCGTCCGGCGCAGGGGAGATCGTAGGCGGGCCCCTCCTCCTCAACAGCGGGTGCCGCAATCTTCTGAGCCGGTCTCTGAACCACGCGAGGCCGGTGCTTCTAGGTCTCAAAGCGCAGCTGCGCCTGCGGCCGCTGCAAATGCCGCTCCGCTCCACCGACGGTACCGGACCACTTGGCTATGTACCGGTGACCTCCGCCGCACTTTTGGAGCCAGTCTGCTCGCCCAGGACCTTGCTATTAGAAGCTATGTATATTCACAGAATAGCTCCGCAGCACCTCCGGCAAGAAGTACAGCCACACCAGCGAGAGAGGAGACGGACCACAGGATCAGGTGCAAAGATTTATTTAGCACACAGAAACAGCTATGCGTTTCAGGCTCCACGAGCCCTTGATCACGCTGTCAATCCTTTAAAATTTCATTGCTTTTAGTATGTGTTTGTGAAAAAACACGCCCCAAACAGTGACCTCATGTGTCACATGGTCATGAACATAGATGATATACTCAACAGAGCACGTATATGTATATGTATATTTTTTGCATATTTTATAAGTCAGTTGTTATAGATTCATACCTGCATAAATGCATAGTGTGGTTCATATATAAAAAACATTGATAAATATATTCATTACTTGTATACAATATTACCGGATAAATCCTTGCATATACAAATGAAAATTATTTTTTTCCTAAATATATGCACGCATAATTGTTGTAATTATCAACATATTAATACTATGATGAAAATGGATAAATCCCAAATATTATGAACAACTGAACTAATATTTTGACATTAACAGTTGAGTCCCACACTCAAAAGATAACACATCACATGACCATGATAAAATTTGAATATAGAAGATGGCGTCGGAGTAGGCCGCTTCTCCGAGCCGCTCCGGCGCCGATCCAACATAGCTTCTAATAGCAAGGTCCTGGGCGAGCGGACTGGCTCCAAAAGTGCGGCGGAGGTCACCGGTACATAGCCGAGTGGTCCGGTACCGTCGGTGGAGCGGAGCGGCATTTGCAGCGGCCGCAGGCGCAGCTGCGCTTTGAGGCCTAGAAGCACCGGCCTCGCGTGGTTCAGAGACCGGCTCAGAAGATTGCGGCGCCCGCTGTTGAGGAGGAGGGGCCCGCCTACGATCTCCCCTGCGCCGGACGAGGGAGGAGGAGCGCGCCTTACCGGTGAGGTGACAGATCTGGGCACCGGTGTACTCCGGGGGAGGTCGGTGGTGCTGGCCTGAGGTGTGGAGAGGGACCCAGAGGCGACGGAGCAGAGAAACACCGCGGTGATCACCCGAGGGGGCGGCCGGAGGCGCCTGGGTGCTCGCGGAGGCTGCGCACGCCGAGGACCGCTGGGGTGAGTCGGACCGACTGGTGGGGGCTCCGCACTGGTCACAGGAGGAGGCGTGAGGAGCCGGTGCCGGCGGAGAGGGCCCGGCGGATGGGCTGAGCCGAGCGCTGATTTGCCCGCATCGTGGACGCAGCCTGAGTGATAGCTGCGGTAACCTTGACCGCCCGGTCTAAGCCTGCAGATCAACGTGGTGCTACTTGCGCCGGCCATTGGGAAGCATAAAGGCACGTGGAGGCTGGACGCCTGCACTACCATGTGGGCCGCGTGAGCGGACCGGAAACGCCTCGGAGTGCAGATTGCGACCTGGAGGGTGCGGCGAAGGGACATTGAGAACGCGGACCCCGACTTTGGGTCGGAGGTGGAGTAAGCTGCTGTCGCTGGAACCTTGCATCGATTGCTCTATGAGCGCACTCCGGCAGGGAACGTCGCGGGGCCATTTTGTCTGGCCTCCCCTGGTGTGACTGGTTGGCTATCGCCTGTGCCTGGGTTGGAGGAGGCTGCATTGTCTTTCCACGCTCTACCTTCCTGGGCGCGGTTATTGGGGGATGGACTCTCCTTGACCTTTTGGTGCGGAATACTCGCTAAAGACCTGCCACCTGGAGATTCGGCGAGCGGGGAAGCTTTGAGGGCTTCCTGGATAGAGAGGAGGAGATCGTTTGGACTGATCAGTGGGGGACGTTGCCCTGTCTGCGGACCCGGTGATCCCATAGCAGCCTGCCCTTGAGTGTTTGGGGAGTGAAGGTCACCCGGACTGAGTCCTGCCCGCCACGATGTCCAATACGCTACGCAAGGGGCGTCCAGGGAAGGATGGAGCATCTAAGTCCTCCCAGCAACCAGCATCCCCAGGGGCCAGTGGCTCGTCGAAGTAGTCGGACGATGAGGCACCTGTAACCAAGGCTTTTATGTCTGAGCTTTTTGCCTCCATCAAGGAAGATATTTCTGAGCTCCGCGCACAATTGGCGTCGGACCTCCGGGAAGTACGGAGAGATGTGGATGGAATTGGCGAGAGGGTGGCGACCCTAGAGGACCATGATTTGAGTGTGGCTAATGATGTACACCTACTGCAGCAGGATATCATCCGTCTCACAGAACAGAACTTGTATTTGCAGACCCACGAGGAGGACCTGGAAAACCGGTCCCGAAGGAACAACATCCGCATCCGAGCAGTGCCGTGGGATGGTGAGGCGGGCGACCTGCGTGGCTATGTTCAGGAGTTGTTTTTGCAGATTTTGGACAAGGAGGATGTGCGGGAAATTAAGATGGACAGAGTACATAGAGTGGGGTTGCCCAGGCGAGGAGGGGGGCCCCCTCCTGACATCCTCGTCTGTGTGCGTGATTTCCAAGTGAAAGAACGCATCCTCCGTAAAGCCAGAGCCATCACATCACTGCAATTCAGGGACCACCGTCCTCAGCTTTACCAGGACTTGGCAGCCTCTACGCTCCAGAAGAGAAGGGAGTTCCGTCCAGTGACTTCCTTCCTGCGGGAACGCAACATCGCCTACTCCTGGGGTCACCCCTTCCGGATCATCTTCCGATGGCAGAATCGGCTGGCACAGATTTGCTCTCTCCAAGTGGCGAAGGACCTCTTGGGTTTGAACGACGTCATGCCCTCTCAGGGAGCGAGTACATCCCCATCTCGGAGGCGCCATCGCTCTTCCTCCTGGCACAGAGTAGGCGCATCTCCGGACTGGCGGCTGCCGGATCGCAATACTAGCTTGCAGGAAAGGGGTAATGCGGTGGCTTCGGTGGCCTCTGCAACTTTGGCGGATTCCCAACAAAGCTCCGGAGCGGCATGACACCTGACCTAAAGGCGGATCGGCGCTGGAGGAGCGTCGACCCTTCGGTCTGGGGGTATGGATGTACTTTTTGAGGAGACACCCCGGACCGTGGCCGTGGGGGTCACCAAGTTGGCCCCCTTACCCCATTTCCAGTCTGGAGGGTCCTTCACAAACTTTGGACTACTGGAACTGATGAGTATTATCTTCAACTTTAGTGTTTTGAGTTTCTTCTTCCTGTTGTTTCTTCCTTTACGGGGGGGTCGGGAGTTGGGGGGTCTGGGGTGAAGGGTGTGGGGGGGCTCTGTGGTGGTGACGAGGGGGGTCTGTTGAATGGTTGGATGATGTTGTGTGTGAATGCTCTGGGTGGGTGTGGTCTGGGAGGAGTTGTTGTCAAGACTGTTACAGGCTGGTGGAGGGCTGGGGGATACATAGGGAGAGACATGGCTGGCCCACTGACATTACCTCCGACTAGAGGGCTCCCGAGTGCGGGGGAGGGAACTCATGAGATGACTGCTGAGAGTCCCGGGGTTCTATTGTATTATGCCGGTTAGCATAGGGACTTGGAATGTCAAGGGTATGAACTCACCGCAAAAGAGGCAGAAGGTATGGAAGTATGTGGTTGACCACCAGCTGGACATAGTGGGGTTACAAGAAACTCATTTGGCACGGAAGGATGAGTTGCGCCTGCGGCATAGGGCATATCCCATTATATGTAGATCCTCTGCTGCCACGAAACATAGAGGGGTGGCCCTCATTTTCCGCGCTGCACTCCATTTCCAACCTGTAGAGGTGCGCAATGATAAGGATGGCCGATGGTTGATGGTAAAGGGGCTCGTTCAGGGGCGGCTGTGCACCTTTGTGGTAGTATATCTCCCCAACTCTGGTCAAAATAAATATTTACAAAGCTTGTTGCAAAAAGTTGGGGATTTTGCGGAGGGGAACCTGTTTCTATTGGGGGATTTTAATTTGGTGTGGGATAAGGAGATGGACAGCTCGGGAGGTCACAGGGCAGGCACGGGAGTGTTCTCTACTTCATCGCAGCAGGTGGTGGGGGAGCTGGGGCTGATTGATGGGTGGCGCTTTTTTCATCCTACCTCAAAGGACTACACATTTTTCTCCCATGTACACTATTGCTACTCCCGTTTAGAACACATTTTACGCGGCCAAGCACTGCGCGGAGATGTCGTGGATGCCGCCATCCTTCCAATATCCGTTTCGGATCACAGCTTGCTGGTGCTTAGCCTCCGTTGGTCGCCGTCCGGTGCAGGACAGCAGAAGTGGTACTTCCCGGCATCGGTGATCAGGGACGATACCTCCAATAAATCGTTGCGGCTTGCCATTAAGGAATTCTTTGAGCTTAATCCCCCGTCGGATACCTCGTTCTCGAACACGTGGGACGCCTTTAAGGCCTCAATCAGGGGCACGTGTCTAGGCCTCAATGCGCAACTCAACAGACTGCGACGGAAGGACCGCGAGGCCTTAGAGGCTGAGGTGGTTGACCTCGAGCGGGACCACAAGCTCAACCCCTCGAGAGTGACCCTCCGTCCATTGACAGCGGTGAGGGGGAAGTTGAGGGCTCACTACACCAACAGGGCCGAACTCACGCTCTTGAGACTGGGGCGACAATCCTATTCCTGTGGGAACAAGGTGGGCAGACATCTGGCGCGTCAATTACGCGATAGGAGGGAACGAGAATATATAGGAGGCATTAGAGATGCAGCGGGTGTACTGCAGCATCGGGATGAAACGAAGGCGGACATTTTTGGCCACTACTATGCTGACCTTTACACGGGGGATAGTCTTGGAACGGAAGCCCAAAAGGAGTATTTGCGACGCCTACCCGTACCCCAGATATCTAAAGAGTGGAATGAGTTCCTGGAGGCGCCAATCTCTAGGGAGGAGGTCCTTGAAGTCATTAAAAATTTGAAGTTACACAAGGCACCGGGGCCGGATGGTTATACCGCTGTTTTTCATAAATCGTACGCTACCGAGATATGTGACTTCCTAGTGTCTCTTTTTAACGATATGGCACTGTCCGGTTCTTCTGCGGGGTCACTGGCGGAGGCGGTGATCACGGTCCTGCCGAAGCCGGGGAAGGATCTTGCGCACTGTGCATCCTTCCGCCCCATAGCATTACTCAATATTGACGCTAAATTGTATTCAGCAATCCTGGCGCGCCGATTACAAGATCTGATGCCAGCGATCATACATCCTGATCAATCCGGATTTATCAAAGGGCGCCAGACCCACGATAACACTCGCAGAGTGGTTCATTTAATTGAAAAGGCGGACAGGTTCCGCATCCCGGCAGTGCTTGTGGGTCTAGACGCGGAAAAGGCCTTTGACCGGGTGGACTGGGGCTTCCTGTTTAACACGCTATCGGCCTTTGGGTTCTCGGAAAACTTTATCACCATGGTGAGGGCGAATTTTTGCAATCCCAGATCGAGAGTGGTGGTGAATGGCCAGATGTCGGCGTTTTTCCCGCACTCGAGGGGCACCAGGCAGGGCTGCCCCCTCTCTCCCTTGCTGTTCGCGCTCAGCATTGAACCTCTAGCGATGGCGGTGAGAGAACATGAGGGGGTTCGAGGCTTACCGTTCACGGGAGAGCAACATATGATCACGCTATTCGCGGACGACATCTTGTTTTCTGTAGCGGACCCGGAACATTCATTGCCTTGCGTTAGGGAGCTCCTGCTAGAATATGAAGAAGTGGCGGGCTTCAAGGTGAACTATAGCAAATCGTATATTTTGAATTTGACTCTCTCGCAGGCGGAAGTGGACCACGTACGGACATTGACACCTCTAGCCTGGGCCACTGGTTCAATTGTTTACCTGGGAGTCCACTTGACCCCGACGGTGTGCAAATTGTTCTCGGCCAACTTCCCACCCCTTCTGGCGAAGACTCGAGCTGAATTGGAGAGATGGAAACCCAAATTCCTGTCATGGTTGGGCAGGATACATGCAATTAAGATGGTTCTTCTTCCTAAATATCTGTACTTATTCCAGGCTTTGCCCATTCCGCTAGACAGCAATTACTTTCGGCAACTCAAGACACAGATACTGCGATTTATTTGGCAGGGGGGCCGAGCTCGTCTATCCTTTGCAGTTCTACGCCGGCCTAGATTGGAGGGCGGGGGGGGGGGCTTCCGGATCTGCAACTTTACTACAAGGCGGCCCAATTGAGGGTTCTGGTGGAATGGTCGCAGCAACTATCAGAAAAACATTGGCTGCACATGGACCGGAGTGTGGCTGGCCGGTCGATATGGGACCTGGCCTGGAAGCCGAAGAGGGACCGTCCCTTGAACGCTTATATCAGTACCCCCACGGGTACCACACTGAAGGTCTGGGATACCTTGGCCGCGGATGAGCGGTGGACAACATTCCCCTCTCCATTTACACCCTTACATTTCAATCCGGCCTTTCCACCAGCGCTTAGAGAGGGGGCTTTTGATGCCTGGAGGGAGGGTGGCTGTAGGGCATTGACCCACCTGTTTCATGGACCAGACCCCCTTAATTTTGCTAATTGTGTGCGGGACTATCAGGTGCCGCAATCCGATCGGTACCGGCATGTACAGTTGTTGCACTGGGCCACATCGCCGGGGATACTGGAGGCTGCCACGAGACCTCCCACGCCGTTCGAAGCCTTTTTGCTGCGGACGTCTGCCATGAAGGGCGTTATCTCCTTCCTCTATCAATTGTTGCTTAAATCGGAAATGTCGCCTAGGCCACGCTATATGGCACAGTGGGAGGAGATGGTGGGAAGGGATGTCACCGATAATGAATGGTCGGCGCTTTGGCGGGATGTGGAAAAAGGTAGGGCTAGGACCTTTCTCGAGATTTGCCCGGCGCTAACCGCCCTTGTACCATTCAAATTTACCAAGCAATGAGGCAGGCGCCGGAGACCAGAAGGCAGGAAACAGAAGTTTTATTCCGACGGAGCAGAACACATCAGATCAGACAACAAGGTATCGTCTCGAGGTGCTCTAACAGCCTCTCGGAGGCCTGGCCTCTTATACACTGGTTTATGGCATGTGACCTTTCTTTATTACAATCAGAACATTGTGGCATAAAGGAAAAGACATCCCCGTAATCCTCGTGTCAATCCCACCCCCAGATACCTCCACAATAGAGGTCCTCAACCAGCTGATAAGAGGAGGGGGTCATCATGCAGCTGAGTGTTCCATCGAGTCTTAGGATGTGTGCGCCTGATCATGTCACAGGGGGTGGGGAGGCCTGGATCAATAGAGGGTCCTTTGAAGGAGAGCGACCTCATACAATAAGGGGCAGTAAATGATATCTGCCGGCTTAGGCGATGGCCTCGGACCTGTGTGGACAGCTGGACACGGGGGAAGGGGTCATCAAAGGAGTGGTATTCATGCCGCGTGGACAGTCGAGCGCGGTGGGAAGGTTTATCAACAGAGGGTCATTCATGGGAGGAGAGGAGGTGTTGGTCAGGCGCTGGCGTGACTCCCAAGGACAGGGTCATGCAGAAGGGTCATGCTCATGAGGGGGAGGGAGGGGGAGCCAGGGTGCGCGGAGGATGCTTGCTGGGTCAGAGGGGCGCGCTGGCGATCGATCGTGGACAGGGAGACCATGATATCTAAAATGGCTGCCGTGCACGTAGTACATAGGTGACAAGCTGGCGCAGATGATGTTCAGATCGCAAACTAAAATTCCACAGTCCTCCCTTTTAACATGTCTCGCCAACTTGTCAGTTTGGATCTATCCCCATAAGGCCACGTATTTCTACTTCATAGAGGGGGCTCATGTGCTCATTTCGGAAGTCCAAAGTCTTTGGGCACATACAGTTAGAAACAAGGCCGCACAAAGGGGGCAGACATTGGATACCTAAGCAACACCCACATATCATCACAACAGGTATCAGCACGAAGGAAAACAACTTCCAGCCCCAATTCTTCAAAGTGTCCCAAAACCAGCTCCCGAGCGACCATCCTTCTTGTTCTTGGTGAACCTCCGAGGAAAGTCTGTGGAGGTGCTCAATGGCTTTGTAGACTGAAGGCGAGTTATCTGGCACGTAGGTGCAGCAGCTAGATCCGATGATGCGGCATGCTCCTCCTCGGTCGGCTAGGACCACGTCCAGGACAAGACGATTTTGGAGGGTCACAAGGCGGACCGCCTGAAGCTCCGCGGTGTTGTTGGCGAGGATGCCAGCCGTGATGTTGATCGTTGTTTCCACTGCCTGGGTCAGGTGTCGGATAGCACGGCTGTTTGCCATTGGGCCCCACAGGGGAACAAGTCCCTTTGCTGCATCTAGGAACTGAGCTCCAGTGGAGTCGGCTTGTTCTATGTCATCTGCACGCCTCTGCCGGTGGTGGTTGGCAGGGGCTACATATGTGGGTGGAAGGATGAAGGCAATGTAGCAGGTACCTTTCCAACCTCTCGGGAGCCAGGTGTAAGCTTTGGTGCCACACACAAAGTACATGTTTGGAGAGGCGACAAAAGAAGGGGGGTCAACTGAGTCCAATGTTCTGGTGATTCGGCAGGAGCTGTGACCCACCAGTTGCGTTCCCTGGCCTTCTAGGCACACAAGACCGGTGACATTGATAACGGACAGAGCCACAGTCAGGGTGGCGGTAGTTTGTTTTTGCAGATGAGAGAAGGTGGTTCTGGCTGGATTGTGGAGTACCTGTACTTCGACTCGTTCTTTGGCTGGAATGTCTTTGAGGAAGGTGGCGCCTGCGAGCGCAGGACACAGGGCAGCAGGGGTCTTTCCGGTTCTGTTCAGCCAGAACCCAGAGTAGAAGTGTGACACTGTCCGGCTGGAGGTGGCGTTGTCCTTGTGGCTCTCTTGCATGAGGATCAACCAGGCGAGGCAGGAGCCGTGAACTGAGAAAGGAGAAGGGATGAAGGGGATGGAGTGTCCTGTGGCATGCGGGAGCAACCCGCAGATCCAGCAATTTGTAGCATTTGCAGCAAGGTTGTGTTGGTGCAACAGTTGCACGAAGGAATTGTTCCAGAATTCCCTGCGCCTTTCTCGGAGCTGAGGCGACAGAGAGATTAGGTGATGCTCTTTCAGGGGTGTTGGCTGTGCAGTAGGTAGCAATGCCTCATGAGCCGGTGTGCTTTCCTCCAGAATCCAGAAGGCGGTCATGAGGAGGAGGCAGAAGAGGAAGACAATGAAGAGTGCGATTGTCTTTGAGTTGTGCAGGTTGTCAGTCTTTGGATTTCTATACTGGGTATTTCCTGTTGCTTCCATCATCTTCTTATCTGGCGCTTCCATCATCTTCTTATCTGGCGCTTCCATCACCTTCAAGGGGCTCGGTAGTGGGCAGAACCACAGACTTCGTTTAGCTTCTCTCCCGGTAACCCTTGATTGTGTTTAGGTCACCGTTCTGAGATTTAACTTAGTCCGTGGCCTACTTAGCCGAAACTCCCTCCTTTCGACGCAGGAAATACCCTTCTCTGGATGGCACAGTGGGATCAGAGAATTTTGCAAGTTCGAGTGCCTCAGTATCGGGATAACAGTCCAATATCGGTCGGTCTTTGCTCAGGAGCTCTTCTTGGGCGCTGACGTTTTCTGTCGTGGCCAGGTTTGCAGAGACCTTCCGGCAATGATGCGCGTGCAGCCAGTGCTTCTTCCCCTCCACTCGGAGTGCCGTTCGGGTGGTGATCAGCACTTGCCAGGGGCCCGTCCACCGAGGTTCCAGACTCTTGGTCCGCTGGAAATTTCGTATCAACACGAAATCTCCCGGTTGGATGTCATGGCCGGGGCCCCTGGAAGCATCGGGGATGGCCTGCTGCACCTGTTGATGAATGACAGACAACGTTTTAGTTATCTTGCACAAATAATCAGACAGTAGGACGTCCGGGACGTCATGAATGGAGGTCGGTTTGGGAGCGGTCCAGAGGTTCATTGGTCGCCCAAATACAACCTCGTAGGGGGTCAAATGATGCTTGGTGGGAGTGGAGCGCATCGATAACAAGGCCAGTGGGAGGGCATCCGGCCAGTTAAGTCCAGTGGTGGCCACTATTTTCGACAATTTCAGCTTCAGTGTGGCATTATGGCGTTCCACTAGACCGGCGGATTGGGGGTGGAAGACCGCATGGAACCTTTGCTTCACCCCCAACCCCTTTAGGATTAGTTGGATGACTTCAGCTATGAAGTGGGGGCCATTGTCGCTCCATAAAATTCGACAGAGGCCATAGCGAGGGAAGAATTCCTTCAGTAGTACTTTGGCAGTAGTCATGGCAGTGTTGTCACGGGTTGGATAGGCCTCTACCCATTTGCTGAAGGCACATACGATGACTAGTACATACTTCAGGTTTTGGCATCTCTCTAGTTGGATGTAGTCCATCTGAAGGACCTCAAAGGGGTGATTGGGGGTCCCAAACCCTCCCCGGGGTACCACAGTTCCTTTCCCGGGGTTGTGTTGCAGACAGATGAGGCACTGCTGAACTAGGCGTCTGGCTGAGTCAGGGATTTTGTCGTTGTGCCAGACTTTGGAAATGAGTTCGATCATGGGTGCAGATCCTATGTGTGCGGGGGAGTGTGCCATTGTCAGTATGGGGATCAGGTAGGAGTCGGGTAACAACCATCTGTTTGCATCTTTTGTTCGCCAGCAGCCCTCTTCGTCCTTCAAACCCACCCCTGCCCATTTAGTCAGTTCGTGAGGGGTGCTGGCCGACTGGATGTCTCTGATCATTTCCCTTGCGTCAGTCCATCTCTCTGCTTGTGACCTGGTCACATACATGCGTGTCATTGTCCTATTCTCAGCTGTGGTTCGTGCAGTGATGTCGGCCAATGCATTCCCTTGTCCGACTAAGTCTGTTACCCTTTTGTGTGCCTGACATTTGATCACCGCTAATCGTTTGGGGAGGAGAACTGCTTCAATCAGAGCGGAAACTAGATCTCCGTGGAGGATTGGGGTGCCGTGGGACGTCAGGAATCCCCTCTCCCTCCACAGGAGCCCAAAATGGTGGACCACTCCGAAGGCATACTGGCTGTCCGTATATACGTTCGCGGTGGTCCCTGCGGCTATGATGCATGCTCGGGTGAGGGCTATCAGTTCTGCTGCCTGGGCAGATCGTTGTGTGATGCAGGCTGTCTCAACTACTGTTCGGGCTGTCGTTACTGCATAGGCAGCTGAAGTGGTGCCATCTGGGAGTTTGATGCATGAGCCGTCTACCCATAGCTCTCCATCGGGGTCAGGAAAAGCAGTGTCTCGGAGGTCAACCCTACTCCTAGTCTGTTCGTCTGTGAGGGTCACACAGTCGTGTATGGGAGGCACGTCGGGGTCATTTTCAGGCAGGGGTAACAATGTGGCAGGATTCAAAGTCGCGCATCTCTTTAGTGTGATGTGGGGTGCAAGCAGAGTCAACTCGTACCCTGTCAGTCGTGCGCTAGTCAGGTGTTGGGTCTTTGTCTGGTTCAAAAGGGTGTCGACTGCATGGGGTACTAGTACTGTGAGGGAGTTGGAAAGTACGATTCCCTCGCTCTGACGGATAGAGACAGCAGCGGCAGCTACTGCTCGAAGGCAGGCAGGCAAAGCTCTGGCTACAGGATCAAGAGTGGCGGAGAAGTAGGCACAAGGGCGTTGCTTAGGACCAATTGATTGCGTTAGGACAGACAATGCACACCCCTCCCTTTCGTGGGTGAAGAGGGAGAAGGGTTTGGAGTAATCCGGGGTTCCGAGGACGGGTGCTGAGCAGAGTGCATCTCGTAATTCCTTAAAGGAGGCTTGACACTCAGTGGTCCAAGGAAGCGGGGAGGGGACATCTTTGGTCAGCAGGGCGAGTAATGGCTTCACAATGAGGCTGTAATTAGGCAACCACTGTCTGCAAAAAGAGGTTAGGCCAACCAAAGAGCGGACCTGTTTTTGTGTTTTTGGGACGGGGGTGTCTAGAATGGTTTGGATTCGGTCGGGTGTAAGTTTCCTCCCTTCTTTGGACAGAAGATGGCCTAGGTAAGTCACTTGTGGCTGGCAGAACTGTAACTTCTTTTTGGAGACTTTATGGCCATTTTCTGCAAGAAAGTGTAGGAGTTGGACAGTGGCTGTCGTGGCAAGCGGGGTGGTGTCGGCCGCCAAAAGGATATCGTCAACATATTGGATCAACACCACTCCATCTGGTAGCTGAAAGGCATCTAGCTGCCTTTTGAGGGCCTGGCTGTAAATGCTGGGACTTTCAGTGTACCCCTGGGGAGCTCTACAAAATCGGTACGAGCGGGATTTTAAAGTGAAGCCGAAGAGATAACGGCTGTCTGGATGGATGGGGATAGAGAAAAACGCGTTCTTAAGGTCGATAACAGTGAAGGTGGTGGCGGTGGACGGGATGAGGGTCAAAATGGTGGTGATATCAGAGACTACAGGATATTGGGGTACAACCACTTTGTTAATCTCTCGTAAGTCGATGATGGAGCGGTACGCTTTCTCATCTCCTTCACCTTGCTTCTTAACAATAGGTAGGATTGGGCTGTTGCAGACGTTGCTAACCACCTCTTCAACCACTCCTGCATCTACCAGAGACTGAATGATCGCTACCAGTGCCTTCTCACCCTCTGGCGATATCCGATATTGCGGAAGTTTCGGGAGCATAGCGTCCTGTCGTACAGTTATGTGAATAGGATCAATCATCATTCGCCCCACATCAGAGTCATTTTTGGCCCATAGGTACGGAGGCAGGGTGTCAAGCAAGGACATGTCAGCGTCAGTTATGGAGCACATGTGTCGTGGGGGACGGGATCTGGGCAGGTCTGGGTTGTCGTACAGGATGACTCGTATTCCATCTGGGTAACACCTAATGGTAGCTCGAAAATGTTTCAGTAAGTCAATGCCCATAATGGCGTCAGGGGAGTTGGAGGAAAGCAGAAATGTCGCGTCAGTAGTGTTGTTTTCTAGGTCAAAGGTAATAGGTACGGACAGGGGGTTAGTGGAGGGCGTTCCATCGAAACCTATCGACGTTATGTGTGAGCCAGACAAGGGTGCCCTTGGAATCAGTCGTTTTGATAACACACTACGTGTCGCCCCAGTGTCTACCAAGAATGGAGACTCTGTACCCAGTACCTTAGCGGTGACATAAGGACCTTGCTGGTCAACACAGAGCTCGACTGGATCCCTCCCTTGCCCCTGGCAGTCCTATGCAAAATCGGGGGCATTTTCACCTTCGGATAGCTGATATTGGTTCTGTCGGGGGCGGTCAAATGTGTTCAGTCTCCCTGATCTGTCATTGTTGGTGTCGTTGGTGTGCCCTCGTCCTTGTACTCTATTTCTCGGACCACCTGCCACATCCCTGGAGTCCCTATTTCTATTCACTTCTAGCAAAACCGGACACTGGGATTTCCAATGGCCGAACCCTTTGCAGAAGGCGCATTGGTCATTGCTAATGTCGCTACGTCCAGTGTGGGGTGCTGGGGTGTGATCTTTAGAAGGTAGGTCTCTGGGGGTGGTTGATTGGTAGTTCCCCCTTTGGTGCTCCCGTCCTACCGCTATACCCTGTATCTGGGCTATCATTACCCTTTCCTTCAAATCTTTCTTCTTTTTCTCGGACGCCCTATCATTCTCATTCTTTTGGTGCTCGTAATACTGAGCCATCTGAAGGATAGCTGCTGGCTTGGAGGCCCCCCAACTACTCTCACTCGTCTGCAGTTTTTGGGAGACTTCTTGTGTTAGGCCCTTTACATAATTTTGTACAAACAGGTGCTGTCCGGTTGCGGTGGTCATGTCTTGGCCACTGTAGTCGGAGAACACTGTCTCGAATCGGGAGAAGTATTCTGACACATCTTCCTGGGGTTTCTGTCGACAGGCCGTGACTATCGACCAGTCTACCTTTCTTTCCGGGACCAGTGTTTTTAACTTCTGAACTAGTTTGTCTGGGAGTTCCAGTATGTCTTTTACTGGTTTCCTTCCAGGCTCTCTTTGTCCATCTAGTTTACCGAGTTGGTCCCAGGTATGTCCAAACAGGTCCGTGTGGTCAGCCTTCCGGATTTGCTTCCACACGTCAGCTGGCAGACATAACCCAAAGAACAAGTCAATGTCTGCTAAAGTCATTATTGTCGAACCCAAGGCTGTGCCTAATTCGGTATAAAATGCCGTCGGGTTCTTTCTTAAATCGGGCAGGGTTTGTTTGAAGGTTAGAATATCTTGTCGGTCCCATGGTTGGTAAACCCAATTGTACACAACCCTCCCTTTTGCATTTTCATTATTAATATCATCGCTCGTTCCCTGGCCCCGTGGCGGGATCCAGTAAGGGGCCGCTTCTCTGATAGGCATCATAGTATTGGCTACTTCTACCGAGGTTGTTTCAGGGACTGTGACCTTGGCTTCTGGTTTCTGTTCCGTGAGGTGGCGGAAGACCTCAAGCATCTGCATGAAGAGCTCCGTCGCCTCACATTCAGTCCCATCCCCAACATCAATCTTCCTATACAGTGTTGTTAGTTTAGCGGGACCCTTACTCTGATACCTATCTTCATATGCGTTCAGGGTGTAGTAGCTGAATCGCAAGATGAAATGCCGTCTGTGGCTGTCGGCATGTGAATTATATACGCTCATTGTATAATCTTCGCTCTCCCTTCGTTCTACTAATGTCTTTGCTATTTTGTCGATCCCATCCCGCTCATCTTTGCTCAACCTATTTAGTCTGGCCGGTGATTGTTTGCTAGCCTCGGGATCGTCTGACGAAGTTGTTAATGTGGCTGGTGCGGAGGCCGTGAGGGCCGGTGCACTAGCGCTAGGATCACTTTCACTCACACTTGGGGCTTGCAGGCTTTGTTGGCTGGGAGCATATGGAGGGGGCATGTAGATGATTGGGGGACCTAGCAGTAACTCATCGTTTGCCCGTTGTTTGGAGGGCAATTCAGGGTAGAGCGCAGAGGGGGTCCTAACAGGACATTGGCCTGTCGACCCTGATTCTTGGGTTTGTGTAGCTTCCTTTCTTTCTTTTATTTCCTCTTCTAGTTGCTTTGCGGCCAGGTGGGCTGCCTTTCGTAATTCTTTCCCTATTTTTGCTTCTTCTCTTTTCTTTCGTTGTTCCATTTCTTTGCGCCACATGCCGATACTGTCGAGCATAGTGGGCGTGGTCTTATTCTTCTGGAGCGCTATTTCTAATGTTTTTATTTTATTTTCATTAAAGGAACCTATCAGTGGCCACTGACTTTCAGGGTTCTTTTTCGTATATTTATGCCATAGTTTAGTGTAAGCTATAGCGACTAGTCCATACTTGGTGAACATGTCCTTATTAGGGGTGCCCTCCAGTGGAGCTGGATGGTTCATCTCTAATAAGCGGTCCGGGCTAAACAGGCTACCAACCAGTGGGGAGAAGATAGGCATGACGGATTACAACGGGGACAAAAGTCTGCACTACCTATCTTATCACGGCGGGCAAAGACTAGACAGAATATTTCTATTCTCCGTTGTTTGCCGGCGGTGAATACCTCAAACGAACCAATACCGAATAATCGGTCAATCAAAACAATTCAGTGGGGAGAATAAGTGGGCACGAAAAGTTATCGTTACCTACTCTTTCTCTCCCTGCAAAGAGAGACCTTGTTCTTCCCTGTTTGCAGAAAAAGAATCTCCAGACAATAATCCACGAACGACAGTTCGGGAAACAGTGGGGGAGGAAGATAGGCACGACGGATTACAACGGGGACAAAAGTCTGCGTTACCTATCCTTCACTGTTTGCAAAGAGAGAGCCTGTTGTTTTCTCCGTTTGCAGACAGCGAATCTCCAGAGGTTTCAACAAAGCGTAATACTAGTATTATCCAAACAAAAACAATCTTTTCTCAATTCGTCGTGTTTACACGACCTTACCCGGACCGCATGGACGGTTTCCTGTCCTCTGGATCCAGCGCCCGATCGTCCTCTCTCCTTCGTGATGTTCGTGGCACTCCTGATGGTTCCCAGTCAGGACCGTAGATCACTCGGGAGAGGTCTGTTCAGAACTAGTGAAGGTCGGATGATCGGCTGTCAGACGAGGGTCTATCGGACACGAGCTCTTCCCGATCGTTGCAGTCGTTCACTCTGTCGTCGGGACCTCTCCCACTGGATCCACGTGTCGCTGATGGGCCCCACGCTTTGGGACGCCAATTGTGGAAAAAGGTAGGGCTAGGACCTTTCTCGAGATTTGCCCGGCGCTAACCGCCCTTGTACCATTCAAATTTACCAAGCAATGAGGCAGGCGCCGGAGACCAGAAGGCAGGAAACAGAAGTTTTATTCCGACGGAGCAGAACACATCAGATCAGACAACAAGGTATCGTCTCGAGGTGCTCTAACAGCCTCTCGGAGGCCTGGCCTCTTATACACTGGTTTATGGCATGTGACCTTTCTTTATTACAATCAGAACATTGTGGCATAAAGGAAAAGACATCCCCGTAATCCTCGTGTCAATCCCACCCCCAGATACCTCCACAATAGAGGTCCTCAACCCGCTGATAAGAGGAGGGGGTCATCATGCAGCTGAGTGTTCCATCGAGTCTTAGGATGTGTGCGCCTGATCATGTCACAGGGGGTGGGGAGGCCTGGATCAATAGAGGGTCCTTTGAAGGAGAGCGACCTCATACAATAAGGGGCAGTAAATGATATCTGCCGGCTTAGGCGATGGCCTCGGACCTGTGTGGACAGCTGGACACGGGGGAAGGGGTCATCAAAGGAGTGGTATTCATGCCGCGTGGACAATCGAGCGCGGTGGGAAGGTTTATCAACAGAGGGTCATTCATGGGAGGAGAGGAGGTGTTGGTCAGGCGCTGGCGTGACTCCCAAGGACAGGGTCATGCAGAAGGGTCATGCTCATGAGGGGGAGGGAGGGGGAGCCAGGGTGCGCGGAGGATGCTTGCTGGGTCAGAGGGGCGCGCTGGCGATCGATCGTGGACAGGGAGACCATGATATCTAAAATGGCTGCCGTGCACGTAGTACATAGGTGACAAGCTGGCGCAGATGATGTTCAGATCGCAAACTAAAATTCCACAGGGACATGACCCAATTTAATCACTCGCTCCATCTGAGGGAAGCACATTTAAAGACTCTCACGCAATGGTACCTATGCCCAACCAGGCTCCACCGCATATACCCAGCGACTTCTGATAAATGCTGGAGGGGATGTGGACTCCTAGGGGACTTCCGCCATATCTGGTGGGACTGCCCAGTGATCCGGCCCTATTGGGAGGAAATCCTCTCACATATCAAGGATATCCTCCAATATCCTATAGAGGATTCTATAGCCTCTGTACTGTTGGGCCTGCGAGATCCTGGCCTTGAACATCAAACGCGAGCTGACAAAAAGATTCTGGGGCTTTGCCTGGGGGCGGCCAAACTCACGTTGGCGGCGGCATGGAAGCGGAAGGAGGCACCAGCAATCTCTCTGTGGCACGCTCGACTGTGGAAGCTCTTGAGCTTGGAAAGAATGGCGGACATCTTCCTCGGTAATTTTAAGAACTTTACGCTCATATGGGGACCCTTGGTTGCCTTTCTATCTAAGGGCTTACCATCGGCTGTGTGCCCAGCATCTTTGAGATCTCTACATCTCTTCCAAGTTTAGTGCGGCCCTATGAATGAGTGTGGTATGTGTGTGTCACCACCATGGGGGGGGGGGAGGGCGGGAGGGGGGAAGGGGAGTTATACCTTTTTATTTCTTTTGGGCTACTGAGGTGCACGACAATGTCAGTAGGTATATCTGACTTGGCTACGCAGGATCGTGGGCCTGATTGCTTTGGAACTTAATTTGTCTGTACTGTATAGCACTGATGGTTGGTTGCCTGAGCTAGTGATTTACTACTCCTTGATTGTATCCAGGGCTGTCGGACTAGAATTGTCTCTGCGCTATGAAAACGCCATCATCTTGATTTGAATTGATCCCCCTGCGTGGGGAACTGTGCGGCACCTCAGTGCTCTTTTCTGTGTTTCCTTTTGTTCTATGCAAAATAAAAATTTTACAAAACTTTATCACCATGGTGAGGGCGAATTTTTGCAATCCCAGATCGAGAGTGGTGGTGAATGGCCAGATGTCGGCGTTTTTCCCGCACTCGAGGGGCACCAGGCAGGGCTGCCCCCTCTCTCCCTTGCTGTTCGCGCTCAGCATTGAACCTCTAGCGATGGCGGTGAGAGAACATGAGGGGGTTCGAGGCTTACCGTTCACGGGAGAGCAACATATGATCACGCTATTCGCGGACGACATCTTGTTTTCTGTAGCGGACCCGGAACATTCATTGCCTTGCGTTAGGGAGCTCCTGCTAGAATATGAAGAAGTGGCGGGCTTCAAGGTGAACTATAGCAAATCGTATATTTTGAATTTGACTCTCTCGCAGGCGGAAGTGGACCACGTACGGACATTGACACCTCTAGCCTGGGCCACTGGTTCAATTGTTTACCTGGGAGTCCACTTGACCCCGACGGTGTGCAAATTGTTCTCGGCCAACTTCCCACCCCTTCTGGCGAAGACTCGAGCTGAATTGGAGAGATGGAAACCCAAATTCCTGTCATGGTTGGGCAGGATACATGCAATTAAGATGGTTCTTCTTCCTAAATATCTGTACTTATTCCAGGCTTTGCCCATTCCGCTAGACAGCAATTACTTTCGGCAACTCAAGACACAGATACTGCGATTTATTTGGCAGGGGGGCCGAGCTCGTCTATCCTTTGCAGTTCTACGCCGGCCTAGATTGGAGGGCGGGGGGGGGCTTCCGGATCTGCAACTTTACTACAAGGCGGCCCAATTGAGGGTTCTGGTGGAATGGTCGCAGCAACTATCAGAAAAACATTGGCTGCACATGGACCGGAGTGTGGCTGGCCGGTCGATATGGGACCTGGCCTGGAAGCCGAAGAGGGACCGTCCCTTGAACGCTTATATCAGTACCCCCATGGGTGCCACACTGAAGGTCTGGGATACATTGGCCGCAGATGAGCGGTGGACAACATTCCCCTCTCCATTTACACCCTTACATTTTAATCCGGCCTTTCCACCAGCGCTTAGAGAGGGGGCTTTTGATGCCTGGAGGGAGGGTGGCTGTAGGGCATTGACCCACCTGTTTCATGGACCAGACCCCCTTAATTTTGCTAATTGTGTGCGGGACTATCAGGTGCCGCAATCCGATCGGTACCGGCATGTACAGTTGTTGCACTGGGCCACATCGCCGGGGATACTGGAGGCTGCCACGAGACCTCCCACGCCGTTCGAAGCCTTTTTGCTGCGGACGTCTGCCATGAAGGGCGTTATCTCCTTCCTCTATCAATTGTTGCTTAAATCGGAAATGTCGCCTAGGCCACGCTATATGGCACAGTGGGAGGAGATGGTGGGAAGGGATGTCACTGATAATGAATGGTCGGCGCTTTGGCGGGACATGACCCAATTTAATCACTCGCTCCATCTGAGGGAAGCACATTTAAAGACTCTCACGCAATGGTACCTATGCCCAACCAGGCTCCACCGCATATACCCAGCGACTTCTGATAAATGCTGGAGGGGATGTGGACTCCTAGGGGACTTCCGCCATATCTGGTGGGACTGCCCAGTGATCCGGCCCTATTGGGAGGAAATCCTCTCACATATCAAGGATATCCTCCAATATCCTATAGAGGATTCTATAGCCTCTGTACTGTTGGGCCTGCGAGATCCTGGCCTTGAACATCAAACGCGAGCTGACAAAAAGATTCTGGGGCTTTGCCTGGGGGCGGCCAAACTCACGTTGGCGGCGGCATGGAAGCGGAAGGAGGCACCAGCAATCTCTCTGTGGCACGCTCGACTGTGGAAGCTCTTGAGCTTGGAAAGAATGGCGGACATCTTCCTCGGTAATTTTAAGAACTTTACGCTCATATGGGGACCCTTGGTTGCCTTTCTATCTAAGGGCTTACCATCGGCTGTGTGCCCAGCATCTTTGAGATCTCTACATCTCTTCCAAGTTTAGTGCGGCCCTATGAATGAGTGTGGTATGTGTGTGTCACCACCATGGGGGGGGGGAGGGCGGGAGGGGGGAAGGGGAGTTATACCTTTTTATTTCTTTTGGGCTACTGAGGTGCACGACAATGTCAGTAGGTATATCTGACTTGGCTACGCAGGATCGTGGGCCTGATTGCTTTGGAACTTAATTTGTCTGTACTGTATAGCACTGATGGTTGGTTGCCTGAGCTAGTGATTTACTACTCCTTGATTGTATCCAGGGCTGTCGGACTAGAATTGTCTCTGCGCTATGAAAACGCCATCATCTTGATTTGAATTGATCCCCCTGCGTGGGGAACTGTGCGGCACCTCAGTGCTCTTTTCTGTGTTTCCTTTTGTTCTATGCAAAATAAAAATTTTACAAAACTTTATCACCATGGTGAGGGCGAATTTTTGCAATCCCAGATCGAGAGTGGTGGTGAATGGCCAGATGTCGGCGTTTTTCCCGCACTCGAGGGGCACCAGGCAGGGCTGCCCCCTCTCTCCCTTGCTGTTCGCGCTCAGCATTGAACCTCTAGCGATGGCGGTGAGAGAACATGAGGGGGTTCGAGGCTTACCGTTCACGGGAGAGCAACATATGATCACGCTATTCGCGGACGACATCTTGTTTTCTGTAGCGGACCCGGAACATTCATTGCCTTGCGTTAGGGAGCTCCTGCTAGAATATGAAGAAGTGGCGGGCTTCAAGGTGAACTATAGCAAATCGTATATTTTGAATTTGACTCTCTCGCAGGCGGAAGTGGACCACGTACGGACATTGACACCTCTAGCCTGGGCCACTGGTTCAATTGTTTACCTGGGAGTCCACTTGACCCCGACGGTGTGCAAATTGTTCTCGGCCAACTTCCCACCCCTTCTGGCGAAGACTCGAGCTGAATTGGAGAGATGGAAACCCAAATTCCTGTCATGGTTGGGCAGGATACATGCAATTAAGATGGTTCTTCTTCCTAAATATCTGTACTTATTCCAGGCTTTGCCCATTCCGCTAGACAGCAATTACTTTCGGCAACTCAAGACACAGATACTGCGATTTATTTGGCAGGGGGGCCGAGCTCGTCTATCCTTTGCAGTTCTACGCCGGCCTAGATTGGAGGGCGGGGGGGGGCTTCCGGATCTGCAACTTTACTACAAGGCGGCCCAATTGAGGGTTCTGGTGGAATGGTCGCAGCAACTATCAGAAAAACATTGGCTGCACATGGACCGGAGTGTGGCTGGCCGGTCGATATGGGACCTGGCCTGGAAGCCGAAGAGGGACCGTCCCTTGAACGCTTATATCAGTACCCCCATGGGTGCCACACTGAAGGTCTGGGATACCTTGGCCGCAGATGAGCGGTGGACAACATTCCCCTCTCCATTTACACCCTTACATTTTAATCCGGCCTTTCCACCAGCGCTTAGAGAGGGGGCTTTTGATGCCTGGAGGGAGGGTGGCTGTAGGGCATTGACCCACCTGTTTCATGGACCAGACCCCCTTAATTTTGCTAATTGTGTGCGGGACTATCAGGTGCCGCAATCCGATCGGTACCGGCATGTACAGTTGTTGCACTGGGCCACATCGCCGGGGATACTGGAGGCTGCCACGAGACCTCCCACGCCGTTCGAAGCCTTTTTGCTGCGGACGTCTGCCATGAAGGGCGTTATCTCCTTCCTCTATCAATTGTTGCTTAAATCGGAAATGTCGCCTAGGCCACGCTATATGGCACAGTGGGAGGAGATGGTGGGAAGGGATGTCACTGATAATGAATGGTCGGCGCTTTGGCGGGACATGACCCAATTTAATCACTCGCTCCATCTGAGGGAAGCACATTTAAAGACTCTCACGCAATGGTACCTATGCCCAACCAGGCTCCACCGCATATACCCAGCGACTTCTGATAAATGCTGGAGGGGATGTGGACTCCTAGGGGACTTCCGCCATATCTGGTGGGACTGCCCAGTGATCCGGCCCTATTGGGAGGAAATCCTCTCACATATCAAGGATATCCTCCAATATCCTATAGAGGATTCTATAGCCTCTGTACTGTTGGGCCTGCGAGATCCTGGCCTTGAACATCAAACGCGAGCTGACAAAAAGATTCTGGGGCTTTGCCTGGGGGCGGCCAAACTCACGTTGGCGGCGGCATGGAAGCGGAAGGAGGCACCAGCAATCTCTCTGTGGCACGCTCGACTGTGGAAGCTCTTGAGCTTGGAAAGAATGGCGGACATCTTCCTCGGTAATTTTAAGAACTTTACGCTCATATGGGGACCCTTGGTTGCCTTTCTATCTAAGGGCTTACCATCGGCTGTGTGCCCAGCATCTTTGAGATCTCTACATCTCTTCCAAGTTTAGTGCGGCCCTATGAATGAGTGTGGTATGTGTGTGTCACCACCATGGGGGGGGAGGGCGGGAGGGGGGAAGGGGAGTTATACCTTTTTATTTCTTTTGGGCTACTGAGGTGCACGACAATGTCAGTAGGTATATCTGACTTGGCTACGCAGGATCGTGGGCCTGATTGCTTTGGAACTTAATTTGTCTGTACTGTATAGCACTGATGGTTGGTTGCCTGAGCTAGTGATTTACTACTCCTTGATTGTATCCAGGGCTGTCGGACTAGAATTGTCTCTGCGCTATGAAAACGCCATCATCTTGATTTGAATTGATCCCCCTGCGTGGGGAACTGTGCGGCACCTCAGTGCTCTTTCCTGTGTTTCCTTTTGTTCTATGCAAAATAAAAATTTTACAAAAAAAAACAATTTGAATATAAATAGTGCAAAAGCAGACAATTTTTAAAGTGCGGAGAAATAGTGCAAGATTTAAAGTGCAAAGAAGGCATAAAGTGCAAGATATCTGATTGACATATAAGAAGCGCATCAATATATATAATATAAATTTGTTGCAGAGCCCTGCAACATATGTTAAAATTCTATACATTGGCTACTAAAATTCATCTATCAATACAGAAAAAAATCCAATTTTTTGAGGAAATAAATAGGGAAATTAGCCCTAAGAAGGCTAAAAAACAAAAACAAAAACAAAAAACAAGAGGGAACATATTTTTTTAAAATTCCATCAAATTCTTCTTTTTAACTTACACATGACAATACGAACATATATTTACAAATTGAATCAAAGGTATCAGAATTATCAAAGGTGTCAAAATTTCCAAAGATATCAAAGAATTCCCAAAAGTATCAAAAATTTCCAAGGTTATCAAACAATTCATGAATATTACAAACAAGACCGGAGTGCAACACAGATTAGAAAATAGCAAATATAGTTATAAAAAGCTATGCAATTCCTCAATATTATTTAATCCATTGGGCCACTTGCTATCGAACTCTAAAATCATCCTCGTTTCGAGTTGTCTTAGCAAGCGCTCACGATTGCCTCCTCTTTTCAGTTTTGGAATTGAACCCACCACATAATATTTTAGACAATTTAAATCCTGATTATCGACGTCTTTGAAGTGGCGGGCTACCGGGTAGGCTTGATCATTATGGAGTATTGCCCTTAGGTGTTGCAATATTCTCACGTGCACCTGTAGCTTTGTACTTCCTACATAATTTAAGCCACAGGTGCACGTGAGAACGTATACTGCAAATTCCGTTTTGCAATCAAAGTTGCCACGGATAGGTGTTTCATATGTACGAAATGGAGAGGAATAAGCGGCCTTGTTGATTCCAAACTTACATGCACGACAAGTCGTGCATTTCCTGAAACCCCGATTAGGTTGTAGCCAGGATATTTTTTGTTTAGTTTCCGGTGCTGCCTTGTCCAAGGTAGACCTCATGTTCCTAGCTCGTCTAAAAGTGATGTTTGGGGTGTTGGGAAGTTTACCACTGAGAACTGCGTCTGTCAACATGATTGGCCAATTTTTGTTAATTATGGCCCTTAGTTTTCTATCCTCTTTACTGAAAGTGGTGATAAGTCGTGGACATGTTGTGGTATTAGCTATTTGTGGTGTTGCTACTGGGGTCATGTTGTTAAATTGAGTATTCACATTAGTTACAGGAATGTTTTTAAAATAAACTTTCCCTTGGTCTTTGTTTGGCTTTTTGAATGGCTTGTTGCAGGATAGAGTCAGTATAACCTCGTGCCTTGAAACGTATGACCATTTCTTCTACACATCGGTCAAAGTCATCAGATGAACTACAGATTCTTTTTAATCTTAAAATTTCACCGTAAGGAATGCTTAATATAAGATGTCTCGGGTGCATGCTAGACGCATGTAGCGTAGCATTACCAGCGGTGGACTTTCTGTGTAGGGTCGTTTTGATGGTCTCATTGTCAATATATATTTCTACATCCAAAAACTCAATTTTGGTTTTGCTCATATGGGATGTGAAATATAGGTTTGAGGAGTTAGAATTGATATCTTTTACAAACATATTAGCCTGCTGTTCATCACCCTTCCACAAGATGAAAACATCGTCTATATAGCGTAAATAACAGCAGACATAATTGTCGACCCAATGTTTGTGTTTCGTCAGCAGGACCTGCTTCTCCCACCAGCCAAAGTGTAAACACGCATAGCTGGGGGAGAAGCAGGACCCCATAGCCACTCCTCTGAGTTGTTTGAATAATTCAGAACCAAAGGCAAAGAAATTATTATTCAGGCACCATTCAATTAACAAAATAATAATTTTGTTGTGCTCATAATACTCTATACTTCTGCTGGATAAATAGTATCTGATGGCTTCTAGTCCCTGTGCATGGTTAATGCTCGTATATAGTGATTCCAGATCTAGTGTTATTAATAACATATCAGCATTCCATGTTAGGTTTTGAATCTTACATAAAAAATCACTCGTATCAGGAACATAACTTGGCAATTCTTTGACAAAATCTTGCAAAAAATAATCTATATATTGACCTACATGCTCGCCCATACTGTTAATGGCAGAAATAATTGGTCTGCCAGGGACGGGATTCACGAGCTTGTGACCCTTAGGAATAAGGTATAATGATGGCATAACAGGGAATTCGATGTTCATAAATTTATATTCTTCAAGAGAAATAAGTCCCTCCCTACGCCATTGTGCAAGCATTTTTTGCAATTTGTCTTTGGCTTTAGTGTACTCTTTTTGGTTAGTCTTCTCATAGCAGTTGGTATCGCTCAATTGTCTTTTAGCTTCCACAATATAGTCCTTTTTTGGCCAAATGACCAGATTACCGCCTTTGTCTGAATTTATTATTACAATTTCACTGTCTTCTGCAAGTCTCTTCATCAACTTGTCATACGCTCTTGTCATGTGTAGATTTTTCTTTCTCTTTTTGTTATTTATTGATTGATACAGTTTCTTAATATCGTTTATAACGCACTCATGAAAAACATCTATGCAATCTTTAGGCATCATAGGCATAAAATTGGACTTGGATTTGAATGGACTTAGACCAGCTCCTTTTTGGAAAATGTCAATTTTATTAAGTCTCACTTGTGTAGCTTGATCAATATCGGAATCAGGAAGATCTGAATTCTCATTTAGATCATGTATTGTGAGGACAATTTCCGCATCAGATGATTGAAAAGGGGCTGAAACAAGAGACTCGCCATTATCTGTGTTTATTTGTGTTCCACTTTTGGCGTTTTTTGAGGCGAAGTGTTTTTTCAACTTAAGTTTGCGAATGAAACAAAAAACATCCACTCTAGTCATACTATAGTTCATGCTTTGTATAGGACAGTAGTTAAGACCAAGTGATAAGAGCTGTTCCTCTGCCTTGGTCAAAGTTATAGTTGATAAATTAATGATGGTTTTATCTTCTACCGTCTGTTGCTCCAATTGCTTTTTTTATTCTTTTTTTGCTGATTTTTGTTTACATCTTTGTCTTCTTTCTTTCCGCCTTTTGTTTCTTCTTTTCTTGTTTGTTGCCGCGTCAACATTGGTCGTGATGTTTGAAGTCTCTCTTCGACTAAAAAATCCAATTCCTCAGCTAAATCCAATCTGGTTGCCGGAAACTGGTTGGAAGAAATGGATTCACAGCTGGAGCCACTCGTGAGCGAGATCGTGTCAGTGCTGGTTGTGTCATCATTGTACTCATTTTCCCTATTAATTGTATTGGGTATTCCACTTGTAGAGGCATCATTAGATAGTGCATTAGATTTGCTCTTACTTTTCTTATTACTATATTCTTGTCTCTTCTGTGCATTGTATTTTCGAGAGAAAGTGAAGATTCTACCGTGGTTATAATCATCCTCATCACAAGCAAATTTGTGCGCTTTTCTAATTTTTATCTTTTCCTCGTGCTTTTCCAATCTAACATTCATAGCATCTCACATTTTTTTGATCTCATCATTAGTACCCTTGTTGTTTATTTCATTTGTTAACCTTTCAATTTCCTCCAGAATTATATCCCGGTCGATTGTTGCATATTTAATTAAAATATGGACCGGGTTCATTGAGGCTGCCAAATTGTTTTCTCCCCACTCCTTCAACATGGCAGGATTGGGTTTGTCAAAGCTGGGAGCAAGAAGGATTCGTAAACCACGAGGAACTCTTCCAACTTCAGCATATTTACTTAACGATTTGTGCTCCCACCATTTAGTTATTTCCGTTTTTTTTGTTTTTCTCCAGCTCTTTAAATAGCGTTTTAATATTCATTGTCGCTGCATCTTGTGAATTTTCATTAGGCGTTTTATTTTTTATTGCAGTCTTTGATGTTTTGTTAAACATTTCCTCGGCCACTGCTTCGCGCTTTCTCATAGCTTCCGCTTCCGCTGACATACTCTCTGTGCTATTTTGAAGAGTTGACCCGAATTGAATTATGTCGGGTCTAGATAGCGTCCTGTCCTTAACCTCGCTTAACCAGAGTCAAATGTTTAAATCACTCACCGCAACACAGAAGTCTTCAAGCCGTAGGTCCTCCGACCCGACCGGTCCGAAGATCTCTTCAAGCGTCTTCAGCAATCTACCGAAAACTCAGGGGGCAGCCATTTGTATAATCCACCACGGAAACTTGTCAAACGATTTGAGATACGGCTGCCGTCTTTTTCAGCGAGGGGGTCCGTGTAGTGCAGCAAACCAACTTCCGCTTCAATATTCACAGAATAGCTCCGCAGCACCTCCGGCAAGCAGTACAGCCACACCAGTGAGAGAGGAGACGGACCACAGGATCAGGTGCAAAGATTTATTTAGCACAGAGAAACAGCTACGCGTTTCAGGCTCCACGAGCCCTTGATCACGCTGTCAATCCTTTAAAATTTCATTGCTTTTAGTATGTGTTTGTGAAAAAACACGCCCCAAACAGTGACCTCATGTGTCACATGGTCATGAACATAGATGATATACTCAACAGAGCACGTATATGTATATGTATATTTTTTGCTTATTTTATAAGTCAGTTGTTATAGATTCATACCTGCATAAATGCATAGTGTGGTTCATATATAAAAAACATTGATAAATATATTCATTACTTGTATACATATATCACTGAAAAAACCATAGGTTTCAGGTCTTATATAGTTAGGAATTAGCATTTAAAAAACCTTTGAAATTCACTCAAAAAACTATAAGTTTTAGGGGTGTTATAGTTAGCTGGACATTTCACTCATACAAAACCATTGAAATTGCTCCTATATAGTTAATTGTACTAACTATATTTCCCGCACCCGCAATCCACTGCTGATGATGGCAAATATTAGATCATTTATGACATGGTCAGTGACATCACTGATGACATCTCAAATGACATCACTGATGACATCATCCACGTGACAATCTTACACCTTTTCATACACTCTTAAAATCTTTCATCACTCTTTGTAAAATACAGAGTATCATATTCAGTGAATTTCAAATGTATTTTATATGCTAATTCCTAACTATATAAGGCCTGAAACCTATGGTTTTTCAGTGAATTTGCAAGGTTTTTTTAATGCTAATTCCTAAATATATAAGGCCTGAAACCTATGGTTTTTTCAGTGAATTCACAAGGTTTTTTAAAATGCAAATTCTATTAGCGGATAACATTTAAATATGGTAATATCCTTGTGGGACCACCTGAGCAGCCCTAGGGGGTCAGGTTGTTTCTACCCTGCCCTCTTTGCCTAGGGGGTCATGGACACTCAACCCTGCCCCCTTTCCACGTTTTTATCTTTTATTGTTAACGTTCTTTTAAAACCACAAAATGGCGGTGGTAGGGTGCGCTCTTCAAGCACTCATAGGGCACTCTCCGAGCACTTCCCGTGCGCGGACCTATAGAATTTTTTTTTTTTTAATAAATATTATTTTTGACCTTTGGAGTCCTTCATGGAACCCCTTTCTACGTTTTCATCTTTTATTTTTCACTTTCTTGTGAAACCACAAAATGGCGGCGATATTGCACTCTATACTACAAGTCTTACATCATACCACAATCAATTGGCAACTACCTCATGAATTACAAACAAACAATTCTTACTTTCTAAATATAAATTTAATCTTCAGAATTTTCAACATTTAAAAGAACTTCCAACATTAACTGATCTGGTATTTCTTCTTCATTCACATCTTCTGGATTCTCCTCATGAAAAGTCTGCAAATAAATTTCCTGGCACTCTATGGCGTCCAAACATTCTACAAATTCATCATCCACAGACTGATCAAAGAATTCCATCATGTCTTCGCCTCCAACATCAACTTGATTATTACTGATACTGTCAATTTCTGGTTCATTCATAATCTCAATATAAGTTGCAGAAAATTCATAAGAATTACAACGGCCTCCTCATTGTCGTGATCCATTTTATATTGAAATTTTCTTGCTGTAACTTGGAAAGAAAAATGAATCACTTTAATTTTTCGTTTTTAGAAATATTTAATATTAAACTAGCTTTATCAAGTCTTTAGTAATAAGGATAGTGCACTGCTGTTAGGGTAGTATAAAAAGACAAGGCAGCATTGGTATTTCAAAAACTACAGCAATGCAGTTACATTTACACAGTTCCCATACTATCATGCAATCTCCATGTCTTTAAATTTCAATAAGGCTTAAGGATATGAGTAAACTTACTATATAACACAAAAATGTTGTACACTATACTACAAATCTCACTTTATACAACAATTATTTGACCACTACCTCATAAATTACATTTAAAAAAGTTTAATTTCTCAAACAAATTTTATTTACTAAATATACATTTATTGTTGGGAATTTTCGAAATTTAAATAATCGTCTAACATTGCATCGTCAGCAATATCAACATTTAAAATCTCCCAAAAAGAATCCTCTAACTCAATGAACTCCAAAGCTTCCATTAAATCTGAATCCAAGGATTCATCATAGAAATCTTCCATGCCATCACCTCCATCATAAAGTTCTCCTTCAAAATTACTCTCATCAACAGGAACATTGAAGACTGAGAGAAAAACAACAATATAAAGAGAAAAGAAAAAGGAATAAGTAAAACAAAAGAATTTTTAGAAAAAGATAAAAAGGAAAAAGAACAGTGGTGGACAGAAAGGGACACAGTGAGAGAGAGAGAAAGACAGAGAGAGTAGCAAAACATTTTTCTTATTAACTTAAACTAAACAACATAGATCTCCTTACAAATTAACAACTCACCTTCTAGAAAACTGTTGAACAGTAAATACTGTGTCAATCTCACACCAGAAATTCAACTCAAAAAAATCCCTCAGAAGTTTACCTCAGATACTACAATTACAAAATGGCTGAGTTTCCCTCTCATTTCTCATACATATTCAGATACCAAGCCAATCAAATTTCATCACACACAAATTCAAAACCAAAGTAACATTTTAATTGGTTCAAAATTTCAACACTTTCAAACTCACATAATCTTCAACCTACACCCACTGCTCTCTATCTATTACCATACTAACTCTCCACAAAACACCTATCTAAACCCAAAGGTGAAAAAGTCACCACTCAATATTACACTTAACCAACATCTAAACACTCAAACTTGTTATTTAAATGTATTTTTTTTTGTCTTTTTAGACCACCGTCCGCGCACGGTGCGTGGACCCCGCGATTTAAAAAAATTGTTTTTTTCGATGTGACAACACATGACAAAACCTAGGGGGGTCAGGAATCTCTACCCTGCCCCCTTTTCAAGTACTAGCCTTCTGTTTACAGCTACCTTCTGCCACAAAAACAAGATGGCGGACAGCACTTCCTCATCTCGACTGACTGGAATGTTGACAGACGTCCAAAAGCCAATCAGAATTCCGCTCGCGCACGCTAGGATCCGCGCACAGTGCAAGGACCGTGCAAGGATATATAATTTGTATATATAATAATATATAGATATATAATTTGGGAAAATTCAATTTTCTCAACAACTACTGGAGCGATGTTCACCAAATATAAAAAAGGCACTACTGCATACCAGTCGCTACCATTTTGCCAAGTTTGGTGTTATTCCATTCAGACGTTCGGGCTGTAGCCGTGTCTAAAGGTCCTATGGAAAATTGTATTGGGCTATATTTCACATTCAATTTTTGCAAAAACTACTGGAGGGATTTTCACCAAACATAGCAAAGGCACATCTCCATATCAGTCCCTACCATTTTGCCAAGTTTGGTGTAATTCAATTCAGCCGTTCGGGCTGTAGCCGTGTCTAAAGTTTCCTATGGAAATTAACATGGGAAAAACACGTTTTGGGACCCCCCTTTTTTCTCGGTCCCCGCTTGACGAATCCCCCCGAAACTTTCAGGGAAGGAGCAGAGCAGAGCGAGGCAATTTTAAGGAAAATTACACACAGGTTCCTCAATCGGCGCCAAAGTTATTCCCAATAGAATGTTGGGGATTTCCTATGGTAACTAGGTCCTAACTATATTTTCCTACTGGCTATCGCCAGTAGGTAATATATACATCTATATATGTATTCATAAAAACTCTTCTATATCTAAAAACAGATAGGTCTCACAAATAGTTCTCAGATAAACATGCACTTTCTGAAAAACTCAGGGTACCTCCTCTCTTAGTGTGTTGAAGTATTAGATTTGGGAAGATGAGGGATTACCCACCTGAAAGACTTCTCACTCCTTCGTAGGTTTTGGCACCACTTCTCCTCTGGCCATTAGCTGGATCTCGCATAGCATTTGAAAAAAAAAAACAGTCTGATCCTCTTAGCAAAATACTTCTGTAAAGGTCCCATGGGACATTACCCCATTTCCTTGAGCAATTCCCGAAAGACATTTTAGTCCTGTCTATTTCGCCTGGAGCATATGCTTATCAAGGGCCCACTCCAGTTTTCTCTGGCCCTCTTTTAATGAGTTTATTATGTTCTCCATCTTGTGTCAGATGCTAAAATGCTTGCATTCTACACCACTTGTAATCCTTCTGCTTTCCCAGATTATAATAAGAGGCCATATGAATGGTTTTATGTCTGCATCAGGTTGTTTTATTGGTTTAGATACAATAGTTGCAGTAGATATGGTCTGTAAGAATAATGGCTCTTTGGCTCTTTTCCTTGCAGGTCCGGAGTTAGGAATTTCCCTGCTGGTCCCTCAGGAGAAAAGCACAATATATGCTGGTATGTTACCTATTCTCTTTCTCCTAGACACAACCACCTTCACCGTATTTGTTGTGCAGTAGCCCCCTTACTCAGGGCTAAAATGACTAGTGCTCCATCAGTGAGCCACACACAGGGGAATTTATCTAATGAGCTCAAGTAATAAGTGAACGGACGCTTATAGGATTACCCTTGACAGCCTAGCCACCACCACCTTAAAAAGATCAGGGGTTTATATAGCGCAGACATTCACCATAAGGGTCTCAAGGCACTGAGGAGGGAAGGGAGGAGCGGCTGCTGATCCATATGGGTGCAGGGGTTCATTCGAAGAGCCACATCTTGAGATCTTTCCTGAACTGGGTTAGTGACAGGGATTACCTGAGGTGGAAAGGCAGGGTGTTCCAGGTCTTGGCCTTGAGTTAGGAGAAAGATCTTCCTCTGCCTCTGGTCTTGTGGATCCTTTGTACAGTGGCCAGGACAGAGTGAAGGTGTCTGGCGGGTACTTGGAATGAGAGTAAGTGGTTCAGATATGCTGGTCCTGCGTCGTGGAGAGCTTTGTATGCATGTGTGAGGGGCTTGAAGGGGATTATTTTGTTGACTGGGAGCCAGTGGAGTTCTCGAAGGTGATCTGTGATGTGGCTGCTGCGGGGTATGTTGAATATCAGTCTGTCTGCGGCGTTTTGAACATTCTGTAGTTTCCTGAGGAGTTTCTGGGTGACGCCGGAGTAGGAATGGACATGTTCCTGCTAAATAATGCAGGTAGGCAGGTGCTTGTGGGCTGCTCATAGGCATAACGGGTGGAGCAACAGGAGGGTTGCGGCCAATGGTTAATAAACCATTGGCAGCGTGGCAGAGGCAGCCCCATTAATTGCTAACATCACCACCTCAGGGCCGATTTTAGGCCTAAAATAGGAAACAAATGCTATAACGGTGGGCCATGGGATGCCTAAAGGCAGGTACACTTGGGTGGGGGGATAGAGGGGGGCAGAAAGAGCCGAATGGGGAAAGTCGCAACGCAGACACAGCTCCTGCAGCCCTGGATCGCCAGAACGGACTCAAATATCACACGTTGGTAGCAACATAAGCCTAGAAGCTGCTGCGCTCAACCTAAGGGCACAGAGGAAACTGTGATGGACAAGGCTGCCAAGAATTATGGTGTTGTCAACTTGATTTATGATGCTTATCGGTGATTTATGACCAGTCATGGTGGATTATGGCCCACTTTATGATGCAAGACTTCAAAAACGAATACTTTGCGGCCTGTTATCTTGTTGGGACTCGGTGCGTTATTGCAGTGGTAAGGGGATCATGAGGGCTGATTAGACCAGGTAGCATGCTAGGGAGGGATACTGTTGTAGGTGTTGTAATCTTGCCTCTCCTTTTCCTATGGTACGTCCCGCCTTGTCCTCCCCTCCCCTATTGGTATGTTCTGCTAGAGCTTACCTTAAAATGTTGGCAATGCCCTGGCAGTCTTGGAGAGTTGGTGACTGAATAAAGATTGCTTTTACTTACATCTGCCTCGGGATCTTCTTTATAACACTGGCGATGAGGACGGCGCAGGGGGGCTTGCTGTCACCACCCCTTTCAGTGCTCTCTCCATCTTACGGTTGTCGTGTTCAATGGTGATTTCAAGATCTTGAAGAAACCCCCAGTAAATCTGACCTTGCTAGAGGACTTGCATGCTGGTGCTGTAAAGCATTGTTGTACGGTGGTGTTAGACTGTCCTGGCACTTGGGAGTCGTGAGTGAGGCTCTGTTCGTTTTGAAGCTCCTCTGTGTCGGACACCCAGTGGCGAGTGTACTACCCGGACTCGCTTCCTAAAGGGTTGCCCTTGTGCTGCGTATGGTGCCGGGTCCGCGATCCTACGGTACAAGCATCGGACGCTTTTAGTTTTGAATAACTCTCTAGTGGCACATATTTGTTAAAAAGTGTGTGGAACATTTCTCTATTTTGACCCGTGTTTTGCCAAGCGTGACTTTTCATTCATCAACATTCTTTTCTGCTCAGTTGTTTGTCACGTCGTTCTCCACAGTGATACACACACCAGTTACATTTAATTTTCTCTCCACAGAATCCCTTGTGTGCATTCCTGTTTCCACAGGTCACACGCACACCTCTAATCTTCACGACTCTTTATTGGACGGTGTGTATTTGAGCTCCCTTAGTGTACCAAGTTACTTTTATCTTCATATACAGGAGCCCACAATAAATGTTGGTGCCTCGTATAGATCCTAGTGATGTTCAGTACACTTGCCATCTAGTGAACTTACATACTTCACGGTGAATAGTTATATAGAGTGTACATTTCTATTGTTCTCTGGTGTACCCATGTTTATGCATTTATAAGGTTCTCCTTCCTGATATTTATGCATTCTAGTAATCCCTCATTGTTTGCAAGTTTTGCTATTGACTTTGAAGGATAGAATTGTGTACCCAGGCTAGATCTTGTATTACAGTGTAGTAATTTGATAGTGTGTGATTCTCTCGTGGTTACCTTGGTACCCTTATGCAATTGTTTTATAAGGAAAACTTTTGAGTTACTTTCCTTGTTGGAGGGCAATATTTTTTCTTCACATTAGAGTGCAACTTAGCGGTGAATAGCATTTCTATCTAAGACTACAGTTCCCCCTGTTCCTCCCTCATTTCTAGGTGGAGGGGCTCCTGTCCTGTGGTTCTTTCATCCATGGCTGCGTCATCCATGAGCCAACCACCCTCCTTCCTTAATGAAATTGGGGACCCTGAAATCCATTGGAAGAATTGGTTTAATTTGTTTGATTTTTACCTGATTTCTATTGGGGGGAGAAATGTTCTGCTCTCCGCAAGCAACATATTCTGCTACACAACCTAAGGGTTCAGGGCAGGAAGATATATGACACCCTACCTGATCCTGATTTAGAGGATGATGAAGTTGATTTAGATGTTTTTAAAATCCCCCTTTTGAAATTAGAAACACATTTCGGGGACAAAGTGAACGTGGTCCTGGAGCAGCACAAATTCTTTACTCGTGTTCAAGGTACACAAGAGTCTGTTACTAATTATATTGCCGCACTCAGGGGCCTAACTCAGTTATGCGAGTTTGGTGAGCTTAAGGACTCCCTTATCAGGGATCAGTTAGTAAGATGCACCAACAACCCCCCTATTAAATAAAAACTTCTTTCCAAAAATCCTACCTTAAAAGAAGCCATTAGTATTGCGCAATCCATTGAACACGCTGCCAAGTGTATTTTAGAAATGAACCCACCTAAAGAACCAGTCTGCAGTGTGACCAATACTAAAAGTACAGGTTATGACAACAATGATAATGAAGTTCTAAAAATCAGGTCCAAAGAAGTTAAGACTGAGAAAAATGTTAGCGTGACTGAAGGATTGAAATGTTTCAGGTGTTGCAGCAGTAACCATCTGGCGATCAGTGTTCACTGCACTGCCCGCAATTCTACTTGTATGAAGTGCAATAAGAAGGGCCATTTCGCAAGAGTGTGCAAAGAAAGGGATACTAGTCAAGTGAGAATGGTTTGCAGGGGTGAAGAAGATTCTCCCAAGTACATATTTCAAGTGAAGAATGCTGGGGAGAATGCCTCAGCGAGTAAAACCATACAGCATAAGTATCCTGAATGTACCATTTATTTGAACGAGAAACCCTTGACAATGTACGCCGACTCCTGTTCTCCATTTACATTAGTTAATCAAAAGGACATGAATGACCTTTTTGGTATATGCAATCTCAACCTGTTAGAGCCTGACATATCTCCCATGAGTTATGCCAATGAACCTATATTCCTATTGGGCATGATAGAAATGTGCATTACCTTCATGGATAGAGCTACCGTTGGTATGGTCTATTGTAAAAGAAGGGTACAACCTGTTAGGTTGGCACCATCAAAGGGAGTTAGGGATCATGCTTGACCCTAGTAACAAAGATCTGGTCTGTTTAAATAAAAATACTCATGATCAAGTTTCTATCGGAACAGAAGAAGGTTTGAGAAAGTATTCTTCTGAGAGTGGAAGTGTAAGTGTCTCTGGAAACTCCGACATGGTACCTAGTGTCCCATGGACTAAAATTGCTTTAGAAGTAATGGGCCCTTTAGGTCAGTTAGGAACAAATGGGAAATTCATGTTTTTACTCATTGACTTCACGTCCAAGTGGATCAAGCATGTGTTTGTACCTAATGCAACGACTAGTGCCCTCATTGAATTTCTAAAAGATTCATTTTACAGTGTAGGTGTACCGGAAACCTTAGTCTCCGGGAGAAATTTAATGTTTTCATCTTCTGAAATGAAAAAGTTTATAGAAAATCTGGGAATCAAACACAAAGTAGCTGATGGGTGTACCTCAGCAACTAATGAGCTCACTGCCAATTCTGTTCAGATAATTGTTAAGTTCATGCTATTTGCTCTTGGAAACAATCTGGACGTGGTTGAAACCACAAGAGAGGGTGTATGGACCCATCTCACATCTCCCTCTGAAGGAAGGGAAATCTCTCCTTTTTCCACCTTTAGAGGGAGAGATCCTAGGATCTCCAACAATCAGCACAGCACCTATTATGGTTAACTCCAGGCCTTTCTTGTCTGATTTCTTCTGTTTCCCTCTAGCCATATATACTGTTATCCTGTGTTGCAATTGCCGAGCAGGTTCGTTATTTCTCCTTTGCTCAACCTCAATCCATTTATGTGGTCCGTAAGGAGATCTGTTGTAATCTTGCCTTTCCTTTTCCTATGGTAAAGGTCTTTTCCTTGTCCTCCCCTCCCCTATTGGTATGTTGCGCTAGAGCTTGCCTTAGAATGTTGGCAATGCCCTGGCAGTCTTGGAGAGTTGGTGACTGAATAAAGAATGCTTTTACTTACATCTGCCTCAGGATCTTCTTTATAACAGTAGATATATTGATGTATTCATACTTTGTATTACATAGCATGACAGTACCGTAAATACTTTAGTCCCCTGCGCTGGCTCATGCGCTGTTGTGTTATTTGTTTTAAAATGAAATGCAATTAGTAAGGCCAATCAGTAAGGTGTCATTCTCAGTCTGGCTTTGATGATGGAAGGTACGCCTCTGTTTGTTCAGGTCGTGAATAATCTAACTTGGATCGTAGCATTTTATTGTTAATTAAGTACAACTGTTAAACCTTCCCACGTTTGGGTTGTTTGCGCTACATAAAAACATTAAATACGATTCCACATACTTATTTGATGTTACATAAAAACATAAAATAAATGTAAACATACTTATTTGATGTTACTCTACGGGCTGCAGTTTATGCTACCATAATACAATTTTCTATATTCTGTATGTGTTGCGTGGAGCTAGAGCATTGTGAGTCATGGCCACACGGAGGAACGGATGCGCTTTCATATTTAGCCTCGCGAATTGGAATGGAATATGCATTTGAGCACCACAAATACATATTCCATTTAGCGAGGCTAAATATGGACTACGTAACCCTAGGTTGTTGGAAGCCACGCCCACACGCACTATCGTTTACTGTCCCTTTTGAGTGCCCGTAGCGCAGAGCTCGCTGGCTCGTGCAGCGTTTGACAGTTCAGCGAGGGCGCGCGGTAACTAAAGTATCTGGCTCTTCGCGTGAGGCACCGTTGATTGGGCCATACCTCCGCCCATCACTCTTGGAAAACAAGGATCCCGGGAGCATGGCTGCGGCTCACCAGCGCTTCTGCGTGGCGGAGGAGCGGAGCGGCCACTGCGCCGCCGTGGACGAGAACTTTCTCTATGTGTGGGGTGGCTATGTGGTAAGGCATGTTTATACCCCCATTCTCTCTGTATGTGATAGAATCCTTTCCCGTCACCCCCGCAGTCCAGCAGTGTATACCATCCCATAGCTTTAAGTGAAAGATTAATAAAAATGTTTGAAGTATAAGTGAATTTGTTTTTTTTAGTGCTTGTTCTTTTCAGTGCATCGTGACATTCTCAAGTATGTGCTTTTATTTATTGTTTTCCATTTGTTATATAATTCTTAGGAATCGTTATCTTGGATTATGAGAAGTCAAAAAACTCTATGTTTAGCATAAAATCCTTAATTAATATGTATTTTTAATGACCGTTTGTTTCGGACCTGTGTTATATATCGTTTTTTTAGAACCCAATGTGAGGTAACCCGCCATGATTTCGTGAAGCAGTACGTTCCGTCGAAATGAACCTACAAGTTCCACAGAATGACTAAAACAGCACTGAGAGACACTCGGGTGCTCCACTAATGCATTTCTGAAATTGGGTGGGTAGTTTTCGCACTTCTTTACTGGTTTCCAGAACAAAGGAAAGCATTCTTGTCTGTTGTGTAGACGTTTTCAAACAAATTCAGAACAAAAGGTTAATTTTACAGACACATAATATAACAGTAAGTAAATAGATTGCTTACACAAGTACAAATCAAAGTAGATTTATGCTCTTTGGTTTGAAAAATATGTCGCACTACTGAGTATCTTCCACCGGATTATATACGGATTAAAAACTAGCAAGTATTTGTGAAAATTTGGCATCCGATTTAGGGGACAGTTACCACGTGATTCACCTCATTTTATGCTGCACAACAATACAAGAAGCTGTGCTCTGTTGATAAACGTATATTGCCAGCTTATTGGTAGTAATCCAGAGATGGAAAGAATGGTCAAGTGTGTGGTTACAGCACATTTGAAGGAGATAGGGTGTGTGCCATAGTATTAAAGGGTATTTTAGTAAGTGTAGAATACAGTATGTCCACCAAGAATGATGCAAGAACCTAAAAGCATGAATGAGAAATAGAAAGGGAGCACTGACAACATTTTGAAAAAATCCCATATATACGCTTCTTAATCCTCATACATGAAATGTGTCAAACAGTGCACCGCCATATGCTCTGGACAGTTTACCATTAGCCACTGCATAGTGTGCCTTCACCAACGGCATAAGTCTCCACCACATACAGCACAGAACAGCACCCCACCACCCACAGAACATCCAATTATAACCTGCTTCAAAGTGCACCATCACCCTCAGAGCCGCGCACCACCTTCTTCAAAGTCCATTATCACCCACTGAGTAAAGAACTCCATTAATTGGCATAGTGTACCAAGATACAAAGCACAGTACCCCACTACCACAACTACCACAAAATAGTGGACATTAGGCTCAATTTACAGACCGTCCATTTAATTAGTGGCTAGCTAGGTGTTCACGCTACATCAGGAAGACTTACAATTTAGCTAGCTTTGGCACCCAGTGGAGTAAGTAATATTTTGGCACACTGCAATCTGTTGTTGTTTTTCACTTGCTCTTTGATTATTTGAGATTTTTTTCTTAAACTCTTTTGTAGCCTTAAACTACTGACCGGGTTTTCACTAAAGTCTACCTTCTTATTCGATGCAGCTAAGAAGGGCGATAAGCCAAGTACAGGTGCCCTTTCCTGGGAAGGGAAGTCATCTATATGGTTTGCGTACCATTTGGCAAACAACCCCTATAATTATGCTGTAGAACGGTAGAACCAGCGCCGCTGGAATTATGCAGTTTTGCGGCTGAAAAATAGATTTGTCACATTTGCCCATAATCAATAAAATAAAGTGTTTGTAGCTCAAACTGCAAACTGATCAAAAGTTTGTAAAATAGCAGTGACTTGTGTTGCAGCAAAGTGAAATGCCCTATGCAAAGGTTGACTAGTCCCCTTTCTGTTGCCCTTTACTGTATGTGGGTGGTTAACGTATACTAATGAGATAACAAATTTGCACAGACAGTGTTAGCATTTGTAAAAATGATAAAATAAACAAATAATTAGTTCACAAGGTGTGCCACAGTAGGCCCCATCGTTTGTCTTTTCTTGCAGCATAATGTATTCAACCCTGCCGCATATTTTGTCTTTCTCTGCTGCAGATTTCCAGTGGCCTTGAGTGTAACCTTGCCACTGATGATCAGTTTGATTGTCCAAGAGAAGCCTAGGGGTTTTGAAGGCCTCTAAGAGTTTCAGACTACTTCAAATGATTCTCACAGGTATTCCTGGTAGCTGTATGTCTAGCAGCAGCTTTCTTATATCCGTGGTCAAACCAGAACCCCTGTATCTCTGGCAAATATAGCAAGTTACAGCTCATGTAATACTGACCCTCAGCAGAAAGTTTAACACTACATTGTTCTGAATGTGGACAGTATGCATCAAGGGATTGTTCATAGATATCCATCAGTTCATTAATGCACCCACAGGGAGCCGATAATTCATCCAATACCCATTTGCCAACATCACATTGCCATCTGTGGGTTGTATACAAATTCAAAGAGTTAAAAGCAAAACTATGTCAACAATGCAAAATACTAGCGCCTCAAAAGCCAGGGATGGCTGATCGTGCCTCATGTTGTTATAATATACAACAGGTCCTGCGCTAGGTGTACACGGTTTAGCTCGACATCTTTTTCTAATGCTGACTTTTTTACATACTTTGCATTTATACTATAGTCTACTTAGAAATTATACTGCATACGGTTCATTTCTTGTCGCTTGTACTCTCTGTCCAAGAGTAGGAACATAGAAACCAATGCCCTTGTACATGGTTGTCCGGTTGGAGACAAGTCTTTTATTTATATAACATATTTTTATTGGCATTTGTCCGGGATACATCAAGCCTGTAACAACTATGTTTAAGTTGACCTTTTTCATGTTTGAATACATTGCTTAGTCATCTCTATCATTATTACCCTGTCGTACATAGGCTTTATATATCTACATGTATCTAGGAATAACAACGGTTTGAGACCGCTCTAAGGCCCCAGACAAACCTTTGCATCAGCACTGCACCTTTGACACAGTGCGATTGGAACAATACTTTTGTTATATAAACTGCCTGTATGCTACATTCCACAGAGGAGCATTTCTGCTGGGATTATCCTGGAATGCTGTGCACTGGATTAAGATTCAGTCCTGCAGATTCTAATCTTTGTACTGGAAAGGACGATAGCCTGTTCCATCCCGACTGACTTCCTGGCACATCATACGCTGTTATGGGGGGGGTTAGGCTGTCTCAGGGATCTGTCAGACGTTACTCCCACTATGCCCTCAATAGTATAAGTAGTATTTGATAGGGGTATGATCATAATCACACAGAAAAGTAATAATGGCTGAACTGTTTATCTTCTTCACCTGTCTTGTAATGCTGGTTACAATGCTTTAAAAAAAATCCTACTAAAAATTTCATCTCTCGCTTTCTATACAAGAATACGGTTGTTTCAATAAATGTTTGAAATAAAGATTCATAGCTTTCTTGTGTCTCCCTTGAACATGAAAAAGTAAACAATGTAAGGTTAGATCTGTTTCCATAAAGGTAAGGTTAGAAGTTCACATGGGGCACTGTGAGCTTGCTAGGAATTGTGACATTTACTAATTATGCATGTGGACCATATTCTAACGGTTATGGTGTCCAGATACACAGTCTTACTTAATTCATAGTAGCCGTATAACAATGTCATAGCACTTCTTGTCAGACCTGTGAAATGCAAAATAAAATGTAGTCCCTATCTTTCTGCTTTTGTAGGTCTTGCTATAGACAGTGCATGTGGCATCCCTCTTGAGATATATTGTTAGCTTACAGTTGACTTAGAGTCCAGTCCGTCCATTGCTTACCATTGGTTGGCTCCGGTATCCCTCTTATTTACTTGCTTCTTATTTGTCAGCTTCTGAAGGCTTTGCTTCCTCTTCTTGTGCTTCTCTCCCCTAAGAACATTGATGCAATACTTGTATACTTCCACTGCTAATTTTTTATATTCAATTTGTTTCTTGTTAGTTAAGCACGCTATGAGAGTGCATGTGTTTTCCAGATGTCTCCCTCATGATTTGCTCCACTCTCCACGTTCCTCTTTCTTGTCTTCCTTCAGTTTCTGTTCTTGTTTCCTCGCCGGCCACCTTCCATTGCTGTTCTTGCATCCTCACCACAACTTCTCCATTTGCTCCCCCAGCCCCGTCTATCTGCTTCTGTTGTCCGTTTGCTTCTCCAGCCCCTTCCTGCCTGTGTGTTTCCCCCTTTGTTCTCCATGTGCTTTCCCAGCCCCTCCTGTTCACCCTCCATTGTAAGCTTGCTACACCAGCCTCTACTACCCTCCCTTCATTGTCAACATCCTTTCCCAGTCCCTGCTGCCCACCATCCACAGTCAGCTTACTTTCTTAGCTCCCTGCCCACCCTCCATTATCAGCTTGCCAACTCACCCCTTCTCATCTCACCCTGCTTTGTCATTTTGATGCCCCTCCTGCCCACCGTCTGTTGTCTGCTTCCTGCCCCGTCCACTCCCGTTTACCCTCCACTGGAAGCTTGCTGTCCTATACTCTTCTACCGACCCTCCACTGTCTGTTTGGCAACCCATCCCCTTCTGCCCACTCTTGTTATACCTTTTGTTTCCCCCTGATCTTTCTGCCCACCATCCAGAAAAAGAGTATTGGCACTGGCCGCCTCATCATGCATTAAAAAAAATATATTTTTAGCCATGCTGCACAGCAACTGCACTGCTGGGGAGCAGGACTAAAAATCATGGCCAAAGCCAATGGTTCTCATAGTGAGACTGTTAGAAATTAGGTTTCTGGTTGGCAGAGGTATGCACCCTGTCCAAGCAGGAACCACAATCCCAGTCAGGGTAAGTCACAAACACACCCTAACTTAACCTGTGCTGACCACCTGTTAGCTTGGCACAGAGCAATCAGGCTTAACTTAAAATGAAATGTGTAAAATATTTGTGCAACACTTAAAACAGTGAAAATACGGCACAAAAAGATACCACAACTGGTCTGTAAATTAGAGCCTAATTTAATGAACAAAACAATAAAAATCCAATAAGTAGAACCAGAGTTATGCATTTTTAATGAATACACTGAAATGTATTGTTTAAAAGCATAAAGCGCCTACCGGGGCTATATTGTCACGCTTTACCGGGTCAAATCCAAATGTTCAGGCAGATAGCAATGGAGCTCGGGTCGGATACAGGGACCAGCTTTGCCCTGCTGCAAAGTACCTTGCTTGCGTCGAGGACGATATGCGGGGAGCAGAGGAGGTGATGCGTTGTCAGCAATTCCAGAACGTAGGTGACGCATCGGCTCTGAGACACGCAAAGTCGAAGATGCTTCGGAAATGGAGTCAATGCACAACCCAGTCGGCAATGCGCCGCAGTTGAACCTTTCAATGGCGGCAATGCATCTGCAGTTGAAGAGTTGTGCCAGTTCTGAGTCAATGGCGTTATCGGCAATGCGTGAAAGCTGCTGAAACAGCACATCTGAATGAAACAGTTAGTTATAGATTCCTTACCTTAGAATTACCCCCAGGCGTCAGACTAGATCCAGAGAATTATTTTGTCAGCAGTACCCCTGCGTGGCGAATGGTGGCGTCGGTCGGCTCTGCGTTCGTTGTTGACGTCTTGGTCGCCAGGATGACGTCACGGCAGCTACTTAGACGCCGCCCTTCCGCGCTGATGTCAGTTATTTCTTTTTCTGCTCCAGCCAGCGCAGATCCAAAGAGCGTGGTACCTCCAGTCATTTTTTGATAAACTTTTTTGCCGACTTTTGTCGATGTCAATTTTGAGTCTTTGATTTGTGGTGCACTTCGGGGATGCCCAGTTTCAAGCCCTGCGGTTCCTGTAGCCTGCTGTTGTTGGTGACAGATCCGCACCACGTGTGCCTGTTTTGCTTGGAGCGCGACCACAACCACAAGTAGTGCTCTGACTGCCGGACCATGAATCCGAAGTCTTTGCGGGAGCGGTGTCGGAAGCTTCTCGAGACCCGGCAGTCGGCTCTACGCCATTCAAGGTCCTGGGTGCTTGGGAGGTCGAGGGACCGGTCGTGGAGCCACCACCACCACCTCCAGTCTTCTTCAAAGTCTTCGCACTTCTCAGGCAACTCAAAGCACAAGAAGAAGTCGAAGAAGCACCGTCGCTCTTTGACTTCTCCCCGTCAGTCGGCCGACACAACGAGGGGATGCTGGTGACGCCCCTCCCTTGTCTCTGCGTCGACTCCAAGTTTCCCTCCCTTGCAGGGACCCAGAGCGACCCCTGCCCAGCTTTGAGCTTTTTACGAAGTGCTGCGTGCCATCTTTGAGCAGCCCAACTCTGCCAGCGCACCTTCGGCCCCCGCAGACTTGCCGGGGGGCCCTGGGCCTACGGCAGCTTCGGCCTCTGCACTGCAGGGCCCCCTTGGATCTAGGCCTGGATCCGGATCAGCGCCAGTCCACCTGATTACACCTCACCCAGCACCGATTCCACCGGCACCAGGTTCGCAGCCGACGCCGGTTGTGTCCCCTGCCTGCGTCGACCTCTGTCTTCACCCCGATGTAGACACCGAGCCGGACTGGCATCGACTGACGCCGGATCCGGCTCCAATTGGTACTTTTAGGCTTAACTTTTTTTATTAGCAGTTTTGTTGTACATACAATTACAGCTCTGCCGTATGATGCGCAGTGAACAATTAAGCATTGTTAGAATAATAGCACATTCAGCTCTATCATAACCTGCATTTTCAATATACTTCACCCGGTGCATGCAAGGCAGTCTGTATGCTAAAACATGAGTAAGCATAACTTAAGGAGGGTGAAAACGTACCCCTTATAAAATGAAACAGTAGAATCCCAACCCACCCCGCTCCCCCCTCCCCACCACTGGTATGTATCTTTCCTCATTCTACGGCGACGCCATTGTGAAGAGATTGGGCACTATCAGAGCTCACTTTATCTCCGGAGAGTCCTCTGTTGCTGTTAGACGAAGCAGGCGGAGGTACCTTGGACACGTTATTTCATTGAATTAGGTGGACAACAGAGTGAGGAGTGGCCTCCAAATCTCTTTAAATCCGGACACCGAGTCTGTGAGGGAGGCCTGAATGCATTCCATCTCCAAAATGTACCATGGTTTATGGAGCCAGCCTGTATGAGTGGGTACCATTTGCCTGCCCCAGTGTGTTAAAATGTTTTGAAGCGCCGCACCCAGAGCTAAGCCCATCTGGTTTCCGTGACTTCAGTGGAAATGTTAGGGAGTTGGGCATTCCTGATAACACCTATTCCGGGTATCTTGGAATCTGTGTCTCGAACTGTCCATCAATTTCATCTAAGATTTGAGGCCAGTAAGTAGACAGAACCGGGCAGTCCCACAACAAGTGTAGCAAAGTCCCCTCCTCCCCACCCCCCCGCCAGCAAGTAGGGCTACGGTCTGGATTCCCCTGGTTTAGTAGTCGCACAGGTGTCGGGTACCAGTATGTAACTATCTTGAAGACTGTTTCCTTATTGGCAGTGTTTCTCGCTGTATGTTTGGCCCTGTAATAGATAACTCCCCATTCCTTCTTCGAGAGGTCCCTTCCTAGCTCCTTCATCCAGCGTCTCTGACTGGGGGTAGGCTCTGTGGGAGCAGGTGTGCGCAGCACCTCGTATAGTTTGTAAATCAACGTTTTGAAGATATCTTTGTGACCAGCAATTTTTCATATTTTGTCAGTTTTCTATTGACTTTGGAATGTATGTCGGGGTGGAGGACCCAATGTCTAACCTGCATAGAGTGAGACCTTTCTGTCTCTGGAAGTGTGTAGTCTTGTCTCAGTTGTGAGAAGGGAATAGTCCCGACCAAATCAAAGAAGTGGCCTGCTGCTTTACAAGGCGTGGCTTGCCAAGTTCTGAAAGCCTTGACGTCCATTCCCGAAGAGAATTCCTTGTTTACTAGCAAGGGCATCATCTGGGAGGGGAATGATGTAAGTGCTCTTTTCATCGCCACCTCCTCCCATGCATCCATCACCGTCCTGGTAATAGGGGACCCCAGTAGACCCTGCGGCCTATCAGCCTTTTTCAAAAAGGGAACCTTCCACAGCAAGATATGAGCCATCGCTTTTTGGACTCCTTTAGGTTCCATTCAACAGGTATCTCAACTGAGCTGCTCTATAGTACTCCGCCAGATTCGGGATCCCTAACCCTCCCTATTCTGCCCTCAGATAGCCCAGCTCCCAACGCATGCGTGGTCTCGCCCCTGCCCATACAAAGTTAAGCATTTCCTTCTGTAATGCTTTGAGTGTCCTCGGTGGCTTTTGACGGTAATGTCTGGAACCGACATCTTAATCGCGGCCACACGACCAATTAGTGACAGCTGGTGATGCCTCTATGCCTGTAGATCTTTCGTGATCTGTCTAGCGAGATTGCCGTAATTCATGGTGATCATTTGTTGGACTTACAGAGCCAGTTCTAAGTACGGGATTGAATCTGTTACTTGGATCCCCGAAAACCGATCTCCCTCCTCCAAGGAGCCTAGCCATGCCCCACCTAGATTCGGTATCTACAACTTCCCAACATTGACTTTAAAACCGTAGACACCACGAAAGACCTCCAGCTCCCTTAAAAATGCCAGAACCGACCTCTCGTGGGCCCCCAAAGAGGCCAATATGTCATCAGTGTATAGGCTTATTGCATGTCTTTCCCCTCCAAATGGTATGCCATGGATGTCCGGGTTATCCCATACTCTCTGTGCCAGCGGCTCAATGTATAAGGCAAACAGGAGGGGTGACAGTGGACACCCCTGCATGGTGCCCCGTTGAATTGGAAAGGGACACGATGGGATCCCGTTGACCCGAATGGAGGCGGTGGGGTAGCTATAGCAGCTCTCCACCCATGCTCTAAAATGTTCCCCTAACCCGAAGTGGGTCAGCGTGCGTGCTAAGAATTCCCAATCAACCCGATCAATCACTTTCTCTGCGTCATCTGTCAACAGCAGGGCGTTCATGTCCGTGCGATGGGCCTTGTCTATCAGATGGAGGATCCGTTTCACGTAAGCCCCACCTTGACGATTTTGGATAAAGCCCGCTTGGTCCGGGTTTATTATTCCTGGCATCATCGGACCCAGTCTCGCTCGTGAACAATTTGAGATCCACATTCAGTAGGGACACCGGACTATAAGAGCTACATTCCTTCATATCTTCCCCCGCTTTAGGTAGGACCACTATAGACGCTGCCAACATATCAGTGGGAATCGAGCCTGGCCCCTCAAACAAATTAAACAATCGTGTCAGGGCTGGTGCTAGCAGGTGGCAAAAGGACTTGTAGAAACCCGCTGAGAAGCCATCGGGCCCCGGCGACTTAAGAGGTTTGAGACGTGATATTGCCCCAATCACCTCTTCAATCCAAATTGGGGCGTCCAGCAACTCTGCCTTGTCTTTAACTAGCATAGACATGCGTGTCTCCTGCAAGTAGGATGTCATCAGACTATCCGACTTATTCTCCACGGTGTACAAGTCTGTATAGGAGTCCCTGAATGCTTGCACTATATCTTTGTCTTCCGTGATGCCCTCCCCCATGTCATTCTCAGTTGTCTGCACTCTCATCTGTTGATTCTTTCCTCTAAGCTTACCTGCCAGCATGCGTAACGTCCTATCCGTACCACAGTAGTAGGGGTGCTGTGTACTCAGCTCTCTCGAGGTCCAGCCCCCCCAGTTATGTCCATGCCGCTTTCAGTTGCTGCCAGACCCTTGGAGCCCCCATCCAGCTATACACCCTTTTTAACTCCAGTAACTTGAGCTGTGAGATCTGCCCTCTTTTCTTTGCGCTCTTTAACCTCCTCCGCCGAGATCGCAATTCATTTCCCTGGCACTACCGCTTTCAGGGGCCCCCATAATGTAGCTTCCGATATATCGGGGGTCATTCACTTCAAGGTACCCCTTGATGCACTTAGTAAGTTCTAGCGCCCCTGCTTCTTTGTGAAGCATAGTTTCCCTCAGTCTCCAGCCCCCTTGTTTTGTCCGCTGCGGCAGCAGCTTAAGAGAAACCGTCACCGCATCGTGATCAGAAAGTGCAGCTGGAGTAATGTCAACCTCTCCCACCATCCTTGTCAAACTCTACCGTACCCAACAAGTGATCCAGACGTACATATGTCTTGTGTGTGAGAATAATATGAAAATTGCAATGTTTGAGGGTATGCCTCCCTCCACAAGTCCATCAAGCCCACTGACTGGAGCCACTCTCCACCTTCCTGTGACAGCTCCCCGGACTGTGATTATCGATTACCTGACCTGTCTTTTGTGTCATCCATAACTATACTCAGATCCCCCCTGTGATCATCTTACGTTCTTGCCTGTGCAGGACCTCGGTAAGGGTCGATTTCAGAACCTTCTCTTGACCTGCGTTGGGTGCGTAGGTGGAACCTATCAGTAGGGTGTGTCCCTCAATCGTGAATACATGGGCCAGGAGTCTTTCTTTGATCTCGGCCACCTTTTCCCCCCACCGTCCCCTTGAACCGCTTTGCCACTAAAATAGCCACCCGCCTTTTTATCTGGGATAGATAAGAAGAACTGTTGGGGGAAGACACGTGACCTCAATCTATGCCAATCTTTGGAGAGGAGGTGCGTTTCTTGGAGGAGGCACACATCTGCCTCCGTGTTTTCCAAATAGGAATGGATGGACCACAGTTTAATGGGATTATGAAGGCCTCTCACGTTAAGAGTGAGAATTTTCATTGTGGACTGGGACATGTCATGTTGTGAAGGTTGTACCCTTGCTGGCTTGTTCCTGAATCTGTGTGATCACTCCTCCCCTTTGTTCCCATACCGTGCCCAATCTCCATTGCTTGCGGGCTATGTCCTACGCGTCAGCAACTTACATATCAGTGTCCCACACTCCCCTCCCTACCCCCAACTGTGAACCCCATTGAACCCCATAACGTCCAGGGCCTGCCAAACATGTGCGTATCCTTGGTGTCCAGAAAGGTTGAGAGCATTGTGTGGCCAATTCCCCGAGCCTCCCCGCTCCCGTCAAGTGACTCCGCCACCCACCCAGCCCTGCTTATGCCACTTATATGTCCCTCAAGTATTCAGGGTATCTTCAATGGGGTTATGTCCCCCTCAATAGCGTCTCCAGCACTGACTGTCTTTCTTGCGCCATCGTCGTGGGGTCAGGCCTCCTCGCCCGCTCTGTGCTTTGCCTTCCGGGGACCTTTTGCCAGCGATCTCTGGGGGTCTTGATCTGTCTGCTCTCCACCTCCTCTTGATTTGGGTTCTCTATGCCCAGCTCCCGGCAAGTGTCCTGTATGGATCGGAGTTTGTGCAACTTGCCCTGCCACTTAAAGATTAGCTGGAATGGATGTCCCCAAGAGTATGGTACTCCCTGGTTCCGAAGGTGCGTACTTGCCACCCAAAACTCTTTCCTCTTTTGGAGGGTTATTCGGGCCTAGTCTTGGTAGAAGGCGATAGGATGGTCTTGATATCGTATGGGTTGCTTGTCCCTGGCTGCTCGTAATAACTGCTCTTTTAATTGGAAATCCAGGATGTAAGCCAGGATATCCGGTGGGGGTGCCGATGCTCGCCCGGGAGACCGACTCTGTGCCCCCTGTCAATTTTAATGTCTAAGTCCGGTGGGGCATCCAGTACACTCCTGAAGAGGCCCTGTAAGTATTACGTGATATCCTGGCCTTCTTCTTTGGGTGGGACTCCCTTAACACAGATGTTATTACGTTGAGAGCGATTCTCCAGGTCTTCTGGGTGCGCCTGGAGGTCAATCTGCTGAGCTTTGACCTGAGAATCTCCTGCTGCAGTTGTTTTACTTCCTCCTCTCAGGCTTGCTCTTGACGTTCGATGGAGGCCACCCGCCCTCCCATGGCATCGATGTCTCACCGTATCTCCATCATCTCACTTGCAGATTCCCCTTTCAGCGTCTGAATGTCTTCCCTCAATGTGCTGAAGAGTGTCTCCAGAAAAGAGCGGGTGACCGGGGCTTCGTGGGGATTTGTTTCTTGCCCAGCCTGTGCTAGTGGAAAGAGTCTCCCCTCTTCGCTGCCGGTCGGCAGGAGCTTGGTCAGAATCTCTTACAGATTCCGGTCTTTCTTGCCCCGTACTGAGATCATGGCCGCTACGTCTCCCACCGCCTCTCTGGTCCGATCATCCCTGTCGCATAGGGGTTTGTGCTCATCCACCGTTGTTGACTTTCCTCCAGGGCGTCAGCTCTCTGATATCCTTCCGCCCTGGAGCTAGAGGTGTAGGGCCCTTTATCAGGTCCTCCTGTCGAGTGTGTGTCGCTTTGGGGCTTCAGAGGGCACTCCCCAGCTTTCTCTGCCTGAGGTTGTTCGCTTCCCCTCTTCAATGGACCACCTGGGGGCCACCATGTGCACCCAGTTATAGGGCCGAGATGCAATGGGCCTCCTTGATGGCTCTGTGCTATGCCTTCGCGTCCCGGCGAACCTGGGACTCTCAGCATAGTCCTGCTTTCCAAGAGCTTTTTCTTGCCCGGGGCGTTTCTGGGCTGCCGCTCACCATGACTACCCTTCTTGCTGTGCGCCACAGGGGATTCTCAGAGGCTGGGCCAAGTAAGAATGGGCCGCGTATTCCTCCCTGACCGCAGGCACCCCAGAGTCCCGCTCCGTCTGCCCTTGCTGCTCTTCGTTAAACACCGCCTCTCCCTTGTGGGCCTGGATGACCAGCTCCCGGCTTAGCAATGTAATGGCTAGCCTAGGAGTCGCGCAGTTCTCCTCACCAGGCCTCTGGGTGTCCGGCTCCCTCTGGGCCCTTTCTTTTGCCACCGGCCTCGCACTGCCTTTGTGCCGCTTCTCCGGTGCTCACCTGTGGGCCCGAAATCAAAGTCGTAGTGATCCCGCTCACTCGGCGACTCCAGATCTCCACTTCGGACACAGCGCTCCGTGCTCTAGGAGAGCGGACGGCAGCAGCCTAGGCACCGTGGGGCCGGTCGGGAATCCTCTCTGATGCACTCCGCTTTGAGGATTTGCAGTTGAATGGCAACTGCCGGTATCCTCCCTCTGCGCGCAGACCGTCTCCGGGTCCCCGGCTCCCAGTTGCACCGATTTCGTCCTCCCGCTCCCCGATGACACTGGCCGAAGCTCTATGGGGTGGGAGCAGCCATGGCTCAGCTCGCCGTTACTGCTGCGGCCCTTGCAGGCTCTCTGCCTCAGGCCTCATCCCGTCTAGGCTCCACTAGGCCCGCCACTCTTTTGGTCTGCTTGCGGTGGATCCAGTGGCCACGGCCAAGCCGCTGTGCGCCCCTACCCGAGCACCCCGTTCCACTCGTGGGCCCTCGCTCTCCGCAGACCTCTCGCTGTCCCCCTCCATCCACAGGTGGCCTCCGGTCCTGCGCAGCTGGGCCTGGCGAGCCTTGGGGGGAATCCGGCGTTAAGAGCAGCCTCAGCAGGGCCAGCCGAGTCCAGCCGCCATTTTCCTGCGACAGCCTTGCGTCGTCCTAGAGCCCTCAACCCCCGGAGACAAGCCCAATCTCCGAATTTCAGTTGGAGGAGCGGGGAGATGAAAGAGATACGTCTTACCCGCTCGCCACCTTGCCCTTTCCCCCCCCCGACGGGTACTTTTGTGCCCCTGTCCTACCTTGGCTCTTTGAGACCAGATTGGCAGCTTGAGGAGGGTGAGGAGGACTGGGAGGGGTCTGGAGACCCTTAGACTGACCAGCTAGGTTACGAACCGGACTGGAGAGAGGTTGTGGGGGAATCCAGTGGTTCGGATACATCACCAGAACTTGGCATGTTGTCTCCTCCTACCATGGCTACGGAGGAGGGAGCGTCTTTGCCGTGGTGTTGCGTAGGTGGGCCGAGGCTCTCCACCTTGAGCTACCTATGGTGGCAGTCAGGACTAACCTCCTGACAGAAGTGCTTCAACTGGCAGCGAGCTCTTCGGAGCCCCTGCTACAGTTTAATGAAGCCCTCACTGGCATCCTTATGGGCACCTGGTCCAGGCCCAACACAGGGGATCGTGTGGATAGGATGATTGCCCAACGCCACCGCCCGGCTCCGGGCGACCCCACTTTCCTCTCTAAACACCCCACCCCTGAGTGCTTGGTAGTCCAAGCCTCTACATCCGAAGGCGCATTCCCTAGCACACCACCTGATAGGGAGTACAAAAAACTGGACCATCTTGGGAAGAATACGTTTTCTTTCTCCAGCTTGGTACTGCATGCTTGGTTAAACACTGCATGTCTGTTGGGCCATTACACCCACTCCGTGTGGGACACAGTGGCGCAAGTGCTGCTCCAGTGCCGTGCTCTCACTTGTAGTTGCCGAGGGGAGGGATGCAGCAAAGTTTACCATTCACTCTGGGCTGGATAATGCAAACTCGCTAGGCAGAACGATTTCCACGTCTGTAGACCTTCGACGCAACGCCTGGCTGAGGTCGACTGTTTTTTCAGGGGATATCCAATCCACTCTTATGGACATGCCTTTTGATGCCCGTTGCCTGTTCGGCGACAAGGAAGACAATAAGACAATACGCTGGAGCGCTTTAAGGACTCTAGGACAACGGCCAAGTCCTTAGGGCTCCACCACCTGCCCTGCGCAGTCAGATTTTCGCCCCTTTTGTGGCTACTTGAGGGGTGCCCGCCACGTTCTGCACAGAGCCACAGGCCAACGCAAAGCTGTTCAGCCCTGGCACGGCAGGGGATGTGGGAACCACTGCCAGGGTTTTAGGGGCCAGCGGGCGGGCCAGTCCACCACAGCCCTCTGTGCTGCAGCCTCCAAACCCTCCTAGTCCGACCTTTCAGGGCCACCAATTGCCAGTGGGTGGCAGGATTCACCATCACCTCCCCACTGGTGCACCATCACGTCAGACACGTGGGTTTTGCAAATAGTCCGAAGGGGCTACTCACACAGCTTCAAGACTATTTTTCAGTTTTCCGTGCTCCCCATCGGCCTTACAAGCGCCCCTCATGTGGTCATAAAAGTGATGGCGGTGGTCGCAGTGCATCTGCGCAGATCAGGGGTTCCAGTCTTCCCCTATCTCGACGACTGGGTGTTGAAGGCAAGCTCGCCCCAGGCTGTCGTCTCCCAACTCCAGACTACGGCGACCTCCTGCATTCACTGGGGTTCTCCATCAACGTGCAGAGGTCACCCCTGACTCCCTATCAGAAGCTCCTCTTCATCAGAGTGGCTCTGGACACGACACAGTTTCCGGTCTAGGATGTTTGGGCTATGATTCCGATCTTTCAGTCGCTAGCCTGTGTTTTGGTCAGGATGACCCTCAGACTACTGAGCCTGATGGCCTCCTCCATCCTGCTGGTGGATCATGCCAGATGGCAAATGCGGGCTCTGCAGTGGGACCTGAAGTTCCAGTGGGCCCAACGTCAGGGGAACCTGTCCGATTGTGTCCAGAACTTGGAGGGAACTGCACACCAATTGCATTGGTGGCTGACAAACCAGGATTAGGTCGACGGCAAATCCCTCTCTCTTCCCCAAACAGAGTTCACAGTGGTGACCGCTGCATCACTTCTGGGATGGGGCGGCCACATGGAGGAGGCTGAGATCAGAGGCCTCTGGACTCCGGCGGAGTCCAGGCTCCACGTCAACCTTCTGGAGCTTCGGGCACTCCGTCTTGCACTCAAAGCATTCCTTCCCTCTGTCTGGGGAAGAGTAGTGCAGGTGTTCACGGACAACACCACCGCCATGTGATACTGCAATAAACAGGGCGGTTGGGGTCGTAGACCCTATGTCAAGAGGCTCTCCGTCTCTAGACATGGCTGAAACATCAGGGCATATCCTTGGTGGTTCAACACCTGGCAACGTTCTCTGAACGCCAGGGCAGACGAACTCCGCCGCAGGGGCATGATGTATCACGAATGGCGTCTTCACTCGGAGGTAGCGCAAGGTCTCTTTCAGCAGTGGGGAAAGCCTTGGTTAGATCTATTTGCCACCGAAGAGAATGTGCAACGTCGGCTCGTTGGAATTTCCAAGGCGGCACTCGCTAGGCAACGCTTTTCGTCGCGAGTGGAGTTGCGGTCTTCTATACGCCTTTCTGCCTATACCACTTCTGCCCAGAGTGCTGAAGAAGATCAAGCGCAACTGGGCCCAAGTCATTCTTGTGGCTCCGGATTGGGCATGAAGAGTCTGGTATCCCGAGCTGCTACACATGGCCATCGATCCCCTGATCAGACTGCCTCTTCGGGAGGATCTTTTGTCGCAGCAACAGGGGACGGTGCTCCACTCGAACCTGTCCAGCCTCCACCTCCTTGCTTGGAGATCGAGCGGTGGCAGTTGACGTCGTTTTACCTGCCTCCCAAAGTCTGTGATGTTATCATGGCAGCCAGGCGTCCCTCTAATAAGACGGTATATGCCTGTAGATGGAACACATTTGTGGCATGGTGCACAGAAAAGAATGTAGATTCCCTTTCTGCGCCTCTCTCGGAGGTTCTCTTGTTCCTTCTTTCTTTGGCCCAGCAAGGCTCTGCTCTGGGCACTCTTAAGGGCTACCTCTCGGCCATTTTAGCCTTTCTTGGGCTTTCTGATCAGCCTTCTTTTTTCAAGTCCCCTGTTGTAAATCGCTTTCTTTACTCCGCTTTTTCCTCCTGGTCCATTCGTAATGCCTCAATGGGACTTGAACTTGGTTCTTACTTGCCTTATGTGCACTCCCTTTGAGCCGCTTCATAACTGTCCTCTCAGACTTCTTTCCCTAAAGACTGCTTTTCTGGTTGCCATCACCTCTGCTCGCAGGGTGAGTGAACTACAAGCTCTTTCTTCAAAGCCTCCTTTTCTGGCTGTTCTTTCGGACAAGGTCGTACTAAGAACCAGACCTTCCTTTCTTCCCAAGGTGGTTACTTCTTTTCATATTGGTCAAAGCATAACTTTGCCCACCTTCTTTCCGACTCCGCAACCTTCAAGGAGGAAGAAAGGCTCCACCGTCTGGACCCAAAACATGCACTTTCATTTTATTTGGATCACACCAAGCAATTACGGATCAATGATCAGCTCTTTGTTGGCTACGTGGGCATCAAGAAAGGTTGGGCAGTGCTCAAATGGACCATCTCTAGGTGGGTTGTTTTGTGTATTAAGGCGTGCTATTCTTTGGCAAAGAAGGAGCCTCCAGTGGGGCTGCGCGCCCATTCCACCAGGGCGACAACAGTTACTATTGTTTTGGGATAAGGAGTCCCCCTCAATGATATCTGTTGGGCAGCTACGTGGGCATCACTGCACACGTTCACTAAACCCTACTGCCTGGACAGCCAAGTCTGGAGAGACAGCTTTTTTGGCCGCTCTGTTCTCTAGGTCTTTCTGGTATGAACTTGGTTCGCAGACCCACCTCTGGGGTTGGTATTGCTGGGGTATCTATTCTAAAGTCAGGAATCTATAACTAACTGTTTCTTTCAGATGAACAAGTTACCTACCTTTGGTAACAATATATCTGTAAGAAATATAGGTTAGTTATAGATTCCTTACCACCCCATCCATCCTCCCCGTTCTGCGAACTGACTTCTAGGGTTAAGGATTTCCTTTCAGGTTCCTATTTGTGTGCACCAGTGGTCAGTGTCTTGCATGGCTTTGTGATTCTGGCGTGGAAAGTTGTGTACAGAACTGATGTCGAGGGCGGCATCTAAGTAGCTGCAGCGACGCCCTCCCGGCGACCACTACGCCAACGACAAACGCAGAGCCGACCGATGCCACCTTTCGACGCACAGGGGTACTGCTGACGAAAAAGTTCATTGGATCCAGTCTGACGCCTGGGGGTAATTCTAAGGTAAGGAATCTATAACTAACCTATCTTTCTTACAGATATATTGTTACCAAAGGTAAGTAACGTGTTCTTCAGATCAACTTCCAAGGGTCCAAGACTGGGTTGGCACCACTTTGTAGGGCTGACTCAGAGATGGCAGAGTGCAGGTGCTGTAACAGGGTGAGTTGGAAGTTCGGTGTGTGTCTGTGAGGGGCTGTATGGGTGAGTGAGTGTGTGTATGGCTCTGTAGGCGAGTAAGTGGATGTGTCAGTGGTATATGGGTGAGTAGGTTTGTGAAAGGCAGTATAAGTGAGTGATGGGGTATATGTCTGAGTGAGTGAATTTGTGAGTGGCTGTTTGGGTGAGTGTGTGCTTAGTATCTGTATGAGTAAGTGAGTGTGTTTGTGTGTATATGTATGGGTGAGTACGTGGATGTGTGATTGACTGTATGGGTGAGTGACTAGGTGTGTGAGTAACTCAATGGGTGACTGACTCAGTGTGTGAGTGGCTGTACTGGGGTGTGAGTGGATATGTCAGTGGCTGTATTAGTGAGTGGGTGTATTAGTGGCTGTATGGGTGAGTGAGTGGATGTGTGTGTAGATCTATGAATCAGTGAGTGGGGTTGTAAGTACTAGTATGGGTCTGTAAATGGCTTTGTGAATGGTTGTGTGGGAGTGGGTGTATGAAAGGTTCTATGGGGTGTGAGTGGGTGCATCAGTGATTCTGTGGATCATTGATGTAATTTGAGATGTCATCAGTGATGTCATGAGTGATGTAATATGTGAGGTCATGAGCAGTGCATTGCGGGGGCGCAGGTTATTGTTAGCTCAGCTAATTATAACGGATGAATTTCAAAGTTTTGTATGAGTGAAACCTGAGCCTAACTATAATGTCCCTGTAACCTTTGGTTTTCTAAATTCATTTCTAGGTTTAAAAAAAATGACATTTCTGAACTATAACGTCCCTGTAACCTTTGTTTTTGCAGTGAATTTCACAGATTTTTTAAAATGCTAATTCTGACAATAACATCCCTGTCATTTTTGTTTTTTTTCTAGTGAATTTCTATGTTTTTTAAACTAGTAGTCGCGTTTACAGTCTACAGGAGAAAGGGGGAATGGCCTCTGAGGACCTCACAAAAATCCCGCAGTGTGGGAGTCTGGAGCCAAGGGGACTTTATTCCCCAACCAGCAGTGTGCCAGGAGGCGTGTTTGCAGAGTGGTGGAGAAAGGGGGCGTGGCATCCAGCGAGTTGCTGGGCCGATTGTTGCCCTGGGGCCAGGCATTTTTGGAATGGGGAGTTGGGCCCCGGGCCTGCCTCCCTTTTTTTTTCTTTAAAAAAAAACATTGGAGAAGCGCTGTGCAGCCCCTCTTCTGGGCAGATTTCGCCCCAGCGGACCCCATCCCATTGGGCCTGGCCTCTGGTCTGGGTGCTCTGGTCGCACCCAGGTACTTTTTGTTGGTGACTGCAGGAGAGCCTGAAGGCTCCCACAGTCCCTGCCGGCTCCTCGCATACTGCTGGAGCCGGCATTGTTTTTGTACACAGGTAGCTGCTGAACATGCAGCTCCATCTGTCCACAAGAAATTCTGCTCTGCTTTCATCAAGCAAGAGTATTTTTAATGCTCTTGCTTGCTGAAAACGGAGCAGCGTTTGCTATGGCTTGGCAGGAGCAGTAATGCTCCTGCCAAGCCATAGCAAACAGCTATGTCCTTGGGGTGGGCACCCCGGGACATGGCAGGAGCTGGCCCAGGATAGGTGGCAGTCCCCAGGGCCATCTATAGCTTCAGGAGGGAGGCTGCACTCCTCCCTTTCCTTCTTCAATTTTGCCCTGGGGAGGTGGTGGCCTCTGGGACTGCTGGGGGGTCCATGCGGACAGCTGCATTACTTAAAATTAAAGCCCCAGGGAGGTGGCGCCCCCTTGGCTGCAGGGGGTTCGAGTGACCCCCGCATTCTTTAAACTTAGGTCCCCGGGGAGGTGCCAGTCCCCGGGCTGTTAAATAAATAGGCCCCAGGGAGGTGGTGGTCCCTGAGGCATTGATAAACCCCAGGAGGGGAGCTGTGCACTCTCCCTCCTTTAACATTAGTGCCCCTGTGACCTGGCCCACCCGGGGGGCGATTAGAAACGAAGCAGGGAGGCCATGCTTTGTTTTTTTGTTATTGTTCGGTGGGATCCGCACATCCCGCTGAACATTTATTTTAAAAAATGCTTTATTTGGCCCTGTGGGACCTCCCTAAGAGGCCTTGGGGGTCAGGTTACTTCTACCCTGGGCCTTTTCTTTTCGTTAATCTTTTTTTGTGGGACTCAGTTTCAAGCCGAGTCCCAACATGTGCTAACAACACTTCCTGGTCAAAGTATTGGCAGCTAATCAAATTTTAGTAGGATTTCAGTAGGATTTTGGGCTACCAGATATCTATATATTTTTAACTTAAATATCTTTGAAACTGTTGAACGGATGTGCACCAAATCATAACAAGCTTTTGCAATGCAATCGATCTCACCTAAGTATTTGGTCATCAAGCACGATATCGCACAATGCTGCAACGTAGCTTCGCTCACATATTAGGAAATGTAAATTCTGGTAAATGTTTGGAAATTAATATTTGTGGAATGTTTACAGCTGTACTTTTATATAAGGATTTATATAAAGTAGATACACGTACACAGTCTCGTTTAAACATTAGCATTGAAAGATATGCCATTGCATATAAAAAAAAGAGTTTGGTAAAAAAATAAAGTAGGGTATATGTCGGTGTACTGCAGTGCAACAGCACGTGCCTGCCCATGCCCATTCCATTCCAAAACCACAGGTAATAACCTATTCAAAATCTTACCATCCAGTTACCCTGATATTATTTATGTGGCTTTAGGATCTACAGGGGTATGATGATTCAATGCCATCTGACAGGATTCACAGCTCACTCATGCTCGCTGTGGGTAGTGCAAATATGAAGCAGCATTTCTGACCGCAAGGCTGCACATCATCCTACATATTGCCTCCTCTGAAAAATACAATCTGCACTATAAAACGTTGCACAGTGATCCCTGCCAAGTGAAACGTAAATCTTTTTACTGTGTGAGATGGTGTGCATGTGTGCATTAGGAGCAGCCTGCAATTATTGCACAGTACACTCAGAAGAGCTCCTTTGCTAGTGCTTCGCACAGTGACAGAGTTGGAAGCTCAATACAGCATGTCTCGAAGAGACAGTGCAAGCACTGCCTAGGCGAGACCTAAAAAGACCTACAATTTGACCTCAACCCAGTGCTTAGAAAGACGGTGCTCATTAGCAGAGAATTACATAAGAAGCAGTAAGAACATACAAAAATTCAATTTTTTTATTAACAGTAGCAAGCTTGTTAATTAAATTACTTTCTTATAACATCTGCTAACTATCTCTGCTTTGCAAAACATGAAAAGATACCTCCCACTGTTTTCAGCCGACCCTCTAAAAACCGCGACATGAGCTTAATTACTGAGGTCACAGTAAAGAAAGAGTAGGAAATGATGCAGAGCCAGTGTGCTGCCCCAGTACTGGAGTACTGTGGTGGTTGCAGGCTTTTATTGTGGTGCAATATTAGAGCAGCAGTTTGCAGTACTGGAATAGCAGCAGGTGGTGCGAGCTAGCATTCTTCTGAGGTTGCTAAAGTAAAAACCAGCTACCGCTGTAGTAGTGTATGCTGTTACTAGCAGAGCTCAGAGACTGCACACCTGCAATACCCAGCACTAAATAAAGCACGCTTTTGTAGGTGCATTGGGACTGCAGGGGTGGTGCGGCCTAGGCCTGGGGTGCACAGGCAGTGGAACAGAAATGGCATGAGATGCGGGCCATGGCCTAGGTACACTTGCAGTGCAGTGCTGATGCAGGGTAGGTGTGAGGCGCGCTGACGAACCTGCATGTCCTAGTACAGAAATATTAGTAAAGTGGAGGCCTAGACTGATGTGCATTTACAGAGCTGTGTGCCTACCTGGTAGAATAGAAGACGGACAGGTAGTAGTCCAATGTTGACGTTTTTAGAGAATGTGGTAAATCTAGGTACTGCTGCAGCAGACGGTAATGCAGAGCAAGGCAGAGCTGGATGTCTCAGTACTGAAATGGTAGAGGGCACCTTATGGCAACATTGACTTGCACTGACAGAGCTGTACGTCTGGAGTACTGAGGTGCACTGGCAGAGCTGTACTTCTCAGTACTGTAGTGCAACAGCAGCGAGTATTGAGGGGCAGCAGCTGTAAATGTAATGTAAATTGATACTTGTATAGCGCACTACTCACCCGCAAGGGTCTCAAGGCGCTTGTACGAATACCGCTGTAGAACCCATCCTGGCTTTCCCTGTGAGGCGTCCACTCCTGGGCACCCCCAAGGTGGAGGCCAGGCATCCTTAGCGTTGTGGGGGCCGTTGTGGAGATTAAGCAAGCTATTGCCCAGAGTTGCACAGTGGGACTCCATGATTGGAATAGGCACAGAGGCGAGAATTATTAGGTCCGAGGCCCAAGACCCGCCGAGGTGGGGAATTGAACCCTGGTCCCGGGCCAGACCTCTGCATCAGGGTCTGCCACTCTAACCATTGAGCCACACTTCTCCACTGTGTGTCAGTACTGGAGGGCTCAGATGCACCGACAGAGCTGTATGTCTCAGTACCGCAATTGCAAGTACTGGGGGTAGAAGCCACATGGTAGTACTGGAGTACTGAGGTGCACTGGCAGAGCTGTACGTCTCATTACTGCAATAGCAGCGATCACTGGGGGCAGCAAATGCGTGCCACAGTACTGGAGCGGTAGAAGGCGCTTGATGGCTGTACTGAGGTGCACTGGCACATCAGCATGTCCCAGCACTGGAGTGACAGAAGGCAATGCAGTGCCGCACTGAGTTCTGTTTCAGGAGGGGAGCCTGGGTCTGCCAAGTACACCCCCTGAAGCTTGGCAGGGACTCAGAGGCGCTAATCATGTGCCGGCCAGGAATAACCCCGTCTTTGAGCACCGTCACAGGAAGGATCCGCCTTCAATTTATAACATCCAACGGCGTTGCACGAGCTGGGCAGGCCTGGACAGAGCACTACGCACAGACTCGGTGCCCCTCTGCCAGGGCCATCTCTCCCTGGATCACAACACAGATCTGCCCACACCACACATACCTGCACACAGGCCTACCACACGCACGTGCACCCTGGCTTACCACACTAAAGACTGACTCCGTGTCACCGAGACCAGCGCCTCCCACTTCCGTAGTGTTTTCAGTTGTATTGAAACAATTGAAATGAATCAGTACCACAACTCCCAGAATGCTCTAATTATATGAAAGCGCAGGGTTGCAAAGAACGTTTTCCTGTAACATGGAGTCATCTGGGAGCCTTTGCTATAATCCTGCCGTCTGTGATATGCTATAATGTAAGTTTAATTCACCAGTGCAGCAGTTTAAACGTTTTCAGTACCCCTGAGCTCCAATCCAAATCTGTTCATGACACTACATCTGTTATTGCTGGAAATGCTGTGAGCTCGGTTGTGATGTGTTCCTCAGAGATGGGATGGAAAAACGGTTGGTCCAATCTGCCGTGACTCTTTCAAGGTACTCCGCATAGTGCGCAGTCATATATGGGGGAAGCTCCTCTTTGTCTGGAAAAGACACATGTAAACCATGTCACTGCTCACAGCTGGTAGGGTGATTATTTATAAACGTCAGGTTTTTTTTCTCCGAGTTTTAGTGCAATCAAAAGTTCTCGGCTTGCCAAGCTGGTGTGATTTTGTTTTATTTTTTAGGGAAGCGCAAGCCTCAAAATAATAACAAGCAGTGGCAATGCAATAGGACTCACATTTCTGCGAGACCTATTGCATTGAAAACGGGAGTGCGGGCGGGCGCGAGAAGGCACTAGCATGACCGAGTGTGCGTGGGAGGGGGCCCCAAGAATTCAAGGACTGCCGTAGAGGTGGGGTAGGGAGGGACGGGAAGAAAGTAGTCTGTGCAGTAAAGGGGCCAGTAGCCATGGAAGGACGCAAATGACTGATATGGCTGTCATGGGGAGGGACTAACAAGATTAAAACCAATCGGAAGGCAGCCTTTATAACCAAAGCCAATGAAGGAGATGGGCCGGAGAGTGGGTGGAGCTTCCACAAAGCTTCCACACTATAGTGTATACTGCATGCCTCGCAAAGCGATGGCAGTACATTCGCTCTGCATCGCTAGGCGAGACCTAAAAAGCATGCTTTCTGGACCAACATCTAGCTTTCTGCCGAATTTGGTGTAATTCTGTTCAGCGGTTCATGTTCAAAAAATGAAAAATCCCCATAGACAAAACATGGGGAAAACGCCTTTTTTCTGTGCACCGCTTGACGGATCTCGGGAAAATTTTCACCATAGCCGCTGAACCACAAAGGGGACGTTTTTTGAAAATTTCATGAAGATTTATCAAGCAGTGGCAAAAGTATGGGCAAAACAAAAAACGCTTTTCCCATGGAAACTTTGGTCCTAACTATAACTACCTACTAGCTATCGCCAGTAGGTAATATAAATATATACCTACTTTTTTGCATGGTAATGGTATGCGTTGGAAAGGCAGATTGTTGTAATAAGAACTACGTGGTAAAGGTATGCGTGGTAATGACGCATGCAATGTTAAGCTTTCGCTGTAATGGCATGCGTGGTTCAGACCATGTTGTAATTGCCGTTTCTCACCAAACACAGATGCCTGGATGTGATCAGCACTTTGCCTGTTCTGTCCTGCAGGTCATTTTGATCTAATCTGTTCGCAAACCCACCCATGGGAAGGTATTGCTTGGGTAACTATTCTAAGGTAAGGAATATGTGGCTAGGAGTCTCTATCAGATGGACAAGATGCATACCTTCAGTTACTCCTTATCTGGTAGAGACTGTATCTAGCTGTAGATTACTTAACAACCCTCTCATCCTCCTAACTCTGTGCTCTGTTTCAGAAGGTCTCCCTTCTGAGGCCTTAGTAATCCACACCAGTATGTCAGCATTCTACGTGGCTCTGAAGTTCTGGTGTGGAAAGTCGCAAAAAGAAACAGGTGGGTTGTGCCTGAATAGGCACCACGCACGTTCCTTTTCAACAACGACAATGCCAATGGGGAGCTGAACAATGCCACCTACTGCTGCAAAGGGTACTGCTCAGAATTTTCCAGGTCTAATCTAATGCCTGTGGAATATTTTAAGGGGAGGAATCTGCAGCTATATATTGTCTCTACCAGATAAGGCTTACTCAACAAGGGTAAGTAACTTGTTCTTTATTGAAGCTTACTAAAGTAGATCAAGTCCCAACATAGCAGTGTAGTCATGCAAATGGAAAGCTAAGACAATAGACTGCAACATACTTAGTGTACCTACTAATCTGGTTGTAGGTTTTGTGTGCTTTGTAGGTGTGATTTCTTTGTGTAAGTGTCTCACAATGTTTGCTGACTTTTGGTTTTAATCTGTGTCTCAGTTTTCCAAATAGTCAGATTATGCATATATAAACCTCACAGCCATGGCCTGGCCGTCTAGGAAATAGTTTCTATTTTAGCTGCTATCACTGTCATACATCCGTTGTGTAGGTTATGAACTTAAATTTTCAGTCCTTTTATTTGGCCGTTAATTGGGGTCTGGCCTAAAGAATTACATTTTTATTGCACATTCTTGGGAAAAAAAGTGAAAAGCATTGTATGTGTTTCAATGCTGGACCCGTTCGCTTTGCCAAATCTTAGTTTTCCTGGAAATAAATTAGTGATTGTTCATTTAAGAGCACATGTCCAGAGTTAATTGGAAGAGAGTGGAAATATAACTTGGACAAGTATATAAACGGAAGAGGACTTTATAATATTTAGTCAATAATCAGACAAGTCAACATACAATATACTGTCATACCTGGCATCTTTTGGCATGTTTCCCCAATCGTTTTGCTTTCTGACCTCTGCTTTTGACTCTGTTTTTGCAAGTTTAGTGTCTGTGTGTACTTTCTCACTGCTGTTCAGTGTTAAAGTGCAAGTGCTTCTATTGTAAATTCCATTATAGATTGGTGTTTCCATGATTGGCATATTTGATTTACTTGTAAGTCCCTAGTAAAGTGCACTGAGAGTGCCAGGGCCTGTAATTCAAATGCTGCTAGTGGGCCTGCAGCACTGATTGTTCCTCCCACCGAGCAGCCTTTCAAAGAGTTCTCAGACCTGCCACTGCAGTGTCTGCGGCGGGCAGTTTTTATTGCCATGTAAACTTAGCAAGTGCACCCACTTGCCAAGCCCAAACGTTCCCTTTTATTACATGTGAGTCAACCCTAAGGTAGGCCCAAGGTACCCCTCAGACCTGCCACTGCAGTGTCTGCGGCGGGCAGTTTTTATTGCCATGTAAACTTAGCAAGTGCACCCACTTGCCAAGCCCAAACGTTCCCTTTTATTACATGTGAGTCAACCCTAAGGTAGGCCCAAGGTACCCCTGTGGGCAGGGTACAGTGTATTTTAAAGGTAGGACATGTACTGGTGTGTGTGACCTGTCCTGATGGTGAAATACAGTATATTTCGTTTTTCACTATTGAAAGGTTATCTGTCCCATAGGATAGAATGGGAAGTACCATATAACATTTTACAAGTATATCTTCCCATTGGGACAAGATGGAGAATCAAATTTAATATGCGTGAACTCAGAATGTAGAAATGCATTCTTTAGTTAAGATGATTTTTATGTTCTGTGTTTGAAAATACCACTTTGAGAAAGTAGGTATTTTCTTGCTTAGCCATCCAGTGTGCCTCTGCTGGGTTTTGGATTGACTTTCTGGCTTTGGAGTGACAGGGGCTGGGGATGTGCATTCTCTTCTGACAGTCACTGGGGAGCGGGGGGCGAGGTGTGTCCTGCCTTTCCTAGACGAGTCAGGGCTGAGCTATATAGACATGGGCTGCATTTACAGTAGTGGGAGGAGATTTCCTTGCACCTGAATGGGCCTTGTCTGCGTTGGACAATGCTGTCTCCAGGAAGCTGGGCCAGAGAGGACCAAACTGATTTGGGCTGGTTTGGACTGAGCGCAGACACTCTCTGCCAAAGAGAAACTAAGTGTAAATATTGGGTTCCAGACCTCAGAACTTTAGAAGTCGCTGGGATCAAGAGACCTGCCAAGAAGAAGAGCTGGAAGAATTGGCAGGAGGAGTACTGCCCATTTGCTGTGTTGTTGCTTTGCTTGGTTGGCCTGCAGTTGCTGCTTCTGCCTTGGGCAGTGAAAGGACTGGACTGAACTTTCTTCGCTTGTTGCTGAGTATCTCCAAGGACATGAAATAGAGCTTGCCTCCTGTTCACAAAGTCTCAGGGACAGCAAAGACTTAACTTACCTCTGGGTACCACCTCTGGAACTGTGGGTTTCAGTTGCCTAAGAGGGGGAAAGCAGCCGACACAGTCACCGACACCACTGCTGGCTATGTGTCCTGAAGGCACCGCTACACTTTGCACCGCAACCCTGGTCTCACGATGATGAGTACCGTCGCCACCGAGCTGCTGTTTGCACTGCAACCTGTGGGCACTGCACTTAGCAACGCCTTACATCACTCTGCCACCGTGGTATCACCGACGAGGTCACTTCCCGCTGACCTCAACACCTGTGTTTGCCCCGTGGATTGGGGGCCCGCTCGTAAGTCGCACGACGCACCGCCTCGCCCCACACCGCAGTCTGGGCTGACCCACACCAGCTCTAATCAACCGGCACTGCCGCTCGCCCCGTGACCTGTAAGCACCGCATAAAGAACCGCCCCACTTCGCACCACAGCCCTGGTCTCACCGATGCCGCTGGACGACCGTCACTGAGCCGCTGCCTGCACCGCAACTTGAGGGCTCCGAACATCGCACCTCTACGCTTCACATCGCAACCGCGACAGTTACTGCGACTGGCCCACACCAAAGTGATCGGCCGCAACCTAAGGTACTGTTTACGAGTCTGCTGACACGGACGCCGGTCCGCACCAACGCAGTCGGCTGGAGCTGTTGAAATCTGTTGTTTTCAGCACAGCTGTAACCCCGAACGGAACTAACAACTTCAAGGAACTATATTTTTGAGTCATCCTTGCAAAGTACATAATTTGAATTACTGTTTGTTGGTCTTTTATTGTTTTGGTCTTGTTTGCACAGATAAATATTGGCTATTTTTCTAAAACTGGTGTGGTGTCCTTTTGTAGTGGTTTCACTGTATTACTGTGTATTATGGGCAAATGCTTTACACATTACCTCTGAGATATGCCTGACTGCTCATACCAAGCTGCCAAGGGGGTGAGCTGGGGTTATTTCAATAGTGTATCTCCCTTATCCTGACAAGGAAGAAGGGTCCCTACTTGCACAGGGTAACAACCTGCCAACTAGAGACTCCCATTTCTAAAACTAAAATGTAATATGTTTTTATTGGCACGTCAAAATGTACAGATATTGTTTATATTTCACAAATAATTCTGTATTGTTGTCTTCTTCTTCACAAAACTTTATTTCGATTCATCCAAGGAATCATAAAAGTATACATTTAAGTAGAAACAACTAATTTTACAAATGTTTTTCAAATCTACAGGATCAAGTTATTAACATCATACAATGAATTTCTTAACCATATTTCAGCAGATCACCAGAAAACAATTACAATCCCTAAAAGTTAACATAAATCATAAAAGAAAAAAAGGCCCAAATATGCAATAGTAAAGTGCATTCTGCTATTACAATTTATAAATATCACATGAAAAACCGATGGAGCCTTTCATATTAACCTGTAATCTTACATCAGATATTTACTCAGTGTTCCCACTAGAGCATTAAAAAAAGTTTCAATATCGATTCCTGATGATAAATGACAATTTAATAAAGCTAAGCATGGCGCTACATATAGCAGCAGTATGCAACGATTTTAGATACTCATAGCCTTCTTTGTAATTACAGGGACGAATATAATCGCCATTGCGTATGTACAGTAAAGGATAGATAAAATTGGTGCTGCAATTTACCCTTTTTGATATTGTGTACTTGTTCATTGTGTTTTAACTGACCCAAAGTATCACGGTAAGCATTCCAATTTACAATCCTTGTGTCCTGCTGAATAAATTCTGGACTTTCATAAATATGACCTAGACCAATTTTATAAAAAGTTTCCTTCAGATATGACAACCATGGAATCCGCGTAGCATGATCCAATCTTAGGCAATCTTTCAAGATTTCTTTCGAAAGCTGCAAGTCCTCAGATAACCAAATTTTCCCCCATAGAAGTAATGGAGAGACCTGAATAATATCGCCCACAAATTCTATACCCATCTCCATATGGGAAAAATCATTTGGTAAACTAGTTGGAATTGACAAAAGACGCTTTAAAAACTTGTTCTCCATGACTTGTATTTGGGTAGATTTATGTGTCCCTCACACCCCCGCCCCATAGGTGGCAACAGGCAAACATTTGGCTTTATACAAGGTCTTTAAATCAGCAATTGGTTTTTGACCCAATTTACTCACGAAACGAAAAAGAGCCTCTAAGGATCGCGTGGCTTCTTGTACTCGGGCCGTTATTAATGGATCCCAGCTCAATTTTTTATTAAATAGATTGCCTAAATAATTAAAATTCTCAACTTTTTCAATAATCAGGTTATCTACAACAAACCTACGTGTTTTTGTCCCTCTAGGGCCGCATACCATAACAAAAGACTTCGTAAAATTGACCCTAAGGTCTAGGTCCTGCATGAAGTCATTAAATGCAATCAAACACTGTTGCATGCTATTAGCAGTTAGGGCCATTAATACAGTGTCATCAGAATAGGATAACAAAGGTATCTGTTTGCCATTTACTTTAGGGAAATCTGAACAATTCTCTAACAGAAACTTTTCTAAACCATTTGTATAAACTAAAAACAAAAATGGGGCCAAAATACTGCCCTGACGTACGCCTTCAGTTGATGGGATGGATTTTGTTTTTTCTCCCCCCCCGGGCCGTATCTAATCGACACAGTAGTAGCAGCGTGTAGTCTGCGAAGCAAGGTAGCCAAAGGTTCCTCAAACCCCATAGCATCCATCATCCGCCATAGCTTGTCCCTACATACAGTGTCGAAGGCACTGGATAAGTCTATGAAGGCCAGGTATATAGGAACACCCCTGGCCTTCATGTACTTACCCATGACTAGGGCCAAATTAAGACACTGCTCTGTTGTCCCCTTACCTCTCCTGTATTGTTGTCACTTCCTCTTGCATACACTTATACACATATATGTCCATGCAATTTTTTTTTATTTGTTTCAGTTAATATCTCCCTTCCCACCCCTTGCCCCCCTCCCCCATCCCAGGCTCAGTAACCCTAGAACTCATAAAAGTGACTCAAGATTACCTTTTCATGGTGGATTCCCCGAACAGTCACGCCCTCCATTTCATATTATTTTATGCATGTGAATTGAGCACCTTGAACCCCTAGCCTCCCGCAACCCCAGGTGGTGTGCTACCATGTCTCTGCAGCTCTAAACATCATCTGTCCTTTTAATCTACAGAGGTAATTCATCTTGTGGTGTCAGTTCTGTTAGCATTGCTGCCCCTGCCCTCTTATCCTCAAACACTCTGTCGTCCCTTTGGGATGCCTTCATGTGATAACCCTCTGCATGAATCCACTCAGCCATATCTTTCATCCAGTCTTCTATCTTTGGACGTCTGGGGGACATCCATTCATTTACAACCCTGCGTTTTGCCTGCAGTAGCCCCAACTCCATGAACCGTCTGCTTAGCTGATTTTTCTTACGAAACGGTATTGGCCCCAATAAGCATGGCAATGGTTCCCTCGGGTCTCCCACCCTGTGACAGTATTGAGTTTCAGAAGGACGGTCTGCCAGTATTCATCGATATATCATGTGTATGAAGTCTGCCGGTTGCCCCCTACATCTAGGGCACTCCATCCAGCAAGGGCTCAGGATATATGGTTTGCAGCCTACTGGGACCCAGGTATACCCGGTGTACCACGTTATGGTGAAGAAGCTTAAACCTCACCTCACCTCACATTTGTGGATGTACTCTTGACCCCTTCATGAATCCTTTCCCAATCTCTCTCGGTGAGGGGCTTTTCCACCTGTGCCTCCCACTGCTCCTGCACCGTAAGTGCATATATATATATATATATATATATTCACTGAAAAAACCATAGGTTTCACACCAGTTATAGTTAGCTGGAAATTTTACTGACATAAAACCATTGAAATTCCACATTATAGTTAGTTGGACTCACTATAACTTGCGCGCCTGCAATGCACTGCTGATGACGTCACATATTACATCACTCATGACATGGTCAGTGACATCACTCATGACATCACTGATGACACCATCCAGTGAACGTATGTCTTTCTGAAAAATAAATATGTTTTATATGTGTATTTGTAAAGGTCGATGGAAGAATAAATGTTTAAATAAGTGTGTAAATGGATGTTTTTTAAAAAAAATATTGATTGGTGAACTGGCTTATTAAGTGTATCTTAGTGAATACATATATTAGCGAGTAATGTTTAAATATTTAAATATATGTATCAGTGTTTCACTTTATGTATAAGTGGCTGCATGGGTTGGTGAGTAGCTACATGTGTGTGTGTATGGGTTATTAGATTTTTTTTAGTATCAGTATGAGTGTCTGTATGGTTTGGTGGGGGTATTACTTAGCACATAGATGCATCAATGACTGACTCACTGTTTGTATGTGTTTTGAAGACAGCATATGTGCAGGACTGTATGGGTGGATGAGTGTGTGTATATGTGTGTGATAGTGAGTGAATGACTGTCTAACTAGTGTTTTTATCAGTAACTTCATATGTTTTAATCTAGTATATGTGAGTATTGATGTAAATAAGTGAGTATATGTGAGAGTGAGAGATTGTAAGAGTTCCTGTTCAAAAAAGTATGTGTTTCCATAAGTGTTTGTTTAAGAGAGTAAGTATGTGTAAGTTTCCTTAGAAGTAAGGTGGTAGTGTGTGTATAGTTGTATATGCAAATAAATGGATGTTCTATAGTTTATTTGCATGTGTGAGTATGTGTTTGAGTAACTTTTGGATGACTGTTGGCGTGTAACAGGATGTATATGTGTATCACTACATATGATGAGTGAGTATATGTATGAGTGACTATATAGAACTGTTGGTGAATGAGTGGATGTTGATGGTGGAATTACTGAATTGGTTGTTGTAACTGGTATGGGTATGTCCTTTTTTTTGAAAATGTTAGTTTCTATTTTTTAATATGTGTTTCAAGGGTTACATTACACTGAAAGGAGGTCTGTCACTCTGTCACAAGGATGGTGTCATCAGTGATGTCATGAGTGATGTCACTGACCATGTCATGAGTGATGTAATATGTGACGTCATCAGCAGTGCATTGCAGGCGCGCAAGTTATAGTGAGTCCAACTAACTATAACGTGGAATTTCAATGGTTTTATGTCAGTAAAATTTCCAGCTAACTATAACTGGTGTGAAACCTATGGTTTTTTTCAGTGAATTTAATAGGTTTTTTAAATGCTAATTCCTAACTATAACTGGTGTGAAACCTATGGTTTTTTCAGTGAATTTCATAGGATTATAAAATGCTAATTCCTAACTATATATAAGGCCTCAAACCTATGAAATGTAATATTTTTTATAATGAATCCTATATTGTATATTTATAAAATACTTTTTTTAAAATTATTATTTTTTTTTTTTTGCCCTGGTGCGCTCCCGGTGCGCGCCCCGGTCTGCGCACTGGAAAGCGCAGTTTTTTGGAGCGCCCCGGGTCGCGCACCGGTGAGCGTCCCGTTAGCGCTATTGCCGCGAACGAAAACATTGTGACGTATCGCATAGCCGCGTCCGCGTGATACGGATGGCGTAAGTGCACCCGGAAGTACTCGAGCGAATACGATCGCGCAACGTAAGCATCTGACGCGCTTAAGCGACGTGCCCCGTGGCGCGCACCCCCGTGGCGCGCCCCCGGGCCATGTGACCTGAAAATAACACTTTTCTTTGGTTCAGGACAGTTTTTTTTTCCAAATGATGAAAGCCCCCACCTTTTTTCCTTATTCTGACTTTGTCCTTTGACTGAGGAAGACCTGTTTGGAGATATAAGAGAAATATTTTGTACTTTAAAATGGCTACAGTAGCAGCAGCAGCTGGAGCATCTGCACCACCACCACCACCACCACCAAGAGGACCACCACAACATCACATTGGGGGTCAAGAAGAAGAGGAGGAGGAGGAGGAGGGGAGAAGGTGGCTGCCAGAAGACAATACCCCATACAGGCCAAGGCAGCACATTGTATGGGAGTTTTTTTCTATCCCAGAGGGCAAGAAAAAAGTCAATGCGCCAAAGGTGACTTGCAAAATCTGTGGCATTAAACTTTCAAGGGGGAACCCTAACAAAAAATATTCCTTTGGTAATAACACCATGATTAGGCACATGCAGCGCAAGCATCCGAACAACTATGCTGCCGCAGAGATGAGAGAACTGGCCAGTAACCCTCCCCAATCTTCAACCAGCACCTCAAAAAGAAAGCAACCCACTCCATCAGGACCAGATACAAGGGAGACGATCCCTTGCATACAACCACGGTTTGGTGAATTCAGGATCACATGTATTTTTTGTGGAAAGACCATCTCCTATGGTGAGCAGAGCATAAAGCTCATCCTCCTTGCTGGTGACAACCACAATTGCCCCAAAAACCCTAATTTTTTCCTGATTTTTTTTGTTGCTCCAGTTGAGCCATTTTCGTTTCCCTGTTTTTTGTTTCTCCCCATAAAAATAAAAAAAAATATAAAATAGTTCATAAAAGCCAAAAAAAGTACAAAATGTTCAAAAAACATTTAAAAAATATAAAACAACAAAAAGAAGAAAAAAAACAGTTTTTTAGAACTACCTGCAAATTATAAAAAAGGCTACATTTTTTACAAACTCTATCATTCTTTTTTCCCCATGGAACGCTCCCCGGTACGCTCCGCGGTGCGCGTACCGGGCGCTCCCCCCGCGCAAATCAAAAAAAATGTGTTTTTTGCCCCGCGGGGCCCTTTTGTAGCCCCCACATCAAACCTAGGGGTCAGGGGGGGTCTACTCTGCCCCCTTATGGTCATTTCCCCCTTTGTTTTTGCCACCTCTTGTGTCTCGATCCTACCGAGACACAAGATGGCGGCCGCTCCGGACTGTTTGGAATGTAGCGCACTTGTTAGCGCCCCGGTGCGCGTACCGGGGAGCGCTTATAGATGTGTATATATATTTTTCTGAACCTAAATTATTCAAAATCCACTGGAGCACATATCTTGAGACATAGCAAAGGCACATCGGGCTACCAGTCCCTACAATTTTGCCAAGTTTGGTGGAAATCCATTCAGCCGTTCTGGCTAAAAGTGAGGTCGACCGCTCTATGGAAATTAACATGGGGTAAACACGTTTTGGGACCCCCTTATTTCTCGGGCCCCCGCTTGACAAATCCCCCCCAAACTTTCAGGGAAGGACTGGGGCGCCTCGAGGCAAATTTGAGGAAATTTTCAGGCAGATTCCTCAACCGGCCCCAAAGTTATTCACAATAGAATGTTGAGATTTTGTATTGAAAATAATCCTAACTATAACTACCTACTGGCGACTGCCCCCGCCATCTATAGGATAATCCCATTTCTATCGGGATTTGTAATCCCGTGAGGGTATGCGGATAGTGTGCCAAAAATCCATCACCTGTGCCTAACAGTAATTGAACTAATACAGTCATGGAAATATATACAAATGCCGTTTTGGGTTACGAGTGCTGTACACCCAAGGAAACAAACTAAGTCATATTTCTGCTAGAATGCAACAATTATTTAAGATAATATCAGTATGGAAGTATTGATGCTTCAGACCTGCCACGCTATATGTGCAGAGAGCCCTCATCAATACAAAATATTTAATTTACACAAATCGGCAACAGGTAACGGCTCGATGCTGAAACTGTATGGCATGATTGTATTTTCCTCTCTTCTCTTTCACTCATAAATTGGGTACACTTTCACTAATAAGTTTCTCAATCGTACGTTGTATCCGTTCCTGTAACTTCCTATAATTCGTGTAAAAACAACAGAATATCGACTCAAGCACTGCACATTAGTCATCTGCTTCTGCCGTGTCTAAGTAACCTCTCTTAGGTAACTTGTCACATTATTTGTCATTGTAAAAACTTGGGGAATAGTCTCACACATGTTTAGTTTCAATACTTTTTTAGTACATGCTTACAATAATGGGCCATTTGAACTTTTTGTTTTAGACTATTGAAGAAAATGAGGTGTATTTGCCCAATGATGAAGTATGGGTGTATGACATAGATTGCGGATTGTGGTAAGCTCTTTTCTTGTTTACTTTTTTAAAATCATTCTTATTTTGGAGTTTTTTTTAAAGTATAGGTGTTGAGTGGGTTATGTTATTTAGCTAAACTGCAGACTTAGAAGTTAGCATTTTTCTGTATACCGTCATAGATGAGTAGTTACCATTCCCTTATCCCCTTGTTGCATGTCAGAATGAAATTGTGACTTTGACATATTGCGCACAAACGTTACTTTTTTTTTAGTTTTTACAAAATATAAATAAAAGTCACAGCTCGTGCATTATTCTGCAGTAAAATAAATCAGGGGTACAAGCATATACAAAAATTAAGAACACTTTTTGACATTTATTTATTGGGGGTACAGAACAGATGTCCTGGGGCGGGCAGAAGGGTGCGATATCTCTGCATATTTTGTGCCCAGGTCTTGACAGTAAGTAGCGTCTTTTACTCCATTTTTTTTTATTAACGGACTTCGATTTTGCATCTAAACTATGGCTAGACACAGACCCGCCCCAGATCGATTGTGTTCGAGCGATAGCACGCTCCACGCTGACATGCATTGAGGTAGTCCTGTTCATGGTACAGTATTTCCAATAGTGAGCTTGTGCTACTAGGTAGTAGGTGTGAAAATAAGGCAGTTAGAGACCACCAAACTGAAGTGGTCTCATTAGGGCATCACAGCATGCACGTGGCTGTCCTCCCCATCAAACCAACCACAGGAGCACTTTGATAATTGTGGGAAAAAGGAGAGGTAGTGAAACATGGAGGTTTGCTAATAAATTCAAAAACGTTGGTAGGACCTACCATCTTGATAAGGGAGATCCTCCCAATTAGGGAAAGCGGGAACCAACATTCTATAGACGTTTTTGTTTTATCAGGTGCTGTTCCAAAATAATTACGGATGAGCTCGTCATAATTTAGAGAGACCTAAACTCCTATAGAGCGCACACCTTGAGGGCTTCAGTGCAATGGATACTCAGGAGTGGGTGAGGTGGGAAAATCATCAGTTAGTAGAACCACCTCAGATTTTTCTAATTTATCTGCAGCCTTGAGTATCCCCATAGCAGATTATATATTGGATAATGGAGGAGTGATTAACCTTCAGGCGTTGAATGTACAGTATCATGTCTGCATATAACTAGATTATTAACGATCTGTTACAGAGGCAGAGACCTCTGTGAGAGTGCACCTCCATGACATAACAGGCTAGTGGTTCAATGGCAAGGGCAAATATCGGGGGAGAGGGGACAGCCCAGATGCCTGCCTTTTCTAATGACTGATTCTTTAGAGTATAATTTATTCACACATACTCTTGCCATGGGGGCTGTGAATAATAGTTGGATAAGTGACAGAAAAGAGTTCCATAGACCCAGTCTATGAATTGTTTACATCTTGAATGTCCATTCAAGTGAATATAATGCTTTCTCAGCGTCAGGGAGGACCATTACTGATGGGAGCTGTGGGTTCACTCTGTAATAAAGCCATTAAGGTTTGGAGATTGAACACAGTAGAATGTTGTGGGATGAAACCGGATTTATCCTGAAGCACCTGAAAGTACATTAAGGGTTGTAAACGTTGCGCGAGAATTTCCCCCAAAATGTTATTGTCACTATTGAGTAACAACAAGGGTCCATACAAGGAACATATGGTGGGATCTTTGTGTGGTTTAAGTAGTATTGTAATAGTCACCTTCATGGTGGAGGTTTGGAGACTACACCTCTCAATTGCCACAGTGTACATGTCCAGAAGCCTTGCTGCAATAATTTATTGGTATGCTTTATAAAAAATTAACTGGTAGACCATCGCTACCTGGGGCCTTGCCGCTGGCAAGACCCATGACAGCATTTTCTATGTCTTCTAGTGTTAAGGGAGAAGTCAGTATCATCCTGGCGTCCCCATCAAACCAGGTCAGCACAACCTGAACCAAATAATCTGAGATGTCGGCCTGTTCTCTGCATGGTCTTTGGGTTTATAGGCGCTCACCGAAGCGCAGGAACTCACTCAATACGAGGAACAGGTTCGACATGACATAAATTCCATCACAGTTAATATAAGTAAGGCAGTCAGAGAATCCATCACTCTTAGCAGTCCAGGCAAGAGTTTTTACCTAGTCTATTGCCTTCCCCAAATGCATGCACCCAAGCTCCTCGTCCCAAATATAGGACTTTGTGGTCTGCCTCCTCGATGTTTTCCTGTAATATAGCCTAGAGTTCTGCTAAAAGATGTGAGAAAGTGCCCTCTTTCTGCATGGTTGCCCCCACGTTTTGCTGAAGTGATAATGTACTTGGACGGAGTATGCCCTAGGCTCCTGCTAATCAGGTACCCAAAGCCTTTGTTCTTTCCCAAAAACTGCATTGAAGCATAAACCCAATTGGCATCTCTGGCCACAGGTCAGCCCGTGGTAATAGGTAACACAGGTATCCAGGGCACTGTGACCAGAGAAGGCCTCGAAGGGCTGCAACACTTATTGTGCCACCCTTAGAGGACTTGTACCAATATAATCACACACTGCCTTTGCAGGCTGCGTGTTTTGGTGCAGAACAAAGTGAAGAGTCAACATGGCACACATTTCTGTGTGCCATGCCTGCAACCCTCTGCCCTGGTATAGGTCAGTCAGCCCCTCTTGCTGGGTGCACTATACCAGTGGTAAGGTACAGGTGCATAAACCCTGTACCCCTCCAGTGTCTAAGTCCATTCTTAGACATTGTAAGTACAGTGCTGCCATTAAGAGTATATGGTGCTGGGAGTTTGTCATTACGAACTCGACAACACCATAATGGCTTCACTGAAATCTGAGAAGTTTGGTATCAAACTTCACAGCACATTAAACCCACACTGATTACAGTGTGGGATTTAATGAAAAATGCACACAGAGGGTAGTTTAGAGATGCCCCCTGAAAACTAACCTACTACTAGTGCCCAGGCTGAGTGGCTGCTTTCAGCTGCCACCACCAGACATGTTTCTGTACCCCTGGGTCGAGAGCCTGCTGCTCTCTGGGGCCTGAAACAATGCACACCCTGGGATGAGGTGCCAAGCCTCCTCCCCCAGGATGGGAAGGGTTCACGAAGGGGAAGCTTCAAAGGCTTGACGCCTTTGTGAGCTTTCCCAGGCCACTTGCTGCTCTCAACAACTAGTCCCCACTGGTTCTGACCCCCACTTTGGGCGGAAGAACCGCTAGAAAAACAAGTGAGGAAGAGAGGTGTGCCCACCTCTGCCAACTCCACCCCTCGGGTGGGGGAGGTGAGGTGAAGCACAACTCTCAGTCCACGCCATCTTGCAGATGGAAGGACTCAGCCAACTAAAGACAGGCTCATGCCCTCCTTCCCCTGGAGGGTGGCATAATAGGGGGTGTACCCACCCCAGGGAAGGGACCCATTGGTCCCTGCCTTTTACCTACCTGTAACGTCCCTAAATCCAGTATTTAGGGGCACCCCTGAATCTTGCTTCCTTAGACAAGAAGAAACTACAAGAAGAAGGACTGAACAGCCTAACAAGAGGAAGACGCCCACTGACTTGGCCCCAGCCCTAACGCCTGTCGCAACCTCGAACCTGCTTCTGTGAAATCCCGGTGTGTCCTGCAGCCAGCAACCTCGAAACCCCTGAGGACCTGCCTGTCTTTAACATCAAAGTTTTTGTCTCCCGTGAACACCGGATTTGTTCATCTGCAACTCTGGCCTTGGCCGGAAACCGCGAACCCACACCACTCTGCACCTGCCATCCACAGCCCGAGCTCGAGTGGGCAAACTCCACGAGGAGGTCACCCCAGCGATTCTGACTCGAGATCCGGCGACCCCTGACCTGCCTCAAGCCTCCAGCCGACGCATGCAGTCTCAATCCAAAAGAACCGACCCCAAAAGGCACCCCTGCACCCGACGCCCCACAGCCTTGTGTGCCCAAACCGACGGTTCCTAACCAACCCCTAACTTCCCAACTTACCTCTTGAAGTGGTGATTGCTCTCAGGAGACCTTCGTCCCCAAGCCTGCAGTGTCTTTGCAAACCGGAGGTTTCCCATAGAAAACAACAGGGCGCCCAACGTCGAAATAGCACCCTGCACCCAGCCACGCTAGTGCCGCTGAGGGTGCACCTTTGGTGCTACTTTATTTCCCCATTTGCCCTGAGCTAAAGTCCAGGAGGCTTGCACCCACACACAAGTGGCCTGCTCATCAACAGCCACCAATCGGAGGCCCCCTATCCCCATTGGATAACATTGGGCCTTAGCACTCTGCACCCGGCCGCCCTAGTGCCGCTCAAGGTGTAACAAGAGTGCATTCTTGACCCTGGGGGAGCCCTGAGTCTAACTCCAGAACCTCAACTCCCACTACCAAATACTTACCTCAAAACCGATAGCACTATTTTCCTCCATAAGATAACATTGACAGTTTTTCTGTTAAAAGTTTCTCAGTGTGGAGTTTGAGAAACTAAGAAATTCTTTAAAATTGCATACTCTAACAAAAACGATTTTACTTACCTGTTTCCAGGAAATGTCCCAGAGTAGTATCTAGGTATACTACTCTGTGTAAGCCTAGTAATCTCAAAAGTTACTTACCTGCAATTTTACTAAAAAGCATATTCAAGTCTATGTACTGCATTTACTAAGTATTGCATTTCTCTGCATCCATACTGTAAATCAAACCAAAGTGCATATACAATTATCATTCAAACTGTATTCCAATTGCATTACTACTGTAAAGTATTTATTGCTTACATGTGCCAGGCTTGCTTGGCTCTAGCAAATAAAATACCTAAAAGAATATTATCATATAAAAACAATTGGTCTGAAGTTCAGTCTTTGAGTGTGTGAATTCATTTGCTTACTGAGTGTGTACAACAAATGCTTAACACTGTCCTCTGATACTGCCTTACTGCTCGACCACACTACCACATATAGAGAGTGAGGTGCTATCTAACTTTACCTCTGCCTACCTTTTGGGGTTCCAGTGGACTCAGTGCACACTATACCTCACTTTGGTATAGTATATACAGAGCCAGCGTCCTACATTGGTGGATGACCTGTGGGATATACAACTTCGCATTTGTTGGACTACTTGGTTACCACCTGATCACATGACTGAACGCTTAAATTGTCTTTAGAATTCCGATTTTTCAAATTAGCATTTTTGCAAAATTACTAAAAGTCTGGTTAGGGCCTTGGTTAAGTTCCTTTAGAATTTTGGAAAAATAAAAAGTCACTGTACCTAGAGTTAGAGGGGTTAGAAGTTTTTTTTAACTAAGTCTCAAAACAAGAACCCAGCTATTAGTGAAAATAACTACAATGACATAGAGAACTTGGTTGAGGAGCTCGACCTCACCCCTTACCTTTACTTGTCTTTCAAGGAGGTAAGGTCCCTATGTAAACTTAAAAACATAGCCATGGGTCCCCATCACACCAAACAAAAGCCCCAGGAGCTGTTGGATGGGTATGCTAAGGACCACCCATCTCAAAATGGTGAAGACCAGTCAGCTGGAGAAGGAGGGGAAGAGGATGACCTGGTAGATCAACCCCCTCCACTTCCTAGGGAGAAAAGGGTCCAGGTACCCTTGACTCCAAGAATCATCCTCTCAGTACCTAGATCTCACACAGGTGAATCAGGACATTGAGGACAGCCTCAATGAGGAGGACAACCTTTTAGTGAGGCTGACCAAAAGACTGGATCTAGAGACCAGGTTGCTGTCTCTAGAAAGAGGAAGAGCAGAGATGGGCCTAGCACCCATCAATGATGGCAGCAATTTACTTAATAAGGATAAAGAGCAATCTTATGATCCTAAAATCCGCAAAGGGATTGTCCCTAAAAATGAAGAGAGTGATGATTTCACCAAAATGGTTCACTGTCTTTGAGAGGGCTTGTGAAATGAGAAAAGTGATGAAGTCACACTGGTGGGCACTCCTTTGAGAACTGTTCGCTGGTAACTGCAGAGACAGACTCCTGACCCTTTCTAGGGCAGATGCTGGGTCTTATGACCTCATGAAGAGAACTCTGATTGCGGGATTTGGACTCAAAACTCTCCCAAAACCCCAAACCAATCAGATTGACTTTGTAGACTACTCAGTTAAAACACTAGATGATTGGTTAACTGGACACAATGTGCATGATTTCAATGGACTTTGCAAACTGTTTATGAAAGAACATATTTTAGGTAATTGCACTAATGAAAAGTTACATCAGCATTTGGTAGACCTAGGTCTACTTTCCCTCCAAGAATCGGGAAAGAAGGCAGACCACTGGGTCAAGACAAGGGTGACAAAAACAACCACTGGGGGTGACCAAAAGAAAGGGGTTACAAAACCTCCCCAGGGGAAAGGTGGTGAGAATCTGCAAGATAAAAAACCTGAGTCTTAAAAGGGCCCCAAAAACCTGCACAGGGGGGTGGGTACCAAAACTCTTCAGAAATCCATTAATAAGTACATGGGAAAGAACTTTGATCTTTTAAAGGCCTGGTGTAACAATTGTAAGAAGTTAAGACACTAAACTGGAGATGCTGCTTGCCCAAACAAGAAGGCCCCCTAGTCCTACTAAAGCTACTCCTGGGGTAGCAAGCCTTCAAATGAGATCAACAGTGTGCCAAGAGAAAATCGGGTTGCACACTGAAGCAGTTAACGTTTCAGAAGGGGAAGTTGAGTGGCCACCCAACTTAAAACATACTTACAATACCCTTGGATTAATGGAACTAGGATAAAAGCTCTGGGGGATACAGGTGCCACTGTCACTATGGTGAGAGACACACTGGTTTCCCCTGAGCAATACTTGATTGGGAGAACTTACCCAGTCACCAATGCTGGCAATGTTACTACTAACCTACTAACCATGCAATGGCTATGGTGACATTAGACTAGGGAATGGGGTTTACTGGCCTGAAACAGGTTGTGGTCTCTCCAAGCAACCAGCTGTATGTCTGCTTGGCAATGACCTGGAAACCTCAGCATGGACTGAGGTAGAACTGAAAACCCATGCAGCAATGCCGGATATCCCTAAATGGATGTGTGTAAAAACAAGAGCAGGAGACAGGATGAAAAAGAAGTGTTGGAGCCTGAAAGTATGTCCCAACCTTCCAAGAGAAAAGGTAAGAAGACTTTGGAACCAACATCTGTACAGCAAAAGGATCAGGACCCCTCTCATCAGGGAGAGGGCTTGAACACCCCAGAGGAAACTGAGCCCATGGAGCTTGACCCTTACCAGGTTGAACTCTTTGGCCCAGGGTGACCCTCGAGGGAAGAGCTGTGACTTGGACAGCAGGACGGTCCAACTCTTAAAAAGCAAGAGACAGCAAGTTGCTGCACAGGAAAAGGGAGATGTCAGTGGTGCTCACAGAGTTTATTGGGAAGAAGGACTACTGTACACTGAGGCCAGAGACCCCAAACCTGGAGCTGCTAGGAGAGTGGTAGTGTTTCAGAAATACAGGGAGTTTCTCCTAACTTTAGCTCATGCCATCCCCCTAGTTGGGCATCTGGGCCAAACTAAGACTTGGGAAAGGCTAGTTAGCCACTTTTACTGGCCCCAGATGCACCAAAAGGTAAAGGAGTTTGTCGGCTCTTGTGTCATCTGTCAGGCCAGTGGCAAGACAGGTGGTCCCTCAAAGCCCCCCTTGATACCACAGCCTGTGGTGGGGGTTCCCTTTAAAAGGGTGGGTGTGGACATAGAGGGTCCACTTGAACCTCCCACAGCATCAGGGAACACATTCATTCTACTGGTAGTGGATCATGCCACTAGGTACCCTGAGGCAATTCCCCTTAGGAGTATTACAGCTCCTGCAGTAGCCAAGGCCCTCATTGGTGTCTAAACCAGAGTAGGGTTTCCTAAGGAGGTGGTTTCAGACAGAGGTTCCAACTTCATGTCTGCTTACCTAAAACACATGGTGAAAGAGTGTGGAGTGCAGTACAAGTTTACTACACCCTATCACCCACAAACCAATGGCCCTGTTGAGATATTCAGCAAGACATTGAAAGGCATGATTACGGGGCTCCCTGAAAAACTCAAAAGGAGATGGGATGTCCTCTTATCATGCCTGCTTTCGCTTACAGAGAGGTGCCACAGAAGGAGTAGGGTTTTCCCCCTTTTAACTTCTGCTTGACCAACCCGTGAGGGGACCACTCTGTCTTGTAAAAGAGGTTTGGGAGAAGCCTTTCCAAGAACTCAAACAAGATATTGTGGACTATGTGCTTGGCCTAAGGTCCAGAATGGCTGAGCACATGGAAAAGGCATCCAAAAATCTTGAGACAAGCCAGGAGCTTCAGGAGCACTGGTATGATCAAAAAGCTGCACTGGTTGAATTTCAACCAGGGTAAAAGGTATGGGTTTTGGAGCCAGTGGCACCAAGGGCTCTCCAGGACAGATGGAGTGGCCCTTACCCTATTCTAGAAAAAAAGAGTGAGGTCACCTACTTGGTTGACCTGAGCACAAGCAGGACACCCAAAAGGGTTATCCATGTGAACCGCTTGAAGCTCTACCATGACAGGGCTGACATTACCATGCTGATGGTGACTGATGAGGATCAGGAAACAGAGAGTGGACCTCTCCCGGACCTCCTCTCATATAGCCCAAAAGATGGGTCAGTGGATGGAGTTATCTTTTCAGATACCCTCTCTGTCCAACAGCAGACTGATTGCAAGCAAGTCTAGCTAGCAACAGTATGCTAAGCTCTTTTCCTTGACCCTTGGTCAGACAAACTGGTGTACCCATGATGTGGAGACTGGTGACTTCACCTGTCAAAAACAAAATCTATCGATAGTCTGATAAAGTCAAGGAAAGCATCAGAGCTGAAGTCCGGAAGATGCTGGAGTTAGGGGTTATTGAACCCTCCGAGAGCCCCTTGACCAGCCCAGGGGTTCTAGTCCCCAAACTTCATCCACAGGGTGGAAAGAGAAAAATGAGGTTCTGTGTGGACTATAGCGGTCTCAACTCTGTCACCAAGACAGATGCTCACCCTATTCCAGGAGCAGATAAAATGATAGACAAATTGGGTGCAGCCAAATTTCTAAGTACCTGGGGCGCTAGGTGGCGCACGAGTGGAATGGCCGCCATGGAGTGAGGCTCCCACAGACCGACTGACAAATCTGGCATTAATCCGCCTACTCGTGCACATTGCCTATAATCTTCATTGGTGGCTTGGCACGGTGGGCGCACTGCAGGGGGTGCAGACAAGGAACTATGGCCTAGCCCGCAGGGGGCATTAATTACTTGGTGCTTGGATATGTACCCTGCCAGAGGATTTAGGGTGAGTATGGGGGCAGGATGCTGCTCACCAGGGGATCATTGAGAAGGGACACCTTGTGTACTGACTTGTTGCCACTATTACACGGAGCATAGGAGTGGAGAGTGGGTGACTGGTGCAACCAGTAGTGCACGGCACAGGAGGCGGCATTACCTATAATTCTCTCCAGGGGGGCAGTACAGTGCTCTTTCAATATAAAGCTGAGGAAGCCGCAGGCTGAGGTTTGTATTTGCCCCACTGGAGATAGACTGTCCGGTTGCAGTGACTGAATCTATGCAGGGACGCCGGGAGAATAATTGCGGTCGACAGTACATGCCCATACTGTTCCCGCTCTCTGACTACAGTGCAGTGGTGGAATTTAGCAGACTGGGTAGTAGGGCCCACTAACTTTGCAGCTGAAACACTGAAAAAAGGGCGGAGACCTGCCGGCGACAAGTACCAGAGCTAAATTTGGGAGGCCAGACGCTCGCCAACCGCGCCTAACCTTTGATGGCTCGGAAAAAAACATCAAGCAGCACAATGCGGAGGAGGACGCTGGAGCAGGCGCCCTCCGCAAGATCCTCAGCAAGTGCCTGGTGATGATCTCAAATCATTACTTATCGAAGTCCGACAAGGTTTTGCAAATATGGCTTACAAGATTGACACAGTGTCCACACAGATAGACGCCATCGTCCGGACCATAGAAGGCCACGAGACACGGCTCAAAGAGGTGGAGCAGCGCGTGTAAGATGCTGAGAACTCTACCGTCAGATTGAAAAAAGCGATAGCGCAAATGGACAAGTTGCTCAAGGTCATTGCGGCAGAGTGTGAAGGTATTGAGGCCCGCAGCCGGAGGAATAACATAAGGATTTTAGGAGTGCCAGAAAGCACAAATACCGGGAAAATGGAGGAGTATGTTGAACGATTGCTACAAGCAGTGGTGGGTGCAGAATCGCTTTCCTCTCAGTTTGTGGTGGAACGTGCGCATCGATCCTTGGGGCCGCGGCCCTCTCCCGGCAACACCCCTAGACCTATTATTGCTCGCCTGTTGAACTACAGGGACAGGGATGTCGCCTTGCGTTTTGCTCGGGAGAAAAAACAATTGACATATGATGGTATACCTGTCACTATGTACCCTGATTTCACGCTTCACGTGCAAGAAGAACGGCGTAAGTATTTGGGAGTTAAACAAAAACTCAGACAAGCTCAAATTGATTATGCGCTGCTGTATCCGGCTCGCCTTCGGATTACTCATGAGGGATCGCCAAAATTCTTCACTAATCCACAGCAGGTGGAGGTCTATCTAAAACACCTCAAGTGACAGAAAAGAGCGCAGCAGGATCCAGAGGACTCCCCACGGTCGCAGTCACCGGTGGATGAATAAACGCTACGGTGCATGACTCCATTGCACTGTAGGACTGCACTCTGGATGTGATGGTCACGATTGCTACACCTATTTGTAAGGAACGCATGGGATAGGACACTATGCACATCTGCATTGTAGCCATTGTTATGTTGACAACTTGTGGGGTGAGAGGACGAGATGTGCTGTCGGTCACCCTCGAGTCAGACCTAGGCACCGCAGTGAGTGTGTGGTGTGTGGGCTGACAAGAGGTTCTTCATGTGCTACCTATGCGTATTCCCCATCTGGGAGAGCCCCACTTTCAATGCTAAGTTGCTGATATTTTCTGACCATCCCCATAAGGAAGTACGGGGGGATGAGTTAGGCCCAGTTGGCCTATTTGGCAAGACGGAAGGGTTCAGGTAGGAAGAGAGGGGGCAGCGTATTACTGGCATGCTTCGGATACTTTAGTGGGAGGGGGGATGCGAGGGACAGTTTGATTGTCACAGTGGGATAAATGCAGTTTTCTTTTCTTGGTGTTCTATGGTCAAGTATGCAGGTACTGAAATGTTGTTTCTTCAATAATGTGAGTCCGGTAGGTGACACTTAGCTTGATGGTTTAGGAGGATAGTAACACCCTTAGGCAGTGCTTAATTTGTAAAAAAAAGAATTGCAGGTGCTGAATATTTTGCGAAGGAGGCCACCGCTCACGTCTTCCTCCGGTGAGCCCCACTTTCAACACTCTCGCTACCTCAGTCTCTATCTTCTAACCTTTATCTGTTTTCTGTCCCCTAAGTCTTTGCTCTAGGAGTCAATCCTCTCACCTCTCTAATTGTTTTCTATCACCTTTGACACACCCTGTACTTCTGATTTGCCCTCTATTTATTTTAGCCCTGCCTTTTTTTCTCTTCACTTCCCCTTCTCTCTCCCCTCGATCTTGGCTCTTTACTATCACTCTCTAGCAGTGATTAGCCGTGTCTCCATTTTATCATTTGTCTGCTTTTTTTCTCTGTCCTGTTCTCCATATCCTTTCATTCCATCTTCTCACTTCTTAATGTTCTCTTCTTCACTTCATGGCTGCTTTCTCTTTGTATCTGATTTGCTCTCCTCCTTTTCTTCTACTTTGCTCTGTTGTGTCTCTCTCCTCTCTTGTTGTTTCTTCTCCTCTCTACTCTTGCTGTCTCTCATCTCTAACACTGCTGCTGCCTGTGACCCCTGTCAACAGCCTGTACATGTCCCTGCTATTTTGAACTCTGCGTTTTCCTGTTGTCATTCCTAAAGAAGCGGAAGAGTATATGTTTTACTTTCCTACCTACAGTGAGTGCAAAAACAAAATGTACACCAAATGAAAATGCTTTTTGCATATATTAATCAGTGTGGTATGACTGAGTTTATTGCGGAACAGGCGGCTGCTTGAGCATAGCAGGTCATGTCACTGCTAGTACTGCCTGTAATTAGTAGGTCCAGGGATGGCGATGGCATAGGCACAGTCCATGCATTGTCCCCATTAGTAATGCTGCCAATGCCGGTAAGTATGGCTGTGGTGCCTATTGGACTCACTCATTCTCAGCAATTACCATGCTGGGGTACAGCTCATAGATTCTACTGGTGACGCTATGGCGCACAAAGTTATGTGGGGCCACAGCCTCATCAAGCACATTGAGGATAGCAGCAATGCAGGGCTGTCGGGTATACTACTCTGGCTACGCAACAAGTGGAAGGTTCACACTTACTTTCATTTATTCTTCCTCAAGAACCCTCACTCCCAAGTTCCAAATGCGCTTCCTTGCCTCAACTCCGTCATGAGCCAGGCCCCAGCTACAATTATTCAATGGGAGTTTTAGATTCAGGCAGTGACAGGGTGCAGCAGACTAGGGGAATAGAATGCAAGCCATAGTTTGTCGATGACTTCTTGGATTTGTGATCATTTGTGATCAGTGTGATAACATCATCACTAACGTGGTGATACACAATCATGCCTGCCTGTACAGGCGTATGCAGGCCTGCCTATGCACATTTACCAGCCAGTCACCATGCAATGTATGTTATTCTTTTTATTTTGAATTGAACAATTAATATTGAGATCACCACCTGCAGGTTCCTGTGAAAGAAGTGCAGGTGCTGAGCACCTGAAAGCACCTGCTCAAATGAAGCACTGTCCTTAGGGTGATATCGTGGAATGTTCGGGGTCTTGGGGACTCAAGGTAGAGGAGACAAGTATTGGCATATTTAGATAGGCAGCAAATTCAGGTGGCTCTTCTACAGGAGACACACATAACACCGAGTGCCACTATTGCCTTCGCAAGTCGATGGGCGAGCTGCCGTTTTTTATCATCCTACTCCTCCTATGCCCGGGGTACGGCCATACTTTTCAGTAAGCACACACAATTTGAGAAGATGGGAGTTCTGGAGGACCCACAGGGGAGATACATCATATTGTGGGGGCGTCTGAGTAGAGACACGGTTCCAATAGCAAACTGTTATGGTCCCAATTCCGACTGTCTAGAGTTGTTCACGAACCTCTGGGGCAAACTTTTGTCTGTAGGCTCGACTCACATAATCTGGGGGGTGATTTTAATGTTGCACTAAACCTGCACATAGATAGATCCAATGCAGGCCCACAGCATTACACGAGGGCACAGGAAGGTTTGCAGGGCATCATAGTGGTAGGCGGGTTGGTAGACAGTTGGAGGTACATGCATCCCCTACAGCATGAGGGCACACACTTTACGTCCTACAGAGGAACCTGGGTGCGCATAGATTATTGTTACCTAACCAGAGGGCTCTGTCCAACCATTACAAGCACTGTGCATTTAGCTCGGACATTTTCTGACCATTGTCCAGTTAGGGTCTCTCTTTCACTTCCAGGATATGGTAGGACTGGGCCGAGCTGGCGGTTGCAACCCACAGCCCTTCTGGATCTGGTTTTACGCACAGAGCTGGGGGAGGAAATCATAGACTTCTTTGTCTGCAATAAAGGCTCTGTCGATAGTGTTGAAGTAGTATGTAAAGCGTTCAAAGTTATGATTCGTGGGTATTGTATGTCTAAGAGCTTTGGGGTTTTGAGGGATTTTCAGAATATGCTGCGTAAGTTGGATCGTGATTTGAAAGAAATGGAGCGGCGCATGGGGAGGGGGGAGGAGGGGCAGGTGCTAAAGGATTTTCGCACAATTTTGACTGAATATGAGGACACTGCGCATAGGGAGGCAAAATTTTGGGGTAAGTACTGGACAGCGCATAGATATGGGGAGGGTGAAAGACCAGGGAAGGCACTGGCTGAGCTGAATCGGACCCCTCGGGGTCATGCTAATGTCATAGAAATTCGGGAGTTGGAAGGACCGCCGCATCGCGACTCACAGAGCATTCTAGAAGCATTTACTATACATTATTCTGCATTGTATACGTCCCAAAGGTGGGGTATCGTTGGTCTGGAGGAGTTCCTGGGAGAGGTGGCGCTTGGTTGGCTTGGGGACACCCAGCGGGAGTGTCTAAGCATCCCATTTGAACTTGATGAAATCAGGGAAGCTATTATGCAGCTCCAGAATGGGAAGGCGCCGGGGTCAGATGGCCTTTCGGCTGAATTCTATAAGGCCTATATTGACATCATGGCTCCGGTGCTCAAGGAGGTGTATGAGGAGTCATTGGAGATGGGTATGCTTCCACCCTCAATGAGTGACGCAATAGTCACATCATTGCTGAAATCTTGAAAGCCACGTGAGTCTTGTGATTCGTACAGGCCGCTGTCCCTAATGAATTGTGATGCGAAAATGTTGGTGAAAGTCTTGGCCAATCAACTGCCTCTGTTGCTTGATAAGCTTGTATTGCCTGACAAGTTGGGCTTTGTGCCTGGTAGGGCCACGTCACACAACCTTAGGACCCTCTTCTCACTTATCCAAAATGTAGCGCCTGATTTCCCGCTTGCCGCGGTCTTCTTTTTTAAAAATTTTTTTTTTTTAAATTTTTGGTAAACCTTTATTGACATTTCACAGTTACATTCAAAGTCTACCAACCGCCACGGTTGAACAAGGGTACAGAGGTAATGCAGTCAAACAATGTAGATCAGGATCAATGCAAAAGTACACCTCACAGTATCAATGCGCAACTCAGGAGAGCTTAATAGGACTTGGTCACAGGATTATAAAGGTTTGTTTTTTAAATTAAGGGAAAGCAGGATCTGATAGCACACAATTAAACCTCGCCAATACTAGGGTTACACTTGAGACAGGATTTTTACGGCAGGACCATCATAGGCAGAGTATTCGTAGCAGGACGTAAAATCAGGATATTCAACAAACATTAATATCTCCACCCAAACAGTACCTGTCCGCCACGTAATAAAACATTAGAACAGAAACCCTTTTACTGAACTAGAGAAACGCACAGTAAATTACCTCTAATCAGACCCACAGAAAGAAGAGGAAGAAAGAAGAAAGAAAAGAAAAGCCAAAGTATGAACATGAAAAATAAGGCCATAGAACTAAAAGTGAATCAAAAACAATACCCCACCCCCATCCCCCCACCCTGCACCCCTGCATACGGCCATGGCCTACCCCCCTAGCAGTGTGCCTGTCGCCCAATGTCTAAACCCGAAATATAGAAAGAAAAAGACGAACAGGAGAGAAAGAGACAATATTCAACACGAAGTAAGGGAAGGGAAAGAAAAGAAATGAACGAAAACCCCACGAAAGGGGAAGAAAAACTAGGGGGGTCCCCAATACAGGCACCCGACCCCCCCCCCACCCCGCCGCACCGCACCCCTGCAATAATACCGTGGTGGATGATGAAAAGAAAAAGACATAAGCAGAGTCAAAATCACATGTACAGCCCACCCCCGCAAGCCACCCAGGCAAGATGGAAAACTCCCCGTGCTAGGGCAAAGGAGCCGAGTGACATTAATGTACATACATTTCGCCGGCCCAAGTCAGAAACATAGCACAAAATATAAGCAGGAGAGAACAAGTAGAACAACACAGCGAGCGGGCGGGCCAACTCAAAAAATAGGATGCCCTGCAATGTTCCAAGTAGCTGCACCGTCAGGGGCGTCCGCCACCATTTTGCGTCTGCAATTCCAAGTACATTTAGATAGGAGAACCTGGACGGCCATTTCGTAGTTGCAAAGCTAAACATCAGGAAAGGCAAATTAAGGGAAGATGTATCCAATGCGCCCAGCAGACACCCCGAGTAAATGATGAAACTATGGGATAAAGTGTCAAAGAAGCAGTCAATGAAGCGGATACAGAAAGTGTTACTTGCGTAAAAATTCTCCCATGTCGCCGAGAAAGTCTGAGCAGGGTCCCACCACAAAGCATGTTCAAGAAGGGCCGACCAAGGGCTACATGGGCAAAATCTCGCTACCAATTTGTTAAGGAAGAATTGCCAAACTGTGAAAGCGCCCACTTTAAAATCATCATAAATCCTAATTTCACTGTGTCGGGTCTCTACATCTATCGCCCACCTGGCCCCGCTTCAAAATTCATTGAGGCTCTCCTTGAGACAACAACTTCCTTAATAACTAAAAGTTCAAACTTTACGATTCTGGGAGATCTTAATCTTCACTTTGATCTGCTAAACGACTCTACGATCAAAACTCTCCTTGCAGATCTCTCCGCACTGCAACTCAACTCCTTCATTTCCACTCCAACTCATCTAGCCGGTCACATCCTAGACCCAGTTTTCTCAAACCTAGAGAAACTTACTTCAGAGTCACCCTTACCAATGGGATGGACGGATCACTCCCTTATTAAATTGGCCATTCCGGTCAATAAAAGCAGGCACAATACGGCACCGACCCGCCGTCTAAAAAGACCATGGCATAAATTATCTCGCAACGAACTCCACACGACCTTAGGGGACTTCCACCTTGACACCAACTCTGACATCAACGCCAACTACAGTGCGTTTCATGAGTGGATCACGGGCGGACTAGACAGTCACATCCCAGCAAAATGGGCTAAAGGTCGTAACTCCCCATCCAACCCCTGGTACAACGATACCCTCAAAAACTTACGCAAAGAGTGCAAAAAGGCGGAGCGCCTCTGGCGTAGGGAATATACCAAAGAAGATAAATCAAAATACCTACTTCTACAGAAAACGTACCACAAAGCCATCCGTGCTGCGCGAACCGCTTTCTACGCCGACAAGATCTAATCTAGTCCCACCCCTGCTAAAGAAATCTTCAAGCTCGTACAAGAACTTCAGAGCAGTAAAGCTCCCCTCCCTAGTATCTCCTCCGAGCAACAATGCGAAGACCTTGCCAGGTTCTTCGTCAACAAGGTACAGAAAATCTACACCTCCTTCCCTCAGCACTCCCCTAGCACTACCAGCAGTCCCTCCTCCCTCCCCAGCTACTCGACCTTGACTTGCATCCCGGAAATCTCTGATGAGATCCTCATCAGACTATGCAAAAAAGTCAAATCTGGTTCCCCCGCGGACCCTATACGCCCGGCTCAATTCTTAGAGTCACTCAACTTCTTCCTACCGGCATTTACCGCTATCCTGAACCTCTCCTTCACTTCAGCGTGTGTACCATCTGCCTGGAAGCAAGCGTGGGTTTCGCCTATCATCAAGAAACCCACCCTAGATCCATCAAAACCGGAGAATTTTCGTCCAATCTCCCTGCTCCCATGGCTGTCCAAACTCGCTGAAGCGCATGTCAACAGTACTCTATTCCAGCACATGGTCAAAAACAACATTCTCGACCCATCACAAAACGGGTTCAGACCAGGCCATAGTACTGAGTCTGCTCTCTTAGCCACCACAGAGCACCTCCGAACGATCTTAGATGCCGGTCAAAGTGCTGCGCTGATCCTTCTGGATCTCAGCGCGGCCTTTGACACGGTATCCCATGACATCCTTCTCAATCGTTTGGAGACCTTTGGAGTAGCTGGCCATGCCTTGGATTGGTTCAGATCATTCCTCGAAAACAGGTCCTTTCGAGTTTTTGCCCCCCCTTCTTATCCAAACCCACCCCATTGCACAGGGAGTTCCGCAGGGCTCTGCGTTGAGCCCATCCCTTTTTAATCTCTACGTCCAGCCTTTGGCGGCAGTGGCCAAAGAGTGGGGCTTGACATTAGTATCGTACGCCGACGATACACAGTTGGCCATCGCTCTCTCAGAAGGTCCTTCCAACTCATCCTCTAACTTCAAAAACGGACTCTCTGCGGTCGCCCAATGGATGACAATGAACTGTTTACAACTTAATGGCGGAAAGACAGAGGTGCTACTCCTTGGCAAAAACACCAGCCTCTGGAATGAGCACTGGTGGCCGTCTTCCCTGGGCACCATCCCTCCCCCCAAAACCCTAGTGAAAAATCTGGGCGTTTGGATGTATGCCTCACTCAACTTTCGGGCCCACACCAAAAAAGTTGCTGGCACCTGTATTGGCCTGCTGAGGAGCCTCAGCCACATATTAGGCTTTTTCGACACCAAAACTCGCCAACTCATTATCCAAGCCACCATCCTTTCGCGTCTAGACTACGCCAATGTGCTCCTTCTTGGTGCCAACAAATGTGAGATAGCACGACTCCAACGCGTGCAGAACTCTGCGGCTAGAACTCTGGTCGGCCTCCCCCGCAGATGCTCAGCCAGAGCGACCATCAAGAAACTACACTGGCTACCCGTTGATTCTAGAATCAAATTCAAGACCCTCATTATGTCCTTCAAAATCCTCAAACTCAACACCCCCCCTCTGCTTCGACCCCTTCTCACTCCCTACGCGCCGTCACGGAACCTAAGATCCTCCAACCAAAACCTTCTATGCGTCCCACGCATAAAACTCTGCCGCATGGGCGGCCGCTCCTTCAGGTTCCTTGGAGCCAAGCTGTGGAATGACCTGCCACAACACATTCGCTCCATAGATAGCCTACCGGCATTCCGGAAAGCAGTGAAAACGTTTCTATTCCCTTTCCTGTAATCCTCCCTTCATCCTGGTTTCTCCCCGGTCAGGATAGGATCTAGGTTCTTAGCGCCGGGACGCCTCATTGCTGGGGCAGCTGTTGCGCTCTACCAAAACTATAGAATAGAATAGAATAGAAGATGCCTGCGGCAATGTGTCTCCCCGTTCCGATGGCATCCGGCACCCCCCTGCAGTAAACCATTTCCAACTCCTTCCGTTCAGCGCACGGGGGACATCCGCTCCACTCCCATCCATCCATCGTGCGCACTTCCAACGCCTACCGTGGTCTCACCATTTTAAATCACCACTAGCAGGGGGATCCCAAATCCCAACCCCGCAGAGGCAAGTGTCATGGCCGCCCGCCCCAAGTCAGATAAAGGGGGAATGGAGTCTTCAGTGCCCCCACGCCACTACCCATTAACGTCCGTGGTCAACTGCGTGGTGAATAAGCAGTATCGTGCCCCCACAATCCAAAAGGCGCCTTGGTAATACTGCGCCGCAGCCAGTCCCACGCAACGGAGACGTGAAGTAGGCAGCACATTGCAGGCCAAACAGCTCCCCATCCAAGCAGCCAGCAACAAGTAGCAGACGAATACGTCCTTCAAGGGGAGAAGGGGGGGGGGGACACCAAACCAGCGCTGAAAGCAGCGTACGTTCTGTCCTCCCAGTGTATGGGTAGTGCTGGAGCCAAGTCCACAGGGGCGGGCTGACCTGCTTAGTAGTAGAGCGGTTCCTCCTGGAGCTCTGCGGCCATTGTTATCGCTCTCACTGGCGGCGGCGTAATCACGCTAGGGCCCGGCTGGAGGTCGCGCGCAGGCCGAAAACACAAATGCCCGTAACTCAGCTTCCGAGGCACGGAAAGCACTCGGAGTCAGACACATCCACTCGGCGCCCCCTCCGACACACGAAGCTCCGGAGCTGTGCGGAGTGGACGGGAAATTCAGGCGGCGGGAGAGGAGAGCCGGCGGAGCCGGGCACCCGTGCGACCATCTTGGCCGCCGGCCCGGCTCCGCCCCCCTGCCGCGGTCTTCTTTGATGCCACCAAGGCGTTTGACTCGGTAGAGTGGGATTATTTGTTTGGGGTGATGAGCTACTTTATCGTCTCCCAACGGCCAAGGTGTTAATAAATGGCTACCTGTCCCGACCTCTTGCGATGTCTAGGGGCACCAGACAGTGATGCGCGCTGTCCCCGCTCCTTTTTGCCTTCACAGTGGAGCCTTTGGCTTGTCGACTGAGGCAACTGCATCAGGGTAAGGCGTTTTGCTGTTGTTTGCGGGCAATATTGGTATCGCTGTACGCCGACAATATCCCGCTTTATGTCAGAGATCCACAACAAAAAATAAAACCAATTTTGCGCGACTTTGTGAGATTTGGTTATCTGTTGGTTTTTAGGCATCAATTGGGGGAAATCCCAGGTCTTCCCGCTTACATCAGTAGTATCCAAATTCCCACTGGACTTCCCAATAGAGTGGTGTGAGACAGAGTTCAGGTATCTAGGAATACAAATCACTAAAGATAGAGAGGAAACACTAAGTGCCAACTAAGGCACAGCCATCACGCGTTTAACTGCGAATGTAACACGCTGCATATCGCTGCTTCTTTCGCTAGCGGGTAGGGCCTCTCTGATAAAAATGGTTGTTCTCCCTCAGTTCCTCTATTTGTTCCTCAATATACCTTATCCCCCGGGGAGGTTTTTAAAAAAAACTTTGCGTACTGAGTTGCTCAGACTACTATGGGGAGGGAGACAGGTGAGGCTTAAGTGGTTGATATTAACGAGGCCATACGAGCAGGGAGGCTTCGATGTCCCTGATTTTGAGTTATATTATCTGAGCGCACAGGACCACTATGCATATTATTGAGTAAAACCCCCTTGCTATATGCCGCAAATAGCTGTGGCAGATTGGTTGGCTGAACCGATACCACTGACTGGTGTGATACATGGCCCCGTTGGTACGCGAGCGACCTCTCCTACCACTGTCTCGTGTACAGTGGCAGCATGGCACCAGGTTAGGGAGGTGCTGGCTTTACCTATCCTCTACTCGTCGCGGCTGCCGCTCTCATATCACCCAGATCTCTCACTTCTACAGGAGACGGGATTTCAGGGACTTTGTAAGCGCGCTAAGGTCACTATCTGGGGAGATCTTTTTCATGATGGACTGTTCCGGTCTCTGGAGCATCTTGTTCAGGGACTGCCAACAACGCCTCTAGATGTTTTTCTATACGTGCGTCTTAGACAAGGGATGCAGGCGATACTCCCTGACTTCCCCCGCGAACCAACAAACCTCCTCCCACTCCACCAGATGCTGGGGTCTGCTTAAGGGAAGCATCTGATGTCAGGATTATATATAAGTATCCGAGTGAATAGAGCAGGACTGCACGGTGGATCCCGTATGCATTGTGGTGAGGAATTGGGGCACGAGATTACTGACGTACAGTGGCAGTATTGTTGTGGGCAAACAGCACAGATCTCGGCTAGCAGTGGCTTGCGTATTATACACTACAAGTATTTACATAGATTATATTATACGCTGGCGAAGAAACTCAGGTTTAGGATGACTGACACAGACAGGTGTGATCGATGTAGACAATCCGGGGAGGGGTTTCTTCACCTGGCATGGGAGTGTCCGGCCATACGGGATTTCTGGGAGCAGGTACTGTTTGCACTGGATGACATGACAGGCACTTGTCTGGAGAGGGATCCATTGCTCACCCTGCTTAGCTATACGGCGCGGATCGCTGCTTCACACAGGATGTTTGTTGCTCCATCGCTGCTCCTCACTAAGCGGAGAGTGGCATGCAGATGGGGAAGGGGCAGAGCTTAAACATTCAAGGAGTGGATGGCTGACCTACTCTACTGCCAGGAACAATATATCACGTATGCTGATTTACTACCATCAGCCTCTTCAGGAATATGTCCTATCGCACGGGGACGCAGGGCCGGATAATGAGTCTTTAACTAACCTGTAAAAAGGGCATGTTGTTGCAGCTAAACAGAATATGTACTTTAGACATTGTGTGCCAATTCATTTACAAATGCCTTGAATGTATTGCTGTACTCCTGTGGTGATTACTCTGAGATTTGTGGATTGCCCTGACAAGAACTGATTCCTGCATGATATCAAGTTTTGTGACCATAGGGCGGACGGTTTAATGAGATAAAGTGCTGATTCATTGTGGCAATGTTTGATTGTTATTCACTGTGAGATGTACTCTGGAAAATACAAAAATAAAGTTTAAACAAAAGTACCTTTGACTTAACTGCAGGATACTGGCATATTGGCATGGCCCCAGGAGCAAAAGAAAAGACCGCATTCTCCACACCTGATGAGCATTATCAGTTTACTGTTACGCCCTTTGGTTTAAAGAATGCCCCTGCCACCTTCCAGAGATTGGTGAATGAAGTTCTTGCTGGATTGGAGTCCTTTAGTGCAGCTTATCTAGATGATATTGCTGTCTTTAGCTCCACCTGGCAGGATCACCTGATCCACCTTGGGAAGGTTTTAAATGCCCTGCAAACTGCAGGCCTAAATATCAAGGCATTCAAATGCCAGATAGGGCAGGGATCTGTGGTGTTCTTGGGCCAGCTTGTTGGTGGAGGGCAGGTACAACCCTTACAGCCCTAGATCCAGGCCACCTTGGATTGGGTAGCTCAAACAACCCAGACCCAAGTCAGGTCACTCCTTGGCTTGACTGGATACTACAGGAGTTTTGTGAAGGGATATGGGTCCATTGTGGCTCCCCTCACAGAACTCACTTCCAAGAAGATGCCCAAAAAGGTAAACTGGACAGTTAGTTTAAAAACTCTTTTGACACCCTAAAAGAGGCAGGCTATGTGCTCTGCATCAATTCTCAAAGCTACAGACAATGCCAAGCAGTTCATTGTGCAGACTGATGCCTCTGAGCTAGGGATAGGAGATGTCCTATCCCAGACCAATGATGAAGGCCAAGACCAACCTGTTGCTTTCATAAGCAGAAGGCTTCTCCCCAGGGGGCATCGCTGGAGTGCCATTGAGAGGGAGGCTTTTGCTGTGGTTTGGTCCCTGAAGAAGCTGAGATCATCTTCGATTCTAGCTCTTGATCTCTATAGGTCCATCATTTATACTGATGGTTCAGCTCAGCCTTCTATAGATTCTAAACAGCAATATTCATCTGTATGCACCATCTTTATTGGCCCTGTCGAATGGTGTTTTTCAACCACAAGTTACTCATGCAGTCTCTTGGGAACTGTAAAGCTCAGTTGGCTGTATTGAAGGCTTTACTACTTGCACTTGAAAATACAGATCCTGAATCCTCCACCCTTATTGTGTGTGATTCGTATTACTGTGTACAATTGTTTAATGACAATATACATTTTTGGCGACACAATGATTTTAAAGATTCCAAGGGTAGCACAATCAAGCATAAACTGCTTTGGGTTAAAGTAGCAAATCTTAAAGATAGGTTGCCACAAACTTATGTAATACATACTTTGAGTGTGGGAACACATGCAGTAGGGAATTCTCTGGCTAATGAAGCAGCCAAATCTGCAGAAGCCACAGCTAAAATAGCGGCGGTAACAACTCTAAAACTTGTATCGATAAAGGTGTATTGGCTGAGGTGAATTTATTTAAAAGTGGCAGCTCTTTAATGAAGGGCTTTCCTTCAAAATATTCTTTTCACTTCAAGGATCAATATGTTCCTTTTGTAACTATTCCTGGAGTTGGTGATTGTGTGATTCCCTCTGCAGACCACAGACATCATTTAAATTCAGCCGCACAAAAAGTTGGAGATCTGCCCATGCTGGTTTGGATGCCACTATTTTTCTCTTACAGCAACGCTATTGGTGGCCAGGTTTATATCAACAAACCAGAAAATATATTTTAACTGGTGACATCCGACAACAAATCAAAAGTTCCACTGTGTCTAGTCCACCACAGACCGATCTTTTTATTTCAAACCAGCCACTTGGCTGCATTTACTTAGATCATTGTGGTCCATTAATATCGGATGCTACATTCAGATAGATTTTGGTTGCAGTTGGTTCTTGCTCTAGATCACTCTTTGGCCACAGAACTCAGCTGACTCTCAGACCGTTATTGAAGACTTGCAAGTCTTTATTGGGACATATGCCTGTTGTACATTCCACTCAGATCAAGGTCAGGCATTCGCTTCTAAAGCATACTGTGATTTGATGTAGCTCATGGGTGTGCAAGTGCATTTTTCTTCTACGTATAGACCAGAGGGTAGTTCTGTTGTGGAAAGAATGAACCATGACTTAAAGCAGTCCTTAACAAAACTTTTCAAAATTTTTGTGGAACCACTCACCGAGCTTTTCAGGTCCTCAAATGTCCATTATCACATGAATGCAGATGACACACAACTTTATATAAAGATTCACTCACTTGAGGACATCAAGTCTCTCAATGCAACGCTCCAACAAACACAGACCTGGTTGTCCAAAAACTATCTGAAACTAAACTCCCTCAAAACCGAATTCCTCTTAATATTCCCCCCTCCCAAAGCCAAGCGACCATCATCCTCGAGTGGATGATGGTCCACCTGACAGGACTCAACGGGCAACCTCTCATTATCGACTCAGCGAAATCGCTGGGAGTAACTCTAGACAGTAAGCTAAATATGCAGAAACACATCAGCGCCTCCACAAAAGGAGCACATTTTCAGATGAACACCTTGATTAAACTCAAACCCTTCCTACCCGCAAATGACTTCATACATGCAGTTCAAGCGCTAGTAATCCCTAGAGTGGACTATGGGAGTGTAGCTCTCTGCGGCCTTTCCAGATTGATGACGGCCCCTCTAAGAGCTTCAGTCAACTCAGCTGCTAGACTCATCACAGGCTCCAAAAGAAACTGTCACATTTCCCCTGACCTACGTGCCCTCAACTGGCTACCTTTCGAGGCGAGAAAATACTGGAAAATCGCCTGTATGACACACAAGGCATTACATCACAAAACTCCTAGTTATCTAGCTGACAAATTGGTGCTCTCATGTGGTAACAGATCCACCAGGAGCTCATATAACTTGCTACTCAAACCACAACGATTTGCTGAGAAGAAAACTTACAATCGGACCTTCTCAGGAATGGCCCCCAAGATTTGGAATGCCTTGCCCCCAAAAACGAGACGGTACCCTCCCACGGCATTATTAAAAAAAGAAGTGAAATCTACTCTCCTGGCCAAATTCAACTGAACTATTGGTGTATCCTGTATATATTTGTCTTTTTGTATTATTTTACTATTATTGTTTTATGCTAAACGATATTTTTTGCTTTGCATGCCTCTATTACTCACATCTGCCTGTAAAGCGCTCTGATACCCGCAAGTGTCTTGTTTGCGCTACACAAAACCTTCAAAATAAAATAAAATTAAAAGAGTATTAGGTACAGGGTGTGGTTGGTTGCACCATCTTTATGGTATTCAATGAATATTAAATAATCTCCCTATAATTTCTGTGGGTGGGGGGACCCTAATTAAAGTAATTTTGGCGTCAACATGTTTGTTCCAGACCTTGATGGGCCAGAAGTTGTGGCCGCTGCCGCAACCTTTGACTTAGATAACCATTGTGCTGTCTTACGGGACCTACAAAAGTTCCATGACGATCAATCTCACATACACTTGTCTGAGTTTTACTCTTCCAGTGCTGCTGATCATATTGCTGCTGAAGCTTAAGGAGTTAGGTCCTGGGACGTGGGAGGAGCTGGACCATATAACAATCGATTAATATACAACTTGCTCCTCTCACACTTCTTTGTTGCTTGATAATACAAGCACATAAATCAGGACTACTTCTGATTATGTGGGTTTATTTAGTTTCACCCTTTACTTTTTATTCATTCAAGTACAAAAGTGGATCTCTATTGCATGTTTGAGAAACACACGAAACATATAACACTTAATAACAAATGTGGAAATCATGAATGACAACACATTAATTTCAAGACATCAAATCCAACAAAAATGAAACAACACATTGCACATTGTTTTCTATTGCGGCAAATGTTCAAAAAGTTACATTGAAACAAAGATGCCTATATCAAAAATGCTGGTTTTCATAGGATCATTGAAGGACAAAGAGTCTGCAAGAGGGCTAGTGGGTACAAATCAGTAAGTCCAAATCGCAGTGAGTCCTGTGTGCTTTGTAGCCTTCTTTATGCCGACGCGTTTCGAACCCGTTAATTCAATAAGCGGGGTCTCATCAGGGCTTTGTCACTTCTATCCTTTCTATATCTAGACAGTGTGTGCAAAAGAGAAAAGAGAACAACACCTTAGTTCTGTTATTCTCACCCATTTCGCTTCACTTTACCTCTACCTATAAACAGATGTGTACCTGTAACTTTGCGTGTAGCTGGATCCAGGGGGTTCAACAGCCTTCTTACTTTTTCAATGTCTCTGGGAACTCTGTAAAATAGTTTTATCTATTAGCATGATGGTAGTTGTGGGGTGATCTCCCCTGACTCGTGGACGGTACTCGTGATTCATACCTGTTTAGAGCACCGCTGCTCCTAAAGTGTGTCTCCGTCTCCTCCTTATTTTCTTGTGTGCTCTGTTTATATTTTACTTCTGGGGGTTCGGTGTGGCTTGTCCTCCCTATTTAAAAAAAAGTCGGGATTGTTTATACAATTGGTTTTTGGGCGAGCTTGTATTCTAAGGTTAGCATAAAGGATACTCAGGATCGATCTACCTTGAAGGGCGGCGTCCCTCGGCGGACGTGAACCTGCTCTCTTGGCAATGCGGTGCCGTTTTTCTTTACTCTATTCAAAACGGGAACATTTTTTAATCACTGTGTGCCTTGCGCTCGCGTTTGCATAGCGTGTCTATACTGCATTTCTAATCATGGTTCCTACCTTTAATGAAAAGGAATTCTGCGTTGAGACACCTGGCAGTCTTCAGCGCTCAGTCGCTCTGTGTTTCCGCGTTACAGCTGGCGTTCTTTGGCAACAACAGCCATCTTGCTGCAGGCGTGATAAGAAACTTTCAATCACGTGATCCAAGGATTGTGGGACATGTAGTTCTAAGTGGTTGAGGTGCCGCCTGGCATGGGACATTATTCAAAAATAAAATGTTTTCCATAATATTGTGTGAATCTAAGGTCATATACAGACAATCCATTCTGATGCTGGCTCGCACGAAGCACTATTTTGGTTTTTAACCGTTGAGTTTTCGCTAAGGAGATTAGAGCCTGGAGACCTCTGACAGTGTATTTAACCCGCTTTGGGTACTATTAAATTTCAAGATTAAATATGCCTCTTTAGTTAGAAGCACATTTTCAGTGTCGGGGGGACACCTTGCCTGATTGACGCTGTATAATACTGTCCATTTAAATTCAGTTTCTCGATGGTCAGTCTCTGTGAAATGCTGTACCACCTTATTTTTTAATCTTGATCTGTGTTGCGTGATGCGAGTATTTACTTGTTGGTTAGTCTTCCCAATATAAATTTTGTCACAAGGACATACAATCGCATACACAACATTTCGTGTCCGACAGTTGGAAAATCCTACATTCTTCCATTTGATGTTTTCGTGGGTAGATTCAGTGCCTTCAATCGTGGTATCGCATGATACGCAATTCCCACATCTGTGGTGTCCCACAATGGGTTTGAGGCCCCATTGGGAGAGTAGATCACTTTTCGGTTTTTGAATTCGCACATCTGCACGCACCAGTTGCTGGCCTATGCTTTGGTTCTTTTTGTATGCAAATATCGGCCTCGGGAAAGGACATTCTAGTTCCTCCAGAAGGTGCCAATTTTTCAGAATTATCTGTCTGACTTTGTGGGTGTCTGGGCCGTACGTAGTCACACAGACTATCTTATCAAGCTCTGGTTTGTGCTTCTCCTGTATTAACAGGCACTCCCGGGGAGTATACCGTGCCCTTTTATATGAATGTTTAAGTAATTTTTTGGGGTAACCTCTGTTGATCATCTCTCCACAGAATGTCTGTGCATGTCGGTCATATTCCGCAACCTCTGAACAGTTTCTCCTTATCCTAAGAAGCTGTCCGTAGGGGAGATTCGCTCTAAGATTTCTGGGATGGTCACTTCTATGGTGTAGAATTGTTTACCCCAGTATTGGAACTTTCATAGATTCCCATGCTTTGTATCATTCCCCGTCGTCGGAATGGGAGTCTCGGTAACAAAAATACCATAGCTGTAGGTACAAAAGACAATGGAAAAAGGCCTAGGCCTCATTTCCTTTTGTAGCATATCACCCTCTTTGTGTAAAAGAGACCAAACTTTGGCCTCAGCCAATCAGAAGTGCCTCACCACTTAGAACCTTCCTGAAGGAACCTCAGAGCCACAGATTTTCTACCGCACGTTGTGCTAGGGAGTCTCCTTTGAGCTCTGCTCAACTTCTACTCTTCAAAAGGATTACTTCAGGATTTTCAAAAGGATTTTCTTCAGAATCTTCAAGATTCTCTTCAGGATTGTTACTACCTTCCAGGATGTCGGAAATTGAGAAGAAAAAATCCCTTTTCAAGCCTTGTTCCTCCTGTGGCAAGAAAAGGCTTTTTGTGGAGGATAAGCATAAGGACTGCATTTATTGCCTCTATCCTGACCACCAGGCTGCTGACTGTCAGATCTGTCGCACTTTTTCCGCCAAAACCCTCCGGGACCGTGAGGGTAGGCTCCTGACATGGCTGCAAAAGCTTAAATCAAGGAAGGATACTGTCTCAAGTGACAGTGAGGATGCTGGATCGAAGGTCAGTGAAAAGGGGTAGGGGTTCCCCTTCTACTTCTGTGGGAAGATCTTCAAAGGCCTCAAAAAAGACCCCCAGTGAGTCTGAGAGCCCAGGTCCCAGCAAATCTCCTCACGGAAGTGTAAAGGAGAGGGATGGACCTTCTACGCCTTCTACAGGTGAGAAGACTGCTACAGCCTTCAAAACACCTTCATTCCAGTCTTCTGAGAGGACTTCTAAGTCCTCGACGACGAAGACGTCGACAGCGGGAGGCCCGTCGACGAGGACATCGAAGACTCCGTCGACAGGAGGTTCGTCGACGTCGTTACCGTCGACGGCGGAGTCCTCGTCGTCGACGGAGAAACTGAAGACGCCGACGACGAAGGTACCAGCTTCAAGGGTGTCGATGAAGGAGTCGTCGACGACGAAAGCCCCGTCGACGACAAAAGCCCAGTCGACGACGAAGGCCCCGTCGACGACGAAGGCCCCGTCGACGACGAAGGCCCCGTCGACGTCGAAGGCCCCGTCGACGACGAAGGCCCCGTCGACGTCGAAGGCCCCGTCGACGACGAAGGCCCCGTCGACGTCGAAGGCCCCGTCGACGACGAAGGCCCCGTCGACGTCGAAGGCCCCGTCGACGTCGAAGGCCCCGTCGACGACGAAAGCCCCGTCGACGACGAAAGCCCCGTCGACGACGATGACGACGGTGTCGACGGCGAGAGTCCCGTCGACGACGATGACGACGGTGTCGACGACTGCGGTCTCGTCGACGAGGGCGTCGACGACTACTACAGTGACTATGACAACGGCTGGCGTGTCGACAGTTTCATCGTCGACGACGTCCACGACACCTATCTCGACGGCGTACATACAACCGTCGACTACGGAACCGACGATATTGTCCACAGAAAAGCGGATTACCATTTCTGTGACGCGGATCACGCCAGAGATGACTTCTCCAAGGACGGTGTCCCCTCTGTTGCCTACCATGCTCCTTCAAGAGGGAGAATCAGAGGAGTATGAACAAGATGCATATAGCTATGCCAATAGTCCTTCCCAACTGCCAGGACACTGACTCAGAGGGCGAATACGGCCACGAGGAACGTGGTCATAGTCAGCAGCAGCAGCGGCAACCTGAACAGGAAATAGTTTCAGTGCCAACGTCTTTCCTGCAAGATCTACATAAGATGCTACAGGGCTATAAGTCTAAGGCCAGTAGACCTCTGCCAAATACGTCAACGCCTGCTACGCCTTCAAGGACTCCGGCTTCATTGGTGCCACCTACTTTAACGGCTCCAACTTCTCCACAGCCTCAAGCGTCCTTCCAACAGGATTCCTCTGGATTGCCAGGGACTCATGATGTTGATGAATCCTCGGATGAGGACCAGCAGTCGGATCATGTCTCTAATCCCGACACGGAATATGATGAATATGTTATTGACAATCCCGCATCGCCAAATCCGGACCCGGCGGACTCCCCGCCAGCGGATATTGGGGGCTTCCATCAGCTGATGGAGAGAGCTGCGGCAAGATTTAAATTGGCAATGCCTAAGGTTACCACAGATTGTTTCTTATATGATTTTAAGGAACCCTTTCGGAAGACTGCCAGGTCCATTCCTATCGTGGATCACCTATGGAAAGAGGGCATAAAAGCAATGACACACCCGGCGACGGTGGTCCCGGTGCTACCGCGTCTCGATAAGAAGTACAAGGCGACCGATGATGCCCCTGCGGCCTTGACAGGTCATCCAAGACCAGACTCTGTGATCTCGCAGGCAGCGCAGAGGAAATCGCGCAACCCTTCGGCACCACTGACAACTCCTCCGGACAAGGAAGGGCGGAGGTTAGATAACGTGGGAAAAAGATTATCATCGATGGCAAGTTTGCTGGTGCGAGCGGCTAATGCCTTAGCGATCCTGGGTAGGTACGACCGTCAACTCTGGTGCGATGTCGCCCCGTACCATGACCAGCTGCCTCCTGAATTTACGTCTGAGGCAAAGAAGGTTTTACAAGAGGGAGAGGCAACGTCGATGGAAATCATCGATTGTGCAATGGATATTGCAACTACTGCATTCCGTTCACTGGCTGGAGCGGCAGTACTCCGTCGCCAAGGGTGGCTTAAAGCTACCTGGTTCCGGCCCGAGGTCCAGAATAAAGTATTGGATCTCCCCTTTGATAGGGAAGCGTTGTTCGGCAAACTCATTGACGACACCCTGCAAGATATAAAAAAGGACACAGAGACCGCTAGGTCTTTAGGAACACTTCAGTACAGAAAGTCTCCTTTCAAAGGATCCAGAGGCAGGGGTGGTACTTACAGCGGATCCTTCCAACAACAATGCTATTCCAACACAGGATCCGGTTCCCAGCAACACCGTCAGCCTTACCAGCAGCAGCAGGGCCAGTCTTCCAACTACTCCAGGCCTTACGGTAAAGGAAAGCAGGGGGCACGAGGACGAGATTCGTCCAAGCGCCAATAGCGGCCTCCTGGCTCTTCCTACTGGACCCTCCTTCAGGAAGTCATCAGTTGGAGGCAGGGTCAACAAATACCTTCACAACTGGTCCAAGATAACATCGGACCGTTGGGTGCTCAACATCATTCGGAAAGGGCATACCTTAGAGTTCACACAAGTTCCGCCACCCAAGCCCCCGGCAGCCACTCCTTCAAAACACCAGCGTCTCCTTCGGCTCGAAGTTCAACAGATGCTCCGGAAAGGGGCGATAGAGCCAGTTCCATCGAACCAAAGAGGTCAAGGATTTTATTCCAGGTTCTTCCTGGTGAAGAAGACGCTCGACAAGTGGCGCCCCATTTTAGACCTCAGGGGGCTAAACACCTATCTCATTTCTCTGTCCTTCCGGATGGTGTCCCTCCAGGACATCTTGAAGCTGATCAGCCCGGGGGATTACATGGCCACACTCGATGTCGAAAATGCCTATTTCCACGTTCCGATTCACCCAGCGCACAGAAGGTTTCTGCAATTCACAGTAGCCAAGAGCCATTACCAATTCAGGGTTTTACCCTTTGGACTCCGCTCAGCCCCAAGAATATTCACAAAGGTGCTGGCGCCAGTAGCAGCTTTCCTGCGAAAACACAAGTTTCAGGTCTTCCCCTATCTGGACGACTGGTTACTGAAAGCTCCGTCCAGAAAAACAGCGCTACAGGCGGTTCAAGCATGTACCAATTTATTTCAGAACCTGGGTCTCACTCTAAACGACGAGAAATCTTGCCAGATCCCGTCCAGAAGAGCTCGGTTTCTGGGAGCCATCTTGGATTTGAAGCTTTCACAAGCTTTTCCTACTCCGGAAAGGAGGCAGAAATTACAAACCATGGCCCAAGACTTGCAAACAAGAAAGTCTCTTTCAGTACGCCGCTACAAGTCTCTGCTGGGAGTAATATCATCGTGTATTCCACTAATCCCCCATTGCAGACTGAGGATGCGTCCCTTGCAGGAACAACTAGACAATCAATGGAAGCAAGTCCACGGTTCTTTCGACGACAGAGTGGCTATCACTCCGGAGATGAAGGACGCGGCCTTATGGTGGACAGATCAAAACAACTTGTCCCAAGGCCTATCCTTCGCAAGCGACCCGTCTCCACAAGTGATAACGATGGACGCGTCATTGGAGGGATGGGGAGCAGTGCTGCAGGACCTACATGTCAGTGGTCATTGGTCACCCCAGGAAAAACGCCTCCACATCAACCTGTTGGAACTCAGGGCGATACGACTGGCTCTGCAAGCGTTTCTTCCTCGCCTGGAAGGTTCACAAGTGCTTATCAGGACGGACAACACCACGGCCATGCACTATGTGAAAAAGGAAGGAGGGACCAGATCGCGCCCATTGTCACGAGAAGCCCAGCAAGTCTGGGAATGGGCGATCCACCACAAGATGTCTCTGATGGCAGAACACTTGCCTGGCGTCCTAAACGAAAACGCCGACAGACTGAGCAGGTCATCCTCGGTCAGCCACAAATGGGAGTTGAATCAGAAAGTCTTGGAACAAGTCTTCAGCCGGTGGGGAAGGCCGGACATCGACCTTTTTGCCACTCCGACCAACAAGAAATGCCGGTCTTACGCAAGCAGGCTTCCCCATCAAGATTCACTGGGAAATGCCCTTTCGATAGCCTGGTCGAAGACATTTGTCTACGCTTTTCCTCCCATTCCTCTGATACCACGACTAATCAAGAAACTCAAGGTGGAACCGTGCAGGATGATCCTGATAGCCCCGGCTTGGCCGAGGCAGTTCTGGTTCACGGAGCTCCATCTGTTGTCGATAGCTCCCCCCTTGCCTCTAAGGATTCTGCCGGATCTTCTCACGATGTCCGAAGGACAGATTTTGCATCCAGACCCTCAGTCGTTACACCTGACTGCATGGCTCCTGAACAGCGAGAATTTATCAACCTGCCATTGTCAAGGGAGGTTAGGAAAGTTCTGTCCCAAGCAAGGGCTCCTTCAACTAACAAAACTTACCGCCTTAAGTGGAAAAGATTCTGTTGTTGGTGTCGAAAGCAAAACATTGATCCATTCAATTCCAAGCCTCATCAGATCCTACCTTACCTGCTGTCTTTGGCCAAATCTGGTCTAGCCCATTCATCAATTAAGGTCCATTTGGCTGCTTTGTCACGATTCAGAAGGACAGACTCTGGGCCTTCATTATGGTCTTCCAGAATAATCAAGCAATTTCTTAAGGGCCTGTTCAGGGTCTATCCACCGGTGAGACCACCTCCTCCAACATGGCATTTGAATCTGGTCCTTTCTCAACTTATGAAGGGCCCATTTGAACCAGTCCATCGTTCTGACATCAAATATCTTTCGTGGAAATTGGCTCTTCTCCTTGCTCTCACGTCGGCTCGGCGTGTAGGAGAATTACAGGCTTTGACCATCCAAGAACCTTTCCTTCAATTCAAGAGGAACACTGTCATCATGAGGACTAACCCTAGGTTCATGCCAAAGGTTCCCTCGGATTTCCACTTGAATGAACCGGTCAGTCTGAAAACATTCTTCCCTCAGCCTTCCACGCCAGCGGAAAAAGCGTTGCATTCGTTGGATGTGCAGCGATGCTTAAAATTTTATTTGCAACGTACTAAAGATTTTCGAAAATCTTCTCAACTGTTTGTGGCCTTCGGGGGACCGAGTAAAGGCCTTCCACTATCCAAACAGGGTGTTTCAAGGTGGATCACAAGCGCTATATTACATTGTCACAAGGCTGCTGGTAAACCTCTGACTGGAAAGATACGAGCGCATTCCACAAGATCTGTGGCTTCTTCAACAGCCCTCTTCGCGGGGGTGCAAATTAAGGATATCTGCAGAGCTGCTACCTGGAGCAGCGTCCACAAGTTTACCAAGCATTACTGCTTGGAATCTCTGCAACAGGATGATGCAGCAGTAGGACAGGCTGTCCTGAGGAACCTCTTCCACTAATGGTGAGCTTTCCTTTCTTCCCACCTTCCATTTTTTCACATTTTGTATCTAATGTCATGTTGTCTACTGCTATTATTTACAATGCAAAATGTGATTATCTTGCCAACTGCTTACTACTCTGATACAAAGCATGGGAATCTATGAAAGTTCCAATACTGGGGTAAGAAAACAAGTTACTTACCTGTAACTTTAGTTCCCCAGTATTGGTAACTTTCATAGATTTCCATGCGCCCACCCACCTCCCCGGGGAAAGCTCAGCCTACAACAGATATGGTGTCTAAGTACACAACGGCTACGAAAATCTGAGGCTCTGAGGTTCCTTCAGGAAGGTTCTAAGTGGTGAGGCACTTCTGATTGGCTGAGGCCAAAGTTTGGTCTCTTTTACACAAAGAGGGTGATATGCTACAAAAGGAAATGAGGCCTAGGCCTTTTTCCATTGTCTTTTGTACCTACAGCTATGGTATTTTTGTTACCGAGACTCCCATTCCGACGACGGGGAATGATACAAAGCATGGGAATCTATGAAAGTTACCAATACTGGGGAACTAAAGTTACAGGTAAGTAACTTGTTTTCATTTTTGTCGGTCATTTTTCTGTGTAGGGACACTTTTAAGTGACCCTCGTCGTTAGAAATTTCTACATCGAGAAACGTCATTTTGCTGTTGCTTTGTTCGATAGAGAATTTAATATCCTGGTGTCTGTTGTTCAGCCATTGGTGGAATTCCATCAATTCCGTGTGGCTCCCCTGCCACAGGAGCCACACGTCGTCAATGTATCGCAGCCACTGTTCGATATGTGTCTTAAATGGATTATTATTATCAACAAATTTGTGCTCGTATTCTGCCATGTACAATACTGCCATCTCAGGTGCATAGGGACAACCCATGGCCGTACCTTTGATTTGAATAAAGAACTGATCATTGAAGCGAAAATAATTTTTCTTCAATGTCAATTCTGCTAGTTGGAGGATGAACGATGTGGGGACCCGGTGGGGCCTCTCCCTGGTGTCTAGATACATTTCCATGACCTCTAACGCCTCATCCTGTGGTATTTTCGTGTAGTGACGTGACGTCCATGGTCACCATGATCTCAGTTTCGTTGTTAAATTCCATTCCCTCGACTTTAACCAAGAAGTCGGTGGTATCCTTGAGGTACGACTTTACTTGACTCACAAACCGCTTGAGGAAAAAGTCTACATATTTAGAGATCGGTTCCAGGCACGAATCGCACCCAGAAACGATCGGTCGGCCTGGTGGGTCATTTAGACTCTTGTGAATCTTGGGTAAAAAGTACAAGATTGGTGTTCGTGGACACTTCTTTACCAGGAATTCTGCCTCCTTGGGTCCCACGAACCCGCTGTCAATCCCTGTTTGGACTAGTTCCATTATGGCCCCTTGTATTTGTTTGACCGGGTCTTCCTGGAGTTTTCTATACCACACTTGGTTATTTACCTGTGTGGACCCCTCAGCTGGATATTTGTCACGTGGCCAAATCACTACTGCCCGCCTTTGTCGGCAGGTTTGATAACAACAGTTGGATCCTCCCTCAGTTTTTTCAATGCCACTTTCTGTCCTTTACTTATATTCTGTTGGACATACTTTTGATTCCTTTCAAGTTTGTTCAAGGAGGATAATAATACTTGTTCAAATACATGAACCTGTTTCGGGATATTATGACTTGGACAGAAGGTGGATTTGTTCCTGAGTCCTGTTGTTTCCTTATCAGTACTTGGGGGTTGGTTGGCAAAAAATGCTTTTAGTCGTATTTTACGACAGAAAGCAATAATCTCCATTTTTATTTGGGCAAAATCTGTATGTTTTCTTGGGACAAATTTTAGTCCTAGGTTTAATACGGACTCTTCGTCCTGTGTTAAGACTTTTTCAGACAGGTTGACAACGGAAGAGGGTACCCTTACGACTTGTAGAATTGTTTCCATGTCCGCATTTCCCATGGTATTTTTTGCCTGTTGGCCCTTCTCTAAAAATTCAACTTGTTTTTTGTTGTTTTTACCTTTTGATTCCGACCCCGAGGAGTCTGATGAAGTTGTCTCTGAGAATGTTTTGAATCTATTGCGAGAGCGTCCCTGATAATTATATAGTGCTCCGCGCGAGTCTGCTTGTGAGTAATAGTCGTCCTTTAAGAATGGGTATGCCTTCTCTAACGTGAATGACTTTGAATCTCTATCGTACTGGGCAGTTTTATTATTGATAGTGATATCTTTAAACTGCAGGATTTCCTTCTCTATTAAAGTCTTTGCGTCGGGGATCACCTCACTTTCTGCAATGCTTTTGGTTAATGTCTCAATCTCTTCAAGTTCCTGTCGGCAAAGTCGTTGTGCGGTCTCAATGGTGTGAACCATGAGGTCCCAGCTACATTTTGTATTTATACGGCTGAAGCCTAATTTGTATTCCGCATCCTCCGTAAAAATTACTGGGACATTTTTCACCTGTAGCCCCCAAGGGATGGTGCCACCCCTTAGGTGCTGTAGGAGAAAGTGTCCGTGGAGTTCGGTTCTAATGTGTTTTTTGCTTAATCTAATAAGTTTGTCTGATTCGTTTTGTTGCTGGGCGGAGGTGCTTAAAGTGACATTACCGAATGAGGAAGAAGCTATTAGGTTTTGGATGTGGCTCTCGGAAAATGATAACGTATCTTTCTCAGACATAATATTGAGAAGAACTGCTAGTCCTTCTGTACAAAAAATGAGTCTGATTGGGAACACGCGTGAGTCTAGTGCCCTAATGACTCTTGCGGGTAACAACCTGCCCTTTCACGATGAAGCTTGCGTATCATCCGATACCACGATTGAAGGCACTGAATTTACCCACAAAAACATCAAATGGAAGAATGTAGGATTTTCCAACTGTCGGACACGAAATGTTGTGTATGCGATTGTATGTCCTTGTGACAAAATTTATATTGGGAAGACTAACCAACAAGTAAATACTCGCATCACGCAACACAGATCAAGAATAAAAAATAAGGTGGCCAATGCACCCATGGTACAGCATTTCACAGAGACTGACCATCGAGAAACTGAATTTAAATGGACAGTATTATACAGCGTCAGGCAAGGTGTCCCCCCGACACTGAAAATGTGCTTCTAACGAAAGAGGCATATTTAATCTTGAAATTTAATAGTACCCAAAGCGGGTTGAATTCACTGTCGGAGGTCTCCAGGCTCTAATCTCCTTAGCAAAAACTCAACGGTTAAAAACCAAAATAGTGCTTCGTGCGAGCCAGCATCAGAATGGATTGTCTGTATATGACCTTAGATTCACACAATATTATGGAAAACATTTTATTTTTGAATAATGTCCCATGCCTGGCGGCACCTCAACCACTTAGAACTACATGTCCCACAATCCTTGGATCACGTGATTGAAAGTTTCTTATCACGCCTGCAGCAAGATGGCTGTTGTTGCCAAAGAACGCCAGCTGTAACGCGGAAACACAGAGCGACTGAGCGCTGAAGACTGCCAGATGTCTCAACGCAGAATTCCTTTTCATTAAAGGTAGGAACCATGATTAGAAATGCAGTATAGAACCGCTATGCAATCGCGAGCGCAAGGCACACAGTGATTAAAATTTTTTCCCATTTTGAACAGATTGAAGAAAAACGACACCGCATTGCCAAGAGAGCAGGTTCACGTCCGCCGAGGGACGCCGCCCTTCAAGGTAGATCGATCCTGAGTATCCTTTATGCTAACCTTAGAATACAAGCTCGCCCAAAAAACAATTGTATAAACAATCCCGACTTTTTTTTAAATAGGGAGGACAAGCCACACCGAACCCCCAGAAGTAAAATATAAACAGAGCACACAAGAACATAAGGAGGAGACGGAGACCCACTTTAGGAGCAGCGGTGCTCTAAACAGGTATGAATCACGAGTACCGTCCACAAGTCAGGGAAGATCACCCCACAACTGCCATCATGCTAATAGATAAAACTATTTTACAGAGTTCCCAGAGACATTGAAAAAGTAAGAAGGCTGTTGAACCCCCTGGATCCGGCTACACGCAAAGTTACAGGTACACATCTGTTTATAGGTAGAGGTAAAGTGAAGCGAAATGGGTGAGAATAACAGAACTAAGGTGTTGTTCTCTTTTCTACTCACTGTCTAGATATAGAAAGGATAGAAGTGACAAGGCCATGATGAGACCCTGCTTATTGAATTAACGGGTTCGAAACGCGTCGGCATAAAGAAGGCTACAAAGCACACAGGACTCACTGCGATTTGGACTTACTGATTTGTACCCACTAGCCCTCTTGCAGACTCTTTGTCCTTCAATGATTCTATGAAAATCAGCATTTTTGATATAGGCATTTTTGTTTCAATGTAACTTTTTGAACATTTGCTGCAATAGAAAACAATGTGCAATGTGTTTCATTTTTGTTGGATTTGATGTCTTGAAATTAATGTGTTGTCATTCATGATTTCCACATTTGTTATTAAGTGTTATATGTTTCGTGTGTTTCTCCAACATGCAATAGAGATCCACTTTTGTACTTGAATGAATAAAAAGTAAAGGGTGAAACTAAATAAACCCACATAATCAGAAGTAGTCCTGATTTATGTGCTTGTATTATCAAGCAACAAAGAAGTGTGAGAGGAGCAAGTTGTATATTAATCGGCTGATCATATTGCAGCTTCTGGCTGGCTTCCAAAAATCTGACATTTGGTTCGAGGAAAGATGGCCATCACAAACATTCAGGAACTGTGATTTTGCCACCAATCCGTGGATATAAAGACCATCGCTTTATCTCCCTTGAACATGTTAAATAACACCATGAGCTCAATTCTTCATAGTATGCCACGGAATAGCAGTTTTTTTTCCCACAAGACATTTCTTTATAGCCTGTGAGCACCACCGAGGGAGGGGTAGGCTGAGTCCTTCACCAGAAAATTCCCTGACATTATACCTGCTACTAATATAACGTCTTCAAAAACATGTTATTGATGATGATCAAGCATTGGCGAGTCCATCAGAGTTGGCTTTTTCGAGTCCTACTGCTGAATCCAACCCTCCTGCTTTCCAGATGAGTATCTCTGGGTACTATATGGATCAAGATCATTTTTCTGCCGTTAGTTCTTCTGTTTTGTACACGCCTCCCGCACAGATTTGTGTTTTTATTTCAGTATTAAAACACACTTATCTTGTCCCTCGTTGGATATATGTCTGGATCATACTTTCTTTGGTTTTCTTGTTCATGTGGATTGGATTTGTGACAGTTTTTTCCTACTAATCAACGGCCATTAGCTCTGCTGCAGGTCTGGTTGATTGGGTGTTGGCCCCCCTTTCTTCATCACATAAAATGGAAAGAGTCTTGTCCCTTGTTAACATTTTAGCCGTTCCAGTGACTGATGGGATTGTTTGGTTTAAAGTCCTTTCGACATATTCAGTCCGAAGGAGATCCTGCAGACACCATGTGTGTTCAGAGTTTCTGTGGTGATGTAATAGTACTGAGGTTGAATTTGGATGATTGGGATGTTGAAACTGTATTATACTGTTTTTGAATCAGAAGATCTATACCTTAAATCTGCCAATTACGCCAAGATGTTCTGCTACCGTTTATGTGTACACCATTTTCTGCATAGAATTGGTAGACAGCGTCCCCATTTTAACTATACCCAATGGGAACATTTCCCAACTCTCCCTCTAGAAAGTTCCAAAAAGCAAAAATATACTTATTTTACGTGCTATGATACCTCAGACCCCGTGTCATATTATTTTAAATTCGCTCCAACACCACAAAAATATATGCTTACTCAAACTAAGCTTATATATATACTACTACATTTCTCAATCAGTTAGCCTTAAAGGTTATGATTACTGGAAGGACACTATTTATTTGAAATCGATTTGGGGTACGAAGTCCGCAAAACCTGTTGATTTGTATTTTTTAAAGATCTAGTTTGATCATTACCTTGTAATCTACCAGTAAAAGTAGCAGCAAATAACAAGAAAGCTTTTTTATAAACTTTTAAAGATATAGATAACCTATTTTAATTATGAGCAATGTTAGGCAAAAATGTAAGAGAATGAAAACCATTTTCTACAAAAAAATTGTAATTTTCGGTACAATATTTTTTGTAACTTGTTTCGAGCCTGTCTAATTCCCACACACATGATTTTCTTAAATAAAACAATCAAGCAGACTACTTGTCTGGGATTGGCTATCATAAAAAAAAAGAATGCCCAGACTTTTCCCTCTGTTGCCCGGTCTGATAATTGGCAGAGTTTTATAAATTACACAGAGGAACAATTAAATAACATTGTGCAGAATGGTACTTTTAATTTTTTGTTTTCGAGTCCTGGCAGGTAACTGCTGTGGCCAGTGGACATAAAGGGTTGTCATGCTCATTTTCTTAATTACACGACTGGGTTTAAATTAAGTGGACCTGATCCCCTAAACTAACATTCAACACATTCTTGTATTATTACCACCTATTTGGTGGGTAAGTTATGTGAACAATGGTTTAAACATTCTACACTGTTTGTACTGAAACAATATCTTTCTCTCCTGTTTGAGGACATTAATTTATTGGATTTTTGTTCATGCCTTCCCTGGCTTGGCAGTTCGGACTGGATTGTTCCCATGAGGCACAGGGTCAGACTGATTTGCAAATAGCCATGTCTGAACTGGGGTGGCAGAGTGGGCTAAAGAACGGTGATGGATTAAACCCAGATCTTTTGACTGGGTGTGAGTGTTTGATTGGTTCAGATGCCCCGTCCATTACCACCCCCTTTTGTACCGCTTTTGGCCGCCGTAAGTGTGGCAGGGTATGCTCAGACGTGAGTCCCTTGCTCACTTTGCCACTGGATTCAAGCAAGCTGGGCTGAAGACGGCTGGAATGCCAGAAACCGGTCCTCGGAAGCTTGTTTGCGGTCCAGGCAAGGCATGGCTTGGCAGTTCGGCTGGACTGTTCTCATGAGGCACAGGGTCAGACTGATTTGCATATAGCCATGTCTGAACTGGGGTGGCAGAGAGGGCTAAAGAACAGTGATGGATTAAACCCAGATCTTTTGACTGGGTGTGAGTGTTTGATTGGTTCAGATGCTCCGTCCATTACCACCCCCTTTTGTACCGCTTTTGGCCGCCATAAGTGTGGCAGGGTATGCTCAGACGTGAGTCCCTTGCTGACTTTGCCACTGGATTCAAGCAAGCTGGGCTGAAGACGGCTGGAATGCCAGAAACCGGTCCTTGAAAGCTTGTTTCCTGGTCCAGGGAAGGCATGGCTTGGCAGTTCGGGCTGGACTGTTCCCATGAGGCACAGGGTCAGACCGATTTGCATATAGCCATTTCTGAACTGGGGTGGCATAGTGGGCTAAAGAACGGTGATGGATTAAACCCAGATCTTTTGACTAGGTGTGAGTGTTTGATTGGTTCAGATGCTCCGTCCATTACCACCCCCTTTTGTACCGCTTTTGGCCGCCATAAGTGTGGCAGGGTATGCTCAGACGTGAGTCCCTTGCTGACTTTGCCACTGGATTCAAGCAAGCTGGGCTGAAGGCGGCTGGAATGCCAGAAACCGGTCCTCGAAAGCTTGTTTCCTGGTCCAGGGAAGGCATGGCTTAGCAGTTCGGGCTGGAATGTTCCCATGAGGCACAGGGTCAGACCGATTTGCATATAGCCATTTCTGAACTGGGGTGGCATAGTGGGCTAAAGAACGGTGATGGATTAAACCCAGATCTTTTGACTGGGTGTGAGTGTTTGATTGGTTCAGATGCCCCGTCCAGTACCACCCCCTTTTGTACCGCTATTATATAGATGAGCACACAAGCCAAAGACACACACATGGAACGAGAGCTCTGAGACAAAAGCACGGCGTCTGCTGAAAGTAGTACGTATCTCTGATTACAAAGGTACAGGGTCTGCCAGTAATCCCAGAGATCTTTGATAAATAATTATTCTGATAGATACATCTGCCAGTAGATTCCTCATCTTCTGAATATCCCCTTGCATCAGCAACATTCGGAAATTCTTTTTGTAGCTTCTCGCCGACGTGGACAACGTCACAGAGGCACGGCATCGCGCGCGACTCCGCTGACGTCACCAACACCATATAAAGCCCACGCCGGCCTGATGACATCAGTTCCCTTTTTCCTGCGTCGTCGACGCTAACGGTTTTCAAGGGATCGTCTGTAGCTGTACAGTAACTTTGTTACTTTGTAGTTATTCTAGTGTTTCTTTGTCTTCTGTCGGGATGTCTTCGAAGAAGACTGGCTTTAAAGCGTGCAGAGAATGTGGCAAGATGATGTCCATTACCGATTCACATGAGTGCTGTGTTTGGTGCTTGAGCTCCGATCACGACGTCCAGGACTGTTCTTCTTGCAAGAAGATGACTCCAAAGGCTCTTCGTGAGAGGGAAGCAAAACTCCTCGTGGCAACATTGAAGAGCAAGAAGGAGAAAAAGAGTTCGAAGTCGTGAACTCGGCGTTCAAAGTCAAGGTCTCGTTCGTTATTTAGCTTTAGTAGCAAGGGAGAGGGTTTAGGTTCCACTGTCCTATAAAATGACAGGTTTTTATATGGTCTATGGACTATTAGCCATGCTAACAGTATTTTTACTATGCATTTGTTTTTTATAATGGCACGTATACTGCATTTTAATAACTCAGTCAGGGGTTTCTATAGAGCGGCTACTCATCTGTGAGGGTCTCAAGGCGCTGGGGTGGGGCGGGGGGGCTGCTGATCCGATAGGGTGTTGATGTTCATTCAAAAAGCCAGGTCTTGAGGTCCTTCTTGAATTGGGTCAGCAACGTGTATTGCCTGAGGGGGAGGGGCAGGGTGTTCCAGGTCTTGGCATCGAGGTAAGAGAAGGATCTTCCTCCGGTTCTGGTCATGTGGATCCTAGGGACGGAGGCCAGGGCGATTTGGGCGGAGCGGTGTTGTCTGGCGGGTATGTGGAATGAGAGGATGTGGTTCAGATATGCTGGTCCTGTGTTATTTCAGAGCATGATAGTTTAAATCAATCAATCAATCAATTAATCAAACAGAGTACTTGTAAAGCGCGCTACTTACCCGTGAGGGTCTCAAGGCGCTGAGGGGAGGTGGGGGTGCCGCTACTGCTTGAAGAGCCAGGTCTTGAGGAGTCTTCTGAAGGCGAGTAGGTCTTGGGTCTGCCGTAGGTGGGTAGGGAGGGTGTTCCAGGTCTTGGCAGCGAGGTAGGAGAAGGATATGCCGCAGGAGGTCGTTTGTTGGATGCGAGGGACTGCGGCGAGTGGGAGGCTGGCGGAGCGGAGCTGGCGGGTGGGTGTGTAGAAGCTGAGTCTGCTGTTCAGGTAGTCTGGTCCGGCATTGTGGAGTGCTTTGTGTGCGTGGGTGAGGAGCTTGAAGGTGATCCTCTTGTTGACGGGGAGCCAGTGTAGGTCTCTCAGGTGGGGGTTGATGTGGCTGCGGCAGGGTATGTTGACGATCAGTCGGGCGGAGGCGTTTTGGATGCGTTGTAGTCGTAGTAGTTGTTTGGCTGGGATTCCTGCGTAGAGTGCGTTGCCGTAGTCCAGTCTGCTGCTGACGAGGGCCTGTGTCACTGTTCTTCTTGTTTCGGTAGGGATCCACTTGTAGATCCTGCGGAGCATGCGGAGGCTGTTGTAGCAGGAGGAGGAGATGGCGTTGACCTTCTTAGGCATGGAGAGGGTGGAGTCGAGGATGAATCCTAGGTTGCGTGCATGGTCGGTGGGTGTCGGTGCTGTTCCCAGTGTGGCGGCCACCAGGAGTCGTCCCAGGCTGAGGGGGTTGGTCCGAGGATGAGGACCTCCGTCTTGTCTTAGTTCAGCTTCAGACGACTGCTCCTCGGCGAGGCCTTCATTCCCTCGTGGAGGTTGGTTTTGGCGGTGTGTGGGTCCTTGGTGAGGGAGAGGATGAGCTGGGTGTCGTCGGCGTAGGAGATGATGTTAAGGTCGTGATGGCGGGCCACATGTTCTAGGGGGGTCATGTAGATGTTGAACAGCGTCGGGCTGAGGGATGAGCCCTGGGGGACGCCGCAGATGATGTTGGTGGCTTCAGGTTGGAAGGGTAGGAGGCGGACGCTCTGGGTTTCTACTGGGGAAGAAGGACGTTGTCCAGTCAAGGGCCTTCTCTTGGATTCCGCCTTCTAGGAGGCGTGTCTTTAGAGTGTGATGGCAGACCGTATCGAAGGAGGCTTACAGGTAAAGGAGGATGAGGGCTAATGTTTTTCCGTTGTCTAGTTGGCGCCTGATGTCGTCTGTGGCGGCGATGAGGGCTGTCCCGGTGCTGTGGTTTCCTCTGAATCCGGACTGGGACGAGTCCAAGATGTTGTTGTCTTCGAGGTGGCAGGCCAATTGCATGTTGACGATTTTCTCGATGACCTTCGCCGGGAACGGGAGCAGGGAGATGGGCCGGAAGTTCTTGAGCCCCTGGGGTCCGCCTTGGGCTACTTGAGGAGGGCATTGGTTTTGGCGTGTATCCAGATTTCCGGGAATGTCGCTGTTTCGAAGAAGATGTTGAGACCTTCCGTAGTTGGGGTGCGATGAATATGTGGTGTGGGCACGGGTCTGACGGAGATCCTGAGTGGAGGGAGTTCATGACCGTGCGTGTCTCGTCGTCGTTGGTGTTGGACCAGGTGGTCAGGCGGTTGGCGCTGGTGGTGTTCACAGGGGGGTGGAGTCTGGCGTAGTCGGGGCGATCGCGGTGTTGAAGCTGTTGTGGATGTCAGCGATCTTGTGGTGGAAGAAGATGGCTAGTGAGTCGCACAGTTCTTGTGAGGGCGGGATGTCGTTGGCGCTGGGGTTGGAGAGTTCCTTTACGATGCTGAATAGCTCTTTGCTGTCGTGTGCTTTGTTATCCAGGCGGTCTTTGAAGGAGGATCTCTTGGCTAATCTGATGAGGTGGTGATGTATGTGGGTGGCGTCCTTGTGGGCTGCGTGGTTGTCTGGTGTGCGTTTGTGGAGCCATATCTTCTCCAGTTTCCGGCATGCGCGTTTGGAGGTCTAGAGTTCGTCAGTGATTTTGTAGCCGTCCGGGATGGCTAAGGCGATGTCGGGCGCCGAGGAGTCGTTCCAACAGGTCTCGGTCAGGAAGGCAACGTCTGGGGTGGAGTAGTCGAACAGGCCCCAGAGATCGACGGCGTGTTTGCGTGCAGAGCGGGTGTTTAGGAGTATGCAGCGGAGGTGGTTGGGTCCGGTCCTTGGTGGTTTGGTGGCTCTACCGCAGGTGAAGCTGCAGGTGCGGCAGGAGAAAGGTCTGTGGGTGCGTTTCGGGGTGGCCTGGAAGGAGCTGGGGTCTCTGCCGGCGTTGAGTGCGTGAAGGGTGCTGGTGTTGTATTGGAGTCTGGCATTGTGGCATTTGCTGGAGCCAGGGGTTCTGGCGCTGGGCGCGGTCCAGGCGCGGACGGGCGCAGACGGGCTTGCCTTAGGCGCTCCACTGGCGCGGCCGTGCAACGTCCGGCATATATGGGGAGGTGGGAGGTAGGAGCAGCGAGTGGGCAGGGGGGCAGGCCGCAGGAGGCACAGCTGCGGGGAGAACGAGTGGCACAGAAAGAAAAACGGGGCAGAAAAGAGGGGGAAACAGTGGCACAGAGCAAAAAAAACGGGCAACAAAGGAGAGGGAAAAACGAGTGGCACAGAAAGAAAAAACGGGGCATAAAGGAGGGGAAAAAACGAGTGACACAGAAAGGAAACGGGGAAGAAAGAGGGGGAAACAGTCGCACAGAGCAGAGAAAACGGGGCACAAAGGATGGGGAAAAACGAGTGACACAGAAAGATAAACGAGGCAGAAAAGAGGAGGAAACAGTAGCACAGAGCAGAAAAAACGGGGCACAAAGGATGGGGAAAAAGGAGTGACACAGAAAGAAAAACGGGGCAGAAAAGAGGGGGAAACAGTGGCACAGAGCAGAAAAAACGGGGCACAAAGGAGGGGGAAAAACGAGTGACACAGAAAGAAAAACCGGATGGGCACAGCGAGTCTTTAGCAGCGGCAGCAGGGGCAGGAGCACACAGGCGGAGCTGCGTGGAGGTCTCCTGGTTATCTTATTGTGGAAAAGTACGAGTGAGAAAGAGAAAGGGTGTGTCCTGTTATCCCGATCCCTGAGAGGGTCGAGAGTGTTCTGTTCTGGTGTGCCAATTCACTTGTTTATGTGGTAAGGTTAGGAGGGCAAATGAGACACTATAGCTAGTCATACCCAGACTCATGGATACTGAGGTGGTATGGTGCCTTAGTCCCAACCTACTAATATTCTATGGTTCCAAGCATAGTTCTGTTCCAGAGCAGAATCCCAGCAACAGTTTAAGACCTGCAAGGAAAAATAAAACTGCTAAAACAAGCTCTTTAGTGATGATCGGTGGGCACAACTTTTAGGTGCCAGCTATGTCATTAGGCACTGGGCCTTCTGGAATATCATTGCCACAGAAAGGCTCTCCTTTCTCCACATTGGGAGAGGGAACGGACTGCATGCCCCTCAGACCTTCCTGACTTTGGCTATTGTTTCCTGCACCAGTCACCTTTAAGCCAGGGGAGGTGATGCTTCTTCCTGTCTTTGAGGATCCCCTTGATGTCTTATGACAGTGGGGACACTCTTCTGGTTGATGGATATCAAGGAAACTGACTATGGATGATTGTTTCCAGTCCAGGGAGGGATTGGCCTGGCAGTTCTGGCTGGACTGTTCCCATTGGACGCAGTGTCAAGACTGATTTGCATATGGCTGGTTTCAAACTGGAATGGCATTGGGAGCATAAAATATGGATTTAGGCCCAGATCTCTGTACTGGGGTGAATGTATGACATTGTTTTGCATTCTGTCCATCAATTGTTCTTTTTGCTTTTGTCACCAAGAGTGGGACAGGTATGCCCAGACGTGGTTCCCTTGATCTCCATGCAACTGGAGTCAAGTTATCCTGGCTGATAAGGGCTGAAACCCTGCAAACGGTACTAGGATGCTTATTTCCATTCTAGGGAGAACTTGGTCTGACAGTTGGGGCTGGACTGTTCCCATTGGACGCAGGTTCAAGACTGATTTGCATATGGCTGGGTTCAAACTGGAATGGCATGGGGAACAAAAAAACAATGGATTTAGGCCCAGAACTCTGTACTGGGGTGAATGTATGACATTGTTCTGCATTCTGTCCATCAATTGTTCTTTTTGCATTTGTCACTACGAGTGGGATAGGTGCGCCCAGACGTGGGTCCCTTGCTCTCCATGCTGCTGGAGTCAAGCTTCCCTGGCTGATGAGGGGGTGAAACCCTGCAAACGGTACTAGGATGCTTATTTCCATTCTAGGGAGAACTTGGTCTGACAGTTGGGGCTGGACTGTTCCCATTGGACGCAGGTTCAAGACTGATTTGCATATGGCTGGGTTCAAACTGGAATGGCATGGGGAACAAAAAAACAATGGATTTAGGCCCAGAACTCTGTACTGGGGTGAATGTATGACATTGTTCTGCATTCTGTCCATCAATTGTTCTTTTTGCATTTGTCACTACGAGTGGGATAGTTGCGCCCAGACGTGGGTCCCTTGCTCTCCATGCTGCTGGAGTCAAGCTTCCCTGGCTGATGAGGGGTGAAACCCCGAAACCAATCCTAGGATGCTTGTTTCGAGTCCATGGAGGACTTGGCCTGGCAGTTCGGACTTGACTGTTTCCATTGGGCGCAGGGTAAAGACTGATTTGCATATCACTGGGTTCAAACTGGAACAGCATGGGGAGCAAAGAAACAATGGATTTAGGCCCAGATTTCTTTACTGGGGTGAATATATGACATTGTTCTGCATTCTGTCCATCAGTTTTTCTTGCTGCATTTCGTACCTGGGGGACACAAGTTTATGCAAGTCATGCAAGAGAATACATCCCAAACATCATCAAATAAAGGGAGGCCAAACTGTTCAAGGTCCGTATCTGGGAGAATCAAAAAGCCTAAGTCGCTGGAGTCACCATTGTCAAAGTATATCTGCTGAAAACACAAGATGCAACAACAAGAGACTGAGCAGGGGCGCTCATCAAAAAGTCACAAAGGCACTCTTCTATGCTTCATGAATCCTTGTTAGAGCCACAATTGGTATTTTTTTCCCAGAGGACCCTGCACCTGCGGTTCCATCAGACAAAGGTAAGGCCTGCACCTTCAATACTTGTGTTTTCTGTCACCAGGCGTCAAGCCAGCAAGCCAGAGTTTCTTAGTCCTGTAACAGACAAAGCCATCTTTTTTTTTTCCAAATCTGTTTTATTTTTATATGAAGAACAGAGAAAGGGTCTATGTATACACAGCGTGAAGCCCACAACCCTCTGTAGGGCCGCCTGCGTTGATATGGGGAAGCATGGGTAGCATTACAAAAACACACCAACGCGGTGTTTACACAGCATGCCGCCTACAACCTGTGTTGGGCCGGGCTGGTGTTGCCTATGTTGTTGTATTAAATTGCGATCATGAGGAAAGTTCAAGACCCATAATTAGCAAGAACAGTATCATAACCCGAGATGAATATAAAGAAGTAGACAAGAGGCCTACAAGAAGAAAGAGGGTAAAGAACAGACAGCTAGAGAGCAGCGAGAGGGTTGGAGGTCCTGGAGGGGGTAAGATTTCCATGACAAGGGAGCCAGGTTAAAACAGAGATGTAGGAAGGTGGATATCTGACTATGGTTGCCCCCAACTTTTTGCCTAGTGTTTTGCTGGTTTTCGACATAGTTGGCCTGGGATCCTGCTATCCAGGACCCCAGGCTTCCTGCTCTCTCTGTTAAAATGGAATCCATGTACTTTAGGTGCATTTACCAATTGGTATTGGGTCACTCTTGTAAGTCCTTGTACAGTGTACCATAGGTACCCAGGGCATAAGTGAACCCAAGGCCTACCAGGGGCTGCAGCATGTATTATGCCACCCCTGGCTGGCCATCCAAATCTGACACAACTGGCTGATCAATCAGCTGGGGCAAGGTGGTGTAATCACCCTTTGCTTTAGATATAGTATACCTATATCTAACCCTAAAATGGACACATATCCTCCTTTAAGTCAGTCCTATAGCAGGCCTTAACAATCCTGAAGGCAGAGTACTTGGAATTATGTGAGATGAGCGGTTATTGCTAACTTTGGCATAGCATTATCAAAACATGTCGAGTAAGGTGTCATACGAATTGGAATACTACCCCCTCGCCAATTCTGGTGATGAGGGTAGCATTCCACCCTTCTAGAGGGATACGACATGTATGTAACTGTGAACCCCGGTTAAAATTAACTCGAGCCTCAGCATCACAACATGGATGCTGCCACCACAGACACAAGTCTGACCTTCTGCTGCTGGGAGTCCTTCCAGCGAGGGAGGCCTGGACAAAGGGTTTCCTGCCTTGGGAGGTGCTAGCACCACCCCAGACAGGATTTTGTGTATTGGGTAGGGCAGGCCTGAAAGGAATGAGACATGCCTGGGGCACACAAGGTGTCCCTGTGCATACACCGGTTCAAACCAGTTGCTGGGGCACTCCAGCCCCAGCTCTGGCGCGAAACCGGACAAAGGATAGGGCATGTAACCGCCCCCCTTCCTGGTCCCACCCATAGGAGGGACCTAGTCGCAGTACAGCCCCCTTTAGGAGAATAAAGGTAGGAGTTGGTCCCATTCCAAATCAGATTATCCTGAATTGAAACTTTACAAGAAGAAACTCTGGACTTTGACGTTCTGCTCCACAGAAGACTGAAGAAATCTCCCTTGTGGCCAAGGAGTGACCACCCTGCACAAGCAGGCACCATTAAGCGTTCCAGCGGTTCACTTTGTCGTCTTCCCGAGTGGATCCAGACTTCAGAGCCCGAGGAGACCCGGACTTCCAGACCTCTCCGACCTCTACCTACATCTGCAGCACAGCTGAGATCCGTGGGTGCGACGAGACACGTGGGACCGGCCATCTTGGAGAAACTGCACTTCGCTTCCAGCACGACTTCAGAGGCATCCTCGACGAAGTGCTTTGGGGATTGAGAAGCCCCAGCCCCGAGCAGCTCCTGCACAGATCAGCCCTCCTACATCCACGAGATCTGCGTGGGGCCCTTTTGCTTGATTGCTGCTCGACGCGTTGCCTGGTCACTTGACGGCTGGCTAGTGGCCTCCTAGACGTCGATCCTTGAAAACTACACCGCTGGTCTGGTTGCTCCAGACTGTCCCTTGCTTCCCTGCAAAGGAGAAGCACCCCGGACCCTCCTTGTCCGCACCAGACGACTTTTCCACTCACCGCGTGGGTTGCCTTTGCCAAGGCCTGTTGACGCCGAATCCGGAACCAACACTGCCGACAGCGAGGCCTGCGTGGGACAGCTCGTGCCTCCATCCTGGTCGTCGAAGACAATTCCTGGTCCACGTGGCTGCAGAGTCAAGTGTCCACTCTTCACCTGATCGCGACGACAGCCTCTGGTTCCTTCCTGGTTCCACTCCAGTCACTGGCTAGTGACTTTGAACACTGTCCCCTCTGCTTTCAGGTCCTCTTTTTCCTCGATCCACCCTTGGATCGCACCGGACATCTTCCTCCTGGTCGCCTGCATCTTTCTTCAAGGCTCCATAGACTTCGACGCGGAAACCCGACACACTTTGACACCTATGCACCCGCAGCCCGTGGGTGAGGTAACAAGAGCATTTCGGTGCTCAAGGGTAGATTGCCTCTCCTAGTGTCTGTGAGAAGGTGGCCTGAAATGCAGTGCTCACTATTCTATTGAACACTATGTATCAGTCCAGCAACCCTTATTGATGATTGGTTGTAAGTCAACCTTATAGACCAGCTATCCTAGTAGCGTGGATACGAACAGTCTAAGGCTAAAGACTCGAGAGGGCGTGTTAAGCCAGCTGTTATACCACACATATACCCCTTGAACACCAAGTGAAAGGACACCACACAAGTGTTATGAAAATAAACAGTGTATTTATTAAAATCACAACAGCCCTGTACTCTTTATGAGGACAGGGTACTAAGCACAACACAAAACTCTTACGAAAATACTTAAGTTAGCACAGTATATACAAATGCCCGAGGGGCACGGAAAACCATATACTCTGAAAGTGGTATGGCAATTGTAGCTTTCTCCTGGGGAGGGGTAACTGTCCAAAAGAAGGTTGTAGTTAGTTCAGACCTCCCAGTGGATTGTTTGTTGGGCAATGATTTGGAGTCATCACAATGGTCAGAAGTGGAGCAGAGGACTCACATGGAGATGTTAGGCTTGCCAGCACATGTGTTTGCTGTGACTAGGTCACAGGCCAGAAGATGCCCCACTGAACAGGTGCTGGATCCTGGAACAATGGACCAGACACCTTCCAAGAAGAAGAGCAGTAGGGTTAAGGCATTGCCTTCCCCCTTGCCCCAGGTTGTGGATCAAGTCTCAGAGGAGGCTGACCTACAGGAATTGAGGGAAACTGAGCCTAAAGAGTTCGAACTTGATCAAGTTGAATTTCTGGGTTCAGGTGGCCCCTCAAGGGAAGACCTGGGGAAGGACCAGTTAGACTGCCCTTCCCTTGAACCCCTCAGACAGCAGGCTGCTGCAGAGGCTGCTGGGAATGCCACAGGTACCCACAAGGTATACTGGGAAGATGAACTCCTGTACACTGAGGCAAGAGACCCCAAGCCTGGCATGGCCAGGAGGCTGGTTATCCCCTTGTCTCAGAGAGGTTTCCTCCTTACCTTGGCCCATGAGATTCCCTTAGCAGGTCACTTAGGCCAGACAAAGACTTGGGAGAGGCTTGTCTCACACTTTCACTGGCCTCACATGAATGAGGATACCAAGGAGTTTTGTCGCTCCTGTGTCACTTGCCAAGCCAGTGGTAAGTCAGGTGGCACAACAAAGGCCCCCCTTATACCAATGCCTGTGGTGGGGGTGCCCTTTGAAAGAGTGGGGATTGACATTGTTGGTCCAATGGAACCCCAGACAGCATCAGGGCACAAGTTTATACTGGTGGTAGTGGATCATGCCACCAGGTATCCTGAAGCTATTCCACTTAGGACCACTACAGCACCTGTAGTGGCAAGGGCCCTAGTTGGAGTGTTCTCCAGAGTGGGCTTCCCTAAGGAGGTTGTCTCTGACAGAGGTGCAAACTTCATGTCAAGCTACTTAACTGCTATGTGGAAGGAATGTGGTGTCAACTACAAGTTCACCACACCCTATCACCCACAATGCAATGGGCTTGTTGAAAGGTTCAACAGGACCCTAAAAGGGATGATTCATGGACTACCTGAAAAGCTCAGGCGTAGATGGGATGTCCTGATTCCCTGGCTTCTGTTTGCTTACAGAGAGGTCCCACAGAAGGGGGTTGGCTACAGCCCTTTTGAACTTTTGTATGGGCATCCTGTAAGAGGACCCCTGTGCTTGGTGAAGGAAGGATGGGAGAGACCTCTCAAAAAGCCTGCAACCAGCATAGTGGACTATGTACTTGGTCTCCACTCCAGGATGGCTGAGTATATGGAGAAGGCATCTGAAAACCTTAAGGCCAGTCAAGAACTCCAAAAAGCTTGGCATGACCAAAAGGCTGTCCTGACTGTTTATCAGCCTGGACAGAAGGTGTGGGTGTTGGAGCCAGTGGCCACAGCAGCACTCAAAGACAAATGGTCTGGGCCCCACACAATTCTTGAGCAAAAGGGAGAGGTCACCTACCTGGTGGACCTTGGAACTCCCAGGAGCCCCCATAGGGTGCAGACAGGGTTTTGTGTATCCTGGGTAGGCAGGGCTTTACAGGAAGGTGACTGCTGAGTGGCACCCCGGTGCTCACTACGCATAGGCCGGTCAGAACCAGTTCCAGGGGCACACCAGCCCCTGGCCTGGGGGAAGTCCGGCATGGGAGAGGGGTGTAACCACCCCCCTCCTAGTCCCACCCATAGGCAGGACCTAGTCACCGGGTTAGCCCCTTTTCTTAGTATAAAGATAGGAGCGGGCCCCCTGTTCAAATTAGATCATCCTGAAGAAACATAAGAAACGAATTCTGGACCCTTCGACATTCTACTCAACATAGAAGACTGAAGAATCTCCCTTGTGGTCAAGGAGTGACCACCCTGTGCAAACAGACACCATCCAGCCCTCGACCCTTGCTTTGTTGCAGTTCCCGCCGGAACTCGAGCGACAGAGATCGACGAGATCAAGCTTGCCTGCCTTCTCCCAGCCCGATCCACAGTCCCTGCAGAGCTGAGACCAGTGGAGGCGACCGGAAGCGTGGGGCACGCCATCTTGAAAAGGCCACGAGACGCTGACCGAGAGTGACCCTCGAAGCTGTACACCGGGGTTTGAGAAGCCCCCACCCCGAGCTATACTTGCACCAAAGCTACCCCCTCCACACTCGACGAGTGCTGCGTGGGGCCCTTCTGCTTGTGTTGGCTCGACGCGTTGGCCCGGTCCCTGTGCCGACGAAAACTTGAATACGACTTGCTTTTCTGGTTGCTCCAGATCTGCACCAGCTCCGGTGAAAAGGAGCCCCCACTCTGACCCTCCTGGTCTGAGTGAGAAGCAATCTCCCGGTTCCGCGTGGATTGCTTTTGCCAAGTGCTGTTTGCTGCAATCTTGAAGCCGACGGTGCTGACGGCGAGAGCCTGCGTGGGACAGATCGTGACCTGCTCCTGGACGTTGCAGATGCCCCAGAGCCCACGTGACAGCGGAGAGAAGCCTCTCGACAACCATCTGATTGCGCCCGACATTGCCTGGTTCCGTCCTGGTTCCACCCTGGTCACTGCTGAGTGACCCAGACTCTGTCCCCTCTGCTTTCAGGTACATCTCGACTTCGATCCGCCCTTGGATCACACCGGACACTTCTGCTTCACATCGCCTGCAGCTTCTTCAGCTTCAAGCACCAAGAGCCTGCGTGTCAAAACCCAACGCCACTTCGACCCTGTGCACCCACTTCCTGTGGGTGAGGTAACATTGCAACGCCGGTGTTCCTACACTGGTCCACACCTCTAGGGTCTGTGTCTTAAGTTTTGTTCCTCTAGGTTCAGCGGAAGTATCTTTAAACTCACTGTATGTAACTTTTACGCACCATTGACATCGCATTGGTGCAAGCCGCACTTTCCGTGCTGCACCCGAATTCCGTGGGCTACTCCCGACTTCAGCATTGCTAGTCCTGACTGCTCCCAGCGATTCTCTAGGCCCTAGGCCTAACCACTGTTCGATTGGTATCTCTTATACCACTTTTTTAGTATATGGTTTGAGTGGCCACCGGCCCTCATCCAAAATTGTGCAACTTTGTATGTTATACTGTGCTTTTGATTTTACGCTTGTGCCCCTTTCCTCATAAAGAGTACTGGGGAGTAATTTAGAAATAAATACATATATTTTTATAATATATACTTGTGTGGTGTCCTTTCATTTGATTACAGGATTGTATGTGGTAAAACAGCTCGCTTAACACGACCTCTTAAGTTAAGCCTTTAAGGCTGCTTAGTCCATGCTACCACTAGGATAGCTTGTCTAACAAGGTTGACTTACAACCAGACATCTTTGGGGTTTGTTTGGACTGATACCAAGTGGTTCCAGAATTGGAAACACTACATATCAGGCCAACTTCTCACAGTGTCCAGTTACTTACCTTTTCGTAACGTGTACTGTCCATTGACTTTGTCCCGCATCTCGCGTGTGAGTTCACACTCTGCACACGCGTCCCGTGGGCCTCCTGCTACTTACCTAAAGTTAGGGTAGTGTAGTCCCAGGGATTCTATAGCCTCTGGACAGCTCCATTCCTTCAATCGATTCCCTTATACCACTTGTTTAGTATATGGTTTGACGTGCCCCTAGGGCACCATTGTAATTCGTGCAACTTAAACGTATTCTTCCTAAGAGTCTTGTCATGTGCTTAGCCCTCTGATCTCATAAAGAGTTCAGAGGTGTTTGTTATTAATAAATATATTGATTATTTTCATAACAACCTGTGTGGTGTCCTTTCACTTGGTATTCAAGGGGTTATATGTGGTAAAACAGCTGGCTTCACATGCCAAAAGAGTTTAGCCTAAGACTGCTCTGTCCATGCTACCATTAGGATAGCTGGTCTATAAGTTTGACTTACAACCAATCACCATAAGGGTTGTTTGGACTGATACAAGGTGATCACTAGAACTAGTGAGCATCATATATCAGGCCAACTTCTCACAAGAGACACCAGAGGTAAAAGATAGCGGGAAGAGGGGGAACAAGAGGAGCCAGCAGTATTCTTCAATTGGTCTATTAACCAGCGCCTGCTCCGTGCAAAGCGAATAGCGGGGCCATTATGATGATTCAATCAGTCTGTCAGGCTCAGGTGGGGCTACTGCATCTTCAAAGAGGCGCAAGGTTCAGAGTTTCGGGGGCTGGTGACACGCGTGTTCTATTTTACAGAGATATTGAACCAGTGGCTACCTAATTTTGATGAAGTGGGTGTCGCAGTACTGCAAGCGCGCTGTAAAGAGTTCCATAGTCACTACGTGTTATAGGTGCAAGAACCAAGCAGCAGTGTGGGGGGGGGGGGGGGGGGGGGGGGGGTTCTACTTTTTTCCAGTACAGTGCTATGAGTTGTTTTGCAGCCTGTAGCATAGGGAGAGCAATGTATCAGTCGCTACCGGTGAGCGCTCTTAAATTATCTGGCTTAAGGCCAAGCAGAATCGTGGCAGTGGAATCAGGCAGCGGGAAGCCAAGTACCTCTTTAATATGACTGAGGATCTCCTTCCAGAACAGGGCCAGGATTGGGCACGCCCACCAAACGTGTATAAAGTCCCCCGAGGCGCTCAAGCATCTCCAGCACAGTGGGGAGGTCGTGGGGAACATCTTGTGCAATAGAGTGGGTGTATAGTACCACTGCTTCACGATCTTATACGCAGTTTCTCATTGTGACACACTGCAATGTACCTTCGGTATGTCCCTCCACAGCCGTATCCACTGAACAGGTGTGATGTCTATGGACGCTGACGACTGCCATTGACGCTGGTACGGGTGTGTAGTTTCCAGCGGAGGTGCTGTTGAATCTGATACAGCCGATAGATAAGCCCACTTGACTCAACAAAGGAGCGCACCAGGCGCTTAAAGGGGTTAAAGGGGCGGGTGGCGGCTTGTTGCATCTCAGGCGTGAGCAGCCAGTGCCGTAGCTGTGCATATTGAAGCCTAGCTTTCTCTGGGAGTCTGAATTCCTTTCTGCACTGGGCAAAGGTTTTGAGCCTATCCCCGTCATATAAATCCCGAATCGTTGTGCATCCACCCTCCAGCCAGTTCGAGAACTCTCGCGGGTTGGTAGCCAGTGGAAATAACTGGTTGCCTGCTAGGGGAGTATGTGGTGAGGGGAAAATAGTGAACCCCTTGGGCACTGCCACTCCTTCCCAGATATCTAGCACAGTCTTGGTGGGCACTGCTATGTAGGTGCTGCGAGAGGGCGCAGTCCGGTAGAGACAGGTTAGGTCCCAAATGGTTCATCCGGTTACCACCCTGTCCATGTGGAACCAGATCTTTTCACTCTCATATTCTGTCCACTCCTGATCCAAATGGAGCCAGTGATATCCCGTTGAAGGCTCTGTATCTGGTGCTGCGGTATGGGGGTGGGAAGACATTGAAACAGGTAAAGAAGTTTTGGAGTACTGACATTTTAACCGCGTTCAGGCGACCCAGCCAGGAGAGAGTCGGGGATTTCCAGCCCTCAAGTCATCCAAGACGGTTCTCCTACACTCCCGCCAATTCGTTTGGGTCCAGGTGGCAAGTGAGGGGGTTCGCTGAAGCCCCAAGTATCGGATGGAACTAGAGGCCCACTGGTAGGGGACAAGGACTTTCAGAGCTGGTATCTCCTCTTCAGGGATTGTGAGATTTAGCGCCCATGACTTCCCATGGTTGATTTTAAGTCCTGAGGCCAGCTCAAAGGATTGTAGCAAGGAGTGTAGCGCTGGGAGGGAAATACGCTCGCGAGTTAGAGTGAGTATAAGATCATCAGCAAAGAGTGCCACTTTATTTTGCTGTCCTGCGAGTTGAATGTCCTGTATTTCCGGGTCCTACCTAATCATCATAGCTAAGGGGTCTACCACGAGGGCAAATAGCAGAGGGGACAGGAGGCAGCCCTGCCGCCTGCCTCTGTGGATAGAGACTGGGTTTGTTAGTTGGCCATTGACTCGCACCCGAGCCTGCGGGGAGAGATAGGGGGCCATGATCCTAGCTATCATATTCTGGCCTAGTCCGACTTTATTCAGCACCGCTGCAGGAAGCTCCAATCGACTCGATCGAACGCTTTCCCCGCGTCAAGCGATAGAAGGCTTGCCGGTATGTTCCAGTGTTGCGCTTTCCCCACAAGGTGGGCAATGCTGCGCAAGTTGTCTGCTCCCTGGCATTTCCGAATAAAGCCAACCTCGTCCGGATGTAGAAGACCAGGCATGTGCGGATCCAGGCGCTTCACCAGTATTTTGATATAGATTTTTAAGTCTGTGTTCAAGAGGGTGATGGGGTGATAAGAGGAGCATAAGGTAGGGTCCTTGCCCGGTTTGGGAATGAGGGCTATTTCGGCCATTCCCATAGATAGAGACGGCCCGCCCTGTCGGAGAAGGAGTTGAACAATCGCAGGAGGTAGGGTTGGAGCTGCGGCAGGAACAGGCGATAGAAGGCCAATGGGAGGCTGTCTGGGCCCGTGACTTCCCTAGGGGAAGGTCCTTCAGCGCACCTACCAATTCTTCTTTAGTAAGGGGTTCTTCCATTTGCTTGGCATGGTGGGGGCTAATCGGCGTCCAGGTGCATTGATTCAGTATTTCTTTCATCCGCTCCGGGGGCGGCTCATTCGCAGTGTAGAGGCCTGCGTAATATGCCTGAAAGGCCTCACGTTTGGCCCTCTCTGTGGTGACCCTCTCGCCATCGGTAGTCTGAACGTTAGCTATGTGTGCTTTCGCGGTGCGCAGTCGCAGGCGTCTTGCCAGCATTTTGCCCACCTTGTCCCCCCCTCAAAATGTCACTGTTTTAGCGTTTACAAGGTTCTCTCAGCCTTGTTGGTTCAGAGAAAGCGGAGCTGTCCCCGGAGGTTAGCAAGCCGGCGTTTTGCACGCTAGTGTGAGATGTTCCTGAGCCTGCCTCCTTAATGTCTTTGGAGAGATTGTCTTCTAAGAGACGGGCCTTGCACGTCCGGGTGATTGCTAGGGAGGTGATATGACCACGGATTGTGGCCTTAAACGCATCCCACACTACTGGGAAGGGGGTTTCGGGAATATCGTTGATCGGAAAATAGGAGTCGAAAGTTGTCCGTATGCTCTCCACATCTACCGGATCTCGTAGAATATGTGGTGGTAACCGCCATCGCGGGGTACGGGAGGAGCAAGCGGCTGGATCCTGCAGTAGGAGTTCATGATGTGCGTGATCGGATAGCGAGATAGCGGACATGGACCCCGAGAGCGCGTCGCTGATCAAGGTTTGAGAGATAAAAATTTAATATATCCGCGAGTACGAGCGATGCACATGTGAATAATACGAGTAGTCTCGCACCTCAGGGGAATGATATCTCCAGGTGCCATCCGGGCTGCGGAAGACCTTGGATTCCCCCCTGATGCCAGCTTTACAAAGGATTGCCACTCCTGCCGTTTTAGTGGGTACGTAGCCCAGAATTGAAGAGGATACTAAGGGTGAGCCATGCGCAGGGTATCAGCTTTTAGAAGATGGGTCTCCTGAAGGAGGATAATGTCTGGATTGTTCTACAGAAGGTAGCGCCACGTTTGCTGTCACTTGGTGGGAGAGTTAAGGCCTTTAACATTGAGGGCTCTAATCTTCAGGGGCAAACAGTGGCCCTGGTTGTTTTAAGACCTGAGTTAGTCCTTTATGCCACTGTAGGAAGCGCTGTGGGGCAATAGAAAGATGCAGGGGTTGGCCACCCTCATCAAGGAGAAAGCTCTATCTCTGAAGGACTCCCCACCGCCATGTCGAGAGATATAGAGAAAGTTGGAAAGAAGGAAAGGAAGATAACAAAGAGGTGTAACCCAAGAGTAGGTAACCAACATTGGCCAACCGGGCCACAGTGACCTGTTCCAGTTGTGGTTCAGACTAAACCTTAAGGCTCGGGTGATCCCTGAGATGTCACTCTCCCAAGAACAGGTGAGGGGCGGGTCGTCAGGCATTTGTGAAGACTTTTGGGGGAGTGGTCCGGTACCAACGACGCTGCTGCTGTGGAGCTGGGGTGTGACCAATTCCAGAGGATGAGCACCGACCCCATTGGGTTTCGGGACAGAATCGAAGATCGATATTTCCTGACATTAGCAGAAGCCAGATTTTAGGTCATCAAGGGGATGTAAGGCGGGAGCTTGCTGCGGACCTGTCCCCCTCAAGGGATCGAATGTGTTGGATGATGTCATTCTTTACCTGCGAGGAGGATTGCTCGTCCGGGCGGGGGGAGCGCCGGGAGCAACGCACTGTAGATCAGGAAGACTTTGTCCGGTTTAGCTTCGCAGGATTCAGTCGCAGTAGAATAAAGGACCATCTCCTGACATCACCAAGTACCCTGACACGGGGTTTCCCCCCAGGGTCTTCGAGTTATCAAGCGAGGGACACTAGGTAGGGGAGGGGTCAGCAGGGCCAAAGGCTCTGAAATGACATAAACACAACCATAAGATAATGTCAAACAATCTACTCTCTTCAATTCTCGCTAAAGCACATATGTCCTGTTTGTCCTCTGCATACGTATATAACAAAACACCATATGACACCCTGTAACACCATCTGATGAGGAAAGCAGAATCATGTATCAGTGTATATTCATTCATAAATAGACTCTCAACAAAGTGCTTTATCAGAACCCCTACCCTGCTTGGAAATCCTATGACATCACAGGACCTGAAAACCTCCAGGGAATTTTGAATCCGAAGGTAGAAAAGCAAGGTTCGAAATTACCCTGAACTGAAGGCTACCAAAGCGATGATACAGGAGCCTTCCTTGGAAGTAGACACTTGGTTACCCCCTACCTAGGAAAGTATGTTGCTCTGATATCAAATAAACCATATTCGCTGTTAATCTCACAGCAAAAGCATAAAAGTGAACTTCAAAGGAAAATCCTCAATTACGGTAACTTGCGGTTGCGACCACCGCCAAGCCCCGCACTTAGTATCTGTTTGTATGGATCCTAAATAACAGACGGTGTTACGCTGCAGCCACACGCAGTAACCTGCTGTAATGTCCATTGAACCCTTTCCACACAATGTAACAGACGGCGTTATGCTGCCTCTTCAGCACGCAGTAACCCGCTGTAATGTTCACGCCTAAACCAAGAAGAATCCTCACATACGGTGTTACGCGGCAATCCAGCACGCAGTAACCCGCTGTACCGAAGAGAAAGATCCGCCAAGCAGCAAAAGCCCGCTAGCAGAACATCGGCAACAGAAGAGAGACGGTGCTTCAGCCGCAACCGCTCCGTTTACTCACGAACACTGCTGAAGTTCAGTCACAGCATTCTTCAGCTCCATACACGCTCTCCAGAAGCAGGACTCGCTTCGCCAACCCGACGAAGATCCAAAACAGGAAGAATTACGCGCAACCTCTCACGCGTCATGACAGGATTTATTACTTCCTGTTAGCACACCGGAATCATGGGAAATGTAGTTCCGTACCGCATAACGTTGCTACAGTGGCTGAATCCTGACAGTACATCCCCTTTCCTAACGCCTCCCCGGCCCCGGCTTGGCAGGGAACCGGCGATGGAATGAACGAACAGCTGCAGGGGCATGCACATCCCGACATGATTCCCAGGAATCGTCTTCAGCTGTATACCCCTTCCAGGACACCAAGGACCACAACACCCCCCTGCGTATCTTGGAATCCTTGATTCTCCTGACCTCATATTCCAGCCCCCCGTCACACAACACCGGAGGAGGAGCTCGACGTCTAGCTCCCACAGCTGGCTTCAATAGACTTCAATGAAAGACGGGGTGTATTCTCAATGAACCGGGCAAGCGCAACTTGTATGCAACAGGATTGATACGCTTCACCAGCGTGTATGGCCCAATGAACCTGGGATGGAATATGCTGCGCAACTTGAACTTGATGTTCTTGGTTGACAACCATACCTTTTCTCCCACCTGATATTGAGGTCCGTCATGTCTGTGTCTGTCCTCCCATCTCCTATACACCTCCTTAGCCTGAATCAAGTGCTGTCTCACCTTTTTCTGTAGGTTTTGCAGTCTCCTGACTTCCATCAGTACCCTAGGCTGATTGCGAACCTCTACGGGGATGTTGATAGGCAGTACCTTAGCGTCAAACCCATACGTGGTATGGAAGGGAGACAGACCAATCGAACTGTGCCATGAATTGTTATATGCCAGTTCTGCCATCCACAACATGTCTACCCATGATTCCTGAGCATCCTTGGCATAACATCTCAAATACTTTTTCAGTGTCTGATTCAACCTCTCCGTCTGACCGTCCGTTTGCGGATGGAAGGCGGTTGAGAGTGAAGAATCGATGTGCAAAGCCTTACACCACATCTTCCAGAACCTGGCTATAAATTGAGGTCCCCTATCCGACACGATAGTCTCAGGTACTCCATGCAGTTTAATCACATTAGACATGAGAATTTGGGCTGTTTGGCTGGCAGTGGGAAGGTTGGTACAAGGGATAAAGTGACCAAGTTTAGTAAGGCTGTCTATCACCACCAAGACAGCTGAGAACCCTTTTCTAGGGGTAGACCTGTGATGAAGTCCAAACTTATGTGTGTCCAAGGACTCCTAGGCGTGGGCATGGGCATCAATTTCCCTTTCTTGCCCCTTGTCTCTCCTTTCGCCCTTGCACATTCTTCACATTCAGTCACCCATCCCGCCACATCTTTATTAAGCTCTGGCCACCAAAAGTGTCTCTGCAACAACTCTTGTGATTTCTTGATACCCTGATGACCTGCCAAGGGAGACACATGACACCACCGAAAGGCCTCTTTTTGTAGAGAGGAAGTGGGTAGGTACAGTTTAGAGCGATGGAACAGCAACCCTTGTCGCATTGACCGCTCGCTGTTTTGAGCCACCCATGCATTCCATTCTCCAACAGAGCGGTGTTCCTTTACCTTATCCAAGAACCTTTCAGCTGTTACAGCACCCACCACCTTGGATGGTTCTATTATAGAACCAGGTACAGCCTCGATCGAACAGTCCTCTCCAGTATCTAACCTGGACAAAGAATCCGCTTTATGATTTTCCGCTCCTGGGCGGAAGGTCACCACGAAATCATACTCTGCGAAAAACTGCATCCACCTCATCTGTCTTTGCGAGAGATGTCTTGCTGTTCTCATGTATTGCAGATTCCTATGATCTGTATATACTGTGATAGGATGTCTGGCACCCCACAAATAGTGTCGCCATTCCTCAAAAGCCTTTTTAATAGCCAGCAGTTATTTTTCGGCTATAGTATAATGTTTTTCGGCTGAATTCAACTTCTTGGATAAGTAAGCTACTGGATGTAGCTGTCCTGTGATCTGATCTCTTTGGGACAAGATCGCTCCCACTGCTTCATCAGATGCATCTGCCTCAACTATGAAAGGATCCTCTGTACGAGGATGAGACAAAACCGGGGCTTCCGTAAACGCCTTTTTTAGAAAGATGAATGCGTCGTCAGCCTCTTGTGTCCACTGGAACACACACCCTTTCTTTAGCAACCTAGTAATGGGGACAGCCACCTTGGAGAATTGCAGGATAAACCTTCTGTAGTAGTTCACAAAGCCTAAAAAGCATTGCACCTCCCTAACTGTCTTTGGTGTTGGCCATTCTTGCACAGCTAGTACCTTTCTGTCGGCCATCTGCAAACCCTCCGGACATAGCATCACTCCCAGAAATTCAACCTGCCTCACTCCAAACTCACATTTGCTAAGTTTGCAATACAGTTTATGCACCCGTAGCTGAGCCAACACTTTGCATACATGACCTACATGTTCTTGTGGAGTTACTGAGTAGATCAAAATGTCGTCTATATAGACAACGATGAACAAATCCACGAAGTCCTTCAGCACATCATTCAAAAAAACTTGGAATGCTGCAGGAGCATTACATAGGCCGAAAGGCATGACCTTATATTCATACAGCCCGTACCTGGTTTTGAAGGCTGTTTTCTATTCGTCCCCGCTCTTTATTCGTACCAAATGGTACGCCCCCTTCAAATCTAGGCGTGTGTAAATTTGGGCCTCCTTAACCTGGTCTAATAACACAGAAATTAAGGGCAACGGATATCTATTCCTTACTGTGTTCTTGTTGAGGACTCTATAATCTACACAGGCCCTCAGATCGCCATTCGCCTTCGATATAAAGAAAAGAGGCGACGCAGCAGGAGACCTGGAAGGCTGTATGAAACCTATGTCAAGGTAGTGGTCCAGATACCCCCTTAAGTGCTTAGTTTCAGGTTCGGAAAGTGCATACACCCTACACGACGGAATAGTAGCCCCTTCAATCAGATCTATACGGCAATCATACTCCCTATGGGGGGGCAGGAGCTCCGCCATCTTTTCACTGAATACGTCTTCATACTGCACATACTCCAAGGGTAAAGACACCTCCTTCTCTTCTGCAGTAGCCACTACATAAGCTTGAGACAAGGCTGTAACCGCTACCTGATGCAGCGGAAACAAATGGTCTATGCATTCCTCAGCTGAGAACGTGATGGTTTTTGTCTTCCATTCTATGATGGGATTATGGAAACACAACCATGGCATGCCCAATATAACCTCGTACTGAGGTGCCTCTATTATGTTCAGGGCCAGGCTCTCAGTGGGCTTCTCCATAACCATTTTGTATGTCAACACCACCGTCTCCGTTCTTTCCACTATCAACCCTGATTTCAAAGGTTGTCCATCAACAGTAAACACTTCTTCCGCCTTTCCCAATCTCACCCTGTGTATGCCAAACCGGGATACCAAGCCGCTATCGATAAAGTTGCCTGTGGCACCTGAATCCAACATCACTTGTACCTGATGTGTCTCATGTTTGTGGGTTAAATCCATGTGTATTTTCTTGTGTGTCTCACTTTCCACCAGCGCCAAAGCCGTCAGGGAAGGAAGCTGCAACCCTTGGTCTGACCTCCCCTTCTCCAGTGGTCCGCTGCTCTGCGATTGACTACCAGATGATGACACAGCTACTTTTTTGCCACTGGTCCACAAATCAGAGGATTTGGGTTTGGTGGGACACTCTCTTACGAAATGCCCTCTCTTCCCACAATACATACATAACTCTTGCATGCGTCTAGTGTTTCTTTCTTCTTTGGACAGGGCAGGTCTAACCGCACCTATTTCCATAGGTTCTGCTCCCATCTCAGGAGAGGAGATAGGTTTACGGGAAAACCTGTCATACCTATTTGACCCCCTGTCCCATCTCCTTCTGTCCCCACCTCTGTCAACCATCCTGCCATCTAATCTCAGAGTCAAATTAATCATAGCAGCACAAGTGGTAGGTTGGGGATCTATCTGGGCTATGACATCCTTGAGCTCGTCTCGTAGGCCCTGGTAAAACAAAGACATCCTTTTCTCCTCGGGCCACTCAATCTCTGCTATTAACCTGTTAAAGGTGGTTAAATAAGTGATCAGGTCCTTCTTCCCTTGTCTTAATTCAAGCAGTTCCCTATCTGCGCGAAATGTTGTTGCTCTGCGATCAAATACACGCTCAAATTCTGCCTTGAACGCTGCCCAATCCGATAAAATGTCATCATTGTTTCTTACCAAAGGTACAGCCCAATTAGCCGCATCCCCAACTAAATATGAGATGGCGAAGGCGACTCGTGAGTGGTTACTCGGGAAGGAAGCGGGTTTACAGGAGAAGTGTAGCATTATCTGTGTTAAGAACACCTGAACCTTGGAGGGATCTCCGGAGTACCTCTCGGGACTGGCCAGAGGAATGGGAGGGGGGACAGTCACCTGAATCTGAGAGGGCCCAGCACCCGCATCAAAAGGATTCCTGGACAACCTCTCAACCTTATCCTTTAATGCAGCAGCCCCTGCTTTGGAAGAAGCCAACTCTTGCTGGACTAACAGAAGAGCCTGCATCACATCATCCATGGTAGCCATTATTCTACTACAAACGAACCTGGCGAAGCATATATCTTAGGCGCGTAATTCTGTCAGGTTTAGCTTCGCAGGATTCAGTCGCAGTAGAATAAAGGACCATCTCCTGACATCACCAAGTACCCTGACACAGGGTTTCCCCACAGGGTCTTCGAGTTATCAAGCGAAGGACACTAGGTAGGGGAGGGGTCAGCAGGGACAAAGGCTCTGAAATGACATAAACACAAACATAAGATGATGTCAAACAATCTACTCTCTTCAATTCTCGCTAAAGCACATATGTCTAAAATACCTGTTTGTCCTCTGCATACGTATATAACAAAACACCATATGACACCCTGTAACACCATCTGATGAAGAAAGCAGAATCATGTATCAGTGTATATTCATTCATAAATAGACTCTCAACAAAGTGCTTTATCAGAACCCCTACCCTGTTTGGAAATCCTATGACATCACAGGACCTGAAAACCTCCAGGGAATTTTGAATCCGAAGGTAGAAAAGCAAGGTTAGAAATTCCCCTGAACTGAAGGCTACCCAAGCGATGATACAGGAGCCTTCCTTGGAAGTAGACACTTGGTTACCCCCTACCTAGGAAAGTATGTTGCTCTGATATCAAATAAACCATGTTCGCTGTTAATCTCACAGCACAAGCATAAAAGTGAACTTCAAAGGAAAATCCTCAATTACGGTAACTTGCGGTTGCGACCACCGCCAAGCCCCGCACTTAGTATCTGTTTGTATGGATCCCAAATAACAGACGGTGTTACGCTGCAGCCGCACGCAGTAACCCGCTGTAATGTCCATTGAACCCTTTCCACACAATGTAACATACGGCGTTACGCTGCCTCTTCAGCACGCAGTAACCCGCTGTAATGTTCACGCCTAAACCAAGAAGAATCCTCACATACGGTGTTACGCGGCAATCCAGCACGCAGTAACCCGCTGTACCAAAGAGAAAGATCCGCCAACCAGCAAAAGCCCGCTAGCAGAACATCAGCAACAGAAGAGAGATGGTGCTTCAGCCGCAACCGCTCCGTTTACTCACGGACACCGCTGAAGTTCAGTCACAGCATTCTTCAGCTCCATACACGCTCTCCAGAACCAGGACTCGCTTCGCCAACCCGACGAAGATCCAAAACAGGAGGAATTACGCGCAACCTCTCACGCGTCATGACAGGATTTATTACTTCCTGTTAGCACACCGGAATCATGGGAAATGTAGTTCCGTACCGCATAACGTTGCTACAGTGGCTGAATCCTGACAGACTTGGCAGGGGTGGGAGATTTGTTGGGCTGGGAGGCCGTGTTGAAGAAAGGTGAAGGAGCTGGGATGCATCCCTGTAAGACATCACCACCCGGCGCTTGCATTCCCATTGGAAAATGAGAACGAATGGATGTCCCCACTGGTATGGAATATCAATACTTTGTAGCTCATCCGTCACTGGTCTGAAGTCTCGGCGTCTTCGGAGGGTATTGGGCGCAAGCGCCTCGAACCCTCCAGTCCACAGGGGCCCAGGTAGTGCCACGAATAGTCCAGTTTGCGAGAAGAGCGCGTCAGCAGCCGGCGTGCTCCCCACGGGCCTCAACCGCATGATCAAGTGCGTCAGTGGCTGGTGAGTTGGTGATGGTTCTGTATGGCGCGCACCGTCAAAGTCCCGCCGCGACAGGCTACTTGCAGACCTCAGTGCCAAAGTAGAGGGAAGGTCTCCAAGTTCGCAGATCTCTCGCCCACCCTCAGAAAATGGCGCTGGGCTCAGGGCATGCCTAGGTGCGTCCTTCTGTAGTTAGTAGCAGGAGAGTGAGTAGGGGGCCACGGGCCACGCAGGAATCTCGGGGGGAGCCACAGGGACCAGTCTCACCAGCAGTCACAGGGGTGGTTCACCAGTGGCATGTAGGTTAGGCATCTGGGGCTCCCCGCCGTCAGATCGACCCCGCCTTCTGTTGTTTGCTTAGCAGCAGGCCTCAGGCAAGTGCAAGGTACCAGGGCCGCGTGGGGCCAGTAGGTGCAGGGGCGCAGGGGGGAGAAGTGGAAAGGCGTGTCAGCGAAGTGCGTCCCCACCCCCTACACCTCACCTGCACCCGCACCGTGCTTCAATACTGCAAAGGACCATCCGTGGGAAAGAGCAGGCAAAGCGGAGCATGACGGAGGCTCACATCCAGCCGCGGGTCAGCCAGGCCAAGGAATCACCATCACTGGGGCCCCTTGCCGTCGGGGCGCCGCCAATACTACCAGAGCGGGTGTGGGCCGCCTCTCAAGTGGTCAATGTCAAAGGGGGGCCGCTACCTCAGGTGTATGCATCTGCTTAACCCGTCGTCCGCTAGCACTAGGGAGGGAGGTGAGACCCAATGCAGCAATCCCAGCAGCGAAGGACGGTCCCGGCGTCGATATCAGGTGTCCACAAGGTCCTCAACAGCACTCAGGGCTCGCAATCTACAGTCCTCATCGGTCATGCACTGCTACAGCACTGGACGATCCGGCCCCGCCGTGGACAAAATGGCGGCCGCTGCTGCGTGAGCCCTCAAGAGGGAGGATACCACTCATCGCACTGGTGCCATAGCCCTTGTCACCCACTCAAAACCAGGCCACGCAGTCACTCTGCTGCTTCAGTAAAGCGGCCAGAGGGCCAGCAGCCGCTCACAGCCTCCCACAGCACCGGCAGGCATTTAAGCAATAGCTCCCAAAATGGCGGTGCAGGCCCGGCTCGGGAGGGCCAGGGATCCACTCTCCCACCTCAGGTCAGTCCTAGGCACCGTCCGTTTCCGCGGTGGCTCCCCAGCCGCTCTGCAATTGCTCTCAGGGCCGCATGTAGTCAGGCGGGACCAGTTGCTCCCGATAGTTGCCACAATCGCCCAGGTCCGGGTGCCTCAAAATGGCAGGTTTGCGATCCAGGCCCAGAGGTCAGAGTGTTGCGGCTCCGCCACCACCCCTGCCACCGCCTCCGAGCCAATCTCTGCTCGCCACCCTGCTCTTCTCAGCTTCCGCCAGGCATTCACCCCCAGTAGCAGCGCCAACAAGCCCCCAGCTCTGCTGTAAACGCTTAAAAATAGCAGCGAGCAGGGAGGAGCCAAGCTGGCGACCAAGATGGCCACTTAGGCTCCCGGCTCCGTAGACCTCCTTATCCTGCCACAAGATCCTGCTATTTATCCTGTGCCTATGCAACGCCCCCGCATAGATGAGTCGAAACGATGCCTGATAGTGTGATCCCGAGTGATCCACCAGCTTCGAGGACGGAGAAACGTCACCTTTAAGATTGAGGCCTACATCAGCTTTTGGAGCCGGGCCTCGAGTAAGGGAGCAGCCGGCTACTAGTTGAACAACTGTGGCGATTTTGAGATCACGAGGACTGTATTCCAGGTATGCAGAGAAATCAGGAAAACTCATGGAAACTACAAGTCCCAGACTGCCCTGGGATTTCCTAGTGGGATATAAGCACTTCCTTTCCAAGGGGAAAGTGCTTGTCAATTAACCTGGAGGAGAATCGGAAGGGCGGATGGTGTTCCCCGCCGGATCCCAGCGTGAAGATTACAGCCTTTTTGGGAAGCCTGTTTATCCTGGAACCGAGTGCTTGCATGCCGGCTGGTATTGTAACCACTTGCTAAATGTTTGTGAGAAAAGCGCGGGCTCGCCTTTTCTCTCCGTGTATAGAAATCTTGGAACTTCTGATACTTTGTTGCAGATCTTTAGTAATTGTAGCCGCGGTACACTGAGAGGCGCGAGACGCTTCTAACTCAACTTCGAGTTTGTAGAAAGATACATTGTATGTATTTAGCAGGTACTGAACCCAGAAGCCTATCGCCTGCTCTTTTTTCACCAAGACTTTTGTAGTACAATTGAGGATACAGTATCTTATCTTTGTGCCGGAGCCAATTAATCCGGTTGTGGATCTTTCAGCCCCTGCATTGTGAAGGAAACAATCTTAGGGAGCACGAGGGACAGGAAAGTGCCTTTCTTGAAGGGGACTAGTGCTGAGGAGAGGCACGTGTTATTGATATTTAGCCTCCGGACCTGGCATTGTTTGGAGTTCCTGATTTTGGCATAAGTGATAAAAGACTGGGATTACACTGGATAATAAAGGAAGGGAAAAGAGGAATTCTGGTGAGTGAAGGAAAGGCCCTGTCATATATAAGAGAAGGAGGGGTCATTGAGTATATTAGTAATTGTGTGTTTTGTCATCCCACCTACAGCGTTGAAGGTATCCTAGACCCAGCCCAGAGAGTAAAGCAAGTCCCTGTGAGAAAAGGAGGGAACACACCTTCATCCTCTTTCCCTTTTTTCCTCTGTGGCGCGGAGTCTGACAGAGTTGTTTATATTCTCTGTTGGGTTTTTGTGTTGTGAGGAAATAAGGGGCTTAGCATCAGATATCGTCTCTGCTTGGCTACAGGACAAGGTTAGTGGTGTTCATGGTTCTTACACTACTGCCAATCACGACAGATTGACAAGCCCAAGTGTATGAGCCCGGCCCAGACGATGAATATAGAAAGTGTGTTGAACTCTGTAGTAGAGAGCCTTGCTGCTCTGCAACAGGAGGTCGCTACTTCTAGAACGGAGAATCAGGTGTTATATAAGGAAGTGGGGGTGCTTCGGACAGAAGTGGCAGGGTTAGCACGTAAACAAACAGGAGGGGCGTCTTACATCAAGCCAGCCACATTCCAACCCCCTGCATCTACGGTCTCTCAGGGAGCTGGAGGGGGGGGGTTTTCTCTGTCCTCCTCAGACACTTCCTCACCTCCTGACACTGTACCCACCGTGCATGTGATACAAAGCACGGGTATTCCTCTTGCGCCCCCTGAAAGGTTCTATGGGGATCCCCGTAAGTTCGAGACCTTCCTGAACCAGTGTAGGTTACACTTTTTGTGTAAACCAGGGGTGTTCCAGGAAGATGGAGCAAAAACGGCGTTCATGATGTCGTATATGGGAGGCAATGCATCTAGTTGGTCGATTCCCTTGGTGGAGAGAAACGATCCTGTGCTGCACAATTTCGAGGACTTTTGTTTAGAACTCCGAAGACTTTTTGATAGGAAGCTACACATGCTGTCCTTGGATAGAGAGCTATTAACATTGCGCCAAGGGTCTCAAGACTTGCTTTCTTACATCACTTTGTTTAATCGACTAGTGGTTGAAACAGAGTGGCCCACGGCGAAAAGAATATCTATCTTCTATCAAGGACTGAGAGGGGAGCTTAAAGACGTGTTGGCACAAGTAGTGCAGCTCCCTTCTACCTGTGAAGAGTTGATCGACCTGACAGTCCAATTGGACCACCGACTTCTGGAAAGAAGGGGTGATCGGAACAAAGGAGAAGGACGTTTCTTCTATCCCCGGTTCAAGAATACCACAGAGGAGCATCCGAAATCGCCTGATGGGGTAGAGCCTATGCAGATCGGAGGTATAAGGGGACCCCTCTCAAAGGAAGAGAAGGAGAAGAGAAGAAGACTGAAGCAATGCCTGTATTGTGGCAAGGGAGGCCATTTCATTAAGGACTGTAGGGCGAGGAATGCCTTGCCGGGAAGATTCCAAGGGCCAAATACCCAAGCGATGATTCAATCAGGACGACCGGCGGAAAACTAGAACGCCCAAATCAGGAAGAGGTCTCTGCCTTGGGTTGTAAATTACAAACGATCTCACCAATACTTGCAAACACCTTGCATCCCGCAGTAGCTCATATGAACCTGAAGGTCACCCTTTGGGTTAATTCTCGTGAAGCTATGGAAATCGATGCATTACTGGATTCAGGTGCTACAGGCAACTACATCGATCAAGAATATGCGATGAAGATCGGAATCGTCTGCGAGAAGAAGGACAAACCGGAGTTAGTGAAAGCAGTCGATGGGACTGTCTTGTCATCGGGCCCTGTGTCCTATCATACACGTGCGTTATTGATGCAGACGAACCAGAATCATCAGGAAGATATACAATTCGATCTGATTGACGCGCCACAGTTCCGGCTCATCCTTGGAATGCCGTGGTTGACCCTTCACGATCCTAAGGTTAGTTGGGCGGCGCGAACCATCACTCTATCATCGGATTTTTGTAAAGAGAATTGTAGGCAAGCTTTGCCTGACCTGGAAAAGAATAACATCACGCCCTCTGTGTGTTTGGCAACAGAGTGTACCCGAGGACACTATTGTTGCGCCACGGTTCTTCCTGAAGAATACAAGGCTTACCGATCATTGTTCGACAAACAGAAGGCAACGGAGTTACCTCCACATCGAGTGTATGATTGCCGTATTGATCTCGTTCCGGGAGCAGACATACCGTGTAGTCGAGTATATGCCTTGACTGAAAAAGAGACGCGGTATCTGAGGAATTACCTCGATGAGAATTTGGCTACGGGATTCATTCGGCATTCTACATCGCCTGCCTCATCCCCCATGTTTTTCATCCCGAAGAAGGACTGCGACGAGTTACGACCATGCATCGATTACAGATCCATCAATAGAATGACCATCAAGAATCGATATCCGCTCCCTCTTATACAGGTGCTGTTGGATCAATTGAAGGGTGCCCGTTTCTTTACCAAGCTCGATCTTAGAGGGGCGTATCATCTGGTCAGAGTCCAGAAGGGAGATGAGTGGAAGACGGCGTTTCGAACAAAGTTCGGGTTGTTCGAATATAGAGTGATGCCATTCGGGCTCTGTAACGCCCCTGCCGCCTTCCAATATTTCATGGATGAAGTATTGAGAGGTTGTCTAGAAACCTTTTGTATTGTGTATATCGATGACATTTTGATCTATTCGTCGACCCTTCATGAACATGTGGAGCATGTGAAGATCGTTCTCAGGAAGTTGCAACATCATTCCTTGTATGCCAAGCTTGAAAAATGCCTGTTTCATGTCACGGAGGTCGCATTTCTTGGATATGTCATCAACGCCAATGGATTCCAAATGGATACTAGTAAGATCGAGGCGATCATCGGATGGAGTACGCCTACAAATGTGAAATCCGTTCAAAGTTTCCTTGGCTTTGCCAATTACTATAGACGGTTCATCAAGGATTTTTCAAAGATAATCCATCCCATCTCCAGCTTGTTGAGAAAAAACACACCGTTTGTATGGAACCAAGAAGCGGCTATCTCCTTCCAGTATCTGAAAGATCAGTTTACCCAAGCTCCCATCCTTCGCCATCCGGATCCTCAAATACCCTTCGTGTTGGAAACGGATGCTTCGCAATATGCAATAGGGGGTATACTATCACAACGCCATCCTGACACTGGTCAACTGCATCCTGTTGCCTTTTTCTCCAAGAAATTGACGCCTTGCGAGATCAACTATTCCATCTCGGATAAAGAACTCCTGGCTATTAAAAGGGCATGTGAAGAATGGCGTCACTACCTATTGGGAGCTGTTCACACAGTTGAAATTTACACAGACCATCGAAATCTTCTGTTCTTGAAAACCGCGAAGGCGCTTACGCCTCGGCAGTTGAGATGGACATTGTTCTTCTCGGATTATGATTTTATTATCAAGTACAGACCTGGACCCCAGAATGGTAAAGCGGATGCCCTGTCTCGCATAGGTGAAACTGAAGACCAACATGCGGGATCCACGGAAGAACCCCCACTAATCCTGAAAGAAGCAAGTGGTTGTCTACCCGCTATAGCCTTGTTAGCTACACAGGACTTTCTGGACGACGTGAAGATAGCCCTGGCAGAGTCAGATGTACAAGCATGGATACAAGAAGATCCGGCACATCGAATGGAAAAAGATGATCTTGCTTACCATGGGTCCGCTATCTATGTACCCACTGAGATCTTACAGCTGCAAGTCCTGAAATGGGTACATGACTCCCCCCTAGGAGGCCATTTGGGAATCTACAAGACCATAGTAGGTGTGGAACGTGAGTTCTGGTGGTCCAACCTTAGAGTTGATGTGAGACAGTATGTCAAAAACTGTACTGTCTGCATGCAAGGGAAATCCGTCCATGTCAAACCCATGGGACTTCTGAGGCCTCTGCCTATTCCTCCAAAACCCTGGCACACATTGTCTATGGACTTCATCGTTGAAATGCCACCCTGTAATGAAAAGACCGTGATCCTGGTGGTCGTCGACCATTTGACAAAAATGGGTCATTTCATTCCGTTGTCGAGTCTTCCTACTTCAGCTGAACTGGCGCAGGTGTTTCTGCAACATATCGTTAGAGCACATGGCATTCCTTGCGTGCTCATTACGGATCGAGGAACCCAATTTACTTCCCGATTCTGGAAGGCTCTTTGTAAGACCATGGACGTCGATGCTCGTCTCTCTTCCTCCTATCACCCCCAGACTGATGGCAAAACTGAACGTCTGAACCAGACGTTGGAACAGTATCTACGCTGCTTTGCTCTGCAAAATTATATGGACTGGACGATGTTAATTTGGATGGCTGAGTTTGCATATAATAATGCCATACACTCCACCTTGGGTTGTTCTCCTTTCTTTTGTTTGTATGGTTATCATCCCAATGCCCTTCCCTTTGAGGTACCCGTGCATTCCCCTGTGCCCAGCATTCATGAACATCATGCCCATCTCAAGGCGGTGTTGGTGGCAGCCCGTAACAGCTTGGCGAGTGCTCAGTCTTCCCAGAAACGCTTTGCTGATAGGAAGAGATCACCAGCACCTGAATATGGGGTGGGTGACAGGGTGTGGCTTTCCACTAGGCACATACATTTGAAAGGGGAAAACAAGCTGAAACCTAAGTATGTGGGGCCTTACAGCATAGTGGAGGTTATTAACCCTATGGCTATGAGATTGTCCCTCCCTGATTCCTGGAAGATACATCCCGTATTTCATGTTTCCTTACTCCTTCCTTGTCCTGATGGTGCAAGAATACTGGATAGGCCACTTCCTATTGACATTGATGGGCAGGAGGAAAATGAGGTGCAGGCTATCCTTGACTCCCGTATGGTTAGGGGTAGGATCCAATACTTGGTTGGGTGGAAGGGTTACGGACCTGAGGAAAGAACGTGGGAGCCTTTGGCCAATCTGAATTGTCCTGAGTTGGTCGCGCAATTCCATGAGAATTATCCTGGGAAGCCGGGACGACCGCCGGGACGGCAGTCCTCGAGAGGGGGTTCTGTGGCGATTTTGAGATCACGAGGACTGTATTCCAGGTATGCAGAGAAATCAGGAAAACTCATGGAAACTACAAGTCCCAGACTGCCCTGGGATTTCCTAGTGGGATATAAGCACTTCCTTTCCAAGGGGAAAGTGCTTGTCAATTAACCTGGAGGAGAATCGGAAGGGCGGATGGTGTTCCCCGCCGGATCCCAGCGTGAAGATTACAGCCTTTTTGGGAAGCCTGTTTATCCTGGAACCGAGTGCTTGCATGCCGGCTGGTATTGTAACCACTTGCTAAATGTTTGTGAGAAAAGCGCGGGCTCGCCTTTTCTCTCCGTGTATAGAAATCTTGGAACTTCTGATACTTTGTTGCAGATCTTTAGTAATTGTAGCCGCGGTACACTGAGAGGCGCGAGACGCTTCTAACTCAACTTCGAGTTTGTAGAAAGATACATTGTATGTATTTAGCAGGTACTGAACCCAGAAGCCTATCGCCTGCTCTTTTTTCACCAAGACTTTTGTAGTACAATTGAGGATACAGTATCTTATCTTTGTGCCGGAGCCAATTAATCCGGTTGTGGATCTTTCAGCCCCTGCATTGTGAAGGAAACAATCTTAGGGAGCACGAGGGACAGGAAAGTGCCTTTCTTGAAGGGGACTAGTGCTGAGGAGAGGCACGTGTTATTGATATTTAGCCTCCGGACCTGGCATTGTTTGGAGTTCCTGATTTTGGCATAAGTGATAAAAGACTGGGATTACACTGGATAATAAAGGAAGGGAAAAGAGGAATTCTGGTGAGTGAAGGAAAGGCCCTGTCATATATAAGAGAAGGAGGGGTCATTGAGTATATTAGTAATTGTGTGTTTTGTCATCCCACCTACAGCGTTGAAGGTATCCTAGACCCAGCCCAGAGAGTAAAGCAAGTCCCTGTGAGAAAAGGAGGGAACACACCTTCATCCTCTTTCCCTTTTTTCCTCTGTGGCGCGGAGTCTGACAGAGTTGTTTATATTCTCTGTTGGGTTTTTGTGTTGTGAGGAAATAAGGGGCTTAGCATCAGATATCGTCTCTGCTTGGCTACAGGACAAGGTTAGTGGTGTTCATGGTTCTTACACTACTGCCAATCACGACAACAACATTGGCCGTGGGAGTCCGGAAGGGACCGGCCAACCGGTATGGAAGTGGAGTTTTGCCAGATTCTAGCGGTGAACATCCAAACTTATTAGCGGCAAAAGTGGAGCAATATAATAACACGGCTGCTGCAATTGGAGTGCCATAAATGACGGAGCCCGGAGTGTGAACGGCTCGGACATCGTCTGAAACTCGGCCCGATGGATTCGGGTGTAACCTGGAAGGCTACCCTGAAGTATCCCATCAATTCGATGGGTTAATATGTGGGCCTTAAACATACAACAGAGCGGGGTCTACAACTACAGTCACGGGGCATAGATTGCGAACGAGTTGAACGAAATGGCGCCCAATACCGACCTATGTACAATTCAGACCCGCTCCTCCAAAGTGACCGGAAAAGACCAAACGGACGAATTGGGACGATATATCCTGTCTAAGGGGTCTCCGAAAGAGGAAAAGACTGTCCCTATCGAGGGAGAAGAATTGGCGCTTGCAGGGGTTAAACCGACGCTTGGAGCTGTCATGGCGGCTATCGGTGGTCTACATTTTTTCCTGGACCGGAGAGCGCAAGCCCTGGAAAATCAACTGGTCGCTGTTACGTTTGAACTGGGGCTAATGAGAACGGCCTTCGTTCAATCGAATGACAAAATGAGAGCCATGACACACACAAAGGCCAAACTAATCGACGACGTAAACCCCATGAAACGGGAGGTGAGGGAGTTTCTTGACTACAAGCTAGCTAACGTCCGAGCACTGGGAGTCCCGGATGAGTCAGTGTGTCCGACGTCAGCTCTGACTGTGGAAAAACTGCTCCGTGCTATTTTTATGACCGCTCGTGCTGGGACTCAAATGTGGTTCGACAATGCAGCCCTTTCTTCCTTCCCGGATTCTATACAGCTGGACCGGAAACAATGCCAGGGGTTCTTGACGAACTCAGAGACAATGGGATTGAATATGCTCAGTTGTTCCCGGCTTGCTTCCGTGTGCAAATGGATGAAAACTTTGGGTCCTTTGAATCTCTTGAGATGGTGGCAGCTCGGCCTGGAAGCATCCATGCGCCTGATCGGACAGGCCAAGGTTGAGAATGGTTGACCGTTTGATGACATTTGTTGACTTGGTGGCTGTGCGGGACTCACTTTAAAATATTGGTAACGGGAGGCGAAGTAGGCGAACAATGATTCCCCTGATTTTAGATTGATTGATAAATTGCTAGTGAATCCGTAAATAAAGCGGAGGCTCAGATCTTGCGGGAGGGGAGAGGCCGGGAGCCTGAACGAAGGTCCTCCTCCACTTACTATTTTTAGTTATTGTAGATTAGATGGGGCGACAGGCACACTGCTAGTTGGGGTCTAGCGTAAGCTACATGCAGGGGTGGGGGGTGGGGAGTTACGCACGTTGCATTGTTTATTTTTCTTTTTCGTAATTTTTTTTTTTAAATTAAATTTTAAAAAAATAGCAGCGAGCGGCCCGAGCTCCCTCAGCATGCGTCTCACTGCATGCTCAGCGAGACCACGCCCAGCTATCTTTTTTTTAAAGGTTATGTTTGAAATGTTTTCACAGGGCTATGGTCCCCTCTCGGAGTGCCTTTGTTGCCCTTTGAGTCAGCACAAGAGGGCTTCACCCCAGTTCCTTTTGCTCTCTTTATCCATTTACCTTCTATTACTCTGGCTCCTACTCCGCTACTGATGTTGGTTACGATTTTAGCTCTGGCCCCTTGGCCGATGTTGCCCTCTGTTACTATTCAGATGCAGTGCTCATCATTGGCACTGGATGCCAGAGCACTTTTTCACACATATATAACATTGTACATATGCTTTTTTTTTTAAGACAAACAAAGTATGTCCGATGGATACATCTTCCTGTGTATTCCTCCCCTTTTGAATACCCCCCATGCACCAGCATTCCACAGAAACTTTCTTGAACGCTCTCCCACATCGACTAGGGCTTCAGAATCTTCACAACTCCGCACGCGGCCTCGTATAATGTCATTGGCGCCACAAGAAACCCTCGTCGGCGTGCTGACATCAGTTAATTTTTCAGATACACTCTGTATTAGGGAATGGTTGAAGTCTTTCGAATTTTTTTCCAGAATAGTAACATTGTTTTGGGGAAAAATGGCTCCACCCAGGAAGTCTCTGTTCAACCCTTATAGGGAGTGTGAGTGTCAGGTAAATATTATAGACTCTCATGATGATTCTTTGTTGCTTGAGTTCGGACCATGACGTCGATACTTGTTCATTATGCCAGAAGATGAAAACCAAGGCACTAAAAGATAGAGACAAAGCTCTTTTTTGCAATGAGAAGAGCAGTCATGGGGAGTCTCGTTCAAAGTCACCATCTCCCCATTCCTCAAAGTCCGAGAGAAGGAAGCATAAGAAGAAGTGGCATCATGGTTCCTGACATCATTCTTCAAGAGACAAATCGTCGAAATCAGTACTTCCACGTCTGATGTTGCACGAAGATCGAGGTAAGGTGACTCCAGCGCCATCTCCAGTGGTCTTTCTGGCATCAACTCAGAGTCCAAGGCCTCCATCGACTTTGCCTGAATGTTCGGATTCAGCACCTGAGGTGGATCCAGTGCCTCCAACTTGACAGGAGCAGGAGTATCCAGTCTGCACCAGCAGCAAACTCTTCTAATTTTCTAACTGCTGTGTTCAGCATTTTCGAAAAGGTGATCACCCCATCTGCTGAGCCTGTGATTCACATGAGTCCTCTGTCATATTCCTTGGGAGGATTTTCGGCACAGTATCAGCAGGCATCCTTTATGCCTTTTATGCCAATGGCCCAGGTTTCCTGGCCAACTCCGGCCCCAAAAAAGACGACTCCTTCTCCAGTCGTCCGGCAGACGTCACCGGCGCTGGTTATTCCTTCTCCGGCATTGGCTTGGATCTCAAAGAGAGGATCAGAGACTTCTTGAGGAGAAGCAGTACTTTTGGGTGAAATAGGATCTACAGAACTGGAAGAGAGAGAAATTGTGTCTCTGAATCTGGACTTCGAGGCTTTAGCAGAGGCAAGTAGTTTTGTAGTGTAGTTCCTATATTCCCAATAGGCTCTGCTCATTGGAATAATATATCCGATAGATTTGACATAGGACTTAAGTCAGTAGCTCTCTATCAAATATACTAAACTTAATTGTGAGTGCCAGCTAGCTCAGAGGTCACTAGAAACTTTCTCGAATTCACAAGAACGATTAGTTTCTGACAACCGCATAAACATGACATCTTTGTTTCCCAAGAATAAGAATATATCTCTCAGAGTCGTGGAAACAATAGATAAGTATTACACTCAGTCAATTGTGCATTCTTTGTTTCTACAGAGTGTGCAGAGAAATAGTGAGACGGGCGTTTTCAATAAAAGGTTTTTTAAACAGTCTTCTTTCTCATGCAAGAGATATGAACTGCTAAAATCGTTAGACAGAATGCAAAGTATAATACGTACAGCGAGAATAGTATTATAAAATAATACTGTAAGAGCATTGTATGGTTTCTAAGCCATATCAAAATACATATATAAATAACATAGACTAAAATACTCAACTGGTGCTTATAAAATACGCCTACCCCAATGTACCTGACCTAGGTCTAGTACAAGGGAGGAAGTGTGGTCTTTTGCATAGGTTTAGTTTTGCCAAGAATCTACCAAAGGTTTCTCTAGGTTCTAATCAACTCCATACCTTGGAATGAAAGAGGTCTGGTATCTCTGTCTCGGGACTCGATTTCCCAACACTCCGCAAGGGGAGTCAGAAACACTGGAGCTGGATTTCTTAGCAGAGAAGGGCAGCTTCCTGATCAGTGCGTCAGCTGGAGAGTCAGTTTCCTTCGGCACTTGCTGTAGCAAGCTGTGTCGGGCAAGTAGGCTGTCGATGTGTTCCGAACCACCGTGCTGTGCTATAGCAAGTGAATGTATATTTAAATACCTTGAAGGTATTTAGGAATGCCATGTTTGAGGTAAAGTCGGGCATATGAGCGTAATGAATGAACCCCTAAGGAATAGTTGTTCATTGTAAAACTAACCGAGTTCTTGGAGAAATCAATATTCAAGCAAGGGGAAGTCCCTAACGGCGTAAGCTGGTTTTCCAAGAAATCGTTGTGACGTTTGGTGAACAGATGGAAGTAGCCATGCCTGTATTTGGGTAGCATGGGCTATGCCTAAATAAGGGCTTGATTTCTATGCCTATATAAGGCGATGAATCGGGAAAATTCAATCGGAACCTAAAACGCCACACATCACCTAATCCACTTTCTAATGTACGACTACTAAGTTCTAAACACGTTAAAACATATCTAAACATGATGTGTTAAAACCCACCCAAAACACAGAAAAATGCATTGGTACTGGTGGTACACGAAAAGAGCATTAGTTCCAAAATTGAACATTGAACTTGTTCCTCCACTGGCTAAATAATAATTGTGCAGACCTGACCTTCACTCTAGCCCACGACAAAACACAAATTGCGTTCCTAGATCTAACTATCTTTCACAATGAAGGAGAGCTGTTGACACGCCTTTACAGGCCCCCACACCAAAAACAACTATTGAATCCAACTGGGGTCTACCACCGCTGGTGGGCCATGTGAAATGTGGTTGTTGTAATGTTTGTGATTTCACAATTGAGGCACGTAATTTCAGTCATAATGGCACCACTGTTGAAATGAAATCCCTGACCAATTGTAATACCTGCAATGTTATTTATGCAATACTCTGCCCTTGCCCAAAAATGCATGTGGGCCAGACAACTCAAAAAGCAAAGACTCGTATCTGCCAACATAGGAGTCGCATCAGGTGCGGCACTCCTAATGCCCCACTGGTAGAGCATTTTTCAGAACTGAACCACACGGCAGACGACCTCAAGTGGACAATCCTCAAAGCTGTCAAATTACCACAAAGAGGTGGCAACCTGGCCCAACCCCTGAACCGAGAAGAACTGAAGAACATAATCCAGTTCAACACCATCCAGACCGGATTAAATAGAATTGAGGACTGGACAACCCTTCTATAGGACCCAAACTTTACAAGGTCAAAAACTGTGCAACACCCTGTTTACCATTTAACTTAGGAACTAACATGGCTTGGTTGACAAGACACAGCCATACTCCAGAATGTGTCTAAAAAAGATGGACCTGTTTCTTTATGTTGGCAATGCAATGTTTGAATGTATCATATTGTACCATGTCACTCTGGGAACAAGTCACTGCTTCGTCTTTTAATCCACTAACTAACACACTATCGTATCGTGGCTCTGTCGTGCCCCAAAGCATCCAAACCGAACGAGCCCTCTAACGTGCCACACTCACTTGCGCCGTAGGTTTTTCCAAAATTCACTCCGATTTTAAATATTCCAAATATTCACCCCTTATTTTAAATATGCACCGGTTTTTTAAATATTCACCGACTTTTAGTCACCAGCCCTACGTGCAATCGGGGTAAACATCAACCAGCTCTAATACCCCCTTCATTGCAAGCCACTCCAATATGGCCGCCCAAGCGCCCTCAGGCCCCCATTGCAATGCTCACGCAAGAGCTCGCCGTCACGTGACATGGTCACATGACTACAGGAGTCAAAACCATCATGGCTCCAACAAACGGAAGGCTCCCTAACCAGCGAGGAACCGAAAGCGAAGCCCCATCGTGGCCAGCTCTCATTCAGACAATTGTCGGAAACCGGTAAGTCAATTGCCTGCAGGCGCGTCCTCCCCCGATGCACAGGTTACTTAACTTACACCAACCAACCCCCTCCCCCCTTGTTTTCCCCAGCGGATCGTGTTGAACCTACCGACCGCATCTAAAGCATTAAAACATCCAAGCCCGCGCTGCCGGGACTTTCCACACGGGACAACAGAGAGTCCTTATCCCCCGAGAGCCTTGGGTATGATTCAACCTTCCCTCACCATTAAATCTCAGCTCTAGATCATTTCAGTATCGGTAACCCTTCCCTTTCATTTCAGTGCCACCAGCGTCATTACACGCACCACCTCCAGGAGCATCACTGTTTGTGCTCCCCAGCCCTTTCAGAACGCCTTGAGGCCCCATTTATCCCCTCTTAGAAGGTATGCTCTCACTCGCCGAAAACCCATGCACTGCCTACTTGTCGGGTAGTTCACGCTACCATTAGTTTAACACGCTCACTGCCTCTATTTTTCTACATCTGATGCCGACCCGGCACGCCACGAAGAGTCAGCACCAAATCAGGTGCGGCACTCCTAATGCCCCACTGGTAGAGCATTTTTCAGAACTGAACCACACGGCAGACGACATCAAGTGGACAATCCTCAAAGCTGTCATATTATTACAAAGAGGTGGCAACCTGGCCCAACTCCTGAACCGAGAAGAACTGAAGACCATAATCCAGTTCAACACCATCCAGACCGGATTAAATAGAAGTGAGGACTGGACAACCCTTCTATAGGACCCAAACTTTACAAGGTCAAAAACTGTGCAACACCCTGTTTACCATTCAACTTAAAAACTAACATGGCTTTGTTGACAAGACAGCCATACTCTAGAATGTGTCTAAAAAAGATGGACCTGTTTCTTTATGTTGGCAATGCAATGTTTGAATGTATCATATTGTACCATGTCACTCTGGGAACAAGTCACTCTTGGAACAAGTCACTCTGTCGTCTTTTAATCCACTAACTAACACGCTATTGTATCGTGGCTCTGTCGTGCCCCAAAGCATCCAAACCGAACGAGCCCTCTAACGTGCCACACTCACTTGCGCCGAAAGTTTTTCCAAAATTCACTCCGGTTTTAAATATTCCAAATATTCACCCCTTATTTTAAATATGCACCGGTTTTTTAAATATTCACCGACTTTTAGTCACCAGCCCTACGTGCAATCGGGGTAAACATCAACCAGCTCTAATACCCCCTTCATTGCAAGCCACTCCAATATGGCCGCCCAAGCGCCCTCAGGCCCCCATTGCAATGCTCACGCAAGAGCTCGCTGTCACGTGACGTGGTCACATGACTACAGGAGTCAAAACCATCATGGCTCCAACAAACGGAAGGCTCCCTAACCAGCGAGGAACCGAAAGCGAAGCCCCATCGTGGGCAGCTCTCATTCAGACAATTGTCGGAAACCGGTAAGTCAATTGCCTGCAGGCGCGTCCTCCCCCGATGCACAGGTTACTTAATTTACACCAACCAACTTCCCCCCCCCCCCCCTGTTTTCCCCAGAGGATCGTGTTGAATCTACCGACCGCATCTAAAGCATTAAAACATCCAAGCCTGCGCTGCCAGGACTTTCCACCAGGACAACAGAGAGTTCTTATCCCCCGAGAGCCTTGGGTATGATTCAACCTTCCCTCACCATTAAATCTCAGCTCTAGATCATTTCAGTATCGGTAACCCTTCCCTTTCATTTCAGTGCCACCAGCGTCATTACACGCACCACCTCCAGGAGCATCACTGTTTGTGCTCCCCAGCCCTTTCAGAACGCCTTGAGGCACCATTTATCCCCTCTTAGAAGGTATGCTCTTACTCGCCGAAAACCCATGCACTGGCTACTCGTCGGGTAGTTCACGCTACCATTAGTTTAACACGCTCACTGCCTCTATTTTTCTACATCTGATGCCGACGCAGCACGCCACGAAGAGTCAGCACCACTCGGTTCATTATTACTTCCACTGACGGCTCACAGTTATCTACCGATCTCTTCACGCAACGGTTAGCAGGCTACGCTCACTGCCTCCAATTTTCAACATCTGATGCCGACCCGGCACGCCACAAAGAGCCCCATGTGAAGCTTCAAACTACCATTGCCATACTTAGCAATTGGTCACGCTGGCTCCCTCCTCACAACCACGGAGGCCCTAGCTAATTCACCCACTTCTATCCCACACCCCCGCGTAATTCACGGCAGTGACTATGCACTAAACATCACTGTCACTTCTAAATGAATCAACGGTGTGTTGAGAAGTTCCCAAACAGGCTTTCGCCCGGGCCAAGGCACCGACACCGCCTTGCTGGCAGTCGTGGAGGAGGTACGCTGCATCTTGGATTCAGGAGGATCAGTGGCAGTGATCCTCCTGGACCTTAGTGCAGCGTTCGACACTGTCAACCATCGAGTGTTACTTCAGCGACTGTCAGATGCCGGAGTGAGGGGGACAGAGTTGAAATGGCTCAGGTCATTCCTCAGCGAACGGACCTTCCAGGTCTGGGAAGGGGGCGCACGATCGGCATCCACCCACCTCCATTGGTGTGTGCCTCAGGGCTCCTCTCTGAGTCCCACATTATTTAATGTGTACATGGCCCCCCTGGAGGATGTGGTGGCTCCATTTAACATCAAGATCGTGAGCTATGCCGATGACACCCAGCTGGTGTTCGCCCTCTCCCAGGCCACGGATAATTCCCAGGTGCTACATTCCTGCCTATCCAAAGTCCACTCTTGGATGGGGGATTCAGCACTAAAGTTGAATGGCTCAAAAACTGAGATAATGCTGATGGGGATGAAAAGTCCCTCACTCCCCCGCTCGGCCTGGCCTAGCTGCCTGGGATCCCCTCCCAAACCCAAGGCTGAGATCAAGAGCCTGGGTATTTGGTTGGAGCAAGATCTCTCCTTCAGGACCCAGGCTTCCAAACTAGCTGGTGTCTGTTTCGGCCTTCTCCGATCGGTGCGCAAAGTGCTGCCTCTGCTTCCATTTCTATCTCGGAAGCTTTTGATCCAGGGCCTGATTATATCTAGATTAGATTTCAATAATGCAATCTATCTGGGTGCCCCTGAGATCACTCTGAACAAACTTCAACAAGTTCAGAATGCGGCGGCACGAATGCTTCATAACATCCCCATGTCACGATCGGCCAAACCTGCATTGAGGGCGCTGCACTGGTTGCCAGTGCGAGAAAGGGTAAAATTTAAATCTCTCTGCCTTGCACACAAAATCTTGCAAGGCAAAGGCCCTCCTGCCCTCCAAAAGCTGGTGACCCCTTATAAAGCAAGTAAAACACTACGCTCAGACCAACAACATTTACTCGTGGTCCCCAGGGTCAAAAAGGCCCGATCGGGAGGGAGGAGATTCTCCGTAAAGGTTGCAACCCTTTGGAACTCACTCCCCCTAGGTTTACGTTCGGAGCCATGCCTTCTGCGTTTTCGTAAACAACTGAAAACGTTTCTCTTCTGCTAAATTGCTGTGCCTCTCTTCTTTTACTTGTTACTCTTTTTGGTGAAGCGCTGGGATGCTCCAGGGTAACCACGCGCTATACAAAATTGTTTAATAAATAAATAATAAATTGTAAAAATGGCACCTTATCACTGCGAATCCGAATGATGATAAATGCGGCTATGCTGACTTCTTGAAACTTACAACGCATTGTTTTTGTGTTCTTTTTCCCTGTTTTTTCTCTTGACAGGCGTATATATTAATTAACCAGGCAATCATAATGTTTAAGTCCTGAAGATGATCCCATTTTAATTTGAGCACGGGATCGAAACGTCGACTCCTTTTAGTAGACATACTGTTGACCATTGTACACTGTTTTCTGTGTGTGCTACTCTGGGCAATACTGTTCATATTGATTCTAAACAGCACCCAGATCGCTTTTTGCCTGAAGAACCTTTTCTTTCATTTTTTACTTTCATTTCCTTCCTCTCTACTCTTAACTCTCCAGTACGCTACAGGACTGTGCCTTACTGCAAGAATTGTTTGTTGCTAAATGTATTTAAACTCTCAAAACACTTGAATTGATTTATAATAAATTCCCTGTCCGGCTGGGCAAGGAAAATATATAGCAGCCTATTGTGGTCTATATTATAATAGTTTGTTACTCCAAATTGCTGAGGACCTTTGTTCTTCTTAATAACTGATACCCATGGTCCACAGCTACCGTTTGGGTCCCCCTTGTTTACTTAAAAAACTTGAGCGCAATCGCTGGATTGCAGGGGTTTCTTTAACCTTCAAGCCTCGTTATACGAGGACGGCCGCCCTAGTGCCCTAGAACACACATCCCCCAACCCCCCCTTTTCTTTTTTCACAAGAGATGTCCGCTCATGCCCCACTGTATACCGCCGACTATATTAAACACCTATGCTCTGGGCCCTCTCTATTATCTGACACCCCAGACGGTCCTACTGTGACTAACACTTCCCTACTGACCAACTAGAGAAACTTAAAAAGAAACAGGTCCGCCTACAGCTGATGGTTTTAATGCTAACGGACTACTGTTCGTGCCGTTTGGACTAATACGTCCCTATCCTTGTAGTGCAGTAGTCTGCCGGACGGGGGGACGGCCCGGCTGCGGCGGTTTCGCAGGCACTCTATGTGCTCGCTCCAAGGTGTAGAAGGGCGACAGCCCCTCAGCTGCCACTGCGGTCCTCAGCCAGTTCTCCAGATAGCTCACCATGTCCGTACCCTCCACTTTTTCGGGCAGGCCAACCACGCAAATGTTGTTGCGCCTTTCCAAGGTCTGTATTCGATCCAGGGCATTCGTCATTTTATTCTCCAGTGCACTTTGGGCCGACGCCACTTCTTGTAGAGTCGCCTCCACCTGTTTTACCCTATCAGATAATTTAGAGCGATCCGCCCGCAGCAGGCCCAGTCCCGTTGCCACCTGTGCAATATCTTGCTGCAAGGCCATGCGAGAGTCCGCAATTGCCGCTAGTATCTGATCAAATTGTTGCTGCATTACTGGGTCCTGCGGCGCCTCCAGATTGTCCACTCTGTCAGTCTCTGGCGCTTCGCCGTCTGATGTTTGTGGTGCGCCACCCTGTTTCCCTCTGGATTTCCCCATGGTTTGGCTCTTCAGACCCTGTGCAATTATTTAAGGACTTGTGACCATGCTTAGAATCCCAAGGGTCATCCAGTTGTTGAGAGCACCGCTGCCGAGTTCAGGGCAGAAAACCGATCTGCGATATCCTTCACGTGGTTGCTGTCCGAAGACCCAGCCTTGGTGGAACAGCCACTCACACCCAGAGACACAGCCCGCCGGCCCACCTCCGCGTAGGTCAATTCCTCCCACAGTGGCCCAAATCTCATGAAGTCGAAGGTTCGCGGTCCTATGGCAGCACGGCCTTGCAGCCTACAAGCGTGAGTCCGCTCCGTTCAGCTCCATCCAAATGATGTGCCGTGCTTCATGCTCCTTCCCAGCCGCAGCTAGGGAGGGACTATAGATGTGGACCCTTTGGAAGCTGTGCCAACAATGTCCCCCACAGCCGCAGACCTTACCAGGGCAGTGTACTTTCAGTCTCTCAGATTCCACCCAGCACAGAGTCTCAAAAGAGTGCACTACCAGGGAAACATGCGCCACGACCCGGCGCTCAGCAACCAACCCTGACTCAGGCACAATTCCATCCCCATCGGGGGCCGCCCAGGAGTGGGGTCCAGGCCCACCAGAAGACTCGGGTTCCCCAGAGGACCGAACTGGCGCAGTAATGTTGCAGAGTGTGCTTCAGGGCCTGCACCGACAGCTCACTGCACGGGGCCACCGGTGGCCCAGCCAAAGTCTGCGAAGTCCGCGGGGGTCTCCTACCCCCTCCTCTTCCGTTTCTGCTATGGCATAATTAAGCCCCCCCCCCCTCGGGGCTCACTGTTCTTGTATTGGCGCGCTCCCCGCGCCCGCCTCGGCTAGCAGTCCGCGACCGCCCCCCACAGGCCTGCCTCTGCCATCGCAGCCAGGGGCCTGGGTTTGATCGCGCCCCACTCACCTCAGCCGGCTCAGTGGCACCACAGCCTCCGCAATGTCGTCCGGGATCAGTCCCTCTGCCGCACCGACACCTGCCCACTCGGCAACACGCAGGCGGACACAGACCGCCCGCCCAACAGTCAGCTCCCGCTGAGTGCCTCCAAGGTGCAGGACGCTTCCTCCTTCCCCGCTCTGACTCCCAGTTGTCGTCCAGCCCACGGCAGGAGTCCCAGCAAGGACCTACACCGCTCCGCACGGTGTCCTGTCAGCCTCCAGCCCAGTCCCGGGTCTCCTTCAGTAGCGCCGCCGCAAATTGGGTCACCCCGGAGCCAGGGACCTCTGCCGAGAGATCAGCCCAGATCATGATTCAGAGCCCAATTTGCAGCTGTGCGAGTGCCAGGTAATTTCAGCACCCCTCGGCCAGGTCTCAGCACCGTCCCACCCGCCAGGTTATCATGCTTGGTCAGGATAAATGTGGGGATCCGTGCGCAGCTCGGCTCTCACACAGCCTGCTCCATCGGCTTCCTAGCCACGCCCTCCCCGGGAAGACTATCCATGAATAGAATACCTCTGTCTGTTGATATTCATGTGCCTCTATCACAAAAGCTACCCTACCACCTCTTGCTGATAGGCCATTTTTTATACGTTTTATAGTGATGGCTTTCTTTAAATTTAGAGGTATGATTATAGCATCCTCGTCGGTTTCTTGGAAACCAGTTGTGTTAAAAGCTTGTACGGCGTCGTCGCCTGTAGCTCCACCAGCCTCGGTATTATTATAGAGGGACATTTTGTTGACTGAAAGTTTGCAGAGCAAGTTTCAAGGAAACATAGATAAGCTGTACAATGGAGAAGTGTGGCTCAATGGTTAGAGCGACAGACCCTGATGCAGAGGTCTGGCCCGGGACCAGGGTTCAATTCCCGACGCAGCAGGGTCTTGGGCTCATTGTCTGCGAACTCGTCAATTCTCGCCTCGGCGCCTACTCTAATCATGGGGTTCCACGCTGCAACTCTGGGCAATAGCTTGCTTAATCTCCGCAACGGCCACTACAACACTGGGATGCCTGGCTTCACCTTGGGGATGCCAGGAGGGGCATTTCACAGGGAGAGCCAGGAAGGGTTCCACAGCGCTATACAGCGCCGGGACGCCCCGGTGATGGGCAGCTGTGCGCTTTAGAAGTATACTACATTTACATTTTTCAATATTTTGGAACACTGTATCCTTCAACGCTGAACAAACCAAAAAGCGAATTCATAGGATTTTTCGTCCTACTCAGCTATGGCGGATATTATCCCTTTACCCACGTCTATTGGAGTATTACGGAAAAAGGGGTCTCTGAGAAAAGCACGACTGAGTTACTTTAATATCTAGTGTTAAATTAGTGCCTTACCAAACGTTGGGCACCATGTAGTGTTGTTCCTATATTCCCAATATGCTCTGCGCATTGGAATAATATATCCTATAGATTTGACGTAGAACTTTAGTCAATAGGTCTCTATTGAATATTGTAAACTTAATTGTGAGTGCCAGCTAGCTCAGAGGTCACTAGAAACTTTCTCGAATTCACAAGAAGGGGTTCGTTTCTGACAACCGCATAAACATGACAACTTTGTTTCCCAAGAATAAGAATATATCTCTGAGTCATGGAAACAATAGATAAGTATTTCACTCAGTCAATCGTGCATGCTTGCTTTCTACAGAGTGTGCAGAGAAATAGTGAGACGGGCTTTTTCAATAAAAGGTTTATTGAACAGTCTTTTTTCTCATGCAAGAGATATGAGCTGCTACAATCGTTAGAATGCAAAGTATAATGCGTACAGTGAGAATAGTATTATAAAATAATACTGTAAGAGCATTGTATGGTTTCTAAGCCATATAAAAATACATACATACATAACCTAGACTAAAATACTCAACTGGTGCTTCTAAAATATGCCTACCCCAATGTACCTAACCTCGGTCTAGTACGAGGGAGGAAGTAAGTGTGGTCTTTTGCATAGGTTTAGATTTGCCAAGAATATACCATATGTTTCTCTAGGTTCTAATCAGCTCCATAACTTCCAAAGATGGAGGTCTGGTATCTCTCTCTCAGGACTAGATTTCCCAACACCCCGCAAGGGTAGTCAAACACTGGAGCTGGATTTCTCAGCAGAGGAGGGCAGCTTCTTGATCAGTGCATCAGCTGGAGAGTCTTCCTCCTTCTGCACTTGCTGTAGCGAGCTGCGTCAGGCAAGTAGGCTGTCGATCTGCTCCGAACCACTGTGCTTTGCTATAGCAAGTGAAGGTATATTTATACCTTGAAGGTGTTTAGGAATGCCATGTTTGAGGTAAAGTCGGGCATATGAACGTCATAAACGAACCCCTAAGGAATAGTTGTTCATTGTAAAACTAACGGAGTTCTTGGAGAAATCAATATTCAAGCAAGGGGAAGTCCTTGACGGATTAAGCTGGTTTTCCAAGAAATCGTTGTGACGTTTGGTGAACGGATGGAAGTAGCCATGCCTGTATTTGGGTAGCATGGGTATGCCTAAATAAGGGCTTGATTTCTATGCCTATATAAGGGCATGAATCGGGAAAATTCACTCGGAACCTAAAACGCCACACAACAGTTTAGACACATCCCTGAATTTGGAGTTATTGTCACCAAACTGCATTCCTCCGCCGGATGTTACTTCTTACCATTCAGTAATTGGAAAGGCCTCTTCCATCTACTGAGCTTAAATCGAAATTGCTTACAGAGGTGCTTCATTCTACTTCATCATCATCGGAACCTTTGTTGCCTTTCAATGAGGTGCTGACTGAACCAATTTTATAGATTTGGCAGAAGCCATGTCATCCTCTGTGGTCTATAGGCCAGTTGCTAGGAGGTATAAGCCAGCTTTGGGAGACCCGCTCTTTTTGTCCTCTCACCCTTCACCTGGGAGTTTGGTGGTACAAGCTTCCTGTTCTTCACAACTCTCACCTAAGTCTTTTCCTTCATCCCCAGCGGATAGGGATTCTAAAAAAATAAGGCAGTCTGCAAAGAAAATGTTTTCCTAGGGCAGCAAGGCATTGAAGTCCACAAACGCAACCTGCTATGAAAGGAAAAGTCATACATGCATAACAGTAGGTAGAGCCGGTTTCAGGGGTTCAACTTGTGGGTTTAGGATTGTAGTGGGCCAAGGTCCAAAAAACTACCAGCAGTTCTTCAGAAACTGCCCGGTTTTAGTCGGGAACAGGGTGGTGCTGAGGGTAGTAGCCGAGCTCTATGGAGAAGGGGTGCCACCTGAAAATAGGATGCACAGGGGTGACTTGGGGACAACTGTGAGCGCTCCCAAAACGGGGGCTTTGGTTGCCAGGGGTTTTAGAACACGTATCTACTGACAGTTGTTCGGTACCGAGGCTGGGCGGCTTAGGCGCCAAATCGATGTTGTGATCGCTCAGCGGGGGCTGGGAGTGAAGGGGTTAATCGCATCCACTCATAGGCCTTCCTTCCCCTGTGTGTATGATGCTGTGTCTGGTAAGAATCTGGCGCCACCATCAGGCAGTTGGCAACCGATAAACTACGAGTCCCAGAATCCCTTGGGACGCATGGCAAGAATGAGGATCAGCCGCCGACTGGAAGTCCGGTTCTATAAAGCCCCTCCCCTTCCTGGGGCTTGACAATCCTGCTGTTTTCTGGAGTTCCTGGCCGCGAAAGTGCGTTCCCCATTGGAGTACGTGCCCGTAAGAGATTTCTACGCTGGAGTACTGGCCCACGGAAGAGTGTTCCCCACTGGAGTTCGGAGACCTAGAAGCTGCTAACGGTCTCTCCTGCTCCAGACGGTTATTGCAAAACCTCTAAGGAGTATATCGTTCTTCTACACCTTACGGACTGCAATCACCAGGTATCATAGCACGAAGTCGGGAGTGAAGCACAGGAGCGCTCCTCCCACATCTGTGATGTTTGTTTATTTAAGCCCTTCTCCGTAGCTTTCTACAATCAGGAGAGCGTGGGCAGTTTCAAAGCACTCACAACGCTGTGTTCTTAACAGTTTTCAGTTTCAGTTTCAGTTCAGTTTTAAAACTGAAACCTGAAACTGAGTGTTCTTAACAGAGGATGGGTGCAGTTGCTACTGTGCCGTTAACAGCCTATATTTACACTAATGGTGATCTTTGCCTTACACTGTGAGGGAGCAGTGTCACGACTCATGGATATTGCAGGGAATCAATACCTTTGTTTATGGATTGTAACATTGTGACAAGTGTACGCTATCTGTGCATTATCTATGCTGACTCTATTCATGACATTTGCTCTTATCTTCATATTACCTTTGGAGTTCAAGACCACTCTCATATACTGAGCTTCCAATGCCTCTCTAATGTTTGTGGTCTCCCAAAAATGATTATTGTTTCATGTTTTACTCTGAGTATTGCTGCATAAGTGTTTGTGAGTATACAAAACATTTATGTGTTCTCTCACATTGGTATGTGCGCTAATCCCTGTACTACCTCTCACACATCTCTCTTTCGTATGCATCACTTACCTGTAAAGTGGCTTCTGAAGACGAACCAAAATCCTAGACCAGACTTGGGTATAAGAAGACACTATCCTAGCAGCAGCGTTTGTTGTTTTATCCACTTCCCTTTTCCCCGGAGTGTTCCCTCGCATAACAGTGTATCATTACTCTGTGCGGGGTTGAGTTCAGGGGAGTAGGGGGGCTTCTCTACACTCCTTCGTCCCTGCTGGTAGCTTTAAAGGTTAGTGGCATTACTTGTTTTGCGCTGCTGACAGATCCTGACAGTAGTTCTTCTGGGTTAGGGTCAAACAGCTGGCAGGGGCAAAATCAGGGCAGCTGTGCCACTCACAAAGTGGGTCTCAGTGTTGCTGATATCCCTTGACGGCTGCTTGGTCATAGTGCATTGAGAATCCAGATTGGACTCTCGCTGTTGGTATTCGGTGCAGGGCTCCCGGTACCCCTGGCATTGGTGCTGCGTGGCTCCGGTTGGTCCTGCTGTCTTCACACTAGGTGGGAAGCCAGATCTGTCCTTCCAGAGAACGTGTACCTCTACCTGGTTGTCTGTGGCATCGGTCGGGCCAGTGAGCTGGAAAGTGTTGGACTGGACTCTGCTTTCCGGTGCCTGTAGACTGCATTGGAGTAGCTCCTGTACTCCAAGGGAAACTGTAGGAGATTTTCGAAAGGCTGACAGGTTACCCAAGGCTTTGGTAGTTATCCAGCTTGCAGGAGGAGTCATTCTGTTGCGATTTTTGAGAGAGTTGCGGGCAGGCAGTTTTGTGTGCCAAAAGATGGGCCACCTAAATAATCCAATTTAGGGGCGTTAAGGGAAGTGACAGCTAGTAGCCAATGGGCTACCTACCTTTATGGTGTCTACACCCTCTATCTGATAACTTCCTGTGGGAAGTAGGCATAATCGTGACCCTAGAAGGCTAATTTCCGTCCAAAACAAGGTGGCGGAATCTAAAATGGTGGTGTTCACATCAGCTAGTACCCTAAAGGTGGTGCTGGCTTGGTGTGAGGCACACCTCCTAAGCTTACTAATTTTCCTACCTGTATTGACGCCAAAAGTGGGGTCTGGACAGAAGAACGGGCATCTCCACTATCTGGAGAGGCTTGGGTTGCATAGCACAGGCAGAAGGACATTTGAAGCTTCCCACCCTGGAATGCAGATCCTGCACGGAGGAGGTGTAAGCACCTCCACCCAGAACAGGCTTTGTTTCATACCCCTGCGAGCAAAGGCTCTCACCTCAGGGGCCAGAAACTGATTGGTGGTGACGAGCTGTTCAAGACCAGTCAATCAACACAATAGTAGTCAGTAGGTTTTCAGGGGGCACTTCTAAGGTACCCTCTGGTTGCATTTATTAATAAATCCAACACTGACATCAGTCTGGGGTTATTAAGATGAGATGTTCGGTACCAAACATCTAGGGGTACAGTGAAGCCATGTAGCTGGGGAACTTCTAATTACGAGTGCCCAGCCCATGTACTCGTTATTGCTTTCCTGTGCACTTGTGATATCTAAGAATGGACTTGGGTATCACAGGGCCACATCCACTCACACATTGGATTGGCTCCTCCAAATGGAAGTTCAATACATGCTTTAAAAAGGTGCTGTGGAGTTGGTTCCATTACAGGAACAGGGTCCCATAAGGGATTCACGTTATTTCCTGATTCCCAAAAAGGATGGACGTTTGCGGCCGATCCTAGACCTCAGGAAACGTTCAAAATGTCGACTCTTACTCAGGCACGTCTCTGCTGGAGAAACGGGACTAGATGGTTTCAATCGACTTGCAGGATGCCTATTTTCGCAGTTCCTATCCGGCAGTCTCATAAGAAGTATCTTTGATGCACTGTGGTGTCCCCACACTATCAGTTTGTGGTCCTTCCGATTGGTCTTAGTTCTGCACCTCAAGTCTTCACAAATATGATGGCAGTGGTCGCAGCTCCTCTCAGAAGGTTGGGTGTACCAGTATTCCCTTACCTGTACTGTTGGCTCATCAAAGCCAAGTCTCCGTAGTTGGTGTTGCATCACTTGTAGTTGACAACTCAATGGTGGTTCAGATTAGGTTTTTCTTTCAACAAACCAAAATCTCACCAAGAGCACTCTCAGGGCACTGTGTTCTTAGCGGTAGTATTGCATACTACAGTGAGGCAAGGCTTCCCGCCTGCACAGAGGATTCTGGGCATTCAGGCAATGACTCTGATGTTTCAGAATGGAGCCTGGATTCTGGTCCTGAAGGTTTTGTGAGTGTTAGGTCTATTAGCTTCCTGTATTTTGTTTCTGTTGGTCAACCATGCACACTGGCATATGAGGGCCCTCCAGTGGTGCCTCCTCAGGCAGTAGTTTCAGCACAATGGGGTTCTCCAGGTGACTGTACGTATCTCCAGAGACAATGCAGTGGATCAGCAATGGTGAAGTGTGTCTGGCAATCTCTGTCAAGGGAAGCTGTTTCACCCGAGGGGCGTGGCTAAGCACGCAATGGAGACGGACGCACTAGGGTAAAGCTCCGGCCCGAGCTCCCCTTCCCCAGGCCACTACTCCGTCCTACTTTCAGCTGACAGCTGCAACCACAGGCACAGTGCTACTGAGCCGTCGACTCTCACCCTGCTAGGTTTGGGGCTGATCGGAGGCTGCTTACCACACCGCGGTCTTCCGGCCAGACCGGCGAACACATCTGGGCGAGAATGGGGCTTGTGGCTGTGGGCTGGGCCCCGCGGCGCGGCCTGGTGTGCGGGGTGCCCGCAATTGCCCTGGGGCGCCGAACTTTGCCGCAACGCCCGATGTTGTGCCCTGTGGTGGCCCGGATGTTGGCGAGTACACTCAGCTGCTGCCCGCCTTGGGGGCCCAGAGCACCGGAACACTAGGGCCCTGGAACGAGGTGCCTACCGACGCCGCGGTCGGTGGTCGCGCTATTGGTGGGCCCATCTGCGAGAGGCCGGGATCCGTGTTTGCCATCTGGGCCGGAGGGATGGCCTGGTGGGTGCGGCGCATGCTTTTGGCTGCGGGTGCCACGCATCCGGAGGACGACCGCCGTTGCGGCCCGGGGCTGCACTGAATCTGGGCTCCGGACTGGGCCACCCCCATCCCAGAGGCCCAGCGCTCTACTGACGTTGTGCCCCTGCATGAGGTGCCTACCCGGGGCACCCATCATTGGTCGCCGCAGGGCGGATCCGCCAGCTGGCGCGAATTTAGGTGAGAAGCGGCTGAGGCGCTGTCTACACGGGGATTAATGGCCGCTGCCACCGATTGCACATCCCATAGCTGCCCTGGGGCACTGTCTCTGGCCCATCGACGATACCGGCAGGCGCCGGTTGCAGGCACAGCAACCCCCCCCCCCCCCCTCCCCCCTCCCCCATCCCTGGTTCTCTGTTGGCCGGAGGCGATAAGTTGGAGAGAGACGTGACCGCCAGTTTAGGTGCAGCACATTTTCTCGCATCCCCCCCCCGCACCTGTGCGCCTCTCTGCTTGCGTTAACAGAGTTGCCTGCTGGAGCCCCGCCGATCGCTGGACGTTGTTGTTAAGAGTGCAAGCTCTGCACCCACCACGCTGCTCATGTCTGGGGGTACCAGGACACGAACTGGCACAGGAGGCACACAATTGAAGGGGAAGATGGGCAAAACCACGAAAACTGCGGATGCAGACCAGATGGTGGCTAAGCTCGATACCATGCTGGCCTCTATGTAAAGACTGGAGGAATCTGTCCAACTCACTCGCACCTCTCTGGAGACCAAAATAGACAATGTCTCCATTGATCTCACCCACCTGCGGGCCGATCATAAGAAATTGGTGGAACGCACCACTACCTTGGAAGGTGCCGTGGCAGATCTTGAACCCCGGGTCACTCAGACTGATAAGCATGTACAAGAGCTCCTTAACAGGGTCGAATTCTTAGAGGACCGAGCAGAGGATGCAGAAGGGCGGGCACGGAGAAACAACGTGCGAATCGTGGGTGTGCCGGAATGGTGGGAAGGGAAGGAGCTTGCGACACATATGGAGGACTGGCTGAAGGCCCTACTGCCAGAGGGCGCGCTGTCGCCTTACTTTGTCCTGGAGCGGGTGCACCGCGTGCCGACGAGGCTGCTTCTTACAGGGTCTAATCCTAGACCGCTGCTTGTCGGATTTTGAACTAACGTGACTGCGATTCCATCTTGCGTGAAACCAGGCAGCTTCAAGATGTCCGTATTGACAATGCCAAAATAATGTTCTTCCCCGATTACACAATCCAGGTCCAGCGCCAGAGACATTCCTTCCTTGCCGTGGAACAGCGCCTGCGCCAGCTGGACCTCAAGTATTCTCTCCTATTCCCCGCTAGGCTGAGAGTGGTGGCACAGGACAAAAGCACTTCTTTACAAGCCCGAGGTTGAGGCCTGGTTGGACGGCAGGAACAGGTCATCATCGGCCCGCCAGGCACGGTCGGTGACGGATATCAGCCCACCTGCGGAACTCATGAACGGCAGGACGCTCTCCGGATGGTGGCGGAACTTCGCTGCTCCCCAACCACAGACATGGCTCCGGATGCCAACCCCGAGACTTGCCTAGCGATGACGAGGCTATTTATGGGTTGCCTGACTCCAAGATGTCTACGGAGCAACCAGATGTCACACCAGCAAACGGCGGATTTGCTTCATTGATTGGATGTCCCGGTCTTCTGGAGTTGTGCACCTGGTCTGCAGCGCCCTGGTCGCATTGCATCCCCGTACTCCTGTCGGGCGCTGGCTCTGATGGCGCCCGGAGCATGGTCACCTTCTAGCCGCTTGGCCGCTTGCCACGAGGCGCAGTGAGTACTGACTTTTGGTACTTGACCTTTAGCGAGACATAGTGCTGCTGGATACTTGCTGATACCCCTGCTTGCAGGGGCCTGGCTGATGTTGTCTCGGCTGGATGGGGAATGACGAGACCTGATTGGCCTTCCGGATGGCGCCTCGGATTGGGTGAGATGTGTGCGACGAGCCATGCACTTTTTAGTTGGAACACTTCCCATCAGCTGTGCCTGATTTGTGATGCTCAGGAAGGGTGAAGCTTCCTTTCCTTACCCAACCGTTATGTTAACATAGTCGTGTCTAGTGCGCAGCGACCCCCCCTAGATTTAAATGTTAACTATCTCATTGGAGAGTTTCGACGGCGGCATGTTCGGCAGCCGACCTTTTGGCATTTTTCACCTGTTCTGTTTTTTATGGTTTATTGCATTATTTGGGTCACAATTTTGTTGTTATTTTGCACATTTATTGCAAGCTTTGGTAATCTACTGTGGGGGGGCCGGGGAGTGCGGGGGTGGAGACCTGCTGTGGGGTTGTGACGGGGAACGAGTCGGGGGTTAATTGAAGTGATAAAATGTCAGCGATAAAATTATGTACGTGGAATGTACGAGGCATGCATACACCGTCACGCAGGTACCAGATTTATTCCTACCTTAAACTACATCATGTCCATATTGCACTCCTGCAGGAGACGCATCTGAATGGTGCGGAGGCACAAACACTGTGCCGTAGGTGGCGAGGGCAACTCTATGCCACAGGATACTCGTCCTATGCCCGTGGGGCACTGGTATGGGTGAGGCCCGGGACCCCTTTTGCAGTCTCACACTCCCGCATTGACCCGGAGGGTAGATTTGTGATAGTTCATGGCAAGCTGGATGGGCAACTGGTGGTTTTGGCTTCATTGTACGCCCCCAACACGGACCAAGGGGGTTTCTTCACACAACTCTTTGCTGACTCGTAGGTTGGTGGCAGCACTTACGAGGTCCCGCTTGAGCATTTGGGGGCAGACTGCGAGCCTTACTGGAGGTGTGTAGCTCTTCTGCCTCCTGCCACACTGTGAATCTTTTTTAACGTCGTTTTAACAATTTTTAATAACTTTGCTATTCTGGCTAAATTTTAACGTAGCTGTGGTGACTGACAACCCGTACCTGTGCCGAGGTGTGCTGTCCTGCCCCGTTCCACCGCGGCTGTCGTGCTGATTGACTGGAGGGCGGGCGCCATCTTCAGTGAGGACCCGGATCCCGGTGGGGCCGTTCGCTGCGGTCTAGCTGGGGGTGGGGCTAAGCTACTTATTGGCCAACAGTGTGAGGCACTCTGCGGCACTCCTAGGTTGGTGGCAGCACTTACGAGGTCCCGCTTGAGCATTTGGGGGCAGACTACGAGCCTTACTGGAGGTGTGTAGCTCTTCTGCCTCCTGCCACGCTGTGAATCTTTTTTAACCTTGTTTTAATAATTTTTAATAACTATGCTATTCTGGCTAAATTTAAAAGTAGCTGTGGTGACTGACAACCCGTACCTGTGCCGAGGTGTGCTGTCCTGCCCCGTTCCACCGCGGCTGTCGTGCCGATTGAGTGGAGGCGGGCGCCATCTTGAGTGAGGACCCGGATCCCGGTGGGGCCTTTTCGCTGCGGTCTAGCTGGGGGTGGGGCTAAGCTACTTATTGCAAATGGCTGGCCGGTCGCGGCACGCCGCCTGTGCCCCGAAGATGCGCCTAAGGCAAGCCCGTCCGCGCCCCGGTAGCGCCCAGTGCCAGTCATGCTGCCCAATTGTTGCCAGATAGGACCAAGAGAAAGCTTACCTACTCACGGGAGGCCTTACTGGCGGTAGGTAAGCCTGGTGATACGGCGAGTGGGCATGGGGTGGATTTTGATAATCTAGCTGCAAAATGTCCCATTTGTGGAGTGGTGTGGCTCACTGGTTAGAGCCGGAAGCAGAGAACGGCCCGGGACCAGGGTTCAGTTCCCGACGCGGCAGGGTCGTGGACCAGGGTCAGCGGACTTGATAATTCTCGCCTCGGTGCCTACTCTAACCAGGGATCGCACTCTGCAACTCTGGGCATTAGCTTGCCTCATCTCTACAGCGGCCCCCCACATTCGCCGGGGATGCCTGGTTTCACCTTGGAGATACCCAGTAGGGACCATCTCACAGGGATAGCCAGGACGGGTGCTTTACAAGACACATACATTACATTACATTACATTACATTACATTACATTTGTGACTTCTGTCTGGCAGCTCCACTGCCCCCTTCCTCAACCAAAACCAAGAGCGTCTTAAGAATTCAGGCAGCTCTTATTAACACTCGGTCCATGGCCAAACATTCAGCTGATATTTTTGAGCTTCTAGCGGATGATACGCTGGATGTTCTGTTCATCACAGAGACTTGGCTCAGTGAATCGAGCGCCCCATTAGTGGAACTTTCCATACCCAGAGGTTATAAAATCTCAAGGGCGGACAGGGGCGATGGCAGAGGTGGTGGGATTGCAGTGGTGCTCAGGGAATCGTGGCCCTTCACTAGTGAAGCCATTAGAGATGGGACGGGAGGAGAGGCCCTCAATTTTGTGTTAACCATCTCTCCCCACTGTACATTAGGGGGAACTCTGGTGTATCGCCCCCAGGTCCTCCGGGAGCTTTCCTAAAAACCCTGGAGGACATTATTGTACCACGTTCCCTCCGCTACCCCAAATACCTTTTATTAGGCGATTTCAACATTCACCTTGACACGCCGTCTACCCCGGAGGCCAGGTCCCTTGCGGAGGCCCTGCTCCTCGCCCAGCTTACCCAACATGTGTCACTCCCGACCCATTTGGGAGGCCATCTCATTGATCTGGTTTGTTCCAATTTCCCTATTTCAATCTTAGACCCTGAGCCCACACCCTGGACGGACCACTTCCTGATCAGGCTCTCCTGGGAGGATACTCGATCTGATAGAGATGCTACACTGCCTTCTGGCCTATTGGCCAAGAAGGTTAATCTCCCTGCTTTCTCTGAGTTCCTGGGTCAGTCCCGCCCCTCCCCTACTGCAGATCAAGAGGCGGCTGTGGCTAGCTTCGACCACTGGATTAGCCAGGGAGTTAAGTCCTGTGCCAATGGTAAACGGAGCGGCACTCATCGCTCCCTTCCCTCACAGCCATGGTACTCCTCCACTCTTAGGGACCTGAAACTGGGCTGCAAAAGGTTGGAGCGCTGCTGGCGACAGAACTATGGTGCTTCTGCTAAGATGGCCCTACGATCAGCACAGACTGAATACTACACAGCTATTCGAAAGGCTAAGAGCGAGTACTTCACCGGGAGGATTATGATGGCCCGGAACAATAGCAAGTAAATCTTTGCAATTGTGCGGAGCTTTCTCTCCCCCTGTGCGGAACAAAGCACACTACCATTATCGAACGAGTGGTGTGAAGAGCTCTCATCCTTTTTTATCGACAAAATTGCTAAGATTCAAGAGCGTGTAGGTACGGTGGCGAGGCCCACAGTGATCTCCCCCCTGAATCCCCTGTCAACTCCCTGAGTCGGCTCGGAGGTGTTTTCATCTTTTTTACCTACCACTGAGGCAGATATACTGTCCCTATTACAGGCCCCCAAGTCGGGGTCCTCCGCGGACCCTTGCCCGTCGCGGGTCCTAGCGGGTGTAGCTGATGTAGTCTGCCCAATAGTAGTGAATCTGGTCAATTCCTCACTTCAGCTAGGTCAGAAACGTGCTAAACTTCTGCCCCTCCTGAAGAAACCTACCCTTGACCCCTTGCAGCCGGTTAACTATCGACCAATATCACTGCTGCCGGCACTTGCTACGGTATGTGAAAAGGTGGTCTTCCAGCAGCTTGAGGCTTTTGTTGAGACTTCGGGAGCTCTCCACCCAGTGCAGTCAGGCTTTAGAGCTTCCTATAGTACGGAGACCGCTCTGGTGGAGATATCGGAGGCTATTAGAGAGTACCTGGACGGGGGCGGCAGAGCGGCCTTGATTTTACTGGACCTCTCTTCCGCCTTCGATACGGTACCCCACCAGAGACTGCTCGAAAGACTCTCCGCTATAGGAGTTTCGGGTCTGGTCTGGCAATGGATTAAATCCTCTTTGGACTCCCACTCTCAACAGGTCTGCTTGGCCCCATGCTCCTCTTCAGTCAGGAATCTGGAGACAGGGGTGCCACTGGGCTCGACCCTCAGCCCCCTTCTTTTTAATATCTACCTGACGCCACTTGTCTACCTGGCTGAGGAATTGGGGGCCAAGGTAATTGCGGACGCAGATGATACGCAATTACTCTTTACCTGGAATGATGCCGCCCTAAACACCGGCAAGGCTCAACAGTGCTTAGCCTCGGCCTTTCAATGGATGGCCGAGGCTTCCCTCAAATGCAAGGAGGATAAGTCGGAAGTCCTTCTCTACGGCCAGTTTCCGGAGGACTTTAGGACTCGTTTGTGGCCTCCAGGCTTCCCTTGCCCGGTTACTAAACCTGGGCCAGCAAAGAACCTGGGCATTTGGTTTAGTGAGGATCTTGGCTTCTCCGACCGTATAAAAAAGCTCACGGGCACATGTTTCGGGACCCTCAAAATGCTCAGGAAGTTTTCCCTCTGCTCCCGAGGGCAGCAAAAGAGATGGTAACCCGTGCCCTGATTGTTTACAGATTAGATTATGCTAATGCTCCGTTTCTGGGGCTGCCAGCCTATCTGCTGCACAGGCTTCAAATTATTCAAAATGCGGCAGCTAGGCTCCTGTTCAATGCCCCTGGGCGCTCTAGTGCGCGCATATATCTGCGGGAGCTACATTGGCTTCCAGTAGTTCAGAGGGTGCAATTTAAAGGGCTTATACTGGCCCACAGAGCCCTGCATGGTGTAGGCACTCTCTACCTTAGGAAGCGCTTTGCCTTCCATGTCCCCAAACGCCTCTTGCGTTCAGCGGCCCAACGCCGGATGGTGATTCCTCGCTTCCGCAGAGTCCGACTGGGTGGCAGCTCTCTCTCGGTCAAAGCGGCAGTTGCCTGGAACTCAATTCCCGCTGCCCTCCAACACATCACGGAGTTCCGGATCTTCAAGAAGCAGCTAAAAACACACCTCTTCAGCATGTCTTTCTAAAACTCTCTGCTGCCCTCCTCTGACTCATTCCCCGCCAGGACACTCATGAGTAACAGTGCGCGCTACAAATACCGCTATAACATAACAAAACATAACTTGGCACCTTGGCCTTGGCATGAGATCCCCTGGGTGTTGGGAGGTGATTGTAACTGTATTCTTGACATTGCATTGGACCGCTCTTTTCCGCCCCTGTCAGGCACTCCTGTGCAAGGGGCTATGAAAGTCTTTGTAAACTGGGCTCTACAATGGGATCTGCATGATGCTTGGCGGAGTCGTAACCCTACCACCAAGGTGTATTCCTATTATTCAGGTGCACACACACTGTATGTACGGTTGGACCGGTATATGTTGTCAAGCGAACTGCTCCCCAATGTTACCGACTCTTATTATATGGGCCGCACTCACTCCGATCACAACCCACATGTACTGGAGCTGGCGTGAGAACAACCGCGCCCACCCATACCCACCTGGAGGCTACAACCAGACCTGCTCCTTGACGCTCCTTTTCGGAATTCCCTATATGCACAAACCACTCATTATTTTGAGGAGAACACTGGCACAGCATCCTCCCCCCAAATAGAGTGGGACGCATTTAAAGTTGTTATCAGGGGCCACTGTCTGGGCACACAGGCTAATATGCGGAAACAATGTGAGGGGGAATTGACACAGGTTGAAGCAGACCTGCTTTGAAGGGAACAGGAAGCGATGGAGGGCGATGAAGGGTTACTGCTAGAGGCTCGTGCGGAACATGCACGATTGCTGGACAGGCATTGTCACCTCAATTACACAGCCCATTCGGCACGCACACATCATCTAGGTGACACACCCGGAAAACTGTTGGCTTGGTTGATCAAGCAGGAGGACCGGGCGACGCCTGTGGCAGCTTTACGCACCGGCCACGGTGAGGTGGTCTACACGCAAAGCAGAATTCACGCGGCTTTCGTTGCCCACTATCGTACATTATATTGCTCTCGGCTGCAGGTCCCCCTTGCTGATATTGCTGAATATCTCTCCGCTATACCACTGCCAGGGTTGGAATACGTGCACCAGGATGATTTGGAGGCCCCGCTCACGCCTGATGAGCTGCACACAGCCATTTTTGCCCAATCTAACGGCAAATCCCCAGGCCCAGACGGGCTACCCGCAGAGTTCTTTAAGGCCTACTCTGATATATTGATCCCTAAACTGTCAAAGGTGTACACGGTGGCTGCCAGGGACTCCTCCCTTCCCCCTACGTTGAATTAAGCCAATCTCATTTCCCTCCCGAAGCCTGGTAGGGACTGCACGCACTTGGGCTCGTATCCGCCGCTTGCCCTCCTGAACACTGATTACAAGATACTTGCTTCCACACTAGCTCAGCGTTTGGCCCCCTTGGTACCCACCCTTGTGCATAGCGACCAAAACAGCTTTGTGCCCACACGTAGCACCTCTCATAATATTCTGAGACTGTTCAGAGTGCAGGGCTATGCCACGCTGCAATGGCCCCGATCAGGATGTTTAGTACTAGATCTCGAAAAGGCTTTCGACTCTGTAGAGTGGCCTTACCTCATGGCAGTATTACGGAAATATGATCTTGGAGATGACTACATTGACATGGTGGGTTTATTGTACTGGAAACCTACAGTGCGAGTACGTACTGGTAGACTGCTGTCCGACGTTATCCGAGTCAAAAGGGGCACCAGGCAGGGATGCCCTCTGTCCCCGTTACTTTTCTCGTTGGCGATGGAACCTCATGCGGCACTACTAAGAACCCAGGGCGCAGAGTGGGGGATCCCCTTAGCGGATGGTCTCCATGCGGTCTCTGTATATGCAGACGATATCCTCTTGTATGTCAAGGGACCTGACCTGCTTGCCACTGACATTGTCAGACACCTTTCGCACCTTTGAGGCCATGTCGGGGCATAGGGTTAACTGGGCCAAATCTGGAGTGTACTCCTTCAACCCGGATGTGCAGGAATGCGAGGTCAGCATTAATAACGAACGACTCACCTGGTATCCCGCCACGTTCCGGTATCTCTGTATCTACGTCCATAGAAGCCGGACTGATGTATTGGAGGGTAACATGGTGCGAGCTATCTCCTCCCCTCAGGCACAGATGGCCTTTTGGAAGACCCTCCCCTTCAATGTACCCAGCCGTGTCACACTGACAAAAATGATAGTCTTACCAAGGCTGCTGTATTATTATTCCAACATCCCAGTGTATGTCCCGGCTCGGATGTTTCGGGAGCTGGAAACTTCGATCAGAAACCTTATATGGAATACTGGGAGACCTCGAGTAGCGCTGATGAAACTCTATGCGCCTACAGACACAGGAGGCCTTGCTGTTCCCAGTCAGGAACTTTATTACCTAGCAGCGTAGCTGCAATGGGTAGCCGGATGGTTGAGTGGGAAGAACCTGTGCTATACTGCCACGGACGTTACTATCTTGACTCGCACACAGGTCTACACACTGTTCCACCCCTTGACCGAAAACCCCTACCCGTCGCAGCTACATCTGGCAGTGGCCCGCAAATGCTATGTCCGTAGCCTGAAACTCACCCGCGCTGTGAAGCCCTATGTCCCGGTACTCCCACTGTTGGGCACGCCCCGGGACGGCGGGGTGGTGGTGGAAACTGCACTAGGGCGATGGACACAGGCCGGGTGAACACAATGGAAGATTTGTATTGCAGACGGTGCCCTGGTGCCCTGGTTCCCTTTGAGACGCTAGCCACAGACACGGGCTTTTCAGCTGGGCAGTTTCTCTTGCATGCGTCTCTCATACGCACATTCGTACAGGCCTGGAGTGAGGAGCTGCCGACACACCTTCTGGTGAAGTATTTACATGTCATGGGTAATGGTTCCCATGTGGTCCACTGGCTGGCGCAAGCTCCCTTGACACACACGCACTGTACCTTCCAACCGCTGCGAGACAAGTGGGCAGCAGACAGGGAAAGGAGTGGACAGATGAGGAATGGACAGTAGTGCTAGCTGGCCCCGTTAACATTCCGCGCAACTCCCGCTTCAAACTTATTCAGTTTTATATATTGCATTGTGCGTATTTGTCACCAGGTAAAATTAATCAGTACTTTGCAGTCAACACCTCCGCGTGTCCGAGATGCTTCCTGCTTGGTGCGGATCTCCTCCATATGCTCTGGACCTGTCCCCACATACAAACATATTGGCACACCGTGACATCTCTGTTGGCGAAGGGTGATGGCGAGGACATACGCAGTACAAAAGGGGGTGGTGATGGACGGAAACAAGCTTCCGAGGACCGGTTTCTGGCATTCCAGCCGTCTTCAGCCCGGCTTGCTTGAATCCAGTGGCAAAGTGAGCAAGGGACTCACGTCTGAGCATACCCTGCCACACTTATGGCGGCCAAAGGCGGTACAAAAGGGGGTGGTGATGGACGGAGCATCTGAATCAATCAAACACTCACACCCAGTCAAAGGATCTGGGTTTAATCCATCATCGTTCTTTAGCCCACTCTGCCACCCCAGTTCAGACATGGCTATATGCAAATGAGTCTGACCCTCTGACTCATGGGAACAGTCCAGCCCGAACGGCCAAGCCATGTCTTCTCTGGACCGGAAACAAGCCATTGGATTCAAGCAAGCCAGGCTGAAGACGGCTGGAATGTCAGAAACCGGTCCTCGGAAGCTTGTTTCCGGTCCAGGGAAGGCATGGCTTGGCAGTCCATTACCTCCCCCTTTTGTACCGGCGAGGACATACAGCACACATGGGAGGCATTGTCCCTTTCCAATACGGGCCTATTGCTTCATGAGGATGAGATTTATCCCTGGGAATACCATGCCCTTTGAGAACGTTGATATCTTTTCTTTTTTTTTTGCTCCTCCTTTTGCCTTGCAGGACATGATGTGTGACCAATGTCCCAAAGTGCATTGTATTGCTTCTGATTGTCTTTGTAAACTTCAGGGATGGTTTGCTGCATTTCATGTTTCTTATATTGACATGTACTGTGAATGTGTACTGAAAACTAATAAAAGATATTCAAACAAAAGAAAAAAAAAGGGGGAAGCTTTTTCACCCTTGACCAGTGGCCCCTATTATATCGGAAGCCTCCACCTTAGGGAGAGAAGCTCATCTTGGGAATCTGGAGGTCAAAACACTTTGGTCTCCAGAGAAACAGTTGTTACACATCAATCTGTTGGAATTGTGGCCGATACGTCTGGCTCTCAAGGCCCTTTTCCCTTTCCTTTGCGGTCAGTCAGTACAAGTCTTGACAGACAATACTATAGTGATGTGGTACATCAGCGAGCTAGGGGGAGTAGGGTTGTATCTTCTCTACAATGAGGCAGTGCGACTCTGGTCCTGAGCACAGGATCATCAAATTTGTGGAATGGCAAATCATTTGGCTGGAGTTCTCAACGTGCATGTAGACAGTCTCAGTCAGTATTTTTCTGCCAACCAAGAGTGGTAGTTCTTTATATTTTTTCGTTATGGGGGACTCTTTTGATAGACCTATTTGCCACTCTGGAGAACGCGCACTGCCCATTATTCTGCAACCTTCATTATCCGGTGCAAGGGGCATTGGAGGATGCATTTTTATTGGAGTGGGGCGCCCAGCTATACGTTTCCCTCCATACCCTTGATTTCTCTGGTGTTGAGGAAAGATCGCCTAGGCTGGTCACAAGTCATTGATAGATTCAAATGGTTCAACACCACTATTATGCAAAATATATTACTTTTTGTGCATGACAGTTCAGCACAATTCTTATATCGATCCACACACACTACATATAATTCACAATCTCCCATAGATATGTTTTGAAGAAAGTTCTTCATTCATATTCTTCTTCTTTTATTAATCTCCTTAAAAACAGTAGCCAACGCGTTTCGTCTTCATTGATTTCTTCAGGGCTACAAAATACATATACATACAAAAGAGCCTATTTAAAATATATACAAACATTTCTGATTATACAATTAATACGCCATCAGAGAAAAAATTATTACACATTGAACAGACATTCTTATTTTCTGTGACATGATCCCACATAAAAACCCCACTGGTCACAAGTCCTATTAATAGCCCCAGATTGGCCGCAAACGGTGTGTGGTACACAGACCTTCTTCACCAGCCCCTGTATCCTCCGCTCAGTTTCCCTTTCAGGGCAGACCTCCTCTTGCAGTCGCAGGGGCAGGTTCAACACCTTAACGTCTAAAGTCTGCACGTACATGCATGGAGATTGAACGAGGCAACCTGAGTTCATTTTCACTTCCCCCTGATGTAGTGGATGTTAATATGTCTTCTAGAAGGGACTTTAGTAAATCAGTTTATGTTGGTTAATGGCCAAAGTTTGTTCTCTGGTGTAATGAGCCTGTTGATCCTTTAAAGGTTCATTTATCAGATGTTTTACGTTTTGCTATTTCTTTGGTGCTGCAAGGCTGTGCAGTTGCCACATTTAAGGGCTATCTGTCTGTCTTTTCGGTGTTTCTTTGTTTACCAGATCAGACTTCTTTGTTTAAGCCTTGTATAGTGCTAAGTTTATTAAGGGACTTACTAACAGATTCCCTGCCACTCCATTCATTATGCCTCGGTGGAATCTTAATTTATTTCTTACCTATTTAATGTGTTCTCTATTCAAACTTTTGCATAGTTGTCCTTTTTCGTATTGCCATAACATCTGCAAGGTGAGTTAGTGAGCTACGGACCTTAAATGTAAAGACTCCATTCACACCTTTCTTCCCAAGTTGATTCTGAAATACAGAGTTGCCTTCCTGCCGAAAGTGGTTACTGCCTTCCATACGGGTCAGTCCATCAACCTTCCTGCCCTCGATCCTTTGCCCCATCCTTCTAAAGAGGATGAAAGACTTAATTGTTTTGGCTCAAAATGGGCTGCCAGTTTTTATGTGGACAGAACACATGATTTCAAGGATGGATTGCCAGCTTTTTGTGAGATACCTTGACAAGATGAATGAAAAGGCGATGCTCAAAAAGACTGTCAAGATGGATCATCCTTTTAATTAAAATCTGCTACACCATGGAGCGCAAGGAACCTCCACAAGGTATTTGTGCTCATTCTTCTAGAGCTAAATGTTTGTGAACATTTTGAAGCCCTTATCGTCATGGGAGCGCTTTCAGGAAAGTTTCCATGGAATGCTGGCACATGGGGAGTATTCAAAAGGTGAGGAATCCGCAGGTAGTGTCTGTATCCATCAGTAAAAGCATTACCTGAAGGTAAATAATTTGTTCTTCAGAGCAGCCTAAAAAGACTGTGTTATGTTATGTTAGGGGGTATTTATAGAGCGCATCTGTCACTCCGAGGAGCATCATGGCGCTATAATTAATTGAATTGCGGGTATAGCGTACCAGCTACGGAGAAATAGGATTGAAGGAGTTAGATTAGAGCTCTGCATAGAGCATCCGAAGAGGTGGAGATCCAGGTTTTTAAGGACTTCCTAAAAAGGGTTTCTGAATGAATGAAGCGGAGGTTACAAGGGAGTTGGTTTCAAGCCTTTGTGCCTAACACTGCAATGGATTTATCTCCTTTGGAAATACATTTGAAGGTTGGGGGATTTAAAATATTTGAGTTGGAAGATCTAAGCGTGCGGCAAGGTACGTATTGGGTAAACCTAGATCGAAGAATACTGGGGGCCAGAGGAATGAAAGCTTCTGAAAGTAGTTATTAGAAGTTTGAACAGTATTCTTTTGTGGACTGGTAACCAGTGCAGTGTTTTAAGGGCAGCTGATGCAGAGGATTTCCTAGGCCATTTGATTACTAATTTTGCTGCAGCAAGTTGAAGCATCTGAAGTTTATGAAGGGCTGATTTATTAGTTCCTGCATAAAGGCTGTTGCAGTAGTCCAGATTAGAAGTAATCAAGGCAGTAGCAACAGTCTGCCTTGTCGAAATGGGAAGTAGGTCAAAAAACCTTTTTAGTGATTTGATGTGAAAGCAGGTGCCAGCTACTGATTGCGCTTATTGATGGAAAGACAGAGCGCAATCATATCTGACCTCCAGGTTTCTGGCGGTAGTTACGATGTTAGGGGGAGTAAAGGTATCAGCCGGCCACCATCGACTGGGGCAGAAGTTATTACCCTTCCCTAACGGCATGATTTCCATTTTTTCAGAGTTGCATCTCAAGTGGCTGGTCTTCATCCAGTGAAAGACAGCTGCGAGGCATTGGCAGAGGTTTTACTTAGCCAGTGTAGTGTTTTTGTCTAGGGCCAATACCAACTGAGTGTCATCCGAATATGATATGGTCTCCATGTTGAAGGACAAAATTAACCTGATTAATGGGGCCATACATTCATTAAAAAGTACTGGACTGAGGATGGAGGCTTGTGGGACCATGGAGAGCAGAGGTTTTTTTGCTGACTGATATTGCCAGAGGATAATGACTTGCCTTCGATTTTGGAGAAAGGATTTTAACCAGGCCACTGCAAGATGGGAAATGCCAAAGGCTTCGAGATGGTCTAGGAGAATGTCTTGCGAGACTGTGTCGAAAGCAGCTGAAAGGTCCAAAAGGACCAACACAGCGCATTATTTCAGGTTCCAGGCAGCTTTTAGGGATTCAGCCTTGAACAGAAGTGCGGATTCCGTTGAATGCTGCAATCTGAAACCTGATTGGTTTGGGTGTAGAATATGAGCTCCTTCCAAGTAGGTTGGAAGTTGTGAGTTGACCAGTTTTTCCGCGATCTTACTTAGGCAAGGTAGGAGGGAAATGGGGCGGAGATTAGAGAGGGGGTAGGATCTTTTGCAGGGGGCAAACTGCCTCAGTATTTGGCTTTAAAATAGTGACCATTTTTTTTGTTGTTTTTTGATAAAGTTATTGTTTTTACAGAGTACAAGCACCAGCAGCACGACAGTGGATAGCACCAATATTGACACAATACAATGAAAAGAACACAGACATCACTTTTGAACCTCGCCTTCCAGCGGTAAATACAAACATCTCGTATAGAGAACAGGGTACTCCACGGCTCCAAGCCACTTGCCCCAAACCCTCTGTTATTTCTTAGGATACCCTCGTGCCCGTACATAGGTAATTCTTGTGCTGCGCACCAATCCACCCCCCTTCGCCAATTCTCGGAACTTGGTGGTGTGGGAAGTTTCCAGGAGGCGGCAATGTCCCTCTTGGCCACAACCATGGCTGTGTTGTAAAGTAACTTCTTGTTCCTGGACCCGTCTAATCCATCTGTAATCCCGAGAAAGGAATGACGTGGATCATGGGGAACCTCCCACGCCAGGACCTCGGACAGTTCACTTTCGATCTCTCCCCAGAACTGAGCCAGTCGGGGGCATGCCCACACCATGTGGAAGGAGTCGGCTGGGCCCTGACCGCATCTCGTACATGCGGCAGACTGGGAGAAGCCGGCTCTGTGTAGGCGTTGCGGGGTCAGGTAGGCCGTGTGTATATAGTATAATTGGATCAAACGGAGTTTAGCGGATGTTTTGACCATCTTGGGTCACATGAGGGCATCACACCAGTCCTCCGCGTCCAGAGGACCCACCCACTCCTCCCATTGGCCCCTGAGTCAGTCAAAATAGTGAAAATGTAAACAATAATTTTCAAATGCAGTGAATACCAATTGTTTGATATTTCTTTATTTGACCTTCTTGAGAGGCAGATTGTTGGTGTGCCCACATTTCCTCTTGCGGCAGTTCACTGCATTGGGATGAAGACAAGCATATCACTTGTGGCAGACAATTTTGTCACAGTACTTCTGGGCAGCCTGTCGGAGAGAATGCTCAATAATACCACTGCAAAGATACAGTACCAGATGCAAGGGTGATTCTTTTTGTATATTGTAATCGGAGACTTTGTCTATCTTCTAGCTGCTTGCCAGCAAAAATCAATAGTAACCAATTTGAATTGAAACATTGTCACCAGAAAACCCTATCACAAACCTTCTCTAAGTGAAGGGTGAGAAAAAAATCAGGATAGTGTAACCTAAAAGGCTAAAGCCAGAAAGTCTGGGGAAACTGGTGCCACTCCTTTAATGAAGAGCATGCCACCACTATCCCATCAATCACTGTTGTGGCAGTTGAGCTGGTTCTTTTTGGTGGAGATGAAGGATTAAAATAAAACTGAAAGTATTTCATTATCCCTTTCTCCGTGGAGGAGAAAGAGTTGGTTATGACTATAATGAAGATTCCCCTGGAGGTGAACTAAGATTACTGCTATGGGTATCGTCCAATAACAACATGGTGAGCCACTTTCAAACAGTCTATTTCTAGGTTGAATATATTTTATACCTACTGTGTTATAGTAATTCAAAGGAGAAGCACCAGTTTTCTCAGACTGTCAGGCTTCAGCCGTTTAGGTTTTTTCTCCCTGGAGAAAGGCAAAAGGGACACTTTTCAAATTTACTTTGATCCTTCATCTCTGTAAAAAGGAAGTAGCTCTACGGCCACCTATAGGGGAAGGATGGGAATGCGGAGGCATGCTATTCTTTAAAGGAGCAGTAGCAGTTTTACCAGACTTTCAGGCATCAGCCTTTTAGGTTACATTGTCTCGATTTTCGATTTCTGAGCCAGCACTATTTTAGTGCATCCTTGAACATTCTCTCCTTCTGTGTTTATCATTTTTCTAGTTCTTGCCTTTACTTCCCTTTATCAAAGTTACAGTTTCTGGTTAGTTACCTTCCTATTCCTGTTGTCTACTATGGTCAAATAACAACAGGGTTAGCCAGGGTTATGGGCGTACGTTGTGATGACTAGAAAACCTGCTTTTCAGGAAATATGTTAAAGAGCTAGCCTTAAGAATAGGCTCAAAAGGGGGACACAGTAATTGTCGGGGACTCTAGCAAGGACTGGTGGAAGGGTAGACAAACAAACATAATATTGGGTATAAAGCTGCAATTTTGAATTCAGAGTAACTAAAGCCCAGGACGGATGTGCAAGACATATATGTAACAACTTTGACAATAAAGGGACTGTGGGGTAAAGCACTTGGGAGCTCCACATGGTTAGACCGAAGCTCAGTAAGTTCCACATCAAATGGAATCAAGGTAGCACTACATGCCATAAGCTGATATGGATCTGTAATGAACAGGAATTTCATGATAGTATCCAAGAGGCTGGAAGTTAATGTATGGGTATAGCAGAAGATCCAGAAGCTTATATGAATACTGGATAATCCCACAGGCCCCCTGATAGTGGTCACAAGAGTGCAGGGAGCAAATCGTGACACTATACTGTGTCCCACAGCTGGTTTCCGGGATCTAAAAACTGAAACCAAAGCCTTTGCTCCTGTGAAAAAAAGTATTTTCCAATGGGAGTTCAAATGCAAGATACAAGAGGCCTTTTGGGAAAGTGTGAAGCTCTGCATTGTTTAATCTGAGGCTGTGGACTAATGGGAACATTAAAGACTGGTTTGAAGAGGAAAGCACTCTTGTGGAGGCAAGTTTCAATTCACTACGTCAATGTCTTGTATCTGGGCCTCCCAGAGTATCTATTGAATCGGCTTCAAGTGGCTCAGAATGTGGTAGCCAGGGCGATTCTCTTGTTAGGCCCCAGATTGAGGGTTGCCGCCCACATGAAAGCCCTACACTGGCTGCAGGTCTCGAAGAGAATTCTGTTTAAAGCTTTAGTTTTGGCTTTCAAAGCTTTACATGACCCTGGTGCCTTTTATATAGGAAGAGAGTCCATCACTACATTCTAGGTAGAACTCTGAGATCGTCCTCGCAGCAGCAGGCGACTATTCCCAAGTTTTCCCTTGCCTGCAAGGGGGCCGCTCCTTCCAAGCGCAGGCCTCCCGTCTGTGGAACTGCCTGGCACTGTCACTCAGACAGGTGCATAATTTACTCACCTTCAGGAAGAGGCTGAAAACCTGGCTATTTCAGCAATAGCCAACAGCCTCGTCTTCCTTTAGATATAGTGTTGGTTTTCTGTCCTGAGGTCTTTTCAGCGCCGGGACACTCTTTTGAGTAGCTGTGCGCTCTTATAAATACCAATTTACATTACATTACAGTGTTGAAGGGTCAACAGCCAGATACAGAGGCTTAGGGGCTTGAAGCCAAGAAATTCATATGATGGCCAGCAGGAGTAGCACTCAGAAAAGGCAGATTGACTGAAGTCTTAAAAGAATTGGCAGGAAGTCCTGAAGGCAAATGTACATTGACAGAAGACAAAGAAGTTAAAAGGAAGCAGACTTGAAGTTCTGGCTCTGTATGTCAACATGTAGTAGACCTGCATGCAGGAGACTATAGAATCAGATACACTGGAGGCTTTGGAAGCTTGCATACTGAGAATTCTGTCTCTGAGGACAGACAGACTAGAGATTCCGAAGGTGTAGATGCTGGAGGCTCTGAAGGCAGGCAGGCAGGTTAGAGGCTTGATGTAGGAAGACATGCAGGTTAGAGGTTCTGGCTCTAAAGGAATGCAGGCAGGCTAGAGGCTCTGACGGCAGGCAAGCTGGAAACTCCAACTCCAGAGGCAGGCAAGCAGGAGGCTTAGATTCTGAAGGCAGGCAAGTTGGAGGCTCAGATTCTGAAGGCAGGCACGCTGGAGGCTCAGACTCTGAGGCAGACAAGCTGGATGCTTAGGCTCACATGGCAGGCAGGCTGTTTGGTGACTCTGACTCTGAAGACAGACTGGCAGAGGTCTTTGGATCTGAAGGTAGCAGGCCGGCTGAGGCCTCCAGCTCTGAAGGCAGCAGACTGTCTAAGGGTTCGAGAGACTCTGCTAGGAGACATGCTGAAGGCAGAGAGCATCGAAGTTGACAGACTTAACTCAGGAAATGATGGTAGTTCTTGGACATTGGACTTCCTGTTGGCAGTAGTGAAATCTCCAATTTCTTGCCACATTTTAAACACTGAAGCTCCTTCTTCAGGATTGAATAAGAATTGTGCTAATCTTAGAGTCTCTAAAAATCAAACGTTCCTTCTTAAAGTCAGAGGAAAAAGGTCAGAGATTACTTGGTAATTGGGCCCCTAATTTGGTCTGGCGTTAACCATGACCTTTTGTGTTTATTAAAATGATGTCTCTCTCGGTCTATCGGCTGGCTTCACTGTGAGTAACAGACTTCTGCTCTTTCACAAGGAGCATTTCGACACAAAGTAGTTTTGTTCAGTGCCAGGAACTACTGTGGCAATGTGTGCTTTTTGAGACCAAATAAAATGTTGATTTTTCCAATGTTTGTTATAATGGTGAGGATCCAGCAGCTCCCAAACCAATTAGGCTTTATAAAAACCATGCCAAAACAAGACAAAACCAAAAAGCTGACCACCAATTTGAGAACTGTGGATTTGCTAATGCTTGTTTTTTTTCCTATAATCTTATTGAAAACTGGTTACACTTATTTTTTCATTATGAATATTTTTGGGAATACTAGCATACATCAACGCATTTTACTAAATGATGCTGCAAAGAAATGGTACGTTAAGTTTAACAGTACTTTAGCTAAATGTTTTTTTCCTACTATCATTTGTTTTTAAACATTTTATTTTGAAAGCAAAGAATAATCCATCTTACTTTCAAGCTTCTTTAAATATTTGCATATTATCAGAGCGCATTCTGGGAGCATTATACATAGCCTCATATTGCTAAACTTTTAAAATGTATGTATACATTTTTATACTGGAACCAGCGAATAGTGTAGTCGGAGCTAACAACATTTACTTTGAGCGCTCACCCAAAAAATAAAGGTTTTGGATTAATGAACTATATATACAAGTCTGAACAGCATTAACTCATGGAGGCAAATATTACCTTAACTGCAGACAATGCCCTTTGCTGATCCATAATGTGTTACTGTAATCTGGTAGCCAAAGGGATTGTGCTGTACGGGTTGGGCCTACTTGTCCCAAGGACAAAATGCACATGAAAACTTGTTGCCCTTGACCCCGAACAATATGTTTTGGGCATCAGGCTATAGGAATTCTACATCCCTGGAAGGGCAGATTAATGAACAGCATTTTGAGGCAATGTACCAGGAGTGCTCTCAGTGAAATCTGGATCTTGATCCAACATATTATTCACACCAATAGGGGACCAACGCATTAAACATAGTCTCTTTAGTGTTAGGGACTAAGGGCCAGATGTAGGAAGGCAAATACCGGTCGGTAACGGCCGATTTTAAAATACAGATTCGGTATTTTTACCGAATCAGTAATTTTACAGATTCGGTAAAATACCGAATCGGTAAAATTACCGAATCTGTATTTTGACATGTAGGTAGCACTGTAATCAGTGCTACCTAGGTGTTTAAGAATTCGTTATTTACCACCAACTAGAAGTTGGTGGTAAATAATGAAAACCCTTTAAAAAGCATTTTTTTTGCTTTTTTAAACAGTGTCATGTTGCAGACATACATGCCCTAAGGGCATGTATGTCTGCGACATGTGCACCCATGCACAATTGAAGGGTGCAACAGGGTGTCAAAGTGACACCCTGCCACCCTTCAATGTTTCCCCCAATTACCGAATCAGTATTTACCGATTCGGTAATTGCCATTCATTCCTATGGGCCTCCAGGCCAATAGGAATGAATGGCAATTACCGAATCGGTAAATACCGATTCGGTAATTACCGAGTCATACCGATTCGGTAATTAAATCGGTAAAAATACCTACATCCCGATTGCCAGTTCTTAAATACCGAATCGGTATGATTCGGTATTTAAGAATCGGTAATCTGGGATTACCTACATCTGGCCCTAGATCTTTACTGGGCTCCAAGACTGGCCTATATAACTTGAACTTAAAACATAGGTTATGTAATACATCTGCTCTTTCTTTGTTGTGTTGAATATTTAATTTTATAATTACTTCCAGCAGACATGCGAGATTCAAAACTCTTGTTCTGCAAACAGTGTAAGGTATGTTTCTACTTTTGCAATGCCTACCCAGTCATAGAACCAGGATCAGAATATCAGATTAAATCAGGATCTGATATAGAGGAGTTTCAGAGCCAATAAGCAAAATATTCAGAATGTAAAAAGTAATTTCAGGATTGTAATCATCACCCTCTACCCTCTAAATGCCTTTCATTGTCGGCAACTCAGGAACTACCCTGCACAAACTTAAATGAATCTCTGGTGCCTTTCTTTCTTAGACATTTCATTATAAGACAAACTAAAAATTCACATAGAACAATTCAAACAGAGAAAAGTGTTAGCTAACTGAATGCAGAGAAACATCAAAAGTGATACTGGAATGTGGGGATGGTCATTGTGTCAGGACCTCAGACAAGTACTGGTAGAAGGCTAGAGAAGGTAAACAGAATATTGGGTACAGAGCTGCCTAAAGTCTCTTAGGGAGTCGGAGAAGAAAGGTATCCAATGGGGAAGCTCAGTAGAAACAGACACACAAGAGGCAATTCAGCATTCACAATAACTAACACCCTGGACGGATATGCAAGACATACGTATAACCATGTACAATAAAGGGAATATAAAGTAAAGCTCCACACGGTAAGACTGAAGCTCTGTAGGTTCCTCACCAACAATTGCTGTTACAGATACTTTTTCTTTTTAACACATATTTTATTATTTTCAAAGATGTGATTACATAGTCATGGCATATCAGGGACATAGAATGTGACCAGAGTGTGTATCGTAACCAGACTATCAACATTGCAATGTAAGGAATATATTGTCCAGCAATTAGCATTCATTGTTTTGAGTACAGAATAAACATACTAACCTATCCAACATTCCCTCTTCCCCTCCCGAGCTTGTTAACTAGGTCCCCCTCCACCCTAGACTCAGTGCAACTACAGCAGTACAAATACATATCCACCTAGAGGCCAAACGGGGCAACATTGCTGTTACAGATACTGACTGCAAATACCCAACCACTATGGCATGTTTGTTCTTCTCCAGACCAAACATTCTTAAAATATATTGCCTACTAGCAAGGATGATTTGTGATTCCTACGCCTTGTAATCCTCACTGTCTTATGTAACATTTCCTATAGACTGATTTACACATCATGTATGATTCATTGTGTAATCTGTGTGTGATGTATAGTGCTCTAACATCCGGCACTGATATGAGTAGTGAGATAAAACAAAGTAAATGTATGTGAGATACAGGCTAATTGAGAGGTGAGTGGCACTGTTGGGTTGGGGGGGTGGGGGGTGGGGGTGGTACTTAAGGAATCTGTACAGCTAGAATTCATGGTGGGGGGCGGGGTTGGGTTGCGCCAAAAAAGATTGCCGTACCAAGTTCCCCCAGTTGTAAAGCCAGCTCTGCTATAGGTGATGAATTTGCTACTCCGTCTATTGTGAAAAGTCGAGGATTTGAGGGGGTGGGGAGCGGAAGGGGCGAACTTGTATCCTTTGCCACTGGAACAACGTTTTATGGTGGAAGCAGGCCTTGCACCACTGGCTCCACTTATTGCAGAATATGCTTTTTCTTGGGAGTTGAGCTCCTAGCAGGCAACCTTGAGCAAAAGGCAAGAAGCATGTCCTCAGGAGTATAGAGGAGCAGTGGGAGGCAGAGTGAGGGGAGTGCAGGCAATGAGAGATTCCCTGGCTGTCGCTATGTGCACTTCTCTCTCTCTGCAGATAATCTTCAAATACGTTTTGTTTAAGTAGCACGTTTTAGTTTGGTCCTGTGGCACTGCCAGTGCAGCAAGCTGTTGGCAGCAGTGCAGTGGTGATTGGTCTGACAGTAGCCTGTGTTTTCTAAAGTGTTTACTATTTTATTATTTAATTTGCCGTTCCGGCACTGGCAGTGCAGTCTTTGCTAGTAGCGGTGTGGTGGCTATTGACATGAAAACTGTTCAGTGGCATGAGTGAACTAGTCACACACACCTCTCCTGATGCCCCTGCCAAGTACTTCCCTATAAAATACATCCACTGGTGTGTAAAGGACCAATTAGAAATGCAGCATTGAAAGTTCTGATGATTGCCAGGGATGTACCTGGGCTGATATATGTTACTTCATAAATTCATTGGCATAGACAGCTGGTGTAAAGTTTCCAGTTTCAAATTCTGTCACATTTACAACATATACACTTTATTAATCTGCTAATATTATTTATTTTTCCAAATTGACCTAGTGAGTAGGCATTGTGGACCCCCATATGTTCACAGACCCTAGGTTAAGACCCATTGCCCAACAGAGTAACAGTCACACATTACCAGAATGAGACAGATGAGTCAGTCCTGGTGCTTTGCGGCCTAACGGATGAAGCACCCTCTGGCAGTGTTCTGACTGAGTGCTCTTGTCGTTTATCCCACAGGTCACGGCCATCACCACAGCTTCTTACTCTAAAACCTTGAGCAGTAATTAAATTCCTGGGGTTTATATCGCATTTTAGTATCTGTGTCCAGTGCTACATTAGAGGAATTAATGACTTGCTGATCCTAGATAGGAAGAAATATTATTGCTAAAAACTACCCATCCAGGTAGCTTTTTGAACACTCTGTGCCAAGAGTGCAGAGGGCAGGAAGAGTGGAGAAGGAAGTGGACTCCAGCAAACTATGGGAAAATCACAATTGTCCTTCTCTGTCCATTCTTGAGGATCTAGCATGAATATTGTGAGGGCTTTATTATTAAGGATATTACTTATTAATGAAATTACTTTATTTGTCTCCACTGGCACACCATGTCTCTGCCCAATGTGTCTCATCTAGTACTGTGTGTTCCTTCCTTACTCTAATACTCTTTGCCCGGCCCATCCCCTGGGAAACCAAGCATGTCAGGTGTTTAGGAATCCACCCTCATAAAGTGGTCTCTCCCTTCAAGTCATCTTAGGCACCCACTCCCATTGAGCCACGGGTTCTCTCTTGTCCACACCCTTCTGGTCCCATGTATCCCCCTAAAGCAGCCTTGACTGTTTCATAGTATTTGTTCATAATCTTCAGGTATGTTCCAGTACTTGCAGGTACCTTCAACCTCTTTGTTTTTTTCTGCGTACATATGCCTGCCATCCCCTCAACTTCTTTTATTCAGCCTTTCCCTGAGACAACTTAGCCTGTCAGGATATCTTCTTCATTATCCCCTCTGGAGAGTCATGATCCCGCTTGTGTATTCTTGTCTTCTTGACCACTGCACTCTGGTACCTATGTGCCTTCCATACACTGTAAGTATCTTACTTCTTATACCCTTTGTTCCTCTTCAGGTAAGCTCTTCTATTAAGCCTGTGCATGTTTTTGCACACTCCCTTTCAATAAAGTGTGTCTCTAACAAGGTAGTTTATGGATTTCCCAGCCTCTATCAAACTATTTAAGTTGCAAGTGCCACTGATTTTGGTAGCCTACTTGCTGCTCTCGCTTATATGTCTTCAGCGCACTTAACCTTTGGTACAGTGCACAGAGACCAATCATCCCTGCACACAGAGGAAAAAAAATTGGAGGGAACATTGATGGTGACCCAGGGTAGGGATTGTGGTTGAGTGGTTGGAATTGCCCCTCGGATGTGGTTGAGTGGTTGGAATTGCCCCTCGGATGATACCCCATGTCCATGCCGCACCCCATCTTTCGCGTCTGGACAAAAGAAATAATCCAGGCAAGAAATAGAGCCTATCTGGTTGGACGAGTAAGAGTGCTGTCGGGGATGTGGATGTGAGATTCTCCAGTATTGGGGTGTCTTTAATAGATTCACATGCCTGAATCATTCCCCGTCGTCGGAATGGGAGTCCCAAGGTAAATAAAAAAGCAAAAATATACCATAATAACATAGAAAAAAACCTGGTAATAACCAACCAGGAAGTAAAGCAGCCCAAGCTATAGGAGAAAAAACTTCCACACTCATGACTATCCTAGTCATTTTGTATAACACAAACTGCAGCCAATCAGGCTACCAGAAAGTTCTCCCCAGAGGCTCAGGCTCTCAGATTTTCTACAGCAGGTCGTGTGAAGGGAGTCTCCCTGAGCTCGGCTCAGTAATTCTCTTTTTTCCTTCAAGATCGTGGATTTTAGGAAGTCTTCCTCTAAGAAATCTTTATTCAGGCCTTGTGACTCTTGTGGTAAGCTCCGGCTTTTCAAGGAAGATCCCCACAAGAAGTGCATTTACTGCCTGTACCCAGAGCAACAGGTGAAGGAATGCAAGATTTATAGGACCTTCCCTCAGAAGACCCTCAGGGACAGGGAGGGACGCTTGCTTTTGTGGCTACAAAAGCTCAAGGATCAAGATACTCCTGTTTCTGAGGTAGGCAGTATTGCCTCTGGGTCTACTACCGCTTCTAGGAAGAGAGCTGCTGAAGAGGTGTTATCTTCTCCTGGGGCCAAGATTGTGAAGAAGCAACAATCTTCTAAGGGGTCTGAGAGGCCTTCTACTTCAAAGGCTACTCCCCCTGCTAAGAGCAAACTTTTGCCATCCACACCCCCGAGAAGAGCGACCAAAATTTTACCTCAAAAAACAGCTTCTGAGAAGACTTTCACTCAGAAGAAGACCCTGTTGTCGACGACTCCTTCGTCAACCAAGATTTCCGTTGACGCAACATCTACATCTACGGTAACTTTCTCTTCTCCTAAACCAGAGATGATTATGTCGACAGCGTCTTCTCCGTCGACATTGGTCTATGTCTCTGTCAAGCCTGTCTGGTCGATGGGAGAACCTTCATCTGCCATCGTCAGTGCCCCGTCGACAGCCAAGCTTAAGAAGATTATGACGATAGCTTCATCGTCGACGCCACGTCGACGGTTGCTCCATCATCGTCAAATTGTAAGGTGCCAAGGGACCTGGCTGTCTCAGTGTCTTTTTTGATTGTCTGCAAGGCTTCTTCTACCTGCGGGCCAAACAAAAATTCTCCATCGAAAGGCATGTCCAACACCTTAGCTTGCACCTCCTGGCGGAACAAAGTCGCTCTTAGCCAGCCTTGCCTGCGTAGGACAGCAGCCCCTGCTAACTGTCTGAAACCAGTCGAAGCCCCATCAACTGCAGAATCAATAATCTCAGCCGAGATTCTCTCCCTCTCCTGCAGTATTTTCAGAGCTTCTGCTTTAGACGGTTCTGGAAGCATTGAGGTACTGGGTTTTTCAGAACCGGTACTGATCCGGTAACCCAGCGGTGTCAGGGGCAACACCCAAAGACCTCGAGTACTTTCCTGATTCAGACCACAGAAACACGAGTCTTCTAGGTGAAGTCAAAGATAGAATTTATTGGCTGCAACCAAGTAACAAGCGTCCTAGAAGTACAACAACACGGTGTGTATATTCTCAGGAGACAGCTCGTTTTTACAGAGCCAGCCTTCTCTTTTTATACACAATATTACACTTCAGGCAAAATTCTTGGTTTTACAATTCGACCATAAACATATTTTCACAATAAAGAAAAAGCAAAGTCATGATGGCAAGCCCATATTTTCGTTTGTCCAGTTCGTGATAGATTACCCGGCCAGGCCCAGAACTTCCATCAGATATCGATGAAACCCCAATAAAATCGGGCACCTCCTCCTTGTAAAACTAGCCATAAAGAAGAAACAGGTTTATGACATGTTGTGCCTTGATGCTAATCTTTCTCGGCCACTGGGTTGGGGACTGCCCGAACAGGTTTGGCTGGAGGCAGTGGAGGCAGCTCGCCCAGGTCACAGAGGAGTCAGGAAAGGTGGACGTGTCCTTTCAGCTCGAATTCGGCCTTGGTCAATTGACTATGTAAGGGCAACCACAAGATGGATGCCGCTCACAAAATGGAACCCGAGGGTTCAAGACAGGAAGTATGATTTAGGGGTGTTCTCGTCACTCAATCGTGACGCAAATGCACAGTTATAATGTCCTAATCATTACCGGTCTGCCAATACCAAATTCGTCATGGTATGATGATATTTTCTGACACCAGTGTTGGGCTTCGGTACCACATTATAGCAGGGTCCATAATTTTCAGAACCACAGACCCTCCTTTTGCCCTTATATAGGCAATAACTCGTGCTAATCTGAGTCCAAATCTGTAATCATGAAGTCATCGAGATGCTGCTGTAGCATCATCCTGTTGCTTAGTTCGTCCCTTGACACAGGCTTCCTTACACATGATGTAGCACAGAGGCCACATATTGCAGGAGCGCACTGCACACACAGGCAGAACATGAACAGAACGGCTAAGACCATCCCAATGAATATCAGAATTTTCCATCCCCAGGCAGATATCAGTTCCCAGAACCACCCCAGCAAGGACCAGTCTCCTTTATCCATGTGAATGGAATCAGAGATCTTATGCAGTTTGGAGATGGCCTGGTATACTGTTGGAGCATTATCGGGGATGAAAATGCAGCAACTGGATTGGATCACTTTACATATCCCACCACGGTCTGCAAGTATGACATCTAGGGCAACCCTGTTCTGAAGAGTCATAAGGCGGTCCGACTGGAGCTCCGCAGTCAAGTTACTAAAGGCACTAGCCGTTTCAATCACAGCGGATTCAACTACCCTCGTCAATTGGCAAATGTTCCTGCTGTTCACCATAGGCCCCCAAAACGGCAGAAAACCTTTTGCGAAATCTCCAAACTCCTGTTCCGCAGTGTCGAATTTACGACAAGGGCTTTGGCTGTGGACAAGGCAGTATTGTCCTTAAGGCGATACGCTTCCACCCACCTGGAAAAGGCACAAACGACAACGAGTACGTATTTCAGATTGTTGCACCTTTCAATGTGAATGAAATCTAGCTGCAAAACCTCGAACGGATACGTTGGAGGCGCAAAATGACCAGCTGGAGTTGGGGTTCCCTTACCAGGATTGTACTTCAAACACACCATACAGTTCTTGACCACATTCTCTGCACATTTAGGGATGCCCCTATTCTGCCATACTGGAGCCAACAACTTACAGATCCCTTTCCCACTGATGTGAGCCATTCCATGAGCCATTGTCACCACTGCAAGCCCGTACGCATCGGGTAACAGCCATCTCTGATGCTCTGACAATTCTACCCAACAACCATTCGCATCCAATCTACCCTTGCTTTCTCTCCATTCATTCACCTCTTTCTCTGTGGCCTCAGATTGTATAGACTTCACATTCTCAATCGTGTCTTCACACATACCCACATCACCAATCCATCTTGCGGGACCTGCAACATACATTCGACTCATCACATTCCTTGCAGTGTCTTTTGCAACTTCATCTGCCAATGCATTCCCACGACTAACATCATCCTGAATCTTTTTGTGTGCACTGCACTTCACAATCGCAACTTGTAGTGGCAGGGTCAGTGACTCAAGAAGCTCATTCACCAGCTGACCATGTTGAATCTTTGTGCCATTCGATGTCAAGAACCCACGTTCACGCCACAATCGCCCAAAACTGTGAGCCACGCCAAAGGCATACTGACTGTCAGTGTACACATTCACTTTCATTCCTTTTGACAACACACACGCCCTCGTAAGTGCAATCAATTCTGCTGCTTGAGCTGAGTTATTTGGAATACGTGCAGTTTCAACGACTGTATGCAAAGTGGTGACAGCATATGCTGCAGTCGTGTCACCATTCGGAAGCTTGAAGCATGAACCATCCACCCATAAGGTACCATCACATTCAGAAAGAGGAGTATCTTGGAGGTCTATTCTCCCTTTTGTTTCTTCTTCTGTTCTAAGAAAACAATCGTGCTGCTCTTCAGCATTCTCTGTCTCAACTGGAATTGGCAATAACGTGGCTGGGTTTAGTGTGCTGCATCTTTTGATGTGCACATGGCTCGCTAACAAAGTTAGTTCCTAACCAGACAATCGATCACTTGTTAAGTGCTGTGTCTTGGTTCTGTTCAATAACGTGTCCACTGCATGTGGAACCATGACTATTAACGTGTTATTCATCACTAGGCCAGCAGACTGTCGGATAGAAACAGCTGCTGCGGCTGTGGCTCATAGACAACTCGGCAACGCCCTAGCTACCGGATCCAAAGTCGACGAAAAATATGCACATGGACGCTGCTTGTCTCCAAATAACTGTGTCAAAACTGATAATGCACAACCTTCTTGCTCATGGACATATAATGTAAAGGGCTTACTGTAGATGGGGATACCCAACACAGGAGCCGAACATAATGCTGTGCGCAATTCAGAAAAACTTTTCTGACACTCTTCGGACCAAGGCACGGGATTGGGTGTATCTTTACATGTTAATGCCACCAATGGTTTGGCCAGTAAAGGCAAATTCGGAATCCACTGTCTACAGTACGATGTAATACCCAAGAAAGCACGCACTTCTCTCTGTGTTTTTGGCACACTTAATTTTGCTATTGCCTGGATTCTTTCTGGGGTCAGTTTCCTTCCCTCCTTCGATAAGAGATGACCTAAGTAGGTCACTTCTTGTCGACAATATTGTAATTTAGACAGGGACACTTTGTGATGCAGGTCACACAAATGACGCAACAATGACAATGTGGCTTCTTTACATATTTCCTCAGAATCTGCGGCAATAAGCAAGTCATCAACATACTGAATGAGTGTAGCGCCTTCAGGTAAAACAATCGTATCAAGCTGCGTTTTTAGAGCTTGACTATATATTGATGGACTTTCACAGTAGCCCTGGGGAGCGCGTTTAAAGCAGAAGCTTCGTCCTCCTAAACTAAAGCCAAAAATGTCCCTTCTTTCCTCAGCAATTGGGATGCTGAAAAAGGCATTCTTCAAGTCAATCACGAAAACAATGCTGCAGAGGCTGGAATCATAGTCAATAGGGCAGTAATGTCAGGAACAACCGGAAATTGTGGCACTACTATTTTATTCACCTCTCTAAGGTCAATCACAAATCTGTACACAGGTGGCTGGGACGGGTCAGTTCGTTTCAAAACAGGCAGAACAGGACTGTTGCAAATGTTGCCTCTTGTCTCTTCAATCACATCTTTTTCAATCAAATCATAAATGATCGCTAACAGCGCTTTTTCACCTTCACTAGAAATTTTGTACTGGGGAATTCGTGGCATCCTAACATTAGCTTTCAATGTCACAACATATGGTGGTATTTCCAAGAGACCCACATCGTTAGGACCAGTAGCCCAAAGAATATCAGGTAGAGACCGCAATTCTGTCAGAATTTTATCCCTCGACAAATACATGGGAGAAACCACTTTCTTACCTAGTGTAAGTTGCACTCCCGAAGGAGAACAGTACAAAGTCGCATACAATCTTTTTAACTGGTCCAATCCCAACAAGTTTTCACCACAACCTGTTGTTAGAATAAGGGGTGCTTCGAATTCACAAGGACCAACAGACAGGGACATAGGACATGAAATCGGGTTCCTAACCGGGGCGCCAGAAAAACCTACAGAAACATTCATTTCGCCAGACAAAGGTGCACCAGGGAGTTTTGAGTGCATCATAGAAGTCTTTGTAGCACCAGTATCCAACAGAAAAGGTTCTGACACACCTGATGTAATCACCTCAACGTATGGTCCACTCTGATCTACTGGAACTGAAACAACTCCCTCTCTTTGTCTATGGCTGTCCTAGCAATCATTACCTTCCATATACTCATCTTCTGCATAGTAATCATCAGCATAGTATTGAGCTGTCCTACCAGATGCGTTATTCTGCTGATCAAACTTATTCATAGAATCCTGAGGCGAAAAGGAGCGTGCATTCTGATGGACGTTTCCACGTCCTCTACCTCTAGGTGTTTGCTGGACACCTCTACCTCTTGTGTTTGACACACCATTTGCGCGCTGTAACAGGATAGGGCAACTATATTTAAAATGACCCTCTTCCTTGCAATATGAACACTGATTGGGACCCACAGGAACGCGTGGCTGAGTATACTCTACTCTTGGCTTTTGAAACTGTGGAGGTTGCTGATAATTATCCTGATAGTTATTCTGACCGCCATTATTCTGGCCACTACCACCACGTGGCGGGTATGCTTGCTGTAACAGGACCTTCGTTTTCAACTCTTTAGTTTTCTTTTCTGCTCTATCTTTCTCATCTTTGTCTCTGTTTTCATAATATTACGCAGTAGCCAATATCTGTGCTGAAGAGGAAACTGCCCATGAAGTCTCTGAATCCTTCAACTTCTTACACAACTCTGGAAGCAGATTGTGCACGAATTTATCGACGAACAGTCGCTGACCACCTTCTGTGCTCATATCTTGACCACTGTGGTCGACAAACGTTTCTTCAAACCTGGTGAAGAAATCGGACACCGTTTCATCTTTCTTCTGCTTACATGCAGACAACTTATCCCAATTTACACGCAATTCGGGCATCAAAGTCTTCATATACGTAATAATTCTACCAGGAAGTTCTGCTACTAAAGGCTCAGGTTTAGCACCACCAACTTGTCTAGCATCGGCAGCGGCAATATTCACCTATGTGTCGACTAGCTCTTGATCATGATCCGTATGACGAATCTTTCCCCATAAAGGCTGTGGAACAACATTTCCAAACAACATGTCTACGTCGGCTAAATTCATGATACAGGAGCTTGCAGTCTGTGATAACTCCTTATAATATCCTGCAGGATTTTTACGGGGATCAGGCAATGTCTGTTTAAGGGCCAAGACTTCAGCTCGCTTCCTTGGGACGTGTACACACGCATGCTGAAAATGTTGCAAAACGGTGGGAACAGCATTTGCGTCCCCTTCCCTCCAAACTGGGGGAACCTCTCTCATGGGATTGTAACGTCCTGGAGGTCTCAGGATCTTTAACAGACAATCACAATGAGGACACAACCACTTTAGTACGTATTGGTACTTTAATGACGTAAAAGAAATACAATAAGTCAACGAAAAAGAGTCGCTGGAATCCTCCAGCCTTGATACGTTACCAACCCACAGCACGGATGGTCCTGACCGTCCTCTGCAATTACGCCGGTCCCGGCTTACACCAACAGAGGGCAGATAACACAATGGCCGAAAATGCCACTCGATATGCTGTGAGGGGCACGAGGAGTATGTGGGAGAACAGAGGAGTAAGGGAGACACCCAGCCGGGGTCTCTACCTGAAGGGAGCAGCCGCTCTACCTCTTCTTCTGACTGCACCGGGACGCTGAGTACCTCCTGGTGCTGCGTCACCGATGCCCAAAACAAATGCAGCGATGGGATCGAGAGCAGCCGCTCGATCGACCCTGGGGACCCCTCGGCTGTGACGCGGCAAACACCTCCCGGTGTGCGTCATAGCTGGTATTCCCTGAAACACGGGCCGGGCTGGGAGCTTCGGCTCACACCAACCGTTACCCGTTGGGATAGTCTTAACACCGCAATCACCTCCTGGTGTGCGTGTTAGCGTGCAATGTGGCAAGGTACCTTTAGGATCCACTGCGGCTGAGAGCCACGGCTCCAACCAGCGTAAGTGCTACAGCGCTCTGACTCAGCCGAGTCAATGCGGTGGTCAACGAATGCCCGGTAGAGCTTCCGGGACTGAAACAGGGTGAGCTAGGCAAGACACGGCCCAGGGAGTAACGACTCGACCTACCTCCGTTCTTGCAGGACGCTCCCGCTGCTTCCCTTCTCTCCGGAACGCTGCTAACCACGAAGCAGGGATGTCGGTGGAAAACTCAATATCCGACAGCGTTCCTTCCCCAGGTTCCTCCTTTATGGGCGTGTTTTCCTTGAGTTATGCAACAGCTCTCCTGTTTGCATAACATCTCTCACGCTAAGCATCCTGGGAGTCGTAGTCCGTCTTCGCCGGTCACGGCGTTTCCCCCGCACGACGGGAATTCTCGACAGTACATCCTCCCTCCCTCAGCGTCTCCCCACGGGGCCAGCGCTGGAAGGAAAACGGCGATGAAACAACGAGACCAAGCGAGGAGCGTGTACCCCCTCAGCAGGTTCCCATGATTGCTCCTCAGGGCCATAGCCTTTCCACGCCACCAGGTACCACAGCTTGCCCCTACGCCATTTGGAAGCCAGTATGCCCGATACCTCGTACTCCACCTCCGACTCCACGCATACCGGCCTAGGTGTCACAGGCTTCTTGGAGGTCGCTGGTTTGAGCAGTGAAACGTGAAAAACTGGGTGAATACGCAACGACTGGGGTAAGCACACCTTAACGTTCACTGCACCCATACACTTGGTAATTCGATAGGGGCCCATGAACTTGGCATGGAATACACTGTTTTTTCGAAATCTCATGTTCCTCGTGGATATCCAAACGTAGTCTCCAGTTAGGTACAGTGGCCCCGGTCTCCTCTTCCTGTCAGCCGTTGCCTTGTACTTCTTCTTGGCCTCTATCAGGACAGCCCTTGAACGCAGCAATGTGTCCTTAATGTGTGTCACCCTGTCCGCTGTGGCGGGAATCTTGTACTCTTTGAGAGGATGGAGAAATGGCAAGAACCTAGGATGATGTCCATAGTTGCTGTAGAACGGAGATCAGTGGGTGGAGCTGTGTGTGGCGTTGTTGTATGCTATCTCCGCAACCCATAGCAAGTTGACCCATTCTTCCCTACCCTGGTCCACAAAACATCGCAGATACTGTCTGAGCGTTTGGTTCAGGCGCTCCGTCTGCCCGTCCGTTTGAGGGTGGTAGCTGGTGGACAGGGCAGTCTTGACGTGCAGTGCCGTGCACCAGGTTTTCCAAAACTGAGCAGTAAACTGCGACCCCCGGTCTGACACAATCACCCCTGGCAAACCATGCAATCGCACCACATTCTTCAGGAGTAATGACGCTAATTCTCCAGCTGTAGGGACTCTTTTGCAAGGGATAAAGTGCCCCATCTTCGTCAAATAGTCCACAACCACCAGGATCGCCATCATCCCTTGGTCTACAGGCAGACCCACCACGAAGTCAAGCGATATATTATCCCATGGTCTATCCCGGGTAGGAAGCGGATGGAGGAGCCCTTGGGTTCGGCTGTGGTCGGCCTTCATGGTAGCACACGTAGGACATGCCTGTCCCCACCTCCGGACATCAGCCCTCATGGCTGGCCACCAGAAATGCCGTCCCATGCTAGCCACCGTTTTTTCGAAGCCCAAATGACCTGCACGTGGAGAGTCATGGCACCAGACAAACGCTTGTTTCCTCAGTCCAGGCGTGGGTATCAGCAGGCACCTGCCTTTCAGGGGTATACCATCCCTCACCTGCCATTCTTTGTGACTGAGGAGCCACCTCCTCCATGCGAACAAACGGATCCCTCTCTGGATTCCCCTAAGGAAGGTATCCGGCTGGATAACCCCCAACACCATCTGAGGGGGAATGATGGAATGCTCGGCAACAGGCATCGGTTCCTTAACTGCAGACTGACGCGACAGGGCGTACGCCTTCCGGTTTTCCGACCCAGGCCGATAAGTGATGTGGAAGTTTAACCCCGCGAAGAATATCATCCACCGCAACTGCCGGGGAGAAAGGTGTTGTGCTGCCGTCATGAACTGCAGGTTCCGATGGTCCGTATACACCTTAACCACATGCCTGGCCCCCATTAACCAACGCCTCCACTCAGCGAAGGCGTCTTTGATCGCGAGAAGCTCCTTCTCCGCGATGTGATAGTTGCGTTCAGCGTCGTTAAGTTTGCGGGACATGTACGCTACAGGATGAAGCACCCCCGTGTCTTGATCACGTTGGGACAGGATTGCCCCCAGTGCCACATCCGACGCGTCCGCTTCTACCACGTAGGGGAGATCCGGATCAGGGTGAGTCAAAACCGGTGCTTTACCAAAGGCACTTTTCAGGGCTTCAAAGGCTTCCTGCGCTTCCGGGGACCAGACGAACTCCTTGGACTTCCTCAGTAGTTGTGTGATTGGGGCCACCAACCCCGAAAATCCATCTATAAACCGCCTGTAAAAATTGGCGAAGCCTATGAAGCTTTAGACGTCTTTAACTCCTTGAGGCATGGCCACTCTTTCACCGCCCTGATCTTGCGTTCCGCCATCTCTTGTCCGTCCGGACTCAGCATCACTCCGAGGAATTCCACAGATGTGACGTGGAAATCACACTTGCTGAGTTTGCAAAACAGCATATTCTCCCTCAGCTTCTGGAGTACTGTCTTGACGTGGCTTACGTGCTCCTCCTCATTGGCCGAATATATTAGAATGTCGTCAATATATACGACTACGTATATATCCATCACATCTCTAAATACCTCATTCAGAAAGTACTGAAAGGCCGCTGGGGCGTTGCACAGGCCGAACGGCATGACGAGGTACTCAAAAAGGCCGAACCTGGTCTTAAAGGCGGTCTTCCACTCGTCTCCGTCCCTCATGCGCACAAGATGGTATGCCCCCTTCAGATCCAACTTTGTGTATATACGAGCCTTCTTTACCTGTTCCAGGAGAACACTGATGAGAGGCAAAGGGTAACGATTCTTTATGGTTATCGCATTCAACGCCCTGAAGTCCACACTGGCTCTCAGCTCCCCGTTGGCCTTTGGGATGAAGAAGAGTGGCGAGGCGGCCGGGGATTTGGACGGACGGATGAAGCCCAGCTTTAGGAGCTTATCCAGGTACCCCCGGAGATGCACATTTTCAGGTTCTGTCAGGGCATACAGCCGGCCACTGGGAACGCTTGCCCCTGGCACCAGGTCGATCTGGCAGTCAAACAGTCTATGTAGAGGGAGCACCTCGGCCTTCACTTCATCAAACACGTCCTCAAAACTGTGTTAAGCTCGAGGGAGTGCCACATCCTTTTCTGCCGCTGTAGCCACCGTCTGCCTCCCGCTCTCTTCTGCGTCAGGGGGGTCCGGACGCATTCCACAGTGCTGCTTGCAATACGGTGACGTCATCTCAATGCTATGCGTTGGCCAGTCCACAGATGGGTCATGCTTCTGTAGCCAAGGCAGTCCCAATATGACACCGTATTGGTGTGCTCTGATGATGTTGAAATCAATCCGTTCCAGATGGCTCCTTCCGTACTTCACCGGAAGGACCCCCGTGTGCTGCCCGATGGGCCCCGTCACCAGTCGCCTCCCGTCTACTGCGTAGACATCTTCGGGTATGGCCTTGGGAAGAAGCACTAGCCCCAACCTACACGCCTCGTTGTAATCCATGAACATGCCTGTAGCCCCCGAATCCACCATGGCTACAACGGGTATCCACTGGTCGTGCACACCCACATGCACCGTGAGGAATAGGTGTCGTTGTCCTTTGGTGACTGAGTTAGATAGTGAAGGGATGTATGCGTGACTCCGAGATGCCCCTTCATTGGTCTGGGAGTCCTCTAGTTTTCTGCCGGGACATCGACCACGGCTGTTACCGACCGGTTGGCCCGATAACGTGAGGTTTTCGGTTTGGCAGGACACTCACGTACGTAGTGACCTTTCTTGCCACAGTACAGGCACAATCCCTGTTTACGGCGGAATTCTTTCTCCGTGGCAGTGAGACTCGCTCTTATCGCGCTGATGTCCATGGGTTCTCCCTTGGCTGCGGTTGAGGTTTCAGGACTTCCCACCGTCACGTAGGATGGAAGGGCTTTTCCTTTTCTCCGATGATCACCTTTTCGTTCGCTTAGCCGATGTTCCAACCGCAACACCAGGTTGATAAGGCCTTCACATGTCTTGGGTTGAGGGTCGATCTGAGCCACGACATCCTTGAGCTCATCGCACAGCCCTTGGTGAAAGAGCGCCGTTTGTTTCGCGACAGGCCACTTGGTTTCCGCAACCAACCTACGGAACGCGTTGAGGTACTGCACCAGATCGTTGGATCCCTGTCTCAACTCTAACATTTCACGGTCCGCAGTGTACTAATCTGCCCTTCGGTCGAACACCTTCAGGAATTCTTCGCGAAACGCCCCACAGTCGCATAGGATGGGGTCGTTCCCTGCTCACCAGAGGTACGGCCCATTGCGCCGCGTTTCCAGCCAAATAGGAAATAAGGAATGCCACACAGGCTTGGCTTGTAGGGAACGCCTTAGGTTTGCACGATAGATGTAGCGCCACCTGCGTGAGGAACACCTGCACTGTGTTGGGATCCCCACTGTATCTCTCCTGTGTCGCCAAGGGTATGGAAACCAGCATTTCCACCACTACAGCTGGGTTTTGGTTCGTGTGGGAGGTGCTGGGCGTGAGCGGGTCGCTCTGTAGGGCATCCAGCCTGGCCCGTACATCGGCAGTTTCTTGCCTTGAGGCCGCCAACTCTACTTGCATGGTGGCTAAAGCGACCAGTACGTCATCCAGTGTTGCCATGTCTGTTATCGACCAGGAGACAGTTAATGTTGTTAGGTCGGATATTTTGTAACGTCCTGGAGGTCTCAGGACCTTTAACAGACAATCACAATGAGGACACAACCACTTTAGTATGTATTGGTACTTTAATGACGTAAAAGAAATACAATAAGTCAACGAAAAAGAGTCGCTGGAATCCTCCAGCCTTGATACGTTACCAACCCACAGCACGGATGGTCCTGACTGTCCTCTGCAATTACGCCGGTCCCGGCTTACACCAACAGAGGGCAGATAACACAATGGCCGAAAATGCCACTCGATATGCTGTGAGGGGCACAAGGAGTATGTTGGAGAACAGAGGAGTAAGGGAGACACCCAGCCGGGGTCTCTACCTGAAGGGAGCAGCCGCTCTACCTCTTCCTCTGACTGCACTGGGACGCTGAGTCACCTCCTGGTGCTGCGTCACCGATGCCCAAAACAAATGCAGCGATGGGATCGAGAGCAGCCGCTCGATCGACCCTGGGGACCCCTCGGCTGTGACGCAGCAAACACCTCCCGGTGTGCGTCACAGCTGGTATTCCCTGAAACACGGGCCGGGCTGGGAGCTTCGGCTCACACCAACCGTTACCCGTTGGGATAGTCTTAACACCGCAATCACTTCCTGGTGTGCGTGTTAGCGTGCAATGCGGCAAGGTACCTTTAGGATCCACTGCGGCTGGGAGCCACGGCTCCAACCAGCGTAAGTGCTACAGCGCTCTGACTCAGCCGAGTCAATGCGGTGGTCAACGAATGCCCGGTAGAGCTTCCGGGACTGAAACAGGGTGAGCTAGGCAAGACACGGCCCAGGGAGTAACGACTCGACCTACCTCCGTTCTTGCAGGACGCTCCCGCTGCTTCCCTTCTCTACGGAACGCTGCTAACCACGAAGCGGGGATGTCGGTGGAAAACTCAATATCCGACAGCGTTCCTTCCCCAGGTTCCTCCTTTATGGGCGTGTTTTCCTTGAGTTATGCAACGGCTCTCCAAATTTGCATAACATCTCTCACGCTAAGCATCCTGGGAGTCGTAGTCCGTCTTCGCCGGTCACGGCGTTTCCCCCGCACGACGGGAATTCTTGACAGGGATATTGTCTTCCCTTTCTCTTGACAGAGGAATCATAACCAAACAACGACTTGGAAACACCTTCGGTCCTAAGTGATAACAACGTCGCAACGGCTTTCCTAACATCTGAACCCACAATTGTACCTTTTGAAAATTCGAACCGTACATGGTTCAACTCAGGCGGATTAGAGTCCAAATCATTTTCTTCTAAATCTTCGCATAGGAAAACACACATTTTCTCAAAAACGTACCTCTGCTTTGATGCTTCCCACTGATGGAAAACATCCATAACAGATTCTAGATCATATATTGTCGGGTTAGTCACCCATCTATGTGCCAAATGGCTTAACGTCTCTTTTTCCCTAGAATCAGGCTGTTGACTACGCAAGGGGCATGAGTCAGGCTTGTCGCTCCAAACAAAGGATATAGAAGACTAGAAACAGTGCTTGCCACTCTCTGGCGGACAGACGGAGAAGTCGAGGAAAAGACAAGTGGGAAGGTAGGGTGAGATGAGGCAGATGCAGAAGCAGTGTCAGGAGGAGTACCAGGAGTGGTAGTCGATACAGTAGTTAGAGTTGTAGGAAGTATAGGAAGAGCAGGTGTAAAGGCCGGTGGCCTTTGGGGAGGCTGCACCGGAGGAACAGGAGCCAGCTGAAGAGTAGCTGGTGGGTGCTGTGGAGGAGCAGGAGGCATAACAACCATGGGTTGCACAACTAAAGGTTGTGGAGGTGCTGTAGCATTTTGCGCATAGGGGGGTGGTGAACTTAACAAATGCGACATTAGGGGATCTTTTTCAAGCTCTTTTGCTGCTTCTTGCTGAAGATGCGGCAAAACTGGGTAGCATTTATCTATTACCATATTACGCTGCCTGTGCAACTGCTCACTCATCTGTTCTTCTTCATTGTCTTTATACTGCATAGCAGCTTGCATTATTGAGATACCCCTTTCTCTCTTATTTTTCTTCGCTAATTTAATTTCCTTTTGTTTGGCCTCCTTACGCCATAGGCAGAAAGAGTCAAACATTGACGGCCGGGCTTTCTTCTTAAAAAGTTTAACTTCGAGGTTATCCAGGATTTCTGTATCAAAGCTACCATATTGGGGCCATTTTAAAACACCATCTTTTCTGGTGTATTTTATCCACACTTCATTGTATGTGATGGGGCCTACTCCATGTTTCACATATAATTCATAGGTTGGAGTTCCAATCGGAGGAACCGGACACGAGTCCTCTAATCCCTACTACAACCAAGACAAAACAAGTTTCCAAGTCTGCTAAGACCAGGCATCTTCGCTCACTAGTCTAGCTTCAAACTTCAAAGGATTATCGGTTACGATATTCTCGTGAATACACGAGTCCTTCGGCTTTGGCGCTTGCAAGTTCCAAATCAAAGTGGTCCCAAAAGGGGACACCAAACAAACTAAGGACTGGGAGACGCTCCACTTATACTTAACTGAGGTCACCAGAAGACTCGTCTATCGTTTTGCTCTACCAAACATCAAGGGTCCAAATCAGGGCGATAGTCAGGGCAGCAGTCCTTCGTAGCCGTCGGGACGCGGGGAACCTCGCAGCAAAGACCTTTGGAACCACGTCGACATACAGGGGTCGCTGAAGTGGCTGGCCGTCCTCTGGAATTTTCACACGAAGCTCCTCACGAACCTCTGGCTTGGACTGGTACCGCTGATACCGCCCCACGTTGGGCGCCAACTGAGGTACTGGGTTTTTCAGAACCGGTACTGATCCGATAACCCAGCGGTGCCAGGGGCAACACCCAAAGACCTCGAGTACTTTCCTGATTCAGACCACAGAAACACGAGTCTTCTAGGTGAAGTCAAAGATCGAATTTATTGGCTGCAACCAAGTAACAAGCGTCCTAGAAGTACAACAACACGGTGTGAATATTCTCAGGAGACTGCTCGTTTTTACAGAGCCAGCCTTCTCTTTTTATACACAATATTACACTTCAGGCAAAATTCTTGGTTTTACAATTCGACCATAAACATATTTTCACAGTAAAGAAAAAGCAAAGTCATGATGGCAAGCCCATATTTTCGTTTGTCCAGTTCGTGATAGATTACCCGGCCAGGCCCAGAACTTCCATCAGATATCGATGAAACCCCAATAAAATCGGGCACCTCCTCCTTGTAAAACTAGCCATAAAGAAGAAACAGGGACAGGTGTGTGTATGCTAAAGCGTGGTTTGTATGCGGTAAATGGTTTATGACATGTTGTGCCTTGATGCTAATCTTGCTCGGCCACAGGGTTGGGGACTGCCCGAACAGGTTTGGTTGGAGGCAGTGGAGGCAGCTCGCCCAGGTCACAGAGGAGTCAGGAAAGGTAGACGTGTCCTTTCAGCTCGAATTCGGTCTTGGTCAATTGACTATGTAAGGGCAACCACAAGATGGATGCCCCTCACAAAATGGAACCCGAGGGTTCAAGACAGGAAGTATGATTTAGGGGTGTTCTCGTCACTCAATCGTGAGGCAAATGCACAGTTATAATGTCCTACTCATTACCGGTCTGCCAATACCAAATTCGTCATGGTATGATGATATTTTCTGACACGAGTGTTGGGCTTCGGTACCACATTATAGCAGGGTCCATAATTTTCAGAACCACAGAATGTTGATATACGGCGAGATGTAAGACCACATTTGCCGGTCGTATCTGCCCAGGATGGCTAAAGAGTTGGCAGCCCGGACTGTAGTTGCTTCCCAATAGCATCCAGACGCCTGCCGTCTCTATCCGGTGGGGCTGCGATTGGGGAGGAAGGATTTCTGGATCGCTTTTGTGCAGCTTGTATGATCACCGAATCCAACTTTGGGTGTCCTATAAGGCAACCTGGGGACTTTTCAGGAGCCTTTATTTTTTATCTATTCTCGGCAGTACTGGAGGGATAGATGCAGGAGTAGACATCACCTTAATTCCCTCTTTCAATTGATTTAATCTGGAAAGAGGGAATTAACGTTACCAATCCCAACGTTTCCAGTCTTACGGCCTGCGCAACACAAATCATTCCTAGAATAAAAGAAAACCTGCCTACCGCGGAGAGGATTCAAATAAAAGGCAATGAGTTTCATCACCTGCCACCGCTACTGCCGCATTCCCACATAAAAATTGGAGGACAGATCTAAAAATTTTACTCAAAATGGTCCTCAATGGTCCTCAATAACGTCGGACCGGTGGGTCTTGGACATTGTGGCCAAGGACCATGACCTCGAATTCGAAAAGTTTCCTCCAAATGTTCCCCCAAAGGGCCCACCTCCAGCTCATCTCAAGGAGTTGTTTTCCCAGATCAATCTGATGTTAAAAAAAGGAGCAATCGAAAAAGTCTCTCAGGTTCAGAGAGGAATAGGATTCTATTCCAGATTCTTTCTATTTAAGAAGAAATCTGTGGAATGACGTCCAATTCTGGATCTGGATTTTCGTGCCCTCAACAAGTACTTGAGAAAGCTAACGTTTCGGATCAAAGATGTACTGCATCTTCTTTCGGCGGGAGAGTACATGGCCACCTTGGACCTTTAAGATGCGTATTTCCACATTCCCATTTTACCCCGTCACAGGAAGTTCCTGCATTTCAGAGCACACCTCCGGCTGAAGGGAATACAAATATTTCCCTACTTAGACGATTGCCTTATCAAGGCGAGTTCTTACACAAACACAGACAACCACGTCCACGGTGTCTGTCACTCTTCCAGTCACTGGGTCTCCCCATCAATCTCAGCAAGTCACAGCTAGAACCATCCCAAAGACAAGCTTTCTTGGGAGCAACCTTGGACACACCACTGGTCCGAGCTTTCGTATCGGACGAGAGACAAGAAAGGATACAAGACATGGCTCGGACTTTACTAGCAAGAAAGTCAGTTTCAGTCCGACAGTTCAAGTCTTTTCTGGGGATGACTTCTTCCTGCATTCCTTTGATACTGAATTGCCGCCTCAGGGTGAGGCCTCTTCAGGAAGATCTCAACCTGCAATGGCTGCAGGTCTCCGGCTCATTCGAAGATCTCATCCGAATCACCCCTCGCATCCGAGGAGCCCTTCTCTGATGGATTCAGGAGAGAAATTTACAACAGGGTTACGCGTTCCTTCAAGATGCACCAAACGTCATAATTACCACAGACGCATCCCTCGAGGGTTGGGGAGCACATCTTCAAGGGCTGACGGTCAGCGGGAGATGGAGCCCTCAACAAAAGGTCTGGCACATCAATCTGTTGGAGTTAAGAGCCATCTTCCTAGCCCTCAAGACCTTCCGCGCAGTCATTCAAGGGGCCACGGTATTGGTTCGCACAGACAATACTACAAGCATGCATTATTTGAACAAACAGGGAGGAACCCGGTCGGATCGTCTGTCTCAAGAAGCCCAGGAAATATGGGCATGGGCAATAACTGCAAACTTTCTTGTGGACACCTTCAGCAGGTCAACGGTGTCCACCCACGAATGGGAACTTCATCAACCAACGGTGGATCGGATTTTTCAACAGTGGGGTCATCCAGATCTAGACCTCTTTGCGAACGAGAGGAACAGCAAATGCCTGTTCTTTGCAAGCTGGCATCCCCACAAGGACTCTCAGGGGAATGCGTTTTCGATCAACTGGTCTCAAATATATGCTTACGCCTTTCCTCCGATACCGTTGGTTCCCAGAGTTCTCCGGAAGATGAAGAAAGAACCGTGTCGCCTGATTCTCATCGCCCCCAGGTGGCCTCGCCAATACTGGTTCACTGAGCTCCTTCTCCTATCGGAGTGCGAACCAATTCAGTTTCAACCAATACCGAATCTCCTCTCCATTCAGGATGGTCAGATTTACCATCCAGACCCGGCTTCTCTGAAATTAGCGGCTTGGCGCCTGAGTACCTTGAATTTGCCCATCTGAATATCCCTGCAGATTGTAAGGAGGAACTAGCAAAAGCAAGAGCACCTGCTACGATAAAGACAAACAGACTTAAATGGAAAAGATTCTGTATCTGGTGTCACTCGGCTGGGATTCATCCTTTCCAAGCAAGGCTGGATCAGATATTGCCTTTTTTCTTACACCTGGCAAGATCAGGTTTATCGCACGCAACACTAAAAGTTTTCCTGGCAGCCCTTTCAAGGTATCGTCAGGATGGGTCCACTTCGCTTTACTCTTCAAGAATAATACAGCAGTACTTTAAAGGACTTTTCAGAATGTTTCCTCCGGTACGTCATCCACCTCCATCATGGCATCTCAATATAGTGTTAGCGCAGCTCATGCGCCACCCTTTTGAACCAATTCACAGAGTGGATTTAAAATTTCTTACATGGAAAATGTCTCTTTTGTTAGCTTTGACTTCATCAAGAAGAGTCAGTGATGTCCAGGCTTTCACTGTTCATCCACCTTTCTTACAGTTCACGTCTCATTCAGTAGTGCTCCGCACGAACCCAAAATTTATGTCTAAGGTGCCTTCAGACTTTCACCTGAATGAACCAGTCATCTTAAGAAAAAAAATTCCTAACCCGCAATCCTCTGCGGAAAGAGCATTGCATACACTTGACATCAAGAGGTGTTTGAAGTTCTATTTGCAATGCGCAATTCCGATCAATTGTTTGTCGCTTATGGAAAAATTCGACAAGGACATGCAGTGTCTAAACAAACAGTAACTAGATGGATCTCTGCGGCTATTGACTTTTGCCATATACAAGCAGGAAGACCTTTACAAGCAACTCCAAGGGCTCACTCTACAAGAGCCGTGTCTTCCTCGACTGCTCTTTTCGCTGGAGTTCCTCTGCAGCAGATCTGCAGAGCAGCAACCTGGTCCAGCAGGCATACTTTCACCAAGCACTATTGTTTGGATGCAGCCAGTGAGACTGATTCTTCAGTGGGTCAAGCAGTTCTACAGAATCTTTTCAGATAAGGTGAGCCTCTGTTTTCCTCCTCCTCTTATTGCTTTTCAGACGCCTATTCATCCTTACTTACATTCTCATATGACTGCAAATTTCATGATTTTACAAATGAGGCATTTTATTATATGATTATGTGTTTTTCATATGTACAAACTTATGTTACAAATAGCGTCTTCCAAGCATATATATATATAGATTCCAAGGATAATCCGGCAAGGTGCAGGCTTTCTCCAGGCTGCAAAAACGGACGCGGACCCAAGATAAGTGCAAGAGTTGATTTATTTAGTTGCGGTGCTCCCAGTCATCACGGCGCGTTTCGCGCTTCACAGATCGCTTGGTCACATGACACAGTTAGTCACCAGGCATATTTTTAAATACACTCAACACATGATTCAGTAAGCCTACAATTAGCATAGACATAGAAGAGTTTTCAGTGCCCAAAACTACAAGAAAACATTACATCATTTGTCTTATTTTAAAGGTTTTGGCACCCACAAAAGAGAAAAAACAGATATATTATTCAATGCCTGAGTAATAAAACCATGTTCTAAATTTTAGTGATAGCGCAAAGAAAAAAACAGTGTTTTAAAATTATCAAGTTTTGTTTAAAAAAATTTGTTTCTTTTCGAAAGTGCAGCAAAAATTCCAATGTTCTTAATAATACATAATATGGTGCAATATAGGTAAATGAGTCTAAATTGTCTGTTCTTTGCCATCAAGTGCATAAAATGAGACGATATGGAGCCCTATATGTTGTAAATGTCCATATGTTGTTCGTAAGCACCGAGGCAAAAGAGAAAGTGCGATGTGCAAGCTGAACTACCCCACAGGAAAGGGATTATTGCCAAATCATTTATTATCTTATCAGGGTGGCAAAAATAATACCGGTAAAATACCTTTTTGTGCCCTGTTGTGAATTTGATTAATCAACCACCATAAGTATTTGCAAATAACGCATATATTTCAGATATGTTATTATATTCCATCCCTATACAATTCACAATCAATATTAATTAATAAATATACACAGTCAATGGATTCATAAAATATGCCAAGGAATAAAAACCTTTAAAATGGTTACTTGATGGCTAAAATGAATTCATAGACAGTGTATCTAAAACCAATACATAAATACGATTGTTAAGAGATGGTTAGAATATAAAACAATTAATTCATAATTGATATAAATAACAGCCTAAAACAAACATACATGTTGAATAATTTACTAATCCTATAAAACCTGTGCAAAATAGCAATCTGACCTCAATTGTTTGTGTTACAGACAAGTGTAAAGGTCCTCCATGATATTAAGGCCTGAGGGGTGCTTGTTGTTAAGCTCAAGTATATATTGGGTTTCGAAGTGGCGCAGTTTATCCTCTCTATTGCCACCCCGTCTACTGGCCTGTACACAGTCTGTTACGAAATATTTAAGTATACTGCTCTTGGAATTATGTTTGGCTTTAAAATGCCTTGCAACAGGGTAGGTGTTGTTCTGGTTATTTATTGCTCTGAGGTGCTGTAAAATTCTCTTGTGTACCTGAAGCTTTGTGCTCCCTACATAGAGCAAATCACAAGGGCAAACCAGGACATAGACGCCATATTCCGTCTTACAAGTTAACAATTTGTTAATCTTGTGTTCCCTGCAATCGAATGGCGAACGGTAGCAAATTTTATTGACTGCTTGTTGGCAGGCTTTGCATACCTTACAGTTGTAAAATCCTGCATGTGTTTGGTACCAAACTGATGATTCCAAGACCTCCGGACTGGTTTTAACCAGCTCGTCTTTCATAGACTGCCCCCTACTGTATGTGATAGAAGGCTTTTTGGGGAGATCCCTCCCTATTACTGGATCACTTAAGACGAGTGGCCAGTTCTTATTAATGATGGTTTTTATCTACTTATGTTGATCGTTATATTGCACAATAAATCTGAATTCTGGTGGTTTAATGGCAATGTCCCCACTGTCTGGTGGTCCCTGTGTGTTTTCAGTCAATAATTCAGATCTGTTTTTGTTTTCTGTTTTGTGAATAGCAGAATCTATGATCTTGTGGGAGTAGCCCCTTTCTAAGAATCTCAATTTGCTATCTCTTTGGGCATCTTTCAAATCCATCTCCCTACTGTGTATTCTTTTCAAACGCAACATCTCCCCGTATGGGATACTGTTGACTAGATGTTTGATATGGGAACTCTTGGTATGCAGGGTAGAGTTTCCCGCTGTAATTTTGCGGTGCAGTCTGGTTTCTATCCTGCCCTGTTCAATAAAAACCTCAGTGTCCAAAAATGTAAAAGATGTTTTACTTAGAGTAGCTGTGAATTGGAGATTTAAATTGTTTCTGTTAAGATCTGACACAAAGGTTTCTGCAGATGTCATATCCCCATTCCAAATCACAAATAGGTCATCTATAAAGCGTAACCATGTTATTACTCGTGATTGCATTATTTCCGAGTGTTCAACCATGAGGACCAGCTCCTCCCACCAGCCCATGTGCAAACACGCGTAGCTGGGGGAGAAACTGGCCCCCATGGCGACACCCTGCAATTGCCTATACATTAAGTTGTAAAACATAAAGACATTGTTGCTTAGACACATGTTCACCATATCTTCCAACATCTTTCTATGTTCTGGCATGTCAGGCAGAGAACTCTTTAAATAAAAATCAAGGGCATTCAGGCCATCTGAGTGTATAATGCTGGTATAAAGTGAACAAACGTCCAGGGCAATAAGTAGATAATCACTTTGCCACTCGATGTTTTTGATTTTATTGAGGAAATCTCCGGTATCACTGACATAGGATGGTAGCCCTTTTACCACATCCTGCAGAAAAAAGTCAACATATTGTGACATATGCTCCAGACAGCTATTTCTAGCCGAAATAATTGGGCGTCCTGGGGGATTTGTTGCATTTTTGTGAAGCTTGGGCAAAAAGTACATTGTAGGTACAACTGGGTAATCATTCCTGAGGAAATTATGTTCTTGACTGGTGATTAAGCCCTTTGTTTTCCATTTGGACAGTTTCTTGTGACAGTTCGTATACATGGTCTTTAGTTCCACAGTAGTAAATCTAGAGTAACAAGTCCTGTCATTTAACTGTGAATGGGCTTCCTTTATGTACATTTCTCTGGGCATCAATACAATATTTCCTCCTTTATCCGAGCCTCGAATAATTACATTAGGATTTTTCTGTAGTTTAGCAATAAGGGCTTTGTAATCAGCTGTTTCCTTGTTGTACTTATATCTGCCCCTATGTATTTTCATGTTCAGATCCTTTAATTGACTGGTGACTTGATCATGAAAGAGATCTATTGAGTCCTTTATCATAATTGGATTGTAGGTTGACTTGGCTTTGAAGTTTGTTAGAGATTTCCTCTGTTGGGTGACTGGTGTAGGACCTAGTGAGGAAATTTGTCCTGGCTGTGTTTGTGTTAGGCCACTTTCATTTGGAAGGTTTGCTTGCCACAGTTCTTCTAGTTCCTCCATTAAGCTCTCCGTGGATTGGGAAACTTGAATGTCTTTTACACTGCTGACGTTTAGTGGCACTGTTGGTTCCTTATCATATTTGTTCACCAAAAAGTATTTTTTTAGTTTTAATTTCCTTGTACTTTTAAACACATCCAGTCTGGTTTTAACATAGTTGAAGTCCCTCCTAGGGCAGTAAGTCAAACCCAGGCTAAGTATTTCCTTCTCTTTTTGACTCAGTTCTATTCCTGCGAGATTGACCACAGTTTTATCAAGGTTTGTGGGTTTTACTTGTTCTTGCCCCATCTCCCTTTCTTTTTGCGTGTTACCCCTGTGTTTGTTGGCTTTCTGCCGCTCTCTCCGCTTGCTGTATTTTGATCTGTGTAGTTCTGTTCCCTTGTCCGAGGGCGCAGGGTTTGTCTTCTGTCCTCGCAAAAAAGGGCCAACTCTTCATATATATATATATACTGCTATCTACTCTGATTCAGGCATGTGAATCTATGAAAGACACCCCAATACTGGAGAAGAACAATAGTTACTTACCTGTAATCTGTGGTTCTCCAGTATTGGTGTCTTTCATAGATTCACATACAACCCGCCCACCTCCCCTCAGTGGCTCATAGGCTAGATTGGTTTACCATCACTCCTGTGCGAGAAAATCTGAGAGCCTGAGCCTCTGGTGAGAACTTTCTGGTGGGTGCTGTTGCCTGATTGGCTGCAGTTTGGGCTATACAAAATGACTAGGATAGTCATGAGTGTGGAAGTTTTTTCTCCTGTATCTTGGGCTACATTTCTTCCTGGTTGGTTATCACCAGGTTTTTTTCTATGTTATTATGGCATATTATTGCTTTTTTATGTACCTTGGGACTCCCACCCAGACGACGGGGAATGATTCAGGCATGTGAATCTATGAAACACCAATACTGGAGAACCACAGATTACAGGTAAGTAACTATTGTTCGTCTCAAGGGGTCAACCAGGCCTAATGCAGTCATTAACGCCTGTAATCCGGTGTTGTCTCTAGGACGCCCCCTGTCTGCACCACCCTATCCAGGTCCCTGCGAAGGACTAGCTTAAAATCTCCACCCGCCACTAAGAACACCTCTGGTACAGTAGCAAGCCATTCCCCCAATTTCACCAACCTGTCTGATTGCAGGCCAGGGGGAGGTACCAAGATGCTACTATCAACATCTCTCTCTGCCAGGTGCCTTGTACTGCCACCCTGAGGTGCCGACCATGTTTTAGAGACTTGGAAAAATAAGGCACAGAGTACCACTATCCCTACTCCCCTGGAGTCTGCCGTGAAGCCAGCTTGCTCGAGGGGTTTGTTACTGCCCTGTGCTAAAAAGGAGCAGTTGGAGCCCACCAAATAGGTTTCCTGGAGAAGAACTAAATCTGGTGCCTGATGAGACAGATACCTTAGGACCTGTGACGTGTGGATCACTTTGCTGTGCTTGGTAAGCACACAAGTATCATTCTCCAAACTTGTTTGTGATGAAGAAAATTGTAGGGATGTTCTTGAAATGGCAGAAATACATGGCAAAAGGCTTTTTATTGCTGGAGGAGACTTCATTGCTTTGTCATCCTATTTATTAGAAACTGCATTTCTCCTTGATTTCATTGGAGTCTCATATTTTTTGGAAACTACAGCGCTCAATTTGAAGGCATTTCGATATAAGGTTTATGGGTGCTTGGCAATCAAAAAATGTGTTGTTGTGGCTGGGTCCTTTATTCTAGTTCTTTTCCATACCGTAGAGACAGGTTTATGTTCCTTGAAACATGTTTAGGTAAACGGCATCTGAATGCAGTGGAGTGTTGTAAAGATGTATTGTATTTTACAAACAAACTCTGATAGTTTATAGTACGGAATCAGAACTACTTTAAAGGAGTACAGAACTGTATTATTTATTGAACGTTCTTATGTTAAGTAAGAAAGGAGATTTTTCTTACTTTGTAACGATTCTTAAAATATTTACAAGGAACATAATTTATTTAAAGTAATGGTGATGTTAATTTAGGAATAAAAGTTGTTCAGTGCGAGTTATATAATACTGGTAAATCTTGTAGTACTTTATTCGATAGCAAAGTATCATAAAAGTAAATACATCATAAATTGAATTAAAATACGATTACATCATAAAAAGAATAAAAATTGTTAAAATGTTCAAATGTAAATTTTGTTTAAAAGGGGATTTTTACTAAAAATTCCAGATTAATAAAAAAGGACAGGAGCCCAAATGAGTACGTCACAGCAAGAAAAAGGTGCTAGGAGGTAAAGTGCTAATTCGAACAATTTAACAGGATTTAAACGTCTACCCAGTACTCAATCGCACCAGCTTGGATCGTATTTGCCATGCACTCCCCCTAAATTTTGCAACCCTTGCAATTATCAACATGGAGGAAGTGTCCGTTGTAAAAATGCGAAGGGCCACTGAGCACTGCCGTGTCCCCAGTTCTCTGCATACTGGGCTTAACCATCTTTTCCTTGCCCCCTTGTATGCCCTACAGACAAACAGGAAGTGCCCAAGCGTTTCAGTGGGATTACTGGTAAATCTTAATTGCATAACAGTTTGCCAGAGGTTGGTGGCAAAGCGCGCAACGAGACTGGACGCGCATTAGCGGAGCTCCGGTGCGAGCCCCCGAACAAAGGGGTTAATTATGCTGACAAAGCGTACCCCAGCTGGCCGGAACACCGGATACAGGGTCGCGAGCACACGGGCAACCCTCGGTCCGAAAATCGGATCGTTTGGAGAACCAGAGCCGCTCCGGGACCCCCACGAGTGAGCTAGCCGGAGAACGCGAGAGGGCGCCGGCCACAGAAATCACGCGACACCGGGGCCTGGGCCGGAAGTGCGGGCCGGAAACCGGGCCTGGCAGCACATTGGCAGAGGAAGACCGACCCGGGACCTAGCGCATCGGGGCTGGCACACCCTCAGGACCGGAGGTCAGGCACACTCCACCACCACCCCCGAGTGACACGCCCGCCGCCCGCGACACTAGGAGCTGCGCAACCCTGACGGAGGCAGAAGGAAGGGTGCGACCAGTGCCACCACGAGGAGGTGAGGAGCCCTAAGAAAAATTGGCTTGGCAGAGGAGGTGAGACTGGGCAGAGGAGGTGAACAGGAGGCCTGTGCGAAGACACCGAGGCACCGGGAGACCCTGCGAGCACCCACAGCGAGCGCCTAGCCACGGCGGCGCCGGGGACAGGAGGAAAACAGGGCGCCAAGCTACACTTGTCCAAGCAAGCACGAGCACCAAGCAGGGAAACACGAGCGCCCGGCCGTGGTAGGGCGACGGCACCGCCAAGCGGGAATGGGGCCCGCGGACGCGTTTCCCCCGGGGGACAAGCAGGATTCACCGACCCACCAGCACCGGGAACTCACGGCACCACAGCTGCAACCGTGGGGACTCTCACACGTGAGCCACCCCCGGCCTTCAATCAATCAATCAATCAAAGACATTTATAGAGCGCGCTACTTACCCGTAGGGTCTCAAGGCGCTTGGTGGGGGGGGGGGGGGGTGCCGTTACTGCTCGAACAGCCAGGTCTTAAGCTTCTTCCTGAAGGAGAGGTGGTCTTGGGTCAGGCGCAGGTCGGTCGGGAGGGAGTTCCAGGTCTTGGCGGCCAGGTAGGAGAAGGACCTTCCTCCTGTTGTCGCTCTTCGGATGCGGGGGACGGCGGCGAGGGCGTGGCTGGCTGATCGAAGGTGGCGTTTGGGAGCGTAGAAGTTGATTCGGTTGTTGAGGTAGCTCGGGCCTTGGTCGTGTAGGGCTTTGTGTGCGTGGGTGAGGAGACGGAAGGTGATTCTTTTGTTGACGGGGAGCCAATGCAGGTCTCCCATGTCCGGAGATGTGGCTGTTTCGTGGGATGTCGAGGATGAGTCTGGCTGAGGCGTTCTGGATCCGCAGGAGTCTCTTCTGGAGCTTGGCGGTGGTACCGGCGTAGAGGGCGTTGCCGTAGTCCAGTCGGCTGGTGACGAGGGCCTGGGTGACGGTCTTCCTGGTCTCGGTGGGGATCCACCAGAAGATCTTCCGTAGCATGCGTAGGATGTTGAAGCACGCCGAGGAGACGGCGTTGACTTGCCTGGTCATGGAGAGGGAGGAGTCCAGGATGAAGCCCAGGTTGCGTGCGTGGTCTGTCGGTTTGGGTGCAGTGCCCAGGGCGGGGGGCCACCAGGAGTCGTCCCAGGCGGAGGGCGAGGAGCCTAGGATGAGGACCTCCGTCTTATCTGAGTTCAGTTTCAGGCGGCTGGTCGTCATCCACTCGGCTACATCTTTCATCCCTTCGTGCAGATTGGCTCTGGCGGCGGCGGGGTCGTTGGTCAGGGAGAGGATCAGCTGGGTGTCGTCGGCGTAGGAGATTATGTTGAGGTTGTGTTGGCGTGCGATGGCCGCGAGGGGGCTCATGTAGACGTTGAAGAGGGTGGGGCTCAGCGAGGATCCTTGAGGGACGCCGCAGATGACTTCGGTGGCCTCTGACTTGTACGGTGGTAGGCGGACTCTCTGTGTTCTTCCGTCGAGGAAGGAGATGATCCATTCCAGTGCCTTCTCCTGGATTCCGACGTTGCTGAGGCGCTGCACTAGGGTGCGGTGGCAGACCGTGTCGAATGCCGCGGAGAGGTCTAGGAGGATGAGGGCCGCTGTGTCTCCGTTGTCCATCAGGGCTCGGATGTCGTCGGTGGCAGCGATGAGGGCGGTCTCGGTGCTGTGGTTGGCTTGGAAGCCAGACTGTGAGGGGTCGAGGGATCCATTCGTCTCGAGGAAGGCGGCCAGCTGCTTGTTGACGGTCTTCTCGATGACTTTGGCTGGAAACGGGAGGAGCGAGATGGGGCGGTAATTCTTGAGTTCGGTGGGGTCCGCTGTGGGTTTCTTGAGTAGAGCGCTGAGTTCGGCGTGCTTCCAGCTCTCAGGGAAGGTGGCGGTGTCGAAGGAGGTGTTGATAATGTCCCGCAGGTGGGGTGCGATGACAGCGTCGACCTTGTTGAAGACGTGGTGAGGGCAGGGGTCGGTCGGAGATCCGGAGTGGACGGAGTTCATCATGCGGACGGTGTCTTCGGTGCTGATCGGAGTCCAGACGCGGAGGGTGGTGGTGGGCGGCGTTGCTGTGGTTGTGGCGTGCGTCGGTTGACTGCTGAAGCTGTTGTGTATGTCTGCGATCTTGTTGTGGAAGTAGGAGGCGAGGGAGTTGCAGAGGTCTTGCGATGGGGTGATGTCATTGTTTCCTGCGCTGGGGTTGGAGAGCTCTTTCACGATGTTGAAGAGTTCCTTGCAGTTGTGTGCGTTGTTGTCCAGCCGGTCCTTGAATGCAGTTTTCTTGGCGGCGCGGATCAGTTGGTGGTGCTTCCGGGTGGCAAGCTTGAGGGTGGTCATGTTGTCCGGTGTTGGTTCCCTTCTCCAGACTTTCTCGAGGGCTCGGCAGTTCTTCTTGGAGCTCTTGAGTTTGTCGGTGAACCATGGGGCTTTCTTGCTGCCGGGTCTGCTGGGCGGGGTCCTCAGAGGGGCGAGTTCGTCCGCGCAGTTGCTGATCCACTTTGTGAGGTTGTCGGCGGCTTGGCTGGGGTTCGCTGAGCTGGCAGGAGGGTGCTGGCTCAGGGAGGCGGCGAGCTGGTCGGCTGTGATCTTGTTCCAGCTTCTACGGGCAACCTGTTGCTGGTGGTGGTGGAACGTCGTTCTTTTGAAGGTGAAGTGGACACAGCTGTGGTCCGTCCAGTGAAGTTCTGTGGCGTGGCTGAAGGCGATGTCTGTGCTGGATGAGAAGACGGCGTCGAGTGTGTGTCCGGCGAGGTGGGTGGGGGTGGACACCAGCTGCTTGAGTCCAAGGTTGGCGAGGTTGTCGAGCAGGGTGCTGGTGTTGTGGTCGTTGTTGTTCTCCAGGTGGAAGTTGAGGTCCCCCAGGAGGATGTAGTCAGCGGAGGGGAGGGCGTGCGGGCTGACGAAGTCGGCGATGTCCTCGCTGAATTGAGTGCGTGGTCCCGGGGGTCGGTAGATCAGGGTGCCTCTGAGGGTGGTCTTCGGGTCGGTGTGGATCTGGAAATGCAGGTGTTCGGCGGTGGTTAGGGTGTTGTCGGTGCTGGTCGTGATACGGATGGTGTTCCTGTGGATGATGGCGATGCCTCCTCCCATCTGGTTGGCGGTGCGGTCCCTCCGGGTGATCTTGTAGCCCTCAGGGATGGCGATGGCGATGTCGGGCGCTGAAGAGGCGTTCATCCAGGTCTCAGTGAGGAAGGCAACGTCCGGGGCTGTGGTGTCTAGGAGGTTCCAGAGTTTGATGGCGTGTCTGTGGACGGAGCGGGTGTTGAGGAGGATGCACTTGAGTTGGTTGCTGCTGGTGTTCGGCTTGGCAGGTGCTGGTGGCGGGCAGGTCCGGATGCAGGTGAACTTGCAGGCGTGGCAGCTGAAGGGTCCGTGGAAGCGTCGTGGGGTGGCTCGGTAGCATCCTGGGATTCGGCCGGTGTTGAGTGCGATGAGGGTGGCGGCGGTGTACGTCAGGCGGGTCGGCCGGGGTCCTCGTGGTCCAGGGGTCCTGGCACTGGGCGCGGTCCAGGCGCGGACGGGCGCAGACGGGCTTACCTTTGGCGCGCCCGCTGAGCGTGAACGCTGCGCGTTCGCACGGTCGCCATATATGGCGAAGTGCGCGGGGGGGGCGGAGCAGCTGGGAGGCGGGAGCGGGGAGGGTACAGAAGGAAAAAAGGGGCGGGGTTAGCGGCGGTGGCGGGGAGCGGGGAGGGAAGACGACGGGCAGCTACTGACAGCAAAACAGGCAATACAGAATAAAAAACAAACAATTCAAAACATCAATGACAACAGGGGCACAGGGTGAGAAGCGGCTCCGAGGAGCCTGCAGGTCAGGCGAGCACGGACCACGCCGCTCGAAGGAGGGGGCGTGGTCACGCGGCGGCAGCCGGGCAGCGAGGCAGTTAGGCGGGGAGGCACACGCAGCAGCTGGTGGCCGTGCGGCGCGGGGGTGTCCTAGAACTAGGTCACACTCACCTGCGTCGCACGGTCGCCATATATGGCCAAGTGCGCGGGGGGGCGGAGCAGCTGGGAGGCGGGAGCGGGGAGGGTACAGAAGGAAAAAAGGGGCGGGATTAGCGGCGGTGGCGGGGAGCGGGGAGGGAAGACGACGGGTAGCTACTGACAGCAAAACAGGCAATACAGAATAAAAAACAAACAATTCAAAACTTCAATGACAACAGGGGCACAGGGTGAGAAGCGGCGCCCAGGAGCCTGCAGGTCAGGCGAGCACGGACCACGCCGCTCGAAGGAGGGGGCGTGGTCACGCGGCGGCAGCCGGGCAGCGAGGCAGTTAGGCGGGGAGGCACACGCAGCAGCTGGTGGCCGTGCGGCGCGGGGGTGTCCTAGAACTAGGTCACACTCACCTGCGTCGCACGGTCGCCATATATGGCCAAGTGGGCGGGGGGGCGGAGCAGCTGGGAGGCGGGAGCGTGGAGGGTACAGAAGGAAAAAAGGGGCGGGGTTAGCGGCGGTGGCGGGAAGCGGGGAGCGGGGAGGGAAGACGACGGGCAGCTACTGACAGCAAAACAGGCAATACAGAATAAAAAACAAACAATTCAAAACATCAATGACAACAGGGGCACAGGGTTAGAAGCGGCGCCCAGGAGCCTGCAGGTCAGGGGAGCACGGACCACGCCGCTCGAAGGAGGGGGCGTGGTCACGCGGCGGCAGCCGGGCAGCGAGGCAGTTAGGCGGGGAGGCACACGCAGCAGCTGGTGGCCGTGCGGCGCGGGGGTGTCCTAGAACTAGGTCACACTCACCTGCGTCGCACGGTCGCCATATATGGCCAAGTGCGCGGGGGGGGGCGGAGCAGCTGGGAGGCGGGAGCGGGGAGGGTACAGAAGGAAAAAAGGGGCGGGGTTAGCGGCGGTGGTGGGAAGCGGGGAGGGAAGACGACGGGCAGCTCCTGACAGCAAAACAGGCAATACAGAATAAAAAACAAACAATTCAAAACATCAATGACAACAGGGGCACAGGGTGAGAAGCGGCGCCCAGGAGCCTGCAGGTCAGGCGAGCACGGACCACGCCGCTCGAAGGAGGGGGCGTGGTCACGTGGCGGCAGCCGGGCAGCGAGGCAGTTAGGCGGGGAGGCACACGCAGCAGCTGGTGGCCGTGCGGCGCGGGGGTGTCCTAGAACTAGGTCACCTTCGGCCTTGAGACCACGCACCGGCGAACCACGACACCACTGGGACGCGGCGCGCCGGACACAAGGGAAGACGCCCCGCAACCACCGGAGATACAGGCCGGCGCAATCTGAAACGGAGCGGCGACAGGGCCCCGCCCCCGGCACCGGGAGAGAGCGAGGCACCCGAGATACGCTGCAAGTGGCGCTGAAGGAGAAGGTTGCAGCTGCCTTGAGGAGGTCCCCCTCGACAGGAGAGCGAGACACGGCCGAGGTCTGGACGCCAATCCCTTGGCGCAGGGACGCATCCATAAGCGCGCCAAGAGCGGACCACGCTGAGCCACGGCGGGGCTACCTAGCAGGCACACAGGAGCCCTATTCCAAGCCGAGGGACGGCAAGGAGTGAGACACCCGAGGGACTACACGAAACGCGCCAACTGAGTTGCGACGGGTACCGGTGAGCGACCGGCATTGGCTGTGAGAGACTGAATGGGCAACGCCAGCCGCGGCAACAAACAGTGACACGACGAGGCCCGCCGGGAACCGGGTGAGCCTGCGGGATGCAATACTGTCTGGCCAGTGACCGGGCCCAACAGAAGACGACAAATACCCACGCAGCAACAGGCCCGTGAGCACGAAATCGCTATTGCCCGCACAGACCGGCAGCCCGGGAAGAGGGGGACACACGGAAGCCCTTTGGAGAATCCCCGCGCGCCCGCACCGGCAGACAAGACCCCCTCGAACTGCACCCATCTGGCATGGGGAGACACCTGGAAGAGGCGCAAATAGCCGCACTGGTCGTGGGACCGCAGTCGGGCAAAACACTGTCCATGTCCGGAGGAGCAGGGAAACGCACGGGAGCCGGGGGAGCGAATTCGAAAAGCAAGATAGACAAAATGCCGAATCAGGGGGAGGCAGACCCTATAGCAACCAGGCTGGACACAATGCTAGCGGCCATGGAACGGCTAGAAAACTCGATACAATCCACACGAACGTCACTAGAGGCGAAGATAGATGGAGTCGCCATCGACCTGACACACCTGAGGGCGGACCACAAAAAGTTAGCCGATCGTACCAAAACCTTGGAACTCACGGTCACCGACCTGGAGCCCCGAGTAACGCAAACAGACAAACAGATGAGAGATCTTCTCAACAGGGTCGAGTTCCTCGAAGACAGGGCAGAGAACGCAGAAGGGCGGGCAAGGCGGAATAACATCCGGATAGTGGGTATGCCCCAAAAATGTGAAGGGAGAGACCCTGAGACGCATGTGGAGGGCTGGTTACGCACACTACTACCAGAAGGGACACTGTCGCCACACTTCGAGGTGGAACGGGCACATCGAGTCCCTGCACGCCCACTCCCAGCGGGCTCTAATCCGCGCCCACTGCTAATCCGCATCCTAAACTACCGCGACCGAGACTCCATACTGAGGGAAACCCGGAAACTTGACAATGTCCAGGTAGATAATGCCCGCATCATGTTCTTCCCGGACTACACAGTCCAAGTGCAGCGCCAGAGACACTCCTTCTTGGCAGTGAAGCGACGATTACGGCAACTTGGCCTAAAATATTCCCTCCTTTTTCCAGCAAAGCTCTGGGTGGTGGCACATGAAAAGACGCACTTCTTCGGCAGCCCCGAAGATGTGGAAACATGGCTAGATAATGGACCAGACAAAAACGCCACACGCCCCACAGACGTGGCCAGACCCAGGAGGAACAGGAGCTCCAGAAGACGGCGCAGGAACAGGTCGTCACCAACACCCGCGGAGAGAATGCAGCAGGGCGCGGGCCCGCTTGAGGAAGAAATGCACCGGGAACAGCAGGAAGCACTGCGCATAGCAACGGAGATCAGCACTTCACCGGCCCAACACTCGCAGCCGGCGAACAGCCCTGAAGCATTACTGAGTGATGACGAGGCAATGTATGGACTGTCGGACTGACAGACCCAAGACAACTTTCCGGACATTACACCACAGACGGCGGACCTCTTTGGATAGAAAAGCAAGCGAACATGGAACCCACCCCCTCTTCCCATCCACCTCCATTCTCTCGCCGCACGTCCTGAGTGGCGGCGTCAGGAAATGAGCTGGAGTGGCAGCGAAATCCGGGTCTACCGGGTGCTATGGGGACAGAGGACACGGAAGGCGCAATCGCCCTATCTGGAGATCCGGCACTTCGCCTGAGAAAGGTAACGCGAGTGCGCCACGTCAGGGTGAGGTCCGATGATCCAGCGAGCGGCGACACTCACAGGTAATGACTTGCCAATGCATGCTGCGTAGGGACTTTGCCACACCCCGTGGCCCAAGCGGGCCTGCCTGGCTGGTGAACTTTGCGGACAAATGCCAGAAGCACCACACAACCTTTCACCCGGTCCACTGCGGGACCAGCTGGGTTAGACAATTTTCCCCCTGAGCGGGATGGCACGCACACTCACGCTTTGTTTATTAACTGCGATACCCTTATCTAACGCGCTAGACAGCGACCATCTCATTAGAGTGTTTGGACAGCGACCATCTCATTAGAGTGTTTGGACGTCTGCATGTTCAGCAGTCGACCTTTTGGTATTAACTATTGTTTATGTTATTACAAGTTCTGCTTCGATTACTGGAGAGTGGATGAGATACCAGCTTCAACAATGCATATCATAGGTATAACAGTAGGTGTTGATGTGATAGATGTACCGGGACAATGCGAGGCGACCAGGGACGCTGGTGGGGGGAGGGGCAAGCGAGCACTGAATAGCAATGGCAGCAGTGATTAAATTTTGCACATGGAATGTACGGGGGATGCACACTCCCTCCCGCAGGTACCAGATTTACTCTTATCTAAAGAGACATAAAGTTCAAACAGCGCTTTTACAAGAGACACATTTAGCCGCACCTGAGGTCCAAACACTGCGCCGGCGCTGGCGGGGCAAACATACACGACAGGGTTTTCCGCGTACGCGCGGGGCGCATTAATATGGGTCAGGCCAGGGGTCCCTTTTGAAGCAGACGATTCATACATTGACAAAGAGGGGAGGCTGGTGGTGGTGAGGGGACGACTGGATGGACGCCCGATAATAATAGCATCGGTGTATGCCCCCAACACAGACCAGCAAGGATTCCTCACAAGATTCTCCACAATCCTATCTGCTTGGCACGGACTCCCCTGGGTGTTGGGCGGGGACTACAATTGTGTGCTGGACACGGCATTGGACCGATCCTTCCTGCCACTGCCAAGCGCGCCAGTAGTGAGCGCCATGAAAGCCTTTACAACTTGGGCTGCGCACTGGGGGCTCAAAGACGTGTGGAGACACTGTAACCCAAACACTCTAACATACTCATACTACTCAGGAGCGCACGACTTGCATGTACTTCTTGACAGGTATATGCTCACAGAGGACCTGCTGCCACATGCAACAGACACGCACTACATGGGCAGAACACACTCCGACCATAATCCACACATGTTGGTCCTCACATGGGCGCCTGTACACCCCCCGGTCCCCGCATGGAGGTTGAAACCAGACCTATTGCTTGACGCGCCGTTCCGCGGCTCGCTATTTGCGCAAATAGCACACTATTTTGAGGAAAATACAGGCACAGCGTCCACCCCTCAGATAGAATGGGACGCGTTCAAAGTCGTGGTGAGGGGGCACTGCCTAGGCACGCAAGTCAACTAGCGGCGGCAAGTCGAACAAAGGGAGCCAGGGGACGATGGGAGAGAGGCGCAAGACATCCAGACGGAACTCGAGAACCTACTAGAAAGGCTACGCTGCCTGAATTATGCGGCCCATTCGGCGCGCACATACGATAGGGGAGATAAGCCCGGCAAGTTGCTTGCCTGGCTCTTCAGCAGAGAAGCCAGGACAAAGCCAGTAGTGGAGATACGAGGAGAAGGGGGAGCTGTGCTACGTACACAGCAGGGGATACACCAAGCTTTCCCTGACCACTACGATAGGTTATACCACTCCGGTCTACCAACCCGGCCCCGGACACTGCAGACTATTTAGCACCGATATCGCCACCGACATTAAGAGACGCCCAACGGGACGAGCTAGCAACCCCGTTCACATCGGAAGAACTCCGAGTAGTTATCATGGCCCTGTCCAACGGTAAATCCCCGGGTCCGGATGGACTCCCAGCGGAGTTCTATAAGGCGTACCCGGACCTGTTAATCCCGGAACTCATTAAGATGTTCGAGGCAGCATTGGAAGACTCCTCGTTACCGCCCACCCTCAACGAGGCCACGTTGGTCTCCCTTTTGAAGCCAGGTAAGGACGGGGCGCAAATGAGTTCATACCGACCACTTGCCCTCTTGAACACTGACTACAAGATACTAGCGTCCACACTGGCCCAGAGACTAGCAACGCACACGCTCACGCTGGTCCATACGGATCAAAACGGATTCGTGCCAACGCGCAGCACCTCACAGAACATCCGTCGGTTATTCAGGGTGCAGGAGTACACGAAGACGCCGTGGCCACGGTCTGGATGCATAGTATTAGATCTAGAAAAAGCATTTGATTCGGTGGAATGGCCGTATCTTCGGGCAGTGATCCAGAAAAACGAACTAGGAGAGGCGTTCATAGATACGGTCAGCCTACTCTATCAGACGCCTACGGTCAGAGTCCGGACCGGAGGCCTTTTGTCCGAATCTATCAGAGTACGGAGGGGCACGAGGCAAGGCTGCCCCCTGTCGCCACTGCTCTTTTCCCTGGCAATGGAACCGTTAGCGGAGCTGCTGAGGAGACAGGGCGAGGAATGGGGCATCCCCCTAGCTGATGGCACACACGCGGTCTCACTATACGCGGATGACCTGCTACTATATATCAGGGACCTCACTAGGATGCAGCAGGGTCTCATGGACACACTTGACGCCTTTACGGCACACTCGGGATTAAGAGTTAATTGGGGAAGTCAGGAGTATACCCATTCCATCCGGATATGCAGGAAAGCGAGGTGTACCTAGGGGGCCTTAGACTGACCTGGTATGCTGACACATTCAAATACCTAGGGATCCACATCTACAGATCCCCAGCGGGCGTGCTGGAAGGCAACCTGATCAGAGCTATCTCCTCTTTACGAACCCAAATGGGTTTCTGGAAATCGCTCCCGCTTAATGTCCCTGCCCGTGTCACCCTAACGAAGATGATCGCACTACCCAGGCTGCTCTATTTCTATTCCAACATACCGGTGTACGTCCCTAACCGCATTTTTAGAGATCTCGAAAGTATGGTCCGGGCGCACATTTGGAGTGCTGGCAGACCCAGAGTAGCGCTGAGGAAGCTATATGCCCCGGTGGCTATGGGAGGGTTAGCGATCCCAAACCAGGAACTGTACTATCTGGCAGGGCAGCTGCAGTGGGTAACTGGCTGGTTCGCAGGAAAAGGCCTGGCAGACACGACTTCGGATACCGAGGCCCTAACACACGTGCAGGCACTCATGCTGTTCCACTCCCTGGCAGTCAAAACCCGCCAGACGCAGCTGCACTTGACGGTAGCGTACAAATGCTTCCAACGCGCGCTGAGTCTCACGCTGGCAATCAAGCCCTATGCCCCCGCGCTCCCATTGGTGGGCACACCTAGAGTGGGCGGCGCTCTCACTGCAGCCGCTATGGAGAGCTGGGAGCGGGCAGGAATAGAAACGATGGCGGATCTCTACGAGGAGGGAGCCCTGATCCCATTCGAGAGACTCACTGCGGATGCCGGCCTACCGGCAGGGCAGTTCCTTCTCTATGCATCCCTGATCCGCGAATACACAAAACGCTGGGGGGCCATGGCAGAAGAACCGCAGACACACCTGTTGCTGCAGTACTTACACGTGATGGGCAATGGCTCACACGTGATACACTGGATAGCGCAGGCCCTGCAGATACATACCGCATGCACGCTCCAGCCGCTGAGAGACAAGTGGGCAGCCGACCGAGGTAGGGAGTGGTCGGACAAAGAATGGGAATGGATCCTAGAGGGACCGCGCAACATACCGCGTAACTCAAGGTTCAAAATAATACAACTATACACTGTCCACAGGGTGTATCTTTCCCCTGACAAAATCAATTGATACTTCGCACTAGACACGACCGGATGCCCGCGCTGCTCATTACTGAATGCCGACTTACTACACATGCTGTGGGCTTGCCCCAGATTGTACACATATTGGCGAGAGGTAACAGCGCTCTTAACGGAGGGAGCAGGAACAGAACTGCAACACACATGGGAGGCATGCATACTGGGGCTGTACAGAAGAACAAAACATAACAAACCCCGGACCAGGTTCTGGGACCTAGGCCTGGTGACCGCGAAAAGGCTCATAACGAAACACTGGAAAGACAAGAACCCTCCGCAGGTGCAGCACTGGCACTCCTCACTCACCTACTGGGCGATGGCAGAGGGAACAATACTCCATAGAGAGGAGACGCCGGGTTTGCGAGCTATACCAATAGCACAGATATGGGACGACATTCTCAAGTCCTTTAACCAGGCGTATCAAGAACGAGGAATTACGTAGGCGGGGGACCGGATGGGTGGTATATGAGCGACAGGGCTACAGCAGGGAGGCACACCAATGAAAAGAGGAAGGAAACACACGAACGAAACCACACAGGGACCACCGAAAGGACAACATCAAATATAATAAGAGGGCAAGCAGCCGAGCTGCGTGCGGTTCTCCCCCGCCCACCATACCCCCCCCGCCCCCCGTGCACCAATGGGCCCATGGGTACGGCTCCTACACAAGCAGTGGATAAAAAGGTGCGACCAACCGGAGGAGAATCTACGCCTCTCCCCCCGCCCCCCCATCTCCCCACACACCACACACCTTACGCTGGGAAGGAAGGAACGCGCGAACACTTGTCCCGGGACTCACACAGACACAACACCTGGCCTACAAACCCGAAAGGTTAGATCAAGTAAAGCAGAGCTTCTTTTCTTTTTCTTTAGTTTATAGTTTAGTTCATCCCCTTTTCATACTGTGAATTCCCCCCTCATGTTCAACAGTTGAGTTTAGGCAACTGACCTTTCCCTAGTTGATAGGGCACCAGCCGAGAGACACATGAGCAGTCCCTCTAAGACACACCAGAAAAGGAGGCACACCGCCCCAAACCGGCGAAGCGGGCGATAAGCAGAGCACACCACTAGGCCGCACGAGCATCGAAATACACCAGAGGGCTGACCTAGCTAACGGGAATCCGACAACATGTGCGCTCAGCTACACCGCGGAGCTCGGATGCCGGTAGAAAGGCTGTGTTACCATCTTTTTCTCTCTATTTCCTTAACTTGACGAATATCTCATACAACTGATGAACATGCCACCGGCCCCAGCGTTGTAGGTGTAAGGCTGTGTCACTTGTGTATTTCTAAATAAAGACGGTTGAACTACAAAAAAAAAACAGTTTGCCAGAGGTTACTCAAATATAAATGACAGCAGCAAAGAGTGTATTCACAATTAGACGATAGTTGAGTAAATATAAAGAGGGTCAGTTATACTTAAGGTTGCATCGCAGTGATTACAAAGATGTTATTAATGTTCAGGTTTCAGGAATACTCCACTTCAACACAGAGACAAAAAAAGATGTTCTGAAGGTATATTTGTTCTATAGAAAGAGATAGGTGCTGTTAAGTATAACTACTAAACCTCTTGGTTTTCTTTAGTAACCTGTGTAAGTTATTTTTAGTTTTTAGTTAGTTTTTTAACTGTTTTTATTGTGGTTTCAAAAGTCATGAGCATATTCATAATTGAAACATAACCATGCAAGATAGCAATACAAGGGTATAGCAGTACAAGTATTGTACTAGCACATCCAACCGTGGTAGTCTGCTTCAATTCCACATCTGAATGCTCCGTACATATTCGCATCACACCCAGTGCACATTAACACTTGTAAAATAATACGCAATAAATACCAACCCCCACCCCCCCCAGCACACCATGAAGTTACCCACACTGGACTTAACTACGCACGGGAAGCCATACCTGTAGCATCCTCTTGCCCACTCTCGCCCTGTTGTCTTTTTCTCTGTGTTATGTGCGCTGGCACTCGCCCCACAACGTCCCTCCATTTCAGTCCTCATCCAACACCTGGGAACACTCGCCACCTGCTGAGTCCCCTTCCCCAGCCAGGTGATTAAGCATGTCAGCTCAATCCCTGAGGTCTTCCTCTTCCTCTATGCGAACCTGCCATATCTCTTTCGCAAGTGCCCACTCCTGCATGTTTCTCTGCCATCTTTCCACCTTGTGGCCAGCACTGGCCACCCAGCAGACAGCCACCTGCCGTTTAGCCTGCAAAAGACCCGGTTTTGCAAATTTATAATTCATTGCTCTCTTCTTGGGTCTGAGGATCAAGCCCAGTAGGCAATGCTGGATAGTACGCTGGATATCCACCCCATCATCCTCTTCAGTTTCCCGGCCACATCTTCCCAGTATGCACGTAACATCCTACATGTCTAGGTCATGTGCAAAAAGGCAGCGCTTGGTTCGCCACATCTACTGCGTTCCGAGGGCCACCCAGCGTATATCCTTTGCAGCCTAGTGGGGGGGTCATGAACGGCTGATGCAGGAAGTGTGTGAGCTTAAGCCTGGTGTTACTTGTGCCTCCTGAACCTGTACACAAGTCAGTGACCATTCCGCAGTTGTGAGTGTAGTTTCCAGGTAAGTTTCCCCTCCCTGTTGTACCTCATTAGGCATGTAGGGCCCTCAACTGCTTCTATCAAGCCACCCAGAAGATGTGTCTCCCAGTTAGTGCCTGTTGCTCACCATTTCCCCTTATGCTGTAGTTGAGATGCCATGTACAGAAGACCCAGTCACCCCTCCGTTCGGCTCAGATCAGTACCTCCAGTCGGACCCTGTGCCCTCTCCCAGCCCACACTAAGAATAGTAAAAGGTTGTCTCGGTCTAGTAATATATAGCAGAGAATCTGGTATAGCGTATTCTGAAGTACATGGAGACACTGAGGCAGCTGAACAATGTTGGCCACCGCCACCCGCACCATTAGGGAGAGGGTGAGTGCATTCCAGAAGACATCAGAGCACCTACACAATTCTCACCATCTTGAGCCGATGATCCCGAGACACATCAGCCGTCACCCAGACACCAAGATAACAAAATGCACCACATTCCCAGGGGCACCAATCAAGGGTGCATAGGAGTATAGTACCATAGTCTGCCTATTCACCTTCAGACCAGACATTTTTCCAAACATGGCCAATTCCTAAAACAGGATCTTGAGTGACTCCCCTGGGCGGGCCAGGTACACCATGGTTTCGTCATCGTACATAGACACCACATGTGTCACCCGCTCACTCTTATCCCCCAAGGTAGAAAGTTATTTCGCAGTCGCACAGCTAAAGGCTCCACTGCGACAGTGAAAAGCAGTGGAGACGAGGTATCTCTGCCTCGTACCACGTTCAATAGACCACATGGGCGAGGGCCGCCTGCTGGTACAGAGTCGCGCTGCGGGATCCGTATACAGAAGCCTCACCTATGTTTTAAATTGCCTTCCAAATCCCATTCTGGTCAAGTCCTCAAACATGTAAGCCCTGCTGAGGCTATCAAAGGCCTTCTCTGTGTCTAAGGCCACAAGGGCTCCACTCCAACAGGCATCTCGCAAAGTAAGTAGAACGTGTCCGAGGTGCCACAGGTTCATAATTGTTAACGGTCAGTAGAGTGACATGTCGAGGTGTTGATATTAACTGTCTCTGTTTTCTCTCTGTTCCCATTCCCCTTTCTCCCTCTTGCTAGGGTTAGCCTACATATGACCATTGTGTGTGGTTAACTGTGGATGAAGAGAAGTGCAGAAGCATACATCGATCTCATTGAATTCAAACTTGCTATTCCAATAGAGATCCTGAGCTAATGAATGCTTTCAGGGTGGGTTACGTTACTGTTAGCCAGTTAGTAACTGATGGTTTGATCTTTTAGTTCCTACAAGACGTGTCATGGCATTCCTCATGATACTACATGATACTCCTTTTGCGCCTGTTTCAAACTATGCAGTCCAGGAGCACCAACTGTCTACTCTTGTTCATTGGGTATTGTTGATTGATTGTTTCTGTTGACTTCCTGCAGTCTCGCTGGGAAGAGGGAAAAGTGGCTGCAGAGTTTGATAGTGGTAATGGCTTCTAGCAATATGGAGCTTTGTGAAGTGCCAACATATGATGGAGTGTTCTGATGGATTCAATCATTCCCTCTAAACCTGCTAACTTGAATCACCTCCTGATGTGGATGTTGTACAAGCAGGATGACATGCTACCATCATGTCTTTGGGTGACACTCTGTTGTACTGCTTCAGAAGCACTTTCAGGGAGCTATACGTCATCTTGCCTGTGTTGTAACTGTATGTCACCTTGCTACTTGTCGAGTGGCTGTGAGACCTCATCTTCCCTGTGATGTGGCTGGAAGCAATGTTTCTGGCTTCAAACTTAGATGTCATCTTTCATGAGCCACTACACAGAGGTAGTTTCCTATGTACGTGACACACAGCTGCTCATCTTGTTGGTAACAGTTCATCAGGGGTCCAGGAGTCTTTTAAATCTTGCCTGGTATTGGTCCTGAACTGGATGTGTACTAGCATTCTTCAATGTAACTCTGATAAGACTGACCTTTTATTTTTTAGGTTTTATCTTCATAATATCACACGAAGGTCTAGAAATGAAACTGGTTAAACCACTTGATGAGGGATCGGCTTGTGCAATGGAAAAACCACCCACAGCTAGATTTAACAGCTGCCAGGTTTGCCATTGCTGTTACGCTTTCCAGCACTGCCGTTGACCGCAAAAATTGCATTGCAGCTTCTGTTTCCCTGCTTCTTTGGCCTACCCTACAACTAATTGTCTGGCGATGGGACGGCCCCTGTGCCTCCTAGCCTTGTAGGTCTAGCTGTGGGTGGCTTTTCCATCACACAAGCCTATCCCTCATCAAGTGGTTTCACCCGTTTCATTTCTAGACCTTCGTGTGATATTCTGAAGATACATTGCTGCAGGACTTACTTGAACTCCACCGTTATGTATCCTGACGGTGTTGTAATTCATCAGTGTGGCACGTGCTTAGACTTTTCCATTTGGTTGTGGCCTTCACTTGGATGGCATCAAATTCTTGATATAAATATAAAAGTTACTGGACGGGAAACAGCTTAAGAGCAGAGATATATATGACCTCTCATTTCATGGAATTATTTGACTCCACCATCATCTAGTGCCCTGAAGAAGTCCTGCACTAGGACGAAACGGTTCAGCTGTACTGTGTGTCGAGTCATTAGAACTGGACTTTGTTTTTATCTACATAAAATGAAACTGGAATAAAAAGAAAAACTGAAGCATTTTTCTTTCTGGATATGGTCTTTATAATAGTCCTTATCGGTCAAACTTTGCTCTGTGGTGCACCTGTGCTGTTGTTTTAAAATTGTTAGGTTCCTGAGGGAACAAGCACTGTGACGGTGGGTGCTATCCAATGTGCACACACACCCCTGCAAGTATAAGGGACAACACTGATGGAGTGATATTCGGTTAGGTGCTGGCAGTTGAAAGGTTCCACTGTTAGGTCTTTTTGTTTATGGGTTTGGGCTTACTACTGAGGAATACAGGATTACGTTTAGGGAAACTCAGAACGAGTCCTCTCAAGAGTCCAGGTCAAGAAACAGGGACAGCAGCCAGAAGCACTTGAGCCTGACTGCTTGTAAAAAGAGAGGTAGAAAGAGTAAGAAGTTATCCTCCACCCAGACTACAAGTGAGGATCAGTCTCCTCAGGGAGATGGTCTTGCCCCTGGTGAGGAAACTGCCCCATAGAAGCTTGGGCCTGAAACAGCAGAGCTTTTGAGGGAAGGAGGACCCTCCAAGGAGGAATTGAGTCTGGAATAGCAATCCTGACCCTCTCTTGAGAGCCTAAAAAAGCAGGTAGCTGCAGAAGAGGCAGGGGATGTCAGTGGATCCCATAGGATTTACTGGGAAGATGGACTCCTTTCTTGTGAGACTTGGAACCCCAAGCCTGGTGCTTCCAGGAGGTTGGTTATTCCTCTGAAGTTTCCGGAGTTCCTCTTAACCCTGGCACATGACATACCCCTTGCAGGACATCTTGGGTAAAAGCAAAACTTGGGACAGGCTTGTTCTACACTTTCACTGTCCCACATGTCTGGAGACACAAAGAAGTTTTGTCGCTCCTGTGTAACCTACCAAGCCAGTGGCAAGGCAGGTGGCACGAGAAAGGCCCCCTTAATCCCACTATATGTGGTTGGGGTGCCCTTTGAGAGGGTGGGGATTGACATTGTTGGTCCTCTAGACCCTCCAATAGACTCTGGGAGTAGATACATACTGGTGGTGGTGGACTAGATATCCAGATGCTATTCTCCTTTGAACCACTACAGCTCCTGCAGTGGCGAAGGCCCTCTTAGAAGTATTTTCCAGAGTGGGCTTTCCTAAGTAGGTGTTGTTAGACAGAGGTGCATATTTCTGATGGATACATCTGCCAGTGGATTCCTCACCTTGTGAATATCCCCTGCGTCAGCAACATTCAGAAATTCTTTTGTAGCTTCGCGTCGACTTGTACGACGTCATAGAAGCACGGCATCGCTCGTGGCTCCGCTGACGTCACCGACTCCATAATAGGCCCACGTCGGCGTGATGACATCAATTCCCTTTATTCCGCGTTGTCGACGCTAACGGTTTTCGAGGGATCCTCTGTAGCATTTAGTAACTTTGTTACTATTGTGGTTTTCTGTGTCTTTTCCAGAGTTACTTTCTCCTGTCGTGATGTCGACTAAGAAGGACCCGCATGATGACTGCATATGGTGCCTGAGTTCGGATCACAATGTCCAGGGTTATCATTCCTTTAGGAAGATGAATCCAAAAGCCCTTCGTGAACGTGAGGCTAAACTCCTGGTTGCCAAATTAAAAGGAAAAGAGGCCAAGAAGAGTTTGAGGTCGCGATCGAGGCGGTCGAGGTCCCGATCGAGGTTGGCTTTGAAGTTGTCATCGGGGCATGCTTCCAGATCAACGAAAAAGAAGCATAAGAAGAGGAAGCATAGATCAAGCCACCATTCAGGAAAGGAGTCGGATTCGAGAACGAAGTCGCCTGGTAGAAGGCATCGAAAAGATATGGTATCTCCTTCTCCAGTACGGGATCCGGAAGGTGAGGCCTCGCCTGTGGAGTCGCCGGAGCATTCACCGGCTCTGGTGTCGAATCCCTCTCCGGCTCTGTCTAATTCTCCAGTTCAGGAGGAGGAAGAGGTTCCCGTTCCTCAGGGCTCGATGACTCCGGCTCACCAACCCGAGGAACAAGAAGAGTCGATTCCGGCGCAGCCTCCTCGAGAGCAGCCGGTGGGCTCGTATCCTCCTTTTCTGGGTCCAGGACAAGACCCTTCTCAGTTTTTAAATGCCATGTATGGTGTTTATGCAAGAGCCATGTACCCCTCTGGAGCACCGGCTGGTCCCATGGTTGGCATACAATTTGGGCGTTCCCCAAGCTTATGCTCCGGCACCGTTCTTGCCGTTTATGCCGGCGCCAACACCGCCTTGGCATCACTCGGCGCCGCCGAGGTCTTTGACGCCGTTACCTTCGTCACCGGCTCCGGACCGACCTCGAGAACGTCGGCATGGTCTTCCGACTCGGAGTTCGACGCCGGCTCCAGCTCCGTGTTCGATGCCGGCTCCGGCTCCTTCGAGTCGATTCCGGATCTGACGACGTCGCTCCAGAAGGAGAGGTCGAGGCGTGAAGCTTAGCCCCTTTTGGAGGAGCATAGGTATAGAGAAGGTGAGCTTGAAGAGGGTGAGCTTCAAGAATCGAAGGATTATTTTGATGATTTAAGGGAGGCAAGTGGACTAAAACTGTCCCCTGATTAGGATTTAGCCTCGGAGTTGGATGCCCCTTCAAAGATGTGGCTCCCTGCCATGTGGTTATCAAGAAGGCAGCGGATCTGCTGAATTTGACTCTGCCCACTGGGGAGTATAAATCAAATATTTTGACTGAAGTCCTCCATTCTCCCTCATCTGTGGTGGAGCCTATGCTTCCTTTTACTGATGCTTTAACAGGTACTATCCTGGAGGTGTGGAATGGACCTCTTATGGCTCCTGCGGTTTCTAAGGCTGTTGCAAGACGATATAGAGTGGCTCCTGGGGACCCAGACTTTTTGTCCTCTCATCCTTTGCCAGAGAGCTTAGTGGTACAGGCAGCCTGCTCTAAAAAATCTGCAGGTGCTTTTCCCCAGGTACCTGGTGATAAGCATTCCTAAAAGCAGGACCAATCTTCGAAAAAAGTTTTTTAATCTGCGAGTGTGGCTCTCAAATCTACGAATGCCACTTGCCTCCTGGGTCGTTATATCCATGCCTTGATGGATACTGTGAAGCAATTGACTCCTAAACTTCCTGAAGAGTACAGAACATTTTTTAATGAGGTGCTTTTTGACACTCAGGCTGCTGCTCGGCAGGTCATACAGAGCGGAATGGACACAGCGGATTCAGATACTAGGGTCATGGGGTCTTCGATTGCCACCAGAAGAGCTACCTGGTTGAAGACTTCCGAGTTATCTGCAGATGTTCAGGCTGCTTTGATGGATTTGCCCTTTGATGGCTCAGGCCTGTTTGGAGAGGTTCCATCAGAAGAACAAGTTACTTACCTTCGGTAACGCTTTTTCTGGTGGATATGGTGGATACAGTATCTGCCTGTGGATTCCTCACTGATGCACCCACCTCCCCGTTGTCCACTCCTCTATACCTCATTTACTGTAATGTTAATGTTTTATTGTCAAAGGAAATGTGTTTTTATAATTGCTTTCCTGCATTGGCTGTACACTGTGTGTGTTATTTTGATTATTTGGTACTATGTACATTGTGTGTATATCTACTGTTGTTGATCCGTCCGTGTGAATGAAATGAAAATGAAAGAAATGAAAATAAATTTATTGAGCGCGATTGCTGCCCGGGGGCGTCCAAGCGCTAAGTTGTGCTGAGGCGGAGAGACCAGGGACGGAGGAATTAAGACACGAAGGATTTAGCGAACAGTAGTGTCTTCAAGTTTTTCCGGAATGAAAGCAGATTTGGATTCGATCGGAGTGAGAGGGGAAGAGCGTTCCAGAGTTTGGCAGTGTTTAGAGAGAACAGCCTACCACCCGACCTGGCTCTCTTCACTCTGGGAACAACAGCAAGAAAGGCTTCCATCGACCTAAGGTTCCTGTTTGGGTGATAGGGGGTTACAAGGTCGTTGTTAATGGGTGGGCCTGTTTTCCAAAAGGCGTGATGTGCCATGCATAACGCCTTGAATGCTACTCTCTGCCTCACTGGCAGCCAGTGGAGACTCTTCAGAGCAGGTCTGGCTGACTGGGATCGTGGAATCTGTAGCAGGGTGCGAGCTGCACAGTTTTGCACGATCTGTAATTTCCGGAGGGTCATTTCAGGAGCCCCAACATACAGGGCATTATTCGAGTCCAGACGAGACTGAATGAGGCCTTGTACCGCCACCTTTCTAGCTTCTAGCGGTAGAAGTGGAAGGATCTTTCTGAGAATTCTTAGTAGGCCAAAGCATGTGGCGGACAACTTCGTGGCCTGGGTGGTAAACGAGAGTTTGTTATCCAGCCACACACCTAGGCTCTTCACACTTTCCTTGGGGGTGGGGGGGGGACCCAGAGTACAGGGCCATAGAGAGGTGAAAGGTACTGGGGGGGTTGGGCCTAGGAGCATTAGCTCCGTCTTGTCCCCATTCAGTTTTAGGGAGGAGGAGGTCATCCATCCCTTGACATCCTCTAAGCATTTTAGCAGATCTGCCGGGCATTGCCTGTTGTTGCTAGCGGCCAGTGAGACCACTAGTTGAGTGTCGTCGGCGTATGACACAATTTTGATGCCATACGGTTCGACGACACTCGCCAGCGGCCTCATGTATACGTTGAACAGCACAGGGCTCAGGGAAGAGCCCTGTGGTAATCCGCAGCTGAGGGTTTTCCTGGAGGACATTGTCTCGCCATCAAAGATCCGAAAGGATCTCTCCGACAGGAAAGACTCAAACCACCTTAGTGCGTCGCCAGATACTCCGATGTCATGGAGACGGTTCAGCAAGGTGTTATGGCTGACCGTATCGAATGCGGCACTTAGATCAAGGAGGATCACTGCCACTGATCCCCCCTGATCCAGTACCCTTCGAGATTCTTCTGTGACTGCTAGCAAGGCGGTTTCAGTACTGTGCTTTGGTCTAAAGCCTGTCTGCGATGTATGTAGCAGAGAATGGTTCTCCAGGAACTGAACGAGTTGGGCGTTTACAAACTTCTCCAGGACCTTGCTGACCCAAGGGAGAAGTGAGATGGGGCGATAGCTAGCGTTATCATCGGGATCTAGGCTAGGTTTTTTTAGCAGCGCCCGCACCATGGCTTGCTTCCATGTCGTGGGGACTACGCATGCAGAGATGGACGAGTTGAGAAGTTCCAGCATTATTGGCAAGGTAGTTTTAGATGCCTGCAGCAGGACATCTGGGGGGGCGGGGTCACATGGGGAGCCTGATTTAACTTGGCGTGCCACCTTATCTAAGGTGTCGAGATCCAGAAGAGGGAAGTGCTCAGGGAGGGCTGCTCGGGATGAAGGTGCGATCTAGGAAGAGGTGAGGCAGTCGCGTCCCGGTTTGTAGCTACTGATGGGAATGTAGAGTAGATTTTTACAACTTTGTCATGAAAAAAGTTAGCAAGCTCATTACATTGGTCCTGGGTTTTATTGGGCGGGGTTGCTGTATTGGGGCTGGTGCATAGTTTTATTATACTAAAGATTTCCTTCGGCTTAGATTTAGCTTCAAGAATTTTGTCTGAGTAGTAGGTTGCTTGGGCGAGCCTGATTCCTGTTTTATAAGTTTTAATCGCCTCTTTATAGGCGGCCTTTTTGTCCGGAAGGAAATCTAGTCGCCAGGCTCTCTCTTGTTGCCTGCAGCGGCGTTTTAGTTCCCTCAGGGAGTCGGAGAACCAGGGTGCAGATTTGTGTATTTTCTTTGAGGAAGATCTGCGAAGAGGGAGGATCGGGTCCAATGAATTTGTAATCCAGTCTACAAAATTACTATTTGCCACATTAGGGTCTGGGCAGGGTAGTGGACGAGTAGCGTCCAGAATGTGTACCCAGGCATCCAAAGGGAGCTTTTTCCAATTTCTTCTGGTCGTGGATTGGGGTGGTAACTGGGGGACTTTTTCTGTGGTCCAAGTAAACGGGACCAGAAAGTGGTCCGACCATGGGATGGGAATAGGTAAATCGACCGTCAGACCCGGGCAGTTGCTGAATATGGGGTCCAGCAAATTGCCCTTTTCGTGAGTTGGAGCTGACACCAGCTGGGACATTTGAAGAGCTCCAAGGTCCTCTGTTATTTCCTTAGCGAATTGGTCTGAGGGGGAGTTAAAGTGGAAATTAAGGTCCCCTAGAACCGTGTGGTTGGCCGCAGCCATAGTTCTTTCTGCTATAATCTCTGGAAGAGATCTGTGGAACATTTTAGGTTGTTCTGGGGGGCGATAAATCAGGGTGCCGGAGAAAGAGCTATTAGCATTCATCTCGATGCAGAAAGCCATGCTTTCACACTCGGGAATGGTTTCTGTTGAGGTGCGGCATTGGTACTGGGTCTTCAATACGATCGCCAGACCTCCCCCTCTCCCTTCCGATCTGTCTAGCCGGACAAAATGATACCCTGTAGGTAGAGCTGATACTACGTCTGGCTCGGAGTGCGCCTTAAGCCATGTCTCCGTCAGGAAAAGGACGTCTGGTTTTTGTTCCTCTAGCAGCATAGCAATTTGCGTGCTATGTTTGGGTAGGGAGCGGCAATTTAGGGCCAACATGCGATATGTTTGTGCCAAAATAGACTTATAGGGATGGCGGAAGGAATATTTACAGAATGGGCATTGAGTAGGAAGCTCTGTAGGGGCGTAGATATGGGTACAGTGAGCACCGACTCCACTGCCTATGCTACGAAGGGCCGCCGAGGAATAGGTCTTGACCAGATGAGTGTGGGGATCAGGGTTTATGGCCCCTGGCCCCGTCTGGTCGCGGACGGGCGCAGACGGGCTTGCCTCGAAGGCATGGAAAAAAGGGCGGAACTGATGTCATCACGCCGACGTGGGCCTAATATGGAGTCGGTGACGTCAGCGGAACCGCGCACGATGCCGTGCTTCTATGACGTCGTCCACGTCGGCGCAAAGCTACAAAAGAATTTCCGAATGTTGCTACCGCAGGGGATATTCACAAGTTGAGGAATCCACAGATAGATACTGTATCCACCAGAAAAAGCGTTACCGAAGGTAAGTAACTTGTTCTTCATGTCTTGCTACCTGAAAGCTATGTGGAAAGTGTGGTGTAACTTACACATTCACCACACCCTCCCATCCACACGGCAATGGGTTAGTTGAAAGATTCAACAAAAGCCTCAAAGGTATGATTATGGGACTATCTGACAAGCTCAGGAGGAGATGGGATGTCCTATTACCTTGCCTTTCTTTTGCTTACAGAGAGGTTCCACAGAAGGGAGTGGGTTACAGTCCATTTGAACTTCTGATTGGACATCCAGTTAGGGGTCCACTTTGTTTGGTGAGGGAGGGATGGGAGCAGCCACTCAAACCTCCCAAACAGGACACTATGTACTTGAACTGGGCCAACAGTCACGTATGGCTGAGTAAATGACGAAGGCTAAGGCCAGCCAAGTACTACAAAGTTATGGCATGACCAAAAAGCTGTTCTGACTGTTTACCAGCCAGGGCAGATGGTGCAGGTGTCGGAACCTGTGGCCCCAAGAGCACTCCAAGACAAGTGGAGTGGTCCCCATACAATTGTGGAGAAGAAAGGTAAGGTAAGGTCACCTACTTAGAAGACCTAGGCATTCCAAAAAGCCCCCACAAGGTGCTTCATGTGAACCGCCTGAAGCCTTAATTTGAGAGGGCTGATATGAGCTTGCTCATGGCCACTGATGAGGGACAGGAGGAAGGAAGTGACCCTCTCTTGGATCTCCTCTCACACAACCCAGATGATGGTTCAGTGGATGGAGTTGTCTTTACAGACAGCCTCACTGACCAACAACCAACTGATTGTAGACAAGTACTCAGTCAGTTCCCAGTACTCCTCTCTCTGACTCCCTGTCAGACTTCCTGGTGCACTCATGAGGTGGACACAGGTGACAGTCTGCCTGTCTAGAGTAAAATCTACAGGCAACCTGACCTTGTCGGAGATTGCATCGGGACAGCGGTCCAGGAGATGCTAGAGTTGGAGGTCATTGAGCCTACTGACAGCCCTTGGGCTTGTCCAGTAGTTCTTGTACCCAAGCCTTATTCCCACTGCGGAAAGAGAGAAATTAGGTCCTGTGAGATCTCAGTGCAGTCACAAAGACTGATGCCCATCCAATCCCTTTCTTTTTCTTTCCGTTTTATCTCCTTTGTATTTCGTAGATCTACAGAGTACAAAGGAGCTAAAACGGAAAGAAAAAGAAAGTAATTAGATTAACAAATGTTGCAAATGCATTTTCAAAGAAGGCTGTGACGAAAAGTAGTCCCATCATAATGTTGAAGGATTTGAGGCCATACCTGTTTGGCACTCACTTCATTGGTCAGACAGACCACAAACCCCTCTTATGCCTTAAACAGACAAAGAGTTTTAACCACAAACATTTGAGCTGGCTCAATTCCCTACAGGGGATGGACTTTACAGTGGAACATAGACCTGGAAGTGATCATGCCAATACAGATGGACTTTCCAGATATTTGTACTTAGAAAATGAAGACTCAACTGGGCAAGGTTTGTCTTATCTTCGTTTATTGAGGGGTAAGGGTGGGGGGTTGTTGTAGGAAGGTAGGATCATTCTGACATGGGTTCCCCCACTTTTTGCCTGGTGTCAGTGTGTTTTGAGTATAATACACTGGGATCCTGTCAACCAGGACTCCAGTGTCCGTGCTCTCTCGCCTAAATTGACTGGTAAGTAATTTCTACACCCCACAATTGGCATACTGGTGTACCCCAGTAAGTCCCTAGTATATAGTACTAAGGTACCCAGGGCATTGATACACCAGTGGTTTCCCATGTGCTGCAGCATTTATCATTCCACTGATGGGAGCCCATGCAAACTGTGTCTGCAGGACTGCCATTGCAGCTTGTGTAAATTAGTGCATGCACCTTTCACTTCAGACATAAGGTTTACTTTATATCCCGGTCACTGCACTTAAAACCTATAAGTCACCCCTAAGGTAGACCCTTCAGCCCAGGGGCATGGTGCATCATGGTTCTATGTGTAAGGGTGCATCTGCATGAGAAAAGGCACCCCTACAAACCCAGTACTCCATTCTCTAGGTTTTGTAAGTGCAGGGAAACCATTTTAAGGTATGTAGTGAACACTGGCCAAGTTGAGATATCCAACTATCTGATGGCTTCACCGAACCTGGCCATGTTTGGTGTCAAGCATGTTGGAATCATACAACTACACCGATTCCTGTGTTAGTTGCATGATACCATGTACGGGGGATTGCCCCTTTTAGGGCCCTCCCCCCCATTACTGCCTATGTAGCCTTGCAGGGTCTGCTGGCAATCCAGTGCTGCTGCCAACCCGAGACACTGTTCTGCTCTTCTGCTGATGAGCCTAACTTGGGCAGGGGAAGTCAGAACAAAGGATTTCATGTAGAGGAGAGGTGTAGCCACCTCTCCTTCAGAAGTAGGTGTCTCCAGGCTATGGTGGAGGTGCAAAAGCCCTTGGCCTCCCGCACTGGTGAGAAACTACACAAAAGACAGGGTAGTGACCCCTGCCCCCCCCACCCCATCCAGCTCCTCCCCCATGAGGTGCCCAGAGCTCCTCCAGGTGGCTGCTTGATTCTGCCATCTTGACTCTAAGATAGGCAAAGGCCACTGGGAGAATCTGACTGGTCAGTTCCCCAGAGTAGCGTCCCTGACACCTCCCTGATCGATGGGTCACAGCAGGAGTATTCAACCCTCTTTCTGGGTTACTTAAGGGCTCCTCTGAGGGTGGGTCCTTAGATTAATCTGAAGAAGGATTCAGCTGAAAGATTTGTCTTCAGTATCCTCCCAAAAGACCCTTCTGCTACTGGACACTGGACTCTGCTGTTGGCTGTGCCGGACTCAAGATAAGACTGCTCCTGGTAGGAAAGCTCCTACTGCAACTTCGTCTCTGTGCTTTGCAACCATCCTGCAACATCCATGGCTGTGCATTCTCCTGAGTCACAAGGGCTTTGGTGCATCAAGGACAGCTAGAAGGACTCTCCCTTGGAGTGAAGGAGTCCCACCCCTGCAGCTGCAGACACCTCAACGTCGATGACCGGTCTGTGGATACTGCTGTTCCACTGACTCTTCAAGGCTCTACAACACAGGTGGTGGTTTGGTTGTTCTCCGGAGGCCTGACCTGCCTTTTGTGCAACTTGGAAGACTGCAGTCTCTTGTGAAGCTGCTGGAACTGCATCACTGTGCACCATGTCTGCTACCATTGCCAAGGCTTGTTGACTCTCCAGTCTGAAGATCTTCAAACTCCAAGAAGCCCCAGCCTCTAGCATCACCTTGCTGCCAAAGCGTTGTCTCACTGCATCTCCTGCGACATCGGCCTCCATCTTTGGTGAGCTACTGAAGCCTTCTTGCTACTCTCTGTGCCTGCTGCAAGAGAGTCCTCCGGGTCTTCCACCGATCCCTGCTGGCTGGCTCTCCTGCTTGCTGAGGGCCTTGCCCTGACTTACCTGTGGTGGGTGAGTCGTTCAGACCTTAATGGTCTGCACTAAGCAATTCTTCCTGCAACTAGTCTGGTGCATTTGCCAAGGCTTGTTGTTGTTCCTGCTGGCCACTGACCAGCCTGCAATTCGTCGACCATCATGGCACAGCTTGTGGATGGCTCCTGTGTTCCTTCATCATTGCCTTATCTCCATTGCTGCATCTCCAAGTCTCCATCCTACCGTAAAGTACCCTAGCGAAGGGTGGGCATTGTGCTTCTGCACCTCCTGGACGTCTCCGCATGGTTTCAGCTCTGTCTTTGCTCTCCTCAGGTGTGCCTTGTCCGGGATCCACAATTGGGTCCCACCGACCTAGTCTACAAGTCTGGACTTCCAAAGATCTCCATTGAAGTCAACAGGCAGTTCTGACTCCACTTTACACCTATGCATCCGGGCTCCCTGGTGTAGGTATCCTGCTTCTCTGGGTATCCACGGTTAGGGGTCATCTCCAACCTCCCTGGTACCAAAAGGCATCCTCGAGGTCCTGAATCCTGAAAATCTTAACTGTAACTTCCCCATGCATTCCTATGGACACTAACCCAAGGTATCACCTCTGCACCCAAGCGCCTAGGGACTCCTAGTTACTACAGATCCTTGTGTGGTATCTTGGTTAGGTACCACTTTTGCATTCCACATACTTAGTAGATGATTTGGGCCCCACCATAAGGGCCGTGTGTTTGGTGTGCTTTACTTACCTGTTTTGCTGATGTAGTGTTGTGTATGCATATCTCCTGGTAGGAGATATACCAAAGTAGTTTTAGTTTTTCTGTGTAATAAATATTACTGTAGTTTTGAAACACTGGTGTGGTTCTTTCTGGTGCAATCTTCACTGATTGACTGTGTGGTTAATGCACCCGCTTTACACACTTCTGAATAAGCCTTAGCTGCTTTCCACAGCTACCCCTTGAGAGCTTTGGTTATCAGGGACCTCTTACTCTATCACTAGGGGTTGTCTGGACATATACTGAGCCATCCTCCTACAGGCAGCAGGCAGCCAAGTTTCTAATACATTGTGGTATGGATACCACTTATTCTGTTTCTAAGGCTATGGCCTCTTCTGTAGTGCTCCATCAACATGCTTGGTTGCACACCTCTGGGTTCTAAGAGGCTGTTCAACATACACTGATTGATATGACCTTTGATGGCACTCCTCTATTTGGTGTTCAGGCTATTTCAGCTGTGCAGCGTTTCTGCAACAGTAGACGTGGTACAGCTGCTTAGTTCTGTTCCTTATTTTTGTCTACCTCTCTGTTTTCCCATCACTAGGTTGTATGTGGATAGTTGGTCTTTGATTCCTTACAAAATATGGCCAATTGTTGGTAATGTCTTTGTTGTTATTTCACCTGTTGGTAACACCCAAGTGTGGTGTTCCTGTTTTCTACAGGTATTATTGTTTCATCATTGTCATGGACAGGTTGTTCATTTTGTGAACCCTACCTGGGTTTAGTGCCTATTGTACAGGTTGTTGTTCGCTGAAGATGAGCTCCATGCTCAAGAGAACCCTTTTGCAATTGTAATAGGGATTCCTTTTTTGTTGAGAAAGAGGGATTTTGGGACCAGGAGCCAAATATTTAAGCAGGTCCTGCACACGTGGCTCAAGGAGAATGTGTTTAACAAAGGGAGTGCAGTTCCTAGAGGGGGGATGAAAGGGAAGGTGGGAAAGACAAATCTTTTGTCATGTTGCCCTCACACACCCCGAAAGGTGTCATGCTTCATCATTGGGCGTTGCTCCTCGTCAGGCCGGCGCTGCAATGCTCGACGGGCTCACCGTTTCCGGGGCTCTTTGTCGGAGATCTTTTTAAGAAGCCGTTGGGTGCGTGCAGGTGTGGGGGCAGTGGGAGTATGTGTGCACATAGGTGGTGAATTAAAATAGGTCAGGGTCAGTCCTATAATCAATAACTTTAATGGTTAAGGTAGTTCCTGCCTAATTAAAATAAGAGTGGACGCCCTATGGGAGTGTGATGTTCCGGGTAGGCAGTCTCTAGGGTGGGGTCGACATGTTTCGTGCCTGGTTGTTCCTAAGGGAATCAGGTGACACTTCTTCAGGACCTATGTGAAGTGTGGTGCACAGCTATATACAGGCTCTACGTTTGTTGAAGGTAGCCTGGAGTTGGGCCCTAGTAGTCCTGTACTGGGCGGTGTGGAAACCTGTGGAAGGAAACCAAAAACAAGGGGATTGTTAGGGGATGGGGGGGACAACAAAACTAGGAGAGGACGGGGTAATATACCCTACAGCTTAGACGTAGGACTGAAGTCGACTAGGTCTCTGCCGAATATATTAGACTTAATTGTGAGTGCCAGCTAGCTCAGAGGTCACTAGAAACTTTCTCGAATTAACAAGAAGGGATTAGTCTCTGACAACCATATAATATGACAACTTTGTTTCCCCAGAATGAAACGTATCTCTAGAGTCGCGGAAACAATAGACGGCTATTTCACTCAGTCAATCGTGCATGCTTAGTTTCAGAGAGAGACGGGCGTTTTCAATAAAAGTATTTATTGAACAGTCTTATTTCTTAAGCATAAGAAATGCACTGCTACAATTGAAATGCTAGTTAAGAAGTACGAGGCATATAATACGAATGAAATACAGAGTGGAAGTGGAGGTTCAACATTTACTGTAACCCCCGGGACATATCTGGTACCCAAAAGACAAATTGAATATTGATAAAGAAGATTTGATGTTTTTAAACCATATCTTCCTGAGGAAGGTGTTCTATAAAAACGAAGCACCGAAATGCGTCGACACACGGATTTTTTATATGTACAATTATGGTTTTATTAAAATGATGTATTGTAAAATATGTATTGATTTATTGTGAAATTCAAGAAATCTGAAAAGAATGTTGTTTTGAGAAATATGTATGATTGTTTTTAATGAATTGCTTATGCATTTCCTACAAATTTCTTTTAATAAAAAGTACTTAGATACATACAATTTTATGTTGTGATTATAATATACTGCATGGGCTATAGAATGAGGATGAAATTGGTCTAAACAAATGTTGTTTTGAAAAACATATGTGAATACATAAATTGAAACACACAGAAAGGAATTTCCTTGTTTGATTGTGATATTTCCCGGTCCTTTCTGGGTTTATTTGGGAAAACTCTCTCTTTTCATAGTCATTAATCGATACCTGAGATCAATCCCATAGCATAATTGTCTAACTATCTTTGTAATCTAGGTTGAAGCCAAATATTGTTAATTAGGAAGCACAAGCTTGAAATCTTGTTCTCTAAGAATATTTATACTTTAAGCAGATTACACTGTGCCAAAAGTTCAAATTATTGGATTGTTTTGAAATATGAAGGCCGAATTGCAGAGTTCAGAGAACGTTGTGTGAAATAATCAAAAACTATCCTCAGGAGAATCAGTAGAGTCGGGAGAAAACATCATATTGTCAAGGCTTGTAAAGAAACCGTCCACTGTATTAGGTGAAAGTGGAACCACTTCAGTTAGCAGATCAAAAGTGCAGAAGTGTGGATCATCGCCGTCAGCGTTTGAAGCATCAGCAATGTCCGTAGTAGATGGTACCTGTGTGCCTGTAGTTTCTCGTATCTCACCCTCAGTTAGACTTGCCGGTGAGACCTCAATGAATGCCGTCATCAGAATAGGCAGCCGTTGGGGGCAACACGATGCATGAGCCGTTACAGGACCTAGCAAAGCGTCGACATCCGATGGCAGTACTGATGGAAGTGTAAGACAAATGTCCAACACGCATTCCTGTCCGCAAAGCAGGCATCGAAGAACAGGTAAGATGCAATCTTGCCAGATTGGTCTGAACGAAAGAAACCAGGTCGTGTTCAGATCTCTTAAACGAGCCAAGCCAAGAATCTGTGAAATCATTTCACCATATATCTTATTGAAAGGAGGCATTGTTCCATGTTAGTTTCGGTGTTGCTGGTGACCGGACTTGCCATATCGGAGCAGAAGGAATAAAAGTAGCATCCCTGCTACTATCCCCAAGATAAGTGGCAGGCTGCCGAACACAGAGTGCGCGAAATTAGGAAAAATGCAGAGGACTGCTTCGAATGGTGTTAACAGTCCCAAAAAAACTTTCTTAAATACATGTGTGATGTCGTTGGTATCAGACATATTTGGCTTAACATTTCTGCAAAATGCGCTGGGCAGTTTGTTGATAATAATGCATGTATCTCTGCAGAAGACCTTGCTACTTGCAGATCATACGTTTCTCTAACGAGGTCAGTGGCACATTTTTTTGTAAAAGAATGGCTTTCATTCTGCTTAAAGTATCAATTTGTATAGAAGAGATATTCAGTGAAGGCCATATAGCCGTCTCCCTTTCTGTCTCTGTTTTTGGATACAATACTTCAGGGGTGGGGAATTTGTATCGCCCGACGCCCTGGACATGAGGATTCTTGTTGCGGACAAGAAGTTTTATTGTCTACTTAGTCCTCCGGAGAAGTAGACATTCTCATTAACCCTTGTGCATCTAATATAATCACAACACAGTAATTTCCAATAGTTATCTGAAATCTTAGTAAATGCGCCTTTTTATAGGTAATTACGATAACCAAGCTAAGCCTGGCTACAGCTTGTGCCAATCCGAGAAGCAGGGACTTCACACTGCAAGGATGCCAGTGGACGATGCCGGCTCCCATATTAGTAATGCTTCCGAGTGCTAAAAGTTGCTGCCCGTGTGCTCTTGGTGAAATAATAAAGATACCTCACTAGTGGTGCAGAGCGAGGTACGGGGTCAGGGAAGGTGGATGTTGTGTGTTACGAGTCCTTAAATGTGGACCGGAATGCTGTGCATGCAGATTCGCGGAAAGAGTATGACGTCAGAGGAGCCCTGCGATCTGAAGTTGAAGGGAAGCTGAACAAGGAGGATGTGGGGACCCTGGACACCAAAAAAGGTCACGGATATAAGATGTACTTTTTTGATATAACACACACAGATGCCTCGATGCTTAAAAGTTCCTGAAGTCAGCTTCGAGTGAAATAACACCAGAGAGCCAGAAAAGTGAAAACCAGCAATGGAGGAAGTATTTGATGCACTTGTACAGCGTTCCAAAGCTCCTGATTCAAGGAACCGCTGCAACCTACCTCTATTTACTTCTCAGAAAGATGACATGCTGCCATTTGTAAGGTCATTTTCAAAAGAAAAGCCTTTTCTGTCCAGGGGAATAGATCTATTAATTTGGGTAGTAGGCTCTGAAAACTGAAAATAACAGGCTTGTTCGAAATATATGGCGGAGATAAGAGAGATGGGGCTCCAGTCAGGTCACAGACCTGCAGATAAGACTGACACTTATTTGCGTGGGATAGTCGGAGAACACTAGAAGAACTCCTGGCGCACGCAGTCTAGGCCAGAAAAAAACAGGAGATTAGAATAAGGAGCACAAGAGGCCCCCCATCGCTTCACCTGCCCTGCTGGCACAACGATGAGCCGATAGTAAGCAACGCAAATGTAACTTTTAATATGTGAAATCCTCAACGTGGATTCGACCATACATGCTCACATTCTGAAATTATAAAGAGGGTGATTTAAAACAAGATCATGGGACTGTATTTTGTCCATAGACCTTCATTGAAGCAGAGGCATTTTCAGGTGGCAGACTGCTAAAATAAAACGGTTTAAAACCAGGAATCTCCTTTGAATCGGGTCTGTTGGCATCTATGGCCCCAACAGTTTCCAGTTGCCTCCAGCTTGGCTCATACGGAGCAGCGGAGGTAAAGTAATGTGTGGGAGGATGGGGGCCTCCAACTCAGGCAGCTAGCGATTAACAGTGTCATGATTGATAAACATGACATGCCCATTGCACAGCAGGAGCTCCTAGGCCAGGAGGCACTTACTGAAAGTGCAAAAAACGCAACTAGTTGGAACCAAGTCCCAACCAAGAGGCAGGCAGCAAGCAGAGGTGTGGGAAACGGGGAGTGTTTCAAAATGCTCAAGGCTTCTTTTACTACATTATCTCAAAGACATTTGTTTCCGAATGGAGGTGGTACTTAAACTGCATAATTCCTTCCTTTCTTCACTGGGAGCACGCTGGTGTTAGGTGCACCCATTGTGACCCACAAGCTACCCATTCCTCCTTCTCCCAGTCTTCCCCAGTTTCCTAACTTCACTGCATTCTGTTCCCGTTCAAGTAACCCAACTGATCAGCTGCTACAATTTGCGTTTCACCTTTTCTCTAAATAGATCCTCTACTTAATGCCATACCATAATCATAAATGCCCGCCTAAGGCTGTTCTCTAATGCCCCCATATCTGGTTTAAATCATTCAGTTGCTTTTGCCCAGCCTCTCTCCTCCTCCCACCACTCAAAGTACATACAAGTTGACCCCTTTTCAGGATTCAGCCCCGTGTGACTTCATCCTCGTTTTGTTGCCCACTGTGATCCCCCAATTTAGGGGTTCCCAAAGTAAAGTTTTACAATCCCAGAACTGCTCATGACCATTCAAGTTAAGAGCATGAAGTTTTGGCTCACAAAGACATCTTGCTTTTCTGACTTTGGTTCTTCTATTAACTACCTTTCCCCACTGGATCACAAGCAAAAACTCTCGTTGCTCCCTTTGTCCTCCAGGCTACATGTCTGCTCTTCGTCTGGCCAAGATAATTTTATTTATGGTTTGTTTTCACAGCTCTGCTAATCACCAGAGGTGATTTCCGGGTGCTTTTCTGACCTATGTCCTCTGGTACTTCTCCCCTTGATCTTGACACAGCTCTTCTTCTTTCAACAAAGTTTCCACTTTATTTTGTACCACTGTTGACTTTTCCTATACCTATTCCTCTGCTTCTGCAGGCCATCTTTCCCTATATTTTTGTTATATTTATAGGGCTTAATATTCTTCTTCTGTTTTTAGCACTATAAATGATGGAACTATAAATATTGTTTACATAATAGTACTCAATTTGATAGCCTTAAATGGAAGGAAAGCAAAGGTTGTATTGCCAGAATCTGAACTCATAGTGTACAGAACACAGCAGTTGTCTTGAGTAAATCTTACCCACTGAGCCATCTAGCTTATTTGCTGATTCTGTTTGAACAACTCTGGTTTCTTTCTTTGTGCTGTCATCCCGTCACCTGCTAGCCCTCTGTCCTGAGATTATCTGACCTTCTATTTACTAGACTAAATGGTTTGACTGCCTTTATATTTGTCTTTTCAACCTTCTTCCCCTACAACAACCTCTACTGCTTCTGCCCTTGAATTCACTAATGTTCTCTCCAGAACCTGTGTGCCATTTCCTAGTACTAGTTCCTTCTGTCTCAATTCTTCAATTTAATCCTTGGATCTTGCTGCAGACCTCTCCAGGTAACCCTATCCTAATACCTGGCCAGCCCCATCTCTTAAATACTGCCTGGTGATTCTTTCAATAATTCACAGCTCTGGTGTCTGTTCTATCCACCTCAATTGTGGAGGAGTGTGGCTCAATGGTTAGAGCGGCAGACCCTGATGCAGAGTTCTGGCCCAGGACCAGGGTTCAATTTCCGCCTCAGCGGGTCTTGGGCTCAATTTCCTCGGACCTGACAATTTTCGGCTCAGTGCCTATTCTAATCATGGGCCCCACCCTGCAACTCTGGGCAATAGCTTGCTTAACCTCCACACCGGCCCCAACAGCGCTAGGATGCCTGGCTTCACCCTGGGGGTGCCCAGGAGTGGACACTTCACAGGGAAAGCCAGGAAGGGTTCCACAGCGGTACGAGTAATAGCGCCAGGAAACCGCTTGGTGACAGTGCGCTCTACAAATACCTTGACATTTACATTTAATCCAGCCTGGCCCCATGAGGTCTGCCTCAGTGCCATCTGTGAGTCTCATGACATTCCCTTCATTGATTCGGGTATTATGCTATTGAAATATCCACTCAGAGCTATACGGTCCAGGCTTCCCAATTTTGACTCCTTCCCCCCCATGGCCAGTCATTGTGCTCCTCGCCACTCCCATCTATTGTCCTTACTGCACAATTCGAAAATGGATACATTTGCTTTACCATAACTTTGTTACCATCAATGCACTGGTCACAAAATGTGTCTACATGTAAATGCCTCAACCTGTGCTGCTTTTTACATGTCTTTACTACTAGGGTTACAGTGGTGGCAGTTGGCAGGGCTGCTGGACGGCAGGAAGTGAAGTGGACTTGATAAGGTAAAGTGGTTGCTCAGAGCCCTTAGATGGGTACAGATCGCAGAGGGGGGTAAAGAAGGCTGAACAGCCTGTGATGAGCGAAGGCAAGGTAGCAGCAGTTGATAAAAGAGGTGTTGGAAGGGATGAAGCCTATGGTGAAACTGGAAAGGTGAATAAAACCTCCTCTGAGAGGGGAGGAGAACCTGTAGTAAAATGTTCAAGGGGTACAGAGCCTGTGATGAGGGGGTGACGAGGTCATGGGATGAGTAGTGAGAGGAATATTCACTCCAATGTATTTAGTTTGAAGGTATATGTGTAGTAAGGGAGTGGTGTACTTTAACAGTAAGTGTGTGAAGCCCTTGTGAGCAAAGAGAACAGAGGGGTGATGAACCCAATGATGAAGATGTGGAATTGGTATGGGCCCTATGGCAAGTTAGTTGAAAGGCAAATGTTTAACTGCTGACAGGAAAAAAACAGTGTGGAAGGTAATACTTTATAATAAGAGTTTGCAAGAGCAACGAGGCAGAGTTGGTCAAGTTTACTTTAGGTTTTATAGTTGACTAGTAATCAGTCCTTGCTAGTACGTATAGCTTTTACTTTTATAGAATACATGGGACAAGTGGATTTGTTTACAAGACTAGAAGATTATTGTACCTCTTTGTCCCTTGGACAAGTACAGTTTTAAAAAATATTCCACACCCCTGATACTTGCATACAACAAGTGACCGTGGACGACACAGTTACGAGATAACTTTTTCCTGGCAACATGCCACAACAGCTGTGATCATTCAACATAACGTAACTGCCATTGGATAGCTGCCTGAAAACCGGTATTATCGTAGGAGAGGGCGAAGCGTGTAGGTGGCATGAAAGGTTATTTGCAGAACCGTCACAGGCCCTGTGTAAATTAACTTCATTGCACAGAAGTGTACCACTTAGTGACTTTTTGCAATTATCGCCATTAAGGAAAACTTAATGTCCCCCATTCCAACACCTGTGTGTATATGGTAAAACCCAGGTCGACTTAATGTATTCTTTAGAACAATCCTGGAAGGCTTTTGATGTCAGAAACGCAAAGGGTGCACTGCCAAATGTGGACGCACCGGTATCTTGGGCGCTGTGTGGAGGTGGTGCAACTGGGTGAGTGGAGAACCCTTAGAACCACTCAACAGTTAGTAGAGAGAACTACCAACCTAGGAAATTGCGGGGTGTACCCTATGCACTCACAAACAGTCAATAACACGTTGTGTGACAATTATGGAACAAAGTACAAGAAACAGAGCGACAGAAAATTGTAGGAATCTCCAGTGGGAGAGTAGTCCGATGGAGTCCTTTATTGTGTTAGACAGCCAGCCGACTGTGACCTTGGCAGAAAATTAACTGGTAAGTGACTTCCACACCCTGTGTTCCGTGGCGGAAGATCACAACAATGGTTAGCGGTAAAAATTAAAGTTGACGAGTGGAGCAATCTTCCAAATTGACGGTGACGAGATGAGCAATCTTAGCATAATCTAGTTCAGTTCTAGGATGGCATCAAGCAGAATCAAAAACCTGGAGTCGGGTACGAACTTGACTCCAGGTTTCTGATTCTGGTGTGGAAGTCACTTCCCAGTTAATTTTCTGCCAATGTCACGGGCCCGGCAGAGTCGGAGGTATCACCAGCTAAGCGACCTCCTGGTTCTGATACAGCCACATATAGCCCTGAGGATTCGCAAAAGCGATGAAACACGTGTCGGCTGGCTGTCTAACACAATAAAGGACTCCATCGGACTACTCTCCCACTGGAGATTCCTACAATTTTCTGTCGCTCTGTTTCTTGTACTTTGTTCCATAATTGTCACACAACGTGTTATTGACTTAATGTATTCTTTACCCAGCCTTTCATACAGGCCCGCTGGTACATGCTCCAGACATACTGAAACTGGAATATCGTGACTGGAATTGAAATGGAGCCATGAATTATCCACTCAATCACAGGTTTCTCAGAAACTGTTAATTGTAATCTTTCGAGTTTTTCAATGCTCAGCACCGTAGTGTCTGCTCCTCTTTGTGCCAAAGAGATTTGTTTATCTGTAAGGTTAAATACAGCAAACAATGACGTTGTATTGATTAGATGCCATGGCACATAGCCAGAACGCAGATTTTGCAACGTCCAGCCTAACAGCATGATAGAACGCTATTGAGATTAACCATTTTGTAACTTTAGTAAGTCTTCTTCTATGATGTCTATAGCAGATGACAGAATGCTGTCCATGGAATATATTCTGGAGGACAGAGTCGTTAACCCATTGTCCGCTACAGAAAGTGCTTTCTCCAAATTAATACAATCAATTTCCCGTATTTTTTCTGCAGTTTCTATTTGCATCACTTTCCAAGCTTCGTGTAAGCCGCAAATATACCGGCGTATATGAAACGTTTTTGCCTTGGCTTGCGGGGTCCCATTAAGAAATCTCGCAAAACATCGCTTTCTTTGAGTAAAGACAAGTGTTGTTTTATTTCTGGAAGTGTAGATTTCTGAAGCCATTCAAGGCAAAGCTTCCCTACACTGTAAGTAGTTACCATCCCTGGATGGTGGGAATATCTTGGATCTGACCTATTCCATCTGAATCCTTATGATTTGTTCAGGAATCTTTCATGACAGTTATTAGTGTCTGTTTGCCAGATCACCCACTTCTTCCAGTTAGGATCAGTTCTGTTCTGTTTCAATATATAAGTTACGTCTACCTCCTCATCTGAATCGTTATTATTGTCAGGTGCAGGTTTTGGTAAAGACGGTTTATTTAAATCTTTTATCTTAGCTAAGCCAAGACAAGAGGTTTGTTGAACAGTGTCATTCAAAAACAAAATTTGTTCTGGTATAATGCAGGCTCTGAATAGTGCTTCTAAACCTTGTACCTGCCAATCTTTCGTGCCCCAGACAGTTTTTGTCTCTATGTTGTCTTTCCAGTAGTCAAACCCTAAAGTAGACAATTGAGCATAAAAGTTTGCAGAATAAATTTGTTTAGTGTTGGTCAACATTGTTTTCATTCCTGTGTTATTTCTATTTTTAAAATAAAACATTTCTGGATTTGTAACATTAAGCCCTGTGAAGTAAGGACATTTTTCCAACAATTTTTTCGTATTGCCTTTTGGCGGTGTTGGACAATGTTCCCATTGATTGTAATATAAAACATTTCTAGGGCTTGCAGATCTATGCAAATAATGATGACCATAATGATCAAAACAATACATTTGTTCATAATCTGATGACCCTTCTAAGTAGTCATGTTCTGTAAATTTAGCTGAAATTTCCAAATTTTTCATCATGTTTTAATAGTCTCTAAGTCCCAATCATCAGAAAATTCACTGGGTGTGACAAAGTCACTCAAAGAAACCTTGAATTGGTGTGGAAGCTTCAGAAGCTCAACCGGACCATAGATGTCATAATCAGTTCTGTCTCATGCTATACCACCAGGTATAGGAACAGCTGTGATGTTTACCGCTGACAGTCCTCTTTTTTCACGATGAGATGATTTGTAAGGTTTCAGGACCAGGTTGATTTTCTTACTTGCTGTGTCCATAGTACTGTATTTTCCATCAATCATCCTTCCCAAGCTCAATACTAGCACGAGCCAGAGCAGGAGGAAAAGTACACCCAATCCAATCAAAAATTCCACCCATGGTGAAACCAGATATGTTTTTTCTAGTAGATGAAGGAGTTCTGTTACTTTTTCCTTGATAGTTTTGTTTGCTGGCTCATCTTCAGGTTCACTGGGGTCCTCAGAAAAGTTATCGAAGTTGATAAAGTAGCCAGAAGCAGTTCTTGGGATTGCATCAGGATTACTTGAAGTCACTGGAGCTTTTTCTTTCTTTGTCATATTTGTATACTCAGACGGTACATCATTGTAGACAGGTGTTTCTTGACAAACAGTTATTTGGGTTTCCAGAGGTACAAGTTCCATGGCTTTGTTGCATAGTCCTTTGTTTTTTTACTGTTGGTTTATCAAAAGTGATAAGTCTTTCAGTTTGAACCTCTTGGATTGTAGCAAGGTTTGGTCGTCTGCTACTTCTCGGGAGACCACTGGGCCTACTAATTATTATTGGCCACATGATTGTGGTTTGACCAAGCCGATATATACAACTCTGTTCTCCCTTTTACCAGCAAGGGGCGGTAGTACTACTGATCTTGTTCCTTGGACGGCCAAGACCGGTACTGCTTTTCTGTAAGAAGGCCCAAATTCATTCCTCACCGCAATTTTCTCCCTGACCAGATCCCCAATCTTTGGAATCCAGAAAGGCCTTGCTGGGACAGGTGGTTTTTCTTCAGTGGGCGTTTGCTTCTGTATGGTATTACTCAGACTTCTTCTTGTTTCATTTAAGTCCTGTATAACTGCCAAACGATCTTTGACATCAAAGGGTTTTTGTTTCACCACTGAAGTCTGACTATCGAGGTCTTCGATTATCATTCTAGTACCAAACATTCATTCATACGGAGTGACTCCACCCAGAGAATTTCTTGGCCGATTATTAAGACTACGTTGGACACTTGTTAGATGTTTGACCCACCTATCACCCGAACCTAATACCTTAGCTGTTATAGATTGCTTTATGTCACAGTTTTTTCTTTCCACTACCGCATTACCCTCAGGATGGAAGGGACTAGAATACTGCAATGCAATCCCCAAGCTAACCATGGCCTCCTTGTAAGCTGGAGAGCTAAACGCAGGACCCTGGTCAGAGTGTAGCGTGGCAATTGCGTATGTGCCGATAAAGCCTCGCAAATCCTTTATAACAGTTCTGGCGTCAGCCGAGCACTGGGGCCACATCCAAATAAATCTTGTAGATGTGGGGCTGCATTCGTCCATTCTGACGTTTTGCAGGTAGATAGTCTAATGCTGTCTAGCAATGGTATCTGAACTGGGCTGGCTACTCTGTAGTCAGGTATCTGGTGGCTTTCGCTGCTGCGATCTCTGTTGCAGTTAGGGCAATAAATTGTGAAATTGTACACGTCAACTCCTATTCCCGCCCACCAGTACATCTTTTCTAATTCTATTAGAGATTTCAAGATCCCTTGATGTCTCAGACCCTCTCCCATATGTGCTTCTTGAACCAAGTAAACTTTCCGCTTTCTGTTTGGAATTACTCTGTCCCCCACTCAGGGATTTGAGCAAAAGGAACGGAGTTTGCATCAATTATGTATGTATTACCGAGTGGATAGTTTAGAGGTAACGCTGCATGATTTCCTTCCATTGAGGCTTTTACTGCTAATAGCGTTTCACCATCTATTGCTTTTTTTGAGCGTTTGATTGTAGCTACGGAAGCCGTTTGCACAGCTGCCTTCGCAGCTTTATCAGCCAATGAATTCCCTGCAACGTGAACGCCATCACGCCGATGACTCAGTGTATGAATAACGTGAGTCTTTTGTAGTTCTTTCTGTAAAAGAACTACTTGTTCCCAAAGCGTTTTATGCTTAATTGTACAACCTTTAGAATTTTTTAATCCATTTTTAACCCAGTTCTGCAAATTTTCGTTGTAAGATTCAACGCAGAAATATGAGTCGCACACTATTAGTGTGGGGAATTTGCGATCGGTATTTTCAAGCGCCATCTTGAAAGCCTGTAGTTCAGCTCGCTGAGCTGTACAGTCTCAGAGTGATTGAGTTTTAGTGACCATAGGTCTGAATTTACCTTCGCGCCAACGACCTTTAATGATCGCGCACACAGCACTATAAGCTTGTTTACCCCCAATTGCAGGCTGTGCTGATCCGTCTATATATATTATACAACCGTAATGTTATAGAGGCAGAATTTCGGTCGGCATAGGACATTCGTATTCGTATTGTAGGAATTCTTGTGTCTTTAAATTAGGGTCAAAGACATATTCAACGTCTGTAGCAGCAAGAGAATTAACCCATTGTATCCATCTTGGATGTAAAGCCTTAGCATTAGCAATGCTAGCCTTTGTTACTGCCTCTAAGGCAGGTACAGGTGTAACGATCAATATGCATTTACCCTGCGTCATAGTTCTTTCTTTTGCTACTGCAGTTTGAACTGCTGTCAGAATTTTTTCTGTTGAAGTGAACTTAATTTCTGCTTGTGTGTACAAGTGTGATTTGTATGCAATTGGTACCTTTTCTCCTTCATTAAAGGTCAGGTATGTGAATCCGCATCTCCCTGGGATGACCCGGATCACGAGATTGCGCACGTTATTGCGTGTATCTAATTTTGTTTTAGTTAGCATGTCTGTTTGTACTGAACGTAAAATTTCTGTATGTGTTTGAGTCCAATTAGTTTGTTTGAAATCAGGTTTGATTCGTTCGTAGAGAGGTTTAACCCTTTCTGCGTAGTTTGGAACATACGTTTTTTCAAAATTCTGGAAACCTAAAATTGACTTCGTGGGTGCCGCTCGGAGTTGTGTGGGGGCAGAACTTGTCATTTGGAGTGCTCTTCCTTACCCGAGTCCCGTGCGGCGGAAGTATCAGCGGGACTGCGAGTCCCAGGATTGTTTGCGGCGTGTGTTGAGCCGCACCTGGAGACTCTTCCCCAGCGACCCTGCCTTCCTCCTGGGTGCCCCGCCCGCCCATTGGCTACAAGATCACGCCCTCTGTCTGATATCCAGCTTCAAACTATCGGACTAGACTGTGTAAAGGTATAGTGAGCTGTTATCTTGAGGAGCATTATACACTGACTGTATTACAAGTATCTATTTGTTTCCTGTGTGCTCCAGTTGCGGTATACAGCGACCTTGCCCCATCCTCGTGCACTAAGACCGCAAAATATGTCTTCACTTCAATCTACTCCCCCACTGAATCCCCTTCCGCCTACGGTAGGGGTTGCAATCTTGGGTCCTCTAGACAAGTGCTTCTCTAGGGCTACTCGTGAGATTGACAGAGAGATTTCCTTAGCTGAGAGACATGCTGAGCGCAGGCAATCTATCGAACTTCTCAAACTCCCCGCAGAGAAGCGGGCATCCCTGGGCTCTCTGGTGTCGGTTCCCTCTTCCCCACCCTTAACCGACCCTGACTTGATTGTTTGTCCACCCTTGGAAAAGCCCCACGAAAGATCCCTGTTGCTCAGTCCTGTCAGGGTGGAGAGTACGTTAGATCTAGATCCCCCGACCGGAAATGAGCTCTTGGTCATGGGAACTCTACTAACATTCCTCCCCCCATGCTTACACAAAATACCACTACTACTAACAAGGAACTTACTGCTTTACCAGTTGTGTTACCCCATGCAGCTCCTAAAATCCCTCATACTAAAAGGAAAAGGATCACTAGTCCCCGAAAAGGTTGTCATCCTAAACCCCTCAAGAAAATTAGGAAACTTGGATTAAGAGTGGGAGCTTCTCAAAAGTCCAAAGGGGCGGGTTTAGGTTGTGTTCAGGCTGACACGGGGGGGGGGGGGGCGGGTGTCTCCTGGAGAGTCACTAGTTAAATCATGCGACACTCGGGCGACTGCTTCTGCCGTGATCATATCCCCAGATTTACCATTAATCACCCAGATAGAGAAATTGATGAAATCTCTATTGACCCCTATTGTAGAACGAGTCAAAAGGCTTGCGGATCGTTTGGACAGCTTTGAACAAGCAACATTAGATAACTTTTTCTCAACCAAATCCTTAATCAAATTACACTCTAGGACTGGGGTTAGTGATATAGGGGGGGATCAAGCGGCTAGGGAGACCTCTACCATTCCTCAAGATTCATCCAATGTAAGTGTAATGGTAAGTAGGGCGCCTGTGCCAGAGTCCCTTCCTTCTCCTGTTGTTACTGCTAAAGGGGGGCCTCGTAATCCAGGACAAATCCACAAGAACACATCCCATCTATCAGACCAACCAAGGGCTAATAAAACCCAACATAAGAAGCATGTAGGCGCTGAGGCCACTGGTACTAATAATACTTCTAAACCGAGGAACCCTGGAACTAGTAATTGTCATGAGCTAGCCCAAACTAGAATGACCAGCCCTATTCCTCCCCTCACTATCCAGCCTGATACATTTCCTACCAAAGTGGCCTGTAGAATGCCTCCTATGAATTTGCCCCCAGACTGCCATCCCTTTGTTGCCATCCTTACCAACGTACCACCTTTGTTGGTTGTGCAGCATGAATCCTACCAGATGCTAAAAAATAAAACCATGCACTGGTTAAGGATTAATAGACCACTGCCCAGGGAACTAGATGGGCTGATTCTGGGTGTCAGAAGGGTAGAATGAGTAGGTTGTGGTCATAAGCGCTTTGAGGTTCCGTGACGATCGTAAGTGGTGTTTTCGACTCGCACGAATATGGTCGAGTCTGGTATCTATGAACCGCAAATGACGAGTTTAGTGGGTGTACGCAGTTTCGCTGTGCTAACCTAAACCGTTCGTTTGTTTCGTGGGTTTTTCTATCTGTACCCACGGGTTCCATCTTAGATACGGCATCCATTTTGTCTCTTGCCCTCAAGTAGCCAGCGAACGGACGCTGTCCGCTTCGCGACCCTGGGATTCCCAAGACTCTTGCGGAAGACACGTTTCCTTTGAAAGTGTCTTTATGATGAGGGGGATGATACTGTAAGGCAGATGGCCCCGCTCGAGGCTCATCTTGCCGTGCCGGTCTATTGTCTTAGCCGTGCATCTCATTAGGCACGTCCCTTTGATGCCTGCAGCTCGTGTTTCCCGATACCACCCCTTTTACACCCTTTCCGATCTCCCCACTGTTTCTGCCTTCCTATGCACCTGTTACTGTTCCTTCTTCGATCTGTTTACTGCCAATTGGAATGTACTAATGGTGGGAAGATGGGTTTTTACAGTTGGGAACCACCAAATGTTTCCGTACTTATGTTCCGGGCCCTGAATACATGAAAGCAACCTCTTCTGGTGTTTATGATGGGAACCAAGTTGTAAACCTTTGTGTATCATGTTAACCTATGAGAGAAATGTGTATAAAAGGAGCGACCCACAGTAGCAATTCGAATCAGGCTCCGTGAACCTACGTTATGTACTTCTCGTGACTTCTGTGTTCCCTGCAGTAATAAACCTCGAATCTTTGACGCCGAAGGAAGTGTCCCGTGTCTCTGTAATTTGTACGCCGGAACAGGTTACCCACGAAGGTTTCAGGTGTTGTCCCCTGGCACCGCTGGGTCTTAAGAAAACCCAGTCCTTCAGTTGGCGCCCAACAGGGGGCTGCATCAGTGGTACCGGTCCAAGCCCGACGATCGTGAGGAACTTCGTGTGAAATCTCCGAGGGAAGGTGCACCCCGCTTCATCGATCCTGTTGTCGAAACAAGTGGCCCGACGACTTTTCCCGCGAAGATTCCCGCCTCCTGACGGCTGCAACGGACTGCTGCCCTGACTGTAGACCTGTTTTGGCGCCTGGCGTAGACCTTGGTACAGCGAGACGATTGACGGGCCTTCCTGGTGACGCAATCGATCTTTGAGTTAAGTATTTGTGGGTCGCTCCCAGAGTCCTTAGTTGTGGGTGCTTAGTAGTTGCATGGTTCCATTGCATTTGTGGTTCTTAGTACTTGGTTCTTTGTTGTAATATTTGACGTCTGCAGTCGCCAAAAACCAAGGGTTTTTGCTCTTTGCAGGGACTTGGTAAATCCCGTAACCCTTGAAGTTTGTGAAACTCGGCTAGTGTGCAAGATGCCTGGCCGTAGTACTTTGTTCAGTTGTTTTGGTTGTTGTGGCGCGGATTCCCGACTGGAGGACTCGTGTCCGATACCTCCGGTTGGAACTCCAACTTATGAATTATATAGCAAGCATGGGTTAGGTCCGATTACCTTTAATGAATATTGGATTCGCTATACTAGAAAGGATGGTGTCCTTAGTTGGCCACCTCATGGTAGTTTCGAGACCCCGATTTTAGATAACCTCGAGGCTAAATTGTTTAAGAAAAAATCAAGGCCGGCCATGTTTGATGCCTTTCGGTTGTGGCGCAAAGAAGCCAAACAGAAAGAAATCAGACAGACAAAACGTAATCAGAGAGATGGAGTTGCTACCATAGTGAAGAAAGCAGAACAGTTTCAGCGAGATAAGGAGGAAAAGGAAAAGGAATTTTTTGATAGGCTTCAGCGTATGTCTATGGATAAGTGTTACCCCGCTTTGCCAACGGAGTCGGATAAGAAAGAGGAATCAGTTGAGGACCCTTTACTGTCCTATCTTTTGAAGTCACCACCTCCGTACGCACAGGGTACCACAGTTCCTGTGGTTCCCCCTGTACCTGCTCCTGTACCTGCTCCTCAACCTGTTCCTCAACCTGTACCAGTTCTTCCGACTGTTCCTGCTCCTTTGCCTACTTCTGTTCCTACTGCTCCACCGCTCGTACTTCCTCATACTCCTGCTCCCGCTGCTGCTCCTGTTCTACTTACTCCTGCTGTTTCGTCTGTTTCCGACTCTTCTCTTGTTAATTCTCTATGTTATACTTCTCCATCTACCCGACGTCGTACCCCCTCTGTAGCTGCTAACTTCTTTAATTCTCTTGGACCTATTCTTGAGTCCGCTGGTTCGGACGGTCCTCAAAGACGTAGTCAGCTTCCCGGTAATCGGGAACGTGCTGCACTGTATAATATGGCGATGGGTTGGATGAAATACCCCTTTAGAAATCCTCCTCGTGTAGTGTTAGATACGTTTTGCCAATTCAACATACCGACACAAAGGTTCGTGTTTGAAGAAATGTGCAAGGCTTTACGTGACCTAATATCGGCTGATGCATCTGATGAGGTATTGACTGCTCTGACTAACCTACAGCTTCAGTTTTCGAGTGGAATGATAGTAGATACCAATGTTCGACGTGCTGTCGAGCAATTGTTGTCTTTTTGTCCTTCTACGATGCCTCGAGCATTGTTTGTGGAGGACATTGAGGTATCGCTTGCAGCGCCTGGTCAGTACCCCATGCGCGAAGTTCCACCAGTGTGGATGCCTGGCGATCCTAATGCTAACCCCATTATTCCACCATACTTCCAAAGAGTGTGGATACATCTTCCATGGAAACGATCAGAAGTTTTGCAGGTGAAGCAATCTTTGCCTGACCCTCGCAAAAATCCTGCAGGGTACTATAAGGAATTGTCGCAGCTTGTAGATGCTACGATAATGAATCTCGCTGACATCGATATGTTGTTCGGTAACGTAGTTCCGCAACCAGTTTGGACGAAAATTCGTCAAGAAAACCATGTGGCAGAATTAGGTGGTGATTGGGCTGCTCTTGTAGCGGCAGACGCCTTGCAAGTTGGTGGGGCTAAACCTGAACAGTTAATTGCTGATCTCCCTCAGAGAATAATAACTCTTATGAAGACGCTTATGCCAGCCATGAAGGTAAATTGGGACAAACTGTCCGCTTGCAAGCAGAAGAAGGATGAGAGCGTCTCCGATTTCTTTACGAGATTTGAGGAGGCTTTCATTGACCATAGTGGTCAAGACATGGGTACTGAAGGAGGTCAACGATTGTTTGTGGACAAGTTTGTTTCGAATTTACTGCCTGACTTAAGCAACAAATTGCGTAATTCAGAAAGTGTGTGGGCTGTTTCTACTTCTGCTCAAATATTGGCTATGGCCCAATATTATGAGAATAGGGAGAAAGAGGAGAACGATCGTGCTGACAAGAAAATGAAAGAGCTTAAAACTAAAGTGTTGTTACAACAGGCATATCCTCCGCGTTCGAATCAGAATGACTCGCAACAGCGGAACAGATCACAATCTCAGTCAAATAGGTCACAATCACGAAATGATTCCTCTTCGCAGCGGTCCTCGTTAGGGTACAATCAGTGCGCCTATTGTAGGAATGAGGGCCATTTAAAATTCGATTGTCCAGTTCTCAATGAGCGTAATAGTGGTAATTTGTCTAGAGGAGGTCGTGGTGGTTCTCAACAGACATCACGTGGTAGAGGTCACGGTGCTCAAAATGATCGTTCCACTACTACTTCTGACTCCAATAATTGTTTTGATCAGCGCGGATCGTCGCAAGGGCGATCTGCTCAGTACAATGTGGATGATTATTACGTCGATCAGGACGCTGACGACGGTAATTACTAGGACAGCCATAGACAAGGAGAGGGAGTAGTATCAGTTCCGGTTGATCAGAGAGGGCCTTACGTCGCAGTTGCCACCTCGGGCGTCGTTGAGCCTTTTCTGTTGGACACTGGTGCAGCGAAAAGTTCCATAATGCATTCGAAACTCCCTGGCGCACCTTTGTCTGGCTTAACAAATGTTTCCGTTGGATTCTCTGGCGCCCCTGTTAGCAATCCGGTCTCGTGCCCTTTGCCACTTACAATTGAGCCTCGTGAGCTGAAAGCTCCGCTGATTTTGACCACTGGGTGGGGTGAAAATCTTTTGGGTCTGGATTTGCTAAAACGTCTGTATGCGACTTTGTATTGTTCTCCTGCGGGAGTAAAGCTTACTTTGGGTGAGAGAGTTATCTCTCCAATGTACTTGTCTCTCGATAAGCTTCCACCGGAATTGAGTTCTCTTCCTGCATCCTTGTGGGCAACAGGTCCCAACGACGTGGGCCTGCTTGACATCTCCCCTTACGTTGTTCATTTGAAATCTAACGTACGCTTGCCACGTATTCCCCAGTATCGTATCTCCCTTGATGGTGAGCGAGCATTGTTAGCCATTATCTACGATTTGATTGAAAAAGATGTTATCGAGGAGACTCGGGGAAACGTGTGCAATAGCCCCGTACTGCCCATTTTGAAGCGCACGGATCCATCAAAACCACCTGTTTATCGGTTTGTTATTGATTTACGGGAGGTAAATAAAATTGTGATTCCTCAGTTCCCTGTTGTGCCTGACATCACGGCGCTACTGACTCTGATTCCAGCCTCTGCATCTTGGTTCTCTGTGATCGATCTGAAGAATGCTTTCTTCAGTATACCGATTGCTAAGGAAAGTAGAGACCTTTTCGGTTTCTCTCTTGGTGGCCGAAGCTTCCGGTTTAAACGTGCTCCTCAGGGCTACTGTGAGAGTCCATCGATATACAGTCAAGCCTTGAAGGGCCAATTGGATGCGTTTGTGTTGCCGGCTGGTGCGGCTTTGATCCAATATGTTGACGACTTATTGGTGGCCGCAGATACTCAGGACATTTGCAAAATTGCTACGGTATCGTTGTTGCAGCATCTCTGTGACTTACATCACAAGGTGTCGCCTTCTAAACTTCAATATTGTTGTCAAGAAGTAACCTATCTAGGACACTTATTGTCAAAGGAGGGAAGAAGGTTGACCCCAGAGAGAATTGCAGCGATTGCCCGAATGACTGTGCCAACAACTCAGAGAGATGTGCGTGCCTTTTTAGGTATCACGTCATACTGCAGACAGTGGATTCCAAATTTTTCACTGTTAGCGAAACCATTGGTGGCTCTTACGTGCAAGGATGTTCCAACTCCTTTACCATGGACGGAAGAATGTCAGAAAAGTTTTTCTGAACTACGTGACGCGTTGTGTTCGGCTCCTGTGTTAGGTACCCCTGATTACAGTAAGCCGTTTACACTATACGTTCACGAGAGAGAAGGTTGTGCGTTGAGTGTTTTTGGTGGTAAGCAGCGTCCATGTGCATATTTTTCCTCGACCTTGGACCCTGTAGCTAGAGCATTGCCGAGTTGTTTGAGAGCAACTGCGGCAGCTGCAGTGTCCATCCGACAATCAGCAGGATTGGTCATGGATAATATGCTTACGGTGATGGTTCCGCACGCAGTTGACACTCTCTTAAATCGTACGAAAACTCAGCACCTGACGAGTGCAAGGTTGTCTGGTTATGAGTTGACGCTTTTGGCAAGTCACATTCAGATAAAACGCTGTAATGTCCTGAACCCAGCGACTTTGTTGCCAATTAGCATGGAGTCAGATGAAGTAACACCTCACGACTGTTACTTACGGACTGAGGAGGAAACAAAAGGTCGTGTGGACCTTAAAAACACTCCTTTGGAAGATCCCGATGGGACCTTGTATGTGGATGGTTCATGTTTTAAATTACCGAATGGTGATGTGACGACTGCGTATGCTGTGGTAACTTTGAATACTGTTGTGGAAGCTGCGAGATTGAATCAGAATTCTGCCCAAGCTGCAGAGCTGATCGCTTTGACTAGAGCGTGTGTGTTGTTGAAAGGGAAACGGGTGAATGTGTTTACCGACAGCCAATATGCTTTTGGCGTCGCCCATAGTTTTGGACGATTGTGGAGAGAGAGAGGTTTTATGACATCGCATGGTACTAAGATTCAGCATGGACAGCTTGTGAACGATCTTTTGGATGCACTTACATTGCCTGAGCAGGTGGCGATTGTTAAATGTAGTGCGCATCGTAAGGTGACGGATGATGTTGGTCGAGGTAATGCGTTCGCTGATGAGACTGCTAAGGAGACTGCCCGGAACCTTAGCACCAGAATGTATGTGACGAGTTCGGTTAGGTGGCCTACAGAGACTAGTATGTGCGAGGATACCATCGAGAGTGTGAAAACGATACAGAACGAGGCCACCGAGACTGAAAAGACGAAATGGAAAGAGAGTACGGGAAAGTTGGATGCGAATGGGTGTTGGATTGATTTGTCGGAACATAAGAGATGGATGTTGCCAGACGCGTATGTGCTAGCTGTTGTGACGATGGCACACGGGTTAGCACATATTAGTGCGAAAGGTATCTGCAAGTTGTTGTCCCCTGTATGGAAGAATGATGGTATCACGAAGTGTGCAGAGAGATTGGTAAAGAATTGTATGATATGCATGATGTACAACCCTGGAAAAGGAACCCCTACACCTCCTGGCCATTTTGCTCCCCCTTCATGTCCCTTTGAAGTGATTCAGCTAGACTTCATCCATATGGAGCGATGCAATAACCTTAAAGACGTTTTAGTTGTGGTTTGCGCATTCTCCCGATGGATTGAAGCCTACCCTCTCAAAGACAACACTGCTCTGTCCACTGCGAAAATCCTACTGAAGGAATACTTTCCTCGGTATGGAATGCCACGGATTGTATGGTCTAATAACGGAAGTGAGTTTGTGGGGAGTGTGATGAAGAGTGTGTGTAAGGGCCTTGGAATTACTCAAAAATTCCATAGCCCCAATCATCCCCAGTCAGCAGGTTTGGTTGAAGGGTATAATGGCACCCTTAAACTCAAACTAGCGAAGATTCAGGCTACGACTGGTCTTTCGTGGCCTGACGCTTTGCCTCTAGCTCTGTTGTCAACAAGGGCGACTGTACACTCCCGAGTAGGGCTCAGCCCCTATGAAATAGTGTTCGGCCGTCCTGCGAATGTTTGGGGGGTTCCTAGACCGAGTGTGTTTTCTGATCTTGAGTACCCAATGTTAATTGATTATCTTCATGATCTGACTGCTAAACTGAGGTTAATTCACCAACAGGTCTTTGAAGCACTGCCGACGCAGACGGAGGGTCCAGGCCACCAGCTCCAGCCCGGAGACTGGGTGGTGACGCGGAACTTTAGACGTAAAAGAAACCTTGAGCCCCGCTTTACTGGACCCTACCAAGTCCTCCTTGCCACGAGAACTGCTGTCCGTTTGGAAGGCCGGAAGAATTGGGTGCATGCCACCCACACCAAAAAGGTACCTATACCTTTGCCGGCGGACTCGTGGGTGAGGAAGGGCATTGCTTCGTCTGAAATTGAAAGATTGCAGACCTTCGTACCTTTCAGTGACGCCCAACCTGTTGGAGAATCCTCAGTACCGCAGAACGACATTGTTGAACATTCGTCACCACAAAGCTCAAGATCTGAAAAATTGACTGATCAACAGAACTCTGTTCCCTCATCGGATCCATTGTTTGACGAACAGACACGTCCTGGAAAGAGCCGATACTTTTTGCGATCTAATACCAAGGACAAATAAAATTTGCTTTTGTTCCTCGACATTTACGTTACCCCATTGCCACGATCAGTCTAAAACACTCGTACAACTGTGATTTTGTAAATATTGAGTTTTTTCAACATCTGTGTTTTTGCTTCCACAGCTGAGAGACTTTGTACATATTTGTGAATTAAGATACCTTGCATCCAGGTGTACCGTAAGGCCGCGCGTGTACTTCCTTCTGGTTAGTAGGTCTTGACACTAGGTCAAAGGTCGTCGGTTCCTGGGAACTCCTAGGGATTGACTACTGCTACACAGAACGAAGTGCGTCAAGAAACGTTGCGGACGGTTTTAGAGGATGGCGTTTTCAAAGCTGATGGACTTGGAAAAAGCTCAGGTGCAAAGATTCAATCTGCAACAAATTACTCGAACAAAATGCTTCATGATCCAAATGTTCCTACTGTTTCTAACTGTTTCTTCGCTATTGGTGGGTGGGGTGTATTACCTGATATTGACGTTTTTGCCTTCTGCCTCACCTACCCCTTCTCCTGAACCTAAAACTACCTCCACTGTTTCTCCTCATTCCTTCCACATCTAACCTCAACACGAGCAGGCTAGACGTGCAGAATTCAGAAATAATTCCTTCATTCGGCTCCTTCATCAGCATCAGTTAGTGGTTAATACTACTAATTGCTGGGTGTGTGGGTTGATGCCACATACCACGGATAAAGGAATTCCATATCTGGTCCTTCCTTATAGTTCCCAGGGTTCAGCTCGAGCATTCCAAACAATGTTTCGAAGCGCACTAGATTCCTACCCCAATCCAGAGCCACGTCCTTCCCACTTTGGTCCTGGTCCGTACCACAAGCCCTTGGCTATAGCGATCGCTGATTTAGATAGGGATATCTATGAGCCGTCGCTCATCCCAGAGGAGGAGGTGCGAGCCTATAGGGACCTGAGTGAGGCTGAGTATAGTGCGCTCGTGGGTGAAAGACAGCTTAGAAGCTCGTCTCCGATATGGATCGTACCCCACCTTGGTAATTTCTGTCTAAAAGGTCGTGGCCGAAAACCGAGAGCTCATCTTGGAGAGAGTGCTTGCTCCGAGACATATGTCTTGCCGATGCTCTCGTCCCCTGTGTTTCTGACTTCCAAGGGTACGTACTTTGTCTGCCATGATCGTGCGTATACGTCGTTGCCCTCCGACTTTGCGGGCACATGTTATATTGCAAATTTGTTGCCTCCGACGTGCTAACCTAAACCGTTCGTTTGTTTCGTGGGTTTTTCTATCTGTACCCACGGGTTCCATCTTAGATACGGCATCCATTTTGTCTCTTGCCCTCAAGTAGCCAGCGAACGGACGCTGTCCGCTTCGCGACCCTGGGATTCCCAAGACTCTTGCGGAAGACACGTTTCCTTTGAAAGTGTCTTTATGATGAGGGGGATGATACTGTAAGGCAGATGGCCCCGCTCGAGGCTCATCTTACCGTGCCGGTCTATTGTCTTAGCCGTGCATCTCATTAGGCACGTCCCTTTGATGCCTGCAGCTCGTGTTTCCCGATACCACCCCTTTTACACCCTTTCCGATCTCCCCACTGTTTCTGCCTTCCTATGCACCTGTTACTGTTCCTTCTTCGATCTGTTTACTGCCAATTGGAATGCACTAATGGTGGGAAGATGGGTTTTTACAGTTGGGAACCACCAAATGTTTCCGTACTTATGTTCCGGGCCCTGAATACATGAAAGCAACCTCTTCTGGTGTTTATGATGGGAACCAAATTGTAAACCTTTGTGTATCATGTTAACCTATGAGAGAAATGTGTATAAAAGGAGCGACCCACAGTAGCAATTCGAATCAGGCTCCGTGAACCGACGTTATGTACTTCTCGTGACTTCTGTGTTCCCTGCAGTAATAAACCTCGAATCTTTGACGCCGAAGGAAGTGTCCCGTGTCTCTGTAATTTGTACGCCGGAACAGGTTACCCACGAAGGTTTCAGGTGTTGTCCCCTGGCACCGCTGGGTCTTAAGAAAACCCAGTCCTTCAGTTGGCGCCCAACAGGGGGCTGCATCAGTGGTACCGGTCCAAGCCCGACGATCGTGAGGAACTTCGTGTGAAATCTCCGAGGGAAGGTGCACCCCGCTTCATCGATCCTGTTGTCGAAACAAGTGGCCCGACGACTTTTCCCGCGAAGATTCCCGCCTCCTGACGGCTGCAACGGACTGCTGCCCTGACTGTAGACCTGTTTTGGCGCCTGGCGTAGACCTTGGTACAGCGAGACGATTGACGGGCCTTCCTGGTGACGCAATCGATCTTTGAGTTAAGTATTTGTGGGTCGCTCCCAGAGTCCTTAGTTGTGGGTGCTTAGTAGTTGCATGGTTCCATTGCATTTGTGGTTCTTAGTACTTGGTTCTTTGTTGTAATATTTGACGTCTGCAGTCGCCAAAAACCAAGGGTTTTTGCTCTTTGCAGGGACTTGGTAAATCCCGTAACCCTTGAAGTTTGTGAAACTCGGCTAGTGTGCAAGATGCCTGGCCGTAGTACTTTGTTCAGTTGTTTTGGTTGTTGTGGCGCGGATTCCCGACTGGAGGACTCGTGTCCGATACCTCCGGTTGGAACTCCAACTTATGAATTATATAGCAAGCATGGGTTAGGTCCGATTACCTTTAATGAATATTGGATTCGCTATACTAGAAAGGATGGTGTCCTTAGTTGGCCACCTCATGGTAGTTTCGAGACCCCGATTTTAGATAACCTCGAGGCTAAATTGTTTAAGAAAAAATCAAGGCCGGCCATGTTTGATGCCTTTCGGTTGTGGCGCAAAGAAGCCAAACAGAAAGAAATCAGACAGACAAAACGTAATCAGAGAGATGGAGTTGCTACCATAGTGAAGAAAGCAGAACAGTTTCAGCGAGATAAGGAGGAAAAGGAAAAGGAATTTTTTGATAGGCTTCAGCGTATGTCTATGGATAAGTGTTACCCCGCTTTGCCAACGGAGTCGGATAAGAAAGAGGAATCAGTTGAGGACCCTTTACTGTCCTATCTTTTGAAGTCACCACCTCCGTACGCACAGGGTACCACAGTTCCTGTGGTTCCCCCTGTACCTGCTCCTGTACCTGCTCCTCAACCTGTTCCTCAACCTGTACCAGTTCTTCCGACTGTTCCTGCTCCTTTGCCTACTTCTGTTCCTACTGCTCCACCGCTCGTACTTCCTCATACTCCTGCTCCCGCTGCTGCTCCTGTTCTACTTACTCCTGCTGTTTCGTCTGTTTCCGACTCTTCTCTTGTTAATTCTCTATGTTATACTTCTCCATCTACCCGACGTCGTACCCCCTCTGTAGCTGCTAACTTCTTTAATTCTCTTGGACCTATTCTTGAGTCCGCTGGTTCGGACGGTCCTCAAAGACGTAGTCAGCTTCCCGGTAATCGGGAACGTGCTGCACTGTATAATATGGCGATGGGTTGGATGAAATACCCCTTTAGAAATCCTCCTCGTGTAGTGTTAGATACGTTTTGCCAATTCAACATACCGACACAAAGGTTCGTGTTTGAAGAAATGTGCAAGGCTTTACGTGACCTAATATCGGCTGATGCATCTGATGAGGTATTGACTGCTCTGACTAACCTACAGCTTCAGTTTTCGAGTGGAATGATAGTAGATACCAATGTTCGACGTGCTGTCGAGCAATTGTTGTCTTTTTGTCCTTCTACGATGCCTCGAGCATTGTTTGTGGAGGACATTGAGGTATCGCTTGCAGCGCCTGGTCAGTACCCCATGCGCGAAGTTCCACCAGTGTGGATGCCTGGCGATCCTAATGCTAACCCCATTATTCCACCATACTTCCAAAGAGTGTGGATACATCTTCCATGGAAACGATCAGAAGTTTTGCAGGTGAAGCAATCTTTGCCTGACCCTCGCAAAAATCCTGCAGGGTACTATAAGGAATTGTCGCAGCTTGTAGATGCTACGATAATGAATCTCGCTGACATCGATATGTTGTTCGGTAACGTAGTTCCGCAACCGGTTTGGACGAAAATCGTCAAGAAAACCATGTGGCAGAATTAGGTGGTGATTGGGCTGCTCTTGTAGCGGCAGACGCCTTGCAAGTTGGTGGGGCTAAACCTGAACAGTTAATTGCTGATCTCCCTCAGAGAATAATAACTCTTATGAAGACGCTTATGCCAGCCATGAAGGTAAATTGGGACAAACTGTCCGCTTGCAAGCAGAAGAAGGATGAGAGCGTCTCCGATTTCTTTACGAGATTTGAGGAGGCTTTCATTGACCATAGTGGTCAAGACATGGGTACTGAAGGAGGTCAACGATTGTTTGTGGACAAGTTTGTTTCGAATTTACTGCCTGACTTAAGCAACAAATTGCGTAATTCAGAAAGTGTGTGGGCTGTTTCTACTTCTGCTCAAATATTGGCTATGGCCCAATATTATGAGAATAGGGAGAAAGAGGAGAACGATCGTGCTGACAAGAAAATGAAAGAGCTTAAAACTAAAGTGTTGTTACAACAGGCATATCCTCCGCGTTCGAATCAGAATGACTCGCAACAGCGGAACAGATCACAATCTCAGTCAAATAGGTCACAATCACGAAATGATTCCTCTTCGCAGCGGTCCTCGTTAGGGTACAATCAGTGCGCCTATTGTAGGAATGAGGGCCATTTAAAATTCGATTGTCCAGTTCTCAATGAGCGTAATAGTGGTAATTTGTCTAGAGGAGGTCGTGGTGGTTCTCAACAGACATCACGTGGTAGAGGTCACGGTGCTCAAAATGATCGTTCCACTACTACTTCTGACTCCAATAATTGTTTTGATCAGCGCGGATCGTCGCAAGGGCGATCTGCTCAGTACAATGTGGATGATTATTACGTCGATCAGGACGCTGACGACGGTAATTACTAGGACAGCCATAGACAAGGAGAGGGAGTAGTATCAGTTCCGGTTGATCAGAGAGGGCCTTACGTCGCAGTTGCCACCTCGGGCGTCGTTGAGCCTTTTCTGTTGGACACTGGTGCAGCGAAAAGTTCCATAATGCATTCGAAACTCCCTGGCGCACCTTTGTCTGGCTTAACAAATGTTTCCGTTGGATTCTCTGGCGCCCCTGTTAGCAATCCGGTCTCGTGCCCTTTGCCACTTACAATTGAGCCTCGTGAGCTGAAAGCTCCGCTGATTTTGACCACTGGGTGGGGTGAAAATCTTTTGGGTCTGGATTTGCTAAAACGTCTGTATGCGACTTTGTATTGTTCTCCTGCGGGAGTAAAGCTTACTTTGGGTGAGAGACTTATTTCTCCAATGTACTTGTCTCTCGATAAGCTTCCACCGGAATTGAGTTCTCTTCCTGCATCCTTGTGGGCAACAGGTCCCAACGACGTGGGCCTGCTTGACATCTCCCCTTACGTTGTTCATTTGAAATCTAACGTACGCTTGCCACGTATTCCCCAGTATCGTATCTCCCTTGATGGTGAGCGAGCATTGTTAGCCATTATCTACGATTTGATTGAAAAAGATGTTATCGAGGAGACTCGGGGAAACGTGTGCAATAGCCCCGTACTGCCCATTTTGAAGCGCACGGATCCATCAAAACCACCTGTTTATCGGTTTGTTATTGATTTACGGGAGGTAAATAAAATTGTGATTCCTCAGTTCCCTGTTGTGCCTGACATCACGGCGCTACTGACTCTGATTCCAGCCTCTGCATCTTGGTTCTCTGTGATCGATCTGAAGAATGCTTTCTTCAGTATACCGATTGCTGAGGAAAGTAGAGACCTTTTCGGTTTCTCTCTTGGTGGCCGAAGCTTCCGGTTTAAACGTGCTCCTCAGGGCTACTGTGAGAGTCCATCGATATACAGTCAAGCCTTGAAGGGCCAATTGGATGCGTTTGTGTTGCCGGCTGGTGCGGCTTTGATCCAATATGTTGACGACTTATTGGTGGCCGCAGATACTCAGGACATTTGCAAAATTGCTACGGTATCGTTGTTGCAGCATCTCTGTGACTTACATCACAAGGTGTCGCCTTCTAAACTTCAATATTGTTGTCAAGAAGTAACCTATCTAGGTCACTTATTGTCAAAGGAGGGAAGAAGGTTGACCCCAGAGAGAATTGCAGCGATTGCCCGAATGACTGTGCCAACAACTCAGAGAGATGTGCGTGCCTTTTTAGGTATCACGTCATACTGCAGACAGTGGATTCCAAATTTTTCACTGTTAGCGAAACCATTGGTGGCTCTTACGTGCAAGGATGTTCCAACTCCTTTACCATGGACGGAAGAATGTCAGAAAAGTTTTTCTGAACTACGTGACGCGTTGTGTTCGGCTCCTGTGTTAGGTACCCCTGATTACAGTAAGCCGTTTACACTATACGTTCACGAGAGAGAAGGTTGTGCGTTGAGTGTTTTTGGTGGTAAGCAGCGTCCATGTGCATATTTTTCCTCGACCTTGGACCCTGTAGCTAGAGCATTGCCGAGTTGTTTGAGAGCAACTGCGGCAGCTGCAGTGTCCATCCGACAATCAGCAGGATTGGTCATGGATAATATGCTTACGGTGATGGTTCCGCACGCAGTTGACACTCTCTTAAATCGTACGAAAACTCAGCACCTGACGAGTGCAAGGTTGTCTGGTTATGAGTTGACGCTTTTGGCAAGTCACATTCAGATAAAACGCTGTAATGTCCTGAACCCAGCGACTTTGTTGCCAATTAGCATGGAGTCAGATGAAGTAACACCTCACGACTGTTACTTACGGACTGAGGAGGAAACAAAAGGTCGTGTGGACCTTAAAAACACTCCTTTGGAAGATCCCGATGGGACCTTGTATGTGGATGGTTCATGTTTTAAATTACCGAATGGTGATGTGACGACTGCGTATGCTGTGGTAACTTTGAATACTGTTGTGGAAGCTGCGAGATTGAATCAGAATTCTGCCCAAGCTGCAGAGCTGATCGCTTTGACTAGAGCGTGTGTGTTGTCGAAAGGGAAACGGGTGAATGTGTTTACCGACAGCCAATATGCTTTTGGCGTCGCCCATAGTTTTGGACGATTGTGGAGAGAGAGAGGTTTTATGACATCGCATGGTACTAAGATTCAGCATGGACAGCTTGTGAACGATCTTTTGGATGCACTTACATTGCCTGAGCAGGTGGCGATTGTTAAATGTAGTGCGCATCGTAAGGTGACGGATGATGTTGGTCGAGGTAATGCGTTCGCTGATGAGACTGCTAAGGAGACTGCCCGGAACCTTAGCACCAGAATGTATGTGACGAGTTCGGTTAGGTGGCCTACAGAGACTAGTATGTGCGAGGATACCATCGAGAGTGTGAAAACGATACAGAACGAGGCCACCGAGACTGAAAAGACGAAATGGAAAGAGAGTACGGGAAAGTTGGATGCGAATGGGTGTTGGATTGATTTGTCGGAACATAAGAGATGGATGTTGCCAGACGCGTATGTGCTAGCTGTTGTGACGATGGCACACGGGTTAGCACATATTAGTGCGAAAGGTATCTGCAAGTTGTTGTCCCCTGTATGGAAGAATGATGGTATCACGAAGTGTGCAGAGAGATTGGTAAAGAATTGTATGATATGCATGATGTACAACCCTGGAAAAGGAACCCCTACACCTCCTGGCCATTTTGCTCCCCCTTCATGTCCCTTTGAAGTGATTCAGCTAGACTTCATCCATATGGAGCGATGCAATAACCTTAAAGACGTTTTAGTTGTGGTTTGCGCATTCTCCCGATGGATTGAAGCCTACCCTCTCAAAGACAACACTGCTCTGTCCACTGCGAAAATCCTACTGAAGGAATACTTTCCTCGGTATGGAATGCCACGGATTGTATGGTCTAATAACGGAAGTGAGTTTGTGGGGAGTGTGATGAAGAGTGTGTGTAAGGGCCTTGGAATTACTCAAAAATTCCATAGCCCCAATCATCCCCAGTCAGCAGGTTTGGTTGAAGGGTATAATGGCACCCTTAAACTCAAACTAGCGAAGATTCAGGCTACGACTGGTCTTTCGTGGCCTGACGCTTTGCCTCTAGCTCTGTTGTCAACAAGGGCGACTGTACACTCCCGAGTAGGGCTCAGCCCCTATGAAATAGTGTTCGGCCGTCCTGCGAATGTTTGGGGGGTTCCTAGACCGAGTGTGTTTTCTGATCTTGAGTACCCAATGTTAATTGATTATCTTCATGATCTGACTGCTAAACTGAGGTTAATTCACCAACAGGTCTTTGAAGCACTGCCGACGCAGACGGAGGGTCCAGGCCACCAGCTCCAGCCCGGAGACTGGGTGGTGACGCGGAACTTTGGACGTAAAAGAAACCTTGAGCCCCGCTTTACTGGACCCTACCAAGTCCTCCTTGCCACGAGAACTGCTGTCCGTTTGGAAGGCCGGAAGAATTGGGTGCATGCCACCCACACCAAAAAGGTACCTATACCTTTGCCGGCGGACTCGTGGGTGAGGAAGGGCATTGCTTCGTCTGAAATTGAAAGATTGCAGACCTTCGTACCTTTCAGTGACGCCCAACCTGTTGGAGAATCCTCAGTACCGCAGAACGACATTGTTGAACATTCGTCACCACAAAGCTCAAGATCTGAAAAATTGACTGATCAACAGAACTCTGTTCCCTCATCGGATCCATTGTTTGACGAACAGACACGTCCTGGAAAGAGCCGATACTTTTTGCGATCTAATACCAAGGACAAATAAAATTTGCTTTTGTTCCTCGACATTTACGTTACCCCATTGCCACGATCAGTCTAAAACACTCGTACAACTGTGATTTTGTAAATATTGAGTTTTTTCCACATCTGTGTTTTTGCTTCCACAGCTGAGAGACTTTGTACATATTTGTGAATTAAGATACCTTGCATCCAGGTGTACCGTAAGGCCGCGCGTGTACTTCCTTCTGGTTAGTAGGTCTTGACACTAGGTCAAAGGTCGTCGGTTCCTGGGAACTCCTAGGGATTGACTACTGCTACACAGAACGAAGTGCGTCAAGAAACGTTGCGGACGGTTTTAGAGGATGGCGTTTTCAAAGCTGATGGACTTGGAAAAAGCTCAGGTGCAAAGATTCAATCTGCAACAAATTACTCAAACAAAATGCTTCATGATCCAAATGTTCCTACTGTTTCTAACTGTTTCTTCGCTATTGGTGGGTGGGGTGTATTACCTGATATTGACGTTTTTGCCTTCTGCCTCACCTACCCCTTCTCCTGAACCTAAAACTACCTCCACTGTTTCTCCTCATTCCTTCCACATCTAACCTCAACACGAGCAGGCTAGACGTGCAGAATTCAGAAATAATTCCTTCATTCGGCTCCTTCATCAGCATCAGTTAGTGGTTAATACTACTAATTGCTGGGTGTGTGGGTTGATGCCACATACCACGGATAAAGGAATTCCATATCTGGTCCTTCCTTATAGTTCCCAGGGTTCAGCTCGAGCATTCCAAACAATGTTTCGAAGCGCACTAGATTCCTACCCCAATCCAGAGCCACGTCCTTCCCACTTTGGTCCTGGTCCGTACCACAAGCCCTTGGCTATAGCGATCGCTGATTTAGATAGGGATATCTATGAGCCGTCGCTCATCCCAGAGGAGGAGGTGCGAGCCTATAGGGACCTGAGTGAGGCTGAGTATAGTGCGCTCGTGGGTGAAAGACAGCTTAGAAGCTCGTCTCCGATATGGATCGTACCCCACCTTGGTAATTTCTGTCTAAAAGGTCGTGGCCGAAAACCGAGAGCTCATCTTGGAGAGAGTGCTTGCTCCGAGACATATGTCTTGCCGATGCTCTCGTCCCCTGTGTTTCTGACTGCCAAGGGTACGTACTTTGTCTGCCATGATTGTGCGTATACGTGGTTGCCCTCCGACTTTGCGGGCACATGTTATATTGCAAATTTGTTGCCTCCGACGTTTACCGTAGATGCAGATTACCACAAGACTAGAATTGTGAGGGGCGTGATTAGCGAAGAGGACACTGCCGGTCAAGAGGCAGGAGACTTTTTCAAGGGTTTCTTTCCGTTTTGGGGACCTATGGTTAATAGTAGGAACCTGAGACAGTTGACTCGAGTGGTGGAATCGACAGCTAATATCACTGCCAGTGCCCTTGGTAATATCACCGCAGAACTTCAGGCGGATAGGCTCATGACGTTACAAAACCGTATGGTTTTAGACGTTGTTCTAGCAGATCGAGGTGGAGTATGTAAGGTGATCCATTCGAGCTGCTGTATTTTCATTCCAGATAACGCTCCGACTGTCTATCAAGCCATCTCAAGGTTGCATAAGATCTCTGAGTCCATACACGTGGACGTAGGGGATTGGACGCTACTTGGGTGGTTTTGGGGCCTAATGTCGACCTGGGGTTGGAAGATTCTGATGATCATCGGGGCTGTTGTAGCGTTTCTGTTCACGTGTTGCCTTTGTGTGCAGTGTGGTCCTGCCTTATGTGGCCTCTGTGCTACAACGTGTATGAGACAGTCGCCTGTCACCAAAGGAACTCGGATGGATAGAATTATGCTACAGCAACATCTAGATGGTCTGATGAATATCGAATATGATTCTGACTAGTGCTTGCCTACATGAGGGCAAAAGGAGCGTCTGAGGTTCCGTGACGATCGTAAGTGGTGTTTTCGACTCGCACGAATATGGTCGAGTCTGGTATCTATGAACCGCAAATGACGAGTTTAGTGGGTGTACGCAGTTTCGCTGTGCTAACCTAAACCGTTCGTTTGTTTCGTGGGTTTTTCTATCTGTACCCACGGGTTCCATCTTGGATACGGCATCCATTTTGTCTCTTGCCCTCAAGTAGCCAGCGAACGGACGCTGTCCGCTTCGCGACCCTGGGATTCCCAAGACTCTTGCGGAAGACACGTTTCCTTTGAAAGTGTCTTTATGATGAGGGGGATGATACTGTAAGGCAGATGGCCCCGCTCGAGGCTCATCTTACCGTGCCGGTCTATTGTCTTAGCCGTGCATCTCATTAGGCACGTCCCTTTGATGCCTGCAGCTCGTGTTTCCCGATACCACCCCTTTTACACCCTTTCCGATCTCCCCACTGTTTCTGCCTTCCTATGCACCTGTTACTGTTCCTTCTTCGATCTGTTTACTGCCAATTGGAATGCACTAATGGTGGGAAGATGGGTTTTTACAGTTGGGAACCACCAAATGTTTCCGTACTTATGTTCCGGGCCCTGAATACATGAAAGCAACCTCTTCTGGTGTTTATGATGGGAACCAAGTTGTAAACCTTTGTGTATCATGTTAACCTATGAGAGAAATGTGTATAAAAGGAGCGACCCACAGTAGCAATTCGAATCAGGCTCCGTGAACCTACGTTATGTACTTCTCGTGACTTCTGTGTTCCCTGCAGTAATAAACCTCGAATCTTTGACGCCGAAGGAAGTGTCCCGTGTCTCTGTAATTTGTACGCCGGAACAGGTTACCCACAAAGGTTTCAGGTGTTGTCCCCTGGCACCGCTGGGTCTTAAGAAAACCCAGTCCTTCAGCTTTGAGGGGGACTGTGTGGTGGTTAACTTCAAGGACCCCAGGGTAGCTCAGCTAATTTCTAACCAGAATCTAGGTACTAGTAGTGCTGGCATTGGAGTAGTTGATTTGACATTTTTCTACCCGAGATCAGTTGGCAATCATCTTGGTACCGTCCCGGATGACAGAGGTTGGCATAACTTTGCCCTCCCCGGATATGACCCCTTCTCTGTGCCCTATCAGCAAACTCCATGGCTGGGGGCATACAGAAGGCCCCCAGGTTATTGAAACAATACCTCTTCTGTGGTAGTTCCTCCACCCCCGGGCCTGAGTCCTCGGTTGGATCCCGGTTTTTTGGAGACCACTAACACTAGTTGGACATCTTTCCCTATTGAGTGTGGTCCCCAGACACAGGGTGATAATCCTGGCAGTGGGTCTAAGCAGGGAAACAGTGCCCCTTGCTCACCCCCGAGGGGGAGCGGGCTCTTAACCTTGTACCCCACGTAGAGCCAACTCTGGCTGATCCTGTCATAAAGATTCTTAGCTGGAATGTTGCTAGGATTACAAGGAAGTTGGCTGTTCCGGACTGGAACTCCATCTGTATTTTCCAAGAAACTTGGAGTAGGGAGCCTTGCCACAAGGTAGGATACTCATCCTTTTTCCTGCCAGCAGTACCATCCCCTTCCGGGAAAGGCTGCCCCTCTGGAGGTCTTCTCATATGGGTCGCTATTTTACTCGGCTGTCATCCAGCGTGTGACTGATTCACTTGATCTTTTGAGTATATCGCTCAAAGGACCCAAGAGGGGGCTAGCCCTAGACATTTTTAATATCTATGTTAGGGGCACAAAGGGAGGTCTACTCTCACCTACAAATTCAGAGCTAGAATCCCTGTTAAGGAGGGGCTCCGATAGTTCCCATGTTTTAGTCGCAGGTGACTTTAACTGTACGTTTGAGCCTCTTGGATTGGAGGACTCTTTAGGGACTGTTGACGATGACAACAGGAGAGGTATACCAGTGTTGACCTTACCTCCGATTAGAAGGTGGTCTCAAGTGGCGGTTCAAATTTACTCCCTAACCTTGGAATTCGATCTTAGGGCAGTGAATGGTAGGACGTCTCTGGACCCATCTGGAGCGCATACCTATAATAGGGTGGATCATACGTCCAGAATAGACTACATCCTCCTCGACGTAAATTCCTGGGGTCACTTGCTGGATATGGAGGTATTCCCCTCAGAAGAGAGGGAGCACAACCTGCTCTCCCTTGCTCTTTGTCCTTTTTGGACGGAGTACTCGGGGGTACATACGTCCCTTTCAACGCTTGCCCACCAGGAGCTTCATCCCGCCAATTGCGGTAGGCGTTTAAAATGGAGTAATATTATTATGGATGATGAGAAAGTCCTATCCATTTCAACACTTCTGGCTACTGCCCAGTCCAAGTTAGTTGTACCAACGTTACATCCTGAGGAAGTTTCATCGCTCTTTTGTGTTACCACCAAGGCCCTGAGCGAACTCTTTTATCTTCCCAACAAAGCCTCTCTCGTTGATAAGCGTAAATTCAGGCCGAACCCATATGGTTGGTATACGAAAAAATGTAGGGAGATGAAAAGCTCCTTGATTTGCGCTGTGAAGAGCAAGTCCTTGGCCGATATACGATTGGCAAGGAAAAACTATTCGCAGACTGTGATTGCAGCAAAAAGAGAATGGGAGGACAGCTTCTGGGCGGATCTGAGGAAAGCAAGTTTGGAAAGGGATGCTAGAGGCTTCTGGAACCAGGGACAGGCCAGATATGAAATGATGAAATGAATGAGACTTTTATAGCGCACGACTTACCCTGGGGCATCTCAGCGCTTGCTTAGGGAACCCGTCCTGGTATTCCCCTGTGAGATAACCCTGGCAGGGTATCCACAAGGTGAAAGCCAGGCATCCCACCGCGAGGGGCCGTTGTGGAGATTAAGCAAGCTATTGCCCAGAGTCGCAGAGTGTGAACCCGTGAGTTGAGAAGGTACCGGAGCGAGAATTAACGAGTCTGTGGAATTTTGAGCCCAAGACCCGCCGAGGCGGGGAATTGAACCCTGGTCCCGGGCCGAACTCAAGCTCCAGGTCTGCCGCCTCTAACCCCTGAGCCACACTTCTCCACTAGCTCATAGATAGCTCATTGATTTCTGTTAGATACATCTGCCGTGTGGATTTCTCACCTTGTGAATATCCCCCTTGCGTCAGCAACATTCGGAAATTCTTTTTGTAGCTTCGCGCCGACGTGGATCCGGACGTCACAGAGGCACGGCACCGCTCGCGACTCCGCTGACGTCACCGACGCCTATAACAGGCCCACGCCGGCGTGATGACATCAGTTCCCTTTTTTCCGCGTCGTCGACGCTAACGGTTTTCAGGGATCGTACTGTAGCTTTACAGTAACTTGTTACTATTATCCTGTTATTGTGTCTATCTTTACTTTCTTCGAAATGTCGTAGAAGAAAACTGGGTTTAAGGCTTGCAGCGATTGTGGCAACATCCTGCATCCCTGCCCAGAGCTGGTTCAATCACTTCTCATCCCTCTATGTTGCAATCGAGCCACATACCAATACCGCTCCTTTATTGGGAATTTGCATAACGGGATCAGAGTACGTTCCCTTTACTGCTAGAGAGGTGGTGGATGTAATTAAAACCCTGGTACCGCTGAAAGCAGGAGGGCCTGACGGGATACCAGGAGATCTATTACGGGCAAGCCCCAGGGAGTGGGGGAATCTTGTATCATCACTGTTAAATGCCATTAGTGAGGGCGCGCCCGTTCCCGAATCCTGGAAGGGGGCAGAGGTTGTCCCGATATTCAAGAAGGGGTGTCGGGACAACCCTGCCAACTATAGGCCAATAAGTCTAATTGACTCCACCCAAAAAGTGGCAGGGAAGGTGATCCTGAGAAGGATGCTCCAGTGGATGGATGACAATAACATCTTGTCGGACCTCCAAGCTGGGTTCCGCTCTGGCACTGGGACCATCGAGCAGGCCTTTAGATTGACTCTTCTCCACTGGAAGGTGGTGGTGCTGGGAGGGGGCAGTCTATATTTGGCCTTTATAGACTTAAAGACTGCCTTCGACCTGGTTCCCAGGGAGAAGCTATGGAAGGTCTTGTTAGATTTAGGGCTGCCCATGCACATTCTTTCCCTACTGGTAAAACTACACAATGGCAATTTTGCACAGGTGCGTTGGGGTACGAAGGGTGAAAAAACAGAAAGGATCCCCGTGGGAAGGTGCGTCCGACAGGGATGTGTCCTAGCGCCCACCCTGTTTTCGCTTTATGTAAACAGTGTGGGTGATCATCTGCTTAGAAATCCCTCGGACGCTCCCTCCTTGGCGGGTAAACGGATCCCTACACTGCTTTTTGCAGATGACACTCTTCTTATCTCAAAGTCCCCCATGGGTCTTCAGAGCCTTTTAAATAGTTTTCAGGAGTTTTGTCTGTTGAGAGGGCTGGCAATTAACACCGATAAAACGAAGTTCCTGGTCATGAACCCCTCCAAGAAACTTGGCAGACTTCCGACTTTGAATTCCGAGCCATTGGAGAGAGTTTTTGAGTTTGACTACCTGGGTATCCGCCTCAATGATTCCCTTTCCTGGAATTCACACATCCATAAAATGCTACTGGGCCACAAAAGGGTAGGAGGCACTTTACTTAAGAAACAACGCTCCTCATCCAGTAAACCCCTTGCCCCAGTAGTGGAAATATATAAAGCGAGAGGGGTCAGTGCCGCTCTATATGGGGCGGAGCTGTGGGGCATCTGCAACCTGGATCCACTAGCCAAATCCGAGAACAAAATCTTGAAAGATCTGATGGCTCTTCCATGGAGCACACCAACAGTGCCAGTGCTACTGGATTTAGGGTGCAGACCTATAAGGGACCAAGCACAACTTCGTCCCCTGCTCCTTTGGGCACGGTTATGGCGGGTGCCCGAATTAGTTTCTTATGCGGAAGCACTATCTGAGGTTATGGACATGGCAGGGTGGTCCAGGATCAAATGGCTAAGGGACGTCAAAAGATTATTAATGGAGATAGGGTTACCTGATGCATGGTCTACGAAAACTGCCCCACCAAAGGCTACTATCAAAAAGTTGTTTTGGAACTGGGTCTCTGCAAAACTACATCTAGACTCACGCCATTGCAACGCAACTGTAGCTTTTGTGAGGATTAAGGATGTGGTGGCATATGAACCCTATTTAGACATTATCTCCATTCCATTTGACCGCACCCAGTATTTTAAGTTCTGTGTGGGGATCCTACCAGTAGGTGAGGTAGTCGCACGCTGGAAGCGGCCTCATCAACTTTCACCTTTTTGTGCATCCTGTTCCTCTTGAGTAGAGTCTGTAGCTCACATCTTCTTTGAATGCCCGGACTATCGTGCCCCGAGAACTCGTTGGCTAAAACCACTTTGCAGACTCTTAGGCATCCGCCAGTGTATAGTGGCAATGCGTATTTTAATGACTGACACATCCCCTGTGATTGTATGTGCTGTGTCAAAATTTTTAAAATGGGCTTGGTTGATTCGTAATAGAAGGCTTTCCTTGGCAATTTAATCCTTGTTTTAACCATCTCAATCAATTTTTTCCCTGTTTTTATCTATTGTGTGTAAATAGATTGTATATGATATTTATTGTAAACTGTATTTCTGTAAAGCTTTTATGGTATTTTATTACCGAAATAAAGCCTATCAATCAATCAGAATTGACTGTAAGTTTTTCAGCGTTTTTGGAGGTTGGAGCAGCGCACATTTCTCTAGGAAGTTTGCTGCCAGGCTTTTGCCTTCACTTGATAACTCTTATCCTAAGAATAGGACATTGAGGTGGGCAATTCGTGATTTCTTAAAATTGAATTTATACCCTTCAGAAGCAAACCCAAGTATTATGGTGTTTACTCTTTTCAAGTGCCTGTCCAAATCGTCATCTGTAAGATAGATGTCATTGACATATGATAATGCCTCATCATCATACATTTGTAGCATTTCTGCCAATCTGGCTGAAAATAACCCCAGACTATTCTTAAATCCCGGGGGGAGACGGGAAAATTACCGCTGTGACCCCACGATTGAGAAAGCGGTCAAATGCCTGCTTTCTGGTGCAATGTTTTGACAGAAAAACCCATTTGAAATATCTGATGTGGTTTTATATTTTTTGCGCACAATGTTATTCATCAGTGCTGTACTATGTGAATTTTGTACTGCAAAAGTTTTGCAACAAGAGTTCAGGTGTCTGTAATCCAAAACTAGACAATATGTATTGTATAGTTTGGAGACAGGAAACAAAGGATTGTTCATAGATGAGGTGCATGTTTCAATATCCCCTTGATATTCAAGTTGATCTAAGATTTCCCTGACTTGTTTTTTAGCTTCTTGCTTAACTGGATACTGCCTTTGAGCAGTAGGTTGATTTTGTAACTGGATTTTGTGATGAGGAGAATCCTCATCCCATCCTACATGATTCTTATATAATGCTGGGGCTTGGGCCACTGCCCATTTCCTGGCATATGTATATTTTTTATGAATTGGAGTTTGATTTGAGAAGGCTGGCATAATTATCTCTTCACCGTGTGGGCACTCCCTAACAACTGCAGGTGGCAGACCTTTTCAGCTAGAAGTATGTCATAACCCTTGGAAAGCTTGTCCCAGAAGAGAGTTTTTATTTTTCTAGTTATGTCCCCCTCCATCCGGAGTGTTACTTCATATAACTTGTGGGGTACACTAACCCTGGTGTCTGCAGTTTCAACCTGAATGTTTTCATTCAAGTCCACTGTCTCCAGATGATCCTTCAGGATCATGTGAACTACGGTTACTTCTGCTGCGCTGTCTAGCATTGTCTGAGCCCATTCCCCATTCTTGAGTTGTGTCCTCAGAATCCTCGGCATGTCTGACCTTTATGCTTGCTACCTTCTTTTTCGAAAATTTAGCCTTTTTATTTTGGGGAACAGGTTCTTTGTCTTTGGACTTGACGCATTCTTCTTTGTGTTCTGATCGTCCTCGTCTTTCCGATTTCTGCGAGGAAGTCTGAAAAGATCGAGAAGGACTTGTGTCATTATCTTTATATCCATCAGGTTTTCTTAAAGTATCCCTATTTCTAAGGTTGTGTCTTTTTTTCAGAGGGTTCCCGTTGGGGAGACCTACCTCCCTGTTCAGGAGACCTAACTTTCCTTTGGGGAGACCTTTCTCTGGACTGAGAACTTTTCTCTCTAGGAGGTGTCTGTTTAGTGTTCTCCCACTTCTTTTTAGGAGTAGTGAGATTATTTTTAATAAACACTTTTTCAGGATTTTCTGGTAATTCAGGTTTTACTGGTTTCCCACCCAAACTATCTCTATCTAGTTCTTCATAGGATTTTAAAATAATTCTGGCAAGCTCATAAGGTTGCTCAGAAATGTCTGTTTCTTTTAATTTCTGGCGGATTGCCACTGATGCTGCTTCTCCTCTGATGTTGGCTAATAGTATAGCCGAGACCTGTTTGAAATCTTTCAGTAATTTCATACCTAGATTTGAGGCCGGTTCTGGACCGTATTCATTTTGAATCTGTCTTAGTACGTCTGGTATTACCGCCATGGACGGACACCATGTATTTTAGTGTAGATTGAAGCAAAGACTGTACCCCAAGTGTCACAATCCTCTACGTGTGGTGCAATCCCCATAGGTAAACAGATTGTCAGAATGCTGTGTTTTTCATGAGGTGTACTATCAGGAAATACTGCCTCTATTTGAGTAATTTTTTGTGCTAACCAGAACGGAATCTGTTCTCGTTTTGCTGGTAGTTTACCAATGACTGTTTGTGTTCCCCTGGTGAGGGGTATGCTGTGGAATTCTTATAGCAGGTTGGACTGTTAATGTCCGCATGACATATTGAACCAATTGTCTATGTATTTTAATTAATTGTTTTAGCTGAGCTAATAATTCTACATCTGACATCCTTTCAATGTCTGGATGAGGTGTATAGGTGGCTAGTACTGGCCATGTAGCTCCTGGTCTACCTAGTAGACCGAGCCTAGTAGTGTGATTTTCATGTTTTAGGACGCCATTAAACCAGAGCTGATGCTCTTGGTAAGTTATTGGAATTTCAACGTCCTCGAAAGGAACGTATTCCGCTGGAGGTTCCTCTGCTTTGTAGTAGTGGAACTCCTGTGTTACTGGATTTGCTTGTGGAAAAGTCATCCATGAATAGAATACCTCTGTCTGCCGATATTCATGTGCCTCTATTACAAATATAACTTTACCACCTCTCGATGATACTCAATTTTCTATAAGGTTTATAGTTATGGTTTTCCTTATGTTTGCAAGGATGATTACAGCATCATCGTCGTTTTCATTAAACCCTGTAGCGTCTGAACCCAGTTGGTTTGCATTTACTGCAGCTCCACCGGGTGCGTTGTTGTCGCCATTAATCAACATTGTTTAATGAAAGTTTACAGAACAAGTTTCAAGGAAACAAAGATTAGGTGCACAATATTTTGGAACACTGTATCCTTCAACTTTGAACTAACCAAAAACGAATACATAGGATTTTCGTCCTACTCGGTCTCGGCGGATATTATCCTTTTACCACTCCAGATGTCTATTGGAGTATTTTACGGGAAAAAGGGGTCTGTGTGAAAAGTGTGGTGTGGGTGTGTGGGTAGGCCTAAGCGACCAGCATGGCCACGTGCGCAGGGGTGGAGGCGCGGAGCATCAGCCAGTAAACCACACACTCGTCTCATTCGGAAGTGACGTGCCCGAGCGCGTGTCCTTCTTTTATTGGACCCCGCAGGCCACGCCTGGCCTGCGGATGCGTGGATGCGTACGTGCGTCTGCTAGAGTGCAAGATGTTCATTAAACTGTTCATGAATCGAATATACAATGATGAAAAGGTACTTGCGTGCTCCCCGGTTGCAGAGTTCAGGAGCTCAGGTGGCAGACATAGTCATTGAGTTTCTGGTTGGGGCGGGGATTGGGCCTCAGACTGTAACGAGGCGTGCGGCCCGAGCCTCGATCCCCGGGGTGAGCCTGGCTCCGGACAGGGGTGGAGTGTGTTGGTGCTTCAGGCTCCGACGTGAGGCCCCCGCCGTCTGCTGCGGAGCTGCTCGCCGCTTCTGGTGCTGTCGCTCCGGGTGTTTCGGGGATATCCTCCTGGGCTTCAGCACTTGCATTGCCGGCTGGAGTGATTACTTTGAACCACGACGAGTTCCTTGACACTTCTTCTCCCTCCTTGTTGGCAGTCACCATGGTGCCCTTCGTGTTGGTGACCGTCCACGGCCCTTGTTCATAGAAAGTCCGAAATTTTCCCCCGGGTCGTCGATTCTTGATGATGACCCGGTCCCCTCGATGTAGTTGCCTTGGGGTGGCCCTGCGGCGGTTGTTCGCCCGCATGTTATTCCTGCGCCGGCGTCTTTGTGCGAGTTCCTGCATCTCATCCGGTTCCTCATCTTCCCGCCTTGGCCCCGGCGGCACGGGGAGGAAGTCCCTTCGTTGGCCTTGAAACATCAACGACCACGGGCTTCTCAACGTGGTGCAATGGGGTGTTCCCCGGTACTCTCTCAGGAATTCGTGCAGTCTCTGTTTGGGGTCAGCCTCTTCGACCACTGCGATCCTGAACATTTTGTTAAGTGTTCGCATGAATCGCTCCACCTCCCCGTTGGCTTGTGGCCACTGGGGAGTGATGCGCCGGTGGATGATGCCTCGCGTCGTCATGAAGGTGGCAAACTCCGCTCCCTGGAAGGGAGGGCCATTGTCGCTTTTGAGTTCACCAGGCAGGCCGAATAGGGAGAACATCTTTTCAAGTGCTGGCCCCACGTGGGTAAAAGCCGTGGATTGTATTTTCTCTACGAGGGGGTATTTGGAATAAGAATCTATGACCACCAGAGTGTGCCCCTCACCGGGGAAGCTCCCGAAATCCACACTGACCTTTTCCCATGGAGCTGTGCAGGCTTCCTCCGTAATGATGGGGACTGGACGTTCCGGATCACTGGTCAACTGGCAGGACATGCAGTTCTTAACATATTCGTCCACAGTGCTTTCTAGTGCGGGGAACCACACCTTCTCGCGCATGCGCGCCTTCATTTTGGTGACCCCTTGGTGACCTCCGTGTGCCAGTTGGGTGGCCCGATGTCTGAGTCGCCTTGGTATCACGAGGCGCGTCCCTCTTAGGAGTGTGCCCTCCTCCGTGGCGCTAAGTTCATGGCGGATCTGCCAATACTTGGTGAGGGTTTCCTTGTCCTCCGCCGACCAATTCGGGGGGGGGCGGAGATACTCCGTCCAGGACCCTTCTTGCACCGCCCGGAGTGACCGCATGTAGGGGAGGTCTTCTGTGGCTGCCTCCTTGATTTCATCTAGCGTCATGCACTGGGGGCAGGATGTGAGAGCCACCCACTGACTCCTCATCAGTGGCTGCCAGTTCTCGCGGCAGTGGGTGCCGTGACAAGTAGTCGGCTGGGTTTTTGGCTCCGGGTCTGTAGATGACTTCCATGTCATAAGTTTGGAGCTGGATCACCCATCTCTCGATTCGTGGCGGTGGATGGGGGGCAGTGCCCTTGAAGAGTGGCACCAAGGGTTGATGATCTGTGACCATGACGAAGGCTTGTCCGTGTAAGTAAAGGTGGAAGTGTCCGCAGGCCCACTTGATGGCTAGCGCTTCGCGCTCAATCTGGGCATATCTAGTCTCGGTGGGGGTTAGAGCTTTGCTCGCGAATGCTAGGGCGGTCCATTTCCCTGGTTCATGTTCTTGTGTCAGGACTGCCCCGAGTCCCACAGGGCTGGCATCCACGATTACCTCAGTCCGCTTGGTCGGATCGAAGTATGAGAGGGTGACGTTCTCCAGAAGCGCTTCTTTTATGCTCCGGAAGGCGTCCTGTTCTTTGGGGCCCCAGGTCCAGGCGGCATCTGCCTTCGTCAACGCTCGGAGAGGCTCGCTGCGTGTGGCCAGTCCTGGGATGAAACGGCCGCAATATGTGGCCATTCCGAGGAAGCTCCTCACTTCCGTGGGCGATTGGGGTGCTGGGGCGTCCTTGATGGATTTCGACTTTCGCGGGTCGATCTGGACTCCCTCCTGGTTGAACACGTAGCCAAAGAACTCAATTGAGGACTGGAAGAATTGGCATTTCTCCTTGTGGAGTGTTGCTCCATGTGCACTGAGTCTCTTCAATACACCCCGCAAGTGTTTGTAATGTTCGGAGGCCGTGGCTGAGTGTATGAGGATATCGTCGCTCACATTGATGACTCCTGGCAGCCCTGAAAGTAGCTCCCTGATGGTGTTCTGAAACACCTCGGCGGCCGAGGATATTCCGAAGTTGAGTCGCTTGTATCTCCGGAGGCCCAAGTGAGTGCTGAAGGTGGTTATGAAGCGGCACTCTTCAGCGAGCGGTAGTTGATGGTACCCCGCATTAAGGTCGATTTTGGAAAACCACTTCGAGCCGTTCACATCGGCTATGATGTCATCCATCGTCGGGGTCAGATGTCTTTCCCGCTTGATTGCCGCGTTCGGCAGTCTCATATCTATGCATAGCCGGACCTCGCCCGGCTGCTTGGGTTTTTCGACGATGACCATGGGCGACACCCACGGGGTGGGCCCGGTTACCTTCTCGATGACCCCCAATTTCTCGAGTTTCACCAGTTCCTTCTCCACCAACGGCCGCAGGTGGAATGGGATTCTCCGATGGCGGAGGGCGGTGGGAGTGACGGTTTTGTCAATGTGCAGTTTGATCGGTGCGCATTTGATGCACCCCAGGCCTTTGAACAGCTCGGGGAAGCGTTCCAGAAGTTCTTCTACCTGGTGGTTCCGTATGTGGTTGGCAAAAGCAATGAGCTTCAGGTCCTCCGCCGTGTGGCTGCTTATTAGGGTGTCGGCCTCTCGATCATTGATGTGGATCGTTGCGGTTACTTCCACGTCGTCAGCCCGTATGGGTGTGACTATCTCCCCTTTCAGGGGAAGCGGGGTGTCGGCGCCATACGCAAATATCTTGGTCTTGGAGTTTAAGACCTCCGGGCGAGGGCGCAGCTTGTTGAATTCTTGTAGGCCCATGACATTGACGGTGGCTCCTGTATCAATGACGGCCTTCACTTCGCTCTCACCTACGTGGATCACACATGTTGGCTGCGGCCGTCGTCTGATTTTTAGTTCCCTGGCGAAGGAGACCACATACGCCTCCTCCTCGTCCTCGGAGTCTGAGTCAGCCTGCGACGTTGGTAGGAATTTGTCTGTCCTCCCTGGAGGTGATTCTGCAATGGATAGTTGGCGGACCGCTTTGGCGGTTGTCCATGATTTCTGCGAGTTTGGGGGTTTGTTCCTCCGGCGGCAAACCGCTGCGAAGTGATTTGGGATTCCGCAGTTCCCGCAGACTTGGCCTTGGGCAGGACAGTCTCTGGCCGCATGGGGTTCGTGTCCACAATATCCGCACCGGCCCTGTGGTGCGTCTCGCCGGGCTCCTTTTCTTCCTGGGCCACGTGGTCGTGCCCGTACCGCGTCAGCCCGCTCATTCCTGGTTGTTTCCGGTTTGGCGGGAATCTTATGCAGTGCTTGCTCCATGGCCGTGGCCCTGGCATCTGACAGTTCATGAGCTCTGGCCAGGACAAGGATGTCCTCGAGCGAGATCCCGGGCTTTCTTAGGATGTGGCCCCTCAGCGTTTTGTCCCGACACCCTTGTATTAGCTGGCGCCTGATGGCCTTGGGTTGGTCTTCATCCGTGGAACTGGCCAGTTCCCGGACCCGAGTGTGGAATTGATCCATCGATTCACCCTCTCGTTGGCGGGCTTGTCCCAGCTTAAAGACTTCGAAGTCCACATTCAGTTGCGGGTCAAAATGGTTGTTCAGTGCGGTGACCGCAGCAGCATACGTGGTTACTCCCGCCGAATTGGGTAGATGTTTGAAGAGTCGGAATACTTCGTCCCCCGCGTAGTGAAGGAGCAGCGATCGTTTCACCGCGTCGTCCGTTTCTCTGGTGACCACGAAGTAATTTTCAAGTCTCTCTAGCCACACTTTCCATCGGGGTGATGCTGTGGATGGGTCACTCGCTTCGCTGAAAGGCGGCAGCACTCCAGCAGCAGCATGCTGGAACGGGATGTTGATGACCGGTGCCGCTGCTGCCTCGTCCACCATGGCGGCTGTGCCCGAATGTTAGTGGGTCGACAAACCGCGGTGTTACCTCGGCGTGTGTCAGGCAATCTCGGGTCACTGGGGCGGACCCGCCAGAATGAGGGCACGTTGGTCTCTTCGCGGTAGGCACCGCAGGATGGTGTCGATGGTACCACCCGATGAAAGGAGCGAGGGTTGGTATCCCCCCCTCGTCGCCAATGTGGTGTGGGTGTGTGGGTAGGCCTAAGCGACCAGCATGGCCACGTGCGCAGGGGTGGAGGCGCGGAGCATCAGCCAGTAAACCACACACTCGTCTCATTCGGAAGTGACGTGCCCGAGCGCGCGTCCTTCTTTTATTGGACCCCGCAGGCCACGCCTGGCCTGCGGATGCGTGGATGCGTACGTGCGTCTGCTAGAGTGCTAACCGCACTACAAAAAGCACGACTGAGTTACTCTAGTATCTAGCGTTAAATTGTCGCCTTACCAAACGTTGGGCGCCATGTAGTGTAGTTCCTATATTCCCAATAGGCTCTGCGCATTGGAATAATATACCTTGCAGCTGAGACGTAGGACTGAAGTCGACTAGGTCTCTGCCGAATATATTAGCCCTAATTGTGAGTGCCAGCTAGCTCAGAGGTCACTAGAATCTTTCTCGAATAAACAAGAAGGGATTAGTCTCTGACAACCATATAACATGACAACTTTGTTTCCCCAGAATGAAACACATCTCTAGAGTCCAAAGAAAAAAGTTCCACAGCGGATCTTGCAGCCAGCACCTCTATTTTCCGATGTCCCTCTAATGTCCAATTTAATGTTGTGCTGATAACCTCCAGGACCTGCTGCGGTTTGGTCCTACTGGAAATCCAGACAAAGACTTAAGAAACAGAACAGAGGCAGCACCAAGGATGAAGTAGCCAGGACCATGTAGTATCAAAAATAATTTCTTTTATTTTCTCATTTATAGGACAGCCAACGCGTTTCGCTCCCCAACCATGGGAGCTTCGTCAGGGCTGAAAGCAACACAGAAATACACCAATGTTAATGACACATACCAACATGACATTTACAACCAAAAAACAGACAAGGTTAAAAAATACATTGAAGTTGAACTTTTAACGAGACGAGATGGCAATACTAAAAGAGGGTCACAATATTAATCCTATATTTTTTGAAAGACATCTTGCATTTAAATCCAAATATATAAACACAAAAGTGATGCAGCTCGATGATTTGTATAGGACATTGGTAACCAGAACCAAATGTGACAAATTGTAAAATGCCTCAGGTAAGGCAGATAAGAATAGCCATTGAATGAAACCCAAGTAAGGAGAAAAGAGAAAGGAGGAAAGCAAGGAGGGGTAAAGCAGATAAGAATAGCCATTGAGTAAAACCCAAGTAAGGTTATTTGTAGCCCCTGGGTGTGTTTAAAAACGTAACGCAACTCTTGGGGTCTGCATACGCTGGGATTGTGAGTTTTCACTTTGGAGAATGACCTTCAGGTTCAAGTTGATACGCCCTCATGTGGAGTAACTTTGGTAAACGCATACGATATATATATATGTATCATGGGCCTTTATATGACACTCCTCTCACCTAGATTTTGATTTTTATCAAGCACCATTATTCTATAAATCTTGGAAACGGCATTTCCTGCATAGGACCATTTATGTGTGAACTTGCTCCTTCACACACAGTGTTTTCCAAATTAGCATGATAAGTAATACCTGTTTTATTAGGATTACATATGTTATATGTGCTAGCAACATGACCATTACCCTAACAACTTTCCTGCTGATTAGTAGTCAATGATTTATTGTTTTGGATTAATGAAATTATTGTGTGGGGGCGTGATTTACATGTATGTTTATATAGAACTCCCCCTTCTTTCCATTTTCTATTACAGCATTTTTGGTGGCAGCTTATTATGGTCTGCGCATGTGCTGTTCTTTGGATGCCAGAAATTTTACATTAATCTTGTGAGTAATTTTATAATTTATTCGTGAGGAATCCGAATCGCCGCTTGTTATGTCCATATAGATAATATTGTCTTTGTGACTAGCCTATACAATATGGCTTACCAACAACCAGTTTTTTAATATTAACTTTGACGTACATTGATTGAAATCCTCCTTATCTTCTTTTGATGTAGTGGAACATCACCTTCTTGGATTAATTGTGTCTTTTACGTATAAACCCTTGACGTGGCTAAAACATTATCCGGATATCGGAATTTTGGCATAGGGTAAGGAGTTTTGGTGCCCCTTAAACCTATTAGGGCCTGATCTCTGGACCTTCTCCCATATACTAATTAATCTTTTGTACCATTTTCAGCATCTGTACTGTTCGGATCAAACGATTCCATTGACGTAATTTTCGTCGCTTCAAGTTCTGACAAACACCCTTGGTGAGAACATCCTTTGTATAGTGTCAACTCTGGCCCTGTCACTGGTACATGGGTGCATGTACATATTTTTCATATGGGATAACTCTTTCGGAATGGGATCTTGTAGGGGTCACCCCTCCTTGCTTCCCTCCTTTCTCTTTTCTCCTTACTTGGGTTTTACTCAATGGCTATTCTTATCTGCTTTACCCCTCCTTGCTTTCCTCCTTTCTCTTTTCTCCTTACTTGGGTTTCATTCAATGGCTATTCTTATCTGCCTTACCTGAGGCATTTTACAATTTGTCACATTTGGTTCTGGTTACCAATGTCCTATACAAATCATCGAGCTGCATCACTTTTTATATTGTGACCCTCTTTTAGTATTGCCATCTCGTCTCGTTAAAAGTTCAACTTCAATGTATTTTTTAACCTTGTCTGTTTTTTGGTTGTAAATGTCATGTTGGTATGTGTCATTAACATTGGTGTATTTCTGTGTTGCTTTCAGCCCTGACGAAGCTCCCATGGTTGGGGAGCGAAACGCGTTGGCTGTCCTATAAATGAGAAAATAAAAGAATTTATTTTTGATACTACATGGTCCTGGCTACTTCATCCTTGGTGCTGCCTCTGTTCTGTTTCTCACATCTCTAGAGTCGCGGAAACAATAGACGGCTATTTCACTCAGTCAATCGTGCATGCTTAGTTTCACAAGAGTTGCTTTAGAAATAGAGAGACCGGCGTTTTCAATAAAAGTATTTATTAAACAGTCTTATTTCTTAAGCATAAGAAATGCATTGCTACAATTGAAATGCTAGTTAAGAAGTACAAGGCATATAATACGAATATTATTTAAAATAATACTGTAAAAGCATGATATGGTTTCTAAGCCATAAACATAGAATACCTAAAATGCATAAAATACATACAGTGATAAAATGATGGCTAAAAGTACTCAACTGGTGCTTTTAATGTACGCCTACCCCAGTGTACCTAACCTAAGCCTAGTACATGGGAGGAGTAAGTGAGGAGTAGTTTAAGTTTTTGTCTTTATCTGCCAAGAATCTGTTTAAGAGTTCTCTAGGGATCTAATCAGATCCGTACCTTGGTTTTAGAATGATAGAGGGCTTGTATCTCTCTCTCGGGACTCGATCTCCCAGCAAACCGCAAGGGTAGCCTGGAAACACTGGAGCTGGATTTCTCGGCAGGAGAAAAGACTGCGTCTTTTCAGTGTGTCAGTTGGAGGGTCGGCTTCCTTCAGCACTTGCATCAGCAGGGCATCGGGCAAGTAGTTAGTCGATCTGCTCCGGAACCACTGTGTGTTTGACTGGGCAAATGTAGGCATATTTATACCCCTGAAGGTGCCGAGTTTGACGTAAGATTGGACATAATATCGTCACTAGTGCCTTAGTTCCTTGAAAACTCCTGGATTTCTTGGATAAATCAGTATTCAAGCAGGGGGAGGTTCCTGACTGCTGAGGGCTGGTTTTACCACGAAATCAATGTGGATTCTCGGAGTTTAGTGGAAGTAGCCATGCCGTATTAGGGCTGCACCGGCTATAACTAAATAAGGCAATGATTCTTTATGCCTATATAAGGACTGGATGGTTTATACCTATATATGGGCATGAATTGGGAAAAATTACACTAGGGTCCTAGATTCCCACATAACAGTGTGTAACACATAAAGCACTGGAAGCCTCACAGAGAAGCGTTACAAAACTGTGAAATTCACATATAATCAAACTACATACATGCCAGCCATGGCTATGATTCGCAGTGTCAAGCCATAACCATGGCACGTCCATTCCTATGAATTTCTCGATTTGACCACCCCTACCTCTACCCTCTAAAGGGATTGACGTGCTTTCCGAAGAGCTCACAGGGCTGTGCAGTCATCCCTGGATGGACTTTAAAAGGTTGATAGAGGTGGCACCATAACAGCAGAGGCCTGCGCTTTCCGCCCGTACCTGGTCAACTTTCAAACTCCTCGCTCGCGCAGCCTCCTCTTCCTACTCACGGCGCACGCAGCTGGCCCGGGCCAGGACTGGCAACAGTTTGTTGTTTTGCACAGAAACAACCCTTGCACCAGGAAATAGTACTTCGGTTGCTGGGGAGTGCCCTGCAACAGCAGTTGGGGTCAGGTACGCCCATCGCGAGTGAGTGACAGACCCAGAACAAACAGCGGCAACTACGACCGAGCTACTTTTGGTTTCTGTTTCACGTCTTTGGCGAGTAAATGGAATCAGAAACTTCAAGCTCGGGCCAACTCTGCAAACTCACGGAAAGCACAGCAGGAGGAACGGTTTTCTCTCTGATGCAGAGAAAAACTCCATGTGAGTATATAATAAGGTGGATTTGGGTGGGTTTGGGCGAGTGGGTGGATGGGTGCCATTGAATAGGGTGGTTATCTACAGATTAATTCTTGAAGTTCCTCTGATCAGAGAGCCTGGGTCGTCCATGGCAAGTAGCAAGATTTTTTAAGAAGTCTTATTAGAACACAACTTTATAGTTTTGACGACCCTTGTCAAGATATAAAGCTCTCTTTTTCACATTACGTTTAGAAAAAGTGGGAGAAAAGTTACCAAAATAATATGTTAAGCCGTCAATTATGATCTAATGTGCATAGGGTTGAGACAAGTCGTTGTGAACTGGGCGAGAACAACATGAACTGCATCCCTCTACTGCTTTTCCGAAATAATGACGGCGTTTAAAGTGTTATCATAGGGGCAAGGGGTGGATCACGGGTGGCGAAGTGCATTAGGATCTTTGAAAGTCACCTGACCATGGAAAGTTGTAGACAAGCAGGGCCCTCCGCCGCGAATGTTAAAGCGATAAGCAGCGTGCGCGCACAGTCTACTCAATTTCAAGCACTGCACTTGTGCTTGTGGCGCGCCGCTGCTCGCACCCGCAAGGTGGATGCTGCCACAAGCACGAGTGTGTGCTTGAAAATGAGCAGAGCGACTGCTAAAGGCCCTCCTATCAGCACATGCGCGCTGCATAGGGGAGACCTAATGAATGTGTCCGTCGCTAACGCAACTGGTGCTCATGTAAAGCGCTCTGAACTGTAGGGTCAAGTTTGCTCTATATAAACTTGGGGGAAGGGGGGGGGAAATTTGCTGACTTTGTTTACCTAGCTTGGTACTGTGCTCCGATTCTCAATTTCTGGGAAACTGTTTAGTCTGTATTATCTGGCATGACGGAGCAAAAACGTATTCCGGATCCACTATTGGCACTCCTTGGATGTGTAAAACCTTTACCTGTGGGCATCAGACGTTTCACAGCTACTGCATTGTTGCTAACCAAACGACAGGTGGCCCTTCATTGGGGAAGCAGCACATATCGTATTGAAGCAGCTTGGTTGCGTGATCTATCCTGTTGTGACACTACTAGTGAACTTTATGCCACACTGCTACCTCCGACTTGGCGACTAAGAGTTATATGACAGATGCTCAGAGACTATTTATTGAGGCTGGCTCCTAATGTGGAAGATGACAAGGAAAGAGACATTACATCTCCATGACCACGCTGGAATGTTCTTTTTATTTTGCATTTTTTTATTTGTATTTATTGATATTTCTATTCCCCATTCCCTGGTCTTCTATTTTTCTCCAATCCACTCCAGGTTCTTTCCCTACACTGATATATACTTGCCCTTGACACTTACATTCCAAACTTCATTTTTCTGCCATTCAACTTTCTTTTTCTTACTATTAAACCCTTGGTCCTCTTGTTTCTTTTTTCTTTTTCCCTATCTTTTTCGCAAATTTGTTCAAATTGTCATGATTGCACAAGTGTTTTTTATTCTGCGAGTTCTGCATGCTTTTTGTTTCTTTGCAAAATGCTCTCAATAAAGTAAATAAAAATAAAGATGAATGCTGGGAGACGCCCTGCCAGTAGACTTCCAGTTTCAAAAGGGAAGCTCGGCAAGTGTGCCATTTACAGGCATATGTAAGCCAGTAATATGGGCTTCTACACACATCTTCAAGAAGTATTTATGCCAAGATATCCTGTCCTATTCGGAAACACTGTTGATTTGATGATTCTATACAAAGTTTCATTATTGTTACCCATTCTCTTTTACTGTTCACTGCTTTGATAATTATAAAGCATGTGTGTGAATCTATGAAAGATACAGTGCTGGCAAAGAAAAAAGTTACATACTTGAAACTACAGTTTTTCAGCATTAGTACCTTGCATAGATACACATGCGTTTCTCCCTTCTCCCATTCTGGGGTTCTTTATATAAGATTATATGCATATTAATCTGAGCAGGTGAGTGGAGATCTGTGTTTCTCCACCTGATTGACTAGAGTGCGGGTCATAAAATGAGATAGAAAGGCTACAAGGAGTGTACAAGTAGTCTATAGCTGATTAGGGTTGTAAAATATATATCTAGAAAGCTATATTAACATTGATTGCAAAGAGTGTCCAGCCTGATGCTGAGGAATAACTCAGGCTTGTGAATCTATGAAATGAAATGAAATAGCATTTATAAAGCGCATGGTTACCCGAAGGCATGCCAGCGCTAAGGCAGACTGTAGCAATCAACGTTGGAATAGCCAGGTCTTAAGCTTCTTACGGAAGATGGAATAGTCAGACCCTTTACGTAACTGCAACGGCAAGGACTTCCTAAGTTTAGCGATTCAGAAAAGGGGGTGGTGATGAACAGAGTGTCTGAATTAAGCAGACCACTCTTACCCAGTCCAAAGATCAGGGCTTGATCCATCACCGTTATTTATCTCACTGCACCATCCCAGCTCAGAACCTGGCTACATGCAAATCAGTCTGTCCCTGGCCCAGTGCATCATGGGAACAGGGCAGACTAAACTACCAAGCCAATTCTTTACCAGAAAGGAGACAAGCTACAGGGGACCGGTTTCTGGCATTTCAGCCGTCTTCGGCCCGGCTTGCTTGAATCCTGATGGTGCAGTTAGAAAGGGACTCATGTCTGAGTATACCCTGCCACACCTATAGTGGCCAAAAACGATTCAGAAAAGGGGGTGGTGATGAACAGAGTGTCTGAATTAAGCAGACCACTCTTACCCAGTCCAAAGATCAGGGCTTGATCCATCACCGTTATTTATCTCACTGCACCATCCCAGCTCAGAACCTGGCTACATGCAAATCAGTCTGTCCCTGGCCCAGTGCATCATGGGAACAGGGCAGACTAAACTACCAAGCCAATTCTTTACCAGAAAGGAGACAAGCTACCGGGGACCGGTTTCTGGCATTTCAGCCGTCTTCGGCCCGGCTTGCTTGAATCCTGATGGTGCAGTGAGAAAGGGACTCATGTCTGAGTATACCCTGCCACACCTATAGTGGCCAAAAACGATTCAGAAAAGGGGGTGGTGATGAACAGAGTGTCTGAATTAAGCAGACCACTCTTACCCAGTCCAAAGATCAGGGCTTGATCCATCACCGTTATTTATCTCACTGCACCATCCCAGCTCAGAACCTGGCTACATGCAAATCAGTCTGTCCCTGGCCCAGTGCATCATGGGAACAGGGCAGACTAAACTACCAAGCCAATTCTTTACCAGAAAGGAGACAAGCTACCGGGGACCGGTTTCTGGCATCTCAGCCGTCTTCGGCCCGGCTTGCTTGAATCCTGATGGTGCAGTGAGAAAGGGACTCATGTCTGAGTATACCCTGCCACACCTATAGTGGCCAAAAACGATTCAGAAAAGGGGGTGGTGATGAACAGAGTGTCTGAATTAAGCAGACCACTCTTACCCAGTCCAAAGATCAGGGCTTGATCCATCACCGTTATTTATCTCACTGCACCATCCCAGCTCAGAACCTGGCTACATGCAAATCAGTCTGTCCCTGGCCCAGTGCATCATGGGAACAGGGCAGACTAAACTACCAAGCCAATTCTTTACCAGAAAGGAGACATGCTACCGGGGACCGGTTTCTGGCATTTCAGCCGTCTTCGGCCCGGCTTGCTTGAATCCTGATGGTGCAGTGAGAAAGGGACTCATGTCTGAGTATACCCTGCCACACCTATAGTGGCCAAAAACGATTCAGAAAAGGGGGTGGTGATGAACAGAGTGTCTGAATTAAGCAGACCACTCTTACCCAGTCCAAAGATCAGGGCTTGACCCATCACCGTTATTTATCTCACTGCACCATCCCAGCTCAGAACCTGGCTACATGCAAATCAGTCTGTCCCTGGCCCAGTGCATCATGGGAACAGGGCAGACTAAACTACCAAGCCAATTCTTTACCAGAAAGGAGACAAGCTACCGGGGACCGGTTTCTGGCATTTCAGCCGTCTTCGGCCCGGCTTGCTTGAATCCTGATGGTGCAGTGCTAAAAAAAGGTGATGGATCAAGCCCTGATCTTTGGACTGGGTAAGAGTGGTCTGCTTAATTCAGACACTCTGTTCATCACCGCCCCCTTTTCTGAATCATTTTGTCCACCATAAGCGTGGAAGGGTATACTCGGATGTGAGTCCCTTGCTCATTGCACCATCAGGATTAAAGCAAGCCGGGCCGAAGACGACTGAAATGCCAGAAACCGGTCCCCGGAAGCTTGTTTCCTTCCCAGTATAAGAATTTGCTTGGTAGTCTGGTCTGCCCTGTTCCCATGATGCACTGGGCCAGGGAGAAACTAATTTGCATGTAGCCAGGTTCTGAGCTGGGATGGTGCAGTGAGCTAAAAACGGTGATGGATCAAGCCCTGATCTTTGGACTGGGTAAGAGTGGTCTGCTTAATTCAGACACTCTGTTCACCACCGCCCCCTTTTCTGAATCATTTTGTCCACCATAAGCGTGGAAGGGTATACTCAGATGTGAGTCCCTTGCTCATTGCACCATCAGGATTAAAGCAAGCCGGGCCGAAGACGGCTGAAATGCCAGAAACCGGTCCCCGGAAGCTTGTTTCCTTCCCAGTATAAGAATTGGCTTGGTAGTCTGGTCTGCCCTGTTCCCATGATGCACTGGGCCAGGGACAGACTAATTTGCATGTAGCCAGGTTCTGAGCTGGGATGGTGCAGTGAGCTAAAAAACGGTGATGGATCAAGCCCTGATCTTTGGACTGGGTAAGAGTGGTCTGCTTAATTCAGACACTCTGTTCATCACCGCCCCTTTTCTGAATCATTCCTAAGTTTAGCGGCATTATAGGAGAAGAGCCGGCCGCCGCTTCTAGTCCTCCTAATTCTAGGAACAGACGCCAAATGAAGGTAATTTGAGCATAACTGCCTATGATTATGGTAAATGCAAGATACCAATGCTGCAGAACTGTAGTTCGTGGTAAGTAGCTTTTTTCTTCCTGGAACCTTGGAGGTGAGGTCCTCTATTTGCCCTTAACGACATGAACTGTCTAATGCGCAGTCCTGAATATATGGACAATATATTAAGGTGCAATGTGAGAAAGCATTTATCTTCCTCCAAATCCCTTTGAGGATATTGCTGTCTTTCTGTGCCACAAGGAAATACATTGCTACCATCTTGTGCCTGTTTTTGAGAACCAATTCAGCCCTTTCTTAGATTTATTTTCCCAAATGTGACTTTTAACGCGAAAGCTTTATCATTCATTCAAATCTTTTTATTTTCCTGGCATTTTATTAAAATCTTCAATATTTAACTGATTTTCTTTGACTCATTTATATTATTTTCTTGACCCCGTAAATGTTTTGGTCACTTGTTACACTTGTTTTCCACAGATTTGTCAGAGGAAAAGCCTTGCTGCTTAAGGAATCTATCTAGGTTAAGCCAGATTTTCTTTATAACAAGCAGTCGACTGAATAAGAGCCAGATCGTCTGGCCACATGAAGGCCACTCTACCACTAGTTTAGCTATCCAGTTTCCTTTAGCAAGTAACTAAACTAACAAAGAAGTTGAACAGAGCCTGACATATGCTGTGGGATTTGGATAAACGTACTGAGGCAGCCAAATGCTGTTATTCAGGTGCAGACCATAATGTAAAGTACTGTAAACAGCCAACCAGCTGTATTAAAGGGAAGCAGTTGTTTTAGCACATTACCAGTTTACACTGAGATGTAAATGGGCTGTTGATAGTGCTGTCTGAAAGCTCAAACTATCCATATAGTTCCATTAGGACGGTGGTTACTTAATGCAGAGGTCAGAGGTTATGAGTTGAAAAGAGTAATTTGGAATGTCGGCATTGTAGCATTGTAGCTTTACTCATATAAGCCCAAGAATATAGTATAGTTCCCCCATGCATATTTATCAGATTTTATCGCTGTAATTCAGTCATATTGTGATATCTCAGAATTCCAGGCCCACAGTGGTATCATTACCGGGAATTGTACCACATTTTAATCCTATAGTAAAATCAATGGAGCTACTTCGTTGTTTAGACATTATGATTGTAGTACATAAGTAATGAGAAATTAAATCAAATACTGAGAGTTTGTATTTTTGTTGTTCAATGCAGTGTTCACCTAACTTGCTTTACCTTGTTTCTAAATTATGTTGACATGAATGTGAAAGATTTACATTCTTTGCAACTGTGATTTCCAGGGCAATGCACCTTATGGGAGGAGACTTACCCCCTTCAACGTCAGGAAGTTGTGGCGCTTGCATTAATGGAATGTTGTACATTTTTGGAGGATATGATGATAAAGGTTACAGCAACCAGGTAAGGTCCTTTAAAGAATATGTTTCTTTTGCAAGCATAATGAAACTTTTAATCCCACATAATCAAGTGGTTTGTTTGGGCACCTTTATAGATTCGGCTTTATGAATGACATGGAACAGCATTCATATAAACCAAAAACTGACTGTTAATAGCGAATATGTACTGTGGTGTGAGAGGTGGAACTGTTGGGTTTGCAACCTATTTTGCTGCCATCATGCTTCAATAAAAGGTTTTTGCATTTACATTGTATTCGTTTAACAGCAGTGGTTGAAAAGGAGTCTAGTCGTCAAAGAAATAATTAGATTGTGTATTGCATTACCTAGTGACTACAATAAGGTTAATTCAGTGAGGCTCTGTTATCTTTCACATGTCCGATTACATTAATTTATTGTTTGGGATCCTCCCTGTTCTGGTTGTAGGAAGCAAAGTATTACTTAAGAGAGCCTTGTTCAGAATGTGGGACACAAAATGAGGTGAAAAACTAGAAAGTATCTAGAAATGCCTTAGAAAGGAAGTGGTATACATTGTTTTAATTGTCCATCCTTATGCTGGCACATGTAACACCTCAAGAAAGTTCTGCATTCATAGATAAAATAACTTATCACTTAGGGCAATTTGTGGTGGGTTTGGATCATCAAGAAATGGATGCTCTTTTATGAGCTTGTGTTTTCTCCCCCTTTCTCAACTCTGATGACAATGAAAGCCATCGAGGCTAAAAAAATGTGTTGAGGTTGCGCAGTGACCCTGCTCCTGCTTCCTGATCTAAAAGAACATGCAGAACTTTAAGATACATGCTGGCCCTTGAATCGACTTTTGCCAACCTATTCAGTGTGGTTCCAGTGAAGATGATGGCCTCGCTATAGATACCGTAGGCTGCGACCAGGCTTCCCCCTACGAACCGATCCACACAGCAATGTTATGTTATGTTATTAAATTTTATAAGGCGCTCAGCTACCCAAGGGTTTCCTGGCGCCGCCTGCAGAGGTCAGAAACAAATATGGAAGGAGGCTTATTGATTGAAAAGCCAGGTCTTCATTATCCTACGGAAATGCACAAAACTAGGCTCATTTCTTAAAGACAGAGAAAGAAAATTCCATAAAGTAGGCCCTAGGCAATTAATCAATCAATCAATAACATTTATAGAGCGCGCTACTCACCCGTGAGGGTCTCAAGGCGCTGGAGCTACTGCTCGAAAAGCCAGGTCTTGAGGTGTTTCCTGAAGATGAGGTGGTCCTGGGTCTTTCGTAGGTGTGCGGGAGGGAGTTCCATGTTTTGGCTGCCAGGTAGGAGAATGATCTTCCTCTGGCGGTGGTTCTGCGAATCCGTGGGACGGTGGTGAGGGTGAGGCTGGCGGATCGGAGCTGGCGGTGGGAGTGTAGAACGAGAGGCGGTTGTTGAGGTATTCGGGGCCCATGCCGTGGAGTGCTTTGTGTGCGTGGGTGAGGAGCCTGAATGTGATCCTCTTGTTGACGGGGAGCCAGTGCAGGTTTCTCAGGTGGGCGGATATGTGGCTGTGGCGAGGGATGTCGAGGATTAGTCGAGCAGAGGCGTTTTGTATGCGTTGTAGGCGTTTCTGAGGTGGGCGGATATGTGGCTGTGGCGAGGGATGTCGAGGATTAGTCGAGCAGAGGCGTTTTGTATGCGTTGTAGGCGTTTCTGAAGTTTGGCAGTGGTCCCTGTGTATAGGGCATTTCCGTAGTCCAGTCGGCTGGTGACGAGGTCCTGGGTGACCGTCTTTCTGGTTTCGGTGGGGATTCATCGGAATATCTTTTGGAGCATGCGCAGGGTGTTGAAGCATGATGACGAGACTGCGTTGACTTGTTTGGTCATTGTGAGTCCAGGATGAATCCCAGGTTGCGTGCGTGGTCCGATGGTGTCGGTGCGGAGCCCAGTGCTGAGGGCCACCAAGAGTCGTCCCAGATGGATGGGGATTGTCCGAGGATGAGGACCTCCGTCTTTTCTGAGTTCAGCTTCAGGCGGCTGAGCTTCATCCATTCTGCGACGTCTTTTATTCCCTCCTGTAGGTTGGTTTTGGCAGTGGCTGGGTCTTTGGTGAGGGAGAGTATCAGTTGGGTGTCGTCGGCGTAGGATATGATGTTGATGTTGTGTTTGCGTGCGATGGCGGCGAGGGGCTCATGTAGATGTTGAAGAGGGTTAGGCTGAGCGAGGAGCCTTGGGGTCCACCGCAGATGATCTCGGTGGCTTCTGAGCGGAAGGGAGGGAGACGGACTCTCTGGGTTCTGTCGGAGAGGAACGAGGTGATCCTGTCCAGGGCCTTTCCTTGGATCCCAGTGTTGAAGAGGCAGGTTATTAGGGTGCGATGGCATACGGTATCGAAGGCTGCAGAGAGGTCCAAGAGGATGAGGGCGGTTGTTTCTCCCTTGTCCATCAGGGTCCTGATGTCAGGGGCCGCGGTGAGGGCAGTCTCGGTGCTGTGGTTGGCTCGAAATCCGGACTGGGATGGGTCGAGCGAGTTGTTTGTCTCGAGGAAGGCAGTCAGCTGTTTATTGACGGTCTTCTCAATGACTTTGGCTGGGAAGGGGAGGAGAGAGATGGGGAGGAAGTTCTTGAGGTCTTTGGGGTCCGCTGTGGGTTTTTTCAGCAGGGCGTTGATTTCTGCATGCTTCCAGCTCTCGGGGAAGGCAGCTGACGCGAATGAGCTGTTTGACGTTCCGGAGATGGGGTGCGATGATGGTGTCGGCTTTGTTGAAGATATGATGAGGGCAAGGGTCCGAGGAGAAGCCGGAGTGGATGGAGTTCATGACGTTGGTGGTGTCTTCAGTGCTGATGGGGGTCCAGGCGCTGAGGGTGGTGGTGGTGGTGGGGGTTGCTGGTTCGGTGAGTGGAGGCGGAGTCTGGGGTCCGAAGCTGTCGTGTATATGTGCGATCTTTCAGTGGAAGAACGTGGCAAGGGAGTTGCAGAGTTCTTGTGACGGTGTGATGTCGTTGTTGCTGGCGCTGGGGTTGGAGAGCTCTTTGACGATGTTGAAGAGTTCCTTGCTGTTGTGGGTGTTGTTGTCTAGTCGCTCTTTGAATGATGTCCTTTTGGCTGTGCGGATCAGCTGGTGGTGTTCGCGGGTGGCGATCTTGAGGGCTGTCATGTTTTCTGTGGTTCGTTCATGGCGCCAGGTTTTTTCGAGGGATCTGCAGGATTTCTTGGATTCTTAGGGGACGTCTGTGAACCATGAAGTTTTCCTGTTGCCGGTCCTGCTTGGGGGGTTCTTCAGTAGTGCAAGGTCGTCGGCGCAGTTGGTGATCCACTGTGCGAGGTTGTGGGCTGCGTTGTTGGTGTCGGCGGTGTCGGCTGGCGGGTTCTGGCTCAGCGATGAGTGGAGCTGGTCTGTGGTGATTTTGTTCCAGTATCTGCGGGGGGTTAGTTGCATGTGGTGGTGGGCTGTGTTCTTTTCAAAGGTGAAGTGGATGCATCTGTGGTCGGTCCAGTGTAGTTTGGCGGAGTGGCTGAAGGATACGTGGTTGCTGGCGGAGAAGATGGGATCGAGCGTGTGGCCAGCGATGTGGGTGGGGGTGTTCACCAGTTGCTTGAGTCCGAGGTAGGCGAGGTTGTCGAGCAGGGTGGTGGTGTTGTTGTCGCTGTTTTTCTCCAGGTGGAAGTTCAGGTCTGCAAGGAGGATGTATCCTGGTGAGGCTAGGGCGTGCGGGCTGATGAGGTCGGCGATGGTGTCGCTGAATTGTGTGCGTGGGCCCGGGGGTCTGTAGATGAGCGTTCCTCTAAGGGTGATCTTGGGGTCGGTGTGAATCTGGAAGTGTGAGTGTTTGGCGGCAGAGAGTGTGTCTTCGGTGGTCGTCGTGATGTTGATGGTGTTCCTGTAGACAATGGCGATTCTTCCTCCTGTTTGGTTGACGCGGTCCTTCCGGGTGATCTTGTAGCCGTCCGGGATGGCTATGGCGATGTCGGGGGCTGAGGAGGCGTTCATCCAGGTTTCCGTGAGGAAGGCGACGTCTGGTGCTGTTGTGTCGATGAGGTCCCATAGTTCGACGGCGTGCCTGTGGATGGAGCGGGTGTTGAGGAGGATGCACTTGAGGTGGTTGTTGTTGTTGCGTGGTTTGGTGGGGGGTCTGCAGGCTCGGAGGCAGGTTTATTTGCAGGCTTGACAGGTGAAGGATCCGTTGAGGGGGGCGGAGTTGTATCTCAGTCGGGTGCTCTGGGTGCGGCGGGGCCAGGGGTTCTGGCGCTGGGCGCGCCTTCAGCTCGCCGGTGGCGTGCCTGCTGCGTGGCCACTGCGCGGCCTCCATATGAGGGGGAGAGGGAGGAGCAGCTGGGAGGCGGGAGCGGGGCGGCCAATGGGTAGCGAAAGGACGGGGCCGCGGGGTACGCGAGCGGCGGGAAAAAAGTGGCACAGAAGGCAAGAGGGGGCGGGCAAGAGAGGGTAAAAGAAGTAACAACCGCCTACTCTAGATAATCTGTATCTAGGGACCCCAAATTTTGTCTGACTATCTGAACGAAGAGAACGAGGAGGAACGTACAGTTGAGCAATAGATCTCAGATACAGGGGGCCTTATCCATTTTTATCTTGTACATATAGGTTAAGGTCTTCAATTTCATGCGATTCTCCACTTTCAGCCAGTGGAGATCGCGTAAGGAACTAGACACAGAAGAGAATTTGGGAATTTGGCAGAGCACTCGGGCAGCAGCATTTTGAACAATATGTATCTTATGAATCATCTCCTTATTAGCTCCACGACAACTGCTCCTCAAGGACCAGCTTAAGCAAAAAGGGATCAGGACCAGAAGGCAAGCGGTGCTCGCCTGCCTGAATCCTCAAAACACCACACTGAACTGTAGATACGTCAAATTTCTCGCGATGGTCGAGCAAAGAATTCCAAGACCGCTAAAACCGGGGATCAATAATGTAGACACAGGTTATCAAGCAGACTGTCAGAAGGAAGTAAGGGAACCCACTGTCCAATCTTTGTAAAAAGGCGCATCGACAGCCACACTGTTCTTTTATTTAATTATATGCTCAATTTTTTAAACGGTTTTAAATCATGATATTTTATGATCTTTTTGTAACATGTTTGCACTGGTTTTAATTAACTATGCATAATAAACTTTACCTTACCTTACCTTACCTCCTTATTAGCTCCAAGAAAAAGGATGTTGCCGTAATCCAGGCGAGAAGTAATCAAAGCCTGGATGACAGTTATTTTTGTAGATTCCGGCAGCATCCATAAAATCTTTTTGAGCCATCTAAGAATGGCGAAACAAGTTGCAGCTACCTTTATGGCTTGAGGCCTCATTGAAAGCTGATCGTCAATTACAAAACCCAGATTGCGGGCTTGTTTAGTGGGCTGAGGGTTAACACCCAATTCAGGAGGCCAGTGTTGGGGGCCACAAAGTTCTTTTTTTCCCCAGTTCCCCAGAATGAGCACCTCTGTCTTTTCTCCATTAAGCTTAAGCGAATTGACTTGCATCCACTGCATGATTTTACTCAATCCGGCTTGAAGAAAAGAGGGCCCGAAGGCTCCTTTAGCAGAAAGAGAAAAGACTATTTGGGTGTCGTCAGTGTAGGAAAAAATTGACAGCCCCGCCTCCTCCGCAATATCAGCCAATGGTTAAACATAAATGATAAACAATAACAGGCTGAGAGTCAAACGCAACCCTCCCTGCTGCCAGCGGATCTGGCGAGCCAAGTAGTACGTGGTGGCACATGCAGGGCTGCGAAGTCTGTGCTCTTCACCCACTCTCATGCGGCATAATCAAGATGGCGGACCGCAAAACCTGTGATGTGGTCTCCCACTGCTATCCTCACCTCTCTGATGCCATACCAGTTGTTGGGTACTTCTGCCACCATCCCAGCTCAGGCCCCAGACCCAGCTCTCAGTCTCAGCCCCAATCGCGCAGGATGGGGATGACACATTCCACATCTAGAGGTTAGGGAGGACGCAGAGCGGCCCATACTTATAAATGTCCCAACTCACTCTGATCGGTGTCTGGTCTGCTCAATATTTTTTCAGCCCTACAGCGCCAGTTAAGATGGTGGCCTGGCCATGGAGACTCTACCACAGGGACTATCCGATGTTGTTACTCTGTTAAGTTATGCCTGTTTCCCCGGATGCTGGGGACTCATCATTATTTGAAGCCCATGCTGCCTCCAACGCTACCAATTGCGCTATTATTATTATTTAAGAGACTTATAGTGCGCACAGCTACCCCAAGGGGAATCCCGGCGCAAGCCAAAGTAGGGGGGATGTGAAAGAGCTGAGTATGCGAATTAAAAGAGCCAGGTCCTTAGACCCCTACAAAAGTCAAAAGGAACTCAGAGTTTCTCAAAGAGACTGGAAGGGAGTTCCAAAGTTGAAGGCCTAAATAGGCGAAAGAGCTTCCTTTCATACGGTATAGGTGGAATCTTGGTACAGTGAACCAAGTCTGTGGAGAAGATCTCAGAGAACAGGATGGAAGATAAGGATGGACCAAGCCCAGAATATATTTGTGAGTAGTTCTAGATTTAGCCTAAAACATGGAGCATAAGGCTTTGAACTTCATGCAGTAAGCTAATGGAGCTCAAGGAGAAGATTAGAGGCTGAGGCAAATTTGAGTGACCGATAGAGAAGCCTAGCGGCTGCATTCTGCACAAGCGGCAGCCAATGGATAATTGATTTATCAGCTCCCAGGTATAACACATTGCCATAGTCCATTCTGGAGATAATAAGAGCTTGGATCACAGTCCTTTGTACTGAGAAGGGGAGCAGCCAGAAGATCTTTTTCAGTCATTTTAGTACCGCAAAACAAGTAGCTGTCAACTAAGCCACTTGTTTCATGGATAATTATTCACCAACATGAAACCCAGGTTCTTAAACTTATTTGTAGGTGTAGGGGGAGCACCTAGCTAGATGGGGCAGTTACGCGGTCCCCAAAGATCGGGCCTCTTGCCCAGAATTATGACTTTTGTTTTAACCCCTTTGAGCGTGAGCAGGTTGTTATGCACCCATAGGGAGATCTTATTCAATCCCGAACTGAGTACCCCTGCGCAGACTACAAAGAAAAAATAATCAGAATGTTGTCAGCTGTGCAGAAGAGAGGCAGGGCAGAGTTTCCCACCACCTCCGCTAGAAGACGGATGCAGATGTTAAATAACATTGGCCTCAGCACCAAGACCTGCGGAACTCCAAAAGTAAGGACATGGGAGATAGACCTGGCAGATGAAGAGGAAACTTGAAAGGTTTGGTCCTTAAGAAAAAAGCTGAACCACTCCAGGGGCACACCATCAAGATCAAGAGCCATCAGCCCAACCAGGAGGGTGTGGTGGGACACAGTGTCAAAGGCAGCGTGAGGTCTAATAAGATGAGTGTCACTGTTTCTTCTTCATTCAGGCGCTGCCTTAACAACTCGTTTACCCCCAAAAGGGTGTATTCCATTGAATAACCTGCCCTAAAGCTGGACTGGGAGGGATGAAGGAAATTCTGGGATTCCACAAAGGAGGTTAGTTGGCTATTAACACGTTTCTTCAGAATTTTAGAGAAAATAGGCTACAAAAAAATAAGATGAAAATTAAAGAAATTAGTACAATCAAGATTCACTTTTTTTTAGGAGAGGAAGGACCATTACGGGTTTCCACTTCTGAGGAACCACCCCTTCATTCAAGGAAGCAGTAAGAAGGTCCATAATCATGGATAGTAAGTTGGGGTCCTGCTGAGGAAACAAATAGGCGGGAAGAGGATCTAATGGAGAGCAAGATTTAATGGATTGGAGAATACAGTTAAAAGACGTAATGTCCAAAGGGCGCCAGTTATTAAGGTTGGATGAAGTGCTAGCAGTGGGCTGAGGGGTAGATTCATTAGCGGAGAGGAAATTCTGAGTGACTGCTGATGACTCTGCATCAATCGATTGTACTTTATGTGAATGGTTGCTCGTCAGTTGGGAATGAATAGTTTCAACTTTTTGGGTGAAAAAGAGGACAAGTTCCTCACATTAAATGTGGGAAAGAGGAGAGATGGGGAGGTTGATGGAACATGGGTCCGAGTATTTCCTTCACCACCTTAAAGAGCGTTTTGGCACAGTTTTGAGTGCTTCAAATCTTTTTGGAGTAGATGTTAACTTGAGCAGATTTGCAAGGCCCATGATACTTTTTTGAGCTACTTTGTAGTTAGTTTTGGAGTCTTCTGTGTAAGATTATCTCCAAAGCTTTTCGAGGACCTTGCATTGTTTTTTTTTCAGATTTTAGCGTTTCATTGAACCAAGGGGTAGGAGGCAAAAGTTGGCCAGAACTTTTTATAGAGGCCAGTAGACATTTTTTCCACAGCCCCCAAAGCCAAATTTGGATAAGATCATGGTCCGAAATTGACAGTTGTTTAGAATCTGGTCTATTGTCAAGAAGTACAATATTGAAGCCTGGAACATTCAGTTTAGACCAGCTCCTGTTTTTTGCCTTTGAGGCCGAATAAGAGGGAGTGAGGGTTGATTCAATTCTAAATACTGATGGGCACTGCGGAGTGATCAGACCAGAGTAAGGGGTGGGGGGAGAGATAACCAAGTCAGACAGATTGGAGAAAATTGAGTCCAACAAATGACCTGCAACATATATAGGTCCGTGGTTGCAGTTTCAAGTTAAAAGCCCCAAGATCCGCAATGAGAGAGACACTTTTGGAGGAATTAAGGTCATCCAGATGAAGGTTAATATCACCCAAGATCTTAAAATTAGCTGATTTTAAACTATGAGGAGCAGCTGAATCTGAAAAGGTGAGACACCAGTTCCCAGCTTTGCCAGCGGAGCAATGCACCAGAATACTAGAGAACATAAATCTAGGAGTAAGTGAATGGGCAAAAAGTAGTGATTCACAATTAGGGGCAGTGAAATCTTCAATTTTACATTTGATAGTATTCTTGAATACAATTCCCATTTCGCAGCCTACCCTATGGTGCCTATCCTTCCTGACTAGGGAATAGTTAGGCAAAAGAGCCGCCACTACATCCGGCGCAGAACCCTCATGGAGCCAGGTCTCTGTAAAAAACATTACTCTACTGCTGGACCTGATAAACTCCTGGCACAATCTTGGTGTCTGAGAGTCTGGTGGTCCCAATATGTCAAGCATCTGGAGCATTTTGTTTTTCCAGGCTCCTAGTTGATCTACTTTCTGATTTACCCATGCATTTGATTCCAACCTGGTCCTGCGCTGTATCTAATAAGGTCTAATCTGTTTATGTTCTGAACCTGGCATGGTCCTGATTGATACTGTTTACTACACTATGTGACCTGTCCCTCATTGTGTGGCTAGCCCCTGCTATGCCCATTCTGCACAAGATCTATGGTGCTCCTGTGTGAAATTGATTCTCTTTGTGGAGGAGGTTAGTTGGAATCTCCATGTCTTAGAAGTTTGGCCATGGCGGACTAAAAGCAACGCAAGGAAAAGGATGGGAAGGGCAATCGTAAAAGGTCAAAAGAAGAACCTCCCTTCGCAAATGTCCCATCAAGAATAAACCAGAAAGTTCCACCACCTTAGAGGCAATCATGAAAAAACTCACTGAGGTGCATGACATAGCCAGAAGCACCAAACAAATACTGATCTCTTGTAAGCAGAGGTTTCAGGGATTTACAAGGATTTTAGGGACCTTAGCCTTCGGATGTCCAATGCAGAATCCAGAATTGGGATGGTGGAAAACTGTATAATTGCTCATCACAAGAATATACCTAGATCCGATACAATGATAACTTCGCTTAAACAAGAAATTACCGACTTGGAAGACTGCACCAGATGTAGTAATCTCCAGATATTTGGTCTCCCCGAAGATGCAGACTCTGAACCCCCTTCTGCATTCGTCTTCTTGGAAAAATGGCTCCCATTAACCCTGGGCCTTTTGTTTGATGAGACTTCTAAATTGAATGTGCTCACCAGATACCTATTCACAAAACCAAAGTTCCTATGACCTCTCAAGTTCTGATCTTTAAGCCCCTTCACCAGCAAAATACTGAGTTGATTCAGGCTCCAGGATCTCCAAAACTCAAGACTATGCACACTAGAAGGAAGGTATTACTACTGTTCAGGAAAACCTTTGCAGACAGAGCAATCCAATAATCTTTTGTGGGGCCATCCAAGTTCAGGATTCTCTTCAAAGGTCCAACACATATCTTTTTGAATCCTACAGAACTAATAACCTTTCTTCACAATACTTTTGAATCACAAATGGGGGAAAGTAGTGATCAGCCAGACCTACCTGGTTACTATATGTTTGCTTACCATGGTAAACGCAACCCTAGGGCTCAATCTGGGCCCTGTTTTTGCCTTGCTGATTTATATCTGTTAAAGACTTTCAAGACGCCAGGGAACTCTGCCTTCCTACTACATATCACCTACAACGGTTGATGCCCCGAAACAGTATAAAATGGTCTGCTTGATCTCTGGCAATCTGCTTTAGATGATCCAGACATACCAGTACCCTACTGAACCTGTGAAGAGGCTTGTGGCTTTCTTTTCTAGACTCACTGTCTGCTTTATTCTGTTTATTACAGTTTCTGACCTCCGGCCTGCATTACCATCTCCATTAGAAGTATATTGTACTGTGCTATGTTGTTTCCATATTATCTCTGTTTTCTTGTAGTACTCATTTGGTACACACAAAAGCTGTATCTGATCTAACACCACGTTACTTGTTTTACTTAGGTTTCCCATGTTGCATACAGTACCCATAACAGTTTGCATGTTAACCTGTGCTACATTTACAAGTTGCAAATGATTTGTACATTAGTTTGGTTCTCACGTAGGGGCAGGGCCACCTTGCTGCCCCCTGGGACAAGTTCTAATTACAAAGATATTATATTCCCATGAGAAAGTGCCATAATACCTTAGGACTTGTATGTTTAAGTACGCTAATGCTGTATAGCATTCACCAAAGGTCTGTCTTCAAGTGTGAGTTTTGTTAGGATTGAATCGCTCCACAAATTGCCCTGGTGGTGGTGGTTGGTGGGGGGTGGCTTTAGATTGCTCGGATTTAACATTAAGCTTTTCCTGTGTTATCTGATTCACCCTGTTTACAGTCTGTTTGATATATGAGTACTGTTCAATGCTTAGTGTTGATAAGAGGGATTCATGCAGGTTGACCTTTACAGATCTGAACATTGTTTGGGTCCCCCCTGACTGACAGATAGATGTGTCCTAATGGCCAAAGTGTTGAATAATTGCCCTGTTACATAAGCTTCCTTGTCGCCTATGCAGGTGTTGGTGGGGAGCGTTCCTGTCCCCCCCTCGTGAGCATGATCGTGTATACTTTTTTGTCTCCTTGAGGCTCCTCTCCCATTTTGTAGGGAGTCCTCATGTTTTTTGGTTTGATTCTCATTTTCCCCTCTCTATCTGCATGATTTTTCCCCTCTACAGAGCCATGTTACCCCTTAAAATGCATCCTATCTATTGGTTGCTAGTTCGCTCACGACCACCACTTACACAAAATAGATCATTATGGCCCTTTCCACCTGTTCTATAGCTATATTAAAAGTTGTCTCCTTAAACACAAAAGGGCTTAACAATACTGTGAAGCATAGTAAGATCTCTGACTACTGCCATAGTTTTTCTACAAGAAAAAAAAATTGGTTACAAAGAAGCCATCTTTATGTGCGCTGGCTGGGTACACAACCTCCCCTGCTCCCCGACAGTGCCTAAGACAAATGGGGTAGTTCCCCTAATATCCAGGAACGCTGACCTGCCAGTCATCACCTCAGAACAGGATGATAGTGGCAGATTGTTGATTACCTGACTTCAAGTGGTAAACTCAGAAGTATTTGCAATAAACATATACACTCCTAATGCTGACAAACCTGCTTTCTGGTCCAAATTAACTACTATGTTGGCACTGCTTCCCAGTAAATCCTGTATAATTGTGGGAGGTGACTTTAACTTACCAACGTATACTATTCTAGACAGGAACTCAGCATCTAAATATAGAACCCCTAAGGCCCATAAAGCAATGCACTCACTTTGTACATCACATGCACTAGCAGATGTTTGGAAGCTACAATGACTTCACCTTCTTCTCCCCCCCACATAATAATAGAATTGATTAAATTTGTGTAGACCATTCCCTGTTACAAGACACCTATTCCACTTCCATTAAACTCATCACCATCTCTGATAATGCAGCCATCTCTGTTTCTCAGTATTCTGCCCCGTCAGGCTAAATCCTGAGCATGGCCAATGAATACCGAAATTCTACAGAACTAAATGGATGTACAAGAATTAAGCTGCAAGCTTTCATTATTGTTAGAAGAGAAGACACCCTCAGTCGCCTCTTCAGTTACAATTTGGGATACTTTGAAATGCTTCCATCTGAAAGAGACTATTAGTTATAGATTCCTTACCTTAGAATTACTCCCAGGCGTCAGACTGGATCCAGAGAATTTTTTCTTCAGCAGTACCCATACGTGTTGGTAGGTGGCGCCGGTCAACTCTGCATCTGTTGTTGGCGTCATGGTTGCCAGGATGACGTAGCGGTGTCTACTTAGATGCCGCCCCTGTGTTCTGACGTCAGTTCTTTCTTTTTCCACGCCAGCCTAGCGCAGATCTGGAGAGAGCTTGCCCCTTAGTCCTTTTTTGACTAAAGTTTTTTTCGACTTTTGCCAACTTCTTTTTAGAGTCTTCGACTCCTGGTGCTCAAGGAATGTCCTGCGAGGTCTGTCACAAACTGATGACTGACGGACCTACATCTCGTGTGTCTCTGGTGCCTGAAGCGCAACCACAACCTGAAGTCGTGCTCCGACTATCGGACCATGAATCCGGAATCTGTGCGGAAGCGGTCCCAAAAGCTTCTGGAGGCCTGGCAGTTGGTTCTGTGTCACTCCCGGTCTCACTCGAGGGGAAGGTCTCGAGATCAGTCACTGAGCCACCAGATCTCTGTCTCCGGTACCTGACTCAGAGACGACTCCGTGCCTCTCCCCATTTCTGAGAGCTGGGAGCTTTCCTTGCCCAGCTTCGTAAGTTCTACGAAGCCCTCCATCAAATCTTTGGACAAACTTTCTCCACTGGTGGTGCCTTTGGGCCCTGCGGAGACAGTCGGGGGCCCTGGGCCTTCAATGCCAGCGGCTCCCGTGCCAGAGGGCCCCTGTGGATCCAGGCCTGGCCAGTCGACCTTACTCAACCTTCCCCAACGCCGTCCCTATTCTTTTCCCAGAGATGGACCCCGAGTTGACCGATGACAGTCTACATCGAATCCGACGCCGAAGGGTACTTTTGTTCCCTTGTTCATCCCAGGTGTTCCCTATCGACCTGACGTTGGTGATGAGGACTGGGAGGGGTCGCTGAACCCTTTGGCAGACCAGCTGGAAGAACCCGACTGAAGAGAGGAATTGGGTGATGCCAGTGGTCTGGACACTTCACCAGGACTTGGCATGCTTTCTCCCCCTACCATTGGCTATGGAGGAGGGAGAGTCCTATGCTGTGGTGATGCGTAGGGCAGCCATGCCTTGGGCCTGGATCTCCATACAGTGGCAGTCAGGACTGATCTCCTGACTGAGGTGTTTCCACCTGCGGTAACTTCCTCTGAACCTCTTTTGCCCTTCAATGAAGCCCTCACGGACGTCCTTCTGGGCACTTGGTCCAAGCCCAACACAGGGGCTCCTGTGGAACGACAATTACCCGCTGTCAGCGCCCGGCCCCGGGTGATCCCATTTTCCTCACCCAACACCATTCCCCCGAGAGCTTTGTGGTCCAAGCTTCTTCTTCCAAGGGCACATTCCCTTGTGCTCCTCCAGACAGGGAATCCAAGAAGCTGGATCATCTTGGGAAGCAAATGTTCTCTTCTTCCAGTTTGCCACTGCGGTCCGTGAATACCGCGTGCCTCTTGGGCTGATACGCCCATACTATCTGGGATACGGTTGTGCAAGTGCTGCCTCAGTGCCCTCGGAGGAGGCCCGGGCCGTTCAATCCCAGGCAGTTAAACAACAACAATGGTTCTATCGGGGATCACAAATAATTTGAACAATCTGTAATTAATACATATCCAAACAACATATCCTGTGAAGGATATAAGAAGACACACACTACCGAATATGGTTCTCAAGAAAGATCTATTTAGTATAAACCTTGTTATGAATTAATTAACAATTTCTGAATGGCTGTTCAAAAGAAAGAAACACATAGACTATGTATACATTTAGTGATCAGGTCGTGACTGTTGACAAGGTGCTGTACAAAGCTAAAGCAAATGACAAATAATCATACATATAGACAAAACATTAGATCATGGATGTTCACTTTTGAATACAATTGTCACAACTGGATGAATTATTCCCTTGTTTTGTTGAGACTTTGTGTGAATGGATACACCTAAAGAACGTTGACGAGTCGACCCTATATAATAGTGCAGATTTGTATGCATCTGTGTCGGGTCTTCATCAGGACTCAAGGGGGGAAGTAAGACTGCCTGTGAATGTAAAACAAGGGAAGGAGGAGTCAGAACCATGTGTGTGCCAGTGGTAAATAATGAAGTTAAGGGGACCCTATGGGGCTCACCTGAATGAACGTATATACTTTCTTGAGTAGTTCCTTCAAGAGGGGCAGGAGAATGTCAGCCGACAGACTCGATAATCATTCATGAAGAAGTGAATTCTATAAAACAAGCAAGGCACAAATCAGGCCTCTGCTAAGGATCTCAGGTACTATATACCCTGATTGCAATCGTGGTAGAGGATGTGCATGCCTTATTCCTTTGTATTAATTGATCTTCTACACCAGCCGGTGGAACGGTCCCGCCATAGCAATCACCTGCAATGAAAAAGTGGGGGAGCCTATAGTTAGCCCAACGCAGGGGGAACTCGGGAATATCTCATTACATCCTGGTGAACTGTGAAATGGTGATAGAGGAATAATGAAAGTCCCATGCAGCTTACAGTCTTCCATAATCTGCTTCATTATACGTGGTACCCAAGAACAAGTGGCGGTGTCCCTATGATATTACAAGTCCCTCGGGGATAGTGGCGGGTGAAATATGTGGTTAAGTGGAATGAAACACGGAGGACTGAATAATATTGGTGCCTCAGGTGAATTAAGTGCTTATACCGAATCAATTAGAACGCTCTACACTAAGGCGTGCTGATGTAGTCATTCAGTTGTAATTACCGCACCACCCTAGTAGACTATTCGAGGAGTGTAGCGTGTTTTACATTAGGCTTGTACAGAAGTCCTATACTTGAGAAGCTAAAATCCCCAGGCTGTGCTTTAAAAATCGGGTACCAGCTCTGGTTTAATAGGGGATAAAAGTCCAGCTTTCATATCATGACTGACCATTTGTGAAGTGGTGCGTAGTTGGCACAGTGCTACATAAGAGTGTGCCACTATGTCTGAAAACGGGTAATTAGCTGCTGCCCCGTCATAAGTACATAAGAGTGTGCCACTATGTCTGAAAACGGGTTATTATCGGCTGCCGCGTCACGGTGAAGTTAAGGTTAAGTGAAGCAGGTCCTGCGCTGCACAATCGAGGCGCGCTTTGGAAGTAATAGGTACAGTCTTCGCTAATGAAATGGGTGTAGGATTCCACTTTGTTAAGCCGAGCTTAATTATTAGCACGAACACACTAGGTGTCTCAAGGGCATGCAAACTCCTACTCAGATAACCCAGTGCGGGACACTTTAGGAAAGCAGCGAGGACGTCCGCGTTCGTCTCCGCGTAGCTCTGAATGGCACCGGAGGCCTGCGTGCGGTCCCTATTTGACCTGCGCGGCCGTGCTGTGTACGTGTCGGTTCGTGTGTATGGAAGGCAAGGCACCGACAGAGTGCATAGTTCCGATGGGAATCGGATCCTGTCAGTGTACCAATCATTTTATGTCTGTCGAATATGAAAAGGGATAGTTTGGCATTTATAAACATAACAACCTGTATGTCATATCCTTGCTATACTTGAAATAATCAAATTGTGCCCATACATCGTGTCAATAATTACACTTATTCTACATAGATGAATTCAGAAAACTATCGTTTGGCCTTTCTACATATCTGGATGCCATACACTGTTACAGAAAGAACAATTTTCTTGCATAGCGTGATAAAAGTGAAATGGTAGTACATTTTGTGTAGTTATTATGCAAGTACAGTGACACATTGCAAATCGAACAAAAAGTACAATTTTCTTGGATAGATTGATGAAAATGAAATGGCTGTACATTTTGTGTTGGTATTATGTGAATACAGTGACAAGTTGCAAATCGCAAGATGTAATTATAGATGGACATGATTGTAATACACTGTGCTTTTGTCTCATGCCATAATCGCCATGGTATATATACAGGTCTAGAATGCACCAGAAAGCACTTTCGCCTAGTTGTTTATAAAGGCCCATCCAGCATAAGGACACATTTTTCACACAAGTACCTCACCCTTGAGCTTCGGTGAAGCCCTGTGTGATGTGGGTGGGACCAGAGGTAATCATGTGTCTAACATTGTGATGTTATACGATTGTGGGGACTATAGTAGTGAGCACCCACTCCTGGAATGATGTATGTCTCATTACTCCTGGAATGATGTATGTCTCATTACATGTAGATCTAAAGCATGTGTCTAGCCACAGATAACCGTCTGAGCTACGTCCGCATAAGGTCGACTTAGAGTCTACTCATTTGTAAGTTTCCTCTTGTTCATTTAGCCCATGGGTCACCGACTCGATGGTATGAATCCACCGACATTCCTTGAAATTAAGCGAGTTTGCGATATTGCCACCTCTTGGATGTGGAACCACTTTTTCAAGTACCCACCACTCAAGTTGTTTGTGAGTATGACCATTAGCAGAGTAGTGTTCTACTAGGGGGGGTCCGTGGACCTTGCATTTTAATCTACTTTGATGTTAGAGGATTCTGTTCTTTACTTTTTGAGTTGTCTGGCCTACGTAGATCAATTGGCAAGGGCATTTTATCGCATAGATGACATTTTGGGTATTGCAGTTTGTGAATTCTCAACATAAGCATGGCTGTCCCAGGCAGTGGCAGATGGGAGAGACGCAGCCAAATTCACAATCCGATGTGGACTAGATACTAGGCAGAACGATTGCCACGTCGGTAGCCCCTTGGCATCAGACAGTTGGGTCTTGCAAATCGTCCAAAGAGGCTACTTCCTCCCCTTTGAGACTATCCCTACCTCCATGCCACCGTCTCTTGACCACATGTTGGAGTATAATTTGGCGTTTCTCAGCCAGGAAGTTTCAGCTCTCCTTGGCCAAGAGAGAAAGGGTCCCTGCTCCAGAAGTAGGTCGGGTTGCTATTCCTGCTACTTTTTGGTGCCCAAGAAAGACAAAGGCATGCATCCTATACTAGACCTCAGGGCTCTCAACCGCTTCCTCTGGACGAAGAACTTCAAAATGCTTACTTTGGTTCAGGTCTTGTCAGTCCTGAGGACTGGATGATGGTGTTGGACTTGCAAGATGCCTATTTCCATATCCCCGTCTTGCCAGCCCATCAACGCTACCTGAGGTTCACGGTAGGTCACGAGTATTTTACATTCCCTCTACTCACCTTTGGCCTTACCAGTGCCCCTTGGATGTTCACCAAGGTGATGGCGGTGGTCGCAGCTCACCTGCGTAGGTCAGGCATAGGTCAGGCGGTCCAGTCTTCCCCTATCTCGCCGACTGGCTGTTGAAGGCAGGCTCGCCCCCTGGCTGCCGTCTGCCGCCTCCAGAGTACGGAGGGCCTCCTGCATTTGCTGGGGTTCAGTATCAATGTGCTGAAGTCACACCTGATTCCCTCTCAGTTGCTCCTTTTCATCGGGGCTGTTCTGGACACAGTGCGATTTTGGGCCTACCCTTCCGAACATCGAGTTTGGCATATTCGTGCTATGATACAGGTGTTTAATCCTCTATCCCGGATTTCAGTGAGGATGACCCTGAGGCTGCTGGGCCTCATAAGCTCCTGCATTCTGCTGGTGGATCATGCCAGATGGCATATGCAGGCTCAGCAGTGGGACCTGAAGTTCCAGTGGGTGCAGCATCAGGGGAATCTTTTCGACTACATCCAGATTTCAGAGAAAACTGCGCAATAACTGCAGTGGTGGTTAACGAACCAGGATTGGGTCAGAGGCAGATCCCTCTCCATTCCCCAACCAGATCTCACTGTGATGACTGATGCATGACTTCTGGGATGGGGCGGCACGTGGGAGAGGCGGAGATCAGAAGAGTCTTGTCTCTGGCGGAATCCGGCTCTTTATCAACCTGTTGGAGCTTCGGGCGATTCGCCTGGCACTGAAGCCATACCTTCCCTCAAGGGGAAGGCAGTGCAGGTGTTCACGGACAACACCACTGCCATGTGGTACTGCAACAAAGAGGGCGGGTGCAATGCTTTTTGCTGCAAGTGGAACTGCGGCATCCTGCCTGCCTTTCCGCCTGTACCACTTCTGCCACAAACACGACCGGGCCCAAGTCCTCCTTGTGGCACCGGACTGGGGACAAAGAGTCTGATACTCCGAGCTACTGAGCATGGCTATCGATCCTCCAATCAGACTGCCTCGTCCGGAGGATCCTCTGTCACAGCAGCATGGGATGGTTCTCCACCTGAACCTGTCCATCCTCCACCTCCTTGAGTGGAGATTGAGCGGTGACAGTTGACAGCTTTTGACCTTCCACCAGAAGTTTGTAATGTCATCTTGGCAGCCAGGCGTCCCTCCGCTAAGATGGTATTCGCCTGTTGATAGAACAAGTTTGTGGCATGGTGCACAGCAAAGGCTTTGGATCCCCTTTCTGAGGTTCTTTTGTTCCTTCTCTCTTTTGCCCAGCAGGGCTCGGCTCTGGGCACTCTTAATGGCTATCTGACAGCCATTTCTCTAGATGGGTCGTCCTTTGTATAAAGATTTGTTACGCTTTAGCTAAAAAGGAACTTCCAGTGGGGCTGCGAGCTCATTCCACTAGAGCTATGGCAGCAACTACTACTTTGTCATGTTCCAGTGCCGCAAACACGTGCTGCCAGTATGCATGTACTGTGCTACATTCCCACGCAAGGTGGAGAAAGTCAGCATTCTCTGCCTTGCACCTGTCACATCGGGTCGTATTGCAGAGACCGTACCGGTGTAGCCTGACCGGTGTATAATAGAGACGATGTAAGAATTTGTATTGAGTGATGCACAGTCTACTGCTAGAGGAGACCAGCTCAGTCTTTTTACAGCAATAGTCCAACTGCTGATCCGTAATGTCGTGCCCAAGCTCGGCGCTCCATTTGGCACGCGCAGCGCAGAGGAGTACACTATTCCAGTGTAAAGGCTATGGTACAGTATAGATACCAAGCGTGAAGCATTAGTGGTCTGTAACATATGGTGCAGTGGGGGCACTGTTGGAGGTTCCAAAGGGTACGAGGGAGTATGTTCCTGGATGCCCTGTCTCAGGCGGACATAAAGAAAAACATCCATAGGGGACGGCGGTGCTCCTTAAAATAATTGCGGCATGGTGCAAAACTTGCCATTTAGATAGCGGTCTCCCCAACAAGTAATTTTGAACTTAGTTTTGGTCCTAGTAAAAACTCCCTCCTGAAGGACCGGCATTTTCGGGTGATATGTAAGTGGAAGCAGCAGGGAATAGAGCATGGGAGCCTGGAGAAGGCAAGCAAGGCGTTGCCATGCTCTGACAGTACAGTCCACTGAGGTCGGACATGTCGTACGTGGCGCAGGAGCAGTCAGTATGGCCCCATGTAGTGGGATAGAGTCCGCCAGTCAATGCTCCGTTGCGACTTGTGGCGTATATCTGGGAGGGTGGAACCAATAGTGGCAAAGTGTGCCTGGGCACACAGATGGTACATCGAAACCTCCCTGGGAATAGGGACGTGTGAGTGGGTCCCATTGCAACCGAGATTGCTTACCGTCCCAAACCAGTCTTATTAACTCCGATCGGAGCATAGAAAAGAAGTGTCTGCTGGGGTAAAACAGGATGTTTAAGAACAGATATAAGAGCTTTGGGGAGGACAATAATTTTTATAAGAGAGATGCGCCCGCAATGGTGAGGGGAGGGCGATCCACCAAGTGATACTACTTGTTATGTGTTATAGATTGCAGCCATAATTAAAGCACAGTAGTTCTTCTCGATCATTAGTAACCTGTACCCCCAAGTATTTCACTTCATCCGCACATCACTCAATGGGAAAGTCTGTGGGGAACAGCATTACTGCTTGAGTGAGTGGGAAGAGTTGAGAGTTAAGTCCAATTGATGTGTATGCCCGAGTCAGCCAAATCTGACGAATTCCCAAAGCAGCGGATTGAGGTTCCGGATTGGGTCCTTCACATATAAGGTCACGTCATCCGCATAAAGAGAGATTAATATGGGACGAAGAAAGCAACAAAGGCCCTTTTCTGGTGGTGCTGTCTGAGCTTCGCCCCCAGAGGTTCTATTGCAAGGGCAAATGCAAGAGGGGAGAGAGGGCAGCCTTGGCGGGTGCCCGAATGAGTGGAATAGTGGAAGATGTGTTCTCATTAATCATCACCCTCGCTGTCAGGGAGGCATAGAGGAGGCGTTTCCATGATAAAAAACCAACAGGGAACTCCATGCACTGAAGAATGGTAAAAAAATAATCCCATTCCACAGAGTCAAAGGATTTTGTGGCATCAAAAAAGACTGCCACGAGTGCCAATTGAGGGTCAGTGTTGTGTAAAATGGACATAGTGTGCGAAGGTTATGGGAAGTCGCCCGCCCGGGGATAAAACCCAACTGATCAGGCAGTACTAATTTCTTCATTAAAAGGCTGAGGCGGTTCGCCAGTAGTTTCGCTAGGATCTTTGCATCAGTATTAATGAGGGAGCGAGGCCCATACGAATCACGCTGATCCGCAGGTTTGCCAGGCTTCAGGAGAGTGAAGATAAGCGCCTCTCATAGAACCTGGGAGGATTTGCGACTCCTGAGCCTCCAGATACACCTCTTTCAGCACCGGGATCAACTGGTCTGTGTAGGACTTTTAGAAGCCGATGGGAAGCCCATCAGAGCCCGGGGCTTTCCCTAATTTCAATTGCATAATTGCCTAGCGGAACTCGTCATCCTTGAAGGGCGAAGCTAAGAATTACCGCTGGGGAGCCCCCAACCATCCTAGGGCAATGTCTTTAAGAAAGAGAGTGAAATCAGGGGGATCAGTTCGTCGGATAGTGTAGAGATCTTTGTAAAAGGCTGTAAATCCGTGCAAGATAGCCTGACTATCTCCGTGGCATTCTCCCGAGGTATCTAGTATGTCCATAATATAGTTAGAGAAGCGAGGCTGGCGCATATCCATCGCTAGTGCTCTACCAGGTCTCTCCCCTTCCCCATATCGACGAGCAGTGTAATATTTACCACGAAAGCGAACTTCCTGCTCAGCTGTAGTGGTGTATTCAGTGAGTTTATCTCGAAGGGCGGCCTTCTGAGAGCGCGACGTCTCTCGCCACATATCTGCTTCAAATTGCTTAAGCTCTCATTCAAGCGGACGTAGGCTACGCTGTATGTCCCGAAAGACTCCAAAACTTGTTGCCATACAGAGGCCCCTCACTAACTTTAAAAGCCTCCCAAAGCGTGCTCATATGCGCGACCGAGCCCTTGTTTTGACTAAAGAAATCTGCGCTCTTCTCCCCCAGCTCTGTCTGAAAGACAGTATCCAATAATGCCTCTGGCCCTGGCCTCCAACATAGCAGAGTGGAGATTGAGTTGGGGGGTGCTATCTTCAGGCGTACGGGGGCATGGTCTGAGAGGGTTCTGGCCATATGTTCTATTGAGACTATCCACGGCGGGACCCCACGAGAGACGATCCAGTAGTCAAGGCGGGACCAGGAGGCGCAGGCTGTGATGTAGTATGTACCCTCCCGCCCCATGGGATGTACATGGCGTCATGCGTTGATAAGTCCCTGTTCAGGGATCAGGTGCAAAATAGTCTCATGAGTTTTGGTGTACTGATGAGGTTGAGGGTGTGATCTATCAAGTTGCGGGCACAATGCAATATTGAAATCCCCCCAGATGACATGGGTAAATCTCACTTTAAGGATTTGCCCCCATAGTGCGTCGTCTGTGATAGGCCCATAACAGTAAACCAGTGTGACCGATTGCGTACCCAGCGTGCCCCAGAGCATGCAGTGTCTGCCGGGCGGATTACTGAGGGAACCGCCAGGAATAAAAGGCGTGCCTCTCTTAACCAGAATCAGGGTACCCCATGAATATGTTGAGTATGAGGAGAAAACTCTATCCGATGCCCATCTTCCTCCAAAGCAGGGCAATCGACCTGGGTCTGTGTGTGTCTCTTGGAGCACTGCTATGTGGATCTGAGGCATTATCAAGGTAGGGGAGGGTTTGTCGAAATTTGCGGGGGTCCCTGAGGCTTCTGATATTCCATGTGAGTAAATTTATGCAAAGAATGTTGGTGGTCGAGGACATTACCGCGGAGGTTGCATGTGCCTAGAGATGTTGTTATGGGAATGTCTGCGCATAGGCATCACAAAGTGTGCTGGTATGTCTAGCTGCCAATAAAGTACATTGGAACCAATAAAAAACAAAAACAATCCCAATCCCTCCCCCTCCCACAACAGCACCCAAAACTTGCTGGGAATGTACCACCCATCAAAAACCGAGGAAAACCATGACCATGCAGTCTAGTTTAAAGTAGATCCGTAGTCCATTTCAAAGAACAAAACCATGATCAGGGGGGATTTCCCATATGGAGGGGGAACGCCAGAGTGGCACAAAACCCTCCCTTCCCTCTGTACTGCCCAGGCAGTGACTCAGTGCCCAAGAGGGGATTGAGGTAAGACGGGAGGGTGCTTGGGATAGTCCAGTATCAAACTACCTGCCTCATGTGTGTGTACCCAACCAGTAAAAAAATCGCAAAGTCTGTACGCCAGGTAAAACACTTATCTGTCCATGATGAGTAGATGGCAGTGCGACATGTTGGGGAGGAACGGCGCCCACCGCACAGAGTGAATAGTCTCTAAGTTCTCAGTCGCTGCACCTATCAGCCGGATTTCAGTCAAACAGGAGTTTTCCACTTTCAAGGAAGGCATACCCCGATGTAATAACCATCTGAGTCTATCAGTTAGTGTGAGGAGAAAGGAGAAGGCGATCCGGATGCGTGGTCTTTGGAGGCGCCCCTCGGGGCACGGCGTTCAACGGATTTGAGGAACTCTTCCACCTGGTGGAGATTGGTGAAGATGAAGTGCTTGCCGTGGTAGAAAACTCGAAGACGTGCTGGGTACAGAAGTGCATATTCGATCTGCGCTTTACAGAGTTTTTGCTTGACCCCAAGAAATTTTCGGCGGGCCTCCTGCACAGCGACAGTGAAATCTGTGAAGATGTCTGAATGGTAAATTCCACGCCTTCATATCGTAATGTCTTATGCTCATGGACTAGTTTCAGCACAGCATCTCGGTCTCGATAATTAAGGAGAAGTGCCACAATGGGTCGGGGGGTCCGCCAGGAGGGGGACAGGGCCCCAAGGAGGGGTGCGACCTCTCCAAATAAGCTCAGACGAAAATGGGTAGTCCTTACAGGCACCTCGCAACAAATACTCAACAAACTCCTCCATGTGGCCCATGTTGGTGCTTTCCGGGATACCTATTATTTGGATGTTGTTTCGGCGGCTGCGGGCCTCGAGGTCTTCATTCTTGGCTGCGATGACCTTAGGAAGTTTGTCCATTTGCGACACCTGAAGCTGCAGCTGCGACATGGCATCCACATTATCTTTGATCTGTCCATCGTGCTCTTATCTACCTTCTGAATTAGGAAGTCCAAGCAGCTATTTATGGTGTCCATCTTCCCCGAGAGGTCAGTCAGGCTATGTTGCATGGCGAGGAGCAGCGTTTTGGCCTCATCCTCTGAGGGCGAAAACATGCGCCTGCGACGCTTCTCTGACTGACTGTATCGAGTCCTCCGAGGCTGAGCGCGTCGCTTAGGCTGGCGGCCATCCGGCTTCCCCATTGCAGCTGAGGAGAAGCGGGGGCGCAGGGGAGGCAGCTCCAGGAACCGCAGAATACTCCTCAGGGGGGTTTCCCCGCGCTGCGGAGACGGGCAGGAGTTATCGGCAGCAGTGGATAAGGGGCCTCACAGCAAAGACTAAATGTGCAGTCAGATCTTCTTTGATAGCCTAGTTTTTTTGTGACCACCTGGGTGTCCAGAGAACCCCTCTCACCTACAGTGAAGGAACGCAGTCAGAGCGGGGATGAGGGGCCTATGCCACGCAATCTAGGCAATACCAAAGGGGATGATGGACGGAGCGCTTGAGCAAATCAAACATTCACCCCCAGTCAACTGATCTGGGTTTAATCCATCATCATTATTTAGCTCACTGTACCACCCCAGTTCAGACATGGTCATATGCAAATCAGTCTGACCCTGTGCCTCATGGGAACAGTCCAGCCTGAACTGCCAAGCCATGTCTTTCCTGGGCCGGAAACAAGCATCCTGGGACCGGTTTCTGGCTAGTCAGCCATCATCAGTCAGGCGAGCTTGAATCCAGTGGCAAAGTAAACAAGGGACCCACGTCTAGGCATACCCTGACAACTTGGGGCGAACAACGCGATACCAAAGGGGATGATGGACGGAGCGCTTGAGCAAATCAAACAATCTCCCCAGTCAACTGATCTGGGTTTAATCCATCATCATTCTTTAGCTCACTCCACCACGCCAGTTCAAACATGGCCATATGAAAATCAGTCTAACCCTGTGCCTCAAGGGAAAAGTCCAGCCTGAACTGCCAAGCCATGTCTTCCCTGGACCGAAAATTAGTATCCTGGGACTGGTTTCTGGATAATCAGCCGTCATCAGCCAGGCTAGCTTGAATTCAGTGGCAAAGTGAGCAAGGAACCCACGTCTGGGTATACCCTGCCAACGTAGGGCGACACTGGAAGTGCATGAGGAGCAAAAAATATGGATTTTGTCCCAGATCTCTGTATTTGGCTGAATGTATGATATTGTTCTGCATTCTGTCCATCAGTTTTTTTTTTTTGCATTTGTCACTCTGAGTGGGATGGGTATGCTCAGACGTGGGTCCCGTGCTCTCCATGCCACTGGAGTCAAGCAATCCTGGCTGATGAGGGCTGAAAGACCGAAACCGGTCCTAGGATGCTTGTTTCCAGTCCAGGGAGGACCTGGCCTGGCAGTTCAAGCTGGACTGTTCCCATTGGGTACATGGTCAAGACTGTTTTGCATATGGCTGGGTCCAAACTGGAATGGCATGGTGAGCTAAAAAATGATGGATTTAGGCCCAGATCTCTGTACTGGGGTGAATGTATGACATTGTTCTGCATTCTGTCCATCAATTGTTCTTTACGCAATCTAGGCAGCGCCCTCGACGAGATAACTAATCAGAAGCACATCAGCGCTCGCCAGGCAGCGGCAGGCTCTCCACAATGGCGTATCTACGCAGTCAAAAAGCATACTAGTGCGCAACCAGTCGAGCAGGATGCGAGCCCCGTAGACTTTCAGCAGTCGGCTGCTCAAGGCACGCATTCAGCTCCCCGTCATGGGCACAGCACGGGGCGTCCCCACAGTAGCTGGATGGGCAAAACACTTTTCCGTCCCACTGTCACATCAGTGGGACATCTGCACACATTCTCCTGTGCAGCGGGTAGAGCGAGGTGGCCCTGCTCCCTCAGCGGCGCTGCAAGGTGGGCCAGTATGCGGTTGGGGGGCCCCGGGTATCAGGGCTGCTTTCCATTTGGCAGTCACAGCAGCCTCCTCACCACCTCCAGATGCTGTCAGTACCCAGCGTGAGCCCGCGCAATGTCCGCAATGTCCAGATCATGAACAGTGGTCAGGGGCAGCAAGTCACCAACGCTGGAGCAGGGGACTGGAATCCGCGCGGCGGCTGTCTACCGCCCAGGCCTCTGTCAGGTGTGTTGCGAGCCCCTCTCACTCACCGCAATCCAGGCGCCCTCTCTCTCGGGGGTCACATCCCACTGCACCCAGTCCAAAGAGTTCAAAAGTCTCAGCAGTGCAGCAGCCGCTCTCTTTCCTCCAGGTGCGCCGGCCGCCAGGGCCTGCCAAATCACGTAGGCACCCCGGAGCTCAAGTGTCTCCCGTAGCCGCGCAGGGCTCCGGGCTCCAGTAGACGTTCACCCTGCTGTGGTTTTCCGCCAGCACTGAAGACAGCAGGGAGAGATTTTCACTCTTCAAAAACGCTTCAGAGGTGAAGGGTGGGTAGAGGAGCAGTTCCCAGATACAGAGAGCAGGACTAGCAAGCAGTGAAAGAGGATTAATGGAGGATCATGCTTCCAAGCAGCTCGAGCCTCACTGACGTGCTGCCATCTTGGTCGTGCGTCACCTAGCGCCCCGAATGTGCAATGTTATTTTTGCAGTCCAGCTGTATACGTTGGCCTTTGCAATACATTTATGGCATCATGTGTCGAGAAACAGATTGATCCCTTATCTGCGCCCCATTCCCAGGTTCTTTTGTTTATTCTTACTCTAGCCCAGCAGGGCTCTGTATTGGGCATTTGGGTTAATTATCTACCATCTCCTCTTTTTTCCTGCTGACAATTCAGCCCTCGCTCTTCAAGTCCCCTATTGTAAAATTTCCTTAAAGGCCTACAAAACATGTTTCCCCCAGCTCCCTTTTTTATGCCTCAACAGGATTTTATCTTGGTTCTTACTTTTTTAATGTGCACTCCCTTTAAGCTGCTTCATTATTCTCCTCTCAGGCTCCTCAATATCAAGATGGCCTTTCTGGTGGCAGTTACATCTGCCCAAAAGGTCACTGTCCTATCAGCCCCCTACATTTCTTTTTTCCCCGACAAGCTGGTCTTGGACTTGGATATCCATCTTTCCGAAGACTGTCACCCCATTCCATGTAGGCCAGTCCATCACTTTGCCTAACTTACATGCTCCTTCTCATCCCTCTAAGGAAGAGGGGTGACTCCACCAGCTGGACCCAAAAAGTATGTTCTGGATCTACCTTGACTGCACAAAACTGTTCCGGTTGGACTATCAACTCTTCATATGGTATATCGGGGCAAAGTAAAGGAAGGCTGTACAGAAACAGACCATTACCCAATGGATTGTGCTCTGAATTAGAATCTGCTACGCACTGGCCAAAAAGCATCCCCCTGAGGGTTTGAGTGCTCAGTATACCAGAGCCAAGGCTGCGACCACTGCGTTAGCACGCAGCGTTCCGATCCTGGACATCTGCCAGGAAGCAACGTGGGCATCTCTGCACGCGTTTACCAACCACTACTGCCTGGACTGTCAGGTCCATAGGGATGGGCACTTTGCAGGTTTGGTCCTACAGAACTTTTTTGTGTGAAATTGATTTGCAGATCCAGCTCTGGTGAGGTATTGATTGGGTATCTATTCTAAGTTAAGGAATCTGCGGCTAGAAGTCTCTATCCGATGAATACGTTACTTACCTTAGGTAACGCTGTATCTGGTGGAGACTGTATGTAGTAGCAGATTCCTTACCAACCCACCCATCCTCTCCGCGAACAGATGTCTAGGGTCAAGGCTGTTCCCCTTTCAGGGCCAAAGTTTTTCTACACCAGTGATCAGCGTTCTTCATGGTTTGCCACTCCTGGCGTGGAAAATCGCAAAAAGAAGTGACATCAGTATCCTGGAATGGCATCTATATAGGCAGCACCCTCATCATTTCCGCTGCTGATGACACCATCTATTGCTCCCCAAATGTATGTATGAGCAAAATAAGATATACGTTTTTCCAAAGAAAATGAATGAACTAAGAGATGAAATTGTGGTTGCACTTAAGAAGTTTTCCTAGACTGTAAGTTTGGAGGGTTACAGGAGAACCTAATGAAGCAGTGGGTTAATGGGGATTCTAGCAGGAGGGCTAAAGGGGTAGTTAAATTAAGGAAAAGAATAAAGAAATTGTTTTGTTTGAAAGGTAAGGTACTTACCAGGCATTCTGTTAAAATTCAGAAAAATTAATCAAAGTTCAAGGATCAAAAAATGGATGGTTTAAGATGTTATCAGTATGATATTCGCATGCAGCAAAATGTGTCCTGCCTTAAAGCAAATGTGTTCTCTACACTAGATGGTTGGTAATGTTTCAAAAATAATAGATACAAGGTCAAGTGTGTGAAAGTTCAACTGAAGAAGAGGTCACAAAAATTAATATAAATGATAGACCGAGTACATTTATTTTAAAAGTCAATGACTAATATTTAAACATCTGTATGATGAGCATAGGTGGGGTTAACATAAAGATTTAAGCTGACTTAGGCTCTCTCTATTCGATCATAAATGAAAATATTTGGAAAACCAAGTTTGTGGATAGACTCAGATATAAACTGTACAAATCTGATTTAATACTGGAAGGGTACTCTGGAAAAATAATAGAGGGATTTATAACTCTTGTTTTTAGGTTCAAGAATAAGAAAAGCATTGGAAAATAATATGTTGCAATAAAAAGACCTTCATTGCCAGGGTAGCATAACCAGGGTAATTTGCACATAATTTTGAACCGTAGCAACTCAGAACCAATTCTGATCGTATATGGGGGAATGTATTGGAAAGAAAATGTGAGGTGCATTTTCTGAATGTTTTCTGTCGAAAAATTGGGAATTTAGTTGGTTTCCAACACAAAATAGTTCAAATAAAATGCTTGCCGCAGGATTTATAAGGTGAGGAACATTCCTATTCTCCTCAGAAGTAATGTAGAAAAAGAATTGGAGAAATTAATGGAAACTGGTATTAGTGCACTTGTGGAAGAGTCAAAGTGCAGAATCTGGAAAATCTTGAGAAAAACCTCTGGGCACCAGTAGGTGGTGTCGATTTACTCCGCATCTGTGTTATCTGCGTCAGAAGTGATGTACGTGGTACATATACTGGCAGTGGCGTAGCTAGACCTTCGGCCGCCTCTGGCAGCCCCTGAGTTTGCTGCATCACGGCAGCCATCTGAGGAGCAGGGGGGTGATGCCAGTTTCTGCAACGGCCGCAGGTAAGGGGGCGGAGTCTCGCTGCACTCAAAACTCGAGCCGCCCAGGGCGGCCCGCCCCCCTTGCTACGCCACTGTATGCAGGTGCTACCCCAGTGCGCTGACATCAGTTCCTTACTTTTCCTACCAACAACGCGGATCCAGAGAGTTACCTCGGTTGTTTTTTATGAAGTTTTTCAACCATTTTGTCGAACATTTTTGAGCAATTGCTCCCAGTGTGCTAAGGACATGTCCCCCGCAAAACCTACAAGGTTTTTTTTAACAACACATGTTATTGATTTTTCAGCGTACCAAATGGGCGAAGCCCAGCGAGGATAAGTCAAATTGAATGTATGAGATAAAAAACCAATGGTACGTTGTATAGAGCCCCATGAGGCCGCAAAACAACAAACTTCAGAACTACAAACAGCACCATACACACATGTAGAGTATCGCAAGTACATTATATATAAATTACCAGCCACAGAAAGTCCAAAGCAGTGCATTAAACAGGTAAATTGCTCACCACCAATCTTTCAATGGGGTCATGGGTTGCAGACTGCGACAGTGGGGGCAGGTCAATGACTCTGTATGCAGCCCAACGAGACCAGATCTTTCCATGTTTCTGTGGGCACTATCTCGCCTGAAAAGCTACAATTTCTGCGGTTATGCATCTGTCCATTGCCTTTTTCCAGTTAGTTAAACAGGGCAGGGACGGGCTTTTCCAGGGTTGTGCTATGGCCCATCTGGCTTAGATGAGACCCAGAAATAAAAGACGCTGCTTGTTGCCATTCCCCCGGTGTCGTCTGTGCTATGTAATAGCACCAGTCTGGGGTCAAGCTCTATAGTCCAGGTCAGGATCCGGCCCAGGTAGGACGTTACGCTAGTCCAAAATGGCTCGATCGCCGTCCAGCTACATACCGTATGTAGAAAAGAGCCATCGTCGGCTCGGCAGCGGAGGCATATGGGGGACTGGATGCACCCATTTTCCATAACCTATAGCGAGTGTAATACACCCTATGGAGGTACTTAAACTGAATGAGTCGATATCTGGTGGACACTGCAGCATACCGAGGGCTAGCCAGGGCTTTGGCCCAGTCATCATCTGTGAGAGCCGGCAGGTCAGCTGTCCAAACCGCCCTGGTTTTGTGGATAATGGTTTTGGTGTGTGTATTGATTGCCTGGTAAATTTGCCTGATTCTGTGTTCCCCGATGTCCCACATTAGTAGGCGGCCCTCCAACGAATGGAACTCTGGCAAGGTCTCTAGGTGTCTAATCATGGGGTCCAAGCATGTCGGAGCTGCAAGTAACGGTGGAACTGGGATTTACGAAGATTATAATCTGATTGCCTCCTTTGAAAGGATTTAAGGGCAGTGCCCTGCATGACATCCACCAGGTTGGAAATCCCTATAAGGTCCCATTTACAAAACCCACAGAGCGCGGAAGTGGGCTGTAGAAAAGTGCCATGCCAAAGAGGAGTAGAGCCTGTTAACTTACCCCCCATCCCATGTACCTAACTGCCTGCCTCCAAATCTGTATGACAGTCTGACAGGCTGGGGGAAGGGAGTCTAATGATACAGTACTGTATAGGAGGTGAAACCTGCAAGGTTTTAACCTTGCGGTGAAAGATGTCTGTGTTTGATTCCTACCAGGTCTGTCTCTGGTGTTGGGCCATGACCCCAAAGCCTGCGTCGAGTGCAAGTCAAAGCACCCCAAAGTGATTTATGAGTGGGTAATGAAGCTAGGGGCATTGTGGCAGAAGAAAGTTATGGGCCTCTTAGAGTCGTTCCCGCAGGATGACGTCTTTGAGTTCCAAGACCTCTTCTTTCAAGTTTGGTAAGTCCAAGAAGCACAAAAAGTAGTCTTCGAAGAGTCCTTCGGCTTCCCCATCTAAACATCATGCTTTAGGCCCGCTCCTGCACTCCACCTGTTGAGCCGGTATCTGGGCACCCCTCTGTGCTACCCTAAGACCCACCCAGTTGAAAGAGTTTTTTATCACAACATGTGTGCAGTTTTCGGGTGACAAGCTGCCTCTGGCATGCCCTGGGTGCCACAGATCTGTGAGGTGTCCCAATAGGGGTTACTGCAGGCGGGATCGTCCCGTCCCTGTATCCGGCTTGACGCCACTCACATAACCATATTTGACCAGCGCCTCCAGTGCTGCCACTGGTGCCGCTGGATGACGAACCCATACACATCTCCGAAACTGAATCTGCGCCACGCTGCAGCTCAACCTCAACACCGGCGCCATCCTGACTATACCAGCGACTGGACTTCCTTTAGACATCCCATTTATTCCCAAAGGGGGTCAATGAGGAAGAGGGGTGCGGGCCCTATGAGAAGGACCCTGGCCAGGAACAAAACTGATATGAGGATCTGGGTGATGCCAGCAGCCTAGACCACTCCCCCGTCCTCTGGCATGTCTTCCCCTGCATGCCCGGTTTTGAAGGAAGGTGCATTCTTTGCTACAGTGATGTGCAGAGATAGCAGAGTTCCTTGCGGTCAGTAAACATTGCACGTCTTTCGGGCTGATACTGCCGTGCTTTGTGGGACTCAGTTGCACAGCTGCCCCCCCCCCCCCCCATGCTTCATGAAGAGGGCCACACCATTTGGGAAAGAGCAAAGCTTGCAATCTAGTGTGTATTGGACACCATAGACTCCCTAGGCAGGGCCATGGCTTCTATGGTGGCACTTTGTCGTCTTGCCTGATTGTGGCTCACTGGGTTTTCGGGGGACATTCAAATATCTCTCATTGACATGCCAGTTGATGGTTCCCCCTGGTTGTTTGACAAAGCCGATACTGCACTTGAGCAGTTTCGGGAAAGCCAAGCCTCTGCCAGATCCCTGAGTTTCTCTCTGGCTTGCCGCTCACAGAAAAAATCCTTTCGCCCTTTCTGTGGCCGTGGTTGGGGCCCCTACGGGTGTCCGCAATACCAACACCGACCAGCAAGCCCAGCCATTTCGTGTCCAGGGTTGAGGAACCCAGGAATGTTGCGGGAATTATATCCAGCATACTGTCCAGTCCACCACCCCTCTGACTGCTGCAGCCACCAAGTCGCTTAGTGACGCAGTCACCCTCCAACAGGGTGACACAGTCACCCTGTTGGAGGCAGGATCCAGCACCATCTGCCCCAATGGAGCAGCATAACCTCCGACAAGAGGGTGCTCCAAATTTTGCAAAAGTGTTATGCCCTTCCATTCATGGAGGCTTCTACACCCCTTGCCACCATCTCCAGAACAACTAACTTATTACCCCTGTCATTGCCCTGTCAGGAGGTGCATGCTTGGTTGGCCAAGAGAGCCATCAAGAACATGCCAGTGCCAGAAGTGGTACAAGAGGGGGTGGTGATGGACGGAGCATCTGAATCAAACACTCACACCCAGTCAAAACATCTGGGTTTAATCCCTCACCGTTCTTTAGCCCACTCTGCCACCCCAGTTCTGACATGGCTATATGCAAATCAGTCTGACCCTGTGCCTCATGGGAACAGTCCAGCCCGAACTGCCAAGCCATGTCTTCCCTTGACCGGAAACAAGCTTACGAGGACCGGTTTCTGAAACCGGTCCCAGGATGCTTGTTTCCGGTCCAGTGAAGACATGGCTTGGCAGTTCGGGCTGGACTGTTCCCATGAGGCACAGGGTCAGACTGATTTGCATATGGCCATGTCTGAACTGGGGTGGCTTAGTGGGCTAAAGAATGCTGATGGATTAAACCCAGATCAGTTGGCTGGGGGTGAGTGTTTGATTTGCTCAAGCGCTCCGTCCATCATCCCCTTTTGTATTGCTTTGCTCGCCCTAAGTTGGCAGGGTATGCTCAGACATGAGTCCCTTGCTCACTTGGCCACTGGATTTAAGATAGCCTGGCTGATGAGGATTATGAATCCAAAACCGGTTCCTGGATGCTTGTTTCCGGTCCAGTGAAGACATGGCTTGGCAGTTCAGGCTGGACTGTTCCCATGAGGCACAGGGTCAGACTGATTTGCATATGGCCATGTCTGAACTGGGGTGGCTGAGTGGGCTAAAGAATGGTGATGGATTAAACCCAGATCAGTTGACTGGGTGTGAGTGTTTGATTTGCTCAAGTGCTCCGTCCATCATCCCCTTTTTTAGCAGGGTATGCTCAGACGTGAGTCCCTTGCTCACTTGGCCACTGGATTCATGATAGCCTGACTGATGAGGATTATGAATCCGAAACCGGTCCCAGGATGCTTGTTTCCGGTCCAGTGAAGACAAGGCTTGGCAGTTCGGGCTGGACTGTTCCCATGAGGCACAGGGTCAGACTGATTTGCATATGGCCATGTCTGAACTGGGGTGGGTGAGTGGGCTAAAGAATGGTGATGGATTAAACCCAGATCAGTTGACTGGGGGTGAGTGTTTGATTTGCTCAAGCGCTCCTCCGTCCATCATCCCCTTTTGTATCGCAGTGCCAGAAGTGGGACATGGTTGTTATTCCCGCTAATTTCTAGTGATGAAAAAGAATAGATGACTCCATCCAATACTAGATCTGCGCCCTCTTAGCATCTTTCTGTGGAAAGAGAAATTCAGGATACCTTAGCGCAGGTCTTGTCTGCCCTGGACAGGGGCGCAACTAGACCCGAACTTCGAGGAAGGGGGGCTAGCACTAAACAGTATTGGTGGGCTACCATTTCACACACTGGGGGTGAGACAGTATAAGAATACATGTTTGGATGGCCAAAAGGTCTGACTTCAATGTGCCAGCGCCTGGAAAAGGCATATGACCATGCCTGTTCTTTCATGCTGTAGCACATTATAGCCAGATCTTTTGTCTTCACCAATGCATTCCCCTGAAACACTGAGCACAGAGAGTCCACCAGACCTTCAAGCTTCGGATGTCTACAAGATGGTTGGTGCCAAGTGAGTCCTGTGCATACCAGAAAAGAAAGCACCGAAGGTCCACTGGAAAAGTGTATTTTCTGATTAAAAGTAGCATTAACTGCATAATGATAACATGCTTCCAGGTAACAAGAAGATGTATGTGGGGGACTCTCCCAATGTGCCCAATAAAGTGCTCCCACAAACATTGAGGAAGTAGACATGAGGTGTTAAGAATAAAATGGGATACAGAATATTGTGGGAGCTTCTATCTGGCTATCACAAATTGAGTTGGGCTCACCAAAAGCTCAAAAGTAAGGGGTATCCATAGAGAATAATAAGCAGGACACCTGTTCACAATGTAAAGGCTTGCACCTGTTAGTATTTATATAGCATGGACCTAGTCCGAGAGCAACAGAGTGTTACCCGTTATGGGAAGTGATGGAAAATGATGCACAATTGTATTCATCAAGTGGTGGCTTATATCTTTTTGTTACATACACTAGTATCGCACACACTTAAATTTTAGTCACATTGCGATTAAGTGATTTCCCAGAACTGCACAATTTTCAGTCCGTGCCAACCTGGATTCAAATCAAGGTCCTCAGATCGACGGCTTAGCCATAGACCACAACTCCTTCCTTAGTTGATGTACTGGAACTTTCGTAAGAGCTCCAAACATTCCATTTCACTACTCCATGTGAAAACTAATTTTCAGTTGATGTTTTAACATACCCATTAGGCCACATTCCTCATGTTGTCTAGTGAGTTGACTGAATGCAAATTATTTTGGTATTCATGTTTTATACATACGTAGTACCTAAATGAGTTGCCTCTTGTTTAAGGTTGAAGGGTATCTATCTGCATATACACAATGGTTTAAAGTTAAGTACATGCTGAGCATACATATTTGGTAACTGTAATCTGGTCCAGAATTACCATTGAGGGGTTCTGGTGATCTTTTTGGCCTTGTAGTTTGTAAATGTCTCCAAACGTCAGAGATGGTAATCTATTTTTTTTACTTGCAAGCTGTTTTATTCAAAGTGCTGGTAACACTGGGCATTGACTGGAATTAAAATGTTGAAATTTTGTTTACCTGTCACAAATTCATTCTTGATAAAACTATTGACAATGGTGAGATCAGTGAATTTATGTGACTCTGTGACTGCAGAATTAAAGCATAATTATGGGTTTACTAAATTTGCCACATAATTAAAAAAAATTGCAGATTTCACCCAAATAGTTGATTCCAGCTCAAAGGGATGAAAATAATATCACCAGACAGAGTGCCACATAATTTGAATTTTTTGCCACATCATTTCAATAACCTTGGTTCTCCAAGCTACCTAATCCTAGTGGCCTGGACAATGTAAAACAACATTTGTATTTCACAGGTTGTCCGTATTTCACGGTTCCTTCAAAATATGTGGGTTTAATACCACTGCTTTATGTGCACCAAAACATGCAATGCACACATTTTTACTCGAAGATTGAATGACAATCTTCATTGTACCCATCAGTGTGGAGCAGATGTCGTGGTGGGAATGACTGACTTCTTTAATGTGTTATTTTCTATCATCTAAAGTAGTATTCAAATGGTTGCTGAATCTTTTTTCAGTGTTTGGCCCTGCAATATTTCTTTAAAATGGCTAAACACTGCTGTGAGAGAAATTAGGTCATATCCTAAATTGTAACTATGCAGCCAGTTAGCTCTAGAATAGTTCCTTATAACAATACATACTTACGACTGAGCCAAACCTTCACTCAATCACTGTTTCTTTCTCTCCAACCGAAAGAAGGTTGGCCAAAGATGCACAAATTTAAATGTGTGCATTCTGTAACAGAAATTCATTATGAGAAGTATTGTTGGTAGTCATATTAGTGAAGGAAATAAAGCCATGTAAAAATGACATTAATTCTTGTTATGGTGAGCATCGACAGTATAAGACACCTCTACAGGATTAGACTGAGATAGTCAGAAGGAGACCTGTGAGTAGACTCAAACATGTGGAAAGCTGTGTGCGTGCTCATAAACTGCTCTCATAGGGCTCCTGTAGCTCCAGCCAGTGCACAATGCCTGCACCCTTAATCACTGCAGAGCTCATGCTCCTTCACCTGAATAGATGCCTGGTGCTCTCTTGCATGAAGATGAAAGGTACAGCTAACAGTATATGGGAGTACTCCGAGATTTTGTCCACTGAGGGGACCATGATTTGAGGGCACCTTGATTGAATTCCTTCTCTTTGTTTGAGGTGCCAACGAGCCATTCATTAACGATTAGCTCACCTGTTGCGCCTGTGAAGTTGACCTGCCCTCACAAGTTTTATGCTTTATTCATCCATCCACTCACTGTGGGGTTTGTCTACTTCAACCATGCCAGGGAAGTGAATATATAAAAATCAAACTCCTTCAGTATGTGAAGTAATTACCTTTGATGGAACACATGGAAGGTGAAACACAATTTCAAAATTGCCTAGAACCTCCTTTTACAATTCTAAAACATCTACCAAGTAAATATTTCACTTGTGCAGCACCTTCACTTCAAACCAGTGCTTAATTTGCTAAAAATAAAATGTGTCCTGGTGACTAAAATATTTTTGGGGAGATTGGTTTTAGGCATCATCCAGAAACAGCGCTGCCCAGTGGCACAGTGGAAAGCAGACTTCTTATGAAGTGACCAAACAGATTGGGTGAAGTACGCTGTAATGTTTTATTTAGACAACCTAGTCACCCCCTCCTGCTTCCACACACTCAAAATGCTCAATGAAATCTTCAAATGGCTCCCAGTCGGCACTTGCAGAATGGTCACCTAGACCCTCATCACCAGCAAACTGGACAACTGCAACACACTCTTATTGAATCTCTGTCTAACTGCTAGAAAATTTCAGACCATACAAAATCCAGCAGTAGGTTCACACTTAGGCTTTCCCCTGTGTTCACATCACCCCGCCCGAAAAAGAACTCCACTGTGCCACCATTCACTAACCCACATGCAACACACCCACCAGACACTTCTTCTGAGTCAGAATCCTGCTCAAACACATCCCCCACATGCCAAAACCCAGAGTCAGGTGCCCCTACACATTATAGCTGCCGCAGTACTCGAAATCCACAAGAAATTGAAAATTTGGCTCTTCACCTGGACAAGGTCCAGTCACAGCCGACATAGCCCCTGCTTTCTCAGCACCAGCATACTCACCGGGGAGAGCTCGGCACTACACAAATACCCTTAACATAACAATATAAAAAGTGTGTCTTAGAATTATTGTTGTGGTGTA